>NC_060130.1:538033252-542833252 GCF_021461395.2 Schistocerca americana
TCCTGAACCGGCACTAGCATCCTTACTGAATTTCTGTTGTTCATGCATTATAACCAGCTGATGCTCCTCGGCGCCTCCGGTTTTGTAACTGGCTATTCACTAAAATAATAACGAACAGCTTGAACATAGATCTGTTTTTTATGTCTGAAGAAGCATAGTTTTACCTGAATGCATATGTCAACTCACAGATTTACAGGTATTGGGCAGCAGAGAACCCGCATAACTTCCGAGAAACTCAATTGCATGATCAGAAGGCTGGAGTTTGGTGTGTGCAGTGCCTGTACGCCACATTGTTGATCCTATCTTCTTACATGAGACGCTCACTTCGGTGCGTTAGATTGCTAACATTTTGAAATCATTTGTGGCAGCATTAACGGAGGAGGAAAAGACCTAGAGTTACATCCAACAGGATGGAGCAAGTGCCCTTACAGTCGGCGGAATCTTGGAGCACATTGACACCATCTTTACGCCTGCCAAGGTTGTTAGAAGGGGTCAGTCTGGTCGATTCGCTAGTTGGCCACCCAGGTCACATGATGTAAAGCATATCGCAACAGCCCTCATAGTCTGTAGCAGAACATGAGACTGCAGAAATTCCAGCAGTCCAGCTTCGATCCGCCTCCTGCAGCTTACTGACGAGGGCCCAGAAGCGCAAAGAGATGAATGATGGTCACTTTCATCATCTGCTATAGTCAGGTTAGTGCTGTATTTCCTTTCCTCTGCCATGTGTCTTTGTAGTTTGGAACTCTGCTCCGGTCCACTTTTATTTGCCCCATCCGGTACATGGGTGGTGACACGTAAATCAGGATCATTGCCCAATATAAGTGATTGCTATTTCAGTGCCTACTGCTAGAGCAGCAATATTGATTCATTATTAGTTACAGACTCGATTAATCTTGATATATAGTCGAGGGTGACATATGCTTCAGTGATGCACGTCAGCTCTCAAAAAAATGGTTCAAATGTCTCTGAGCACTATGGGACTTAACATCTGAGGTCATCAGTCCCCTAGAACTTAGAACTACTTAAACCTACCCAACCTAAGGACATCACACACATCCATGCCCGAGGCAGGATTCGAACCTGCGACCGTAGCAGTCGCGCGGTTCCGGACTGAAGCGCCTAGAACGACTCGGCCACCACGGCCGGCTTCAGCTCTCAGACTGACGGATGAAACCCATAGCTGAAATCGCACATTTGCCGCCTAATTTTTGGATGAGTTTCGTGTTCTTAGCTGAAAACAGTTGGTATTACACAGACGTGATAAAAATCATGGAATAGCGATATGCACACGTGTAGATGGTACCAGTATCGCATACACGAGGTATAAAAGGGCAGTTCATTCATGGAGGTGTCAGTTGTACTCTGATGATTCATGTGAAAAGGTTTCGGCCGTTATTATGGCCGCACAATGGGAATTAACAGACTTTGAACGCGGAATTATAGTTGGAGCTCGACACATCGGACGTTCCATTTCGGACACCGTTAACGTAATTCAGTATTTCAAGATCCACAGTGTCAAGTGAGTGCCGAGAATAGCAAAATGTTAGGCATTGCCTCTCACTACGGACAACGTAGTAACCGACGGGTTTCACTTAACAACCGAGAAAGTTGGGAACTTTGTGGTAATGTTTTATGGGACCAAACTGCTGAGGTCATCGGTCCCTAGGCTTACACACTTTTTAATCTAACTTAAACTAACTTACGCTAAGGACGACACACACACACACACACACACACACACACACACACACACCCATGCCCTAGGGAGAATTCGAACCGCCGACGGGGGAAGCCACGCGGACCGTGACAAGACGCCTTTAGACCGCTCGGCAACCCTGTGCGGCCGAACAACCGAGAGCAACGGTGTTTGTGTAGAGTTTTCAGTGCTAACAGACAAGCAACTTTGCGTGAAATAACCGAAGAAATCAATGTGGGACATACGACAAACGTATCCGTTACGACAGTGAGGCGAAATTTGGCGTTCTTGGGCTATGGCAGCAGAGGACCAACGCGAGTGTCTTTGCTAGCAGCACAACATCTCTTGCAGTGCCTCCCCTGTACTCGTCACCACATCGATTGGACCCTAGACGACTGGAAAACTGTGGCCTGACCAAGTGAATCCAGATTTCATTTGGTAGGAGCTGTTGGCAGGGTCCGAGTGTGACGCAGACCCCACGAAACCATTGAACCTAGTTTCGGAGAAGGCACTGTGGAAGCTGTTGGTGGTTCCATAATGGCTGGGCTGTGTTTATATAAATGTACTGGGTATTATGTATTATGGATGTTCTGCTACTCGGAGACCTTTTACTGCCATTCATGGACTTCATGTTCTCAAACAACGATGGAATTTTTATGGATGACAGTGCACCATGTCACCATGCTACAGTTGTTCGTGATCGGGTTGAAGAACTTTCTGGACAATTCAAGCGAATGATTTGGCCACCCAGATAACCGCACATGAATACCGTCGAACACGTATGGGACATAATCGAGAGGTCAGTTCGTGCAGAAAATCCTGCACCGGCAACACCTTCGAAATTATGGACGGCTAAAGAGGCCGCATGGCTCAGTATTTCCGCAGGCGACTTCCAGCGACTTGTTGAGTCCATACCACGTCGAGCTGCTGCATTCGACGGACAGAAGGGTACCAGACACGATACTGGAGGTACTCCATCACTTTTGTCACCTCAGTGTATATTCAGAGACAGTCACGTAGTGACTGCGGAATTGCCAAGTGTTCGTTTGTGTGGTTTTCGGTAACTAGCTTCTGTTGTGTTATAGAGGCAAAAACAAAGTGACGGATCTGCGAGGCAGTAAGAGAGGTGGAGTGTCTGCAGCCTAAGACCTACCAGCAACTCACACACAAAGATTGGTAAATGAACAGCTCGTATATAAGACGATATAAACTGCAGGAACTCATTGAAACCGAGTAGTTACAACTATTATTAAGCGTCTTGACTGTTTACATTATAACGGACGCTTAAATCAGCTAGCTGAATCAGTTAGAGAATTGTTATGTACACAATTTAGAAATTTAAGCTGAGAGGAGGCACTGAATTTGTTTTGGTGTTCAGTTCTCAAACTACACTCTCAAGTTTACCCATCTTTTTATTAATCCATTTTAGTTAAAAACAATGTTTTACGATTGCAAGTCTCAGTAGACTGTGCTATTAATTGCAAAATACTGCATGACGTGAGAAGAATATGCAAATTAGAATAGATTTAGTGGCGAGTCAGACGCAAGATATCTGCATGTGACGACTCAGTGCGAAGGATTCACAGAAGGCGTCAGGCATGGCTGCCATATAGTATGAGGCACGAAGTGGCGGAGCTACTCACAAGGCTGTATCGCGTTTCTCACGGAAATAAATGTAAATGTCATGTGACTAGGGCCTTCCGTCGAGTAGACCGTTCGCCGGGTGCAAGTGTTTCGACTTGACGCCACTTCGGCGACTTGCGCGTCGGTGGTTCTCACCGAGCGCTTATTCAACGTGATGTCACGTATTGTTTCAGAAGGACGACTTTAGTAACTGCTTCTTTTATTCAAAAGCCGTCTTATTCACCTCTTACTTTCTCTCTTCAGACACAACATTGAAAACGAAGTAAGTACAAAGCCCACGAGCATTTACACTAAGGTGACATAAGTCATGAGATAACTCCTAATAGCGTGTAGGTCCTCTTTTGTCCGGCATACTGCAGCAACTAGAAGAAGCATGGACCCAAGAAGCAGCTGCAAGTCTCCCGCAGAAAAATACTGAGCCATGCTGCCCCTATAGCCGTCACAGTTGCGAAAGCATTGGTGGTGTAAGATTTTGTATACGAACTGACCTCTAGAATATGTCTTGTGAATGTTCGATGGGATTCATGTCGGGAGATGTGGATGACCAAATCATTCCATCGAATTGTCTAGAATGTTCTTCAAACTTATGGTGAACAGTTGTGACCCAGTGACATGGCACATTGTCATCCATAAAAATTTCAACATTCTTTGGGAAAATGACGTCCTTGAATGTCTGCAAATGGTGTCCATATGGTGTGAACATAACCATTTCCAGTCAGAGTGAAGTCCATTCCATGTAAACGCAGACAACACTGTTACGGAGTCCCCACGAGCTTGCACTGTGACTTGTTGACAACTTTGGCCCGGAACCATCTGACCAGGTCACGGTTCGACTAAGGTCCAACCGACATGGTCAAAAGCCCAGAAGACGCACTGCACGTGATGTCATGCTGCTAGCAAAAGCACTCGTGTCGGTCGTTTGCTGCCATAGTCCTTTAACGCCAAATTTCACATCAGTGTCGTAATGGAAACGTTCGCTTTACGTCCCACATTGGTTTCTGCGGTTATTTCACGCAGTGTTAGCAATGACAACTCTACGCAAACGACGCTGCTCTCAGTCGTTAGATGAAGATCGTCGGCCACTGCGTTGTCCGTCGACAGAGGTAATGCCTAAAATCTGCTATTTTCGGCACACACTTGACACTGTGGATCTCAGAATATAGATTTCCGTAACGATTTCGGAAATGGAAGGCCTCATGCGTTTAACTCCAACAAGCATTCTGCGTTCGAAGTCTGTTTATACACGTCGTGCGGTCATATTCCCTTCGGAAATATTTTCAGATGAATCAGATGAGTACGAATAACTGTTCCGTCAATTCACTGCCCTTTTATACCTGTATATGTGCATATCGTTTATCCTATGAGTTTCAAACTGTTTGTCCTTTACTCCCGTAAGTGTTAATACATTAGTGACACTCATTATCAGTAGATTATTTTCGATAGAAAAGCGTGGCTCATATCGGCTCGAATGAAGCCTGCAGAATGAGTTCAGCGGTCATTCTCGGTTCCTAAAGGCGACTTACTGAACTGGAGAATATAGCTAGCCTTACACGCCGGTTGCAAGAACAGCTTGTGTTTTGCAGAATCGTTCACAGAACCGATCGAGGTCCGTTGGTTTGGAGCCGAATGCGCGACTTATACCACGGTCTCAGACAATATTATAACGATCTTTAATGCTGCTTTATCGATCTTGGCTATCGGGTGTTGAACCGTTCGGTCGCCCTTAATACGAAAAGCATGCGCTACATACAGAAAGCCGCAACTAAGCTGGCAAAGTACGTGTGTCGTGCACATGAGGTATTTTAGGATAGAGAAACACTTCCAAAGTCATGATATAGCCCTTCCTTATTTCGGAGAGAGCTTAATATAAACCCCATTAACTACCGAAAGTAGTATTTGTCGGTGTTGATCGTAGGAAAATCGTTAATAACTGTAAATGCCCCCTTGGGAAGGTCCCATAAATATTCTCGCTTACAAATGTTAATAATGTCCACATAGAAAAATCATATCTGTGTGTAACTGGAACTGAATAGCAACTAAGTCTAAAATCCATTTGGAATGCATATCCTAAAGTTAGGCTGAATGTCTGTACTACCGAACTAGGTGGCCCAGTGGTTGGCACATTGGACTCCTGTGCGGCAGGACGACGGTTCAGGTCCGCTTCCGACCATTCAGAATTAAGTTTTTCGTCATTTGTCTAAATCTCTCCTGGCAAATTTCAGGATTTTTCATTTGAAAGAGCACGGCCGATTTCCTTTCCTATTCTTAAAAAAACACACAAGGGCGAATAGGACACGCGCTATGAGATTTCAGTACAAACTAAGTTATGTATATAGATAACATTAATAATTTACTTTGCAAGTATTTTTACTGAACGCGATTTCGTCAATTTGCGTATCCCTAACCTACCACCGTCATCCAGCCTGAAAAAGAGAACCTACGGTTTAACATGATATCCGTACCTGAGATGTATCTGGCAACTCCTCAGATCTTTGAGAGGTGAAATCTAGATTAAAACAAAGACTGAAGAATGTATTGACCGACCGAGATTTGATCCTGCATCCTTTCGGTTTCCAGACAGGCGTTTTAACGCTGAACCACCAAGCGTGACATTATGTAGGTTTTGATGAGTGAGTTCGCGAGTGTCAAAATATATGATATACAGTCGTATCTCTTGAGTGCATCGAATTAGAAGCTTAAATTTTTCCCTCCACCAAGAGACCACGGATTTTAGTATGTTACATAAATTTCAACTTACCGGCTCTTGAGAGCAGAGGTCTTAACACTAGGACAGACAGAAAAACAGGCGGATAACGAAGTGATCCCACGAGGATCTCTTTATACCGACTGAGGTACGGAATTCCTAAAACCATTACGAGCTTGTGCTACTTCTGTAATGATCGCGTTGTCGACAGACGTTAAACCATAACCTTCCATTTTTCAGCACCTTTGGTGAAGCTGTGTTTATAGACGTACATAGCAGGATAATATCTAACGATGTTAGTATAGATTCCGAATACGAAATAATTTGAGTTAACGTAAATGAACAAGGTGAATTAAAGATAATACCTAGGTGCTTTCATACACCACCTGCCCTAGGAGCTGTAGAGGGGGAACATTACGGGATAAACTTTGAGAACGTCGCGAGTAAATTTCCTTACATTTTATAGCATCAGAGGGAGATTACTAACTATAGACAGGCAAACTTAGGTTATTAAGAAAGGTACTAACAACAGCACATAGTGTGGTTTTTTCTAAATGCCTTATTCGAAAAGTACCCTTGGCAATTAATCAGGAAACTGACTCCTTAGGGTATTAATTTAGGTCTTATGAGTACAAGCAAGTCCAAACTATTAGACCCTGTTAACATATTCCAGGGAATCGGTGAGTGTAAGGCTTTCATAGAATCCCTGAAAACGGGCCTTAACAGGAGTGTTTATTAAGGTAGGAAGATCCCCAGAGTGGCCATAATTTATCGGAAGCCATTGGATGTGGCGTTAACGCGTAGTCGCTCTTCCACGAGCTCTCAAAACGCTATGGACTCTTCAGAAGAGATACTAATCCACGCAGTTTCTACTGCTACCCACAGTTGTTCTTTTATAGTTAATACTGGGCTCATAGAGTGTACACGGTGATCTACAGTATCTCATAAATACTGGATGTGTTCAAACCGTGTGATCTGAGGAATCAGGCCATAGTCCTGAATTCAGTATAATGTTGATCAAACCACCGGCATGCTGCAAAGTGCGAAGACATATTACGTTGCCAAGTTGAAACATGTCAATTCCATCAGGCATTCTAATGCGCGATAAGGATGTAGACGGCCTGTAAGACTGTGCATGTAACGCGTACCTCTCACTGAACCGTGCAGCCGGATAATAGGGCCTTGTTGCCTCCATGTGATCACAACCCAAACCAAAACTGAGCCACCTCGACACAACCTTGCTGACAAGCAGGATTCTTCTTACACACCTATCAGCTTGATACAACTGAAAGCAGATTCATCGGACCATGTTACACACAGCCCATTTTTCATGGTCCAGTGACAGTTTTCACACGCCGTCAGTCATTTGATGCACGTGTCGAGGAGTCAGGGGAAGACAACTAGGTGGTCGTCGGCTGCTGATATCTATGCGGTGCATTCGTCTCAAAGTGCTCGTTGAAACCGGGACTTTGTGGAGGATACGGGACTTACAGCTCCTCAACCGCTTGTGGTCGTCCTGCGCGACAATTAATCTGTGCAGAAATATTCTCTCTGTGATATTGAAGTTGAACCCTAGTTACCGTGGACATCTGAAACCCGAATACCAGCGTTATCTCATATGTGCTGTGACCCATCCGTCTTCCATATATTAGTATCGCACACTCAAGGACACAGGACAGTTTTCCGACTCCTGGTTTTGTGAAAATCGGCACTTATTTCTTTCATGCATTATTTATTTTGTCCATGTTTTACACTTTTGTAGTTTATCACAGTTAATGCAGAATGCTTTCTAAGCTATTTGCAAGTATTTTTAACACATTAAAACATACTGATGTTTACAAAAACAATAATTTAAATAGTGACACAAAAGATTTTGTAAAATGCTGCATCAAATTTAGGTGCCATTTAATCCAATAATACACACGGGAAGGAGCCCATATTTTTATCAAATATGTATGACATGTCTGAGATACTTGATCCATTTAATTCTACTCATTAAGTAATTAAGCGAAATAAAAATTATTACTGCTTAATTTTATAATTTTTAGAATATTTTTCCAAATTAAAAATTTTATTTCTCTATAATTTAGTTGAACCCGCAATAAAATTTAGGTCTGCTGGGTAGGTATAGAGAATTTCAAGTTACAGAAATTTAATTAGTTAAATACTTCATAAATATAAGGAGATCAGCGTAAATGTTTTTCTAAGTGTTGTGTGGGTGTATGTGTGTGGGTGTGTGTGTGTGTGCGTGTGTGTGTGTGTGTGTGTGTGTGTGTGCGTGGGAGAGAGATTTTTTTATTAAATAAAAATTATTTATTTTATTTTTATTACTATTTCTTATTCATTTATTTTTTCTTAATAATAATAATAATAATAATTATTATTATTATTATTATTATTATTATATTTTCATGTATATACTTATGAGAGGAATCAGATGTGTAGTCATTTGTTGGAATTTCTGTCTATTATACGATCAATCAGTGGAAACAGTGAGTTGTTAGTCATATTTACTTGGTCATTTAGTGGTTGTTTCTTTTCAGCCTTTGTTTTGTATATAGGATGATTTCCCTCTAGTGTTAGGAGATGTCTTTAATTATTTATTCTAATTATTTTCATATCTTTTCTCTTGTAGTAGGTTTGTGATTAGTTCCTCTCAAATGTTCTGCAAAAGTTGAGTGGCTTGTTCCATATTTCCATGCTCTGATATGCTCTTTGCACCAGGTGTCAAATGTTTTGCTGGCTTGTCCTATATACCTTCCATCACATGTATTGCACTGTAGTTGGTATATTCCTGTTCTTTGGTAGATATCTGTGTTCCTTTTATTTTTGGAATGTGTATTTGGATTGAATTGTCTGTGTTGAATGCTATGTTTATCCCTTGTCTTTTGAAAATGTTTGTTATTTTATGTGTGAGTTTGTGCTTTTATGTCATTGTGTACCATCTTGCATCTTCTTTTTTTATTTTCCTGTATACTTTGTGTCATTGTTCTGTCACTAGTTGTGCCTGTTTGTGTAGTGTTTTGTTGTACTGTTGTCTGTGGGTGTTAATGTACTGTGTTCACTGACTGTGTTTGTTTTTTAATTTTTTTGTTTACTTGGCAACTAGTTCCCTATTGTACCCAGTGTTTGTTGTTATTTGTGTGATGATGTGTAGTTCTTTCTGGTAATTTTCTGTGTTGAGTGGTACTGTTTGAGTCTACAAAGCATGTATCTGAGTGCTGATTGTTTCTGCGAGTGTGGATGATTAGTAGTCTGATGTAGGATTGTGTCAGTTGTTGTAGGTTTACGGTAGATTTCAAAGCTATGCTGCTTGTTTTCTTTTTTAATGGTTATATGTAAAAAGTTTATTTGGTGGTTCTTTTATTTTTCTGTTGTGAATCTTATCTTTCTGTGTATTGTGTTTATATCTGTATGCAACTGTTCAGTTTTTGCCTGAGGCTCATCAATTGAACAAAGGATGTCATCCATGTATCTGACCCAATAAAGTATGTTGTAATTCATTTTGATAACATTTTTGAAAATTAAGTTTTCTACATGGTTTATGAAAATGTTTGCTATGGCACCTGATACTGGGGATCCCATTGGTAACCCATTTTCCTGTAAATAGTATTCATTATTGACATGAAAGTAGTTCTGTTCAGTTATCAGTTACAGCAACTTGCGTATTTCTTTAATGTGTTCATCTGGTAGCTGGCTGTTGTCATTCAGGTTTTATTCTATGATATTTATAGTTTCTGCTACTGGAACTTTAGAGTACATGTTTTCTATTGCAAAAGAGAGTAGAGTAGCTGTGTCAGGGACATCTTTTATAAGTTGTATTAATTGTGAGGTGTTCCTTATAGTTCTGTCATCCTCTATTTTATAAGCTTCTGTGTGTAACGTAAACATTAAACTGAAAGTGAACTGTAAGATGTCCATCTGGTTTCCAGATAAGAAAAAGCAGTTTGCTTAGATGCAATGAATTAGAAGTTACCTGACACCCACTGAATATGCCTTGTAAAAAAAGGCGAAACCCATCTGGGCGCATAAATAAAAATAAAAATTTCGATGGGCAGCATGCAAAAAAGGCAGTTTCTTTGAAACAACTGCAATTTATATAGAGCTGCTTCGAAAATGGCCACTAGAAGAAACGTGTTATTAATTTATGAGATGGAAAGTTTTGAGTATTAGAGTAGAGATAAAAAATTCAAAAATATTGTTCAATATGCTTTAAAGAGTAAAGAGAGATGTGCCACGCAAAGTTGTGAGTTATGGGAAAGACGCGTCGTGTTTCAAAAGACAAGTTAGAAAGATTCTCAGAAAGGAAATAAATCTTCAACGCAATGGTTTGGCTTATGAAATAGCTTTTTTTGCTCCGAGTCACACACAATTATTTTCTAAACAGTCTTACAATAACAAGGTTTCGCGAACCAAAACCCAACGGATAAAATGAGGAAGCACTTAAACCCGTATTTAAGAGAATCCATAGCTTTGTTGACAAACGAAATAAAACGAAGCCAAATAAGCATAAGGTTAGCTATGCGGAAAGTGTTCAAAAAACTTGCAAATAAAATTCTATCTATCTGCCTCATAAAATATCCTAAGAAATTAGTTCTTAGGTTAAGTCAAAATCGGATCGAAGCTGTCTATCCAGCCACTCAGTGACCGTATGAGCACCGACCCATATGATGACAGGGGGAAAGACGAAATGCTAAGTTCCTATTTCCGAAATTGTTGCACTGAGGAAAATCGAACTTCTTTTTTCCAATCGTCACTATGTAACTGTGTCACTTAACTACATGTTTGTCATTTTCATATTAGTGTTGCATTGAAGATTTATTTGCTTCCTGAGCGCCTTTCTAACTCGACTTCTGAAGCACGGCGTGTCTTTCCCATAACTCACGACTTTGCATGGCACATCTGTCTTTTTCTTTAAAAAAAAAAAAAAAAAAAAAAAAGAGGTCGTCGAACATATGCACATAGGCCTATTTAACTGACGACAGTCTATTGCAGAATTATGGGGCCTGTTATATGATAGCTAAGTATTACAGTGGTGGCATCCAGGAAGGAACAGTAAATTATACTATCCCCCTGGAATGTGCCAGAACTGGAAAGCAACCAAACAACTGTCTATGGTTCTATGTTGTGTAGGGCGTTGGTAGCAACCCCTGCTTTCAGTTCAGTTTATAATTCATCCTGACACAATTTCCAGTGAGTGCACAAATAAATGAGAGCTGCAAGCTACTATAAATCACTGAAGCCAAATTAACTGTTCGTGACACAGTTGAGAGTTTGTTTCAGCGAATTTCAAAACACTACACACTGGTACGTATTGGTTCAAATGGCTCTGAGCACTATGGGACTTAACTTCTGAGGTCATCAGCCCCCTAACACTTAGAACTACTTAAACCTAACTAACCTAAAGATATCACACACATCCACGCCCGAGGCAGGATTCGAACCTGCGACCGTAACGGTCGCGCGGTTCCAGACTGTAGCGCCTAGAACCGCTCGGCCACTCCGGCCGGTGGTACGTATTGTGAGCCTTTCCTGGTATCAACACCAAATTCCTGCACAAAGTGTGTTCAAAAATGAAAAAAATTCGGCCAATAAACTGACTAAAGAGCGCCTTCCCTCTTCAATACGGCGATATAACACGGCAAAATGACAACTGCCTATGCGCTAATGCTCCAAATGAATCACAGTTCGCTAAACGAAGAACAACTACAAGTCCTGACTGTTCGTGCACGACAAAAATAAATATAAGCTCCAACTGTGGCTAACACAAATAATTACAGGTATTGGCTATTCGTAAGGCCACAAGTTGATACAAGCCACGACTGTGACTAACTAGCGCAAATTCAAACACTGGAACAGCGTCCACATTTGGAAATATTAAAAGTTCGCAGAAACACACTCGAGAAATCAACAAAGTCCGCGGAACCACATATGAAAGATAGCCGAAACTGTTAGCCAGCAGCGAAATTTTCACAAGTGGCGAGGGCGGCGGTCGTAAAGTAAGTCCTCTCTCCAGTGTCAAGTTCACCCTTAAGTACACTTCGCTGAACTTTACGTAATTACCTGTCGTTAGGCACATAATTCACCGAAAAACAAAAACAAAATTCGGTACCTTTAATGACAGACCAAATTTAACTTCTCAGCACGATACACGCTTTTGCTGGAATTCAAGACGTAGCCATAAATTGTGTGACTGATAGTTTGCAAACAATTAACAAAAATATAATTGGAATGATTGGATTAGTTCACTAAATTACTAATAGTGCCTACAATTCCCCTATTGCAGCTGGTTTTCTGTTAACTAGAATATAATCTGAATTATGAGTGATTTTAACTTCCGAAACATTAAGTGGCTGAAAATACTCCCATAAATCGTCTAAAAATTATATTTTAGAGATTCTGTGTCATTTGTATAATTGTATACAGTGTGTTCGATAATTCCAGTTAGAAACTTCTAGGAGTTGTAGAAAGATGTGAGTACATAATATTTCGAATAGGAAACCATGGCAGTTTCCGTTCTACGACAGTTTCAGTTCACACGTTTAACTCATCCAGTTCTGCTTGACGGATTGAATTAGACATGACGCAGTACAATTATTAGGCAACAATTAGAAAGTAAACATAATGAAAAATCCATGTATCACTTTAATACATTGGTTTGGATTAACAGTTAAACATCACGTGTTTACATTTTTCCAAAACTAAAAGGAACCCAGCATACTGTATGTACAGAACGGTACTGATGGCTTACAACGGCAGCTCGATGTGGCGACCACCAATGTTGTTACAAACATTGCACCTACGATTTTCTGGTACACAATCTCTATCCCACTTCGTGTCTCTTCAGTTTCTAGTGCAGCCGCCAGAACTAGTGCCAGCAGATCTTCCTTTGTCTCTACAAAAGTCCCGTAAATTCAACTTTGCAGATGACCCCAAAAGAAATAGTCATAGGAGTTAAATCTGGCGATCGCAGCGGCCACGCAGCTGGACCATCTCGGCGTATCCATCTTTCGCCACACAGTCCGCTGAGATGTCTCCGAACAGCACCTGAGAAGGGAGGCGGCGATCCATGATGCTGAAACCGTCTGATGTGGTACATGTTATCCTGTCTACCCCACTACAGACTACGACAAGCAACTCCGAACTTTTCTCTTTCCCTCAGCTGACATTGACGCGCTGTACATCTGAATGGAAACCGACGTAGAAGGCAAACTGTTCGTTTCCGGACATGGATTCCTATTAAAAATATTATGTACTCTCTCCTCCCTACAAATCCAGAAGTTCGTAACGGGGTACTTTCGAACAACTTGTATTAGCGCATCCCATATTGCCATTATGTGTCACAGCGTTCCTTAACTAATTGGGCAAAATTATGACTATATCCATGTAAAATGTATTTCTACACAAACATAATTGTTGGAAAGGCGGGTGTGCACCATACGCCAATGGAGAAGGATACAGGGTAGTAAAAGCTGGACACAAAGGATTCTCCGTCACACATGGCATGGTGGTTTGCGGAATACAGCCGTAGATATCGACCTAAAACTCCATAACATACTATGTCTAGTTGTGTTTAATGGACTTAGAATATTGTCGGATACGTTTATCATCTTTAGTGTATAGGACAGTTGGTGAATGTATATTCTACAGGAATTTTTCTACCTCGGTGAGCAAGAAAACAATGAACCTGCGAGCAAATGCAAATGTCAGCTCTGAAAATTGAAAACGTTGGGGTGAGGAAATCAACTTAAACTTTGGATCTCGGCGAAATCTTCTTACAAATATCTAGTTTACAGTAATATTTATAAATTATAGTTAAATTTCACATAATTTACCAAGTTAAGGACTAAAAAGTAGCAGTTGTTAAGAAAAGTCAGTTTCATTACCTTACCTCGACATGCAAGTAAGTTGTCGAGAAGGGTCATGAAAGATGGTAAACTAAGACAGCGATTTACTTCAATAATAAATAATTTTAATTTTTCAGTCGTACTTAATTTTAATGACTCACGAAACTAATTACGATACAAATACAGTGATTTAGAAGAGAAAACTTCGTTATCACCAAAAATGATGTACTGTAGGCAACAGTTTCTTTACACCAGTATATGTCGCACAAACGATAAGGTAAGTCAATAGAAGAGAAAAAGTGGCTCTTAACCTTTATTGAAAAAAGTACCTACGTTCTCTTGATGTACCCAATTTCTTTACTAACTTCTCACATAAGGCTCGAAAATTACATATTTTCTGCAGTAAAATTAACGCTCGCTGTATTTTCCACAACTTTAACGGCCGCATTAGTCGTTGCTTGCTTTCTCCACATTTGCTTCGTTGTTTCTCTGTTGGATGTTCTCCAGTTCTATTGATATGTATAGACTTTTAGCTACCTGGAATTTCTGGTATAACGCAATAAAAATGTCTAAAAAATATCGCCGAAGATATCCGAAAAGTTTGATCAGTGATGCTGTAAGTTGACGAATTAGCGCAAAAAGGTGGTGAAAAAGCCGATGATCAATATCTTATCTTCTGTTCAATTCTTCATCTCAGCAGGAATCGCAGTTTTAAATTTAAACAACGTTCCATTGTATAAATTCACCATACAAAATGAACTGTACATTATTGGAAAAGATTTGATCTGTACCTCACGAATATTAGATAAAAAAATTAAGGAAATTTACGCCATACGCGCAATGGATTATGAAGTGGTGAGAGAAATGTACATGCAGTGGGCTCCAAACTAGCAAACTATACGAACATCAGACAGAAACATTCAGGTTTGACGCACCTAGAAACCAGCAAGAAACCACCTACTCTGAAGATGTAGTCCCACCAGTCATTTTCAGTAACTGTAACATACATTTGCTTATAATCCTCGGTATCTTAACTACTTTCCACTAAACTTGTGGGGGATGAAACAGTAACAAGAGTAAAACATGGGCTAAATCGCACTCGAATTTCAAGTAGACCCATGGCCAGTCTGCAAGTACTACACCGACGTAAGAAACTCTCAACACCAAGAAGGAGTTCGGTGACATAAACAGAAGTTGGTAGTCGTGTTTCTACATCTTAGAAATGATATCTATTGAAACTTCCCAGATGAGTGGCGCTAGTAGTGCCACTATGAATATGCAAATCAATAAATACGCGTGCTGTAACGGTCGTGAGCGTTAGTTACCTTTGAAACTGGACGTGGTGAGTTGATGTTAGTCAAGAATGCCTTTAAGGTGAAAAAGACGCCATTATCAACACGTCACTGAGTTTGAACGAGGTCGTATACTAGGGCTACGAGAAACTGGGTGATCCTTCCGCCTACTCAGAAAGACTTGACACAGATGTAGCCACTGTTCGTGACTGCTGGCTGCTTTGGTCACGAGAATGTATGGTAGCAAGAAGACCGGGCTCTGCAAGTGGCACTACCGAGTGGAAAGACTATGGAGTTCGGCGTATGCCTCTAGCACATCGTACTGCATTTGCTTCAGCAATCTCAGCAGCAGTTGGTACCATGGTGACACAAAGAACTGTTACAAATCGGTTACTTAAAAGACAGCCCCGAGTCAGAGGGCCTGTAGCATGCATTCCACAAACCACAACCATTTCTGACTTCAGTGGTGTCAAGCGACAGCTCATTGGAGAACAGGGTGGGGATCTGTTGTTTTCTGATGAAAGGTGGTTCTGCCTCGGTGCCAGTGATGGCCGTGTGTTGATTGGGAGGAGGTCAGTTGAGGGCCTGCAACCAAACTGTCTGCGTGCTAGACATACAGGCCCTACACCAAGAATAATGATGTCGGATGCAATTATGTATGACAGCTGGAGTATCTCGTGGTTATTTCACGCAGCCAGACTGCAAATCTGTTCCTCAGTCTGGTGATTCCACCTGCTGCACTGCCGCTCATGAACATCATTACAAGGGGTGTTTTCCAACAGGGTACCTTTCGATCACGTACCGCCGTTGTAACCCAACACACTCCACAGTATCGACATGATGTCTTGGCCTGCTCGAACCCCAGATCTGTCTCCAATCGACCACATATGCGACATCATCAGACGACAACTTCAGCGACATCCATAACCAGCAATAACCGTTTCTGTGTTTACCGACCAAATGAAACAGATATGGAACTCTATCCCATGATCTGGCATCCGGCACATGCACAACACAATGCATGCAAGTTTGCATACTTGCATTCAACATTCTGGGGTTACACCTGTTATTAATGTAGCTACCAGCATTTCTCATTTGCAGTGGCTTATCTCAGGCTTACAGTAACCTGTAATCTTCAAATGTTAATCACTTAAGCATGTTGCCTAGAAAAATGAATCCCCGGAATTTCATTGCTCTACATTAATTAATTTTTGGTGCTGGGATTTTTTCCGTTACTGTAATTCAGAATGCTTTGCACAGATTTCTATCAGGCAAGTGTCTATTAAATCTCTAGCAACTGCCACCGCATTTATAAAATAGGATTTCATTTCTTTACTAACAACAGATACCTGTGCAAGCTGCTGCAATCAAACGAAACGAAAGAGAGCGTTGAACATAATTTGCCCACGAGGCAACCGTTAAGTGGACTCCGCAAAGCTAGAGGCATCAGACAACAATCGCGAGTGAAAGCACCTCTTGCGACGCGCCTGTTGAAAGTTCATAGCCAGGAGCCCCGAAATTGGTTTGTGATTACCAACTCTCCGGCAGACGATGGCATGACGTAAGCTGCGGATACAGCAAGGCTGGATGAGCGAGTCACGGTAACTCAGGCTTCATCGAAGTAGATACGCTGTCACGATGCGTCCTGCATTCACATTTAAGCTTAAAGGCCCTTCCTGTATCAACTGATACTCATTTCCACACAATTTCAGTGCACCCGCTACTATTTAGTTTCCTAGTACTTCATTTTTAACCTTTTATTGTGCCAAATTTTCATGAGGCTTTTGTATAAGCACTGATACGCAGAGAGAACGTTTCCTTTTCTTTCTTCAGTATAGTGCCAAACGCAGTTTTTGTCTCCTAGGTGATTGGTTAATGGTTGTGATGTGTGATGTCGTGCTTGTGTTTTTATAAATGATTATGAAAGTGAAATGAACGGTAGAAACACAATCTTTTTCACCCTACGGCCGAAACACCGTGAAGAGAGTGTCAGGGTCTTCATTCCAAGAGATTCAGCCTAACTGCTCACCTCAGACATATCCTGAATCCCTTATGCTTTCGTAATTCTATTTCGATTCAAATGAACTGTGAAAAAAGTCCTCACTCAAAGATGTATAATCTTTTTTCATAGCCAAATTAACTAAATAGATATCGGTATCAATTTCGTTTTTTTTTTTTCAAATGGAATTAAAGTAACTTGGGGTGCCAGTTCTATAAGAGATAGACTCAACGGGGTTCCACTCTTCTAAATCAGATAACTAGTTTCGGAGTAATTGCAATATTTTTAAATTCTATTTATCGGTTTTGAACATGAAATCGATTGCTACCTTATGCGATAGTTCGTATTGTTATACGAAAGTATCGCATTAGACTGATGCGGCGCTCCAGGTTGACGCAGCTGAGAGAGTTCACCTACAAAAGCGGAGTAATGGAAAAAACTTTTAATTTAAACTGTTACTAATCTTACTTGGCTACACGTGCTTGGACTCACACCCCAAGTGAATAGCTATTGATCTGGCATCTTTTGACAGTTCACCAGTTAACTGCGGTAGCTGCTCTGCTCTTTTTTCTCTCAAACTCTTGCAACGAACATAAATATCAAAAAAGAATAGATTTGTGGAGAAAGGAAATGAGGTATGAAGATTGCTCGATAACGACATCGCAACATAAGTTTACTCTCAAGAGACACACTTACATTACAAAATTACGAGAGCAACTGCAACAAAAAGGAAATTAGAAAAGAACGTTTTCGTAAACAGATAATTTGTAAGATATTGCCATAGATCGTACACAAGCATCGTAATGGAAAGTGAAATAATAATTCGGCACATGTACCGGATGAGATTTCTTGGTACATAATCGACCACTCTGATGCTACATTTTGCTTAACTAGGACAGCGACTGAAAGATACAGCGAATCACAAGTTTTACCTTCTTCATTATGTATCACAATATTTGGTTTTTGTTCAATGAACTACACCGAGCTTAAAACGCATTAACTGTGCTTATGTCATTACTCGACAAGCGAACGCCTCATTCGATCTTCTCTAACAGCTTTTAATTATGGGCATACTTTTTTCTAGTAGTCCGTAACAGACTTAATCAATTACAGTTAATGTTTTGTGAAATTAGGTGATACAGTAACTTTTTGCTAATTTTTGGTAATATTGTCATTGCATGAGAGCTTTAATGGCTGTATACTGGTGCACAAGTAATCGTTACGTCCTTACTCATTCGCTGTTGGTCGCAGTATTCTGTCGTTAATTTATTAGGAACCTGCAACCAATGCTTTAACCAGTTAGGGATGGTAATTGTTAGGTGTAGCTGGACTAATTTATAACATTTCTTACGCTGAATTGGTAATGATTCCATATTCTGTTCTACCTTTTAAGAATAGCTCTCCAAATGTTGCTTTTGTGGTTCGATATTCCCTCTGCCATAAGGCATCTCACCATTTGCGATTTTAGTTACTTGAAGAAAACTATTTGATTTATAGTGAAGTCGATATGCAGTAATGGCAGCTATTTCATTTCTCTCGCACTGAAGTTCATAATTTGCGTAGACATTGACCGAAATATCGCCGTATTTTTCTTTCTAGTGAATTCGCACAAAGGACTAAAAAAAAAATACAAAAATGTGGCTTTGACCTCTGCGCTCGTAGAAGGAAATTTTGTGGCTTTGATCTTCGTTCCAAAACGTGCTGAAGTTATAATTTCAATTTACAAAGGAAAAATATGAGCGTTTATAGAAAATGAAGAACTTGTTGGTAAAATTTGTATTCCATTATTATTAGTTAGTCCGAATGGTAGATAGTGAGCCCTTATAAGTACATTCTGAGACATTTTACAGCCTCTGTGCCGCATATTTATTGGCATCCAGGTGCTGTCGCTGTGATTCCAGTCAGTTCTGTTATGTACGTCGTAAGGTAAGAAATCCTTACCTCATGCGGCATAGGTGAATAGAGAGTGAGCGTCGGATATCTTGCATTTACTGCATCAATGACGCACTTCGTCTCCCTCACGTCACGCCCCGGACCGGTTTTTATGCTGCTATTGCCAAATGTTGCGATTTTTCTGCCGTTTTGTCTACAGTGGCCTTTTTTTTGCTGTTGAGTATACATGTCCTTCCTATCGCTCTATGTTCCTTTGGTGTGCAGTTATGTGTGGCAGTGAGTCGGTAGTGAGAATGAATGTTTCTGGGCAGCAAGCAAGGCTTGTGTATAGCAGAGTGTAACCATTGCCAACTTAACATCTTGGGTAAGTTTAGCAGAGGATAGGGAGTCCCAGATACACGATAGGCTCGAATTTTGGCATGTTTTAGCTGGTCACTGTGACCAGTCCGATTTGCCCCACCACCTGTTTGAACGTGGAATTGTTCCTTGATGGAACTCTTTTGATCCGGCTGGGTAACAGGCTAGGGAATCTCGCTGGTTTCCGAAATTAGGTATCACAATGAATAAATTGATCACTGATTCAAGTAGTCCGATCTCTTCCAGGCTTGTGTATATAGGGACGAGTTGCAGGGTCCCTTGATTTTGATTATTTTTGCGTGAACGACATGGAAGGAGTGTAGGTTAATGTCATCCTTTGCGTGAGTTTTGAATCATCGATAGGTGCCCATGTGGTGCAAGATTATACGTTCAACGCCTTAAGTTCACTTACTTTTCAGTCGCAGTTAGTTTGTGTATAATTTTTATGTCAGCTTATGTCAATTTATGTCCTGTTTATTTTGTCGTAAGTTTACGTTTCTTTGTGTGCTAGTATCCCACGTAACAGAAGAAATATTGAATTTAATTGATAAAAGGAGAAAATATAAAAATGCAGTAAAAGAAACAGGCGAAACGGAATACAAACGTCTCAAAAATGAGATCGACAGGAAGTGCAAAATGGCTAAGCAGGGATGGCTAGCGGACAGATGTAAGGATGTCGAGGCTTATCTCACTAGGGGCAAGATAGATACTGCCTACAGGAAAACTAAAGAAACCTTTGGAAAAAAGAGAGCCACTTGTACGAATATCAAGAGCTCAGACGGAAACCCAGTTCTAAGCAAAGAAGGGAAAGCAGAAAGGTGGAAGGAGTATATAGAGGGTCTATATAAGGGTGATGTACTTGAGGACAATATTATGGAAATGGAAGAGGAGGTAGATGAAGATGAAATGGGAGATACGATACTGCGTGAAGAGTTTGACAGAGCACTGAAAGACCTGAGTTGAAACAAGGCCCCTGTAGTAGACAACATTCCATTAGAACTACTGATAGCCTTGGGAGAGCCAGTCCTGACTAAACTCTACCATATGGTGAGCAAGATGTATGAGACATGCGAAATACCCTCAGACTTCAAGAAGAATATAATAATTCCAATCCCAAAGAAAGTAGGTGCTGACAGATGTGAAAATTACCAACCTATCAGTTTAAAAAGTCACAACTGCAAAATACTAACGCGAATTTCTTACAGACGAATGAAAAAACTGGTAGAACCCGTCCTCGGGGAAGATCAGTTTGGATTCCGTAGAAATGTTGGAACACGTGAGGTAATACTGACCTTACGACTTATCTTAGAAGCCAGATTAAGGAAAGGCAAACGTACACTTCTAGCACTTGTAGACTTAGAGAAAGCTTTTGACAATGTTGACTGGAATATTCTCTTTCAAATTTTAAAGGTGGCAGGGGTAAGATACAGGGAGCGGAAGGCTATTTACAATTTGTACAGAAACCAGATGGCAGTTATAAGAGTCGAGGGGCACGAAAGGGAAGCAGTAGTTGGGAAGGGAGTGAGACAGGTTGTAGCCTATTCCCGATGTTATTTAATCTGTATATTGAGCAAGCAGTATAGGAAACGAAAGAAAAATTCGGAATAGGTATTAAAATCCATGGAGAAGAAATAAAAACTTTGACGTTCGCCGATGACATTGTAATTCTGTCAGAGACAGCAAACGACTTGGAAGAGCAGTTGAACGGAATGAACAGTGTCTTGAAAGGAGGATATAAGATGAACATCAACAAAAGCAAAATGAGGATAATGGAATGTAGTCGGGTGATGCTGAGGGAATTAGATTAGGAAATGAGACACTTAAAGTAGTAAAGGAGTTTTGCTATTTGGGGAGCAAAATAACTGATGATGGTCGAAGTAGAGAGGATATAAAATGTAGACTGGCAATGGCAAGGAAAGCGTTTCTGAAGAAGAGAAATTTGTTAACATCGAGTATTGATTTCAGTGTCAGGAAGTCGTTTCTGAAAGTATTTGCATGGAGTGTAGCCATGTATGGAAGTGAAACATGTATGATAAATAGTTTGGAGAAGAAGAGAATAGAAGCTTTCGAAATGTGGTGCTACAGAAGAATGCTGAAGATTAGATGGGTAGATCACATAACTAATGAGGAGGTATTGAATAGAATTGGGGAGAAGAGGAGTTTATGGCACAACTTGAATAGAAGAAGGGACCGGTTGGTAGGACATGTTCTGAGGCATCAGGGGATCACAAATTTAGTACTGGAGGGCAGCGTGGAGGGTAAAAATCGTAGAGGAAGACCAAGATATGAATACACTAAGCAGATTCTGAAGGATGTAGGTTGCAGTAGGTACTGGGAGGTGAAGAAGCTAGCACAGGATAGAGTAGCATGGAGAGCTGCATCAAACCAGTTTCAGGACTGAAGACCACAACAACAACAATTCCCACGTGGTGCCACGTCCACCGGTAGCAAGCAACATTATTTTGTATGCTGTATCAGATTAAATTCTCTATGTGTTCTTGAGTGATTATGGATAAATACCAGCCCAATGATTACGAATATGATTAAAATTTCTTTGTGGATGTTATTCTAAACTTTCTGAAGCAGCACCCCCACTACTAGCAGACATTAGTGTATGGTTCTCTAAATGCCATTAAATTCTCCTTGTGTTCTTCACTGGTTTTCAGTCCTGTTTATTACTATTTCAGTGTTTTACTCTTTTAGCAGTCGAACCTCTACGTGTCCGTACGATCACGCGGTCGCACTTCCACAATCAGTGAGGAATAGCATCTTACTTCTTTTGTCGTAATAAATACCGCGGGTGCTTTTGAGTCGGTTTGGGAGGACTTTGACGACGGTTATTTTGTGTGCAGTGAGTCCGTTATTGTTTCGACAAGTCCCAAGTGGCCCCAATCTCAGTGATTCAGACCTACGGCAGCCTACCTGTTAAACATTGAATAGATCAAGCTATTAAATCACGTAACCGTTCTTCTTCCAGCGTGTGTGTGCTATGTTGCTTTAATTGACTCCCTTGATTCAGACCCTCGTATATATCTGTGAACGTGAAATCAGATTAACGCGTGTGCCACCTTGTCTATTAATTTACTAAAGTAATGTATCGGAATTAAAGGACCGATGTGCAGACATCTGCTGAATTCCCTCTGATATATAAATGCGGACGCTTGTGCCACCCTGTCTATCAATTTACTAAAGTAGAGTATCGGAACGAAAGGACCGAGGTACAGAGATATGCCCAATTTGCTCTGATGTAGAAATGAACTTCACACTAACCTTGGTGTGCTCGAATTCTGCTAAACTTTCATAAGCCATTTGGTAGCCTATTGTTGCACCCAAGAATTATAATTTCATGTATATGAAAGTTTCAAGTGAGTTGGAATCAGTCGCTCTGCAGTGCCTCATCTTAATGGATCACATCGTGAATTACAAATTTAATCAGCTACAAGAGCAGTAACTCCACTGAGGTCTATTAAGATGCTAAATCGTGTAAAAATTGTTAACTGTCTGTTCCGATGTGACCACCATCAGTTTTTTGCTTTGAAATAATAAATGAGAACTTTGACTACAGTACAAGCTGCGTTGTTCACATCAGTAATTGTTCCACGAGGCAAACCGTAGCTAGTTCTTTCCAACTCATTCTCCCCGACTCGCCGCCCCGCCCCCCCCCCCCCCTAACTGTTCCACTCTTTTTTATAACCTTGTCATGGATGAATGATCTTAATGACCTATGCGTTTAGGTTGAGAGATGTTCACACTATGTCTTTTCCCCTTAATGTGCGCACATTCTTGGGTTATCGATTGCCTCAGTAATTCAGAAGACTGCTACGAGTAATTTACTTCTGTATCATTAATGCAGTTACACCAAGAACAGCTCTTGACCTGGGGCAGATACATAGGCAATCCCGCGTTCTTCTGTTGACCACGGCCACCAACTAGCGGGGGCAGGCAGACTTATTTACAATCAAAACCCCACAATGCGTTCATTCACTAGCCAAGGTAGCACGCGCGTTTTAAACACCTCCCTTTCAGTCGTCCGTCGGTTATCTCGGTTCGTAAAAGACACTTAATTTTTCGAACTAACCACTACTCGACACGCGTGAACGACACAGACAGAGTGAAAGCTACATTTCTATTTCCTGTGTACAACACATTTTCCTTCATTTCCTTGCCTGGGTATGAAATAACGAGCTTTCAAATAAGACTGCAATCGATTTCCTGTTCAAAACAGATAAATCCTTATTTCTGAATATAGTAATTACTCCGATATTAATAAACAGATTTCGTGGTGCGAAGCACCGTTGAATTCGTCTCTTTTATAATTACTCTAGTTCTAAAGAAGCGAAGTTAATCCTGATATCTATGCAATTAATATAGCTATCAAAAGAGATTATACGTTCTCCAGTGAACATCTTTTCACAATTCAGATAGGTGAAAACAGAATTACTATACTTCAAACTATTTGGGAAATGTTTGCGGTGAACAGCTTAGTTGAGTCACTCTGTGTATCAATTTGTAATTTAAAGTAGGTTTTAATGCACAGGCTATTAATTAGAATAGTTGCGCTTTAACCAACACCTCCCCTTTTACCCAAATACTGGCAACGAACAACCTTTCATCCTACGTTTCGAATTCCTCTCCACCACGATCGCCATAAAGATAATCGCTGTTAGCGTTATCGGTGGTGAGTAGCGCAATTACTACTACTACTACTGCTAATAATAATAATAATAATAAATCTCATACAAATTACAAAGCGCCTGGCCTGAGTGACAGTACCATGGAAGTGTACCTTGGCGAGTTACCGTGAAGTCCTTAATGACAGCGAAGGCGGAGATGATCACTGGGTACGACAGAAGTGGCGGAAGAGGCAGCTTAGCTCTTCGGGTTAACATAAAAGCTAAAAATTAAATTCCAAATGTGTCTGTTCCCGGATCTAGCGGTGTCTGGTGAGCTTCTGTAGTCCATGTTAGGGCCAGCTGGGAAGAAACATTCTAATGCTAACAAATTGGTTTTACTCTGGCAGTCAAACGTCTACCGACATTGCAAAAGTAGGATAACCATGATGTGTGATGAAAAAAATAATATTACTCCAGGTGACAACTCCTGAAAGTAGCGCAAGCAGACGTTCTAATTCGGGAGTAAATGCACCATCACGCAAGCATAAGTTGGGGGAAACTCTGAAATTGAAATTGAAGTGCAAATATAAATTTCCAAACATAAGTATTACCTCGCTCTGCAAAGTTGAGAAACCGAAGAAAACAGACTGTCTGATCACCAACAACGTCCTGCTAGCGGTCATCCAAGAAACAAAGTACGCTGATGACATAGCAATGGATAGCGAAAACAATCGAATTTTTTAAGGTAAACAGACGAGGTTAGAATTTCAACTCAAATGCCAGAATATTATGAAGAGCTTTCGCAGTTCACAAAAGTATAATCCGAATTTATTTGATTTTGAATCCTTCACCGAAAGATTCTGTTTTAATAATTAAAAGAAAAAAAAATTATTTGATTGAGCTGCCATGCACCAACAAATGAGGACAACAAGACAAGCCTAGACAAAGTAGAAAACTTCTGGGAATATCTGGAAAGCAGGCTGTCGAAATTTCACAAGAATAACATAATAATCATGGCGTGGGACTTCAGTACCTAACTGGGTAAGGAGAAATCGTTACGAAACGTTTTTGCGAACTATCCAGGTCGTAAGAGAACTAACACAAATGGCTCAAGATTAGTAAATACATGCAAGTCATTCGATCTTAAAATTATGACTGTACAGTTCAGAAAACTATCTAAAAAGCAGAAAACTTGGATATCACCAAATCCCAACTTACGAGAGTATCAAATTGGTAGGTTCCCATCTCCAGATGTAATTTTCAAGAAATCGAGAACATTATGGACAAGACAGGAAAGGAAGTTGATTCAGATCACTACCCAACTGAGATCCACATGAGATTTATTCCAAAACACAAGATCATGAAGCAACACGGTAACAATGTTAAATAATCTGAGACGGGTTGTACTGTGGAACTGCAATCACCCGTATGACTGACCGTCTCTGTGTTATTACTGTGTTTGCTGTAACAGTGGTACTACGCGCTTAAAGATTTCCCTTCACATGGTTTAGTAGCGGATGTTATAATTAACGTGGAACTACTCACAGAGGTTCAGTGTGGACTGTAAGTGTCTTGTGACAGCGAAACTTCGTAAACATGCTAATGCGTTAATGCAGAACCGATTTACGCTGAAAAAAAATTAGTTACAATTTTGCCACTGGGTACACATCTGGCGCTGTACAGCATCTCGTCGACGTATTCTGTGCTCTTAATGAACAAATCGTGTTAGCAGCGGTAAATAGTAAAATCAACATTGACCTTAGTCACTTTTTTAACCTCTTCTATCCCCTTCACGCTCCTAATCCATTATATATTGAAACCTTTCCTCACAGCTTTCTGGCATTCACAGCGCCAGATTAGAACCTGGTGGCCTAAGTTGGATGTAATTTCTTACCAGCGTAAATCGGCTCCACATTAACGCATTAGTATATCTCCCAGGTTTGGTTGCCATATGGTAATTACAGCCCGCACTGGAGCTCTGTGAGAAGCTGCATTTTAATTATAACTATCTGGTACAAATCTTACGACTAGTTTAACAGACGCAGCGGCGGTCTCCATTTGCTGACACGCTGTAGCAACAAGTGGCGCCACAACCAGACAGATTCTTCACTCTGAAAGGCCGTATCACTCTAGCTGTTCTCCAAGGCGAACATGTCGCCTGTTGCATCAGCCTCGGCTACAGACAGAGCCCTCTCTGTATCATTGGTTTATCTGTATCATTGGATTCTCACTGAATGGCATCGTTCAAATGTCGTACATGTTTTAAAAGATGTAGTTCATTGCAGGATACGCAGTCATACTGCAATGAAATACGTCTTTTGCAACACTACCGACATTCAAAAGATGACAGTCAGTGAAAAGTCAATGGTATGCTATATCTCGACAGCTTTACAGTTGTAATAGCGCAAGAACCTAGGAAGAAGGTTTAGCACCACAGGAATAAACAAATTAATCCATTTCTGATTTATATGCGTCGTACTTTCAGTAAACCATTTTTTGTAATATGCATGCAATAACGTAAGATTCCAGAACATACTGTGCTGGACGTGGATAGTTATGAGCCCTAAGTGAAGAATCTATATATTGCAGCGCCTCCTTCCCTTTCCAGCCATGTTTCACATTTACAGACCTTCCTCTAGAAAACAACTTTGAATTCTAAAAGGTTTACAAATGAAACAGCAACCAGCTACAAGTAGGCCTTACTTGTGGCTAGTTGCTATTTCAGATGTAAACCTTGTAGTATTACTGCCACAGTTCTCAAAATGTCAGTTTTCTGCAAAACAGCGTCAACATTAAATTCTAATACGATTTTTAGATG
Source organism: Schistocerca americana (assembly GCF_021461395.2). Lineage (NCBI taxonomy): Eukaryota > Metazoa > Arthropoda > Insecta > Orthoptera > Acrididae > Schistocerca > Schistocerca americana. The sequence continues at coordinate 538,060,116 of NC_060130.1, forward strand.
GTCAATGGAACAATTATAATGCTTCAAAATTTGATGCTTCATTTTAAATTTTTCCTGGCCTGTGACGATAAAAAAATTAGAAGTTCGTCTTGTGACAACCTGGACATTTAATTATAAGTAGAACCACAATAGATTAACTAAATCGAGACACAATCGAATTAAAGACACTAGCTGCCAGTTGACATTGATTTATATCAATTGGTTAAGTTGAAAATTTGTGTCAAAGTGGGAATCGAACCATGATCTTCTTATTACGCACATGCATTGACCTCTGCGCCATCCAGGCACAGCGGTCACCATAATCGCACGGACTATCCTAGCACGGCTCCCGTCAGACACAAATTCTCAGCTTACACCACGCACTGCTCATGTAGTGCCCCTGCTCATTAGCCTCATTAATCGCGGCATCTCACTCATTCCCGTGAGAGTTCGAACCTGGTGTACAGCTGCACTGAAGGGATGATTAGCCGTCATCGCTGTAACTACAAACGAGGCTAATGAGCAGGGACACTACACAGTAGTGTGTGTTATAAGTTGAGAATATGGGTCGGACGGGAGCGAGCTAGGGTAGTCCATGCGGTTGTGACCACCATGTCGCCTGTGGCTGCACGAAAAGCATTATTCAACATGGTGGCGTTGCTGTCAGGGTTCCTCCTAGCCGTAATCCGTAGGTAGCGGTCATTCACTGCAGTAGTAGCCCTTGGGAGGCCTCAGCGAGGTATGTCTGAACAACATCGCTTTGGTTCAGTCCTAGTTGCCTGGATTCTTCCTTTGTTGAGAGCCCTTCCTGGCAGAAAGTAACAATGCGGACGCGATCGATCCGCGGTATTGACAGTTTAGGCACGGTTTAACTACAGGCAACACGAACCGTGTACATCCTTCCTGGTGGAATGACTGGAACTGATCGGCTGTCTCATAGGCGCTGCTCATGCATGGTTGTTTACATCTTTGGGCGGATTCAGTGACATCTCTGGACAGTCAAAGGGACTGTGTCTGTGATACAACATCCACTGTCAACGTCTGTCTTCAGGAGTTCTGGGAACCGGGGTGTTTCAAACTTTCTTTGATTTGTGTAGTTCATCAGGTTTTACACTGAAGTTGCCCCAAGAGACGTTTCGTGACTTAAAGGAACCTATTACACTTGCGGTTCTGGTACACCTGTTGTGGTATCGATGGCGAACTATCCCACTTCAAGCCTGTCCAAGTTCTAAATTTGGCAGTAAGCGTGTGACTGTACCGCCAATGCCCGGCCGCCTCCGAGGCACGCAGTCATCCCACGCGGCCAGCGCCGCTGTGGAAGTCAAGTTACGGACGCCACACTGTGCACAAGGTCATTCTAGCTCACGCTCTGATCACACAGCCTGTTGTGTGTATACGAACTTCGCCAGACTAACGGGCTTGTAGTGTTTAGTCATTTGGACTTGTCACTGGAAATTGAGTTCAAAAAAAGAACAAAGTTTGTCAAACACTACTCGTGAATATCACTTTTGTGCCTTCTATCATTGTATCCACCAACTCCTTGAGATCCACCACCGGACGATCAAACTCCTGTTACCTTTAAACTTACTCCTACTGTTAAACTTCGTTATTTTGCTCATATTTACGTTGTATACTGATAAAAGATAACTATAAACACAATAAAATTACTTCATGAAGTCAGGCGCCTCCTTCAAATCACTACGACGAGTAGAACGTAAACGCTGAATTCATGTTTAACTGTTATTTACAAAGCCGGCCGAAGTGGCCGTGCGGTTAAAGGCGCTGCAGTCTGGAACCGCAAGACCGCTACGGTCGCAGGTTCGAATCCTGCCTCGGGCATGGATGTTTGTGATGTCCTTAGGTTAGTTAGGTTTAACTAGTTCTAAGTTCTAGGGGACTAATGACCTCAGCAGTTGAGTCCCATAGTGCTCAGAGCCATTTGAACCATTTGTTATTTACACTCGTCTAGCAGCAGGTGACCAATCTGAAAAGCAGTGACCAAAGAAGAAACAGAATAAGGACAATGAAAGTCTGCTGCAACTGGGAGAAACACAGGTGAATTAACAAAGACGGAAAGCGGAGTGTCATTGTTTAGAAAATGCTCCCTCTTTCCTACCAGTCTGCTCCAAACATACAAATATAGCACGAATTCTTGTTGAAGAAGAACCGGAAACTTAACACAATATAAAATTCGTTCTTTCGACGGGTTTTCACTTCCTGGTTCCCTTTCTAAGCTTTTTTTAATTCTTTCTACCACAGAGAAGAGCAGCGGGTAAAGCCATACCTGGACTTTAGGAGACAGAGAACTCATTTACGATGTTTTTACTTTCTGTGGAACTATGAACCAAGTTATCAATGTGGACTGTGTTATTTAAAATCACCCATGTATTTATTTCTAAATCTGTGCAACAGAACTATAAGCGCGATAAGAGGAACTCGTTTTATTACCAGGTACATTCTCATGAAATATTCCGTTGACGCGTGGTCGCTCTCTGGTAAACCCTGCGTTGTAACTCACCGACAGCCAAGACTGAGTTACGCCAATTTAAGGTTATGTAAGACATACTAAAAGAAACAACAAGATGGCCATGCTACAGATTTAATAGGCAAGGGGGCAGGGAGAGCTGGTGGCGTATGGTTAATGGTCTCTAACCTTCACATCAGAGTTGTGGGTTAAATTATATATTCTATCGCCCAGTAATAATCCAGGGAGAATGATTAAATTAATTACTCCATCGACCGGGGATGCTACATTCCAATGCTCTGTTAGGGGTTTTACACATCGTGTACTATGTAACACTACTGGTTTTTACTTTCTTTCGTCTAACACCAATCTTCTGTCATAACTTTCAGCTTAATGATTTCGATGAAACCACAAGATGCCTAAATAAGACAAGTTGTAGTTTTAAGGTACAAAGCTGATGTATTACAGTCCTGAAATACTTAGCCGCGCCGGCTACCCGCGTGGTCTAATTCGTGTTGTCACGGTTCTCGCGGGTGGCCCCGTCGGAGGTTCGAGTCCTCCCTCGGGAATGGGTGTGTGTTTTTCCTAGCATGAGTTAGTTTAAGTTACATTAAGTAGTGTGTGATCCTAGGGGCCTATGACCTCAGCAGTTTGGTCCCATAGGAGCTTACCACAAATTTAAAAAAAAAAAAAAAAAAAAAAATACTGAGCTGCTGTAAATGAGAAGGTACTCTCATTTCCTTAGGCGTCTCGTGAGTGTCGAAAAGGCGAAGAACGACTGTTTCTAAGGACCTTGCGTGACTATACATTGATGAGATTTCCTTTAGGACTGGCACATCGGTTGCTGCACATGAAACACTGAACACGGATGCCACTCCCCACATGAAGCGTGCTGTTCATCTTAGAAGTGGGTCCCGCCAGAGCTGTGCTTTGTTTCCACTTTTGCTTTCTGGTGTAAGAAGATATTTTATGTAGATTTACGAAAAAATAGCGTAAAATTTTATTCATACTGGCTAGGAACCCGGCATTGCCCGGTTGTTTTTATGTGTATAGCTGTGTCCAAAAATATAGCATCTTTGTATACAACGTTAGAAATAGTATGTTTAGGGAAATGAACGAAGAACTTGTTTGCTTCACAAACACGGGAGGGAGCCAAGTTGCAAAAAGCAACTGACACTAAGGTGCACACCCGCAACACTTTGCGTCTGGCCCTGTGCTTTGTTTGCGGTCGTGGTATAACATTAGCTCTCAATGTATTGTACACGTTTAAAGCGAAATTGTAAATGATTGCAAACAAGTGATATTCGGGGTACAAAAACTCGCTCTCTTGCTCCACTTCCCATCAGAAGTCTCGCTTCTGTGATGTTACATTGGAGAGAATTAATTTCAAGCCTTTGTGAGTGAAGGGTTCTGAGGAGCATGATAATGCCTGACGCTCCCGCCCAGAGTTTCTTCGCGCCTCCGTTTCGGATGGAGTTTCCATAGTTTGTATTTGTTAACATAAGATACCAGGGCATGACTCTGTCACTGATGTAAACTTTCGAAAATACTTCTGTCACTGCCCTTAAAAAAGTAACAGTGCCATCTGCTGGTTCTTTGGTACTACGAAACTAACATCGCTATCTACTGGACGATTTGAAATAAAATTTCAGATTACGATTATCTTTCCTTCTTGTTACGATTTTGATGGAATGAAATATGTAAGTTGCCCCAACCTACGCTCAAGTTACCTGTGAAGAAAAAACAAAACACGAAAATTCGTCTAGTAGTTTTGGAGATTAGCATGTTCAAACAAACAGACTGACACGACGGTTTTATTACTTGTATAGATTACGTTACTGCTTCTCGGTACGAGGTGTCGGGTTTAAGAAGTGTTTTGCGCACACTGTAATTCGAAAGATCCTGCATGTGTCTCGACCACGCTCTCAAATTCCCATTTCTAACCATGACGATAACTAAAGCACTAGGATAAATACACGCGGTAACAATTAGTGAAATGACCATGTAAATGATAGTCCAAAGACTTCCACAGGCGCGATAATGTAATGACTTTATGAAGCAATTAGTTTCCTTAGTAGGCGTTAATCAATACGGGAGGAAACAGCAGCTATTAATTGACTACTGATGACAAAGAGCTTAAGTAAATCAAAATCGTTTCTTGAAGTAAGGACATGGAAAAATATACTTCACATTACAATAAAGCATTATATTAAGGGCACAACGAATGGAATATTGAATAAGAAGTGGGCTACTTACATGAAGGGGCTCCTAGTCTCAAATAATGAGAAGAGTGATCTATCAACCGCTTTTGTCATCACATTAAATGCTAAAACTCGACCTTCTATCAGTGTGATGATCGGTAGTGAGAGTTGTTATTAGAAAAAATAGAAATTTGGGCATATGTCTCACCCTTGGTGCTGCTGACCCGAGGGCACGTGCCGCGGTGAACGGGCCCGCCCCACTTCCACTCCACAGCAGGGGTGGACCCGCGCGCCTCTTTGCTACCGCCGCCTGACTGCTCTCCTGCCGGACGCTGGACCACTTCTTTACTTGCGGTTCCTCCACGCGGCCAGTGAGGCCCCACAGCAGCGACTCCCCAGTCGTTCGACGTATTCACCCTCTGCACAGTACTAGTACATTCCCTCGTGTATTTTCTTCGCCAAAGCGTTTTACAAAAATAGATGTATGTAATACACTGAAGAGCCAAAGAAACTGGTACACCTGCCTAATATTGTGTAGGGCCACCGCGAGCACGAGCAACACGACATGGCATAGTCTCGACTAATGTCTGAAATAATCCTGAAGGGAAATGTTGATTGTGTTGGGACAGCAACCAGCCACAAATTTACTTTCAGTTCCTTTATTCAAAGGGTATCGTTACCGGTTTAGAATCGTTATGATTCATCTTCAGTCGGTTTACATGCTTTTCTTACAACATGTGGTGCATTTTTTACAGTTTAATTGTCCTACAATACGCTACTGGCGGTTAAAGTTGCTACACCAAGAAGAAATGCAGATGATAAACGGGTATTCATTGAACAAATTTATTTTACTAGAGCTGACATGTGATTACATTTTCAATCAATTTGGATGCATAGATCCTGAGAAATCACTAACCATAACAACCACCTCTGGCCGTAATAACCGCCTTGATACACCTGGGCATTGAGTCAAACAGAGCTTGGATGGCGTGTACAGGTACAGCTGCCCATGCAGCTTCAACATGATGCCACATTTCATCAAGATTAGTGACTGGCGTATTGTGACGAGCCAATTGCTCGGCCACCATTGACCAGACGTTTTCAATTGGTGAGAGATCTGGAGAATGTGCTGGCCAGGGCAGCTGTCAAACATCTTCTGTTTCCAGAAAGGCCCGTACATGACCTGCAACATAAGGTCGTGCATTATCCTGCTGAAATGAAGGCTTTCGCAGGATCGAATGAAGGGTCGAGCGCCAGGTCGTAACACATCTGAAATGTAACGTCCACTGTTCAAAGTGATGTCAGTTCGAACAAGAGGTGACCGAGACGCGTAACAAATGGCACCCCATAACATCACGCCGGGTGATACGCCAGTATGGCGATGACGAATACACGCTTCAATGTGCGTTCACCGCGATGTCGCCAAACACGGATGCGACCATCATGATGCTGCAAACAGAACCTGGATTCATCCGAAAAAAGTGACGTTTTGCCATTCGTGCACCCAGGTTCATCGTTGAGTACACCATCGCAGGCGCTCCTGTCTGTGATACAGCGTCAAGGGTAACCGCAGCCATGGTCTCCGAGCTGATAGTGCATACTGCTGCAAACGTCGTCGAACTGCTCGTGCAGATGGTTGTTGTCTTGCAAAAGTCCCCATCTGTTGGCTCAGGGATCGAGACGTGGCTGCACGATCCGTTGCAGCCATGCGGATAAGATGCCTGTCATCTCGACTGCTAATGATACGAGGCCGTTGGGATCCAGCACGGCGTTCCGTATTACCCTCCTGAACCCACCGATTCCATATTCTGCTAATAGTCATTGGATCTCGACCACGGCCGCGGTGGCCAAGCGGTTCTAGGCGCTTCAGTCCGGAACCGCGCGACTGCTACGGTCGCAGGTTCGAATCCTGCCTCGGGCTTGGATGTGTGTGATTGTGTGATGTCCTTAGCTTAGTTAGGTTTAAGTAGTTCTAAGTTCTATGGGACTGATGACCTCAGATGTTAAGTCCCATAGTGCTCAGAGCCATTTTTGATCTCGACCAACGCGAGCAGCAATGTCACGATACGATAAAACGCAATCGCGATATGCTACAATCCGACCATTATCAAAGTCGGAAACGTGATGGTACGCATTTCTCCTCCTTACACGAGGCATCACAACAACGTTTCACCAGACAACGCCGGTCAACTTCTGTTTGTGTATGAGACATCGGTTGGAAACTTTCTTCATGTCAGCACGTTGTAGGTGTCGCCACCGGCGCCAACTTTGTGTGAATGCTCTGAAAAGCCACTCATTTGCATATCACAGCATCTTCTTCCTATCGGTTAAATTTCGCGTCTGTAGCACGTCACCTTCGTGGTGTAGCAATTTTAATGGCCAGTAACGTATAAATAATACATAATTATAAGCACACCACACATGTGGTTGCGTTACAGATTTTTCATTGGATGTGATTTACATGAAGTGTCGGTCTGGAGTGTTAGTTGGACGAATGTTATGAAGACGTGGTGAAGACCGATTGACTTCTTACTCTTAAGCATTTCGAATTCAGAGATGTTGTGGTACGGTCCACTGTAGACAGAGAAAATCTTTTGTCATTTCTGCCTTTGTTCATTCAAATGCAAAAAGGATTTCACAAACATTTTCTCCCCAATGAGAAAACTATGATCTCTTACTCTTTTATCGGCGTGGGTCTTCCTATCTCTGGCTGTGGCGTTAATTTTGATTAAAGCCAGATCAATGATGGTCCATTTTGGTACTCGACTCCTCGGTGAAAATTCGCCGACCTTTCTACCAACGTCCTGAGGAACCCAATTCTTTAGTACTGTAACAGGTGGAAACTTCATAATCCCATGCGGTGTCTTAATGACATCTCGAAATTCTATCAAAAGGGCGCGCCATGAACTATTCTGTTTGTCGCAGTACAATAGACATAAGTTTCTAAGTTCCTTCATCAAGCCCTCAGCTGCTTTGTGCCATGTTAACGTCTCCTCCCACGGACTCGACCTGTACTGAGAGACACTGACTGATATAATCTCTTCGACTTCTCCTACTTTTGGTAGAAAGTCCCGAGTTAGGACACGATAAACTGTTCATCCTGTCGCCCTTTTGAGTGGACACGTAATTGTAAGCCCTATGAGTCGTCGACAACGCGCCCTCAGATCGGTCGCCGCTAATTACATTAACTTAGTTGGCACTATCCGGAACAGAGGTGCCTGTGTGTTGACTGTTGTGTGTTTCGCCTTCTGGCAGTCCTTACATACAAATAGCACATACCTAATTCTCCGCTCCATACTCCCAGAATTATATATTGTACTGAACTTCAAGTAACATTTATATGGACCGGAATGGCAGTGGCACAGGTAAAGCATCCTTTCAAAGCTGCTTCAGAAATAGCCGTTATGTGCCTGTTACTGTCGACAATCTCTTGCAGCCCCACATCCCCTACGCTGACTAGAATTATTGGTTGGAGATCCAGTCGAGTTGCTGTTTGTTGCTCTTCTTGCACTATTTTTGACGACTCTTCATAACTGAGTAAGTTCACAGGGCCCTCTCCGATTGATTATGCGGATTTCCCTTAGGCCATATCAGCATGAACCTGCCGCCAGTTTCTTACACGACTCTCATTTTTCTAACGTGAATAAGCGTTGGACAGACGAAATTCGCCCTGCTTATTCTTTTGGTGATTTTGATTTTTCTCTCTCTCGTATTGACGCCTATTATTACATCCTTTCCAGTTTCCTTGTCCATTTGAATTTTGTCCTCTAACGTTATGGTTCCTATAGGGCTCATAGTGATCATTCATTCTACCATCATTATTTCCTAGTGGACCTTGTAGCTTATTGCTAAAATTTTTACTTTTCCTTTCCTTCGCTCACGCGCATCTTGTCTTTCAAACATTAGCTAGAGCTCGCAGAGCATGCTCTTGAACACTCCAGTATCCGACCCACACTTTCCCACAAGTGCTATTTGGTACCTTCTCGGGAGTTTGGAGAAACAAAATTTAAATATTTCTCCACCGCTGTACGGCGCATCAAAGAACTGGTTCCTCTTAATCAAATTCTCTAATAGCTTTGTAGGGCTTTTATATTCTGACAAAATATTATTTCCTGTTTCACGCAATCCTGCAATTCTTTTGACGAATAGGTCATCAGAAGTGAGGCCTTGAATTTCTGATAGGAACGACAAGTCGCCGCTACGCCATACATTTTCACTGCACCTGATCCATTGATATGCCCCCAAAGGAACTCAAGTGTCGCCTGTAATGGCCATGATGCTGGTAACAAATTAATGAATTGCGTTAACCAGATTTTGAACTTTTACAGTTACTTGTGCAGCAGCAGTGAGGTCTCTTCATGATATCTGATCATGACAATGAAATAACACCCACCCACCTCCCCAGGGGTAAAAACCCCTGCAACCCCGTGTGTAATAATTGTATGCGATTCATTTAAAAGTGTTTTTAAATTTTTTAAAATTATTTTTTTTCAAAAGCTGAATCCCGTCCGATACTGGTTTAGACACGGCACGTTTCACATTCTCATAGATAACTTATTAAATACTTATCAGAATTTAATAAAATAAGTCTCAAATGAAAGAAATAATTGTTCTCACTCTATAGCCTCCGGTTAGTGGAGCGTACACTTTTTTTTCAAAAGCTGAATCCCGTACGATACTGGTTTAGACACGGCACGTTTCACATTCTCATAGATAACTTATTAAATACTTATCAGAATTTAATAAAATAAGTCTCAAATGAAAGAAATAATTGTTCTCACTCTATAGCCTCCGGTTAGTGGAGCGTACCTCTTCGGTTCAATGTTTTTTAGCGAAAGTAACTTGCTGGCGCGAATCCCGGACGCGCGTGGTAGGATCTCTAGACCACGCGCGCGCCAGCGGCAAACACTTGTGCAGCAGCAGTGAGGTCTCTTCATGATATCTGATCATGACAATGAAATATTATTTGTCATATGTTATGAAGGTCCAATAATACTTGTATGCAATGAATTGTATATCGAAAACAGAGCATTTGATAGGCGAATGCAATGTGTATTTGCTAATAAGCTATAGAGTGAGAACAATTATTTCTTTCATTTCAGACTTATTTTATTAAATTCTGATAAGTATTTAATAAATTATCTATGAGAATGTTAAACGTGCCGTGTCTAAACCAGTATCGTACGGGATTCAGTTTTTGAAAAAAAAAAATTTAAAAAAATTTAAAAACACTTTTAAATGAATGGCAGACAATTATTACACACGGGGTTGCAGGGGTTTTTACCCCTGGGGAGGTGGGTGGGTTTTATTTCATTGTCATGATCAGATATCATGAAGAGACTTCACTGCTGCTGCACAAGTGTCTGCCGCTGGCGCGCGCGTGGTCTAGTAGTCGCGAATTCAAATTTTCCTTATTCAGTTGATTGCCAACCAGCACGGTCAGAAAAGAGTTCTCTTATTTACGTAAGTAAAAATGATTACAAATGCATATTTAACTGCAGTGTAGACAAGTTATCACGCGCATTGAGAATATATTATTTTTGTAAAAACAACAAACATTTTGATGTGAAGCATCCATTTGTTGTTGAACATATGAACACTTGGAGATTTATAAATGATTATCACAAATCTTTTTGGGCTGACAATATAAAATGTATTCCATTTAAACCATTTTGTCTTGATTATAATGGATGGGCAGGTGAAGTTGTTAGTTGGTGGAATAATGGACTTATTAATGGTTTCAAAAAGGTGTTAGCTTTACATGGTTTCTCTGGTTATGGGAAAAGTACTTTAATTGAAGATATTGTAATGATGAAGCAGAATATGGAAGCAATATATTATCCTGCACCAAGTCAATTTGCCTTTGAAGATCTAACTGATAAACATAGATTAATAGTGTTTGAGGAGTTTCATTGGAAATCGTGGGAACCATTTTCATTTGTTTTGTTACGTTTGTTTGAGGGGAAGCCTTTTGCACAGAGAGTGAAGTTTAAATCTACTAGAACAATATGTTATGAAGGTCCAATAATACACTTGTGCAGCAGCAGTGAAGTCTCTTCATGATATCTGATCATGACAATGAAATAAAACCCACCCACCTCCCCAGGGGTAAAAACCCCTGCAACCCCGTGTGTAATAATTGTCTGCGATTCATTTAAAAGTGTTTTTAATTTTTTTTAAATTTTTTTTTTTTCAAAAGCTGAATCCCGTACGATACTGGTTTAGACACGGCACGTTTCACATTCTAATAGATAACTTATTAAATACTTATCAGAGTTTAATAAAATAAGTCTCAAATGAAAGAAATAATTGTTCTCACTCTATAGCCTCCGGTTAGTGGAGCGTACCTCTTCGGTTCAATGTTTTTTAGCGAAAGTAACTTGCTGGCGCGAATCCCGGACGCGCGTGGTAGGATCTCTAGACCACGCGCGCGCCAGCGGCAGACACTTGTGCAGCAGCAGTGAAGTCTCTTCATGATATCTGATCATGACAATGAAATAAAACCCACCCACCTCCCCAGGGGTAAAAACCCCTGCAACCCCGTGTGTAATAATTGTCTGCGATTCATTTAACTTATTATTTCTTTCATTTGAGACTTATTTTATTAAATTCTGATAAGTATTTAATAAGTTATCTATGAGAATGTGAAACGTGCCGTGTCTAAACCAGTATCGTACGGGATTCAGCTTTTGAAAAAAAAAAATTTAAAAAAATTTAAAAACACTTTTAAATGAATGGCAGACAATTATTACACACGGGGTTGCAGGGGTTTTTACCCCTGGGGAGGTGGGTGGGTTTTATTTCATTGTCATGATCAGATATCATGAAGAGACTTCACTGCTGCTGCACAAGTGTCTGCCGCTGGCGCGCGCGTGGTCTAGAGATCCTACCACGCGCGTCCGGGATTCGCGCCAGCAAGTTACTTTCGCTAAAAAACATTGAACCGAAGATGTACGCTCCACTAACCGGAGGCTATAGAGTGAGAACAATTATTTCTTTCATAGATCCATTTGTTGTTGAACATATGAACACTTGGAGATTTATAAATGATTATCACAAATCTTTTTGGGCTGACAATATAAAATGTATTCCATTTAAACCATTTTGTCTTGATTATAATGGATGGGCAGGTGAAGTTGTTAGTTGGTGGAATAATGGACTTATTAATGGTTTCAAAAAGGTGTTAGCTTTACATGGTTTCTCTGGTTATGGGAAAAGTACTTTAATTGAAGATATTGTAATGATGAAGCAGAATATGGAAGCAATATATTATCCTGCACCAAGTCAATTTGCCTTTGAAGATCTAACTGATAAACATAGATTAATAGTGTTTGAGGAGTTTCATTGGAAATCGTGGGAACCATTTTCATTTGTTTTGTTACGTTTGTTTGAGGGGAAGCCTTTTGCACAGAGAGTGAAGTTTAAATCTACTAGAACAATATGTTATGAAGGTCCAATAATACACTTGTGCAGCAGCAGTGAAGTCTCTTCATGATATCTGATCATGACAATGAAATAAAACCCACCCACCTCCCCAGGGGTAAAAACCCCTGCAACCCCGTGTGTAATAATTGTCTGCGATTCATTTAAAAGTGTTTTTAATTTTTTTTAAATTTTTTTTTTTCAAAAGCTGAATCCCGTACGATACTGGTTTAGACACGGCACGTTTCACATTCTCATAGATGATCAGATATCATGAAGAGACCTCACTGCTGCTGCACAAGTGTTTGCCGCTGGCGCGCGCGTGGTCTAGAGATCCTACCACGCGCGTCCGGGATTCGCGCCAGCGAGTTACTTTCGCTAAAAAACATTGAACGGAAGAGGTACGCTCCACTAACCGGAGGCTATAGAGTGAGAACAATTATTTCTTTCATTTGAGACTTATTTTATTAAATTCTGATAAGTATTTAATAAGTTATCTATGAGAATGTGAAACGTGCCGTGTCTAAACCATTATCGTACGGGATTCAGCTTTTGAAAAAAAAAAAATTTAAAAAAATTTAAAAACACTTTTAAATGAATGTCAGACAATTATTACACACGGGGTTGCAGGGGTTTTTACCCCTGGGGAGGTGGGTGGGTTTTATTTCATTGTCATGATCAGATATCATGAAGAGACCTCACTGCTGCTGCACAAGTGTTTGCCGCTGGCGCGCGCGTGGTCTGCCCATGTGGGCGCACCTACATTGCTCCGATGCAGCCGCTTTACGACACAACTCTGTGCACTCATTACGTGACATCAGAACGTGGTGTACCCGTCTGTATATGCCGTTCCAACTGTCCTAAACACTGTTCTGTACTTTCAGTTCTTTGTATAGTTTCGGCACAATTGGCCTCTCCTTGTTTTTGTCTGTGTCCTGGCGACCATAGACTACGAACTGTTTGTTTCTATTTCATCTTCTCTCTCACTCAAATTACCTATGTCATTAGACTGTAGGTAGCTTGCTGCCGAATTACATATCTCATTTTCCTCACGTTCTTCGCTTGCCGGCCGGCCGAAGTGGCCGCGCGGTTCTGGCGCTGCAGTCTGGAACCGCGCGACCGCTACGGTCGCAGGTTCGAATCCTGCCTCGGGCATGGATGTGTGTGATGTCCTTAGGTTAGTTAGGTTTAACTAGTTCTAAGTTCTAGGGGACTAATGACCTCAGCAGTTGAGTCCCATAGTGCTCAGAGCCATTTGAACCATTTTTTCGCTTGCCGCGGGAAACATCACCACATACAGCTATGACCCATTACTAGCTCCGACCTGTAGACATTCCTTTACACTAGGGCTAGCTGCTCTACACTCACGCATTGCCAGTCTTGCTTTGCTTCTAATGAACATTCAGGAAACCGAAGAAGTGGTAATCCCTCTGACCAGCATCAAACACGTAATCGAAGGAAAAAACATTTATAGATTTTTCTTACACACTTGTGCCGGCTTTCCCAACCAGGTCTTAAATTACGCCCGCAGTTTCATTTCCACTGTCATTCCAACCTCTACTAGTATAGGCAATCATTTATAATGCTGTTTTGATAATAAAGAGAATCCATCACCTTTCATGCAATAAGCGTTAACAACTATTTACAAGGTGTATTTGACAATGTCAGTCTTCTTTAAATATTCATATAAACGATGTACAACCTATCAAATGATACCTAATTCCGACTGTAAATGACAGCGAAGTATGTAGATGGGTGCTTGTAAGGTGTGAAATTATAGCCACCTTAAAAGGTACGGCCTGCCGCCAGCAAGAATACCCTGAGTCTTACACTAGCCATACAGTGCAACGAGTGCAATAAAAAAATTTACAGCACACTACAAACCAAAAAAGAAAGACTAGAGTTTAACATACCATCGACATTGCGGACATTAGCTACGGAACACAAGCTCGGGTTCCGAAAGGAAGAAAAGAGAGTTGTCAGCGACCTCTCAAAGAAATCATGCTGACATTTGCCTGGAGCCATCTAGGGAGATCACGGAAAACCTAAATATTGGTGACCACATGAAAATTTCAACCGTCTTCCACCCAAAAACGAGTCCAGCGTACTAACCACTGCGCTACACGCAGGATCCTCATCCATTGAAGATGAAGCTTAATACAAGCGGCAAATAATGTTGTTGTGTAAGCGATCGCTGTTAGTAAGTAGTCCCTGAGATTTACTTGATATGTGGTGACTCTCTCTCTTGAGTCTCTTTGCAGCTGTTGGTACTAAAGTAATTTTCAACAGAGTGTAGCCAACAGTTTCGTATCTAGCGTTTTCAATGGATATCGGACGGTAGGGCGTTTGCCCTTAGGTTGGTTGGTTGTGTTGGGGAAGGAGACCAGACAGCGAGGTCATCGGTCTCATCGGATTAGGGAAGGACAGGGAAGGAAGTCGGCCGTGCCCTTTGAAAGGAACTGAAGTGTTGGCAGAAGAGCCAACACCGTGTTGCTCGAGGAGGCCGAAATGCACGCTTTTAAGCTCACGCAGATTGGCGTGAGGTCTGGAGCAAGGTAAAGTAATTATCCTATAAAGAAAAGAACGTAGTTCTTGGAATACTTAACTTTAATCCACAATTGGAGAACATCGCTCTTGTTTAGACATTAATATATTTAACTGGTAATGGCGCCTTGCTAGTTCGTAGCAAATGACGTAGCTGAAGGCTATGCTAACTATCGTCTCGGCAAATGAGAGCGTATTTGTCAGTGTAGCATCGCTAGAAAAGTCGGCTGTACAACTGGGGCGAGTGCTAGGAAGTCTCTCTAGACCTGCCGTGTGGTGGCGCTCGGTCTGCAATCACTGACAGTGGCGACACGCGGGTCCGACGTATACTAGCGGACCACGGCCGATTTAAAGGCTACTACCTAGCAAGTGTGGTGTCTGGCGGTGACACCACAGGAACCATCCCGGCATTTGCCTGGAGCGATTTAGGGAAATCACGGAAAACCTAAATCAGGATGGCCGGACGCGGGATTGAACCGTCGTCCTCCCGAATGCGAGTCCAGTGTCTAACCACTGCGCCACCTCGCTCGGTTTGCCCTTAGGCACTACATATTCGAGCTCAATAACTGAAGCCTTTTTAATTTTTAATCCTCTAGAATAAGTTTCTTGTGTAATTGTCATAATGGGAATCTTTCTGTTTTTCACATACAAGAAAGATGATGGCTTTTCCTTCCTGTTCTCCGAAGTTACGTCTGAATTACTTGTTCCCCTGTGTCATGTCGCCCTGCACAGTATTCGTAGGATTCTTAAGACAGATAGCGTCACATAGGTAGCCACAGAGTGTGGACAAGAATGTGGAAAAACGAAAAGTACTATGTATTAGCATGCCTAATACGGTGTAGGAAACGCATTGGCACTCCCAACAGCTTCTAGTCGTTTCGGAATGGATAAATACAGGTGTTTTATGGTTCTCGAGGAAATCATACCACTATTTCTGCAAAAAAGGTGCCGACTTCTGGTAACTACGACGCAAGTGTATAGCGATCATGTATCCTTCTCTCCAAAGCAGACCACAAAAGCTCAATAACATTGCGGTATGGTGACTGGTGGCTACAGGAGCTGTGACCACTGCCCCGCCGGCCGCGGTGGCCGTGCGGTTCTAGGCGCTTCAGTCCGGAACCTTGTGATTGCTACGGACGCAGGTTCGAATCCTGCCTCGGGCATGGATGTGTGTGATGTGCTTAGGTTAGTTAGGTTTAAGTAGTTCTAAGTTCTAGGGGACTGATGACCTAAGATGTTAAGTCCCATAGTGCTCAGAGCCATTTGAACCATTTGTTAAATCCCATAGTGCTCAGAGCCATTTGAACCATTTGAACCAGTGCCCCACCATGCGAGCTGTGTGGACAAGGGTCCTGTCGTCTGAGAACACAGCATCACAATTGGGGGACAAACTTTGTACGTTTGCATGGATCTGATCCGTCAGAATTCTCGGATAATTCTGGCGGTAATGAAACGTTACAGAGTATTCAATGGTCCCGTGGAATAGCACGATATGGTTGCCCAAACATCACCGAATCACCCCGCCAAGTTTCACTCTTGCGACGTAAACTCTGCCGGAAGTTGAAAATTGTGTGAAACAAGATTCATCAGACCAAATTAAATTCTTTCATTGCTACATTGTCCAATTGTCCAATTTTGGCTTCGGCACCACGTTTTCATGTTACGGACATTTGCATCACTGACTCACTCGCCCCGCAGTTCCCTGCTTATGATAGCCCCTTCATGTTGTTTTGGTGCTGACTGGGTTCATGATACGTTCAGTTCTGAACTGACTTTTGCAGCTGTCGTCCTCTTATTTTTCGTCATTATCCTCTTCAATGACTGTTCATCACGATCACTCAACATACATTTTCGTCCGCGTTGTAATTTAGCGGATAGTGTCTTTCCGCTTTCCACGTATGCGATACAAATCCTCTACACGGTAATTCTTGAAACAGGGAACAATTCGGCTCCCTTGGTTACGGAAGCACCAGTCATACGAACACTAGCATCTTTTCAACGTTCGAATACACTGAGCTCCGTCGTAATACATTTACAATTACACAGACCAATGTTCTGACCGTGACTGATACTTGCAACTTTCTGAGGACATTGCACAGGAATTCTGTTCGTAGTCAGATACAACAGCAAGCTTGACGAGCATCTACATGTATGTGGTGTTTCTATATTTTTCGTCACCCCAGTAATAGTAGAGTAGAGTCGGAGGACAACTCTACAGCTGATGTACTTTACAGGGCACCTTACGGTATGGGTGGAGGGTACTTGTGGTATCATTATCATCTGCCCCTCCCTGTTCCATTCTCAAATGATACCTGGAAAAGACGACTGTTGATTTTTGTGGAAAGAATAATAATCAGTGGGTAATGACTGCGGTATATCCCGAATAATCACATGAGTATTGCAAAACCGACACAACACAATTTTCCGATTTTGTGTCTTTTTGCGTTTACTGGCTCTCATTTAATAGCAATATGTGCTTATTGATTATTTCGAATCCAAATCTGTGGCCCACAGATATTTTGCTGTTGTGAATACTTTTGCTGATGACGCTTAATTATTATTATTATTATTATTATTATCCAGTGTCGGAATTTCAATCAGCTACCCTTGTGCCGGTCGCCATGACACTTTCACGCATCAAAAACGTTAACTACAGAGTGCCTAATTATATCGAGTTGTTGGCCGTATCCTTTGTTAAGGACTGCGTTCTAAATCTATACAATCACGCCGTCATTCGTCTACGGCCCCTTATCAGAAAATTTGTTATCAGTTTTCATTAGATTTGTTATTAGTAATGAGATTATTTATGGAGAAAATAACGTTTTTCAAACCTTCTCGAACGCAAAATATTCTTGAACACGGTTCTGGGTAACCAAAACTTTTTCTCGGCAACCAGCTACGAACACACATTGTGAACGGATACGACGAGCTTTTGTAGCTCCACGGACAAACTCCTGACATCTCTTGTTTTTCATTGGTTGTAAGAAAATACCCAATAATCTCTAACCAGTGTCAGGGATGTGTATCGAGTGAAACTGCAAATACCGCCAGCCCAGCCGCTGTATCTGGGTCGGCAGGGAGAGGGAGTGAGGGCTCTACAAGTTGGCGAGCTTAGCCGGCTTACGGCCACCAGCTGAGACCCACTCGCCACCCGCAACGCCACTCCTCCACACCTCGCCTGGGTATTGCCCGCAGGAAGTCCCACGGTTTACATGCTAAATACAAGCAAACAAGTTTGATGTGGCAACGTTCAGAAATAGTTTTATAACTTCTTTACTTAAATAGCACAGTAAACGCATTAAAAACAAAAAGTGAAAGATGACACTGAAGTAACAAAACCAGCTAACAAGAATTTTTTAATTAAGGCTATTGAGGGAAACGTTTGGATGGGCCAACAAAAGATATTATTAAGAAATTAAAACGGACTTACGTGGTTTTGGTAAACAGAGTGTATTACAAGATGTGACTTATAGTACTGACACATGGAGTTTTACTGCAAAAATTGTTCATAGACTGAGGCCTGTTCGGTGTTGGGAATATTAAGGAGACACATAGAAACAGACAAGCAGACAGCGGAACTGACTGGAGAGGAAGAGGTAATTATCTCTAGTATAGAAATGAGATAGTATTGAGTATTTGACACAGCCTGGCAAACGAATGGTAGATGAGCCACGTTGGTTGAAGGTAAGTAGGTTGCATTGCTATTATTCAGGTGTCTCGGAATTCTTACTCTGCTATCCCCGTATACATACTCCATCATGAGATTTGTCGTTGACAGCACTGACTCCCTGAGCCGGCTGCTATGGGCGAGCGGTTCTAGGCGCTTCAGTTCGGAACCGCGCTGCTGCTACGGTCGCAGATTCGCATCCTGCCTCGGGCATGGATGTGTGTGATATCCTTAGGTTAGTTAGATTTAAGTAGTTCTAAGTCTAGGAGACTGATGACCTCAGATGTTAAGTCTCATAGTGCTTAGAGCCATTTGAACCATTTGAACTGACTCTCTGAGGATAAACTGTAGCATTCATTCAGTGAACACTAAATGGAGAAACTATATTTCTCAACGCAGTTGACATCTTTCATCCATTTTTTGTTATTTAATCGTATAATCTCTCGCGTTTGTATTTTTTGTTTATAATTTTTGTAATCAACTTTCTGTAAACTATTTACTGACTCGTTCCATAGGCAATTATCATAGACTCGAATGGTCTCTGGAAATCTCTATAATCTGTTAAATAAATCAATAAAATTATGCAGGACGGAAGTGGAAGTGTGTTGCTTACGACCGTAATGAATGGAAAAGTCTGGAGAAAGACTTCATCCAGCATGAGGTGTCAACCAGATGATGATGACCTCTCTCTCCACCTAACATATATAAATTTATATACATTGAAGTGTTTGCACTCAAAGGCTTCTGAGAGTCCTATGCAGGATCTTTCGCATTCCTAGCTTTGCAAAGTCCAAACTTCATGAGCATTTGCTCGTGGTCGATGTGACATTTGTTTCAGTGAAATGACGCATACTGCGGCGCTATAACCTTTACGTCAGGACACATATATAGTGTACATCCGTCTGCGAATCGAGAAAACTCAGTGCATTTTACCGTTGACATTAGGATGACAAAATACGAAGCATTAGGACAGCTTAAAAAAACTTACACGCTCTCTAGCAAATGACCAGCATGTAGATGTATTTACATAAGGATATGTAATACGAATGTAATATGACTAGTTTCTCATCATCAAGAGTAACTGTGGAAATAATTCATGGGACATGAAACTAACTAACTAGCTATTTAACTAAAGCCATTCTTCATAAATGTTTCTCATTTCTTGAAACTGTGCCGACTTGCCCGATGGGTGTGTTTTCGTGCTTTAGCCTTTCACGAATTGCGTTTTAGGAATCGTAAATAGGGAAACAACCCGACATTCACTCACCTGGAGAAGCAAAATCGCCTTTAAACCACACTTTGTCTTACCAGTGTGCCAAATAAAAAGCTGTTGTCAATTCCGGAACAACACAACGTGATTAACACCCTCAGAATAGTATAGAGATTATCTGCTGCAGTCATCGAGACAGGCTATTCTGAATCTACTTTTATGGGAGTTCCAGACTAATTCATGAATGGAACCTCATTCCCATCTCAGCTGTTGACAACAGAAGAGAGACTCCAAGAGCTGTTTTAGTACAGGACGTAAGGATATATCTTTAACGCGTAATGATACCTGTCGACTTTTACTCAGACTGGGACTGCAGTCAGGTGGCTGGCACGTGACGTATCTAGTGCCAAACTGGCCCTGCAGTCCTGCAGACTGGGTGGTGTGGTATCACACAGTTACCATCATTGTCACTATATTTGACGCCTAATACCAATTAAATATAGAACAGATAACTTGTATGCCCCCTGAGAACTTTCCTCGTGTGCACTGACTAGATCGTTCAAGTTGTAGGAAAGCGATGAAACTCTGTTACCTGAAGTTGTTCTATGAATTTTAATCCTAACTCTAAATAGTGGTCTCTGAACAAAGTTACCTTAGAAAAGACAAGTTGTCCAGGTATAGGTAGTTAGTGCTACCATTGTGAAACTGTTGCTAGTTGCTAGTATTCAGAACAGTAAATTTTGTTGTGTAATTCTGGTAGATCACTGTGACTGTTCTATAACGGCAGACTATAAAGGGTGGTCCATTGATCGTGACCGGGCCAAATATCTCACGAAATAAGCGTCAAACGAAAAAACTACAAAGAACGGAACTTGTCTAGCTTGAAGGGGGAAACCAGATGGCGCTATCGTTGGCCCGCTAGATGGCGCTGCCATAGGTTAGACGGATATCAACAGCGTTTTTTAAAATAGGAACCCCCATTTTTATTACATATTCGTGTAGTACGTAAAGAAATATGAATGTTTTAGATGGACCACTTTTTTCGCTTTGTGACAGATGGCGCTATAATAGTCACAAGCATATGGCTCACAATTTTAGACGAACAGTTGGTAACAGGTAGGTTTTTTAAATTAAAATACAGAACGTAGGTACGTTTGAACATTTTATTTCGGTTGTTCCAATGTGATACATGTACCTTTGTGAACTTACCATTTCTGAGAACGCATGCTGTTACAGAGTCGTTACCTGTAAATACCACATTAATGTAATAAATGCTCAAAATTATGTCCGTCAACCTCAATGCATTTAGCAATACGTGTAACGACATTCCTCTCAACAGCGAGTAGTTCGCCTGCCGTAATGTTCGCACATGCATTGACAATGCGCTGACGCATGTTGTCAGGCGTTTTTGGTGGATCAATATAGCAAATATCCTTCTATTTTCCCCACAGAAGGAAATCCGGGGACCTCAGATCCGGTGAACGTGTGGGCCATGGTATGGTGCACCGACGACCAATCCACCTGTCGTGAAATATGCTATTCAATACCGCTTCAACCACACGCGAGCTATGTGTCGGACATCCACCATGTTTGAAGTACATCGCCATTCTGTCATGCAGTGAAACATCTTGTGGTAAAATGGTTCGGATGACTCTGAGCACTACGGGACTTAACATCTATGGTCATCAGTCCCCCTAGAACTTAGAACTACTTAAACCTAACTAACCTAAGGACATCACACAACACCCAGTCATCATGAGGCAGAGAAAATCCCTGACCCCGGCGGGAATCGAACCCGGGAACACGGGCGTGAGAAGCGAGAACGCTACCGCACGACCACGAGCTGTGGACAATCTTGTGGTAACATCGGTAGAACATTACGCTGGAAATCAGCATACATTCCACCATTTAGATTGCCATCGATAAAATGGGGGCCAATTATCCTTCCTCCCATAATGCCGCACCATACATTAACGCGCCAAGGTCGCTGATGTTCCACTTGTCGCAGCCATCGTGGATTTACCGTTGCCCAATAGTGCATATTTTACCTGTTTACGTTACCGCTGTTGGTGAATGACGCTTCGTCGCTAAATAGAACGCGTGCAAAAAATCTGTCATCGTCCCGTAATTTCTCTTGTGCCCAGTACACGACGTTCAAAGTCGTCGCCATGCAATTTCTGGTGCATAGAAATATGGTACGGGTGCAATCGATGTAGATGTAGCATTCTCAACACCGACGTTTTTGAGATTCCCGATTCTCGCGCATTTTGTCTGCAACTGATGTGCGGATTAGTCGCGACAGCAGCTAAAACAAAAACACCTACTTGGGCATAATCATTTGTTGCAGGTCATGGTTGACGTTTCACATGTGGCTTAACACTTCCTGTTTCCTTAAATAACGTAACTATCTGGCGAACGGTCGGAACACTTGGATGGTGTCGTCCAGGATACCGAGCAGCATACATAGCACACGCCCGTTGGGCATTTTGATCACAATAGCCATACATCAACAAGATATCGACCATTTCCGCAGTTGGTAAACGGTCCATTTTTAACACGGATAATGTATCACGAAGGAAATACCGTCCGCACTGGCGGGGTGTTACGTGATACCACGTACTTACACGTTTGTGACTATTACAGCACTATCTATCACAAAGCGAAAAATGTAGTCCAACTGAAACATTCATATTTCTTTACGTACTACACGAATATGTAATAAAAAATGGGGGTTCCTATTTATAAAAACCCAGTTGATATCCGTTTGACCTATGGTAGCGCCATCTAGCGGGCCAACCATAGCGCCATTTCGTGAGATATTTGGCCCGGTCACTATCAATGGACCACCCTGTATATATATGGAGGTTAGATCATTGACAGGTCTTAAGACTGGAAGATGGGCAATACAATGAGAAAAGACTAGTGGATGATCCTGAGCTAACACATTGGAAAGTGATGCTCCTAAACAACTTCCTGAGCTCCCGACTCTGATATTTAGATAAATGAATGGCAACTTAAACCCATGGTAGACAGGGATACGTTAACCAGGACACAAAAGACGGTGGATGCAGTAAGACAAAACTTCGTAAGCAGCAAATGCCTTCCCTTCCTTGATGTGTTGCTCAGATGAATTAACTGAGCTCGAAGTCATCTTTCACCAGAATGGGTACAGTGAAAGACAAATCAGAAATGCGTTGCGCTATCGACTAACTGTGAACTGGGTGATTGATGAGAATAACGACATGGCGCCTAAGTCTACAGCTTTCTTTCATTATGCAGGTAGTATTTCTAAAAGGATTGGTCGTATTCCGTGTTAACACGGTCTGAAGTGTATTTTTTGGCCACTATCTAAGATCAGAAATCATGAAGGATTGCCCTGGTGACAACAGCATGCCATTTTCCTTACACACTCTGCTTACTGTGCCTCTGCCAGGCTGTCAACAGCGTTTGCGTGCTCGTCGTGTTCCACCGCGTGCCTTTCACGCAACGCAAGACTATTAGATTTCTTGCGTCATCGTATCGGCACAACTGTGTAAGAAATTGTTGCAGTACTTGTTGGCAGTGTCACCTGATGATGCTCATCGAATAAAACTTGTCGTGACATAATAAAAATGGCTCTGAGCACTATGGGACTTAACATCTATGGTCATCAGTCCCCTAGAACTTAGAACTACTTAAACCTAACTAACCTAAGGACAGCACACAACACCCAGCCATCACGAGGCAGAGAAAATCCCTGACCTCGGCGGGAATCGAACCCGGGAACACGGGCGTGAGAAGCGAGAACGCTACCGCACGACCACGAGCTGTGGACAATCTTGTGGTAACATCGGTAGAACATTACGCTGGAAATCAGCATACATTCCACCATTTAGATTGCCATCGATAAAATGGGGGCCAATTATCCTTCCTCCCATAATGCCGCACCATACATTAACGCGCCAAGGTCGCTGATGTTCCACTTGTCGCAGCCATCGTGGATTTACCGTTGCCCAATAGTGCATATTTTACCTGTTTACGTTACCGCTGTTGGTGAATGACGCTTCGTCGCTAAATAGAACGCGTGCAAAAAATCTGTCATCGTCCCGTAATTTCTCTTGTGCCCAGTACACGACGTTCAAAGTCGTCGCCATGCAATTTCTGGTGCATAGAAATATGGTACGGGTGCAATCGATGTAGATGTAGCATTCTCAACACCGACGTTTTTGAGATTCCCGATTCTCGCGCATTTTGTCTGCAACTGATGTGCGGATTAGTCGCGACAGCAGCTAAAACAAAAACACCTACTTGGGCATAATCATTTGTTGCAGGTCATGGTTGACGTTTCACATGTGGCTTAACACTTCCTGTTTCCTTAAATAACGTAACTATCTGGCGAACGGTCGGAACACTTGGATGGTGTCGTCCAGGATACCGAGCAGCATACATAGCACACGCCCGTTGGGCATTTTGATCACAATAGCCATACATCAACAAGATATCGACCATTTCCGCAGTTGGTAAACGGTCCATTTTTAACACGGATAATGTATCACGAAGGAAATACCGTCCGCACTGGCGGGGTGTTACGTGATACCACGTACTTACACGTTTGTGACTATTACAGCACTATCTATCACAAAGCGAAAAATGTAGTCCAACTGAAACATTCATATTTCTTTACGTACTACACGAATATGTAATAAAAAATGGGGGTTCCTATTTATAAAAACCCAGTTGATATCCGTTTGACCTATGGTAGCGCCATCTAGCGGGCCAACCATAGCGCCATTTCGTGAGATATTTGGCCCGGTCACTATCAATGGACCACCCTGTATATATATGGAGGTTAGATCATTGACAGGTCTTAAGACTGGAAGATGGGCAATACAATGAGAAAAGACTAGTGGATGATCCTGAGCTAACACATTGGAAAGTGATGCTCCTAAACAACTTCCTGAGCTCCCGACTCTGATATTTAGATAAATGAATGGCAACTTAAACCCATGGTAGACAGGGATACGTTAACCAGGACACAAAAGACGGTGGATGCAGTAAGACAAAACTTCGTAAGCAGCAAATGCCTTCCCTTCCTTGATGTGTTGCTCAGATGAATTAACTGAGCTCGAAGTCATCTTTCACCAGAATGGGTACAGTGAAAGACAAATCAGAAATGCGTTGCGCTATCGACTAACTGTGAACTGGGTGATTGATGAGAATAACGACATGGCGCCTAAGTCTACAGCTTTCTTTCATTATGCAGGTAGTATTTCTAAAAGGATTGGTCGTATTCCGTGTTAACACGGTCTGAAGTGTATTTTTTGGCCACTATCTAAGATCAGAAATCATGAAGGATTGCCCTGGTGACAACAGCATGCCATTTTCCTTACACACTCTGCTTACTGTGCCTCTGCCAGGCTGTCAACAGCGTTTGCGTGCTCGTCGTGTTCCACCGCGTGCCTTTCACGCAACGCAAGACTATTAGATTTCTTGCGTCATCGTATCGGCACAACTGTGTAAGAAATTGTTGCAGTACTTGTTGGCAGTGTCACCTGATGATGCTCATCGAATAAAACTTGTCGTGACATAATAAAAATGGCTCTGAGCACTATGGGACTTAACATCTATGGTCATCAGTCCCCTAGAACTTAGAACTACTTAAACCTAACTAACCTAAGGACAGCACACAACACCCAGCCATCACGAGGCAGAGAAAATCCCTGACCCCGCCGGGAATCGAACCCGGGAACCCGGGCGTGGGAAGCGAGAACGCTACCGCACGACCACGAGATGCGGGCGTGACATAATAATTTTACCTTAATTTAGCTGGGTGATTGTTATAAATTATTACAAAAACTCCGGAGCTGAAATCAAACAACTTGAAAAATGTTCTTTTTATCCGTCAAACCGATTCCTTGAAATTATTTTTGACTCTCCGAAGGATAGAGTCTCAGGACAAGAGCCCAAATATAATAAAAATGGCTCTGAGCACTATGGGACTTAACTGCTGTGGTCATCAGTCCCCTAGAACTTAAAACTACTTAAACCTAACTAACCTAAGGACACCACACACATCCATGTCCGAGGCAGGACTCGAACCTGCTACCGTTGCGGTCGCGCAGCTCCAGACTGTAGCGCCTAGAACCGCTCGGCCCGAAATTTAACAGTCTTTGTCGATCCTACATGTCTTATTACCCAGTAACGTAATAGAATTTTTTAATAAACCTATTAATATCATCAACTGCCTAACAGATTAATTTCTTCATGATGTCTATTCAAATTTTAAACTGATATCCTAGTGAAGAGAATCATTTTAATGAGAGAAGTGGAACTTATTTATTAATTATTATTTATTACAATCAGGGACGAGCACAGAGAACACTCGCGAATCAGTTTGTATTTCATTGTAGATCTCGTTGAAGTTCTGCTAAAGTATAACCATCATCTGTCCGTTTAGTAGCGAGTCATATAGACACAGAAACCTTGTATATGCGCATGTCAAAACTACGTTAATCTGCCCATAGCTCTGTTCCTAGTAGAATCCAACGTAATTATTATTTTGTATACATTTATTGAGCAGTAATCATTATCCCATGTTGCAAAACAGGACCCGGCGGGGATAAAGGGCCATCAAGGCGAGTTTAGCGCCCAGGTGCCTCTATCCAAAGCTCCCTGGAGGAGGAATACAAGCTGGAGAGAATAATACTGCGTAGTTTCTCTGCGTGGCAGCAACTCAATAAAAGTAACTCATTTGTAGTGATGGTGACGTATCCTCTCATTTCCGTAACCTTTTTACCAGTACTCAACAGACCAACTTTCACTGTGGCTTCTCTAAGGGCAATATACTTCAAAGGTAAAAGCCTTTGTACTAACCTGACTTTTAACGAAGGTCTGTTTAACAATGCTGAATAAATGAATGTCACATAGTACACCAACTTCTAAATCACTTCTTCTGACTTTAAACTTTCTTTTTCACCTAGTTTTAAGTATTAGGAGACGTGACCACCACTTCGATCTTCCGTCCTGCATAGTAAGTCCAGAAGGATAAGCTGAGAGCAGCCCCGATAAACAGTAGAGCTAAGATTTCACTTCTTCGTTACACAATGGCGCAGCTAGGTAGTTTGGCACCCGGTGCGAAGTTTCAACTTGTTACCCTCCCCATCACCATCAACCGCACAAAACATCAAATAATTTTTTGGGCAATTACTTTTTTTTACACGAGTGGTTAAGTAATCAAAGAAAAGGTTAATTATTTTGTAAAAAAGTTTTATGAATGGAAACAATTAAAAGAGATTTTATAAATAACGCAGTGTAACTGATTAATAATAAAGTAGTACAAATAACCAAAGATCTTCATAGTGACCTGTGAATCTAACATGTAACTTAGAATCTCATCCTTACTGGTATGGGAGTTATCAATGGTTATGTTTCTTCCCGAGTCTTTACTGTGAGCTACAAGAAATTTCAGAGCACCAGAAAGACGAAGAGACTGCCTCAATGAACTATCGAACTGCATTCCCGTATTCACCTCAAATATGTGCAAGTAGAAATTTCTGTATTCTACTGTAGCAGTCTCCTTCCATTTCTTTGTATTTTGTAATGGTCAAATTCCCTACGAAATGTTAAATGCACTTGACTCAACACTTACATATTAAATAAAAGGAATCACAAAACTTAAATTGCACGTGAGTGCAATTACAAATTAAATAAAAGAATTAGTAGTGCCAGCCACAAGAACGTAAGGAGATTAGTCGCAAACATTTTATTTTTATAAGCAAAAGTGTTTTTGGACCATAGCTCCACAAACAAAATTTACAAATTTTTTTACTCGCAAAAAGGAAATAATAATTTGCCGATTATTAGTAACAAGATTCTCAGGCTCATTACAAGAGTTTTAAATCGTGGCTATGAGACAGAGGGAATAGGCCGGCAGACTTTGAGGAGAAAGCTAAAGCGCATTTTATCGCACAGTGATTAGGTTGCTGGTGTTGCGTTGGAAAATGCACTGCATGTCGCTTGGTGGCAGCCTATAGCTGCAGCCGGAGCGGGCTGTCCGGCACAAGCCAAGTGTCGTCTCACCACTCTCAGCAGGAAGGAAATGAATGACATACAACGAACTGTAGAAAATCAAGTAAAGAAAAGTAAATAAAGTAAATTCAATAATGCAGGGAAATTCGGTTAAATAAACGTGATAATTAACGCTCATTGGTCACCACAAGTAACAGTTATTTTGCTGTTTTTTGTTGTATAAAAACGTCCCTTTCGGTTACAATGCCATTTGCACATTTTTCTTGTCACTTCAAATATTTGTTAGTTCATATTGCCTGTTTCAAAAACATGTACTGTACAATATTTATAGATGTCTTATTCTTTCCTAAAAATCAGTAGTCTTCAGCTTAATAGCCTCATTACCCATCCCTATCATACCGCATTCATACCACTAACTTACAATGTATGATTAGCTACAACACTGCCCCTTGTTACTTGAAATTAATCTCCCTTTCATAAATATACCTATATACTATAAAATGCTCACATTTTTTTTGCGTTGAAGGTTCCAACTTGCCTCGCTGCAGCTACTAGCTTGTAGTCGTTTGGCGCATCAACCTTTTCGCCTGTATAAGACCCAATATTCAAATGGAAGAATCCGATAGTCAGTGATTTTTGATGAGTACGTGATCTCCCACTTTGAAAGTTTTCTTCTGCTTTTCCTCTGTTCTTTCTGTTCTCCAGTCAGCCTTCTCTAGTACGTAATCTCGTGTCTTTTCGATTTGCACTTTTTTAATCTTTTTAGCAAAAGTTCTGCTTCTTCTGACGAAATGTAAATCAACTGGCCCTATGCCGTACTGCAGTGTACTGCTTCACTGAAATATCTCTCAATTTAGGGAAGAAGTTTGACCCATGCTGAGTTTTATCTGAAACTAATATCATAAAGTATACATACTGCTGACAAATGGTTCAAATGGCTCTGAGCACTATGGAACTTAAAATCTGAGGTCATCAGTTCCCTAGACTTAGAACTACTTAAACCTAACCAACCTAAGGACATTACACACATCCATGCCCGAGGAAGGATTCGAACCTGCGACCGTAGCAGCAGCGCGGTTCCGGACTGAAGGGCCTAGAGCCGCTCGGACACAGCGGCCGGCTTAGTGCTGACACATGTATTTTTTGGCTATATCGATTCAGGTCTCAGGATCAAAGAGAATGTGACTTTATTCCATCCTTTACCAACTAATTCTTCCACCTCAATTATCCGAATATTGTGGTGTGATCTGAGAGAATATGTTTCAGCTTCCCACAGTCTGGTAGTGTAATACAACAACACAGTCTGTAACATAAGATATTTTGGCAGTATTTATGCTGTATATCTGAGTAAATGAGTAAGCTTTTATGTAATTTATTTTGTCACTGTTTTGTAAATATATTCTTAAGAATGAATGTGATTATGTAATTTAAATACAATATCTAAAAAAGAATTATTTAACAACATGTTGAATACATGCTGGTCTAGTCAGGGCGATTTGCTATTGTGAAGAGTCAAAGAGCATATTTGAAGCAGAGAACACTGTCGCTGGGCGCGGACGCGCACAGTGCAGTTGAGACTGGCACGAGCTCTTGTGCAGCAGAGACTGACAGAAGTGCCCAGGGGTAGTGGTTGCTAGCGGCATGTAATGCGGCACATTGTAAGGTACCAAACTATACGAATTGTGTGTTATGGTCAGGCATATTTATGGTGTTGATTGGGCATAGTGCAAAACGCTTCAAGAGGAATTAATGTTAAAGAAGAGCCCAACATTGTTTATTGCAAAGCCGCGCTAAGAAGAGCCTGTTGCCATCCATTGTCGGCAATTGTTACCTTACACAGCACCTCCAACCACTCACTGATGTGAATCTAAACCAACTTTAATATTTAGAGGTGTATCGAGGCTAACCAAGGTAGTACTTTCATTGTGCGAATAATTACGAACTTAACGTTAACGATGTGTTAAAAGTGATCAAACTTGTACAGTAGGGTTCTGTCCTGTCATTAATTACAACCGAGTGTGTGTTGGTGATAAAAAGACTAAAATTTCTGAGCTAATTTAATTTTGACAACTTGTTTAAAAAAGTGAAAGTTAATAAAATTTAAAAAATAATTAGGACTAACAGTTAAAGATAATGGACTTTGTTACTTAACGCAATCTTCACATAAAAGAACCACTATTAATATTCACTGATTATGAAAATGTAATTTCAGTGAGTTTTTAATAATTATTGTAGATCAAGGTGTTAAATTTCTTTGTGTGATCAATAATTTCTTTTCTCATTTCCAAAATAAGTTGCAGTAATACGCAAAAGTTTATCATTACTCATTTGATGAAAGTTAATAAGCCATATTTTGCTTAAAATAAAGTATTTATTTGAGAATAAACATAATAGTAGAAATATTAACTGTAGCCATTATACTAGGCTGCACGAAGCTATTTATTACGCAAACCGAGGGCCAAACAAGTAGCAGTCAAGTGCATATGCTTAGCGTAATTTACTTTAATGGTTTCCCTATTACATTTATTTCATGTTACTAACTGTGATTTTGATGTGAGCTCGAGTCAGTGTTATAGTGTCCGTTCCAGCCTGATTGTCTCGCATTAACTATTACGTAAATACTTTCCCAAATTGATTAACGACTATACAATGTTGTTCGCTCACACCGTGAACTGGCAACCATTTCCTATAACCATTGCAGTCTAAACTAAAAAATATTTAACTTCCTTACCTGGAATATCATTAATTACTTCGCAATTCTTACGATTCGGTTATTACTGAGTCCACCTTTTATTTAATTATTTTCTTCGGAACCGCTGCTTTTCCCAGACATCGGAGATATTAGGGACAAGTGTCATCAATTATTTCATTTATGCGAAAGTTTATGTCCGTTGTGGTAGGTACTGTTGTTTCAGAATCCTGAGATATTGCATCATCATGGTGCAGATGGTTGCACACGTGCAAGTATTTAGTGAACGCATAATCCAGTTCAAAGATGTACTGTTTCCCAGATCGCGCTCTAGGTAGTGGTCCATTGAAATCCACACAGAGTAACTCTTTCGGTGTGTGTCGTTTTATAGTTTGAAACTCACCACCAATTGACGTACTTACGTGTTTAATGCGCTGACACATGTAACAAAAACTCTTTATTCTTCCATAGCGCCTTGCATTTCCAGTCCACATCTACAGTTCTGTGCAGTTTTTCGGAACTGATGTGGTGAAGATCACAATGGTGCATTTTTGTCATGTTCTCCAACACATTCTATTAGAGGCAGATACCTCTTTTATCGTGCACATTCAGCACATTAAGGGCACAAAAGTGTCCGTGGATCCCCTCCCCTCACACTGTAATGAATTAAGTCCTTTACTCTTCCTTTGCTTCGCTAGATGTCTTTACCATTACTGTCTTCCTTCCACTATTTTGAATGCACACCTGATCCTTATGTACAATCACTGCCGTTAATATCCCATCACTATGCGACAAACTTCGATCATCATTGAGGCCCTGCACCAAATTGTGGCTTAATCAGCTAGCTTGTTTTGTTTTCCTTCACAAAGTTCCATCTCGAGGTCGTACTCTGGAATAAATGTTGCTTAGTGTATTATACAGTTGCTTGTGAATCTAATTCACTTTAGAAACCTGAACGCTTGGTGGTTCATATACAAGTATGTCTTTCTTCTCACAATATAATCTCTGAATCGTTTTAGAGCAGACACTACGATTAGAAATCCTAATTATGCTGTGAAGTACTGCAGCTCCACGTCTTGTTTTCTACCGCATGTCACTACTACTCACAAACTTTCTTACTCATCAATTCGTTGTAAACATGCCCCACATCTTATAACGCTTGCTTCGCAATAGAGGTGGAAGGGCTTTGTGTAGTACGGATGCGCCAAACACAGAGTCTAAAACGCTTCCTTCACATTATTGAAAGGATCCTCTTGGTCCTCACTCAATATCCACTTCCTGCTTTGTTTGAACGCCTCATACAATGGAGCCAATAACTCGGTGAAATTCAGCACATTTTCTCTATAAAAGGATTATAATCCTAAAAACTGGCGAAGTTCTCGTATTCTCGACGGTCTTCTCATGTTAATCATTTCGGCTATCTTCTCATCCGCTGGGCAGACACCATTTTGTGACACTTCAGATCCGAGGAATTTCACACGATTTAAACATTGCCTGGCCATATCTGATCTAAATGTGACTCCACATGTTCAGAGAACCTCCAAAATCTGTTACAAATGTCGCAAGTGAGCGTCAAAAGTAGCCGACGTAATTGTAATATCGTCAGTATACGCAATGGAGAACGTTTTTAGTTCTGGCGTCAAGATTTCGTTTACTGCCCGCATGAATGTCCAACTCGATTCCTATATGGAAAATGGAACTCTGTCGTACATATTTTAGTTCCCTTCGAACAGAACCGCAGTGTGCTTTCGCTATACCTCGTCTAATTTCACTTGGTATAGCTCCGATTTAATGTCTAGCGTTCTGAGCCATAATTTTTCCGAGAATTTCCTGGTATCCTTTCCTTCTGCTTCTTACAGTTTATGTAATTCTATTGCATTATCTTAGGCAATAGACTGCAGATGGTGTTATTTTCCCAATTAATCACATCTTACTTTTCTGATAATACGTCACTATCAATCAGAACATCTAACGTTAAACCACGTACTAAAATTTCTGTGGAGTCCATACAGCCATCGCCACCTCCTAGTCTAATCCATACTTGCAGACTTGTCCTCCAGTTTTTGGCTCCAAATGATAGTTCTATTGTTATACTTATTGTAGGTATTTTTCTGAATTTCATGTTTGTACTCTTTATTCTCTCAAAAAAAAGCTACTGTATATCGCTGTATTTTCCGATTCACTGTTGATATTAAGCAATTACTTCAATGCCATTGGACTTCATGTGAATCTATGGGCCTCTAGTTGCAGACTTCACTTCGATCGTTTCACGATCTATATTATCAATAGCTTCGTCTTGTGCTAGTGTTTTCCAACATTTTACAATTGTTACGCGTCGTACTAACGGTGTTTGCAGGGTGATCTCTTTCCATATTCAATTTAGCTTCCTTCATTTTGAGGCTAACTCGTTGTTGCCTGCACTGTTGGTATTTCGTCACCATCATTTCCCTCCTGTCTTGGCACAGAATTCATCGATTGATAATTACTGCGTAACACATTTTGATTAGTGTAACCTCCCCCGAATTCTTGCTGGGTGCATTCATTGGATCGCTGTCTTCTGTACCTTGAGGTGTTCGAGTAAATATTGTTACTATTGTGGATCAATCTTTGTGGGGTCTATAAAGTCGTTCTCGGGATACGTAATGTTGTGACTGTCGACCGCTCGTTTGTTACACGTACTCCAAAGATCTAAGCTTTTCCATTAACTTACTGATTGATTTTACGCCGACAAGTACACGTTGTGAGCCCGAAAATGTGACGTCATCGAGTCTCACCACTTTTGTTGAGATATTTCACAGTCTCATCGACCTGAAAGAATGACTATGGTACTGGCATAGATTGCCATACTCTGCCTTGAATTTGCATCATTCTATCCGCGAAAGACTTTGGGCTTTACGGCTAACTGCGCAGAAATGTTCCAATACTTCGCAAGGAATTTCTACCTAAATTTTTGGTACCTCATGTGCTTCGTGCACGAGACTACGAACCACACCACATAATTTCTTCGCTGTCTAACACTGGCTCTGTTACGAACGTCTTATACCCATCACTAACCCTTTAACACGAAAGTGTGGCCCAAGATCGCTGAGAAACGCTGTCGGCTTTTTTCGTTTTCTTTTTTTTTTAAAAAAAAAGACATTCGCATTCTGGATGTGCCATACAGCCATCTCGATAGTAAAAATGGCGATATGACAGTATGTTAAAACAATTCGGAAGATCCATTAGGGTGTAGCTATACCCTGATACGAAGTTACATAGGCTTAAGCTTGCCATGCGACGCCATTCAGGCTATTTTCGTGTCAGTTATGAGGATAGGAAGATAAGGAATACAAACACCTAATCCCTGGTCAGAGAAAACCTCCGACCCGGCCGAGAACGCTTTCGGGTTCACATATCCGTTACGCCCTTATCTAGGAAGACCCAGAAGAGTGTGTCAATTATTGAACTATGTTTATTTTCGTTCGAAGCACTATCTTTTATTACAGATACCTCCTATCGGAGCGCTTTGATGGCTTCATCTCGTGCAACATTAATTTGCGCAGGGACCTCGTTAAGGTTTACACTGGCAGCGATTTTGCCCTGTACCCCACTTTCATTCCTCTCATTATTTTCTAGTCTCCTTTCCGCGGAGGCGCGTTCACTTTCCTATTCACTTTCTATCAGTTTTGCTCTGGCGTAACCACAAGCGCCGGAACTAAGATGAACGCAAGGGAAGAGAAGGCGGTGAAACGACGTCGTCCAAAGGTGCGCTGAGTAGGACCGCACCACAACAGGAGCGTCCTCTAGAGGAGGCGAATATAAGCTCCACTTCCGCCAGCCTCGGCCGGACATAAGGGCTCAGTGCTCGCGAGTATACGGACAGGCCTAGCAGAGAACGCTACGATAGCAGTTATTAGTTATCCACAGACTGTGCCAAACTTGTATGAACACTGCATATAGCAAAGTACTCTTATTTATATTGCATGTCGCCCATCGCTTGCGACACCATTGTAAATACAAGCTAAGTATTGTCATTCTTCTTACTTGTAATAAAAACTATTAATGTTATTTCCTTGAATTGTTGTGTAGCATTCCGAGAACGCAGCATCCTTCAGGCACCCTATACGAGACGAGTGGCCAGGACCCCACAAGTTTATTCCCATAAATTTTTCAGATCTCTGGAAATTTCTTTCCGCACCTCTATATATTGCGATTTCATCTGTTCTACCAACTTTGGCTATCTACTATTGGCATCTTCCTTCGACATCACAAAGAACTGCTTTAACGCTTTGTTTCCCATTATATTTATGGACTAATCTGTGTTACCGTGATTTACGTTTCTACTCTCGCTACTCTCCCTTGCTTTATCCGCCAAGATTCCGATTTGCTCACTCTCCACTGGCACACTCCTATTGGAGGTTGTTTCGTCTAAACTCATGTGTATTTTATTCCTGATCTCATAATCATTAACTACGTTCTGCTAAACTACTCGAAATATTCAGCACAAGAACCATCCACTGATTTCCCCAAAATAAAACAACAATATCAGTACAACGCTCATATGCATTGCCGACACGGTGCAGATTACACAGAATACCCAGATACATAAAATCACAGTTTAATCAGTATTGATAACCATATTCTGATATAATACAGCACATACCCACGTATTATGTTCGTAAGTGTACCGCTAACTGCTTGTCATGTCGTTCTTTTAATGTACGCTTTCATTAAACAAATGTTTCGTTAATTTGGAAAACCGTCTCATTGAAACAAATTACTGGAATTTAAAAACAAAATAATAAGCAACTGGCAGTTAACGCAGTGGTTTAATTTTGTAAAATATATTAAATTGCACTTGTGTTCGAAATTTGCATAATAAATAAAAGGGGTAACAATATCCTAAACTGTACTTGAGTGTGGCAGTTGCAAGTCATGTAAAAGAATTGGGAGCGCCAGCCGAAATCTGGTTAGGAGATTAGTTACAAATATTTTATTTTTATTGGCAAAGTGCATTTGTACTATGCCTCTACAAATACAATTTACAAATTACTTCCACTCGTGAAAAGCAAATAATAATTTACCCGTTATTGGTAGCAAGATTCTCTGGGTCGTACCAGGGTTTTAAAACTATAGTTGCTATGAAGAAGCTCAGAAGCCAAGTGTGCTCTCTCATCTCTTTCCAAGAACGAAGCGTTCGCTTTGCTGGCTCGGCGACAATTGTCTTCTCTCCTGTCGCAAGTACGCCCCAGGACGATGTTTTTCTTTCCTCCAGACTTCTTTTCCTAGGCGTAGCTATATACCCGATTGGCTAGCTTATGCTCTTCTTGTGGCCAATAAAATTATTGTGCTACATATTTGTGAAATATTATTTACCACCTATATTTTTCAGGCTAAAAAAGACCACACACAGACTTTACTGCAGTCGACGCACGTCTCACCTGTCAAACAGCATTTGGTCAGTTGATGACGAATGTTCTGTGTCTGACTCGTCCCTCACTTTTATCCATTCACGTTCTAACATCCTCAGTCACTCCATTTTGACAAGGTGTGTCTGTTCCAGCGATTATTCCCAAGCTTCTAAACACCACACGTAGACGTTAAAAATGGCAAACGTTCTTTCATCTGGCAAAATGCATATCGTCCATTTCACATTGTCATCACCTGTACAGTGGAGGCATCTAGTTCTTTCCTCCGCCCCGACATCTCTCAACGTCTCTTTCTGCTGCCTGACAGTGTGTGTCCACGCCTATTCACCATTTCTAAACAGCAGTTACCGCTCTTTCGGTGCCAAGAATTTTTATTCCACCGACGGATGCTGCGAGAATTCCTAGGTCTCTGGGTGCAAAAGTTCACTTCGGTTAGTCTCGTGTATTAACAACGGGGGTCTCAGAAGCCGTTGAGGTGGGGGTGGAGGGAAGGAGGCAGTCAGTCCACGAAGACGATTGTTGTACCTTGAATACCTAGGGTGAATACGTTGCAATTTTAGACAGATACTGACTAAATGAGCAACGCTACCGAAATGGAACAAGTTAATAGTCAAATATTCGGTACGGGCATGTCCTTTAACTTTTTTATTTGTAAGGGCCATAAATTCACGAATAGCAATCAATAGGCTTATTTATTCATGTTATGATAATGTAGTTAATAGCGACTGACACCACTATTTGACGCCACAGTTGCGTTAAATAATCGGTATTGTATTTTATAGTAATTTCTTTTGTCTTACTGTTACAGTACGCCATACACCGTGTCGTTCTACTAGTTACGGCGAAAAATATCTAGGCCAGTTTTATAGTTGACTCCTGGTTTCCACCTCTCAGCACATGGTCATTCAAACTACGCGTAAATTTGTGGTAGTAAAATTGTGTGCTTTTAGGAGGTTTCCTTCCTTTAATGGCTGTTTATTTCAGTTGGTTTTGTCGGTAAAATCAGAAAAAGAGGGGCCATTGTTTTTAGCGACCCCTTCGATTCCAAGGGTCTCAGTTGTACCAGAATAAATACCATACTCACTTTGTTCAGTCTGTTCAAGCTCAAGAATACAAGTTACAGATTTTTAATCATTATAGTCATCGTCATCGCTAAGTAATTCAGCAAGCACTTTCAGGCATTCTGCACCAAGAACATTTCAAAATAATTCCATTTACTTACTTGTAAATGAATAAATATTTTATCTATTCTTCTGTATATTATATACCAATATCTGATGGTGCAAAACTCACTCCTGTGGTGTAACGCAGGATAAGAGAAAAATACCAATAATCGCATAGGCTTAGAAGCACAATAATTTCTGTTTGATGTGAAACTATAAGACCAAAAAGACTGATTACACTGTTATAAACATGTAGACCACAAAAGAAGTTACATCTGAGTACAACGCTTCAGAGCAGCCATTAGAAAATCCTGTTGGGTCATAATCTATTTGCATTATGTATTCATAAAATGTAAAGCTGTTAGTAAAGAGAGCCGCACTCGAGAACGTGCCATCGTATGTACATGATTTAACTGACGTAGTAACCGTGATTTTGATATAAACACATAGGGCCGACTAGATAACTTCGTCTTGAAGGAAACTATGATATTCTTCCAATATATATATCCAGCTAAATACACTCTAAGACCACAAAGCAGCGCACGACGAAAGGACTATTCGAATGGGATGGATATCTGATATGTATTCACATGTACAGACAAGTTAATGA
Source organism: Schistocerca americana (assembly GCF_021461395.2). Taxonomy (NCBI): domain Eukaryota; kingdom Metazoa; phylum Arthropoda; class Insecta; order Orthoptera; family Acrididae; genus Schistocerca; species Schistocerca americana. The sequence goes on from NC_060130.1 coordinate 538,097,480, forward strand.
TTACAATTTCAGAAAAATTGAATGATGTATTCAAGAGCAAGAGCTTCACTGATTGAGCAAGTCAATAACGCGTGGGACTACCTGCTACCTGCGGCCCTTGTGCAGGCAGTTATTCGGCTTGGCATTGCTTGACAGAGTTTTTGGATGTCCTCCTCAGGGATATCGTGTCAAACTCTGTCAAATTACAGCTTTAGATCGTCAAAATTCTGAGATGTTTCGAGGGCACTGCCCTTGATGCTTCATACGTTCTCAATTAGGGAGAGATCTGGCGACCTTGCTGGACAAGGTAGGGTTTCGCAATCACGAAGACAAGCAGTAAAACTCTTGCCATATACGGGGAGTATTATGCAGGATGACTTTCCAACACGGTCAACAAAATAGGGACCAGAATATCGTCGACGTACCGTTGTGCTGCAAAGGTGCCTCGGATGACAAGCAAGGGGGTCCTCCTATGAAATGGCACCCCAGATCATCCCTTCGTTGTCGGGTCCACCACTGTCTGGGGCGTCTCCAGACACATCTTCGGCCTAGAATCTCATAGACTGTGGTAGAACTGCCTTCAGTTATGAGTCCTGCTTCGAACTCCACTCCGATGACCAGCCTGGATACGCCCTGGACAGCGGTGGATACCAGCCTGACTGTAGCCCACCATATGGCTCAACAACCAGGAATGATGATCTGGGGTGCCATTTTTTTCATAGCAGAACCCATTTTGTTGTTATTCGCGGCACCCTCACGGCACAGCTGTACGTCGACGTGTTACTGACTTGCTTAACGTGTAGAGTTCTTTTTCTTGAATGATCCAGCCATCTTTTAAAAAATCGTAATCATTTGTTTGTGTGAACATGTAAATCACATATACCGATTTCTGTACCACTCGGGTAATTATTTCGTGGTGCGACGTCTTTTTTTTTTTTTTTTTTTTTTTTTTTTTTTTTTTTTTTTTTTTTTTTTTTTTTTGTCTTAGAGAGTATTTAGCTGAAAAGACTTTTCCTGGGACCAAGGAACCCTAAAACGAATATCTTCCCTTTAGTTTCCACGCCACCAGCCATCGATGCGGACGCAGATGAGCTGGCGTGGGTCGGATTGTATCAAGGCTGTGGAACGAAATTGGCCATGCCCTGTCAAAGGAAGAATCTCTTATTGCTTGTAGCAATTTAGTCAAATCACGGAAAACATAAACCTGCATGACGGGACATGGATCTGAACCGTCGTTTTCTAGAATGTGAGTCAATTGTGCTAATAGTTTTGCTAACACGCTCGGTGACATAGGTGGCTGCGGCCAGCTGAACCTAGCTCATGTCAGCTGTTACTGTCGGAAGGATGGCGCACTGCTTATCCCGTTAGATGATGACGGCAACCAGCAAGATACTGCTGTCACCACGGTGACAGCGGCGCTGAATAGGAACGGAGCTGGGTGGTTCATGTCAGAAGAACAACGCATGGCGTGGAGACAGCTGGTCGGACCCAGCTGCTCTACACAAAATGTACAAGGGCAGTTGAGAGGAAGGAACCGTCCCCAGTACGGATGATGGTAGTGGCGTGTGCCTGCACAGAGTAATATCAGAGAGCGGCAACGTATGTTGGCACAGGACCACCAACAATGAAAGTTTTAGACTGCTCAGGTGGTGACAGCTGGACAGGCAGATGTGCGAGACTCGCCGCCAGGCCCACGAGGAAGGTGACCAGCAGCATATGACAGTCAGCCAGCATGTGAAGCACCAGTGGAAAGTCGAGAAGTCAGCAGCATCCAGGCATAGCGCAGGCAATGGCATACAGCTACTGAAGACAATCAGCTGATGGCATCTTGCTTCATCTCACCTCGACAAGTGATGTAAACCTCCCTCGGCTAGTGACTTCAGATTGCTGCATAATACCTGTCTGCATTAGTTGGTACGTATACAAGTCTGGTTGTTTCGTGTTTCTGGAATGGTAGTGCTCCTGACTTCTTATCCCTAAAACGTTTGGGGCACTGTACATAATTGTTGGTCAGGAGCACTGGTGGTTCTGTAATTAGTGGCAGCTGCTCCTTTTCATAGGACCTGGGTAGTGAGATTTGCAGGGTCAGTTTGGTGAATACTCATTCTTGCACCTGGACGCCTAATTACTGAGGCAATACCCTCCTAATGAAGTTGTTTAATTAAGCCATGGTTGACTTCTACTAAAATTACATTCATTAAAAAAATTTCTTAAAAGTGTCCCAGTGTATGTCTATCAGTCATTTCGAGTGTATAGCCTACAGCTAAATGTCGTAGAAAAGTCATTAATTAGCAGGCGTGATTACTCTCATGAAGTAACCAACGATAATTCAAGATTTTTTGAGAATAAATATGAATGAGTCCTTGCATTTGAAGACCGTGAGTGGACTAGTTGAATTTGGTTACTTTCACGGATATGAATTTGCAAACAGTGCAAAAATAGATTGCAGTATATTAATTCAACTGATACTGAATTACGTTTATGTACTGGGAGGTACAGCCAAAGCCAGAGAAATAGTACAGCAGACAAACTATGAAGCAGACTTGGTGCCGAACAAGGACTGCCCCAACGTAGCAATAAAAGTTGAGCTAGATGTTGAGGTTTGGGAATGTACATTTGTAGCAGCTATGGGATTGGCCATGAGATGGCTTTAGTTAAAAGCATGGAAATGGATGACTCAGGTGAGCTCACTACACTTGCCAGTGAGCTCAGCAGGTGTCAGACTGATGATAAAACCTAGCAGGTAGATTACAAATCTGAATACATAGAAATGACTCAGAGGAAAAGTTTCAATCAGCAATCCTTCAATTCCCAAATGATACCAATGTTATAAACTACAAACAATAGTTTTGTCAACGATATGACACCTGAAAAATTATCTTTGTATCATTGGTAACAGAATAAAAAGTAATAAGACAGATTTGAAGAGGTATCTTTCTTAAAATCGAAAATAATAACAGAATTGAGACATGATATGTCTGCACTCAAAACTGAGATCCATAATTTGAGAAATGAAATGAGCTATAGACACAATAGTCTGAATGATATGAGCTTGTTCAGGATTAGCTTAATGTGTAAAACAGAGATGTGAGACGACAAGTGTGTTTGTGAGATCTGTTAAGGATGAACTTAACAATATTCAAAATCAGTTTAAGAATAATAATAGTAGAGTCAATACTGGAAGACAAGGAGTTGAAGAAAGTATTGAAAACATTACAGAAGCGAAATTATAAGAACCAGTTTCAACAATGAAATCTGTTGTTTTTGAAGAAACCGATCTACAAACATCAAATTTGAGAAATATTCTTGTGTACAAAAGAGCGTAGACAGACATGTAGGTTTTGTGTGAAAAACAGAAATAAAAACAGGAAAATTCCTTGAAATAACGACTTTGGAATTTTCTAGCTAAGTAGAGTCATAACATCTGAAAGAAAGGGAAAGCAATTGTTTACCAAATGAGGTATAGAACAAGACTTTTAAATAAGGAAGGAAAGCTCAATCCTTTGAACAAGAAAGGGATTGGCACCCTACAGAATTAATTGAAATCTATAAAAGAATTTTAACTATAGAAGTATGCAACCAGAAAGAAATCAGTTCTATAACTGATAACTTCCTCAGTAATGCAATTTGAAGGGGATGACATTTAAATATATTGAACCTGAAGTTTCCTGAATTACAATATAGATACTTAGAAGAATTCTGGTCTGAACAGAAACTAGGCATGTTGTGGTGTTTGTTATTACATGAATGACAGAGTACAAAGGTTATGTGGAAATCAGACGCCCCTACATTGTTATCAGATCTCTGATGATGTCACTATTCGTAATTACTGTATTTCTTCTCCCTCGCCTCACCCACCGATCTGATGTCACAGTGAATACACGCCAATTGCCCTAAGTATAAAATGACGGGAAATTCAAAAAGGGTAGGAAAAACACCAGAACCCACAGTTAACTGAACAGACAGTGGTAGCTGTAAATATTTATGTAAGTAATGTGCATATTCTTCTGAACACAGGCACACACTTTAGTGTAATGTCAAAGATGTTCTTCGAAACAATAAACATAATAATAATTGTGCAATAGTGATAATGCTCGTGACGGGTATTAATGTAGTAGGCGCTATTAGAAAAGTGAGCAAAAAGTTCGGGAAACACATCTTAATGGATTTAAAAATACGAAAGTTTGTGTTCCATCATTAATTCATAGATATACCTGAGTTAAGTGCCAAAGTCATTCCAGAAATGGACTGCTAGTAAAGCAACAATTCGTATTTTACTATAATAAAATGTCATCTCACTCAAAGTAAATGAACAATTAGTGAAAGAGGATTTTGAAGGATTATGTGACAAGGAATTGAGACAGAGTGATCCAATGAGGATTTATAACAGGTTCTTGTTGTGTAAGTGAACGGAAGCGAGCAGTTCTCTGCTGGAGGTGGATGAAGGTGCTGACAAAGTAGGTAGCCAGTCTGTTTCTAGAACCCTTTATTGACATTCGTACATAAACATGGGCTAGTGAATCTGCTGCAGGCAGACCAGAGAAGGCAGATGGTGGCAAGCCAGGTGGTAGTCATGACTAGGCAAGCAAGCCTATCAGAACTACACAGGCGATGAATATGGAACTGCAGGTTGCAGAGTGATGGGTTTGATGACTGTTGCTGTCTGAAGCTTGTGGCTGGGTCTGGACCATGGAGACACCGGCACAGGCAGCCCCAGGCTCAGGCAGTCAGACGGTGGTTATTGCGACATGGCCCAGAGATGGAAAACGTAGCTGTGTCGTAAATACAACAATGACTGGCATAGGTTGTACATAGTAGTAGGGCCCATCTATGCTGATAAGGGTGGCATGAACCTGAGTTTTAAATATCAACCCACAGCCTCAAATTTGCAGAAGAGTCATGTTTCTGTGTCACCTAGAAATTTTTGGAGTAGAGGCTGATGACCCGGATCTGGGTATTGTTAATGCAGCAGTCGCTCAAACTGTCAAAGCTTAATGAAAGGTAATACATTCACAGGTCATTGGCACACAAGCATAAGTCTGCAGAAGCGTTAACACTTGCTGAATTTCAGTATTGGTTTCGGCCTTGCCTGGGGCGCACACCGTGGCTGTGAACTGATTACAGTTCCGCATCGCTTTCCATGCTGCTACAGTACACCACAGACTACTTAAGGAAGTGTGAATAAGAGCTTGGGTAACAGTTTCGAATAGAAGCATGTAAAATCAGTTAATCAGTTGGAAACCTTGGATATGATCTCGAGGGAGTACTGAAATAAATTGTTTTATCTACACACAAAAGGGGAACTGTATCAAGTGTTAAAGGATAATGCTGAGGTCTTCTCGCGTAAGCAAGGGTTGGTAGCAGAATATGAACACTGGAACAATAGTAGAGGTGGAAGCACAGCAGCTCCTCAGACCTATATGAACATAGACTGGTTTCATGCCATCATACACATTCCCTTATCAAATATACTTGAAGTGCAGAAGAAATCAACAATATGATCAAACAGTGCACGTGAGAGAAAAGTAATAGTCCATATAACAACCCTTTAATAACAGTATATAAAAGATATGGAGGATTTTGAACAGTTATTGTCTATATTATGATGAATAACATTGTGAAATGGGGAACAGATAGCCCCAAACTTTCAACGAAATGTTACAGAAACTTTTCGACGTTCAGTAAATGGACAATCTGGACTTAACCGCTAGCTATCACCTTTTGTGTTGAATACTCCTATTCTGGAATAGGATACATATTTTTCAAGTTCCCATGTGTGTGGATAATTTACTGATACCTACTAGAACTTAAAAAGAACTTATAGAGGGAATGAACAACGTATTCCAGGCAACTAGTTAAGTGGGGTATGAGTTACAAACTATGAAAATGCCAGTTTGTTCAAATGGAAATCATGTTTCTAGGGTATATTGTTAAAACTCAAGGGTTAATGAAAGATACATCGGAAATGGAAGCAATGAAAAACTGACCAGCCAAAAAACCAGAAAACAGTTATTAGGCATTTTAAGTGGGTTTTATTGAAATTTCAGAGGTAAGAAATCATTTCAGTCTTCATTTAAATTACTTACTGAAAAAGCAAAGTGCTTTGACTCCAACGCAAAATGTCTATGCTGAAAAAATTAGAACATCTTTGAGAAACGAAAATTTTATATCATCCCAATTAAAATTAGGTGTTACAGATGGGACTGGCATTTCAGAATTTGGTGTTGGAGGAAGTTTTTCAAGAAAAGGAAGGGAAAGAGCGAATTTTTCATAAATCTATTGCCTTCACTAGAGGAACACTAGTAAATATAAAAACTATATCGCTTCTGAAAAATAAGTATTAGCAATATTTTGAGGATTTACAAAGATTCTAAATTCTATGTAGGGGCATGAAACAATAATGCAGGGAGAGTATAGAACCTTGATTTTCTTTATAGATTGCCATTTTCTGCATGAGAGTAAAACCCAATGGGCAGTTTTGGCTGCAATTTGACATGGAAGTAAAATACGTAAAAGAAATATATGATTGTGTACCTGATGTTTTCTCTGATCTGGCTTAAAGCGTAGAAATGCAGGGAAGGAGAGAGGAAAACGAAAACTGTTTCCCAAGTTATTACCATAAAAGTGTTAAAAGGAAGAAATATGGTACAGATATCTGTAAAATGAGTCGTTTTCTAAATGAAAATGATTGTGTAACATTTGTAAAAAATAGTCAGCGAAAAGAACCTCTATAAATTAAAGAAATGTATAGAAAATTATAAAATAATGTTCTATTTGCTGAGGGACAGAACTTCCAAACTCTGGAATGTATGTTGGCAGCCGACGTACATTAACAAGCTATCTATTTCCATTTACCACATGGACACTTCAGATCTAAGAAATGTGTTGCTAAGGTATAATAATTGCAGCCTTGTAACAATTCGGTAGAGAAGGTAACAAAAAGACTAGAATCATGTAATTTATGTGAAAAGGCAAAATTAACAAATACCACTGGTAAGGAGGCGCTGCAAATTACTGAGCCCACTGATATATGGTTCAAATGGCTCTGAGCACTATGGGACTTAATTTCTGAGGTCATCAGTCCCCTAGAACTTAGAAGTACTTAAACCTAACTAACCCAAGGACATCACACACATCCATGCCCGAGGTAGGATTCGAACCTGCGACCGTAGCGGTCGCGCGGTTCCACACTGTAGCGCCTAGAACCGTTAGGACACCCCGGCCGGCCCCACTGATATAAAGGAATTAGTTACAGTAGATGTATATGGATCATTACCAAATAATTCAGGAATCTTTATTCACATTTTCGTAGTAGTGGAAACATCTTCAAAATTTTTCAGATTATGTCTTTTGAGAAAAGCTACATTTAATGCAATTCATAATAAATTGTCAAAAGATTATTTTGTGAATATAGAAAACCAAAATATATGTTGTGAGGTAATAGTCTTCACTTTTGTTCTAAAATATGGGAAAAAATACGAATGAAAACTATGTCCAGCAGGAAAAAATACTTGTCAAATAAGAGGATTGTGTCATACTTACTGTCATGGGGTAATATGCAGCTGTTTGCAAAGATGTAATGAAATCCCACAGTCGTGCGAGTGCAGGTTTTACGTCAGAGGATATCTTAATGTGCAGAAAGACAGAGTTCAGCAAAAGAACTGGAAGAATTTAGACTGCAATAGCAGCTTACCTTAAGTAAAAACGGAGGCAAGCTTAAAGACAGGATGACTCATCAAGCAGGATCTCGACTTTGGAGCTATGACAAACAACCTAGTAGTACTAAATTCATAGTCAGTGACTTTGACACATTAAAATCTCGCGCAATTAACTGTGAGTTTAGTAAATTTATTTAGAGCATTAAGGCTTTTTCAGATATGTAGACATGGCACATACTGATAAGCTTTACGTTGTACTTTCGAAGTCAGGAAAAAGGTATGTGTCAAAGGCACGTTTGATTCGAGAAAGTATAAACCATTAATCCTAGTAGTGAAGAGTAGGGACAGAGTAGTTAACACATTGAGGTGTATTATGTTCTTCCTAGACACATAATTATCTATGCTTAATAAATGTATAATTATACACTGATAAATATTTATATGAAAGAGTCTGGTATCATAGACCAATATCAGTTATGCAACTTTCAATGATCATTTACTTACATTAAAAATAATTAATAAAACAAGGAAGATATGAAAATGCCTGAGTCTAATAGTTTCCAGAGAGTAGAAAAGAAAGAAATGACCTAAATGCAAGATTCTATTGTACGTGGACTTTAAAAAGATGAAAGATCAAAACATGTAATGTGTAGTAGAATTTGTTTTGTTATATTTTGTGAACACCATTAAATAAGGGACAAGTATAATTTTTTCTGAAATGTCTGCCCGTGTCGAAAAATAGGGAAGAGATTTTATGATCTTCCACAAAATACGACAAGTGATTTAAGATTCTCTTTCCAGGTGATATAAGTGTCTTTGTGAAATGCAGAAAGTGTGATGTAAATGATACAGGTAACAGTGTAATCTACAGCATCATCATGTGGTTTCCTGTCAACATATTAACTCTTAACTACAACAAAAAACAGTACTACATTTTCTGAAACAGAACTCTCATAAAAGTGAAATTTTATGGTCCCAGAGTAATGAAACGTTCTACGAAGTCTAGCATTTTATATTCTTAGGAGTGAAGGTAAATGAAGAGCATCTGAGATCAGCTTCTTAGCAGCGAAAGAGATGCAGCCCTATTGTGGTGTACAGTGTTCAGCACACGAACCTTGGGCTTCTGTGACCTCCGTCCACTCAGCTATCAAAGAGAGGTGTGTGAGTGTAGCCCACGACGCGAAAATGCTCAGATTTTATTTATGCAGTATATGAGAATGAGAGAACTCAGAGACTTGAAATAAGCTTTACACATATTTTCAAATCCGTGTAAGGCTTTTTCTCGTTGAGAACCCTCACAAAATGATGAAAACGGAAAAGTTTATTGCTCACTACATTTCCACTGGGTATGCAGTAAATCTGTCACTTGAAGCATGTTGTTTAATTTATCAATTCTTTATCAGTAACTGTAGTAGCGACACACTGTGCAGACAGTATTAGCATATATCACTGAATGTAAATGCAAAATTATTTCATTATATGACAGATAATTCAGGAGGTGTGACGCCATTAACAATGAAATGCAGGAAAAACTGCCACATAATTGCATGACGATGAAATGTATTATTTCTTTGCTACTAACTATTTGCTGCGCATTCCTCACACAGTATACACATATGTCACTGAATGTACGTACGAAATCATGTCATTGTATGATATGTAGTTAAAGAGAAATGTCATCATAAACACTGCTGTGTGAAAACGAAACAGTGGGGCGAAATCCACTTGAGATGCAGGTGAACTGTGTGTCAAATGTGTTAAATATGTGTGACATGTACGTATGGAGGCAAAACATGGATAAAAGGTGGATCGATTTCAGCCAAACTTGGTACACACATTACTCAATAACTGTCTGAGTGAAAATAAGCAACATCCTTTTGGGGTGGGAGTGACAACGTGGGCAGAGAATGGGAGCAGTGGGGGAGGGAAGAGATGGACAGAGAGATGGGGAAAGCGGAGGTCAATCTGATATGGGGGAGGATGAGAAGATAGTCAGAGAGAGGGGAATGGGTAAATGGACAGAAAAAGGGAAGAGGAGGAGATGGACAGAGGAAGTAAAGAGGAGGAAATGGACAGAAGGGAGAAGGAAATACACTGAGAGAGGGTAAGGAAGAGGAGGACAGAGGAAGAGAAAGAACAGATGGACAGAGGGAGAGGAGCAGGTGGACAAAGAGAATGGGGAAGAATGGGGAGGCACAGATGGACAGAGAGAGGGGGTGTAACAGATGGCCAGAGAGGGGCAGGAGGAGATGGACGGAGAGAGAAGTGGAGTAGATAGACTAATAAAATTTGAAAAATGCATACCCTGCCAACGCCGAGTACTCAGCTATCAAGTATATGAAATATTTTAAAAAATAATGTAATACACAGTAAAATGAATGCATACATGAACAGTTTATTCATTTTAGAAACACGTAAAAAATCTAATAAAATCTCCATTCCACCATTCTCCTATTTCCAAACGCAGACTTTCGTTCTAAGTTATAGATTTATAACCACTAGTAGTTATACCTTGATTCCATAATGAGTTACTGTGATTTATGAGCTAACATTTTAGACTCAACCAACAAAGTGGCTCCGCTGTGTTAGAAGGTGGGATTAGCGTTCCCAGTTTTTTCAAATTTCGCAGCAGCAGACATGCTTTTTAACAGTTCCTTAATCGTCATACTGTGTGCTCCTTCGAATGACAAAAGCCGTCCAAGACTGTCAATATATATTAGAAACTTGAATACACAGTATTAATATTCCCGGTTGGTCCCGGCAGAGGTTCGAGTCCTCCCTCGGGAATGGGTGTGTGTGTGTTTGTCCTTAGGATAATTTAGGTTAAGTAGTGTGTAAGCTTAGGGACTGATGACCTTAGCATTTAATTCCCATAAGATTTCACACACATTTGAACATTTTAACATTAATATCCCACAATAACGTATATGTAATTATTCATGATGAGTCGGCTTTCGGCTTCCTTGGCCATCATGAAATAATTATTACTGAATAGATACATCACATAACTTAAGCGAGAGATCGTAGGTGAAGTTGTATGGACTATCTGTTTACTATTGAGATATCCGATGACGACGTAGGAAGCTGAATGCCGGTTCATAACGAACTGTGAAACATACATTACCCTGGAATAACAATACTTTGTATTCAGCTTTTTAATATGTCTATTTCTCCGAGAACCGATGGAATATTTCTTTAAAACAAAATTACGGCACATCTAAAATCCCCGTACGTAATCCATACGCAATGGTGAAAACGATTTTCTAAAAGAAGGCCATGCCCGAAATACACTCCTGGAAATTGAAATAAGAACACCGTGAATTCATTGTCCCAGGAAGGGGAAACTTTATTGACACATTCCTGGGGTCAGATACATCGCATGATCACACTGACAGAACCACAGGCACATAGACACAGGCAACAGAGCATGCACAATGTCGGCACTAGTACAGTGTATATCCACCTTTCGCAGCAATGCAGGCTGCTATTCTCCCATGGAGACGATCGTAGAGATGCTGGATGTAGTCCTGTGGAACGGCTTGCCATGCCATTTCCACCTGGCGCCTCAGTTGGACCAGCGTTCGTGCTGGACGTGCAGACCGCGTGAGACGACGCTTCATCCAGTCCCAAACATGCTCAATGGGGGACAGATCCGGAGATCTTGCTGGCCAGGGTAGTTGACTTACACCTTCTAGAGCATGTTGGGTGGCACGGGATACATGCGGACGTGCATTGTCCTGTTGGAACAGCAAGTTCCCTTGCCGGTCTAGGAATGGTAGAACGATGTGTTCGATGACGGTTTGGATGTACCGTGCGCTATTCTTTGTCCCCTCGACGATCACCAGTGGTGTACGGCCAGTGTAGGAGATCGCTCCCCACACCATGATGCCGGGTGTTGGCCCTGTGTGCCTCGGTCGTATGCAGTCCTGATTGTGGCGCTCACCTGCACGGCGCCAAACACGCATACGACCATCATTGGCACCAAGGCAGAAGCGACTCTCATCGCTGAAGACGACACGTCTCCATTCGTCCCTCCATTCACGCCTGTCGCGACACCACTGGAGGCGGGCTGCACGATGTTGGGGCGTGAGCGGAAGACGGCCTAACGGTGTGCGGGACCGTAGCCCAGCTTCATGGAGACGGTTGAGAATGGTCCTCGCCGATACCCCAGGAGCAACAGTGTCCCTAATTTGCTGGGAAGTGGCGGTGCGGTCCCCTACGGCACTGCGTAGGATCCTACGGTCTTGGCGTGCATCCGTGCGTCGCTGCGGTCCGGTCCCACGTCGACGGGCACGTGCACCTTCCGCCGACCACTGGCGACAACATCGATGTACTGTGGAGACCTCACGCCCCACGTGTTGAGCAATTCGGCGGTACGTCCACCCGGCCTCCCGCATGCCCACTATACGCCCTCGCTCAAAGTCCGTCAACTGCACATACGGTTCACGTCCACGCTGTCGCGGCATGCTACCAGTGTTAAAGACTGCGATGGAGCTCCGTATGCCACGGCAAACTGGCTGACACTGACGGCGGCGGTGCACAAATGCTGCGCAGCTAGCGCCATTCGACGGCCAACACCGCGGTTCCTGGTGTGTCCGCTGTGCCGTGCGTGTGATCATTGCTTGTACAGCCCTCTCGCAGTGTCCGGAGCAAGTATGGTGGGTCTGACACACCGGTGTGAATGTGTTCTTTTTTCCATTTCCAGGAGTGTATAATTAGAGACATATTCGGGACAATTGCAACAGATGTTATATGGTTATCTCACCTTGGCAGAGAGAAAACGTAGACATAAGTTCCTGGCACACGAACATAACTGACACTACTCCAAGAATCCAAGGACATGAGCGGCGCCGCGTAACGGACCGAAGAGAGCCAATGTCAGGAGGAAGTCATGCGGAGTCCACAAGACCATCTTTATTTGTGCTGAGTTTGCCTCAGCCACAGACTAGGTGTGTTTGTGAGATAACTGACAGGTGAAATTGTTCTTAATTGTATTCTGATTCCATAGATATGATCGGCTGAATTTTGGAAAAAATTATTGAACCTTATAATAGGACTTCACACTGCGGAAGTGATATTCTTAGCATCTGTTTCTGTTTCAGGTGAGTTGTATTTATGTTTCGTAGTCGTATTGCTGTCCGCAGCATTTTATTTTCGCGTGTCTACCATAATCTTAATTTCCATGTTCACGAATTTCCTTCATGAGCGATGATGGATGTATACACATGTAACTAAACACCACTGTAGAAGAAATAAGTCAAACTTTCAAGCCTTAGAAGAGTTATCGATACGTGGTAGCATTTTAGCACAATATATCGGAAACAATCTTAAAAAAAAAATGATAAGAAGCGTCTGGAGAGAGAAAAGTAAGTCACACCAGTTAATAATAAGGACTAAGTTACTAAAGGGTAGAGAAAACGATAAACCCCATATCTGATAAATAAAATTACGTGCACATTGAATACTAAACAAAACTTACTCTGGATACAGAGGAAAAACACGAAACATTTGGTCTTACGCCTTTTTTCTATTCCAACTGTACAACAGTGAACTATTATTAATTATCCATTTGCTGAACCTATGAGAAATAACACGTGCTCCTAAGTATTTTAGTGACGCGAAAATGAGCTGTAGTTCTGACTTGTAAGAGAAATGCAAGTTAAAATCTAAAAATAAAACATACTTGCAAAACTATGCCTTTGAACCTTCCATATATCGAAGAACCGAAAGCAGCTGTACACATCAAATACTGTGAGAAGAATCTTAACAAAACCCTTTCTGATACACAATCAGTAGCTTCATCCTACACCCGTTAGTCATCTTGACTCCCGTAGGAACGAAACGTGCGAGTAACGGCAAGATTATCAGGGCGGGTAGTAACTTCAGCTTGGCAGCAAAAGCGACAGACGAGTTTCCGAGAGCAGACAGCTCCCGCAGGCATCTCCGGGATGGCGACAAAGGCGGCACAGTGACGGATTACTACTAGCGAAGGCGCCACACAGCCGGAACACGCCAGCCTACATGTTGCTCAATTTGTCAGCCAAGGTGCTGCTTTCATTCCTCATTTTGCTTCACCTTACTGGTGCACATTCATCTTTCGTGCGGTGTAAAGCCAGATATACAGACTACACTTCTTTTCTTACCGCCCATCCTACCCTGTTCTCAAATTTACTAACCTGCAAGAACAATGATTGGGATATATACTTTTAATAGGTATATTACGTGTGTAATTTTATAGTACTTACGGGTGTCACCGTTAGAGGTGGTGTCGGGTAGGAAAATGCCACCCCCTTTGACATCGTGATAACTAAATTGGGACTTAACCGTGAATCAGTCGAAAAATTTTCCAAAAAGGTTACATGAAGTGTGACAAAAAATAAAGGAGTTTAACACTAAATCTTTGTAACAAGAACAGTCGGCGCAACGCGTAGTGTAACTACGACAATATCGAGAGGGTAAGTGAGTGCTAGTCACTAATTCTTAAACGCTTAATTTCTTGACTAAACCCAAGAGTTCTTATCAAGTCATTGAGATGAGTTATCTAGTGAACGTAAAGCGCAGCTTCCGACTAAAATGTCTATTCCTCATGTTAGTAGAGTTAAACGTTTTAAATGAATGGTGGATGCATTACACAAATTCCAGTAAATGACTTCGTGTGCAGGAAAACGACTGAGAAAGACAAAAAGAGTGTACAAGTTGATAAGCACGACGCATTGAGGTCACACAACGAGTGTTCATATTCCGGTTTACTTAAGTTATTTCTAAGAGCTATTTAATGCCTATGTCATTTTTATTTTTGTTAGAGTATATTTTGATTTTATATTCATATTAGTTACCATAGGTCGTTACAGTTGTATTGGATACACGTTACTTCATACTTTGTTTTATATACGCGTTTTCGAAGGAAGTAGGGAATGACGGGAGTTCCACTGCTCAGAGGCGGATCACCACGGACAACTGAACGGGTTGGCATTTTCCTAATGTTGCTGCATGTCATCGAGGTGGAGCGAGGAGCGATACATATAGTTCGCATTCAGCAGAGTCGACGGTGTTGTTTTCCAAACAACCGGATGTGATATTAACCAATCTTCTGGGTACGCCAAGGTTTACTGTTGATTTGTGGAAAATAAGGAACGAAGTTCGTAGGTTGCAGCATGCATTCGTAGAATTAGAGAGAAGCGCAAGCGCACAAAATAGTCACCGAAGTACGGGCGAATACCAGGAGATGAGGCTATCATAAGACAGGATGTGTGTTCTACTGATGCAAATGATTGACATTGGCACCACGGGCGCAAGTTCGTAGGAAAAGAGGGTGGTTAAATGCAAGCGGAAAACGAATAAAGACACTGATTGGAACGGCAGATAACGAGGATGAATGACACGACTGGGAAAGTGCAGCTGATGGCAGGCACCATCAAAACCCTTGTAGAGTACCGTACTACGCAACTGTCGAATTTAGAATGCGGCGTTCTCAATGACACGCAATTATTTGAGTTAACCACGGAGCTAGCGCAGTACATCCGGGTTACCATGAAAACAGTAAACAATGATATGGGACAAATATAGAAACTACTGGGCTAACTAGACAGCAAAATAGCAGTAGCCAGACTATTTCGAGCACTAGCACATAGACTCAACAATTCGAGAATGGGAGTATTCATTACAAAAAGCAGTTCACCATGTGGCAATCAGACAACTGAGTTCGGTAATGTTAGTGCCACAACAATACTTGGCAGGGTTGCTCCTACCAGAAAAACAATTTCCACCGAAACTGTAACACGTGACGTAGATGGTGGAAAAGCAATTGGCGTTATATTACCACATAACAGCAATGGAAGTGAGTAGAGACAGTGTAAGTTTGTACCTATCGGTCCAATTATCGGTGGTAGGAATAAAAGTGAGATATCGGTGTTACAGGATCAACCCTAAATGAATACAAGCGAAGATGTGACAGCTGTTAACAATTTATGATCAAGAAGCATCTTACGGTCTTTGACTTTCAAAGAGATTCCGTGGATAAAAACTGAGGAATAACACTATGCATTTCACATATAAAAGTGAAATCGATGTGGGTGAGTTCACACGTGCAAAAAGTTGGTGCAATGAGCACAGAGTACAATTATAGACGTAAACGTATGAGATGGTTGCAGAGGATGATCAGAGGAAAATTCGGGACAACTCTTTTTGGAAGAAGGGAGGAGTGTTACGCCCCAGAATAAACAACATATGCTACATTGCCCTCTGTCATTGAAAAAACGTTTTCGATGACTAAATGGCAATGTGCCACATGTAGTGGCTCTATAATTAAGACATCCAGTCATGTGAAGATGGCAATATAACTTTGCTAGAATTAGTAATCAGGATGTGTATCAACTGTGATCTGGGCAATGAAACTTTTGTTTTGAGAGCTTTCGTATATTGATATAAAGATCGCTCTCCTTCTGACAGAGTTTGGTAATTACAGATGTGCTTTAGTAATTTTGTCTGATTGAAGACCAGTTTGGTAAGTTGGGTTCGCAATATGTCAGCCGTTTTTGTTCACTAGAAATAAATATATCACTGACTTGTTTATTCATAAAATGAACACCCAATATTTTAAAAAATCATTTTTAATTAGTTGTCACTCATTAATTTGAAGCAGTAATTCCCAAAGAGAAGTAGTTAAAACTATTGTGTAGATCGACAATCCTGTGCCTGCAGCATTTATTAGATCTATGTTAAGTGCTTGAAAATGTATCAGGGCTGATACGAAATATCACAGCTGCTGAGATGGTGTGACAATAGGAATCACGAAGTTGCTCAACGTATACCTGAAATATGTATTTCATTATTATTAATCCATACGATTATTTGCAGTGATGTGTGTGATGGTATAATCCACAGGTACCGGTCATATTGTGCTTGCTCGTATGGATTCCGCGACCTTCTGAACCCAGAGGACCGTGATCTGCATTTTACTGCTCAAAAACAACTGGCCACCAGCTGCACCTTCATCGCTTTACCCTGTCACATAATTGACCCACGCAACACAACGCATACAGCATGTCAAAACACATCAGTAGGAAATAGTGAATGTCTTAGGTAACCACCGGGTTCCCAATCCTGAACAAACAAACCTACGTCAAGAGAACGCTTTATTATTATTATTATTATTAAAAATCACAAACTTTCTACAATACATTTACTTAGTTAACTTGATGAACACTATTAATATAATATTCTACTATTATTTACTCTAAAACTAGGTCACATATTGTTACTTCATTGTTAATAACAACACCAGTGGAAAAGAAATCAGTACACATCATCTTACCAAAGTTGCAAGATATCAGAGCTAACTACTTTGCGCTCTTCGGCCTCTTGTCTACTTGTATAAATGTTCTCAGTCCACTGTACATGAGTGCTAAATAACTAAGTCTCCTGAACATTTCACAAAACTAATGTTTGTACAAAGTCAATCAAGAGTAGGTACCTCTCTCTATATTACTTTTTCTTTCAATTCAATGTGCAATATCTATAGCTTTGAAAAAATAATTAAATGTTCATGATGACTTGGTTCAAGATCACTTCTCTTTGCCTATTTGTCTTGAGTTTTGGAAATACCGTTTTCAACAAGTACACAATTTAAATGCGGGTCTGTGGTTCGTTGACTTAGTTTTTGGCAGACAATGGTGTTTCTAGATGCACAAGGGACGCTAAACCATTGATTGGTCGACGACTGTCTAGCACCAGCTTGTCGGCGGCTTTCCTCGGGCCAGCATACCAGTGGGTCAGGTACTAAAAGCTATTTTAGTCCTTGTCATCATGTATTATAACTGCCTCTTCGCTAACTTCCACTTCTCTACTCACACCATTTTTTAACGTAACCATAGCATCCATCATTAAACTTGCTGTTCCTTTGGTTTTATACTCCATTTCATTACATGTGGGATGACTAGGAGGATTCTTCAGAACCATGGAACAAAATTTCAGGAAACTTCGAACAAAGATTTACACTACCTAATCAAAGTATACGGATACTCATTAGTGGATATTAATATGGGTTGTCCACCCATCGCCTTTGTATCGACTTGAACTCTGCTGGGGACATTTTCAATGAGGTATCTGAATGACTGTAAATGAATGGCAGCCGAATCTTCCTCAAGTCAAGTCGACATTGTAACTCAGTTCCGAGGTACCCATTGCGTTCAGGTCGGGAATCTGGGCGGGAATTCCACTTTAGGAATGGTATTGTCCACATTGTGTGGATCATTTGCCTCACAGATACTACTTTGACAAGGTGTATTATCATGCTGATACAATGATCATCTCCGTAATGTTATTCTACTACACGCAGCATACAGAGCTATCAAATGTGTTCATATCCTTCCGCATTCAGCAGATTTTTTGTAAGGGCAGCAGAGAGACCACAACATAGCCACGAGAAACACCCCCAAACTGTAACACCATTTCCTCTGTATTTCACTCGTGCTGTTACACATGGTAGCAGCTAATGTTCTCCCGGCATTCGCCAAACACACACTTTTCCATTGGATTGCCACAGGGTATAGCGTGAGTCATCACACCAAATCACTCGTTTCCACACGTGCACTGTCGAATGGAGGTTCCTCTTTACACCACCTCAAGCGTCGGTTAGAGTTTACTGCAGACATGTGGGGCTTATCAGGAGCTGCTCGACCATTTTACTCCGTCCCTCCGCACAGTCATTATGCAAGTTGGATTGTTGGTAGCACTTTGGAACTCAGTAGTAATTACTTCTGCTGATATCATGGGATTTTGTACATCGCTTGGTGGTCGCTGTCCTTCAGTACATGATGTCCGCTTTTTGTAGGTTTGGCTGTGGTTATTCCTTTTACTTCACGGCCACATCACCAACAGCGGAGTAAAGAGGACTGAAATGTTCCTGATGGGTTTGATACTCAGGTGACACCCAATGTCTAGTCCACGTTCGAAGTCACTGAGCTCCCTGCCCGACCCATTGTGGTGTTAATGCTCCTGTACTGACAACACAGTACTCCTCACCTCCTTTTACACTGGCGGGTCCGCACCTCGTGACATCTAGTGGTCACATCCGCGCATTACAAAGGGGTACCCGAATACTATTGATCAGATAGTGTATAATGAAGAAGCCAATCGCCTTCAAGATACACGAAGTAGGAATGATCGTTAATTACGTTCCAAAGAGTGCCATCAGGATTCACCCGTTCCTGGACAAGTCACAACATTTGTAATTGCCTAATTTAAAGATGCCTGTTGAATGCTATCATATGAAACACACCCGGCAACAACATCGGGATAATCGTATGTGCGAAAGAAAGGCGCTGAAATTTTTCGGCATCTTATTAGTACAAAAACACAGTACATCCATTTAATTTTACTGCACAGCTTCTGCATTTTCCCTGTATTCTAAAGTAAAGATATCTACTGATGATGAGAAAACGCTGCTGTAACTCGTTTGGGCTAAGTAGTTAAAGTGCTTTTCATCAGGAAAGACACGTAAACTCAACAGGACTTGATTAATATGGCAAAGAGAAGGAGCACACGAAATGATTTTCTTAAGAACATCGCAGAACAGTTACCTTCGCGAAGGATGACCTGTCAGTAAAGGATGCAGGGTTATTCGAGCTGAGCTGAATAAACTCGAAAGGGTGAATGTCAAACGCTGTTTGTTCATGTGTGTGAATAATAAGCGTTATTATTATTACTAGCGAAATCCATAGATTGACTACCAGAGTGTAAATAAAACGACTGACGGGAATAAGAGGTAAGGAAGATAACGTATTACCTTATCGGTGTATGACAGAAAATTTTGACAGAAAATTTTTGCCAGACCGATACACTACTAAGGGCCAGTTGTACAGTCCTCGCTTACCAGCCGCTGAAGTTCTGTTTCCGGAATAGCACGGAAAAAGACGTTGTACGAACACGTAATAATGCTAAACAGTAGAATAAACGCAGGAGAACTGAACCGGTGATTCTGGCAGGGTCAGAGAAGGTAACCAGACAGTAAGTTTTGCCAATGGCACGAACAGTTACAGAATTAGTGATGACAAGATTGTTTTTTAGAACGAGGAATGAGAAGAAACGGGGATATCACAGAAGTTGTATGGAAAAATTTAAGTTTCAAAACACATATAAAAATTTCGTACTACTACTACTTTTCGATCGCACGCTTGAGAAACTGGAGCATATGAATGAAATGTGAAACCATTTCCTACGATAAAATATTTTGCTTGTAGTGGGCCTACTAGGCATTTGATATTGGTACTTCGTGACTTATAATCTGTCGTGTTATTCATGTAAGTCAGGTATATAAAAATGACTATTTGTGCCAAAACTGTCTTTTATTTGGCATGTGTTACAATTGCTGCGCAATTAGAAAGGTCCATTTCGTTTTATCTAGCAGACAGCGACAAAATAGACGCAATAAAATCGTATTAACTGATTTTTGGGTATTAGATAACGTCATTTTGATTTCTCATATAGCAAAACGTTTGACGGAGCTTTGATGTAATAAATTCTTCCACAGAGAGAAAAGCACACCGTGTAAAATGTATTAAGATTAGAGTGAAAAAAAATGGTGGGACCCAAGAATTCAAGAAATTTGTACTGTCTTGCTTGTATCTTGTCTTTACTGGTTTTATGTTTCCTATATTTAATTTTGTGTCACACAAAAGAGAAAGTTTTCTGAAGTGTTCTTATTCTCTTGGTCACCAATAATCGCATTCACTATTAACTGTGAGTTTTTCTAAATGGGGGATAGGATGTCAAAAGGGCCGACTGGGAGCAGGAGAGGCACCAGAGGACAATTTAATTTCCAATATCCTGATTATTAATTGGATTTCTTCGGTTACAACATACATACATCATAATTCCACAAAGCAAACTACAATGGTGTGCGACAGAAGGATGTTTTCTGATGAGGTGTGGCAGTGCACTCTGGAGGCGCTTAAGACCAAATAACATATCTTAAATTACCTCGAACATACGTTTTATGTATCAAGTTCTTCAGAATGATGTGCGCTACAAAATTAACATATTTCTGAAAAATCGATTTTTTGAAAGTTTTTGACGTCGTGTCTCAAACATTCGAGGGGTAAGTGCGGGGAGGGAGGCCGGGAAGAGGTAGGCGCCACTATCAATTTTTTGCCTCGGTCCGGAAATACCGTTGATCCAGGGCTGCGTTAGGTAGAACAGCATACGCTTCTGGTCTCGAAAGGTAATTGTGCAGCTCGTAAGAGCGGTACCTGTTCCCCGACCGACGAATATTGCCGTAAGACAGGACAAAGGTTTCCTGCGCCCGAAAGGACGGCTGCCCCTGCAGCCTGGCTGTGCCTGCATCGTTCATAAAACGAGGTAATCAAAACGATGGGACCACAGGTCAGGGACCCTTGAGCACGTCGAGGAAGTGTGTGATTAGAGAGCGTAAACGGAGAAACGGCGTAGTGTTATGGCGTGCGAATGACTGTGCTAAGCGGTGGCCAGATTGTCACCGTGTGCTCAACGTAACTGTGGGAAACAGCGAGATAACTCTACCGGAGGTATAATATACAAAGAATGTGCTTTAGAAATTACATGACAAAACGGTTCTAATTCCTCTTTTAATGTACAACTCTAATTTTTAATAAGGAAGTTGAAATAATTAAAAAATAGATAACATCCGTGCATATGACCTTACGTGCCTCTAACAATGGTAGAAGAGATGCACTCTGGATCAAATAGTTTCTAAACTTTGTGGTCTTACTGACATCTCTCATTTGACAAAAAAGTGTTTAAGTGACCGGCTTTGAAGAGATGGAAGTGTATGTAGCCAAAATTCATTTCTAGTTGGAAGTTCACAATTTTATGTTCCGTGCGCCAACTAAAGGAGGGATGCTCACGCTACGTCTGCCGTACGCGTCTGCCGCATTGCACTGCAACAGATGATATTAAATGGGACCGTGTCCCACGATGCTTTAGCTACCTGCGGCAGACGCTGGGGCAGCGTGCGACTCCGGCCTAGCCGGTTGGAGAGCATTATAACGCACCCGCAACGAGGGATAAGTGAACATGTCTCAGAGATATGAAAAAGTGGTGAAAAAGGTTTCGGAATTATGTTGCATCTACGATGTATCCTTACCATTATACAAGGACGAAATTATGAAAGATAATGATGGAGAGAAATAGCAGAATTCGTGGAGACAACAAGTAAGAAACGTGCTATATATTTTCAGTTTATTCATATTGTTTATCAGTTAATTTTAAGGCAAGTAATTCATATTATAATAAACAAACACAAGTTTATTTTTAATATTGTTCCACTTACTCATTTAATAAATAATGAAGATTTTGAATTCTAAAGACAAACAAACTGTATAGCACATGTGTGATCCTCAACATATATTTTAATAGTATTATGAAGTGTGCCACGGTAATTTACTTACAATATGTGAGTTGTGGTGAAATTCAAGAACAGACACATCGAACTAGAAAACCACACAAACCGCAACAAAACGAACCACCGTCTATTGGAACATATTGTGGAGCAAGCGACATGCCATTAACCAAAAGATCAATGTAACGAAAATATTAGCCATCTGAAGATGGTTATGGTATCCCGCAACCGCTTATGGCAGTAAAATAAATGCAAAAAATATTTGTTTGCTGGTTGCGCCATTCACGAACTATCATTAACGGCCGCGGAGTTGACAAGATCCAACATAGATACAATAAAATGTACGAAATATTTGACTTAAAAAGGGGAGGAATTTTCAGAAACTCTTAGAGCTCTTGAAAGGAGGTAGTTAAAAATAGCTTTCTGTCACTTCTAGCAACTCGACGAGAGAAATATTTCATCATATTTGGATGTAATCTAAATGCCTCGTCGTCTTGAGGAACATGTGGCACTATGTCCGAATTCGGCAGTTTAGTAGGCGGAAGAAACATCTTCCCACTTGCAAATAATTTCCCGATATTACTTTTGTAAAAAATTCCACTGGCACCTTCCTTCCTTCCTTCCTTCCTTCCTTCCTTCCTGTATGACTCGACATCAATGAAAATGAATTTGTAATTCGAGTTGACCACAGCAAGAAGAACGGTAGAAGAAAAACTATAGTTGTAACACATTGAGTATGATCGCGCAGGGAAACAAATACGCAAATGTTTTCCGTCGATGGCACCAACACAGTTAATAAATTGCCATTTTTCTTCAAATTCCTTACCTTTTCATTTCAACTGATCGGGTGAGATAAATGGGAAAAGGATTGGCAGTAATTTCTTACATAGAACAGAAAGACACCTTGTACGATATTGCCAGTGAAAAATACAGACTTCCTGAATGGAAACGCCACTGATCTGAACCTTTCCCCTATTGCCATAAACCTAAAAACAAAATAAAAATAAGATATGTGTAATATAGAAAATTACTGCATTTTTACTACTAACTAATAATACGTAACAAAATTATTTGATTGTACTGTGTTTTAGTTGAAGACGGCAAGAAAGGTTGGGGGACATCAAGCACACTCATCAAAAAATGCGAAGGAAACGAAAAAGTACTGGAAGTTCTGCTTCCAGTAAAGGGTTTAATTCGGCTGTGGTTGATACGTTGACATTTTAAACAAAGTGGATCAAAAGCGAGATTAAGTTACCACCAGATCTGTCCATTTACGTTATTTTTTATTCTGTTAACTTTTTATTGTTTATATTACATTATTTCTGTAATTTATTTTACAGATAAATGTCTAACATTGAGGGCGATGAAGCACAAAAGTCCACATGGTAATGGAAAGCGAGTAAGAGACAGGTGTGTCAGACTTCACAACCTTTGCCTAATAGAGACATATTGTCAGAAAACGTTGGAGACAACGCTCCGTTCAGACCACCCAGCAAAAGGAGACGTAGAAATGACAAAATCTTAGAGATGAAGAATTTTTAATTTTACGAACCTGAGTGTTAAAGCCAGTTTTTCGTCTGGACTTGTAGAGAGTGGATACTTGCGAGAGGAATCCTCCTTGATATCTTCTTTGACAATATGGAGGTCATAGTTGAACAGCGCTATGTTCAGCCTCAAGTATTCCAGAAATTTCTGATCATTTTTTAATAAGTGCTGATCGGTAAGTTGAAAACAACCTTCCTCAGTTCTTGTTCGGAAAACTTGCCGTGTTCCATTTGTTGCATTTCTTCATCTTCATCTTCAACTTTTTCTAACATTAGATGGAAGAATAAATCGCGCTCGCTCATCCTTTTGGTGTAGAAACAGGAGACCAAGTAACGCCGTGCGGCTGACACTGTAGGAAACGCCAGCTTCCGCACTACGCTTGGATGCATAGCGGCAGATGCATGCGTCAGGCGCTGCATGGGAATCCCACCTTAATCAGAAGAGTCAAAAACCAACAACTAACTGCAGATTGGCACCAGGGAAACACAGACAGGTTCTGCTCTTTTGAACAAAGGAGTCATCGTATTTAACAGTTTGTCGAAGTCACTAAAGGCGATAGTTAGATTGAACCATGAGGTGAGTTCCCAGTCCTAGACTAGGAGAGACGCGTGGATTTTGTGTTCTCGTAAGGATAAGTTATCCCACTTGTAGTAACAGCTACTCCAGTGAAGATTACATATTATAAATGTGTAGTATTATGCGCTTCATGTCTCCTATTAAAGGCTTCGCATGTCTTTACATTTTATTCGAGAAAACGAGAGATGTTTGCGACGCGTATAGTAGTCGTATTTCTCGCCCAGTAAAAAGAGACTGTTTCATAACGAAGTAAGACCTACCCCTGTTTTAGGCAGTATATATTTGCGGATGGTTGTTTAAATTTCAATTTTCCGGTTCTGCAAATTTACACAAGAGTCTGTTTAGGTACGGTCATTTATAGGACATATTTTGTAAACGGTTTTTCTTCTTTCCCTGTTGAGTGAGTGGATCAAATAACTTTATTGAAAATCCTGAGTACTGATGTGGTAAAGTTAGCGTAGGCACAGAGACATACTGTTATCGAACTTTTATCTGTTTTGACCCGCTATGGTTGACCTCATTTTATTCTCCTGTCGGAAAGGGTAATTTTAGTTATAACAGCTTCTTATATAGGTAGTGGGGGCAAACAGTGGTGTGCTTCCTGTTGATTCCATCAGTACATGGGACTACACGTGGCATGGACTTCACCTCAATAACAAATGGGAGAGAAAACTCGTTAGACTAATAGGTGAAATTTTAACAGAAAATAGTATTGTCGTGAATGGGACAATCCAGTGGTTACATGTGTAAGAGCAGCGCCTATCTTAGGGTATGGAAGGAAGCCAGAGTTCAAGTATTGAAAGAGGTTGTGACTGAAACAAACTCTCAGTTTGAGGACGTTACAAAACGCATAGTGTTAGCATACTGTACCCTGGCAAATAGCTATCATCTGAAAATTTTCAACAGTCACCAGACAGTTGCTCCACCCAATTGTAGTCCAGTCAGTGTAAGAAGATGCTATCCTGATTGCATCAGGAGAGTCGCGGATTCAGCAAAACAGTTTATGAACTGCTTATTAGCATTTATGAATCAGAGTTGTTAAATCTAAATGTCATAATGTCATTCTCTGAACGTCATTTAACAACTGGTACAGATACTTGGAATGTTACAGTATTTTGGTCAGTATCTTGCTTCCATAGATCCGGAATGGAGAAAGGAAGTTCTCACACGCATCAGAAACAGGCACACATCCAAGAACATAGACATAAATGTTTAGAACAGCATAAGGAAGCATTTGCAACAGAAATAGAATTTCATAGTGAATTCTTTGTAATGGTAAGTGTGTACCGAACACATAGGAAAGTTTCATCGGTTTGCAAGGTAAGGGGAGGCACTATTGGCCTAACTAACAGCAAAAAAGTGGCTGCTCGTTAATATAGAAAAAATTTTCTTAAATTCTTTCATTAAGAATTTATTGCAATCAATAGCATTATTATTAACTTAAATTCCCTCTGTAAACTTCCACACCATGGTAGCTAATTGCTCAAAACTAGCCACTTATAAAATCTTTATAGGCAGGTGCGAAAAATGCGCAGAAAAGTAAAATACAGAATATATAATGTCAAGTGATGAAAGATTGTTGATGTTCAACATTATTTTATAGTTAGTAATATATACCTATAAAGTAAGTATTACTTTGGGACATCAATACTGTGTATTATCGTTCTTAACTTGCAGCGAATAAAATTACATTAGAAATCAACAATGAACTGGCTTTCGGAGCATGACATGCAATTCCTTATACAAAATGTTAATCTTGACCACGCAATAAGAGCCATTAAATCAAAGTCCTGGAGTGCTGTTAAAAAGCTAAAATTTGATTATTTCACGAAGTCACATCAAGATATGAACTGGGCTGATATATATAGTGCTCATGACGTGAATGAAAAATACAACACATGTATTAAAAAAGTTTTGATCTTATTTTCAAAGTTTTTCCCGAACGTCAACTCAGATTAGAAAAAAGTCTACATAGGACATGGATTACTCAAGGAATATGACAGGACTAAAAGGAAACTGACAGCTAGGAACATGACTAATGTCTCATAACTTTGGAAAAAGTAAGCCAGACATGAAAGTAAATGCCTTGTCACAAAAAGATAGTCAGTTAGGCAACAAAGTAAAGACAGTATCGGATATCTTTAAGGAGAAGACTGGTACAACCAAAGATGAGGGGCAGAAGATGGCTTTACTAGTGACAGATGTATACAGGGTTGCAACACTTAATGGAGATGCACTTCATATATTTCTGAAAAGGTGGTATTCTCCGACTCAGTAACTGCTGCAGTGGAAAAGTTGACAGCAGCCATTACAAATAAATTCAGTTATACACTGTCCAGTCACATTAACTTTATCACCTAACAAAAGCCTTCGTAACCACTTTTTGCAAATGTTCAAATGTGTGTGAATTCCTAAGGGACCAAACTGCTAAGGTCATCGGTCGCTAGACTTACACATTACTTAAACTGACTTATGCTAAGAACAACAGACAGAGAGAGACACACACAGAGACACACACACACACACACACACACACACATACACACACACACACACACACACACACACACACACAGAGAGAGAGAGAGAGAGAGAGAGAGAGAGAGGACACACACACAGAGACAGAGAGAGACAGAGACAGAGACACACACCCTTGCCCGAGGAAAGCCTCGAATCTCTGGCGGGAGGGGCCGCGCAGTCCGTGACATGGCGCCCTAAGCCGCGTGGCCACCTTTTGCAGCACGGACCACTTGCGGGAAGAGTCAGTGAGGTTCTGAATGTACCAGCAGGGTTGTGGAGCCATGCCAACTTCAGTGACACAGCCAGTTGCGTTAGGTTTCAAGGATGATTTTCCATGGCGCGAACAGCGCGAGTGAGATGGTCCCACAGATCGTCGACTGGGCTTTAATCCGGTGAGTTAGGTCGTCAGGGGTGTACGGTAAACTCATCCTGGTGCTCTTCGAATCATGCACATTCACAAAGTTGTGTGACACGTTGCATTGTTCTGCCCATAGATACCATCGTACTGAGAAAAGATAAACAGCTTGTATGGGAGGACATGGTCCCAAAGGATAGATGCATATTTGTCTTGACCTATTGCGTCTTCCAGACTAACGAGATCACCCAGGGAATGACACTAAAACGTTACCAAGACCATAACCCATTCAAGGTGTTGGTTTTCAGACGTTTCGTGCCGTACACGCCAACGGTCATCTGTCCGAGGGAGCAGAAAACTTGATTTATCTAAACCGGCCAGTAGTCGTCACTCACCATAAGTCTGGATACAGTATTGTGCAAACTGCAGCCTTTGTCGCCGATGAACAGCAGTCAGCATGAGGGTAGGAACTAGGCACTAGCCCCATGCGTAATAACGGTCACAGAGCGCTTGTTGAGTAGACGTTGCTGGTAGCCCCCCGATTCATCTGGACGGCCAGTTGCTCAACAGTTGCACGTCTTTTCGGCCGCACTTATCTCCGCAGCCGTCGTTCACCCACGTCATCTGTGACCCGTGGTGCACCGCAGTTGCCTCGGCACCAGTTTTGGATAGAGCCATTTTGCCTTGCACGGTGCACTTCAACCACGGTGACACGTGAACTGTTAAAAAACATAGATATTTCGGAAATGTTTCCACCCTTGGTCCGAAAGCCAGTAATCATGCCCTTTCTGGACGTTACGTAAATCGCTCCGTAACCGCAATGCGAAAACGACTACACTGTTTTCAGAGTCACTCCGACAAGCTCTATATACCCTCCTTTACTAGTGCGGTCGCCTGCCATCTGAGTGGTGATTACAAGTTGAATTCGAACACTGACGGTGATAACAATTGCTCTCCTTCCATATCCGCTGGACTGAACACCAGAAAAACGAAAACGTGGATCTGAACGACTCAGTGTCTAACAGTTGGTGAAAAATGTAGATAAAAGTACAGTACAGACTGTGTAACGTCAAGTGGTGTAATACTGTTGAGATTTTAGTAACGATAAAGTAGAGGCGACACTATACAGGGAGCTGTCTAATGAAAATGGGACACATAAGAAAACAGTAAACTGTTAATAATTTTAGAGGTAATCGTCATAACAGCTAATACATTTATCCCACTGTGAGACAAAACTGTCAATGCCTTTATGGAAAAATGTTTGCGGTTACCTTCGGAACCACGACTGTACCCAGGTGAGCACCTTGTCTTCCGAAATAAATCGATGGCCACAAATGTTCTTCAGGGCTTCAAAAACATGGTAACAGGATGGGGAGAGAATGAGGCTGTATAGAGGATGTGGAAGTGTTTTCATCAATACTTCTGCAACGTACTCCAAACAACCTTCGTTCTATATGGGCTACATATGAAGGAAAGAAGTTCGTTGGTGGCGGCACGTTTTAATAATTATTGGTGACTTTTTTTCATTTATAAAGCTAAACTTTTGTAAGGGCACGGCTATTTTTATTTCTTTGTTTTGTTTGTGCTTAATAAACGATCGTGCTCCACCAGTTATACGGGCTGAACACTAACTTCACCGACAAAATTTCGGAGATTCCTCAGGGTATTTTCATATAAGAGTGGTGATACACAGCAGTATGGATTGGTTTACTGATGAAAAATACTCGTAGTTCGATATCCACCTCACTGGGTACAATGTGACACACCGACGCTATGCTGACTTGTTCTTGCAGCAACGGTAACCACTTCACACGCCTTTTGTATCTGTACGCTGGTGCCTACGGAAAATCGGGTCCATCCATATTAATCTGCTCGTAAAACAGGTTTTTCACTGTTGTGAACGAATTTTCATTGAAACAGACTGAATATGGTTCAAATGGCTCTGAGCACTGTGCGACTTAACTTCTGAGGTCATCAGTCGCCTAGAACTTAGAACTAATTAAACCTAACTAATCTAAGGCCACCACACACATCCATGCCCGAGGCAGGATTCGAACCTGCGACCGTAGCGGTCACGCGGTTCCAGACTGAAGCGTCTAGAACCGCACGGCCACACCGTCTGGCCAGACTGAATAAATAATTAAATCATTACTCTGTAACGGTCCACCACAGACCACTGGTTTCTCATAACAAAATACTCAGAAGATAATCCTGAAAACCTCCAATTTCTTTTTGATTTAGTTCAGGTTTACCCTTACAACAGACGTTGCGATCACATGTGACTAGAAAATCCGCATTTGTGATTTATGAGCAAAGTTAAAATATTTGTCCCTCCTACATATTCCTAAAGTGACTGCTGCTAGTTTTTTCATTTTTTGTCTAAGAGCGACAGCATTAATTTGTTGTGTAATATCAGGGAAGTTACTACTACATTTTGGCCAGGTCTATGAGCGAGGCAGAGACACAAACAGCAGCTGTATCAGCTTGGTCAACACGAGAAAGTGATCGCTGCGGCCCATACATTATAACGTACCGCCACTTCTTCTACTGGCTATTGATGGTAGAGACTTGCCATGACTACGTACAAGTGATAATTTGCGCAATGGATATTTTAACGCTACTGAAGTCGCCCTGACACTTATACGGCCCCCCAGAAGGAGTACGTTATTCTCATTAATTATATAAATTGTCATGTGATAACCTATCATTTTCCTAATCTTATTCTGTGGATACGATAGACTGTCAGGATAAGCCGACAAAATCAAAATCCAGTCCCCCTTTTAACGAATAAGTTACAAAATGTATAAAATGTGCACAGAGACAAGACTAATTGGTACAGGAAAATGCTATCTACTAAAGGATAAATGCCGTGATTTCAACACATCTATTCATCGTAAAAATAATTTAAAGACACTAAACAATAATTACAGATCTCATGTTCTCCCTGCATTGATACTGGCCATTAAACTGCCTGGCTCTACCTTATAATTTACTCGCGATCCGTGATTAGGTGCGGAGTAACTGACATCCCCCGTTGTACTAAACAGCAAGAAGGAACTACTATCTCAATGAGCAGTTTGAAATCTCACTGCAGAACGGAGTACAACACGTGATTCAGCAACGTTGATTCACTTTCCTACACGCCGGTGCATAACCAAAGTACCGTAGTGATCAGAAGCTATAACCGCAGAACTTCTCGCCTCAGCCAGATAAGGCAAACTTGTGCTTCACCAAAATTACAGCCGAAGACGTCCGTCGACTGCCGCGGACCTCAAAGACGACTCTCTTGTTTCGCGACCCCGCGACGACTCCTTCTTCTCTCCTCTTTTCGCTGTTCGAAGTCTTTCCTCCCACTTAAATTTTGGTGGCGAATCATCTTTCTGGAAGGCTCTCGTTTCTGAATGACCCCCCAATCGCAGTTTGGAATCCAGATCGAGTTTTCTGGAAGATCTTTCTATCTCAGTAGGAAAGTACGCGAATACCAGCTACCACGTGTTTTTGGCTGACCAGGCCGCCTTCTCACGCCTGCCCACCAGACACGCGTTCCCGTTTTGCAGGTGGTCCAGCTCACTGGCGGATCCCGGGATTAGCACAGGAAGCGGCTGTGCCGTCCTATTGTCCGAAGGAATGTGTGAGCTTCCTGTGTCCTTCCGTTCTACTACGAGTTTCACAGCTCTGCTTGTGCCCCAGTCACCCGACAGGCAGACATTATAGAATAAATTAAGTATATTAGACGATGTCAGTCACATACATGTTTTTAATGAATTAGCGCAAACCTGTCTTTTCTGTCACTGAACTGATGTATTGGATGTAAACGCGGTGTGTAAGTTGTAAAATAACACCACCTTACAACATCATTCGGATAGAAAACGCATAGCATATGGTCGATATTGATAAAAACTGATAATGGACACCGTGAGGGACATAGAAGGAACTAAATAGAAGAAATTCTTTGCTGCACCAGTGTTTAAGCTTCATTAATTCAAAATTAGCGTATGGTGAAAAGTGAGAAAATGGATTATTCTCGTATTTTCTTATAGCGAATCAAAGTTCATATTTCAGTGGAAATTTTAGAGCATTTTGTATTTTCAGTGAACACTTACCTTTGTCAAGTAGTAATTACTTGGTAGTTTTAGGGTGAAAACCATAGCAGAATGTAGTAGAAGCCTTTAAAGTTACCCAGTGCCATTCACAACTGTCAAAACCTCCTCTCCAAAAATGTAGTTGAAAGATACCCGTTTCTCACTGCTTATACCATTTAATTCATTTTGAGCTCTGTGACTTAGAGAAACATGCAGTTTGCTTGACTTCTTTCAACTGAACTTCATTTCTGAACACTCTAACATGCCCTCTGACTATTGCGGAACCGATTCACTACCTTCAGCCATAAATCAAGGTTACTCGTCATTCAGATTTAATCCAGACAATAGAAACCCAACACTTTTTATTTAAACTTAGACCAAGTACTTTATGCATTAAGAGCATCTGCGTGGATCAGGATGGGACGCAGCTTGCAAAGTAGAAGATACATTGTTGAAGATTGTTGAACTCTTTACGAATCATGTTTAATTTCAATTCCAACGTAAAACAAAACTGACACTAAGCAATCATTACTCTACGTAAGGTAACAATCTGCAGTCATAATAAAATCGACCATAAACATACAGTTCATACTCAGTATTATTTACACCCGCTATCACTACAGACACAAATCACTTTAATACTATTTACTACATTCCTCATATCATTGTTATTTCTTAGGTAATTATGATCTAAAAAATGTGCTATATGTGTAAAACCCTGGTCTGCTGCACGAGAGGGTCTGATGACCCTAATCAGATCAGGTTTAATGAATAAATTGTGGGTAATGTACTCTCGCTTATTTCAAACAGAAGCTGGTATGACTGCATAGCAATCTCAGGGCAGGAAATAAAACATGTGGATTCATAACAAAAACGATGAACTATGTGACCAAAACGTCGATCAATCATATAAAAATGGATTTATTGAGAGGGAAGGTTCAACTCTACCATATCTGCTGAAACTACCGCATACCAGGCAGAGAAGCAAGTCAGCACTATCAACATGTTCAAATACCGCGGAAATTCGTAAAATTGACAGAAATATCAATTAATAAAGTCCCATTACACATATAGGTACTCGACCTGCATCGGAGAAAGAAAGTAATCGATTACAGAAAGCTATAGCACGTCCAGCATAATCTGATGAGCAGGTGAGCGTACAGAAATAATCACGAAAGAAAATTACTAAAAGACATTAAATCGGATATCAGTAAAAGAGGAAAACTTTAACTACATGAACAGGTGTTCATTTTGTGAGAAAAAGTTTAGTACAATTCAGTGGCCAATAACAATAGACACCTCAACATGCGAACTCTTGGTAGAATACTGACAAACACACGAAGTATGAAAGCTGACTACTGAAACACAAAAACCAGATCTTAATGAAAAATCACCAGGCTTATAGAAAAGCGCTGAACATTCATGAATTTTACAAAAGCAAAAGACATGGTTTGTATCACAATATCTCACAAAAACTTGGCTGAAATCAAGACCATATTACAAACGCTGGTAAAAATTGGGAAAATTTTAATTCCAAAACTGCGTTAAGTGTAGGTACACCTCTTTAATTTATCTCAAGTGTTGAGGATGAAACCGCTTGATAAAATATCTAACTAAACATGGTTCCTTGGTATCACCGCACTACACGGTAGTCAAACCATCCATAGTCAAAGTACCACTCACGCAAAAATCAGAAACACTCACACACACGCAAAATTATACACAAAACGAGCCACGTAATTTTTCTCCTAATATTCCAAGCCTGAAACCTCACTATAAAACAAAATAAAGCTATACCAAGATCATTCCATTACCTACACCCACATATCTCAGTGCCTATGAGAGACACAACCTGACTGATCAAAGGTTCGAACAAAATCGTCCGGTGATTCAACTGAACTGTGCTCACCCGCTCCAGTAGCCAGTGAGGGGGAGAGCGCTAATCCAAAGACGAATTCTACCTGATAAAACTCTGGTCACTCACTTACGTTAACTGTGCCTGTTGGTAAACCTTTCTGGCTCTCTGCCTAACCGCCCAACATTGAAAAGACTGTCCGAACAGACTACAAGAGTGCCTTTACCTACGAGGACACACACTAAACTTCCGCATTCAAACCAGCCATACAAAATCAAAAGACAGGTTTAGATAATGAGAAAAAAGGATTAGGATACCAGAATATGGATGGAATTATTTAAAGAGAAGAAAGAAAAAACATCAATGTTTTTCTCTCTTCAGGTTCACTTCCATCACATACAGTAAGCTACAGGCTTCGAAAACCCAGAAACAACGTATCTACGTGACTAACATATGAGATGTATCTGACGGATCCATTTCGTATTATATAGATGCATTTTAAGTGTGTCAAGATTTATAGCTACGTATACTGAATGATCGATTCTGAAAAGAAAGCTGACACGTAACAGTAGTATCCTAACAGCAGTGGGGAACTAATAAAACCTATAGGAATCGGTTTGTTAAAAATATTCTAACATCACCAGATGCTAAGTTTGTTTTCGTCGTACGCTTCCGGGTGTCTGTCGAATAGTTGTTTGCATTTATGCTCAACTAGCTACAGTGACCGGCTTCGCCCGAGATATTTAATATTTGCCACACAAAATGATTGGCCCTGTGCCTTTCTGATACTCAGAGCAAACGCAAGCCGTATAGGAAGCACCTATCGCTTTAAATCGAAGGGCAGTTACACTATGTGATCAAAAATATCCGGACACCACCAAAAACATACGTTTTTCGTATTGTGCCACTACCTACTGCCAGCTACTTCATATCAGCGACCTCAGTAGTCTTTAGACATCGTGAGAGAGCAGAATGGGGCGTTCCGTGGAACTCACGGGCTTCAGAGTCAGGTGATTGGGTGTCACTTGAGTCATACGTTTGTACGCGAGATTTCCACACTCCTAAACATCCCTGTTTCCACTGTTTTCGAATAGGCAGACATCTATCCAGAACATCACACAGGAATTCCAAACTGCACCAGGATCCACTCCAAGTACTATGACAGTTAGGCGGGAGGTGAGAAAACTTGGATTTCATGGTCGAGCGGCTGCTCACGAACCACACATGACGCCGGTAAATGCCAAACGACGCGCTCGCTCTGTGTAAGGAGCGTAAACATTGGACGACTGAACAGTGGAGTGACGAATCACGGTACACGATGTGGCGATCCGATGGCAGGATGTGGGTATGGCGAATGCCCGATGAACGTCATCTGTCAGCGCGTGTAGTGCTAACTGTAAATTCTGAGGCGGTGGTGTTATGGTATGGTCGTATTTATCAGGGGGCATGCTCCCCTTGTTTTGCGTGGCACTATCACAACACAGGCCTACGTTGATGTTTTAAGCACCTTCTTGCTTCCCACTGTTGAAGAGCAATTCGGGGATGGCGATTGCATCTTTCAGCACGATCGAGCACCTGTTCATAATGCACGGCCAGTGGCGGAGTGGTTACACGACAATAACATCCCTGTAATGGACTGGCCTCCACAGATTCCTGGCCTGAATCCTGTGGACATCTATGGGATGTTTTGGAACACCGACATCGATACCTCTCCTCAGAGAGCTTTCCGTGAAGAATGGACTGCCATTACCCAAGAAACCTTGCAGCACCTAATTGAACGAATGCCTGCGAGAGTGGAAGCTGTCATCAGGGCAAATGGTGGGCCAACACCATACTGAATTACATTATTATCGATGGAGGGCATCACGAACTTGAGTCATTTTCAGCCAGTTGTCCGGACACATTTGATCACATAGTGTACCATCACTGTGTGTGAATGAAATACGACGAGTGAGTACGCCTTCACGGGCGGCACTCATAGAAGTCCTGTTCTGACTTTTGCGTATGTTCACCAATTTCAAAGAAAAATTTAGTAATAACTATCACATCATAGATTATGCATTGAGTCTGTTTACAAATGCAAATAAAGTAATATATCTGTAATTTACTCTCGTGATAGGAATTTGTCATTTTACCATGACATATATCGTTTGTTAAGCATTTAGTTTTTCCCTAATTTCCTTCATTGTTTCATCTGCATGTAAAAAGATAAAGTAAATCGGCCAAGAACTTTGAAGAAAATGATCAAGTAATTTTCGAGATGTTTGGTAACAACGTTTCTCCTCTATATCTTTCGCTTATACACTCCTGGAAATGGAAAAAAGAACACATTGACACCGGTGTGTCAGACCCACCATACTTGCTCCGGACACTGCGAGAGTGCTGTACAAGCAATGATCACACGCACGGCACAGCGGACACACCAGGAACCGTGGTGTTGGCCGTCGAATGGCGCTAGCTGCGCAGCATTTGTGCACCGCCGCCGTCAGTGTCAGCCAGTTTGCCGTGGCATGCGGAGCTGCATCGCAGTCTTTAACACTGGTAGCATGCCGTGACAGCGTGGACGTGAACCGTATGTGCAGTTGACGGACTTTGAGCGAGGGCGTATAGTGGGCATGCGGGAGGCCGGGTGGACGTACCGTCGAATTGCTCAACACGTGGGGCGTGAGGTCTCCACAGTACATCGATGTTGTCGCCAGTGGTCAGCGGAAGGTGCACGTGCCCGTCGACCTGGGACCGGACCGCAGCGACGCACGGATGCACGCCAAGGCCGTAGGATCCTACGCAGTGCCGTAGGGGACCGCACCGCCACTTCCCAGCAAATTAGGGACACTGTTGCTCCTGGGGTATCGGCGAGGATCATTCGCAACCGTCTCCATGAAGCTGGGCTACGGTCCCGCACACCGTTAGGCCGTCTTCCGCTCACGCCCCAACATCGTGCGGCCCGCCTCCAGTGGTGTCGCGACAGGCGTGAATGGAGGGACGAATGGAGACGTATCGTCTTCAGCGATGTGAGTCGCTTCTGCCTTGGTGCCAATGATGGTCATATGCGTGTTTGGCGCCGTGCAGGTGAGCGCCACAATCAGGACTGCATACGACCGAGGCACACAGGGCCAACACCCGGCATCATGGTGTGGGGAGCGATCTCCTACACTGGCCGTACACCACTGGTGATCGTCGAGGGGACAAAGAATAGCGCACGGTACATCCAAACCGTCATCGAACCCATCGTTCTACCATTCCTAGACCGGCAAGGGAACTTGCTGTTCCAACAGGACAATGCACGTCCGCATGTATCCCGTGCCACCCAACATGCTCTAGAAGGTGTAAGTCAACTACCCTGGCCAGCAAGATCTCCGGATCTGTCCCCCATTGAGCATGTTTGGGACTGGATGAAGCGTCGTCTCACGCGGTCTGCACGTCCAGCACGAACGCTGGTCCAACTGAGGCGCCAGGTGGAAATGGCAAGGCAAGCCGTTCCACAGGACTACATCCAGCATCTCTACGATCGTCTCCATGGGAGAATAGCAGCCTGCATTGCTGCGAAAGGTGGATATACACTGTACTAGTGCCGACATTGTGCATGCTCCGTTGCCTGTGTCTATGTGCCTGTGGTTCTGTCAGTGTGATCATGTGATGTATCTGACCCCAGGAATGTGTCAATAAAGTTTCCCCTTCTTGGGACAATGAATTCCAGGAGTGTATATTTATATATTATGTATATTGAAACATATGTACGCTATGTCCACTCTAATGTTCATTCGGGGATAGTGTAGAAGTTAGAAGTAGTTGGCTAAGAACTTTTAGAGATTTTTGAAAATAACCTTTCCTTTTTATAAATTACTACAAATCACATACGTACACGTTTGAAACAAAAAATGGCTCTGAGTACTATGGTACTTAACTTCTGAGGTCATGAGTCCCCTAAAACTTAGAACTACTTAAACCTCCTTAGGTTACTAAGGACATCACACACATCCATGCCCGAGGCAGGATTCGAACCTGCGACCATAGCTACATGTTTGAAGTCAAATTACAAAATCTCCTGTCGGAGGTTCGAGTCCTCCCTCGGGCATGGGTGTGTGTTGTCCTTAGCGTAAGTTCTCTGAAGTTAGATTAAGTAGTGTGTAAGCCTAGGGACCGATGACCTCAACAGTTTGGTCCCATAGGAACTTAATTTCGATGAACCACCCAGCAGTCATCTTACTGATGACCTCAGATGTTAAGTCCTATAGTGCTTAGAACCAGTTGAGCTACGCATGAGGTCGTCCTGGAATGAATGGAATGAGAAAAAATCGCTGCTGCTATCCAGCACTGAACGTGGGAACTCCAGACCGAGAATCTACACTCCTGGAAATGGAAAAAAGAACACATTGACACCGGTGTGTCAGACCCACCATACTTGCTCCGGACACTGCGAGAGGGCTGTACAAGCAATGATCACACGCACGGCACAGCAGACACACCAGGAACCGCGGTGTTGGCCGTCGAATGGCGCTAGCTGCGCAGCATTTGTGCACCGCCGCCGTCAGTGTCAGCCAGTTTGCCGTGGCATACGGAGCTCCATCGCAGTCTTTAACACTGGTAGCACGCCGCGACAGCGTGGACGTGAACCGTATGTGCAGTTGATGGACTTTGAGCGAGGGCGTATAGTGGGCATGCGGGAGGCCGGGTGGACGTACCGCCGAATTGCTCAACACGTGGGGCGTGAGGTCTCCACAGTACATCGATGTTGTCGCCAGTGGTCGGCGGAAGGTGCACGTGCCCGTCGACCTGGGACCGGACCGCAGCGACGCACGGATGCACGCCAAGACCGTAGGATCCTACACAGTGCCGTAGGGGACCGCACCGCCACTTCCCAGCAAATTAGGGACACTGTTGCTCCTGGGGTATCGGCGAGGACCATTCGCAACCGTCTCCATGAAGCTGGGCTACGGTCCCGCACACCGTTAGGCCGTCTTCCGCTCACGCCCCAACATCGTGAAGCCCGCCTCCTGTGGTGTCGCGACAGGCGTGAATGGAGTGACGAATGGAGACGTGTCGTCTTCAGCGATGAGAGTCGCTTCTGTCTTGGTGCCAATGATGGTCGTATGCGTGTTTGGCGCCGTGCAGGTGAGCGCCACAATCAGGACTGCATACGACCGAGGCACACAGGGCCAACACCCGGCATCATGGTGTGGGGAGCGATCTCCTACACTGGCCGTACACCACTGGTGATCGTCGAGGGGACACTGAATAGTGCACGGTACATCCAAATCGTCATCGAACCCATCGTTCTACCATTCCTAGACCGGCAAGGGAACTTGCTGTTCCAACAGGACAATGCACGTCCGCATGTATCCCATGCCACCCAACGTGCTCTAGAAGGTGTAAGTCAACTACCCTGGCCAGCAAGATCTCCGGATCTGTCCCCCATTGAGCGTGTTTGGGACTGGATGAAGCGTCGTCTCACGCGGTCTGCACGTCCAGCACGAACGCTGGTCCAACTGAGGCGCCAGGTGGAAATGGCATGGCAAGCCGTTCCACAGGACTACATTCAGCATCTCTACGATCGTCTCCATGGGAGAATAGCAGCCTGCATTGCTGCGAAAGGTGGATATACACTGTACTAGTGCCGACATTGTGCATGCTCTGTTGCCTGTGTCTATGTGCCTGTGGTTCTGTCAGTGTGATCATGTGATGTATCTGACCCCAGGAATGTGTCAATAAAGTTTCCCCTTCCTGGGACAATGAATTCACGGTGTTCTTATTTCAATTTCCAGGAGTGTAGTTTCCTACCTAATTTCTTTTTCGGACAGGGACTCGAAACCGGATTTCGCGCTTACCATTTCTTTAATTTTTGTTATTTTTTTCGAAACAAAAAAGAAAATTCACGACATGTGACGAGATTCGAACCTAAGATTTTTTCTTTTGAATACAACGAAAAGGAATAACAAATGACAATCCCCGTCACGGGCGGGAGTCAAAAGAAAGCAATCA
The DNA here is from genome assembly GCF_021461395.2 of Schistocerca americana. Lineage (NCBI taxonomy): Eukaryota > Metazoa > Arthropoda > Insecta > Orthoptera > Acrididae > Schistocerca > Schistocerca americana. The sequence goes on from NC_060130.1 coordinate 538,136,403, forward strand.
TCTGCATCACATTCCCACCAGCACGCAGTGATGCGTCATTAAATCTTGGGTCCAGCCGGGTAAACAGAATTATCCCCGATAATGAGGCGGCACCCCTATTTTGGGTGTGGATCATTTATCGGAACATTATGTGTGTCGTTGTAACCGTGTGCCATAGTTCGTAGGATTCGCAAACATTATCCGACAACATATGGCTCCAACAGCAGGGGACCAGTCGTCTACTCAGTGTGCAATATGTAAATCCATAAACCGTGTACATTACCGCCTTTAAACGTTCAGTCCCACGAGTCGTCTTATTCCTGGGACACCTCAGCTGTCGAACGGGGTGTGAAATACGCTTCCTAAATAGTTGGCAAAGTAAGTTCTGTATTTCGTATGACAACGTATGAGCTCATGTTGTTCTTGTAGGTAAATCCAATTATGCGTCAGAGACAATGCGTCTCGCGAAAACATTTGTTGCGTGGCATATCCAGTGATCCATTTGACCGCATGAGTCTTATGTTTGGGAAAGAAGTCGTGTCTGGAAAAAGAAGTGCATCTGACGTGGCTCCTGTGTCGGTGTTACGCCGAAGGAAGGCCAGTATACGACACGTCAAAATCCAAACGTCACTCACTGCGCTGCACACTAAATCATGTTCTTCCGTGTCCAGCAAACCACATGTTATGCAAAGGGTGTATCAGGTATATGAATGGTGTACAACCAGTTGCGTATGACAATTTTACGGTTGATGAGGATATATCACGCAAATAGCGCTGCTGTTGACAGCAGTGACGTATGCACTGCTCGCCAGATATGCTGCGTCTCCCGTTGGATATCTGATTTCCATGACGTGGCGGCCGTGGTGACTCATCAGCTAGCGACAGAACTCCTGAACCGAGGGGGTTCGCATAGAAGATGCTTCCGAACGAACATAACTATAATCATAAACAAAAAAAGTTGTTACGTAAATGCGAGATACTGCCCACCGCTATCAGAGGTTTGAACGACGGCGGAAGAAGTTCGTCTATCAGAGTTGATGTAATGGTGTGTTTTCGCTGTTGCCAATTCCGAACCATTGCTCGCAGATAAAGTGACAAAGCTTTGATTCCCACGTTCGTAAGTTTGATGACACAGTTCCGGAACAGATGGGTGAACGTGTCATACTTGATCTTAAATAACATCCCAGTCCTGACATAGTACCCAGAGGCAGCCGTGAGGCGGTCCGCGATGCCCTTCGGTATTGGTAAGATCTGCGCTAAATGTGGCAGTCGTGACGCGACGTGAATGTTGGTGTACGCTGCACGTGGGATCATGTCGAGGTCTTTCCATTAATTATTGCGTATAGACAATCGAACATTCTGAATCAGCCGTCAAAAGCTCGCTACCGCCAACCGCCGCAAAGAACGAGAAAATGTGATCCCCAGGCGCAGAAGGGTAGCCACCGTTTGAAACGTTCGCGGCACGTCTTCCAGACCGCTTCCGATGTCTAGTATTCTGGACTTCGTCATGTTAACGAAACTGCCTGCCGCCATATCCTACGTGTTGAGATGCTCAACAGCCCACTTCTTGTCCGGAGCGGACGAGGGGTAGCAAGTCGTCTGCACAAGCACGACCGATGAATGAGGTCTTACGTAGCGTTATTCCAGTGAGATAGCGTCGCATAACATGCATCAGTGGCTCGAGTGGTATCGCAAAAAGCACCACTAAAAACCGGCACCCTTGTCGGACTGAACTGTTAATGTGAACTGACCCCGCTTCCCGCCCGTTTACCATCACCTTTGATGTTGCTCCGCGGATCAGTCTCTTAATTATGGAGATGAAGACTGGAGGAACTGCTATTCGGCGCATAGCTGACGATAAAAAATCATGGTTACCCTGTCGAATGCACGATCAAAGTCTACTGATCTGGGAGCTGCTCGCATTTGACACGTGTCTGCAAGGGCAATGACATCACGATATTCACTTAAAGCTGAGTGGATGTTGCTTCGGACTTCTAGGCATGCTGACCAGGGGAGATAGCCCGAGATATCGCCAATTTAAGATAAGACGCTAGCAGTCGTGCCAAGACTTTGTAGTCGTTATTTAGTATGCTAAGCGTTCGATACTGATTCGCACTGTGACTTCCTTCTGACTTTGGAAAGGGAAGAATAGAACCAGTCATAAAATCTGGCGGCTCGCATATGTCAGGGCGCAACAGCTCATTGTACATCGGCACCCCTTGTGACGTCATAATTTCCGCGAATTCTCAATAAAGTTCTGACGTTATCCTATCCGGCCCTCTAGATTTATGTGCAGCTCCCTTCTTCAGTGCCCCCATTATTTCATCTTCTGTGAGAGGCTCCATTAGTGCAGCCCTATCCATCTCAGTCACTCTTGTTGGCAACTGTTGAAATATGTTCGTCCCCCCCCAGCCTCCCCCCCCCCCCCTACAATTCCCCTCCCCTGGCGGTCGTCGGTGCCCCGGCAAAGAGGTGCTCCAAAAATCTAGCCGCAGTATCCTTTAGCATCAGCATTTGATGTCCCTCTGAGTCAAGGAGCGCTGTGACTAGTGATCGGCGGTAACATGGTAGCTTGTTTGTATTCTTGCGACACAAGAGATATCGAGGTGTGTTCCCCAGCGATGCTGTCTAGACAATCACCTGGATCGGGATGCCTTCCAGTCGACGTCGCGTATTCGTTAGGATGCCTGCCTTGACACGATGAACTTCTGCGTGATGTTCTGGAGACGGATCCCGAAATGACAACTCACTAACCATTATGTACTAATAATCAAGAGCGGCCCTTATCCATTTCGTTTTATGCATACCGTGTGGTATGAGACCTCTTCATATGATCGGTTTAGCACATATTACATTGTACATCGGCACCCCTTGTGGCATCATCATTTCCGAGAATTCTCAATAAATTTCTGACATCCTATCCGGCCCTCTAGATTTATGTGAAGCACCGAGGAGTAAGCTGGAATGCGGCGTTGGCACGTCACCCATACGTCCTCGACTTGCTGACGACATTCTGAGTCCGCCAACAGTGATGAATTGCACTTGCATGTACCAAGGCCTTCCCAAACATGTTGTTGAGAAAGGGAGATGATACACAGATAAGTTAGATGGTCGGTTAAGTCAGTGGGTCATCGTTCAGCATCGCCAACCTTATCTCGTAGGCCGACAGAAACATATACCTGATCATGTCGGCTTGCCGAGTGACTAGTAAAACACGTATATTCATCGCGATTCCTATAAATTCTGTCCCATATGTCGGATAAGTCCATTTCCCGGCATGTTACTTGTAGTTCACGACGGTATTGTAATGTGGAGTTTGATCCTTGGGGCTAATACACAATTTAAGTCTCCACCCATCAGTAAAACGTCGAATCCGTCAATAAACAAGGGCACAATCTCTTCCAAATAATTAACTTTCCATAACTGGGATTCACAGCCATGTTAAATTTCTTGAAAGACATCATGTTTACGCCAGTGACTGCTAAACTTTTTATTTCCAATATTGCAATTTCAGTCTTAGGCCATTATCAAGTGCAGCCGAAATACACAATGTTTATAAAATATTTTACAAAAATTGTTGTGCATTTTGACATTCGTCCGATTACACAAAATGAAAAGTGCAGCTATGTAACCATGTTTACTTACATGTTTTTGCTTTAAGCCATGTCTACTTTATACAAGTCTTGGTTCCCCTCCCCCAGCACAGCCGACCCGAATCCAACACCACTCCCTACATGATCCTAGCCTCTCCCAACCGCCTTGGGCACATCACTGCGGATGTCCTTCACCTCACTGGCAGTGACCATGCTCCCGTCCTCCTCACTATCTCTGATGATAGCATCCCCGCCCTGCCCCTCGCCCTGACATCCCTCCTAAACTTATCCACGATTACTCCTGCGCCAACTGGGATTCCTACCCGGACTCCATACACACCCAGGTAGAACACCACGACCTTACCCTCCAATCCTGATAACATCTCCCGCACCGCTGTCTTCCTGCACCAGACCTTGTCTGACGCCGTCGCTACCCATATCCCTACCAAATCCATCCACCCTCACCGCCCAGCCCTGCCCCCACAGGCCGTTCTTGTGCTTCGTGAATCCCGGCGCCTTTGCCTCTCTTTTCTCCACACTTGTGACCGGGACACACTCACCCGCCACCGGCAGTTACGACGACACATCCGCAACATGCTTACAGCGAAATGCTGTGCTTCGTGACAGACATGTACACAACTCAACGCCATACTCCCGATCAACTTTTCCAAGTATAGGTCTGCTTTCCACTGCCTTACTGGGAACCGCCCTACCTCACAATACCCTCTCCTCCTTGATGACCAACCCTTTCCTGACAACCTCATTAAGGCCAATCACTTTTCCTCTCACCCATTCAATGTCTTTTCCATTTCAGAAGATCCCCAATTTGATTATTCTCTCTTCCCTGACGTCATCGACCGTACAGATACCTCTGTTCCTCCCTTTGCTCCTAGCTTCCAGTACTTGGACCACACATCATCATCTAAACTTAACACTCCCATCACTACACAGGACATTAGCCTCACACTCCGCACTATACGCAACACCACTTCTGGCCATGGCCGCATTACCTACTGCCATCTCAAACACTGCCCTCCCTCCTTCTTAAAGTCCTTGTCACCCTCTACAATGTAATCCTTGCCACCGGCTTCTACCCCGACCTGTGGAAAACCTCCAACACTACACAGGACATTAGCCTCACACTCCGCACTATACGCAACACCACTTCCGGCCACGGCCGCATTACCTACTGCCATCTCAAACACTGCCCTCCCTCCTTCTTAAAGTCCTTGTCACCCTCTACAATGTAATCCTTGCCACCGGCTTCTACCCCGACCTGTGGAAAACCTCCTGTATCCTGATGTTCTCCAAACCCAACAAGCCTCCATCTGATGCCTCTTCCTATCGCCCTATATATCTCACCTTGGTGTTCAGAAAGCTCTTGGAATATATGCTTATCCAGCGCATCATCATCACCTCCACCGACACCACCTCCTCCCCAACACCTTATGTGGCTTTCGACCTTCCTTCTCTGCCGATGACCAACTCCTATGCCTCACTCATCTCCTCTCTCTCTAGCTTAACTCCCGTCGCTCTGCCATTTTTGTCTCCCTCGCCCTCAAAAAGGCCTATGACCATGTATGGCATCTCGGTCTCCGATTTAAACTCCAGACCTACACCCTTCCTATCAACTATGTCTGTCTGATTGCCTCCTTCCTCTCCCACCACCCCTCCTATGTTACCATCCACAATGCCAATTCCCACACCTTCTACCTCTCTGCAGGTGTGCCCCACGGCTGTGTCCTCTCCCCTCTCCTCTACCTCCTGAAAACAGCGGATATGCCCCAACCCTGCCCCCTCCAGTACACCTCCCACAGTGTGCCAATGACACCGCCATCCTTGCCCTTGCTCTTACCCTTCAATGGTCCCAACGCCTTCTCCAGAAACACCTTGACCATTTTGCTGCATGGTGTAACCAATGGCTCCTCAAAATCAATCCTTCCAAGAGCCAGGATGTCATCATAGGTCATACCACTCGATCCTTCTGGCTCCTTGATTTTTGCCTTACCATCAGCGCCCATCCTGTCCGCCTCTCCCCCACCCTCCCCTACCTTGGCCTCACCATTGACCATCACGTCACCTGGATCTCTCACCTCCGCTCTATCCAGTCCAAAGTCTACAACTGCCTGCGCCTCCTCAAACTCCTCTCTGGCCAGACAAGGGGGTTGGACCACTCTACCATCCTCCACACCTACAAATCCTTAATCTGTCCCATCCGCTTTTATGCCAGTCCCACCTGGATATCCCCCCCCCCCCAAATTCTGTAAGTCCCTCCAGATCCTCAATCGCCATGCAATCTGCCTCGCCTTCTGTATATGCCTCCTGAGCCGGCCGAAGTGGCCGTGCGGTTAAAGGCGCTGCAGTCTGGAACCGCAAGACCGCTGCGGTCGCAGGTTCGAATCCTGCCTTGGGCATGGATGTTTGTGATGTCCTTAGGTTAGTTAGGTTTAACTAGTTCTAAGTTCTAGGGGACTAATGACCTCAGCAGTTGAGTCCCATAGTGCTCAGAGCCATTTGAACCATATGCCTCCTGTCCCCCACACGGATCCTCTATGACCTGATTCCTTTCCCCATTTGCTCCTTTTCCTCGAACATATCTGCATCCTCTACACCTCCCGCCACGTTGATCCCCCTCGTCCCCTGGTTGGTTCTCTCCTCTCCTCTCCTCTCCAATCCCCACCCTTTGCTGCTCCTTCACCTTTGTGGTCCCCCTACCCTCCACCTCTACACCCTTCATCTCCTTCCACAAGGTGGCTTCTGTTGACTCCCCCTCCCAAACGATGCCCTCTCTCCCTCCATTTATCCCTTCTATCAACTCTGATCCTCTCCTCCCCCCTTCCTCTGTCCTTTTCCCAGGCTCCCTCTCCCTCCCTTCCATCCTGTTTCTCCCCACCTACCCTCTCTCTGACACCCTTCTCTCTGCCGAGTCCTTTAACTCTCCCCTCCACTGCCTTTCCCACTCCTTCTTTTGCCCTCCCAGCCCCCCACTTTTCTATGCCCACTCCCTCCATTTGGCTCCCTCCTTTTTTCTTTTCCACTTCTCCCCACTTTTCCCCCTCATAGGTATGAGCCCTCCCCACCCCCCACCCCATCTGCCATCATGTCGCTTCTATAGTGCTGTTTTAAGTGAGTGTTCAGTGTTGTGCGTCCCCTGTCAGTGTTGTGAACAGCCACCATACTGTCGCAGAAACCAGATTGTCGCCATGTTTTTTAATTGTGCTTGTCTATTTACTATGTGTTTTTATCAGCATCACCGACTGTTTGTTTTTATATTTTCTTTGTATCTTTTTCTCCATGTTTCAATTTCTAACAGCCACCGTTTTATCGCCTGCTTTTATTGTTCTCCTATATCCTGAATCTGTTTTTTAAGTTTTCTGTAGGCTGCAGAGCGGCGTATTGTGCCAGCGCCCCCCACCCCTCCCCACTCTGGGGGGGGGGGGGGAATCGAAATTCAATGTAGAAAAAAAAAGACATATAAATGAGTCATCTTGTATAAAGCAGACATGGCTCAAAGCCCAAACATGTATGTAAACATGGTTACATAGTTGCATTTTTCATTTTGTGTAAATACACAACAATTTTTGTAAAATATTTTATAAACATTTTGTATTTCAGCTGCACCTGATAATGACTTTAGGCCGAAATGGCAATAGTGGAAATAAAATGTTTAACAGTCACTGGTGTAAACATGATGTCTTACAAGGTCTTCCAAATAACATTTCGCACGTGCTCGTCTGTTTTCTGTGCCGGAAGAGGTGTAAACATTGACAATATGGATCCCATGAAGTGTTATCGACAGTCCCCATGCCGACAGTATATAAGCAAGTCACAAACTGGAATCCGCTCTCAGACCAATATCGCTTTTCCACTGCCGTTGTCTGTGTGCGGCGCTGTGTAAGAGATGTAGCCGTGTACTTCCTGGAACGCAGTAGCACAGATTTCCTTCCTTATCGGTATATCCACGACTGAGGCATACAGCATGTCCCAAAAAAGCAGTTGTTTCACAGACGATCTTATAGTATTAACGTAAATTGTCTTATTTTGTGTGCCTGGGTCCGCAATTCATCATCAGCGCATAGTGCTGAACTGGCAAGAACCTACAAAGTCGGTGGTCTCAGTACACGTCCTCAGAATGTTGTCCGTCCGACGTCCTCTGGTGACATTAGTTGCACTCAGTTCTGGAAAAGGAATGCGAGTCTCCACCAAAGGGAGGAGTCACGTCGGCGATATCGTTGTCCTGCTGAGCGCAGTCGGTCACTACTACGCTGGGGGCTGTACTGGTATGTGGCCTTCGTGCACTTTGCTCAGCATCATCCTCCGCTGCTGAAGGGTCGATGGACGACTGAGGGGACGGATCGTCGGAACGACACGACATCCTTTCACTGTCCGAATGCACTTGTTCAGTAACATCTAGAGACTGTTGGTTCGTGTCAGACAGGTCCATATTGCCAGAGTCAGAGGGGACGAATCTCCAGCACTCATGGTCCTCTCCACTTCAGTTTCCATATCTTTTGTTGTGTGGTCGTCCTCATTATCTGTCACCTGCAACGTCTGGGGCTGGTGTGGTGTAGGATCCACTTCAACATCATTGTGGCCTGATGGCCACTCCGTAATCTGTAGTGTTGTTTCGAATATACGATCCAACCCCGGCGTCACCTCCTCGCGAAGCGCCGTTGCATATGTCAGTGGTAGTGACGTGGGGGTGGCCTGTGTCGGTTAAGTCGCCACTGGTTAGTTGCTTGAGTCTCCTCTTTATGCACTGAGATCGCAGATGTTTTTCACCACCATATCCAGAACATGTCCGGTGTTGGCTACGATAGATGATAATGGCTCTACACTTGCCAATGTTTAAGTGGGAGGGCACATCTTTTTTAAGGGTGATTCGCACCTGATGAACTCCGTTGAGCATTCGATACGTGCTAAAACTTGCCCAGCTTTCGGTCTTATGACTAATTACTCTGCCTATGACTGGAGTGATTCAGTTATCAGTGATTCAGGTACTTTGAAGGGCAGCCCGAAGATTCGAATCGTGTGCACACCGATGCCTGCGTGAGCCCCTAACACTTCGGTAATACTACCATCAAAGTGTCGAAACCTGAATCCTCGATTGACGGCTTCTATAATCGTTTCACATTATGCGTAGTCGACGGTCTTGAGATAAACAATGATGCTCATGATTGAGAGATGAATTCCAATGGGCTCCGTATAATTAATATGCATGTCATCTCTCAAGAAACGTTCAATTTAGAATGCTTTCGATCTTGCCTGTTCATTAAAGAACGTATACTGTGCCGTAGTTTTTCGAAATGTATGTGCCATTGCTTTGGTTCAACAAGTAACACACTCGAGTACGCTGATGTAAACACCGCCTCTTCCTCGAGCGCTTCGCAGCGAGACGCAAACATGTCCGAGCTGATGCGCTACTAAGGGCAGACTGTCCCACTAGACCACCACTACCACATAAGCCGTACAGTAGTTCGCAGAAATTACATTTACATAAATAACATTATCAAGTGAGTATGTGATGTTCACAAATTCCAGTGAAAAACCACCTGCTGAAATAAGAGTCCCAAATGAAATAGAATCATTAGGAAAAAACCCTTAAATCCGTAATGGAAAGTAGTTGCAGTTACGTGGTATGTTATTCAGTCAAAATTACATATCAGTGTGTTATTTAAAGAAGAAACGGTTGTCACTATGTGTAACAAGTCATTAATGAAAGGGTAGGTATTTACAGAACACAGCAACAAAATGGAAACGACAGAAGTAATACCGAATTTTACCTGCAGCTAGAATTAATATAATACAACAAGCAAGAAATCATTTATAAAGAGTCAGTGTTGTTCACCAGTGCAAACAAAATTTCTCAAATCTCTTTCTCCTCAAATGGTTCAAATGGCATATTAACTTCTGAGGTGCCGGCCGAAGTGGCCGCGCGGTTCTGGCGCTGCAGTCTGGAGCCGCGAGACCGCTACGGTCGCAGGTTCGAATCCTGCCTCGGGCATGGATGTGTGTGATGTCCTTAGGTTAGTTAAGTTTAACTAGTTCTAAGTTCTAGGGGACTAATGACCTGAGCAGTTGAGTCCTATAGTGCTCAGAGCCATTAACTTCTGAGGCCATCAGTCCCCTAGAACTTAGAACTACTTAAACCTAACTAAACTAAGGACATCACACACATCCATGCCCGAAGCAGGATTCGAACCTGCGACCGGAGCGGTCGCGAAGTTCCAGACTGTAGCGCCTAGAACCGCTCGGCCACCCCTGCCGGCCTTTCTCCTCACTAGAGACGCCAATGGGAATATAAAACTGCGAGAATTCAGTAGCATAAAATATAAATACAATTTTTCTCGTACACTCTGAGTACCCAAAAAACTGAAAGACGCAGTTGGATACAACTAGGCGAGTGTAATACAGTTCTCGGATATTAAGTAACAGAGTATTGGATTTATCAAACATTATATTGCGTCTAATCTAGAGAGAAAAATGTTGTGCACAACATGAATGAAAAATAACAGCACACAAAACACTATAAAAGCGGCCGCCAATTACAGTCGCCTAAACCCAAAAGCTGTTCCCTATGAGATGATGTATCACCCCTAGACTTTTGATGTAAAGGCTTTGGAACACCTTGTGTATGCACCTGTATATACCTTTTATGAAATGAAATGGTCTTCGAAGTATTAATAAAACACCGTAAGTTGATCAATCAAGCTTCAAACCATTAGTAATGTTTATATGGACATATTACAAGGATATATATCTGTCACCGCGGTAAGTGAGGGCCGAGAACTACTTGAAAGCTGCACAAACTCATCAAGGAGAATAAAAAAGCAATAGGAGAAGAACTCTTGGTGATATTAGGTGTCTGTCAGCGAGAGTGTGCACTGTGAGGGAAAGATATGCACCATATTAACTCAGAGTGGAGGCACTAGATACCACACTTGCATTTAAGAAGAAAATAAAGGATTATGTCTACTTCCAACGTCAGAAAATCTGGAACAGAAGAGAAAGAGGAAGGAAAACTTATCATATACTAATTTAAAGTAAAAGTGACTTGCTGAATGCCGATAAAGGCATCATTCAATGCAAGGCGGCAGTTGTCCATATGCCTCGTATCTTCTAAGACGGTGAAATGATGCACAGATGTTTATCAATGCGAAAATGTTGTCAAATACAACCACATAATCTAGTAACGGGAGTACTGGTATAAAACGCGCTGCAACCAATATGGAAATTTCTTACGTAATATCTCAGTTGACCACATAATAATGATCGGTAGCTTTGGTACGATCTCAAAATGATGACACATACAGTATAAAGAACGAAATACTCCTCTATCAGGCGCTGAGGGAAGCTGGGAGAAGCGACGTGTCACAACACGATGTCGATATCAGTGGCGTAGCCGCGGGCGTATGTCCCCGGGGAACAGAAGAAATGACTTCCTGAAGCTTTGACAGCCACTCCCCAGGCAGTCGCCTCTGTTGCGTGAGAAGAGAAAAATAGATGTCATTTTGTGGGAAGACGAACACATATCTCAGCCTCTCTGTTCTTGGGGGTGACAGTGCGACAGGCGTCGTTAAATCAGCAAAACGAAGATAAGAAATTTAAGGGAAATGGTAGTATTTGAAAGTGACGGACATTCTACTTTAGGTTAGTAATTCTAATACAAAGAAGACGGACGTGGTTAATAGCAAAATGTCTCTATATGAGCCGTTTCATAATGTTTTACTGAACCCATTTTTTAAAAATCATTAACACCTTACACTTTCGGTGCATTTAATAAATCATGGCGGGATGAAGAGCGAACAGCTGAGTGTGTCTTAATCAGCCACACTTTCACATATTTCTGCAACTGTGTCCGTTTTGTAACAGGTTTACTCCCATATATGTAGATTAAGTACTTGATCGAGCAAGGTGGCGCAGTAGTTAACACACTGGACCTGCATTAGGGAGGACGACGGTTCAAACCCGATTCCGGCCCTCCTGACTCAGTTTTTCAGTGATTTCCCTAACTCGTTTCAGGCAAATGCCGGGATAGTTCCTTCGAAAGGGCACGGCTGTTTTCCTTCTCCATTCTTCCCTAATCACGTGGGACCGATGACCTCGGTGTTTGGTCCTTTCCCTCAGACCAACCAACCAACCAACCAACCAGTCATTAAGTACTTTTGTTTCCTATGTCTTTCATAACATTGTTTATGATGATTCAGCTTTGTATTCCTTTGTTTCTTTCCCATTCCTCCCCTTTTTGAATGACAGAGTGAGTGAGTATTTCTATTTACTGTGTTTTCAAAGCGTTTGGCTGTGGGTGTAGCTCTTGTGCAGACTTAGAGAGAAGAAAATAGAATTGGCCCCCTACGGTTGAAGCGGTGTTGTGTGTACGTTGGCACGATGAGGAAAGGTTATCTCCGGCCACTTCTGCTACCTGTGTAGAGCGCGACTTCGTTAGCATGCTACGCACTCGTCCCCCGGAACCTAAGGAGTTAGGGTTCTAGTAACAGCTCGTCTACAGTAGCCGTAGTATGGTGACTGAGAGCGCGCAGGTATCAGCCGTGCTGAAATATTGATCCGTTTGTTTTACGGTCTTAGGTCTTGGAAATCATGAGGTATTAATTATTCAACACAGAGAATGCTAGGATTTTTGCTGTTATTCAATTTTTTATGGGTTGCTGCTTTGTCCAAACAACTTAAGAGTGTGGAAGTGTGGCGAACGAACTATAATTTTTTCGCTAGTACTCTTGTTTTCTCAGTGTGGATGTGCGTGTGTTTGTGTTCCTTGCGTTATAATTCTTCCTTTTTCATTAGTTTAATTTTAGTCTGCAATTTCTACGTGTTTTGTACCTGAGACTGTTTTGGATTTACATGTCGGTGTAATATCTGTTTTAATTTGTCATCACTTTACAGAATGTTTTTTGTGTGGATAAACTTTCTCTAGAATAACCAATTTTTCACTATTTTCATATTTTCTAATGGTCGTGCTTTGTGTAACGTGGACCACGTGCGTATGGAAAAGGAATGAGCTTTCAGCTCGTCGTCTTCAGTTCCTTTATTTACACGTAAGCTTTACATTAAATTGCATTCACAACGTTCGGTGATTTTTTTCATTGTGTGAATCCTCTTTGTGATTGTACCACCGGATATGGCTAGTCTATGCTTGAAGTTGTGTTATTTGATTATTGCAGTTTTCTTTTACATTGGCGATTTCTTGTCTGTTCTTTACATTACTTCCTAAATTGTGGAATTATCGCGGAATATTCTGCATGTCAACCTGTTCAGTCACATGGTTCTTCTCCTTAGGTTTGTATAACTCTCTACTGACGCGTTAGGCCGGTGGGAACATCCCTTTTTGTAGACTATATGTGATTATGGTGTACGTTTTAGCTCTTTTCGTTTCTTTTGTTTTCTCTATGTGGTGCTAGTGCGAGTGTGGAAGTACACGTGTACACGTGTGATACCTGTCTACCAAACTAGCCCTGTGTTACGCGTTATCAATTGTTACTTTGTCAATATTTGCACTCACCTGCTTATTAAATCAGGCGGCCGTTAGTTAGTTACGTGTTCCACTGATCAATAGCACGGAAAAACCATTATGTTCTGATGTATATATTTCGTGCTTTCTTCGTGAACTTCTGTATTCAATCAATGTTCAGACCAATTTTAACAGAGTATCAGCCTTATTGTCCATAAAGTATCCCACAGATGCCACTCTGTTTCCCAGAATACAGAGTATGCCGTTTTCCTCTGCGCAAATGACTATAGGTCCATTCATTTTCTTCATCAACTAGAAGACTGATTTTTTACACTGATATTAGAGGGCGGTTGGTTGACTGATCACTTATGTGATTAACCTGTTAGTCATCTAATTTCAGCCTTCTATACATCCAAAATAAACAGTTATTTTGAATGTGCGCTGTGTTTTGCTGACAGAGGCTTATCCTCTGCTCGTTGATAACGATCTGTTATCTGTTAAACTAAGGGAGTCAGGTGGTTTGAAGATTTTTCAGTGAATCCTTAAAATGTATTGAGTAATTCTACAACTGGCTCAGTTTAATTTACCATTTTTGGTTAATTTAAGTGATCAGTCAGCTTTTATGCGATATAAATTCCTTCCAACGCTTCTATGCAGCGATTCTGCTGAGTATAAATAAAACGTTTACCGAAACAACATACCAACATCTATATTTCGATAGCAGTTAATAGTAAAATGTGCAGGATGGTATAGGTTAGTGTGGTTTTTGATAACTTATACAGAAGTGAATCAGGACTTCGAATGAATAATGCAAATTTCACAACTAAAAGCTGATGTTATATGTCATTTTGATAACAAATACAGGGTTATGCAGTAGTTTATACATTAGGTCAGTATATACACTCCTGGAAATTGAAATAAGAACACCGTGAATTCATTGTCCCAGGAAGGGGAAACTTTATTGACACATTTCTGGGGTCAGATACATCACATGATCACACTGACAGAACCACAGGCACATAGACACAGGCAACAGGGCATGCACAATGTCGGCACTAGTACAGTGTATATCCACCTTTCGCAGCAATGCAGGCTGCTATTCTCCCATGGAGACGATCGTAGAGATGCTGGATGTAGTCCTGTGGAACGGCTTGCCATGCCATTTCCACCTGGCGCCTCAGTTGGACCAGCGTTCGTGCTGGACGTGCAGACCGCGTGAGACGACGCTTCATCCAGTCCCAAACATGCTCAATGGGGGACAGATCCGGAGATCTTGCTGGCCAGGGTAGTTGACTTACACCTTCTAGAGCACGTTGGGTGGCACGGGATACATGCGGACGTGCATTGTCCTGTTGGAACAGCAAGTTCCCTTGCCGGTCTAGGAATGGTAGAACGATGGGTTCGATGACGGTTTGGATGTACCGTGCACTATTCAGTGTCCCCTCGACGATCACCAGTGGTGTACGGCCAGTGTAGGAGATCGCTCCCTACACCATGATGCCGGGTGTTGGCCCTGTGTGCCTCGGTCGTATGCAGTCCTGATTGTGGCGCTCACATGCACGGCGCCAAACACGCATACGACCATCATTGGCACCAAGGCAGAAGCGACTCTCATCGCTGAAGACGACACGTCTCCATTCGTCCCTCCATTCACGCCTGTCTTGACAACACTGGAGGCGGGCTGCACGATGTTGGGGCGTGAGCGGAAGACGGCCTAACGGTGTGCGGGACCGTAGCCCAGCTTCATGGAGACGGTTGCGAATGGTCCTCGCCGATACCTCTGGAGCAACAGTGTCCCTAATTTGCTGGGAAGTGGCGGTGCGGTCCCCTACGGCACTGCGTACGATCCTACAGTCTTGGTGTGCATCCGTGCGTCGCTGCGGTCCGGTCCCAGGTCGACGGGCACGTGCACCTTCCGCCGACCACTGGCGACAACATCGATGTACTGTGGAGACCTCACGCCCCACGTGTTGAGCAATTCGGCGGTACGTCCACCCGGCCTCCCGCATGCCCACTATACGCCCTCGCTCAAAGTCCGTCAACTGCACATACGGTTCACGTCCACGCTGTCGCGGCATGCTACCAGTGTTAAAGACTGCGATGGAGCTCCGTATGCCACGGCAAACTGGCTGACACTGACGGCGGAGGTGCACAAATGCTGCGCAGCTAGCGCCATTCGACGGCCAACACCGCGGTTCCTGGTGTGTCCGCTGTGCCGTGGGTGTGATCATTGCTTGTACAGCCCTCTCGCAGTGTCCGGAGCAAGTATGGTGGGTCTGACACACCGGTGTCAATGTGTTCTTTTTTCCATTTCCAGGAGTGTATATAGAGAAACCTACCTAGCCGTTAGTTCGAAATAGACAGATCTTTCAAAAAGGTGCTAGTATTGTTACTATCAGGGTACGAGATACAACTCTGAGTAAACAAATTATTATGATACATATATGTGTATATAGAGTTATTAATTCTATCACTTCTGAAAATTAATGCGCTGTTGTTCTGATAATGAATTACCATCGGTTGATTGTCAGGTGCAGGGACACATGTTTCTAATGCAAATGCAAAATACAGTCTCTTCTAGAATCTAGGAAACAAACTACACTGAACTTATTCTATCAATAAACATTTTGTACCTAATGCTGCTGCTAGAATGCTTTAAACTTCTCTGATTTACCTGAAAGCTCAACTACTACAGTCTTCACGTCTATGTACAGGTCCGAATATCCAGGGGAATTATTAGGGTCATTAAAAAAGAAAAGAACCGGAGGTCTCCAAACTCGCCGATAGAGGGACGCGTCAATGCTTGCCTCCTTAATTGGCCAGTCTTCACCAGTGAGGACATCCACCAACTGGACAGTTACATTGGTAATGCGGTGTTGCGTCATCAGCCAACGACCTCCGTCCTGCTCCGAATCGCTCGTGCCACGCTTTGTCCCTTACAACGGACGTGCTGTGCTCTTAGTACGCTTGTGCCATTGATTGATGAATTCACGGTCCCCACACTCTTTCCGCCGTCGGGAAACGGACTACACGCATTTGCTCTTATTTTGAAGTCCCCAGCCCTCTGTTTTCAGCGCGACCGAGTGCTGTGGACGGTCGATGCGTGCACGTGCTCGCTGTGTCGTCACGTGGGTGTGCGCCCAAGTTGCACTAGCGGCAGAGTTTGGGATCTCTGCGCTCGCATAGTGGCCAAACTTCCTTCTATAGGCAATGCCATTAAGATCCCGTCAGCGTTTTACATTTTACAGCCTCCGAATCGTTTGTCATTAAGAGACTCTTTCTTTTTCTTATTGCACTGAACGATGTGTTTTCGAATTCGGTATACCATTCAAAACTCTTACAAATAAGTACCTGTTTTTAGCCCTAAACGTAAGTAAAAGAAGTTTCTTTTTTTCTACCTGCCTCACATGAACGGAACATGATATTCCAAGTGGTAATCACTTGCTATTATGTTCCTAGACATCTTCTGAAAAACAATACATCGTCCCGTGAAAAACAAGTTACGGGTATTACCAGAAGTCGGATTTTTATGCAAAATGGATACAGTTTTTCTCAGTCTAAATGTATGAATTAGCATTACTGTCATGTACCCACCGTTCGCGTAAAAGGATAGGCAACCCCTCAGACACTAAAGCATCACAGGTTTGCAACTGTACAATGCGTTACCTCCCCGGACTTCGTCGATCACAGCAAGGACGACAGACGGGAGGACAAGCGCCACCAGGGGTCCTCCGTGCCAGGGACCTGTTTCCTCCCCCGTGTCACGTGTGCCGAACTGGATCGGCACGAATTCCTCCTCGCCCTGGCTATATAGGGTGGCGCAAGCCAACACGCCAACAGTCCGCTTCAGTGGACCTGGGGGCCATTTCGTGAGGAGGCTCTTAGAAGCCCATCAGTCAGAGCCCGGTCGCAAGCCACCGCGTAACCTACGACTTTCTAGCAATATCCCGAGACGCACCTGTCGGCCAACTACGCTCAGCCTCCGTCGTTAAGGATCGTTAGCGGCATAGTTTTCACGTCCCTCTACGTTTATTCACTGTCGGTTGTAGACGTATGCCTGTTAGTGAGCAAGAAGTTCTATTATTTTTTACTGAGAAGAGTTTGCCTTTGTTATTAAATCTCTCTACTTTGTTCATAATAAACCCTTGTTTTTGTTTACCTGTGTATTACTATTTCTTATCAAGCATCTCCCCGTGGGAGATACAGCAGTTACCATTCTCACCTTTACGTGGCCCCTCGTGTAGTTTTAAAGTGCGTACAAGTGCATATAGTAGGGAAAATTTATTTTGCATTTATTAAAACTTACTAGTAATGGTGTATTATTCTGTTCTAGCCAAAGTAAAATCACCTGTTTATAATTAAATAATATTTTGTCAAGAAATTAGGTCTTCAATATTCGAGTTCAGGATAGCCCAAGATTTCGGCCCACAGGCCATACCCCCTAGACTTAAAACTACTTAAACCTAACTAACCTAAGGACATCACACACATCCATGCTCGTGGCAGGATTCGAACCTGCGACCGTAGCACGAGCGCGGTTCTGGACGGAAGCGCCTAGAGCCACTCGGCCACAGCGGCCGACCCATGCGTAGCCAATGGGATATATAGCTATACGGAATTGATGGGTAGCCTGAGCGACGTCACGAATTATGTCGAGCCACGGCCTAATCCCTTAGGCTTCCCGAAACGCCTTCGAGTGTTTAGCAAGTGTTAGGACTATCGCCTGCATTTGAGCTTTTTTCTGTTTTTGAGCTGAATTTGTTTCAAGATTTGTGTATTTTCATGTTAGGAAACAGCCCACAGATTGACGGAGATACCAGGTAGGAAAAAATTGCTTTTGCTTAATTGTGTGTAGCATGTTTTCCTCGCCGCCGAAAAGAATTTAGCAGTCTGTTCAGAACGGAGAGTACCTGCTGTGTGCCAGGTTGCGCTTTATATTTCAGTATGAACAATTATAGAAAGAAATATTTCAACATATTCATTTCAAAGAGACGCAAATTTTCGGGCTAAGTGGTTGTGAGCAGTTCATTGCACAAAACTCACATCTGAACAGACTGCTGTAGCTTAGAAGCACGTAGCTACTGGAGACAAAAGGATTAGTGCAGACAATTATGTGCTGGTGGTTCATACGACAGTTGCCAAGTTGACACCAGTCGCTGTTCCTTCTTTGTTTTCTAGACAACCGTCCCAAACGACTTTTCGTCCCTTCTGCTGAAAGAAAATGGCCAGAGGAAAGAGCAAACAAGTTTTTAGTCAAGAGTATCTAAGTTCTAGTGTAAGGTAGGACAAGATTAGAAACTATGATTATTTCACAAATAGTGTAAAATAATTGCGTTTAAGTGACTGCCGGCCGCGGTGGCCGTGCGGTTCCAGGCGCTTCAGTCCGGAACCACGCGGCTGCTACGGTCGCAGGTTCGAATCCTGCCTCGGGCATGGATGTGTGTGATGTCCTTAGGTTAGTTAGGTCTAAGTAGTTCTAAGTCTAGGGAGCTGATGACCTCAGATGTTAAGTCCCATAGTGCTTAGAGCCATTTGAACCATTTTAAGTGACTTTTTGTATTAGATTATGTGATGTGGCAGCTTTTCCCCAAACCTGCCATGCAGCTTATTTCATGATACTATTTCCTCATCCCCTTTGGTCAATATAGTTACTGCGTCATAACTGCAGACAGTATTCGGTACTTCCTGTGAGTGCCCAGCTAAATGCTGCTTCTCTTCCCTCCTTTTATTACAGTAAGGGCTTGTTACTTTTCCGCAGAGCTGCAAGCTTCCAAGCTGGCTGGGACGATATAGGAGTATACTTAAAGGAATAGGGAGAGGTAGAAATAACGTGTTAGAGCTGAAGCCTACCCTCAGTGCAGGTACCTGAGAATAAAACAGTCTTCGTATTCCCGAACTCCACGTGGTACACAGCCCCACTTATCTGTCAAAAAACAGCACTGTTCGAAGAATCGTTTTATAAAGATAAAAATCTAAACAAGCCTTTCAGAGACCCTGAAGTATAACACCGTTTGCTTCAGCAGCCATGGAAGAACATTCGGTTCAGACTTTCGGAACAGGCTTCCTCATTGGTACAAAGTATCATTTTATGTTGAACACACGGTTTCTCATGCGTGTCTACATGTAAGTCTTCCTACTTGTCAACTTGAGAACCGTACCATAGCGTGGGGCGGTTACCTAGCCTCCTCCCCACCCCAAGCATTATAGGTTAATAATAACAAAAACCACAAGGGTAGGAATTTTTTTTACCTTATTACAAAATTATTACTTGACGGAACTTGCAATATCTGCCACAGTTGGCCAACGAAGTGTGGCAGAAACAGTTAGGATAGAGGTCACTTGCCACTGGAAGACCGAAGACTAAAGACTTGCTGCTAGACGACTCTTCCTATCGTGTAGAAGAATGTCTCCACTTCCATACTGAATACAAAGCGCGACCTGATTCACACTGCACGAGTGGCAGTCAGTTTTAACGTTTCGCAGCTAGCCAGTTGCTTTCATCGTGTACTGTGGTGAACTTACTCGTGTTTGTACATATTTTTCCTTATCTTGTGTAAAACTTGTCCATTTATTAATTGATTATTTGTTTATCTCAGTTGGTAGTTCAGATGCTGATTCTCTACGTTAATAAAGCTGTGTGATACAGTCACCTTTTGCTTCTGTTATAGCTAGATGATCAGTACTCATAAATGTAACTATATAAGGTGTGGTGCACATATTTTCATGCTTTATTGGGCCATCCTATTGATTATCATATCAATAAGAAGTTCTTGTTGCGCGACATTATCATTTCTTTGAAAATTTACATTATCTTGTGGGCTGCTGCCTTTATGTGTAGGTCGTCAGAGATCGGACTTACAGCATCTTGGGTTTATACTAAAGAGCACATCCGAAACCTCACAATTACCACGGATTTCGTATTATTTTACAGACTTTCTTTCAAATACATCTCATTTGTTTTGTGTTACATAAAACTTGTCAGAGATTTCACTATAGAAGTATGTCTGAATAGCTGTATGGTGTCTTCCAGCAACTATAAAAGTGGATATTAAGTGATACGCTACGTTGCACCAGGTATTATTATTAGAGAGCTTGCTTGGCCGTATAAGTAGCTTTCAGGATGGCGACTGTGAAGATATCAAGGTACCGACTGTGTGGATATTAAGGTGAAACTGTACGATATTTGTTCCACAATGTGTCATTTCATCAGTGATTTAAAAAGTGGTACTGATCATTTAGTTTTTACTACCAAGCTACGCTGTGTGAAGGATAAATTTGAAAATAGTTTACTTAATCGACCGTTGTTCTGTGGGCTTCCTTGGTGTTTTTTCCCATTTCCTGATACTTACAACCACATAAATTTTAGATGAAATACATGTTTTACAAAAGTTACGTACCGAGAACGGCGTTTAGAGGAAATCTCTGAAAACAGTTAAGTTGCTAGCTAAATTTAGGAATATGGACAGACTTCTTTAATTTCTCATAATGGTAATGCGAGTGGACTATTTTCTTTAAAGTCACTTTATGCAGACAATCTCAAAGATCTTGTTCGTAGGGTCATTAAATCACTAATGGATCTGGGGTACATGGTTTGCCCACTGATTTTAACATAACCAACCGTAATTTATTTGAACTACCTTGTGGTGACAGTACAATTCGACAGAGAAAATGGTTTTGCTTATTGACCCTGTTCATCTATAGAAAAGTATACGTCATAACTGGTTAAATCAATGTAAGAAGGAACAGGATTCATCCAAAGTAATAACTGTTAGTGTGAAAGATTTGAAGACTCTTCAGCATTCAGAAGATGGTGAATTAATTCATTTAGCACCATCACTGCATCCCTCAAATGTTCAAGGTTATAGTGTTTTGTTGGCAGTGCGTCTTTCTGATAAAATAAGCTTGTTAGCTGTACGCTCGTTCTTCGAAGAACGATGTTCCCTACGTAGTGCAGATTTTATTCACATTATTTTTTCACGATGGAAGATTTTGAACGTTCATTCCCCTAAGACTAAAAGCAAAAGCCAACACGCAGTGTTGATGATTCCAATATTCAGAACTTGAGAAACTTTGCCAAGTTCCCAATGCACTGGCAAAACTTACCACTCATACCTCCCTCTAAACGTACTAGAAAATTAACTGCCGATACATTTTTTCCTCGCTACGTATGACAACCACAATCATTCATTTAGCTGAAAACGTTTTCTACAGTGTTGTGGGCTGCTAATACTCGTTACTGAGTAAGTTTCAGATGGATCCTCTGGAAAATCTGTTTGGTCACTACAGACATAATTTTGCTACATGTTACCTAACGACAGTTTTGCAGGTCTTAGACTCTGAATATAAACTGGAAATAATGAATTTATCTCAAGAAGTTAGATATGCATTGTTTGGGAACTTCTGGGTAAAAGGGCTGTTACCCAGTTCTGCAGAAACAGCTGACGAACAATTCTCTATTTACAACACATTCATGAAGTTTGAAATAAAACAGACACCTATCAAAAATAGATGATGTGCTGTACTACATAAGCGGTTCCGTCTAGCACTGCTAATTAAAATTCGTAAGTGGATGCGATAAATGTAAAGCACTTATTGTTAGTGCTATGAGACCAATGGATAGGGATAAACACTAAGATGAATTCACATTTTCGCAGGGTGTGCACAGGAGCGTTCCAACAGCCATCTGATTTCATACTTCAAATTCTCATTGAAGAATGTAAATTGTTTCCAACACTTACATTTGACGACTTCAAGTGTTTATTCCTAAACAGCACAAGTCACGAAGAAGATCCAAATAGTTTCTGAAAAAGGCTACTGCTCTCGTTTTTCAGAGATATGAAGTTACGGTAAAGTTGTCAAAAATTATTTAAAAAACGTGTCACATTTTGGGAATTATTTTGACACGTAAGTGATTGCAGGCTTTTTCGGTGTATTTTAATGATTAATCTTATCTGGTGATTAGCCGAGTGATGGCATCGTCTTGTCGCACCGTTTCAGTGAGTCGTTGAACGACGACGTCACCATTCGGTCGATCACTCGAGAAGATTTTATCGTATTCACAAATAGTTATTCCAAAATAAGAAACAACCGCCTTGTAACCAGCAGTAGACGAAAGTTACTTAAATTTTCCAGACAAAGGGCAGATTTATGTGTAGTGGTATGTTTTCTATTCTTTTTTCCTTTTTCAATATTTGTTCCCCAGTACCACGTCGAAATAAGTCACATTTTCTACGTTTGATAGCGCTCCAGTATTGCATATTTGAAGAAGTCTCGGAAACTTTTTTTAAGCAAATGCCTTCGAGCTAAGTTTCAGAAAGGTTTTACCATTTTGATTCTCCTTTCTCAGTTCCTCTATAGCTGTTCTGTAATCTGTGTGAAACGCACAATGTACGATGGTTAAGACATTAGCACGAAAACTGTATGCTAAAAATCGCACCGCGAATTTCTAGTCCCATTGCGCCTGCCCTTATGCGTTGCACTCAGCCAGAGACGTCAGTAAAAGAGCTAGTCGCAGCCTCCCTTGACGTAAGCTTCATTCCAGGTTCACTCAGACTGCCGTTCAAACTATTACAGGGGGTGTCTCCCGGGGAAAATGGCGGCAGGGGGTGAGGTGCCCACTATCCCTCACCCGCAGCGAGTCGAAACACTGTACTCTGTAAGACCCGGGTCATAACAAAGTGGTTGACACGCGGAAAGCTACGACGTCGCCGGTTGGATGTTACGCGCGCCCAATATGGCTGCAACAGCAACAGTTGTGCGGTTCAGTACCGGATTCTTTTGTAGATTTTCCATTAATCTGGAATAGTCGGTACGTCCAATCACTTTGCTGCTCTCCTTCACTATTAGCTACTGACATCCTTTTGCGTATTATAAAAGAGAATCAGTACAAGCAAAGAAAAGCGTAGTAATTAAATCAAATGACCACAGTAATGTCAGCGGACGTAATTGTCGTTCACTGAGTGATATAGCAACGTTGAACAAAACAGGAGGCGCGGCCAAGCTCGTACTCTGGTTGGTTACTGCTACGGTAGCCCATTTGTAAACAACTACCTGTTACTCACTATGTTATTTTGATCCGGGTATACCTGGAGACACGACAATAGCCTGATCGCGAGCTTGCGCCACAGATATTACCCTTTTACTTTTACTATACAGCATGCTGATGGGATGAACCCTTAGCTTCTACATTAGCCTCGTGTTGGCACAGTGTGGTAAGATATATCTTTGGTGCCAATAATGTGTGTTTTCTCAACACTGTTTTCCGCTGCCTTCGGGAGGACGACGGTTCAAACCCGCGTCCGGCCATTCTTATTTAGGTTTTCCGTGATTTCCGTAATTCACATCATGCAAATACCGGGATAGTTCCTTTGAAAGGGCATGGTCGATTTCCTTCCCCATCCTTCCCAAATTCGAGATTCTGCTGCGTAGAGACGTTGTCGACTGGATGTTAAACGCTAATCTCCCTCTCCTCCTTTCCGTTGCTAAGCGCTTCACACACTCTGTCTCTAGCTCTCTCTTTTCAATGCTGATTAGCCGCCGCGTTAGGTGGTCGCATATCGTCCATGTACAGCATTTTGATTCTCAATTTGTTAATAGTGCATAAAGTCTCTAACGTTGAATTTTAATTTGAACGAATCGCCGATTGTGATACGGAGCTCATCTCAGATCCATAGTTATCAAATACAACATCCATTCTGAAGTAAAATCAACAGTACAATATTACGTTAATACTGGTATGTGGGTCCAGCTCCACAATGGCATACAATGATGCATCGCGCTTGGCAAAACGCGGTGGTGGAGGCATTCTCGTGTAGAGGATGTCTACATGGGATAAAATGGGATCTCTCATACATCCGTCAGCGTCTAGTACAAACGATCGGTACAGTAACTCACTGTCCGATGATGTGGAATCGTTTACTCGCCTGTACCAATTTGCAGCCAAAATTGCACCTTCAACAGGAAACACAAGACAACACACTACCCCATCTCTCTCACATTGAGCGAAAGCAATTCAAGACACACCTCACGGGTTTTAGAATTTAATTCAGTAGCTACTGCTATTTGAAACATCCGCTGAGATCGTACATAATGTTCCTCAGACCATGATTCTAAACATTCGTCCTGCGTGACCGATAGTGTAGTCAGAGAGATAGAGACCACTTCTATATCACATCACGGTAGTCCTAATTAAATCGAGACTAATCAAAACAGGCAATCTGTCCCAAGTGTCCTTCTCTATACGTCCAGTGTATATGGAGCCTATTACGGTTTCGCGAGAGATGTGGATACTCGCGATATGTAGAATTAGGCCTTCACAAAACGCTGCTCGATGAAACAAGGGCTGTGGCTCTCTAATTCAGATCGCTTAAACCACGGTGACAATTTTCTGTAACAATTTCATCACCTGTATGCTTATTTCAGTATGTTGCCATTTCTACAAACACTAATCAACGTAACAGGTTAACAGGTGTATAAATGGTTAACAGCCCTTACAAAATCATTGTATTGTATCATATTCCCGTCTACCCAACCTGATTTATATTTTCCTTCACTTCCTTAACTTACTTGAGGCAAATACCGAGATGCTACGTTAAATAAGATACGACCGATTTTCTTCTCCATACTTTTTCAGCCACAGCTTGCGATCCGTCTCTAAAGCCCTCGCGTCCCCAGTGACTGTTTAGTTAGAGACTCATCTCTAAAACTCCTCTGTTAAAATTTCTCTTTGGACGGTTTGTATGCGCAGTACGTTTACCACATCCCTTCTATCGGCGCTGGGCAATTCTTTTTGGTGTCTATTCAAGTTCCATCGTTAACTGATGACCCCTTCCTCTATGAACTTTACTTAACATAAACGTATTCTAGCTACAAACGGGCTCACTATCCTTTCGCTGCAATGCTGAGCATTTGGGATCATACGGCGCGCTGTGACGTAGTTCTCGAGCCACTGGAACTACATTCGGAAGGAGCAGAGTTATCTTCTTATTTATTCAGTTTTGTATCATCATATGTCTGTATAAATGACAAAATGATAGAACACGTCGTAAAACAGCCACATTGAAGAAAGGAAAATCATAATAATGAAAAAATTCCAATATTACGCTGTAATATGTGATTTCTTGATTACTTTTCATTCACTATAGTGTATTCGAACAACACACTTGAACAATCCTAAACGATTTCTGTATAAAAAGGGAAATTTTCAACAAAAAGCCGTTTGCTAACATAATTCTCCCACACCACTTTACATCTTGCTTCGTTTTATTACGCACCTTAGTGAAATGTTGGAATCATTTTTAATCAAGGCTAGCCGATTCATTCCATATTTTTAGACCAATCCGAATTAATTCTCTGTCTGCAATGACCTTATCGTTGTCGGGATTTTAAAATCCTCTATCTACGCGATGCTATCGCCAAAGTTATACTCACACTGCAGTCTTAGTCCACTAACATTAACATGTGTGGGTTTCGCCTCCTTAGGCCACTGCGTAGAATGACGGTTTCTACGACGCTTTATGAGCCCTTTCCCATGTCTCCCCAAAAAAAATTTATTTTGTATTTTTGTTTTTCTTTCCTTACTTCGAGCGGAAGATGCCTTGGTGCAATTTGAGCACGATGTGTGTTCTTAACAAGCAAGGCCTCTTTGGTTGCTTCCAGCACTGAATTTGTAGATTTTCTTAACGGTGAATCGAGACGCGTGAGATCTATTACGTATGACAGGGCTACGTGTTCTCCTGCGAAAAGAATTTGCTCGAGAGCTCCGATTTGGTTTCTTGACCTGAAGCAGAACGATTACTGAAATAGGTTAGGGACACACAAGTCGCCGAAATGGTGTCTAGTTGAAAGACTTGCACCAGCGGTTGAGACGAACGATGTTATTATTCACATACGCGGAGACAGACTTTGTTTTCTTTCACTAACTAAACTTCAAGTAATTTCTAACAACTGTCTTCCTCCTCATGGGACTGCTACCGTATTCACCCTGTTAATTCTGGCATGATGTAGCCCCTTTCGTCAGTAAATCAAAGTTTCTATATTCGAAGTTCCGGTTAATTATTTACCCCAAAGTCACCCGGTACTTACCCACTACCTACCCGCTCGTTTGCCCTCTGAAAAATCCCGCATCGGAGGAGGAAACGAGAGAGCGTGGCGGCCCAGGTAGACCTTCAGCTGTGTAGTGTTAATCAATTTTCCATAAATTTTCATTTGACCCTCCAGCTGAACCGGAAATCAATATGGCACGTTTAGGTAGGACACATGCAAGTAGTGGACTAGTCAACAGCTAAATTACTCAGAAGGAGGCCACGGTGACAAAGGACGTACACGGCGACCCGCTACGGGTTTATTCATGTGACCTTGGTTACATAAGCTGCATCGACCGGTGGGTGCTGAGGCGGAAGGCGGAGTGATAGCGTCTGTAGCAGACGTGCGCCTTCTTTATTGATGAGGAGAGAGCTGCGACTGTCAGGTGGCCACTGCGGCCGCAGCCGCGACCTCCACCACGGACGTAACGCGTGTCCTCCCTCCCTCATTCCTTGTGGCGGGACACCTCGCCGAGTGCCACCTCATCTGCTGAAAGATACCGATTCGCTCTTAATGAAATTTCTGCAGGCTTCCTTCATCCATACTGAACAATGTACCTTTCGATAAAGTGCGAATTTGCAGTCAGTGGGTTCGGGAGATCCACACTCAACGGCATAAAATATGTCAACGGAACCAAGCGACTAGCGACTACACCGGACGCAGGAGACCACCACCACATCGCGTTTTGAGATGAGTTCTGATTCTACTAATAGCACCAATATGACTTATCCTCGAATGAGGCCCCGAAGAGCGTGATGATAGTTGAAAGTGCTCTATTATTGGGTATCTTTTTAAATTTAAGATTAGCAGTTTTTAAATCGTGACTACATGCTATGCCATTATGAGCGGTATTTAAACGCGATACTTGCAAAAAATCTTCCGAATACTTTTTCGTTCTGTAATAACTGGACAAAGAATTAAGACATGTAATTTTTGGAAAATGAGGTTCCTAATTTCGGGTTTGCGGGTTTCCTAATACCAGGCTGAAAATAAACACTAAAATCCAACGAATTAGTAACACAGTCTTTATTCCTGCCAAATGTTTATTTCAGAAATAATGAGTATTACATAATTGTCGGTTACTTTGCAGACGTTTCAGCCATAATATGAGAAACGTTCAATCATTGTGCTTTTTTGATACAGAAGTAACATTTTAAGCATTTCTAAGTGTCATCGTCTGCGCCTGCACAAAGCACGTAACACCAGAGAAATCAATCGATACACTTAATTGGATCTCTTTAGAAAATATCAGTTGACCTCAGATCGTCGCAGTACATGCACTCCTCTCTTCTTCATATTCAGATGATGAGTCTTTCAACATGGCTTCATCGACGCTTGGATCGGAGACTCCCTCGCCTACTTCGTGACTCTCTCGATCTTTCTTACTAAGACCTTCCTTTCGGTTGCCTCAGACGTTGAACGTCTATAAGACACATCACATGAAGCTCCTGGAGTAGGTTTTGTTGCAGGTGGTGTCTTTCCTGTAGTCTTTTTCCCTCTAGTCAGGGAGTGCCAAAAGCCTTTTTAAAAGGAGACAACTTCAACACTACTGCTTTACCTGCTCTTGGTGATGGGTCTGACGGTGGAAGCAGAGGAGGTGAGCTAATTTCGAAAGCAGAAACCACTGTTCCTTCCATTCCACGAACTGCAGTCGACAATGACCCTTCTGTAGCTTCTGAGGGCTTATCAGCATATGCTGCAGCCAACTCAGGAGGAAAATCTATAGATGAAAAAATTAGGGAAGTCACTAGGCACCAAACTACCTATGGCGAATCAAAATGACCTTCGCTATTGGTTGGCGAAAGCTACGGCGTGCAGCACCAAGCAAGGGAAATATTCGGATGCCCGGAATTAGGCAACCATGGGTTGCCTTTGGGTACACAACTCGATCACCACTGATTCACATAGTTGACAATTTGTGCAGCAGCGGCTATATTTGTGACGCGATGAAGCCAGTGGCTCTGTTCTATCTTCGAGGTTTTCGTAACAACCTTGACCAAGATAACGTAAGACCTACATCGATACAGAGACTTTTCGACTGTTGTCCCGGCCAATACTTTCTTCTGATAACTCACCCACTGAAAACATCTGTGTATGGTTTGCACGCCATCACTCGACAGCCACTACCATTGATGAACACTGGCACAGAGTTCAGGAAGCAGGGAACGACGTACCGTATTTCTCATTCAAGCTCAGTTCGATTCGATGCCTAGCGGGCCTAGAGGAGTTGTTGTTGACAAAGCTGGAAACTCTCTATACTACATTTCGCGCACCGTATACCCCTATAATCGACTGCAAATTTAGGCATTTATTCACTCAACTATACTTTATACGTATAAGAAATAAAATTGAGTCATTTGTTATCCTTCCTTGTGTCTGTTTTGAAGACCAACAGTGAATATGTATGATGACTGTTTTAAAGTACGAACTAATCTGCTGTAGATGTCAACAAGAATTATACAGGCACTGATGGAGCGAAACCCAGTTTGCTCAGTTTGTCCACGAGATCCAGAAGGATGTAGATATCGGAGCCCAGACGCATGTCTGTGTTCCCTGCTGCCTACTCACAATCTGTATTTAACTTAGCTGCCATGCATTACCTTTTTAATTTATTATCTGTGATAAAATTTTATCACCGTTCATACCATCGAAGACATTGTGTGTTAAGGTTTTCCCAATTTATAACGAATCCCAGTTTTCTTGACGCACATCCTATCTTCAGATAGACATTCCTTAAGGGGTAACACCACTGTAGAACTTTCAAAAATCCATTTTTATTATTGGCTTAAAAGATATTTGGATCTTCTAGAATATGAGGCAAGAAGTCTAATTTGTTCTATGGAATTCCAAACTCCTCCTCTAGTGCCTAAAATGACCTTAAACGGCCTACCTGCGCCAACTCGATACCCCTGTATTGTCTGGGTACAGTTAGAATCATTAGAGAACAGTAATACGTTAGCTTGGCGTCAGCAACCGTCATTACGTATAGGAAAAGGACAATTCTTTAACTTCGGATCTTTATTTTTGAGCGTAGTAATGATTTCTGTTAGTTTTAGTCTTAGAGTATACAATTTTGTCTTTCAAGTAAGAATGAGTGATACGGAAGTGTACTCGGGCAGAAAAGATACGAAAACATCTGATCCAACGTGACGTCGAAGCAGTATGTCATCGAAGCGTCCAAAGAACAGATGTGAGGCTGAGAGCAGTTCGGAAGGAGTCAAGGCCTCTGCCAATAAATTGAAAGACCGTGACCAAGATGCTGATGTGAATTACGCATTGACATATAGGCTATAAATTTTCTTGCCGTTTTCTCTGTTATTTCTCAACTAATGAAATGTTAATTGTGTAATGCAGACACCACGTTGCAAGAATGATGTTCTCGAGGCGTAGGCTTCACAAAAATTACTGTTTTTCCAAACTGCCCAGGCGTGGTAATACCAAGTAGTAATTTATACGGAACGCATATGAAATCAAGCGTCGAATCGTCTTAGCAATGCGTCTGCTTGGCGTAGAATTAAACAAAATTGTAAAGTTTTGCCCGTTCATGGAATTGCTACGCCCATAGTTTCAATCGTTCTCTGATAATCTATTGGATATGATTTCGATCGCAATGCCAACAGTGCGACAGGCCAGTCCTGGGATAGAAAATTAAGAAGAGTTTTCTAAAAGCAAGTTTTTTTCATTTGTTCATGTCTATAACACATTTCAAAACTTCAAACACGTTTTTCTCGAAATATAATTTTTCGAAAATGCATGCTGCCTAACTCTAACAATTTTCAATCTTTTAATCTGAAAATTTGACTACAACATTGAAATGACTCTTGAAAGTGAACCACATACAAGTTTTTTGGTTGGTTAGATTTATCAACACATCACTGTCCTTTTTGGTGAAAATTGAACGACTTTACTCAAACACTCACCAATTACGCAAAAATCAATATTTCTAAATTCCCCTACGCGGTTCATTGGCTACATTCATGTAGGTTATATTCTGATTGAAACTAGAACCAATTATAGTGCGAGCCGCAAATGGCCTCAAAATCAGCATGCCTCGGTAGAATTGCTGCAGTGTCGCCATTTTGTAATATTTTCTGACAAAAGTTTTTTGTAGTACACTCAAATATGTGCTCAATAGCTACCCCAACTATTGCGAATATTTCTCTATCATCTTCACTCCTACTAAAAAAAATTTCAAGAAAATGCTTTTCTTCTGCCGTTACAGTGATGTTACCCCTCAGCACCGTTTTTCACTCGCTTAATAAGGTTGTCATGGTGAGCTGTCTAGGAGTATTTCTATTTAGCCTGGGGCTCTAGTGGGAAAGCATATGCCTGTAAACAGAGGGGTTGCAGGATAGACTCTCTCTGCCTGTAATCTAGATTTAACCTCTCAATAACATGAGGAATCGTTAGGAACGACATTTGGGTCGGACTTAACGTTGAGCTGTAAGTCCCCTTTTCGAGAGGAGATAACTGGATAAGTGGAGTCCAATTAAAACACTAGTACCCGGTTATTGAGTCACACGAGATAGTTGTAATGATGAGTCTTATTGGAGAAAATAAAGGATGGAACGACAGACTCCAAAAGAGATTTCAGAGTTCTTCCCAGGGAGATATTATTAATTTTCTGCCACTGTTTCGTGTATGTGAGCAGGCTTTTGCGTTTAAAGATGACAAGGGCATAACACTGCCGCAGACATGATCATGCCTAGTAAGTTATTGTGGTCGATAAGCCTCCGATAGATGATGACTTTCTTTACACAACAACCTTAAAAATCGATAAAAGGGATGTACACTGTTTTTAGGTGGGTCGCATCTTTCATATAACACAATGATATGACTGTGTTTCTTCACGTAGAGCGTAACCTTATTGGTCAATATTAGGAATTACCTACTGTTCGATAACAGCCTATGCAGTTTGTCCGGCTGTTTCCAAGTTGCCAATATAGGATTTAAGTTCACTTGCTTGCCCTTTCCTATTTAGTACAGCAGGAGGATTAGGTTTTAACGTGCCATCGATAAGACAGAGGCAGAGCGGAAGCTCCGTTTGGATGAAGATTGGAGTGGAATCGGTAGTGACCTTTCCGAAGGAAACATCTCATATTCTCTCTAAGTAATTTAGGAGAAACACGGGAAACTTAAATTTAGAAGACCGCACAGGGATTTCAACTCTACTGTGTCTTAATACGAATCAACTGCTCAGACTAGCGAATCATTTAGTTGGATATTTTTTATGTAAGCGACATAACTGTAACCAAGCCAAAGCACAATTAGAGCTCCCCTTTGCGGCGTTAATAGGATGTTACTTCAAACGGCATACGTAAACGCAACGCAAGCCACCTTTCGCTGAGTACGGAGTCGCAGGTCGACTTCGGCGTGCTCTTGTTTCCAAGACTTTTATAGGCAGTATCTGGCTAAAAAATTATTTAATTAACACTGTTAGTAACCAGTGTTAAAAGACCTCGTTACTCAATGAGGAACAGGATCTCTAGATCAGAGGAAACGGCGACAGACGATGCGTCACGCGAACAGTGGCGTCTGTGTTGCTGTGTGCGTGACCACGACCCCGGCGGACATTTAGCGGGCCTTGGAAGGTCCAGGTCCGCAGTGACGTAAGCGCGCACGTGCGTATCGGCTGAGCAACAGTCGTGACGAATATCGAATTCTTCGGCCTAGGGACTGTCCGCTTCGTTGTGTAACGTCATGCCTCCGAACAGCAGCAGCTGTTCTCTCACCATGAAATTACAAATAACAAAGGCCATGACAGTGGATTTTCTTGTATGTACAGGTGTAAGAGAAAATCGGTAACGATGAGATCTGTGTACACACATCAATTGATTATTCTTTAAGAAATTTCTGTTATAGGCATAGGTCCTGAAACTATGTTACAGAGCCGAAATGTATTCAAATTACCGGATATGCATAAACTATTACGTAAGGGTTTATGTGGTTCCACTTATCGTTTCTAATTCTATTGTCATATTCTATCACCCACGTTAGCTTTCGTTACAAATTACTATACATGTTGTATGTATGATACGAGGCTAAAAGCACATAGCAAGTAAACAAATGTACTAAGAATGTTCAGAGCTACTAAGGTTATATCAATAAAAAATACGAGGGATTATGTATTGTTTTAGACGGCCAGGTCTACGCTCAGGTGGGGGCGTATATCTTTAAGTAAGTTAAACGTAAATACGCAGTAGCTCTGTGCATCAGATGGTAATCGTGTGGCAACAATAAATGCAAATAATTTTAACAGAAGTATGAATTATGAATTTACTCTAATTGTGCGACAAGTGATTAGTCTGCACATACTGATTTAAATTAAGTTTAAATTTCTACATATTTAAATTTATACTAGCACATTTGCATGCATTTCAATGGAATCTATGACCGCACATCTGCATCTACAGAAGAAGTACCGGGTGATTAAAAAGTCAGTATAAATTTGAAAACTTAATAAACCACATAATAATATAGATAGAGAAGTAAGAATTGACACACACGCTTGGAAAGACATGGGGTTTTATTAGAACAAAAAAGAAGTATTGCTAGAGTGTGCTCAGCCGCCACTTTCGTCATGCTTGACCTCCCACGTCCCCAGACCTCAGCCCGTGCAATTATTGGCTTTGGGGTTACCTGTAATCGCAGGTGTATCGCGATCGACCGACATCTCTAGGGATGCTGAAAGACAACATCCGACGCCAATGCATCACCATAACTCCGGACATGCTTTACAGTGCTCTTCACAACATTATTCCTCGACTACAGCTATTGTTGAGGAATGATAGTGGACATATTGAGCATTTCCTGTAAAGAAGATCATCTTTGCTTTGTCTTACTTTGTTATGCTAATTATTGCTATTCTTATAAGATAAAGCGGCATCTGTCGGACACTTTTTGAACTTTTGTATTTTTTTTTTGTTCTAATAAAACCCCATGTCATTCCAAGCACGTGTATCAATTTGTACCGCTCTATCTACATTATTCCGTGATTTATTCAGTTTTCAAATTTATACTGACTTTTTGATCACCCGGTACTTGTGCAACATATTGATCTGGGATACCATGTTCTTAAGTTTCAACCACACTTTCACTACCACAGAAGAGGCGAGTTTTTGTAAGTAAGTGTCGTTCTAAGATATGAATGTTCAAGCGCTGCGATTTTCGCCACTTTACTGAAGTCGTAGTATCACAGGAGTACTTTCTGTGGCTGAATGTCCATCTATTTAGGAGACAAGGAACAGGTATATTTAATAGTGTGGGAATTTCCTGTCAGTCAAGAACCTGCATGTATACGGATTTAGAGCAGTGTTTATCTGTAGATTAGATTTATACACGACAGACATTTCCTCCGTTTAATGCAAATTTAGAAACCATTAGATTTATTATAGTGTAGACACAATATAAATCATACTATTACTAATAATAAGAAACAGAAATCAGATAAAGAGGACACAGATTATTGTCGCCTCCATTTTATTTTGCTGCTGTCACATTGGCCGTTCACTTAACAGGTGTTATTGGACAACTGCAATAAATTTTTCAAGCGAAAACGTCATTGTGAGAGTTGGGAGCAAATTTAGTTTCTATGTGAAAGTGCCTGAACAGGGAAAAGATTTTTTTAATGATATACTGCTGGCCATTAACAGTTAGCTTTAGGAAGGATAGCGAAGAAGGCAAGAATAGGTCAGCACAGCACAGGCTGCATGGGTTGTTACGTTGTCTTGTTGAAAGATAACGTCCCAGATACCTCAAAGGTAGAGGACAGCTACGTACCTTAATACGACAGAAATGTCACAGATGCTACGCAAACCTGAGGTTATTTGTTGTGTTGTGTACAAAGCGACAGCCCGAACAATCACGTCATGTACTGGGCCATATGGTGATGCTGAATTCAATCTGGCACCACTCCTTCTCCTCGGATGTTCCACATACGGATACTCATGCTGATTCTCAACACTGATCCGGAACTCGTCTGAAAAGCCGATGTGGTGCCATAACGGCAGTCCTCCATTGAGGTTCTACGTGGTGTTCAGTGGAGCCCTCCTGAACACATCGATCCTGTATTGCCATGACAGTCTCGGAAACTACATCAATGAAATCAATGCAAATAGGAATATCGTTGAACGATAAGCTACAATCTCGATAGATGCTGGCGCTTCAAATTTAGACACATGCTGGTAAACCTTTCTCCTTCTTATGCGAAGAGTAACTCGATCTTCTCACAAACATACAACGTTCAAATACGTTTTCCGAATGAGAAACGCATTGCGTCATCTTTGCTAACATAACGAATACGCATGGTAATACTCATATACGCTCTGCAACACAAGTAGAGAATTACTTTTTCGAAACGCCGCGCTTTTCTCTTATTGCGACTCAGAAGTTTGAAATTTGGTTCAGAGGTACCTACAATCTTCGTCTGTAATCGTGAAAAAGCGTGGCGCCCTGCGACGGCACCCTTGCGCTCGGCAACGCTTCAAACAGCAAGGTTTAGAAACTGGCGAAGAAGAGGCCAAAGCTTAGTTCACGTGACGTCTAACGTGGGTTAATAATGTCACATTGGCACCAAATTTCATCACAGCTCTACCTAATGGCACCGTAGACGTGTCACACGGTGGGAAGGTCGTCAAACCCCCTCCTGCCCACATTTCACCCCCTCTTTTGAAGCCTCGGTGATGGACGTCAAAACTGCAAAACATAGCGCTGAAATACCGCGCATTTCTTGTGGGTGGCAGAGGAAATCATTTCAGATCCCCCCACACTTAGAAACGACAAGAAAGTGTCTCAGCAGGTGGCATAAAGGTCGTCAGTGAAACCACACCACTGTGTGGATCGTACTAAGATCACTTATTCATCTCACCTAAGAAACTAAATAAGTATGATAAATATGATCTGTTTGTTTTCAAATTTGGTATAGGAACTTTTAGAATTTAGAAGAATAGTGGTTAAATTTTCATGAACATAACTTTAATAGTTTTCAAAATATAAAAAACCTATTAAAAAGTACTTAACCAACTCTTAGTAAAGTAAATTCAGATAGGAATCAGACAGTTTAAGTTTCTTTGTCATTTGAAAATACTAACATTACTCTCAGTGTGCAGAAGTTATTTTTAAAGAATTTTAGTTTTGAACTTTTAATAATCTTGCTTTCGTAAGGAAAATAATAGTTCAAAAGTTGATATTTATATCTTGTGTTAGAGTGAGAGTAGATGAGAGTGAATGTGAGTGTGTATGTGGGGACATACGTCAAATTTCAATTTTATAGTGTATTACACCATGTGTAACTAGCAAGTGTTAGGTAACTAGGATGTCCTGAAAACGGTGAATCCCCCTAACTGGTGGATGACGTATGTCTAGGAGCGTTTACTTTTGTAATAAGGCAGCCAGAAAGATAGTAAGAGGATACTTAGTTCTAAAGTATATTTCAAGCATGAGTTTCTTTTGATTTTCGTTTCGTTTGGTTTTATGGAACATTTTGTGAAATTTTGCAATATGAAATAGTGTAGATGCATCTGCGAATGTTGATTGGAGTAAAGCGGTTTGCTCCCGAAAATGATCATGAAAAGTTAATCCGATTGGATGACCATTTTGATCAACCAATGAGAGAGAAGTCTTTCCCGCGTAATTGAATGAGTTATATGCCCTGTGAGCGACGGCATTCAGCTAGCCGTGGAGCCGCTGTCGGACAAGAAGGTCATGTTAAATGTGTCCGAAAAAATTATCTGTAAGATGTAGAAATGACGGTTAAATCGTGCTCGGCTTATATCGCCGTGTTAGCAGATGCAATTACGGACATTTCTGTGAAGTTTTGAGAAGTTTTGGAATGTTGGTTGCAGAATAAATCGAGTGTGAAACTGTCTGCCTTTGGGAATATTGCGCGTGGCGTGTTCCGTACGCATGTACAGAACATTTTGGCGAGCATCTTCTTTCGAAGAATCCACTAAAAAGGACCGAATGTGAACACGTTTCGTAACAGAGTATTTCCTGTGTGAATCTCGTAATATTTCGGACTGGAGTTAGCACTTTTCTTGTTGTCTTACACGTGATATAAGCTGCACTAACTAGTAGTAGATGTGCTACCAACATAAATGTGGGCTTGGTGACATCATAAATGAAAAGGACCGAAATAAAACATCAGTATCTACAAACAAACATTTTCAGTGAAGAAAGGAAGTACCCACTTTCCCCATTATTAATAGAGATTTACAAGTTTATCTTGTTACTCGAATTACGCGGACTTTGTAATCGCAAATATGGACGGTGGTTTTCTTCAACGCTGCTTTTCAAATGGCTCTGAGCACTATGGGACTTAACATCTTAGGGCATCAGTCCCCTAGAACTACGCCGGCCGAAGTGGCCGTGCGGTTAAAGGCGCTGCAGTCTGGAACCGCAAGACCGCTACGGTCGCAGGTTCGAATCCTGCCTCGGGCATGGACGTTTGTGATGTCCTTAGGTTAGTTAGGTTTAACTAGTTCTAAGTTCTAGGGGACTAATGACCTCAGCAGTTGAGTCCCATAGTGCTCAGAGCCATTTGAACCAACCCCTAGAACTTAGAACTATTTAAACCTAACTAACCTAAGGACATCACATAACACTCAGTCATCACGAGACAGAGAAAATCCCTGACCCCGCCGGGAATCGAACCCGGGAACCCGGGCGTGGGAAGCGAGAACGCTACCGCACGACCACGAGCTGCGGACTCAACACTACTTTTCTCGTCGTCTACATAGTACTTAAGAATGCAGGGCAACGGGTGGTGAACGGACGCTATACTGAGGTAGGTGGACATCAATAATTAAATCGCAAAACGCAGCGCACCAACCCTGCCCCGCCGCAGCAGTACAAAACCTAAAAAGTGGCGACAGCTACCCCTGCTCTCCACATGACATAAAATTTAAGTTATCTAACCAGTTGCAAATACTGAATGCAAGTGAAATGCCCTTGAGTTAAACTCATCCAAGCGTTAAGTAAAGTTAATTCTCAATACCGAATTATAGTTGTTAAGATGCATATGAAATGCGTGTAAACTATCCAAGCCATTTTTGAACAGGAACTGCCTGTACTGGCAGTATAATCATATTCGAACTCAAAACAGATCACATGGCCAAACTTCATACCACATCAAAACCACTTGGCCAGGAATACAATGTATGTTCATGTCAAAAATCCTGCTGTGCTCATATGAACGCTCACTCCAGAAATATCTCTACGCTTTGTCTGTACGTTCACTACTTGCATCTATTGGTAACTCGCAAGCGGCATAACAGAAACATTCATTCGTGTAACGTTTGTCTGCACTTATTTAAAATGCCATAGGTAACTGTAGTGTGGAAGTGAAATACGCACTGTTGTTAGCCTTTTGTGTAAAAAAAATTGAAAACAGTAAGTGAAGTCGGCAACCATCTGTCGTTACTGTAGACTCGTTGCAGAAAATTGATGCAGAAACTCAATAAAACAGACATTTTATAACGTGGCCCACATCTAATGCGTTCATTTCGTATTTCAAGGAGTGTTCACTATGACAATCTTACAGAACGCTTAAACTACCAGAAGTTGTGCTCACTGCAGGTACCGAAAATGATGACTGAAGTGTACAATACCAGTTGACTAGCCAATGTCTTGAACTTCCTTGATTTGAACACTTGTGAAAGAGGCGAATATTTGAACTGAATTGTCATTGGAGACGAAACATGTGTGGCTCGTGTTATAACAGAATTGAAACAACACTCCACTGAATATCTGCATATGATATCAGCAAAGAACATAAAGTTCATAGGAAAAATTGTATGTACTGTGTTTTAGGATATAGAGATGGAATCACCTGCATTTTTTTAGGTCACAAGATAATACAATAAATACTGACACGTGATGTCAGAGCTTAACAATACTTAATCGAGCAATGAATACTAAAATGCGTGACAAGATCAAGAGAGGGGTTATTTTACTTCTTGACAATGTCCGTTCACATGCGCGTTAGGACACAAATCTTATCTCAAATAGCTGGGAGCAACCTGCTCTCTTTGAATTAACCCAGAGTTCCTCCTGCACTAGAAGAAAGACTTAGGTCATTACCAAGAAAACGACAAAGATATGAAAACAACCATTCTGCTGTAGTAGGAAGATCTCATGGTAAATTTTGACGATATTTCACTGAAGCCAGTTTAGGCCAATAACCACACATTTACCAAATATCTCAGATGTCTCATTCAGACCTATATTTACTGCGATGTTTTTACTTCTATTATCCTATACTTCCCCTAGTGTCACTTTTTGCTATTAATTATTTATACACTCTGTGTATATATACAAATTTCTTAGTTAAATCTTTGTGTTGTCAGACGCCAACGTTATGTTTGTAGCTCAGAACCAAACCCATAACCTACATCTTCGAAATAGAGGAGGAGGAGCAGGGTGGACGTATGGGGTAATGTGCCTAACTTTTTTTCCTAAAATTATTCTTGATAAGTGTATTTGCAATCCAATTTCACATACTCGAATACTGACTAGGCCCTAATCAAAAAAAGTCTATCGCGTCTTCGCAACTTCATTGCTCACCGAGATAGAAGTGACGGTATTTTTTAAAAGAAATATGGTAACTTTTGCGAGGAGATAGCAGATCTACGTGAGACATAATCGCTGATAAAGGTTTTTGTTGTTCTGACAAGAAATTATGGAGAAAAATATAACATGTGGGTTTGATACTATAACTGCTGTCGTTTCAATGGCCCGCCGCCTGTACGTATACGTTGACAAGTGCCTTGCTATTGGTGGAACTTATTTTTGAAGCGAACTGAGACATATATTTTCAGTTAGTAATACAAGAATTTTAAAAATTTCACCTGAATTTTTTCTTTAAAAAGACGTCTTGTGTGACATATGTGTTCTGAGAATTAGCATTACCACAGATTACATAACCATTGCGTCTGACACACCTGAAAAGAATACTGATCCTACCCGTTCGATCGGAGTATCGACCGAAGACTGCAGTGCCATTCAGTCCTAAAATCGTGTTTGCTTACACAGGTCAATGAATCTGTAATACAATCTGCGATGCAACGTCGAGATAGTGTAGTTTGTTTACAAACCGTTCTGTTGCAAGTGTTTTATATCTATATATCTTGTTCAAAATATTTGTCAGATGTGGGGTTCGAACCCACGCTCCCTCTCGGGAACCAGAACTTACGTCTGGCGCCTTAGACCGCTTTTTTTTCATAAAAACATTTCTTAAAATAACAATGTTACACATTCCAAACACATACTAAGTTATACATACATGAAGTTATTTAAACAAAACAGTTTGATCATTTCAGTTATGCTGACGTTAAGGAAAGACAACAGAAGAATGTGTTACTGACTAAATTACCAGAAAGAATTACGTTAAACATCAAGAAATTTTTTTTTAAAGACAATCAAACTTCAACCTGAAGAAGTAAAACCTGCACTTTGAATTACATGAGCTGCAATCTTTACAGAAGCATAATTTCTTTATGATGGATATCAGAAAGTTGGTGGGATAATTTTAAATATAAAACAATTTAATAATCATATTAGGCAATTTCTGAAAGACTTGAGAATGGCGTAAAGGAGATATATAATGAAGTTGACTAGCCTTACAACTACACTTTCTGGACATTAATTGAATCTTAAGTATCTGAAGTGATCAGATCTATATAATGTTGAGTGGTACTTAGGTAAATAAATTAGTGAAATCAAAGTGAACTAGAAATTAGAATATAAATGAAAAACTTGGTTTAGTTTAGAGAGTTACATACTGGCATTCAGCGGGCAGAACAGAAGAGACAATGACCATGAAGTCAGCAAGTTCCACATAAGCGGGCGCTGTCGATTCAGCCGTCAGGGCATCGCCCGACTGGCTCACGTGTTTCTCAGTTGTCGCATGTGAGCAAAGGCCCTCGCCTACATTCCAAGAGCCAATGACCGACGTTAAGAAGATTCTTCCAGAAGCTTTTCAACGTGACGGAAGAGGCAATGACCGGCTCACGTGTTTCTCAGTCGTCACATGCGATCAGAGGCCCCCGCCTACATTCCAAGAGCCAATGACCCAGGTCAAGAAGATTCTTCGAGAAGCTTTTCAAC
This sequence comes from Schistocerca americana, assembly GCF_021461395.2. Taxonomy (NCBI): domain Eukaryota; kingdom Metazoa; phylum Arthropoda; class Insecta; order Orthoptera; family Acrididae; genus Schistocerca; species Schistocerca americana. The sequence goes on from NC_060130.1 coordinate 538,176,627, forward strand.
GTGACAGAAGAGGCAATGGCCGTGAAGTCGTTCACCTCCAGTGAACTGAAGTGAATAAATACGCGAGACGCGGTGGGCCCGACAGATGAAGACAGAGGAAGACGGATGAAGACGGGGACGAAGACGAAGACGGAGACGAAGACGGGGACGGAGACGAAGACGAGAGACGAAGGAAGAAAAGAAGAGCAGCAGTAGTTTTCAGTCAGTTTCGGTGCTGAAGACCGTCATGCAAGAAGAGACTGCTTCATGCACAGACGCACCAAGTCCGCCGCTGTAATGGAATAGCAAGCAGCAGCCGCGGCGCCAGAAGACAGAAGTTAAAAGGTATTTGAAGTCTGTTTTTTACATACCCGGGTGACTCGTGAGGACGGGAAGGAGACGGCCTCACATCAGTAGTCACCTGTGAGCTGGGATGAAGAGCTGACAGCCGAAGACTGGCAAGCGGGAGTCCGTGGTTCGAGTCCGCCACACTGGCCTTCTCCCGCCGCACCGCTCCGCTGGCCGACGCAGAACACACGCGGCCGCTTAGAGAAGAGAAACACTGGGACGCCGCACCCAAGGTATCATCCGATGCACGATTTCGCTCGCAATAATTAAACGGGCCACCTCGCGCTGCGCGTCTCCAGTCAACTGGGCGAGACGGCGACACGAGATACACACCGCTACGCGTAATCAGACGCCGCCGCCGCCGCCGCCGCCGCCGCTGCCGCAGCAGAAGACTTCACAAACGACACAGCTGCCGCTCTCCGAACCAGAACATCCCGTAAGATACAGTTGTACAAATCTTCAATAAAAGTTATCTTATGTAAAAATGATGTTTCATTCGACCTCATACCCGAGCCAAGGAAGAACCCACCCTGCCCACATGTTATTAAGAGAGAAAAGTTAATTTATTTAATATTTTCACCCTGACAGAATGCTTTAGAATGCTCATCCTGACAATTGACAGCATCAAAAGAGAAAACCCAGTTACATTGAGTGACAGAAGTGTCACATTTAGTATCACAACTGTTACATTTGGTGTCAGAGAAAAAACCCTTGGCTCAATATGAGGTGTGAATGACAGTCACTAAAGGTCCACAGTTAGTATTTTTTAATGTGTGAAGGGATAGAGGTTTGCATAGCAGTCGTAATATTTAGAAGTGTATTTTCTCTCATGATTTTAAGAGTTTGTCAGAAATATTTAAACATCTTTTAAATTCAGTATAGGAAGATTGTGTAACTAACAGTTTGTAAAATGATGACACGAAATCGTACAAAGTCAGAGTCAGCACCACAAGCGGTTTCTACTGAGGAAGCTATTCAGATCTTAGTTAATCAGATAGAACAGCTTAAAAGTGATAATAATGCATTATTTAAACAGTTGAGTGAGGTTAGGCAAACCAGTTCAATCCCTCCCACCCTAGATTCCTCAGCAGCAGCCTTAGTAACTCCTTTTTCAGGTAAACCTGGCGAGGACATAACAGCCTCTTTTGATGATTTAGTAGCAGCTGCAAAGTTAGGATCATGGTCAGATGAACAGCTCTTACAAATGACAAAGTTAAGATTGACAGGAGAGGCTAAAGCACACGTTTTATACCATGAAGAATTACGGAATGCTTCAACATTTGAGGAATTGAAGAAAGGATTGCTTAAACGTTTTCAAAAACAGAACAGCTGTAGATTTTATAGGGAACAGTTAAACACTATCACTCAGAGGCAAAACGAGTCGTTAGAAAGCTTTGTAGATAGGATTAGAAAAGTTAATATTAACACCTATCAGTTGACAACTAGTGATGAAGCAAATAAAGTTATTTTACAAGAGGCAGAAGATAGAGCTCTGGATACATTTTTACGTGGGTTACCTCCTGAAACGTCCCGTCGTGTCAGGGCAGAGTTTCCTAAAAATTTAGCAGAAGCTGTATCTGTGGCGACAGCTTTCGAAGAAATAGACATTGCCACCAGATACAAGGAGAAGCGAAATGTATTTTTAGCAGGAGTACGATGTTTTAGGTGCGATCGACACGGACATATAGCAAAAAACTGCAGACAACCTCAATGCACTAATTGTCAAAGAATAGGTCACACATTCAAGGAATGCAGGTCTAAGAAAGTTTTTGGAAATAGAAATCAGTTAAACTCAAACGGGAATGTCGGAGCCGCCGCCAGGCGTTCCCAATAAAATTTCATGCCATTAAGGCGAATGTGAAGGCGGAATGCTGGTTATCTGCTACCATACAGGATAAAGAGGCAAGGATACTGGTGGATACAGGCGCAAACGTATCAATAGTAAGTAATGAATGTATTGGAGAAAAGAAATATGACCCTCCAAGGTATAGATTGAATGGAGTAGGAGGAGGTACAGTTAAGTCATTAGGATGTACATCATTGATTTTCTATATTCACGGTGTACAATTTCAAGAAGATGTAGAAGTGGTAACAAAGGTAACTGACGGGTACGACGCGATCCTAGGGTTGGATTTCCTGAATAAACATCACGCTAAAATCGACCTCAGACAGCAAACTGTAGAACTTAGCGGAATAGTGTTTCAGCTAGGTGACACCGCTGCAAAGGGCCCTCTGCTGCAAGATTTCCCTAACCGGAAGGCGAAATCAACTATACTGCGTGCAACGTCCTTGAAGGTTGATTCGCGGGATCAGATACCATCTGGCTCAGGAAAACTTCTCTGGATGACCGTTGACCACGAAGTACCTACAGATACAGTGTGTCTAATAGAGCCTTTAGAGGAAAATGAGGAATTAGATTTATCACATTGTTTTGTACGTAGGAGTGTTGTACGGGTTCAAGACGTTGAGGGAGAAAGAAAAGTACCGGTACATATTGACAATTTCGGAGTGGAGGACAAAGAGTTGCATAAGGGAATATTAGTAGCTACAGTCAGTACTTTTGAAGAAGAAGATTTCATTTGGTCAGGCATTAATGATGGTCAGAAACCAGACGCCTATAAAACCGCATTGCGCCAGAAGATTGAGCATTTGAAAGGAAAGCATAGAGACCCGATAGAAGCAGTTTTAGTTGAGTTCCAAGATTTATTTAATGCAGAAGGTCCATTGCCAGCAACAGACATCACACAGCATAGGATCCCAACAGGAAATAGCCCCCCAGTTTATAGGAAGCCTTATAGAGTTGCGCATCACTTACAGCCAGTACTGGATGAATTTATAGAACAGCATCTAAAAGATGGAATTATAGAATATTCTGATTCTCCTTATAATTCAAATATCGTAATTATTCCAAAGAAGTCTCCCGACGGTACGAAACGATATAGATTTTGTTGTGACTACAGACACCTTAACAAACAAACTATCTCAGATGTTTATCCTCTTCCAAACATATCATTGACAGTTTGGGTAACAGTAAATACTTTTCAACAATCGATTTACGTAGCGGATATCATCAATTGGAAGTTGCACCTGAAGATAGGCATAAAACAGCATTTTCTACCCCTGGAGGCCACTGGCAATTTAAAAGAATGCCTTTCGGTTTGAAAAATACACCAGCAACTTTTCAAAGACTACTCGATGGAGTATTGCGAGGACTCAAAACTCAGCAATATTGTGTATATCTAGACGATATTATTGTATTCTCCAGAGACATTAATGAACATGCTGTGCGTCTGTGTAATGTTTTTCAGAGACTTAGAAAAGCTAAATTAACATTAAATATGGAAAAATGTAGTTTTGCATTGACAGAGGTTACATACCTAGGGCATGTCTTTAGTGAAAAAGGAATTAAAACAGATCCTCGATTAACTTCGGCAGTTAAGGACTTCCCAACACCACAACGCGTTAAGGAAGTACAAAGTTTCATTGGTCTCGCATCGTATTACCGAAAATATGTTCAAAATTTTGCTGAAATTGTCCGACCCTTAACCCAATTATTGAAAAAGGGTGCAAAATTTCATTGGTATGAAGATTGTGAATCTGCATTTCAAACCCTTAAAGATAAGTTAACACACAGTCCTGTATTAGCCTACCCAGATTATAATAAGTAATTTATTTTATCCTGTGACGCAAGTGGTCATTCAGTAGGAGTTGTTTTGAGTCAGAATATTAATGGCGCGGAACACCCCATAGCCTACGCTTCGAGACAACTAACAACAGCAGAAAGAAATTATTCCACAACGGAGAAAGAATTGTTAAGTGTTATTTATGGTATCAAATACTTTAAATGCTACTTGTATGGTAGAAAATTCAAGGTTATTACAGACCACGCAGCTTTAAAATGGTTGCTTGGATTAAAGGATCCATCTAGTCGTCTCACGCGTTGGGCCCTATGTCTTTCCGAAATGGATTTCGAAGTTATCCATAAACCAGGCAAAAAACACACGAATGCAGATTGCCTAAGTCGGAAAATAGCACTTTTGGAAGCAACAGGCCGAGATACTGAGGACTGGAGAAAGGCACAAGATGAGGATACAGAATGTAAAAAATACGCAACTCAAAAACAATTTTGCTTTGAAGATGGTGTATTATGCCGTAAAACAAAACTTGGACCGCGAATTGTTGTTCCCCAACACCTTAGACAAGAAATAATGGCAGAGGCCCACGATCATATCCTTGCAGGACACGGTGGACTGCAGACAATCGAAAGACGTGTAGCAGAGCGATTTTGGTGGCAAACCAGAAAGCAGGATGTTGCGCAGTACGTTCGTAATTGCATTGCGTGCGCACAAAGAGCTGAACTTTCTCGTTCAAAAATACCCTTACAGAGGCTCCCCGAGGCTTCATGTCCATTTCAAATCTGTGGACTGGATCTCTACGGGCCATTTCATAAAACACCTGCTGGTAATAAGTATGTTCTTACAATTATCGATCACTTTTCACGCTATCTAGCTATGGTGAGTCTCCCAGATCAGCAAGCAAATACAGTTGCCCAAGCTTTAGTTAACAACTGGATACTTAAATTTGGCGTACCTGAAGCTATTATCACAGATCAGGGATCTAATTTTATGTCTGAATTAATGAAACAGCTATGCCACTTATTAAAAATACGCAAATTACGCACAACTCCGTTACACCCTCAGTGCAACGGGCGCACAGAAAGAGTTCATCGGACAATTGGCAAGATGCTTAGTTATTATATTAACGAACAACATTCTAATTGGGATACGTATTTACCAATAATCGTGTCGGTATACAACGCCAAAACGCATGAAGCAACTGGCATGTCACCTTATGAAGTGGTCTATGGAAAAAAAAATGCCGTCCCCTTTTGATGTAATCAGGCAGAAAAACGGAAAAGTCGGAGAAACAGTAAGAGATTTCAGTCGAATGATGAAGGATGTATGGAAAAAGGTTCAAAAATCTAATACAAAGGCTTTGGAACGACAGGAAAGATTAGGTAATACCCAAGCTAAATATCCAAATTACAAAATCGGTCAGTGGGTTATGCTTTCAACTCTTTACATAGCGAAAGGAAAAACGAAGAAATTTGTAACAAACTACAGAGGTCCTTATCAAATTATTGAGATCACGTCACCAGTCAACGTTAAATTACAACTGCCCACCCGAACTACCATTGTCCATGCAAGTCGTTTAAAACCTTTTAAGGGCGCTCCAGATGTAATTCCTTCAACAATAGTGTCTGCTTTTCCGAAGGGTGGAGGAAGCTCCCGTAAAGGAAAAAGAGTGGCCACGCCAGCACAACATACAGACATGGCACCATACAATCTCCGTTCAAGGGTGCGAACGTCCTAGTTGAATCTTAGTAGACTGTGGACAGTATACAAATGTAAATAATTAATAAATTATAATGGTTTATTTTTTAAGAAAAAAAAGGTTGAACGTAGATTGATGTAGATCTTGTAGTTAACAATGTATTTCCTCTTTTCTTTATTTTTGTTTTTACTAGGTCCGTAGGTCTATAACCATGTTGTTCGCTTTTTTCACAAAACGCCATGCAAGCATTTCCTACATAAAACCTATCCTACCTCAATTACTCCCTTGACAGTTCCCTTCTGAAGTCATAAACTCACAGCAAGGCAAAATTGATGCCAATGTTATGATGCAACATGTCTTAAAATTAAAAGGTGAACGCAAAACTAAAATTATAATGCTAGGAATGGGTATATCTGAAACCTTTGTGTTGGTGTTTCTGCTTTGTACAGTTTCCTTTTATTTAAGACCAAAAAATAAGCCAAATAATAATATACCACTTCATCAAATCCCTGTTAACTGGATACCACATTCTTAACTGGTGTACTTAAGTAGCTACTTTTGAGCATTAGTGTATTAATTTTGTTTATTGTACTTCATTCTTTATTAAACAGTCTCTTGTTAAAATAAACAATACTGTAGAATAGATATTCTTGCATTAGTATAGGGTAGATTAAACAGCTGTTGCTCTGAAATTTTCTAAGTGCAAAATCTACTTTTTGTTTATTCATTGTCATCAAGATTTGTTACACTTATTACAACCATTTATGTAAGAACTATGTGGTTCCTGACCGTACAGTGCTTTTGTAAATTGATAAAGTATTTTCCACATACTTAATGTGAAGCGTGTGTAATCTTCTAAGTCGAGAGTTTTCAGTGCTTGTGCTTTTCCCGTGTGAAGAGTGGAGGAATGTTGAGTGGTAAATTCCAGGGCGAATTGCTCCGAAGGGTGGAGGAATGTTGAGTGGTACTTAGGTAAATAAATTAGTGAAATCAAAGTGAACTAGAAATTAGAATATAAATGAAAAACTTGGTTTAGTTTAGAGAGTTACATACTGGCATTCAGCGGGCAGAACAGAAGAGACAATGACCGTGAAGTCAGCAAGTTCCACATAAGCGGGCGCTGTCGATTCAGCCGTCAGGGCATCGCCCGACTGGCTCACGTGTTTCTCAGTTGTCGCATGTGAGCAAAGGCCCTCGCCTACATTCCAAGAGCCAATGACCGACGTTAAGAAGATTCTTCCAGAAGCTTTTCAACGTGACGGAAGAGGCAATGACCGGCTCACGTGTTTCTCAGTCGTCACATGCGATCAGAGGCCCCCGCCTACATTCCAAGAGCCAATGACCCAGGTCAAGAAGATTCTTCGAGAAGCTTTTCAACGTGACAGAAGAGGCAATGGCCGTGAAGTCGTTCACCTCCAGTGAACTGAAGTGAATAAATACGCGAGACGCGGTGGGCCCGACAGATGAAGACAGAGGAAGACGGATGAAGACGGGGACGAAGACGAAGACGGAGACGAAGACGGGGACGGAGACGAAGACGAGAGACGAAGGAAGAAAAGAAGAGCAGCAGTAGTTTTCAGTCAGTTTCGGTGCTGAAGACCGTCATGCAAGAAGAGACTGCTTCATGCACAGACGCACCAAGTCCGCCGCTGTAATGGAATAGCAAGCAGCAGCCGCGGCGCCAGAAGACAGAAGTTAAAAGGTATTTGAAGTCTGTTTTTTACATACCCGGGTGACTCGTGAGGACGGGAAGGAGACGGCCTCACATCAGTAGTCACCTGTGAGCTGGGATGAAGAGCTGACAGCCGAAGACTGGCAAGCGGGAGTCCGTGGTTCGAGTCCGCCACACTGGCCTTCTCCCGCCGCACCGCTCCGCTGGCCGACGCAGAACACACGCGGCCACTTAGAGAAGAGAAACACTGGGACGCCGCACCCAAGGTATCATCCGATGCACCATTTCGCTCGCAATAATTAAACGGGCCACCTCGCGCTGCGCGTCTCCAGTCAACTGGGCGAGACGGCGACACGAGATACACACCGCTACGCGTAATCAGACGCCGCCGCCGCCGCCGCCGCCGCCGCTGCCGCAGCAGAAGACTTCACAAACGACACAGCTGCCGCTCTCCGAACCAGAACATCCCGTAAGATACAGTTGTACAAATCTTCAATAAAAGTTATCTTATGTAAAAATGATGTTTCATTCGACCTCATACCCGAGCCAAGGAAGAACCCACCCTGCCCACATGTTATTAAGAGAGAAAAGTTAATTTATTTAATATTTTCACCCTGACAGAATGCTTTAGAATGCTCATCCTGACAATTGACAGCATCAAAAGAGAAAACCCAGTTACATTGAGTGACAGAAGTGTCACATTTAGTATCACAACTGTTACAATAATCAGTCTTTCACTGCAAAACTGACTTACGCATCACAGTGCAAAAATGAACAGGGCAATGTGCCAGCTATTGAATATTACATTTATCAGATAGAATCTTATGGTTTTAACCAATCAATAAGGACATTTCTATAAAAACTGTCTATTTCCAAATTTCTAGTATAAGCCAACAATGCACCTTTAATGTTTTCTGTTTTGACACTATTAGACACACAATCTCCATGTCACATAAGTTCTGTACATTAGCTTATAAATTTCAAACACTACTCTCTGAAGTAGAAAAAGCACACATCATAAAATACTGTAAAATCGTAAATAGTTCCCTTAAGGTAACTGCAATACATCACTGTCAACACAGTCTTCTTTTTTATATTAACCAATGCCCATTCTTTCAAATACAATTTTTAACATATTACCGAACTTTTTCTTGTGATTCGAATAGCTTCTAATTTTGTGGAACTCACACAGCATGTGTACCTTGAACTCTATGATGCTATCGGATCCTAATTTGTTAAGGACGTAGTTAACAAAATTTCTCAGCAACCAGTACACAGCGTTATTTTTTGCTTCTGGGAAATAGCGTGCTTCAGGCCTGTGTATCAATGACAGCGATATATACTCAGGGGATGTTCTTGTAATCAGTGCTATTTACTCCCGGATCCACTTCCAACTATTCATGTGACCACTGGAAGTATATCTATGAATTACTGTGTCAACTAGATGGCATTGTTGACATAAATTTGTTTCACAGAGTCCGATTGTGTGCAGTCTTTCATTGGTGCTAACTATGTTGTTAACTGTCTTGTACCATGACGTTTTTATATTAGACTTAAGCACATTAGAACTAATGTTTTTCCAAATCTCAGTCCACTCAATGTTTGGAAACTGTCGTTCTATTTTGTTTCTTCCTTCGCTTTTCTTTCGTTCCCGCATTATGGCTCTCGGTGTTAAGTGTCGGGACTGCCTGAGTTCGACACTAACATAACTAAACTCAACACAGAAAATCCTCACGTGCTTTAAGCGACTGTTGATATGCTGCACGTCAATCGGCGGAAGCAGGCTTGGAGGTTTAATGATCTCGAAAAGTTGGCTGGTTATGCTTTCTCGCGAGTCTCTTATTAAATTAGCTCGCCTTTTGATAAAAAAGAGCAGAGGCTTTATCCGTTATATCAGTTAATCCTAGTCCACCATTTTTAGGATCTAAAGTGGCTACTTTAGCAGGTACTCTGAACACTTCACCTCTCCACAAAAATTTTGTGATTTTGGACATTATTCTCCTCGCTATCATTCTCGGTATTGGAAACAGCTGGGCAGTATAATAAGCCTTAGCAAGGATGCATGAGTTGATATATTGTGTTCTTTGAACTTGGTTCATATATCGAGTTAAATTCTCTACAATGGCTCCTTGCACTTTATCTGCTGCAACTTTCCAATTTAAAGCCGTCATTTTCATAGGGCATGCTGTCAGGGTGATCCCAAGTGTTTTATGTTGTCGGACTAATTTTGCCCACTCGACGTTGATATTATCAAAACCTCTGAGATTTAACATCTTACTTTTTTTTCCGTTTGCATTGGCTCCAGATGCTCTACAGTACGAATCAATCACTGTTGCTAGCGTGGTTACCTCGTCATTATTCCTTATAATGACACCTATATCGTCAGCATAGGCCCTTATAACTGTCTTGTTTCCTGATAATGTTAAGCCTTTTAATGTAGCATGGACATGTCGGAGGAAAGGTTCCAGCGAAATTGCGAAGAGCGACATGGACAGAGGACTTCCTTGAGGAACACCTCGTTGTATTTGCATCGGCCTGGATTGTTGACAATTCACCGCTATTTTAGCATTTATTCCAGTTGCTATGTTCTTAATCAACTGTATAACCCTATCGTTGAAACCTATTTTCTTCAATGTCTGTAGAAGATATTCATGGTTTACTACATCGAACGCCTTATAAAAATCTAAAAACAATAAAGCACACTTTGTTTGTTACAGAAGTTATTGCAATGATATCCCTGAATTCCGCTAGATTTTGAAAAATGGTTCTGCCTTGCGCACAGTTCTGATGTTGACTAATAATTTTATCTGTAAGGCATGAAATTCTCTTGTTTATTATTCTAGCTATTAATTTATAATCAGAATTCAGCAGTGAAATTGGACGAAAATTATTTAAATCTTTGTTTCCATTATTTTTTGGCACCAGAACAATTTTACTCTCCTTAAACTCAGCCGGAATCATTTTACCCTGAATAACCTCATTTACAATGTCCGTGATTTTCGCACCTACTATTGGCCAGTAACGGATGTAAAACTCTGCTGGCAGACCATCCGGTCCTGGGGATTTTTTTGGTGGTGAGGCGCACAGAGTCTCATACACGTCTTCTTCACTGACAACCTCGAGAAAATTTTCGTTGTCATCTTCTGTCAGCTGTGGGGCTAGGATGTCAAGGAATTCTTCCAAGGAAGCATCACTACTTTGATGTACAGAATATAGCTCGCAATAATAGCGATAAATCTCGTCCATGATATCCTGCTGGGTTCTGAGAATCGTACCGTGTTTTGTTCGAATTTCTTCAATAAAAGTCCTTCTCCCGTTTTTCGTATGCTTCACTAAATGATATAGGGAAGTAGTTTCATCTGCTGACACCGAATTTGCCTTCGATTTTATTTTCAACCCTTCCATTTGACTTCTCTTGATATTAAGTAGCTTGGCTTTGACTTTTTTGATGTCTGCTATCCGAAGTGAGGAACCTGCTGAGACTTGATCATATAGATCTCTCAAAACGGAATAGTAATACTCTATAGTGCATTTCATTTCCCTTGCGCTCTGGGCACTGTATTTAATAAGAACTTTCCTCAACTTTGGCTTTGCCATTTTAACCCACCAGTCAATAGCAGTGGCATATCTACTACGGGCTCGCAGGCGTATTGCCCATGTTTCTTTAATCAGATCTTCTAAATCATGATTTACTAACAAGGAAGTGCTCAAATTCCACTGATTCTTGAATCGGCGAACCGGCTGTCTTGTTAGATTTATGCAAGCTAAGACACTTGAATGGTCTGAAAAGTACGCAGAAATGGTTTCTACTTTTGTCACGGAAGTTACAAGATTTTTAGAAATACACTCCTGGAAATGGAAAAAAGAACACATTGACACCGGTGTGTCAGACCCACCATACTTGCTCCGGACGCTGCGAGAGGGCTGTACAAGCAATGATCACACGCACGGCACAGCGGACACACCAGGAACCGCGGTGTTGGCCGTCGAATGGCGCTAGCTGCGCAGCATTTGTGCACCGCCGCCGTCAGTGTCAGCCAGTTTGCCGTGGCATACGGAGCTCCATCGCAGTCTTTAACACTGGTAGCATGCCGCGACAGCGTGGACGTGAACCGTATGTGCAGTTGACGGACTTTGAGCGAGGGCGTATAGTGGGCATGCGGGAGGCCGGGTGGACGTACCGCCGAATTGCTCAACACGTGGGACGTGAGGTCTCCACAGTACATCGATGTTGTCGCCAGTGGTCGGCGGAAGGTGCACGTGCCCGTCGACCTGGGACCGGACCGCAGCGACGCACGGATGCGCGCCAAGACCGTAGGATCCTACGCAGTGCCGTAGGGGACCGCACCGCCACTTCCCAGCAAATTAGGGACACTGTTGCTCCTGGGGTATCGGCGAGGACCATTCGCAACCGTCTCCATGAAGCTGGGCTACGGTCCCGCACACCGTTAGGCCGTCTTCCGCTCACGCCCCAACATCGTGCAGCGCGCCTCCAGTGGTGTCGCGACAGGCGTGAATGGAGGGACGAATGGAGACGTGTCGTCTTCAGCGATGAGAGTCGCTTCTGCCTTGGTGCCAATGATGGTCGTATGCGTGTTTGGCGCCGTGCAGGTGAGCGCTACAATCAGGACTGCATACGACCGAGGCACACAGGGCCAACACCCGGCATCATGGTGTGGGGACCGATCTCCTACACTGGCCGTACACCACTGGTGATCGTCGAGGGGACACTGAATAGTGCACGGTACATCCAAACCGTCATCGAACCCATCGTTCTACCATTCCTAGACCGGCAAGGGAACTTGCTGTTCCAACAGGACAATGCACGTCCGCATGTATCCCGTGCCACCCAACGTGCTCTAGAAGGTGTAAGTCAACTACCCTGGCCAGCAAGATCTCCGGATCTGTCCCCCATTGAGCATGTTTGGGACTGGATGAAGCGTCGTCTCACGCGGTCTGCACGTCCAGCACGAACGCTGGTCCAACTGAGGCGCCAGGTGGGAATGGCATGGCAAGCCGTTCCACAGGACTACATCCAGCATCTCTACGATCGTCTCCATGGGAGAATAGCAGCCTGCATTGCTGCGAAAGGTGGATATACACTGTACTAGTGCCGACATTGTGCATGCTCTGTTGCCTGTGTCTATGTGCCTGTGGTTCTGTCAGTGTGATCATGTGATGTATCTGACCCCAGGAATGTGTCAATAAAGTTTCCCCTTCCTGGGACAATGAATTCACGGTGTTCTTATTTCAATTTCCAGGAGTGTATATGGTCTATCAATCCTGCTACGTGATGTTGCCGTGACATAAGTGATTTAACAGTGGAGGGGTATTTGATTTCCTATATATCCTTTAACTCTAAACCAGGAACTAATTGTTTTAGTTCACTTGAGAAATTAAAATTAGGTAACTGATCTTTTCGATTTAAAACACAATTAAAATCACCTCCAAGTAATAATTGTCTTGGCGATTTCCTTAACGAGTATATCAAGTCATCTTTGAAGAAACGTGCCCTGTCAGCTCGATGAGAACTTCCTGAAAGGGCGTACAAGTTGATGATAGTCACATCATAGATATTTAGTCCTATTCCCCTTCCGGATTCCAGTCGTTCCACCTCGCTTACTGTAATCCCTTCCCTTACCAAAATAGCTGTTCCAACACTTGTTTCGGGAGACACATTTATGTAACTGACAAAACCGGGAATTACCAAATCCGAAATTAGAACTTCTTGCAACAGGGCAATATCAGTCGCGGATTCGTACAAAAATTCCTTAAGGGCCGACAATTTCAAACCGGTCGTGATTTTATTTATGTTTATAGTGGTGACAGAATAAGATTGCGTCATTGTGCTGTCACTATGTAGTTGTTTTGTTGAACTAATTTAGTTTCCTGTGGTTCAGGGTTCAGTTAAGCTGTAACAGTTTTCTCGGAAGGCTGAACATGGATAACACTTCAATCAGTTTATTAGTTACTGTCCCGTTTTTTTTTTTTTTTTTTTTTTTTTTTTTTTTTTTTTTTTTTTTTTTTTTTACTTCTGATGTTTTCTCTTGTACCGCAAGCAGACTGATTTCCTGGTAAACTTTCTGATTTTTCCTCCAGTGATTCGTGTAGGACCGTTTCGGACCGAAAATTCTTTGGGCTTGGGTCGCCCCTACCGGATTTTCCCTTCCCTTGGTTACGAGCTACATTCTCATTTGGTACTTTACTTCGCGGCTTATCTGGAGCAGCAGCAGACGCTTTAGCAATTTCGGTTGCCGCCGCCTGCCCTGAGGTGTTGACCGTGATTTCAGTTTGGCCACCACTTCCTCGTTCTTTATTAATTTCACTCACTTTCTGATCGAGGGAAACAAATGGAGACTGCAGTTTTGCAACCTCTCCCTGAATTTGTTTATTAACAGATAGATTATGATCTTTGCAATCGGGTACTGCACCTGTTGTTTCGTGCAAATTAATGCTGTTTACACCCCCTTCATTTTCTGGTACTGTATGTGTATTATCTTTCTGCTCATTAGTTTCCATTCGCATTTTGCCTTCAGGTTCCTCTGCCTTCTCATCGCACTGTTTTTGCTTGCGAAGTGAGGGAGTGAGACTAGACAGCTCGTCCTCTGAACAACTATCAGTTATCTCCAGAGGTCGTTTTTTCGGTTGCGTTTCAGTTTCACGAGTAGTGGCAACAGGGTTTCCTTTTGCTGTTAACGGGGGAAATTGACTGTTATCGAGAAGGGAGACATCAGCTTGGCCCGCTGCGTTAACATCCCCAACCAGTTGTTCCGTGCTATTCTTTGGTAACAGATCATTTAAGGTAAGCTTCTGACGCTGTATCAAATTACTTTTAAGAACAACAGTTCGCCGCGGACATTCCTGTCTGAAGTGGCCGGTTTCGTTACATATATGACATGTAGCTTCCTGACCTGTATAAACAATTCGTGCCTTATAGCCACAAACAGTTATGTGAGAGGGAATATTCGTCTTAACGTCCATCTCTACACAGCGGACCCCGTTAAAACACTGCAGTTTAAAGCGAAGCGACCATCTTTCATTTGCAATTGATTTAACGTCTCCGTAGTTTGAAAGGGCTTCCTTAATCTTATCATTTTCAATTTCAATGGGAAGATTCAAGACACGAACGGTTTTGTAATGAATGTCCGCTGTATAGATGGAAACCCTACTTTTATAACCATTTCAATGCACAAAATCTACTTCATAGCCCCACTTCCGTAACACTTTATCAACAGTCGAAGCACTGATTAACTTGACAAAAACACAGTATTTTTCCTGATCCAGTTGCCAGGTATGAACAGTTTCAGAATTTAGACCAATTACCTGTGTAATCCGGTCATCTATTTCCAGGGATGTCGGCTGAACAGGACGGGATTCCTTGTCAAAAGCAAATACCAGAGTATTCTTCCTGAGGTTTGTAGCCATGGTTAATCCAGCGAAGCAATTTCGGTTAAACAACCGAAATTCCAAGTAACAGCAGCAAGACCAGAAAGAGCGATCAGATCACAAGGAACAGGAACAAACACGGAGATTAACGGACGGACGGCACTCGGCGAAGCACAAGTACAGCGATGTAAACACTGAAGTGCAGCGCAGCAGTTACCAGCGGCCACTCGCGAGCGCGGCTGAAACGGAACTGAAAAATAGCACCTGAATTTTTTCTTTAAAAACACGTCTGAGAATTAGCATTACCACAGATTACATAATCATTGCGTCTGATACACCTGAAGAGAATACTGATCCTACCCGTTCGATCGGAGTATCGACCGAAGACTGCAGTGCTATTCAGTCCTAAAATCGTGTTTGCTTACACAGGTCAATGAATCTGTAATACAATCTGCGATGCAACGTCGAGATAGTGTAGTTTGTTTACAAACCGTTCTGTTGCAAGTGTTTTATATCTATATATCTTGTTCAAAATATTTGTCAGATGTGGGGTTCGAACCCACGCTCCCTCTCGGGAACCAGAACTTAAGTCTGGCGCCTTAGACCGCTCGGCCAATCTGACAACTATGAGTAGATGTCCTCTGCATTGTATTTATCATAACCATTTTCGCTCTTGGCTATCATCTTTCTAATAATTGTAATGAAGTATTTAACCATTTTCCCAGTATACTTCATTCTTAAAACTGCTACTTAGCGACAACCCTTTACTCAACGTCCCAAACAGCAAGACCAATTTCCTAGTATTACGACGAAGTGGTGGAAAGCTCATGTGCCTGGTCAGAAGAGACTGACAAAAAGTTTGTAAGTTGAAACAAAGATGATAGAGAACAGTAATAAGATATGCATGCGTTTTAGGAACTCAATAGCAACAGTTTCTAAGTGAAGAATAAAGCACTTTTTGAGACACAGTGCAATGCAAAGCGGAATTTTTCTCCAACTTATATAATATCGGTAGTGTACATTGCTGAAAATAGAAACCATAGTACCAAGCATGGGGGTGAAAGCTATATGGGCGAAGAGGCAACAAGCCGCGTAGTTCCTTCCACACCACTAGAGGCGCTAGGGGTCAAACGAAGCTGGAACTGACCAATGAGAGCTGTCCAATGGCGGTTGTTGATATTCTGTCGTCTTGCTTTGTACTGAAGTCTACGGATACAGTCGTCTTTGTGTTTTATATTTACAATATATTGATCTTCATTATAAACAGATTTTTTGCTTTAAATTTCACGAAGTTCACCGTGGAATAGAAGAGATTTCCTGATGAAAAAATGTCCACAATTAATCCTAAGGTAAGACATTTGATTTTAAGTAAATAATCTCATAGCCTATAAATGAAATGTATTCTGTTCTATCGTAAATTAAGCTGTGTGGTTTCCATTTGTTTATTTAAATAACTTTGATATGTCAGTAGTTTTATTTAATGAAGAACTTTGTTTTTCCAGAATTTTCAACTTAATAAAATTTACATTAAAATACTCCTGCAAATTCTCCAGCTGTTCATCTGGACATTGCGTGGGTTCAATGGAGAAAGCTAGCAACAAGCATTTCTACAGGTTTCCAAAACTACCTCAAGAGTTGCTTCTGAAGTGAAAAAGTGTTTGTAAACTGTCACCAGATGTGAACTGTGCTACTTGTTTTGTTTGCGAAAATCATTTTTTCGAAGAAGATTTTGTGAATAAAACTAGGCAGAGGCTAAACAGGGGTGTGTTTCCAAAACATGTGGCAGGTGTTCCTTGTGAAATTGCTAGTATCAGTAGTGAATCATGTGAAACTGTTGTTAATAGTGAATTAGGGCTACCAAGCACTAGTGGGGCTATGGCAAGTGTTCATTATACAGCAGCTAATACCATAAGTGAAACTGGTGTTAATGAGCTACAAAGCTTTAGTTGTTAGTGGCAAGTAGTTCTCATGCAGCTGTTAGTACTAGAAGTGGATCTGTTGAAACTAGTGTTAATAGTGAATTAGGCCTACCAAGCATTAGTGGTGCCATGGAATATCTTTATTATACAGGTGCCAATACCAGAAGTGAAACTGGTGTTCGTGAATTACCTAGCACTAGTTGTGCTGAGCAGAGTAATTCATTGACTGATGCCTCTCTTGACTTTTTTTTATCTCCCCTCAAAATGTATCTGCAGGTGGTGAGTGCACATTCTTATCTGAAACTTTTTTGTAATGAGGAAATTGGAGTTTTAGGTACAGAGGTTTCAAAAGCAGACTTAACTCCAAGAAAATCGAAAGTGTACAAGACTCATAAGAATACTCTAACAAGGCTATCACAACTGAAAACAAACCTACATCATGTAAAATCAGAACTAAAAACACAATGAGATTTATAAGACAGTAATACTTTGTTTCATAGAAACTAATTTAAATTCTGTTGCCAAATATTTCATATACAGCCAATTAAGAAATGCTCATCGACCAGGAAATGCAAGTTGATCGACATCTGAGGACAAAGTATTTGTTTTATCCTTATATGAGCGAAGTCTCCACCTATACAAATATTTGTCAGTTCATTTTCATCTTCCTTCTATGAGGCATCTGAAATCTCTGTCTTCTATACCTTTTGAACCTTTATTGAATACTTCTGTGATGAATGTAATAAAGGCAGGAGTCAGAAGTTAAGGCAATGATCAACAGTGATAAATATTGTGCTTTGTTGTTTGATGAAATGTCTTTGGAGAGAAGGTTGCATTATGATATAGACAAACAAGAAATTTCAGGGTTTCAAGATTTAGGTCATTTAGGAAGGTCAAATGTGCAAGCAAACCACGCATTAGTTTTCATGGTTAAAGGCATATATATAAAAGCTGGAAGCAGGTTGTTGCTTATTACGTCACTCGGTTTCAAGTATCACTATAAAAAGTCTTATTACCGGTGTCATAAGGCAGTTGCCAGAAATAGGGCTAAAGGTTGTTTGGACAGTTTGTGACCAGGGTGCATGCAACCAGAGAGCACTGAATGATCTCCACTGTGAGAAATTTACTGAGTCCAGTCCAGTTCATTTTTTAGTCAGTGATGAACCTATTGCAGTAATTAGTATTAAAGAATACTAGAAATGCTCTGCTAGGAAATAAAATACAGTTTGGATCTAAGAAAGAGGTCAGTTTTAAATTTATTGAGAGATTCTTTAACTAAAATGAAAGTTAGAGTACGTGCAGCCCAGCTTAGTCATACAGTTGTCACAGTTATTGAAACTTATGATGTGTTTAATATCTTATCTGCTGATTCAATATACACTGCA
This sequence comes from Schistocerca americana, assembly GCF_021461395.2. NCBI lineage: Eukaryota > Metazoa > Arthropoda > Insecta > Orthoptera > Acrididae > Schistocerca > Schistocerca americana. Next base: position 538,194,650 of record NC_060130.1, read on the forward strand.
GAATTTGTTGAAAAGATGGAGCACTTCTTCGATCCACTGAACAGTTCCCATTATTATCCACAAGATGGCAAATCTTATAAGTGTGCCCTCTCTGCAGACTTCTTGCATATTGAAATGTAGTACAGTCTGTTAAAGGATATGGAAAATTGGAAAATGTTGTAGCAAGGTACAGGGAGGGACAGAACAAAAATTTATATTTTCATAAGTGGCTGGCAGACTACAATAGCATCACTGATGTTCATTTGAAATAGATTTTAAAAATTGGCTTTAATTTTTTAAACATGAGAGCCTTCAGTCAAGACCCACTGGAGAATGTATTTTGTTGTGTGAGACAGCATGGTGTTGCAAACACCAACCCAATTTGCTTTCACTTCAAAGCAGCGTTGAAAAAAGTTGCAGTTAATAACATGTCCTTACCTGTAAATTCACTCGGTAGTTGTAAGGATGATAGATGCATGCCATTAAACAATTTAAGGCAATTTTTGGGAGCAGGTAATGATAGCTTTCTTGACTCCACAACAGACACATTCCATTACTGATCAAAGTGCTTTATACAGTGCCTTTGCTGATAATGAAGTTGCTGCTGCTGGTGGTGGTGGTAAAGGATCTGATGTAATAAAAGATAGACAAGCACTAGCACATGTAGCTGGTTACATTCTACAAAACACCTGAAAGCAAATGTAGTGTCTGTAAAACAAGTCAGTTGGCACCAACACCCACAGAACATCATTTATTTACAAGTTTCAAGGAATATGATGCTTTAAACCCACAATTAATATCCTTTATAGCAAATGTTCATGGTCAGTTGTATGCATTTTTAGATAAATGTGGACATAAGGAAAAATAGGAGAATACATTCTGTTCGCTGTTTAAGTTTCCAGAGGAAATATCATTTGCAAAGTGCATTTTTCTGAACAGTATATGTTAAGAAAATGTGTACCCTTTTTGATTAATAAATATGGGAGAGGTTGGAAACACGCCATTGGTAATAAAAGACTTAATCTTGTTAAAATCAAATTAGTAAAAGTCTTAAAGCTGTATAATAGTTAAGAGAAAAATTTTATTGTTTGCTTGAGAAATAAAAAGTAAGTTTTGTTTTCATTTCACCGTTTTTATCCACCTGGTACTTAATACTGATGTCTTCTTTTTGAGTTGAAGCGTTTACAATCGCAAGGTGCACAGACAATTTTAAGAAGTTTTTAGTCAATAGTGCAAGCTTCCTGGGCAATTACTCAGAAATTACGGTCCTGAAACGTAGCTGTAAGAAATTTTAGAATTCTTCATTAATTAAACTGTGATACTGATTTCTTAATTGAACCTCTTTAACTGCTGATTATCCTCTTAATAATAGTTTTTTTCTCCATTGACTTCGCACCTCATAAGACGGAAAAGTATGACATTATTCAGAAATATTTGTAGTCCAATTTAGCAGCAACAGTTTTATTTAACTTCAGTTATTTACACTACAGGCTTGTTTCGACTTCTTGTCAGTATCAAGTGTTGTGTCTAGTTCTTAAGACGCACAAGACGCCCTGAAGCTTTTATATATTGATAGGAATGAGTATAAATGTGTCAGCTTGCATGTCTGTTTTTGACGTTTTTCATATGACAGTCGATACTCAAGAAAACATCATAGGAGTCTCTGCTCTTATGATGTTTTCTTGAGCAGTGACTGCTCTATCTTCTCCCCTCTCATAATTCTTGTCATCATTATCTCTCCTGTGATTGTGGTAAAACTGTCGACCACTGCCACGGTTCCTATGTCCGTGACCCCCACCTCTATCTCTGTAATTTGGTGGGCCATAAAATTGACTTTGATTGTAATTATTTCCACCTTGGTTCTGATCACACATCTGGTTGTTTTGCTGTGCACGAATAGTTTCTAATTGCTCCAGTACTTCCATTAAAGTATCTTTATCTTTCATCAGGCTTCCGGATAAGTTTTCTTGCATTCTGCGACTTAATCTCCTTTTAATTGCCGATATCTTTATGTCGTCATTTAATGGCTGCTCTAAAGTTTCATTCAATTCCCATAGATGCTCAGCAAATTCTCTCAAGGTACCTTTCCATATATTAAGGGACTTGGGATGCAGTAAATCTTCAAGTGTTGCACACTGGTGACTTTTGGACCAGTATTTCTTTAAAAACTCTTCCTCAAATTGACTGTAGCTGGTAACTTCTTCTTTGTTCCTAACTGCCCAGGTGAAAGCTTCACCCTCCATTCTGTCTATTGTAAACTGAATTTTATCTGTATCTCGTAAGTGTGCTGGGAAAACTCCCTGTAACCACTTAGTAAATATCATTGGTTGCAACACCCCTTTGGGTTTATATTTTTGCCCCATGTGGATCTGGGAGTACCTTTTGTCAGCGTTCACTAAGGTAACGCCATTGTCCTCCCCTACTGTTACGGTGGCACTACTTATCTTCCTATCAGTCTCTTTGGTTTTAGTTTCTAGCTGTTGCGCTCCCTCCTGTAACTGTTCGATCTCATTTTTGACTATTCGCTCCACAACCTCCTCGAATTTCACTTGCCTACTTCCCAATTTCCAATATTAACTTGGCATTTGTACCAAATCTTTAATCTGTTGGTGTTAATGTGTTTCAATTTTTTGCGTTCTCCCTTTTAATTCAATTTTGATGCCCTTGACATCTCTCTCAGCTTTTCCAATTGTCTCTGTCTTCATATCGTTCATCTCTTCTCGGAGTCGATCTACCTTCACCTGCCGCTTGTCATCTCTCTCCTTAAGTCATTCTCATCTGTTCCTGGAATTTCTGCAGTCTTTTCCTTAAGTTTTCTTGGTTTTCTTTGGACATCTCTATGCTTGTTGATTTCTTCATTTCCTTTCTTGAATTCAACATTTTCTTTGGACATCATTTCCATATGCTTGTTGATTCCTTGGAGCATCTTGAATGTTATTGACTGTGATTTTCCATCCTCTAGACTCAGTTCCGTTCTAATTGGTTTTACCGGTGTCTCAGGGTAACCTGTTGAATGACCCAATGGGCTGCCCACTGACATTCCACTACTACCAATTCCTGACCCATACTTGTAATCCTGCCCTATCTCCATTTTTCTAACTATCTCCTCCACAACCTCTTCTTTCAGTTCAGGATCCATTCTCAACTATTCACTATGCACAGACAAGGAAAATAAAATAACCAAAAAAATGGTTCAAATGTCTCTGAGGACTATGGGACTTAACATCTATGGTCATCAGTCCCCTAGAACTTAGAACTACTTAAACCTAACTAACCTAAGGACATCACACAACACCCAGTCATCACGAGGCAGAGAAAATCCCTGACCCCACCGGGAATCGAATCCGGGCGTAAGAAGCGAGAATGCTACCGCACGACCCCGAGCTGCGGACAATAAAATAACCTCCTAGTAACCCAAACACTCACTAATTAGCTAATAATTAAATAATCCTTCACTGTATTAGGTTAACCCAGATTGGCCAAACAGATCTGTCCATTGAACACCATAAATTACAGAAGCCTACCCAGATCAAATATCGATGACCGCATTTATACTCAAACTTTCGACGTAATACACACACAACAACTTAGAAGACATATAAACATGTAATTTACAATAACTAATGCAAATGAGGCACTATTTCATCTCGCTAGCGGGATGAAGGCAGAGCTCACCACCTGCAGCATCGTCGATAGGACTGACTGCGGACCTTTGGTACAGAGCCGAGTGGAGGGTCTGAATCAGAGGCTGAGACGGTTCTGCGACCGTGTGGGCTGCAGATTTCTCGACTTGCGCCATAGGGTGGTGGGGTTTCGGGTTCCGCTGGATAGGTCAGGAGTCCACTACACGCAGCAAGCGGCTACACGCGTAGCTGGGGTTGTGTGGCGTGGACTGGGCGTTTTTTTTTAGGTTAGATGGCCTCGGGCAAGTACAGATAGGGCTACAGCCTCAAAGGGTACGGGGCAAAGTCAGGACATGCGGGGACCAAGCAACAATCGGTATTGTAATTGTAAACTGTCTAAGCTGCATTGGTAAAGTACCGGAACTTCAAGCGCTGATAGAAAGCACCGAAGCTGAAATCGTTATAGGTACAGAAAGCTGGCTGAAGCCAGAGATAAATTCTGCCGAAATTTTTACAAAGGCACAGACGGTGTTTAGAAAGGATAGATTGCATGCAACCGGTGGTGGCGTGTTTGTCGCTGTTAGTAGTAGTTTATCCTGTAGTGAAGTAGAAGTGGATAGTTCATGTGAATTATTATGGGTGGAGGTTACACTCAACAACCGAGCTAGGTTAATAATTGGCTCCTTTTACCGACCTCCCGACGCAGCAGCATTAGTGGCAGGACAACTGAGAGAAAATTTGGAAGACATTTCACATTAATTTTCTCAGCATGTTATAGTCTTAGGTGGAGATTTCAGTTTACCAGATATAGACTGGGACACTCAGATGTTTAGGACGGGTGGTAGCCACAGAGCATCGAGTGACATTATACTGAGTGCACTATCCGAAAATTACCTCGAGCAATTAAACAGAGAACCGACTTGTGGAGATAACATCTTGGACCTGCTGATAACAAAAAGACCCGAACTTTTCGACTCTGTAAGTGCAGAACAGGGAATCAGTGATCATAAGGCCGTTGCAGCATCCCTGAATATGGAAGTTAATAGGAATATAAAAAAAGGGAGGAAGGTTTATCTGTTTAGCAAGAGTAATAGAAGGCAGATTTCAGACTATCTAACAGATCAAAACGAAAATTTCTGTTCCGACACTGACAATGTTGAGTGTTTATGGAAAAAGTTTAAGGCAATCGTAAAATGCGTTTTAGACAGGTACGTGCCGAGTAAAACTGTGAGGGACGGGAAAAACCCACCGTGGTTCAACAACGAAGTTAGGAAACTGCTGCGAAAGCAAAGAGAGCTCCACTCCAAGTTTAAACGCAGCCAAAACCTCTCAGACAAACAGAAGCTAAACGATGTCAAAGTTAGCGTAAGGAGGGCTATGCGTGAAGCGTTCAGTGAATTCGAAAGTAAAATTCTATGTACCGACTTGACAGAAAATCCTAGGAAGTTCTGGTCTTACGTTAAATCAGTAAGTGGCTCGAAACAGCATATCCAGACACTCCGGGATGATGATGGCATTGAAGCAGAGGATGACACGCGTAAAACTGAAATACTAAACACCTTTTTCCAAAGCTGTTTCACAGAGGAAGACCGCACTCCAGTTCCTTCTTTAAATACTCGCACAAACGAAAAAATGGCTGACATCGAAATAAGTGTCCAAGGAATAGAAAAGCAACTGGAATCACTCAACAGAGGAAAGTCCACGGGACCTGACGGGATACCAATTCGATTCTACACAGAGTACGCGAAAGAACTTGCCCCCCTTCTAACAGCCGTGTACCGCAAGTTTCTAGATGAACGGAAGGTTCCAAATGATTGGAAAAGAGCACAGGTAGTCCCAGTCTTCAAGAAGGGTCGTCGAGCAGATGCGCAAAACTATAGACCTACATCTCTGACGTCGATCTGTTGCAGAATTTTAGAACATGTTTTTGTGCTCGTGTATCATGTCGTTTTTGGAAACCCAGAATCTACTTTGTAGGAATCAACATGGATTCCGGAAACAGCGATCGTGTGAGACCCAACTCGCTTTATTTGTTCATGAGACCCAGAAAATATTAGATACAGGCTCCCCAGTAGATGCCATTTTCCTTGACTTCCGGAAGGCGTTCGATACAGTTCCGCACTGTCGCCTGATAAACAAAGTAAGAGCCTATGGAATATCAGACCAGCTGTGTGGCTGGATTGAAGAGTTTTTAGCAAACAGAATAGAGCATGTTGTTATCAATGGAGAGACGTCTACAGACGTTAAAGTAACCTCTGGCGTGCCACAGGGGAGTGTTATGGGACAATTACTTTTCACAGTATATATAAATGACCTAGTAGATAGTGTCGGAAGTTCCATGGGGCTTTTCGCGGATGATGCTGTTGTATACAGAGAAGTTGCAGCATTAGAAAATTGTAGCGAAATGCAGGAAGATCTGCAGCGGATAGGCACTTGGTGCAGGGAGTGGCAACTGACCCTTAACACAGACAAATGTAATGTATTGCGAATACATAGAAAGAAGGATCCTTTATTGTATGATTATATGATTGCGGAACAAACACTGGTAGCAGTTACTTCTGTAAAATATCTGGGAGTATGCGTGCGGAACGATTTGAAGTGGAATGGTCATATAAAATTAATTGTTGGTAAGACGTGTGCCAGGTTGACATTCATTGGGAGAGTCCTTAGAAAATGCAGTCCATCAACAAAGGAGGTGAATTACAAAACACTCGTTCGACCTATACTTGAGTATTGCTCGTCAGTGTGGGATCCGTACCAGATCGGGTTGACGGAGGAGATAGAGAAGATCCAAAGAAGAGCGGCGCGTTTCGTAACAGAGTTATTTGGTAACCGTGATAGCGTTACGGAGATGTTTAGCAAACTCAAGTGGCAGACTCTGCAAGAGAGGCGCTCTGCATCGCGGTGTAGCATGCTGTCCAGGTTTCGAGAGGGTGCGTTTCTGGTTGAGGTATCGAATATATTGCTTCCCCCTACTTATACCTCCCGAGGAGATCATGAATGTAAAATTAGAGAGATTCGAGCGCGCACGGAGGCTTTCAGACAGTCGTTCTTCCCGCCAACCATACGCGACTGGAACAGAAAAGGGAGGTAATGACAGTGGCATGCGGAGTATAAATGTAGATGTAGATGTAGAAAACACACGCATATTAGCATAATATGATTCAGAGCAAATTCGCAAAAAAATGTTAAGAAATATTACTTTTATATTTTCTGCAATTGCCAAATATTGTTTAATATCATGCCAGCAAATCGTCTTTATTTACCCCTTGATGCACGTCTAAGTAACGATGTTCTGGCGTTTGAAGTCGCGCTACTAGTTGTGTTGGCGCGGAGAATCGCGCTGATGCAGTCTCTGTTCGGCGGTTGGTGACGGATTGGAGCTGCTGTTACGTATTTCGCTGATTGGCGGGTAGGTGGCGCAGGCGTTGTATACTTCGGAAGTTCGCCACTAGATGTCGAACTCGGCGTCGTCGTCGTCGTCGTTTCTAATTTAGCTACTTGGCTCCGTTGTAGTCACCGTCCAGTGTGGGACACCTCCGCTAACCAAATCCTTGCTGTCGCGGCGTGTGGAACTGCTTCACTGCTTCAAATGCTTTGGCTATCCGCTCACAGAGTCTGGGTGACGTCATCTAATAATTACGCCAGTCAACACTCGCAAATGCGGTAACAGTTAACAGGTCCACATCAAATTGAGCGATTTACATCGTTCAATAGATAATTTCGGATACAAAGTCACTTGAGAACATACTCCTGATACTTTCGTAACGGAATTTTGGCTGGTTCATTCGCGATTATGCACAAACGCGCCTTTTCTTAGAGTATGAATTTTAGAGTAATCCACGCGGGTTTTCGTGTCCATACCTCAATAGATTGTTTATTAACACTGCTCTTGTCACTTAAACTTGTAAAAACAAATTGTTTACTGTATCTCAGTCACTTTTGCACTGTACTATCTAAATAATGTGCTTCGTTCCCGCGATTTCTAATTTCACCATAAATACGTTGTATTACACCGTTTCTAGTTGAAATACACTAATTTCAGTCACGGTATCGACAATACCGATTTATTCCTGCACTAAAATCGTCCGATAATTGCAAATGTCTTCTCACTGAACCCAAAAATGGTGCTTAATAAACCATTATTCGGATCCGAAGATTGCCACTGTCCTTGGCACGCGAGCCAAGGTGAAACACCCCCGTTATGCTCTTTATTGGATTTTGTGTGATTTACCGAAGCCGCCAAACAGTTAATTATTATGATTATATGACCGTGTGCTTAATGGATGAAAGGCCATCGGTTTTTCTGCTGTGGTTTCGGGAGTATTTTAGCAGAGTGCTGCTGTTCTGAGACGGAATAGTTGATGATTGAAAGTTTTTCTATTATTGAAGACCACAAAGGTTTCGATATACAAACATATGTATTTTCTATTAACACACAAATTCTGAGGGAGTTGCTACCTTCGCCTTACACGTTTAACTACGGTTATATCTGTTATTGTTGCTGATTTTAAGTACTTCGTCACACGCAATGATGCTGGCTAACATTCGCAACAATCCTCACAGCAATCAATGGCTGTTGCTGGCCGACGCAAAACACGTAATTCGGCACTTGTCACCTTTGGTTTTATATCACTCGTGAATAGGTATTAATGTGGGTCAACCCCACGACGATAAGGGAGACACACTTATTTGTCACACTCCAGTGAATTTATAATTTACTCCTCAGTCGGCACATCCGCCAATGACACCTTACTCAGCTCGACCACCATTCTTGCCCGTCTTCCCAGTACTGTTTCCACTCAGCACTAATCTCACTGCCAGCAGCAGCACTTGACAATCGACTCCTGTCTGCTATCGCGCTGGGTGTCAGATACTAATATCTATGTTCGTGGGATCACGGAGAGAAACAGACAGAGATTTTGATAAACCAAGATCACCAAAATAACACGAGAGGAGGGTTGATTGACGCCTTTCAGTCTTAGGCAATTTTTATCAGTGGGCCTCCAGAGGGGTTTATGGCAACTGCTGCCGCATTTTCCGCTCTGACGGTTTCCGGTTCCTGTCCGGGGAGCGCAGGGTCTCTTTTGTCATCACCAGGTGCGAGCCGTCTTGACTGCCCACTTCGTGCTCTTGAGGGCTGTTTCTCCTGCCTATGGCTATCTTTCCTGTGTGTAGCCTACAGCGTGACCATGTTCATCCCTGTCACCCACTTCCAGAGTTGCTAGCCTCCTAGGACAGCGTGGACGACACCACGTGCTCACTGTGTGGCGCCAGCGACTACGTGAAGTCACTTGAGCCGACATGACTGGCGCAGCTACCAGCCTCGTCTTGGTCAGCACATACTGGATGGAAAGCCTCCTGCCGGAGGCCTGCCAATGCTAGCTGCCTGCAGCGCCAATACTTCGTCGTCAGATTTTTGTTTGGTGGTTTGATGTCGTTTCACTAGCATTCAGTGCTAAGCGTCAAGAAGGCATCAACCCACGCTGCACGGCAACACAGCACCACTGCAACCCACAACAGTGAGTTCACAACCCTTGGGCCTCCAAATTTGGAGTCGGAACGGTCTGTTCCCTCGAAATTGTGATGACACAGGAACCACACCTCCTGTTGTCCTTCAGGAAGATGGCTCGACTACTACAGCCTTGCAGTTTCGTCAGTTTGGTGATTGCAGTAGTGACCCTTTTTTTTTTTTTTTTTTTTTTTTTTTTTTTTTTTTTTTTTTTTTTTTTTTTACTGCAAAGGGTGATGTTGAATCGAGAGGCTGTTTTCCTGGTATCTAGTTGTATTTGTGCGTATAAGATGAAGGGGGTGAAGTCAGTTGATATTCAAAGATTGTGTGTGGCAATTTGGGCAGTTTGTACCGTTTGTAATGAGCACTGAATTTTGTTGTGAACAAAGGGTATGCTTCGTTCTATTTATGTATGGGCTAGTGCTTGTCATGACTCATGAGTAGCCAGTCGAGTGGATCGTTAGGTTGTAATAAGTGTATGCTAGCAGTGTATTGAAGTGACTGTAGTGTCTTTTTTTTTCTCGTTTGTTGAGTTTTGTGTAAGTGTTAGGTCAACCGTGTCCGAATCGGATATGCAAGAAGCATTGCAAGCTTTGACAGTGCAAGTAGCTAAGCTACGGATATATTTAAGCAAGTATGGGCTATGAATGCAGACCTAAAGTTAGACGAGAGAAAGAAAATTGAGAGGGCTACTGAAGTGAGCAGGCTTGTGGCGAGCTTACCTCCTCTTGCAGTATATCCAACTACCACTGACCTAGTTAAATCTGTCGACCCCGTAATTACACTCCTGGAAATGGAAAAAAGAACACATTGACACCGGTGTGTCAGACCCACCATACTTGCTCCGGACACTGCGAGAGGGCTGTACAAGCAATGATCACACGCACGGCACAGCGGACACACCAGGAACCGCGGTGTTGGCCGTCGAATGGCGCTAGCTGCGCAGCATTTGTGCACCGCCGCCGTCAGTGTCAGCCAGTTTGCCGTGGCATACGGAGCTCCATCGCAGTCTTTAACACTGGTAGCATGCCGCGACAGCGTGGACGTGAACCGTATGTGCAGTTGACGGACTTTGAGCGAGGGCGTATAGTGGGCATGCGGGAGGCCGGGTGGACGTACCGCCGAATTGCTCAACACGTGGGGCGTGAGGTCTCCACAGTACATCGATGTTGTCACCAGTGGTCGGCGGAAGGTGCACGTGCCCGTCGACCTGGGACCGGACCGCAGCGACGCACGGATGCACGCCAAGACCGTAGGATCCTACGCAGTGCCGTACGGGACCGCACCGCCACTTCCCAGCAAATTAGGGACACTGTTGCTCCTGGGGTATCGGCGAGGACCATTCGCAACCGTCTCCATGAAGCTGGGCTACGGTCCCGCACACCGTTAGGCCGTCTTCCGCTCACGCCCCAACATCGTGCAGCCCGCCTCCAGTGGTGTCGCGACAGGCGTGAATGGAGGGACGAATGGAGACGTGTCGTCTTCAGCGATGAGAGTCGCTTCTGCCTTGGTGCCAATGATGGTCGTATGCGTGTTTGGCGCCGTGCAGGTGAGCGCCACAATCAGGACTGCATACGACCGAGGCACACAGGGCCAACACCCGGCATCATGGTGTGGGGAGTGATCTCCTACACTGGCCGTACACCACTGGTGATCGTCGAGGGGACACTGAATAGTGCACGGTACATCCAAACCGTCATTGAACCCATCGTTCTACCATTCCTAGACCGGCAAGGGAACGTGCTGTTCCAACAGGACAATGCACGTCCGCATGTATCCCGTGCCACCCAACGTGCTCTAGAAGGTGTAAGTCAACTACCCTGGCCAGCAAGATCTCCGGATCTGTCCCCCATTGAGCATGTTTGGGACTGGATGAAGCGTCGTCTCACGCAGTCTGCACGTCCAGCACGATCGCTGGTCCAACTGAGGCGCCAGGTGGAAATGGCATGGCAAGCCGTTCCACAGGACTACATCCAGCATCTCTACGATCGTCTCCATGGGAGAATAGCAGCCTGCATTGCTGCGAAAGGTGGATATACACTGTACTAGTGCCGACATTGTGCATGCTCTGTTGCCTGTGTCTATGTGCCTGTGGTTCTGTCAGTGTGATCATGTGATGTATCTGACCCCAGGAATGTGTCAATAAAGTTTCCCCTTCCTGGGACAATGAATTCACGGTGTTCTTATTTCAATTTCCAGGAGTGTAGTAAGAAAGGACGGGACAAGTGGTGGGTCGATTTCATTACGTCGTTGGATGAGAATGGGAGAGTTGTTGTTGTGGAAGTTCATGTGAGTTTATTATGTGCGAAGAGTGCCAACGTTGTGGCAGTTAAGGAGATTAATGTAAGTAAATGTAAAAGTACCAGCTCCAACAACCCGTGAATATGCTGTGTCTCAGGTAATTATAGTGCAAATGGGAGTAAATGTGACCTGTACTAAAGTAAATGAGTATATGAATAGCAACATAGATGATATGGTGTCATCGGAAGAGTGATGCCCCACAGAAAAGTTGATACCTCACGATGGAACCAGAGGCGCTGTTAGTCTTTGCCATGAATGAGAGACATTGTCGAAGACACTCCCTCAGGAGGTTCCGTGCGTCACTGTAGCTGGAAATCGACTTTCATCAGAGCACAGTGCTGTTTGCCCCACTCTTTGATAGCCAGTCTGATAGCAGCAGCATCGTAGCTCAGATCCGGCAGCCAGCTAGCGTCATTAGTCATAACTGTGTACTAACGTTAATTATTAAGCGTACAGTGATATTTGACTGTCAGTCAGTGCTGCTCAAAGTATTGAACAGTTATCATTGTGTTCTGTGACAGCACTACGTATATTTCCTATGCATCCGACATATTTATCTAATTCCTGATATACAGGGTGAGTCACCTAACGTTACCGCTGGATGTATTTCGTAAACCACAGCAAATACTGACGAATCGATTCCACAGACCGAACGTGAGGAGAGGGGCTAGTGTAATTGTTTAATACAAACCATACAAAAATGCACGGAAGTATGTTTTTTTAACACAAACTTACGTTTTTTTAAATGGAAGCACGTTAGTTTTGTTAGCACATCTGAACATATAAACAAATACGTAGTCAGTGCCGTGTGTTGCATTGTAAAATGTTAATTAGATCCGGAGATATTGTAACCTAAAGTTGACGCTTGAAACCTCCGACGTTCAGTTGCGTGTTGTAACAAACACGGGCCACGGTCGGCGAGCAACATCTGCAGGGACTTGTTTACGATGGCGACCGTGTTTACGAGTGTGGCTGTAGTGCACTGTTGTGGTTTGGTCTAGCTGTCGCAGTGTCCGCATGTAGCGCTTGCTGCTATTGTTATTCTGCATTCGTCTCCGCACGCAGACCAACTGTAGTACACCGTGTTACCAGACGTCTGTGATAGTGTAGTGTTGTAGGAACCGTGACCATGGTGTATCCGAACTCTGAAAAGGCGGAGATGATACTCATCTATGGCGAGTGTCGACGAAATGCAGCTGAAACCTGCAGGGTGTATGCAGAACGGTACCCGGACAGAGAGCATCCAACGTGCCGCACATTGCAAAACATCTACCGCCAACTGTATGCAGCAGGTATGGGTCCGTAACAGGCCCGTCACAGGAGAAGCGGGTGCAGTTGGTGTGTTAGCTGATGTTGCCATGAGCCCACACATGAGCACACGGGACGTTGCGAGAGCCGGTGGACTGAGTCAAAGTAGTGTCATGCGCATACTGCATCGTCGCCGTTTTCACCCGTTTCATGTGTCGCTACATCAGCAATTACATGGTGATGACTTTAATCATCGAGTGCAATTCTGTCAATGGGCATTAACAGAGAATACGTTGCAGTTCTACCTGTTTACCGATGAAGCGGGTTTCACAAACCACGGGGCAGTGAATCTACGGAACATGCATTACTGGTCCGTGGACAATCCTCGCTATCTCAGACAGGTAGAGCGACAGCGACCGTGGACTGTAAATGTACGGTGCGGAATCATTGGCGACCACCTCATTGGTCCTCACTTCATTGCAGGGGCCCAAACAGCTGCAACATACATCGCGTTTCTACGGAATGATCTGCCAACGTTGCTCGAAAATGTCCCACTGGAAACGCGTCGACGTATGTGGTATCAGCATGATGGTGCACCTGCACATTCCGCAATTAACAGTGGGCTGACCCTTGACAGGATGTTCGACGGCCGTTTCATAGGATGCGGAGGACGCATAAACTGGTCAGCCCGTTCTCCTGATCTTACACGTCTGGACTTTTTTCTGTGGGGTACGTTAAAGAAGAATGTGTACCGTGATGTGCGTCAGTGAAAAAGACCAATAAAAAGGTGTTAGCATGTGGACGTAATGTGCTATTCCAGTCTCTTCTGTACCTAAGGTCCACCACCGTTCCCTTTGGATCCCTACGTAATTCGGTGCTCTCCGATACACACGATCGAACAGCGGAGGAGTGGTACTCAAGCGTCAACTTTAGGTTACAATATCTCCGGATGTAATTAACATTTTACAATGCAACAAACGGCACTGATTACGTATTTGTTTATATGTTCAGATGTGCTAACAAAACTAACGGGGTTCCATTTAAAAAAAACGTAGGCTTGTGTTAAAAAACATACTTCCGTGCATTTTCTTGTGGTTTGTATTAACCAATTACACTAGCCCCTCTCCTCACGTTCGGTCTGTGGAATCGATTCGTCAGTATTTGATGAGGTTTACGAAATATATCCAGCGGTAACGTTAGGTGACTCGCCCTGTATATTGTGATTCACGTGGACATGGATTCCATTCAAGTTAAGCATTCTTCATTAAAGAGTTTTACTAAACTGAACTAATATACTTATATGTGCTATAGTACCTGACAGACTTCCTCCAGAAGTAAAACTACTGTACTGTCATCTATGCTTGCTGCAAAATAAACAAAACATTGAGTCCTAAAGTATTGTGGACAGAAGTGAAGTTGATTTTGAGGCTCCCTCTGTTTCTCTTGTTAATAGTGCACAGAGCCCTCAGTTTACAGTTAATATTAAAGTGAATGGAAACAGGGCTCAGAATAACAGTAAAAGTAAATGTAAAACCTTTTGGTCATGTCGTACATGAGGTGTACCTCAGAATAAGATGTTGAAGTCTTATCCTCAGAGTTTTCTGCTCATAAAAAGAAAAGCTTGTCCTTGTCTGCTCTACACAAACCTTCTGCTCCAGTCCACAAATATAAGAACGAACTTTTTGTCCAGTTAAAAGTGACCATAAGCCAAAAAAATTTATATGGACGCAGGTGCGTTTGCTTCCCTGATCAGTAAAGACATCTGTGATCTAATTTCTCGCCCATAGCTACTACAGCCCACTTCTGTTCTGTCTGCTTATAACGGTCATGAAATACCAGTATCTGGAGTGTGCAGTTTGCCAGCAACCTTCTGTGACATTAAATAGTGTATTTCATTCACGAAGTACGTTATCGAAACAGAGCAAACATTGTTGGCTTAGACTTGTTTGATTCATTTAACCTGTGCATCTAATACAATCTGTTACATATCATTGTTTCAGGGCCTCATACTCACGTTTCTGACTTGTGTAATAACTACAGTGATCTTTTTGAACCTGAGGATTTTGAGGCTCACATAACTGTTAAAGATAATGCAAAACCACGATTTCATGATGCTAGGCCTGTCCCCCATGCTATGTGTGAGCATGTTGCAGAGGAACTAACATAACGGAAGTCATTGGTGTGATACAACCCATTTTTGTAAGCTAGTAGGCTCTCTCCTTCGTCATTGTTCAAAAAATGGTTCAAATGGTTCTGAGCACTATGGGACTTAACATCTGTGGTCATCAGTCCCCTAGACTTAGAACTACTTAAACCTAAGGACATCACACACATCCATGCCCGAGGCAGGATTCGAACCTGCGACCGTAGTGGTCGTGCGGTTCCGGACTGAAGCGCCTAGAACCGCTCGGCCACCTTGGCCGGCTTCGTCATTGTTAAAAAGCCATTAGGATGTTTGTCTGTGTGCTGATTTCAAAGCCACAGTAAACCCATGAACTATCGTGGACTCATGGGTGAAAGAATTGATGGACGGATATGGACATGGAAGGTTCTTTTCGAAGACTGAGGCATGTTTACAGTTACCCTTGCACGAGTAGTCCAAGAAAGATTTCGTTATCAATATTCATCTCTGACTGTTCCAGTTTCAAAGAGTGCGATTCAGAAGTACTTCAGCTCCTGTTCTTTTTCATTGTTTCCTGGAACCCTTAAAGGCAAATTTTCCTTCATTTGCAAACTGTCTGGATGACACAGTTTTCATAGGTCTTATGTCTGCTGAACATAAGGCAAATTTAGAACGATTATTTAAAGTGCTTCTTGAGGCTGGCTTGAGGTGTAAAAGGAAACGTGCTCCTTCGTCCCCAAAGAACTTGAATATTAGGGACGTGTCATAAATACATAGGGTACTCATCGTAGTGTTTTGCACCTGTACGGCTTGCTGCCACCCCATATCATTAAGAAATTTGAGGCCATTATTGAGAAATTAACTTATTACGTTTCATTTATTGCAAATGATGTGCAGATTTCTGCACCACTGAATCGGTTTCCCCAGGAAGACGTTACCTTGTGTTGTCCTAGGAATATCATAAAACATTTCAACCATTAAAGGACGCATTATTAAGCAGTCGTTGTCTCATTCATTTTGATCCAGCTAAGCCGGTTGTGTTAGCTGTGGATGCGTCCTCTTACGACACTGGAGACGTGATCGACCTTAGAATTGGTTCATCTGATAGGCCCATTGCTTTCGGCTGGAAAACGCTCAACATAGCGCATAGTAATTACAGACACCTTGAAAAAGAGGCCGTTGCCTTTCCTATGGCGGTACCAAGTTCAAACAATATTTATATGGCCAAAAGCTGCATTTGGTTACAGATCATCGGCCTTTAAGGAATTTGTTGTATACTTTCAAGCCTGTCCCACTACCAACAGTGCAAAAATTGAAACATAGGACTCTGTTGTTGTCTAATTATCAATACGAGTAGTTCTATAAACCCACTGCACAACAATCGAATGCTGACTTTTTGCCTCGATTGCAGGCCATACCGACACAGTGTTTGATTTGTCTGAGACATTGTGTTATGAAACTGACACTCGAGATTTTGATTTTTTTATAAATTTTCCTCTTAACTATCGGTGTATTGCTGGTGCAGCTGCTTCTGACCCAACTATTACGGTAGTCTTGCAATACATGCGCCATCGTTGGCCACATAGTTTTAAAGAAATCGCCCACTCAGTGGCGTGTAGCTACTTTTCTCATTCTCACACTCTATCCGCACAGTCAGGTGTTCTGCTACTGCTGTTGTGATTCTGCTCTCTTTACAACAGGAAGTTTTGTCTTTGTTGCACCAGGGTCCGCGGGGTATAATTCGCACAGGGCAACTCGCCCGACGTCATTGCACTTGGCAGCGCATGGACGCCGAAATTCAGCATAAGACCTCCCATTCCACAGTTTGTGCGGAGCATCAGTCTGCTTCATCACAAACCTTCTTTGAGGGCCACGTCCATCCAGATCGTGGCAACGTATACGTATTGATTTCCTGCGTCCATTCTGGAACAAACGATGGTTGTTGTTCGTAGAGGCATACAGTAAATTTCCATTTGTAGTCCCCATGACATCCATCTGTACCGCTAGTACTGTATCTGTTTTGTCCTCTACTTTTTTGCTCCAAGGTCTTCCTGAGGTCGTTGTCTGGGACAATGGACCACAGTTCACATTAGTCGATCTTCAGGCGTTTTCTGCTGACAATAGCATACACCACATAACTACTGTACCTTTTCACCCTCAGTCAAAAAATGAAGATGAATAGTTCATTCGAACGCTCAAAAGCCACACAGAGAAACTCTATTGCTCCAACACATGGCAGCAACCATTAAAGATTTTTCTTTCCTCCTGCCGCTCCTCGCCACATGGCGGGAAGTAACCGGCAGAATTATTACACGGTCATCATCACCGAACCCTGTTGCATATCCTGCCGCTGCCACAGAAGCAGTTCAGTCTGTTACGTCAAACAAAGTTTCAACTGCTACACAACGTATCCCTTAAAGTTTTTGCCAAAAAAGAGTGTTGAGATCACCGTGTCATCACATAACTTTTGTGTCGCTCGTCTTATGTCATTCAGCGTTCCTCTGGGTTGCATCGTAGTCACTAGAATCATCTGTATATCAGAGATTCTGCGGCAGAATTTTTTCACACAGGCCCAGCTCACAGCTGGGATCCACAAAAGCAATCATTCCGCCCCTCTGACCATCGTGATCGATGCTATACAGAGCTGCTCTGATGGAGATCGACGTCGCGTCGCCGCTGCCGCCGCTTCCGTTTCTTCACATTCACCCCCTCCCTTTTTCCCCTGTCGCCGTCACGTGACTCAGCTCTACACGACAATGGTGCGGAGCTTTTGTGGGGAGGTGAGGAATGTGATGTCGTCTGAAGAGTGAGGTTCAGTAGTAAAGTTGGTTCTTCATGATGGAACCACAAGTTACAGTCGCTGCCAGACGCAGCAACGAATGAGAGATGTCTGCGAAGAAATGCCCTCAAACGATTCTGTACGTTGCTGTTGCTGGAAATCTGCTTACATCAGAGCATAGCGCCGCTGGCTCCACTCTTTGATAGCTCAGACTGGTAGCAGCATCCTCGTAACCAAGATCCGGCAATGAGCTCGTGTCACTTGTCAGAACTGCGTACCAAATTTTATTGTTAAACGTGTAATGATATTTGACTGCCATTCAACACTACCCAAAGTAACAACATTACTAAACGTTCATTGTCATTCATTTGAAGACAGATTTCATCCAAATATCCTTCCTTAAGGACTTTTACTAAACTGAACAAGTATTCTCAAGCTATCTGAGAACACATTATATGTGCTGTAGTAATAGCTAGGACTCCTCCAGTAATAAAACTATTGAGTTGTCATATAGGCTTGCTACGACATGTGTAACAAATGGCATTGTTTTAGAGGCAGTTCCATGCCATTGAGTGATAATGGTTGTTGTTTCGAGGCTGTGTAGTCTGGAACAGATGTATAAGGAAGTATGTGTGGCACTGATTTGTCGGTCATGCAGAGTGCCACAGCAGATGATAATTTTGTTGTAGATACTAATGACTGTGCACGGTAATCTTTTGATGATATTAGTTGTATCCCACATGTTTCGGACGAGGAAGTAGTACAGATGCACTTATTTCCAGTGAACGCAGATTCGTCTCTACTTGTGGTGGACCCGACTTCTCTGAATGGGAAAGTAAAAAAGAGAAAAAGAAGGAAAATGGTCTTACAGCTAAAGACGAAGCTGAGAAGACTGAATCCTTTCGGGAATATGTGACTGAGGATCTGGGTGGACTTGATACCGTGTTACAGATAATGAAAGTAAGAAAAATGTGTAACTTTACTCAAACGCAGACTCGAACTCGGGGAGACACTGTTTCAGCTGAGGGAGGGAGCTGTAAGTGTTACTTCCGCGCAGGGATCTATCATCATGGAAGTAGAAGCACCTAAACTTCGTAAATCACTAATACTCAATGCACACTGTAATGTGCCGAAGAGAAGGAGGAGGTTAATTATGAAAAGGAAACAAATAAGAAAGTATGACATTGCAAGGCGTAGTAAGTCTGTCAGTAACTGTAAAATAAGAGAGGTAACTGGGGCTACAGACCGCTATATTATATGCGGTAGTACGGTAAGTTGATTTTGTGCAAACATAGTTTTAAGGATGTGTGCTCTGAGGAAAGGTAAGGGAAACTTTTGTTTTCAAGACGAAGTTCCAAATGATGTACCAAACCACCTCATACATGAAGAAATCTGCCGAACATAATAAATAAATACCGTAACTAACTGGATGTGGAAGATTTGCTGAGAAGGAAGAGTTTTTGCAGTTTCATTTTATAGGTTTTTGGCATGATGATTAGTGAGGTCATGTCTATTTGTGGAAACAAGAGGAACTGGTTGATCATTAAAAGTAAGAATTACGCAAGAGAGAGCTTTAATAATGGATTACCCGTGAAACGAGAATAAGGAAATGAGATTATGAGTCATAGAGTGATTGCGAGTGGAGTGTCGTTAAAAATTTTTGTACTAATGCATAAGAATTGGTTTAGAGGGGAAATTGTTCTGCAAAGTTATGAATCCAGTGGATGAAATTTGCGAAATTAATGTCTTAGAAGTAGGTGCATAGCTGGTGGACGACGTGGGTGAAACTAGACTAGAGAAAGAAAGAAACCAAGATCATAGTATATAATTTTGGACTTGTACGTATGTCAAGGCTTTCTCAGAGACATCTCGAGCGAAATTCGAGGTGGATTTTTTGAGGGAGAGAGGAGTGTTCAAGTGTGGATCCGCTTCTAAACATCACTTTGCATTTTTGTACTAATGCATAAGAATTGGTTTAGAGGGGAAATTGTTCTGCAAAGTTATGAATCCAGTGGATGAAATTTGCGAAATTAATGTCTTAGAAGTAGGTGCATAGCTGGTGGACGACGTGGGTGAAACTAGACTAGAGAAAGAAAGAAACCAAGATCATAGTATATAATTTTGGACTTGTACGTATGTCAAGGCTTTCTCAGAGACATCTCGAGCGAAATTCGAGGTGGATTTTTTGAGGGAGAGAGGAGTGTTCAAGTGTGGATCCGCTTCTAAACATCACTTTGCATATAACGCGCGGCAGTTCCACCTTCAAACCCTATCCCGGATGTGGTCTATTGTGGATCTGCGTCGCAACATCGCTCCGGATATAATGTGTGGCGGATCCACTTCAAACACCACCCAGGATGTAGCATATTGTGGATCCGTATCCCAACATCGCCCCGGATATAACGCATGGTAGATGCACACTTGAACACTAACTCCGGTCTATTCTGGGTCATAGGAGCCATCCGCCACACATGCACAGACACAAACCTGCAGAAAACAGAACACACAGTGCAACCGAAGAATATGTGGTTGGAAGTGACTGACACATTGAGTACAATGCTATACTATACCGTCCGACGAGAAAAATAGTGCGTTTGCGGTATGTGTTGGTGACTGTACTACACTACAAGAAGTTTTAGAATATAGAAAGAGAAGTAGCGTCATGATCGCATGGATAGAAGTGAGATACAATCAATAAAATTACGAAAAATGACAGAAAATACGTATAAATTGAGGTAAAATACGCCAAAATGTGGGGATATTGAGGGAGTACTTGCATGTCTTCTGCTTGGTGTAAGACAATTCATGTAAATGTGAACGAGTATGCAAGAAGAAAACAAGAAAACGTTGACATGGAAGCACCGGAAACCAGGGAAATAGTCATTCTTCGTCGACAGCGATAAGACGGTTGGAATTGAATGCTTAACGTGGAAGACCGCCAAATGTACAGTAATAAATTTATATATGTCGGATCACATGCCCAGGTGTGTGTCCCAAGTTATCGGAAATCGCCTTATAAATTTTTGTAAAGTATCCTTAGCTAAAGAGCGTTGTATTACCGGCTGGGGTGACTGCAGTATACAGCTACAGAGACGATCGCGTGTTTGACCCTGTGCAGGATTATTTAGGTGTTTTAAACCCTAGCAAACCGTACTTACAATGTGCTTCTCTGTATTCTCCTCCAATCACAACCTTGCGGAGTCAGCTAATAAACAATTGCTGTATGGCAACATTCTGCTGTATGTCTATTAAGGCAGTAGTGATACAGGCAAGTCGACTGCTGCCTTTGATGTTTTCCTGGACAAAAGAAAGCCATCTACCTCTAAATTTACATGGACCTGCGTTAGAGGACGATAGGAAGTGGATGGAGTTATCAGCTGGGATAGAGTTGTAATGAGGTATGGTTCAATGATAGACTGATGACGGATTCTAGAGAGAGAGGTATGGAAGTACTGCATATTCATCTGTCTACATTTGCAATCTAATATATGGTGCTCGCAAAGTAGTGGAAGGGTGGTTTAGCGACGATACAGAAACTGAGATGCATGCTGCTGTCACTGGTTGGCGCTGAAAAACTGGTAAAATTGTTAAAACTGATCACACTACCAACTGTGATGCTTATTACAGTACGTCGACAGTGTCTTTTTCATCCAATCTGCCCATTGGTATGGTGTTGATTACCACATAATGATTGACTGATATCATTCGTTTGAGATCGAGTGATCGAGTACATGACCGCAATATGAGGAATCAGTCGAAATTGAACACCGAGCCGTCTGCTACCCAGTCACTGTGAAAGATAAGTTTAAGTGTGGAGGTCATCTATCACTTTCGGACAGATGCTTGGAAACGCTCCACAATGCTGGGAAACTCTTCCAGTTTCCTTATGTTGTGACTGTCTTTTATTTCAATCATCTGGTGTGTGTGTGTGTGTGTTGTGGGAGCAGCAGTAGCATGATTTACACCACGCGATGCCCAGTTTTCTGTGAGAGCCAATGGATCGAATCATCTTAATGTCAGTTTAGAACCAGACACATACACTGACGTTGTGGTGAAAAAAAAAAAAAGGTATGGCAGTGTTACAGCAGAAAAATAAACTCTGTCTTGCAACCGATAGTCTGTCGGATCTGGTCCTCCTACAGTTCCGGCAATGAAACTTTCCATTGGTCTGTGCAAGCAATCACTGGGCACCTGCTCCAACGGATCAATACCTGCTTATTTAATAGGACCGCCATATATGTTCGATGCCAGCTATATGTATCTGCCAGCTATATATATCTGAAGACAGGGCTGCAGAAGAAGCTTATCGAGTTCTCTGTCGATGTTGTCAGCGGAGGTTTTATAGTTAGCATTTTTCTCTGTTGGGTGGTACAAAATAACAACGATAGAATGCTTGTGGGACAGCCGTGACTGCACCCTGAAGCATGCAGATCTCCTTTGGAGTTCAGTACCTGTAAGTAGTTTCGAGATGTACGGGCAATGCAGTAGCAAAACTCTCGGCCTTCCTCCAGTCCTTCTTCCATTTCCCGTAATGCTGCTACCTCGTGTTGGAGGAGAAGGCTTCATCTTGGCACACACCTTATACATTCTACACCACTAACGGAGCTACGAAAAAACGTCCCCACTTCCCTCTTGCATTAACTCAGTTCAACTTGTTTCTTCACAGGATTCAGAAGGTGGCAGATACAGCGCTCTCCGACTTCTGCTCAGTTCCCACTTAAATTGGGCCATCACATTGACTAATTTGAGGGTCTGTCTAGAGCCACGTTGTGGTTTTGCTGTAGCAGATAGATTCGAAAAAAGTGACTTGTTTCGGGATATGGGAGTGGCACGAATACGATTCACCAGTGTCTGTAATCATTAAGAGACATCTCCATACGATCCAACCCAAGTATGTGGTTGGATGGAGAGACTTGATTTCAAATCACAGACAGAATTTCTACCAGAAAGCGTAACGCTGTCAGTGACTCTTGTGTGTGCCTGTAGAACCAAGACCGATTTCCATGCAGCTTGACGATAACACAGTTGTTGTGATCGTGTTTTTAACAGCGCGGCCATTGCGCGAAATGTATGTTGTCGGCAGTAGAATCCTTATGTGGTCAGTTTCAAATGTCTTCTCAATAGTGTTCCTCGAAAGAACACCGTTTTACCTCCAGGAGTTCCCATTTTAACTAGCTGGAGAGTGTAATCCGACTACTAAGAAAGAAAAATTTCTCGCCATGCAAAGTGACTTTCATGGTTAATTTAATAATTAGCCTATCAATTTGATATCAGTGACATGCCACTTGGTGGGTGGAGCCAATGGCTAAGGCACCATGGATATGATTCCTGACGTGGCGTGTTTTTCGTTGGGGCGTTAGCTTTTAACGATATTTGAATCTCTCGCCTACACAGGGAGGGACGACCATCGTAATAAAATCAGATGTATTGCCGAATTTATAAAGTGATAGGTAGTGTACACCTTATATTTACAACTTCTCTGTGTTGTTTCCTTAAGAGAGACTCTGAAATTGAGGAGGTGACCTGTGACTTAATATTATAGTCCTGTGATGCAGGACACGACAGATAAGAAAAGATATTTTTCTACCTGATGAGAGAATACTTAGAGGCAATATAGCCTATGCCATGGTCCTGTACGGTATTTTCACAAGTAACGATATTTCAGCGATGTGAAAACGGGCGTATTTAGCGATTTCTTCGGCCTTCGAAAATAATTTGAATAAAAGGGACAAATCTTCATTTTGCGTGAGAAATTCTAGGTGTATGGTCAACAGCATTGCTGTCTCGGATTGGGTAAAGCAGATTTTTTAAAATGGTGGGCCTATGTCGGGGTGGAATTGTTTTGAACTACTGTACACGTCCGAGCTGTAGCTGCTTGTTTCGCAGTGCACCACGGCTGGCTGCAGCAGTGGTCCCGAGGAATCTGGAACCGGGAATCGGAAGTATCGGATTAGCTCAGCCTGGGCCAGGTAAAAAGAATGCGCTGACCTGTTTGATGTTGCCCATGGCAGCGAGGCCTGGCGAAGTGATCAGTATGCTGGGTGAGCGCAACAGAGGCGGACGTGTGTATGTTGCATGAGAGAAGATTCACAATGATAAATGTTTGCATGGATTTATTGATAACATCCGAATTCCTAACACCCCAATAATCCCCTCCATGGCCAGGGGATGATACACGCGTGTCCACGACTGCAGCTGCCACCTCGGCTGTAGTTTCCTATGGTCCCTGAACCTCGGTGCTGGTAGTGTAAGTAGGGACAGGCATGCTGTGTGTGGATGTCTGGGAGGTGAGTCCACGGGATGTGCGAGTGTTTCAGCGATCTCCAACATCCACCCACGGTAACTATTGCTATGGACTGAGTCGTTATTTAAGTAGGAAGTGGTTAGCGCTTCTCAACAAATCGCAGAGGACTCTTGACTTGCAGTAGTATTTGCATCTGTGTCTATTCTATCACGCAGCAGAACATTCCTACTACTTCCGGATGTAATGAAGATAACCACTTTAGGAAGTTTACAGTACTTTTAAAAACCCAATCGCGACCTCAAATTCCCGACTGATCAATTTATTGTTTCCGATAGTTGTACTGCATGTACACATGTGTTGGGTTTGGGTGGGTATGGCCGGCGCGGGTGTGGGTATCTCTCTCTCTCCCAACTGGCACTTCGGGGCTGCCCTGCAGTTGGCGGGCGGCGCGCTTCATGATCGCGAGTTTGTGTGTCCGTCAGGGTTTTGTTTTCACCAGACATGTTTAGTGGAAACGTTGTTGTGGAGGAGGGTGTTCATGCTCTCAAATATACGTCCGTACAAGTCCTCGGATACACTGAGTGCTCCGATCTATTTGTGAAGGAAATTTCATTACTTGATTTCCATAATGTTTGTGTGATACTCAAACGTTGAAAATATGTTTTATTATGAAGAAGGATCATGATAGGATGGAAAGGAGTGTTTGAAGTGATCTGCTTGACTCCTTCACATTGTTAAATAATTAATCTGACTGGGTAGTGTAAATGCCCTCTTGTGAGCTTCAGAGATAGGAAGCGAGTTTGGAATTTGCCGATCAACAGAATACCGTCACTTGATGCTTTGTTTGGGGGTCACGAGATCAAAGGAGGCCAATATGTGGTCCGTGGTCGATGGCATTTAGTAACGTAATCTGTAATTGGAACATTCGGCTCTTTTGACCTTCGTGGCGGCGCCCTGACGATAGACACACACGCGGGATGCCCCAAACGGTGGCTACTATACCGCACTTCATTCCACCCCTTGGAGATTACAGTTATTATGTCATGGGGAGCAAGGGCGGAAGGTACAGTTGTGATGTCTACCCAAGTGGGGGGACCCAGTCTTCTGCAGACCGACTGAATAAAGAACATGTATCAATACTCATCGAAAGAGATTCTGGTCCTATGTGAAGTACGCTAGCGGCAAGATACAGTCAATGCCTTCTCTGCGAGATAGCAGTGGAGATACTACCGAAAACAGTGCTGCCAAAGGAGAGTTACTACACACAACCTTCCGAAATGTCTTCAAGAAAGAAGATGAAGTAAATATTCCAGAATTCGAATCAAGAACAGCTGCCAACATAAGTAACGAAGAAGTAGTTATCCTCGGAGTAGTGAAGCGACTTAATACACTTAATAAGAGCAAGTCTTCTGGTGTAGAATGTATACCAATTAGGTCCCTTTCAGAGTACAGGTATGCTGATATAATAGCGCCATACTTAACAATCATGTACAATCGTTCGCTCGACGAAAGATCGGTACCCAAACACTGGAAAGTAGCACAAGCCATACCAATATTGAAGAAGGGTAAATTACAGACCGATATCGTTAACGTTGATATGCAACAAGATTTTGAAACGTATATTGTGTTCGAATATTATGAATTACCTCGAAGAAAGCGGTCTATTGACACATAGTCAACACGGATTTAGAAAACATCGTTCTTGTGAAACACAACTCGCACGAAGTGTTGAGCGCTATCGACAAGGGATTTCAAAACGATTCCATATTTCTGGATTTCAGGAAGGCTGTACCACACAAGCGGCTTGTAGTGAAATTGCATGCCTATGTGTCTGGATTCGTTATTTCCTGTCAGAGAGGTCACAGCTCGTAGTAATTGACGGAAAGTCATCGAGTGAAACAGAAGTGATTTCTGGCGCTTCGCAAGGTAGTGTTACAGGCCCTTTGCTGTGCCTTAACTATATAAACGATTTGGGAGACAACCTGAGAAGCCGTCTTAGCTTGTTTGCAGAGAACGCTGTCATTTATCAACTAGTGAAGTCCTCATAAGATCAAAACAAATTGGAAAACGATTTAGAAAAGATATCGGTATATTGCGAAAATTGGCAATTGACCCTAAATAACGAAAAGAGTGAGGTCATCCACATGAGTGCTAAAAGGAATCCGTTAAACTTCGGTTACACGATAAGTCAGTCAAATCTAAAGGCCGTAAATTCAACTAAATACCTAGGGATTACTGTTACGAACAACTTAAATTGGAAGGAACACATAGAAAATGTTATGGGGAAGGCTAACCAAAGGCTGCGTTTTATTGGCAGGACACTTAGGAAATGTAACAAATCTACTAAAGTGATTGCCTAAACTACGCTTTTCCGTCCTCTTTTAGAATACTGCTCCGCAGTATGGGATCCTTACCAGATACGATTGACGGAGTACTTCGAAAAAGTTCAAAGAAGGGAAGCACGTTTTGTGTTATCACGAAGTAGGGGGAGAATGATACTGATATGATACAGGATTTGGGATGAACATCATTAAAACAAAGGCGTTTTTTGTTGCGGAGTAATCTTCTCACGAAATTCTGATCATCACCTTTCTCCTCCGAATGCGATAGTATTTTGTTGATGCCGACCTACGTAGAAAGAAATGATCACCATGATAAAGTAAGGGAAACCAGAGCTCGTACGGAAAGATACAGGTGTTCGTTCTTTCCGCGAGCTGGACGAGACTGGAATAATGGAGAATTATGAAGGTGTATCGATGAACCCTCTGCCAGGTACTCAAATGTGATTTGCAGAGTACCCATGTAAATGTAGATAAATATATTATCGACTTTGATTTGAATTTCGTGTCGTGAGATCCTTCCTCTCCAGCACAGAGTTCGTCTTTTTCCTACCAATTTTTTCTGGGATGGGTGGGGAGGGATGGGGCTGAGGTGTAGAGGGGGTGGGATGTCCTCTGGTGCATGCATTAGTTCAGTCGATCCCTGCATGTGAAGGTGAGCCCACACCTGAAAATTTTCCAATAAGACGACACCTAAAACCTGTAGCAGCGTAATTACGTAATGAGGACATTTAGTTGCTGAATGTGAGCTTTTAGCACCTAGTAAAAGTGAGATACAGTCCCTGCAAATTGAATTTTATAAATAAACAGCATATTCTATGCTATACAACTGAATTTCCTGTCGTGAGAGCCTTCCTCTCCAGCACAGACGGCAGTTTAGAGCTCATGGCGGAATCCATTCTCAGTCAGGCATTTTCGTCGGTAGGAGTTCTCATATGCGTCGGTATTCCACAGGCGTTTACCAGGAAAATGCTAATTTCTTTGCGGTTCAGTCTGACCGCGACTGACGGCGCGTGCAGGCCAGGTAGTGGCACGTTACAGGATGAGAAAGAGAGAGAGACAGCACGTTTTTCGACAGGAATTTCTCGGGTGCTTTTGTTCAGGGATTAGTGTGATATGCGGTCTAACTGTCACGGGGCCTAGGCAGGCACCTCTTGGACACCGTCGCATGGCACAGCCACTGTTGGACACGTCCCTTTGTAAGACCCGGAGCGACCTGCGCGTGCGGTGGTGGGAGTCAGCACTGTGTGTGGACGGCAGACAGTGAGTGCTTCGCAGTCGAAAGATTTTGTTAACATCCAGTATTGATTTCAGTGTCAGGAAGTCGTTTCTGAAAGTATTTGTATGGAGTGTAGCGATGTATGGAAGTGAAACATGGACGATAAATAGTGTAGACAAGAAGAGAATAGAAGCTTTCGGAATGTGGTGCTGCAGAAGAATGCTGAAGATTAGATGGGTAGATCACATAACTATTGAGGAGGTATTGAATAGAATTGGGGAGAAGAGGAGTTTGTGGCACAACTTGACTAGAAGAAGGGATCTGTTGGTAGGACATGTTCTGAGGCATCGAGGGATCACCAATTTAGTACTGGAGGGCACCGTGGAGAGTAAAAATCGTAGAGGGTTCTACCAGTTTTTCCATTCGTCTGTAAAGAATTCGCGTTAGTATTTTGCAGACGTGACTTATTAAACTGATAGTTCGGTAATTTTCACATCTGCCAACACCTGCTTTCTTTGGGATTGGTATTATTATATTCTTCCTTGAAGTCTGAGGGTATTTCGCCTGTCTCATACATTTTGCTCACCAGATGGTAGAGTTTTGTCAGGACTGGCTCTCTCAAGGCTGTCAGTAGTTCTAATGGAATGTTGTCTACTCCTGGGGCCTTGTTTCGACTCAGGTCTTACAGTGCTCTGTCAAACTCTTCACGCAGTATCATATCTCCCATTTCATCTTCATCTACATCCTCTTCCATTTCCATAATATTGCCCTCAAGTACATCGCCCTTCTATAGACCCTCTATTACTCCTTCCACCGTTCTGCTTTCCCTTCTTTGCTTAGAACTGGGTTTCCATCTGGGCTCTTGATATTCATGCAAGTGGTTATCTTTTCTCCAAAGGTCTCTTTAATTAACCTGTAGGCAGTAGCTATCTCACCCCTAGTGAGATATGCCTCTACACCCTTACGTTTGTCCTCTAGCCATCCCTGCTTAGCCATTTAGCACTTCCTGTCGATCTCATTTTTGAGCCATTTGTATTCCTTTTTGCCTGCTTCACTTGCTGCATTTTTGTATTTTCTCCTTTCATCAATTAAATTCAGTATCTCTTCTGTTACCCAAGGATTTCTACTAGCCCTCGTCTTTGTACCTACTTGATCCTCTGCTACCTTCACTCTTTCATCCCTCAAAGCTACCCATTCTTCTTCTACTGTATTTCTTTCCCCCTTTCCTGTTAGTTGTTCCCTTATGCTCTTCCTGAAACTCTGTACAAATTTTTTCAATATGGGGCATTCATCTGGGCTTTCATAGGACTTCTGAGAGTAATCTATCGCACCATTATAGATGGCGACCAAGTGAACATTATAGTGGACCACCTGCATCCAAACCTGAGCAATGTCTTCATTGATGGCGATGGCACTGTTCTGCAGGATAAATTTCCATGTCACTGGCCAGAATGATACTACATTGGTTTGAGAAGCATGATAGTGAACTCATGGCTATATCTTGGCCGCAAAAGTCCCTGATCTGAAATCGATGAAACACCCTTAGGACACTTTCAACCACCAGCTCGGCAGTCAGGCTCCAGCTCTAGGCTGTGATACGAGTACGTCTACAAAGCGGCATGTTAAGTGCTCATCCTTTTCTGTGTTTCTCACGTGGTATATTTATTAAATTCCGTGCGTGTCTCTCTGTTCAAGGGGGTTAATCTCGCGTTTTTGTAAGTGTGAATTCACTCAGCCTTTAGCGCAAGAATTGCTCACTGAACAGCCACCTCGCATCAGCGTCCTCTGGTAACACATCAGGAGGGTAACAAGTCGCATATCTAGCTAGGATTGCCTGCTTTTATAGTTCACTTCTTCAGTTAGTCTTGCTATAATGGATAGGATGTGTGCATGCAGTGCGCGGACGCAGGAGGGGCCTGCCGCAGTTTGCGAACAGCTGAACATGTTGTTGGCTAAGGTCAGTCATCTTCAGGCAACTATCTTGAGCTGCAGCGATGGCGAAGAATCTGGCGAGTCGCATGAGACACCTCAGCTGTCACTTGTTTTGCCCACAGGCTCTAATTCTGAGGCACCTCGTAGCGCACGTGACGTAGTGGATACGCCCTCACAGCAGGGTGAGTGGCAGTTGATAGAGCGTTGGTGTCGCTCGAGGCGGAGGGAAATGTGGAGACTGGCCGCCTAGCGTTTACTCGTTATTAGGAGCTTCAATGTTAGGCGCGTTGTGAAGCCCCTTAGGCAGATAGCGTTCAGTGCTGGTTGGTTGGTTCTGAGCACTATGGGACTCCACTTCTGAGGTCATTAGTCCCCTAGAACTTAGAACTAGTTTAACCTAACTAACCTAAGGACATCACAAACATCCATGCCCGAGGCAGGATTCGAACCTGCGACCGTAGCGGTTTTGCGGTTCCACACTGCAGCGCCTTTAACCGCACGGCCACTTCGGCCGGCGTTCAGTGCTGGAAAGAATGCCAATGTGCACTCGGTTTGTCCTCGGGGGGGGGGGGGGGGGGGGGGGGGTAATCCGACGAGATGTGGAAGCGGCATTACCTGTGGCTATCGAGAGAGCAAGGTGCAGTCGTCTGCAGATTGTGGCTCACGTCTGCACCAACGACTTCTGGGGCATGGGTGCTGTGGCGATCGTCATTTCGTACAGGCGGCTGGCGAACGTGGTGAAAACTGCTGGCCTCGCACTCAGGATGCAAGCAGATCTCGCAGTTTACAGCATCGTTTCCAGAGTTCATCGGGGTCCTTGGTGTGGAGCCGAGTGGAGGGTCTGATTCAAAGGCTTCGTCGACTCTGTGAAAGTTTTGGCTTCAGATTTCTGGACCTGCGTTATCGTGTGGGGATTTGTAGGACTCCCTTTGATAGGTCATGCGTGCACTACACGAAGGAAGCAGCTCTCGAGTAACAGACTACTTGTGGAATGCACATGAAGAATTTTTAGGCTAGGTGGTAGTTTAGGGTGTTCTGATGAACATTCTCCTGTCGATTTACGGCAAGGGAAGTCAAACGGCGTCAGTATAAAGACACTTCGACTGTAACAACTTTATCAGTAAATTGTCGAAGTATTCGTAATAAAGTTCCTAAATTTACTGCCCTGCAAGAACGTTCTCGCGCTCAAATTATGCTTGGGACTAAGAGCTAGCTGAAACCCGTAGTGGAAAGCCCTGAGACACTTAACGAGTCGTGGTACGAATATCGGGAAGACAGATTAGAGGCCATAGAAGGGGGAGTTTTCATTGCAGTCGACAAAAATATTGTCACTATTTATGTCGAAGTTGAATGTGACAGTGAAGTCGTCTGGTCGCGTCCCTTTTCTCTCATGATATACTGAGAACTATGGATGAGGGGCAACAGGCAGATTCGTTATTTCTAGATTTCCGGGAAGCATGTGACACGGTGCCCCATTGCAGGGTGTTAACGAACGTACGAAAATATGGAATAAGTTCACAGATATGTGAGTGGCTCCAAGACTTCCTAGGTAATAAAATCCAGCATGTTGTTCTTGACGGCGAGTGTTCTTCAGAGACAAGGCTGTTGTCAGGAGTGACCCAGGAAAGTGTGGTAGGAACGCTGTGTTCTCTATATACATAAATGATTTGGCGGACATGGTGGCAGCAGTTTGCGGTTGTGTACTGATGATGCCGCTCTGTACGATAAGATGTAGAAGTTGAGTGACCGTAGAAACAGACAAGACGACTTCCAGTTGGTGTGATGAATGGCATCTAGCCATAAAGGAGGTAAATGTAAGTAAATGCGGATGAGTATGAAGAAAAAGTCTGTAATGGTCGGATACAGTATTACTAGTATCCTGCTTGGCACAGTCAAGTCGTTTAAATATCCGGGAGTAACGATCCAAAGCAATATGAGGTGGAACGAGCATGTGAAAACTGTCTAAGGGAAGGCAAATGGTTGACTTCGGTTTATTGGGAGAATTTTAGGAAACAGTGGTTCACCTGTACAGGAGACCGCATATAGGACGCTGGTGCGACCTATTCTTGAGTATTGCTGTAGTGTTTTGGGTCCGTACCAGGTCGGATTGAAGGAAGACATCGAAGCAATTCAGAGGCGGTCTGCTAGATTTGTTACCGGTAAGTTCGAATAAAGTGTTACGAAGATGCTTCGGGAACTCAAATGGGAATCCCTGGATGGAAGGCGAGGGTTTTTTTCGAGAAACACTATTGAGAAAATTTAGAGAACCGGCATTTGAAGTTGACTACCGAACGAATCAACTGCGGACAACATACATCGCGTGTAAGGACCACGAAGACAAGATCCGAGAAATTAGGGCTCATACGGAGGCGTATAGACAGTCGTTCTTCCCTCGCTCTATTTGCTACTGGAACACGAGGGGAAATGACATGTAGTGGTAAAGGGTACCCTCCTCTGCCTTACGACGCCTTGCAGAGAGCCGATGTAGATGTAGAAACACAGTTTACGGGAACTGCGTTACTAGTGTGTAGACAACTAGTGTTACATACCTCCAGAAACCTACTTACGACTTGCTGAATCCATGCGGAAGAATGTGTGCTGCATTGTGTTCCAATACTGGACCAACTCTCTGTTAAGTAAGAGGTTGTAATGTTTTGCAGCCTCAGTACATTAAATATTAGCAGACAAAAAATTAGTCACCCTTTTGAAAGAGCAGACTCGTTGCTTGTAAGTGTTTTAGGTTGTTTAGAACTGGGACAAGGCGGTCATTTGATCCTAATCCACTGATGTAGGTCATGACAGTGATGTGTTGTGTACTTGTCAATAGGTCGCATGTAATCAGTGCAGTATGATGAGTCAATGCAGAGCCATGACACAATGGCATAAAAATGATATGATGTTGGGATGGAAGTAAGAAGGCTAGGAGGATTGAAGCACCCTCTACATTGTTGACAGAATGCCCCAGTTCCTTCGCACCTTCTCTCTAAAATGTAATCGATGATGTCATGTACTGTGGCCAGATTTCTTCTAATAGGCAAATTCGCTTTTTGTAAAATGGTGATAATTGAGAAAATGGTGGGAAATTTAAAAAATGGTAAGATATTCAGAATAGCCCAACGGTGCTACTGGCAGTACCCCAACAATTATGATGTTACTGTTGGATGTAGGGCTGTTCTCCTAAGTATAAACTGCTGCGAAATCCAGGATGGTGGATTGTCCTGTGGAAATTCAAGATGGCGATTAAAGATGACTGACCTGGAATACTGCCGCAGCTCTATGACATAAGAATCCAAGATGGTGATTCAATATCGCTGATGAGAGTACTGGTGCAGCTCTATATCAGAATCTGAGATGATGATCCAAGATCGCAATCCAAGATAGCAGACTTTGGATACTGGCACTGCCTCCATTGTTGACATATTTCCTGGATTTTCCCCTGCCCTCATGACAGTCTGAGACTTCATGAGTTGCTATTCACAGACATCACTAATGGTGTTTGTTTCCATTGCACCTCCAAGACTGTCTGATAAAAAAGAATTTTTTTCTGCCAATCTGAGCATGCATGGAGTCAGGATAATATGTGTTTGTTTCCCCTGCAATCCCAAGCCTGTCTGCAATGCAGACCCTAAAACATAGGTTGTTTTTTGCCACTGCCAGTCTGAGATGCTGGCTGTTTCCACCATAAGTAAACATGATTTCCACCGTACCTCTCTGCTGACCTACTCTCAGCGACATTAAAAACTACTTTAGATGTTTTCCCCAAGAAATTATTCATTAAGATGTGTAGGAATATGCAGGGCTAATTCTCTAGCAGTTGTAGTATCCTTACCAGTCGTCTAACATAGGGTGTCTAAGCAGCTGTTTTCTCGATCAGTAGACAACAATTCAAGCAAATCGAATTAATGCAGTTTATTACAGTAAGTTAAATTCACAATACTTAACTTTGTGTATTGACAAAGGTGTGTCCCAAGCAAATGGCGGCAGACAAATAATCACTTTTCTTCGGTATATACAATTTCAATGTAAGCAAAACAAAACAGTTCATGAGTCACTGCTGTAGCGTTTGTATGACGGAGGGTCTTCTGCTGCTGCCGCGGCTACGTGGCGCGGCGCTTATATTCTCCTCGTATAGATTCCACTCCTGTTTTGATGTCGTCCTAGTCAACGTACTATAGGCTGACGTCGTCTCACAGCCCTCTCTGCTCCTCCGTACTTCATCGTCGTGCCGGCGCTTGTCATTACGCCGAAACAGCGGTCATACTTGTTAGATCACTTGTTCTAAGCATAGACTTTGAGGCACCCAGTGTATTTTCTACTAAAATTAAACTTATTAATAGTCCCTAGTTAAAAGTCGACTAGTGCCATTTTTAAACAATTGCCCCTCTGGCATTAAAGTTTAAACAGTTTTCCCCCACCCCTCTGATTTCACAGTTTAAACTATTGTCATCCTAGGTCCTGATCTGACTAGTCGTACCTAAGTCCACTTTCACTAACACAACTGCCACCAATTCCGCGAGATGAATTCAAAAGATTCATTTACCCTTGAATCGTTTGAAAACGACAAGAATTTCACTTGGGCTAGGTTTAAAACGATGAGAAGCCTTCTGCTCGTCAAAACTGGACCTCTAATTCTGCTGTAAATCTGTATAATTCAATGTTGCAGTCTTTATGGGTGTCAAACAACCGACAGTGTTGTATGTGGCAGGATAGGAATAGGGGTCGTAAGCTCTTACGTCTTTATTTACACAAATATCGTGCATGGGGAGAGTCTTTTCTGTGGCAGACAGCGCTGGGCTTTTGCGCTCCTCGGCTGTTGCACAGTTCCACAGTGCTAGCGCTGAGTCCCTCCGCTATGGCTTGCAAGTTGCGTCATTCGAGCAGGGTAAGTCAGTACCGCACTGTGTCGTAATCAACTGTCTTCCATGGCTACCAACAAACCTCCGACAGTCCATATCCTGACCTCCCCCGAGTGAGGGATGGGAACCACCGACTGGTTAAAACCGATACCAGTATTTTAATTGTGAATAACTGTCATTTTTTGGTATTTGTTTGGTCTCAGTTATAACAGGTGTTTTTTTTTTTATTTTCTACTAATAACCAAGCAAAAAAACAAAATATAAATTAGCCATTAGCAAAAAATCTAAAAATTTCGTTTTCAAACAGACTTTTTTCTTTAAAAAAAAGGCGTAACTTTTACTTGTAAAATTTTACATTTTTTTGAAGTATAGAGTTATTATAGAAAAAGCGATAAGTGATATTTTAATAACAATGCCGAGAGAAACGAGCAACAAAGACACAGACATAAGAACTGATAAATCACTGCTGAGACAATAATATCTATGTTACCACGTGTTGTGGCATCAGATATACGTCTACGTGAAGTGTGCAGGACTTGCTCTCACCTCGTCTATACGGCAGTTTTTCGCTGTCGTATCCTTAGTATTGCAAACTGGCACGAATCCTAATCTGGAAATATTTCTACGATGTGACGTAACAATGAAGTTCACTGTTTCATTTGCTTTAAAAAATTAAAAATCAGTCTGGCATATCTGTTGTTGTTGTGGTCATCAGTCCCGAGACTGGTTTGATGCAGCTCTCCATTCTATTCTGTCCTGTGCAAGCTTCTTCGTCTCCCAGTAACTACTGCAACCTACATCCTTCTGAATCTGCTTAGTGTATTCATCTCTTGGTCTCCCTCTACGATTTTTACCCTCCACGCTGCCCTCCAATGCTAAATTTGTGATCCCCTGATGCCTCAGAACATGTTCTACCAACCGATCACTTCTTCTAGTCAAGTTGTGCCACAAACGTCTCCCCAATCCTATTCAATACCTCCTCATTAGTTATGTGATCTACCCATCAAATCTTCAGCATTCGTCTGTAGCATCACATTTCAAAAGCTTCTATTCTCTTCTTATCCCAACTATTTACCGTCCATGTTTCACTTCCATACAGGCTACACTCCATACAAATACTTTCAGAAACGACTTCCTGACACTTAAATCTATACTCGATGTTAACAAATTTCTCTTCTTCAGAAACGCTTTCCTTGCCATTCCAGTCTACATTTTATATACTCTCTACTTCGACCATCATCAGTTATTTCGCTCCCAAAATAGCAAAACTCCATTACTACTTTAAGTGTCTCATTTCATAATCTAATTCCCTCAGCATCACCCGACTTAAGTCGACTACATTCCATTATCCTCGTTTTGTTTTTGTTGATGTTCATCTTATATCCTCCTTTCAAGACACTATCCATTGCGTTCAACTGCTCTTCCAAGTCCTTTTCTGTCTCTGACAGAATTACAATGTCATCGGCGAACCTCAAAGTTTTTATTTCTTCTCCATGGATTTTAATACCTACTCCAAATTTTTCTATTGTTTCCATCCCTGCTTGCTCCATATACAGATTGAATAACATCGAGGAGAGGCTACAACCCAGTCTCACTCCCTTCCCAACCGCTGCTTTCCTTTCGTGTCCCTCGACTCTTATAACTGCCATCTGGTTTCTGTACAAATTGTAAATAGCCTATCGCTTCCTGTATTTTACCACTGCCACCTTCAGAACTTGAAAGAGAGTATTCCAGTCAACGTTGTCAAAAGCTTTCTCTAAGTCTACAAATGCTAGAAACGTACGTTTGCCTTTCCTTAACCTGGCTTCTAAGATAAGTCGTAGGGTCAGTATTGCCTACGTGTTCCAATATTTCTACGGAATCCAAACTGATCTTCCCCGAGGTCGGC
Source organism: Schistocerca americana (assembly GCF_021461395.2). Taxonomy (NCBI): domain Eukaryota; kingdom Metazoa; phylum Arthropoda; class Insecta; order Orthoptera; family Acrididae; genus Schistocerca; species Schistocerca americana. The sequence continues at coordinate 538,230,692 of NC_060130.1, forward strand.
TTCTACCAGTTTTTCCATTCATCTGTAAAGAATTCGCGTTAGTATTTTGCAGACGTGACTTATCAAACTGATAGTTCGGTAATTTTCACATCTGCCAACACCTGCTTTCTTTGGGATTGGAATTATTATATTCTTCCTTGAAGTCTGAGGGTATTTCGCCTGTCTCAAACATTTTGCTCACCAGATGGTAGATTTTTGTCAGGACTAGCTCTCTCAAGGCTGTCAGTAGTTCTAATGGAATGTTGTCTACACCTGGGGCCTTGTCTCGACTCAGGTCTTACAGTGCTCTGTCAAACTCTTCACGCAGTATCATATCTCCCATTTCATCTTCATCTACATCCTCTTCCATTTCCATAATATTGCCCTCAAGTACATCGTCCTTGTATAGACCCTCTATATACTTCTTCCACCTTTCTGCTTTCCCCTCTTTGCTTATAACTGGGTTTCCATCTGAGCTCTTGATATTCATCTATGAAATAATAAAAAAAGAAGGAAAATTGGTAACAGTAAAAATTAAAACTTATCAATTTATTCATAGGATACAGTAAAAATAGAAAGTATTTGATCTGCTGCCTGCGTCTACAAATATGCCTTAATGTGATTGTAACCCTCGAAAACGGACAAATTAACAAGAAAGTCAGAATTCTTCAACCTTATTTTTCACACTTTTGCCCTGACTGTTCGTAACGTCCCAACAATCGTACGATCTTCGATTACAACTAGATTTTTTTTTATAGAGATTCAACAAAATGGAATCATTATTTAAATAATGAAAACTGCATCAGTTACTTATGTTTTGATGCCTAGCACAAGGCGTTTCGAGAATTTATTCTAATTTTTCAGGTGCATTTGTTCACATGAATATGTTTGGTGGTGTTTGAATGTGTGATTTACTGCCTCTCTTGCATCTTTTGCATTGAGACTTCAATCGGAAAATCGGACAAAATGAATCTTTGTGTACTTTTAAATGGCAGACTTAGAAATGGTGTCTTTTGTTTTCTACTTACAGGTATTGTGATTCTTCCATTATACACAGTATCACATACACGCACATCCTCACTCACGCTGTTTGTTTACAAAATATACTATAGAGATATTACTACACTATGGTCGACAAAGAGTTTGTACAAAGTCTGAGGTACTACAAAGCATTTCTATTACACGATATATATATATATATATATATGTATATAGTTATTTTGTTATATATATATATATATATATATATATATATATATATATATATATATATATATATATATATACACTGTTGAATACTAAATTATCGATTACATTTATTTTAATGAGGATCTACATATTTATGAAAATTGCTAAAGTTATCATATGCAGGAGAGACATTTAAAGAAGTTAATTGATTCAATGCCTATTTTGTCATCGAGAATTTTTTCACCTCGTCTTTTTATGGTTCACAAAAATTTCAAGCTCATCCATTAAATCCATTGTATAAGATTTTTTTCAAGTGGTGGAGTATCTCCTTCTGTGTTTCTGAATGGGTGTAAAGTGTTTTTTATTTGTGATGCTATGGCTGATTTTGTAAACTGGTAATGTTTGTAACAATTGATGTGTTTAGTGTACCTAATTTGAAAACTCCTACCAGTTGTTCCTTTAGTAAGTTTACTAGTTATTTTGTGTATTCCTGAGTCTGAGTATCTTGTTGTTCAAGGTGTGGACTGGTTTCTGTTGTAGTTTGTTGATTTTTGGAGAAAGCTACTTTCACTTTTTGTCACCAAAGTATATTTGCTATTTTTTGAGAAATGTTGACTACATACTGTATGTTAGCCATACATTTGACTGTATTATTGTTTCCTTCTAAAGAAACAGGAATCTCTTCTTTTTTGTTATTTGTCTCTGCATAATATCTATCACTGAGCTGGGGAAGTCATTGGCCACTGCTGATTGCTCAATGTTGTCGAATTCTTTCTCCCTGTCCTCTCTGTTCATTGGGATTTTGTTTGCTCTGTGTATCATCGTTTTGTGTCCAGATTTCTTGTGTACATCTGGTTGGCAATACGTGGTGTGGATTGGGTTGCTGAAGGTTGTCTTTTACTATATCTTGAAACTGTACCTGTTGTTTTTGTTTTCTATGAACAAATCTATAAAATTAGTGCAATTGTTTTTTCTGTATTCAGCTGTGAAATTTGTTTTCTTGTATACATTACCAAATAAATTTATAAATTTATTGGTGTCTCTGATGTCACCTCTGAGTAATATTAAGAGATCATATACATATCTTTTGTAGTATACTGTTTTTCAAACATGGATCCTGGCTGCTGAATATATTCGGTTGAAGGTAGATTATGAAATTGTACCGGATATGGATGTGTCCATGCCTAGTACATCTGGTTCTTGCCAAATGTTGACATTGAATGCAAAGTAGTTGTAGCTGAGGACTGTTTCTAGTAACTCTATAAACTCAATAATTAAAGCTTGTGAACACTTTTTGTGCTTAGTAGGCTGTCGTTGCGTACTGCAATGGTTTCTTTAATAGGGGTATTGGAAAATAAGTTTGTGATGTATAGTGATATAAAATGGGTACCATCTGGAATATTTATTTCATTTTTTTCAGTGACTATTGAGGTACTATATTTCACATTATATGTTATTTCATATGCAAAATTATTTTTTAGGACATGACTGAGCTTGTGAGCTAGTTTGTATCCAGAATTGTTCATACTGTTAATGTCAGGCCTTACAGGAAATCCTTTGTTGTGTACCTTTGACTGGAATGTTAATAGGGGAGTTTTAGGGTTCATAAAGGTGACGTATTTCCTTTCCTATTCTGTTAGTAAGACAGGTGTTTTCTTTAAATGTTCTTTGACTTTGTTATGCAAATGTTTTGGTGGATCGTACTGAAGTTGTACTATATTGTTTTCTGAGAAGAATTTAAGAGTTTTCTCAGTGTATTAGCTTTCTTTCAGAACGACAATTGTGTGACTTTTATCTGACTTTAAGTTAAGTGCCTGATCTCTAAGTCATTTGTGTGTGCTGTTTCTGTTCTTGATTCATTTCGTAAATGTCTGTAGTTATCTTTATACTTCAGTACTTGTTTTTCAAGGAGTTTGTTTAGTCTGTGACCTATGGAAAATTTTTCATTGCTGTTTAGTTTTACAATGTCTGATGATTTATTTATTTCCCATCCTAAGTCTACACAAGGAAGGATGTCCTGTAAGGCCTGTAATTAACAGTATGAACAGTCCTGCATAAAAACTAGCTCACAAGCCCAGTCACTTTCCAAAAAAGAATTTCACATATGAGACAACATCTAATGTAAAATACAGTACCACACTAGTCAGTGCAATAAAAGAAATAAACATTCCAGACACTGCCCATTCTATTTCACTAGACATCTCAAACCTATATTCCAATATCCCTGTTAAAGAAGCGCAGGCCGGTGTGGCCGAGCAGTTCTAGGCGTTTAAATCTGGAACTGCGCGACCTCTACGGTCGCAGGTTCGAATCCTGCCTCGGGCATGGATGTGTGTGATGTCCTTAGGTTTAAATAGTTCTAAGTTCTAGGGGACTGATGACCTCAGATGTTAAGTCCCATAGTGCTCAGAGACATATGAACAATTTTTTTGTTAAAGAAGCCATTGCAGTAATAAAGAACAACTTACTAAAGCACAAAAGGTGTTCTCAAGCTGATATTATTGAATTTATAAAGTTACTAGATATAATCCTTAATCACAACTATCCTGCATTCAGTTTCAACATTTAGCAATAACAAGATGCGCTAGCCATAGGCTCATCCATATCCAGCACAATAACACACCTTTTCATAATCCACTTTGAACAGAAAATATTCAGCAGCCAAGGACCATGCTTAAAAACATACTCTACTACAAAAAGTATGTGGATGATACTTTCATTTTACGCAAAGGTGACACTAAAGACGCCAATAAATTTATAAATTTGTTTAACAATGTTTACAATAATATAAAATTTCACAGTTAATATCAAAAACAATTGCACTAATTTTATAGATCTGTGCATAGAAAACAGAAACGCCAGGCACAATTTCAAGATATACAGGAAAAAACAACCTCCAGCAACACAATACATGCAACATTATGCTACCCACATGTAACAATTTTCATGAATAAGTAGATTGCCTCATTAAAACGAATGTAATCGGTAATTTAGTAGTCAACAGTATTAAAAATGTATTTTATAATTGACAACCTTATATATGCACATAATGTAATCCAAAAGCACTGTAGTACCTCAGACTGTGAACAAACACTTCGTCAGCCACAGTGTTGAAATACCTCTATAGCACGTTTTGCAAACGTACACTGTAAGTGTGGATTTGTGTGTATGTGATTTTCTGTATAATGGAAGAGTCACACCACCTGTCAGTAGACAAACAAAAATACCATTTCTACCACTACCATTTAAAAATACTCAAAGATTCATTTTGTCCCATTTTCCTATTTCGTCTAACCGAGAAATACGCAAGAGAGGCAGAGAATCCCACATGCAGACATCACGTAACATATTCATGTAAACAAATGCCCAAGTGCGTTTGAAAATGAGAGTAAATTCTCGAAACGTGTCGTGCTAAGTACCAAAACATAAGTAGTTTTCATTATTTAGATCATGAATGACATAGCATCAGTCTTTCTTGAAACATCTAATACGACGAATGAAATTAATGTGAATCAATAGGAGAACACTGGTGATTTTTCGTAGTGTTCAAACACTTATCAAATTTCGAGAAAAGCAGCAAACGGTGGACGGAGTAGTTATCCTTTTATCTGCCTGTTCAATTTAATATTTTGGTCCTATGGAACTCGAAACTGGGAGAGACTAAATTTTTCAGCCTTTATTCAGTTTCTACGTTTATCACAGGAAATAATAGAAAAAGCCGAAAATCTTTTAGTTCAGAAACCAGTTATTTTCAGCAGTTTTTAACAGTCAGGTTAAACTGGCTTGAATTAAAAAAAACATTATGAACTAAAACCGGCTGTTTCGGCCATAATCACCATCGCTCGTCGTCATCATTTAGAAATGAGGGCAATTGTGAGTCGCCTTTTATATGCTCTACCTATATCACAGGAGGCAACATTGTACTTCCCTGGGGAGTTGGAGCGCCCAATCCCGACAATGTTAAATTAAGTGACTTGGCTCCCCTGCATTTCAGGAACCACTGCAGCCATTTACATGAAACTTTTACTGGCCATTATACTGTATGTTCTGAGGCTACTGAACTACAATAATTGCATTTCAGTCACTGCTTTCGGAAATACAATTTTTAATTACACAGTTAAAATTTTGTATACTTTCTTATACATTACCCTAAATAATTTTAATTATACATAACGTTATGTTCTTCTTTTAGTTCAGTAGACTCAGGATACGAATGTTATTACTCCTTGAAAATTGGAATACTCTACTTGGAGTTTTTTCTGAGATTTAGGGAAAATACAACAGAAAATTTAAATTTTTAGGAGTGGCCTCTAAAGTTTCAAAAGACTGTAACTCACGTAATATATGCTTAATTTTTTTTGTTTTTAGCCACTCAGAAGCACCCTGCACCATACTCTGTATCATCCTCCTGATTTTTTTCCAAGTTTTTTCTTCCTTTCTTCTTTCTGGACCCCTTAGTGGCTAACTGTGCTGCATACTCTGCTTTATCAATGAGAACCTTGTCCATCCATTCAAATTCTCTGATGAAATTTGCTCCAGGATTAATTTGCATTTGCTGTAACAATTTCACCCTACCAATGTTGCTATCATTAAAAGGAATAACAGCATCACTGACCTCCACTTTAGTGTCTTCATTCCAACAAAAAAATGTTTCGTAATCGAGTCCCTATAAGATAATTGAACGACTCATTGGGATTTTGAGTCTGACCATGCAGACACTTCTTCAGTAATTCAGGATTTGTCACTCCTCTGTAAATAAGTTTTATGATATCCATGCCTGCTGCTGGGATGGAATGTTTATGGCTGTGTGAACTGTTTAAGTACTGGGTACTGCGGTAATTGCATCATGAATCAGGTCCAGGAGGGCAAAGGTGGTGTACTGGTTTTTCATCAGTTGACAGTCTGTAGAACAAGATAGCCCATATGCCTGCTTCAACAAATTCTCAATATTATTTCTAATGGCAATCCCATAATACTGCTGTAGTCCATCAATCAGTTTGTCTGTCAGCCTGGCTCTTATGGTTTTACCATCAGAAATTTTCTTGTCTCTCAAACTCTGTTTCAACTTCCTCAACCTGGTGCACGTCCTCTTCTGGACATGATCAACACATTACAGTTATAACACAGCAATCCACAGCCTTCTATATAAAAAATTATCGATTTTATTAGCTCTTGTAGCAATGGAGGTAAAAATTTTAACCTTTTCAATTGGTGTAGATTATATTTTAAAAAACTAAATAAAATACTTCCCATGTGAGTTTATATACATATATATATATATATATATATATATATATATATATATATATATATATATATATACAGGGTGAGTCACCTAACGTTACCACACTGGACTCGCATTCGGGAGGACGACGGTTCAATCCCGTCTCCAGCCATCCTGATTTAGGTTTTCCGTGATTTCCCTAAATCGTTTCAGGCAAATGCCGGGATGGTTCCTTTGAAAGGGTACGGCCGATTTCCTTCCCCATCCTTCCCTAACCCGAGCTTGCGCTCCGTCTCTAATGACCTCGTTGTCGACGGGACGTTAACCACTAACATCCTCCTCCTCCACCTAACGTTACCGCTGGATATATTTCATAAACCACATCAAATACTGACGAATAGATTCCACAGACCGAACGTGAGGAGAGGGGCTAGTGTAATTGGTTAATACAAACCATAAAAAAATGTACGGAAGTATGTTTTTTAACACAAACCTACGTTTTTTTTAAATGGAACCCCGTTAGTTTTGTTAGCACATCTGAACATATAAACAAATACGTAATCAGTGCCGTTTGTTGCACTGTAAAATGTTAATTACATCCGGAAATATTGTAACCTAAAGTTGACGCTTGAGTACCACTCCTCCGCTGTTCGATCGTGTGTATCGGAGAGCACCGAATTACGTAGGGATCCAAAGGGAACGGTGATGGACCTTAGGTACAGAAGAGACTGGAACAGCACATTACGTCCACATGCTAACACCTTTTTGTTGGTCTTTTGCACTGACGCACATGTACATTACCATGAGGGGTGAGGTACACGTACACACGTGGTTTCCGCTTTCAATTACGGAGTGGAATAGAGTGTGTCCCGACATGTCAGGCCAATAGATGTTCAATGTGGTGACCATCATTTGCTGCACACAATTGCAGTCTCTGGCGTAATGAATGTCGTACACGCCGGAGTACATCTGGTGTAATGTCGTCGCAGGCTGCCACAATACGTTGTTTCGTATCCTCTGGGGTTGTAGGCACATCACGGTACACATTCTCCTTTAACGTACCCCACAGAAAGAAGTCCAGAGGTATAAGATCTGGAGAACGGGCTGGCCAATTTATGCGCCCTCCACGTCCTATGAAACGCCCGTCGAACATCCTGTCAAGGGTCAGCCTAGTGTTAATTGCGGAATGTGCAGGTGGGGTACGTTAAAGGAGAATGTGTACCGTGATGTGCCTACAACCCCAGAGGATATGAAACAACGTATTGTGGCAGCCTGCGGTGACATTACACCAGATATACTGCGGCGAGTACGACATTGATTACGCCAGAGATTGCAGTTGTGTGCAGCAAATGATGGCCACCACATTGAACATCTATTGGCGTGACATGTCGGGACACACTCTATTCCATTCCGTAATTGAAAACGGAAACCACGTGCGTACGTGTACCTCACCCCTCATGGTAATGTACATGTGCGTCAGTGAAAAAGACCAACAAAAAGGTGTTAGCATGTGGACGTAATGTGCTGTTGCAATCTCTTCTGTACCTAAGGACCATCACCGTTCCCTTTGGATCCCTACGTAATTCGGTGCTTTCCGATACACACGATCGAACCGCGGAGGAGAGGTACTCAAGCGTCAACTTTAGGTTAATCTCCGGATGTAATTAACATTTTACAATGCAACAAACGGCACTGACTACGTATTTGTTTATATGTTCAGATGTGCTAACAAAACTAACGGGGTTCCGTTTAAAAAAAACCTAGGTTTGTGTTAAAAAACATACTTCTGTGCATTTTTTTATGGTTTAATTAACCAATTACACTAGCCGCTCTCCTCACGTTCGGTCTGTGGAATCGATTCGTCATTATTTGATGTGGTTTACGAAATATATCCAGCGGTAATGTTAGGTGACTCACCCTGTATATATATATATATATATATATATATATATATGTGTGTGTGTGTGTGTGTGTAATCATTTTATTCAGAAAATTGCAAATTTTATAATGAGATAAAAATCCGAACACGTGAAAAAAAAATTCCGTTCTAACCCCCCGTAAGAACCGTACAGCGTCGTGTGCTGCACGATGGACCTCCTCTGCAAGCGCTGACGGAAGTCCTTCCTCAGCGGCCCCGTCTCCGCCTGTGCTGACTTAGTACAATAAATTCTCAACGCATACCTCGTGTATGATTACATTCCAACATAGAACCCCACTAAAAAGACCTCTGAACAGAGGCATTCGTACAGCCTTAACCACGCCTCAAATTTAGAACTGAGCGGCAGGCTGCTGAGCTGCTCGAACTGACGCTGTCATTACATCTGAGCACCACTTCGTAACGGGACACAACGTGTCCGTGAGTGAGTGCGGATATTCCTTCTGTGTAGCATTAATGCGAAGGTTTACGTAATATTCAGTTGTGACAAAGATTTAATGCCATCCAGCAACCCTCAGATCCATACTTTAAAGTAAAATCAGCCAGTCACAACTACATAGATCCGTTGAAGACTCACGTATGTTAGCGCTGTAGAGACGCCAGTTACCTTGCTCAGCATGGAAAGTGCTCCTTGACAGAGAAGATTTAATGTAGAGTGGTATACACCCTTTCTCCCAACACTAAACCATCAATACTTGATGGCTAAGACTATCGGTCGGAGCACTTTGCCGTTTTTTCTTTTATACTGATATCCAGGAACGTATGAGATTTACAGCCAGTTGTTGAAATTTCGAATGACTTCTTAGTAGCGTGTCTTTATACATTATAGCGCCGATTCTGTGCCACCCAATATGAGGACGTTGCTGATGACATAGTTACGTTTCGATTTTGGAAACATTGAGGTTTGTCAGTAACATTGTAATTACGTCGTAGACAGCAAAGGATTTAGTAGAGCAGATGAACTGAATGGATAGTGTCCTGAAAGGAATATGTGAGATGAAATAAAAAAATGCTGAGGGAATTGGCATAGGATCAAGACACTTAAAGTAGTAGATGATTTTTTTCATTTGAGCAGCAAAATAACTGATGACAGCCGAAATACAGAGGATGAAAAATGTAGACTGCCAATGACAAGAAAAGCATTTGTTAACTGTGAGTATAAATTTAAATGTTGGGAAATCTTTTCTGAAATTATTTGAATGGAGTGTAGCCATGTATGCAACTGGAACATGGTCAATAAACGGTTTGGACAAGAAGAGAATAGAAGCTTTTAAAATATGGTGCTACAGAAAAATGCTGAAGGTTAGATGAGTGGGCCATGTAATTAATGAGGAGGTACTGAACAGAATTGGGGAGAAAAGAAATTTGTGGCGTAAGCTGACTAGAAGAAGTGATCGGTTGGTTGCACGTATTGTGAGACATCAAGGGATCGCCATTTACTATTGGACGGAAGTGTGGGGGCTAAAATCGTAGAGGGAAACTAAGATATGAACACTGCAAGCAGATACAGACGGATGAACGTTGTAGTAGTTATTCGGAAATGAAGAGGCTTACACACGATAGAGCAGAATGAACAGCTGCATCAAACAAGTCTTCAGACTGAAGACCACTACAATAATTTTAAAACGTAGAGTTTGAAGAAGTAGAATCTTCCCTATAACACACAGTCAAAAGAAACGTTGCGCTGTAACTGCGAAAGGTTTTCATGACCATAGTCGCAACCGTTTTATACGTTTATGCAATTTCACATGATTTGCAGTACTTCATCTCTCAAGGACATAGCGTTTACGTATTTAGCAGGTGATATACGTTTCAGTTACCTGGAAGTCTCAAGAATGACTTCTGTGTTACAGGGATTCGGAAAGCCTGTGATATGTTGAAGTGTACTGTGACTTGTAATTTTTAAACCTACAGACCATTCTGCAAAACCATCAGACCATTCTGCAATGAAATTTCCTCGTGTGAAAATTTTCTGACACAACACGAGAAAGCGGAACTCAGAACTCGCATGAAATGATAATCCACCAGCATTCACCAGTCCTTAGGTCCACACCGTAAACTAAAATCAGCCTGACAGATCTGTGGTTGTCTGCCAGGCGTTTTCCTCACAACACAGACGAATATACCTGACAGAGAACGCACATAATTCACATAAGCACGTAATTCCACACTCATTTTTGGCACTGAGTTATTGTGAGAGACAAATCTACCTGAGCTAGTGGTCTATTCGCGGCATTAGTACAATATCAGCAGCAGAAATGGCTCTGGCTCTGGGCACTATGGGACTTAACAGCTGTGATCATCCGTCCCCTTGAACTTAGAACTACTTAAACCTAACTAACCTAACGACATCACACACTTCCATGCCCGAGGCAGGATTCGAACCTGCAACCGTAGTAGTCGCGCGGTTCCGGACTGCGCGCCTAGAACCGCGAGACCACCGCGGCCGGCTATCAGCAGCAGACTGCCATGTTCAATTCTCAAACGCTGCTGCCCTGCTCACATCTATTTAATGCCTTGTATTCTCGTTCTACAAACCACACTTTGAATTTTCAAACCCAATTACGTTGGCAGTTGTATGGCATATGGATAGATCTTTCGGGAGTAGACCTCTGGTACTGCCTAGCTTAGGACGATGGAAGCACTGAGATGGAAATGTGAAGGTGTCACTCATTGTTTCTGTAGTTTCGGCAGACTTGCCAACACTACGCACACTAATTGAAAGAGGCGGCCAAGATGCACGCGCTAACTCACGCAGGCGGGCGTTAGGTCTGAAACAGGATACGTAATGAATGCTATAAAGAAAAGTACGTAGCTGCTGGAATACTTAACTTTAATCCATCATTTGTATACAGCGTTCTTGATGATACAAGTGAGACTCTCTCTAGATAAATGCAATATAATGCTAATGGCGCCTTGCTAGGTCGTAGCCATGGACTTAGCTGAAGGCTATTCTAACTATCTCTCGGCAAATGAGAGAAAGGCTTCGTCAGTGTAGTCGCTAGCAAAGTCGTCCGTACAACTGGGGCGAGTGCTAGTCCGTCTCTCGAGACCTGCCGTGTGGTGGCGCTCGGTCTGCGATCACTGACAGTGACGACACGCGGGTCCGACATGTACTAATGGACCGCGCCCGATTTAAAGCTACCACCTAGCAAGTGTGGTGGCTGGCGGTGACACCACAGTTTCTAAGATCGTTGATTGTTAAGTTAACAAAAACAGCATGAAAGTCTCGCGCTCACAAGCGTTGGGAACATCTCTATACATGGAACAGCGTCCCATTCGATTGATGAAAGTCTCGTAGTTTAATATACAACGTGAATGATGACAAGTGTCACAGGTTTGTGATCGTAGATAGATTGTAGTGGAATACATCCAATCGCGAGTGTCACAGAAGATGTGCAGTAAGTTAAATGTCGGACACCGACACTGCGTGCTTCTACACGGCTTCTAAGCCATTTATGATAAAACCGTGTGGGATTCCTTCAACAACACGCTTGAATCGAAAATGAATTTTAATGGACAAGATTGTGAGGTTCACCGGACGTGACGGGGAAGATACTTTTTAGGAGTCTGCTACAGCTTTCCACAGTAAGACATTCTCTGCAATTCGTCTGTACACAACTGAAGCACTCTACATCCAGTGGCGTACAGTTAATGTAATGGTTTGCGGGATGGTGATAACGGGATGTATTAGAAACTGAAATGCGACTGTCGAGCATCTCAGTATACATCTGCGACTGATGTAGACATCAAACGTTACCAGAGAATTTATCAATCACTTATCATGAATGTGGGTGTGATTTCTACAACAACACATCCACGTTTGTAGTGTTTTGCTGGCCAAGGTAGAAGATGGCCTTCATAGAGAGGTTTTTAGTTACGATGTACAATACATTCCACATGCAAGCTTACGATTGCTGGCAGATTTAGCGTGGAGACAAATCAGTTATTCGACGGGTTTCCTCCTGTGGAATCCAGCGACCTTAGTTTACACAAAACTCCCATAAATTACAGGTGTAGAACTGGCTTCCAATAGCTATCCAGATGCATTCAGATCAAACGAATTTGATGGGTAAGACTTTAACGTGAATGCTCATTAATCCACTATAGCACGACTGAGTCTTACACTGCAGTCAACTGTAAAGGTGTCTGAGTGGGAAAACGCATTATAGCAGCTTTTAAACATGAGTGATCAGTGTGGCTCGGCAGAGCTCTATTTGTTGTTGTAGTACTAACATTCATTCCATAGCTTCAAACTGTAGGTTCCATCGCAAATTCAGTAAATTAGTAACAGTATATTCACACTACAGTTTGTGGCCTCCCTCGCTCCCTCCCTTCCCCATACAACAGCAAGTGTCAACCAGGTACTACCTCCAAACACTGCTTGTACATCACAGGTAAAGTTCAGATGGATTTCACGAAAAACATTTGGACCTCCAATCAATTGCTGTTTATTAAACTGCCCAGCCAAGTCAATATCAATCGCCTTCAAACTGCGATACACAGGTACGCTGCGTCGCCAGCGACGACGGTAACCACGTCGCAGAGGCATTGCTGTGGCACGTTAACACAAGTGAACGTAGCAAGCCAACGCCCAGCGAGACACCCAGAGCTATGCGTCCGCACTCCTCGACGTTCGCAGAGCGAATGACGCTCCGTGCTGCGGCGCAGCTGGACCGCAGTAGCGCTTATCGCAACGACAACTTCCGGTCGCCACGCGCTCGCACAGCGCCAGCGCGCCTTATCAGTCCCGGCTGCCGCGACCGGAAACCAATATCTCTCTCGGCGAAGTTTTATATTTTTACGCTTGTAATACAGAAGGACGTCTGAACTTGCCTGTGTTGGGCGTTCTCTACGTAAAGCTATATAACATTTAGCTACATTGAGAGGTATTTTGTTACAGTGTCTGATGTAACGTGGAGGATTTCGGTACAACTTTACCGTAACATATTGTGCCTCTGCAACAACTGCAAAGTCGTGATCTAGTCATTGCTATGCTAGGATGTACAGAGAGGCCCTAGAAATTCAAATTGACAAAAACAACTTTAACAGAAAGGTACAGAAATTAGAGGATCAGGGCCCTTAGTACTAATTAGAACAAAGAGCGCTAACTATTCAAATCTACAAGCTCCATAAATTCACTCTAAGAGAAAAAGCGACGCTCCGCGAAGGAATTATCGGAGTGGGACGGAACTCAGTTGATGCGATCTACATGTACAGCCAAACAAATTATTAAAATTCCAGAAAAACTGGATGATTTATTCGAGAGAATGAGGTTCACAAATTGAGGAAGTCGACAACCTGTTGCTCCAGCTCTGGCCATTATGCAAGGAGTTACTCGGCTTGACAGTGATCGACAGAGTTGCTTGATTACCTCCTGAAGGATAGAGTGCCTAATTATGTCCAAATGGCAACTTAGATAGTCAAAATCCCGAGCTGTTTAGAGGGCCCTGTCCATAATGCTCCAAAAGTTCTCAGTTGGGTACAGACCCGGCGACCTTGCTGGTCAAGGTAGTGTCTGGCAAACATGAAGACAAGCGGTAGAAACCCTAGCCGTGTGTCTGCGTGCATAATAATGCTGAACTGTTAGTCTAGGATGACTTGCCACGAATGAAGTGTGACAAAATAGCGCGTAGAATATCTTCGGCATACTGCGATGCTGAAAGGGTGTCGCGAATGAGAACTGAGGGAATCCTGCAATGAAATGAAATGGCATCCCAAACAATTACGCTGGCTGTCGGACTGTACTGCAGGCGACAATAACGTTTATATTCCACGAGGAGTAATGGTCTGGGGTGGCTTTTTTTTTTTTTTTCATAGGAGGAACCCTTTTATTGTCATCCGCGGCAGGCTTACAGCACAGCTGTACGTCGACGGTGTTCTACGCCCCGTTTTGTTGCCCTTCACGGCAAGCCATCCCGGGCTTACATTTCAGCAATATAATGCCCATATGAGCAGGGCGAGAGTTTTTACAGGTTGTCTTTGTGCTTGTCAAGCCCTACTTTGGCCAGAAAGGTCACCGTATCTCTCCCGAACTGAGATCGTTTGGAGCATTTTGGGCAGGCTCCTCCAACCAGCTCGGGATTTTGACGATGTTACACTAGAATTGGACATAATTTGGCACGATATTCCTCATGAGGACTTCCAACATCTCTGTCAACCAATGCCAAGCCGAATGACTGCTTGTAAAAGGGCCAGAGGTGGACCAATGCGTTACTGACTTTCTCAGTTTGTGAACCTCTTTCTCTAGAATAAATTATCCAATTTTTCTGAAATTGTAGTCACTTGTTTCTTTGTACGTGTGCGTCACACCTACCAATTTCCATCCCATCCTGATTACTCCTTTGTGGTGTGGATCTTTTTGTGTGTGTTTGAAGATGTGCTCGATTTTAATTGACTTCGGTGATTTCGGTCGAGAGCTAAGTTAATTCGGTCGCTTGCCTCAAGGCCAAAGAAGTAAGTAGTATGACCAGTAGGCTGCGTTCACAGCGGCACCAACAACGGTCGCCAGCTGCTGTCGACTCAGGTCGCCCAATAACATGGGCCGTCATCTTGGTTGCAGTGCGGCCAGTGTCCATCCTCAGTTTTTGGTAGTATCAGATAGGTTAGGTAGGAATATGTTATAATCTATTCTGTCAAAGAGGTTAGAGTGTAACCTCCTTGTGCGTGACGGATGCGACCATGCCTCTGTGCTGCATTGAGGCTACTGCTATTAAAAGGCGCCGATTGCTTGTGAATGAGCTGTATCTGTCTAGAAATGAACGTGACGAGTACTGTACGCTGTTCGCTAACCACTTCACACAACAGAATCACCACCCCACTAGCATGAAAATTCCATAAAGCTGTAATAATAATTTGTAGGCAGCTGATGCTCACTTACCACAACCAAAAAAAGGTCCACTTCAGTAAGTTTAAGCACAATATATGCAGCCCTTCACTCTCGAATTAATTATTTTTTAAGGTGCTATTCACGCCTTAGGTTTCCAATAAAGATTTTTAAAAAATTAAGGCTTTAATAATCAAATAATTGAAGCTAAGAAGAAATTATTCCTAATAATTTACCAAAAATTAATAAATTTTAATTTTAATTTAGCTCATGGGATGTTTGTAGAGAAAGATAAATATTTTGTCAAGAAACTAATATTAGTGCACCATATAAACCTAATTTAGAATATGGTGGTCCTATAATTTATGAACCAAATTATCGCTATTTGCTCCAATTCATGATTCAGGATTTCAGAATTCAGGAATAAATATTACTGATGGAAATAATAATACCGTAGATGGTAATGTTACTGATGCAATAGTGAATTTAGAAATGAATTTAAAAAATTTAATTCTGAGTGACAAAAATTTTTATCTTTCTTAATTTTAATTTTTATAAGTGAAGAAGATTGAGACCCAGCAGATTTTTTCAAGTGAATGAGAAAAGAAAAATAATTCAACTACTCTTAACAAATATATTGGAATTAATACAAATATCGGTGATGGGTGGGTTCATCCAAATCATGCTTTATTTTATGTGAGTTTTAAAATTATTCAAGCTGATAATTCAGATTACCTTACATACCATAGAAAATCTAATAAAAAATTAAGTGATAACCACATTGAAAAATTATTTGATTTTGTAACTCTAAAAAAGGAAATAATCTTTTATCAAAAATAGAACATCAGTTTATTTTTTCAACAGTTTTATTAAATTTAACTTAGTCTCCTTCTGATAAAACTTACGTGGATGGATATATACTTAACACTGGTACAATAAAAACAAAAAATGAAATTCTTTATCCATTAGAAATATTTGGAGGATTTGATATCAGTTATAAAGAAGTTATGTCGGAAGGAAATTTAACTATAGTTTCTACATGGTCTTCAAGTGCTGAAGATTCTATGCTGCAGTGGGCTGATTTAAATAATTCTGGGGTCAAAATGAAAGATAATTTAACTAAAGAACATGACATTGTTGTCAAAAATTTGGACTTTCGAGTTCCTTTTGTTAAATGATTCTTTTTGGTTGTAGCATGCTTATAAAATTCGTTGTTTTGATGACTTTTTATTTATAGAATTCAGTTACAATTTGTAATTTTGCTGATTTTTCTGTTATTCTTTGTTCATGATGTTTGGTTAAAATTTATAACTTTTCTGATTACTGTATACAGTTAAAAATGAATAAAATATTCAACTTACTCAGGAGATTTTTGATGAGCAGACGATAGAGTGTGCTCATAAAATTAAAACTCTCCTACTCTTGGGCGGTAATAGAAGTGCTCGCTATGGGGAGACATTTGATGTAGGTATGTGATGTGGCACTGTTCCCTTCGGCATAACTGCGATATTTTTCACTGTACCTGCGCTGTGTGTACCTCGCTATTTATTTGTTGTTTCAAGTAGGTGTAGAAGAGCAGTAGCTGTTGTAATGGCCTATACACTCAAAATCAGAGAGCCTAACGATGCCTTGTCATGAGCAATTAAATATGAGAGTGAATTACAGTTCTTTTTTGATGAGAAGGAGGAAAATGCTCAGTGTCTATTATTCAGACTCGTAATTCCCAGGCACCGCATATACGCTGTATGCACAGTGCACAATCGATTAAAAAATTTATCTGGCGATGAATGAGAAAACGAGCTGAAGTACCGAAAAAGATGCAGTTCCACACAGTGAGCTGATCTTAGCCTTAGTAACTTATGCAAGTCTGGGTGTCTGACCTGTTTATATTTGTACGTATTTGCTTGTAGAAATCGAATGTGTTTAAATTCCACTCTACTGTTTCTTGTTTTTAGCTGGCAAATAACAGTAGCAGCCAATCATCGAAACAAGCTACGAAACAGAGCTGAAAATTGACAGATTTAATAAACCATTCAGGTATGGCGAGTTCATCAAACTGTAAGTTTTTGTAGCAGTTGAACTCGTAAGCCATTGGAGGCACAGACGTTTTACATAATTACTCTTTCACGATAAACAGTAATTCGCTGCATAGCTGTCATGGCAGCGAATGTCTGAGTAGTTACCTGCCAAAGCCAGCAAATTGATTGGATTCTCGATTGCTTTGGACGAGACAATAGACATTTCGGACACAGCACAACTTTCGATTTATGTTTTTCAAGTTGACAGCAATTTGAAAGTGAAAGAAAGACTGTTCTAGTGCGTTTAAAATTAATCGCGACTTTTGACGTTTGGCTGACCGGAGGCGGACGTGTCGCCATTGCCCAGGTAACACCAATGGCGAGACAACTTTCCCTACCACGCCGCCAGCGGTTCGGTTGCTAAAGCGACCCTGTTGCCAAACCATGAGTAAACAGTACTACGTGTTTTCCCACATCAGATGCATCAACGTTTGTCAGCTCTCGTAGAAAAGTCGTATTTTCTGGCGTTGAAGTGTTCTGTAGTCGTCAGGTATTGGGAACTAGTGTTGTGTGTTGGCATTGCATTAATGACATCAGTGCAGTACATCTGAATACAAGATTTGCAATAAGAGGCGTCCAGAAACACGTTCAGCGGCTGAGAAGATAACGTTCTGCTGCAAAACATTCCTCATAATAAGACAATAGTAATGGACAAAACGCCACACCACTCTGTTGCGATGCATAAAGCCCCAACAATGTAGTGGACGAAAGCGGATATTTTGCTCTGGGTATAAATAAATGTTCCATGAGATAAATTTTAACCTAACATGTATAAGGCGAAATTAGTGGAACTTTTTATGTTGTAGAAGCCAAAACCTCACCCTACCATGTCGACGAACTGGATAACAGTAAAGGACATAGTTCAATCAGGCCTCATCCGTATCATGCTCATTTAAATCCGACAGAATATATGGGCCTACGTGAAAAGTTATGTGGCAAGAAACAGCTAGAAGTTTACGGGCACTGAGACTAAAATGCTGACAAAACAAGCCACTGCAAATATTACACGAAAGGGCTGAACTTGAGTTTCAGCCATAATATCAAGAAGGCTGTTGAGGAGACATTGTTTCATGAAGGACTGTGACGAGTTTTGAGGAATACGTAACTTCTAGTGGTGCCATGTTAAAGCCTGCTTCTCTTGTTAAAACACAGCAGAGTTCAGAAATATTCATCTCGCTAGCATTATAATGCAGTTGAAATTGCGTCAGAATCCTGAAATAGTGTATTATTAAACTGACAACTGAGTGCAAGTCAGGTGAATAGTTTATGTAACAGCAAATTCTCAGTATAAAAGTAAAATGTGTAACTTCTTCACTTACATTGTTACAAAACCCCCAGCAATTCTCGTTTCACCATGGCCCTCAATAACTACATTATTTCTTTGAAAAAATCTGTAGTCGCATGAATATCGCTGTAGATACGTAAATTCCGCATACTACTCATATGGCAAAACAGTATCGTGATCGTTATCATTTGCAAAAATCTTGTTTCGATATGACAAAACATTTACGGGATACGAGGAATTTACGAATATTTCATTCTAGTTTTTTCACTGACGCACGAGTTCGTCTCGGAGTGCTTTATGTACATTCCATTTTTTCAAGATTACAAGCAAAAAAGCGATATCTTGGCAAATTTAAAGAATAATTCAATATATTATCTACATTTAACACACGGCAGCATGTAACCTAACACGTATCAAACACGAATTCATAACGACACCTATTTTTCACTACAAACTAATAATTTCTTTCTGTAATTTACCTACTACCGAAAAATCACAATAACTATGAGCATTAACGAACCGATAGGTGGTTCGCTATGAAGCTGACGACTTGAAATATAGGATGTGTCAGTCAAGGGACCCTGCCAGGTTCAGCGACGGGTCGGACTGGCATTATACTGTGGTCATCTGCTGACGTGCCGTACAAACGCTGGCAACTACGCTTCCCTCCACTCGCTCTGTGCTGAACTGTCAAAAGTCGCAACTTATTTTAAATGCACTTTAGATTTGGTGGCAATGAAAGACACAACGAGAGGGATCGACTTCTGAGATCTGTTGTGAGGCAACTAAAGCCGTCGGCCTTAATTGTAACAAAAAAAATGGTTCAAATGGCTCTGAGCACTATGGGACTTAACATCTATGGTCATCAGTCCCCTAGAACTTAGAACTACTTAAACCTAACTAACCTAAGGACATCACACACATCCATGCCCGAGGCAGGATTCGAACCTGCGACCGTAACAGTCGCGCGGCTCCGGACTGAGCGCCTAGAACCGCTAGACCACCGCGGCCGGCTAATTGTAACGTGCTGGTCTCAGTTATCACCGATAGAGTGCTATTGATGCGAGAGGCACGAAATGGGTTGCTCAAGAAACTTAACGATCAACAGACGATTTGTGTGGAATTCATTCTTTCGTACATCAAGAAGAAGTTTATGCTAAATTTGCAGGGATGGAGCACTTCATGAAACTGGTGGGTCTAATAGGAAGTTATCTTAAGTAACATGGGTTATTACATCGCCAGTTTCAAATAATTTGATATAACTGCAGGAACAGTACGGAGACGTAATCAACCACTGCAAAGTTCGTTAGTTAAGTCGAGGGACATGCCTGGAACTATTTTTCGAATTAATACCTGCTATTGTTCAATTCATGAAGGAAAAAGGAAAGCAAGAACCAATATTAAAATATCAGAAATGAATTGCAGACCTAGCAGTCTTACCTGACATGACTGAACAGTTGAACGCCCAAAATAAGACGTTGAAAAGCAATTAATATGTGTTTTAACGGGGAAGATGGATATATTTAGAATGAGAAAGCATCGCGGATACGATAACTGCTGAAAAAGAGCAAGAGTTCTACGGACGTTTTCCTGAGAAAGAGTCTCCACTCCACCTTAATGAGGTAGCAAAATTTGTATGAATGTTTCGATCAACACATGTGTGTGAGAGACTTTTTCGATAATGAAACTAAATACGTGACATTTACATAGCAGCCTGAGTGACAACATACTGATAAATTACCTGCGCCTGTCACTGTGCCGACAGTTTTTACCAGATATCAATTTTATTATGTCTCCAGCCAACCAAAACTAATTAAATTATTATGAAAATTTTGTTTCGTCTGTGACATACTTTGTTGAGAATTCTAGCATTGGCAGTGTCGGCAGAGAAGTTCTAGGTAGTACTTTTTTTAAACATGTAGTTACGAAAAGTTATTCCATCCATAAAGGGATTCTATAGAGACTATTTGTTTTTACGTCTCTTTCAATTTCTTAGCCGACACGTTGTAAAAATTTTACGCGTGGCTCACACATTCTTACTGGTGTAATGTAGTTGCAAACCCAACTTTATTTTAACTTCTATTTTTGTAGATGATCTGGACTCCAAAGTCTTCTCGTTGGTCCCGGCCGGGGTTCGAGTCCTTTCTCGGGCATGGGTGTATGTGTTTGTCCGTAGGATAATTTAGGTTAAGTAGTGTGTAAGCTTAGGGACTGATGACCTTAGCAGTTAAGTCCCATAGGATTTCACACACATTTGAACATTTTTGAACTTCTCGTTGTTCTCGATAACCGACATCGGTTCTCGTCCTTCAGTTTTCACCTTCTAGTGTCAGATAATTGTTGACACAAACACTTATATTCCTACCACTGCCGCAGTCACAGCTAATGAAGCATTTAGCTATGATTTGTCTTGTTGCAGTAAATGTAACACAAAGTTGCTGAACGGCCGTGTACCATCAAAGACGATTAGCCCCTGTTAAATCAGCCCCAGTGACCTCAGAGATTCTTGCTCTTCACAGATCAGAGATAGAAAAGATTAATGTGATTTTAGCAAACTGCAAGAGCAACCAAGGAAAGGTCCCAGAATAAGTGTCGCTTACTGAAGATAGTATTGGGAACAGAAAGCTAGTTGAAACCAAACGTCAGTGGCAACGAAATCTTAAGTTCAGATTGAAATGTTTATCGTAAGGAAAGGTTAGTCGCCAACGGCGGCGGCGTGTTTATTGCAGTAAAAATTTCGATAAAGTCTAGGGAAGTTATCACTGATTCCGAATGTGAATTATTCTTGGTGAAACTGAGTCTCAAAGACCGGGCAAAAATGGTCATCGGACGCTTTTACAGACCACGTGGGACAGAATCTGTAGTTGTAGAGCGCTTCAGGCAGAACTTGCAGAATATCACTACTAATTTTCCTGATCATGCCGTTATTATAGGGGGTTACTTCAACTTGCCAGGCATAGATTGGAAGTGTTACGCCATCAAAACTGAGTGCCAGAGACAAGGATTCGTGTGAGATAGTTCTCGATGTTTTGTCCGAAAACTACCTTGAGCAGATAGTCAGAGAAAGAACTTGTGAGGGTAGAGTGTTAGACCTCCTGGCAACAAACATACCTGAACTTCCCGAATTAGCTAACGCAGAGGAAGATATAAGTTATCATAAGGCTGTGACAAGCATCTATGACGACAGGACCGACAAGGGATGTTAAGAATGGTAGGAAGATATATTTGCTCAGCAAAGGTAACAGGATACGAATTTCAGAATATCTCAGCAGTCAGCATCAAATATTCTGTGATGAGGGCGAAGATGTGGAGAAGAAATGGAAAAAATTCAAACGCATCGTTCAATGTGCTCTAGACAAGCACGTTCAGAGTAAGGTTTTAAGGGATGGGAAAGATCCACTATAGTTCAATAGCGGAGACATAAAAGCGCTACGTAAACAAAGAGCACTTCACCTCAGATTCAAGAGAAGTAAAAACCTACCTGACAAACAAAAGCTGAACGACGCGAAAATGAGCGTGAGGAGAGCAGTGAGAGAAGCGTTCCATGATTTTGAAAGTAAAACGTTGTCAGCCGAGCTGAGTATAAAACCTAAGAGATTTTGGTAGTATGTAAAATCAGTAACTTGGCCAAAATCATCTGTTCATTCTCTCAATGACCACGTCGTCACCGAAACAGAAGATAACAGAGAGAAGGCCGAAATACTGAATTCGGTCTCCCGAAGTTGTTTCACCGCGGAAGATCATAACACTGTCCCCCCTTTCAATCGTTGTACGAACGTCGAAGTGGCACATACTGTGATAACCGATTGCGGAACTGAAAAGCAGCTACAATCGCTTGGTAGTGGAAAGGTTCAAATGGTTCAAATGGCTCTGAGCACTATGGGACTTAACATCTGTGGTCATCAGTCCCCTAGAACTTAGAACTACTTAAACCTAACTAACCTAAGGACATCACACACATCCATGCCCGAGGCAGGATTCGAACCTGCGACCGTAGCAGTCGCGCTGTTCCGGACTGAGCGCCTAGAACCACTAGACCACCTCGGCCGGCTAGTGGAAAGGCGTCAGGACAAGATGAGATACCTATAAGATCTATAAAGCTTATGCCAAAGAACTTTCTTCACTTCTAGCAGTAATTTATCGTAGATCGCTTGAGCAACGAAAGGTACCTAACGACTGGAAAAGAGCGCAGGTCATTCTCGTCTTTAAGAAACGTCGTAAGACAGATCCACACAATTATAGGCCTATATCGTTGACGTCAGCCTGTTGCAGACTTATGGAACATGTTTTATGCACAAGAATTATGACGTTTTTGAAAAACGAACGTCTCCTCTATAAAAAAAAAACAGAGATTTCGCAAACAGAGATACTGCGAAAAACTCAGCTTGCTCTATTCCTCCATGAGATCCACAGCGCAACGGACAACGGCGCTCAGGTTGATGCCGTGTTCCTTGATTTCAGTAAGGCATTTGACACCGTCCGCTTTGCCGCTTAATGAAAAAAATACGAGCTTACGGAGTATCGGAGCAGACTTGCGATTGGATTCAAGATTTCCTTGAAGATAGGACTCAACACGTCGCTCTCAACGGAACAAAATCGACAGATGTAAAGGTAATATCCAGAGTACCACAGGGAAGTGTGATAGGACCGTTGCTGTTTGCAGTATATATAAACGGTCTAGTAGAAAGCGCGGGATGATGTTTAAAGCTATTCGCAGACGATGCAGTTGTCTATACTAAAGTAGCAACGCCAGAAGATAGTAAGAACTTGCAGAACGACCTGCAGAGAATTGATGAACGGTGCAGACTCTGGCAGTTGATCCTGAACGTAAATAAATATAACATATTGCGCATACATAGGAAAAGAAATCCACTACTGTACAGCTACACTACTGATAACAAACAGCAGGAGACAGCGTCTGCCGTAAAACATCTAGGAGTAACTATTCAGAGCGACCTATAGATGAATGAGTACATAAAACAGATAGCGGGAAAAAACAGATACCAGACTCAGAATCATCGAAAAAATCTTAAGGAAATGTAACTCATCCACGAAAGAAGTGGCTCATAAGGCGCTTTTTCACCCGATTCTTGAGTATTGCTCATCCATCTGGGATCCCTATCAGGTATAACTGATAAGAGAGATAGAGAACATCCAACCAAGAGCGGCGCGTTTCGTTACGGGCTTGTTTAGCTGGCGAGAGAGCGTTCGGAGATGCTAAACAAACTCCACTGACAAACGTTACAAGAGAGGCGTTGTGGATTAGGAGAGATTTACTGTTGGAATTCCAGGACAGCACTTTTCAGGAGGAGTAGGACAACATATTACTTCCCCCAACATACATCTAGCTATTGATCACGAGGACAAAATTCGAGAAATTAGAGCCAATACAGAGGCTTACCGACAATCATTTTTCCCACACACTATTCGCGAGTGGAACAGTGTTGGAGGGATCAGATAGTGGTAGCGAAAGTACCATCCGCAATATACCATTAGGTGGCTTGCGGAGCATGATGTAGATGTAGATGTAGAGATACCGTAGTCGATTTAGTTGTATTTGTGTTGTGTTGAGGACTGGGAGTTCTAATCTTAAAGACAGTTCAAAATATTATTAAATCATTCATCGAGATGATTTTTAACATTATCTTTACTCAATTAGTTCGTTTAAATGTAATTTTTATTTCTAATCTTTTGTTGCGTCGGTTTAACCATTAGTATTAACTTATTTATTTACCCTCTTTTTTTCATTTTATCATTCTTTTTTCATTTGGAATATTTGGCTATGTAATTTTAATAATTTTTTTATGTTCACTTCAATTTAATTCTTTCATTTCAGCGTTTCATATTTTAGTCCATGTTTTACATTCACTACTTTTATTCCTGATTTCACTTGAATTTTGTTGTAATTATAATCACTTCTTCCGTTTAAATCATCATCTGCGTTGTTTTGTTCATGATGTAACAGGAATTTATGTTTAAAATGTTTGTATGGCGATTATCACACAGAAGTAGACGGTTTCCGGGCCTTGCTTCTCGGTTCTCATTTCCTACCGCTCGTTTTATTGTTCCCGCTTCTCAGTTCTTGGTTGTATATTGTTTCCGTTGATAAAAGAGAACCATAGTTTCCGGTTCTCGAATCTGTAATTATTTCTGTGTTATGGCTGATGCCTTTTATTATAGAAATTCAGACTATGTCACTGATTTCTTCAGTTTTCAAACAAACATTTTAATACGTGCCATTGGTGAGTACATCCTCAGTTGGGTTGAGAACTACAGCATCAGCCAAAGTCACATTCCAAATCGCTGGGTTGTTAATGTTGTTCTGTTACAGCCATTTTTATCAGTGTACAATCAAAGTCCTTCTCTTCCTGAAAGCCTGCTTCTGCACTGACTGCTTAGAGTTTCAGCTACCGATATTAATTGCTTTACAAAAGTTCTTGATCACAAGTTGCAGTTATTTCACCCGAAGTGCCAGCGTTGTTTTCTTGAAACACTCCAGTGTCTAATGTTATACCTTGTCTTTCCCTAGTCCACGTAACTTAAACAGTTACTCTACTGAAATTGCATAATAGGAGAACACACTGTAAGAGTTTCCTTAAATTTGCAGCGTTTCAAAAAATATTAGTTCTTTATGGCATAAGCTGCAAGACGCGGAATGAGTCAATGCTGGTCCTTCTTCTGAACAAAAACTTCCCACTCCTTCTTGAACTCACGATCATTTATGAAAACAGTTTCCACTATTTTTAAAGGCAAATGACGGTGTCAAATATCCAGAAACTGGTTATAGTCCTACGACCATTATAATACAATTATCCTGACGCTATGAATAGCGAAACCGGGAGTACGGAACTCACTCAGAAAATGGGAGAACGTCGATCCCGAGCCACGAACTCCTGAGTACTGATTTCGTTGATTAGGTCGAAGGTTTTTTAGGAATAGCCAGAATAGGTAAAGGGGCTTCCTATGGGAATTCATCTCCGAACGGCGGAAGTCCCCTCACGGCAATCAGTGCTGCATCGACTTTCAACCGCAAAGTGTGTACTACAGAAACATGTATACAAAAGCCTGTATAAGTGTTTTCATTACTAAAATAAATCACTAGATCCTTTTCAATATACGTGCAGTGGCGGATGCAGTAATTTTCTTACTACGTCGATTTCGTTGTGTACATGAGCGTCACAACGTCAGACCGCACTTCGATTAATTCTGTGACCTGCTTGCCACAAACTGCTGTTATAGTTCTTTGAGTTCACCTCTATGTAAATCATGAAAACAACAGGTCGCAGTAGTTAAAACAATCGTTTCCTTTGACCCTAAAAAAGTTGATGAATACTTGGCTTTACACAGCAAATGCCTTTCACAAATTATACGAGATCTCGAAAAGTTAAAGCTAGAATAGTTTAATCGATTCTGCTTGTACTCGAAATGTTTTATGACCTATAAAACATGTGGCGAAACGGCGTCAGGGCTCTTCAGCTTGCTGCGAAGAAGGAAACATTACAACATCTGTAACGTCTCTAATTATTATTGGAGCTGAAAATTCGATAAATAAATTCCTTTCCGAAATACACGAAGTACGTGACTACTGTCTACGTTAACTGGAAACAGCTTCGATCCAAATACTTCGAATATTACCTTCATCTTATTTCAGAACAATTCCGGTATTTTGTTCAAGTTTTGAGTGAAAGTGGTTACAGAAAAATATCAACAATCTGCAGCATATAACTGCTAATGGCTTCACAGTTTTTATACTGAAGCTGGTGTAATATCAGAGCAGACCTCTAATTCTGATGTGCTTGCCTTGAATAATAGTTTTAGTTACAAAACATTCCAGAAATAATGGAAAATGACTGTAGTTGTACTATTTGAGGCAAATAAAATACGATTCATCTTCTTTTAACTGCATGTACAGATGTGCGAGTACATAGGTGAGAGATGGAAAAAATGGAAGGTAGTTGTGTTGCTATATATGATTTTGGACTCCTGTTTCTAGAATCTGTATTCAATTGGTTTTTTGAGAATAGAGTTCTTTATTCCTCAAAGTTTTCGGTTTTGCCCGTCTCTGTTTTCTCATTGTTCCTACTCAGACTGCATAGTGGGATGGTGGGGGAAACACGCAGTCAGAAGAAAAAGCGTATCCCCTGCCAAAGCGCAACCCATGTATTTAGTTTCTAGCCGCCCCTGGGATAAGTGGTCATTTTGAACGTAGAATAAGTGAATTTCTCATTATAAAAATTTAAAATGAGTGAATTTTTTGAATATCTTCACCCAACAGTGGTGGCAGTTTTTTAAGCAAAGCTCAATTTGACTTAAGCTTGGAGCAAGTCACATCCAAATATAGGTTGACAATAGTTTAAACTGTGATGTCAGAAGGTGGGGAGGGAAATTGTTTTAAACTTTGATGTCAAAGGGGCAATTGTTTAAACACAGCGTTAGTGGACTGTAACATGTTAAGTGGTTTTTCATGTTGCTGAAAGTACATCAGCAGGCAAGTTTAGGCTGGCTACTATCTGTAGGATGAAAAATCTGTTTAGATAGCCTGGAAACAGCCAAGAGGATAAGCCTGACAAGGGGAAAAAGCGCCCTTTGACTAAGGGTACGAAGAAGAGGCAGGAGAGCAAACACCATTCATCCTGATTATGAACAGCAATCGATGCAGGCTCATACTGGAAAGAGAAAAATATGTTTTGTCTAATAGGCAGTCTTGGACCTGCAGGGGAAACAAAGATCTTCTTTCCTGGCTGTGAATAGCATCCCATGGAGGCTCAGTCAGGCGTGAAGGCAGAGGAAAACCCAAAAAATTTGGCGACAATGCATTCAGTGCCAGTATCCTACGTCTGCTATCTTGGATCACCATCTTGGATTCTTAAATCATGCCGGCCGGAGTGGCCGAGCGGTTGTAGGCGCTATAGTCTTGAACCACGCGCCCGCTACGGTCGCAGGTTCGAATCCTGCCTCGGGCACGGATGTGTGTGATGTCCTTAGGTTAGTAAGGTTTAAGTAGTTCTAAGTTCTAGGGGACTGATGACCTCAGAAGTTAAGTCCCATAGTGCTCAGAGCCATTTGAACCATTTAGTTTTATACATAGGGCTGTTGGCCTATTAGAAGAAATCAGGCAACAATGCATGATTTCGTCGATAATATTACAGGGGCGGAGGAGGAAAGTGGAGAAATCTGGCAACAATGCAGTGTGTGCTCGAACTAACTTAGCCTACCTATTGACCAGCCCACGATTTCGCTGTGAATTAAGTTATTCAATTTGTTGATGTATCAGTGCACCTAAATGTCGCCCCCACGAAACACAGTATAAGAATAGTGATCGTAGAAAGATGGTAACCGACAGGCACCAGAGATGAGTGGCACGCCTGACAACTGCGCGGAGTGGTCGCGTGGTTTCAGGCGCCATGTCACGGATTGCGAGGCTCCTTCTGCCGGAGGTTCGAGTCCCCCCTCGGGCATGAGGGTGTGTGTTGTTCTTAGTATAAGTTAGTTTAAGTAGTGTGTAAGTCTAGGGACCGATGACCTCAGCAGTTTGGTCCCTTAAGTATTCATTCACATTTGAACATTTTTGAAAACTGACAGGAATGGTTGCTGTTGTAAATGCCTACCCACCTCTAGTGATCAGATAAATCAGCTGATTTTAATCTCATGGAGAATATCTGGGGCTGTTTGGAACAGCGGGTGAAACAGAGGCAAAAATATCCCTTCAAATCGGGCAGCCAAATAGTATCTAATTATCACTGAGTGTCTTCGGGTGTACACGGCGTACGTGTAGAAATTTGTGGACTCTCTTGCTCGACAAAATGAGGCGATTATAAGGCTACAGGTGGTGTTGTTCGGTATTATCTAGATGTCTCCTGGAGGTGACTAAGATTTTGTCCCCTCTCTTTTTATTCTTTGCGATTTGACCCAACTGGATCCCGTATGATTCCATTTTCTCATTTCCCCGGCAGCAGTCACTTTTCTCAAATAATTCTATAAATGCAAAAACTGGCAAATCAAAGAATGACTAGTTCTATCTCTTTCATCAGTCGATTTTGTTTCTTTCTTTTTCACAGTGTAAGTAGGCTGTTTAGGTTTTTATGTTGGTAACGCCATGTAGCTCTCTGTATGAAAATCACTGACTGTGCTGTGTGCAGTCTGTGGCTGGTTTGCGTTGTTGGAATTTTTGCTATCGTAGTGTTGGGCAGCTGGATGTGAACAGCACGTAGCGTTGCGCAGTTGGAGGTGAGCCGCCAGCAGTGGTGGATGTGGGGAGAGAGATGGCAGAATTTTGAGAGCCGACGATCTGGACGTGTGTCCATCAGAAAGAGTAAATTTGTAATACTGTATATCATGAACGTATATATATATATATATATATGATGACTTTTGAACATTATTAAGGTAAATACATTGTTTGTTCTCTATCAAAATCTTTCATTTGCTAACTGTGCCTATCAGTAGTTAGTGCCTTCAGTAGTTAGAATCTTTTATTTAGCTGGCAGTATTGGCGCTCACTGTATTGCAGTAGTTCGAGTAACGAAGATTTTTATGAGGTAAGTGATTTATGAAAGGTATAGATTATTGTTAGTCAGGGCCATTCTTTTGTAGGAATTATTGAAAGTCAGATTGCGTTGCGCTAAAAATATTGTGTGTCAGTTTAGTGTTGATCAGAATAAGTAAAGAGAGAAATATCTGAGTACGTTCAGTTCTGATCAGCTGTTTGAAAATCAAATAACGTAAAAGGTTTATCAGCACAGTAATTCATTGATTTTTGTAAGGGGATGTTTCAACGGTCGTTCTCCGATTGCGCTCCTTAACTTTTAATTTTTAGTGTTGCTCTAGAAAATTTCGATGAATTGATCTGTGCACTCTCTAGATCTTTTTCCACTCGTCAGATCTAGTTCTCAATCGTACTGGGTATGTTAAAATTTTGTAAGTACTTCGGCTGAGGCAATCGACTTAGGGTGTTACTTTTTCATGTACAGTATTTATAACTAAATTACCATACGTCAGTGGAAAATGAAGCATTAATACCTTAATTCAATGGGCACGATGACTCAAGTATTATTCAAATATTTTGCAGATTTTACGCTGTAAAATGTAATCATTTAATCTTACATCTATGAACAGGCTTTCCTGAACAACAGTTCAAATACCTTTTGTAGCCTCCTGAGCAACAGGTCATTGAAATTATATTATATGAAGACTATACAAGGAGTATCGTTTGTCATCTTACGAGACGCGCTACGGATGTTGCCGATAATACAAACAGGACAAGACAATTTCCCATCAAGTTCCACAGATCCTCGAAGGAAGGCAGGTGAAAAAGGCACTAGACGCCCTCTAGGACTATGAATGCAGTGCTGGGCTGAAGACCTGGCGTAGGTCCTGGCAGTCCTGGGGACTGAAGACACCAGGAGCAGCCGAGCACAAAAAAAGAAAGGAATGGTGGCAGTGTGTGGAAAAGTCGCGTGGTCTACAGGGCTTGTGATCGCTAGATATGTGAATATATGACGACGAACATGTTGGAAACTGTCTCAGGACCCAGCAGAACCGTGAACAGGGGCAAAACCTTCTAAAAGTCTAAGTCGTCACTCAATAGGTTCAACCGTACACACTTTGCTTCCACAAATTGTATCTCTCGATGTCCTCATAACACGTCTACGGTTAATAATAACCAAGTACGATGCTATAAATAACAGGTCCTCAAATTATGTAAGTATGGTTTCGACGTTGTCATACTCAGTACGAGGTTGCCACAATATACACAGCACGGCACGTTGATCGATTGCCTGTACTGTCCCCATGCATGTATGATGTCTCTTAAGTAGCTTTTTAAAAATGTTCGTTTCTCATTTTCCAATAGTCTTTATCACCCATAACCGAAGTCTTCATATTTCTTTTGCGTAACACAGAAAATTCCTTTTGGCTCCGTATGATATTGCGCTTAAGATTAGAAGTCTTACCTTTCTTCAGCTATGTATTGTCATTATATGGCACAATAGGCCACGGAAAATACGAATAGAGGTTAATGTGGGATTGTGGCTAGACTGGATGGGGGCGAGGCAGCAGTGGCCGCTGGCTCTGCTGACCACTTTCAGCTTGTGGTCTCATCCCGTATATCCTCATTAATAGGCTCCATAAATCAATGCAGTTTAGTCCAGCTCCCACAGTTACAATGTCCTTAAGGCCATGGAAGCTGTAGTATCTGAAAAACTAGAAAACAATTTTTACTCAGAAATCATTTGTGAGTGTAGATCATTCTAGAAGATACTATGTGCAGTAAATCTCTCGATAACCAAATAGATAAGATAATATCTCTTACTCCGCACTGAAACAATTCTCTAATTTTCGGGTACCAGTAACAGTTAAACGCGCCTAGAATTCTACTTCAGTTAAGAACTACCTAATAAAGTGAAACTTTCATGGACGGTGAAGCGCAAAGAGGCCTGGACGCTGATTGATTAAGAAGAGAGCAACAAAGGAATGGCGTTTATTATCAGATCACTGAAAGACAGTAGCTCCACAAAAATAATTGCCTGAGATAGTATAGAATGTAAAGCCACTACGCGCGAAACGAAGTTTTCAACATTGCACGAAACTAACTGCGAACGATTACAAATACAGTGTCTTCCCAGATCAGAAACTGCCATGCTGCTAAGGAGTCCACACGTTAAGTTGGGAACTAACAGTGGACCTAAATTTTGCACGATACGAACATTAAAATACAATACCTGTCAGTTAGACTTGGACAAATGAGCAGTATCCACTGTCCACAGAAAACTCTTTCAACAAAAAGACGACTTGTGGTTGAGCATTGTCTTTCTAGAATGTAAAACCAAGAGAGCGCTATTGGAAGGAACTATCTCTATTTTTCTATATATGTTCCAGTGACACTGGAAGGTCAGCTGCCCAACCAGTGTGATAGCAAGCCAGGCATTGGTACCGGTCGTAGGGTCACTATAATACTGGCGTTTACACTGCCTTAAAACTTATTAACTAGAAAGTTGTCGAATAAGTATGAGGTCAGAATGATTAGACAAGAAGGAGAACAATATACAAAAAATAGTTCAAACGGCTCTGACCACTATGGGACTTAACTTGTGAGGTCATCAATCCCCTAGAACTTAGAGCTACTTAAACCTAACTAACCTACGGACATCACACACATCCATGCCTGAGGTAGGATTCGAACCTGCGACCGTAGCGGTCGCGCGGTTCCAGACTGTAGCGCCTAGAACCGCTCGGCCACCTCGGCCTGACACAATATACAGTCGAGGGAAGATGACATTCCCAGTTCTGGGGAAATTCCACTGATACACTAAATTAAGCAACCTTGTGTTACTTTCTCTGTGTACTTTCCCTGATTTAAATAGTAACCCCACATACGTATGACTCTATAAGCAACTTAATCCAACGCGCAGCCGTCTACCGATAGAATGGACTGAGTTGTCACATACCATCAGTTGCTCAGTATTGGAGGTATTTATAATGCATAGCCTATAGACACCGAGACACAGAAACAATCTCGCAAACTGAAATTTAATCTGTAACTGATTATAGCTGCCAAAAATGATTACCTTCACAGATGTGTCGTCGACGTTCCAAAAGTCACTCCTGCAGTCATACATGTATTCACGTTTTGTGTAAAATCATTCCGAGTTACGATCTTATCCCGCGAATTCCCTTTCCGAACTGTCTCTGCAAACATGTAGAATATTGCCTGCTATGTTTAATGTGACATACTTTAATATTACAGAGTTATTTTGTCATTTAAGGCATTTATTTCTCAAAATGTATGTATCCACTTAAATGTTGAGATTTGTGGTCTCAAGAATACTACACCTTTTTCGGTCCAGTACCTCCACGTGTGGAAATAAAGTGTGCCAACATTAGGCTTGAAGGCATAAGCAGTGAGCTAATTTTAACAAATGGCTAAAATATTTGTGGAAGATGATTCGGGTTTTTAATGTTCCCACCATCTCTGAGTCGTTAGATATGTCATTTAATGTAACTACACTTGCTTATGATTCCTGACTTCTTTATTTATGTATAAACTATTAATTACATTTATTGTAAATGCTGTGAGTGTAACCGAATGTTTATAATATGTCTTTTATTTGAATACTGTTGTAATATATTAGTTTAGTGTGGGACTTGGTCACGTTGAGTCAAATGATAACTGTAGAGCGCAAGAATGGTGAATTTTTGGTGGGGATAGCCTTCAGCGAAAGGAAAAGCAGACAGTGGCAGAACACTACGCGAGTTAAGTGGAGACTTGTGGAGTGAAGAGCTCAAGGGAACGATTCTATACACTTTTACATGCGTTCTGGATGAAGGCAGACCTGTCTGCAGTAACGTACGATGCTTCAGTCATCTAGGTGATTGATTCTGGGCGGTGAACGATCGCTACCATACTTAGACTTCTGGAGTGACTTTTATTTTGAAAGGTTTGAATGTACTCCAAAGTAGGACTCTAATATCGTTACTATTCTTTGCATTGCATGTGATAATTTGTCACTCATTGTGTTGAAATCTGAACTGTTATAGCTGGCGAATATTTCGTGTATTATGATTAACAAATGGACTTAGATTTGGGGAATCTTTGACGACTATTTACTTTGGGGATTTTGATACCATTCTTATCACGACATGAACGTAGCTTTACTGCATTTGATTAAGGTATTTGCTGCCTGTATTTTAACAGACCACCATAAGACCACTTGCCGTTTATTTTATTCTTGAATAAGTAATATAATAATAATGGGGGAGAGAGGGAGGACAGGGAGAGGGAGAAGGAGGGAGTGCAGATAACAGTCAGGGGTGCTCAAAATTTTTCGCTTGTGGACGTTGCTGCAGCGTATATGCAATACAGCACGATTCCGATGCTGGTATATAAGCACCTACCTGAAAGCAAAGGGTTAGTGCGGCATTCGTGTCTCTCCGATGTGCATGCTGTAAATTTGCAAACGGGAACTATGGTGACATTATTAACAAATGATCCAAACAAGGAGATCTTGCTGGTACTCTAGTTTTGGCTGCTGAAGGACAAACACCGGTACACATCCATCGTAGAATGAAGAATGTGTATGGGGTAGCATGTCTGTCGAAAATCACCGTTGCGGAATGGTGCTCCAAGTTCTGTGCTAGTCACGGTTCGATGCAAGACTCCGATCAATCTGGAAGGCAACTCTCAGCTAGAAGACTCAAGTGGGAGACACTCGATCACCCACCCTATAGTACTGATCTCTCCCCATGCCAATATCACGCTTTGGTCCCTGAAAAAAGGCGTTGAAGGGTGCACGATGCATGCCGGACGTAGATGTGCAGCAGGCAGATACAGACTTCTTCACGCAGAAGGACACGTTATTTTACCAAACTGGTATCTTCAACCTGATGCGTCTGTTGAATGATTGCTCGTCAATATTTTGTCAGAATGGTATAACGGTGGTGGTGGTTGATGGGAAGTTTAAGGGGGACTAAAAATGGTATAACGATTCTGGACTGTGCGGCCTTCGAACGGAGACATTTTGGTCGCCCCTCATATACAGTACTGTATGCTGTAAGTCCTCCGTTATTTGCTGTGGACTACCAATGTGCTGTTATGGAGCCTCTCCTATAAACATAGACGTGGGGTAATGGTTAAGACACGGCTGTCGTGCTAATTTTAAATATATAAGCTGAGAGAAGTGCTGAACTGCCTCCTTAAAAAAGGCCATGTTCGATTCCTCCTTCCATTCTTCTGCAGTCGAAAGTCTTGCCCTGTCTGAAACACCTTAAACGTAAACTCTGATCTTCCTTTTCTAAATTTATCTGCCATGGTTATCCAGATCTGCACACAATAATTTCAAACTTGAATATAAAAATTCGTTTTAAAATTGCTCCTTCCAAATAACAGTCCAATTTCTTAGACCATCCTTTACTTCACTTGGTGGTAGACTAGCTTGCTGATTCCGAAGCAAATGAAAACAGTAATTCAATTGATTCCCCTATTGTTTTCCTTTTTGTGCACAACATGAGCGATATTGAAGTACGGATGAAGCACAGTACAGGAAAAATCTAGGATGTTCTTTTTGGGACTGCAGATAGTCACATGTTCAATACCAACATTCTGTGGGTCAACGAAGAAAGGTTCCGAATTGTTGGGGCTTTTCGTCCAGCTGAAAATGTCATCGTCATAGACAAATGGGTTGTTCGTAGAAAATAAAAGGTCATTTGAAAAGTGCGTTGGCTCGAGTAGGGTGTCCCAACATTTGCTTTGTTGTGGACTGGCAAGACAGCCAATCCACAATGACGGGTAAGCCGAAAGGGCACACGTTAAGCTCACGCAGGATGGCGTGAGGTCTGGAACAGGTCAGGGATATGAGACTAGCAAAAATAGTACGTATCTGTTGGCATACTTAACTGTAATCCATAATTGGTGAACATCGGTCTGACGGTACATGCATCACAAGATAAATAGCAATTGATAATGGCGCCTTGCTAGGTCGTAGCAAATGACGTAGCTGAAGGCTATGCTAACTATCGTCTCAGCAAATGAGAGCGTAATTTGTCAGTGAACCATCGCTAGCAAAGTCGGCTGTACAACTGGGGCGAGTCCTAGGACGTCTCTCTAGACCTGCCGTGTGGCGGCGCTCGGTCTGCAATCACTGACAGTGGCGACACGCGGGTCCGACGTATACTACCGGACCGCGGCCGATTTAAAGGCTACTACCTAGCAAGTGTGGTGTCTGGCGGTGACACCACATGCTTGTCACGGCTTAGCAACTTCATAACAACTTCATTGTGGTTTGCAGATAGCAATACCGCTAGGAAAAAAGAAAACTCCGCTAAAGGTGACGCATGCATTAAAAGGATTCCCGAACTTCGTTACAGTTCTGCGTTCAAGAGAGAATATCGACGTATAGCTTTAGAACCAAACATAAAATATTTTAGAACACTTGGTCTAATAGATGTTTCATTTGTGCTCATAGACATTTGTTCCGTACGTATTTATGGCGAAGTAAGTGCCATAGATTCAAGACTGATCAGTATTTTCGGCCTGTAATTCGCAGTCACGTCAGTTAAACATCTGGGGATACACGTACGGAACGATCTAAAGAGCAATTCACACATAAAACTAGTCGCTCGTAAGGTAAATGCCAGACGCAGATTTACTTCAAGGTTCCTCAGACGTGCAATTCGTCAACAATGGAGGCAGCTTACAAAATTCTCATTGGACCAATACCTGAATACTTTTGGTCGATCTGGCATCCGTAACAGATAGCTTTGATAGAGGAAACAGAGAATATCCAGAGCAGAGCAGTGCGTCTCGTTACACGTTTATTTAGTGAGCCCGAAAGATGCACAGCCAACTCCAGTGGCAGGCGTTGCAAAAAAAAATGGGTTAGTGCATCACGGTGTGGTTTGCTGCAAACATTCCGTGAACGTCGACCAAAATATTGCTTCCTGCTATGTATACCGCGCGAAAAGGCGATTCATATAAAGTTAGAGGTATTCGAATTCAAACAGAGGCAAGTAGATAAGCAGGGTTGGTTTAGGCAACAAATCGGCTATAACCGGTTTCTTATCTCAAGGTCACTGACACAACTTCCAGGGTATCATATTATACCTGAGACAAGTGCGCCATTTATCTGCAAGATCACCATTCACACCACTGAACTCAAGGAACACCACCCTGACCACGCTCACTTCCTCACTCCTTTTCCCATGGGACCCCACAAGATTCCAGCTATATCACCACCGAATTGATTTCGTTATTAGAGCATTTGCATGGGCGATGTCACTCAAGGTTTGTGCTCCCTGTAGGGACGTTCAAGTATGTCACTAACAAAATTTTCTCTCTCTCTATAGTTCAATATAATGAGCCTCTGTAGTGCAAGGGTCAGATATTTTTATACACTACTGGCCATTAAAATTGCTACTCCAAGAAGAAATGCAGATAATAAACGGGTCTTTATTGGACAAATATATTATACTAGAACTGACATTTTCAAGCAATTTGGCTGCATAGATCCTGAGAAATCAGTACCCAGAACAACCATCTCTGGCGGTAATAACGGCCTTGATACGCATGGGCATTGAGTCAAACAGAGCTTGGATGGCGTGTACAGGTACAGTTGCCCATGTAACTTCAACACGATACCACAGTTCATCAAGAGTTGGGACTGGCGTATTGTGGGCCACCATTGACCAGACTTTTCTATTGGTGAGAGATCTGGAGAATGTGTTGGCCAGGGCAGCAGTCAAACATTTTCTGTATCCAGAAAGGCCTGTACGGGACATGCAACATGCGGTCGAGCATTATACTGCTGAAATGTAGATTTTCACAGGGATCGAATGAAGGGTCGAGCCACGGGTCGTAACACATCTGAAATGTAACGTCCACTTTACAATTTGCCGTCAGTGTGAACAAGAGGTGACGGAGACGTATAACCAATGGCACCTCATACCATCACGCCGGGTGATACGCCAGTATGTCGATGACGAATACACACTTCCAACGTGCGTTCACGGCGATGTCGCCAAACACGGAAGCGACCATCATGATGCTGTAAACAGAACCTGGATTCATCCGAAAAATTGGCGTTTTGCCATTCGTGCACCCAGGTTCGTCGTTGAGTACACCATCGCAGGCACTCCTGTCTGTGATGCAGCGTCAAGGGTAACCGCAGCCATAGTCTCCGAGCTGATAGTCCATGCTGCTGCAAACGTCGTCGAACTGTTTGTGCAAATGGTTGTTGTCTTGCAAACGTCCCCATCTACTGACTCAGGGGTCGAGACGTGGTTGCACGATCCGTTACAGCCATGAGGATAAGATGCCTGTCATCTCGACTGCTAGTGATACGAGGCCTTTGGGATCCAGCACGGCGTTCCGTATTACCCTCCTGAACCCACCGATTCCATATTCTGCTAACAGTCATTGGATCTCGACGAACTCGAGCAGAAATGTCGCAATACGATAAACCACAATCGCGATAGACTTTATCAAAGTCGGAAACGTGATGGTACGCATTTCTCCTCCTTACACGAGGCATCACAACAACGTTTCACCAGGCAACGCCCGTCAACTGCTGTTTGTGTATGAGAAATCGGTTGGAAACTTTCCTCATGTCAGCACGTTGTAGGCGCCAACCTTGTGTGAATGCTCTGAAAAGCTAATCATTTGCATATCACAGTATCTTCTTCCTGTGGTTAAATTTCGCGTCTGTAGCACGTCATATTCGTGGTGTGACAATTTTGATGGCCAGTAGTCTAAATGACAATGATATAACACATTTACGTAAGTTTTATTGCGCTGTTCAACAATGAAATATTTGCATAAAAAAATGCCCAATAGTTATAGATTTTGGTACACTGAATGCGAAAATGAGAATAATTCCTTTTTTAGCTCCCGTTTATGAGCAATATGAAGTCTGTTAAGTTTTTATTTCCGTTTATTAACTCTCGTGTTCACGTTATATCATGAACGCCACTGAAATCGCACATGAACGGTGTGTTTCATGCTTTATCAGATACGCAGATTGTAATGCGAGGCGACTACCGTGACCACATCCTCAGATATATCGATCGGTTAACACTTGCCCCGCGTGATATTACGTAAGTGTTTTGTTTCTATGCTAACAAAGTCTGAGATTGCTTGCCTTCAGGAGTGCTCCATTGTGTATTGCGACTTCTGCTTAGGTTTGTGAGTCGCTGTATGGAATTCAAACTGCAATTATGTCCCACATATGTGTTAATAACCTCAAAAATTTTCGATGCTTTTGGGGAGATGTAATTTTTGGACAAAGGAAACGAACATTGTGACAAGCTGTGGAAAAAGCTTATTTGCTGTATTTCGGGTCCCGTGTAGGGGATTAATCAAAATCATGGGTTCCTCACGTATATTGCACGACATTTTCAGCAACTCTGCATGCGTGAATGAAAAGAAAAAAAGTTGTATTTGTTGTATTTGAGAAACCACCATCTTTTTGTCAACTTCACATGTGGCATATACTTTGTGTGTGTGTGTGTATGTGTGTGTGTGTGTGTGTGGTGCTTTACAAAATATGGTGATACGCAAACCACATATGTGCTGCACATACTTTGTAATATTTCAAAAGTACAATCCTGCAACTTTGCTTGTGAACAGCTGTCTGATGATGAACTTGTCAGTTCGAAACCGGTTATGGCGCTATTTACTTAAATAAATAGCATTATTAATATTGGCTGGTTCTGTCTTCTTCTTTGTAAGAATCGACCTAAATTAATTGTACACAGCCACGATCCTACCATGTCAGTTTTAGAGAAAATAGCGTACAAAAAAAAAGTTTCCATGCGTTTTGCAGTGTCGAGTATTTGGTGCTAATCTACAAACCACGTAACGGATTACTGCTTCGGCTTGGTGTCCCCGCTAAATAAATCATTTAACAAGAAAAATAAGAGTATCGTACCGTATTCTAATAGACCAAGTGTAATGTGATGAGTGCCTCATGGAATGGGTCTTCCAGCTCCAGATCCTTCCGTAGCCACAACAATTAACTTTTCTAGCGACAGCGAAAATGAGGACCAGTCAGATACCTGTCATTCTTCTAGATCTAACGATTCCACCTTTACACCAACATCATCTAGCGAAATACACAACATCACGCAAAGTGAACTCCAGAATCTTGTTAGAGATAGGACCTTCCAAAATATAAAACTGAGTTATTAGCTACTCGTTTAATGGAGTGAAATCTTTCGGGAGATACAGGCTGAGTATGTACTTCCGCCAACGTCAAAATCCACTCGAAAGCTTTTTGAACACAGCAGATGTAACGAGATACTTTACGGATACTGAAAGCTTGATTCAAACACCCAATATCTTGTAAAAACAGGACGATTGGAGACTTTTAATAGATAGTTTGAAAATTAAGTTGAAAGACATGCTATTATATACTGCCAACGTGGTTCCTTCCAACTCACTGGCGTGTGCAGTCTTGGCGAAGAAAGTTACATCATGATGAGGGATTTTCACACAGTAAGACTAGGATAAGCATCAATAATGGCTCATTTGCGGTAATTTGAACGTCATCGATATGCTCTTGAATCTACAAGGTGGATACAGTAAGTACTGCTGCTATGTGTGTGCTAAGGATTTACATTACATACCGAAGGACTGGCTACGACGAAAAGTTTTGGAACCTGACAAGAAAAATCTCTCATGGGGGCCACTTATAAATCCAAGTTACCACCACTACATGTGAAGCTAGGATTACTAAAGTCATTTGGAAAAGCAGTGAATAAGAGCACCGGACGAGCGTTTGAATACTTGCGTAGAAAATTCGGCATTGTTCTCGAGCAATAGGAGAGCTGCAAATTACATTGAACTTGTGAATGATCTTATATGCGTCTATGAAAAACTGAAATTCAGCATGTCACTCAAGATGCACTTCATTCACTCACATATCGACTTTTTGTAGGGCCTTTAGTGATGGTGACAGGTTTTACCAACGAATCTCTGTAATGGAACATCGATACTGAAGTGACAAAGAAAGTCTCGTCGCTAAAAGTACAACGTCCAGTCGAGACGGTGCGTGGGTTCTGAGGCAGTTGTGAAAAGAATGAGAGAACACAGTCACTGAGAGAAATATTGTACTATATTCGATTTTGATGGAGAGCGTCCTTGTCAAAATCCATATAGAGGTCCTTGACAATGCTGGGATAAGTTACACAATTTAACAGTTCACAATACAGAAATAAACATAAGTCTTGAAGCCAGTTCTGATGTAATGCTTCCGTAGAGAAAGTTTCGGCTGCTCCGTGATGATCCTCCACTGCTGCTAACTGGAGCTATTCGTCAATTGAGCTAGATCTCAGTACGAATTCGGCTAGAATTGGCTAAAGCTGCAGTCAGGCAGGCTCTTCGCCACGTAATCCTTGGCGCTGGTGGAGCCTCAGCTCAGGGGGCGTGGCACACATACGGCCAGCGGTTCGGTGGCGCCAGTCGCTGTCATTGCTGCTGTCGAACTATAGCGGAACCTCTAGTCCCAACCTCTGCACATGGAACGATTTCTCCCTGTGTAATATCAAGTGGCCACGATACTACAGATACCAGTAAATAACCAGTACTTCAATGTTGGCAGGTTTCTGTTATACTTTGCTGAAAGTCTCGTATTTTCCCCATGATGATGTCCTCCTCGCCGTGTCCGGCGACTGCGACTCCTTCAGTCTTCTCTGTCCTTGTTGTGGTAGGCTCGGATGTGGCTCGCGAATCCGAATTTCGCTTCGAATATCCTGTTGCATGAAGCACAGTGAAGCTGACCAGCAGAGTTGTAAGTATACGTGTAAACAGGCTTGAGCTGATTTTTTCGGAGCTCTCTTTTAGCATCCAGGTTCATTAGACGCTTTTGCTCGAATTGTTCGATGCTCTTATATACAGTTGATCGCCACTCCGATCGGCGCAATTCTAGCTCCTCCCAACGGTTGCTTGGAATGCCACAGGCTGCAAGGTGGCGTTTAATGGTGGCTTTATATCGCAGGTGTTGACCACCTTTCCTCCTCTTCCCGCACGAGAGCTGCGAGTAGAACACCGCTTTAGGTAGCCTACTGTCATCCATGCGTACTATGTGACCACTCCATCTCAGTTGATGTTTCATTATTAAAGCTTCAATACAAGCCAGTTTCACGCGGCGCAAAATCTCCGTGTTTGGGACACGGTCTTCCCATTTGATGCGCAGAATTGATCTCAGACATCGAAGATGAAATTTATCTAGCTTCTTAATGTCAGCTTTGTAACAGCACCAGGTTTCCGAGGCATAGAGTAAGGTGGATAATACTACTGCTTTGTAGACTGCAATTTTTGTTTGTAGTTTGAGATCATGTGATTTCCATACTCGGTCATTAAGCTTACCGAAGGCTGAGGCTGCGCTGGCTACACGCGCTGCGATTTCCGTTGTCAGGCTGTTGTCACTTCTAATTTGGCTTCCCAGATATTTGAAATTTGACACATTTTGCAAGGGTTTGTTATTTGTCTCAACACTGGAGTCATCTGCATTAAGACCTCTAAGTGGCTGTTTGAGAACTTGCGTCTTAGTGATGCTAATGGCTAAGCCAAATCTTCTGCAGGAGGCATTTAGCAGATTTATGTAAGTCTGAGGAGTTTCGCAAGAATTAGCCATCATGCATACATCATCCGCGTAGAGAATCTCTAAGATGGATAGTTTGGTTACGCGACTTTTTGTTCTGAGGCGAGAGATGTTGAAGACACTTTTGTCTGTCCTTGTGTCGAGACTAATTTGATTACTACAGGCTTTGGTCGCGTCTCTCATAACAACTGCGAAGTAAAGTGAGAAGAGTGTGGGAGCCAGAACACAGCCTTGTTTTACACCACATGTCACGGGAAACTGTTCTGAGAGCTTGTCTTCATGGCGGATTTTTGCCATCATGTTTTCATGAAACTGCCGAATCAAACTGACAGTTTTGTCAGGGCACCCAGTTTTCTTTAGTATGATCCAGAGAGCTTCCCGTGGGACACGATCAAAAGCTTTTTCCAGGTCTACAAAGCACATGAACAAAAGCCGATGTTGCTCTAAGCTTTTCTCTTGCATTTGTTTGACAACAAATATGGCATCCACTGTGCCCCTGTTTGGGCGAAAGCCACACTGGGTCTCTGGTAGCAGTTTTTCTGCAAAGTGTGTTAACCGGGTGTTAATTATGTGGGCAAGGACTTTTCCCGCTGCTGAGAGAAGAGAAATGCCCCGGTGGGAGCTGCAGTCTGATATGTCACCCTTGCCTTTATAGATCTTGGAAATACAAGCATCTTTCCAGTCTTGTGGAATCATTTCACACTCCCAAATCCTTAAGACCAGAGCAAACAATGGTTTCTTGATGTTTGGCCCCCCATATTTATATAGCTCTGATGGCAAGTTATCTAATCCTGCTGTTTTGTCATTTTTCAGCTTAGCCAGTGCTGAAATGAATTCATCGTAGGAAGGGGCATCCGCAAGTTGTTCCTCAACTGGCAGGTCTTCAAGTGCTTCTATGTATGGAATATCGGTTGTGTGATGGTCGGGATTAAGAACGTCATTAAAATGTTCCGCCCACCGAGACAGGATGTCACTCTGTTGCGTCAGCCGACAACTTTTATCTTTGTTATAGACTGGTGCTATCTTCCCAACTCTTGGACCAAAGATAGTTTTCAGGGACTCAAAGAATCTGCCCGTTTGGTGTGTGTCGGCGTATAACTGTATTTCATTTGCTTTATTTGCCCACCAACTGTGTTTGAGAGCACGTATCTTCACTTTCAGATTGTAATGCGCTGCTCTACGCTTGTTATCATCAGGGGTGCGAAGAGAGGTTCTGAAATCATTAATTAGCTTTCTGATCTCTGGATCTGAGTCGTCAAACCAGTCCTGGTGCTTCTTCGGAGGCTTTCCCAAGACTTCTGAAGCACAGCCACGCAGTCTGCTAGCGTATGCACTCCACTGTTCATCTACAGGGGCAGATTCAGATATCAAAAGGCCATCGACACCAAATTTTTCATCCAGTTTTGCTCTCATAGTCTGATCATTGGCCAAGATTTTGCAGGACAATTTTGTTGGTATTTTGTGTGAAGCTCGGCGTGGTGCCTTCAAAGTTATCTTTAATTTGGACCTCATGAGTCGATGGTCTGTCCATCCCTGAGCGCCTCTCATTGCACGTGTAACCAGTACGCCACCAAGATCATTTTTCCGTACTATCACATAATCCAGAAGGTGCCGGTGTTTAGATCGCGGATGCATCCATGTCGTTTTATATTTTTCAGGCAGACGAAAATATGTATTTATCAGACAGAGTTCAAACTCGGCACATAGAGTTAGAAGATCCAAACCATTCGAGTTGCATTTTCCAATCCCATGGCGACCGAGGACTCCATCCCAAGCACTGAAATCATTCCCAACACGAGCATTAAAATCACCAAGTAACAGAAGTTTATCTGCAGAAGGAATATCCCTAAGGACATGTCGGAGGTCTTGGTAGAACTTGTTCTCCTCTTCATCCGGAGATGGCACTGTAGGTGCGTATACTTTGATCAAGTGAAGATATTTCTTGGATGCCAGGTGAAGTCTGAGTGTTATTATTCTGTCACTGATACCTTTTGGGAGTTCTGTTAGTGAACATGCCAATTTATTGCGTATGGCAAAGCCTACCCCACTTTCCGCCCTTTCAGTGGATGATTTTCCACTCCAGTAGTAGGTATAACCTCCGAGCGGTTCACATAACTGTCCAGAGTCACTAAGATGTGTTTCACTTATGGCGGTAATGTCGATGTTATATCTAGCCAATTCCCTTGCAATAAGTCCTGTCTTTCTCTCTGGGCACTGATTATGGTCGTTATCCTGTAAAGTACGGACGTTCCAGACTCCAATCATTAGATATTTAAGGTAACTGTTTATTTTATTATTTTTTGACCGCATATGTTAGTGAACAAGTGACCGCAGTTTGCCACTTGTGCTGGGTTGAGACGGGCTATGTTTAGGCCACCTTTTCTGGGCCCCTCCCTGGATTAGGGAAAGCAGAGCGATCCTAAATAGGGCTGCTTTGTCGTCTGACGAGCTGCCGAACCAGTCCTCCCGTCTCTCACGAGTACCCGAACGACCATCACCGTCTGACCGCCTAACGTGCAGAGCACCAACTAAGGTTCAGGTACACCAAACCCTTGCCTCACCATCAGTACTCCATCGCCGCAGGACTTTCAAAGCTCATAGTCCATTGAAACTTTGCCGGAGTCATCTGCGCGTGAAGGTATTTAAAGTGGACAAGCACTTGCGCAGATGCAGATCCAC
Source organism: Schistocerca americana (assembly GCF_021461395.2). Lineage (NCBI taxonomy): Eukaryota > Metazoa > Arthropoda > Insecta > Orthoptera > Acrididae > Schistocerca > Schistocerca americana. The sequence goes on from NC_060130.1 coordinate 538,274,977, forward strand.
TCTCTCGTCCTCTGCCTCTGGTTGGCAGTGGATCGTAGGGCCGATACGACTGGCAAGAGGCAGGGGATGCACTGAATGGCCATATGCCACTGGAAGTATCCTGACATACGCCCTTAAGGCACATCACAGGTGCCTTGCTTCGTCGGTACAGAAGCCGTGAGTGTTTACCTATCGATATTACCCGCCTCCTACACCGATGAAGAGACTGACAGAAGGGAAGAAGGAAAGGGAAGGGACTGGAAGGGAAAGGGAGGAAAGGACGGTAGGTCGTTGTGAGGCACACTTCGTCTGGCTCCTCTGCTGAGACCTGACCGGCTACGTTGAACCTGCCAGTAGCTACTCTACCACCGGTGTAGCTCTCAGCATCACAGGAACACGCAAACTCTCCCACCCGCACGGACAGTGCTACGATAAGGTGGTGCCTCCAGGAAGAGGAGTAGGTGAAAAGAGAACGTGTGTTGTAAACCAAGCAACTGTTAATAGTATCTCCAATTGAACTAAATTGACTGTGGCTTTTGATGTTCTTAGTCTAAAGCAATTTGATTCTTTCAAATGGTTCAAATGGCTTTGAGCACTATGGGACTTAGCTTCTGAGGTCATCAGTCCCCTAGAACTTAGAACTACTTAAACCTAACTAACCTAAGGACATCACACACATCCATGCCCGAGGCAGGATTCTAACCTGCGACCGTAGCGGTCTCGCGGTTCCAGGCTGTGGCGTCCAGAACCGCTCTGCCACTCCGGCCGGCTTTTGATTCTTTTTTCCACATGATTTGTGAATAGGTTAGACTTCACGATTACGCAATGTCCATATATTTTAGCGACATAACCTTTGAGATATCTAAAACACTAGACCCTATACGACAAAAATAGATATACACAGTTTTCAAACTACTACCAGTCATTACATTTATACCATTTATTTACACTAAAACTAGAAACAAGAAGACAAATTTATCAGATGAATTTCCCTTTAAATGAATCCCCTGTGACTGTTTTTTTCAAACTATATATATCTTTTACTTTTCATTATTCAACACATTTTAATCACTACTTTCTGACTGACGTTTTTCAATTCTGTATACAATTTTCATTTCTATTCATAATATATGAAATATATGGGAAAGAGGGGTTAGCAGCAGCAGATGAAGCAAAACTACACTCACACACAATATGTATACACTGAGGTGACAGAAGTCATGGGATACCCCCGAATATCGTGTTGGACCTTCTTTAGCCTGGCGTAGTGCAGCAATTCGACATGACATGGAGTCAACAGGTCTAAGGAAGTCCTCTGCAGAAATACTGAGCAATGCTGGCTCTATAGCCGTCCATAATTGCAGTTCTGCCAGCGCAGGATTTTATGCACGAACACCTACATTATGTCCAGTAAATGTTAGATGGAATTCATGTCTGGCAGCCTGGGTGGCGAAATCATTCGTTCAACTTGTCCATAATGTTCTTCATAGTCATCGTGAATAACTGTGACCCGGTGACATCTCGCGTTGTGATTCATAAAAATTCCATCGTTGTTTGGGAACAAGAAGTCGATAAATGGCTGCAAATAGTCTTCAATTAGCTGAAAATAGCCATTTCCAGTCAATAATTGGTTCAGGTGGACCAAAGGACACAGTCTATCCCATTCAAACACAGCCCACACCATTATGGAGCCACCACCAGCTTACACAGTGCCTTGTTGACAAATTGGATCCTTGGCTACGTGGTGTCTGCGCCACACTCGAACCCTACCGTCCACAACTCTTGGTCTCGCGGTCGCGTTCTCGCTTCCCGAACACGGGGTCCCGGGTTCGATTCCCGGCGTGGTCAGGGATTTTCACCTGCCTCGAGATGATTGGGTGTTTGTGTTGTTATCATTATTTTATCACCATTCACGAATGTGGCGAGTCTGGACCGAGCAAAGGTTGGGAATTTGTACGGGCGCTGATAACCGCGCAGTTGAGCGCCCCACAAACCATCACCATCATCATCATCGAACCCTACTATCAGCTCTTACCAATTGAAATCGGGACTCATCTGACTAGGCCACAGTTTTCTAGTCGTCTAGAGTTCAACTGATATGGTCACAAGCCCAGAAGAGGCGCTGCAGGTGATGGCGTGCTGTTAGCATAGGAACTCGCATTGGTCATCTTCTGCCATGGCTAATTAATGCAAAATTTCACTGCGCCATTGTAACGGATACGTTCGTCATAGTTCCACATTGATTTCTGCAGTTATTTCACTCTATGCTGCTTGCCTGTTAGCTCTGTCAACTCTACACAGACACCACTGCTCTCAATCGTTAAGTGAAGGCCGCCTGTAGTGACAGGTAATGCTTGAAATTTCTTATTCTCAGAATACTCTTCACATTGTCAATCTCGGAATACTGAATGCCCTATGAAAGGGAATGTTCCATGCATCTAACTCTATATATCATTTCCCATCCAAAGTATGTTAATTCCCTCCGTGCGGTCATAACCACATCAGAAACCTTTTCATACAAATCATATGAATACAGATGACAGATCTACCATTGCACTGAGCCTCTGTACCTTGTGTACGCGATACTATCGCCATATGTATATGTGTAACACCTCAGTGTATACACACTGAGGTGAAAAAAGTCATGGGATAGTGATATGGACATATACAAATGGCAGTAGTATCACATACACGAGATATAAAAGGCCGCGGCATACACTCCATAATTTATCAAATATGTCTGCAAACAGGCATTCATTGGTATTCATGTATAATCTAGCTTCTTTCCCTAAATTAGGGATGTTGAACTCGCCAAACATTCATTGCATATCCATTCTCTGCGTCCATTGTGGCAGTGCCTAAGAATTTCCTGGGCAACGTGGTTTTGTCAGGCAAAGTGGATTCATGGAGTCTCTCCACCAAATCCGGGTATTCGTAAGTCAAGAGCCCCTTCTTCATCACAGGCAGAAACTTTGCATCATCAGGATGTGAATCTCTAGTGATATGTGTATCTTACTGAAGTTTGTCTCAGCAAGTTCCTGAAGAGATGCATGCCTGAAGGGCGTAAGGCTTCATTCCCCTATGTATCAGACGTGGAAATATTTTTGCAATAAATCTTATCAACACACCTCGCAAGTTTTTTGAGTTCAGAGATCAATCATCTTGAAGGATTATCCCCAACGTATGATTGGAACTTGTTGAGTTTGAGTCATATGAGCATACAACTTGATACACAGCAGAATTTGGTGAGGATTGTATGAGAGGCTGTGGTGCAATATTCAAAACACACAACAGGAGCTAGTGGGCACTCGAAGTCAGCGTATTTGACGAAGGGACTTCACTCCTGGTAGTTTGTGTCCTTAAACTCTCAGAACTTTTTGACCTCAGTAGGTATTTCAATATGTGCTGGTCCCTGGTTGGAGCAAACAAGCAGGCGTTTCTAGATACTTGCTCTCACTAAAGGAGTTGAGGCATCAATGGGAAAAATACTATACACAATATTGTGCTCTTTTAGAAGATGTATAGGCAAGACTGGCTTTTGACCCATTGTATTTCATCTTGCCATTGGAGAAATGCAATCTAATTATATTATGCTTTACAACTTTCTGCACAGTTTACTCTTTGTTATCTTCTGGGTCGCTATAAACATCTACTGCTACGTCAAATCCTGAATTGGATAGTCAGGATTCTCTCTCTCGAATTTTGGTAGGCCCTCATGTTTTACAGGGAATGAGATGTCTTTAATGCTGTAATGCCTACAGACATAAGGTACATGGTGTGTTCTCATATGTTGTACAGCATTCAGGGAATTTCTATCACAAACCAAAAGCGACCATCTGAAGCAAAATTCGTCACCCACTGATTATTCTGGACCTTAATAGACGCCTTTGGAGCGGCAATATCTTTTGGAGAAGGAATGAAGCTGCACTCCCATTTAATGGGTTAAAACATGTGAGTACCCATCGAGGATGTGTCCATGGCTGAGTGCTTTACAAGACCCTCTGTCCCACATTTTTGCAAAACGATCCAGTATGACACTCTTGGTAAAATTCCAAACCACTCAGTGATTGAGTCATCCCACGATATCAAACATATATCGCCATAAATGTAGATATGGTCTTATCCTCACTAGCAGTACTACCTTCTTTCGGAGGAAACATGAGTTCACAGCATAGAACTGCACTGCATTTAATGGTGGAATATCATTGACTGTTAACTAGTTTGGGAAGCTCTCTTTCCAAAACAGTTTGACAGACATTGATGAGAGTAGCAGGATGTTGTTACACTGCTTTAGTGTGGTCGACGTGAGCTTGTGACATCCTGTCCCCAAAAGGACCAGCAACAACAGAATAGTCCAAAGCAGTTGCACGGTTTACCTCGTGATGCATAACAGAGCGGGCAGGGGGGGGGGGGGGGGGGGCTGCTACTGCTAGATCCATGGTGATGTCGAGGTGGTGTCTAATGTCCAGCAGGTCCAGGACAATTTCGAGATCGTCCAGGATATGGACAGCGTCACTGCATTGGCAAAAGAGCCAGTGTTGTCAGTTTTTATCAGACTGTTGACAGACTGGGCTGCAGAGCATCCGGCCACGGCGTTGAAGTGGACGGCCAATGTGTTTGTGGAAGCAGCAAATATATCGCTGAAGGGGTGGACCAGCACGATGAATACTTCGGGGTTGAATCAGGTCATGGAGTTCTAGTTGACGCAAGCCTGCTACCAGACATGTCCATAACATCTGTAATCAAAGAAAAACGGTATTGGTAAGTATTATGAGCAAAAATATATATGCAGATTTCTATAATAATAATAATAATTTATCATAATACTTACTCATAAAATGATCGGCATTCGAATCATTCCAGTGAGGTCTCATTACATTGTTATTTGCCATGATATTACTTAATATTTTACCGACTTCTGCCTGCGGCTCCACATTCATCTCAGTCATTGCATTATCATCCAGTGCACCTAGAAACAAACAAACTCTTATTCAAATTGGTTCCAGTTGTGTTACAACCGTATTATTAATGCTATAGAGCATAAGGAACAAGAACTACTGATTATTTATTCGCCCCTTGACGATCAGAGTTATCCTCCATGATCTGTCATTGGAGAATGTTGTCATGGACTGTGGTGTATTATTTAGTTTGACATGAGCAGCTGCTGCTGTTTCAAACCACCTTCCTATAGCCACATATTCATAGAGTTCATCTAGAATCAAACAAGTTGATCGGGAAATATTGCTTGCAAGTTGATAACAAACATTTTATTAATACTGTAGAACTGAGAAAAAAATGAAATACTGCTACTTACTTAATTGCTTCACGACAACTGGGGTTATTCCCAATGAGCTCACCTCGGAGAAAGGTATTCGGTCAATGACGTTAATCACCGATGTAGATGGACTAGGCGTTGAAACTATTTCGATCACAGACTGTGGTGTGCAGTGTATAGTTATTGGGCTGGGCTCCATCACATCCACCCCATCACCAAAATATCATTGGAAAATTTTATAAGAAATAGCAGAAAAGAATTACATTAGATAAATACATTATTCATCCACAAAAAACTAGAAAGAGAGGAAATATGAAAAATACGAGTACTAACGTTTGCAAATTTCACCTGTGAAAAGTTCTATGAGGCATCCGCCGTCCTTCGGTGCGTCAATGAGCTCCATGACATCCTCCACCGTACTATCATGCAACGGAAGTAACTTTTTCACGCTAAATTTCTCGTATTTATAGCCTGAAGCCTGATTAATCTAGATTCTGTGATAGATTATACCAATCGAAGCAAGTGTGGGTAATGCCTGCTGCGTGGACGTCAGTGTCTCTTTCCTCCAATCAGCACGCACTTTAACAACAAAGTAACGTGTGGGCGTCAGCCGTTGTCGCTAACACACCACTCTTCGGCTGCGGTGTGTCTATGTCTACAATTACGTTTACATACACACTCCGCAAGCCACCATATGGTACGTGATAGAGCGTACCCTATTCCACCACTAGTCGTTTCCTCTCCTGTTCGACCGCTGCGGTCGCAGGTTCGAATCCTGCCTCGGGCATGGATGTGTGTGATGTCCCTACGTTAGTTAGGTTTAAATGGTTCTAAGTTCTAGGGGACTGATGACCTCAGAAGGTGAGTCTCATAGTGTTCAGAGCCATTTTTTTCCTCTCCTGTTCCACTCGAAAATAGAGCGATAGCAGAACGATTGTCTACATGCCTCCGCAGAAGTCCTAATCCCTCTAATCCTATCTTCATGGTCCTTACACGAAATGTACGTGGTGGCAGCAGAGTAGTTCTGCAGTCAGTCTCAAATGCCGGTTCTTTAAATAGTGCTCCTCGAAAAGAACGTCTCCTTCTCTGAAGTAATTTCCATTTAAGTTCTCAAAGCAGCCCCCCAATACTTGCGCGTTGTTCGAACCTACCGGTAAAAAATCTAAACTGCTTCGATGTTTTCCTTTAATCCGAGGTGTTGCGGATCCCAGACACTCGAACAGTACGCAACAATGGGTCGCACCAGTGTCCTGTATGAGGTTTTGTTTATAGATGAACTACGCTTTCCTAAAATTCCGTCCAATAAACCGAAGTCGACCATTCACCTTCCCTGCTGCAATCCTTCATCCTAATTCAGTTTCATATTGCTTCTCAACGTTGCGCCTACATATATAACAGACGTGACTGTGTCAAGCAGCACACTTCTAATGCCTTACACGAAATTTACGGCACTGGTTTTCCTACCCATCCACATTAACATACATTATTCTTCATTTAGAGCTAGCTCCCATTCATTACACCAACTACAGATTTAGTTTAATTCATCTTGTGTCTTTCTATAGTCATTAAATGACAACACCTTCCCACACACCACAGCATCATCAGCAAACAGCCGCAGACTGCTGCTTAATCTGTCTGCAGATCATTTATGAATATAGAAAATAACAGCAGTCCTATCACACTTCCGTGGCGCACTCCTGACGATACCCTTATCTCTGATGAGCACTCGCCGTTACGGACAGCATAATGGGTCCTCTTACTTTGCGGAAATCTCGTAACATGTAATCTGCCTGTTGCCCTTCATCCATCGTTTGCAGCATATCATGTAACAATAGGGAAAATTGAGATTCGCACGAACGATGCTTTCTAAAACCGTGCTGATTTGTGGACAAACTTTTTATTCCGAAGGAAATTTATTACATCTGAACTGAGAACACGTTCCAGGATTCTGTAGCACACCGTTGTTAAAGATATTGCTCTGTAATTTTGCAGGAGTCACCTGCGCTTTTTTTCACTTCTTGGGATTTTGCGCTGGGCGAAAGTTTTGCGATAAATGCAAGCTAAGTAAGGAGTCAATGCTGTAGAGTACTCTTTGTAAAACCGAACTGGAAATTGGGTTTAAAGAATCCCATACATATTTTAATAACATGACATCGCAGGGAGCCTGTAGCATGGAAGCCTTACTCTGCTAGCAAGGTCATTTGTAGACATCGAGCGTCACTAAGGGTTCGGTAGCTAAGCACTATCTTCTAAAGAAGTTCCGCGGCACAGCCAACAATGCGTGCAAGTAGGAGTACCAACTGCAACGACACATACCCGTAACTTTCCATAATTTGAGCCAGTATGATTCTCATTTTCTTGTTAAGCACCTACGTGATTTCGGCTTTAAGGATGATAAAGTCAGTGTCATACCTAACACCGCTGAAAAATACGTTTCATTTACTAAGCGAATCACGCTGAAAATAACTCTCCGTTTCCTGGGCTAGCTACATTTCATGCACAAACCTCTAAAGAAATATGCTGAGACAATGTGTCATACGGATATTCATTTCACCAAAGCTGTATATCCCGATGATGCAAAGTTTGTACTTATCACAAAGAGTACATGGGTTTGGTGGAGAGGCTCCACGAAACCACTGTTGTCTGACATAACCGCATTCTCCAATAAATTCAAAGTTACTGCCATAATGGATGTGGAGTCTAAGCATTCGGTGAATCTCTGGCAGGAGTCCAACACCATCAATTTAGGGGAATATGCTAGACTGTACATGAATACCAAGGTATGCCAGCTCGCAGACATTTTCAAGCAATGCCTTGGAACATACTCTCGGGATCTTGCCATCTTTTACACAGAACCAAGGCTTTCGTGTGATGTAATGATAAGAAGCACGTGTGTCAGCAGCGAACTGTTAATTGATGTTGAATTGCTGCTCTTCTGAGATTCGCGGGGAACTTTGCTAGTATGAACAAAGGTACGTCAAGGCGAGTAACCCGCAAATGTGAGAGAAGGGGTACAGGCTTTACATCGCTTACTTAACTGTAAGCAACCTCTAAGGGCACGCCATGCAGCAGTCTCGGTTTATTTGTGGCTTCCGATGGATGTTCAAAGAGGAAATCGGCAGAATGAAGAATGAGATCCAAGATGAGTCTGTGGATTCTGGTAAAGTATGTTTTCGAGGCAGACTTTGAGCATACTACTGATATGCACGATGCACACTGTGACTTGTTGCTGTGTCTGGAGCGCCCAATTCCGAGCGATAGTTCCACCCCAAAGCTGATGACAACGCTGAGGAATAAACAGAGATATATGCTGCACTACAGGAATATCTAGTAGTGCATCAGTTTGGGAATGAAACTTATTAAAGTCAGCTGCAACCGGTCCTGTAAGCAGCCACACTGGTTGAAGGACTACATAGATATAAACCCCGAGAAATGGCCTCTCTCCACTTCCGATTGTTGAAAACGATTTCTTTTAGATTAGTGAATAACTCAGTTTACGGGAAAACCATACAAAATTCATTTTGTTCACCGTTGGGATGGGCTTTATGGCACAAGAGATTACATAACCAGCCATAATTTTAAGCAGCCTGGCCGCGGTGGCCGAGCGGTTCTAGGCACTTCAGTCCGGAACCGCGCGACTGCTACGGTCGCAGGTTCGAATCCTGCCTCGGGCATGGATGTGTGTGATGTCCTTAGGTTAGTTAACTTTAAGTAGTTCTAAGTTCTAGGGGACTAATGACCTCAGACGTTAAGTCCCATAGTGCTCATAGCCATTTGAACCTTTTTTTTAAGCAGGCTACTATTTTCAATCAAATAATAGTTGCTGTGCAGGTGGTATATGTTTCAATGCAGTTCACAAAACCTGTATATGTTGGTACGCATATTCTAGAAAGCTCCAAACTCACATGTACCGATTCCACTATGAGTTTGCGAAGCCAAACTTCGTTGATCCCAAATTGTTTTATGTGGTTACAGACAGTTTCATCTGTTGGGTAATAGGCCTTAATCCATATGAAGTAGTTAAGTACAATCCCAAAGTATCTGACAAGCAAGTTGTGGAGTTCCTGGAGCTCAGACGGAAAATATGGGCGTACAGCACAGACTGCAGTTGCGCGAAGGGAGTGTATGGTGCGGTTCCAATAGTTCTCACAGTCGAAGATGATAAGAGGTGCCTGCTTGACGGCGCTGGCAGTGCTCTGCAGATAGTGTGCCAAGTAGCCTTTTGATCGCGATGAGGGACATACTGCACTGCAGCTGAAAGTTGGGCTGTACCCGTCATGATGCCAAACGTGTTCATCTGTAGGAACCAGATCGGGACCGTCCCATAAAGACACTATTCACTTGAGAGTTAATGAGTGTGTCGAGGGTTAAATATTTTTTAAAAGATGATGTGTGTGTGTGTGTGTGTGTGTGGGTGGAATAGTTAGATGAACCATTTCTTGTAGGTGTGTGTATGAGTCTACATGCCAGTACCCGATTCCAATAGACTGTACTTGGGCATGCTTAAAAGTAATGCCTCCGATGTTTTTAATGCAAAAACTCTTATCGTTTTTCAAATAAAGCAGATTTTACTAACGATTTACATCTTTATACTACATCCCAGCATATTTATTTCTCAACAGTCATCCTGGTGATGGACACATTTCTCCTAATGAGAGTCCAGTTTGTTGATACTGTCACCGTAGAACGTTTGATTTTGTTGACAGAGCCACAACCTCACCTCCGTTTCCACTGCTACATCAGTATTAAAGTGAGGTCCTCGAAGATGTTCTTTAAGTTTTGAAAACATGAAAATCGAGTGAGGCTCAATCAGGACTTTATGGAGGACAATCAGTGACAGTGAACCCAAGTGTGGTGCGGCATTGTCATGCAGAAACAGTGGGTCTCCATGTGTGGACGAACTTTTCGAATTCGAAACTCGATTACAGCATGCTGTTTCTCACACAACGACATAGTTTCTTTACACACCGCCATGATACACACTACAGCCCGGAGCCCTCTAGCAGATGAGTATAAGAAGAATAAAGATGTAGAACGTTAATAATGTTGGTTTCATTTCAAAATGTATAAGAGTTTCCACACATTGGAATCGGAAGCCTTCATTTTCAGCACATCCTCGTAAATGGAAGTAAAAGAATACAGATTTGGAAAAACAAATCCTCCGAAAGTAACGATTAAAATATAAATATTGTATAACGAAGATTGACAAGTGTATATAGAATAAAAAAAACAGTCACAAGGTGCTACTTCAATGGGAAACTTAGTATTTAAGTTGTTCTTCTCTTTACTGGTTTCAGTGTAAACTAGCTAAGTGTCTGTCGTTGTTGGATATGTATTTATTCCAATTCTATCAGTTCATTTCCGCCTACCCCCTCTATCGTTCCATTTCCTCTTTCTCCCCCCTCTCTATCCATCTCCTTCTCCACCTCTCTCTGTGCACCTCCTCGGTCCCCCCTCTGTCCATCTGCTACTCCCCCTCCCTCTCTCTATCTCCTTCTCTTCCCATTCTCTGTCCATTTCTCCCTCCTTCTCTTCCTGTCCATCTCCTCCTCCCTCATATCTGTGTCCATTTCCTCCTTCGCATAGCTTTCTGTCCATCTCTTCCTCCCTTCCTCCCCTTCTCTCTCCACGTTACCTTCCCCATCGCAGTAGGAGGTTGCTGGTTCTACTCAAACAGTATTTCTTGCCAGATTGTAAGTAATCTGTGTACAAAGTTTGGTTTAAGTTTAGCAGGAGCTTTTCTCATGTGGATTTGTCCACACACTCAGTTGTTAAATATCTTTAATATATTTCACAGTATAGTTAAAAACAATTCTCCTGTATCTCTAGTGAATTTTTCCCTGCATTTTTGTTTCCACACAGCTCAATGGTTATAAAGTTGCACCTCCTGAACTGTGTATCTTAAAATGATGTAGGTACGGTGGGGAATCATGAAGGGCAGGAATTGGGGGTAGCCTTAAGGATAAATAGTGGAAATGAGGTAGGTTCAGTGGTACATGCGGATACTGTCGGAAAATGTGTTGCAAATAGAGTGATGAATTAATAGGTCATGTCTGTTGCCCCAATTTCTCTGCATGAACAGTGAAAATGTAGTAAGAGATAACTTTTTTTTTCCTTTCATCATTTTGTGGGATGTGTTCGAGAAAAAGTGTCGTAGAAGTTTGAAATTATGTGTAAAATTTGTTGCATACACAAATACTACATTAATATAGTGTGGCTATTTACATGTCATGAAATACACTCCTTTTTCACCTCGATGCCCACCCGTGTTTCTTTCCATACATTAAGTTATATGTGTATCAAGTTTGGTTTAGTAGGAGATATGGAGCATGCATACATAGATACATTCATACACATATACATTCATTTTTATAATATGTGTGGATAAATAGTACAAATGCACCTGATAGTATTAGTTTGGAAAAGAAATGTGTATGTGTGTATAAGTAATCAGAAAAAATATTTATTTTGCATTAACTTTGTAGATAAAAGAAAAAATTAGACAACGCGGAAAAAATTGTTAATAATAAACTATAATTTAATATGTTATTTCATTGTCATTACTTACACAAAGATTCTGACCCTTTCACTACACAGGCTCATACAATTGAACTATAGAGAGAAAAAACCATTGTCAATAATTCACACCCTAATTTGTTTATAATAAGCTTCATCTATGTATGGTGCACACACCTCGGATAGCGTCGCCCACTCATATGCTCCGCTAATAATAGTGGGAGGGGGGGAGCTGGATTCTTAGGGGGTCATAGGTACGGTGGGGAATCATGAAGGGCAGGAATTGGGGGTAGCCTTAAGGATAAATAGTGGAATTGACTCAGGTGTGTGACAATACACCAGATGTCTTATCAGTGAACTTGTGATAAGAAACCGATTATAAGCGGTTTGGCGTCAATACATGCCAGCTTATCTACTGACGATAACCAACGATCGTTCTCCCCATCGACCATTCGCTGATGGAATAGGACAAAGAGTGCGCGTGTGTGTGTGTGTGTGTGTGTGTGTTCAAAAAATGGTTCAAATGGCTCTGAGCATTATGGGACTTAACTTCTGTGGTCATCAGTCCCCTAGAACTTAGAACTACTTAAAGTTAACTAACCTAAGGACATCACACACATCCATGCCCGAGGCAGGATTCGAACCTGCGACCGTAGCAGTCGCGCGGTTCCGGACTGAGCGCCTTAACCGCGAGACCACCGCGGCCGGCTGTGTGTGTGTGTGTGTGTGTGTTTGGGAGAAAAGGGGATGACAGTGATATGAAAATTACTCCCGACCACTCATTACAATGTGGCTTCGGGAGTACACATGTATACTAGTATGTATATGTAGGTGAGAATGTGCAAAAGATGTCTGTGAAAAACCCATCACAAACATTGAAAGAAAACTGACGATTATTTTTGTTTTTCCCATTTCTAACGGATTAATAACTGCAGTAGTGACACGCCAACGTATTTTTTGAAGCCAAATACGCTTCCCTCTCAACTGTATTAATTATTATATCAAATACACGATCCTTTGACCACGTTATTTATTCCGATATTTCTGTCATACTCCCATCAATGTCACAATCACAGGACTCCATATTCGGGGGCCTGTAAAGAAGGCTCGGAGTAATGTTGAATCCACAATCCGAAAATCCAAGGATGTACGTGGATCAACACTAGGTTCTGTAAAATCAGTTTTATGAAATCTAAAGGTGATCCTAGCGCACATTGAATTCCTGGATGCTTTCATCTTATCTTATCTGGTTCACGATGGGAGACATTTAATTTGTGTATTGTTGATCACTCACAGCGTTATTTACAGGTGTCTGAAGATGGAATCTTACGACTCCAAAATCTATCACAGTATAATGGGAACTGTATTACATCACGACCCAACACTCTGAATACAAGGTTTCCAGTTCAGACGGACCTAGATATTATAAGGGTTCCCCAAGTAATAATGGTTAGGTACAGTGTATAAGTGTTGTTATTCACTCTGGAAGAGTGATTGACAGCTAAGTTCCGTAGGTCCTGGGTCACTTAACAGGGGCTCAATAGTCAATGGGACATGTTTTTAAGCTACAGCTTTCTTGGCTATTCAGGAATACAGAAAACGGACATCTGGACGCATTCTCAAACATTTATTAAGGAAATTCGGGGAGTAAACTGCTAAGGATCTCCCCTAGGGCCGAGAGACGAATGCCGCGACTTGAGACGATACGAGAAGGAGGTAGTTATTTTGTTATGGCAGTAATTTACATAACCTCAGATTAACGTGCACTAAATTCCTGGACAAGGCAAGATACGTACTTTGAATAGTCTGTAATTAATATGAAAATTTAGTGAATCAAATAAGCAATGTTAGCTTTCAACTGATTGACAACGCCGAAATACGAACAAAGCCAGTGCACATTAGCATTATTACAATAGACACATATGAAATACGTAAACATAGCTCATCCTTTTCTTTTAATTGAAATTGCCGGAAATGCTTTACTTTTAAGTTACTTTACTTTACTTTGACTTCACTCAATTGGCAAGAATGACTTTGCCTCTGAATATCCTTGAACAACACTGCTAACTTATTGAGGCTTCATCATCAATTAAAATCAGTTACCTATTTAGCAAACGATCAAAACAATGAATGACAATATTTTATTACGTTTATTTTAAGTATTTAAACAACGACACTCGGGTATTCAGTAACTGGAAAGAAATGGGGCATTAAGTAGAAGGCAAAGACTGAGAATAATGGTAAGTTCAGGTAACTACATGTTTTTCATACAAGACTTATTATCGAAATAAAATTCACTGAGAATGTTACTGGGTAATGTCTCACAAGGATTTTAACGTGAACGAAAATAAAACAACCTTGCAGATCGTTGCAGATGTTAAGTTGTCCTCTTCGTATCGTCTACAGTGCCCCCACAGCTCTGTGTGATATTGCGAGCACAACTTGATTCACGATGAGCAGTTGTGGGGCAGGATCTCGATGTTATTGGAGATTCTTACATCTGCCTATGCTCATCATGCTCTTGATGTCCTACTAATAACAACTGCGCCTCACATAGGTCCGGCGGTGCATGCCACTTGCCTGTGTTCACTCTTACCTCTCATAACCAAATAAGTCTCCTCAGACGTCATACTCCGTCCAGAGACAGAGCTCCTACCCAAGTCTTTACTCTATGCAAACGATATTGCTTTACCTAACATCCCCCAACGGCACTAACCCATAATAAATACATCAGAAAACAAAATAATTTACACAGGTTACAGCACACATTACATATCTAATTAACACATAGTATCTAAAAATTTACAGAATAAAAAATTACATGATATTTACAATAAATAAAATGAGCAAGATTTTTAGGTAGCACATCTGTATTATAGTGTAGCATATGCACAACATTCAATGAATCGATTCTGAAAAGGACAGACCCAGAGAATGTCAGAAAGAAAAAAAATACAAAAACAGTAATGCACAAAACATTTCGTTGCATAGCTACACCGGTACCACCACTACTCAGTGCCACTATCCTTCATATCAACGCAATGGAACATTATCGAAACCAAATAAACATAAATTACACTTAGGCAAAAGAGATCATCAGGTTTGCAATTGACTGTTGAATTAATCGTATTTTCATGTCAGTGTTATAAAAGCAGACATGGGTTGCATTTCATCTTGTATACTGTGCAACAAGAAAATGAAAAGAAAATCGTTATTTGCAACAAATTTTTTCAGTACGTTTACCACAAGCACATTATCTTAATACTTATCTAATAACTAAAGTTTCTTTTCCTTTTAAGTTTAATTTTAACGAACAACGCTTTCAGTATGTGAGTTTTTCACACATAAAAAATATGTTGCTCTTAGTCATTGAAAACTACGTGAGTAAGTATCATCAACGTTGTTCAAAATCAAATTTTGCGCACTACTGGCGCATGTTCAGTAACGCCGTAACATCCCCGGCTCAGTGTATTCTTATGCGCCCCACCTCCACACACCGCGTCTTACTGTTTGTTTGCGCAAAGGCAGTGTAAGAACGACCATCCGCATTTCATTCTCATTCCTTAGGTCCCGAGTGATCTCAGTTATCACTGCGGAATACTCGACACCGCCTACATTTTTCACAGAGGTATCTGTAACTTACACAACACTTCTAAGTTCATCGGAAAAGTTGATTACATACACAAATTCTGTCAATATAAATTTTTACACCTTAGTCATAAACGTAGTATACATTTATCGTTTCAGTGATGAATATAAATTCATTTGTTCAGGGTTTGGGTTTGGAGTTGCTTTAAGACATTGCTAACGTGTGAAGCAAAACTTATGTTCACAAAACTTACAATATTGGTAATAACCGTCTGGATCAAAGAAATGAAACTTCAAAAGATAAATTTTGAAAAACATCCATACACTCTTCATCGGTATAGCTCTTTACCTTAATCAGTCCTTGGTCGGTCCAATTTTAGATCCACTACATTACGTATACTAAACTGTTTGCCATAGTTTGGATAGGCCAAAAAAGAAGCGTTAGTATGAGGCACGCCAATTATTTTAAAAGGTCCATTTACATTTGGAAATTTCGGTGTCAGTTTCTTTCGACTTTTCATGCGTTTTAACAAGAATTATGTCGCCGATTGTGAACTTTGCAAATCGTGCTTTTACATCATGGCGGCAAATTGGCGCATCTGCTTTCTTTCTCATCATCCATCGGAACGGTTCTTTCTTTACTCCAGTGTCAACGTTAATCCATGGAAGAAACTCAGTAATCTCTTCGACCAGGAATTTCGATTTATTGCTTTACAAATTTTCCTCTGGTGTGAAACCAGTATATTCATGGGTAAACGAAATGATTATTCTTTCACAATTGCCCCACGTCCTATGATTATGGCGACAGTATGTGTGGCGGTCTTCCTAGCTCTCGCATATTAAATACTGCGGGGTTTCCGACCGGCTAACAGATGGAGATTTGAGTTACTCCGACCCAATTACTGTTCATTCCCTCATTCCATATTTTCGACATAAACTGCACCGTATCATCGGAGAATTTCCTTCGGTTTACAGGAATGCACAAAGTAATTGTTGAGTAGTTTGTTATAAATTGCCTTCGCTGTTGCTTTCCGAATAGGATACTGCTTGATAAATTTTGAAAAAAGTATAATTCCACTCACACACTAGACATCCTAACCGCGAACGCAACGGTTTTGTGTTCTTATACTTCTCCTCCTCCTACATCTTGAAATAATTCTACTGCTAAGCCACAACATGACGAATCTGTTGCCGTGTGAAATGGCAACGAAAGGTCAGGATGAATCAAGAACAGTTTTCAATTTTTCAAATGCAGTTGGTATTCGTCAGTCCATACAAACTCTGTGTTCTTGTACAACAAGCTGTTCAAGTTCGTGTCGTTAAACGTTTGTCCTTGCACAAACTTGTGGTAGAATCTCGTTAACCCTAAGAAGCTTGTAAGTTGTTTCCGCGTCTCCGGTGGTGAACAGTTTTTAATTGCTTCCGACTTTGTTGATCTTTAGCAATTCCTGACGTCGTAATAATATGACCAAGAAACTTCAACTCCTGTCTAACAAATTAACGTTTCTTGAGATTCATTGTCACTCCGTTCTGCCGGCCGCTGTGGCCGTGCGGCTAAAGGCGCTTCAGTCTGGAACCGCGTGACCACTACGGTCGCAGGTTCGAATCCTGCCTCGGGCATGGATGTGTGTGATGTCCTTAGGTTAGTTAGGTTTAAGTAGTTCTAAGTTCTAGGGGACTTATGACCACAGATGTTGAGTCCCATAGTGCTCAGAGCCATTTGAGCCATTTTTTTTTTTCACTCCGCGCTTGCGTAATGCACTGAACATCTCATGTAATAGTTCACAATGTCCTTTCCAAGTTTTAGCTGGCAGTAGCAGGTAGTCGACATAAAGGATAACTGTAGAACTAAACGTAGCGCCTCAGTGCACTATCGAGCTCTCTGGTAAACACAGATACTAAAATAGCACTTGCCTGAACACAGAAACGCAGGATATTTCTGCGATTCCGTTGCAACGGATATCTGCCGGTACTCTGTCGTAAGACCGAGACTCATCATAAATGGAACGTTGTGAAACCTTTGCGAAACTTCTTCCATACTTTTTGGTCGATCTGTTTCACGTCAAACTACCTTGTTCAACGTGCTTGCATCAGTCACCATTCTGACACTTCCATCTCTGTTTCTTACGATTAATAACGGATTGTTATAGAAATTGGTACTACTCTCTATAACACTCCACTCTGACATACGATCTACTTATTACTGACGGCTTTGTCCTTAGATAATAAAACCACATACGGTCGTACAACAAATGGTTTATGTATTACTACGTCCAGCTTGCACTAATAACCATTAACATGCCCAGGTTGTTCGAAAATAAAATTTTGTTTCTTATTACCACGTCATGTAAATCTTTCTTTTGTTGGGATATAACTACGTTATCTACAATACTTTCCAGTTCATCGTCCAAGTAACTGTCAACATTTAGCTTCCGAATACCGCAGGCTTTCGTACCTCTGTCTAACCCTGCAGTGTAGAGGTCGATACTGACCACCCACATCAACACTCGTTTCATCAAACTTTACTTGAACCTTGTTTTTATCTTTTGAAATACAGATCATAGTTTTATGATTACAGTTAATGGCTGCTTGCTGTTTTAATAACCATTCAAGTCTGAGAAATTCTTCTGTGCTCGCATCTGGCATGACTATAAATTCGTGTTCGGATCTTGCCCCTTGTGTGTTAAAACAAACATATATTTGATGCTTTATGGGTTTACTAATTCTTCCTGTAGCCCCAATTATTTTCATTCCCATTACTGGCATTACTACCACTTGTAGATTCTCGCGCCATAGCGAGTAATCCGTCCCTGTACCTATAAAATCTGAATTAGTAGTCCATGCATGTGAACGGGTATACATACAGTCTGTTTACACGTATCTGCTTCTAATTCTTGACTTTCCCATAGCAAATCATGGTCAGCATCTAGGTATTCCACAAAAATCTGTCCAGCGATGTTTCCGATCGCGTTTTTTTTTTTTTTAACATCAACATATTCAATTTCTTTCAACTGATTCCGCGACTGTGGAGTCTGTAACGATCCCAACACAGTAGAATTCTGTTCATCTCGTCGATCGACGAATGTTGTTCCAGCGAGCTGCCGTAAACCGCTTCATTATACTCCGAATGTACTACGTCTGCTTTTACCACGTAAACATTATAGTCCATGTGGTTATCTGAAAGTCGTATCCGGTGACCCCATGAAAATTCACTTTGCCGTTCCTCACTATTTCACCGCTGGATTTGCCACGACTAGCTTGGCTACGTTCGGTCATCGCCACCACTTCTATCGAAAACGCCCACACTTTTTGTACAATGCTTTCCTCTTTAAATTTGTTAATCTAATACGGTTTGAGAAGCGTCATTTTTGTCCGCTCCCCCCTTAGTGCAACTCCAATACGTTTCGCTGCACACCTTCAATACGTCATATATCCGACAGAACTGATTTAATCAGACGCATAAGATAACTCTAATTTATTTTTCCATCTCAGTTATATATTTTTGATTATATTACATGTTTTTCTTACTCTGGATCATCTTCAGATCTAAAACAAAGTAAAACTAAGTAGTTGCGACAGCAACCCGTCTTGTCATATCAGAGTACTGAGTAGACAAGGCGGGTTGCTGACACAGCTATTGAGTTCTCCATCTTTTTTTAGATCTGAAGATGGTCCAGTGTAATCGAAACATGTAATCTAATTAAAAACGTGCACTTGAGACCGAACAATAAATGAGAATTATCATAAATCTGAGTACAGTTGCTGAATCTCTCGAAACAATAATTTCAGCTGTAGTTAACCAAACGTCTTCCCATGTCTCTGAGTCATGCTCAGTAACAGAAATGTTCTATCTGTGTTGGTGAATCACTCCCCACTGGCGCTTTTAATTCCGTTGTTACCTTAACAACGTCTGACGCGTCTTCTATGACCGGTACCACCTCATTTTTATGCACGATAAGGTCTTTGCTTGTGCCTGCATCTACCTCAATTATTGTAACCTGCGGGTACGTTACGCACTATGCTAACGTACTCTCTCTCTCTGATCGGCGTTTTACCCATTCGAGTTTATCATAACAATACGTTCGTTGCTTATTTCTGGGCCACCAGTGTGTACCCACGCCTGCTGGTCCCTTAAGTGGCGCGGTTAAAAGTTTTCCTCGTTTGTGTCGGCAGCAGCGCCTTTTTCGGCCTGCCAGTAATTTTGATTCCTTCTATCTCTCTTCGTGATCCTCGTACCATATTTTTCTGGCAATGTCCTCTTTCATCCTTATCACTATTGCTGTTGTTATTATTGTTGTGGTTATTACCACAGTTCCTAAAGCTTTCGTGGTTATTCCGCCAGTTATCTCGTCTTCAAAAATGGTTCAAATGGCTCTGAGCACTATGGGACTTAACATCTATGGTCATCAGTCCCCTAGAACTTAGAACTACTTAAACCTAACTAACCTAAGGACATCACACAACACCCAGTCATCACGATCTCGTCTTGCACTGTCTCTAAAAATGCAGTAATCGTTCTGAAATTGCTACCAATATTCACTCCGAGTGGTTGGGAAGCTTCTTCCACAGTTCCCAATGGTGTTCACACAAATACTCCAATTTGCGAATCCAATTTTAGCAAAACTTTCTCATCGAGATTAGTGCCTTCTTTTTTAGTGTCGAGGTCGTATGACCTTGACACTACAAAATCCGACCACTTGCTCTCTTGCTTCCTTTTCGACCCATATTCCTTCAACAACGCTTTTTTGAATTCTTGAAATCTCATGTTGGTAATATCGAGGTATCTGTTCACGCTGATGGCAATACCGTTTCACAACTCTTAATTAAATCCATCCCATACAATCCACCCTGCATTTGTGTGGGTCGAAGAGCTCCTCTTCCACTTGTATCTCTGCACTACGTACATGACATGATACATAGTTCTCCGTTTCCTACAATTTCTAAGTGTGCCATTTTAGTCACCATCTCGCAAGTGGTTATGGTAAACGTCTCCACCTCTGACTTTTTCCCTTCGCAAGTCGCGAGCTGTTTAACAGTTTGATATCTACTGCAGATACCATGGTTTTCTAATTTGAAATCTTTTTCGTGTTCTCCTTTTGCACTGCTTACAACTGTCCAATGAGTTTCTCTCGAAATTCGTCGACCTTGCTTTCCCGATAGGTCCTACGTTTTCTGAGTCAAATCGACTATTTATGTCACTAAGTTGCGACTTTATTATTGTCTTGTAAATTTTAAGATTACCGATTTCGGTATTCGTAGTTACTAATTCTTCATTGATAGCATCTAATTTTCCCGCCAGTGCTGTTAACTTATTGACGCTTCATTGTTAACTGTTTTGCATAACCTTTTTAGCAGACGAACAAAACTGGCTATGAAAGTCTTTTATTACATTTTTTTAAGTATTTACACAACGACACTCGGGTATTTGGTGATTGGAGAGGAATGGTACCCTCAGTAGGTGACAATGACCGAGGAAAATGACAAGATCAAGTACTTACAGTTTTTATGTACAACACTTGTTACTGAAGTAAGGTTCACTGAGAACGTCACTGTGTAATCTCTCACAAAGATTTCAGCGTGAACAAAAATAAAACAAGCTTACAGTTCGTTGCAGATGCTAAGCCGCTGTCTTCGTTGTCGTCTGTAATGCTACCATTGCTTCATGTAATAATGCAGGCATACCTTGATTTGCGACGACCAGTTATGGGGCAGTATCTTCATGTTATTGGAGCTTCACGCTTTTGGTGCTCCTGGTGCGTCGCTAATAACAATTACGCCTCACATAGGCCCGGTGGTGCATGGTACTTGCGTGTGTCCACTCTAACGTCTCACAATCAGCTAAGTCTCCTCCACATTTTTCTCTGACGTCATACTCGCGTCCATAGATGTTCAAATGTGTGTGAAATCTTATGGGACTGAACTGCGAAGGTCATCAGTCCCTAAGCTTACACACTACTTAACCTAAATTATCCTAAGGTCAAACACACACACCCATGCCCGAGGGAGGACTCGAACCTCCGCCGGGACCAGCAGCATAATCCATGACTGGAGCGCCTGAGACCGCTCGGCTAATCCCGAGCGGCGCGTCCAGACAGAGCGCTCCTACCCAAGTCTTCACTCTGGCAACGATACTGCTTTACCTAGCTTTCCCTAATAATATTAACCTGGAATAAATACATCATGATATAAAATAATTTATACGGGTTATAGCACATATTATATTTCTTATTAACACATAGCATCCAGAACCATAAGGAATAAAACAGGTTTATCATATGTACAATAAACATCATGGATAAAAATGTTTAGCACATCTGTGTTATCACAAGCTTGCTGAGTAGTTTGTTCCAGTGCCGTGTGGCTAAAATTGAGGAGATGGACGAAGATTTTGTGTTATGCGTAGGTACAATCAAAGGCTGCTAGTATCGGACCAAGTGTTGTTGTTATGGGATGAAGATAGTATGTAATATACACGGAGAGCTATTTAGGACCCCTAGTGATGAAAGAAACGATAAAGGAACAATGTGTTGAAAAACAAGTCGTCTATCTGGCCGCATCCACCGTAACTGGGCATAGGAAGGACGACCAAATGTTATATCTTATGCAAGCATCCACGGCGAGCTCAAGTCGTCTGCAGATTTTGGCATTTGCGCCTCTTATAAAAACATCACAACGGTAAGGATTCGGCCGGACTACAGACTGTACTACGTTTTGGCATAATTTTTTGTGGAAATAGATTTTTAAATTTTAGATTCCGTTCATGAAAGTGAGAAACTTACGCAGGCTTAAGGCCTTGGTTTACGATTCCACTACTGCATAACTAATACAGTATGATAGTGTGGCTAGTAGCTGAGTGTAAGTATTTCGATCTGATGCCACTTCGACGACTTGGGTGTTCTTAACCCAAACCAGTTATGCAACCGGGGAAAGGGCACCTACAGTTTAACACGCAGTTCGAACCACGTGTCATTCCCAGTGACTCCTCATACAGCTGAGAGGAGAGGTGAAGAGAAGTTTATGTTAATGGGAGGCTGAAAATTTCCGTGGCCCGGCAGGGATTTGATTCGCCCCCCCTCCTACTCCCCCCTCCTAAATCGGTCGGTTTCCTAGCACACAAATTACCGCTCGATCACCAGACCCAACATGAATAACTACACCAACACATACAACATTTTCATGAACACCGGAGGTAATTTCACCTGGTCACAGGGTGACTATTTTGCAGACATTTCATAAATCTCTCAAAATTCGAGACCTATTTGCACAAGTTACTTCTAGAAAACAAAATATCATTTGCATAACATTTGCAGCTTTTATTTTTTATTAGAAACTTACTCTGAAATCACTGAGCATATTTATCTCAGACGAGATATACATCACCTTTGTTAACGTAAATTTTTCTTTGGTAGTCTCAGTTAAGACTGTAGCTAAAAGGTGTGTGGTAAGCTTTCAATGGAAGGGTAAGGCATTGTTAATCAGATTCTTGTTTTTGAGTAGCCATTTATCGACAACGTTAATAAATTAGGCATGTCCGTACTCATGCACATGTGTGTGTGTGTGTGTGTGTGTGTGTGTGTGTGTGTGTGTGTTTTGATTTTCTAGTCATATGCAGTGGAGTGATTGAATTAGAAAAAAATTATATTCTTTTTCTATTTTGTGCCCCTTGTAATTTCCATTTGTGCCTCTTATAATTGCCATTTGTACCTCTTATAATTTCTAACTAATTTTCCGTTCCTCTATTCCAGTCACAAAATTTACTTTTTACGTGACACTGAACGACAGGTAGGGTGTAAGAAGTAATGTTTTTCAGTGGCTGTTCCTCCGTGCGAGCTCCATGAAAAAGTCGCTGATTTCGCTCTTTGTGCCGCTTTCTCCGCAATTATTTAAGTAGGATTTATGACGCTGTGTTTCCAGGAGGGCTTAGAGAAATGAGAAACGTGAAGAATGCGCCGACATTGGCTGCCGGCTATTTCATTAGAAGAAATGTACGACTGCCGGCGTAATGAGACTGCCGCCCCCATTCCGCCCGTCGGCAGAACTCGTAATAACCCCTGTCCCTTCCCACTAACGCACTTCGCGTTATTGTGGCCTGACGAGGCTCAAGGCGGCCACACGTGATGGCGTCGCAGATGGGCTTTCTTCTCATTTAGAGACCACTCTCAGCTCAGGAATCAGAAACATATACCTTTATAGCCTTGCACGTGGTCTAAAGCTACTTTTCACCCGTTGTATGACATGCTTAAGGTCGGTCTTAGCGAGGTACTACAGCCACTAAGACAATCGTGCAAAATCATATTGTAAGTGATGCTTCCTGAAAGTGTAATATTGGCGAAGGAAACCGCCTAACACTTATCATTTTTTCATTCTCTGTCATAACTGGATGTGCGATTGCGATTTGTGGAGGTGGTTTACAAAGCTGAATGAAGAATGACTGAATAATTAATTTGTCTGTCCATTTTTCTTGCTCCCCTAAGAACTGGTGATATTACCATTTCACCTCTGACTCTTCTGTTGCCCCGACCGCGGCCGGCATCAAGCTCCGTCAAATCTAGCTGGGTTTCAGTGATTAATTGAAAAGAAAGAGACAACAGGGGGAAACCGCAGACCAAGAAAGCAAACAGACAGATCTTGTATGATGTTGCATATGTTTTGTGAAGGCAACACGTTAAATGAGAGGTAGCCTACTAAACGTAAATAAGGGTTACTGTTCGTCAACAATGTTAAGGAACGGGAAAGACTTGTCTTGCTGCAGATCAAGACACAGTAATAATCAAAAAGTGTAAATTACGGACATAATATTTAACAGTCCAACCCCCGCATTAAGAAAGAGTGGGCCGAGAGATAATTTAAATACTAATAGTCATGAGAACTGACGAGACCAACCCAGGCAGGAACGGTTGAGATTGCTTTTACAGAAGCATGATACGACTCCCGTACCAACCGTTTGGTATACATGTTGTCGCTTCGTGTCGAAATTTCTACCGATTAGCACGCAAAAAGTGATGACTGACCGTGCTGTACTGCGTCGCGCGATCAATGGAAGCTACCGATGTAACCAGCATACACATCTGTGTATAACGGCGACAGCTCACTCGCGGACGATGGTGACAAACTTGCACCTACTAACAACTGGCTCTGACTGGGGTGTCGAGAGCGTCTCCCGTCACTTATGTGTCCGCCGACGGGATGAGAAGCGTCTTGACCAACCTAACAGGTGCATACATTCCGGTCCGTGAAGGCAGTGCCTGCGCACTCACAGTTGGGACACATGGAATAGTGGGTCTTACGCAGAAACGGTGGGCGGGTCGGTGTCCCTCCACCGCCAGCGAGGAACAGAAATTCAATCTAACAGCTACTTCAGCCTTCTAGTAATACGCCATATTGTACCAATGGCAGAACACTTAGAAGGTGCAACAGGTCTACTAAAGAGACTGCTTACACCACACTTGTCCGCCCTATTCTGGAGTAATGCTGTGCGGTGTGGGATCCGCATTAGGTGAGACTGACGGATGACAATGAAAAAGTACAAAGAAGGGCAGCTCGTTTTGTATTATCGTGAAATGGGGGAGATAGTGTCCCAGACATGATACGTGAATTGGAGTGCCAATCATTAAAAAAAACCAGTTTTTCGTTGCGACGAGATCTTCTCATGAAATTTCAATCACCAGTTTTCTCCTCCGATTGCGAAAACATTCTGTTACCACCCACCTACATAGGGAGAAACGACCATCATGATAAAATAAGAGAAATCAGGGCTTGCACAGAAAAACTTAAGTGCTCGTTTTTCCCGCGTGCCGTTCGAGAGTGGAACGGTAGAGACAGCTTGAAGGTGGTTCATTGAAACCTCTGCCAGGCACTTTATTGTTAATAGCAGAGCAATCACGTAGATGTAGATGTAGAATTCTATATTAATTAAACCAGGAGTCAGAAAATTATAATCTCTTCAGGTCCCTAAATGCCTGGAGAAATTCATTTGATAATTTAATTGGCAATTAATGAAGTGACTTGCAAATTACTTGGTCGATCAGTCCGTGTCTTATATCAGTCGATTCATAATCTAAAGACGAAGCAAAATATGTTATCAAAAGTATTGACTGATTTCTATTAGGACATTCTCCCTTTGCCAGAGGGCTGGACTGCTTGTTAAATTGCCTCCACTTGTTCGTAGCTGGATAGCGCAATATGTCAACGATACAAGATGTACACCGGAGCTCGAAGTAATTCATCGTTCAAAAATGTTACTACATGATATCAGAAGCAAAAAACTACCTGAATAATTTCAAGAGGTTTGTGTGTGTCCGCATGGTTCGTGAAGGAGATCGAGCACTCTACTAACAGAAGGTCCATGTTGTTATCTAAGCCGCCCATTATGGCCGAGCGGTTCTAGGTGTTTCAGTCCGGAACAGCGCAACTGCTAGGCCGCAGGTTCGAATGCTGCCTCGGGCATGGATGTGTGTGAAGTCCTTAGGTTAGTTAGGTTTAAGTAGTTCTAAGTTGTAGGGGACTGATGACCTCAGATGTTAAGTCCCATAGTGCTTAGAACCATTTGAACCATTTCAGCGGACGAAAGTCGGGGAATTATGCTCTGCAGAGGACGCATTTTGCATTTCGTAGGGCAGGGATACTCTTGTTTAGCTTAAAATCGCATCAAATACTGCAGTCGCACTCCCATTAATACGCTCCGTGGAGCTATCGCAGCGGAGGTTAAGGTTGCTAAGCATGGCGTTCATGACTGTGTACTTAACATGCAGTGCAACGAGATGTGCGGTTTTGGAGCGTTGTACACACAGCGCATCGCGCACTCCTTGACTGCCCAGGGAGTGGAGTTTCTTGAATGGCGCTCTGTGGCTGGCCATATGCGCCATGCCATTTGGTGCAGTATTTGGTGGTGGCGGTGGGAACCATGGGACCTGGCCACACCTATTCCGTACCACAGTGCCTCACGTGACCTTGGGGACTCTGTCTACCAGAACGCCACATTCGTGACGCCCGTTGCAGCTACCCCCCGCACCACCCACCCCACACCATGTCCCTTCCCCACCTCTGCATCGCAACTGCCTCACGTGACTGTAATACAATGAAGCAGTCCACCACTGACAAACGTACGCCCACCGAGTCAGCCAGCGAACAAAGGGAAGTGACAGACAATTGGATGTGAGCCGAGCCACTGTTCCTGAAGCACGAGGCGGTGGGTGCCAGCTATACCCTCTAGAACAAATAAAAGACTTGTTTTCGAAGGAACGGATCTTCCCTTCAAAGCTGTGCCCTGACAAACAACGACATGTATTTCGACGGATGCAGTGCTTGAAGTCAGCTGCCAAAGCCTGTTTTCAAACAAAACAAACTTCCTACAAACCAAAGTGACGCTTCTTGCCACACGCAACAGGATCAAAGGAAGTCCCATGCTATCGATTTGTCCCAGAATGAAGAAAATGTGTTATTCAAAAGATGGCATATGTGTCCTATTTTCCAGCCACGTGTAGTCACTTGCCAGCAAACAAAGGATGCTTTCAAAACAAATTATAGTTTGAAAGATAGCTCTCCACTGACAGCATCGTTCTGTTTTCTCAGCCACCTGCACCAAGGGTGCTTCAGATTGCCTGAACAAACAGAAGGCATGTTCTAACTTGCTGACATGGTATTCCGAATTCCTATTGGTCCTCTGCAAAACAGAGGGTGGGGCCTGAAGGTATATAAAGCTCAACCACTCCACAACTACCATTCGCATTCCCGCTCACGCCGCGGTGAGTTACGCATAAGCTGATTGTCGCTGTTGCTACTCGAGATGTCGAGACGCGGAAGGGGACGCAAAGCTGCTGCCTTGGCGGAGTTGCTGCTCACGCTAGCAGGACCAGCCGGGAAGAAGAAGAGGAAGACTGCAGCGCAGTGCTTTCGCTGCCAAAAGCTTGGTCACGTCGCTAAGCACTGCAGCGGAGCAGTCGCGTGCTTGAAGTGTGCGCAAGCACACGACACACGCGACTGCAAGAAGCAGAAGGACGCCCCATGTACCTGCGCCAACTGCGGCGGCGCTCACGCGGCCAACGCCCGCTCCTGCGCCTACACAAGAAACTGGCGCGGACCGGAGAAGAAGACGCAGAAGCAAGTGACCACCACACACGAAGAGGTGGTCACTTGCACAGAAGACGTCGTCACCAGGCGCCTTAATGAAGCCGTACAAGACGCCATGTCCGCCTTCAAATCCGCCATGGCGGAAGAGAGGGCGGCCATGCTGGCGGAACTGGGCGAGGGTCGGCGTCAGATTGCTGAGCTGACGCGGGAGCTTCGCTCAGCCAAAGCAGCTTCCGCCACAGCGGTCGATACCGCCAGCCAGACGACTCCTCCACGAGAGAAGAAGTTCGCGACGGTGGCCACGCAGACCGACGTGCCTGCCGAAGGGGAGGCAACACAGCCCAAGACGGACACCGAAGCAGCAGCGCAAGAAGAAGAGTGGGAAGAAGTCCCATTCCTCCCGCTTCCAGACATGTACAGCGCAAGTGCTGTGACGCAGAAGATCGCTGCATCGCTTCGCTATGGTACGTACCCCCACCACGATAACCCTTATCCTTTCGTTCCACCTAACCATCCTAAACCTCCACTCCCACATCGCCCACTCGGGTATCCAGAAGGCCTTCTTGGTCTTTCTAGGGAGGAGTTCAATCTGATTGACTCCTACCCTATCTTCACAGAGTGGCAAATGCGCTGTATCATCATCGCTCTGGTCAACGGAGAGTATGATAAAGCGGGATGCATTTTGCACAACATCCCAACCGAGGAAGAGCCCTCAGCAACAGCCAAGAAGAAAAAGAAAAATCGTCATACCGACAAGTACAGAAAATAGGTCATCGGCACTCCTTGCCAGTCCAGAAAAACCTACAAGTAAAGAAAGAAGATTCATCAAGATCCCCAGGGGAGTAAAGGCCAACAGGCCACAAACTTCCACCCGAACCTCCTCACAGTGAGGAAGTCAGAAAAGGAGCAGCAGGCACAACTACCATTGGTGTGTCTTTAACAGCGTATAGTTGAGTTTGTGTGCTCGTCACAAGATAAAACGTTCAGCAAAACTCGGGGCAATTGCTGTGTAAGTATTTACAAAAAAAATTATAAGTTCAAATTGCCACAGTTATAAAATATCATAGCAAAGTCTTCAAATTTTTCGAGATCGTGCTACATTTTCGTAACAAGTGTCTATAAATGTTCTCTTTCTTGCTGTCGCAGCATTAGAGTGGCATTTGAAGAAAATTGAGCTGCTGCTGGAGGCTGAACGGCAGCCTGAGGAAGAGGCGCAAAGGCATTATGGCTTGGCCCTTTTAGAGGATGAGGACTTATCTGAGTGGGTGGGGCAAATTCCTGATAACGTTGATGAACTGCTAATGTCATGGACTCAAAGCATAAAAGGTAATTATTTTTTGTTTATACTCACTCTGATTATAACGCTGCAGTCATCGATCTGTATCTGGAACATTGTATTTAACTGTTATTATTGTTTTACAGATGTGATGCCTCAGTTCGCTGTGGCTCGAGTACCAAGGGATGCAGTGGGCGAGAAGCACACACCACGGAGACACGTACCACCATGTAAGGCTCAACTGGTGATGAAGCTGTGACCGCAGCAGACACTGCCCAACCCGTCCCAGCACAAACGAGTACTGCAGTGGATGACAGGACGTCGTGTTACGACACAAACTGTGTGCAATACGCTGCATGATGCGCAACTTCACTCCCGATGCCCAAGGCGAGGTCCATCTTTGCAACCACGAGATCATGCAGCGCGGTACAGTTGGGCCCAACAACATGCCGAATGGATCGCTTAGGATTGGCATCACGTTCTCTTCACCGATGAGTGTCGCATATGGCTTCAACCAGACAATCGTCCTAGACGTGTTTGGAAGCTATCCGGTCAGGCTGAACGCCTTAGACACACTGTCCAGCGAGTGCAGCAAGGTGGAGATTCCCTGCTGTTTTGGGGTCTTATTATGTGGGGCTGACTTACGCCGCTGGTGATCATGGAAGGCGCCGTAACAGCTGTACGATAGATGAATGCCATCCTCCAACCGATAGCGCAACAATATCGGCAGCATATTGGCGAGGCATTCGTCTTCATGGACGACAATTCGCGCCCCAACGTGCATATCTTGTGAATGACTTCCTTCAGGATAACGACATCACTCGACTAGAGTGGCCAGCATGTTCTCCAGACATGAACCCTATCGAACATGCCTGGAATAGACTGAAAAGCGCTGTTTATGGACGACGTGACAAACCTACCTCTCTGAGGAATCTACGCCGCATCGCCGTTGATAAGTGGGACAATTTGTGCCAACATTGCCTTGACGAACTTGTGGATAGTATGATACGACGCATACAGTCATGCATGAATGCAAGATGACGCGCTACTGGGTATTAGAGGTACCGGTGTGTACAGCAATCTGGACCACCAACTCTGAAGGTCTCGCTCTGTGGTGGTACAACATGCAATGTGTGGTTTTCATGAGCAGTAAAAAGGGCGGAAATGATGTTTATATTGATCTCTATTCCAATTTTCTGTACAGGTTGCGGAAATCTCGGAACCGAGGTGATGCAAAACCCTTTTTGGTCTGTGTATTATGTCATCCGTACGGGACTCTGGGCGATGGTCAAAAGACGGTACTTTTGTACGATTCTCCTGCATGAACAGTTTCTTAAACGTGGAACTGAAAGCTTCGGCCTTCCTTTTACTGTTTTCTAGTGGCAGACCAGATTGTTCAACAAGTGACCGGATGGAGTCTTAGACCTACTTAGAGATTTTACATAGGACCAGAATTGTTTCGGGTTCTCAGCCAAATGTTTAGCCAAGGTATGACGGTGGTAGGTATCGCAAACGGACGCATCTCCATTAATATTTGCCTTCTCCAAACTAATGCACCTAGAATTACCCTCCTTTTCCTGGACTCCCTACGTTTTATGCACGCGCCATTCCAGAAACTTGTTGAAACTCTGCCCCAGGACGGCATGCCCAGTACTCAAGCTGCACACTCCAATGACGCGAAGTTTCAGCTTTTAAGTAGTAAGTGTGTTTTCCCATATGAGTATCTGAACTCGACGAAGCCAGGCTACTCGATATAACTGCATTCTCCAGTAACCTCACAGACAATTCTATCAAAAGTTCAGAGTATGAGCATGCTATGAATGTCTGGCGGGAATTCAACATCTCAAATTTGGGCGAGTATGTAAGACTTTACATGGAGACTGTAATGTCATCCTTGTGCTGATGACGAGAAAATAGCAACCTTCCACATTTGTGTTAGCTGTTCATTTTACAACTGCCGACGGCAGAACGCGGAACTAAGCTTTGTTTACATACTGACAGAGCCGAAGGCGTCCGACGAAGTTCAACAGTAGACGAATGACGCATGTGTCTCGGCATTGTACAGTAACGTTGTTGTCATACTGCGTTACTACTTCTGTGAATCCTTACCATCTGCTGAAATGGACAGTGGTTGCGCAAATATACGTTATCGAAGAGTACGCTCAGACGGAAAAGTCTTGATTAATAACAGAGTCCAGTTCTGTCGAGAAGAAAAACGGGAAGGTTTGCTAGTACTGTTAGAAAGAGCTCTGGAGAGAGCAGCAGCCGTAGTAGGAAAGAGTGTAAGGACAGTGCATAATGTTGTGAACGATGTTAAGAAAGCCAGACGGAGTGGTCAGGAAATTGTGACACCAAGATAGAAAAGGTAGAGGAAGAAAAGAAAGTGTTTCAATGATTTTAATAAGTGTTTACTGATAAGGAAGTTCTTGGAATATTACGGCGATAAAAAAGAAATACCAGCTCATTGAAAGCCTTACTACTGGGTAAGGAGGATACAGACAGTAATTACATGAGGAACTAACCATTTTCTGGAAAATTTGAGGGATATGGAGTTTCATTTTAAAAACTGTAAAAGTAGACGAACAATTCTACTTGAAATAGAGGACACTGTAGCATGGCGTGTACGCTTCTTATAACTTTCAAAGCAAACAAGACAGGTGCCAAGAAACCCGTCGAGTATACTGCTGAAACATGGGGGCGTACTTACTACATTATCAGTATATGTTGGCAGCGTGGTGACATACCAGGTGTGGGGAAAAATGAAAGTTCTGGACAAAGAGCAATAGTGGTTGATGTGGGAGGGGAAATAGGGTACACAGAGGGGGCAAAGCTCATTTATGGTTCGAGATCTACATTGGAAGATTGTTGTTGTTGTTGTGGTCTTCAGTCCAGAGACTGGTTTGATGCATCTCTCCATGCTACTCTATCCTGTGCAAACTACTTCATCTCCCAGTACCTACTGCAACCTACTTCCTTCTGAATCTGTTTAGTGTATTCATCTCTTGGTCTCCCTGTACAATTTTTACCCTCCACGCTGCCCTCCAACACCAAATTGGTGATCCCTTGATGCCTCAGAATATGTCCTACCAACCTATCCCTTCTTCTAGTCAAGTTGTGCCACAAAATTCTCTTCTCCCCAGTTCTATTCAATACCTCCTCATTAGTTATGTGGTCTACCAGCCTAATCTTCAGCATTCTTTTGTAGCATCACATTTCAAAAGCTTCTATTCTCTTCTTGTCTAAACTATTTATCATCCACGTTTCACTTCCATACATGGCTACACTCCACACAAATACTTTCAGAAACGACTTCCTGACGCCGCGCGGGACTAGCCGAGCGGTCAGGGGCGCTGCAGTCATGGACTGTGCGGCTGGTCCCGGCGGAGGTTCGAGTCCTCCTTCGGGCATGGGTGTGTGTAAGCTTAGGGACTGATGACCATAGCAGTTAAGTCCCATAATATTTCACACACATTTGAAAATTTTTGACTTCCTGACACTTGAATCTACACTCGACGTTAACAAATTTCTCTTCTTCAGAAACGCTTCCCTTGCCATTGTCAGTCTACACTTTATATCCTCTCTACTTCGACCATCATCAGTTATTTTGCTTCCCAAACAGCAAAACTGATTTACTACTTTAAGTGTCTCATTTCCTAATCTAACTCCCGCAGCATCACCCAATTTAATTCGACCACATTCCATTATCCTCGTTTTGCTTTTGCTGATGTTCATCTTACACCCTCCTTTCAAGACACTGTCCATTCCGTTCAACTGCTCTTCCAGGTCCTTGGCTGTCTCTGACAGAATTACAATGTCATCGGAGAACCTCAGAGTTTTTATATCTTCTCCATGGATTTCAATTCCTACTCTGAATTTTTCTTTTGTTAACTTTACTGCTTGCTCAATATACAGATTGAATAACATCGAGGATAGACTACAACCCTGTCTTCCTCCCTTCCCAACCACTGCTTCCC
The DNA here is from genome assembly GCF_021461395.2 of Schistocerca americana. Taxonomy (NCBI): domain Eukaryota; kingdom Metazoa; phylum Arthropoda; class Insecta; order Orthoptera; family Acrididae; genus Schistocerca; species Schistocerca americana. The sequence continues at coordinate 538,307,654 of NC_060130.1, forward strand.
TTCAATGCCCCTCGGCTCTTATAACTGCCATCTGGTTTCTGTACAAATTGTAAGTAACCTTTTGTTCCCTGTATTTTACCCCTGCCATCTTCAGAATTTGAAAGAGAGTATTCCAGTCAACATTGTCAAAAGCTTTCTCTAAGTCTACAAATGCTAGAAATGTAGGTTTACCTTTCCTTAATCTATTCTCTAAGTTAAGACGTAGGGTCAGTATTGCTTCACGTGTTCCAACATTTCTACGGAATCCAAACTGATCTTCCCCGAGGTCAGCTTCTACCAGTTTCTCCATTCGTCTATAAAGAATTCGTGTTAGTATTTTGCACCCGTGGATTATTAATCTGATACTTCGGTAATTTTCACATCTGTCAGCACCTGCTTTCTTTGGGACTGGAATTATTATATTGTTCTTGAAGTCTGAGGGTATTTCGCCTGTCTCATACATATTGCTCACCAGATGGTAGAGTTTTGTAGGGCTATCTCTCCGAAGGCTATCAGTAGTTCTAATGGAATGTTGTCTACTCCCGAGGCCTTGTTTCGACTTAGGTCTTTCAGTGCTCTATCAAACTCTTCACGCAGTATCATATCTCCCATTTCATCTTCATCTACATCCTCTTCCATTTCCATAATATAGTCCTCAAGAACATCGCCCTTGTATTGACCCTCTGTATACTCCTTCCGCCTTTCTTATTTCCCTTCTTTGCTTAGAACTAGGTTTCCATCTGAGCTCTTGATATTCATGCAAGTGGTTCTTTTTTCTCCAAATGTCTCTTTAATTTTCCTGTAGACAGTATCTATCTTATCTCTAGTGATACATGCTTCTACATCCTTACATTTGTCATCTAGCTCACCATGCTTAGCCATTTTGCACTTCCTGTCGATCTCATTATTGAGACGTTTCTATTCCTTTTTGCCTGCTTCATTTACTGCATTTTTGCATTTTCTCCTTTCATCAATTAAATTCAATATCTCTTCTGTTACCCAAGGATTTCTATTAGCCTTCGTCTTTTACCCTCATGCACTCCCTGAAACTCTGTACAACCTCTGGTTCTTTCAATCTATCCAGGTCCCATCTCCTTAAATTCCCACCTTTTTGTAGTTTCTTCAGTTTTAATCTACAGTTCATAACCAATAGATTGTGGTCAGAGTCCACATCTGCCCCTGGAAATGTCTTACAATTTAAAACCTGGTTCCTAAACGTCTGTCTTACCATTATATAATCTATCTGACACCTTCCAGTATCTCCAGGCTTCTTCCATGAATACAACCATCTTTTATGATTCTTCAACCAAGTGTTAGCTATGATTAAGTAATGCTCTGTGCAAAATTGTACCAGGCGGCTTCCTCTTTCATTTATTAACCCCATTCCATATTCACCTACTACGTTTCCTTCTCTTCCTTTCCCTACTATCGAATTCCAGTCACCTATGGCTATTAAATTTTCGTATCCCTTGACTATCTGAATAATTTCTTTTGTCTCATCATACATTTCTTCAATCTCTTCGTCATCTGCGCAGCTAGTTGGCATATAAACTTGTACTACTGTGGTAGGCATGGGCTTCGTATCTATCTTGGCCACAATAATGCGTTCACTATGCTGTTTGTAGTAGCTTACCCGCATTCCTATTTTTTTATTCACTATTAAACCTACTCCTGCATTACCCCTATTTGATTTTGTATTTATAACCCTGTATTCACCTGACCAGAAGTCTTGTTCCTCCTGCCACCGAACTTTACTAATTCCCACTATATCTAACTTTAATCTATCCATTTCCCTTTTTAAATTTTCTAGCCTTCCTGCCCGATTAATGGACCTGACATTCCACGCTCCGACCCGTAGAACGCCAGTTTTCTTTCTCCTGATAACAATGTCCTCCTGAGTAGTCCCCGCCCGGAGATCCGAATGGGGGACTATTTTACCTCCGGAATATTTTACCCAAGAGGACGCCATCATCATTTACCCATAAAGTAAAGCTGCATGCCCTCGGGAAAAATTACGGCTGTAGTTTCCCCTTGCTTTCAGCCGCTTGCAGTACCAGCACAGCAAGGCCGTTTTGGTTAGTGTTACAAGGCCAGATCAGTCAATCATCCAGACTGTTGCCCTTGCCCCTCTCTAGGAACCACATGTTTGTCTGATCTCTCAATGGATACCCCTCCGTTGTCGTTGCACCTACGGTACGGCTATCTGTATCGCTGAGGCACGCAAGCCTCTCCACTAACGGCAAGGTCCGTGGTTCATTGCGGGGAGGGGGGGGGGGGGGGGCTGGAAGATTACGACAGTGAAATGAACAGCGAAAATTATATAAAATGGTTGCAAAAGCGTCTAACACCAAATGTTCCAGGTGGAATTATTGTGGTATTAGACAACGCACCCTACCATTGTGTTCACGAAAATAAAGCGCGTAATACATCTTCTCGTAAAGCAGATATACAATCATGGCTGATCAAGCATAAAAATCCGTTCAGTGCGGATGTAACACGCAACGAGCTCTTGGAAATGTAAAACGCTACAGACCGGATTCAAAATTTACAGCAGAGTACTAAAAGAATCCGGGAAAGGACATAGTATTACGCCTTCCACCCTGCAACTGTGGTCTGAACCCCATAGAACTTATCTAGCATTTAATGATACATAAAGTTTCATCGAACAACGTCAGCAGCGACAACCTTTCCCTACTTAAATAAATGACTACGGCTGCAATACTGAGCATTGCGAAAGACGCCTAAAAGAAGGCGTGTGATGAAGTGAAAACTATTAAGGACGAATACTGGTACAGAGACGCACTGACGGATGAAGCTACCGAGAGCGTAATTATTCAACTGCAACCAGACAGTGATAGTGAAATTTCGTCGTGTGGTTCTGAGGATATATCGGACAAGTCAGATTCAGACTCGACAGAGACAGCTGCTCCGGGCATCAGTAACAACTCTACCGAGTCAGCAGGTGAGACAGAATTGTATGCAGAAGAACTAGGTGTTCAGCCCTTACACATGGGTTAAGGGTTGTTGAAAACATTGTATCTACATTTTTCGTTAGGTCACGTTTTTTGTTCCTGTCTTTTTTCATTTGGAATCCCTATATATGTGATTTTAATTACTTTTATTTATCCTCTTAATATGTAAACGTTTGAAAATGCTGGTGTATTGATTAAAAAGCAAAAGTTGAATAATCTGTTTCTATCGGTTGTGCAATGCCGTAAAAATTCATTTTTCGCTATATGATTTAATAATGTAGTGATCGAAGTTATGTCGATAAATATTGCATATAAAAAGGAAGTTGCAGCACCTGACAAAATTTTAACCCACAACCTCTCGCACAGAAGACACACGTGTTACCCACTGCACTACTTCAGCTGACACTTTGCTCTCTATTTTAATCGTATAGATTCTCGCGTAAAATTCCGAAACGTTTTCCGGTTTCTTCGTCCATTACTTGCAAACGAGGGCACACTAGGGTGAATCGCTACAGGATGTGATAACTGGATAACTGGGACGCTAACCTACACCACTATGATTTCAAAAGTCGACCCCCCCCCAGTGGGGACATCTGTTTCTTAGTAACTAGATCGAACACCAAAATTCCTATTTCATTTTCATTTCTTATGCTTTCCTGTAGAATTACGTATTAACAGTGAATTTGTTTTTACCTGCTGCACGCCCAAATCAAGTTGTTATGTCCAAAAACAACAGTTCTATTCTAATTTCGCGCGACTCTGTAGGAGAATATGTCAATAGCAAATTAATTACACGTTTGCTTCAGTTATTAGATAGTAACACAACATATTCTTTTCCATTTTGTACGTTTCTATTGAGGAATATACTAAAAGCGAATGTACCGTTATCTCATAAACGTACGCACAGCTGCCTTGTGCGACCGTAAAACAACAGTTTTATAATATTATTGTTCGTTTCGATTGTTTTTCTGTACAAAAATGTGTTAACAGAACGTATATTTGTTTTATATGCTGCACATATACCAAGCCAGTTCACGAACCGTGTTTTCATTGGGTGCAGTTATACTGTTCGTGCACCATACGAAACAACCAATAGCAGGACACGTCAACAGTTCGCGGCGTACCCAGTTAGAAAGGCAAATGTAAACTGAATGAGTAATAAACAGTTTCTCGTTTTTATGTTTCACCTGTCATCCAGTCAAATTATTTTTTAGTGTAGATATAATTCCCAGTCCACTGACAACTGTGAAACTGCTACTGTGTCAACTGTAAACTGTACCGCGTCAAATGTAAACCGTGAAACCGCTATTTTGTCAATTGTAAACTGTTAATCCACTAAGCCACTGCTACTGTATAAATTGTACTTTGTGAAAGTGCTAGGTGGCCTGTGGATTTAATCTCTGTCTCATTAAATTCGAGTAATAATGTTAAAGCCGGTCAGTGTGACCGAGCGGTTCTAGGCGCTTGAGTCTGGAACCGCGCGACCGCTACGGTCGCAGGTTCGAATCCTGCCTCGGGCATGGATGTGTGTGATGTCTTTAGGTTAGTTAGGTTTAAGTAGTTCTAAGTTCTAGGGGACTGATGACCTCAGATGTTAAGTCCCATAGTGCTCAGAGCAATTTGAATAACGTTAAAAAATAGAAGCCTATTCTAAATACAGTGTAACTGTGGATTTGAAGTATTTCTGGTGAAATTGTGAATCAAATTGTATAACTGCAAAGTAACCAGAAATTTCATCACTGATATTGTGAGTGAAATGTAACATTTATATACATGGAAAATGATCAAATGAAATTTGTTACCATATATCTTCGTTCTTCTTGTTTCACAAAAACCTTAACATCATTTTTTAAATAATGTCCTCTCTACAAGAATGCTCACACTTACACTTAACTGAAATTTGTACAGACTACACCTTGAACATAGTGTCAGCAGCAGTGCACATATTGTGAAGGACAGCTGAACATGACTGCAGAAGAGGAGGAATTAAATAAGAAAGAGGTACTGCTTAAGATGGAGGGAAACAAAATATATGTAATTATTTTATGGGATTTCGCCTAGCGTATTGTACATACAGGTTTTTGGGAATGGGCAGCACGTTACAATGTCCACTTCTAAATACAATAGCAAACATGTCTGAAATTATATCACATGTGCTTGAACAGAGCCACAGACGTAGGATCTGGGAAAAGATACATGCTATCTATGTGGGAGCTAGGTAGAAAAAAAGAAAAACTCAGAATATGAGGTAAAATATTCATTTATTTTCATTAATCCAACTTAAAAGTATTTTCACATTTTCATAACCAGACATAACACTATTTTCACACATCCTCCTCTTCTTGAAGTGATGGAGACCAGGAACTCATAGAATTCCACGTCTTGAATAACTGCAAACTTGAAGATTCGATGCATTCGTGTGATCTTCTCTTCGCCATTGACGTAGATGATGGTATCAGCATGATCAAATATTCAAAGCGATGCCGTCATATCTTTATAAGATACACCAGGATCGTCCCAGTGGAATCCATGCAATAAACATGTTAACCGCTTTGCAGTCCTCTGTGTTTCAGCACAATTCCCATTCTTGAAAAGCCTCGGCGATGCAATGCTTGCTGAGAATGTCTCTATGTCTTTGTGAAACCCAGTAATGGGCCTATTGACCCATTCTGCTTAAGGTCAATCGATGCATTCACCATCCTTATTTCAGAGTCAAGTGTACTGATGTTTGCACGGAGTTCAATCCCTTTTCCAGATGTTTTAAATCTTCGTTTAATTCGTCAATGTCGTAGGCACCGGGTTCAGTTTCCAAGATTTCGTTTTTACCATTAAATTTCCAGATGAAGTTTATTCTTAGCTTCTGTGGTATTTGGGTTGTTGTTGTATGTCTCCAATCCAATTAGCGCGATACTCCGATCTCCTGTGCTTCAAACAATTGGTGGGAAGTAATTTGTAGGTAATACAAACGATCGCTCTTTTTAAATCAGGGTGTACGACATAGTATTCAAACCCCAACTGGTGCATGGATGGTTAATGCCCGTGCTTATGCCATTTGTAAACGTCAGCAGGAAAATGATCGCTGATGACCATACAGAGATATGTATCAAAGTCTTATTAGCGTCGAAACCACATGCCTTCTGCCGGGAAAGTATCATTGTAATAATACTGAAGATTACAGGTCGCTGAATGAGTCGAAAGAGTAGACGTTATTTGTATTTCATTTTGTAACATATGCTACCCAGAGAGTTCCAGGTCATCCTGGTACATCTTGATTCACAATTAAGCGTTCCCCTGATTTCCACATAGTCTTCGGTAATGTATTTTGCGTAAACACACTTCAGAGTCTCGGAATGTTTAATTTCTTCTTAACAAACTTCAGCAGTTCTGTGCTTGTGAGCGCCCTATCTGGTATTACTGCTAGGGGGCTTTTTTTATTTGTGAAGAGATGTAGACCTTTCTTACATGGTTTCAAATATAGTCCTCTTCCAATGTCTGCCGCCTCCATCATGTCGTTATGTCTTTGTGCTTCCTGCAGTTGCTTTTGGGAGTTTTGAGCATTCTTGACTGTCCTGGCAACAGCCGCAGCACCCCCAGCAAGTGAACAATCCAGGGAGAGACCGGCCAAGGCAGGCAGGAGGAAGGGAATAATTCCATCTGACGTCTTGGGTTTTGGCGGAACACTGCTTTTTCTTGCTGCTTTCTGCTTCAGGGTGCTTTTAGCAGCAGACATTGCTTTCGGGATGTAGGTTTTCGTGTACCCTTTGGTTGTATTCTTCTTCCTTAGCGCCCAACATGCAGTGCTGATAACTTGGCTGAACTAAGCGTCATCAGCTAAAATTCGATCTGCAGTGTCACGATCTTTAGTTGTTGCATATGCCATGTCGTGTTCCGTAGACGCTTACCACCACGTGCCAATCGTTTTTGATGCATTGATCCGGGTCCACAGTAATTGTATCCGGGAATTTATAATTCGACTGGTAGTTTGTCGAGGATACCACCTCCTCCTCTAACACCCTGTCAGCCATGTTATGCTGCTGAGGTGGTTGCGGTCTGCACACCCTGTTATACAGCAAATCGCCATCGACAATCCAGCTGTTTTGTGACGCGGGGAAACCAGGCCATTTAACTAACGCTCTATTCCCTCGATATCGTATGACCCTCTCTACGAGATACACATATGGTTCCAAGGTCTTCTGTAACTCTTCTTCGCAAAAGAATACTGCAGTTTCAATACCACAGCTGTCCTTGAACAGGTAGGTTCTAGGATTCGTACTCTGCCCTTTGGAAACCGTGTATGTCACGGTTGAGCAATTTGCCATGTATCACTTCTCAAATGCTATCTTGTATTTTTAAATACATACCAAATAACCTACATTAAATTGCTGGTTCCGTGTCTATAGCATATTAATACAATTGTATACTGAATCTAGAAGTATACTATTACGAACGTCGTTTGGTTTCATTTCTGTTGTGAGATGTTCGATTCGACTATATTGCGCAATTATTTGTGGGAGGATATCAGTCCATTTGTGTGAGCCACTAAGATAGAAATGCATACACATTCGGGCTTTCACTCTTCTGTTTAGGTATTGCATGATACTTGCCTTCAGGTGAGTGAATGTGAAGAAGTGATGTATTCCATACCGAACCATCACAGTCTTGAAGACTGGCCACCATGATCTGTTTGAAGGTTTTCTGGGCTTCGATTCATCCCCGTCTGGAGCAATCGCTCAAACACCTGTGCGGCATCCTTCCCCATTTCCGCTATCATGGGTAATACCCACGCAAAGTTACATTAAGTATCAACGAGCATTAAGATATATTTGAAGCCATTATTCACATGTGAATATTACCTCATGTCGGCAAGATCCACCTACTACAGTTCATACAAATTTTTAATCCTAACCAACGTACGAGGGCAATTTTGCATGCTGATTTTTGCAGTTCTTGAACTACAGTCTCCATACTTATTTTATGATACCTCCCTCTCAAAGCTCAGAAATTATTGAAATAACTTCATTCGAATGAGTTGTCGTACCAGCAGCTGATGACGTGAGCAGTCGTAGCTGATTTATTAGCTCATTTGGTTCGTCGTAGAATACACAGGGTGGTCCACTGATAGTAACCGGGCAAAATATCTCACGAAATAAGCATCAAACGAAAAAACTACAAAGAACGAAACTCGTCTAGCTTGAAGGGGAAAACCAGATGGCGCTATGGTTGGCCTGCTGGATGGCGCTGCCATAGGTCAAGCGGATATCAACTTCGTTTTCTTAAATAGGAACCCCCATTTTTTATTACATGTTCGTGTAGTACGTAAAGAAATATGAATGTTTCAGTTGGACCACTTTTTTCGATTTGAGATAGATGACGCTGTAATAGTCACAAACGTGTAAGTACGTGGTATCACGTAACATTCTGCCAGTGCGGACGGTATTTGCTTCGTGATACATTACCCGTCTTAAAATGGACGGTTTACAATTACGGAAAAGGTCGATATAATGTTGATGTATTGTGATCGAAATGCCCAACGGGCGTGTGCTATGTCTGCTGCTCGGTGTCCTGCACGACATCGCCCAAGTGTCCCGACCTTTCGCCGGATACTTACGTTATTTAAGGAAACAGGAAGTGTTAAGCCGCATGTGAAACGTCAACCACGACCTGCAACAAATGATGATGCCCAAGTAGGTGTTTTAGCTGCTGTCACGGCTAATCCGCACATCAGTAGCAGACAAATTGCGCGAGAATCGGGAAGCTCAAGAACGTCGGTATTGAGAATGCTACATCAACATCGACTGCACCCGTACCATATTTCTATGCATCAGGAATTGCGTGGCGACGACTTTGAAAGTCGTGTACAGTTTTGCCACTGGGCACAAGAGAAATTACGGGACGATAACAGATTCTTTGCACGGGTTCTGTTTAGCGACGAAGCGTCATTCACCAACAGCGGTAACGTAAACCGGCATAATATGCACTACTGGACGACGGAAATTCCACCATGGCTGCGACAAGTGGAACATCAGTGACCTTGACGGGTTTATGTATGGTGCGGCATTATGGGAGGAAGGATAATTGGCCCCCATTTTATCGATGGCAATCTAAATGGTGCAATGTATGATGATTTCCTACGTAATATTCTACCGATGTTACTACAACATGTTTCACTGCATGACAGAATGGCGATGTACTCCCAACATGATGGATGTCCGGCACATAGCTCGCGTGCGGTTGAAGCGGTACTGAATAGCATATTTCATGACAGGTGGATTGATCGTCGAAGCACCATACCATGGCCCGCAAGTTCACCGGATTTGACGGGGAAAGTTGAAGGATATTTGCTATCGTGATCCACCGACAACGCCTGACAACATGCGTCAGCCCGTTGTCAAGGCACGTGGGAACATTACGGAAGGAGAACTACTCGCTGTTGAGAGGAATGTGGTTAAACGTATTGCCAAATGCATTGAGGCTCACGGACATCATTTTGAGTATTTATGGCATTAATGTGGTATTTACAGGTAATCACGCTGTACCAGCATGCGTTCTCAGAAATGATAAGTTCACAAAGGTACATGTATCACATTGAAACAACCGAAATAAAATGTTTAAACGTACCTACGTTCTGTATTTTAATTTAAGAAACCTACCTGTTACCAATCGTTGGTATAAAATTGTGAGCCAAATGTTTGTGACTATTACAGCGCCATCTATCACAAAGCGAAAAAAGTGGTCCATCTAAAACATTCATATTTCTTTACATTCTACACGAATATGTAATAAAAATGGAGGTAACTACACTCCTGGAAATTGAAATAAGAACACCGTGAATTCATTGTCCCAGGAAGGGGAAACTTTATCGACACATTCCTGGGGTCAGATACATCACATGATCACACCGACAGAACCACAGGCACATAGACACAGGCAACAGAGCATGCACAATGTCGGCACTAGTACGGTGTATATCCACCTTTCGCAGCAATGCAGGCTGCTATTCTCCCATGGAGACGATCGTAGAGATGCTGGATGTAGTCCTGTGGAACGGCTTGCCATGCCATTTCCACCTGGCGCCTCAGTTGGACCAGCGTTCGTGATGGACGTGCAGACCGCGTGAGACGACGCTTCATCCAGTCCCAAACATGCTCAATGGGGGACAGATCCGGAGATCTTGCTGGCCAGGGTAGTTGACTTACACCTTCTAGAGCACGTTGGGTGGCACGGGATACATGCGGACGTGCATTGTCCTGTTGGAACAGCAAGTTCCCTTGCCGGTCTAGGAATGGTAGAACGATGGGTTCGATGACGGTTTGGATGTACCGTGCACTATTCAGTGTCCCCTCGACGATCACCAGTGGTGTACGGCCAGTGTAGGAGATCGCTCCCCACACCATGATGCCGGGTGTTGGCCCTGTGTGCCTCGGTCGTATGCAGTCCTGATTGTGGCGCTCACCTGCACGGCGCCAAACACGCATACGACCATCATTGGCACCAAGGCAGAAGCGACTCTCATCGCTGAAGACGCCACGTCTCCATTCGTCCCTCCATTCACGCCTGTCGCGACACCACTGGAGGCGGGCTGCACGATGTTGGGGCGTGAGCGGAAGACGGCCTAACGGTGTGCGGGACCGTAGCCCAGCTTCATGGAGACGGTTGCGAATGGTCCTCGCCGATACCCCAGGAGCAACAGTGTCCCTAATTTGCTGGGAAGTCCGTCAACTGCACATACGGTTCATGTCCACGCTGTCGCGGCATGCTACCAGTGTTAAAGACTGCGATGGAGCTCCGTATGCCACGGCAAACTGGCTGACACTGACGGCGGCGGTGCACAAATGCTGCGCAGCTAGCGCCATTCGACGGCCAACGCCGCGGTTCCTGGTGTGTCCGCTGTGCCGTGCGTGTAATCATTGCTTGTACAGCCCTCTCGCAGTGTCCGGAGCAAGTATGGTGGGTCTGACACACCGGCGTCAATGTGTTCTTTTTTCCATTTCCAGGAGTGTATTTAAAAAACGCAGTTCATATCCCTTTGACCTATGGCAGCGCCATCTAGCGGGCCAACCATACCGCCATCTGGACTCCCACGTCAAGCTAGACAAGTTTCGTTCTTTGTGGTTTTTTAGTTTGATGCTTATTTATATACTGGGGGAGTCAGTTGCTCACTCTTTTATGCAGAATATCAATACCATCAACGCTGCAATTTTTTTCACCATCCAATACAAATTTTGTAATGGATTTGTACTTCGCATTCCTCTGGTTTTTTGCATTCTTATGCAGATCAGCCAAACGCAATATTTTACGATATATTTCAAAATCTTTAGGCGAATAACTTACAATTGTTAATATGTTCGTACAGAGATACTCTGCAATGTCCCAAAACACAGCTTTAACACAAGACAGCCATCTGTTCAGTCTTCCCAACACAATGGAAAGCCGGCCGCGGTGGTCTAACGGTTCTAGGCGCTCAGTCCGGAACCGCGCGACTGCTACGGTCGCAGGTTCAAATCCTGCCTCGGGCATGGATGTGTGTGATGTCCTTAGGTTAGTTAGGTTTAAGTAGTTCTAAGTTCCAGAGGACTGATGACCACAGTAGTTAAGTCCCATAGTGCTCAGAGCCACAATGGAAAGCACCATCTGTAGACTGAACAAGTTTGTAATGGTTGAGTGCCGTAGATAAATCGGTGTGTTGCCTGATTTAACAAGGAGTGCAAAGTCATCGTTCAGTGTTCTAATGGAGAGAATTAGAGAATCACAGTAAATGTCCAGAGGAGGACGGCTAGGTCGATACTCGGTGGACAACTGCTGCTTGACATAGCCCTTCGCACGACACAATTCATCCGATTCCACCTCTGTTAATCGCTCTTTAACACTTTTAGCTGCATTCTCGACCGCTATCACAACACACCAGTCTCTGTCCGTGGATACTTTTACATCAACATGTAAAAGCTTCTAACCACTAGCGGTTAAATTAAACAGCAAAGCAAACACTAGTGGTTCATGGGGCGTAATTGGTATATTCTAATCCACGTGTATGATGGAGTTTTAATTTTTTTTTTTTTGTGGTATTCAAAAAATTTAAAAACCTCTCTCACACCGGCCTGATTTAGCTTCACTGATCAGGATTGTAAAAACATGCGTATTTTAAGGGAATTCTCATTCACAAAGCAGGCTTATCACATTCACACAGATCAATACTGTTCTATCCTGATTAAATTGAGCTTAACTTAAATTCCATAAGGCAGTGAAGCAATTTCTAAGTCTCGGTGCGACGAAAATTGTCAGTCGATCTCCTGAAAACATTTGTAATAATTATTAACTTTCGGTGATCACATGGGGCAGACCGGAGATCTGCTGGTAAGACCGTGTTAGCCTATTTATTTGAAGTAACTGGATATCTTGAGCATACAAAACGGCAGGTTCGACCAGTGTAAATCAGACGTTCCCCGCTGATCCCGTGCAACACAGCGTAGTAAGCAGACACTGTCAATAATAATCAGTTAATCAGTTAAATAATACGCGAACGCACTTACTTTAGTTTAGTTCATGTATTAAATTCCTTCTCATACAGAATCTCATCAAGATGGCGACTAGCTCAACAATACATACATATACATCCTCCTTCTTTCACGGCTAATCGGCAAGCATTGCCTCATTCTTTTCATAAGAGAAAACAGATAGCAGAGAAGCTATTCCATGGCGTAAATGGACGCTCCAAGGAATAATAGGGCTTGAAACTACTTTGCATTGATAATCATCGTATATTAAAGTTTAGGAATCGGTAAGATAAGAAGAGATATATTCGAGATACGTACTGAGTTACATAATTTATAAAATTTCTCAGAATATCGCGGAGAGACCGCTGCAAGAGACATTACATCGCCCCTCGCAGCGAGCAAAGTTGATATGTATCCACTTTGCGAGCTAACTATTGGCTTAGCTAACTCGTTAGAATTTGTGGAACATACGTTCCCATAAATTTTAAGAATTTAGTAAGATTTTTTGATTACAAGAATTGAAAGAGATTTGGTATCTTCGTTACCTAGATACCTAGTTGTTGCTTTCACGTGTACTGGGGCATACCCGCATCCCACGTACACAACCAGGGAAGATGGACTTATACAGTTGTTTTCTTCATCGATGTCTTGCTGAACTGCGGTGAAACTGATCGAACAGGAACATGGGACACGGCACGGAGGACAGGCGTCGCATTTCCGTACCGGACAGGAGACGTAAAGGATTTGAGAGACCAGAAGGAATCTCAGGAACAGGTACTCAGGATTGTGGTATGAAACAATCGAAATTCGTCTAAGGAATGGTCAACTATTAAAGATTCCTGGAAGAGAATGGTTAGTCGAATTTCTCCAGATTCATTTTGAACTCAAATATGGACCTCATCCTTCCAATCTTCCATCTGAAGAATGGGAAAATCCATTCGTGTTATTCTTTCCACACTTAGGTGTCTTAATCGATACTGTAGTTGCACAATATCACAACTCCAGATCGGAAAACAATTTTCAAAACATGGATAATTTCATCCATCTTCTTGAGTAAGCCGAAAGGTTCTAATCCTGGTTTTAATTTTTTTTTGTGTGTGTGTGTTTCGTTGGCTTTTCCAGGTGGAAGTAGATCTGAATCTTTCCTAATTTGGTTTCAAGTACGAATGTGGATAGCATGTCAGAATATTAAATACTTTATTATTTGAGACAATTCCAAAAAAATTATATCTTATTCATACATGATTACAATGAAATTTTGCTGAAAGAGAACGTTTAATTAAGTCTTGCTGCATGACCTCTCCAGCTGAAATTAATCTTTGTTAGTAGTGATTGACGATCAATTTTTTTTCTTTTATACTCCGATTGCCGCATTTGCTCATGAACATATATGAATGCAATATAACAATAAACAAATCCGACTGGAAAATGACACATTATTATAAATTCAATGAATAACTTTCTTATTAACTCTAATTTTATAAACACACACTAAGCTAGTTAATGAAATTCTCATAAATAGAATTTAGCTCGCGCCAAAGAAAACCAGCGAGTCTTTATGTCTGTGGACATCTGATGAATCAGTGGCTAAACAGAATCCGACATTCATATCAGGGTGGTATAATAACGGAGCATTTATCAGTTGATCCTTAATTTCACAAAAAGCCTTTTCACAATCATTAGACCATTGCCACGGTACATCTTTCCTCAGGAGCCGGTTTAGTGCTTCAGAGTTCATTGCTTGAGTTTTAATAAATCGACGAAAAAATGAAGCCAAGCCTATAAAGCCATTCAGTTGTCTTCTGTTTCTTGGAGTTGGAAAATTTTTTATCGCACTAATTTTCGCTTCTGCTGGAAGAATGGCTTTTGCATTAATCATATGTCCCAAGAATTCAATTCTCTGTAGAGAAAATTGGGATTTTTTTAGATTTGCAGTTATACCAGTTTGTTTGAACACAGCAAAAATCCTCATAATAAGTTGTACATGTTCCTCCCAAGTTTTAGAGGCAATTAATAGATCGTCCACAAAAATCGTTATTCGACTACGTAGTTATGGTCCAAGGGCATAGTCCAACGCAGAAATAAAAACTCCAGAGCTGATATTGAGACCAAACGGAACGACCTTGAACTGATAGCTTCTCCCTCCATATATAAAAGCAGTATATTTTCTTGAGTCCTTGTCTAACTAGACTTCCCAGAACGAACTTCTCAAATCAATACTGGTTAAATAAGATACATCTTGAAATTTCTGTATTAACTCATCGATGTTCTCCGGATGTGTGCTCACAGGTACTATAATTTTGTTAATTTCCCTTGCATCTAATACCAATCGAACTTTTCCTCCTGGCTTTGGTACAACAAGCAACGGAGAACAATATGGGCTGTTCGACGGTTCAATACGATTCCAGTTTAACATTTTCTGTATCTCTTCCTGAACTGGTTGTTTTAATCGCCAGGGAATGGGATAGTGTGTGCGGCAAAATGTCTTATGGGGCTTAATCTGTAATGTACAAACATATCCTCTAATAATTCCGGGCTTTACATCGAAAACTGACTCATATTCTATTAATATATTGAATAATTGCTCCCTCTGACTATCCGTTAGGCAATCTGCCTCAGCAATCTTCTGTTCGACTGCTTGTCTGAAATCCCCTGCTTGAATTGACTTGATCGGTAGTCGGTACATACTATTATTTTTAGCACAAATCAACTGCGCAGCAGCACCACGGAAATATCGCTCATACACTGCCTCCTTTCTCAGTAAGATCAGTGTAACAAATTTATCTTCGATTTTAAAATTCGCCTTTCCTTCTACCAACTCCAACTTGCAATTGCAGGCTTGCAAAGTTCCAATGCCAAGAATACAATCTACTAACAACTTTTCCACTACAAGGAATGTGCACAGTTTAGCAACATTTCCCAATTTTATCTCTATAAGCGTTTGTATCTTGAAGTTCCGGGATTTTGCTCCCACTGCACCTATAACTCGGCAATTTTGTACTGGTAGGACAGGGATTTTCTTAATTTTACTAATTCTGCGAAACAAAGTTCCGGACACTACGTCTGTAGATGAAGCTGTTTCCAATACAACATTGGTTAAAATTCCTACCACTTCTGTGATGATCTCAGACACAGGAACCCTTTTATCTTCGACTACACAGGCCTCTAAGTCTCTCTTCAATTCATCTGTCATTAATTCGCCTTCATTATATCTCAACATTGCCACGGAATTAATTTCGTTTAAAACAGGTTTGCCCCTTTTGTATTCCCCGGCCGACTTTACGGAACATAAAGCGGCCCTCTTCACTTTAAATGTCGATTATTATTCCCTCTTGAATCATCTACTACTTCTCTTATGATTGGTTGTTGTTGATGACTGGTTGTGTTATTTGCTTCAAATCGAGGGTCAGAATTTCTGTACGCATTATTATTGTTTGGAAACTGCTGGTTCTGATAATCTCTTGCATTTCCAAACACTGGGTTGTATCTGCGACCTGTTCGATTGTCTCTGAATCTGCCCCTCGCAGCACTGTTATTGAAATTTCCATTTCCGTTGCAATTGTTTCCATTGAATCTCTGACTATTCCTAGTATAATAATTATTAAATCCGTTTCCGTTCCGGTTTGCGTTTGGCGCCTCAATCGCTCTCCTCTGCATAACCGGTTGTCTTGGCCGATGTTCGTCTTCCTCGATCATATCTATAGTGTCAAGCGTAGTCATGAAAGAGTCAAGGTCATGCTCATTAATATAAAGCATTCTATTTCTGATGCTGGCCGGAAGTCGAGATTTTAATACGCCAATCACGTCTTGTAGAGGCATAGGCTTATCCCAATACCGCGATTTGTTTATATATTTCTCAAAGTATTTCTTTGAAGACCCACGTGAAAAGGAAAAAGGTTCCGGGTATAATACCTCCTGCCTTAAACGTTCTTGTACTCCTTCGGACCTGTATTTGGATAAAAATGCTCCTTCAAAATCTTCATATGTGTCCCAAGTTGACATCATATCAGATGCCCATATAGCTCCTGACCCCTGAATATAACCGGTCACGAAACTAACCTTTTGCCACTCACTCCAATTTTTTGGCAATACTCCCTTAAAATTTCTTATAAACACTACGGGATGAACATTTTTCTTTTCTGGGTTGTAGATCTGGAATTGACGTTGTTTCAGCATTTTCTCCTCAGTATTGCGTTTACAATTACAGTCATTACGACTACCCTCATAGTGTTGTGATTGATGTTGATTGCAAAAGCGAACGTGTACATTAATGTCCCTTTCCGTACTTGATCGGTTAAATAATGTAGCTTCATTGATAGGTCTTTTTATGGGTTCATTTCCTTGCGTGGAATGCAAATCTTCTCGAGATAGGTTTAAAGATCTCTCAATGTTTTCTTTCCATTGTTTAAGTTCTTCGCCTAGTTGTTCTCTGGCTTCTCGCAAACCTTTATTAAATAAATTTTCTTCAGAACTCTCGGTCATAGATTGTATAGTTGCTCTGACTGTATGTTCAATATTGTCTGAAGAAATGCTTTGCCTTTCCGAACTTAACTGCGAGAATTTTCCCGCGAGAATGTTTACCTTATGATCAACCTCGTCTTGTCTCTCCTTTATGTTATTTATGGATTTATCCAAATTTTGGATGTCTTTCGGAATCTTGTCTTGTGATTGTCTCAAATCGTGCATATCTGCTGACATCTCATTTACTTGTTGCTTTAATTCATCTTGAACTTCAACTAATACCGGAATTACCACCATAGAACATTGCATCTGTTCTTGTGCTTGAACTATCTGAGGGATTGACTCGACCTGCTCTTTAATAGTATCAAGCTTAGTAGCAACATACTCGGTTAGCTCTAGGCGTAACTTCTTCGCATTTTCATTACACTGCTGAGTGACTTGCTCAATTTCAGCAGCTAATTTTAACTCTGTCTTTTCATTCGGAATTTTCAATTCTTCCGCAGTTTTATTTAATTTATTATCTAGTTTCTGAAAACTCTCTACTAATTTATTATTTAATTCCGCTTGATTAGCTTCTAATTGCTCATTCAACTTTGTTTGATTAGCTAGTAATTGCTCCTGGACTTTCACTTGATTGGGTGCTAATTGTTCCACTTTCACTTGATTGGCTGCTAATTGTTCATTCATTTCCCTTTTAGTCTCTATTTGGGTTTTAGTTAAGTCTGTTACATTTTTGGCTAACAGTGTTAACTGCTGCATGATTACAGTCAATGGGTTTAGTTCGTCCTGCTCAGATGACATCGAAACACTTAAGCTTTGTTGTGGGACCTGATTAATGTTGCCGCTAGGCACTACTTCAGTTAAGCTAGCGTTTAATGTTTCACTAACCTCAGAAACAGCTGAGGGCTGTTGTGATTCGCTCTGCTGTTGCATTGCCATTTTATAAGCCGCCCTAGTAAGAACCATTAATACACAGAACAACAAATACATAAAGTCACTCGCATCTGAGTTAATAATGTCACTGACCTAAACTTTGCATAATACTCACTTATAATAAACACTTCCCATCTGAAGTTCAACCCAACAGTCACTCAATCAATCTGATTCAAACCGATAGACATTTAAATAGTTATTCTAAATTTCTATCTACAAAAACTTAATTGTATATTGTCTGGCCTGAACGACGTTCTCGTAGGTTGTGGCGAAATTGTGACTTCTGAAACAGGCCGCGTCTTCTTTTCTCTCGTGCACATGCAACATAAAATTCACACAATGTTTAAGTAATGCTCAAAAATGTGTCCTGTCACAGTGAAGCCAAATTTAATACTTGGGAAGACCGGAGATCTGCTGGTAAGACCGTGTTAGCCTATTTATTTGAATTAACTGGATATCTTGAGCATACAAAATGGCAGGTTCGTCCAGTGTAAACCAGACGTTCCCCACTGATCCCGTGCAACACAGCGTAATAAGCAGACACTGTCAATAATAATCAGTTAATCAGTTAAATAATACGCGAACGCACTTACTTTAGTTTAGTTCATGTATTAAATTCCTTCTCATACAGAATCTCATCAAGATGGCGACTAGCTCAACAATACATACGTATACATCCTCCTTCTTTCACGGCTAATCGGCAAGCATTGCCTCATTCTTTTCATAAGAGAAAACAGATAGCAGAGAAGCTATTCCATGGAGTAAATGGACGCTCCAAGGAATAATAGGGCTTGAAACTACTTTGCATTGATAATCATCGTATATTAAAGTTTAGGAATCGGTAAGATAAGAAGAGATATTTCGAGATATGTACTGAGTTACATAATTTATAAAATTTCTGAGAATATCGCGGAGAGACCGCTGCAAGAGACATTACTGAGTCCATCACCAACCTGTACCATGCTGTTTAGGCTCTCTAGTACGCTTCTGCGAGTCAGGAAATGGCTAGGTGTCTTCAACAGACCAAAACAGCTCATTGTCCTTCTACAACAAGCTGACCAGGTGCATGACAGCGTTACAGGGTGCTGCCGCAGCTGTAGGTCCTGACATGCTCTTCAGTGGTATATATTACAGAGATGAATATGCTTCCCGTGAAGTGTATTTGCATCAACTGCCCGCCTCTTCTGATTTGGAAGAGTGAATACTTCATGTGGAATCTCTCGGCAGTTTGTGCATTTGCATGAACATGTTTCAGTTGCAACATGCATCTTGGATTCATCCCTCTGCATTGCCACAAACTGCAAGACCGAATTCTTCCACTTCTTTGTCCTATACTCTTCCATTATCATCATTTTCCATCGCCCTTGCAGTGAGCTATGGTTACAGTCCTCCCTCTGATTCATATATGTAATGCAGCTATTGAAAGCCACTCTATCCTTCACATTCATCTCCTTGATCGAACACATCACGATGCTTCCACAAAGACAGCTCAGCACAGTCTAAACATTTCCACCAATTCTGGTCACATGAGCAGAGAAAAAGAAATTCCCCCTCGAATTTCAATTTCCTGCCGATTTCTGTTGGAGGGGGTGGTGTTGTGACATCAGCACAGGCTTGGGGCAAAGAGATCCCCTCCACTTAGGAAATAACACCATTTTTTAAAATTCCCGCCAAAATTCGAAATTCCCACGAATAGGACAGATTGGGGGGACAGGGTGGGAAGGGGAGAGGAGGGGGAGGGAGAGGGCATCCAAGTGCCAGCTGGGGAAAGCCGATGACGTCATCCAGGTGTGGGTTCTTTTAATCAATTTAACTAGTTAATTTGATGTCAATTTGATACTAAAGCTGCGCTGGAAATTTCTCTACCCTCCTACTCAACTCAACCCTTGAAACCAGTTGCAAATATATCTGAATGGTGTGAAAAGTGGTAACACTTCTGGCAGTGAATGTAAGTTCTGTTTACGTGTTTTTTCGATTTTCTCGACGATGGAATTTACAGTTTTTTTTTTACTTTTTTAACTTTTCTTATTACATATCTTACAATGTTTCGTCGCCAATGTACTGTGTGTGACTCACATATAAACGTATCTGATACATGACAAATATTTCACAGATGGAATGACCGAACTGAAGATCACTAACAGTAATGTAATTTTCAACTGCAGTCATGGTATATCTAATTATTTTGCTATGAACTGTAATTTAACGCTCATGGAACACGTAAACGTCAAACGCTTCAATGAAATTCCGCCCAAAAGGAGTAATTTTGTGTATAACAGGTCGACAAGTCTCTAACGGATTACACAGGCTTTCCTGGGGGAAATCGGTAATATTCAGGGCTATTACAGGAATAATCATTCGAAGCAAGAAATTTATTAACTATGAACTCTAATATGCGTACCTTAAGAACCATGAGCACTGCTTCATATTCGATACTGTGAACGGACTATTCTTCATATTCGGCACTGTAAAACAAATCTCTTCTACCGCAAAATCTTCGCTTCTAGTATTTTTGGATGTGATGGTATGGACGAAAACAAGAAAAAAATTGTCTTGTAAACATGGACCTTAAACTGCATCCATTAAGAACTATGAACACTTCTTCAGTAGAAGGGATGTGTTTCGCAGTAGCGAATATGAAGTGCTCATAGCTATTCAGGTGTGCGTTTTAGAGACCATGTGTACTTAAATTTTTGGCTTCGAATGATCAATACTATGATATGCCTGAATATACACCATTGCTCCTGGGACCCCTTGTATATGTAGGGTGTATCTGAAATATTTTTAAATATCATGGACGCAGTTTCCTCAAAGAGTAACAAGATAAACTGTCTAAACATGTATGAAAATCCTTCGATTTTACCTTGTTAATGACTATTGAATTCGATGTATAATGCAGCAACAGAAATTTAAAACGAAAAATAAAATTAATTTTCTCAAATGAGCGAGTGTGTTATCAATGAACATGCATCTGCTGAAGTATTGAGTGAATCCTCGACGACTGTATGTTGCTCTGGAGACATACTGATATTTGACATTTGCTCATGTTCGAGGTTAGTCTGTGTTAAATGATGCAGATATGTAGTAGTAAATGAATTTGGAAGATTAGCTTTAATATTATAATTCTGTGAGGCATTGTGGAATGTTGTCCATTTGTGTGGAAAATCTAAATTTTCTGTTAATTCAGCTTGTTAAAGTATAATGAAAACAACATATTCTTGTATAGTTGGTTGGTTCACCTTATGTTCACAGAATAATCTTAACTGACATGCTCTTTAACAAACAAAATTGAATACCTCGTGAAACTCGCCTTTGTAGATGAGGTCACTAACGGGGTAGTGTCGTGCCTATCGACTGTGAAGTAGGGCTTAGTATTCTCCTAATCATACAAAACACTGGCAGATCGATTTATTTCTCGGTATTGCCCCACAATACAGTTATTAGTATCTCTTGACAACTCATGTTAGAGACCTAATTACAAGCTGTGGCTATACAAACTATGTTTTGACTTGTTTAAATATTCAGTTCTTCTGCTGATAAGTTTCTAAGAAAACTAACGTTTCAGCAGAAGAACGAACAGCCACACACAATCTGAAAATAAATCCTCCCTGCAGATGGAGACTCCACCATTGTTGTGATGAGTCGCAGTGACTGCCTAATAGAAGGATTCTGCCAACTGTCTGACTCCTCCACCTACAAGCTCAGCCATAGCCATCCCATCACAGAAGTCCAACATAACCTTCAATAGCTACTGAAAACCATAGGCCTTCACAGAACCTCTCCCCAAGCCGATCTCCCTCCTCAGCCTAACAACATTCTGCACACCCATACCAAGGAAACTAACCACTTCCTTCACTGACTCTTCACCATTCCCATCCCTTTGCCTCCTGGGACTATACTCATCACTGTTGATGCCACCACCATATACACAAACATCCCTCATCTCCAAGCCTGAGCCCTTGCTGCTATCAAACACTGTCTCTTCCAATGTCCTCCAGACTCCAGACCCATCACCTCATTAATCACCCACCTTCGCAACTATATCCTGATTCGCAACTACTTTTCCTTGAAGGAAAGTTATACAAGCAAATCCGTGGCACAGCCATGGGCATTTGCATACACTCTCCTATGCTAACCTGTTCATAGGTCACTTAGAGCAAACCTTCCAGGCCTCTCAAAACTCTCAACCCCTAGTCGGGTTCACGTTCATTGACAATAACTTTACTACCTGGACTCAGGTGGTAGACAATCTATCCACATTCCTTCACAGCCTCAACAGCCCCATCCCATCCCCTTCATCTGGTCCTCGACCCAAAATGCCACCTCGCTGACAGTTGCATCAGTATATCTGTCCACTTCAAACCCAGTAATCACAATAACACCTGCATTTCCAGAGCTGCCATTCCCTCCACACCAAAAAATCCTTCCCACACTCTTTAGCCACTTGTAAATGACATATCTGCAGTGACAAGAACTCCCTTGCGCAGTATTCTGAAGGTCTGATGACCACCTTCACCTACAAAGATACAGATTTTCTGTGTCATATCGTCACTCACCCCCAATTCCTCCACCAACCCCAAGATTCAGCTACAACATAGCGCCCACAAATCACCCAGTATCATCCTCGACTGGAAGAACTGAATCCTATCCTCTGCCAGGGCTTAGATTATTTCACATCATACCCTGAAATGAGGGACATCCTACATAAGACCATTCCCACCCTTCCTAAAGCGGCGTTCTGTCACCCACCCAAGTTATGCAACATCCCAGACCATCCATATGCCATCCACACTCCCAACCCCTTGCCACAATGACCATATCCCTGTGGCAGACCATCGTGCAGGACCTGCCCATTCCACCCACCCAGCACTTCCTGTTCCAGAGCTGTCACAGGCTTATCCTATCCTCTCAGAGCTAGGGTCAATTAACAAAGTAGCCCTGTCATATACCAACTATGCTACAAAAATAAAACAGCTTTTTATGTTGGTATGACTACCAACCATCTGTGTGCCAGTATGAATGGCCGCTGCCAAACTGTTGCAAAGAACGAAGTTGACCACCTGGTGGCGCAACACCCAGCTGAGTATAATTTGCTCAGTTTCACTGGATGCTGCATATCCCAGGCCATCTGGATTCTTCCCTCCACCACAAACTTCTCTGAACTAGGCAGATGGAAGCGATGACCCATCTTCACACCTGTAATTGTCATACCTGTAACCCTCGACCCAACAGTTTTCCTTCCTGCGTCCTACCACCCTCTGCCAATTTACCTCCCCTCATCCTCTTCAGCATGCACCACTCCCCACTGACTCTGACAACCATGCATCACTGTGCCTAGCCTGTGTTTTTGCCATCCTTCCCTCTCGCATTCCTAGCTGGCAAACTGACTGTCTCCCTGTGAGACACTAGCAACCCACACGCAATCCTTTTCCTTGCTTTCCGCCTCCCTCTATCTCCAACCATCCCACCTGACACTTAACTCACCACAACATAGCCCACCTTTTGAAATGTAGTGCTGCCACTGTTAGTCTAGTAGGCACCATGTAGTGGGATGGGTGCACGTATACATGCATGTGTAAGTGTGTGTGTGGGGGGGGGGGGGGAGGGTGAGTGTGTGTGGGTGTGAGTATGTGTGTGTTTTTCTGTGTGTACATTACTTAAGTTTGTAAAAGGACTACTCCAAAAACTTTTCTTTCTTTTTGTGTGTGTTTATTGACAACACTTTTGCTGATATTGAGGTCTGTCGAGTGTGGTGGTGAAGGAAGATGCGATAAGTCATCCTTGTGCTCACAAAACCAGTGAAGGGCGGTGAAAGGTATGCAAGCAGGGATCCTGTCGTCTTGGAACACAGCGTCATCAATCGAGAGGAAACGTTGTACCATGAGATGGACTCATCATCCAAAATTGGCAGTAACGTGACCTTGTAGAGTACCCATGGGTCCTATGAACACCACGATGTGGCTACCCAAACCACTAAACTACCGACATGTTTTACTCTTGGCACATAAAATTGACTAGAAGCTGGAAACAGTCTACAACAAGACTGATCCGAAGAAATTACCTTTTTCCAATGCTGCATACTACAGCTTTTACGGCTTCGGCTCCACGGTTTCCTGTTACTAGCATTTGCATCACTGATGAGTGGCAGTTCGCAATGCAATTACCTCCTTCTGGAGCTATCTTCGCATTGTTTTGGTGTTGACAGGGTTCGCGAATGAGACATCCAGTACTACAATGACTTCTGCAGCTGTCGACCTTTTACTCGTCACAGTCCTCTCTATGACCGTCTGTCATATCCACTGAACACACACTTTCGCCCACGTTGTAACTTAGTGGATGATGTTTTTCCACTTTCCTTCTATGCGGTATAATCTTCCCTTAAAACGCCAAACACTTTGGCTATTTTGGTTATGGAGGCACC
Organism: Schistocerca americana; assembly: GCF_021461395.2. NCBI lineage: Eukaryota > Metazoa > Arthropoda > Insecta > Orthoptera > Acrididae > Schistocerca > Schistocerca americana. The sequence goes on from NC_060130.1 coordinate 538,331,911, forward strand.
CATTATATGACCGCCAACAGTTTGACAACACTCTAAGTCACATACACTCCGACACAAAGCACTCGTGTCTAGGAAAACACTGTTTCGACAACGATTGATACATGCAAAGTCTTAAGGTCATAGCACAGGTGCCGTCTGTGGGCAAATACAACAGCGCAACCTACAGGCTTGGGTGGCATCTCCATTTGTGTATAAACATGCATTTCTCGCGTTGTCTATATATTTTTGTCCAAACTCTGTAAGTTTATTGAACAAACTTTCACAAATATTCTACGAGAATAATGAATGTGGAATTACGTGGTCCTGTCCAGAAGAGAGAAGATATGCACCGCATTATTTTGCCGGAACCACACTATTCAATCAGTGGTAGACTGAAGATGCAGTTAAGAAGCGGTTTCCGTGTGAGGATCAGGTGGTGATTTCGATTTTGATTTCATAGTCGATCATTGATTTTGCTGTTAGCTAAAACCTACTCACTCGGATATTGAAGATTTTTTTGATTCGCTCTTAATACTACAGTGACACTTACAAAACCACACGCGGACTAGGTACAAGACATACTAGTGCAGCTACCTCCATGCCCCATGTCGTAGGAAGTTTTTTCGTCTCTCTTACGCTCCACGGTCTATTTCTGCATGGGATACGCAACCATTTCCCATTCAAAAGGATGATCGTGTGGACAAAGGTTTTCGTTCAATTAACGGTGAACAGGAAAACCTTCTGCAAAGAAAAGGGTCATGTCAGAAGCTCTCACCTAACAGATCAGCAAACCATCAAACAGACCCATCACGCCCCGGACAGCCATCACCGCCCCTGCCCGTCTCAGCATCACAAGTGCGACACGATGGCGTCAACAGGGCCCAGCAAGAGGCGAAGCCAATGCTTACAGATGGCGCCGCCAACACGGAACCTACTTGCGTCCGCGTGCCACGTGACAGGGAATTAGTTCCCAAAGTATTCCGCCTTAGGCAGCTATACACGGTGTCCCATTTATCTTGACCACCTTAAATAACTGTTTGTCCAGATGCAAATTACGAAATGTTTCTTGCAAATGTTCTTTAGCCGTCAGGGGGACATCAATCAGCATCATTACCTTCGTTGTAGCTTTGTTTTTTACAAAGATATGCACAGCGATATGACATTTTTAAATGACACCCTGCATTATTTATTCGGTAATTCATTTCCTCTCCTAAAGGTCTACTCAAAAATGTATCACAGTGTACCATTCACTGAAACACAACGTTATTAATTACATAACACAACATTGACGTTGACGCCCCCAGCGCTTAGTGTAGGTACCCGGGGTAATGGAAGACATCCACGTGCCGATGTTGACAGAGGACAAATGTAAACATAAGTAGAATGCACACCCGTCATTCCGTAAACTATCGTCAGTTGAAGAGTTGTGTGAGTAGAATGTACACCAATGACGAGAGATGCTACTCATCTATAGGGAATGTAAGTTAGCAGAACAGTAATTGCAATACTGTTTTTTTTATGTACGGGTACATTTAGTACAGTCGTTTAGTCCCTTTAAATACTGTTGTGTAGAGCAGGCATACAGTAACGCTGTCCTTCCTACAAAGTGCATCAACATAATGTTTTCTTTTATCGCTGTTGTTGAAGCTAGGCGAAATGCTACACAGGCAGCGGAACTGTACAGAGAACTACACTCCTGGAAATGGCAAAAAGAACACATTGACACCGGTGTGTCAGACCCACCATACTTGCTCCGGACACTGCGAGAGGGCTGTACAAGCAATGATCACACGCACGGCACAGCGGACACACCACGAACCGCGGTGTTGGCCGTCGAATGGCGCTAGCTGCGCAGCATTTGTGCACCGCCGACGTCTGTGTCAGCCAGTTTGCCGTGGCATACGGAGCTCCATCGCAGTCTTTAACACTGGTAGCATGCCGCGACAGCGTGGACGTGAACCGTATGTGCAGTTGACGGACTTTGAGCGAGGGCGCATAGTGGGCATGCGGGAGGCCGGGTGGACGTACCGCCGAATTGCTCAACACGTGGGGAGTGAGGTCTCCACAGTACATCGATGTTGTCGCCAGTGGTCGGCGGAAGGTGCACGTGCCCGTCGACCTGGGACCGGACCGCAGCGACGCACGGATGCACGCCAAGACCGTAGGATCCTACGCAGTGCCGTAGGGGACCGCACCGCCACTTCCCAGCAAATTAGGGACACTGTTGCTCCTGGGGTATCGGCGAGGACCATTCGCAACCGTCTCCATGAAGCTGGGCTACGGTCCCGCACACCGTTAGGCCGTCTTCCGCTCACGCCCCAACATCGTGCAGCCCGCCTCCAGTGGTGTCGCGACAGGCGTGAATGGAGGGACGAATGGAGACGTGTCGTCTTCAGCGATGAGAGTCGCTTCTGCCTTGGTGCCAATGATGGTCGTATGCGTGTTTGGCGCCGTGCAGGTGAGCGCCACAATCAGGACTGCATACGACCGAGGCACACAGGGCCAACACCCGGCATCATCGTGTGGGGAGCGATCTCCTACACTGGCCGTACACCACTGGTGGTCGTCGAGGGGACACTGAATAGTGCACGGTACATCCAAACCGTCATCGAACCCATCGTTCTACCATTCCTAGACCGGCAAGGGAACTTGTTGTTCCAACAGGACAATGCACGTCCGCATGTATCCCGTGCCACCCAACATGCTCTAGAAGGTGTAAGTCAACTACCCTGGCCAGCAAGATCTCCGGATCTGTCCCCCATTGAGCATGTTTGGGACTGGATGAAGCGTCGTCTCACGCGGTCTGCACGTCCAGCACGAACGCTGGTCCAACTGAGGCGCCAGGTGGAAATGGCATGGCAAGCCGTTCCACAGGACTACATCCAGCATCTCTACGATCGTCTCCATGGGAGAATAGCAGCCTGCATTGCTGCGAAAGGTGGATGTACACTGTACTAGTGCCGGCATTGTGCATGCTCTGTTGCCTGTGTCTATGTGCCCGTGGATCTGTCAGTATGATCATGTGATGTATCTGACCCCATGAATGTGTCAATAAAGTTTCCCCTTCCTGCGACAATGAATTCACGGTGTTCTTATTTCAATTTCCAGGAGTGTATATCCGGACAAGACCCCATTTTCCCGACGGATGTTCCTTGTCTTCTTGCGACGCTTCAGGAAACGGGAAGTTTCAACCCACGACAATGCAGTCGTCGTAGCACTCGCACAGACGAAGCTGCCGACGTTACTGTTCTCGCTTCCGTTGCTATGAATCCACATGTGAGCACACGACGGCTTGAACACGAGACTGGCATTCCTAAAACCAGTGTACATCGTTTTCTTACACGTCACCGGTTCCATCCTTACCATGTACATCTACATCAAGAACTGCATGGGAATGATTACCAGAATCGTTTACAGTTCTGTCAGTGGGTACAGCGGCAAATCCCCGCCAACCCGAACTTCTTCTCCAATGTTCTATTTATCGATGAATGTTCCTTCTCAAACAGATGACAGATAAATACAAGGAACATGCACTATTGGTCTAGCGACAACCCATGATGGCTTAGACAGGTGGAACACCAGCGACAATGGAGAGTTAACGTCTGGTGTAGGATGCTTGGTACTACAATTATTGGCCCTTATTTCATCTATGGTAGTCTAAACGGCACAACTTATGGCAACTCCCTCGGACGAATTCTTCGTTCTCTTCTGGATGAAGTGCCGTTAAGAACCAGAATGCTTATGTGCTGTCAACAGGATGGAAGTCCAACACATAATGCTTTGCTTGCACGTCGTGTTCTGAACCGAAGGTATCCTGCCAGATGGATTGGCCGAATAGAAACAGTTACTAGGCCTGCTAGGTCTCCTGATTTAAATCCTCTGGATTTTTTTCTTTGGGGATGCATTAAAGTCGTTGTCTATCGCGATATTCCAACAACTCCAGAAGACATGCAGAAACGTATCGTGCTTGCTTGTAATTCTCTTCAGCAGGCAACACTGTAAGCAGTAAAGAACTCTTTCATTCAACGACTGCACCAGGGTATCGGTGTCCAGGGTCACCACTTTGACCACATTTGAATGTTCTACTCCTGGGCAATGGTACCGGAGAGTCAAAGTCAATTTCGTGTTATGTTTTTACTTCGTTTTCATTTGTTTTCTGACAACTCCAGCAAGTGGATGAGTTTGTGATCCCGGGCTCAAAGTCAATGTTGTGTTACGTAATTAATAACATTGTGTTTCAGTGAATGATACATTGTAGTACATTTTTTAACAGAGTTTATGTATGACATGAAATATTCACACGCGAACATCTCCTAACATAAGCTCAAACTTTCATAAATTACTCAATACTGTAGTCGCATTTCGGCAACGACATGAGAACAGATCATTTTGGTACAAATTTGATCAGCGCGGTTTAACATAGGTGTTTACCAGAAGACAACTCCCGAGCGCCTGTCTCGACTCGTAGAGCTGAGGCATAAAGCCCTACCCAAACGCGCGGGAAATGTTGAAATCCCATTGATTAGTATGTTAAGCAGCCAACCAGACCATCTCGAGCACCTCTATACAGGGTGTTACAAAATGGTACGGCCAAACTTTCAGGAAACATTCCTCACACACAAATAAAGAAAAGATGTTATGTGTACATGTGTCCGGAAACGCTTAATTTCCATGTTAGAGCTCATTTTAGTTTCGTCAGTATGTACTGTACTTCCTCGATTCACCGCCAGTTGGCCCAATTGAAGGAAGGTAATGTTGACTTCGGTGCTTGTGTTGACATGTGACTCATTGCTCTACAGTACTAGCACCAAGCACATCAGTACGTAGCATCAACAGGTTAGTGTTCATCACGAACGTGGTTTTGCAGTCAGTGCAATGTTTACAAATGCGGAGTTGGCAGATGCCCATTTGATGTATGGATTAGCACGGAGCAATAGCCGTGGCGCGGTACGTTTGTATCGAGACAGATTTCCAGAACGAAGGTGTCCCGACAGGAAGACGTTCGAAGCAATTGATCGGCGTCTTAGGGTGCTACAGTACTAGCACCAAGCACATCAGTACGTAGCATGAACAGGTTAGTGTTTTGCATCCAGTGCAATGTTTACAAATGCGGAGTTGGCAGATGCCCATTTGATGTATGGATTAGCACGGGGCAATAGCCGTGGCGCGGTACGTTTGTATTGAGACAGATTTCCAGAACGAAGGTGTCCCGACAGGAAGACGTTCGAAGCAATTGATGGGCGTCTTAGGGTGCACGGAACATTCCAGCCTATGACTCGCGACTGGGAAAGACCTAGAACGACGAGGACACCTGCAATGGAAGAGGCAATTCTTCGTGCAGTTGACGATAACCCTAATGTCAGCGTCAGAGAAGTTGCTGCTGTAAACGGTAACGTTGACCACGTCACTGTATGGAGAGTGCTACGGGAGAACCAGTTGTTTCCGTACCATGTACAGCGTGTGCAGGCACTACCAGCAGCTGATTGGCCTCCACGGGTACACTTCTGCGAACGGTACATCCAACAATGTGTCAATCCTCATTTCAGTGCAAATGTTCCCTTTACGGATGAGGCTTCATTCCAACGTGATCAAATTGTAAATTTTCACAATCAACATGTGTGGGCTGACGAAAATCAGCACGCAATTGTGCAATCACGTCATCAACACAGATTTTCTGTGAACGTTTGGGCAGACATTGTGGGTGATGTCTTGATTGGGCCCCATGTTCTTCCACCTACGCTCAATGGAGCACGTTATCACGATTTCATACGGGATTCTTTACCTGTGCTGATAGAACATGTGCCTTTACAAGTACGACGCAACATGTGGTTCGTGCACGATGGAGCGCCTGCACATTTCAGTCGAAGTGTTCGTACGCTTCTCAACAACAGATTCGGTGACCGATGGAATGGTAGAGGCGGACCAATTCCATGGCCTCCACGCTCTCCTGACCTCAACCCTCTTGACTTTCATTTATGGGGGCATTTGAAAGCTCTTGTCTACGCAACCCCGGTACCAAATGTAGAGACTCTTCGTGCTCGTATTGTGGACGCCTGTGATACAATACGCCATTCTCCAGGGCTGCATCAGCGCATCAGGGATTCCATGCGACGGAGGGTGGATGCATGTATCCTCGCTAACGGAGGACGTTTTGAACATTCCCTGTAACAAAATGTTTGAAGTCACGCTGATACGTTCTGTTGCTGTGTGTTTACATTCCATGAATAATGTGATTTGAAGAGAAGTAGTAAAATGAGCTCTAACATGGAAAGTAAGCCTTTCCGGACACATGTCCACATAACATATTTTCTTTCTTTGTTTGTGAGGAATGTTTCCTGAAAGTTTGGTCGTACCTTTTTGTAACACCCTGTATTCGCGGTATTTCTAATGTCAACCAATCAGATTACCACAAGCAATTAAGACTAGAACTCTCGTAATTCTGAAACTAAATAAAATTTAATGAAAAGAAACCTTTTATAAAATCAAGCTCACTCAGACATACATCACAAATTCCCCTTCAGCACAACAATTTTTCACGCATACTTCTACGTAGATTTAACAAAATGTCACATTCTCACTTTATGTATGTCCTCCATTCACTGTCTCAGTCCCTTCAAACTCACTCACAATCAACACACGGTGAACAAATATTTTTCCAAAATAATTTTAATTACGTCAGAAATCTGTGGTAATGAAACTAAAGGAAATTCCAGAAAATTAGATTATATGAACCTATCCTCTTGGTCGTAGTTTCAATTGATACCATAGATGAGTACATTACAGCCCCTAACTCTGTTTGGCAATGCCAGCACAGTTACTAAGTGTTTTAGGTAAAAATTTACATCTCCGAAAGTACTGAAGTTATTGCTTTGAAATCTTAACAGTACGTTTGTGTTATCCATAGAATTTTATATACTAAGTATGAGAAATATCAATTAACATTTAATAGCACCTCTTCAGATTCATAGAGAGTATATGTAACGTATTGCACGCAGCGTTAGGTAAGAACACTGTTCGCTCGGCCCAGTAGCCAGCGTCAGATCTGCCAATGTGAGAACCAAAACCTGCTTTCCTCTGGGTTCCACGGCAAGCTACGCTTTCAATGCAAGATCTAACCATGCCGCTGCATCATCAAATATTAAATTGACTCACCTCTTTCCGAGCAAGCCAGGAAATCATTAACCGCTGCTTATCTAGTTTAGTTGCACAAGAAAAAGGACTGAAAGTTGTGTAATTATTCAAGTAAGAAAACTGTTTCGCTTCTGATATGTTGGACTTCGTATCCACTAAGATGCAGGTACTATATGCTAATGATAAATCGCAAACATGTTTGCCAAGTAGTGCTGGATTACAGTATTTCGTCAAAGCTCAAGACTATACCAACGAATTAGTATCCGAGTTACTTGTAATACTAATTAAATGAAATGATGTTTAAGTTCATATTCAATAAAAAATGAGATACTAGATCCAGGTGAATTCATTATTATTTTTTCAAGTTTATCACACATACAATCGGAACGAACTCACAGTTCATCTCTGTCAAAACCGAAAAACAACAGAAAATTAACTCTTGTCGCCAAAACAAACAGAGGCTAATCACAAAATGTCAATGGTCACTTATCCGTTCCCATTTCATAGATATTTATATCTTCCTAAAAAAAAACTAAATATCAATGCTAATTCCTACCTCTTCCTTGTCTTTCAGCTACATAATATCATTATTATTTCACCACATCTTTCCAAAGAAGTTTAACATAAATTTCAATCTCACTTCTTTATTATTTGTATCACAGAGTCATTTTAATGTCCAAGTTACTCATTTTGACAGTTCCTGGAATATTTATTTCGTCTTTTTGGCTGATGGAACTGTGCAAATCCGTCTTTAGTAGCTCTGCTTTAGTAGCACAGTCGTCAGTAACATTAGCATTGCTATCGCTCATTGAAGGTATTAATTGCGACTTACTGCTGATGTACTTTTCAAACGACCAGAATTTCTTTGAGTTTTCTACCAGATTCCGACACAGTTTCGTTGTGAAAACCACTAAAACCATCTCATACCGTAGTTCGCACTAGATTTCGAGCTTCCGTTAAACGTCGCCAATCTTGGGGGCTTTGAGTTCTTTTAAATTTGTCACGCTTTTTTCATTGCTTCTGCAACATTGTGCTGAGCTGCTTTATGTACCATGGTGGATCATTACCATATCTTATTAAATTATTTGGCACATATCTTTCAAGTGCCATCGATAATATTTATTTAAATTTGTACCACATATACTCTACGCTTACATAGTCCAATTAAGAGGAGTAGAGAGTATCTCTTAGGAAGGAGTAAAGCGAATTTCTATCTCCTTTTTTAAATAGATCAAGTTTTTGTTCATTACTGGAGTGGTTTTGGATGATACGGTATTCACTCTTGCTAAAACGATCTCGTGGTACCAATCCTAGTATCTGTCATAATGGTTCTTATTTGCTGAGGATTATCTGCTGCGAAGAGGTCAGTTATGTTACGATTTAGGATAACGTTTTAAACCTGCCACCGACTTTAAACACGTTTTTTGTCAATATATCGAGGGCAGACTGAAGTCGCCACTAACTATAATTGTATGGGTGGAATACCTATTACAGATGTGACCGAAGTTTTCTTTGAACTATTCAGCAACTGTATCATCTGAGAAGAGGAGTCGGTGAAAGGAACCACTTATTAATTTTTTATTATTATCAAGTGTAAGCTCTCCCCATGTTAACTCACATGAGATCTCTACTTTAATTTCACTAAAATGTAAAGTGCTTCTGACAGCTATAAACACTCCATCACCGATTGCATTTAATCTAGCCCTTCTGAACATGCTTAGATCCTTTGTAAAAATCTTGGCTGAACATATCTCCGCATTTAGCCAGCTTTCCGTAAATGTAACGATTTGATTTTTTTCTCGGTTGGAGCTCTTGTTCTTTCCCTATACAGCTACTACAAGAATGTCCTCGCCTTTTCCGTTGCTTTTAACTTCATTCTCTCCGACGTTGATTTCAGGACAGGAATAGCTTAACTTTTTAAACAGACACGAACTACACTCCTGGAAATGGAAAAAAGAACACATTGACACCGGTGTGTCAGACCCACCATACTTGCTCCGGACACTGCGAGAGGGCTGTACAAGCAATGATCACACGCACGGCACAGCGGACACACCAGGAACCGCGGTATTGGCCGTCGAATGGCGCTAGCTGCGCAGCATTTGTGCACCGCCGCCGTCTGTGTCAGCCAGTTTGCCATGGCATACGGAGCTCCATCGCAGTCTTTAACACTGGTAGCATGCCGCGACAGCGTGGACGTGAACCGTATGTGCAGTTGACGGACTTTGAGCGAGGGCGTATAGTGGGCATGCGGGAGGCCGGGTGGACGTACCGCCGAATTGCTCAACACGTGGGGCGTGAGGTCTCCACAGTACATCGATGTTGTCGCCAGTGGTCGGCGGAAGGTGCACGTGCCCGTCGACCTGGGACCGGACCGCAGCGACGCACGGATGTACGCCAAGACCGTAGGATCCTACGCAGTGCCGTAGGGGACCGCACCGCCACTTCCCAGCAAATTAGGGACACTGTTGCTCCTGGGGTATCGGCGAGGACCATTCGCAACCGTCTCCATGAAGCTGGGCTACGGTCCCGCACATCGTTAGGCCGTCTTCTGCTCACGCCCCAACATCGTGCAGCCCGCCTCCAGTGGTGTCGCGACAGGCGTGAATGGAGGGACGAATGGAGACGTGTCGTCTTCAGCGATGAGAGTCGCTTCTGCCTTGGTGCCATTGATGGTCGTATGCGTGTTTGGCACCGTGCAGGTGAGCGCCACAATCAGGACTGCATACAACCGAGGCACACAGGGCCAACACCCGGCATCATGGTGTGGGGAGCGATCTCCTACACTGGCCGTACACCACTGGTGATCGTCGAGGGGACACTGAACAGTGCACGATACATCCAAACCGTCATCGAACTCATCGTTCTACCATTCCTAGACCGGCAAGGGAACTTGCTGTTCCAACAGGACAATGCACGTCCGCATGTATCCCCTGCCACCCAACGTGCTCTAGAAGGTGTAAGTCAACTACCCTGGCCAGCAAGATCTCCGGATCTGTCCCCCATTGAGCATGTTTGGGACTGGATGAAGCGTCGTCTCACGCGGTCTGCACGTCCAGCACGAACGCTGGTCCAACTGAGGCGCCAGGTGGAAATGGCATGGCAAGCCGTTCCACAGGACTACATCCAGCATCTCTACGATCGTCTCCATGGGAGAATAGCAGCCTGCATTGCTGCGAAAGGTGGATATACACTGTACTAGTGCCGACATTGTGCATGCTCTGTTGCCTGTGTCTATGTGCCTGTGGTTCTGTCAGTGTGATCATGTGATGTATCTGACCCCAGGAATGTGTCAATAAAGTTTCCCCTTCCTGGGACAATGAATTCACGGTGTTCTTATTTCAATTTCCAGGAGTGTATTTGAAACAGTTAACGCAGAACAGGGAATCAGCGATCATAAAGCGGTTACAGCATCGATGATTTCAGCCGTAAACAGAAATATTAAAAAAGGTAGGACGATTTTTCTGTTTAGTAAAAGTGACAAAAAGCAGATTTCAGAGTACTTGACGGCTCAACACAAAAGTCTTATCTCAAGTACACATGGCGCTGAGAAGAAAATCCTACGAAATTCTGGTCTTATGTCAAAGCGGCAGGTGAATCAAAACAAAATGTTCAGACAGTCTGTGACCAAAATGGTACTGAAACACAGGATGACAGACTAATGGCCGAAATACTAAATGTCTTTTTCCAAAGCTGTTTTACAGAGGAAGTCTGCACTGTAGTTCCTTCTCTAGCACAGATGACAAAATGATAGATATCGAAATAGATGACAGAGGGATAGAAAAACAATTAAAATTGTTCAAAAGAGGAAAGGCCGCTGGATCTGATGGGATACCAATTCAATTTTACAGAGTACGCGAAGGAAGTTGCCCCCCTTCTTGCAGCGGTGTACCGTAGGTCTCTAGAAGAGCGTAGCGTTCCAAAGGATTGGAAAAGGGCACAGGTCATCCCCGTTTTCAAGAAGGGACGTCGAGCAGATGTGCAGAACTAAAGACCTATATCTATGACGTCGATAAGTTGTAGAATTTTGGAACACGTATTACGTTCGAGTATAATGACTTTTCTAGAGACTAGAGAAATCATTAAGGGTTTCGGAAAAGACGATCGTGTGAAACCTAGCCGGCGCTATTCGTCCACGAGACTCAGAGGGCCATAGAAACAGGTTCCCAGGTAGATGCTGCGTTTCTTGACTTTCGCAAGGCGTTTGATACAGTTCCCCACAGTCGTTTAATGAACAAAGTAACAGCATATGGACTATCAGACCAATTGTGTGATTGGATTGAAGAGTTACTACATAACAGAACGCAGCATGTCATTCTCAATGGAGAGAAGTCTTCCGAAGTAAGAGAGATTTCAGGTGTGCCGCAGGGGAGTGTCGTAGGACCGTTGCTATTGACAATATGTCTATATGACCTTGTCGATAACATTCGAAGTTCACTGAGGATTTTTGCGGATGATACTGTAGTACATCGAGAGGTTGTAACAATGGAAGATTGTACTGATATGCCGGAGGATCTGCAACGAATTGACGCATGATGCAGGGAATGGCAATTGAATCTCAATGTAGACAAGTGTAATTTGCTGCGAATACATAGAAAGAAATATTCTTTATCATTTAACTACAATACAGTGCGTCAGCAGCTGGAAGCAGTTAATTTCATAAATTATCTGGGAGTAGGCATTAGGAGTGATCTAAAATGGAATAACCATATAAAATTAATCGTCGGTGAAGCAGATGTCAGACTGAGATTCATTGGAAGAGTCCTAGGGAAATGCAATCCGAAAACAAAGGAAGTAGGTTACAGTACGCTTGTTCGCCCACTGCTTGAATACTGCTCAGCAGTGTGGGATCCGTACCAAATAGGGTTGATAGAAGAGATAGAAAAGATCCAACGGAGAGGAGCGCGCTTCGTTACAGGATCATTTAGTAATCGCGAAAGCGTTACGGAGATGATAGATAAACTCCAGTGGTAGACTCTGTAAGAGAGACGCTCAGTATCTCGGTACAGACTCTTGTTGTAGTTTCGAGGACATACCTTCAACGAGGAGTCAAGCAGTATGTTGCTCCCTCCTACGTATATCTCGCGAAGAGACCATGAGGATAAAATCAGAGAGATTAGGGCCCACACAGAGGCGTACCGACAATCTTTCTTTCCACGAACAACACGAGACTGGAATAGAAGGGAGAACCGATAGAGGTACTCAAGGTACCCTCCGCCACACACCGTCAGGTGGCCTGCGGAGTATGGATGTAGATGTAGAATATGAAAATAAAAACAGACCTGTAGCAGTTGTTTTTGTTCACGTAAATGACCGTTATTGATGATTATGCAGAGTTATTTTCAGTAAAATATTTAATTTAAATATATAGAGTGTCCGACAATATTTGCCCTAACTCTAACGAGCTATTATTAGTGATTTATGCCCTGCGTCTATGATATACTCTTTGAAGAGTACTGACAAACTCGTTAAGTTTCCATTGGTATTGTGTGTTTCAGTTCTCGAACCTGTCACTGGGAACATCATTATCGATTAAAATTGTAAAATGGCGGCATCAGTGAAGAAAATAAAACACACTGTGTTGTGTGTCTGGCTGAGACAAAATGTCCAGTCACGATGTAACGTCGTTTGAAGCAGCTTACGGGAAACCACCACTAAATGGCATGTTGACTGATGGAGGGATGCAATTTTTTCGTATATGGCTACAGCTGGAAAGAATAAAAACAGAGGTCGACCTTCAACATCTGCACCGTCGTAAACATCCGGACAGTATTTATTCGATGACTATCCATATCGGTGAGGGAAGCATCACCTCAGCTCCGGGTAGCAAAAACCCTGGTGCAAAGAGTCTTACACTAACTGTTCCAACTGTATCCTTATCAAATTCAGATTTTGTAACAGTTAAAACGATGTGATTATGAACAACGAGAATAATTTGCCAATAACATGTTATTCCATATTGCTGAGAATGAAATTTTTGTTACAGCATTTCTTCATGGAACAACGTTTCAGACAATTGGTGCTGTAAATAGACATAATATGAATATCTGAGCTAACAGAAACCCAAGGCTTGTGACGGAGCACATAGAGAAGAGCCCGAAGACCAAATGTGTCGTGCACGCTACTACACGATAAAGTTTTCGGCCCAATCTTTTTCGATGAATCATCTGTTACTGGTAACGTATACTTGGATGTGCTTCAGAGCTATGCTGTACCAGTTTCCAAGATGCAGGCCCATGTAATGCTTCAACAAGACGGAGCAACACCTGATTGGGCAACATGTGCTGCGAATCTTGACACGAATAATTTCTGTATCGGTGGATTGTAAGCGACTACCCAATTCCCTGAGTTAAAAAAAAACTATCATTTTTTTGTATGCATTTGTTAAATATTGTCTCTGTGTCGATGTTAATCATACAGTCGCAACCATTGTAAACTAGGACAAACATTCTGGGTTACACTGTAATGGTTCAGAGCCTATACTTACTTTATTGTTACAAAAAAAAATGCGTATTTCATGGTTCTTAGTTTATTTTTCGTGCTGTCCATGTCGTTACTAACAATATTCCTGATACTTTAAGGTCAACTGCAAACTTTAAAACTTTTCATACGCTTCTGCCAAATTCTGCATATATCTCATTAAACATAAAACGAATTCATACGTAATTCACCACTATGAATCTCGTCGATTCATTCCCATGCATTACAAATGTAGCAGTATTTTTTGAAAATGTTTTTTTCCCGCATTTCTTATCCGTATAGAGTACACACAAACACGATGATTTTCTAAGATTCTTGTATCAAAATCTACGAAAATTTTCTGACATAAACAGAATGCCATCAGTTCGAGCTAACTAGCAGAACTTCCCACTCTGGCTGAAACTATGCAATACTTTCGTCTCCGAAAATCTGCTACATGACCGGCACTATTATACGAGTATACTGTAGATGTCCCAACCACATGAATACTGAATCATATATTGGACTTCATTTACTTTCCGAAATATGATTCACAATTATTCATTCGTATCCAAATCAATGAAATAGCCATTTTCTTCTCAAATATTAATTTCTCCCCGAAGCTGAAAGTGACTTACGTTAGCATCTAAAACATAAGAGCTATTTGCTACCTACCTATTTGGAGTATGTAATATCTCTTTATATTCGATGAATTATTCTGATACAAGTCTACCCTTGAATGACGTTTACAAATTTTCTATCTTCATACTCGCAGAATCCATGCGAAAAGTAGTTCATACAATAGCTATGCCATGAGCGCATAAGTATTCTTTGTAGTACTCTCTCTGGTGGTTGTTAGAAAAAAAAAAAAAAATGCTTCCGGGATTGTCTTCGTGTCGATTAGCCTGAGCTTTGTTTTGAAGAACTGTAATCTGATTATTGAGATTTATCACAGAAGATAACTGATACGAACTGTACGATTAAAAAGGAAATATATATAGATTGCTCCATCATACAAAAGGTGTGTATTTGACATTTGAGAATTAATGATATTTATCGATATATTGCGTAGTTGTTAATCAGAAGGGAACTTCCGAAAGACTGGATACGAACCTGCATTTAATAATCCAAGAGCTCCATTACTTCTTCGGAAGGTTAAACTTCATCAAAGCCAAATATCCGCTTGATCTGAGGTTTCCCGACTGGTTATACAACGCTCCCAAAATTACGAGGCATTTTATTTGTGCAGATTAGCAGACTGCCGCAAAGCACGAGCCTGCAGAGAAGAAGAATCATCGCCTGATTTCATTCTAACAAGTAAAATTTCAGAATCATTTTGAGTGACTGAGCTATGACTGTGTTTCCTATCATGAATGATTGATTGCTCGAACGAATTAAGAGCTACAGAATTACGTAGATAGGAGAAAAAATTACAGTGGCGCCAGTGTGTCAGGACTCTCTTGGATTGTTATATATTATATGCATTTTTTGTTTCATGAAAACCAACGAGAACGAGAGGCAACTAATCTGAAGAGAGATCGGGTGCCCATAGTAAAACATTGCTGATGCCAAGAAACGATTTCAACTATTGGACAACACTGAGACTACAGAACAAGGCCAGAGAAATCAAATTTTTTTATCCTGTAGTTAAAATAGTTTGAAATCAATTTAGAAAGAACTTTTTTCCAGATAGTAGTTAGATTGTAAAACTGTATATTGTGTGATTTTCGTATCTGGACATTGAACTTTATACCATCTGTGAAGTAATTTGAAAGTTAAGTGTGTCTACGACAGTAAATTTGAAATTGTATTTAGTGACTAGAACCTGATATTGACAGTTATTTAATGGTATTGAATAGAGCGGCATTTAAAATGTCATTGAATCAGCAACGAGACGGGCTACAGCCTTCAGCTGTTTGCGCAGAAGCAGAGGCCACGGATAGCAATTCTGAGACTGTTGTGGCTAGCGGTAGCAATATAAATAATCCCGCTGGTTCAGAAAACATTCATACAACAGCTGATCAGGCTGTTGTTGACACATTAGTTGTTATTATGCAACAGTTGTCTCTATTAGCCGAAGGCCAAGCGGAGGTAAAACGAGACTTATCCGTTATACAAAATGAACTCCAAAATCAGTTAGCCGAAAATAAACAGAATTACAAAATCAGTTAAGAGCAACCTTTACCGAATTAGATCAGAGATTAAATACCCAGACACAGGGAATAAAAGAACAGGCAGAAAGGACCGAACAGAATCTTATTGCTCAAATTGAGTAGGTCCGCCAACAATGCCAAGAAAACAATAGTAAATTAAAAGCGGATCTAACCGAATATGTATCCGTTAAAATTGACACAATACAAAAACAAGTAGAACTGTTTCCTCAAGTAATACAAGTTCAAGAGGACATACAGTGTTCCGTAGCTATGATACCAGAAATTATAGAATCCCAAGATAATCTAAAGAAGCAATTTGACGAAGTGAAGGAAAAACAGGAGACAGTGGAACATAGAATGAATGTACTTGCGGGAAAGTTTTCAGAAATGACATTAGAGCGGCAAAATTTTCCTTCGGAAACCGTAGAAGAAACTGTGAAAGTAGCTTTACAGTCAATTTCAGCGAGTTCCGAGGAGAATTTTTTCAACAAAGGGTTAAAGGAAGTTCGAGAACAACTTAGCGAAGAATTCTCGCGTTGGAAAGAAAATATCGAAAGATCACTAAATCTCTCGCAGGAGGATTTAGAAACAGCGAGAAGTAGGAAACAAAATTCTCAATCTGGGCGTGACATTCCGTCCACGTCAAGATTCGATGTAGACAGAACTGGAACGTCACAAGTTAGATTCGATATAACGGATAGCCACAGGGAAAAGTACGAACAGGATGATTTTTGGAATCGTAGTACCGTTGAGGAGAAGATGATTAAGTAGAGACAATTTCAAATCTTTAATCCTGACAAAAAGAATGTTCATCCTGCAGTCTTTATTCGAAGTTTCAGAGGTCTATTTCCACGATATTGGACAGAATGGCAAAAGATTAGTTTTGTATCTGGATATATACAAGGATCAGGAGCATAGTGGGCATCCGAACAAACATCTTCTTGTAAATGTTACAAAGAATTTGAGCAGGCTTTTCTAACAAAATACTGGTCGGCCAGAATACAAGAAACACTTAGGCAGGAAGTATTATGTCCTGAGCCTTTCTCATTTTTTAGAGGATCTCTAAAGAGATATTTTAAGAAATACATTAATAAATCTTTGTATTGGGATGTACCGATTCCTTTGCCGGATATACTTAGAATACTCAAGTCCAGACTACCCACCAGTATAAGGAATCAGCTGTTATATATCAATGATAAGGATATAGACTCATTTATGACTACGCTTGATCGTATTGATATAATTGAGGAGGACAATAAAAGGGCAAGAGAAATGTCATATCAAAGAAGAGCAATAGAAGCGAATCCGAGATGCAACTCGAGTGGGAATGGCAGTAATGGTAGCAGTAACAATAATCATAACCAACTACACTCTCCGAGGAGACTTAGCAATGGACAAAATGCAAACAATAATTATTACCATAATGGAAACTTTAGTAATGGTGCAGCGAGGGGCTATTTTAGGAACAGTAGGAATTTTAATCGATATAATCTAATGTATGGCAACACAGGACAGTTCTACCAACACCAGCAGAACACCAACAATAATTACACGAATCAAGCAAGACTACATAGACAGAATTCATCACAACAACGTATAATCGCTGAAGTAGCTGAAGAGACAAATACCAATCGGACCAACAATCAGTCAAACTAAACATGACCGCATCGTGCCCCGGAGGAGCGGTCAGGGGATCTGTTAGTGGCGAAACAGTAAAATTACAATTGTTAAGATATAATGATGGTGAGCTGTTGACTGAAGAGTTAACAAAGGATTTAATAACGTGTCATAATGACAGATCGAGTGTTCCGGTATTGGAAGTATTTGTTGAAATAGAGGAAGTTCCAACGAATGTTATATTAGACACCGCCGCTTCCGCCAATGTCATCTCAGGCGCTTTTTTTTCGGAGAATTATTAGGAAGAAGAAGTACCAATTTTGCCAGTACAGAACTGCAAAATCATCGGAGCTGTTGGAGCACGCTCTCCCAATGTCAAAATACAAACACAATTAGAGATGAAAATGGGAAATGTAGCAATAAAATGCACGTTCCTTGTAGTGGAGAAGTTATTAGTGGACTCTATTCTTGGTATTGGGAGTATGCAGAAGTACGATTGTCAGATTGATTTTTTGGAAGGAATAGTTAAATTTAGATTAAATGAAGAAGAGAAAGGAAACGGTGCATGAGAAATATTGTCGCGGTGCCATAATTCAATTAATTGACACTACAAACGGTCGTTGGAAGGAGCTTTCAAAGGATTTCATACAACGGGAGGACTTTAACCAAACAACAATGATAAAAGCTAGTGAGTCAAATCAGCTTACCGGAGAACAAAGGCAGCAGCTTCATTATTTGTTAGAGGCATATGAAGAGATTTTTGATGAGAAACCAGGAATTATTAATGGGTATATTTGTCACCTACAAGTGAAGCCACATCAGACTTACTGTTACACGCACTATCCGATCCCCTGGCGTTTAAAACAATCCGTTCAAAGGGAGATAAATAGAATGTTAGAATGGAACTTGATTGAGCCATCAACTAGTCCATATTGTTCTCCGCTCTTAGTCGTCCCAAAACCTGGAGGTAACGTTAGATTAGTTCTGGATGCGAGAGAGATTAATAAAATAATAGTACCTGTAAGAACTCATCCGGAAAATATAGATGAATTAATTCAAAATTTCCAGGATGTTGCGTACTTAACTAGTGTTGATTTGAGAAGTTCGTACTGGCAGGTCCAAATGGATGAAGAATCTAGGAAATATACCGCATTTATCTATGCTGGGAGAAGTTACCAATTTAGAGTTGTCCCGTTCGGACTTAATATTAGTGCCGGAATATTTATTTCAGCGTTGGATTATGTTCTTGGACCAGAACTGCGTAGTCGTATAACCGTGTTTGTTGACGACTTATTAATAGCCACGAAAACATGGGAAGAGCATTTGCATATTCTGGAAAGGATTTTTTCTGTTTTCAAGAAAACCGGAATTACAGTAAACTTAGAAAAGTCTCATTTTGCTTTACCAAAAATTAAGTTCTTAGGACATATGATAGATGCGAAAGGTATCCTGCCTACCGAGAAGAAGATAAGTGCAATTCGAAATTTTCCATCACCACGGAATAAAAGACAGCTGAAGGGATTTATAGGTATGGCATCGTTCTTCCGTCGTTTCATAAAGACTCAAGCCATGAATTCTGAGGCATTAAACCGGTTTCTACGGAAGGATGTGCCATGGCAATGGACTGAAGAATGTGAACTACCTTTTCGAGACATTAAAGACCAACTCGTTAACGCATCCTTATTATATCACCCTGATATGAATAGTGAGTTCTGTCTGTCCACGGATTCATCGGATGTTGGATTAGGTGCTTGTCTCTTCCAAATAAGGAAAATAAAAGGGGTACCAACATTCCGTCCGATAGCATTTGCTAGTCGAGTGTTATCGCCCTGTGAAAGAGCCTATACGACCACAGAACTTGAAGCACTTGCGGTTATCTGGGCATTCAAGAAGTTTAACTATTATTTATATGGTTCGAAAACGATTGTGTATTGTGACCATCAATCACTAACCGTTTTGCAAACATGTAAATTATTACATCCTAGACTGTCACGTTGGACAATGACACTACAACAGTACCAATTTAAAATTATTCATGTGTCTGGCAGAGAAAATATTATTGCGGATGCACTGTCAAGATCCCCAGAAGGTTTAACGCCGGAAATAGAATCAGTAAATACTTCGGATTTTCCAGTATTACTGTTGCAGGACAATATCTACAAGACTTATTATGTACATCTTTGTAGAGATATGGGAAATTTACAACGAAAAGACCCTCGATGGAAGAAGATAATTCAGCTAAAGGAACAACAAAATTCAAGTGCTAGTTTAGATCATTATAAATCATTAAATGGAGTATTATTCTTCAGATGTGGGAAGGACAACAATCCACGGTGGCGTGTATGTATCCCGAAGGAATATGAGCAAAAATTAATTTGGGTTACCCAATTATCATGGGGACATTTTGGTGTAATTAAATGTGCCAATAAAATAGGAGCATACTGTTATTTTCCGACTATTCGGAGAAAAGTGCACCAAACAATACAAAACTGTTTACTCTGTCAAAAGGCAAAACCGGATAATAGAGGTAGTAAGCATGTTCTGCACTCAATTATTCCACGAGAGCCAAGGACGTTAATTTCGTGTGATATCTGCAGCCCTCTCCCACGATCAAGAGGAGGAGTCAAATCCATTGTTAGACTCTTTGACGTGTTTACAAAATATGTAAAACTATATCCATTAAAGTGTGATACTGCCAGAGCTGTTGTAGTGAGATTGGTGCGTGGCTATCTTCCTCATGTAGGTTTACCGAAATCCATAATTACAGATAATGCCAGAATTTTTACTGGATTTAAATGGAAGCAAACATTAAAACAACTTGGTATTCGACAAATTTTGACATCATGTTACCATCCACAAGATAGTCCAATAGAACGAGTTTTCCGAGAATTAAACCGATTTATGCGTACATACTGTCACAGTAAACAAACATCATGGGATGATTATTTGTCAGAATTTGAACAAATATTTAATAATCTGACACATACCTCAACTAACTTTACTCCAACAGAGCTTATGTTTAGTCAGATTGAAAAGAACTTCTGGATAAACCATCTGCCAAAGTATGAAGACCAGAATTTAAAATGGGAGGAAAAGATTCGACTCGCACTTGTCAATTTAACTAAAAAGGCAATACAACGGAAATTGACATATGATAAACGGATTCACCGGATTCAGACGTTTCATCTTGGAGAAAAGGTTTTATTGAGGCGACACATCCATTCCTCGAAACTGATGAAGAACATAAAGAAATGGAATCTTATCTATACCGGATCATATGTTATTGTAAATATACCAAATCCTGGATCATACTTGTTGGCATATCCCGAATCGAAAAGAATAAAGAGATTATTCCCGCATAATGATATTAAGAAATTTTTTGAAGGATCGTAGATCTGTGGTACCAAATATGGAGAAGAATTTAGAGTGGAATTTGACTATGAGTCGAATGTGTATATAAATATCAAGAAGTTTATGTTTTCTAGAGGTTAAGAGACAGTGAGATTACTCCTGTGATGGGTTAAGAGACAGTGAGATTACTCCTGTGATAGGTTAAGAGACAGTGAGATTACACCTGTGATAGTTTAGCACAAAAATTTTAAGATAGGTAGAAGGATTTGTTAATTACCAGTGTTTGTAAGTGTGGACTATGAGCAGAAGCCACAGTGATATACAATGAAAGTGCATCTACATTTCCTCAAGACACGGCACTTATGTGAGAATTGCGTGTGAAACTTGAACAGTGTGGGATATGTAGGTAAATACGCTGTGTGTGTATGATGTGCGCTGTTCGCGCAAGAAAACAAATGAACTGTGAAATGAAGCAACAGTCGATAATGTCACTGTTGCAAACAATTGAAGAAACTCTCTGGTTGCGTGAGAGAAAATTATTATAATTTTTAGATTTTTCATTATGCCTTCTTTCCTAGGAGAATTAATTTAAGAATTTTAATTAACATTTTAAGAATAGCAGTTTGTGTGTTTCATTTTATGGACATAATTGTTGTAATATATTTCCATAAATGTTCATGAGAGGATGAAGAAGATTCTGCGAGTGGATGATTTGTTAAATGAACATACGTCATCATTAATGATATTTATTTGCAAGTGGATCTATAAATCAATTAATTAAAAGAATAATGAAAATTTTTCAAATTATTCCTTTTGTGGAGTCAGTGTCATACGCCTATGTTTAAAATTTTTCGTCAGGTGTAAAGTTAAATTTTATCCATAATTTCGTAATTGAAAGCAAACCTCGGACAGATTCAATGCTCTACTTCCACCTGCACTATAACAAAACGAAGATTAGATTAAAAACTTTTTGAGAGGAATACATTCGATATGAGCTACAACAAAATTTAAATACTCACAGTCTATTTGGCAATATTTTGGACAATCAGCAGTTGTAATTGGTATTGAGGACTACAAAAAAATTCGCAATTGTCAGGACTGATGGATGTTCCAGTCTAGTACAGATGGAAGAATATAAGAATCCACTCCGATTTTGAGTTCAACGATGAAATATGGACTTCGTTGCCTTAATCCACTCTCTTCCAGGGATTTATTCAGTCAGAACCTTTTCTTATTCCACTTTAAACTTGTTTCATGTTCACGTCCCTGACCATCTGTTCCTGAGATCATCTTCCTGTTTCTACGGCACATTACCAGCTTCTATCCTGTACCATAAGCCATCGCCTGTCCTCCGTGCCGCCTCCACCAAACGCTGTACGTCACCTACCCGGCGTCCGTACCCTGTGTTCCTGTTCCATCGACTTCACAACGAGATCGCCGGCTATATCGTCGAAAGAACAATTTTGAAATTTTTTTTGAGCAATATTGTAAAATTTTTTTGGCTACCAGGCACTTTTCCTTCGATCTAATCTATGGAGCTTCTATATATTTCAAAATTACTGGATTTAGGCTTTCCTATCTTCTTTAATACCTGAGCTGGGGTCTATTCTTCCGGGTTTTCCAGGGTTTCCCTGTGAAGGCCAGTTCCCAAATGGGTAGACCTTTTTCGTAATTACACCAATCTGGTTATGTACTCGGGATGCGGTTATACCCCGGTACATGTAAAAGCTACAGCTTAGGTATTCTCGTAACTTATTGTCTTAACATGTTACCCATACTCTCTATAGTAAAATTATACTAATTCAAATTTTTTCTGTTAGCTCGCAAAGTGTATTATCATTAACTTTGCTCGCTGCGAGGGGCAATTGTAATATCTCTTTATATTCGATGAATTATTCTGATACAATTCTACCCTTGAATGACGTTTACAAATTTTCTATCTTCATACTCGCAGAATCCATGCGAAAAGTAGTTCATACAATAGCTATGCCATGAGCGCATAAGTATTCTTTGTAGTACTCTCTCTGGTGGTTGTTAGAAAAAAAAAAAAAGAAAAAAGCTTCCGGGATTGTCTTCGTGTCGATTAGCCTGAGCTTTGTTTTGAAGAACTGTAATCTGATTATAGAGATTTATCACAGAAGATAACTGATACGAACTGTACGATTAAAAAGGAAATATATGTAGATTGCTCCTTCATACAAAAGGTGTGTATTTGACATTTGAGAATTAATGATATTTATCGATGTATTGCGTAGTTGTCAATCAGAAGGGAACTTCCGAAAGGCTGGATACGAACCTGCATTTAATAATCCAAGAGCTCCATTACTTCTTCGGAAGGTTAAACTTCATCAAAGCCAAATATTCGCTTGATCTGAGGTTTCCCGACTGGTTATACAACGCTTCCAAAATTACGAGGCATTTTATTTGTACAGATTAGCAGACTGCCGCAAAGCACGAGCCTGCAAAGAAGAAGAATCATCGCCTGATTTCATTCTAACAAGTAAAATTTCAGAATCATTTTGAGTGACTGAGCTATGACTGTGTTTCCTATCATGAATGACTGATTGCTCGAACGAATTGAGAGCTACAGAATTACGTAGATAGGAGGAAAAATTACAAGTGTACAGCTGACAAGCAGTAACTCTATTGTCGTAGACGTAGTATCGTTATCATTCCACCATACCCGTAAAAAATGATTTTTAGAGAATCTCTAAAAACGGTATTGTGTTCCTAGTGCAAGAATGCTTGATCATTGCTCGGAACGATATGTGTATTCATCTGCTTTCGTACGTTTGATTTAGTTATGTGAACTGGACAATATGAATGAGGGGAGATATCTGGCATGCTGATTTGTTGAACAACGTAACAGATCTCTCTGTCTCTGTTTTTGTGTATTGTGAAATATGTATGCAAATTTGTGTTTGCATAACACTACCATACAGCTCTCTGATTTTCACGGAACGCAGAACATACGTAGTACAGGCCGTCACGCATGGAGTACTTCGATTGCGAGTAATTAAAAAGTCCTGCAACACGGTTCTTCACACTGTCATTTCAGCACAGTAGCAAAACGTTATCTGCGAAACAGCCATTGACTCATATCTTCGGCTGAAAACTGTCGATGTCAGAATTGTCTGCATAGTGTACACGCGAATGTAATGTGGATACAAACGGTGTTTCCAGGGATTGTGAGAAAAATTCTCAGTAATGAAGGACAATATCAAATGTATCAATATGAGGGAGGGAACACTGGTACAGAGACGACTGAGTCGTAGAAAGTGAGACAATTTGGTAAGTAACGTTGGTCCTCTGGCAATTGAAATACCCAAAAAGACACTTGTTTTTACCAAGTTGACCACAGAGTAGGCGTTCCTCCCGAGTACCTTCCGGGTGTTCACAAGGTATATACAGAACCAGCTGGCGTCACTCATGCTGTAATCAGACGGGTGCGCGAAGATCAAGAGGGATATATGCTAAGAGCGTGAGAAGTAAGTCTTTAAGAAACACAGTATTCACTGGTGCAGCTAAGAGAGGAAGAGGCAGATGTGGGTCTATTAACCAATCATGGACTACACCTGCTCGTAAATCCATTGCAAATTTGTATTGATGTTACTAGAGTGGAGGGGCTCTCAAATCCCTATACGTGACAACTGCGACTATAGAATATTCCGTCTGTGGTAAAGCAGGCTTCGTTCGAGACAATTATACCCCAAGAAAGGTGAGAATCGACCATACACAATTCAGAACGCAGTGGCTTAGAATTACGAACCTGCAATATTTAAAATCTGCACTTTTGTGTAATTACTAAAAGTGTAGCTGTGTTTACGTAATGCCTTGCACGCATTAGTTTACACGGGCAAGGCGCCTCAACCACGCGAACACGCACTGCTTTTTCCAAGTCAGTAGTCCGTACGATACGTTTTCCTCTTCGGTAGATGTATTGTGGTACGCCGTCCTCTCTTTCCCTTACTCTCTGGAACAACCTTAGAAATGTCATGTGCATCGTATATTTATTACGTGGCTACTTAGCTCAATACAAATTGAGAGCTTGTTTCAATTATCGCTCGCTGTGTATTTTATTCAGCACTTTACATTATTGATCACAAAAACATAATTCACGAAACAAGTAGCTTACAAAAGACCCGTTCGACCGATTCTTGTGTACTGTTCGCGAATTTAGGACCCAAATCAGTTTCTACTAAGAGCAGGGACAGAGAAGATCCACCCAACAGGGGGGACGCCTTTTGTCACGTAGGGTTGCCAGATACTCCGTTTTTTTCCCGGATTTATCCGTTATTTTGTCTAATTTTGGCACTCAATTTTTTCTTTCCCCAGAGTCACTAAAAATCCGTTATTTTTAGGTTCATGTTCACTGAAATACTTCCCTGCCTTTCAGAAGAACATTAAACGCTGGGGAACCATAACGTGGTTGTTTGCATGAAAATGTGTACCATAAATGTTCATGATGGTTACAGATACGAGCTGGTAACACACACAACCATTCACTTCTTGAGAATAAATGAATAGCTGTTAGTGCCAGACTACAGTCTATGCGCTTAGAGCAGGTGTTTTGCTCTTATTTTGCTTCAGACATATAGGTAAAATTTGGTAGGCTTCGTGACTACAACGTATTGTTTTCACCTGCTGACATTCTTAGCGATCTAATAGTTATTGCATTACAAAAGATTTTAATTTAATAATATTTCTTATCACACCTAAGTAACACACACAAACATAAACGTCCCAATAACGCACTTTCGGAAAACGTTGCTACGTCCGTGTGTCATTCCTACCGTTGAATGGTTCAAATGGCTCAGAGCACTATGGGACTTAACTTCTGAGGTCATCAGTCCCCTATAACTTAGAACTACTTAAACCTAACTAACCTAAGGACATCACACACATCCATGCCCGAGGCAGGATTCGAACCTGCCTCCAGACTGTAGCGCCTAGAACCGCTCGGCCACTTCGGCCGGCTCCTACCGTTGAAGGGTATTGGTTACGTAGGGCAGCCGTTGAGAGCAGTGTACAAGAAAGAGAGACAGAGAGAGAAAGAAATACTTCCTCATTTCTTCTCGCCTTGCAGCAGCAATTACTGTATCACTATCCCTTTCTTTCCAGACGACATGCCTACGACGCGCATAGACTGCAACAGCCACAAGCTGTTGTTGCGTAGCCTGTTAACGATTATTAAGCATTATTGTCAATATTATCAATTTCTGTTCACCTGCGGACAGATGTACACAGTCTCGTATTTTCACTAACAGTATTAAACAAGGGAATTTACGTACCAGTGTAGTAAAATGGCTGTTTCAATTAGTTTTATAACGAGTGAACGTGAATTGAAGATTCCCACAAGACTCTTGCAAAGAAAAAACTGAAATCTAAACAATCTCAAGTGTATCCGAAGATTTTGAAAATTACGTTTTCTTGGGTTAGACCGGGACCGAACGAATATCGGGCTTTTGTGTTTTATGCAGAAACGATTTTAGCATTTTTCAAGACACACAAAACGACTTGCACCAACATGGCTAATGTAAGAGACATGCATAAAAAAGTAGTGTTGTATCAAAGAAAGTGCAGAACTATTTAGTAAGTAAAAGAATACAACGGAACATCATTACGGCGCTTCAAGTGAACTGCGTTCGTGTATCATGCAGTGAAACACAGCCACAGTTACTCCAGTTTGGACTGTGGAAACAAGCTCCTTTCATACATTTTCGAAGATTCTGAGATAGATTCAAGGATTTCTTGTGGTCTAACAAAAGCTGAAATGTTGGTGAAGAATGTGCTGGCTCCTTAAAGTGTGAACGAATTATTAAACATTTCCAGAGGCTAAAAATAACTTGTTTTTTTCTTTGGCAACAGACGCATCAAATAAGGGCAACAAAAATATATTTCCTGCTAGCATTCGCTATTTTGACCCACTTAAAGGAGAATAAAACGGACCTCTGAGTTTCACTGAAGAAGCTGATGAAGCATCTTCTGGAGTGACTGATTTGCAATTTTACCAGATTTTCTGTATTTTAAACGCCAATCAATGACTTGGCTGCATGCTTCCCAATTTCTGGATCATTGCTAAACCACCCCTCCACTACTTCCCTAGTACCATATACTAAGTTGCGAATGAAGATAGATGACTGTACAGTACGTACATTCACTGCTAATGCTTGGACATATACACCAAAGTGTACTAGACAGCGTCCTATACCGATACAGTTAGGTTACCTATATATTTGTAGCACTTCGATCATAGTGCAAAATTTGCGATTAAGAGTGGCCATCTTTCCCTATGTGGATGAAAGTCACAGAATATTCTCGAATTCATAAGATAAATTTGGAGACTGAAAGATCTCCCAGCATTGTCTTTGACCAACCCTCCCTGCAACACTGTCGCCGATTTAATTTTCAACTGCCCAGAAGTAGGAGGGTTTTTACTGGCAGCAGGAGTATGCAGGTCCGGCAGTTGCACACGACAGGACGTGGACACTTGGGAGAGAGAAAGAGCGTGTGTTTCGAAGGAATTTCTCGGGCGTCACACATCAAAGGGTTGCCGTCGCCTGACGCTTTCTTTGGGAATTAGCGCGACATTCAGTCTCTGCGCGTCGCAGGAGTCGGCTGGTTGTGCACCAGCCAATATCAGAGCGGTCGCGGGCCGGAGCGCTCAGTGGCGTGAAGAAATACGCGAAGCGGCCGGCCCCGCAAAGCAGTCGGTGCATGGGCGATCCTGTGGTCCGTGCGAAGGAATTTTAACAGTGTAATTACGTGCGGTGAGTTATGTTGACGGTATTCTTTGCGCGATCGGAATAAAAAAAGCGGCACAATTGTTTAAATATTTCATACTGTCTTGTCACCCTGAAAACGTTTAAATAAACATTGTTTTATACAATGCAGTCAATATCAGAGCAAATTCTTTAAATAAAGAAATAAACTATATTCCAACCACTGCCTTGTATCCCATAAATCGCTAAAATAAACAATTTCAACATATTTCCTTGCCTACCAGAAATTGTTTAAACAATATCCTATAGACTCAACCGATTCCCCACCAAACAGACAATCAACTGGGTCCTCCCTTCCACCCCCATTTCCAGATGGAGGTGGGGAGGGAGAGGACTGGGGGATTCGCAAGAGGGGACATGTTAATTGATCAATCGCTTTAATTAATTAGTCAATCAAATTAATAGATTTGGGAGGGGCTATTCGAATAACTCAAGTCTGAAAGTGTACTTGTGTTGGTGGTAGGGAGGGGAGGTTTCCAGAGGAGTGGTGGAGGAGGAGGGGGGAGGGGTGGTGTGTTCCTTAGAAGGACAGATTATCTCCACAGGATCATAAATCAACCCCATAGTCCACTTAGCAGAACAATAGGTTAAGTGGAGGGGGTCATAAATCAGTCAAGTTAGCCCCTGGATGTATGTAATCAGCACTATATAAGTGTGCTGATCCCTGCTAAACCCTAATACTACAGTAAAGGGGAGGAGTGGGATCAATAATACCCTCCATCACACATCCCAAGGCGACTCGCAGAGTACAGAAGTACACTATCTGATCAAAGATATTTGGACATCTATTACTGGGTATTAATAATTTGCCTTTACAATAGCTTGAACACTCGTCGAGACGCTTTCAATGAGATGTCTGTATTTTTATGTAGGAATATGAAACCGTTCCACCTCAAGAGCCAAAACCAGAGAAGGTAGTTATATTGGACACTGGTGTCTGGAATGAAGTCGACATACTAATTAATCTCAAACGTTTTCCACTGGGTTCACGTCAGGGCTCCGAGGAGGCCAGTCCATTTTATGAATGTTAATGCCCACAGACCAATGCCTCACAGATGCTGCTTCACAACAGGGTGCATTGTCATAGTGACACAAACAATCATTGTGTCCAAACTGTTCCTCTATTGTACGCAATTCACACGTTTACAAAATGTGTTGATAACCATTTGCATTAAGCGTTTTCTGTAGTGCAGTAAGGGACGTACATCGTAAAAACAGAAAACACCCTCATATCGTACTTTACTGTTGACCCTGCACATGACGGCAGATACCGTTCTCCAGGCATACGCCATATCTAAACCCTCTCATCGGAATGCTTCGGGGTATAGCGTGATTCATCGCTCCAAGCAACGCGTTTCCAGTCACCCATTGTCCAGTGGTATCGCTCCTTACACTACCTCAAGAGTCGCTTAGCACTGACTTCAGAAATGTGAGACTTATGAGGAGCTGCTGGACCGTTGTACCCCAGTCATTTTAACTCGCTGCGCATAGTTATTGTCCTAGCTTTACCACTGGTAGCAATTTGGTACTCAGGAGTGGTTCCTACCGATGATTTCATGAGATTTTTCTAAACTACCGTCCTTAATGATCGGCGGTTACTCTCCATCAATACGTGAGCTCTTCCTGGTCTGGATTAGATGTGATTGTTCATTCTAATTGCCACTTCACCGTCACATCACCAACAGTCGACTTGGTCAGGATCAGAAGCGTTCAAATGTCGCTAATGGGTCTGTTAATCAGCTGATATCCAATTGACTAGTACATGTTCTGAGTCACTGAGCTCCCCTGATCGACTCTTTCTGCAGTTACTGCTTCTCTACTGACAACGCAGTACTCTCCGCCTAATGCTATACTGGTTGGTCCGCCTGTCCTGACATCTAGTGTCAATTCTGCATTACGTATGAGTGACTGGATACTTTTCATCAGATAGTGTAGATGAGAGCGTTGTTTCCTATTCCAGCCAGTCTCGAGGTACACCTGTACTTTGCTTTGCTTGCCTAGCGATGTAAGCAATTACATACATAATAAATCAGTTAATTACATGGTAGAAACAGTAATTCGTAGGCTCACGTATTCCATGTTCTAAGATACGTCTCAGCCATTTACGACTTTCCGACATTCCTGAAAGTTTGTATCCTAATTACGGGATTACCCTGTGTGCTAAATTTGCGACCACAATGTTCCGATGTTGTCCACAACTAATATATATCCGAGAAACTATGGAACTGCGTCGAAAAGAAAATTAATAACTGGAAGAGCTATGGTAAGGTAAGGGTGATAAGATTATAAAACATATCTGAAGCTCAGTATTTTAGTGTTAACTACGAGAGGGTTTTTAAAAAAACATGTTACACATTATTATGGTAGGCCAAGTAGCTTTTATCGAATTTTGCAGTACACTTCAATGCGGCTCAGATACAGGATATCATTTTTCTTCATAGTCACGAAGATTCTATAAACAACACTAGCAACGTTGAACCAGTCATCCAGTTCCTCAACAACAGAAATCAGCTTCTTGGTCACGGATCCATTCGAGAACCGCTGTATTAAAAGTGGTATCTATGAAGTGGTTCGTTCTATAGAGTGACTTGTTACGTAATAGTCACCAGTGTGTGAGATCTGTAATGTGGGTGGGTGGCTGTGTCGAAACTAAAAGGAATAACACTGTTTACTGACCAGCGAAGCCTCTCAAAGCACACTGTTTGATAAAATTTTAACATCAGGTAGGACGACTTAAATGATTAAAACCAATTATCACTTCAGCCACACGATAATCTCGCTGAAAAACACTTAAAACTGATGGCCTCATTACTCCAGACCATGTCTACTGCTATACCAGTGGAGGTAAGTACCCACAACAAAAACAGTTTTGCATCACCTCGGTTCCGAAGGTTCCGAAACCTGTACAGAAACCTGGAATAGAGATCAACATAAACATCATTTCCACCCTTTTCACTGCTCATGAAAACCACACATTGCTTGTTGTACCACCATACAGCGAGGCCTTCAGAGATGGTTGTCCAGACTGCTCTACACAATGGTACCTCTAACACCCAGTAGCATGTCCTCTTGCATTGATGCATGCCTGTATTCGTCGTGGTATACTATCCACAAGTTCATCCAGACACTGTTGGTCCACATTGCCCCACTTCTCAACGGCGATTCTGCGTAGATTCCTCAGAGTGGTTGCTTGGTCACGTCGTCCATAAACAGCGCTTTTCAATCTATTCCAGGCATCTTCGGTAGGATTAATGTCTGGAGAACATGTTGGCCACTCTAGTCGAGTAATGTCGTTATCCTGGAGGAAGTCATTCACAAGATGTGCATCATGGGGGCGCGAATTGTCGTCCATGAAGACGAATGCCTCCCCAATATGCTGCCTATATGGTTGCAATATCGGTTGGAGAATGGTATTCACGCATCGTACACCCGTTACGGGGCCTTCAAAAAAATGGTTCAAATGGCTCTGAGCACTATGGGACTCAACTGCTGTGGTCGTAAGTCCCCTAGAACTTAGAACTACTTAAACCTAACTAACCTAAGGACATCACACACATCCATGCCCGAGGCAGGATTCGAACCTGCGACCGTAGTGGTCGTGCGGTTCCAGACTGTAGCGCCTTTAACCGCTCGGCCACTCCGGCCGGCTACGAGCACTTCCATGACCAACAGCGGTGTATGTCGGCCCCACATAATGTCACCCCAAGACAGCAGGGAACCTCCACATAGCTGCACTCTCTGACCAAAGTGTCTAAGGCGTTTAACCTGATCGGGTTGATTCCAAACACGTCTCGGACGATTGTCTGGTTGAAGGCATATGCGACACTCATCGCTGAAGAGAACGTGATGGTAATCCTGAGCGGTCCATTCGGCATGTTGTTGGGCCCTTCTGTATCGCTCTGTGTGGTTTCGTGATTGCAAAGATGGACCTCGCCATGGACGTCGAGAGTGAAGTTGCGCACCATGCAGTCTATTGCGCACAGTTTGAGTCATAACACGACGTCCTGTGGCTGCACAAAAAGCATTATTCAACATATTGGCGTTGCTGGCAGGCTTCCTCCGAGCCATAATCGGTAGATAGCTGTCCTCCACTGCAGTAGTAGCCCTTGGGTGGCCTGAGTGAGGAATGTCATCGGCAGTTCCGGTCTCTCTGTATCTCCTCCATGTCTGAACAACATCGCTTTGGTTCACTCCCAGAAGCCTGGACACTTCCCTTGTTAAGAGCCCTTCCTGGCACAAAGTAACAATGCGGACGCGCTCGAATCGCGGTATTGACCTTCTTGGCATGGTTGCACTACAGAAAACACGAGCCGTGTACCTCCTTCCTGGTGGAATAACTGGAACTGATCGGCTGTCGTTCCCCGTCCAATAAGCGCTGCTCGTGCGCAGTTATTCACATCTTTGGGCGGGTTTAGTAACATCTCTGAACAGTCAAAGTGACTGTGTCTGTGATACAATATCCACAGTCAACGTCTATCTTCAGGAGTTCTGGGAACTGTGGTGCTGCAAAACCTTTTTTGATGTGTGTATGATCTTAATTTTTTTATGTCTGACAGACGTTCGTCATTGCCTTTAACACCATAGCCCCATTCAGCACATTTAAAATAAATTATCTAAATTTATTCTAAAAACAGGCCCGATCGTAAACTACGCTTTAGTAACGCTGAGAATGGCCCCTAGGAAACTCGGGTGAGAAATTTGATGGAAATTACGTGGAGAGAAACTGTAAATTTTTACAATGAACTTTTATTTTCATAAAATCTGTTATTAACATCCAAGAAGAAATAGTCTACTATTAACGGTTGGAGGTGTTTGATTAATTCATGAAGAAACACTGAACTTAAATCAATATGGATGTCAAAAGGCTTCAGGTTGTTAAATTGCATATGAAGTTCTAGGAAAGAAAAGGCTTCATTAACATACTCATAATTTCATCAACACAAAAGAGTTAGAGAGAGGTAGAAGTTATCTACCACCATACGCATGGTGTTACGGCAAAGAGTTTCGTACCGCTTGACCTTGGGTGTAACGATAAATGAAATAAGCACAAATACGGAATACAATAAGTGGACACGCGAATACAAAAGAAAATGCCCACGTGGCTGAGTATTCTAACAAATGTAGCGAACATACATATTGCCGTAAACGCTTGAAAACTGAGTAAGTTACACACGTTCGAAAAATGTTAGCAGAAACGCAGTGGTGCCAAGTAATTAATGAACATCAAAAAACTGAAGACTCTATTTGCTCGTAGCAACACGCGGCACGCAGGAACAAAGCGAGTGTCAGAATCACAGAAACGCAGGATTAATTCCACATGGTAAAACGAATTCACACGAAATTCGACGAACGAAAGATTAAAACTGGAGTCTGGAACAAATGGAGCTGAAGACTCTTTGAATGAAACACGAACACGTGGTTCAAAACATATGGATAAAGAAACTCGAATAATTATTGAAACGGTAGAAAGAAAAAGAACTGCAGGACCACGGAGAGACAAATTCGCGCTAAAGAAAGCACTATCCTCACGCAACAAAGCTTCGCGTGGTACATCACACTCTTACATCTCAGAGTTCCAGTGAAACAAAGTAACTCCCCAAATAAATTAATAAACCTGTCACTACATATTCTGAATAAATCATGGAACATGAATCAAAACCGAAACTGTAAAAAAATATGATTAACTACTCTAGTCAAGCTAAAGATATGCACAACCTCGTAACGACTCTAATTTACCAAGCTCGCGCCTATTTTACGATGTACACTCACCAGAAAACTGCAGCTGAGAGCCTGAGCACGCTTGCTGACCCGAGAGCTCGACAGATAAACGGAAGTGACCAAAGCGATCCCTCCCGCCACCAACCTAGCCACAGTCGAATGACATTCATGCATGACACGCATGCATGACGTGCTTGCATGTCCGAAAGAACACTGCATCGTTTATGTTAAGAATACAGGCACTGCAATATCGTAAGTACATCAAAAATAGAGATACATAAACATGATTTAAACTAATGCAGAATACATGTCATTTGCAACATAACGTTGACTATAGCTGATCGGAGGTGCCAATATGAGATGAAATAACGAGGAAAAACAGGTAAAATCTCATGAAACTGTTCTTACAGAGACGTTTTAGTATCAAATCTACTTATCTCATATATTCTTTCAGCTTGCCGAAACAAGAAAATTTCATGGTGCGAAATCTAGACTTCCTGATCCACGTCTATGCGATCTTGGTCAAATGTTAGAACCATTTCACTACGTCTAGATGCGATATTCCATTTCTTCCACACAGCGCCAGAATTTCACGGTGAACCTTTGCGAAACTTAGACATTTTACCCGTAAGAATCGTACTATCAAGTGTACTTCAACTTTGGAGAACGTTTCTGGTTACAGCGCCATTTCACACCCACATTAGGACGCATCTCGTATCCGTACAGCAGAAGAACTGTGTCTGCAGGAAATCCAGAACATGTGTTCTCTTGTGACGACGGGCCACGCTTGTTGTATACTGGACGTCTGTACCTCACTTTTCGAAGTCCCCTTGCACATATACGTTTAAAACTTTCCTTGGATGTTAAAGAAGCCAGTGATACATTTCTTGACGACTCCTTTTGGTATGTCGTGGATGGTACACATTGTCCATTACTCCACCCTTTCCATCCCACACCTGGACGAGGTACGGAAAGAAAATTTGTCTGATTTTATCGTTGTTAGTAGTACGTCAGATGTATATCTAAGAAAGTAATAATTTTCTTGACTCGTTTTGAGAGAGGCGTTTGGTAAGTAGGGCTCTCCGCAATGCACAACACCTTTCTTGTGGCGTTTCCCGCAGCAGTTTGTTAAATATTTCTGTGGCACTCTCACGGTTTCTAAGTGTATTCTTCTCAAAGGACACAGATTTCCTTTGAATATTGTCTCTCTCTTCCTTTAATTCAACTTGGTATGTGCCCCAGATTGTCGGAAATACTCAAAATGTTGTTGAAGGTAGGCATTTACTCCATGTGTTAGTTACACTTTGTCAGGATTCTTCCAATAAATCAGTTGTGGGTTAGTTCTTGCAGTAATCCTGCTTCACATCCTTCCACACACATACTTCTAATACTTGACGTCTGTGAATTATATCAGTGACATCGATGTACGAGAGGTGAATTGATCTGTTCGTCTATTATCTATCATCACAACAGCTATTGTAAATCGCGAACGGAATCACGAAACTACCAAAAACTGTACTAATATATTTATTTATCGAGAGTCAGTTTCGTACAAGCCACCATCTTCAAGACACGAATAACGTTGCATTAATTCATACCTTTATATACACTTTAATTCAACTTTTAGTAGCTTCGTGATGCCGTTCTTTAAATACATTGAAGCTGTGTGGCGCTGTACATAAAAAAATTATTGTAGCTATTGTAAAGAGAATAATTCTATTTATCACACCTTTTCCATATTTTGAATTGCATATAAACACACCCACCCACCCACCCACCCACACACACACACACACACACACACACACACACACACACACACACTAGTGTAACTGGGCTAGGAGTTTATTGTCGAATTGTAAGTACAAACAAATTTTGAACACACGATAGGAATGTCACATGACAGGAGCTGTCGCCATCTTGGATCTGTAGAGTATAAAAGGAGGATTGATAGCCGCAACTGATCAGTCTTCTGTGGCAGTGGAAAGCATTCACATGGATTCATTGAAAGTGCTGAGCTTTCCTCAGCTATTGTGGAAGGACACCAACTGACTTACGCTTTATTTTCTGGGTATTATTGACGAACCTGGACAGTCTTGTTGCTGACATTGGTAACATAAATTGTTTCAAAAATGATACATCCCTTAGCAAAAAGAATTTAAATGTACTTACACCATTACAAAGCCGTTGTGTGGTAACATTATGATGGCTGAAATCTGTGATAAAGCGAACTGTCAAAAGCAATTAGACAAGAGACGATCTGCAATGTTAAAGAGGGAGACGAGTGGATCATTTAGCAATTACCTACATACTAAATTCCCCAAGTTCGTCTCTGTAAGACATGGCGTCAATGCGAAACTAACATTTCTCCTACACAGGAAAGACAATGTGACAGCAAGAGGAATATTGGAAAAAATTGACAACAAAGTCCTGGAAACCATTCCGACGAGATACAAAAAATTACATAGCTATACCTTTCAAAGTGGAATTGTCTGATGACAATATCGACATTCTGGTGGAGTAACTGCTTGGGATATTGCAGTAGCTCCCTGTAGACGATTATTATCTGATGGCCACGGATATAATGCAACATTTTTCTGGGATTTTTTTTAACAAAACGTAATGTGTGGCTATCTAACATCAAACCACGAATTCTGTGTACAAAGCGACTATCAAGGAAATAGCAGTGTCATTTTAAATAACGATAAGACAGTTGGAATAGACTGTTTCACTTGGATGAACTTCAGTTGTAGAGTAAAGATACATAACAAATTTTTATATCAAATCACAAGACCAGTAGTGAACAACGGTGACCATCTTATCGATTTTACAAAGTGTCCAGACATACATCAACGAGAAACTGTTATGGCTTTGTTGGCTAAAGAACATGATGTTATCAGACTACTGTTATAGAATGGGTTGTGTGTTTGACCTCGGCGTAAGTTTACTAACAACGAACAGTATATACAATGTGCTCCGCTGTACTCTGTGCCAGTCACTTTTATGTGGTGTCACCTAATGAATAAATTACGGAACAGCGGCTGTGTAGTGTTTAACAGTTTGTCTACTGGGGTAATATGAATATACCAAAGTTGACTAGTGTACACATCACGCCACGTGATCGATGATCTGAGTCTGTGAGAACTGTGGGGTGAGTAAGTGTCGCAACGTGCTGGAACCTATACAAACAGCAGGGCTTTTCCAGGAGGATTGGCGGGAGGAAGTATAACTTTCATCACTTATGTTAATTTTTTAAATGTTAATATACATCGTCAACCGTGTTTCTGTCGTTACCCTCACTGATAGCTAGTTAATAATGAATTTAACAACTTTCAGTTCATAAGTAAGAACTAAATCCAAATTCCAATTAATGTTGATAGTCATTGTTGAAAACTACATACCAATCGCACGCGTCAAGACGAATCGATTCGCTGAAATTTGCCTCAGAAATCATTTATGTGTGATCCTGTGTGGACTGTGAGATCGTGTGAAAACTTCATTTTGACTTTAGCGGTGCTCTAGAAATAACTTGTATCCGGAAACATTGTCATGAGTACTGATAATAGACTGGCTCTCAGAATCATTTTCTTGATTTTATGATTGTATTAATAACAGTAAAAATGAAGTGGCATCACAAAATTCTGTAATTTCAGTTTTAACAGCACTGAGATCTTTTCCATTTGCCACTTCCTTATGCACTGTTCACTGCACGCGCACTGAAGCCTGCTGGCAGTAATGAAGAGCCGGTCGGGACGACAGCTACTAATCATCTTTATACGACGAGAGATAAGCAAGTTTCTTCCAGTTATGCTAGGGAAAAAGAGCGTAGACAATAATTTCAGAAATCCACTACACAGTGTTTATCGCTCCGGCAGTCTGCCCCGATAGCTGAGTGGTCAGCGTGACGGATTGCCGTCCTACGGGCCCGGGTTCGATTCCCGGCTCGGTCGGGGATTTCCACCGCTTAGGGATTAAGTGCTGTGCTGTCTTCATCATCATTTCATCCTCATCCGCCAAGCAGGTCACCCAATGTGGCGTCTAATGTAATAAGATCTGCACCTAGGCGGCCGGACCTGCCCTACAAGGAGCCTCCCGGCCAATGACCCCAAACCCTCATTTCCATTCCCATCGCTCTGGCACACATTCTGGTGGAAGTTGTTGCATTCATGGACCCAACATGAAGTATTTAGGGGTTATAATTTCCATCTTTTGGGGAATTGCTTGACATACCCTCAAAGTACATGATCCTGTCGTGATCATCTGTTAATAACCGGAACAGCCACGTTTTACAGTACAAACTTGCATGATTAGAGTCAGTTCGGTCCTGTAAGGTACCGACAGGGACGTGGAGCCATACTGACTCCAGTGCCGTGGTCAACTGAAGTAGGTTTCACAGCGGAGGTTCCAAGGCTTGAACAGCCCGACCGAGATAGGCCCACAGACTCTAGATTGGCGTTTAAATCCTGGGAATGGCCAGGAACGTACAGTAAACTCATACTGGTGATCTTCAAAGCATGCACTTACAGTACAGGCTGTGTAACACGTTCCACTGTCATACTGGAAGACTCCATCATAATAAGGAAAAACAAACTGCATGTAGGGATATACATAGTCCCCAAGGATAGATGAATATATTTGTTGATCCAGTGTGCCTTCTAGAATGACGAGGTCACCTAGAGAATACCACGAAAACATTCCCCAGACTATAACGCTTCTTCCTCCGGACTGAACCCTTCTGACCATTAGTCCAGGTTTGTAAACCCCAAACGAGCATAAAACATGATTCTTCTGAAAAGGTCACCTGTCAGCAGCCAGTACTGGCGTGCAAATTCCAGCTTTCTTCGCCGATGAATAGCAGTCAGCATGTGTGTATGAACCAGGCACCTGCTGCAGAGGCCGATACGCAGCAACATTCGGTGAATGGTAGTTAAAGCAACACTGTTGATAGCCTCTTGGTTCGTCTGGATAGTCAGTTGCTCAACAGTTGCATATCTATTTACCCATACTGATCTCCACAGTCGTCGTCCACCCCTGTTTTCTATAGCCCATGGTGCACTTCAGTAGCCTCGGCGCCAGTTTTGGATAATGTTATTTTGCAGTGCATGACATACTTTAACCATAGTAGCATGCAAACAGATTAAAAACTGACCTGTTTCATAAATGCTTCCACCCTTGGCACGAAATCTGATGATCATGCCCCTTTGGACGTCAGATAAATCGCATTGCGACAATGACAGCACTGTTATCCAGATATCCCACCCACTCTTTATATACCTCCCTCTGTCTGACACTTTTTACATCTCTCCCCCCCCCCCCCCCTCCTGCTAGTGTTGCACATCTACCATCTGCGAGTGGTTATTGCTCATTGACGTCGAACATAAGTGGTAGTCAAATTAATGGACTGGACTGTGTACATTACTTTTGCACCAGATACGTTGATGTGTGACTAATGTGGCAGACTACAATTTGAACAAGTGCATAATATCCTCTAAACACACTGCACAACAAAATTGAAATATCGCTTTTCTGAAATCCCGTAATTGTCTCACATACCTAAGCATAAGTTTAAAATTTGGCTCAAAGATAATAAAATCTTCTCAGGTTGACAGCCGAGTCAACGCGTTGTTCTCCGGCAACGTTTCAGCAAGTTTCTTACTTGCTTACTAATAAACATGCTGAAATGTTGCCGGAGAACAACTCGTTGACTCGGCAGTCAACCCATTAAGATTTTGTCAACAGATTCACCGAGAAAGCCTGCATTCTCATATTGGCTCAAAGATGCCTACGACCTTCCTCTGTATTGATGCAAAAGTGTGGCAACCTACAGCGTCACCCACTGACTCGGTGACTCTTCGAACAGCAAGATGTAGACATATGCAAAACCAAGGCCACCGCTCAGAAGTTCATGTGAGCTATAAGGTGGATTAATGTCGTCACAGTGCACCAAATGTCACCACAATTTTGCCCAACGCCACCATGGATGTGTCACACGATGGGAAGGTCGTCACACCCCGTCTTACCAACACTTCTTTCCTTCCTTTAGCGCCTCTACAATGGAGGTCAGAACCACGACACTCAGCGTTGAAATCACGCAATTTTCTAATGGTGGTCGAGAAAAACATTCCAGAGACATCACTGTTCAAAACTGACACCAAAAGGCCTTCAGCAGATCCTTCCTACATCTACATCTACATACATACTCCGCAATCCACCATACGGTGCGTGACGGAGGGTACCTCGTACCACAACTAGCATCTTCTCTCCCTGTTCCACTCCCAAACAGAACGAGGGAAGAATGACTGCCTATATGCCTCTGTACAAACCCAAATCTCTCTTATCTTATCTTTGTGGTCTTTCCGCGAAATATAAGTTGGCTCAGTAAAATTGTACTGCAGTCAGCCTCAAATGCTGGTTCTCTAAATTTCCTCAGTAGCGATTCACGAAAAGAACGCCTCCTATTTGGTTGGACTTTTATTGTCTGTTCCGCTGTTCTAAGAGTTTGGGTATTGGCGGTACAGTGTGCTGCTGAATGTGGAAGCGATTTGGAATTGTTCTGTCTGCTGTCACTTTATTTGATGACTGATTTTTGAATTGTGGAAGTACTGTGTAGCCTTGGTTAGTTTCTTCCAGCACCAGATTACATGCAATTGTCAGTGTGCTTTTGTATGAAAAGTTAAAGGTTTATGTGTTCCTGTTCTGTTTTGTGTCGTGCGTTCGGGAACCGTGTATAGTTCCATGGGGAGTCGTTCAACTGTGACGTGCGAGCAGCGATTAGGTATACATGTGTCGGGTGTGCGTTGATAGTCCAATGTTTAGAATTCTTTCTGCGGTCGGCACCAGCAAGCTTTTGTCAGAGTCCGTGTGTAGCATATGGAAATCGGACAACTGCATTCTCGTATGTCCTCCTCGTTTGTTTGGAGATCGCGAGTTAGGGAATCGGTGATAGTTCTTCTGGAAGTGGTTCCACTATGGCGTGTGATCGGTAATGAGGCATATATGCGTCGTGCCTGTTTGCTACGTGAAAGATGATAGCGTATAACTGGCTGTCTGTCGTGTTGTATTAGAATGTGTTAAGGCCGTGCAGCTGTTGTCTGCAATCTAGATGATTCAGTGTCCTAGTGATTGGACACGTTTACTGAAGAGGATGTAATTTGCACGTTCCCGTGAGAATGACAAATAACTAAACTGCTCGTGAGATGTCCACTTAGCAGTGTGGTCTATTGACATTTTGCTTGTGAGAGCTCTGTCTGACACATTATTGTATTTGTCTGATTCGATTTTAGTTTGCTGCCATCTAGTTGTTTCTACCTGTAGGTACGTGGGCGCGGTTAAGAGAGTCACTGTCGTGTTTCCTTGTATTGGTTTCGTGTGTCCCCATAGTAAATTGGAGATGAATTGCCTCTGATTGACGTGTGGTCTCCGAACTGTTATTGTGCGTTCAAATGGTTCAAATGGCTCTGAGCACTATGGGACTTAACATCTGTGGTCATCAGTCCCCTAGAACTTAGAACTACTTAAACCTAACTAACCTAAAGACATCACGCACATCCATGCCCGAGGCAGGATTCGAACCCGCGCCCGAAGCAGCCGCGCTGTTCCGGACTGAGCGCCTAGAACCGCTCGGACTGCTTCTAAAGATGCGAGAACGTTATGTCTAGTTGTATGAACATGTTTTATGCTAGTCCATATTATTTGCTACGCACGTCTCCAAAGTTATTTATTTGACCTCTTAATGTACTAAAGAACAACGGACGTGTGTTTCTTATCATCGTCATCCTCGTCTGTAAGTGGCGGCACTTAGGTTTGTAAGGTGGCTACAATTTCGCACCTTTCAACCACTCATCCACATACTTTGCCGTGAACTACAATCACAATCAGGTATCATTTGATAGGTTGTACATCGTATATATGAATATTTAAAGGAGACTGACATTGTCACGTACAGTCGTGGACAAAACGAGCAAGACCCCTCCCCTTTTCGTTATGCTGATCCGCACAGCTTTAAAGTCTGATACACAGCATAACAGGCAAGGCGACGAAGTGCTACCAACATACTATGCACTATCGGAAATTTGTCAGACTGTTTTCAATCATGTTTATGACTGTATTAATGCTGATTAGTGTGTTAAACACAACAAGTAAATATAAGATGTAAATGAATGAAGAAACCCTAATTAGTACGAACTGTACTAATAAAAATGAATTTCAGCTTATCGAGATAACATAACTGTTATAATAAGACAAAGTACCCCAGATCGTTACGAATTAGCAAAACATTATGCGCATTCGGCTGCGAAACGGTCTGTGTCAACATTCGGACCAGTCATACTGGATTACCGTTGCTGACCTACCATGAAAGTGTGCAAATTTAGCAATGCGTGAAGATTCATAACGAAATTCAGTTAAAAATCATTGCCACACGTAAGTCAAATCAATTATTGACAGAAGCGGAAAAAGTAATCAGTAACAAGTATGAAATTCTACAAGATCTTCATATTTACATCCACAGGGCGACGGTACAGAATAAAGATAGCAATAAATCGTATTGGGGGCGCGAGAATTTCTTAAAATTGCTTTACTGATAGTCTATATGCCTCCATCGAGACTAGAACCGAAAACAAAACCAGACCTCCCTTGCAGTAGCAAACACCTTTCACTACGCTATCAGACAACCTAAGCAAACAGCCCTCTGTTGTTACCACAGACTTGAATAAGCCGGCAATTTCGCAATGAAAATGGCAAAATGAGCTTTCTAGACTCCTTTATGTCACCGCTTATGTAACAATCATTCGGGATGTTTATCGAAATAACAAAATGCTGTTATTAAACGAGTAAATTTAGTAGGATAATTCTGCACCACCCCAGGAAATAGACGGCTACATAGCTGTCAAACGCTTTCTACAATGGTTCGAATTCTCCATTAGATCGCCACAGACCGAAAACGTTCATTAGCCGAAGTGTTTCTTAAGCTACCTAGCAATGGGAATGCTCGTACTTCCAAAACGCGGTGGCATTAATACTGGGATCTCAATTACCACTTGTATGGGCAAATGGATTTTATTTGCATTCCTGTAAACGTGATTTGGATCGAAAGCATATCTATGAGTAATATGCTGATGTATCGACTGCAACTTGAACATTTCCAACAAAGAGTACGGGGAATTATTTATGCGGCCCTTATCTTCAGTAACTGTCGTAGCTATTTTCGTTGTTAGCATTTCGTCACCTAAATCGCATGGAACCCTACTAGTCCCACTTTCTCCACTGTCTATCTGTCTAACCAGCCCGTTTTGCTAACTCGTAACGATCTGGGGTACTTTGTCTTACTAAATCAGTTATGTTATCTCGATAAGCTGAAATTCATTTTTATTAGTACAGTTCATACCAATTAGCGTTTCTTATTTCATTTACGTCTTATATTTACGTGTTGTGTGTAACACACTAATCAGCATTAATATAGTCACACACATGATTGAAAACAGTCTGAGAAAATTCGGATAGTTTGTCAATTTCACGCCTGTGCATAGTATGTTCGTAGCACTTCGTCGCTTTGCCTATTATGCTGTGTAGCAGACTTTACAGCTGTGCGGATTAGCATAACGAAAAGGCGAGGGGTCTCGCTTGTTCTGTCCACAACTGTATACCTTGTAAATAATTGTTAACACTTATTGCATTAAAGGTGACGGATTGTCTTTATTATCAGAACGGCGTAATAAATGATTGCCTGTACTAGTAGAGGTTGGAACGCCAGTGGAGATGAAACGGCAGGCAGAACTCATGCTCTGGGTGGAAGGCTCGCACAGCTGTTGGTCCTGCTTAAAAACAGGAAGCAGCTTGGCGGACGTTGTGGCACCTGAGCTCTGGAGCACAATAGAGTGATGGGCGGCCGCTACTGTAACAGGACCGGAGGGATAACCGGGAACTCTGCAAATCTTAGACGCAGGTGAGAGGAACGAAGAAGCGGTACCTTGGAAACCATGCAGGCTGGGTTATTTCCAAGGATTTTTACTCAGAAGCGTACCATTGTATAAGTATACGTTTTTCCTCGCAAACTTCCCGCGCTGGACGACAAAAGACTAAAATATGGTTGGTCGGCGCTCGGAAGAACCTGTAGAGAAGGAGAATATTCCGTGGTTTCGGGAATATGATTCGTTTTCGGAATTACAGGGGTGGGGAGCCTAGCCTTGCTGGGAAGCCAGTGGTGGAGAGACGAGGTCTTCCGTTTGTGACCGCCCATGTGTGATGGTCGCTCGGTATCTGCTTTGTTAATACAAATGGACTTGCTGTCTTTGCTGTCAGGAGAGTTTATAGTTAGAACAGTTTGGCACTGTACTGTTGCGAACATATACATTTCTGGACTTCACCTTCGGGTCGGAAGTCGTCGTTGAATATGCAGCGTTCAGTAATTGAGAACACTTCTTCTGTCTACACTTACATTGAGACGTTATCTGAACTCCATTCTTGTGGCTGGGAGTTCGTGTTTCTCGTCTGTAGAACAGAGACAGGAGAAGACAGTATTAGAGTATATTACTCAGAGGACCGCCTTCTGCCGTCCTAGTGTTTGAAAGAATTTATTTGTGGCTGGAGTTCTTCCATCGTCGCAAACGAGTACGACAACCATCACTTCGACGCAGCAGACACAGTACATACAGTGATTTCGCAAATTGCTTCAGCTTATTACGGCTATAAAGCTAAACAACTGTGATCACGTTAGTTTATTTCAACTGAGGTTCCACACCACTGTAGATGATCTTTGAAAGTAGTGTCTTCTAGTGTCAGGCATGTAGATGATGTCAGTCATTTCGCGTTATTGATATTAGATCGCGCAGTCATAATAAGGGGAAGAGTTGGGCGATTGATTAATAATTATAGTTAGGAAATATAGACAACTGTAGTTAAAGAGCTGATTTTAATCTATGATAAATATATATTGAACAACAACGTTTATCATTTAGTAGTATTTGTTGCCTTCATGATACATTTATGTTTAGATTGTAATTTATATATAAAAAGGAAATGAAGAGATCCTAAGATCTGCTTCAGGGGGTACTCAGACAAGGCC
Source organism: Schistocerca americana (assembly GCF_021461395.2). Classification (NCBI taxonomy): domain Eukaryota; kingdom Metazoa; phylum Arthropoda; class Insecta; order Orthoptera; family Acrididae; genus Schistocerca; species Schistocerca americana. Next base: position 538,376,163 of record NC_060130.1, read on the forward strand.
AAATCATCATTTTAGCGTTTATTATTTTCCGTTGCGCACATTCATTTACACTCTCCTGGAGTAGTATCTTGGGTATGGCTTACCCTGCCAAGATTCTACTTAGAGTCATCTGATAGTGGTCATAAAGTGGTTTGAAACCTCGGAAATTTAGAATTTTTTCCCCTATTTAACGTTTAGGTGTTATTCATAGTGATCACCAGCTTGCGTGTACAGTTTCCAGTGGAAAGGTCACGCGATAACATTAAAAATAATATTTGAGTATTTTAATGTATTTCTTTTCAGAGGCGTTGCGCTTCAGCTCACTGGCTGTAATTCATTGATATTCATGTAATGTATTTATCGTTGTTTTTTTGCTTGTATTGTAACGACACTGCTCGTTCACGACGTTACCATTGGTTTAGCTTCTTTGTTGTAGATATTTATCTTAAGTGCCGTTACATAATAAATGTGGATATTGTAAACTGAGTGTATTTTAAGAGAGAATTGTTATCATGTATTAGTCCATGTTAACTAGGGCGATAGCGCGCTTAGTAGCACAACAGAGCACGAGTTGTAACCATATAGAAATGGCAGATACAGGGGGTCGTCAAGAGAGCCTATGGGCTGAGAAAGAGTTAGCTATGTTAGCAGCACAAGGCACGGCTAACGAGAATACCGATCCAAGGCAATTTTTTGAGGATGATAGACACAGTCAAGCCAATGGTGGGCAATCTGCTAGCGAAGATGAGGAACTGCGAAACACTGAGGCAATCGTAAAGATACGGGAATATAATGGGAGACCAAGTGAACGCAGAACAACTATGAACTGTGGTAGATCGCCGTCAGTGGCATCGTCACGGAGCAACATATCAGGGGCGCGCGGTGATGACTTTTTTGAATACCAAGAAATGGAAAGCGAAAAGGGGAAAGATCACCTCAGAGTAGGGGAAGAGAAAGTCACAGTAAGAGAGAAGCTTTAGATAACACAGGTATGTTGGACATCCTTGCATACCTAAAAGCAATGGGAAGAGACATGGAAAATAAAATACAAAACGTTAGTGATGAAATGCAGAAGGTTAGCTCAGAAATCAGAATGAAAAAATTCAAAAGGCCAGCGCTGAATTGGGAGAGTAAATAAAAAGGGGGAATGATGAAGTACGCTCTGAAAAGGATAGTAAAATTCAAAACGTTAGTGCTGAAATGGGAAGTAAAATCCAAAACCTTAGTGTCGAGATTCAGTCTACAGAACATTAATCGAGGGAAGTGAAAAATGAGGTAGCGATGCTCCGAACAACTAGAACGAGAGATTGTGGAGGTCAGAAGAACCGCGAAACAGGCGCTATTCCAAGCGAGGAGGGCAAAGCGGATTGCTGTTTAAACATTAGAGAAGACGGAAAACACGACAAAGATAGGTAGAAGTTCATTAACGAAGTTGCAGAGACAAGTAGAAATAACGCCGCGCAAAAGACAGAAATTGCAACAAATAAGGCATTGACCGCGGAACTCTCCCAGTTTAAACAGAACACAGAAAGCAAAATTAGGCAATTATCTGAGGAAGTCAGGTCACAACCAACGAAAAAATCACCTCTCAGAAAAGAAATAGTAGGCGATTTGGAAACAACAGAAACCGAAAGAGCCAGTTCAAACTCTACACGATCGTGTCCAAGCCCAGACGATATTAGAATGTCCTCGAATGTAACAGTTGATAGTCGACTACAGACTGAAAATGTATCTGCTGAGCAACGAAACATCGCTAGAGATATGGCCCCCGCGTCTAGACGGGGAAGGACTGAATTGTAAATTGCGAATGCGGAGAACAGCAATGAGATACGTCATACGCATAACCGTTACCCGATAATGCGCTCCATGGGACATTTTTCCAGTGATGAAAAGATGACAGGGAGTAGATTAGAGGACGCCCAAAGTAATGGTAGACCGGAAACGTTGGCGCCAAGTGAAAATGTGATAGGCCGAGCGGGAAGAATCTCTAATGAAATTTTCGATTTTAAGCATTTTATCTCTGTACGAAAATTTCAGCATTACAAAGACGAGGGTAATGTTTTACACCCGAAAACTTTCATTGGACTGTTTGATTTATCATAGCCTCCTCACTGCCCTCTAATGTACAAAGTGGACTTCGTAAGTTCACATATCGAGGGAACAACGGCCGAATGCATGCGGAACATTACAAAAACGTGAAACGTGCACGTCATAAGAAGAGTTTCGTGACGCATTTTTAAACAAATATTGGTCCAAGGAGACACAGGATAGGATCAAGCAGGAAATAATGATGAGCAGAGACTTGGAGAGTTCAGGGTTCCGTAGTCCGGTGAAGTTTTTCGAAACCTTGACCAAGAAAAATCTGTATCTGGACGACCCATGCACACCGGCTGAGATTATAAGATTGTGTTAAATGAAGTTGCCAGTTTCCTACCAGCAAACACTCGTCGTCTGATGTGGAAGTTATGTAGAAGGATTCATCGGTATCTTAAGAGAGTTGGAGTTCGCTTTCAACGAGCACCAGGCGCGAGAAAAACATAGGCAGAGAGACGTGCAAGGTGAGAGAAGGGAGAACAACGGGGGGAATAAAGAGGCTATAATTGGCAAAATAATGCAAATCATCCGCCTCACCAAAACATGGACCAGAGATATCGTAGTGGGAACAATGTATAGTGGAAGAACTATGGCAGAGAATATAGGCAACAAAATGAACGCAGCTGGAAGCCACAAAGTAATGGCGGATCATGGGGCGAAAATAGAAAAACTCGTCTACGGTCTGACCAGAGATGGGGTGGAATGTACAGGGTTATTACAATGATTGAAGCGATTTCACAGCTCTACAATAACTTTATTATTTGAGATATTTTCACAATGTTTTGCACACACATACAAAAACTCAAAAAGTTTTTTTAGGCATTCACAAATGTTCGGTATGTGCCCCTTTAGTGATTCGGCAGACATTAAGCCGATAATCAAGTTCCTCCCACACTCGGCGCAGCATGTCCCCATCAATGAGTTCGAAAGCATCGTTGATGCGAGCTCGCAGTTCTGGCACGTTTCTTGGTAGAGGAGGTTTAAACACTGAATATTTCACATAACCCCACAGAAAGAAATCGCATGGGGTTAAGTCGGGAGAGCGTGGAGGCAATGACATGAATTGCTGATCATTATCTCCACCACGACCGATCCATCGGTTTTCCAATCTCCTGTTTAAGAAATGCCGAACATCATGATGGAAGTGCGGTGGAGCACCATCCTGTTGAAAGATGAAGTCGGCGCTGTCGGTCTCCAGTTGTGGCATGAGCCAATTTTCCAGCATGTCCAAATACACGTGTCCTGTAACGTTTTTTTCGCAGAAGAAAAAGGGGCCGTAAACTTTAAACCGTGAGATTGCACAAAACACGTTAACTTTTGGTGAATTGCGAATTTGCTGCACGAATGCGTGAGGATTCTCTACCGCCCAGATTCGCACATTGTATCTGTTCACTTCACCATTAAGAAAAAATGTTGCTTCATCACTGAAAACAAGTTTCGCACTGAACGCATCCTCTTCCATGAGCTGTTGCAACCGCGCCGAAATTTCAAAGCGTTTGACTTTGTCATCGGGTGTCAGGGCTTGTAGCAATTGTAAACGGTAAGGCTTCTGCTTTAGCCTTTTCCGTAAGATTTTCCAAACCGTCGGCTGTGGTACGTTTAGCTCCCTGCTTGCTTTATTCGTCGACTTCCGCGGGCTACGCATGAAACTTGCCCGCACGCGTTCAACCGTTTCTTCGCTCACTGCAGGCCGACCCGTTGATTTCCCCTTACAGAGGCATCCAGAAGCTTTAAACTGCGCATACCATCGCCTAATGCAGTTAGCAGTTGGTGGATCTTTGTTGAACTTCGTCCTGAAGTGTCGTTGCACTGTTATGACTGACTGATGTGAGTGCATTTCAAGCACGACATACGCTTTCTCGGCTCCTGTCACCATTTTGTCTCACTGCGCTCTCGAGCGCTCTGGCGGCAGAATCCTGAAGTGCGGCTTCAGCCGAACAAAACTTTATGAGTTTTTCTACGTATCTGTAGTGTGTCGTGACCATATGTCAATGAATGGAGCTACAGTGAATTTATGAAATAGCTTCAATCATTTGTAATAGCCCTGTATAACATCAGTAATCGGGAACAATCAATTGAAATTAGACCACCTAATCCTGGGAGAGTACGGCAAAGTGATATAGAATAAGTAGGAAGAATTAAAGTGAGCTTGTATGGCAAAAGTATAGTATTGTATATAGTTAGCAATTAAGTATAACACTGAAGGGATATGTAGATTTATCACATTTTCTATATTATTATCATGTTAATAGAGGTACTACAGCACATAAAAGGGCAGGAAGTAGTGGGTAAGAAAATTAGGGTATGTTTCTTTGTGTAGGCTATAACTATGTGCACAGCAAGGTGAGCGTACAGTTTTTTGAAGGTGTTTAGAGTTTAAGATGTGCTATCTGTCCATGAATGAATAAAATAAAATTGAGAAACGTGTGGTACTGCAAAAATGTTGTAAAGATGTGTGAATAGATAAAAATTGTTAACCAATTGATGTGGAACGTATTAGCAGATAACGTCAGTAGTTATAATTTTAGAAATGAGTGTCTATTTTACGTGTTTAGCAATGGGATCATAAATGAGTGACTTGGTAGTAGGGTTTGCAGTGACTCATAGTTGTGTCGTCCAAGTACGATTTGTCTCCATTCAGAGAAGCGGGAGTTCAATAGGTGCCCAGCTCCACGTGTCTACGTTAAAGCGCACCTTTATTTGTATGGGAATGTTATATTTATGCTGTACAAAGAGACGGAATAATTGTGTACATGGTGGCCAGTTCTGCGGAATCCCGTATGAGAGCACCGAAATATTATCTGAGTGTTACAGAGACATGAAATGGAAGTGCAATAAGGGGATAGACAGGTAAAATGTAATAAAGGAAAACACGAAGCTGTACATCCAAAGCACATGACACAGAGGGTAACACATAAGGACATGGCAGTCGTGTTGATGAGCAGCGATTTTATATAATGTGCTAAAATCTTAATATTTGCAGGCACGACCAGTCAAAATAAAAAATAACTTTGGTAACGATATAGGAGGATGACACCAGAGAAAGGTAATAGCAGCAGATCCGGAAGAAAGGACAGTGACAGAGAAGGTATTACTGAGTAAAACGATGAGAAAAGGTACATAAAAGTGTGATTGAAGAAGTTATCAGTAATTCCACTAAACCTGCTATGCAGTATGACTGTCCACAGGAAGCACGCCAGAAGCAGGAAATGAAGAAGAGGCCCACCTAATCATTGATTTGTGTTTGTTTGTGTGTGCAGACGTGCACTTTATCGTTCACAGATATTCACGATGATACCCACGACGAAACCAAGAGCCATGAGATCAGACGATCTTGTGATACCCAACAACAGATTGGTTTTCTTTGAATAGTGTGGTAGTTAGGCTCATACAAAAATCCTACCGGCCAGTAGTTAACAAGTAGTGTAACAAATAGTTTAACAAGTAGTTTGTAATTATTAACATTCGGATCCGGCGATGATTATAATATTACTGTGCTATGGACAACTAATGAACATGTATTTTTCATAGGTATACAGGTGCCGACAGATATTTAATAAGTAAAGTACATAGGTTGAGGAATATTCTTTTATAATTAACATTAACTTTGTACATGAAATTTTGATAATAATAATAATAGTAAATACGTGAGTGTCTTGGCTGATTGTACAACTCAAACAATAATAAGTGTAAAGATAAATGACCTCACTAGTGAATGCATCTCATAATTTTGTATTTCATAAATGTCAATAATTTTTGTTATGCATTGTATAGTATTTGTTGTAAATCGGAAACTAATTGTGGGCATTAGTGGGCACAGGATGCACAAACAAAAGCTTTGTGAGACACACTGGAAGCAACAAGGAGAAGTGCGGATGGAATGGACCAGAAGCAAGGGATACTGTCGAGCAGTACGCAGACGTGGGCTATTCATCGGCTACTTGGAGAACCACAGGCGGCAGACAATAGCGTACCAGGTAACGTGGCCAGCGCAGCAGAGATGGTGTTTAAACGGCCACTAATGACTTGTCTTCACTGCTGTACTACACGATGGAGACGAGATAAACCAATTGTACACATAATACAGTCAGTTAATTCTACAGCAACTGCTAATAGCTGTATGGAACTGCGAACTCTACGTGCTTTTCCTTCTGCTGTTCTCTGCCAGACAGAGACTGATAAACATCATACTCTGTAGCATTCAGTCACTTGACTCTGAATTCTGAGGAATCTGAGTCACACAAAACGACTCAAGTTCCATGTATAATGCCACCAAACAGATAACCTACCTGTCCACAATTACCGATATCCTTATCCTAAACACAATATTTATATCAAGAGAAAGAAGCGACATGAAGAACAGAAGAGTAGGAACACAAACATAGTAAAAACAAGAAACACGAAGAACTGGAGACTAGATACAATTACACTTCTCTTAGCCGATGCAGAAGAATTCTAGATGACCTATAACGATCCTACCTGACTGTACCTCCCTCATACTGTGTACAAATTTGACGAAAACTGGGCTGTTTCAAATATACGCCCACTTACCTTGCTGTATAATCCGAGGATCCTTCCACATCATCAACTCTGTGAGAGAACTGTAACCTGACTGGACCAACAATGGTCTGAGGGTCCAAGACTGACTTGTAAAGGCAACATTTTCAATCTCAAACAAACTTCACGTCCTATACTTCAAGAAAAGAAAGGACTATAGCTTCCATCCCCATACACAGATGAAGATGAAAGTGTGTTATGAAACCTGAATCAGTGTGTGAATTGATAAATAAGGTGCATAACGTAGTGAACACCGAACAGTTACACCCACAAACTAACAGTTTCGATATCTATCGTTATGCAAACATTTTCTACTTATTTTTCAGGGTAGTTTTAAGAAAATATTTGTGTATGTATTCACGTAAAAGTAGTCTTTGACATTCTTTTTGATAATGATGCGATGTCCTTCACTGTTTTTATATATTTGTGTTTTTCCAGAATCTTATTTGTGTATGTATTTATGTAACGTTATTGTTTGTCATTTTGTTTGTTAATTATGCTATGGGTTTTAATGTATTACATTTTACACACTGTAAACAAACACATTAGTTAAAATTGGTGGTCGATCCGAACTCTTATTACAAACATTAGTTGGCACAGTAATGTAAATACAGTTTGTCAAATAACGCGTTAGAACATAAGATTTTTGAAATGTTTAAAGAGTATACACTTTAGGGAAACACTAGACTTGATAAATAAGTTTGTGAAATGATGTTTGTTTTAAAATGTAAGCCAAGAACATAGATATGTCCAAGTGAAATTATGTAGAATGTTTCCCAGAATTTTATATAATTGTATATTGACCAATAGATAACCTCTTGAATAATTGACATAACTGCTTGTTTTGCGTATTAATGGCTAAATGAAGCACATGTAATTTATTGGACTATCAATTTGAAAAGATTAGGATACTTTACTTTAATATTTCTTGCCTCAACCTATGGCTTAGGGATGGTTGAAAGACAGAGAGCCAGGGCCTTAAGTCTATGGAAAGATGGGAACTGCCGTTCTTGAAAGAGAGTAAAAAATTTTGTATGTCAGTTAAATTTCTTTTGATATTGTATATTCCAATTGTCACGTGTCGGAACAATGTTCCAAACATAACTGACAGACAGACTATAATGAACATGTAGTAAGTAAATTTGTGGCAGTTAACCCATGAATAAATGCAGAATGACTGTAGAAGAACATATCATGATTCAAGTGTTCCTCTTATTCTTATTAGTTCGCTTGTACAGACAATTCATGGTTATATAATTTTGTACTGGATGATATAATACTATACGAATTACCCCATCCTAGTACAAAATAGTTCGCTAGGTGGGGTATTGTTAGGTGGCTATAATTTCGCACCTGACAAGCACTCATCCACATACTTTACCGTGAACTACAATCACAATTAGGTATCATTTGATGGGTTGTACATCGTATATATGTATATTTATAGGAGACTGACGTTGTCATGTACGTCTTGTAAATAATTGTTAACGCTTATTGCATGAAAGGTGACGGATTGTCTTTATTATCAGATTGGCGTAATGAATGATTGCCTATACTAGTAGAGGTTGGAAAGCTAGTGGAGATGAAATGGCAGGCAGAACTCAAGCTCTGGGTGGAAGTCCTGTACAGGTGTTGGTCCTGCTTAAAAACAGGAAGTAGCTAGACGGACGTCATGGCACCTGAGCTCTGGAGCACAATAGAGTGATGGGCGGCCGCTATTGTAACAGGACCGGAGGGATAACCGGGAACTCTGCAAATCTTAGACGCAGGTGAGAGGAACGAAGAGGCGGCACCTCGGAAACCATGCAGGCTGGGTTATTTCAAAGGATTTTTACTCAGAAGCGTACCATTGTATAAGTATAGGTTTTTCCTCGCAAACTTTCCGCGCTGGACGACAAAAGACTAAAATATGGTTGGTCGATTATCGGAAGAATCTGTAGAGAAGGAGAATATTCCGTGGTTTCGGGAATATGATTCGTTTTCGGAATTACGTGGGTGGGGAGCGGAGTTTTGCTGGGAAGCCAGCGGTGGAGAGACGAGAGAGACGAGGTCTTCCATTTTTGACTGCCCGTGTGTGATGGTCGCTCTGTATCAGATTTGTTGGTTCAGACTGACTTGCTGTCTTTGCTCTCAGAAGAGTTTATAGTTAGAACAGTTAGGCACTACACTGTGGCGAACATATACGAGACTGGACTTCACCTCTGGGTTGGAAGTCGTCGTTGAGTATGTAGCGTTCAGTAATTGAGAGCACTTCTTCTGCCTATACTTACGTTGAAACCGCCTGCTGCCGTCCTAGTGTTTGAAAGAGTTTATTTGTGGCAGGAGTTCTTCCATCGTCGCAGACGAGTACAAGAACCATCACATCGACGCACTGGACGCAGTACATATAGTGATATAGCAAATTTCTTCGGCTTATTCGAGCTATAAAGCTAGACAGCTTTGATCACGTTAGTTTATTTCAACTGAGGTTCCACACCACGGTAGATTATCTTTGAAAGTGGTTTCTTCTAGTGTTTGGTATGTAGATGATGTCAGTCATTCGGAATTATTCAAAAAAATGGCTCTGAGCAAAAAAAATGGCTCTGAGCACTATGGGACTTAACTACTGAGGTCATCAGTCCCCTAGAACTTAGAACTACTTAAACCTGACTAACCTAAGGACATCACACACATCTATGCCCGAGGCAGGATTCGAACCTGCGACCGTAGCGGTTGCGCGGTTCCAGACTGTAGCGCCTAGAACCGCTCGGCCACTCTGGCCGGCTTGGCGTTATTAATATTAGATAGCGCAGTCATAATAACGGCAGAGTTGGGCGATTGATGAATAACTTTAGTTAGGAAATATAGACAATTGTACTTAAAGGGTTGATTTTAATCTATAATGAATATATACTGAACCACACCATTTATCATTTAGTAGTATTAGGTGCCTTCATCATACATTCGTGTGTAGATTGTAATTTATATATAAAAAGAGGATGAAGAGATCCTAAGATATGCTTCAGGGGGTAGTCAGACAGGGCCAAATCATCATTTTAGCCTTTATTATTTTCCGTTGCGCACATTCATTTTACACTCGCCTGGAGTAATATCTTGGAGGTTGTCTTGTGAAGTCCTACACGAAGAATTATACTCACTATCGGTGCTTGAGTAACCTAATGCGCACTTTACTATTATGGTGCATTTGATGTTAAGCTATGGCTAGTACCTGTTTAGCTTTAAAGAAGTTAGGTCCCCACCTTGGACTGAAGCCTGGTTTAAGTTACGGGTAGTGCCTGTATGAGCAGATCTAGCTAGTTATAAGGGCCTACTGGCATGGTCGTAAGTGCACCAAGCTAGTTAAGGAACTAACTGTGAGTTCACTAGTTTGAGTAAGCTTGGTTGTAGCTTAGAGCGGCCGCTGTTTGCTTGTTATATGTAGAGAAACATTAGCTATGTTACTGTTTCACTGACGATGAATGCTTTTTTTTTATATACATGTTCAGAACTTATTGTGACTTGATTTTCATTAACGTACATCCAGTTTACTGTAATGCGAATTCGAAACGCAAATCTCAATAATAAATATGAAGTCAGAACTTGTTAACGTTTTCCGATTACATTCTATGCCAATGCTTAACTAATGTTTTGCTCTTTGACTTCTTTTTAATTTCATCGAACAGTGGTGTTTTACGTTGCAGTGTTACTCAGTTCTGTGTTACAGAGAAATATAGCTCCACTTTCTATGCGTCTTGCTGGTTAGGCAGTTGATCGGGTGCGTGCCATAGTTGCCACCCACGCCACACCAGTAGTGGCATTACAGGTCCTTTCTCCCAGCACCTGGGTCAATTAAGTCATGTCGGGCGTCTGGATTGGCGCTGTATCCAACTGACTGTCGATGAACTTTAGAAAAAAAAGAAATAAAAAATTACAAATAAGAAATTATACACAAGAATTTTTTGTCAGCCCTGAACATCCTAAGTCGTTCCAGCGCACGACTGCCCCTTTGCCAAGCTCTCTGCACATTCCAATTGGTGGTCAAATTAATCTGAATCGATCGTGAACATTACATTTGGCACCAGCTGAGTGGATGTGTAACTAACGTGACAGACTACATTTTCAACAAATGCACAATACCCTCTAAATACACTGCGCCACAAAATTTAAGCATCACCTTTTCGGAAGCCCGTAAATGTCTCCCATTCCTAAGGATACGTTTGAAATTCAGCTCAAAGATGCCTACGACCTTCCTCTGTAATAATGCAGTAGCGTGGCGTCCTGCGATGTCAACCTCGGACTCGGCGACTCTTCGAAAAGCAAGGTTTCGACACATGCAAAAACTAGGCCATAGCTCAGAAGTTCATGTGACTTGTAAGCTGGATTAGTGATGTAGTGACGTCACATTGGCACCAAATGTCATCACAATTCTGTTAATCGCCACCATGGACGTGCCACACGATGGGAAGGTCGTGAAACTCCATCTTACCCACATTTCATCCCTTCTTTTGACGCCTCTGCGATGGAGGGCAGAACTACTTCATCCAGAGTTCGAATCACACAATTCCCTTATGGGTGTCTCAGGAAAACATTTCAGACATATCCGCGCTCAGAATCGACACTAAAAGGCCTCAGAGGGCGGCAATGAAACTAGCCCTTCCCTCAGGGCATTGATTGCCTCACATTTCGCTGTTGAAAACGACGGTTAGCAGTACGATGAGCAACAGCATGGTATTCTTGACAACGTTCGAGGCTGCTGCTACTCCCAGGGCGTTTCAATCCTAATCTAAGGACATCGTGTGACTGCAACCACACTGAACGTGATCTGACCCGTTTGTAGTGTAGAACGACTACAAATTTTGCTCTGTTGTACGGAGTGGAACTACTAGAGAAATTCGAACTTCAGCCGCAGCCGAAATATGTTTTTATTCTTTTTCATTCCTTCTCTTTTGCGCCGTCCTGTGGCGTGATCACAGGGGATGCAACATTAAGATGTGCGTGAATAAAACGGCGAAAGGTTCCTCTAACGCCCCTCAGTTCGGCGATACTCTCAGTGCCGCAGCTGCTGCTTAGTTGATCAGGCCGAAGGAAACATTTCATATACACCGCCACTCAGAACGATACGGAAAGTACTAAGGAGGTGGCATAAAGGTCCCACTAACGCCTGCTTGTCACACCTCCTTTTGACGCTTCTGGGATGGAGGCCAGAACCGCGACTATTAGTTTATACACTCCTGGAAATGGAAAAAAGAACACATTGACACCGGTGTGTCAGACCCACCATACTTGCTCCGGACACTGCGAGAGGGCTGTACAAGCAATGATCACACGCACGGCACAGCGGACACACCACGAACCGCGGTGTTGGCCGTCGAATGGCGCTAGCTGCGCAGCATTTGTGCACCGCCGCCGTCAGTGTCAGCCAGTTTGCCGTGGCATACGGAGCTCCATCGCAGTCTTTAACACTGGTAGTATGCCGCGACAGCGTGGACGTGAACCGTATGTGCAGTTGACGGACTTTGAGCGAGGGCGTATAGTGGGCATGCGGGAGGCCGGGTGGACGTACCGCCGAATTGCTCAACACGTGGGGCGTGAGGTCTCCACAGTACATCGATGTTATCGCCAGTGGTCGGCGGAAGATGCACGTGCCCGTCGACCTGGGACCGGACCGCAGCGACGCACGGATGCACGCCGAGACCGTAGGATCGTACGCAGTGCCGTAGGGGACCGCACCGCCACTTCCCAGCAAATTAGGGACACTGTTGCTCCTGGGGTATCGGCGAGGACCATTCGCAACCGTCTCCATGAAGCTGGGCTACGGTCCCGCACACCGTTAGGCCGTCTTCCGCTCACGCCCCAACATCGTGCAGCCCGCCTCCAGTGGTGTCGCGACAGGCGTGAATGGAGGGACGAATGGAGACGTGTCGTCTTCAGCGATGAGAGTCGCTTCTGCCTTGGTGCCAATGATGGTCGTATGCGTGTTTGGCGCCGTGCAGGTGAGCGCCACAATCAGGACTGCATACGACCGAGGCACACAGGGCCAACACCCGGCATCATGGTGTGGGGAGCGATCTCCTGCACTGGCCGTACACCACTGGTGATCGTCGAGGGGACACTGAATAGTGCACGGTACATCCAAACCGTCATCGAACCCATCGTTCTACCATTCCTAGACCGGCAAGGGAACTTGCTGTTCCAACAGGACAATGCACGTCCGCATGTATCCCGTGCCACCCAACGTGCTCTAGAAGGTGTACGTCAACTACCCTGGCCAGCAAGATCTCCGGATCTGTCCCCCATTGAGCATGTTTGGGACTGGATGAAGCGTCGTCTCACGCGGTCTGCACGTCCAGCACGAACGCTGGTCCAACTGAGGCGCCAGGTGGAAATGGCATGGCAAGCCGTTCCACAGGACTACATCCAGCACCTCTACGATCGTCTCCATGGGAGAATAGCAGCCTGCATTGCTGCGAAAGGTGGATATACGCTGTACTAGTGCCGACATTGTGCATGCTCTGTTGCCTGTGTCTATGTGCCTGTGGTTCTGTCAGTGTGATCATGTGATGTATCTGACCCCAGGAATGTGTCAATAAAGTTTCCCCTTCCTGGGACAATGAATTCACGGTGTTCTTATTTCAATTTCCAGGAGTGTATTATGGTACAGTTGCCTAGCCGGCAGGCGCTATCGTATCCGCAAGATTAAATGTGTTTCACAGGCTATGTGAGGATCTTACCATCGTGTGACACGTCCATAAGGCGTTGGACAGAACTGTGGTGACATTTGGTGCCAGTTCACAGGAACTTCTGAACTGTTGCCTTTTTTTGTCGACGCCGTGGTGTCTGAAGCGTCGGCGAGTCCGAGTGTGACGTCTCACGATTTTGCATCATTACAGAGGAAAGTTATAAGCATTTTTGAGTCAAATTTAAAGCTTGTGCGTAGGAATGGGATACAGTTATGTGGGTTTGTAAAAGTGATTATTTAATTTTGATGTGCAGCGTACCTTGGACTTGACATTCTTGCGTGGGGAAAATGCAGTGAATCAGTGATTGATTTTAAGAGGATGCACTAACTCTCTCAATACATTCCACTTGGCAGCCCTAACTGAGGAAACGGCCAGCAAGCGGCGCATAATGTACGTAACAGTGAGCGTTCATGGACATTGAAGATTGCGGAGTTGAAATCACATGTGAACTTTGATCAAAATAAGCAGACAGTTCTTAATTAAAATAGAAGGAATTTTAAACAATGCATAAAGAAATTGCGAATTTCAGTCTAGCCATGGATTATAATACATATATTACAAACAGTGATTGTAAAAATTCCGTTTGACTCTTAGTAATACCCAACATTATCTGTCACAAACTACAAACATTAGCAGAGAATATTATTTTTGATCTGTGGTTATGAAACGGATTATATTATATCATGGTGGATAAATTTTTGGCAAGTGGAAATATGACTGGTTAAGAAATATTGTAAAGAACTGAAGTGACTGTAGTGCATAGTCGATGAAACAGTGTGTTAGGATTGTTGCTGTGCAACGTTGCAGATATAAGATACTGTGCGTGGATATTTACTGCCACAAACTCATTTACAACTTTAAGCCTCTCATTTCCTAATCTAACTCCCGCAGCATTACCCGATTTAATTCGACTACATTTCATTATCCTCGTTTTGTTTCTGTTGATATTGATCTTATATGCTCTTTTCAAGACACGGTCCATTCCGTTCAGCTGCTCTTCCAGGTCCTTCGCTGTCTCTGACAGAATTACAGAGCTTAGATTTAAGTGTCAGGAAGTCGTTTCTTAAAGTATTTGTGTGGAGTGCAGCCATGTATGGAAGTGAAACGTGGATGATAAATAGTTTAGACAAGAAGAAAGTAGAAGCTTTCGAAATGTGGTGCTACAGAAGAATGCTGAAGATTATATGGGTAGATCACATAACTAATGAGGAGATATTGAATAGAATTGGAGAGAAGAGAAATTTGTGGCACAACTTGACTAGAAGGAGGGATCGGTTGGTAGGGCATATTCTGAGGCATCAAGGGATCACCAATTTAGTATTGGAGGGCAGCGTGGAGGGTAAAAATCGTAGTGGGAGACCAAGAGATGAATACACTAAACAGATTCAGAAGGATGTAGGTTGCAGTAGGTACTGGGAGATGAACAAGCTTGCACAGGATAGAGTAGCATGGAGAGCAGCATCAAACCAGTCTCTGGATTGAAGACTACAACAACAACATCTAAGTTTTAAACAAACCAGAAAATCTTAAAAAACCTTTTTGTTTGGGGAGATTTATGCCACGTCTCAGCCTAAATTTCATTACATTTTACTGTTACGGGCTATGTGGGATCACGTATTGATACCACCCCACTGCCGCCAGACGCCAACAACGGTCCTATGGATCTGGCAGACCCAGTGGAGGACGCCCACTTAGCCGCACCTACAGTGACACTGAACTATGAGTGAACTCTGCCGTTGCAATGTAGGATGGTCAGTGGCAGCCAGGGGCCCTATTCTGTATGTTTCCGCCATTTTGCCGATGGGTTCGGTAATCTAGCACACAGAACGATCTTGTTTTCGAAGTAGAGCCTCAAAATTATTCTGTTAGCATTTCGGAAGCGATGCCTAACGGTCCTAGCGAACCGAAACGTTGTTGGCAGTTCCCCTCGCGCCAACAAATCAAAAGCAATCTGCCTCAGATACGCTCATGCGCACTGCAGCGCAACAGCAGCACGAACCCGAAGCGGCTATTAGCCGACACAGTCACGCTATTCCTCACAGTACCGAAAACTGTGGTTAGAGTACGTAATACTGTTCAAATTTCGCTGACCACGTGCTTCCATGAATTCATGATAAGGAAATAATATTGACTGTGTTCTGTAAACTGTCATAAATGTCACATTATGTCATTTTATTCTCATTCACATTGACGTCTTGTTTTGGATTTTACGTTTCGGAATATGAGTTAGGGATGGAGTGTAGTACCACATTGTACAAATACATGTATAGAAACACCTGAAAAATTCGACATTTTTTCTGTTTTAGGTCGGTCCTTATTTGCTTCAAAATTCATGGAGGCACGTTCTGTCTAAGCAGCTAATTTTAAGGCAGTTTCTTTATTGCCATACGCGTTTTGCTAATTTTATTCGTGAAGATGCTTCATAAATAAAAGAACCGAAACACGTATGGCAATAAACAAACTGCCTTCAGTTAGTTGCATAGACGGAACACATCTCCACGAACCCGAAAAATTGTTTAAGAGAGTGTCAAAGAATAAGAACATTCGTACGATGTGGCTGTACCTCGCTCGCAGAGATCCAAATGATGAAGTAGCCTACTTCCCTATATGATACATCAACGATTTGTTTCAGAAAAACAAAACTAAAAAAAAAGTCTTTTCGATAGCGTGTGGCGAGTGCACCTATAGAAGTTCGTTGTAGTTTATAACATGCATCTGATGAATCAAAATGTTTCATATATGGTGGTATAATCTAAAAATATTGTGGCTGGAATCTTTGATCTCTGTCTACTGTTGTTAAGGATTCGATTGTAGATAAATACTTGTGACAAGCTAAAGTATAAAGACGATTTCTGCTGGTTTCACTTGCGGTAAGCAGTAAGCTCTTGAATTCCTGTCTGACCACACACTCGGAAATCGCTATACACTCAGAAAAAAATGGTGAAGTATTTGTTACAAGAAAAAGTATAAAGTCCACTGTCAGTTGTTTCGCTCACAGCAATTTCAACTTTCGTTCCTTAAACATACGAAAGTCATGAAGTCGAAGATACCCATTACTGAGAAAGTGCGTCCTTACGTGTAAATAACAACGAGTATATCAGAAAAATGCTTAACTTGGACAATTAACGAAGTCTGAGATCGTGTTACAAACACGGAGAGGATAAAATATATTTTGGTACGCAGTGGTATGTGAACCCACTTCCTTAGAAACGACCCTTGGTTGCCTTTTCCACTACACCACTATTTTTTTCCTTATTTGATGATCTCATTTTGTTCATTATTGTTCGCTGCGGGCGTCCCATGATACCTGTCCAAGTTCATCGTTGATCCTTTCGCTCAGTTTTTTTTATTACAGAGAGCAGCTAATCCTCGGACCAAACACGCTGAGCTACCGTGCCGGCAGCCACTACAACTCGCCTGGCTGCAGTACTTTATTCCACGTAATTCCAGTCGGCATAGACGCAGGCTGACTTCGTTGCTGAATGATGAGGGCGTAAGCTGTAAAAGCATGTCATTTTGGAAGATTTCCTCTATGACGATTCACAAAATTCGTTTGCATTGTTATTGAAAAGTTTTGGACGCGTTTCGATAGTTAATACTGTAAGTAAACCATTTGCGGGAAAAAGTACGCGAAGTCACTACTAATTTCAGTTAACATTTATGTGGTATACGTAAGCAGAGCCGACCTTTTGAAATTTAATGATTTTTTAAGCTCTTAATTACGTAAAAATAACAGGCATTATGTGAGAATATTGACCGAAAATGTTTTTTTATGTTTAAATTAATCACAGTAAGAACAATACAAACCATATTTCTAACACAGGAACATAGTCTGTTATGAACTCACTTTCCAACTGGACGCGCCCTGGTGATTCTTCAGTAACACAATCACTAAATCCGAAGTTAAAACCGCTCAATACATTTAAAATAACAAATTCTAGGTCTAAATAAATCACACCTAACCGAACGAGAGGGCCATACCGAAATCCAAAACCTCTCAGTACAGTTGTCGAAAATTTGGCAGGAGGACCAATTGATAACATGTCTCAGAAGCTTACTGAATAGGAACTTCAGATAAAGAACCGAAAATGACGTCATTACCGAGGCTAGCCTACTGAACCGATCGGTATGAACGATATAGAACAGGGCCCCAGAACAGATTCGTGCATGGCGGCCCGCCGTGCAGCACTACCAGCTCTCGGGCTTGCCTAGCCCAGTCCGCGGGCAGGGTCCCTCAGCTGAGGTGGCCGCAGCCCACTGCACTCGATAGGCTGGCCCACCTACAAAATATACATCTCTCACTGTGTATCTACTTCTAACATTCTAGACATGCTGTTAGCTCCTCTTAGTGAGGGGTTTCCCTATATCTCTCGAAAAACCTTTATCGCGAAACTAATGGAGCCGAAATATTTTTCTTTGTTTAAAAAAATTTAATTTTACTTGATGCATGCAAAATAAATGCTCATCAACATGTTCGAAGTAATATTCTGGAATATTATTTGCTGTTGAAATGTTTACTTGCAGTTTACAATACAGCTGATTAGATACTTTTTTCACTCTTCAAATATCTTAATCTTAAGCAAAATGATGGGTTGTATTCGCATAGGCTTCTTGGCTATTATACACGTAAATTAGTTTTCGACCTATTCAGAACCGAATTCTAAAACTAGCTGACTAGTAGGATGAAATGTGCAAACACTGGCAGTACTTGAACCTGCCCAAAAGCAGCATTGTTTTTTCTGTTCGTTCGAACAAATAAACAAAAGTAAGATGAAAATTTCTCAGTGTCGATGGACTGCATAAAGTAGATACTAAACATCAAATTTTCCTGAGAAGCGGATTTTTGACATGTCAAACCATTTTATTTCGTGCTAGAGACAAAACTGCTTATTGCATTACACAGGGTCAACAGTACTATTACATGTCAATGGATTACCCAAATTAAGCGTTTTCATGCTAAACGATTGTCACTGCACTAACTACAAAACATGATGACTTGGGCCGCGATAAAATCGGCAACATAATGTCTACACTACAATAATAATCCACAAAGAAACAGGTCAATTTATTTGGCTGCAGTAAATCAACACTAATTTGAGAGTAGTTTGCATTCACTAAAGCTACAAGACAAACAGACAAAATAATGGACAACCGATTTAGAGAGAAAACAAAACAAAACGTGGGTTGACAAAAATACTTGCAAAACATCCCTTCATTCATTTTCTCTGAGATTGGAGTACTATAAGAAACAGAAGAGCATCAACATTACAAAGTCCACAAGTTACCGTCGTGCACGTAGAATGAGACATGCAGAGATTAAATTTCTCTATGATGCAAAGCTCGATGACTGTAGACACAAATTTTTTCTGGATATCTTCTGCAAAGTCGGACACATTTGTCTGCTTTCATTCCAATAAGAAGCCACATTTTCGACCTATTTACAATTCTGGTTTAAGTGCCTATGTAACTCATCTCTGGGAGCCGAAATATCTGGCCACAAAGCAAATTTCTATACTGTTGTTCATGGTGATAAAACAAAGACTTTTAATCTACCGTTAAGCAAATCGGTAGAATGTAAAAGTACTACTGAAAACAAAAGCAGATGTTTTGAATTTTTTATAGCATTTCGGAATGTGGCCAAAGCTGCTCTCAGATTCTACCCGAATAGTCTCAAAAACGGTTCACGTATATTTGGCTATTCTTCGGGTGAGAATATAAATGAGATTATGGTCCTTCCTCTCCGAGTTTAGTTTTGTTTGGTAGACGGCGCTTCACATGGGAGCGTTCTTTTGTGACTGGTCTGTCGAAATTACTGATGTAGTTTTTAGCGAGTTGTATGCTTCGACTCTCCCATTTACAACTACAATTCCGACTGTTCCTTGATCCAAGCACGTCCTGTATTTGCCATGCACCCTTTGAGATTGCAGCCCACCCCGTACTTTCCCGAGGCCTTCTAACATAAAAAACCGTCCAGTCCACGCCACACAGTGTCCGCTACCCGTGTAGCCGCCAGCTGAGTGTATTGAACTCCTGACCTATTCAGCGGAACCCGAAACCCCACCACCCTATACCGCAAGTCAGGGAATCTGCAGTCAACACGGTCGCAAATCCGTCTGAGCCTCTGATTCAGACCCTCCACCCGGCTCTGCGCCAAAGGTCTGCAGTCGGTTCTGTCAACGATGCTGCAGATGGTGAGCTCTGCCTTCATCTCGTAAGCAAGACCGGCAGCCTTCACCAAATCAGATAGCCGCTGTAATCCAGAGAGAATTTCCTCAAATCCAAAGCGACACACGTCATTAGTGCCGACATGTGCACCACCTGCAGCTGGCTGCACCCTGTGCTCTTCATGGCATCCGGAAGGACCCTTTCCACATCAGGAATGACTCCACCCGGAATGCACATGGTGTGCACACTGGATTTCTTCCCCTCCTTAGCTCTCATATCCCTAAGGGGCCCCATTATGCGCCTAACATTGGAGCTCCCAACTACCAATAAGCCCACCCTCTGTGATTGCCCGGACCTTGAAGGCTCAAAATCATCCTCTGAAACAGGGCAGGCAGCTGCATCTGGCTCAGCCAGAGACAGTGCCTGAAACACTAGGACGGCAGAAGGCGGTCCTCTGACTATTATAATCTAATATCGTCTTCTCCTCTCTGTGTTCTACGGACAAGAAACGCGAACTCCCAGCCACAAGGACGGAATTCAGACAACATCTCTACGTGAGTATAGACAGAAGAAGTGCTCTCAATCACTGAACACTGTGTAATCAGCGACGACTCCCTACCTGAAGGCGTAGTTCAGAATCGTATAAGTTCACAACAGTACACTGTCTAACTATTTTAACTATAAAATCTCCTGAGAGCAAATACAGCAAATGCGTTTCTACCAGTAAAGGCTGAAACTGGGCGACCATCAAACCCGGGCACTCAAAACGGAAGACCTCTTCTCTTCACTGCTGGCTTCCCAGCAAAGCTCGGCTCCCCTCAATCATAACTCAGAAGACGAATCATATTCTCGAAACCTCGGAATATTCTCCCTCTCTACAGATTCTTCTGAACGCCGACCAACCATATTTTAGTCTTTTGTCGTCCAGCGCGGAAAGTTTGCGAATAAATACCTATACTCATACAATGGTACGCCTCTCAGAGTAAAAATCCTCGGAAATAGCCCAGTCTGCGTGACTTCTGAGGTGACACGTCCTCGTTTCTCCCTGCTGCGCCCAAGATTTTCAGAGTTTCCGAAGTATTATCCGGTTATCCTTCCGGGACCGCTACAAACCGGCCAGCCGCCACTGTATTGTGCTTCATCGCGCAGGTGCCCCGACATCCATCTTGGCACTTACTGTGTTAAGCAGGAGCAACAAACCTGTGTGCGCTTTTCCACCCAGGGCACGAGTTACGAATGCCACCTCATTTCCATCGGCGTTAAAACTTCTACTAGTATAAGACAATCATTCTTTATGCTATTTGATAATAAGGACACTACGTCACCTTTCATGCAATAAGTGTTAACAACTATTTACAAGGTTTACGTGACAATGTCAGTCTTCTTAAAATATTCATATATAAAATATACAACCTATCAAATGATACCTAATTCCGGTTGTAAATCATGGCGAAGTATGTAGATGAGTGCTTGTAAGGAGCAAAATAATAGCCACCTTACAATACCCCCACGTAATGAACTATTTTATACTAGGATGTGCAAATTCTTATAGTATTATCTTATCCAGTACAAACTAATATAAGCATCAATTGTCTGTACAAGCAAACTAATAAAAATATGTGAGCAGAGTAACAACTGAATCATGATGTGTTCTTCTATAGTCATTCTGCATTCATTCATAGGCTTACTGCCATAAATGTATTTACTATATGTTTATTTTAATCTGTCTGCTCCTTATGTTTATAACTTTTTTTTTTGAGGCATGAGTACTGGAATATACAATAGCACACAAAATAGCCCACACATTTTTATGCTCCTTCAAAAATGGCAGTTCCCACCTTTCTTTTAGACTTAAGACCCATGATCTCTGTCATTCAGCCATCCCTAAGACACAGGTTGAGGCAAGAAATATTAAAGTAAAGTATCCTAATCTTTTCAAAGTGGCCGCCCAATAAATGACATGTGGTTCATTTAGCTATTAATATGCAAAACATGCAGTTACGTCAGTTACTCAAGAGGTTATCTGTTGGTGATTATACAGTTATATAAAATTCTATGACAGATCCTACATAATTTCACTTGGTCATATTCATGCTCTTGGCTTACATTTTAAAACAAACATCATTTCACAAACTGATTTACCAAGTCTAGTGTTTCCCTAAAGTGTATACTCTTTAAACATATCAAAAACCTTATGTTCTAACGCGTTATTTGGCAAACTGCATTTACATTTGCTGTGGCAATTAATGTTTGAAATAAGAGTTCGGATCGACCACTAATTTTAACTATTGTGTTTGTTCACAGTGTATAAAAAATGTAATACATTAAAACATTAAAAACCCATAGCATCATTACCTAAGAAAATGACAAACAATAATTTTACATAAATAAACACACAAATAAAATGCTGGAAATACACAAATATTTAAAACATTGAAGCATATAGCATCATTATGAAAGAGAATGAAATACTATAATTTTACGTGAATAAATACACAAATATTTTCTTAAGGCTTAACTAAAAAAATAAATACTGGAAACTGTTAGTTTGTGGTTCAGTGCTCACTAAATTATACATTTTTTTTTCTTTTTAACAAGTCACACTCTGATTCAGATTTCACAACACACTTTCATCTTCATTTGTGTATGGGGATGGTCACAGTGGCTTTGCAAGTCAGTCTTTGGACCCTCAGTCCGTTGTTGATCCCATCAGATTACAATTCTCTCACAGAGTTAATGATGTGGAAGGATCCTTGGATTATACACCAAAGTAAGTGAGTGTATATTTTGGAACAGCCAAGTTTTCGTCGAATTTGTACACAGTATGAGGGTGATACAGTCAGGTAGGATATTTATAGGTCACCTAGAATTCTTCTGTATCGGCTAAGAGAAGTGTAATTGTATCTAGTCTTCACTTTCTCGTGTTTCTTGTTTTTACTATGTCTGTGCTCCTACTCTTCTGCTCTTCCTGTCGCTTCTCTCTCTTGATATAAATATTACGTTTTCGATAAGGATATCGGTAATTATGAACAGGTAGGTTATCTGCTCGGTGTCATGGAACTTGAGTCGCTTTGTGTGACTCAGATTCCTCAGAAGTCAGAGCCAAGTGACTGAATGTTACAGATCATGATGATTATCAGTCTCTGTGTGGAGGAGAACAGCAGGAGGAAAAGCAAATAGAGTTCACAGTTCCTTACAGCTAATAGCAGTTGCTGTAGGATTAACTGACCTTATCATGTGTGCAATTTGTTTATCTCATCTACGTTGTGTAGTACTACAGTGGAGGCAGGTCATTAGAAGCCGTTTAAACACCCATCTTGACTCGACCCAGCAGGGTTGCTGTGGATGTCCAGTTGTTACCTGCTCTGTTGTAGCTGGCCTAGGTCTTCAGGCAGCCCCATTTGAATATGCCTTCTCATTGCCCACATCTGCGACATGGCTTTGGCTTACCAACAGCGTCCTTTGCTTGCTTTTCTTTGCAGCTGTGCCATTAGCCTCCCGTTCCATCCGCACATCACGTTGTTGTTTCCAGTGTCTCACAAAGTTTTTTGTGTATCCTGTGCCCATCAATACATACAACTAGTTTGCGATTTACACAACTACTATACAATGCATAGTACAAAATCATTGACATATTTCTGTTGTTGTTGTTATTGTTGTGGCCTTCAGTAAAGAGACTGGTTTGATGCTGCTCTCCATGCTACTCTATCCTGTGCAAGCCTCTCCATCTCCCAGTACCTATTGCAACCCACATCCTTCTGAATCTGTTTAGTGTAGTCATCTCTCGGTCTCCCTCTACGATTTTTACCCTCCACGCTGCCCTCCAATACTAAATTGGTGATCCCTTAATGCCTCAGAATATGTCCTACCAACCGATCCCTTCTTCAAGACAAGTTGTGCCACAAATTTCTCTTATTCTATACCTCCTCATTATTTATGTGATCTACCCATCTAATCTTCAGTATTCTTTTGTAGCACCACATTTCGAAAGCTTCTATTTTCTTTTTGTCTAAACTATTTATCGTCCACGTTTCACTTCCATACGCGGCTATACTCCATACAAATACTTTCAGAAATGAATTCCTGGCACTTAAATCTGTACTCAAAGTTAACAAATTTCTCTTCTTCAGAAACGCTTTCTTTGCCATTTCCAGTCTACATTTTATATCCTCTCTATTTCGACCGACATCAGTTATTTTGCTCCTCAAATAGCAAAACTCATTTACTACTTTAAGTGTCTCATTTCCTAATCTAATTCTCTCAGCATCACCCGATTTAATTCGACTACATTCCATTATCCTCGTTTTTCCTTTGGTGATGTTCATCCTATATTCTCCTTTCAACACACTGTCCATTCCGTTCAGCTGCTCTTCCAGGTCCTTTGCTGTCTCTGACAATATCGTCGTCGAACCTCAAAGTTTTTATTTCTTCTCCATGGATTTTAATTCCTGCTCTGAATTTTTCTTTTGTTTCCTTTACTGCTTGCTCAGTATACAGAATGAATAACTTCAAGGATAGATTGCAATTCTGTCTCATTTCCTTCCCAACCACTGCTTCCCTTTCATGTCCCTAGACTCTTATAACTACCATCTGATTTCTGTAAAAATTGTAAATAGGCTTTCGCTCTCTGTATTTTGCCCCTGCCACCTTCAGAATTTGAAAGAGAGTATTCCAGTCAACATTGTCAAAAGATTTATCTCAGTTCACAAATGCTAGACACGTAGGTTTGCCTTTCCTTAATCTAGCTTCTAAGATAAGTCGTAGGGTCAGTATTGCCTCACGTGTTCCAATATTTCTACGGAATCCAAACTGATCTTCCCCGAGTCGGCTTCTGCCAGATTTTACATTCGTCTGTAAAGAATTCGTGTTAGTATTTTGCAGCCGTGGCTTATTAAACTGATAATTCGGCAATTTTCACATATGTCAGCACCTGCTTCTTTGGGATTGGAATTATTATATTCTTCTTGAAATCTGAGGGTATTTCGCCTGTCTCATACATCTTGCTCACCAGATGGTAGTGTTTTGTCATTGCTGGGTCTCCCTAGGCTGTCAGTAGGTCTAATGGAATGTTGTCTACTCCTGGGACCTTATTTCGACTTAGGTCTTTCAGTGATCTGTCAAACTCTTCACGCAGTATCGTATCTCCCATTTCATCTTCACCTACATCCTCTTCCATTTTCATAATATTGTCCTCAAGAACATCGCCCTTGAAACTCCCTGGCAGATTAAAACTGTGTGCCGGACCGAGACTCGAACCGGGTCCCGAGTTCGAGTCTCGGTCCGGCACACAGTTTTAATCTGCCAGGAAGTTTCATATCAGTGCACACTCCGCTGCAGAGTGAAAATCTCATTCTGGAAACATCGCCCTTGTATAGACTTTCTATATACTCCTTCCACCTTTCTGCTTTCCCTTCTTTGCTTAGAACTGGGTTTCCATCTGAGCTGATATTCATGCAGGTGGTTCTCTTTTCTCCAAAGATCTCTTTAATTTTCCTGTAGGCAGTACCTATCTTACCCCTAGTGATATATGTCTCTACATCCTTATGTCTGTCCTCTAGCCATCCCTGCTTAGCCATTTTGCACTTCCTGTCGATCTCATTTTTGATACGTTTGTATTCCTTTTTGCCTGCTTCATTTACTGCTTTTTTTATATTTTTTCCTTTCATCAATTAAATTCAATATCTCTTCTGTACCCCGAGGATTTCTATTACCCCTCGTCTTCTTACCTACTTGATCCTCTGCTGTCTTCACTATTTCATCCTTCAAAGCTACCCATTCTTCTTGTACTGCATTTCTTTCCCCCATTCTTGCCAATTGTTCCCTAATGCTCTCCCTGAAACTCTCTACAATCTCTGGTTCTGTCAGTTTATCCAGGTCCCATCTCCTTAAATTCCCACCTTTTTCCAGTTTCTTCAGTTTTAATCTACAGTTCATAACCAATAGATTGTGGTCAGAGTCCACATCTGCCCCTGGAAATGTCTTAAATTTAAAACCTGCTTCCTAAATGTCTGTCTTACCATTATATAATACATCTGAAACCTTCCAGTATCTCCAGGCTTCTTCCATGCATACAGCCGTCTTCGGTGATTCTTGAACCAAGTTTTAGCTACGATTAAGTTATGCTCTGTGCAAAATTCTACCAGGCGGCTTCCACTTTCATTACTTACCCCCATTCCATGTTCACCTACTATGTTTCCTTCTCTTCCTTTTCCTACTATCAAATTCCAGTCACCTATGACTATTAAATTTTCGTCTCCCTTCACTATCTGAATAATTTCTTTTATCTCATCATAGATTTCATCAATCTCTTCGTCATCTGCGGAGCTCGTTGACATATAAACTTGTACTGCTGTGGTAGGCGTGGGCTTCGTATCTACTGTTGCCCCTCTTCAGGAACCACATACATGTTTGTCTGGCCTCTCAACAGATACCCATCCGTTGTGGTTGCACCTACGGTACGGCTATCTGTATTGCTGAGGCACGCAAGCCTCCCCACAAACGGCAAGGTCCATGGTACATGGGTGGGGGGATGCTTCTGTTATGAAATGTCAATTTTTGAGATGCATTCACTAGTGAGGTCATTTATCTTTACATTTATTATTGTTCTAGTTGTACAATCAACTAAGACGCTCACTTGTTTACTCTTATTTTACAGATCAAAATTTCATGTACATAGTTCATGTTACTTATAAAAGAACATAGTCCTCAACATATGTAATTTAATTACTAAACATCTGTAGGCAACTGTATACATATAAAAATACACGTAACAGTAGAATTATGATTATCGCCAGATCCCACTGTTAATAATTGCAAATACTACTTGTTAAACTACTGGCCGGTAGGATGTTTATACTAGTCTAATTACAACTCTATTTAAAGTACTACACTGTCGTTGGTTATCAGAAGATCGTCCGATCTCATGGCTCTTGGTTTCGTCGTGGATGTCGTCGTGAACATCTGTAAACAATAAAGTGCATGTCTGCACAAAACATACGCGAATGAATGATTAGGCGGGGCTCTTCTTCAATTCATGCTTCAGCTTGCTTCCTGTGAACAATTATAAACTTCATAGCAAGTTTAGTACAAAATTACTCATAGCTTCTTTAATCACACTGTCATGTACCTTCTTTCATGTTTTTACTCAGTAATACCTTCTCTGTCCCTGTCCTTTCTCCGGAGCTGCTCCTATTACCTTCATCTGTCGTTAACTCTTCCTTTTAGGTTACTACAGCTATGTTTTATTTTACTATTGGTATCCGCAAATATAAAGATTTTAGTACATTCTATAAAATCACTACTCATCAACGTGACTGCCATGCCCTTATGTATTACCCACGAGGTCATGACTTTGAAGGTATAGCATTTCTTACTTATACAACTGACGGACCTCACATCCTACAATTTATTACTTTCCTTTATTAATTTTCACATGTCTATATGCCCTTGTTATACTTCCATTTCATGTCGCTATAACACTCAAACAATATTTCGGTGCGCTCATACGGTATGCCGGTCGGTGTGGCCGTGCGGTTCTAAGCGCGTCAGTTTGGAACCGCGTGACCGCTACGGTTGCAGGTTCGAATCCTGCCTCGGGCATGGATGTGTGTGATGTCCTTAGGTTAGTTAGGTTTAAGTAGTTCTAAGTTCTAGGGGACTGATGACCTTAGTAGTTAAGTCCCATAGTGCTCAGAGCCATTTGAACCATACGGTATTCCGCAGAACTGGCCACCATATACACAATTATTCCGTCTCTCTGACCAGCATAAATACAACATTTCCATACACAAATAACGCTGCACGTAGCAATGTGGAGCACGCCACCTATTGAACTCTCATTTCTCTGAATGGACACCAGTCATACTTGGTCGAAACACCTGCGTGTCACCGCAGACCACTACTAGCAAGTCACTCATTTGTGATCCCATTGCTAAACATGTAAAATAGACACTGTTTCATGAAGTAATTCTAAAACTTTTTCAAAATTCTGACGTTTTCTGCTAATACGTTCCACACCAATTTTGTAAAAAACTTACCTATTCACACATATTTACAACATTTTTGCAATACCACACGTTTCTCAATTTCACCTTATTCCTTCATGGACAGATAGCACATCTTGAACTCTAAACACCTTTTAAATTGTACGCTCAGCTTCCTGTGCACATAATTATAGCCTACACCAAGAAAAATACCCTAATTTTCCCACCCTCGACATCCTGCCCTTTTTTGTGCACTGTAGTACTTCTTTTAACATGATATTAGTACAGAAAATATTGATTAATCTGCATATCCCTTCAGGGCAATAACTTAAATTAATTAATAACTATATACAATATACTTTACTTTCGCCATACAAGCCCCAGGGTTAGGTGGTCTAGTATCAATTGATTGTTCCCGATTTCTGGTGTTATTCATTCCACCCCATCCTTGGTCAGACCGTTGACGAGTTTCTCTATTTTCACCAGATGATGCGCTATTACTTTGTGGCTCCCATCTCCGTTCATTTTGTTGTCTATATTCTCTGCCAGAGTTCTTCCACTGTACATTGTTACCACTACGATATCTCTGGTCCATGTTTTGGTGAGCCGGCCGATTTATATTGTTTTGCCAATTAATTAATCTAGTGTTACAAGGCCAAATCATTCAAAATGGTTCAAATGGCTCTGAGCACTATGGGACTTAACATCTATGGTCATCATTCCCCTAGAACTTAGAACTACTTAAACCTAACTAACCTAAGGACATCACACAACACCCAGTCATCACGAGGCAGATAAAATCCCTGACCCCGCCGGGAATCGAACCCGGGAACCCGGGCGTGGGAAGTGAGAACGCTACCGCACGACCACGAGCTGCGGACAAATCAGTCAATCACCCAGACTGTTGCCCCTGCAACTACTGAAAAGGCTGCAGCCCCTCTTCAGGAATCACACGTTTGTCTGCCCTGTCAACAGATACCCCTCCGTTTTGGTTACACCTACGGTACGGCTATCTGTATCGCTGAGGCACGCAAGCCTCCCCACAAACGGCAAGGTCCATGGTTCATGGGGTGGGGGGGGGGGGGGGAGGGAAGATTAAAAAAGATTAAATGAAGATTAAAAAAACACTTATATCATTCCCTCCGTTGTTCTCCCTTCTCTCACCTTGCACGTCTCTCTGCCTACGTTTCTCTCGTGCCTGGTGCTCGTTGAAAGCGAACTCCAACTCTCTTAGGATACCCTTAAATCCTTCTACATTACTTCCACATCGGCCGACGAGCATTTGCTGGTACTAAATTGGCAACTTCATGTAACACAATCTTATGATCTCAGCTGGTGTGCATGGGTCGTCCAAATACTGATTCTTTTTTGGTCAAGTTTTCGAAATACTTCAGCGGACTACGGAACCCTGAACTCTCCAAGTCTCTGCTCATCATTACCTCCTGTTTTTGGTACTGTCCTGTGTCTCCTTGGACCAATATTTGTTTAAAAATGCGTCACGAAACTCATCATATGGCGTGCACGTTTTTGTAATGTTCCGCATGCATTCGGTCGATGTTCCCTCGATATGTCAACATACGAAATCCAGTTTGTACATTAGAGGCCAGTGAGGAAGTAATGATAAATCAAATTGTCCGATGGATGTTTTTGGGTGTAAAACATTACCCTCGTCTTTGTAATGCTGGAATTTTCGTACAGAGATAAAACGCTTAAAATCGAAAATTTCATTAGAATTTCTTCCGCTCGGCCTACCACATTTTCACTTGGCCCTAACGTTTTCAGTCTTCCGTTACTCTCGGAATCCTCTCTTCTACTTCCTGTTACGTTTTCATCACTGGAAAACTGTCCCATGGTGTGCATTATCGGGTAACAATTATGCATATGAAATATCTCATTACCGTTCTCTGTATTCGCAATTTGCGGCCCAGTAATACCCTGTGTAGATGCGGGGGCCATATCTCTAGCGATATTTCGTTGCTCTGCAGATACGTTTTCAGTCTGTAGTTGACGAGCAACTCTTACATTAGAGTACATTCGAGTATCGTAAGGACATGGACATGATCGTGCTGAGTTTGAACTGGCCCTTTCGGTTTCTGTTATTCCCGGTTCGCTTATTTCTTTTCTGATATGTGAATTTTGACTAGGTTGCGACCTGACTTCCTGAGATAATTGCCTAATTTCGCTTTCTGTGTTCTGTTTAAATTGGGAGAGCTCCGCGGTCAATGCCTTATTTGGCACAATTTCTGTGTTTTGCAGCTTCGTTATTTCTATTTGTTTCAAGCGCCTCTGCAACTTCGTTAATGCACCTCTACCTATCTTTGTCGTATTTTCTGTCTTCTCTAATGTTTCAAGAGCAATGAGCTTTACCCTCTCGCTAGTAATCGCTCTTGGTTCGCGGTTCTTCTGACCTCCGCAATCTCTCGTTCTAGTTTTGTTCGGAGCGTCACTGCCTCATTTTTCACTTCCCTAGTTTCATGTTTTATTGGCTGATTTCGCCACTAACCTTTTGAATTTTACTTCCCATTCCGGCACTAACGTTTCGAATCTTACTTCCCATTTCAGAGCGTACTTCATCAATTCCCTTTTTTTATTTGCTCTCCCAATTCAGGGCTGACCTTCTGGATTTTACTCCCCATTTCACTTGCCATTGCTTTTAGGTATGCAAAGATGCCTAACACACCTGTGTTATCTAAATGTTCTTTCCTATTGCGACTTTCTCTTCCTCTACTCTTAGGTAATCTTCTGCCCTTTTCACTTTCCATTTCTTGGTATTCAAAAAAGTAATCACCACGCGCCCCTGATATGCTGCCTCGTGATGATGTCACTGATGGCGATCTGCTACGAATCTTGGTTGTTCCGTGTTCACTTGGACTTCCTACATTATACTCTCGTATCTTTACAATTGCCTCAGTGCGTCTCTGTTCCTCATCTTCACTATCAGATTGCCCACCACAGGCTTGACTGTGTCTATCATCCTTAAAAAGTTCCATTGGATCTGTATTCTCGTCACCTGTACCTTGTGCTGCTAACAAGGCTAACTCTTTCTCATCCCATAGGCTTTCTTGACTACTCCGTGTATCTGCCATTTCTGTAATGTTACAAGTAGTGGTTTGTTGTCCAACTAAGCGCACTTTCGCCCTAGTTATCATGGACTGATCCCTGATAAGAGTCCTCTCTTAAAAGTACACACAACTTACACTACACACATTTATTATGTAACGGGCATGTAACATAAAATGTCTACAACTAAAGATAAACTAATGCCAACGTCGTGAACGAGCAGTGTCATTGCAATGCAAACAAAATACAACGACAAATGACGTAACATAAATATGAATAAATTGCTGCCAGCGGGCTAAAGCCCAACGCTTCTGAAAAGAAATACAATATTATACACACATATAATTTTTAACGTTATCGTGTGACTTTACCACTGCAAACTATACACGCAAGCTGGTGATCACTGTCAATAACACCTAATCAATATAAATGGGAAAGAAAATTTCGAAAATTTCCGAGGTTTCAAACCACTTTATGACTACTGTCAGAGGACTCTAAGCAGGATCCTGGCAGGATCGCCATATCCAAGATGCTACTCCAGGCGAGTGTAAAATGAATGTGACCAACGAAAAATACTGAACGTTTCTGCATATACATTTATTGTAGATTACAAAAACATTTATATTACAAATTTTTATATTTCCTAACTAAAATTACTGATCAATTGCACAATTCTGCCCCTTTTTATGGCTACGCTCTAATACAAATAACGCGAAATGACTGACATTATCTACGTACCAAACACTAGAGGACACTACTTTCAAAGATGATCTGCAGTGGTGTGCAACCTCAGTGGAAATAAAACTTAAGTGATCACAGACGTTTGGACTTATAGCCTTAATAAGCAGAAGCAATTATCAATATCACTGCATGTACTGCGTCCGGTGAGTCAGAGTGATGGAAGGAACCCAGCCATGCCGGCCGAAGTGGCCGTGCGGTTAAAGGCGCTGCAGTCTGGAACCGCAAGACCGCTACGGTCGCAGGTTCGAATCCTGCCTCGGGCATGGATGTTTGTGATGTCCTTAGGTTAGTTAGGTTTAACTAGTTCTAAGTTCTAGGGGACTAATGACCTCAGCAGTTGAGTCCCATAGTGCTCAGAGCCATTTGAACCATTTTTTTAACCCAGCCATAAAATAAAACTCTTTCAAACACTAGGACGGCAGAAGGCGGTCCTCTGACTATTATAATATAATATTGTCTTCTCCTCTCTGTGTTGTGCAGACAAGAAACGCGAACTCCCACCCACAGGAACGGAATTCAGACAACGTCCCTACGTGAGTACAGACAGAAGAAGTGCCCTCAATCACTGAACACTGCGTAATCAACGACGACTCCCTACGTGAAGGTGAAGTCCAGCAACCTATGAGTTCACAGCAGTACACTGCCTAACCATTTTAACTATAAAATCTCCTGAGAGCAAAGACAGCAAGTCCATCTCTACCAGTAAAAGCTGAAACTGAGCGACTGTCAAACCCGGGCGCTCAAAACGGCAGACCTCTTCCCTCCACCGCTGGCATCCCAGCAAAGCTCGGCTCCCCTCCCTCATAAATCAGGAACCGAATCATATTCTCGAAACCTCGGAATATTCTCTCTCTCTACAGATTCTTCTGAACACCGACCAACCATATTTTAGTCTTTTGTCGTCCAGCGCGGAAAGTTTGCGAACAAATACCTATACTCATACAATGGTACGCTTCTCAGAGTAAAAATCCTCGGAAATAACCCAGTCTGCGTGATTTCTGAGGTGACGCGTCCTCGTTCCTCTCTGCTGCGCCCAAGATTTTCAGAGTTTCCGAAGTATTATCCGGTTATCCTTCCATGACTGCTCCAACCAGCTGGCCGCCACTGTATTGTGCTTCAGCTCTCAGATTCCCCGACGTCCGTCTCGGCACTTACTGTGTGAAGCAGGACCAACACACCTGTGCGGGCTTTTCCACCCGGGGCTTGAGGTGCGCCTGGCATTTCGTTTCCACTGGCGTTCCATCCTCTACTAGTATAAGGCAATCATTCATTACGACGTTTTGATAATAGAGACACTCCGTCACCTTTCATGCAATAAGCGTTAACTACTATTTACAACGTAAACATGACAATGTTAGTCTTCCTTTGATATTCATATATACGATATACAACTTATCAAATGATACCTAATTCCGGTTGTAAATCACGGCAGAGTATGTAGATGAGTGCTTGTAAGGTGTGAAATTATAGCCACCTTACATGGTTCTTCAATTTTTCTGTGATTCGTCGTGAGACAGTTGTGGTGTGAGGCGTAATATGTTTTGTTGATATTTTTCCATGAGTCGCTGCGGTGTCGGCTACTCTATGAGCCTGATCAAAACATTTTTCACCTCCAGTAGCTTCATAAGATCTCAAATCCTATGGACACATAGCCACGCATTTGTCAGTAATTTTGTCTTGAGCAGATCTGAGAACGCATTTTTGGTCAACACATACCACCTGTTTGTTATACACTCACGGATGGTGTGGAACATGTGAAGTGCTAGGTGGCCCCTTCGCATGCAAGTAAAGC
The DNA here is from genome assembly GCF_021461395.2 of Schistocerca americana. Lineage (NCBI taxonomy): Eukaryota > Metazoa > Arthropoda > Insecta > Orthoptera > Acrididae > Schistocerca > Schistocerca americana. Next base: position 538,409,252 of record NC_060130.1, read on the forward strand.
TCATTGCACTACACACAACAAACGTGGTTAACGCTGTTGTCATCACCATCTGCTATTGGCTTAAACACTGACAAAATTGTAGTTTTAAGATTTGAATCGGGCTCTATGGTTCTGTACTCAACAGCCATTAGTTTTTGTTTTATTTCCCGTTTCCTTTGACGTACCTTCCTTTCTTTTCGAACCACTTGCAATTCCCGCAGTCATCTTCTATATATTAGGAAAACATGAAAATCTGTTATATCATCACATTTATTTGACAAATAATAAGACAAAGAATCCTTGCAAAAGATTATATACGAATTTTCTAAATTTTGTAAACTATTTCCGAGAATTTACTAGCGATTCTCACCTCAGTTATTTGCCTCCATCGCAATGCGATTGTGTTGGAGCAACAGAGTTACAAAGCATCTGTTTTAGAAGTATAAAGGCACCACAGTGTTGTACAACTGTCGTCGTCCTGGTTATAAGAATTAAGAAAGCTTAAACCGTGTGCATGAAAGTGGCCCAGTAAATTATTGTCACTAGGGATGGCAATAAAATAGACGATGTGAGGAAAGATAGCAATGAACCAAGAAGCAACATGTTGCAAAATACAGAATGACAAATTCTTCTGTGAGTGCTTCTGTAAAGATTAATAGAAAAAAGTCCTATACTCCTTTGGATTAAATTCTTACGTGTCGAATATTTCAGACATAATACGCATGTTTGCGGATAAGAACACAAAGATTGCGATACGCTAAGAAAGGAAGATAGTCTCTGTCTGATAACTATCTAGATGGTGCGTGAAATGATATGAATATATGTGGGATGAAAACAGTTTCAGAAAATCGAGAAAAGAGAGGAAACGTGTTATTGTTTGAGTGTATACATCGAAGCAATAAAATTAGTTAATTTATAATTCAATGAAAGTTGCAGATGTATCTACTACGCTGTAGTAGGAAGAAAAGTGAACACGCATGCAGATATGTTAGTCGATGTTTTGACGCAGATTCATTAACAAAAATAATTTAGTTTGATAAATATCGACACTCTGTCTTCAGAAGTGAATCCCTCGACGTATTTTACTGACTGAAAGCATCTACCTCAACTTTTTTAGACAAAGAATTTTCAACGTATATCATTCGACTTCCTTTAAGAATGCGCATGGCCATATTATCTTTGTTTCACATTCCATCCAATATTTCATATGTTACATATGTGATTACATATTAACACTTCTTATGTACTGAGTTCTACCACTTTTTTCTTTTTATTTTGCTATAATGCATATACCATTGGAGAAATTATGTTTGTTTAAAGCGTACACACGGAGAAAAACCTACAATTTTTGCCAACAGAAAAAAATATTTGCGAGTGCACAACCACAAGCACCAGCAACGGGAAGTAGACTATTGTTTTCTTTTTTTTCAACCCAAACACACGTAAGATGCCACATTACGATTTCTTACAATCGGCTTAGTCATATTCTAGCTTCAGACACTACAAAAACTATACATGGTTTCAGATACCTTAGTAAGCTAAATTTAATTAAAAATCCAGAAGATAATCATAACAAAAAATGAAACTGAGCATTACGATGTGTCAGCAGTGTGTAGATGCTGTGGTTGCAGATCGAGTTGCTTGTGTTGACTGAAACGTTCATTCCAACAACTATGTGAGGCAACGCCCATGACGTGTAGTTTTGATTAAATTGTTACAGAAGAACTTCATTTATGAAACAGAAGTACATAAAGTAACGATAAAACAAAGTATATGTTCCCAGTTGTGGGTATATAAGGTAAAATTATTGTAAACAGCTTCAAAATAATGTGCGGAGCAGCCTGGCCCGCACAGTGACCACACGGTCTCGCTTCGTCCTACAGTGTGTTTGCCGGTGCAGAGCAGTGCGGTGTTAGGCCGGTGTTACACTATCAAATTTCTTTGTCAAATATCTTTGTCAAAAATTTTTTTCAAAGATATTTGATGGTGTAATAGGAACTTTGTCAAATGTCGTCCAATATTTGATCAAATCTAGGGCCTCGCTGTAGATTTGATCAAAGAAATCGCTTGTCTTCTGTTCACTGCAATGTAACATGTTACCACTTGGAGCTCTAGCATCGTTGCAGCGTTCTGTCGTCTGTAGTGTTTTTATAAGCATTACCGGTAAATACAATTGGTGTGTGCCGACATCTACAAAATTAATAGAGATGTATGAAGCTGATGAGGCGCTTTACAACGTGTGGCACCCTGAATACAAAAATAGATTAAGAGAATTGGAGACCTGAGCTAACCTAACCTAACCTAACATAACATAACATAACCCTCTCCTGTAGCAAGGAATCGGAGTGTTACAGTGAGCCTGTCTTCTGAAGATGTAGCAGTTCTTAAGTGAATATTGTGCTTTGTGATATGAGGATACACTTCACTGAGCACATACAGAAATGTATGCTCATCCATTCTCAAGTAATTGATGTTTGACTTGACGTCTTCCACTGCAAACTCACGTAACAAGTTTTGTTGAATGCTTTTATCGTGTCGTCGTAAAATCCACGGCTTCGCCCAGATTAGATTAGTTTTTCGTTCCATAGATCCGTGCTGAGGAGATCCTCGTGGATGTGGAACATGTCAATTTTTTTAAGCTGAAATAACAATACTAATAGTATGAATAAATACAATACATCATTTGTTTGTATTAAAAATTTCGTCAATGGAGTAGAAGGAGTTGGCCACTAGTAAGTCTTTCAGGCGCCTTTTAAACTGATCTTTATTTGTAACTAAATTTTTTATGTTTGCTGGTAAATTATTGAAGATGAGTGTTCCTGAGTAGTGGACCCCTTTTTGAACTAAAGTAAGTGCCTTTAAGTCCTTGTGCAGATTATTTTTGTTCCTGGTATTGTATGTATGAACTGAGTTGTTTGTTGGAAAAAGAGATATATTGCTTAGGACAAATTTCATTAAGGAGTAAATATACTGAGAGGCAGTAGTTAGTATATCCAGTTCTTTGAAGAGGTTTCTGCAGGACGTCCGTGAATTTACTCCACAAATAATATGTATTACACGCTTTTGGACTCTGAAAACTTTTGACTTGAAGATTTACCCCAAAATATTATACCATATGACATTATGGAATGAAAGTAGGCAAAGTGTGCAAGCTTTTTCATTTTTATGTTGCCTATGTCTGCTAACACTCGAATTGCAAATACAGATTTGTTAAGGCGTTTCTGCAGTTCTGTGGTGTGCTCCTCCCAACTGAATGTATTATCAAGTTGTAATCACAGGAATTTAAGACTGTCAACCACGTATGTATGGTTCCTTTTTTTTTCCCCACTTCTTTTCCGCATGTGCACACAATCCAATTGCGGTACGTGCAACTGCTGCGGTTAATAACAAGTTGTTGTCAGCCATCTTAAACTTTGACGAAAAATTTGATGATGGTGTAATACCCCTTCTAGCGCTACGTCAAAGATCTTTGTCAAATATATTTGACGGAATAATTGATCACATCTTTGGTCAAATCTTTGACAAAGAAATTTGATAGTGTAATACCGGCCTTAGCTCGTGGGCAGCACTGATTTGAAGGACTGAGAGGGCACTCCGGTCACAAACAGGTGGCCCAGCTCAGCCCGTGCGGTGACGTCACGTTGCTCGTTTCGTCCGAGGCTGCTGAAGCCCATGTTGGAGCTGTACGGCGCCCGGCCATAAGGCGGGTCGCTTTGCAGGACCCTGCAGCCAGACAGCCCCACTCGCGCTGTGAGCCTCTCCGTCACATGACACTATGCAAAAACAGCCTTGTTCCTGCTCTGACAACATCGTTCGTGCCTTACTTCGCAGAGCCTCATCCTTATTGCTATTCTATTAGTTCGACACTTCTCCTTGCTGTATTATTTATAATGAGTCTTCATACACTTGACTTGCTCGTTTATCGTTTCTGCTCCTGCCCAGCTTTCGCGTGACGACATTTGTCGTGCCACTCCGTAGCCCACCTCTCCTTACCGTTGTGTATGAAGTCGTACACTACATTTTAACATACAGAACAGGAAGATTCGTGTCGCTGCAAGGTATCGAGAAACGGACGTGTCTCGCCATGCGACAGATGATCTCAGAAGATAAGAACGGTGAGGTGAGTAAGAGCCGATTGTGCTTGAACCTATACATATAGCAGGGATTCACTCGCGAGGCTTGGCAGAAAGAAGAATAAGTTTCATCAGCTACATTCACGGTATAAATATTGTTATACATCTCCAACCGTATTTCAGTTAACGTTGATACGCAAAGGTGAAAACTACGGACCAATCGCAGGCGCGCCCTGAGCAGGCATGTGCCATGCTGTTAACATAGCGCACTACGAGTCTACGACTGGTTTTCGTGGAGACAACACGTGATGGTTGAATACGTCGAGTGCGATTTCACATGAAGACGAATGGAGTCGGTGAAAGTTGCCTAGGAAAACATTTATATGTGATCTTGCTTGAACTGGAGATCGTGTCAAGCATTTTGTTGTGACTTTAGCAGTGCTCCAGAAATAACTAGTATCCGGAAACATTGCCATGAGTGATGATAGTAGACTGAGCCTCGGACTCATTTACGTGATTTTATGAATTTATCTGTGTAAAGTGGTATTCCAATATTCCTTAATTTCATTTTTAGTAGCACTAAGATCTTTCCCATTTTCCACTTCTTTATGCACTGTGTATGGACGTAGAAGCCTGCGGCAAAAGAAACCAGTCGGGACGGTGGCTAAGTCATTGTTACAGTCAAGATGTAAGTACTGCCTCCAGTGTTCTATGGTAAGTGAGCGGGGACATTAATTCCATAAATCAGTCTTGTTTATTATTCCTGCCACATCTTTTGGTGGGACATTTGACATTCAGGAACGCATCGTGTACTGTTTGAAGGTTACAATTTGGATCTTTTAGAGATTACATTTGACATACCCTCACAATACATTACACTTGGCATCCCTGTGCGTGGATGTGTCACTAATGTCGCAGACTATATTTCGAACTAGTGCATATAAACCTCTTAGTACTTTACTCTTGACATACCTTGTGTGGGGGAAAATGCTGTTAATCAGGGATTAATCTGAGTAAGATGCAATAATCCTCTAAGTACGTTACAGGTTTTTCCGGGAAAAACTGAGCAGATTAGAGCATCGATTATCTGAGCGTCGGTCAACCGAACGATCGCTTAACCGGATTGTTACTCGTTCGCGCGTGCCGTTCACCCACCGCTACGGTCTTACCCCCGCCCCACACCCCCCGGATCGATAACGCTAGCGTAACGTTATATTTTCTATGAGATATAATACGAGATTAATGACAGGTTAGAGGAAGATGGATCTACACCAAGTTATCTAATGAGTACAATATTAGTGAGTCGAGAATTAAACATATAAGAAAACAAAAGAGGAGCGTCACAAATTTTATTTCTAAGCTTGATTCTATTGATGTATCAGCAAGTCGTAAAACTATGAATATCGCCACGAACACGGATCTAGAAGATTGTGTTTACAAGTGGTTTTCACAAACGAGATTACAAGGCGAACCTATCTCTGGTCGCATTCTATGTGAAAAGGCAATTCAGTTTAATGAAAATCTTCAAGGGTCATTGAATTTTAAAACAAGTATTGGCTAGTTAAAACGCTTTAAATCAACACACGGCATTCGTGAGATCCAAATACAAGAAGAAAAATTGTCTGGTGATTCTTCTTCAGTAGCAGATTGTTTCAAAATCAGATTAAGAGACGTATTAAGGGAAGAAGATTACACTCTCGAAAACGTTCACAATGCTGCAAAATTGGGCTCACTTGGAAAGTTTTGTCAAGAAAAGCTCTTACTTCACGACATGAATTAGCAGGTCCTGGTTTTAAATTAAGCACTAATCGTATTACTGCTTTTGCCTGTGCTAATGCTACTGGTAGCCACCGATTGTCTATGCTCTTCATTGAAAGTAAGAAACTGCGTTGTTTCAAACACGTTAATACATCTGCGATTCCTATTTATTAGCTACACAAAAGAGCGCCTGGATGTGTAGTAAAATTTTCGCGGAATTGTTTATGGAAGTTTTTGTATCCTGTGCAAAAGCTCATCAGTTAAAGAATGGCAAAAGGCAGAAAATGTTACTGTTCCTTGACAACGCACCAATTCATCCATGATGTGATATCTTAAATGAAGAGGATATGTTCATAAAAGAGATGTTTCTGTCACCGAAAGTAAAATCATTACTATCGCCCATTCATCAAGGTGACTTGTGACTTTCTAATGGTATCGCGGAAAGTACTCTTACGTAAGGTATTGTCAGAAAGAATAGAGGAGGGAGAAGGAAGTCTGCTAAGAAATAATAAAATGTTTGATTTAAAACATGCGACCTACATGATCGGAGCAGCGTGGGATAGCCTGGAAACAAAAACTTTGGCTACGGGGGAAATTTCGCAAAGTGTAATTGAAAATGAAGAACAGAATGATGTGTCTGAAATGCTCAGTATACTTAACTCCCATGAATGTCATGAAGAATACGTTCAGAATGGATGAGCGTCAACGACGAAAATCCTGGGCACCAATTCATGGAGGATATCGAAATTGTATACCTCTTCACTGATAAAGCTAACGCCGCCAGAATCTCATCAACTAGTGATCCAGAAAATGAAAATGAAAATATACCAGCTTCTTACGCAGCATTTACGCGTTCTGATATTGCCTTGCGATAGTTTGAAGCTCAAGATAAAAGCGTTCGTAACAGGTATCGATACTGAAAAAAGTGCGTGACTTAGCTGCACGTGAGCGCGTGGGCTTCCTTAGACACGTCAAAATGAAAGAATTTCAAAACATTAATTCTATACGTGTGTACTGTAGTGTAAAACGTATATATATTACATAATTTTTGTTTATTGGGCTGTACAACATATATTCCTACTGTGCTTGCCTTTATAAAAATGAAAGAGATTCATGTTATTATAAATATATTTAATTTTCATTGATAAATAAAAGTATAGAGTTCGAATATCTGAATAAACCGGTTTTTCCGAACACACGCGGCCTCCAGTTGGTTCATATGATCGGCGCTCTATTGTACTTCAACGCATAAGCATCATGAATCAGTGGAGGCCTTTCCAGATGGAGTTCAGAAGATCAGTTTGCAGACGTACGAACTGACGCTAAAAACTTACAGAGTCTTACTGCAGTAGGCCGAAAATACAGCTCTGGATGTTTTTCTGCATAGTATACTCGTGTAAATATCACGTAGGGTGGGGATGAAAAATCCTGGTGACTTGGCCGTGGCTCCTTTAAGATCGCTACTCAATTAGAAGAAATTGATATTGCCACAAAAGGTACATGTGGACAACTGTGTTTTCACTTCAGAAGTAAAGTGCTACAGGTGTGGGCATAAAGATCATGTACAGCAGCTATGTCAGCAATGTGAATACTGTAAGTGTGGACGGGTTGAACAAGAGGCACAGGATTGTGGGAATCGACGGTGGGCTAAACAACAATGGCGGAAACAGACGTTAAATGCAAGTGTTCCAACTATTCGAAGGTATTCCCAATAGACCGTAACACTGTACAAACATGTGCACAGGCGGAAAGATGCTTGGCTGGCTATGTGGAAGGCAAGGAACGTAAATTTCTGGTAGACATATATCGCATGGCACACCAGTCATGAGGTGTTGACGAATAACTGTGAAAATGTATGCTAAAAGTTGGTTCCCATGATAAAATACCAGCAGATACGGGTAAATTAGTGTGGGTTACCATGGCACCTATTTACCAAGTAAGGCATCAGATGTGGTACAGTGGCTGGCAAATAAAGAAGAGTTACACAAAATGCATTGTTTTGTGTGTAGAGTTGTAGCATGTGTAAGCAGCATTAATGGCAAATTAATGGCTCCTGTAAGCCTAGATAACTAGAGAATGAACTTACTTAGCATGTTGAAGGGCTTGGTGAGAACTACTTCACAAATACTAAATGAAGAGGGTATTACTAGTTCATGTTATGGCCAGAGCCACAAGCAAACCATCAATGCAGCAATGTTACGTAACAAAGTGGAGGGTAACTACTCCAATACCGAAAACGAAATGCTACACTACTGGCCATTAAAATTGCTACACCACGAAGATGACGTGCTACAGACGCGACATTTAACCGACAGGAAGAAGATGCTGTGATATGCAAATGATTAGCTTTTCAGAGCATTCACACAAGGTTGGCACCGGTGGTGACATCTAAAACGTGTTGACATGAGGAACCTTTCCAACCGATTTCTCATACACAAACAGCAGTTGACCGGTGTTGCTTGGTTAAACGTTGTGATGCCTCGTGTAAGGAGAAGAAATGCGTACCATCACGTTTCCAACTTTGATAAAGGTCGGATTGTAGCCTATCGCGATTGCGGTTTATCGTGTCGCGACATTGCTGCTCGCGTTGCTCGAGGTCCAACGACTGTTAACAGAAAATGGAATCGGTGGGTTCAGGAGGGTAATACTGAACTTCGTGCTGGATCCCAAAGGCCTCGTATCACTAGCAGTCGAGATGACAGGCATCTTATCCACATAGCTGTAACGGATAGTGCAGCCACGTCTCGATCCCTGAGTCAACAGATGGGGACGTTTTCAAGACAACAACCATCTGCAGGAACAGTTCGACGACGTTTGCAGCAGCATGGACTATCAGCTCGGAGACCATGACTGCGGTTACCCTTGACGCTCCATCACAGACAGGAGCGCCTGCGATAGTGTACTCAACGACGAACCTGGGTGCACGAATGGCAAAATGTCATTTTTTCGGGTGAATCCAGATTCTGTTTACAGCATCATGATGGTCGCATCCATATTTGGCGACATCGCGGTGAGCGCACATTGGAAGCGTGTATTCGTCATCACCATACTGGCGTATCACCCGGCGTGATGGTATGGGGTGCCATTGGTTACACGTCTCGGTCACCTCTTGTTCGCATTGACGGCACTTTGAACAGTGGACGTTACATTTCAGATGTGTTACGACCCGTGGCTCTACACTTCATTAGATCCCTGCAGAAGGATAATGCACAACCGCATGTTGCAGGTCCTGTACGGGCCTTTCTGGATACAGAAAATGATCGACTGCTGCCCTGGCCAGCACATTCTCCAGATCTCTCACCAATTGAAAACGTGTGGTCAATAATAGCCGAGCAACTGGCTCGTCACAATAAGCCAGTCACTACTCTTGAAGAACTGTGGTATCGTGTTGAAGCTGCATGGGCAGCTGTACCTGTACACGCCATCCAAGCTCTGTTTGACTCAGTGCCCAGACGTATCAAGGCCGTTATTACGGCCAGAGGTGGTTGTTCTGGGTACTGATTTCTCAGGATCTATGCACCCAAACTGCGTGAAAATGTAATCACATGTCAGTTCTAGTATTATATATTTCTCTAATGAATACCCGTTTATCATCTGCATTTCTTCTTGATGTAGCAATTTTAATGGCCAGTAGTGTAGCTTTTGTATCGGAGCATATACTTTCATTGTCACTTATATAGCAGGAATTTAAAGGTGAAATGGATCACATATCATTAAAATGGATGTTAGGGCTAAAATAATCTTTGAGTAGATTAACGAGCTGGGCGCACAAATTTAGTGAGTTTTGATCATCGGGTGACTCATAAACTAGGCAAGAAACATGCGGTTTAGGTAGTTTGGGTAGGAAGGCTGCAGTACTGAATGCACTAGGGAAAAATGTAACGCTGTAACCGAACGGCAGAACGCACAGGTGGCTGAGAAAAGCTGTCAGGCATCCAAGTCACTGCCACAGTTCGTGACACACGAGGGCCTACTCTGCAGAAAGACAAAATGCGGATCATGCATTGTGGTTCCGACAGTGTTCAAGGATGATGTATTGGGACAAGGACATGACCGTATGTGCTCAGGTTACGGAGAACACAGAACAATGGACAGACAAGTCATGGAGAGGTTCTGGTGAGCAACAAGTGTACATGCAGTACATAAAGCGCTGTGTACCTTGTAAACAAAGAGCTGATGTTAGTTGTCAAAAAATATCTTTCCAAAGTCTGACAGAGGCATCTAAACTTTTTCAGATGATTACACTTGGTATCTTGTGACTGTTCAATAGAACACTCCCTGGAAGTAATTATTTACTAACAATTATAAATCTTTAGATTATTTTTGAAGGTTGCTGACAATGGCGGCGATTCCTTATTAGCAGGCCAGTACCGTAGCCCAGACTATAGTTAACAGTAAGATACTTAAATCTGGTGTGCCTGATACCTAAGTTATAGATCACGAACGAATTTTGTATCACACTTGATGAAGCAGCTATGTCATGTACTACATGCCCATAAGTCATATACAGGCTCATTCCATCCCACACCAATGGTAGAATGGAGTGAGTGCATAGAACCATCTCTAAAATGTGGGATTATTACGTGAATACCCTGCACAACCACTGGGATAGGTACCTACATTAAGCAGGTTGCACATATAATTCTAAAGTACATATGGGTTCATGTCTGTTGCTACTCGAAATGGTGTATAGCAGGAAAATGCCGTCTCCCTTTGATGTCATGATTCCTAAATTAGGTCCTAACTGTGAATCAGTCAAGAAATTTGCAAAGAGGATTCATGAGGTGTGGCAGAAGGTAAAGTGATCCAACACTAAAGCCTTGGAAGAACATGAAACAGTTTGGGCAACATGTGAGAAAACTGCCACAGTATTATGGGGTCAATGGATGTTAGCCACTAATCCTTACATGGCTAAGAGAAAGACAAATAAGTTCTTGACTAAGCATCAGGGTCCTTTTGAAGTCACTGAGATGATTTCACCAGCGAACTTTCAGTTTCCAACTTCAACTTCTCTTGTCTATGTAAGTAGAGTTAAAGCATTTAAAGGCATGGTAGATGCATTGCCACAAATTTCAGTAACACAGTAAGGGTATATGAAAATGACTGAGAAAGTGAAAAAGCGCATAGCAGTGGATAGGCATGATGCACATTGACATGCACTGAGGTCACATGAAAAGTAGTAATAATTGGGTTTCACTACGTTGTTTGTAAGTGCTTATTAATTCATTCACCTTTTTTTCTGTTTTTTTTTTCAAATGCATTGTGGGTTTTTATTTACACTAGTCATAGCTCGTTACAGCTGTGTTTTGGATACAGGTATTTCTTGGTTATTTTGTGCTGTATGGCCATTTTTGAAGGAAGAAGAGAATGATGGACGTTCTTTTTCTTAGGTGGTGGATCAGTAGGGACACTCGAATAAGTTGTTGTAGCCCTGATGTTGCAGTATGTCGTCAGCGGAAAAGTAATACATCAGTGCACATTCAACCGCTAGAATCAGGGTGTTGTTTTCTAGACAACCCGGTCTGTTAGCAACCAATCGTCGGAGGTTGACTGTTGATGTGTGGGAAATAAGGAATCTAGTCCACAGGTTGCAGGATGCATTTATAGAGGTACACAGGGAAGCACAAGGGAGAAAAATTCACATCGAGGTACAGGACGAATATAAAAAATTGAGACTACCATATGGCAAACAGAGAACTCAACTGATGCAAATCACTGACATTGTACCATGGACGCTTGTTCACAGAAAAGAGGGAGGAGGAAAAATATTGGAACAGCCGATAATGAGGATATTCAGAAGCTGAACAACATGACGACAAGTATATCTGATAGTGGGCACCACAAAAACCACGAAAGTGGCATACGGTGCAGTTGTCGAATTTAGAATTGAGAGTTCAAATGGTTCAAATGGCTCTGAGCACTATGGGACTCAACTGCTGTGGTCATAAGTCCCCTAGAACTTAGAACTACTTAAACCTAACTAACCTAAGGACATCACACACATCCATGCCCGAGGCAGGATTCGAACCTGCGACCGTAGCGGTCGTGCGGTTCCAGACTGTAGCGCCTTTAACCGCTCGGCCACTTCGGCCGGCCAATTGAGAGTTCTAAGTAACACCGACATGGTATGCGAGTTAACAATGGAGTTCACCCAGCACACAATGAAAACAGTAAACAGTGATTTGAGATAAATACAGAAGTGTTAGAACGTACAAGATTGCAAAATGCCACCAGCTAGATTACTAGGAAAAATAGCAGATAGACTCAACGGTGAGAGAATGAGAGTGGTATCATTACAAGAAGTAGTTTACTAAACGTTAAACAGGCAACTGATTCGGTACTATACCACCACAACAATTCTTAGTAGGGCGTCACGTAGCAGAAAAAAAGTACCTTGCAGAGTTAAAACACGTGACGAAGACGAGACGACGGGAAAGAACTTGGCATTATTTTACCACACAGAAACTGTAAAAGTAAGTAAAGACAGAGCAAAGTTGTACGTACTGGTCCGACTACCAGTGGAAGGAATAAACGCGAGACACAAGTGCTATACAATTCAACCAAATCTAGTAAGATGTGGAAAAATGAGTAAAGGGGTACAGCTGAAGAGACTAGAGGTATTAATAATTTATAAACATGGAGAGGCTCGCGTTTTGGTGTCATTAGGGGACTTACAGGAGTGTCTAAGGTAAAACTTGCTCATTTTTCCAGCCAGGTAAGTGCAGACTGTCTACAGCTCGTGGTCTTGCGGTAGCGTTCTCGCTTCCAGCGCGCGGAGTCCCGGGCTCGATTCCCGGTCAGGGATTTTCTCTACCTCGTGATGACTGGGTGTTGTGTGTCTTTCATCATCATTGACTCGCAAGTCGCCGAAGTGGCGTCAACTAAAAAGGACTTGTAATACGGCGGCCGAACTTCCCTGCATGGGGCCTCCCGCCCAACAGTGCCATACGATCATTTCATTTCAGTGCAGACTGACATGGGGACATGGGAAGACCAACTGTTTTTCGTGAAAGCAGAAGCAACAACATGCCGGAAGGAAATATTGACCACAGAAGCACTCTGGATCCGCTCAGATTTTGCAACGGAAACCGAATGATGACTTGCTGTAAAAATGGAAAACCTACGGGAACAGTCAAGCTCGAATTACGCAACAGTGGTATTCTGCTGAACGGCACAGCTTGTGAAATAGTTGGGACTATCTTTGGTCGTCCAGCTACACTCGGTGGTACAACTGTATTCAAACTGACTAACTCGGCTTCGTATTGGCCAGGGAAACCATTCCAAATCCAACCCACCTTAACAGTATTATAAATTGTGACAGCATACACTCTTTGGAAAGCTAATTTGCGTCTTACCAAGGGAAAATTTCCATGAGACAAATATTTCAACACTTTCAGCGGTATCAGGAGAAAAATATTCAAATGTGTGTGAAATCTTATGGGACTTAACTGCTAAGGTCATCAGTCCCTAAGCTTACACACTACTTAACCTAAGTAATCCTAAGGACAAACACACACACCCATGCCCGAGGGCGGACTCGAACCTCCGCCGGGACCCGCCGCACAGTCTATGACTGCTGCGCCTTAGACCGCTCGGCTAATCCCGCACGACGGTATCAGGAGAACTAGCATCGAAATTCCATAACAGTGAGTATTATGGCCACCAGCCTCGACGTGTTTCTGATAGCAATTTGAGTAATTTACTTTTGCACCAGAATGAGATTTTCACTCTGCAGCGGAGTGTGCGCTGATATGAAACTTCCTGGCAGATTAAAACTGTGTGCCGGACCGAGACTAGAACTCGGGACCTGGAAACATCCCCCAGGCTGTGGCTAAGCCATGTCTCCGCAATATCCTTTCTTTCAGGAGTGCTAGTTCTGCAAGGTTCACAGGACAGTTTCTGTAAAGTTTGGAAGGTAGGAGGCGAGGTACTGGCAGAAGTAAAGCTGTGAGGACGGACCGTGAGTCGTACTTGGGTAACTCAGTTGGTAGAGCACTTGCCGCGAAAGGCAAAGGCCCCGAGTTCGAGTCTCGGTCCGGGACACAGTTTTAATCTGCCAGGAAGTTTCAAATCAAACGCCTGTCTAGTGACTTACTGACAAAAATCTTCAAAAACATCCTATTTACGATTTTCTACAAGCATGGCTTTTCGATGGGGTAAGTGGATAGTTGGGTTACTGGAAAAGTAGTTGTAACTAGATTGTTGAAAGTGTAGCAGCCGTCATTTCGTACCTATATGAAGAGTCTAGATTTCAACTATTACGTAACAGTCACTATCCATTGCTGTGCCTAAATTTACACGTTTGTATCCACTGGCAGCTAACTGATAAGTAGCGGCAAACAACGGTGTAGCAAATAAAGTTAGCTGCCACTCGATGAGCAGTGGTCCGAGAATGGAAACTTAATGCCTGAAAACAGTTGTGTGCCTGCTCCAATGGATTAGTAGAGCAGATATCTGCTCCACTGCATCAGGGTGCTGTTGCACCGGGAGAGAAAAAATGACAAATGAAAACACACAGTCATACATAATTATAATGAAAATGAGAGAGAGACGGAAGAGTTAATAATAATGATATTCCACTTTGAGCCAGTTTTCTTTTATTCTGTCTGGACGTTACAGACCTCTGCCGATGTCTCATGATGATTATGATTATGATAGTGATCATTCCAAGTACCGTCAGCACAAAGTCTAACCTACCTTAACAATGCCTTAAGTCCTGACCCCATAACCTCTTTAGACAACCAATTTTTGCGTCTCAGCAGGGAAAAATTTCCATAATTATATTTCATACATTCAGCAGTATCAGGAGAGCTGAAATCGAAATGTCATAAGCATATGCATTACGATCACCAGCCTGGACGTATTTCTTATAGCAATTCGCGTACTTTACTTTTGCTTCAGATGCAGAAGTGACCATTACTACCGACACATCAAATAGCAGTCAAGTGGTTTACCGACATAACCGGAATGTATTGACTAAGGGAAACTGTAAATATTTAATAGCTGGTAAGGACAAAAATAGAAATAATGTAGCGTACCTTTGAAGGGGTACAGTGAACCATTATTTAGAAATAATGGTATCGAACTGAGGAACAAAAAGGGACCGAAACAGGTCAGCTCACACGGAAATAAAATTGCTACAAGAAGTGCAGTGCACAATTATACATGTAAATTAATGAGATTGTTGCAAAGGATGATCACGAACATGTTTGGGACGATTTAATTTGAAAAAGGGGGGAACGTAGCGCCTCAGAATAAATTCTGTGTGCATTCAGAAATTTTTTAAGTTTTACCCAGTGAGTTCAGAGTCGAGGAGGCGAGCTCAAGGCTGATACGTCAACTTGTATGTCAGCACGGCATACCGCCGACGCAGCAGACAGCAAGACAGTAGACGAGCATTGCCTGACAACATCCGAGCGAGGACATGAAAAAAAGCAGATATGGCAACACATCATAAAAAGGCAGTATGAAAGAACAGTCCATAACACCAAGCGTTAGAGAGCCACTTCAGTAATCAAACCTTCCCGAAAAACACAAGCTCAGCAACCCAATATAATTTCTGAACCATCACAGCGGGGCAAGGAGCAATGACGTGACCGATAAATGAGGGCGAATTTGCTGAAGCACTTAAAGCCAACACGTCATAAGGACGAAATGGTTCAAATGGCTCTGAGCACTATGGGACTTAACATCTTTCCCGGGTTCGATTCCCGGCGGGGTCAGGGATTTTCTCTGCCTCGTGATGGCTGGGTGTTGTGTGCTGTCCTTAGGTTAGTTAGGTTTAAGTAGTTCTAAGTTCTAGGGGACTGATGACCATAGATGTTAAGTCCCATAGTGCTCAGAGCCATTTTGAACTTAACATCTTAGGTCATCAGTCCCCTAGAACTAAGAACTACTTAATCCTAACTAACCTAAGGACATCACACACATCCATGCCCGAGGCAGGATCCGAACCTGCGACCGTAGCAGTCCCGCGGTTCCGGACTGCAGCGCCTAGAACCGCACGGCCACCGAGGCCGGCGTCATAAGGACGGGCACGGCTCTTTTAATAACGGGGTTTTGGAGCTCTAGAACGCATTTAGTCATGCCACCATTCTTTCCATGTCACCAGAACCGGAGATAATGCCGGTCTATTGAGTTTCAGTGGAACCACGACTAGCTGATCAATGGTTGTCTGCCTACTATCTTATTGCTACCTTCAGCGTCGAGACGCAGCCAACTTGACGAGAACTACAGCCATTGTCTGTTGTTGCTACCTACTGGGCCATCATACATGAGGAGACGGCTGGTGTTCTGCCAGACCTCCTCCCACTGAGGGTCATTCGTGGATGAGTTGCGAGCTGACATCTATATACCGTTCAGGTGAGGCGCGTTTGAGCTACCCCTGATCAACCTGTAAACATCCGCTACAGTCTTGGTCAACCTGTCGCTGGTGACAACGGACTGATCTTCACGACAATTGGCAGCTTGGGCCACACAGTCGGCTATTCTCACCTAAGTGCACGACAAGCTGCCTACAAGAGCGCTGAGTTGTGGAATCAC
Organism: Schistocerca americana; assembly: GCF_021461395.2. Classification (NCBI taxonomy): domain Eukaryota; kingdom Metazoa; phylum Arthropoda; class Insecta; order Orthoptera; family Acrididae; genus Schistocerca; species Schistocerca americana. Next base: position 538,425,604 of record NC_060130.1, read on the forward strand.
GCTGCACTGCTGAATGGATGGATTGGGTACCGCCTGCCCATCTCCATTCTACCACCTGCACAGTAATAGGCTGAGCACAGCATACTAACCTCCGCCACGGCAGCGGTTTCTTCACAGTATGCACAAGGCCCCGCCACTGGTCGATGAACCAGGCCAGCTTAATTAATTGTGCTCTCATTCACTTGAATAAATATTATTACAGATATTGCTGTGTTACTAACGCCCCTGAGAGTAGCACTCAACCACTCCCACACGAGCACTTGGATCCTTGGCCCTTTGCTGCCTTTGATAGACAAGGCTGCTACACAATATCAAAGAATACAGGAAAACTCTCTTTATAAACAACCATTCCCATCTTGATCTGGTTGAAGAGGGTGGTTGCATTCTGTCTAAATGTAGTGGTCTGGACATTGTGCACCTAGCAATGGAACAGCTATTTGCAGTGTTAAAGGTGGACAGAGTATCTACATTAAGTTTCCAAAATTTGTTAACTTTAATTCGTATACAGGTATTCCGAAAGAACACAGAAGAGAAGAGATGATAGCGTATACTCTGGACAATATAAACTGCCTTAACAATAGTGCTATGCAGGAAATAGAATGAAAAATTAAAATTCCCAAATGTTCTAAGGTAGAAAAGTTGTAGGAAGGAACAGAGATATATTTACAGAAAAAGTTAGATTCTTATCAAAATTAGAGAATATGTCTTCTTTGTATTTATGAAATTACCGGTTAGAAATAGAATTAAAATATTCGAATATATGTTTGAATTATAAGTTAAAAATTAAGCTGGTTGTTATTGAAACTACACCACACAATCACAAAAGAAAATGTTTTTCTCTGTGTGAATATACACGGAGGTGATAAAAGTCACTGAATACCTCTAATATGGTCTCGGACCTCCTTTTTCCCGGCGTAGTGCTGCAGCTCGACGTAGCAAGGACTCAACAGGTCGTTGGAAGTCCCCTGCAGAAATATTCAGCCATCTGTCTCTGTAGCTGTCCATAATTGTGAAAGTGTTGCCTGTGCAGAATTTTGTGCACGAACTCACCTCTCGATTATGTCCTATAAATATTCGCTGAGATTCATGTCAGGCGATCTGGGTGGCCAAATCATTCGCTAGAATTGTCTTTATTGTTGTTCAAACCAGTCCCGAAGAAATGTGGCCCAGTGACATGGCGCAAGTTCATCCACAAAAATGAATTCCATGAATGGCGGCAAACGATCTCCAAGTAGCGAACATATCCATTTCCATTACATGATCGGTTCAGTTGGACCATAGGACCCAGTACACTCCACGTAAAGACAGCCCACACCATTACTGAGCTACCACAAGCCTGCACAGTGCCTTGACAACTTGGATCCATAGCTTCGAGGGGGCTGTGCCACACTCGAACCCTATCATCAGCTCATACCAACCGAAATCTGGCCCCATCTGACTAGGCCACGGTTTTCCAGTCATCTAGGTCCAATCGATATGGTCACGGGAGAGGCGCGGTAGGCAACGTGCTGTTAGCGAAGGTGCTCGCGTCAGTCGTCTGCTGCCATAGCCCATTAACGCCAAATTTCACCTCAATGTCGTAACGGATATGTTCATCCTACGTCCCACGTTGATTTCTAAGGTTATTTCACGCAGTGTTGCTTGTCTATTAGCACTAACGAAAAACGGAATGTCCCATTCATATAGCTCCAGCTAACATTCTATGTTAAAAGTATGTTCAACCCGTCGTGCAGCCATAATATCGTTGGAAACCTTTTCACATGAATCACCTGAGTACAAATGGCAGCTCCGCACATGCACTAACCTTTTATTTCTTCCATCTGCATATGTGCTATTCGATAGCTTTCGCCACCTCAGTGTATGCGCAAAAATAAATATAAGTTTCTGTACGAGAATATCTGTTTTATTAACCTCTAACCTGCCAAAAATCTTCAGAAGCATCCTATTTATGATTACCTGCATGTGTCTCTTTCCGATGGGAGAAGTATGTAGTTGGGCTTCTGGAAAAGTGGTTGTAGCTAGATTGTAGAAAGTGTAGCAGGCTTCAGTTCATACTTACATGAATAGTCTAGATTTCAATTATTACATCATGGTCAGTATGCACCGCTATGCCTACATTTACACCTGTACATCCTCTGGTCGCTAACCGATATGTAGTGGCAAACAACAGAATATCAAATAAAGTTAGCTGCTGCTGGACGAGCAATGGTCCGAGAATGGAAACTTAATGTCTGAGAACAGTTGTCTGTAGTGCTTCAGTTTATCAGTAGAGCTGATTTCTTTTCCACTGCATCATGGTTCTGTTGTACCCAGAGAGAAATAATAACGAATGAGAGAGAGAGAGGAATTAGCTAGTAATACAGACATTCTCCATTGTGAGTCAGTTCTTTTTTATTCTGTCTGGCAGTGGCAGATCTCTTCTAATGCTTCACGATGATGATGATGATGATGATTATGATGATAATGATCAACCTTTCACTACAGCATACAGAGAATGAGTGATGAATATGTCTGATGGTTAGCATACCCAGATGAGTGGTGTGAGTAGGCGACTACAGTGCCACAGAAGCTGGGCAACTACTTTTTGCAGTGGGAATGATGCTAGGGGAGAGAGTCTCGAATGGCCATCTTGAGTCATAAATTATACTAATTAAGATAATGCTCTCTCTGAAGAAGATATGGGGGCCACATTGGGTCATAAATCATAATTATAGAGGTGGCTATGTTGGTAGCGATAAGAATAATTGATTGGGTAATAAATTAAATCCCAAATAAATAGTAAAATCTACTAGGATAACACCACAGGGTCGTAAATTATCTCCTGCATAAACACAGAATACAGGTCAAGTGGACTACAGCAGGAGTGGGGCTAGGTCATGGGAGGAATGACAGATACACTTTTGTTTACGTAAGGGCCATAAAAATGGTCTCCCAGGTCCACCTACTTCAACCCATAATTCTTTTTCATTTTATTTTTAGAAATTGGGATTCTTAACTCTCCACCGGACGCGCCGTTGTATTTTGTACAACATCTGGTTTATTTTAACCGCCCTTCACTCCCGGTCAGCTTCTCGGAAAACTGGCGCCAGCTATTTCTCCTGACGTAATTCTTCTTGAATGAGATTTTCACTCTGCAGCGGAGTGTGCGCTGATATGAAACTTCCTGCCAGATTAAAACTGTGTGCCCGACCGAGACTCGAACTCGGGAGTTCGAGTCTCGGTCGGGCACACAGTTTTAATCTGCCAGGAAGTTCCATTATTCTTCTTGGCACGTGCCCCTCCCTACACTCTGTTTCAGCCACTTTTCTGTTCATAAACAGTTTAATCAGTAAGTGCCTGACTGTTGTAAGGAATACAACGTGTGAGCGCTCTCGTTCTGATTGTTTTCAGTAGCTTTTATTCTTCATTAAGCTGTTTTTTACAAACTGTAAATACAATTATTTTTGGTTTTTCTTATTTAGTTGTTATCACGTGGAATAATACTCATTCGTTATGTTTTTATTAGGTGGCGTTCCGAAAACTTGAAGATATTCCTAGCATTTGCAAGAATTAGAAAGAGAATAAATAGAAAAAACATCTCAAAGTCAGTCAAATCGAGATTTGGAGGAAAGCGATTTCGATTTGAGTAGGGAAGAAATAAGAAATGCTAACTACGATTCTGAAATTGGAGTTGAGTGTTGTGATGGGGAGGGCAAGGACTGAAGATTTTTACGTTGGGAAGTACAAAGTTTCGAAATGGTGCAAATCAAGTTTATTGAAATCTTCGAAATTAAGAATAAAATATAGTAAAACATTTACTTGGTCCAAGAGGAACAGTAGGAGTGTGCGTATGTATTTTCGAAACTATTAGAGATAAACATCCTTGACGACATTCTTACACACATAAAAGCTTTGGTGTGTTCCAGCCCTGTTGAAGTGTCGATAAACTAATGAAACGCATTATGTCTGGTTGTCTATTTGTAACACGTCTGGGATATTTCACTGTACTCGAATACAGATATTGATGAGGTGGCATACTAAAGTCCAAGTTCATACTGAAAGGTGTAAGGATTGGCTGTTTCATTTCGTTTCCGACAACAAGAAACCTTCCATTTTTTGTGTGGGTTCAGTTTTCTGTCAGCTAAAGTTGACAGTAGGTTAATATCCCTTATAAACTCGCAACTGTGATTGACTAGTGCCCCCGGGTTTTTTAAAGGTTACAGTTACCGCAGTTTAATGAGATCACGTGATCCCGAGATTCGTAACTCAAAAATTATTCAAAGTAACATTCTTAAGCACCATTCAAAGTATAGATAGCGTTATATAGTTCCAGTTGGTACTCATGTACTATTTTTAGAACTTCAGTTTAACGTTAATTTTCATTATTTTTCTTTTCTTCTGAAATATGCCAATTTAAACGGAATTAAAATTGTGCCATATTATTCAGCATTTAATTTAAAAATATTATTAGTAAACTTTTTAGGGTGTCATCAGTGAAGAGCTGTAGAAAAATTAAAGGTAAATAGAATCAGCGGCAGCACCCATGAATCATGACGAGACTGTTGTTGATCACTTGCCGCATGTGTTTCACAGCACCCCATTGCAACCTAAGCACAGCGTGAGCCTAAATATTTATTATTTAATTACTTTTTCTGGGTTTCTGACAAGGTGCACCATGAATCTTAAAACTGAAATCAATGTGCAGTAAAAAGAGGTTCAAGCCTATGTTAGTTCAATGTTTATGAAAATGGTGTTTGTGCTTAATACATAAATAAAAGCCTTTAAAAATTATATTAATTATTGTTATGTTAATGTTATATACCTCCATCAAGAACGGGCATTGAGCCTCATAATGAATCGTATTGCACTGAAATCCGTTTTAAGGTTCTTGAGTTACATTGTAGGTAATTTGTCGCTGCCAGAAAAGCATGCAAATTGTGCCGAATTGTAACTGATAAGCTAGTAAACATACAAGAGATAACTTTCGAAAATTCTTTTTTTCCGGTAATTAGAATGTGTAAAAATGATTAATGATTTTAAAAAATACAAGGTCAGTTTTCTCACTTTTCATCCGATTTGAAATAGAACAGACGGAATGAGTGTGTGTGTACGTGTGTGTGTGTGTGTGTGTGTGTGTGTGTGTGTGTGTGTCTTTGTAAACATATTTAGGCTACACACAAATGCATTCATAAATAATCCAGTGAAATTTTGAAGATATGCAGATTGAAATATGTGATGCCCAAGAGAATGAATTTAGCAGTGCGATCTGACTCGAAAATTGTATATTAAATGGTGACGCAGCGCTCGCTTTCATAAATTCGCCGCAACTGAGAGAATTGAGGGTCTGCATATCTAAATTTTGCATGCAATACATGAATGAATTACATCGTAAGTGGTATTGAATACTTTGAACATGTGATAGCCTTTCCACTATAGTTCCAGCAGTGCAATGATGTAGCGTCCGCAGCACTGTACACATCGAAATGCATAAAATAGTTAACTTACGGAATTATCATTTAATCAGACACCATAAAGCATCTACTATGGCTCAGTCCTCGCAGGTTTAATTATCAGAGTAAATTTGTCTCCAGCAATTATATTATGTGAGACAAAGTACGGTGGCTGTCTAACAGTGTGACGTATCCAAATGGATTATACACAAAGAATTATGGCTTTCTCGTTAATATAAAATCATGAGAGCTGAGTTTAAACAACACTGTATTGCCGAAAGTGTTCAATGAACAGTGACCACGTGGAAAAACTCTTGTACTGTGTTTCTCATCAAGTGTATATCTGCGATTTGGAGCCCTTGGGACTCTCTTATAAGGTGTTCCTGTACACCACCATAATAAGTTGTATCAGGAGAACCACTCGTTTCTGGCCCTATGTTTATGAGAATTACTAGCAAAGTATCTTCTGTATCTTCTATTAGTTCATATCCTCCTTCCGCCTCTCACAGTTCATTTTCTCAACCACCCCCTCTCTGTCCGTCTCCTCCACACCTACTCTTTGTCCATTTCCTCCATTCCACCCTCCCAGTCTCTGTCCATCTCCTCCATACCCTCTCTCTGTCTACCTACTCCACCCCCTCTCCCTGTCCATCTGCTCTTTCGCCCTCTGCCCATCTCCTCTTCCCCCATCTAATTCCATCTCCTCCAGAAACTCTCCTTGTCCATCTCCTCATCTGCTCTATATGCACATGTCCTCCTCTCCCTCCCTCTGTACACCTGCTACTCCCGCCTCTCCCCCTTCATCTCCTTCTCTTTCCAGTCTCTATCCATCTCCTCACCTCCCTTGTCTCTGTTCAACTCTTCCTCTTTCTTTCCTCTGTTCATTTCCGCCTCTCCCCTTTCTCAACCACTTTCCCCCTCTCCCTCTCTCGATCCATCCCATCTCCTCCCTTCCCCTTACTGTCAGTGCATCTCCTCCTCCCTCCTTTTCTTTCCACCTTATCACGCTCGCCTCAATAGGAGGCTGAAGGGTCTTACCCCCACAGTGTTCCTTTCCATATCCTAACTAATATGTGTACCAGATTTGGGTGACATCGTTCCAGGGACTAAGGTTGAGCTTATTACCCGTGAATTTGCCAGTGTACGCACATGTTAGATGATTTCACATGTATTTAAGATAATTCTCACGTATCTGTGCACATATTTGTATCACCAGCGAATTTCGCCCTGCAGTTTAATTTCCACGCAGCTCACTGTTTATAACGTTGTATCTCTTGAACTGTGCGCTACACAGTGATATAATTTTGCAGATGCATCTAGTGGTATATGTGACTACCGAATTCGAAATGTGTTGCGAACACAGTTACTAGTAAACAAGTCATAAATTAAAACGTCATGAATGGTATGGCAGTTCGTCATGCATCTCAATATTCGACATCATATCTCCTGAACTATGTGTCGCATAGTGATACATTTTTGTAGGTATATTCAGCAGATTTGAATTCTGCCTGCGAAAAGTGTTGCAAATAAACATTGTAGCAACGAAGTATTAAATTTAAACGTCTTCCATGATGCTGCAGTTTCTCGCGCATCTCAGTGTTTATGACGTCACATCTCTTGAACTATCTCTCATACAGTGATATAATTTTGCTAGCATACTCAGTGGTATATATGAATACTGTCTGCCAAATTTTTCGCAAATACAGTTAGTAGTAAAGAAGACTCCTATAGTCCTTTATAAATATTATATTTCCTCCAGCACGTAAAATATCTAGAAAGCACGACATCTTAAAAAAAAAGTGTGTGAAATCTTATGGGACTTAACTGCTAAGGTCGTCAGTTCCTAAACTTACACACTACTTAACCTAAATTATCCTAAGGACAAACACACACACTCATGCCCGAGGGAGGACCCGAACCTCCGCCGGGACCAGCCGCACAGTCCATGACTGCAGCGCCTTAGAACGCTCGGCTAATCCCGCGTGGCCACACAAAATCTTAACTCTAGATTATTTGTACAGGTCATTAAACTAAAGCAGCTTATCCTTTATATGTCTGCGACAGTTCTTTAGTTACTCCTTACGTTCTCTGTGTAAAACATACACAATATGTATAAAAAAAACTGCGGGGCGGCTAACGGGTCATATTTCAACAATGACAAATACACTGCATACGGCAACGGTGATGGCAACGGCAAATATTCTGCACGTCTGCATATTTCCCAACAGATATACTCTACTCCAATCGCAGCATTTTAGATAACATCACAGTAACTCGGGAAGTTGCACTTAGCACCGTACTTTTCGACAGGAGTTTTTATAAAATTATACCATGTATATACAGCAAAATACGGTCTTCGTGCTTGATACATCATTTTCTGTGTACAGTAGTCTTGTATGGTATTGAGATATTTACTGTACTTACGATAGAATAGTAGAGAGTCGTCTGCGAACGAGAACTTTATACCTACCAGCAAAAAGGAGTCTAAGACTAGGCAAGCCGAGTAAAGTTTGTGGGCCACATGACCTGACTTTATTTGATGTTATGTACCGATAAATTCACATTTGTTCTAGACAGCATTGTGAACTTCAACAACACTCACATATGGTCAGCCGAAAATCCTCGCTCACAAATGTTTATAAGTATGCAGTACGGGCAAAGTGTGAATGTATCGGTTTGCAGCTAAGTTGTGATCAGATCATTGGGCCGTATGTGAAGACAACCAAACTAACTAGACGGGTCTATCTCATTTTTCTCAGCGAATTTGTTCCTGCCGAGTTGCATGAGTTGGCACTATGGGTTGGCTGCAAACCTACGGAGCTAGAGCTCATTTTCATGCTTGCGTGCGGCACCACATCCGCAATTCGACGTTTTAGTTGAGGGGGAACAATTCAGTGGCCACTGTGGTTACCAGATCTTACATCTATTTCCTGTTTTCTGAGAGATACCACCAAAACTGCGTTTTATGCAAATAAAGTAACATCAGAGAAGTATCCCTGTGCGACTGAAATAATTACCGCACAGTCTCACGTACCTCACAAGTCAGTCTGTAGGCCACCGATGTACACTTGACAGTTAATTTTCAGATCAAAATTTTAATCATCATTCTAATTTACTGCATGATATGTTGCTCTTCTTGTTTTCCTTGCCGGCCGGGGTGGCCGAGCGGTTGTAGGCGCTACAATCTGGAAGCGCGCGACTGCTACGGTCGCAGGTTCGAATCCTGCCTCGGGCATGGATGTGTGTGATATCCTTAGATTAGATAGGTTTAAGTAGTTCTAAGTTCTAGGGGATTGATGAACTCAGAAGTTAAGTCCCATAGTGCTCAGAGCCATTTGACGCATTTTTTTTTTTGTTTAATTAACAAAACATCGACGCATCAACATATCGAAACAGTTTTCTAAACCGTGAATTTTCGGACATGAGCTCCGGTTTGAAAAACGAATAATTTGCCGTCCTGCGCAACTAAAGGATCCACAAGTGAATTCCGTGCATTCATTTTACAATAATGGCTAATGAGTTCCATGAACAATTTAGATTCAAATCACGGCTCAGTGACTTTGTGACGCCATCATTCGCAAAATTCTGAACCTAACTGCACAAACAATGTATTTCCGCATTGAGGTTCCACCTTGAAAAGTTATCATTTCGCCTTCGTGGATAACACAGAGTTTTCTGTGTTTCTAGTACACCCTGTATATCAAGCTAGATCCTGACACATTCGTCATAGTTTGATGTGCTACAGGCCTATAGCTATCATGTCTACAGCTATTAAACACGGTCGTTTGCGCTTTCAGCTGTCAAAAATTATTTTATTTTTTATTCATTGTTATAATGATTTTGTCTTAAAGTACCATCACAATAATTAAAAAACAACATAATTTTTGGTAGCCTTAAGCTGAAACGATCATATTTAATAAATTCGTCGTAGAATCACTACTTGTCGCATCTTTACGTTCATCATTCTATTGTAACAGTCTCAAAGCGAAATTTGCGGTACTACTTCTCTGCTTTGTTCAGTTTAACGACCCAGTTGCAGATTGCTGCTGCTCTGTGTGGCTCAAGAGCATCCATACTGCTAAAGTTGGCACTCTACTGAATATTACAATGAGGGTAATGTCAAGCAACGTCAAGTCGACACTTCTGCAAAGGTTGCCAGTGTTACCCCACATTCATCCCCTTCGTATTTTCACTCGCCGCAACACACAGAAAAAAGAAAAAATTTTTCTGACAGAGTTTTAAAAAACTTTTAAAAACATTTCGAAACCACCGGTCGAGCTAGGTACTGTGAATCCTATGTCAATGCGAAAGTGACACCAGACAGTACTACGGGGTAGGTAAATATACAAATCATAACAGGACACTTACGCTGTGCTGTGGCACCTGAGTGCCGCGGTGGACATGTATTAGGTGCGGTGTCCTTCCTATGAGCGCAGGACAGTGTGTAGCCGATGCTAACGAGGAAGCAAATTGGTAAACCAGAGTGGCAGAAATGCTGTCATCTATTGACGGAAAGAAGAACGCGGGGCCACTAGCCAGACCATTCACAATTTGAATTAGTGGTTTACAGCTAAAATGAAGAAAAAACAAACCAATTACATAATAAATACACGAAATAAGTTAAAAGTACATTATGCACTTTGCATTTGTTTCCTCGTTCGCAGCCCCTACTCCCTGTCCTGTGCTCATAGGCTGCACACCAAGCCTAGTACACGTCCACTACGACGCTAGGGGGCCACAGCAAAGAGGAAGTGTCCTGCTATTATATGTCTGTTTTCCTACCCAGGCAGTCGTCCGTAGTACTGACTGGTGTCACTTTCGCATTGACATAGGTTTCACAGCACCGAGCTCGACTGACGGTTTCGAAATGTTTTCTAAAACTTTTTTAGAATTTTTTTCCTTTTTTACGCATGTTGCGGCTTGTAAAAATTATCTCCCGTCTCTTGCTATTTCCAGTACGACACCCGAAGATGGGTTTATAACAGCCCGAAACCGGTCGTGGGATAATAAAAGAAATTTACAGCTGCAGCGGTATTTTCAACCATTGGTATAATGCTCAGTTGCGGATGTTCTTCCAACAGGATTGATTGTAATTCATGTAGAGTTCCATCGGTTTAAATTTAACAATAAAAAATGAGCATATTGAAATAGAATTAGGACAGATCATGGAAAATTTAAATTCTGGCTTCACAAGCGCGGAAAAGCTGAAAATACATTCTGTGATTGTGATAACGTACCACAGACCATCCAGCACGTGGCAATCGAGTATACAAGAAGGAGATTTGGAGAAACTGTGCAAGATGTACACAGCGCCACCGGTGAACTTGTGAACTGCCTGGAAAAACTGGATCTTGTACTTTAACTGTTAATCTCGTGTATAAGCTTTTGTAAGATATTCATATTTCCAATGTATTCTCATTTTACCATAAGAAATCTGTATTGCAGACTGAGCAGTTAGTCATAAACCCCGAAGGAAAACTAAATCATAAACTTAGCACTTCTCGATGTCTTAACCACTGCGCCGCCTCGCACAGTAATACCGTGCAGGCCATTCCTGAGGACAAAGAGATGGAGAGGATACATTTTTATCTTTTTTTTATACGTCTGACAGATACATGGATACTTAAACCTTGCTCGAAGGCCGAAGAAGATTCCGTCAGAGATTACACACTCCACACAAACGTGGCTTTAATACGACGCTAGTCATCATGTTTCGTCACGTCATTAACTTCTCGTGAGCTCACGTTGTATGAATCCTCCAGCGAAGACTGTGAACGACCTTGGAGCTGATGTCATGTGATTGCTTACTTCAGAAGTAAAACATTTACCAATGGACCACCAAATAATGAGACAAAAAAACCGAAACTACCTAAAAGTTCTTTGTACTTCGCAGGAACGATCACAAAATCTGTTTCTTCTGTGTGTGAACACTGGAAACTGAGTGCGGTTTGATAGTTGTGAACTCCTAGGAAATTAATGCTTCCAGCACGTGATTCAGTGGCATCTAGTGTTTTGGACATATATCGTAACGACAGCTTTTACAGCGAATTCATATAGACGGAAGGTTATCAAATGGCATACCTTGCATTTCAATATATAATGAAACAAGAAGGTCGTTTCGTGATCATTCGCTGTCTTCATCTACCCTCTCATAAATCGCCGAAAATAAAAGAATTACCTCTCTAGAAAGTCTGACTCATTGACCTTTGCTTCGCTGTCCTTCCACGATGAAAACCTCTTTGTTTTGCAAGTATTAAACATTAAACCGAGGAGTCTAAAGTTGGGAGACCATCTACTAGCATTTGACAACATCGAGTGAAGCCAGTAAGGGAGCAGCTGGCGCCTTGAGAAAGAATGATACAGATAATTTTGCACCGGTGGTTTGAATCTATGTTATTTCGAGTGCGCCATTTTCCCACTGCACTTCTTTATTTCTGTTTATATTTTGTTTTCCGATATGCATACAGTTACAGGAAGCAAAAACAATTAGAGTGCGTGTAATTGACGTCAAGAGTTTTGGAAATAGTGCACTAGCTGTGCTTTAGCAGTGTGAGTGAGTGAATTGGCAGCGGTATTTAGAAAGGAATCATTCCGACCTTTCATGAATCAGTTTACAGAAAGTAGGGAAAACATCAACCCGTACAGTTGGGGGAGGACTCGTGGCCCAACCCTCCCAAACGATTCTAGTTTCATAATCGTTTCACCATCAAGCTCCTTGTGCAATTTTAGCATGGCAACACAGGTGAAAGGAAGGAAGAAAGGTTAGAATCTCAAGACTCACCGATATCGACGTCAATGTAGGCGGCGTACAAGATCGAATTTCTATAGACAGCGACGGAATTCAGCCATGGTGCTGACCTGATGTAGTGATCCGGGAAGGAACGTAAATATTATTGACCGGACCAAAGTTTGAACACTTCTCCCCTGATACGAACCTATTTATCTTTTTACCTACTGCTACATTGCATTCGGTAACTAAGAATGAGTATTTTCTGAAAGTAAGATGTCAAGATATATACTTACAAAGCCCTCTCCAGTGAGTGCTTATCATTTAACTTATAAAGAAGTAATAGTACGTCCGAAGTACAACACATCGAGTTGCTGCCGTAGGCTACTGTAGATTATTATAAGTAAGCGTAAACTACGGTATTTTCCCAGTAGCCGAGACCAGTTAAGATAGTAACCGCTTTACCTATACATTATGTGTGTTGTACACCTATCGCACGTTACCTCATTTAGATCGTTTTGCTTGCGTATGCGAACAGTGCCTTACTAGATTCCCCTGTAAACTGGAAGCGGTGGACTGTATAGTTGCTGACTGACGATATGTAAAGGGCTGCGTAACGTACGGAATATTTTTGTTCTACATAGTCATCCTCCTACCAGTTACTCAAAAGTAAGTAGTATTTATAGCAAAATTTAAAGTCTAAATATTTAATTCAGGTTTTATTCGAAAATTGTTCAATCTTAACGTGAAACAGAGCGATGCTGTACGAAAAATACATATCTATCATGTACTGCTAGAAAGCACTGTTTCCTCAAAGAAACGTAAAATTAAAAAAAAAAGACAAAAACATATCATACATAACTTCAGTACTTAGTAGATCTTACATACAACATGTTTCTGTTACTCATAAACAACTTTCGTATTTATCAATAATAACAAGAAACACTTGCCTTTGATTGTGATTAAGAATGTTCCATTAAGTAGAAAATAACAATAATTATGTAGATTTTTTTTGTTTGCTCATGTAAAATGTACTTGCGTCAAATGTAATTGTTTTATTTACATAAAAACGCAAAAGAGACACAATCAACTAATTTTTATCACTTATAAAATCCAACTTATATTTGGTAAGGATATAAAACACAAAATGTGTTCGTTTCCGATTACGAGCAAAACAAACAATCAAAAGACAAAGAGAATTCGTCGGATCCCAGTTTCTCTCTCCAACATTCATTTATGTTTCTTTCCCTATAGATGCTACAAATACTACCAGTAATCCCACCATTTACTACGTCATTTATGTACTGCATCAAAGTTACTGAACCGTAGTTGTATAGCGCAACTCTAATAATACCTGTAATAAGTTTGAGACATTCCTCTGATAGCGTGTAGCGCACTATTTGCCTTTAATAATAGCATAAATTAGTCACGACGTGTACTCCATAAGCCACAAAGAGAGCTGAAGGCCCATGCAGACGCATCGGTGATCAACAGTCTTCAAAACTTACGAAGCGTGGTAGGAGCGGGATGCAAGGTGATCGCTTTTATTTTGACACCATCTCCGCTCTGCTCAATAGGACATACAATCACATGCCGTTACTTACCAGTCAATGAGACCATTTTCAATTCGTTGAATGTGTGATTGTGGACTGTTTGCAACCACGTTAATGTCTCCAGCCTGTACAAATACTTGACTGAGATATTTGTTGGAGTGTTGGTTTCAGTATCACAAGAGTTAATAGATGAGCGCGTGGATCCATTGCAAAATAGAAATCTCATCACACAAAATTTAGCGACATTTCTAGAAGCGTCAAACAAAACTAAACTGATAGCATGTAAATGCCGCAATTTCCTATAAAATACAATTAAAATAGGGTAAACACCATCGACATTCTCGTGAAAACCTCCTATAACAGTTCTGAGAACATATAGAATCCTTGTGTTTTGCCTTAAGTACAAGATTTGGACAAATTATAATTACCGTGAATAATAAAAGAGGAATCCGGGTAAGCTACTATGAACAGCATAGTGAACGTATTATTGTAGCTAGTATGAACACGAAGCGCACGCCTACCACAGTACAAGTTTACACGCCAACTAGCTCCGCAGATGATGAAGAGATTGAAGTAACGTACGATGATGGAAAAAAATTATTCAGATAGTTAAAGGAGACGAAAATTTAATTGTGATGAGGCACTGGAATTCGATAGTAGAAAAAGGAAGAAAAGGAAAAGTAGCAGGTGAACAAGGACTTGGGGAAAGGAATGAAAGAGGAAGCCGCTTCGATGAGTTTTGCACAGAGAACAATTTAATCATCGTTAACACTTGGTTTAAGAATCATAAAAGATGGCTGTATACGTGTAAGAGACCTAGAGGCACCGTAAGGTTTCATATTGGTTATATAATGAGATTTAGGTACCAGATTTTAAATTTTAAGACGTTTCCAGGGGCATATGTGGACTCTGACCAAAATTTGTTGACTATGGAGTGTAGATTAAAACTGAAGAAATTGTAAAAAGGTAAGAAATTAAGGAGATGGGACTTCGATAAGTTGAAAGAACCAGAGGTTGTTGAGGGCTTCACGGTGAGCACCAGCAACAGTTGACTAGAGCATGGAAGAGGAATACAGAACAAGACGAATAGGTAGCTTTAAGAGATGAAATAGCGAAGGCAGCAGGAGATCAAATACGTAACAAGACAAGGCCTCTTAGGAATCCTTGGATAACACAATACACACTGAATGAAAGGAAGAAATTTAAAAATGCAGCAAATGAAGCAGGTAAAAGGGAATACAAACGTCTAGAACACAAACATCTAAAAAATGTAAATGACAGGAAGCGTAAAATTGCTAAGCAGGAATGGCTAGAGGACAAACGTAAGGATTTAGAACCATGATTCATTACTGGAAAGATTGATACCGCCTACCGGAAAATAAAAGAGGCCTTAGCGGAAAAAAGAAGCAGCTGTAAGAATATCAGAACCTGTGATAGTAAACCAGTCCTAAGCAAAGAAGGGAAAGCTGATAGGTGGAAGGAGTACATAGAGGGTCTGTTCGAGGGAGATGGACTTGGAAGCAGTATTATAAAAAGGGAGGTGGATGTAGATGAATATGGGATGGGAGATATGACACTGAGAGAAGAATTTGACAAAGCTCTGAAAGATCTAAGTTGAAACAAGGCCCCGGGAGTACGCGACATTCCGTCAGAACCACTGATAGCCTTGGGAGAGCCAAAACTCTTCCAACTGCTGTGTTAGATGTATGAGACAGGCTAAATATTCTCGAATTTCAAGAATAATGTGGTAATTCCAATTCCAAAAAAAGTAGTTTCTTACATCTGTGAAAACTAGCGAACTATCAGTTCAATAAGGCAACGTTGCAAGATACTAACACCAGTTCTTTACAGAAGAATGGAAAAACTGGTAAAAGCCGACCTCGGGAAAGTTTGGATTCCGGAGAAATTTAGGAACACGAGAATCAATACTAACCATAAGACTTCTCATAGGAGACAGGAAAGGCAAACATAATTTTGTAGCATTTGTAGACTTGGAGAAAGCTTTTGATAGTGTTGACTAGAATACCCTCTTTCTAATTCTAGAGGTGGCAAGGGTAAAATACATTGAGCGAAAGGCTGTTTACAATTTGTACAGAAACCAGAGGGCAGTAACAAGAGTCTAGGGGCATGAAAGGGAAGCAATAGTTGAGAAGGGAGTGAGACAGGGTTCTAGCCTACCCTCGATCTTATTCAATCTGTACATTGATCAAGCAGCAAAGGAAACCAAAGAAAAATTTGGAGTAGGAATTAAAGTTCAGGGAGAAGGTATAAAAACTTTGAAGTTTGCCGACGACGTTGTAATTCTGTCAGAGACAACAAAGGACTTGGAAGAGCAGTTGAACGGAATGAACAGTGTTTTGAAAGGATGATATAAGATGAACATCAACAAAAGCAAAGAAAGGATAATGGAATGTAGTCGAATTAAAGCAGGTGATGCGAAGAGAAACAGATTAGGGAACGAGTCACTTGAACTAGTAGATCAGTTTTGCTATTTGGGCAGCAAAATAACTGACGATGGCCAAAATAGAGAGGTTATAAAATGTAGATTGGCAATGGCAAGAAAAGCATTTCTGAAGAAGAGAAATCTGTTAACATCGAATATAAATTTAAGTGTTAGGAAGTCTTTTTCTGAAAATATTTGTCTTGAGTGTAGGCATATATCGAAGTGAAACACGGACGACAAACAGTTTAGATAAAAAGAGGATAAAAGGTTTGTAAATGTGGTGCTACAGAAGACTGCTGAAGATTAGATGGGTCAATCACGTAACTTATGAGGAAGTACTGAAGACAGGGAGACAAGAAATTTTTGGCACAACTTGACCAAAAGAACAGACAGCAAGGGATCTCCAATTTAGTACGGGAGGGATGTGTGGGGGGTAAAAATCATAGAAGAAGATCAAGAGACGAATATAGTAAGCAGATTCAGAAATATGTAGGTTGCAGCAATTATTCGAAGGTGAAGAGGCTCGCACAGGATAGAGTAGCATGGAGAACTGCATCAAACCAGTCTTCGGACTGAAGACCACAACAACAACAACATAATTACCATCGTCCTGGTATAATGCAGGGCCACATCGACTTGGGTGACAGCTATGGTGCTTTTGCAGATCAACACAAATAACTCCTAAGTCTTATTGAACGAGATTTTTTATAATCTCTTGCAAAGAAACCCCTCGAGAGAAACTAGAGAAGAGAAAAGTGTTCTTTTTCTTTTTTTTTTTTTTTTTTGTAAATAAACCAGGATGGGTCAATAAAATTCAAATGTAATTAATTTATATGTCAAGAAAGAATTGGTACTTTATCCTCGTGTTCATCAAACCAGTCTTTCACATTTCCATGTGTACGAAAGCGACTGCTAATACAAAAGGTGCAGTCCTTTGTCTGGAACGAAGTCTGCACTCCTGAATAAAAATGTACATCCCAAATAATTTGCTAGACCTTATCAGTTAGTAATACTTGCAGTGCGGCTAAAGCTCCCACCGGAAAACATAGTATGATCACCCGAACGATAACTGAACCTTCACACTGCTTCACAGATGGCACCAGACCATATGGTGTTGTCTAAGTATAGAGTAGTTACTTCGTAAAGTGGAGATTACGGCTGGCCGGCCGCGGTGGTCTAGCGGTTCTGGCGCTGCAGTCCGGAACCGCGGGACTGCTACGGTCGCAGGTTCGAATCCTGCTTCGGGCATGGGTGTGTGTGATGTCCTTAGGTTAGTTAGGTTTAAGTAGTTCTAAGTTCTAGGGGACTTATGACCTAAGATGTTGAGTCCCATAGTGCTCAGAGCCATTTGAACCATTTGATTACGGCTGCGAGTCACAACTCGGGCACGTTTTGGATTTTGTAATTGCCCTACGTGTGCATCTTCTGTGTAGAAATTAAATCGTAATGAGCGAAGCCTACGAGTTAAATATGAGATTGAAAACTAAAACAAAATCAATGAACAATCATAAGTAAATGCAGTCTGTGAATGGTCATAAATGGAAGACATTTGAACACCAATTTTTGGCTGTATGGCCGACGTAACTAAGACCAAAATTAAATAATTAAGATTGCTGCATAGTACGCTTCGTTTATTTTTCCTCATACTTAAAAATGTCCTGTTATAGAGAACATTGCAAAAATGCTTCATCGTAGCACGTTAAATGCTTCCATAGACTGGTGGGCCTAAGGTTACTGCTGTATGGCTTAAGCCTCCGTGGTTTCCTGGAGGTTTGCAGAGAGAACATTTTTATTATTATTTCGTCTATACAGTTCTTGGTTCATTGATTTCTTTAGTATGTTATTCTTTACACTTATATTACTTCTTGGTAATAGTCTTTTCATTAGATGCAATACTCCTGTTTCACACGTATCAGTAAATTTCATTTTTCTTCCACTATTGTATTTACCATGCGAAGTTCTTCGACATATCCTGATTTCTTTCTTGACGCTATATACAGTAGCTGTTGCTAGAGGTGTCGTCTGGGTTGTATGGGAAATCCCTAAGATGCCACAGGTCTGATCCCCAATGACATACGGGGCAGAGAAGCTCCCCATAAGATCATTCGAATTTAAGAGAAACAATGTCACGAAATGGATAACGTTTTACAAAATGAAAATTACTGGGAGTGGCACAATTAAGCGTAAAAGTATGGTTACCACACCTCACGTATACACATTAATGAAGGGATCCATCAAACTATGAGATGAAATTAGCGCTCACTATATCAGTTTGATTTATTGTCATGAAACATCAAATCAATGAGTTAGCTACTGAAACAAGTATACACTCCTGGAAATGGAAAAAAGAACACATTGACACCGGTGTGTCAGACCCACCATACTTGCTCCGGACACTGCGAGAGGGCTGTACAAGCAATGATCACACGCACGGCACAGCGGACACACCACGAACCGCGGTGTTGGCCGTCGAATGGCGCTAGCTGCGCAGCATTTGTGCACCGCCGCCGTCAGTGTCAGCCAGTTTGCCGTGGCATACGGAGCTCCATCGCAGTCTTTAACACTGGTAGCATGCCGCGACAGCGTGGACGTGAACCGTATGTGCAGTTGACGGACTTTGAGCGAGAGCGTATAGTGGGCATGCGGGAGGCCGGGTGGACGTACCGCCGAATTGCTCAACACGTGGGGCGTGAGGTCTCCACAGTACATCGATGTTGTCGCCAGTGGTCGGCGGAAGGTGCACGTGCCCGTCGACCAGGGACCGGACCGCAGCGACGCACGGATGCACGCCAAGACCGTAGGATCCTACGCAGTGCCGTAGGGGACCGCACCGCCACTTCCCAGCAAATTAGGGACACTGTTGCTCCTGGGGTATCGGCGAGGACCATTCGCAACCGTCTCCATGAAGCTGGGCTACGGTCCCGCACACCGTTAGGCCGTCTTCCGCTCACGCCCCAACATCGTGCAGCCCGCCTCCAGTGGTGTCGCGACAGGCGTGAATGGTGGGACGAATGGAGACGTGTCGTCTTCAGCGATGAGAGTCGCTTCTGCCTTGGTGCCAATGATGGTCGTATGCGTGTTTGGCGCCGTGCAGGTGAGCGCCACAATCAGGACTGCATACGACCGAGGCACACAGGGCCAACACCCGGCATCATGGTGTGGGGAGCGATCTCCTACACTGGCCGTACACCACTGGTGATCGTCGAGGGGACACTGAATAGTGCACGGTACATCCAAACCGTCATCGAACCCATCGTTCTACCATACCTAGACCGGCAAGGGAACTTGCTGTTCCAACAGGACAATGCACGTCCGCATGTATCCCGTGCCACCCAACGTGCTCTAGAAGGTGTAAGTCAACTACCCTGGCCAGCAAGATCTCCGGATCTGTCCCCCATTGAGCATGTTTGGGACTGGATGAAGCGTCGTCTCACGCGGTCTGCACGTCCAGCACGAACGCTGGTCCAACTGAGGCGCCAGGTGGAAATGGCATGGCAAGCCGTTCCACAGGACTACATCCAGCATCTCTACGATCGTCTCCATGGGAGAATAGCAGCCTGCATTGCTGCGAAAGGTGGATATACACTGTACTAGTGCCGACATTGTGCATGCTCTGTTGCCTGTGTCTATGTGCCTGTGGTTCTGTCAGTGTGATCATGTGATGTATCTGACCCCAGGAATGTGTCAATGAAGTTTCCTCTACCTGCGACAATGAATTCACGGTGTTCTTATTTCAATTTCCAGGAGTGTATAAATATTTAGTAAGTGGACGAAGGACTGCGCATACGAGCTATACCCTTATCATAGGTGGGTGAACACAGAAAAGCAGGACGTGAAACTGTCTCACAGGTAGGGCCAATGATTGCGAACAAGGTTAGTGATTTGAAGAAGAATCCCCCGAAAAGCGTAAACGAACACCAATGCTTTCGTCAAAGGGCATGATTGGTGCAATTACATGTAAAAGAAAATCCTGATGCGAATTAACTATGTTGCACATACGTTGCACTAATGCCATCAAATGGGAACTTCTTTGATCGCCCGCCGGCCGGAGTGGCCGTGCGGTTCTGGGCGCTACAGTCTGGAGCCGAACGACCGCTACGGTCGCAGGTTCGAATCCTGCCTCAGGCATGGATGTGTGTGATGTGCTTAGGTTAGTTAGGTTTAATTAGTTCTAAGTTCTAGGCGACTGATGACCTCAGAAGTTAAGTCGCATAGTGCTCAGAGCCATTTGAACCATTTGATCGCCCCTTATACACACTAAAAGAAAGACTGGGCATAAACTGCCACGTAACACAATCACGTCCAAGACATATGTGACTGTCAACAGATGTGACATACAAGCAAGGGTCAAACCATTCCTCTAGTTAGAAATGTGCAGCATATGACATGACAGTAGGGAACGTCATCTCAATGAAGTAATATCTTTGTGAGAAGTGTTGTTAACTATACGTGGCTCTACATTTGTATTCTGGAAGGTCCGTTGGGGTGTGTCAGGGTATACTTAGTGTATCAGTATAGCTCTGTCTGCTTCCTTTTCTGTTATCAGATGGTAGATGGGAAGAAATAGTTTAGGCACCGTTCTGTATCAGTCCATATTTCTCTAGTTTTAGTACTGTGGTAAATATGAGAGATATATCGTGGAGGAAGTATAATGGTTCTTGGTTCATTAAGGAACGCGCTCCCTGAGAATTTTACAGGGCTCTTCCGCAAGGTCCAATGTACTCTATTAGATCAAAAGTTCCTGGACACCCTTATGTAATGCGGAACTAACCACTAGATGTCACGAGAGGCTGACCCACCTGTAAAAAATCAGGCGAAGACTATTGTAGAGAAATAGTAACAGCAGAATGAGTCGCTCATTGACAGCAAACGTGGTCTAGTCATTGTATGTCACCTCAGTAACAAATCAATCACGGGTATTTCCACTCCTGTAAACCTGCCCAAGTTAACTGTTGATGGTGTTTCCTCCATTAACGTACAGTAAATTATAATTTGCACGTTTACTCGTATTTATGTCTTTGCACAAGTTCTAGCCATCCATCAGTCTGTCTCTATTTTGTAACAAGCTTATAACGACTTCGTCTCTCTGTACAGGACTACATGCTTGCGAACTGTTTCATAGGGCTACAAACTTTATCCGCCACGTCATTCAAATATGTCGTGGACAACAGCTGTCACACTACCTTGAGTCATGGTTAACGATACTTTTGCTTCCAACGATTCCTCTTCATTAATAAAATCTACTGAGTTCTTTTCCCAAGGAAGACTTGGATCTACTCAAAGTCTGTTCAGATATGTCGTTATTATGTTTGCTAGACGATGGTGCAGAACTTCGTTGAAGGCATCCTGGAAGTCAATAAGCGCTGCATCAAACTAAGATTCTCTACTTAATGCCTTCTGTATGCCATGAACGAAATGTTTAATCTGAAAATAACGATCGTTTGTCGAAAAAACCGTGTTGTTCCGTCTACAGAGAGGTCATCATATGCTTGTACACTAGACACTCATGGCCCAAAACTTTATGACCACCTGCTTAGTAACGTGTTGTTCAACCATTGAATCGTAATACAGCAGCATTTCTGCATGTCAGGAACTCGACAAGACCGTGGTAGAATTGAGGAGGTATGCAGCACCGGATGTCTACGCTGAGGTCATGGTTTCCCGTAAATTACGGCATGTGGTTTGAGGGCGCGTAGCTACCGAGCGATAGTGTTGTAGATGTCTTCTATCGCGTTCAAATAAGGCGAATTTGGTGGTCAAGACATCATCGTGAGATCCCTATCGTGCTCCTGCAATCACTGTAGCACGGTTCGGGGGCTGCTCAGTTGTGCTGCTGGGAGATGCCATCGTCGTCGAGAAGACATCGAGCATGGAGGGATGCGGGTAATCCAGAATAATGTTCACGTAGTCCACTGCCGTCATTTATTTATTTATTTTACTCGTTCAGATCCGTAGAACCAAACTGAGAAGCAAATCTCCATGGTCACGGAATGTGTCAGTACACGAAATTAACAACATAAAAGTTTTAATGGGTAAAATAAAATGTTTATGAATCGTAAAAAAACGATAAGCTATAAGTTTATACAAACGCAATCAAAAATGTAACGCAGGAATTAGCTTAATTTTTCAAGGCACTCCTCTACAGAATAGAAGGAGTGACCCATGGGGAAAGTTTTCAGTTTGGATTTGAAAGCGCGTGGATTAATGTTAAGATTTTTTAATTCTTGTGATAACTTATTGAAAATAGATGCAGCAGAATGCTTCGCGACTTTCTGCACAAGACTCAAGGAGGTGAGATCCAAATGCAGATAGGATTTCTGCCTAGTATTAACTGAGTGAAAGCGTCTAATTCTTGGGAATAAGCTGAAACTGTTAACAAGCAACGACATTAAAGAATATATATATATATATATATATATATATATATATATTGAGAGACCAAAGTCAAATATACAGACTAATGAACAGGAGTCGACAAGAGGTTCCCAAACGTCCTACAGTTGTTGCCTGAACCGCCCGTTTCTCAGCCAAAAATACCCTTTGAGAGTGGGAAGAGTTATTCCAAAATATGTCATACGCCATAATCAAATGAAAATAAGCAAAGTAGATTTCTTTTCGTGTCGAACTACCACTTACTTCAGATACTATTGTAATAGTAAAAATGGTCTTTCAACAAGATTCTGAACATGGACTTTCCACGACAGTTTACTACCTATATGAACATCTAGAAATTGGAATTCTTCATTATAACTAATCATCTGCCTACTCTGTGTAGTTAGAACGTCAGGCTTTGTAGAACTGTGTGTTAGAAACTATATACTATTTTGATTTAGCGTTAGTTTATTTTCTACAAGCCCCGAACATATGTACTGAAGTGCGTTATTTGAAACAGCGCCAATGTTGCACGCAACATCCTTTACTACCAAGGAAGTTTCATCAGCAAACATAAATATTTTAGAATCACCTGTAATACTAGAAGGCATATCATTTATATAAATTAGGAACAGGAGTAGCCCCAGCACTGATCAATGGGCTACCCTCCCCCCCCCCCCCCCACTTAACCGTGCCGCACTCGGACCACACATCATAGCCATTTTCAGTACTGTGGAGAATGGTATTTTGCTGTCTGTTCTTGAACTAAGAGGTGAACTAATCATGAGCTGCTCCCCGAATTCCACAATGGTCCAACTTCTGGAGCAATAATTTGTGATCAGCACAATCGAACGCCTCAGTTAAATAAAAAGAATGCCTAGCGTTCGAAACCTTTTCTTTAATTCATCCAGTACCTCTCAGAGAAAAGGCAATATGTCATATATATTTCAGATATCAGTCTAGGAAAACCATTTTCCAAGAGAGTTATATGATTCCCTGTAAAAACTAAATTTTTACTTAATTCACCAGCTATGTTCATAAAGTGTTTGTTGAATACATATATCTGACTTATTAGTAACAGCAACATTTTTACTACGGACTGACTTTATATCCTCGACCTTATGCTGTTGACCATACATTTTCTTTACGGCTGAACATACTCTTTGCCTTCATAAAACGTTTTCAAGCACCCCTTTGTAAAGGGCTACTGTAGCTCGATTGTGACAACTTCGAACATTTTGATATAATTCCCACTTTGTTCTACATGATAACCTTATCCCACTAGTCAGCCACCCAGGATGTCTATTACTGCTAGTACCCTGTTCTGAACTTTCTAAAGGAAAGCAGCCTTCAAAGAACATAATAAATATGTTAAGGAAAGCATTATATTTGTCATCTATGTTATCAGCACTGCAAACATCTCAACACTCTTGTTCCTTAACGAGGTTTAAAAAACTCTCTATTGTCGTTGGATTAGCTTTTCTAAAAATTTGAAATTATATATATAGCATTTGTTTGAGCACAAAAATCTTTTAGTCTTAAAATTTGTGCATCATGGTCTGAAACGCCATTCACCCTTTTACTAACAGAATGCCCATCTAGTAATGAAGAATGAATAAAAATATGGTTGTACTACTGTTACCCTGCACTCTGGTTGGAAAAAATACACCCTGCATCGGATCATATGTGCTTAGGAGATCTTCCAACATAGTTTTTCTTTCACAATTACATACAAAATTAATACTGAAGTCACCACATATAACTAATTTTTGGTACTTCCTATAAAGTGAACCACGAGCCCTCTCTAGCTTGAGTAGAAATGCTGTAAAGTCAGAGTTAGAGGAGCTATAAACAACTATAATCAAACGTTTAGTTTCACTCAATTCAACAGTCGCTACACAACATTCAGATACATGTTCAGTTCAGTGCTTTTATAACATACGGACTAAAGTGGAACACTGTTTTTTACGAACATGGGCACTCATCTACTCCGCAAAGAACTCTTGAAAAACAGCCTGCTGACATTTATCTTGGTAAAGGAAGCCTCCGAATTATCCCATTATTCAAGTTGTGCTCTGATATACCAATAATGTCATCTATAAACAGTTCACTGTTTCTCTCTAATATCTCTTATATTTTCATGAATAATGCAGTTCCCTCATTACTTTCATCCCTAACCTTCTTTGAAGGTGGTTCCTTTGTTAGAGAGAATTTCTTTAAGCAGGGATACCTATCATCTGACTGCAGTCTAAAAAGAGTGCTGCTCTAGCGTCAACTTCTACAGGAATTTTATCACGAGTCATCCCACTACCGCCCCCTACACTGTCACCTATAAGTTTTGACAATATCTCCCTTCCCCTACATATTGACGTGCAAGCCATATCTAGTGAAACCCATTGCACTGATAGACTCATATGGCACCACTGCAATGTGAGCCATGCCTCCGCCACCAATGCCGTCTCAAGTCCAACGCAAACGTGCCTACCAGCAGCATTAAAATGTAGTCGATCATGACGCTGAAATATTTGTACGAAGTACACATTTGTGCCACCAATTTGAGCAGCTATCTTTTCCAGGTCACCATCTTCATAATACTCCCCGTCTCTATCCAAACTATTCCCAGCTCCACCCACAATCACTACCTGATCCTCTTTCATAAAATTCCTACATAACTCCACTAAGTTAACAGTCACGTGAGAGAACCCTGCACTAGGCATCACAAAGCCGGTGACTTGGTACTCACTCCCCAACACTTCCTGCAACTGCTGGCCTACATCTCTACCATGTGAACTACCTAACAGCTGAACCTTCTTGCTGTACCTGAAACTGCAACTGTTTTTACCATAACTACTGAAGTTTGCTGCATGTTTCCTACACCTATAGCTAAAAGAGGCTCCTCACCACTAAACTCTGACAGTTGGTCAAATCTATTGGTGCTAAGCAAAGTACACACTGTTTGAATATCCCTTCCTCCTAGCATCCTTCTCACCAGCTGCCATTTCCCATTCCCCAGCGCTCTTCTCCCTCGTCATTAGATATAGTTCCTCCTTTGAGTTTTGTAATTGCACATGAAGGGCGCCGGCCAGAGTGGCCGAGCGGTTCTAGACGCTACAGTCTGGAACCGCGCGACCGCTGCGGACGCAGGTTCGAATCCTGCCTCGCGCATGGATGTGTGTGATGTCCTTAGGTTAGTTAGGTTTAAGTAGTTCTAAGTTCCAGGGGACTGATGACCTCATAAGTTAAGTCCCATAGTGCTCAGAGCCATTTGAACCATTTTGAACCTGAAGGGCACATATCTTACGCTCCTGCTCTTTTGTTGACTTTTTTCTGTTACTAATTCTTCATTTCCAAAGAGGATCACGCTAGAATGCCCACTGGCCTTCCCATTGCCTTCAAATACTACCGCAGGTCCAGTGAAAGCCCAGATGAATGTCCCCCATATCGTAGTATTTTCTCCACAGATCTGCGTCCCTTGTGAGTTGCATTTATCGAGCAGACGTTCGCCTGGATGACGGCGTATCTGGACAGGACCACCAAGCAGATGTAACAAGAAATATGAGTCATACGATCAAGAGACACGCTTCCATTGAACCAAGGGCCAGTCTTGATAATCCCGTGCCAATTCCAATCTTGATTGGTGATGCGGTTGAGTTAACACGGGCATACGCGACGGTCATCTGCTGCAGAGCCGAATGTTCAACTAATTGCTGCGGAACACTTGTATCTGTTCCACAGTTGTACTCTGTCGTAATATCTACCACACGTCGCATCCTATCTTGCATTACTGAATGACGAAGCCTCCGACCTCCGCGTTCCGTGATGAAACGTTAGCACAAACTCCTTGCCTGCAGCTCGTGGTTTCTCTGTCCTTCAACTACTTTCCATGGATGCTCACGACTGCAGTATGAGAGCAGCCGACAAGCCTAGCGGTGTCCGAGATGTAGTTTTCCAAGCGCTGGACCATAACTGTCCGTCATAACAATTATTTGTGGTCCATATCGTTGCTAGAATGATCCTCCCAATCATTTCTGCCCCGCTTACGCACGTTACTCACCGCGTCAGATGCCCGCAACGCCACCAGATTGCATTCAGTCTCGCAATGGGCAGTGGTCATAAAATTTTTTGGGCAGTGGTTATAAAATTTTGTCTCATCAGTGCATGTTCCATGGCCCACCAAGAAACTTACGCTAGTGAGATACGTCAAGTGTCAGTCTTGCGACTCTTCTTATGAACGTGACCGTCATTTCGCATATTCCGATGTTCATCGACTTCGGATAAATTGATGTTAGAGGAGGGGCCGTTTCTCCTCATATTCAATATGGAATTCAACAAGCACTCCATCATATCTTATAGCCTTGCTTTTTGTGAGCGATTTGAGCTGACTGTTAATTCCGTGTTAACATTTCTTTTTTTTTTTTTCATTTTCGCATCCGTGATACGATCGAACGCAGGTAATCCGATGTGATCTTCTTCGACCAAATAGTTTCGGAAGACAGAGGTTAATATATCGTGTTTCGTTTTATCAGCATCTACAGCAGTGTCGATCTAGTTTCCCTATTACAAGCAACAACTTTTTCTGATGGCGCCCAAAAATTTGATTTTTATGGTATAATGTTCAGGTTAAACTAAACGGTCGCGAACTGTATCACAAATAAACTAACGAAGAAAGTACGTGATTATATGAGACAGTCTAGCCAAACCGTTCACGTGAATAGTGTTGAATTACTACAGTTATACCGTGCGTCGATGCGGAAGAGTTTCCTGAGGGACATTCCCCTACCGTTTAGCAATAGCTACAATTACCGACCGGTGTAAAGAAATGTCAGACGGCGACTGTAATCTCCCAACCATTACTGTAACGGGTCATTTAAACACGATGTAGGAAGTTTTTTAATACTGTCGGAGATTACCTCCATTAACAGTGTCTGCGGTCACAAAGAAGATATCGCGCAGAGCCTGGATATTACTACATCTTACATCCGTCCTCGACAGTGCACCTGACCATCACAGGGTAATGAGTTAATTTATGGATCAGCGTTAATGAAATATTTGAGTGTCATTAAGAGTCTGCTTGCACCTCTGCAAACCAATGGATTGAAAGAAAATTTCCTTTGTGGTAGTTCGGAATACTTCCTTTAACCCTGTAAACATATGCGACGTCATAATTTACACAGCCATGTGACAATTTAATGAAAAATGTTACCTCAAATCATATATGTCCTTAGTGATAACAAACTGATTGTCCTGTTTGGCTTAGGTACTCCCTAGCTAAATACTATCAGTTTAATGGTGCATGATCATCTCCATTAGTTTCTAATAATGATACGATGAAACTGTAGCTAGTGGTGCAATTATAACTAAATACGTACCTTGTATTTGTCATTTCTTTGTAGTTTCCAGTGAACAGAAGATGCTACCGGAAGACTGATATCACATAAAATCCTAATCGATAGTGATTTTCTGTCAATGGCCTGCCTCTAAATTTTGTAGTAAAACTTTAACTTGTCCAGTTCTATAGTGTCAAAAATACGCCACCTTCGCTTAATATTGTGTTTCAAGTGGATAAACAAGGAGCAAAGCACTAAGTTTCTGGCAGAGAGACATGGACATTAAATGAATTCATTGCTAGAAAAATAACAGTGACAAAGACAGAAGGAAAGAAAGCAGTTGAAATCAGATGGACAACAAAGGTCAGTGACATAATGGAAGGAGTGAATAACTTCAAATGGCAGTGCGCTTGTGATGTCGTTCGAAAGAAAGACGGCAGGTGGTTAGTTTCATGTTCCATGGATCATTTTGCACGATAGATCGTAATGATGTGGAACGAGTCATTTTACATTCACATCGCAAATCAATTTGTAAATATTGCTACATGCTGAACATTTATAAGATATTTTTTTAAATATACAGATGTAAGCTAGTAATTCCTACCCACCACCTCTTATACATTGCTGTAATTGAAATTCTTCTACGGGATAGAAAGTGTTCTCAAGGGGAAACTTTTTCAGTCAGTTTTCAAATTTTACTTTGCTGTCTGTCAGACATGCTCTAATTTACCAGATTACCTATTCAATAAAAAAGAACAAAGAAACATCCATATACAGGTAGGATAGATAATTAAATAAGACAGCCGGAAATGGCAACGGGAAGCTCATGATCGGCAGAAATATAGGAACCTGCTGAGATCCTGTGTTTCACACCAAATCAAAGAGGCCACATCACCAAATGATCGAATTGGCTGACAATACATAGGATGAAAGCTGTTTTCATCCTCATCTTTGTCCATCCCTAGAATTAGTCCCGTCTTTAGTGATCTCATAGTCAAGTCTGAGCCGGCCCATGTGGGGGTTGGGTTGGTTGGGGAAGGAGACCAGACAGCGAGGTCTTCGGTCTCATCGGATTAGGGAAGGAAGTCGGCCGTGCCCTTTGAAAGGAACCATCCCGGCATTTGCCTGGAGCGATTTAGGGAAATCACGGAAAACCTACATCAGGATGGGCGGACGCGGGATTGAACCGTCGTCCTCCCGAATGCGAGTCCAGTGTCTAACCACTGCGCCACCTCGCTCGGTCGGCCCATGTGGCCGAGCGGTTCTAGACGCTACAGTCTGGAACCGCGCTGCTGCTACGGTCGCAGTTTCGAATCCTACCTCGGGCATGGATGTGTGTGATGTCCTTAGGTTGGTTAGGTTTAAGTAGTTCTAAGTCTAGAGGACTGATGACCTCAGCAGTTAAGTCCCTTAGTGCTCAGAGCCTTTTTTTTTTTTTTTTTTGTTATCTCGGCTAATGAAACCGGTATTTGTGTGAATTAAATTCCTAGTCCAACTGAACATCCTGTTTTCAACTACACTACTTAAGTTTTATACACAGAAGCTGAAAAATCAAGGTGATTCATAGCTCATTTACCAGCCATCAAAAATTTCAACAGCGAATTTTGTGGAAATGGATATGGTGAGTTGCGTTACTAAATATAGCACCCCAAAAGTAAAGGCAGTGGGGCCAGAGATGCAACATCCCTAACCATCAATGGTTCAAATGGCTCTAAGCACTATGGGACTTAACATCTGAGGTCATTAGTCCCCTAGAACTTAGAACTACTTAAACCTAACGAACCTAAGGACATCACACACATCCATTCCAGAGGGAGGATTCGAACCTGCGACCGTAGCAGCCGCGTGGTTCCCGACTGAAATGTTATCAGGTAAGAGAAGCTTCCTTGTCTACTTCTCTGGGCACTGAAAACCTTGGCAGTAAAAATAAACGATAAAAATAGATTGTTACATCTATTTTCAGATCGTAGCGAACACTGCAAACACTTGTGTTCTGAAGTAACACACAGTTTAAAGAACTCTTTTTCTTAGTTAGTGAAGCGAACGATTTTTTGGAAAGAACCTCGTTCACTAAATCATAATAACATTTGTCATATTTATTCGGTCTCTCTGGAGTGCGTGTGATTAAAGGGTAACAATCCAAAATTAAGGAACATCCCGCCACCTTGTATTGTGTTAAAGACACGTTTTTAATAGCCTCGAATAGACTCTTTAACGATATGTAGCACTACAGTTTTACTAGCAAAAAAGGATATAATTTTACGTATGTCAAATATTGTGTTTGGATCAATTTAATGTTTTTTGTGATTTCACTTTTGATGCTGAAGTAAAGATTAACAGCTGGAGGACAATTATAAGGAACAAAATAAGTAATAACAGTTGTAATTGCACGAATGTTATCCCAGCATGTAGCAGTTAACAGACAAGGCAAGTGTAATGCATATATTGTTAAAAGCTGCAAACATTCTTCCGCTCTACACATGCAGAAACGAGCAAATGTTATCCTTGTTTTCCAACTAAATGCTCATTTCTTTTTTAACTAAACATATTGCAGCTACTCGTTTTACAACTAAATGCTCATTTCTTTTTTAACCAAACATATTGCAGCTACTCGAATTTTGGCGTCATCAGTTGTGTATAAAATAAAATAAATTTATTTAACTATATATATTTTGTCAGTGGACATGTAGTTTTACCTCGCAGAACATTTCAATTATGTAACTTCGAGGAGACTTCAAACTGTATTAGGTCTACAACTGCGCTTACGCCGTTTTCTCCTGAAGCTCGAGGCTTTATTGTGAAAGACCTACAAAAAATTTGCATTGCAAAGTACTGGCCATCGGTAGTCACTACTTTCTCCCTTCTTTCGAGCAGCATGCGAATCCCGCGGTGGAAGAACTGGGCGTCTTCTGAGGAAATTCATAAATCCACCCAATTTTGTACATGTTCATGCGGAAGCGCTGAGCAGTCAGGTCGTGGGGCACTGATCGAAAAAAGTTGGAGTCAGCGGAAGAGATGTCTGGAGAAATGGAAGGTGCGATAGGACTTTCCATTCCAAAGTCCCCAAGTACGTTATCACGAGTTTTGCGACATGGGATCGAGCACTGTCATGGTGGAAAATCACCTTTTGAAATTTATTGCTGTATTGTGGCCGGTTGTCTTTCAGTGCTCGCCACAAACGCATCAACTGCTTTCGATAACGATCTTCTGTGATTGTTTCCATCGATTTCAGTAGCTTCGAAAATCTTCTCTCTTCTACCGCCATGCCGGTCTTTAACATCAGAATCACCGTTCTTGAAGTGTTGAAACCATTCTCTGCACGTTATTTCACTAATAGTTGCCTCGACGTAGTCTTACCCAGCATTTTATAAGTCTCAGCCGCATCTTTCTTCAAATTAACGCAGAAAATTAAAACTTCTAGTAAATGACGAGAATTAGGTGCGTAAGTTGGCATATTCAATCGAGAATAACTTTGTGATGCAATGACAAATGGACAAAAATTTTGATACCGTTATATTTACAAATGCCTAAGCTTGTTTTATGATGCCTATGACCTACCACGTGCACCACCACCTGCCGCTACTGCCGTCTACTGCGCAAGCAAAGTTGTAGACCTAATAAATAACACACACAGGCCAAGTAGTTTTTATTGAATGCTGCACCAAACATCAAGGTAACAAAGATATAAGACAGTATTCTTCAACATAGTCAACAAGCCTGCGTGAACAACGGACGGAGCGTTCTACCAATTGTTCAATTCCTCGACAACAGATATCCGCTTTTTGGGCATGGAGCCACTCGAGAACAGATAACTGAGCGTCATAATCGTTGCGAAATCTCTTTCCTCGTTCATTTTATTTCAGCTAACCGAAAATATTGAAATCGCATGGTGCAAGATTTGGACTTCCCGATCGGCACCAATAATATACGCACGGCATTGGTCAAATTGTTGGTACCATTTCACTATGATTCGACGACACTGAATGTATCTCACATACCGCCAGGATTTAAAGGAGAATCGGTGAGAAATATAGACGTTTTGTCCATAAGAATCAACTGTCTCACGTACGACAACTTTGAAGAGCGTATCCATTTGCCGCACCATTATTACCACAGACTGTGATGCACTTGTTATCCGTAGCGCAGCAGGCCTGTGTCTGAAAGAAACACGGAACATGTACTCTCTTCTGACAATGCGCTATTCTTGCTGCTCAATAATCTTAGCGTGGGACGAATTGTGTAACTTTCTTTCTGAAGTCCCTACGTATTTATCACTTATTTTTATTTTCCCTATTTTTTCGTATGTACTGTAAGCACTATATCACTGATCGTGAAAGTTTTTTGCTCGAGTGCCAATTCTGACATCATGGGTCGGTACCTCATTCCACATATGTACCGATGTCATTATTAACTAGCGGAAAACCCGGCGTTGCCCTGGTATCTATTTATAACTGTTTGTCCACGCCCGTACCTCGCAGCGTCTCGTCTTGTGCTTAATGTTTATGACGTCATCTCTCCTGAAATATGAGCCGTACAGTGATATAATTTTCCCCTACATTCAGTGGTATATCTGCATACCGTTTATAAAATTTGTCGCGAATACAGTTAGTAGTAAATTAATCATAAATTATAACGTCATACCTCATGTATGAACAACGGAAAAGAAGTAAGCGATAAACATGTCTCCTTTCATCACTTCGTAGGGGTTGTCAGCAAGAAAGAAATTCGTAAGGTTTTGAAATTATGTGTAAGGTTTGTTGCAAGTCGCTAAGTGCTCTCGTACTCATGGATGAATAAAGTCTGCGAATTCATGCGTTGCGGGCTACGCTACTTTTTAAAACCCACCCCTTTAATGAGTAGGTGGTTCTTACCTCCACAGCGATTGTCGTTTGACAGCAATCTATGTGTATACCAAGTTTAGCCGAAATTGGTCCAGTGTTTTAGGAGGAAATGTGGACATACATGCGCAAGAACATACACACGTACATACATATATCCATTTTTCTACTATGTGTGGTCTAGTAACCATATAAGCTACTATGTTATGTTCCCCCTTTAGACTAACCACAGTAAAGGCACGTTCATTTGGCTGCTTTCCCCAAAGTACTGAACGACAGAAGTCGGCACCACTCGATACAGATCTTGCGAATGCTCAGTTTCAAATGGCTGCCTCCCTCAGCGACCCCCAAAGTTGTGACACCGTAATTGCCTGACGAAGTGTTGCTGTGTTTTGTTTGCGTGAGTGGATCATTAATTGATTAATAACAGCAATTATAATGAAATGCATTACGCAGTATGAGAAACGATCACAAAGGATTACTAAATTTTGAATGTAATTTTTGTTCTACTCACTGCTAGGTATTACAACAACCATTATTTAATCTCATATTGCTTTCTTCAAGTAAGTACCGCGTTTGAAGATAACCGTCTTTGCAATGCGCATTCACGAGTCCATGTTACCTCCATTCCAAAATTTATACCAAGGCGACTGGCATGTAAGGGTTACGCACGTGCGTAAGTTGTCAGTACTGGAAGGGAAATAAGAAAATATTCCGTCTCTCACATCTTCTAAGCCCGTATTGGACACGCTGCTTATTCCTCTGCCCCTGAGACACCGTCTGAATTAACTTACCTCACGGCCTAATTCACCAACGTCAGTTAAAATCAAGCACTTCTTAAAATACTACTGTTCCTCTAAGTATTTTTGCTTGTTATTGTTGAAGAAAACTACGCCATCAATTATTTCTTAACGTCAGCGGACGTTTTTGGATTTGTCTAGTTAGTTGCTAGAAGCATATTATTATCAAATTATAAAATACGCCTGAGAACTGGGGGCCGCGTGAATACTTGACTCAACCGCAGTTTGACTACCATTGCACTAGGTGCAAACGGTTCCCCACTAACAGTATGTCACACTTGTGAATTTTTTTTTTTTTTTTTTTTTGCACAAAATCTTACTTCGTGCATATTGCACATCATTTTCTTGAAAACAACGTTCCAGCACTGTTGGAAGAAATTCCATTGGCTGGAAAGAATGGGTATCTTCTTCCTGTACATTCTAGTCTTCGGGTGACAGATCTTAGCCTAACTTTCCCTGGTAGATGCATCGGCAGAGTTTGTCACATTTCTCGGCCATCACGATGCCCTGACCTCACCCCTTTAGACTTTTGCTTGTGAGGATGGCTGAAAGGGGGAGACTGCAAATAAAGAGTAAACAGAAGAGACGAACTGAATGTTAGGATTATGATTAGAACTGTCTCCATAAAGGAACGCCAAGTCGACCACAGAAGTGTTACACGTCGTGTTGTCAACAGAATTCGGAAGTGCATTGATGTCAGAGGTGGAACTATGAAAATTAATCTTGAACTTAATCTTTTATCTTTGCCTAATAACTTCTGTGAGTTTAGTTTGGGTTATGTTCTAAAAGCCATATATCTGTAACCAGCAAAAATAGGGCACATCTTACATGGAATGTTTCGTTCGAACTAGTGTATACTGCCATATCTTCAAACATTTGCTATGTTGCTGTGGTAGCAGTATTTGATTCAAACTTGTAACAGTGTCAGACGAAAATGAGAAGGATTGTTATTTAAGTAATGCTATTGTAGGAGGTAAAACTAACTTATAAAGCTAAAGTGGTGTAACGCACACATTATCCCCAGTTTTTCCACCTTCCAGTGACAGAAGCAGTCTTGTAGTGTGTCTTGCCTTGTAGCTGGGAGGAGAGCAGTTTTTTTTTAGTATTAAATTTTATTCGATCTTTTTACACTTCATATACAGACATTTATTGACATTACAACAGTGCTGTAAAACTTTCAGTTCATTAGCTTCAATACTTTCGGAGATACAAAAATCTTACCTAAAAACCATAATAAATTTTCTGGTATTACAAACAGATCTCAAGCTTGTAAAATATTCATTTACAATCTCTTATTGAAACAATAACCAAACGTTTCAGCTACTTCTCTGTGAACTTTGTGGTGGTAAGCAAATACCGCGTGGCGTGTTCCGTCAACATATCGGAATATTTGGGCGAGCACTTCTTGCTAAGAAGACCACTGAATGACTTGACAAAGTAACTTGAGAATAACTGTGGATCAGTGACTGCATTTTATGTCAAAAAGATTCGGGTAGGACTTGTAAACTTCTGGCTGCTTTCGTGTGCAGAACGTGTAGTAAAAACAGTAGCTAACTTGCACCAATGATAGTTTTGACAGTAAATACGGATTTGATAGCCTTTACAATTTGTTTCGGAGGCAATAAGGTCTAATTAGCTGATCTTCAAATATTTACAAGCAAGTTATTTAGTATCCCGAGCCACGAGATTTCTACGAATTTAGAGATTCTGCCTCGAAGCTCGAGTTCCGCGATCTTTGTTTGGCACTTATTTAGCATTTGCTCAAAGCTGCTTTTCATCAGCGAAGTGAGTATATATAAGCACGGAGTGAAGAGCATTGACAGCAAGAAGCTTACTGAGGTACGTGGACTGTAATGTCACATAGGAGAGTAGATCATATAACCCGCACCGCCGCAGTGGTTACATGGCATTAGATTGGAAAGAGCACAAAAAATATCGTTTCAGCTTATCGATTCATCGCCACGTTGATGGTATGTGGCATCGAGATTCAGGAGGTCGTATCAAATATACAGTCTCATCAGTCTGAGATTACTTATTTAATGTAAAATGGTAGCAATCCAGAAATGTAGCTCCCAATGCCAAATCGTAGGTAAAGGGAAGTTAATAAAAGTGAAATTGAAATATGTTTTGCAGCTATTACTGAATATTTAACCAGAAAATGAAAATTAGAACTCCAAAATATCATCATTTCGGTGCATCATATAAAAGTTAATAGGAGAATTCTGAAAACATGGTTCTGACTCACAGCACAAACAAGGACAGGCACTTACGTTCCCTCTACAATCACGTCAGAAACGTAGGAAAAGCAAACTGAAAGTAGACTCAGCTAGTATTCCTTTCGGCCACAATAAAAAGTGTTAACTTACGCTAAAGTCGTGCTCTAGTCTTTAGAGACGATCGCACGTTGGACTACAGCTACTAGAAACAGGTTGCATTGAGTGACGAATGTCGATTCTACTCGACTACGGACAACGATGCGCGTGTTTCTTAA
Source organism: Schistocerca americana (assembly GCF_021461395.2). NCBI lineage: Eukaryota > Metazoa > Arthropoda > Insecta > Orthoptera > Acrididae > Schistocerca > Schistocerca americana. The sequence goes on from NC_060130.1 coordinate 538,461,584, forward strand.
GGCCTGGCAGTAAGGTACCTAAGTGCCTGTCATTAGTATGTTACAACTTGGCCCAGGTAGCAGTTACCACCGGTACTTCCTACGCAAAGGTGAAGAGTTCTAGTGGGTTGCTTCATAGACTACAAGGCCTTTTTTTAAGAGATGGTCTGGCTGCACTTTCTAGATAATTTCAATTAGCTTCAGATCCTTCTCGCTTGGAAACATACCACGCGTATAATGTAGTCAGTATTGAGGTCAGGTGCATCTGCACTGCTATTTTCGATACTTAACGTCTTTAATTGCATAATATTTTCATACTACTTACATGCAGCTGATTTTAAACAGTACTTATAGCAAAACAACGAGTTAATTCGTAAGGCCACGGACACATCTATAGTGCTTGTTGCAGGATCCAGATACTATGATACAACGTTCACCTGTCATATAAAAATTTCTGACCGTTGCAAACGCACGAAGATCCAAATTAGATAACACGATCCTTGCACAACAGAAAATTAAACACTGCAGTTTACCAGTGAACGACCTGAAGGCGCAAAATTCAAATCCAGTTCGGATTGTACAGATTTATGTCAGTCTATATCTTTTCTTTTTAAATGCTTTTATTGTGAGCTACGCATACCAAAAACGAATTCTTTCTTTATATCGTTACAGTTGTGCAAAAGTTTGCTACTTGTCCTTCAGCTACGTAAAAAGCTACCGGTTCCCAGGTTATACCTCAGACGCGAACAGGTGCATACTTTCCTGTAAAGGCAGTATAGACCTTACCTTTTCGATATTCATTTTAGCAACACTAAGCAATTGCGTGGGACTTCATTTTGTCAATATTTACCAGCAGTCGATGATTTTCATATTATTAGAAGTCACAGACATGCAGGATTTTCTAAATGATGATGCTTTCACTATTTGATTTAGTTTATTTCCTTCTGGGTGTACTGATGCAATTTTGGCTTTGTAGCCATTTTCAAGTGATTCATTATTCTAAATTACGTTGCATATGACAGCACGCTTCTAGAAAATCATATTCATTATTTGACCAAACAGAGATCATCAAGTTTAAGCTACTTTTGTGGCGCGTTAAAGTCCTAAGTGAAACTATAATGTAGGTCGTCGGTAATTTAACACACCTGTTTACGTTATACATGACACGCAATGTAAATAATTTCGAAAGGACAATAATGAATCGCTTGGAAATGGCTACGAAGCCTGTTTTGCAATAACGTATACAGAAGGAAGCAAAAAACAGTAAAATGGCGAAAACATTATCATTCACACAGTATGCTAGCATATTTTGGAACTGTATCAGACACAACAGAAAATTTTCGCACTTTCTTTATTACATTAGATTTCTCACGTAATTGCTTCACTTTTCCAAGACGACGAATGCCAGTAACATTTGACGTCTTTTCTTCCACCTCAGAAAGCATTCTATGACACTATAAAACAGAACTTTGTGCAAAGATTGACAAATGTGTCAGATGATAGGTCGTACTATGAGAACACGGGATAATTTGAAATACTTTGGTACTAAATAAACTGATGTAATTCGTAGAATGCAATACCGTATGGTCTCTTCTACGTGCAGTAGAAACTGACTCGAAACTGTTGTTTCACGCTTAATTCCTGTCACTGTCTTTACTAGTACAGCTTCGTAGCTACCTCTTACGTTGCGCTTGCTCCAAACGAAACTAACAGTAATTCACTTGCGAATTGAGTTAACTAAAATGTGTTCGCAGGTTCTATCAAAGCAAATGATTATTACATGCGAAGAGTTTATACACGTTAACTGTTACAGAAAAGAAGGATAATGTTACTCTTAACGGATCTCTCGACGTTTGAATTACTTAAGATGTAGTGCCAAATCGGGTAAGGACGGGGAAAGGGAGAAGGGAGTCAGCCATGACCTTTTATTTTACGGAACCATTACGCATTTACACATCTACCTAAAATTATTTAGGGAAGCCAAAGAACCTAGGATGGTCAGAAGGGATGTGAACTTCGTTCCTTTTGACTAAGAGCCCAAATTCCTCAACCCTGTAGGTAGCAAATTACTCGAACTGAAAGCTGCAGCCGCGTGTTAAATAGTCGATTCCTCATCCCCACACTCCTCGGACGAGCGGGAATACAATTGACATCTCTGAGAAATGGACAACGAACACTTTCAAAGGGAATTTGATATCCTCGATGAGAATCGGCCATTGTGTGTCAAGTAGTTTGCACAGATACTTTATTTGTATCACAATGGAGAGCGGAGGGTCCCAGTATCGGAAAACGTAAAACTTTGTTTAAGCTGCTGTCTGGACGTTCTTGCTATCTCAATTCAAAAGTCGTCTGCATTTTCTTTACAAATGGCTAATACCCCAATTAGTCCTTCTACTAGTTACATGCTCTAATTGTATCACTGCAAGGCAGAAGTTCGTTTCGTCTCTAGCATCTGAAATTCTCTCTGACAAACGGACGAAGTTTTTGACATGGTTTGTTAACGTGGTAGATGATATTGATATTTTAAGTGGTCTGTGAGCAAGAAAAGCATTAAATAGGGTTGGGAGGTAAAAAGAAACAGGCTTTGTCGCCAACCTGTATAGGATTATTATTGATGCAATCTTTTTCTTCAAGGAGGCATGTCATGATGTATACATCACAAAGCAGATCGTCCCAGTCGCACTACGTAACACTCCAAATCTGCATCTATAAACATAGTCCCCAACCCGTCGTATGGTGAGTGCCGAATGTTATCTTGTACCCCTACAGTAACTTCCTTTCCTGTTCCACTCGCAACCAGGAGCTGATATTAATAGATGTGAAAATATATGTCCAAATTTTCAACTTACGTAACTACATGGATAATCTGTTGAAGGCTAGTAGCCGAGATTATTGAAAACTTGTTTGGACACAGCACTTTTTGTCATCATGCTTCATGTGCTTAAACAAATCCCCTTAATTTTTCCTATCGTTAACACGTGTACAATTCTCTTGATGAGGTTGCAAGACAGTAAAGCACTGTTATTCAGATCACGTCCTATGGGTAAACTCATACAGTGAGACTTCCTACTCCAATAGAATATAAATTAGTCCCTACGCAGTTTAAAATAACACAGACTTTAGTCGACAAGTATTCTTAAGTAAAATAATCACACACATATCAAGAAGCCAGTTCTCAGGAAACTGTTTTAATGATGACTGAAAATGATGTTGCATCAAAGTGCCGGTTTATAAAGTATGAAGCACATTTAACTGTGCGTCTAGTTACTGCTGACAACCACACACTATTCGTTGCATTTAAATAGTTACATGTCAACGTACTATGGCAGCAATAAAATATTTGATGATAAACTGAGAGAGTGGACAGAGATTCTGGCACATGATAACACAACACACACTTAAGGCTTTGGCTGTGTTTAATCTCAAAATTACTCAGCTCGACTGCCAGAAAATAAAGCGTCTAAACGGTTACACCACGTATGGCTACACTGCTATACCATCACCTTTTATGACTGCGCTTGACTTCATGTCCCTGAGTCATCAAAAATGAGCAAACACGGGCTCATTTCATTGGGGTCACTTGTCTCGTTTTCGGCAGGCAACTAATCACAGCTAAACAGCCAGTGGCCACTCATGGCTTTCAGCCCCGATGCCTCACATGCTGCAAGTGTTGGGCCCAGCTGCATCTCGCGACAACCTCCAGCCTGAAAGGCTTTAGCCGACCGCGATCTCTGAGCACGTGCGTCCCTAACGACCTCGTCCTTGACGGGAGATTAAGCACCTACCTTCTTCCTCCCCCACCTCCTCCTCCTCCTCCTCCTCCTCCTCTCTCCGCAGAAACGGCTACGTTAACAATGACACTAGCCTACAGTAACTAATTCTCAATACTCTTTTATACTGTTCAAAAATCTGTACTAATATATAAAAGTTCTGGACTGCTTTACTTCCAATTTTAACTCCCGATGCAATCAGAGGGCTGTTATAAGTTTAACGTGTGTATATGTCTGTGACATCGTAGGTTCCAAACAAAAGATACGATTTTAATGCAGCTTTTTATATATATATATATATATATATATATATATATATATATATATATATATATATATAATTTGACAGCTGGCTCAATCGGGATGGTTCTTAGCTATGTTCAATGAAACTCTGTTCAGTCGTTTTTTCATCTACTAAATGAAGTGCAAATGTTTTTTTCGGCAGCGTACTCTCTTAATAGCGCTACATAATACGTAACAGCTACATCAAGTTTCCTAGTAACAGACTGTAGAGCTCAAAAAGATCTAAAGAAAAGTCCGCGAGAACATATATTCATCTTTCAAGGCTGACCAACAATGATTTTTGTTCCTTTTTCAGCACCTAAAAAGAAGATAAAGGAAGATTGTGGCTCAACGGTAAAATATAAACGTGCTCTCGCAAACTTTTTTGTAGTTTTTTTGAGGTCTGTAATTCAGTACTACATCGAAAGATTTTGCGATAATAGTTCAGGCGGCCTATTGCAAGAGATCACAATTGCAACTCACTTTCTTCGGACTTGATTTAGGATTATCGACACTGTTTGTTGCTTATGGTACTAAAATTAGCTAAATGTTTATTAAAATATAGTCAATCAATACACGTGTGATTTTAAAAAAAGAAACACGTAAATAGCATAAGTGAGAAAAATCTCGCATCACAATTTCGTGTTTCTTCCCGGAAAGTATTTGTGTGGATGCGTGCATAAAGCGTCGATGGTACCGGGTCTCCAAGTAAGTTCTAAAGTTTAAAAAACTTCAAATAAAACTTAAGTTAAAAATTTAGATCATATAAGTCAAAAGTATGTGGGGCTCCTACAGTAAAGTATTGTTCCTGAAGAGGATGACCACCTTTTCAGCAGTTGCAGCGGCAACAATTTGGTAAATTGACACATCTGACCTTGTCACATTAGCTAACATGGCCTTGTTATGTTAGTATTCCGAATGGCTGAAAGTAAGAGGAACGTACAGCCGTTATGCTTCCCGAGGGAAAGCAGCTCTACTTTATGATTTAATGATAATGGCATCCCCTTGAGTAAGATAATCCGGAAGTGAAATTCAGATCCCCAGGCAACGACTACTCAGGAGCGTGTTGTCAGCAGCAAAAACAAAATAAAAATTCTGACGACCTATGGGTCCGAGCGTGGATAAGTCAGGAAACTTCAAAAGAGAACTGCGTATGCTGAAGTTAGATATACTGGGGATTAGTGAAGTAAAATGACAGGATGAACATTAATTCGGGATTCGGGTCATATGAGTACAGCATCATTAACACAAACACAGCCAGAAGTAATGCAAGAATAGGACCAATAAAGAATAAGAAAATAGGAATGTTGGTCACCTACTAAAATCAGGATAGAGATCGCATCATCATGGCCACGACAGACAATCAAGACTCACTAGTGTAGTACAAGTACACATACTATTAGCTGCGCAAATGATGGGGAAAGGGGAGAGGGGGGGGGCGAAGCGGGGAAATCATGAGTCGGAAATAAGAGAATTATATCTACAGGGAAAAATGATTGATAGGAGTAGCCTGGTACAGTTTCCCACAGAGCACAATTTAACACTGAATACACCTAGTTTTCACTGCAGATTAAAACTGAAGAAACTGCAGGAAGATACGAAGTTAAGGAGATGGGATTTAGATAAAGTGAAAAAAACTGAGTTTATTTGGAGATGTAAACGAAGCATTCAAAAACAATTCGTTCTTCTTCTCTTGTCCCTTTGTTCCGCATAGGTGCAGGCTCGGCACAGCTACTAACGAATTTGGCATCGTTAATATAAGTGGTGGCTAATACCCCTCCTGTCCCCATTCCGTTCCCACCGGGACGAATTACGTGCACCCCACATGTCTGCACGTAGTGTTAGTCGTGTTAAAGTGATCGACAGATTTTTTTAATTTTTGCGAATCGTGGAACTGGTGTGGGACTTAGGTACTAGCCCGTTATTCACCTAGTGTTATGTGTAAAACCGCCTGAAGACCATATCCAGGCCTCCCCGCATTCCGAGAGAAGGAGCAGATTAGTGTTTAACGTCCCGTCGACAACGAGGTCATTAGAGATGGAGCACAAGCCCGGATTAGGGAAGGATGGGGAAGGAAATCGGCCGTGCCCTTTCGAAGGAACCATCCCGGCATTTGCCTGAAGTGATCTAGGGAAATCACGGAAAACCTAAATCAGGATAGCCGGATGCGGGATTGAACCGTCGTCCTCCCGAATGCGACGTATACCGACCCTCGTCAATAAGCCATCGGGCGGATTCCATCAGTGGCTGGCGCGCCTCCCTATGGTGCCACAAGCGACGCTTTAACACGCCCGGCTATCCGTGCGAATGTTATGCAGTAATTCATTGAAACGATGGAAACGAGTACTATAGCAGACAAATGGGGACACATGAAATCGTGAAGGCAGTATGCTAACAAATAGATAAAAAGATAAAGTCCCAAAGTAATCCTTGGACAACATACGAGGCACTGAATTTAAATGACGAGAGGATAATATGACGGGCTTATTTCGATAGTGGTACAAGTCCATTACCTCCACTGATCTGTCTATAATGCTTCTGAAATTAATGGTCGAAACAAGCAGAAATAAAGGTTCATCTCTAGCAAGAAGCCATATGCTTGAATATTTCTGGTATCTCAACTGCAGATATTTCAGGGTTCATTTAACTTTAGGACTCTGTATCTCAGAATGAACAAAAATGGACTTGTACCACTATTGAAATAAGCCCTTCACTTGTAAAGTGATTCAGGGCAATCACGGAGAACCTATTTTTAGTTTTATCCGCGGCTTAGGAGAAAGTTATTCTGTATTTCTAATAATTTTATTTTCAGTTCCATTTAGCAAATAAATAATAATATAACGGAAGAGGTACGAATGGAATAGGGGTAGTAATATGGAATACTATGATTTCTCGACTTGTAAGTGCTGTACTTTGGTTAGATGCTTAAAAACTACGTTCAACAACAGTAGACTACTTTGCGATGCATTCATATTACAGTTGACAGCCATTGCGAATGACTGAAGCCAATTTAACGAATTCACTAGGAGGCATAATTGTTACAGGTTTCTGGTTTTCAGTTTCATTCTTGTCGTAGCACATAAATTATTAAAATATTTTGTAAACAGACGTTTAGCTAACATTAAGCCGTAAAATAGAGTGTTTGTTGCCTTCTTAAATTTAATTTGCGATTTTAACTGAGTTTCTATGTTTCAAGATGGGTGTGTCACTAATATGGAATACTAGTATTTCATATTTGTAACCTAGTATTCCGTATTTGTACAGTTCTTTCAAAACCTGTTTTACTTATGGGAATTGCTTCAGAAATGACTTCACGAGTTCTAAAGCAGTGGGATTAGTCAGCTATGCAAATAGCAATTAAAAATGTTAGAGAAAAGAAAGTGGGCCGCTCCACAAATCTGTATGTTATAAATCTCTCACGCAAAACCATGTCAGAACCTTGTGTCCACCTCCTAATGCCTTTCACAAGGTGCAACCGCTGGATAGAACTTTCAAGAGTCCTGTGAAAGCCTGTCGTTCTGAGCTGGTACGCGTATGGATGAGGGAAAATGCAGGTCCAGTAACAAACATGGACATCATCGAACTGAATGGGCAGGTGTACTTTAATTGCCAGACAGGGAGATATCAGTCAATGGGTTTAGAGTGACAGAAATGTACCCATTAAACCCTCAGATTTTCACAGATGCAAATTTCATTGCCAGCAAAGAAGGAAAAATTAATGATTTACCTAATTATCCAGTCAATGAACCATCTGCAGGAGCTGTGGCTTCTAGAAGTGGAAAAGCTAATCTTGAAGTCGAGGAAGGAAGATGTGCTGCCACATCTGAAATTACACCTTCACAGATCTCACCCATTGCACAAATAAAGAAGAAGTCACGAATGAATGGAAGAATAGCAGGTCCTTCAAAGACCCTGACTTTCTCTCCATACAAGAGATCTCTTGATGTATCGACGACAGCAACAAATAAAAGGGAGACAAAGAAGCAGAGACCACAAGAGGCTAGGAAGCAAGAATCGTCTTATTCTGAGGATGACTTTTTAGTGTGTGAGATGATTCGTCCACCCTTAGAAGTGTTCTGGACAACAATGTTCTCAGTTATGAATATGGGAATAGTCTCTTTTCCTCAGGTAAATTTTCGCATAACGAGGGAGGGTAAAAAATGGGTTTATGTGTCTAATGTGCGTAATGTAGGCGCACACTGAATGTGCACTTTACGGTAAAGGACGATATGTGTGTGGTTTCTACAAATCAAATTACTTAGAGTACCGAACTTCTGTATGTTTTGCTATTGTGTTATTATGTTTTACGGTGTTTTCTTTGACAATCTATTATTAGATTTCTCATTACTTGTTTTCACTTTAAGAAACCTGAAACGAACGGGAGTATTCCATATTTGCAACCCATAATCTGAAGTGCCAAAAATGGCAAACTTTGTGCTAAGCCTAATTTATAAATGTCCTTAAAGTAGTATGTCCTCTACATGTTGATGCCGTTGACATCTCTTCTAACATTTCATAAAGCGCTTGGTTTCAATGTATTTGCCTAAGACAGTTCCTCCTCAATGCTGTGTAAGGAGACTGATCGTTTATCCCCATAACACAATTTAAGAAGATATCAGTTGTGAAGCAGTTAGGCAATAGGCATCGTGCAACAAAGAAATCGTGACTGCAAGAGAAGTGCTTAAAAGTTGCGTATAGCTTGTGGTACGACGGCCAATATTTGTATTCTTCCCGAACCTCTGCCACACCAGCTGGCGTCCAAACGGCGCTTTTGTTGCTGTTATCGATTATCAATAGCAAATCTGCGTATACTTTACATAACCATGTGCTGTAAGCAACTAATGAACGTAAAGTAACAACTGAATATTTTCGACTGCTAGTTGTCACAAAATACCTGAAGCGTTACTTCGGGCACTAATGATCTATATTGTTCGTTTATGACAAGTTCGTGTTAACTGACGACATTCAAAGAGAAATAGGAATACTAATTACTGCAGATGGATCACCTTCTTTAGTCTCTGTGTGTAGCGGTTTCAAATGTGCACGGTCGCTTCGGTTATTCTGGACCCAGTCAGTCATGTGACTCCAGTTCAGGACAACTCCTTCTGGTCGTCCAGATTTAGGTTCTCCATAATTCCTATAAAAACTTAAGCATACGACCAATGGCTGCTTTGTAAGGGAACTGCTGAATTCCTTCCTCAGTCCGAGATTATGTTCCAGCCCTGACGATCTTGTCATACACCAGATATTAGCCTCTAATCACATTTCTCTTCTTCCGTTGATTGGTTATTCCAAGAAATCAGGAGAACAGTGTAGGTGGGGCTATGACATCCACCCATCCTCTCTCCGATATCACTCACTCCTACCCCTGCCTTTTCCTACTCACAATATGCTAATCTGAAAGTAAGGAATTGTAATACTACGCTGTTTTAGTTGGATAATACAATTATTAAGAATAATTAGTTGATTTAGTAACACTTTGAGAGAAATGATCAGAGTAAAGAGAAACATTGGAACAATAGCAAGTAAGAGATACAGGAAATAAGGAAACAATAACAATAACATACAATGCCCCTCAGTTAATTTGTGAAATTACAGCGAACGCTTTTTCATCAACTTCATTTTCACATGCACGCCACAATAATAAAAATTTAAAAAACACGTCATACTTTAATTTTATTGTTTCATCCGAAAATTCCTTCGGTTTAACAGGTCGTTGACCATTAATCTCACATAATATTCTGAAACATTTGTGCTAACCTGTGCAAAGCGTGAAATGATACTACACGCACTCAGAGGTTCTCAGTGAACGAAGAAAGTACAGAAACAATAAAATTTACTGACGAGACTGCAGTGTTTGACATAAACATTTGTGTGTGTTCGCATTTTCTCATGTTGTGAAATGAGAAGGAGCTACCTGTTTTATTTGATAAAAATCTTTCTGAAGCCAAGATCACATAAATACTTCTTTATTGTCGACAACATGATTCGAAAGACTTTGCAGTCACATTCTTGTCTTCAAAATTTTAAAAGGATGTAAATATAGTTCTGGTGGGAAAAATAGAATTTTTTAGCAACCATTAAAACGAAACATCCAATCACAGACCAGTATTTTATTAGCCACTGAAACGAAGCAGCCAGTTAGAATGCAGCTGTCCTGTTCAAAAGTATCCAGACGATCTGATTTTTTTCACCATGCCCAACAATATCTGAATGATCTGAATTATTTATTAAAATGATAAGGACTTTCACAATACTGCAATATTTCTGTATCAGATAATTACGAGAGCCTTACCTGAATTGGGTAAATTGGCGCCATTTTCAAAAGTATCTGAGTGATCTGAAGTATTAATCAAGAAAATAATGTAAGCACACACGCCACCCTTCCACACAAAAGCAGACACACACACAAACACACATACACACACACACACACACACACACACACACACACACACACCTGCTTGTGAATGACAAAACTTAACTGTGGCAGGAGGAGACACGTAGAGCAGCGTGATGTCCGCATACACTCTATCACAAACTAACCTAGGAATTGTGTGTTTTATGAAAACCAGGCCATTTTACGATTTTTATTCATGTAATTAGTAAATTTTATCTCACATGTCGGCACCCAGCCTTAGAATGCGTCAATGGAGTAACTTAAAGTAATTCCACATCTCATTCTGATTTACAAGTCACTAAAAATTTCTTATGTCGAATATTGTACAGCATTGCCGGTGAATTTCATCCCTCTTTTTCTCTCCATCCCTCTGTGTCTTATACACAACACAAAATATTTACGTGAAATACGGTACTGGCTCATTGTAAATTTTGGTGACAGATTAATCGACCAAATCCTATTACACTGAGGTAACTTTCAGCTGAAATAATTAAAATTTATGTATTACGTGGCTTTTTGTTTTCAAACAATAAATCAAATACATATCACATTTAACGCTTTTACATTTTCACAGACCCACCAAAATCTACTACAAATTGCGTTTAATTTTCACGCGCCTACGAAACTTAGTTACAGATCACAATTTGCATTTTCACACATATTTAATAAAACCGTTTATCATCATCGTCATCTTCTTCAGCTTGTAGTGACCCCAGTCTAAGGTTTCACTTGATCTGCAAGTATGAAACATTTATCATCTTGTGCTCATACACCTCTCTTTTACTGTTTAAGAGGAGAAGCTACATAGCACTTGAATTGAATAACATACTGTATAGTTGTTTTCACTTCAGAATTTAACAACATTCATGTTAATCATCAATGTATGGTTCTTTTTCTGATGAACATTTCACGCATTTTATTCTACGCAGTACGCACTGTGCCTCAGTTGCACGAGCGTAGTTTTTGTTGTCAGTCCTATACATTCTACAAGGTGAGGCAGTGAAACGGCACGATTTTGTAAAACCACCAAATATTTATTTACAAGTAAAATCATAATAGTTGAACATGGATCTCAAGTACAAGAGTGGAAATTAAAGATTTAACTTAAAAACAATCATTTTTTAAATATGGTGTCAGTGAGGTGTCATCCTTGGTTTTGCACACATTGTCTAAGCCTAAGATGAAATTGTCCCATGACGTTTCGTAGCATCTGTACTGGAATGTTGTTAATTTCCTGTCGAATTCGCTCCTTCAGGTCTTCTTTTGTTCTTGGTGGATTTTCCTGGAAGACTTTGCACTTGAGGTAGCCCCAAAGAAAAAAGTCTGGTGCTGTCAGATCTGGTGAACGGGCAGGCCAGGGGAAATCGCCATTCCTGCTGATTAGACGTCGTGGAAATGCAAGTCTGAGCAATTCCATTGAGACATTAGCAGTATGGCTTGTTGCACCATCTTGCTGGAAGAGTGTTTCAGCATCTGGATCATGTCGATCAATTCCAGGCAGACCAAAAATGGTCAACATGTCAGCATAACGTCCAGAGGTTACCGTCACTGTGTTGCCATCTTCATCTTCAAAAAAATAGGGCCCCACGATTCCACGAGATGACATTGCGCACCAGACTGTTACTTTTTCAGAATGGAGAGGTTTTTCATGAAGTTCGTGCGGGTTATCTGAGGACCAATATCTGAAGTTTTGCTTATTTACGTACCCACTAAGATGAAAGTGGGCTTCATCACTCATCCATCAGTTATGCACTCTTTCTTCATTTCGTTCAATAACGTTAAGCATTGACTGGCAAAAGCGTATACGGTTATTGTAGTCATTAGGTTTAAGGGCTTGCACTACCTGAATTTTGTATGGATGATAGTGAAGGTCACTCTTCAAAATCCGTCTTACTGATCGATTGCTGAGACCAAGTTCTGCGCTGTGCCGTCTCGCGGATTTTCGCGGACTTCGTCCCAACGCTTCGCGCACACGATTAATGTTCTCGGGTGTCCGGATTGTTTTTGTGCTGCCGCCTCTTTTCTTTGTTGTGCTAGCAGTAGCTTCAAAGGTTTTAACCCAAAGGAGAATGGCTTTCCTTGATGGCACGGGAGCCCGTGGCGGCAGGTTGAATTCACGACGAAAGGCGCGTTGAGCACCAACCACACTATCCGCGTTTTTGTAATATACCTTTACGGCATATGCACGTTGCGCACTCGACCAACGCTCCATGGCTACTGAAACTTCCACCACTCTAGACGCCCAAGGTCACTTCCCCCACTCTTGCAACCCCCCTCCGCGCCCGACAACCACTATCGAAATCGTGCCGTTTCACTGCCTCACCCTGTATAATGATCACCCCGGATAATTTAGCTTTCATTTAAGCCATTCGCCTTTTATTGACAAATGGAATGTTACAAGCGTTATTAGTAGGATAGTTACGTGTGTATAAGACAGTCTACGTCCGTGTAACACATTTTAACATTTTTTGGCTCAAATTTCTTCAACGTATACCTATACTGAATTTATATTAGAAGGATCTTTGAAATACACAAAACAGCCGTGCCTACTATTATTGGTTTATCAAACACTGCGTTAAATCTGATTATTTAAATACCAACTAAATTTTAGTTGAAAATAACACTCCTTTGAAAGTGATGTTTCGCAATCAACGCAGCAGCTGTGTACCTACTTTCCTGGGATGTCGTTAGTTTTATGGTTCTCGTCTTTTGATATTTTGCATAGTTTCACCACTTTTATTCATCAGTTTGAAAAAATTTTCCGAAGTTTATTACTTGTATTCATTTGTTTCTGTATATTATCTCAATGTATCATGTAGGTAGCTTGTCTGAATTGTAGTATTCCATGAATATTTTCTAACATCAATTTTTGATGCTCACGTTCTTTCAGAATTTTGTAATGAAAAACATAGTTTTTCTCATCATACAAATAGGAAGTTAATTTCTTGCCACAGCAAGAACTCCGTCAAAAACAGATTCAGCAATGGCACCCTGAAAAGCTACGTCGTGATGAGACACCTAAGCTGAGTGAAAGGCTAAGTATTACAAGGAGCATTGCAGGCAAGCGCCGTTCTCAGAAGGCTCCTTGGCTAACGGTTGGCGTCCTTCCGGAGCTATTGGTTTCTCCATATGGAGCTGCATTCTTCAGGACTTACGTCCAAGCCGCGCGGTATTAGCCGAGCGGTCTGGGGCACTGAAGTCATGGCCTGTGCTGCTGGACCGGGCGGAGGTTCGAGTCCTCCCTCGGGCATGTGTGTGCGTGTGTGTGTGTGTGTGTGTGTGTGTGTGTGTGTGTGTGTGTGTGTGTGTTTTTGTCCTTAGGATAATTTAGGTTAAGTAGTGTGCAAGCTTAGGGACTGATGACCTTAGCAGTTAAGTCCCATAAGATTTCACACACATTTGAAATTTGAACTTACGTCCAACTTTTTATATCGCAGTAAAATCTCATTCACAATCTCAGCAACTGCAAGCAGCTGTTCAGTGAATCATTTCATGTATTAGCTGCCTCTACACAATTTTTGCTTTGAATATCCCTCTTCATAGCCACAGTACATGTAACAGGCTATACTGAATAGTGTACAGAAATTTAATTAATCGGAATATGAACCAGAGTCACTATTATGACTGCAAGTAGCAACTGGCGCTAAGATGTATTCTGTTTTAGCATAAATTATTAATGGAGGCTTCAGCTTGTAACTAAATCTGCTAAGTTTTATAACTCGTAACGGTACGAAACGAGGATTGTTATACTTTTGGCTAGCTGGTTTCCGCTACTTTTCAAAGTCATCCAATTATTCACATTTGGCTACTTTGCAACATCGTCATCCAAAAGAAACACAAGGATAATGTACCTAGGATCTTTGGCATTCTGAGGGAAAAAAGGATATTCTTGCGCAAAATATTTATTAATTTTTGCATATACTTTTACATACAGTACACTACACTTTCTTTATTCTTGTTTTCAAAGTTTTAATAACATATATTAATTTTAACTAATTTGAATGTATACCTGAACTATCTAATTATTTTTCCAACTAGTAATTTGATAAAAACGTAGAATGTATATTCTCGAATTCTAATACACACCTAATTCTTTGTTGTGAACTATCTGTTGTATCCCCATAACAATTACCTCTATTCCTTGGTGCATTGGGGGATTTTGATTTTGCCACTTATTTCTTGTATAACATATTTATTAAAGCATTCCATATCTTCTTCAGGTTCGTTACCAATACTTATCCCCCACGGTCTTGTGGAATTTATGTTCAGAACTTTATCATTTTTGCGAATGAGTGGTTGTTAAATGTAATTATTATATCTGTTTTAAACTCCACAGACAGCTTTCCTGTTACTAGATGAACGATATTGAGTCTTCCACATTTATAAAGAATGTAATTATCCTTTATAAGCAGGTACAGTAGGAAATGGAGGCTTCTGAACAGATTTTTCATGTATCCTTTATCATAGAAAACATTCTGTAATCCATCATTTTCTACCAGTACTCCAACGTATGACCAGATTCCAATGGCAATTACAGTAAATACTGATATCTTGTATTACCCAGTCATATCCAGATTCGTCCACAGACTGTGTTTAATAGAGTGGAGCGCGGTAAATTTGCTCATTTGGGAATGAATTTAAAAAATAATGAACTCTTAGAAACTTTAAATTTTATTTTTCTCGTATTGGACGATAATGAAAGTTTCTAATAACATGGTTTAAACAGTATATCTGGCAAATGTCTACCTTCACAATCCACACACTGCCGCAGTCATTTTCTGAAATTCTCGTGCACTCTTTAAAGCATGTTTTCTGATATTCTTTCAGTTTCAGCTTTAATATCGTTCTATAGGTCTTCCAGGGTGTTGGAATGGTTGCAACACACTTTTGACTTCATGTAACCCCAAAGAAAAAAGTCGCGTAGGGCTAAGTCCCATGATCGTGCGGGCCAGTTGAGAACCCCCATCCGAGAGATAAGCCTTCCAGGAAACGTTTGCCTCAAAATATCCATGGTAATGGTCGCTGTGTACGCAGTGGCGCCGTCTTGTTGAAACTAGGTACCCTGTAATTGCATTGCCTCGAAAACCGGCTGCAAAAACTCTTGCAGCAATGTTAAGTAACGATCCGAATTCACAGTTACAGCACGACGATTTACCTGCAAAAAGTAAGGACCAATGATGCCTACTCGTGACGCACAGTGACGCGGTCTGAGTGCAGGGGTCTCTGGTAAATTTGCCTACGGTCCGTGTCGCTCCAGTACCGCATATTCTGTTTGTTTACACATCCACTGAGGTGAATATGTGCCTCATCAGTAAAGAACACATTTGCGTCACGGGGTATGGTGACAACTGACTTCACAAGATGTTCTTCATGTTACATAATCCTGCAGTGACAATTGCTGGACCACGTACATTTTATGCAGGGGACAACTCAGTTCATTATGAAGAATTCGGTGGAGAGAACGACTTGAAACGCCAGGAGCAAGCTTTCCGTCATGAGCCTTTCGGAGACTGCAGTTCTGCTGCTCTAACTCGTTCGACATTTTATGGTATTGTAACGCTTCTCTCTGGTCCTCTTCGTACAGATGACACATACCCTGTTGTTCTGAATGCATTTACCCAATTTAAAATTGATTGCCGTCCAGGTACACGTCCGCGTGGGGGTACTGCAAATCGCAAACGAAAAGCAAGCTGCACGCCAGTGATCGAGTGGGAATTCGAGAAATCCACTTAAACACAAAATGAGCGCTCCTCACGTGTCCACTTCATCATCGCAACTGAACAAGAATTGAATACAAACGTCCCGTCAGTCGCTATAACTCACGCCTACTTTCCCATCTAAATCTGTATGCCATACTTGCATATCTGCAGTGACCTATCATTTTACCAGTAGCAATTTATATGACTCCTCTATGGAAATTATTTACACCGAGTTCTCCGCTTTTGTTTTCTTCTTTTTTTCAATTTGATCTCTTCCAATTCTAATTTCTTTTTGTATACATAACACATTAACTACACTTACAGGTGTCACTTCTTTGATATGGAATGGTTTAATTATGTTCACTACATTGGTTCCTTTTGTTAAGATCTATGGAATAACATTGATTGTAGGAACCAGTACCTGTTTGGCAATATTTATATTAGGCAGTATTGTGGAGGAGAGTGTGCAGAACTGAGAAAAATATGTTTCTACAGCTTTTATATACCACTTACGTATAACATTCATCTTCGTTGAAGTCTTTGTCAACAATTTCCTGATAGTTTGCAGCTGTATAATCAAAACTATGGACAGACGGAACATAGATAATAATCTTTTCTTGGTCTTGATTGCCTATAAGGTTTACTTGTACAGCAGTCAACTTTCGGATATTCTTATTGCCTCACAAGATTAACTGCAAAAAAGTGTTAATCACAACACAGCAGCAGCTCCGTAAGTTGTTTGTTAGTTTACACCGCCTAGAAGTGACTGATTCTTTACAGACGAATGGAAGAACTGGTAGAAGCCGACCTCTGGGAAGATCAGTTTGGATTCTGTAGAAATGATGGAACACATGAGGCAATACTGACCCTACGAATTATCTTAGAAGATAGATTAAGGAAAGGCAAACCTAAGTTTCTAGCATTTCCAGACTTAGAGAAAGCTTTTGATAATGTTGACTAGACTACTCTCTTTCACATTCTGAAGGTGGCGGGGGTAAAATACAGGGAGCGACAAGCTATTTACAATTTGTACAGAAACCACATGGCAGTTATAAGAGTCTAGGGATATGAAAGAGAAGCAGTGGTTGAGAAGGGAATGAGACGGGGTTGTAGCCTATCCCCGAAGTTATCCAATCTGTATATTGAGCAAGCAGTAAAGGAAACAAAAGAAAACTTTGGAGTAGGAATTAAAATCCATGGCGAAGATATAAAAACTTTGAGGTTTGCCGATGACATTGTAATTCTGTCGGAGACAGTAAAGGTCCTGGAAGCGCAGCTGAATGAAATGGACAGTGTCTTGAAAGGAGGATCTAAGATGAACATCAACAAAAGCAAAACGATTATAATGGAATGTAGTCGAATTAAGTCGGGTGATGCTGAGGGAATTAGATTAGGAAATGAGACACTTAAAGTAGTAAAGGAGTTTTGCTATTTGGGAAGCAAAATAACCGATGACGGTCGAAGCAGAGAGGATATAAAATGTAGACTGGCAATGGTAAGGAAATCGTTTCTGAATAAGAGAACTTTGTTGACATAGAGTGTAGATTTAAGTGTCAGGAAGTCATTTCTGAAAGTATTTTTATGGAGTGCAGCCATGTATTGAAGTGAAACATGGACGATAAATAGTTTAGGCAAGAAGAGAATAGAAGCCTTCGAAATGTGTTGCTACAGAAGAATGCTGAAGATTAGATGGGTAGATCACGTAACTAATGAGGAGGTACTGAGGAGAATTGGAGAGAAGAGGAATTTGTGTTAGAACTTGACTAGAAGAAGGGATCGGTTGGTAGGACGTGTTCTGAGGCATCAAGGGATCACCAATTTAGTGTTGGAGGGCAGCGTGGAGGGTAAAAATCACCAAGAGATGAATACACTAAGCATATGCAGAAGGATGTAGATTGCAGTAGTTACTTGGAGATGAAGAAGCTTGCACAGGATAGAGGAGTATGGAGAGCTGCACCAAACCAGTCTCTGTACTGAAGACCACAACAACAACAACAACAACAACAACAAAAGTGACTGGCACAGAGCACAGTTTAGCACGTTTTAATTACTGCTCGTTGCATTTAATACACTTAGACAGTTTTTCACAGTGTCATCCATTGATCCATTCTGTAGTTATTAATTGTAGCTTACAGTCTGGTAATACCACCTCAAGAAAGACGTAATTATTTCTCAAAGACGCATATCAGGGAACTTTATGAAACTGATATGATGGTTATCAATATCATTGTTCACTCCTGGGCTTTTGATTTGACATATAAATTTGTTGTATATGTCTAAAATTGGAGCTCATCGATATGAAACAGTCTATTTCAACTGTCTGGTCCTTTTTAACAATAACATCGCTGTCCCCTTGATAGTCTCCTTGCGCACAAGAGTGGCTCATCTCCATTTGTCAAAAATCCCAGCAAAGTCCACAGTATGTCCAGATCTATGACGTAATAGTCATCTAAACGGAGCTACTGCAAAATCTAAGGTTGCTCTTCCTTAGTACAATCACTGAGGATTCAGCCATTTCCCCTTTATATGGACTAGTCAGAGGATTTTTATATTGTATTTTCTCGAAACGGTTTTCAGCGCTTCCTTTCGAACTTGTCCAATAACTTTTTTCCCGTTACTCGTACGTTGTCGATCCT
Source organism: Schistocerca americana (assembly GCF_021461395.2). Lineage (NCBI taxonomy): Eukaryota > Metazoa > Arthropoda > Insecta > Orthoptera > Acrididae > Schistocerca > Schistocerca americana. The sequence continues at coordinate 538,480,350 of NC_060130.1, forward strand.
GTGTAACAGAAATGATAGCTTCTTTTTGACGCCCTATCCCAGAGAGATGATCTTGGAGAGTTTATCACCCAATTTTTCCTGCTTCAACATTATAGACCGTCCAATCTCTATTTTTTTAACCACCAAGTATCGTCAGATTCACGGAGTAGTGTTTCCGTCCACCGACGAAGTTCACAATTTTAATTCTGATTTGGTTTCTGGCATTCTTTGCGTTACCGACGGCCTGAGGTCTGTCGTGCGCCCTATGGCGGCTGGTGTGTTCTTCTGCGGCATACGCCTTTGTGCTGATGATGTAGCCTCATGTTGCACATCGAAATGTCGTAATACATGCTCTTCTCTCCTTCCTGATCATGCGAGAGTGCTGTCGTACTAGACCATGATTCTAATTGCGTAACCCGCTGACGTGCTTGCTGGAAGTCGTTTGCTAGCTCGTTCTGCTATGAGGTGACCCGAGTCTGCTCTTCATTAACCCTTGATGTTTCTGCTTGTTTGCTCTCGATCTGTTGGATGCGCTTTACGTTCTCGCTAGTTCTTTGATGCATTTCCTGGACGATCCTTCTCCGTTTTTAGAGCATAGCAAGAAGCTTTTTGGTTTTGCACATTTCGATTTGAATCTGTTTTACTTGTTCCTTAGCTAACAAAGTGTCCTTGCGTGAACTTTGGGCAACTAGTTTTGCCGCTCTGACATCGCGTTATGCCTCGTTCGCGACCCCTTGCGTCTCTGTCGATGTTTTGTTGACTCTTTCTTCAACAGCCGCGACTTCCTTCTTAACCTGTTCTGTACTTTCAACCAGCTTTTCAGCTATCATCAGTATCTCCTTTGTCTCCTTACTGATTATGTCCCTCATCTCCTTCGTGGCTGTCTTCTTTCTCTCCTGCCTCTTCTTCCCCGCATCCTGCATAAATCGCAAGAGGACCTCAGTTTAAGATCCTTCGCTAATACCTCGAGGACTAGCAGAACGCTATTCCATCGCTTTGTGTTTTGCTCGAGACTCATTTCTGCCTCTCTCACTAACGGTACGTCTTGCTATGCCTGCAGATTCTAAATGGTGTTCTGCTGTGGTTTCACATTCGCGCTCTTTGTCTGACTGAATTTCCTCATCATATAACTACATTCGACTGACAATTCTCCGCAACTTGTTCTTGATCAATGCTACCAGTCTGACATTGATCCATTTGTGACGAGATTCAATTAATCTCACTACTTTGGAGAAAACGTGGGCTGCTTCTAGTGAGCATGCATTCAGGCTTCTACTCCCAAGAGGTTTCAATTGCTCCTCGACGCAATGCCACTCATTTCTACCCTGAAATTTGCTCTGGCGAGCCACTAATTCTAAATCCCTGACAATGCAAATTAAATAAAAACAACCTTAACCTACGATAACACTAAAGAACCACTAATAATCTACCATCCCACGCCGCGCGGGATTAGCCGAGCGGTCTAGGGCGCTACAGTCATGGACTGTGCGGCTGGTCCCGGAGGAGGTTCGAGTCCTTCCTCGGACATGGGAGTGTATGTTTGTCCTTCGGATAATTTAGGTTAAGTAGTGTGTAAGCTTAGGGACTGATGACCTTAGCAGTTAAGTCCCATAAGATTTCACACACATTAGAACATTGTACCACCCCACACGTTAACACAACGCCGTTCTCCTTCAGGAACAATCCGCAAGTGACACAAAAATCACAACAACAAATGAATAAAAATAAAAACAATCAAGACTCACAAATTTACATAACATCAACGTATTTAGTGACAGCATTTCATAAGGTTATGCGAAAGTAATTCACGTCAGTGCACCCACTGAATTTCAGCATGGGAAAACAGAAACCTTGTAGCGGAAATCGTATCTGACGGTCACAGAAGGTGCCATCAATTCAGGTTTCTAGTCAGCAGTCACCGAATTACGAGACTATAATGGTCTTGCGATATGATTTGAATCGTCACAGGCGACTATAAGTTAACGCCCTGACAGCAATCACTTTAATTAGTGAGCCTTCCACTTGTCTACCTGGCCCATGAGCCCGCTAAATTGATTCTGCCCTTTGGCAGTGGTTGTTGTTATTAGCCTGCATCAGAGCTTACCACATGTATCAGAATCTAAAAAAAACTTGAATACTGAAGAAATTTAATGAACTGGCGGCCCTGTCATTATTGTAGTCAATTATTGATGTGTGATTAGTATATCAACACGGGATTGATTTTTTATTTTAAAAAAATCATGGAAATATTTTATTGATCACAAAATAGGATTCACAACACAAGTTAAACGAGATGACAAATTGATCACGAGTCGGCAACTCAAATAGATGCAATAAATAGCTAACGCTGCACTGGGTGGCGACTTGTTGGCAAAGACTAAGGTTTGTCTGATTGATCTATTTACTCTGGGTATAAACAAGAATAACACAATCTGTAATTATCCAATGTTGAATAGACTCTGATGGATTTATTCTACACAGAAGTTATCCTACGTTGATGCAGCTGAGAACAAGCGTCAAGACTGTGATTCTGCTTTCCCTAACAAGCCGGAGCAGCATTACTATACCCCCTCCTCGATGTGTAGCGATGTCTCAGGTTATAGTCGTGGTGCTAGCGTCTACAGAGTAGCGATGGGCGGAGACTGTAATCGTTATCGCGCGCACAAAATATGCAAAGTAGCGGTTACCAATCTGATAGACAGATCTCAATTACTCTTTCTCAGAAGATTCCAGCGTGTGACACTCCCTTTCGCCGGTCATACCATGGACCAATTTGACTCACTTATTCGGCAGTGTTCACAAGGAAATCAAACGTCAAGGCGGCAGATCTGACACGAATAAGATGCTCTCAGCACAGCAGATTGTCTGAGTTGACAGTAGTCTAAGCTGTCGTACAGGTAAGTCCTCACGACTGCCTCACAAGATAAGGCCAATGACAGTGTGAAGTCACACTCGGGACGAGCACTCAGGACGAGTGTCCCAAGTGCAACCAACTCATAACAAGATTCAAGACCATATTCCTCTCCATATTGGAGTCTGAATCAGAAGACCAAGTTTCTCCGCTCCTCCCTTTCCGTAAAACCTTTGCAAACTTCGCAAAAGCCTCCATGCGACTGCCCCCAAAGGGTTTTGGGCTAGTCACAAGACTCCACGAGCTCCATGTCTCCCCTCTAACCAATTTGTTCTACCCATCAGCCAGTCCTAATCACAGCCAATAATATCCTTCTCTTTTCTGGAGAATCAGACAGTCCCTGACTCGTAAATTCCCACGCAGAGAGGAAAAGACATTACGTTCCCAACTTGCTTTTTCCCGTGGCCATTTCAGGCAACATGTTTTGAATTCCTAGTTAGGCTGAAAATTAACGACGTTATTTGTCACAGAGATCATTACCTGGACGAGCTGAACACAACAGCGTATCCGACCAGGGGTCTCAGGTAACCTAAGAGAAGTGCTTTTGTGTCTTAACATAGACCATTTCAGAGGTGACATGAACATTGTGTTCCATTCTAAAATCATTTTGAAGATCTGAGTTTTCCCAAACTCCTCAACAGTTAGAGGAACGACATCATGTGACAGGCCCTTCGAAAGTGCCCGGTCTACAGCGATCATGGAAACGCGCGAATTTTTGTGGCCGCCATGCCTCTTCACAAACGGCGTTTACAACACTGTATAAATGCCTTGGGCAGGCAACCTGCATATCTCTTGCTTCCCTGCCCTACCATGGCTAGAGTTGCCTGACAGGAAGATCTACGCAGACAGTTTTTTCGTCTCTTTGACCAAAAGCATTGTCTTCTCATCGATGACAGAAATTCTTGGTACCAGCGTTGTGTCTCTGGTAAGTGAATCGAGATATTCCTTTCCCTAATTGCTGCTCATGGCTTGCAAGCCCCAAAGACTCACTGCAAGATTTAATGTTAAATGATCAAGGTGCCTACTTGTTCTCAATTTCAGGAAGTACTATCTAAAGGAGACCCACCATGAAGATCCCACACGAATTAACAACGTACGTGCTCCCATCAATGCATGCTCAAGGCCTCGCGGGATTAGCCGAGCGGTCTGAGGCGCTGCAGTCATGGACTCTGCGGCTGATCCCGGCGGAGGTTCGAGTCCTCCCTCGGGCATGGATGTGTGTGTATTTGTCCTTAGGATAGTTTGGTTAAGTAGTGTGTAAGCTTAGGGACTGATGACCTTAGCAGGTTTCACACACATTTTTTTTGCATGCTCATGTTGATAACTTCCTGTCATCTCACAAAAATAATGTCTTGGGTGAAAAGTCAGCATTAAAGAGTAGCCTTGAATGTGAAAAACAGTGAGCAAGTGACTCGTCCTCTCCATATTTCTGGTGGCAATTCACCAAAACGCTGAAGGAGTGATTGCCTCTGCCCCTAGAATACTCTCCAACCCCAAGAGGAATTGGTTTACACATGAGAAAGAGTGCTTGTGATTGTGTTGGCAAACAGTAAGTTGTGAATCTGATTATATAACAGACCATTTACTGCTGTGACTGACAGCCATTTCTTACAATGGCTGATAATCCTGAAGAATTCAACAGGACGATAGTCAAGATGGGACTGAAGTTTCTGATATATTATGTCACAGTAGCATACAAAACGGGTACAAATACAAGGGAAACAGCTGCCTGTCTCACAACCCATTGGATAAATATTACAGCACTGGTGAATCATAGTCACTACTATGCTAACAAACATTGTAGCCAAACAAATGAAAGTCCAGCATTACTGAAAACTACAGAGGCCTTGGGGAAGGAAGAACCTGTTAGAGAAGAATTCAGAGTAATAGATAAAACACTGTAATAATGAAACCTGAAAGTATCATGTCCAAAATTATCTTTAAAAGTGAAATTATCTAACCAAAATTGTTTCCTTTTTAAATAGTGAAAGTATAAAAGATAAAATTGTTCCAAAATCATTATTCAACAAACCTGCATCTGACTGCGTCTGCAAACTTGTTTCGTTCACTCCTCCATTTTGCCAGTAATGAAACATGTATTTGACTCAGCAACCAAGTTTAAGAGAATAATGTCGTTTGTACAATGACATTATATATATATATATATATATATATATATATATATATATATATATATATAAAATTTAAGTCACATACAAAAACTACCTTTTCCAACATTTTTGCAGCACGAATCACTCTTACAAAAAATTTTACAAAACGCTTACTGCGTCGAAACTTGGACATACAAATCCTAACTCTGAACATTATCTAACGAAAAAACCATTTGAAATCATTTTATAGCTTCTCCCATTAACGTGCTAAAGTTTGCTAAGTGTACAACCTGAAAACTGCGTAGCGCAAATCCTACCTTAAAGCTGTCACCACACGTCTGCCTCCTCCGGGCACCTAGCTGCGACGACGGAGTTTTTTACTGTGCGGGTCCGGCTCTCTTAACCATCAAAGATCCATCTACTCAAAGATATTATACTCATTACACCTTGCAGTTGGCAACTATTGGCTTTATTTTCTGGTTCTACCCTGATCAGACCTTAGCACATACCTTTCAAACTGTAACTGACTGGTAAGGAAATAGTTTCTGATAATTCCAACTCATTTACGACCAGTCATCCTAAAGCATTTTCGCACTGTTACAACATCAGATCTTCTGGGTTTTACAAAGGACCGTAACTGAATAAAAAGCAGATATCATTCGCTAAGTCTCTACAGATATGTCACTTGTAACGATAGTCACTGCAGGGAACGTCAATGCTGGAAGAATACGCCACAGATATCCCCAGGACATTTAGTTCCAAATATTTCTGCAATTGATTCATTTGACATTTTACTGGTATTTATCTCTTGAAGAGATTTACCCAGTATACAAATGAAATTAATGGTTAGTTGTGTGCACTATCACACGGGCTACATTATCACCTAGGCTGTAAAATTTGCCAAAATTCTGGGAATTTCCACGTTTCTTGTTAAAGGCATATTTTGAAGCATGGAGCACCAGTTCTAAGGGCCTTTCATCGAGAGAAAATGTTTCAACCAATGCTGGCATCAGAAATAATTTTACAGAGCAACATCATGATCAGGATAACAACCGCATTCCATCTGGATATTAATGGCTTCATGAAATTCCATGACTTCCTTTTTGCTTTCCGTTACTCCGTTATTTGGGGTTGAAACATCTTCGCAGTAATGTCGTGTCACGCCAACAGGAAATGTCACGTGTAAGGCACGAGTTCAGTAGGCGGTAGGTAACTCATTTGTGCCCGTACAAAGCGTTGTAAGAGGACAAATTCTTTTAGACGCAGTACAGTTAGCGTCCCGAGCCATATTCTTCAATTCTTAATGCAATAATGTTCGCAGATCGCCAAATGTCTGGGCCGTTAATGAGGACAGATTCCATCCTACTAATCCACAAATCAATTCACTGGGTGGCAAGTCTGGGAAACTCGCAAGTTGTGTAGTGCACACACCTTATACAGCCAACATTTTGGTTGTATTGTGATTCACAGCGAAAATACTTCTGTGATAATAATAATTATTATTAAAAAATTATATTTCCACGCACTAGCAGTCGTTAGTTGAAGTAAATGTTCTTTTGTTTTGTGATCATCATTACTGCGGAATTTTGGCTTTACAGCCATTTTCAAGTCATTCTGAAATATATTATGGGTGCAACATAGTTAAAAAAAATATAAAACAACCATTGCTTGCTTAGCCGAAAAAATAAAAAGTTAAGCAAAGGAATACTTGCTTAGCATCACGCGGCAAGCAGTCATACCTTTGGTGCAGTCTGTATGTTCGTATATTTATTTAGTGTTAAAATGTTGTCTGTAACGTAGCACACAATAAAGTTAAGCACAAGTAGAACTTATAACGGTAGGAATACGAGAAAGGACACTTTAGTGCGTTACCGCTGATATTTCTCTATCAAATACATGCACAGTTTATATTTGCCAGTCTATAATATGGTCATTTTGCGAGGTAGTAATTGATGACGCTTGATCTCTGTATCCTGTGTTGAAACTACGAAACTGCCAAATCTTTCTGAACATTTAAATTACTCCGCGAGGTTCATAAGTACTTTTTATCCTGTTAATGTCGTGTGGTCACTTATGACCTTATGGCTATTTACAATTCTTTAGCTATCAATGTGTAACCGCTCATTCTTACTACTGAACTCGCACACGTTTCTACGAGGGTTGGAACTTAAATAGTGGCAACTATTTATTCACAATCGATACAGAAGAGTTATATGTTTGCACCTGTTACTGTTCTGGACGCCCTGTGGAGGTTATGACTCCAGAAATCACTGATAAAATCCATGATATGGTGATGGCTGACGGAAGTCTTAAGGTGCGTGAGATTGCTAGTGCTGTACTCCTGAGACCAAAGAACAATCTAAACAATGGTTTAACAAGGGAGGATCTGCAGCAAAGAAGGCGAAGACCATGCCTTCGGCCGGAAAGTTTATGGTGACTGTCTTTTGGGATTCGCAAGGGATAATCCTGATCTACTATCTGGAAAAGGGTAAAACTATTACAGGTGCATATTATTCATCGTTATTGGACCGTCTGAAAACCGAGCTGTAAGAGGAACACCGGTGATTGGACCGCAAAAAAGTCATTTTACATCACGACACACCTCAGCATTTGTGGTCGCAAAATTAATGGAAATACGATTCCAACTCGTTTCACAACCCCCTATTCTCCAGACTTGTCTCCCTCGGACTACTATTTGTTCCCCAATTTCAAGAAATGACTGGCGGTACAAAGATTTTATTCAAACGAGGAGCAGCAACTAATAGCTATTTTGCAGACTTGGACAATTCCTATTATTCAGAAAGGATCAAGAAATTAGAACAGCGCTGGACGAAGGGTATAAGTCTAAAAGAGACTATGTCGAAAAATAAAAAAGGTTTACCCAAAACATGTAAGAACTTTTTATTTTTGCACGGACTTTTCAAACGCCCCTCGTAGAACACTAGTGCGACCCATTCTTGAGTACTGTGTTGGGATCCCCAATAGGTCAGATTAAAGGCAGACATCGAAGCAGTTCAGAGGCGAGCGGATAAATTCGTTACCAATATGTTCAATCAACAGGCAAGAGGCCGGCCGAAGTGGCCGTGCGGTTAAAGGCGCTGCAGTCTGGAACCGCAAGACCGCTACGGTCGCAGGTTCGAATCCTGCCTCGGGCATGGATGTTTGTGATGTCCTTAGGTTAGTTAGGTTTAACTAGTTCTAAGTTCTAGGGGACTAATGACCTCAGCAATTGAGTCCCATAGTGCTCAGAGCCATTTGAACCATTTGAACCAACAGGCAAGATGCCTCGGCAACTCAAATTGGAAGTCCCTGGACAGAAGGCAATGTTCTCTTCGAAGAACGCTATTGAGAAAATTTAGAGAATCCCCATTTGAAGCTCACTGCAGAGCGGTTATACTGCCGCCAACGCTCATTACGCTTAAAGATCTCGATGATGGGTAAGATAAATTAGATCTCGAATGGAAGCGTATTGACAGTTGTTTTCCCCTCGCTGTATTTGCGAGTCCGCAGCTCGTAATCGCGCGGTCGGGTTGTCGCTTCCCGATCACGGGGTCCCGGGTTCGATTCCCGGCGGGGTCAAGGATTTTCACCTGCCTCGAGATGACTGGGTGTTTGTGTTGTCCTCATCATTTCATCATCATTCATGAAAGTGGCGAGACTGGACTGAGCAAAGGTTGGGAAATTGTGCGGATGCTGATATCCGCGCAGCTGAGCGCCCCACCAACCAAACATCATCATCAACATCGATTTGCTAGTGGAACACGAAGAGAAATGACTAGTAGTGGTACAGGTTACCATCCGCCACGTACCGTACGGTAGCTTGCGGAATATGTATGTAGATGTAGATCTAGATGCAAGCAATGGACATTTGTTATTGGATACCTTGCAGACAGTCATTGATCACAGCGTCATATAAAACTGCATGTCTTCAAAGGGTAAACAACACAAAAACTGAACAGTATCTGACTGGAAGCGTGTAATGTGGTCTCTCGATACACGATGGTGTTAGGTCCACTCATTAATTTTTCCGTGTACGTGAGTCAAGACGATTATACTAACATTCTTGTTGATCGAGGATTGCCTTATCTTCTACATATTCATGATGATTACGCTAAAGGCACTCCCATTTCCAATATAACAACAGCCGTATTTACAGGGCTGCACATATACTTTCTTTCACGGAAACCTCGACTGGCCTGGCTAAATTACTCGATAGGAAATGTCTGGGTATATTTGAAACATCACCTCGATTTGGTAATCCTAGGACATCTGGCATACTGCTATGTTCTAGTGACATTTCTTGCTCACCGAACTGAGCCGGTGATCAAGGCTGCAGGCGGTGTTACACGGTATTAGAGTAAAGTGTCTTGCGGGTAACGAATTTCTTGTCCGGTGTGCTTTCAAGTCAGCTGAAGTCTTCTACACTTCAAATTTTAACTTTTACTTGCGTGAACACTGCAAACGTTGTTTTATGAAACGTTTCTACAAATGGTTGTTGTAAGAACTTACACGATAACACATGCAGGTACTGTTAGTGTACTGAACAGAAAATGTTGCGTACATTTTCATGTTCGTTACCTCTTCTAATGTATTTGTTCATTCTTTGAAGCTTTTCATGATGACTGATATCGTCTGCAGGAATAATCGTTCATATCATATCCCTGAATATGGATCATTCCTCCTGGAACAGCCTGTATACGCCTAACATGGGGAGTATACGAACTTCTCCTCGCCGATTTCACTCATATTGACAGTGTGTTTAGGGCACGTTTAGGAGGTCAGCATATGTAAACAAGAAGACCCAACTCTCAACGGTTTTTGAGAAAATCCAGATTGAAAATTATAGGTGAGCTTTTACACTATGCATGGTCGCTAGCATTCGAAGAGTTCACAGCTGAGCGAGTAAGCAGTTACTTTCACAAGTGCGAGGTCCTTGTACTGAATCTGGCTCCGGATCCCTTTTTCTTCAGTCCTGCGTTACTCTGAAAACGGTCAGTACTAAAGTAATCCCTCTGCTGGTGCAGCCTTCTGACGTTTATTTTTACATGCAGCCGATGAAACTTACAAAACGACTACATAATTGCGTGTACATTATCGAAGAGGATAGAGAGATAACTTCTAAAGAAGACTGCATAATAGTTCAATCAGCCGTACAACATCAGTCGTTTCTACCAATATTCGGTGCTATGTTTTGATATGCGTGGCATGCCGCTAAACTGTGTGATGACTGAGAACCGTTTATGAATGCAAACCGAATCTGTTTTTCAATAAACACATTGAAAAATTGTGCACATGCAAAAATTCGGTGTTCATCACACGCGTTGTATGTGGCAATAAATATTGTTTTCCATGTTTCTACGATCAGTATCCTCCTGGTACGTACAGTGCTTCAAAGGCTACGTATCGTACCCAGCTGGGTGCCCACGACTCATTACGTGAAGGTGGTCACTTAACTTTCTTACTGAAATATTTACGACACCAGTTTGCATTACAGTGACAGTCTTATATAAAAAACTTGCGTTGCAAATGAGTAGAAACAAAATCCTAAGAATATAACAGTGTTCAAAAAGTTTTCGTCGGCATTGTGATACATTCACGCATTTACACACATTTCATAACTCTTAAAGTACGATTTTTGGTTTCCAACATCCTTTTCCACAAATCAGAGTCCCTAACCACTACTCATTATTCATATACGTATTCGTCGACACTTCTTCAATATTTCCTCATAATAAGTACGTAGCATAATCAAATTCCTCATATACGGTAGCATCATCTTATTGATCATAAACATACCTCAACAGCATAATACACATCGTTGTCATAAAAATAACATCATAACACCTCAGTCAAATCTCAAAATCGTCGTAGCTTCCTCCAATAATATCAAAACCTAAAGAAAATTCTCTGCTCATTTCAATAGTGTCATGTACCTCAAACGTACTTTAAAAATCATGATCCCATACCAAATACATCATTCAGAGCTCTCATAGTATCACAATGGTTCCAAAAAAATATGAACAGTTCACAAAGTACAGACGAAATACAATTTCATAAGTGTGAAGTTATCCAACTGTGTAACTGCGTAAACATCTGTCACTGATGTAGTAAAAAAAATGTTTATCCCTCAATTAAATGATCAGATAGCTGTGTAATTTGTGTGTTAGAGAAATATGGTACCGATGTGTAAAGTTGTATAAGCAAATACCATATTAGCTAGGGCTCCTTGTGCTTGCCAAACACATGGTACACAAAGTAAGCGTGTACCCCCCCTCCTGAGGATAACTGTGCAGATATAAAACAGATACACCGCAAAAGCAACATTGTAAATTGTCACTCATTAGTAACGTCATGATAAAATCGTGTAGCTGTCACATAAACTAACCACTGTGTCATCTGGTATCTCTCAGAAAGTACTTTAAATCCAGAATGTATTTTCAAGTAAACCAAAATGTTGCATTAAAATCTCACTAGCAGTACTGGCAAATGTTCTAAGTATGAGAGCCTTATAGTTGTTACGTAATCGTGCAACTAACAAGCAAGAATGTACACATAACAACACTGTGTCGTCTGTTCACTATAACAATGCATTTGTAATTTCTGTTGAAATAAGTTCTCTTGGTTCTTGACTGGATATTTAACTTCAAACATTGTTGCATGCTAACAGATTCTAAGTCTGACAGAACATACTAGTAATGTAAAGTGAAAAATTATGTAGCAAAAATTAAGTTAAAAAAACAGATTATCTTTCAATAAACAGTTTTACATGTGAAAAGTGGTGCAATCCTTTACCCTTCCTGGTATGCAGAGTTTCAACTTGAACGCAATTATCATGCGGTATACGTCGGTAAGGAATACTAAAATTTTTCTCGAGGTTAGCGTCTATGTTATTTTTCTCTGAGCCAGCCGGCGTACGTGGCTGCCTGCGGTGTGAGTCATTGTCTGTCTCTTTGTTGGCGTACGTCGTAATTGGGATTAGGAGACCTAACTTCTACAAATTCACCTTGTCGAGAGGGCCCTGCCGTGTTTGAATCCCACCAATTCTGATGCAATTCAGGTCTGTCGTTACGATTATATCGTCTGTCGTCACGTCGATAGATTCCATAACTTCTTTCTTGTCGGTCACGTGGTGGAGAATTTCTCCCGGACTAGTAACTGCGCGCTGGACCGTTGCGTCTAAAGTTATTCTGCCTCCCTTGATAATAATTATTTTGGTTCCCATATTGTCTGGGTTTATGGTTGTCTCTGTGATAGTCACTACCGCGGAGAGGTGATCTTTCCCTGTAATTATTACTACTCTGCCAACGGTTGTCATATGGGTGGTATCTGTTTTGGTCACGATCTGCGTTGTAAGAATAGCCTTGTCGTGTATTATTTCTGTCATCGCGGAATTGTGACAGATGTGACCTGTAATTGTTGTGCTCCTGTTTTCGCGTTCCGCTATTGTCAGTGTCAATTTCCAGTTCTTGTAACAGTCCCTGAAAAGCTTCAATGTCGTCTTTGCAACGTCCTGCTAAAATAATATGTCGTAAATGTTCAGGTAATTTGATTAAGCAAATGCGGATGAGTTCTGAGGGGCTGTATGGGTTTGACAGGTACCGATTCTTGTGCAACATGTCTTCAAAATATTTCACAAGACCGGAAAATTCAGATTGTTCGAAATGTTTCATCATTATGATGCTATGTTTTACTCGGTCTTGTGTAACTTGAGACCAATATGCTGAGAGGAAGGCATGATAAAATTCTCCTTCACTGTGGCAATCACATTCTTACAGCTGGTTCATTCTCTAAATAGCCACACATAAATTCTAATCTGTGCTTTAATGACCAGTTGGGAGGAAAACAATTAGAGAATTGATGGAGCCACGCTTGTGGATGAATGTCGTTGCCAGAATTCTTAAATGTTTTGAATTTACGTGTAGTAATGAACAGCTTATAGTCAAAGTCATCGTGTCGGCGAGTAGCATATCGGTCATTGTTGCGCCGTGTCGGCGGTTCCATCTCAAAATTCGATGCACCTTTCCAATTTCTTTCATAATTTCCGAAATGCCCTGTGTTATTATTTTGTGGCTTTTCCGTATTTCTAAGTTCCTCTTCCCGTGTTGGAGCGCGAGTGTCCTCTGAAATATGTAATTTTTCTATTACTTCTGCCAACTGATCTTGTACTTCCCGGATTTCTCTTTTGTATTGCGTATTAATTTGATTCTGATTTTGTTTGAATTTCTTAATTTGTTCATACTCTTCTGTGTCAGTGATGGCTACAGGTCTTGTGTCATTCAGATCATCATCTACCTTTGCAGATAAGTTAGTGAACTGATCCGAAAGTTCGGCTACTTTCTCCGATAGTGTACTTATTTCCTCAGTGTGTTTTTTTGAACCAAGTTTCAGAGTGTCCATTTGTGTTGAAATCGTATCTACTGCGTTCTTTAAGTTTTCCTGAGTTTTTTCCAGTAGCGTAACCGAATCGGTAGATGCAACTGAGTCAATTTTAGCTTGCAAGGTGTCGTGATTTTCATGAACAATAGTTTGCAGTTCTTTTATGGCTGCTTCGTGATTCTGTAATGCATTTTTATGACGCGAAAAAATAGGTTGGAAATGCTCACAAACTTGTGTTTTTGCGTCATTACAGACTTTTTGACATTTCGATTCAATGTTATGTAACTCAGTAGTTAAATCTTCACGTGTTTGTTCAAGTGTGGTGTCTAACTTTTGAAGCTTTTGCTGTGTTTGTCTCTGATTTTGTTCCATTGTGTCTAACTGTTGCTGTGTTTGTCTCTGGTGTTGTTCCATTGTGTCTAACTTTTGAAGATTTTGTCCCATTTCTTTCTGATTTTGTTCAAGCGTTGTGTCTAACTTTTGTAGCCTTTGTCCCATTTGTTGCAATCACTGTAATAACAGTGCACTGGTGTCTGAAACATGTTCCTCAGTGCTATTCGGCAGTGCATTTGAACCGCCAATATTCGCATTTTGAAAAGCAGAAAATGTGTCTTGACTTACTTGAGAAAACGGCGAGGACGCAAAACTTGAATCTACAGTATTTGCAAGATTGTGTCCTGTCATTTCGGATTCCTGAGGCATGCTGTTCACTAATTGTTTCACTGCCCACACCATTATTTGCGGCCCGCTCCATTTCCCTATGTACAATTACCAAATTACTACTTTGAACATTAGTTAATTCATTACACGGTGGCGCTAACACACTGCTTTCGTCTTCACTGTCATTTCTCAGTTTACTTTGGAGCCTAGTATTACGTTTTTCACACGCCATTATTGTCACAATATTTCACACGACAACACAGAAAAGCACAATTTGAAGAGCAAAATAAGAAAACACATTAACATAGCATTGAAAATAATATCTCGTTAATTGCAAGCGCAGCTGCGAAATACTTGGTGCAAATCTACATGCATGCCACAACTGTTTTACTGTACAAGAATGAAAACTACAACGACAAAGGAAATTATCTCTATGATTACGCCCTAGCAATAAACAATAGCTACACTAATTGCACAAACTACAAGAACAAAATCAGAAGATTCCAGTGAGGTATCCTCGGCTAATGGTCGACATATGAAACGTCCCCTTAGAACAATTATACATGACTGTGCTTAAACTGACACACAATATTTTTAGCGCAACGCAATCTGACTTTCAGTAATCCCTACAAAAGAATGGCCCTGACTAACATTAACCTATACCTTTCACAAATCACTTACCTCACAAAAATCTTCGTTACTCGAACTACTGCAATACAGCGAGCGCCACTACTGCCAGCTAAATAAAAGATTCAAACTACGGAAGGCACTAACTAGTAATAGGCATACTTAGCAAATGAAAGATTTTGATAGAGAACAAACAATTATTTACCTCAATAGTGTTCAAAAGTCATAATGTATATAGCAGTTCATGACATCCAGTCTTACAAATTTCAAAACTCCGCCATTTCTCTCCCCACATCCACCGCTGCTGGCGGCTCACCTCCAACTGCGCAACGCTACGCGCTGTTCACATCCAGCTGCCCAACACTACAATGGCAGACAACAATGCAAACTAGCCACAGACTGCACACAGCACAGCCAGTGATTTTCATACAGAGCGCTACGTAACGTTGCCAATAATAAAACGTAAACACCCTACTTACAAATGTTTTAGGAAGTTGTCAAAATTCCTATTTCACGAGCGGAGTTCCAATAACTTGCTATTCTCCGCACCAGACACGTTTTCCAACTCTTCCTGCTGTACCAAGGGAGGAATTCCGGCGATGAATTGTTTCCTTTTTTCCAGCTGCAAACATTTACCTCTAGCGTATGTACCGTGCTTTCACCTACGGGGAGGAGGGAGGGGGCTGCTAGCACAAATGAAATGGAACACCCATCCTGCAATTACATCTATTTTGGTTTCCACTATTCCCCACAGCCTTCGGAATTAATATTACAGTCCTCATTATCTAACATTGATTCTTCACATCTTTTGACTGCGATCTTTTTTTTTCAGTCTTAAGGCTTCATAACACATATACGTATTATGAAATTTCGTCAGAGAGAACAAATTTCTTCTTATCACAATTTGTGAACATTTTCACTACCCAAATAAAATAGTTATCACAGGTTTTCTTTTCTCTTCAGCAGTAACGATGTGCTAATTTTGGTTATCAAACCAACTGTAGAGCGCACCCATCCAACTACCATTTTATGTACTGTCATCAATTAGTATTTCATTGTTTTATTCCATACTTGAAACAAACTACCTTGCAGGAAAGCTGTTGATCATCGCTGACAATTTGAAAGCTAATTCCAGTTTTTTTTAAATTCTATTTTTGCAAATTTTAATCAGTAGTAAGTACGTATAAGTATTTGCGACTTCACGGTATTATAACCGAGTAGCTAGTTACTCTTTTCATTTATTCTTGCACAGTGTGTTATGTTAAACATTTACGCTTGAATAATGAGCTTAGTTCCAAACGCTTAGTAAGGATGAAAGTTGTATCGCGGTTGTACTCTCCAGAGAAACAAGAATACTGCAACATGACCTCAATTAAAGAACGACAATTTGCAGAGGTTGTTCATACTATGTGGGGAATTATAGTGTTGTAAATCTTCATGTTCTGTAGCGTATTACTAGGTCGAGGAAACTGCGAGATTATAGCTTCAATCGAAGTTTGTCTGAAGTAGACAAACTTTGGTTATGGCTGAATTCCCGCAATTTTATGCATCAGGTATAGTGTTTCGGAAGATGCGAAATAGCAGCCGTGAAAGCTAATTAATCTGCTGAAAATGTGCACAAGGGTCTGTGTCTTTCACTTTTTGTTCGAAACCATGTAACACTACATTTCAGTTTCCCTGCCGTAATGTTCGCAGCTTGGCTCTTAAAAATAAACTGCAATAATCTTCAGTTCAACCATTAAGGTATATTTGAAAGTGTATACGTACCCTAAATTATGCATAACAATTGTGTTTTGGTCGGTTTCTTAAAAATTATAAGCAAAACCTTACTTTGACCATACCCAAAATGGGCGCTTTGAAATAAGGCCTACGGTAATTGGCGAAACAGCATATCGGAATTGCATAAGAGGTTGTAAGCTGATGTTTGTCTTGGCTGTAACACACAACGCAGAGAACTCAAATACGCGTTTGTTTCCGTTCCCTGTCACCATCGCTTTAGTAAAAGGTTCAAAACGATAGATCATTGCTCATCGTGAATGTGCCCCTTTCTCTGAAGTTCCCCTCCTCACACCATGAAATCAGTTTAATCAAAGAGTAAGAATATCGTGTATATCATCTCCTGTGTACCGAATAAACCCTATTCCGTTTGTAGTCATCCTCTGACAGCCAGTGTGTTGCGTTTCTGGGAATATATGAGTAACCAGCTTAGCTTACAGTTAACATGGACATGGAAACTTTATATCTAATTCTGTTATAATTGTGCAGCTTTAAAAAGTTTCCTACCTGTAGGTGGAAATCACCATGCGTGGTGACGGCGAAACGCGAAAGTTTGTCCGCATTTAAATTGGTTTTCAGGTGTTAGTAAGTTAGGAACGAGATTAATTATAGAGGAGCATAGAAAAGCAATTGAAGGGGAGGTATGGGGGGGGGGATGGGGGAGAGGGATGGCGAGTGATACTGATACACTTATTCAGCATAGCAAGTGTATTTGACACAACCTTGAGTTGCCGGGCTTTCCGCCACCGAGGGAGAGCTGTGAAGGAATGAACCTTAAAGATCGAAGTCGTTAGAGACAGAACAGTCATTCACCTTATGTATTTTCAGGGAAAGGGACGTTAACCCCAAATTAGAATGACTGGACTTGGATCTAAAAGGCGCTGTGTGTGTAGTAGGCGACACTGAAAAATGATCGTGTTTCAAATTAAATTCCCTCCACGAATTTATAGTGAGCTTTCGGGTAGGTGAATATTACCAACGCTAGAGACCGTTTTTAAATTGCCAGGTTACACTTTTCATTCGATACCTTCAGAAGTTCTTTATAGAGAGACACAAGCCAGTCTTTTTGACAACACATTACTCAATCCATATTATGAAGAAAGTTAAGTTAAACAAATACTGAAACACTTCTGAAATCTTCCAAACATTCTCAAAAATATATACAGTGTGTTACAGAACGATACCGACAAATTTCAAGTCGTCAAAGAGGGTATCTTGGGCACAATTTGAAGATAGGGACCGTGTCCGGAAATTTCATCCAATGTTATCAAAGTTATAGGCCCCGGCGCCTGTCGCTTGGCCATTCCATCGGCAGCAAACGTGATTTTGTACGCTAAGGGACCGCAAGCGGAACTTCTCGTAATATACCTGTGTTGTTTTTTATTCAGCGATCGTGAATGATTGACACGATCGTCAGTGGAGGACATGGCGCTAGCTGCTGCACGGACATACATTGTCTCCTATGAATGCTATGCTCTGTTGCCTTGGTGGATGACCGTTTCGGACACAGGTTGCCATGGGAAGTTTTTTTGTTTTGCTGGAATTTTCTAAAATCTCCAGTGTTTACCGATATACAGGATGTATCAGAAAAATACTGAAAGCGTCGAAATCACAGGGGCCAACATCTATCTATGCAGTAGCCATCCCGTCTACTCCACTGCATTTTCCAGCAATCAGTTGTGTTCAATGAAAAACGGCAGAATCTTTGAGAATTCGGCGCTTTTATTTAATTTAAAGGAAAGGAAATATGAATGCAAAGAAAAGGGAAGGAAACATAAGCTTTCACTGTGGCAGACAACAGAAAATAAGTTTCAAGGGGTAAACGTTACTGTTTATTCTATCGTTGCAATAAATTAAATAAAACTGGAAAAGATGATGAAAGCGCCTGCCTCAAGCATATCTGTGTGCCATTGACTGACGTTCTTGCTGAAACATACTGGGTAAACATCTTCGCATGTATCCTTGCGACTAAGTCTTTCTCTGACTCCACCGCGGTTTCATACATCACATTCTTCAGATGACCCCACAGAAAAAGTCCTGCGAGTTTAGGTCAGCCGACCGAGGCAGCCAGGTTAGGGAGCCATCTCGACCAGTAAAGCGGTGTCCAAACATCTGTCCGATCTGGGTTCTGGCAGCTAGACAGAAGTGTGTGGGTGCCCAACGCGCTGGAACCACATGCTTCGACGACCTACAAGTGGCACCCCTCCAGTAATTGCGGAAGGACTTCTATAAGAAAAATAGCGTAGCTGTGGCCTGTGAGTAGGGACGGAAGCATATAAGGGCCAATCAAGTAATCGTGTAATATAACAGCCCATAAATTTGTGATGAACTTTTCTTGATGACCTCGTTCGTGGGTGGTGTGGGGGTTCTCTTCCACCGAAAAAATGGCCATTGTAAGCGTTGAACACACCCTCACGGTTGAAAGACACTTCTCCATTAACATAAAACACACGCAGCGCAATACAGCTGGCTGGCGCAACGCTGCAAAAACCACTGCCCGAACTCCACACGCGGAGCAAAATCATGGGCCGTCAGTGTCTGTGGCCTCTGAAAATGGAATGGATGCTTTCCCTCCTCATGCATCATCCTCCAACCCGCTGTGTGGCTGTTTTGCAGTGCGTGTATCACAACGCAAGTGCTTGTGGATGGGTGTGCATCGATTTTCTGTAATACGTACTCTTCAAATTGCAGCGGGCGTACGCTTCGCGCGCGCCTTCCGCTGTTTTGACGACCTTTGAAGCCATCAGTTTTACCCAGACGCTGACGAATTAGCTGCAAACGTAGAGTCGTGTGGTTAACGTCTGTTTGGAAATCTTTGCCCACAGATGCATATATCTGCGTGCCATTTCGTCTCGCATCACCATAAACCACAATAAAATGCTTATCTTGCTGCTCCAGTCAAGCGAAGCTCTCCGTGATGCGGCACAAAAACACGAGACAACTTACTAATCAGCGCTATGTTTTTACCGCGTATATTTGTGTTTCAGATCTGCTGCTATACTGTTAGCGGTCTCTATAGTATTTTTGTGGAGAAGGTTCGTTGTGAGACATTGTCCCTGTGGTCCGCCAGCGCACAGTCATGTTTGCTGTTGAAGAAGTGGGCAAGCGGCTGGAACCAGCGCCTGTAACTTAGACGCTCTGTAGCATCGGTAAATGACGTTTCGGACACGTTAACCCATCCTCAATTTGTTCCTCTAGACACACTCTACAACCCTCCCCGAAGTTCGTCGGTGTCATTTCGTAACACCCTGCGTATCAAGTTAAATACTTCGTGCTAGAACAAATTTTATTTTTAGTGCCTTGAGTGGTTCTCATTATCATTAATTAAGCTGCGACACAGTCACGAATAAAAGCAGGGAGCCAGTAAGTACAAAATGCGTTTCCTTATTTCCAGTCTACTATCACAAAAACTGTCTTGAGACTATCGGTCTCGATGTGTAGTGACCGTCTTCAGATCTGCAGGAAAAGTGGAAACGAAATACAATGAATGAACAATCTACGTCTTGTAAACAATGAACTGTGGCATAATACAAGTGTATTACTTTCCAAATTTCCTTATTTAGGTTTTCCGTGGTTTCACTGAAACTACTAATGGTGAATGCCTGCGTGGTTCCTCGTACAGGGACACATTGCATTTGTTGTCTCCTGTAACTGCACTCCTGGTTGCTATGAACACCAGCGCCGTTGATATTGTGGCTCTGCCGGTACTGTTGCTTACTTCGCGCCACGTCATTAGTTCTGTTCCACGATGCCCACGATAACATTGTTTTATATCTCTTGACGATGCCTCTGTGGCTTTTTAAAATTAGGATATGTTTTAAATAGGAACGTTTGGTCACATTTTTAATCTCATGTATTCTATATGCATGAAATTACTGTCTTTCTATTATGTCATCATTTATTATTTACAAGATGCAAACTGTCCCTTACTTGTATCTGGTTTACCTTTCTTCTGAAGAGCTAAAGGTGGTCATTACCGACCGAAATCGACATTCTTAAGAAAATGTTTGCTATCATAGACTGGAAATAGAGAAAAATTATTAATCTTTTTGTTTGTAGGTACATTGTACTTCAAGAATGACGCCTTCATTTCCCTTAGAAAACTACAATTATGTAACATCCCACACAAATTCTCACGTAGTTGAAAATCCTTAGGACAGACAGTTGATGCTTGTTTGGATAAAATTACTACGTCAGGAAAGAGGGTAGCACTTGAGGATGCATGAAGCCCATGACGCAATGTTGTGCTGCCAGAGTTCCCTCAGTCACTACCAGCTGTGACCTTTAGTCACACTCGATGGCTCCCCACACCATGATGTCAGCAGTAATACCACTGTGCTCCTCCAAAGCATTTGAAGAATGAGACCACTCCGCAGGCCGCCACCATGCTCGCTGACGATAGGCATCCGATGTAGTGCAGAGCTGCTATTCATCGCTGAACCCACTGCGACGCCATTCATCAGCAGTCCACGCTTCCCGGTTACGTCACCATTCTAGACGCAGCCGATTGTGTTGTGGTGTTCACGACAAATTACACCTGAGACGAGAATTCCCCAGATGTGCTGCTGCTAGTCTTCGGCCAGTGGTGCGGGATAACACACACACACACACACACACACACACACACACACACACACACACACTGTTACACGGATTCCACTACTTGTTTTCAGATGGGATGCGCAGATGTGAGGGGGTTGCGACGCCCTACGTGCGCAATACGGGAAGGCTCCCTTACGGTGGCCAGACGTGATCGACTGGAACCCGGACGACGAGTATGCCTGCTCTCACAGTCCTCTGCAGTCCAACATCAGGCCATTGTCACATTTGAATGCCCTTCAAATCTGGATATTGCACGATTCGACAAGTTGTCAATATGGAGACCTACAATAGGCCACTTTCTAACTCCATCAGGGGCTGATAACGCAGTCTCACACGTGTACGTGGCATTTCACTCCCGTTATATACTCTGCCATGCCTGCTAACAACACTAAACACGAACAACACTAATGCACTCTGACGAACGTTCTATCTGTTACAAAGAATTGCACATACCCTCCGATGATGCGTACATGTGTGAAATTACATTGACATCCTACCATGTCATCCAGGTGCTTCACATTTCTTGTCAGCCAGTAAATTAATATCCCCTGTTGTCAACAACGATGGTAGGTTACAGGAGTCCTGCTAATAATTAACCACTGTCACAACTCAAGTCCGCCGGCCGATGGGACCGAGCAGTTCTAGGCGCTTCAGGCCGGAACCGCACTGCTGCTACAGTCGCAGGTTCGAATCCTGACTCGGGCATGGATGTGTGTGACGTCCTTAGGTTAGTTAGGTTTAAGTAGTTCTAAGCCTAGGGGACTGATGACCTCAGGTGTTAAGTCCCATTGTACTTAGAGCCATTTGAACTTAAGTTCCCAGAAACTTTACAAACGATTATGGGATTTTAAAAGCAAAACGACGGCAAGTTTACGTACGGGTGTGGGACAAAAATACGGAAACACCGCGAGAAATGCTGGCTTCAACATAAATGCAGATACTAGCCAAGCCTGTAGGCTGCGCTGTTGCATTTGAACACGAAAACCACTTGTGCAGTGTCCTCAGTATGTTGTGTCAGTGGTGGTCAGAACAGTGTTCTGTATAGTTCTGCGTGTATTACGTCCGAGTTGAGTGAATAACAACATGGGCAAATTGTTGGCGCTCATATAGTGTGTGCTTCCGTAACGAAGACAGCCGAAGTTTTTGGCATTTAAAGAGGCACATATAAAATATTTATCTCAAATTAAGTCACAAAGCTGAGAAAAGCGTGTGTTGAGTGATCGTGACAGACGATGATTGGAGAGGACTGTGACGAAAAATAAGAGGACGACAGCTGCAAAAGTCGCCGCAGAACTGAAAGTCGCACTCGCGAACCCTCCTAGCACCAAAACAACACGAAAGGAGCTTCAGAAGCAGGGAATTGCAGAGCGAGCTGGAATTTCAATGATGCAAATGCCCGTAACAGATAAACGTGGTGCCGAAGCGAAAAAAACCTAGACTATGGGGCAATCAGAAAAAGTAATTTGATCGGATGAGTCTTGTTCCACACTGTTTTCAACTTCTGACCGAGTTTACATCCCAAGAGTGAAACATGGTGGGGATTCGATGATGATTTAGTCAGCCATATCGCGGTATTCCATTTCATTACTGCTGAGGATTGTGTGACCATTTTGCTCACCAGGTTCATCACATGCTAAAATGTTTGTTTCCCAATGTCGATGCTGTGTCCCAAAACCACAGGGCCCCTGTTCTCAAAGCTCACTTCATAGAGGACTCGTTTTGTTAGCTCGAGGATGAATTGTCGCAGCTCCAATAGACACCACAATTACTAGATCTCAATGTTATTGAGCCTCCGTAGTCTACTTCGGAGAGAAGGGTGCGTGATCGCTATCCACCTGCATCATCGTTGCCTAAAAACTTGCCACAATTTTGCAGGAAGAATGGTATGAGTTTCCCTCGAAAACCATACCAGACCTGTATTTACCCATTCTGAGACGACTGGAAGCTGTTTCGTAAGCCAACAATTTTCCTAAGTCGTATTAGGTGAGGTAATATGTTATGTTTCTTATGTTTCCACAATTCTTTCCCCGTCCCGTACATAAAACAAACAGAATATTTTTCTAATTTTAAATATCATTAGAGATCTATTTGCGAACTCATAACAAAAGGCACTAACCTCAATACCGAAAATCAAACTTTGTGGATCCGCGCTTTGTTGTCGAGTTGACGACTCTGACGTTGTTGCCTGTAACAGGAACTGAGCAATACTCAACGACAGATGCATGGCATGTTGAGGAAACCTACTTAGGCAATTCGAAGGCTCAGTTTCGAGTGTACAATCTGCCAGTATTCCAGTCTCGCCATCGCTACGGCGAGCGCGGTGAGGACAATATTAGGTAATTAACTGCGCATACAGAGGCGTACAAGCAACCATCATGATCTTGTTGGGTGAAACAGCTACAGTAATGTACTGTAAATAAGATAATTCCTAATTTTATAAAGTTAATTGTTGTGGTAACAACGCTCTCTTCTAACAGGGGAAACTCCCCATCGCAACCCCCTCAGACTGAGTGGCAAGGTGGCGCAGTGGATGGCCCATCAGAAACTGAACACGGATCAAGCATGAAAAGAGGAAGGTGTATTGAACTGCAGAAAAAGATGCAAAATAGAAGCATTGAACGGTCCAAGCCCAAGATGTGCAACGTCGAGCGAGTTGCAAGAATCACGGCGTCGTGGATGTGTGGTTACGGTGTTGGACCTCCAAAGCGAGAGATGCGTGTTCAAATATCGCTCGTTCCTTTTTTTCACAAAATTATGAACTTTGCGTCCCGTCATTTGCGTGTCTGTTCTCTTTCTGCGGTCTTGGTAATTGTCATACTATACTTTGGTTATGGCTCTGAGCACTATGGGACTTAACTGCTACGGTCATCAGTCCCCTAGAACGTAGAACTACTTAAACCTAACTAACCTAAGGACAGCACACAACACCCAGCCATCACGAGGCAGAGAAAATCCCTGACCCCGCCGGGAATCGAACCCGGGAACCCGGGCGTGGGAACCGAGAACGCTACCGCACGACCACGAGATGCGGGCCGGTTATGGAATATGAGTCATATGTAAGAATGTATTACCGTCGCAAGTAAATGTGATGAATAGTGAGAGCAGGCGAGATGCCGTGTAGACCTCTCACAGAAATGAAAACAACAAATAAAAGAGTGTGAACTATGTGCCAACAAAGGAATTCAAAACTTCGGAAACGGAACGCAAGAGTCATAACATGTGGTATTTCTTCAGAACAACCAGGAAGTACGTATGTGTGGAGGTCCCTTTCTTACATCTCGCTATTACAAACCGACATTACACCTCGACATAGACACAAATTTGAATACAGTGAACAGACACGTGAATGACCGGACGGACACTTCATAGCTTGGTGAACAAAAAAAAAAAAAAAAAAAAAAAAAAAAAAAAAAATAATAATAATAATAATAATAATAATAATAATAAAATAAAAATTAAAAAAATGGGGCGCAAGGCAGATTTGAACCCGGATCTTCGCTTCGCAGTCCGATACGGTGACCACATAAACACGACGCTTCTGTTATTCAAATTCCCTCGATGTTGTATATCTTGAGCTTGCACCGGTCACTGTTTCTGCTTTGCCTCTTTCTTCGCAGTTCAGTACACTTTCTTCCTGTTTTCATGTTTGATCTGGGTTCAGTTTTTGACGGGCTATCCACTGGGCCATCTTACCACTAAATCAGAGAGGGGAGCGATGGGGAATTTCCCTTGTAATCTACACATTATAAGTTCTGTTTTGAACTCCCATTTTAGACACTCCATGTTCTTCTGTCCACTTCTCTACATAAACTAGCAACTGGTAACGATAACTTTGAAAGCAAGAAGACTAGGTTTGAACATCCTGTGGACGAGGTCGGTAGAGGCGGATCTCAAGATCAAACTGCGGAACGATAGGGAAAGATATCAACCGTTTCCTTCTCAAAAGAACCACCCAGCATTTGCATGAAGCGATTTAGAAAAACAATGCAAAACTTAAACCTGGAAATCTGAACGAGGATTAGAACCACCCTCCTCCCGAATGCGAATTCAGTGTTTTCCAACTCGCTCGGTAAGTTCCCTGTAAGATATACACCTACAGATGACTGCTGTTTTAAAGGGTCATACCTTTCAAAACTTTCCGAAGAAGAGAGAGAGAGAGAGAGAGAGAGAGAGAGAGAGAGAGGCGCAGAAAAAGCTGCGTAGCTTAAAAAGCCTTCGTTTTTGCTTCATCAAGTATGAAATGAAAGAATCACAGACCAAAAATAACCTCAAAAAAATTAAGATACTGAGATTTTAATCATGGTAAAAATTGTGGGTGATATTTGGTGGAGAAAGACAACGACCACTTTCAGGAAAGGCGTACAAACTTTATACACAGTAATAGTCACATTATTCACTTTTATTGCCAGTTTTGGCTACTTAGCCATTTTCAGGTCCATTCTCATTGTAGTTGCATCTACGATCTGTCAATCCATATTTGCCAACTGGTTTCGTCATAATTTTTTTCAACACTACTAATGCTATAATTAGCCATTAGTAATGTTGTTTACAAATAGGTAGCTAGAAGGTACGTCCGTCACTTTGAAAGATGTGATCAGTATGAACATGGGTGTGAAGACGGCTAATTAACCGAAACTGTTCAGAAAGAGTGAATGTTGCGCTCAAGTCTGTCAGTTAATTCGATCTAATAAGATTTTCCTTCGTACATGAGAAAAGAATAAACCAGGGTCAATATTTGTAAAGGTTAAGGTTACGTATCCTGCCTCTACCTTCACTGCCTTGTTGAATGACGGGG
Organism: Schistocerca americana; assembly: GCF_021461395.2. NCBI lineage: Eukaryota > Metazoa > Arthropoda > Insecta > Orthoptera > Acrididae > Schistocerca > Schistocerca americana. The sequence goes on from NC_060130.1 coordinate 538,506,187, forward strand.
CAAAATAAGAGTATACTGTTTTAACTCTTCTTTCGTCACCAGTGTCGTAACTTCAGCACTAACATTTGCAGCAACTTGATCCTATTGCTGTTTCATACTTGTGATTCTCATAACAAAGAAGAGTTCACCGTGTTCGCGGGATTTACCAGCACAAGTACATTACTCATCCAGAACGAGATGTGTGTCAATGACACAGGCTGGCTGTTGCCACTTGCCAGTGTTCTCTTCGGCGCGCTCTCACGTAGTTGGACACGCTGCCGACAGAGGGCACGTGCGTCTGCCGGAGATCGGGAGAAGCCTGCAAGTGACATCTGTGAGCATGAGTCGTAATCTATTGATTCCTGGCAACGCTCTGACTGCGGAGTACGTCGCGTGAGACGTAAATCCAACAGGCTGAACTATCAAATTAGTTACGTCATTTCGTTTATTTAAAGCCTGCATCTGTATAGATTTTTTTCAAATGATCCTACGATCATCGGTAATTCTACTCTAGCTGCAATGAAATAGACGAGATGAGATTACAGAAATGACCCGACAGTTCCCTGTATAAACGAAAATTGTTTGCAACGTATCACAGTGGTGCAGAAGAAGTCGAGACGAACAATTTTATACAGGACACTTGTGGTCCATCAAGCTGGGAAAGTGCATCAAATTAGCCTACAAAATCCACCTTAGCTGCAGCACACGATCGTAGCGCTAGACTTTCATGTCCTCTCGCTTTCCACATTATTAGCCCTAGAGACAAAATGAATAGGACACTTTTTGTAGGAAATTAAATTTTTTTCAATTTTTTATTGGAATACGTTTTTGATAGAGGCCACGGTTTTCGAGTTATCCAAGACAGTGACCAGAAGAGGCCTGTACAAAATTATTCGTCTCGCCTTCCCCTACACCACTGAAGTTCGTTGTAAGTAATTATCTTTTACACGCTGTATTATCCTAGCAGGCTGCAATGCTTGGGAAAGTGTATAGGAGACTTTAATCAAGCAGTGGATAGTAATGAGGAGTAAAGGATCTACAGTAAATTTCGCGATTTATTGCCACAGAATAAAAATATGAGATTGAGATTTTAGGTAACTTTTCGCGTCACTAAGAGATTGCACGGCGTTTTACCACAAAGTAAGAATTTCAAATAACCCCCTCGTCAGAGACCTGGGGGAAGCACCTGAGCCGGCCGCGGTGGCCGTGCGGTTCTGGCGCTGCAGTCCGGAACCGCGGGACTGCTACGGTCGCAGGTTCGAATCCTGCTTCGGGCATGGTTGTGTGTGATGTCCTTAGGTTAGTTAGGTTTAAGTAGTTCTAAGTTCTAGGGGACTTATGACCTAAGATGTTGAGTCCCATAGTGCTCCGAGCCATTTGAACCATTTTTGAAGCACCTGATCCGCAAGAAAGATATCGACGGCCAATCGCACTGCTTGATAGAGGAAGAAGCAGTGCACATAAAAGAAAATTAGCTCCCTATCATCTCATGATCTCACCCCGTGTCCGCACACACACAAGCCACACTGCAAATAAAGCTGACAAAACTTCACACAAACCTCTCAAGTAGTAGGAAATGCCGAAAGGTAAACCCTACACCATGCAGCTACAAGATTAGCCTCAAGAAGCGGGCGGAGCTCATACAGGGTAAGACGTTTAATTTCTTCACACCAAATAACTATTTACTAGTTAGGGATATTTGCAATTCATACAGACTTACACAAATAGAGATCTTGCGCTCACGAAACGAAGACCAACAGATTTTACAACACCTCTAAACACCAAGATACTGGTGTTAACTTTTTTTAATGCCTTTATGGGTTTCTTTATTTCGTTCGCCAGAATAACAGATCGGTATAAGAAAAATTCAGTGATATATAACTCTTTTGCAGATGAGACAAGAAAGTGAGAAGTAAATTTACGTGAAATGTAGGAATTTTTGAGACGTTCTTGTGGTCATTTGAATGGCGCACCGTCCGGGAAGGTTGCTCCACTGCCCGTGGAGACCACGGCAGCCGAAGCAAGCGATAAGCGATGTTTACGACACTCTGGAGGAAAACCTGCCTTATCGAGGAATGATACACTTCGTCAGATTATAAATCAGGCTGAATAACTGTCGGAGGAAGTTCAGAAAAACTAACTATGGCTCTCGTACCACACCAGAGAATTTTGGTGTCCGTACATCATGCTCTGGTGAACAGCTCTCACCAGGCACCCTTCAGATCAACAACACATGTCCCCATTCGAAAGACACATCATGTATCTTAATTCATCGCTCCATAAAACAGTCTTTGACTGCTCCTCAGACCAATAACGCCGCGGTATGTATCATTTCAAACGATACTGCGCATACGTCTTTTATGAAAATGTTCAAATGTGTGTGAATTCCAAAGGGACCCAACTGCTGAGGTCATCGGCCCCTAGACTTACACACTACTTAAACTAACTTATGCTAAGAACAACACGTGCACCCATGCCCGAGGGAGGACACGAACCTCCGGCGGGAGGAGCAGCGCAATCCGTGACATGGCGCCTCAAACCGCGCCGCCACCTTCATGTCCTGTGACTTCTGTGTAGCAGCACGGCAATGAGTCTAGTGTTCATTGCTCACGCGCCATAAATCGTTGTCAGTAACCTCTGCACTTAAGCTGCAACGAAGGATCTCTCCAGTTGTCGACGAGGAAGTCTGCCTACTTGCTCGCACAGGACTCTCTGCAATACCGCGGCACGTTGCAGTTAATTTCTTAGGCCTGTCAGAGCTATTATTGAGTTTACTGCTAGCCTGACGTATTCTCTTCACACTAAAAGCTAGAGAGCTAGACGTGTACGACTTCCGTGACATCAGTATGACGGAATGTTGGAACCTGTGCGGCCCTGCAGTCTTAACTTCTTCGAACTCTCTCAGTCCTCTGCATTGACTCACTGAGACAAAAAGCTTCTCCACGGTGTTCGTGCCCTTACCCACACATATGTGTACTAGTATATCCTGGCTTCACAGAAAATAGCGCTCACCTCAACTTCGGTTAACGTTTAGCCACCTACCGTCCGACATTTCACCTGCGTGTGTGGTATCCGTATGTGGCTAAGCGGGTAAGCATGTATCAGACTGCAAACTCCGAAGTCCGGTCTCAGTTCGTCCTAGGGGTTTCTTTTGCCGCCGGCCGGAGTGGCCGAACGGTTCTAGGCGCTACAGTCTGGAACCGCGCGACCGCTACGATCGCAGGTTCGAATCCTGCCTCATGCATGGATGTGTGTGATGTCCTTAGGTTAGTTAAGTTTAAGTAGTTCTAAGTTCTAGGGGACAGATGACCTCAGATATTAAGTCCCATAGTGCTCAGAGCCATTTGAACCATTTTTTTTTTTTTTTTTTTTTTTTTTTGCCACTTGTCGTTTCTGTCATTTGTGGAATGATTTCTAAACGCGGAAACTGCGAACTTGCACTGTGGTTCCGAGTCCACATTAAATTGTAGGTCCCCCCCTACCCCCCCCCCCCCCCCCCCCTATACTTGGCTAGTAACTAGTAAGTCAATTCGAAGTTTGAGTGGAGGTAAAAACATACTAACCTCCATTAGGACCACTCCTAGGAAAGTACTCTAATTTACAAATCAATATTCAAGTTGTGGTCAGCTTTACTAACGCAACAGTTTCATGCCTCGATTGTTGAGTATCTAGACAGGAAAATGTGCCGCAGCCGAAATGAATCCGCACTGGGATCAATAATTACTCGACAGCAAGTGTTCATCAGAGACATGGGTATCATCAGAAGTGCCCCAGGGAAGTGTGATAGGACCGCTACCATTCTCTATATACATAAATAATTTGGCGGACAGGCTGGGCAGCAATCTGTGGTTGTTTGCTGATGATGAATTGGTGTAGTGTCCAAGTTAAGTGACTGTAGGAGGATACAAGATGATTTAAAAAAACTTCTAGTTGGTGGGATGAATAACAGGTGTCTCTAAATATAGAAAAAATGTAAGTTAATACAGATAAGTAGGAAAACAAATTCGTAATGTTCGGATGCAGCATTAGCAGTGTCCTGCTTGACATGGTCACAGTCAGTTGTTATCTGAGCGTAACGTTGCAAAGCGATATGAAATGGAACAAGCATGTGAGGATTGTGGTAGGAAAGGGGAATGGTCGACTTCGGTTTATCTGGAGAATTCTAGGAAAGTGTAGTTCATTCGTAAAGGAGACCGCATGTAGGACATGTCCTTGAGTGCTGCTCGAGTGTTTGGGATCCATACCAGGTCGGATTAAAGCAAGAAAACATCGAAGCAATTCAGAGGCGGGCTGATAGATTTGTTACTGGTAGATTCGCCCTGGAGGGAACGCGACGTTCTCTTCGGGGAACACTATTGAGAAAATTTAGAGAACCCCCATTTGAAGGAGTCTGCAAAACGATTCTGTTGCCTCCAACATACATTGTACGTAAAGACCACGGAGATAAGGCAGGAGCCATTGGGGCTTATATGAAGGCTTATAGATAGTCGTTTTTCCCTCGTTCTGTTTGCGAGTGGAACAGGAAAGGAAATAATTAGTAGTCGTGCAGGTTAGCCTCCACCATGCGCTGTAGAGTGGATTGCAGCCTATCGATGTAGATGTAGACAATGATTAGTTATATTCACTCATTTGAAATTATATTACGCGTTATATTCGTATTCAGGGTGGTCAGACCGCGTAAAAAGCTTTCAAGGGTGTTTCAGGGTAGGCTTTGATGAGAAATAATTGTTGAGAAAAAAATACGCGTCGTTTCCGAACTAATTAGCACTGAAGTTAGCCTATCAGTCCGTTACGTCCGCAAATTGAAGCGACCTGCCAGAGACGGTGTCGCTAAGAATGTCCTCCGTTTAGTTTCCTGAAACCAAACAAGAGAGAAATACAAAAGTTGGCGATGGGACGGTACTAAGGATCGAACCAGAGGAAAAGGCTAAACAGTCTCGTGCGCCATCATCTACGCTGTCAGGACAAATGCAACTAATCGTATCAGGCGGGCCTCTTGAATCTGCGTGTGCATCGGCCTAATTGGCCAACTTCAATGCTAATTAATTTGGAAGCGGCACAACGTATAGAATTTTTTTCTGAACATTTATTTCTCAGCACAACCTACCCTTCAACAATGTTACGAGCTTTTCAGACTGTTTCTGACCATCCTATATAGTAACTACTATAACGGACGGTCAAGTGAAAACAAGACAGATGGAAAAATGTAAGCAAACTGTTCGTTAATTTAAAAGTAATCGCTATAGCTGTTTATACATTTATCCCACTGGGAGACAAGGCGGTCAATGCCTATATTGAAAAATGTCTGGGGTTGTTTACGAAACCACGATTGTACCCAGGAGTGCTCTTCGTCCAAATGAAATTTATGGCCACGAATGCCTTTCTTCAGGGCTCCAAATATAAGGAAAACGCATCGAGAGAGAGCGGGATTGTATGAAGGATGTGCTAGGGCTTCCCAGCGAAACTTCTGCAGCATTGTCGAAGTAACAAGAGACACATGTGGACAGACATTATCCTGCAACAGAATGATGCCGTCCGTCAATATTCCTGGGCGTGTGGACGTAATGGCGCTCTTCAGTTTTTGCAAAGTGTCCACGTCGAAACAACAAAATGATTTTTAAAGCGGAATGGTACCTTCCCAGTCGATAGCGCGGACACAAATTAGTCTGTTGTGATATGTATTTTATCGATGTGTGTCAACAGGATAGGTACACTACGAAGAACAACTAGTACTCCAGCAGCGACTTTCTTTTTATCTCATTTTTGTTCGCTTTTGTTCGTAGCGTGTGCCCGGGGCGGACGTCGTAAGACATCCGTGTAAGTTCGTTGATGATCGATTAACTCAGTTTTTTTTATTACAGAGGGCACGTAACCCTCTGACCGAACACGCTGAGCTACCGTGCCGGCAGTGTTACTGTTCCTGTTAATATATATGGATAATAAATTTCGTTTTTCTCTTGCGCCTTTGAGCCGCACCAGCGCAAGATTGGCCCGGCTATTAACGGATTTGGCGACGTTAATTTAAAGAATGGCGGAATTACATTCCTGTCACCATCCCATTACCCCCGGGACAGAATATGTGTACCCCAATTGTCGAAAGTAGTGTTAACCATGTGAACGCGATCGAAAGTATTCTAAATGTTTGCGACTCGTGTAACTGAGGTGGGACTTGGATAACAGCTATGTATTCATGTAGTGGGATGTGGAAAACTGCCTAAAACTACATCAGGCTGGTCATCTCACCGTACATTCGTTAATCCGCCGGACGGATTCGACTTGTGGCCGGCACCCCTCCCCATCCCGGATGCGGAGCTCTAACACGCACGGCCATCCCGGTGGGTAGCAACAAATAACATGGCACACTAAAGGTCACTAAACATACTTAACATTCTCACACACAGATGGTCGACACGACATTCCCATCCATCGTACGCTGATACACGAAGCGATAGAAAAAACACCGTAACTGTTAAATCCAGGACTATCAAATGTCAACACGACAGACCGATAGCCAGGAACACCGCAAAAAAAAAAAAGAAACTAGAGAATATCATAAACATTAGATACATATGTTCTATATGTGATGTTGTATCCTCTTGCTCTGATTCGTGTACTGGTATAGCCTCTTCATTCTTGACTGTATTGTAAGAATGTATCTGTGGTATCATCGTATATCAAAACTCAAAGCAAGAAGCCGGTAACTGCAAAGATGGTGTGAGCCAGCAGTGTTAATAACGTGGCCAATCCGAATGGACCTGGGGCCACACCCCTCGGAGTTCCCTGGCTCCTCCGCCCCCCCCCCCCTCCCTCATCCCCTCCCCACACACGTCAGTTGTAGCTCACGGTCTCAGTTTCGTGCTAATCAGTCACTCGGTCAATGCACGGCACAGCAATCGATCGCAAGGAAGTCTAGCCCAAGGTATTTCCGAGAGCGTGATCACCAACAGTGTCCATGTCGGGAAGAAATGTGTTTCTCATGCGGCAAGCAGGGCAGTTTTCAAACTGTGGGTCTTCAGAAATCCTGTTTCAGGCAATTTCCAAATTCAAATTCAAACTCTGTTTCCATAGAAGTTAATGCTGCTCCTGCCGCATCTGTGTACAGTGGCCAGTTAGTGGCTCGATCTGTTTTTCAGTCCATACGACCTCAAATGATCAAATGGCAGATCAATAAATTACTTGTACATTTGCATGTGGCTTCTCATGGCGTGAAAATACAATTAGATACTAGTACAACTGTTACATTGCTTAATCACGAAACGTACGAAAGGTTAGGTAGTCCTTGGCTACAACATCTTGCCACACTGTTAGTTTTTAATGGTCAGGATGTCCTGTACTGGAAGTGTCTTGCCTGCCTGGTACTTTCCGAAATACTACAAAAATAGTATTTTTCCTTTTGTTACGTTTGCGTGACGCCCTCAACCTTTTTGGCTTGGACAGTTTCCTTTTGTTTGGTTTATCTATGCAAGACAGTGTGTTATAAGTGAATGCGACTGTGCCTCAGGCTAATGTAAATGAACTGTGTTCTAAGTACAGTCAGTTGTTTGACGTTGGTTTAGCCAAGGTGACAGATTTCGAGGCCCATGTCACGCTAAAAGACACAGTTCAGCCAAAGTTTTAATATACATGGCGTGTCCCTCATGCTCTCCAGGACAAGGTTGTTAAGGAGTTACAAGGTTGGCAAAATTGTGCTTTAATAAAATCTGTTTCAGCTAGCAATTGCGGATCCCCACTCGTCATTATTATGAAAGCGTAGGGCGGGTTAAGACTGTGTGGGGACTTTAAGGCCACTATGAATACACAAACACATATTGATTCGCGTATTGCCCTGCCCACCCGAACTCATGCTCACACTGGGACAGGATGTTTTTCTTAAAAAATTAACCTACAAGAAGCGTATTTGGAACTGCATCTGGACGAGTCATCCAACAAGTTTTTTGTCGTTAACATACATCAGGTTCTATTCCAGTTTCAAAGGCGGCCTATCGGAAGTGATTCAGCGCTCGCAATCTTTCAGAGGTTTTTAAAGAAGTTTGCATCAAAAGTTCCAGACTGTGCCAGTTACTTGGACGATGTAGTACTGTCCAGCCGGACACCTGTTGAACACCTGCAGAATTTAGAATTGTTGTTCAAAGTGTTGTCAGACGCAGACTTAATGTACAGTAGATTAACGTGTTCAGTTTTCAGTACTGAAATAGAATATCTTGGCATTCAACCATCATAGGCTCACTTCTGAGCTATTCGAGATTTGCCTGCCCCCAGGAATGTCAATGAGCTGCAAGTACTTATGGGCGAATTATCTTATAACATTCGTTTTACTCCTCACACGCCACGGATCGCGCCTCTGTTGAATCGCTGACATCGAAAAGGGGTTCATTTTGTACGGTCTAAAAAGTGTCAGAATGCATTTCTGTGACTGAAGGATGTCCTACTGAGTGATCATTGTCTCATCCACTTCGACCCTGATAAACCAGTCGTTCTTTTTATGGATGCCTCTTCATACAGTGTTGGAGCTGTGTTGTCACACAGAATAGGATACCCAGACAGACCAAGAGCTTTTGTGTCCAATACTCTGAATAAGACGCGATGCAGTTTTAGTCGGTTTGAGATAGAGGCTCTTGGCATCATCTGTGGGGTCACCAAATTTCGCCAATATCTCTATAGGATACATTTCTGTTTGATCATAGACCATAGACCATTGACAACACTGTTTAGCCCATCAAAGCCTGTCTCACCTCACACAGCTCAGAAGTTGCAATGGTGGGCCTTCTCCATACAGACAATGGTGATACTCATGTCATGGTCCCACCGTTCCTCCAGCAGGAAGTGTTAAAACCTTTACATCAAGGTCATTGCGTCGTTATTCGTAATAAACACCTGGCGAGACGCCACTCTACATGCTTACCTCTCAACAATTCCAACACTTTTGTAGTGACAATGGTATTCAGTACATTCTTTTAGCACCCTTCCACCCACAATCATATGATGAGGCAAATGGTTTGTTTAGACTTTCACGTCACAGATGGACAGACTGCATCTAGCCACTTAAGGGACCAATCCCTGAAAATGTTCTTGTTTTTGTACAGATCCTTGCAAAGAGATAGCACATCACAGGCAGAGTTTCTCCATGGTTGGCGTCGTCGAACATTATTGTATCTCATGCGTCCATCTCAGAATATCCACACTCCACCGCACACATCCAAGATTCAGCTGCAGCAATCAGTTTACTTTCGAATGTTTGGCAAGGGTCGCAAATGGGAGCGTGATGTAGTAACTGAAGTTCTTTCCAGGTCCACCCACACCATCCACAGTTCGACGGGATGCACTGACGGTATCAGAATAAACTTCTTCTTAGTGGAAGGGGGGGGGGGGGGGTCGAGGGAAAGGACACAGTGCTAAAATTATGGTCTTCTATGTCGAATACCAATATGGGGAATTTTCTGAAATACCTAAGGATAAGAATAAAAATGGTAAAAACCATCAACCATTATCGTAATTCTTCCTGTTTGTTCTCGATATTCTACAGCCCCCTTTTTGTTCGAGACCTAATTCGTCGCCATGTTCTGCAGAAGCCGGCGTCGCCGTCGCAGCCGTCTCTTCCTGCAGTGCAGTCGGCTCCCCTGTCGGAGACATCTATGGAGATCGATGTGAAGAGGGAGACACCTATGGAGGTCGATGCGGAGCCGCCTTCAGCGTCGCAGCCGGTTTGGCGGTCCGCGCCGCAGGCAGCGGACGAGTCGCGTCCTGTCATCCGGCCGGGCTCTTTGGAGATAGCCATCGCCATCTTCGACGAACAATATGCTCAGGCGTCACAGTCGGTCTCTATGGACGCCGCTGTGTACCTTGTGGCTGATTTTCCAGTCGGCGTTTCCGGCCACGTGCAGGGTGAATGTCGGGTTTCTCCCGCCTCCCGCAACTGTGTCAGCGTTCCTCTTCCCAGCCGTCGTTCGTCGTCCTTAACTTCCGTATGCGACGGCGGTGCATAGGTTTGGCGGGGGGAGGAGGGAGAAAGGCGGCAGGAGTGTAGTGTCGACAAAGATCGAAAGTCAAAGCAAGAGGCCGACAACCGAAAAAATGCTGTAAGTCACCGCAGCGTTTTTAAAAGGGCCAATCCGAACGGGCCTGACGCTAAGCCCCTTGGAGTTCCCAGGCGCGACCGCCGGGTGGCCTTGTTATAACAACGGCAGCAGTGGACAAGTAGTGCTAGTGCATTCTGAATTCGTCTCACTACGGTATTGTGTATGAAACGCTGCGGTGTGTGTCCAGTGTTACTAGTCAGTTACCTTGGTCTAATCACCTTCAGAATACTGTTGTAAGACTGACAAGTATTATAGGTTCTTGTCGTGCAACGAACATATATTTCTCGGAATTATTCACTGTATTTCTGTATGGGACAGTACAAGAATTCGTTATTACTGAATCCTAACAGTGTACCTACTCAATTGCAGCAGTGATGTGGGTTTTAGGGAGCACCTTTACCTCGTAGTGCATTTGTTACTTGACTGCTACATACTAGAAACAATTCAGCCGCTTACAAGGGAACGTCCCCATCGCACCCCCCTCAGATTTAGTTATAAGTTGGCACAATGGATAGGCCTTGAAAAACTTAACACAGATCAATCGAGAAAACATCTGAGTAGTCGATGCGCAACATAAGCAATATCACAGGTACTTCTGAGCCCAGGAGCGCCGTGGTCCCGTGGTTAGCGTGAGCGGCTGCAGAACAAGAGGTCCTTGCTTCAATTCTACCCTTGAGCGAAAAGTTTAATTTTTAATTTTCAGACAATTATCAAGGTTCAGGCACTCACACATAATCAACTTCGCTCTCCAAAACTCCAGGACATGTTCAGATTTGCTTGGACATATGCAGGATTTGACGGTCTACGCACGGGAAAATTTGAAAACGTTAAAAACATATGTTTTGACAGAACACAGGGAAAAACAGTGCAACTGTGAAACTGTTGCATTCAGTTGTTGCAATTTATGTGACAAATTCTTATGTTTTCATCACTTTTTTGGGAGTGATTATCACATCCACAAGAAAACCTAAATCGGGCAAGGTAGAAGAATCTTTTTACCCATTCGCCAAGTGTACAAGTTAGGTGGGTCGACAACATATTCCTGTCATGTGACGCACATACCGTCAACAGTGTCGTATAGAATATATCAGACGTGTTTTCCTGTGGAGGAATCGGTTGACCTATGACCCTGCGATCAAATGTTTTCGGTTCCCATTGGAGAGACACGTCCTTTCATCTACTAATCGCACGGTTTTGCGGTGCGGTCGCAAAACACATACACTAAACTTATTACAGTGAACAGAGACGTCAATGAACGAACGGCAGATCATAACTTTGCGAAAATAAAGAAAGAAAAATTTTTCACTGAAAGGAAGACTTGAACCAAGGACCTCTCGTATCGCACTTGCTCACGCTATCCACGGGACCACGGCGCTTTTAAGCTCAGACTTTCCTGTGATGTTCCATATCTTGGAGATGGACTACTCAGTTTGTATATTTTGCTTATTTTTTTCATAGTTCCACACAACTTCTTCCTGTTTTCTCGATTGATCTGTGTTCAGTTTTTCAAGGGCTATCCACTGTGCCAACTTATAAGTAAATCTGGGGGGGATGCGATGGGGAGGTTCCCTTGTTAGTATCAAGCACAATCACGCTCTAATGTAGACTGCCACAGCTGGGACAAGTAATGAAAGTTAAGATGTTCCCTAATTAATAAAGTCTTTGTAATTTACTTACGTTAATTGTCTACTCTGATTGCTCTCCCTAGCTCGTACACAACAGTATCCTCTTCTCTGTCCAATTTATTTCATAGAGGATGAAGCCGAACAAAACTGACAAAATCCAGAGGTTTCTCAGGGTTATTTTGCGAGTATTTACGTATGGGGTTCCCGTGGTCTCCCGTGGCTGGTTATAGAGTAATTGATTTCGTATATTTCTTATTCTCATTTATATTTGCTTCTGTATTGCCCTTATAATATATGGGATACAAAGAAAATGCCGACGGTTTGCGCTGTGTGTCTTCTTGGGAATTAATCTTGTTCATTTACTCGTGGTACTTTGTAATGACAATCGTAGTGACGGCTTTTATTACTCTGTGTATTTTGTGTGTACGTTTTGTTGTCTTCTTATTACAAAAGACAGCGTTTTATTGGCAGAACGCTTATGAAGGTCTACTAAAAAGTCTGCAAACAATACGCTTGACGTTCTTCTTTGCGCCGTATGTGATCCGTACCAGACAGGAGTGATGGAGGACATCGAGAAAGTTCAAAGTAGGGCAGATCTTTTTCCTTTCTCGCGAAATAGGGGAGAGGGTGTCACATAGTCGCGAATTGAACAGTGACTCGAATATAGAATAAATTTCCTTTACTTTACGTCTATGGTCACAAATTTTTTGTCCTCAAATTACCGGTTTCGGTCTATAATGGCATCTTCAGATCTGTTTTATAAAAACATGCTCTAATATACCTTTTATAAAACATATCTGAACATGGTCATTATAGACCGAAACCGGTAGTCTGATGACAAAATTTTGTGATCATAGGCGTAAAGTAAAGGAAATTTACGTCACAGACATGATAAGCGAGTTGGGGTGACAAGCAGTAAAACAAAGGCGTTTTCATTTCGGCGAGAACTTTTTACGAAATTTGAATTACCAACTATCTCCTCTTAATGAGAGAATATCTTGTTGACGCCAACCTACCTAGACGCCAAATGTGATCGTAATAAAATAAAAGAAATCAGAGGCCGCACAGAAAGCTTTAAGAGTTCGTTTTTCCCGCGCGCCATTCGAGAATGGAATGGAAGAGAAATAGTCTGAAAGTGGTTTGGAGGAACACTCTGCCCGTTACTTAAATTTGAATTGCATAGTACACACGTAGATTTAAATGTAGAGCTATAGCCGCTGCAGACGTCAAATTGCTTCGCAGCGGTGGCTGAAGAAGGTACATGCAAGTCGGACGGCTCCGACAGAATCTACAGTTGTGCCAAAACACCGAATCCTCCTCACATTGATGATGCAGTTCGAAGACAAATACAAATACTTAGGGTTAGTTCACAAAATGAAGAACCGCGACATCCGCCGCGCCTTCGGAGTCTAAGGGGCCGTCAGAGACCTGCCAACAACAGAAGATCATCGCAGGATGGCAGATGACCCACAGAACAACCTGTCATTCTATACACAGGCTACAATTCCTGAGAATCTACTGAAAATCGTCCTACTTGGGTTGCCATACAAATTCCCGTCGCAGAGTATCAAAAGAATCCTGGATGTGTCGAGATTGCCGGCCGCAGTGGCCGAGCGGTTCTAGGAGTTTCAGTCTGGAACCGCGCGACCGCTACGGTCGCAGGTTCGAATCCTGCCTCGGGCATGGATGTGTCTGTGATGTCCTTAGGTTAGTTAGGTTGAAGTAGTTCTCAGTTCTAGGGGACTGATGACCTAAGATGTTAAGTCCCATAGTGCTCAGAGCCATTTGAACCATTTGAATGTGTCGAGATTCAGAATCAGCATGGTCACCAGGTTGAAACAACCAAAAACTAATTCTGAGGGATGTATGTTCCTTGTAGTCCTCCCGAAAACGGACACCAACAAGAAAATGATTACCTCAATCGCCGAGTGCATAATGACGGTGAAAGGCTGCAAGTAGGCTGTTTAGGTTTTTTGTTGGTAACGCCACGTAGCGCTCTGTATGAAAATCATTGGCTGTGTTGTGTGCAGTCTGTGGCTGGTTTGCATTGTTGGAATATTTGCTATTGTAGTATTGGGCAGTTGGATGTGAACAGCGCGTAGCGTTGCGCAGTTGGAGTTGAGCCGCCATCGGTGGTGGATGTGGGAAGAGAGATGGCAGAATTTTGAGAGCGGACGATCTGGACGTGTGTCCATCAGGAAAAGTAAATTTGTAGTATTGGATATCATGAACTGATACATATATGATGACTTTTGAACGTCATTAAGGTAAATACATTGTTTGTTCTCTATCAAAATCTTTCATCTGCTAACTATGCCTATCAGTAGTTAGTGCCTTCAATAGTTAGAATCTTTTATTCAGCTGGCAGTAGTGGCGCATGCTGTATTGCAGTAGTTTGAGTAACGAAGATTTTTGTGAGGTAAGTGATTCATTATTGTAAGTCAGGGCCATTCTTTTGTAGGGATTATTGAAAGTCAGATTGCGTTGCGCTAAAAAAAATATTGTGTGTCAGTTTAGTAATGATCAGTATAAGTAAAGAGAGAAATGTTTGAGTACGTTCAGTTTTGCTCAGCTGTTTGAAAATCAAATAACGTAGAGGTTTTCCAGCACTGTCATTTATAAAAATTTTCTAAGGGGATGTTTCAATGCCTATGTGCCAAACGTGGTCTGCCCCAAAGCTTTAGGCGCCAGAGGACAGCTCATGACAACAGCCACTGCATCATACCAGAAAGATGTGTGACACATACTGGCTCACACACCAACGAAAACTGCATTCTCAAGAATGGCACTGATGCCCCAACGCGTGTGAACTGCAGTGGTGCGCACTTCACTAGTTGCAGAGGATGCACTGAATACGAGTGCACTGCATCGAGGCACCGAAGAGTCACCTCTACCACACTCAAGAACAGATCTGCTGCACAGATGCCCCATGGCGTATCTCTGCTGCAATGGCAAGAAGATGACGCAGTTGCGGACCCAGCCGGTGACGTCACCAGTCCTTGCTTGCTCAAGAACTGCCTAACTCCAAGGAACCAGTTGTGGACGCGCATCCAAGCGGTATCCCACCACACCTCCATGTGGACCATCAGCCAGTGCCAGAACGAAGAGGCCGTCTTCAAACTAACACAGCACAATATCCAAACACCGCAATCACCAACCACGCCAGTAATGAGCTCCATCCGACAGCAGCACTGCAAAAGCAGGCACAAACTCTCCCACCGAGTACACCTACATCTTGGAAACAGTGAACGAGATGATGTCAACGCTCCTTGAAATTCTCTGAGAGATGAAGCATACCTGTATGGAATCTCTACTGCAGCACAGCAGGCCACCAACGACGCCGCCACTAAACAACAGCAGCCTCGTCCTGGCTCCTAAATACAGAGGGTTGGTGGCCTACGTGTGGAATTCCAAAGGCGAAAAGGGGAGTTTCGTCAGTTCCCAAGAAACTCACTTGATGTGGGCGCGGAATTTCGTGCTGCAAACCCCACACAGGTTAACAGCAGGTGGTGGCATGGCCATTATTTTATTTTCACGGATCGCTGCGACGTAAACAACTATGCTTCCTCCTTCTTCAGACGGCTGAAGCTACGGGGTAGCAGTCGACACGGCCCGTGGTTGGAACAACTTTATTGCTGTATACTACAACCACATAGGTACCGTGGAACCGACAGATTTCGCCACCTTGCTGTCCTTCCCTGGCAGGATCTTCCTCGGGAGCGATGTCGGTGGTAAGCACACGGCTTAGCAGTCCAGAGTATGCAACACAAGCGGAAGATATCTGCTACGAGTCGTAGAGCTACAGCAGGGGACCGCAATTCGACCACATGCTTCGACCATTTTCCCTGCGGCACTAGGCTGACAGTCTGACATCCTCGACTTTGCCATACGAACAAGATACCATATGTGATGTCAGAGAACACTAGGGGCGTTATGTCATCTGACCACGTTTCTGTCGTGTTCGATCGTGACGCCAAAGCCGCTGTTACCCGACGACATGGTATCAGTGTTTATGTCTCCAATTGGGATGTACAGCGTGATTATAATTAAAGTTAAACTTTCAAACCGCAGTAGAAATAACACCACTGGTCAGAACGACATAAAATTGCAACGGAATATCATCGAAAAAAAAAATGGTTCAAATGGTTCTGAGCACTATGGGACTTAACTTCTGAGGTCATCAGTCCCTTAGAACTTAGAACTACTTAAACCTAACTAACCTAAGGACATCACACACATCCATACACGAGGCAGGATTCGAACCTGCGACCGTAGCGGTCGCGCGGTTGCGGACTGTAGCGCCTAGAACCGCTCGGCCACCCCGGCCGGCGAATATCATCGGAGAAGGGGTAAAACGTATGACAGAAGAAAAATAAATAGTTACAAAATGTAGCAATACATGACTCTGCAAGCATCATAATTTAATAGTGGTCGACTAATAATGACAAATGAATCATACAACAATACCTAAGGTGTACGTCTGACGTTAACTGTACTAGTGAGTGTGCATGGGTGTACAGGTGTGATACTGTTAGTTACGTAAACCCATCCACCGCAGCAACGTCATATCACATAGGATGGGAAAAATCGTTTTTTATTTTTTGTCCTGGGGCCAAAAACAGCATAAAAAGCATCACTCACATAGGTTTTTTATTGTCCTGAGGCCAAAAACCGCATAAAAAGCATCAATCACGTCGGGTTTTAACTGTACTGAGGCCAAAAACCAAATAATCACATCGATTTTTAATTGTCCTGAGGCCAAAAACCGCATAAAAAGCAACAATCAAAATCAAATAGATTACTAATTTCCTTGTGGTTGACGCAAAACATGTTCAATATGCTGTCTACTATTTTCTGCAACAAGTTGAAATCCACAACTAATCGAAGTTTTTCCGGAGTCACGTTCAGAATGTGTCGCGCAATGAGTGCCTTCAATACAGCTCAGTTTGCAATCGGAACACTGAACACAACATCTTTCAGATAGCCCCACAGCCAGAAGTCACACGGATCAAGATCAGATGATCGGGACGTCCAGGCTGTGAGGAAATGGCGGCTGATAATTCTAGCATTTCCGAAATGGCGCTTCAGCAGCTGCTTAACTGGATTTGCAATGTGCGGAGGTGCAGCATCTTGCATATAAATGATCACATCCTCACATCCTCCTGTTGGCAAGTTGGAATGTCGTGGTTGCGCAAAAGACACTCATAGCGCTTACCATTGTCGGTACAGGTAACAGGACCAGAAGCACCTGTCTCTTCGAAAAAATATGGCCCTATGGTAAATGATGTCGTAAACCCACACCACACAGTGACCTTTTCAGAATGACGTGGTACTGGTTGATTTGCGTGTGTATTGTCCGTTGCCCATATTCGACAATTCTGTGTATTGAAATATCCTGTCAGATGGAAGTGGGCCTCGTCTGTTCACAAAATCTTTCACAGCCAACCATTGTCCGCTTCCACGCGAGCAAGAAATTTAAAATGGTTCAAATGGCTCTGAGCACTATGGGACTTAACATCTGAGGTCATTAGTCCCCTAGAACTTAGAACTACTTAAACCTAACTAACCTAACGACATCACACACATCCATGCCCGAGGCAGGATTCGAACCTGCGACCGGAGCGGTCACGCGGTTCCAGACTGAAGCGCCTAGACCGCACGGCCACACCGGCCGGCCAAGAAATTTAAAAGCAAAGGTCTCTCTTGCTGGCAGGTCAACAGGAAGCAACTCGTGCACATGGGTAATTTTGAATGGATGGTAAAGAAGGATGTTTCGTAGGATTTTACGCACCGAGCTCATGGGTATGTCCAATGTTCGGGCAATTCACCGTGCACTACACGTTTGAACGCCACCACTCGTCTCCTCCTGCACCGCTGTGGCTACTGCTTCCACTGACGTCGAATCAATTCGTTTCCTCCCTCTACCAGGTTCCACACCAAAAGAACCCGTCTTTTCGAATTTCCGAATCATTTTCTCCACACCCACGCCAGTCATCGGACCAACGCCTTTTTTCAAACCCTTCAGTGTGCGGAACTTCTGCAGAGCGACGTGTGAACCGTCATCATTCTTGTAATACAGCTTTACAAGCAGAGTGCGATCCTGCGTTCAGACAGTCATGACGAACATCGCAGATGCGAAAGGAGGAAAAGCCATGTACCCGGCGTGTTTATACCAACTTCAATTGGTCGTGCGCATAACAGGTGTTTTTATTTATGTATTCTGACACATACAGCGCCATCTATTCTGACACATACAGCGCCATCTATTCATCAATTTTCACACTTTTTTGTCCTCTGCCATACGTTTTCCCCCTTCTACGATAATATTCAATTACAGTTTGACATCATTCTGAGCAGTGGTGTTATTTCTACAGCGTTTTGAAAGTTTAACTTTAATTATAATCACCCCGTATACCTTCAGGAACTTATTGAACCCCTGCATCAAATGCCGGATGCAGCGATGCTGGGAATAGAGGCAGCACTATACCATTTCACTGGTGGCATACTGCAAGCAGTCATCAATACCATGCCTGGAAGTGGGGAAGAAGACATTCAGTAAAGATCGCTGATGCCGCCGCAACATCTGTTGCAATCAATCGCAGAGAAGACCTGCGTCTTCCGTGCATGGCAGTCGAAATGTAAGCTTACCACCAAGAAATTGTTAAATCGTCTGCTGCTGGAAGTCAAATAGGCAACTGAAGATCCCTAAAACCGGTTTTGGTCATACCTAGTATCAACACTACGCAATGAAGCCAACACTGCTTGGAAAGAGACGCAGCGTTTCCTCCACAAGACCTGCAGAATACTTCCAGTCAAGGTGAGCAACGTCATCATCAGCAAACCGGACGCCAAGGCTGATGCCCTGGCAGATATGTTTGCTGAGAAATTCAGCCTGGTGGAAGAACCCTCCGACGTTGCACACAATGTGTTGGTCGACGAGTGGCTCTCAGTATACCTGGTGGCATGGGAAGAGGGCAACCACATAGACTCCATCACAGCAAAAGAGGTCCCACAGGAGCTCCAGAGGTTCAACACACGTAATGCTGAAAGGGTCGACCTGCTGACAAATCAGATGCTCAGACAACTTCCACACATTGCTAAAGAGAAGATTTCGGTCGAATTTAATGCAGTTCTATGGTTTGGAATATACCTGGAAGCTTAGTGGCACATGTAGGTCGTGGAAATTCCCAAATCGTGGAAGGACTCATGGTCCTCCAGAAGCTATCACACCTGCCTCCCGCACTTTCCTAAATTTTTGGAGCAGCTGCACCTGAAGAGGCTGCAGGAATTTATTCAGGACGAACAGCTCCTTCCTGATGAGCAGTTCGGATGCTGGCGGGGCCAGACTACGATACACCAACTGATGTGACTTTCAGAGAAAGTTATGGAGGCTTTACTACTCGACGTTTCCCAGGCCTCTGATACTGTGTGGCGTGAGGGCTTGCCCTACAAATTTCTCATCCTTGAAGTCTCGTTTCACATGTCCAGCTGCTCCAATCCTACCAGCAGTTGCGGTCCTTCCACGTCCGCACTGTATCAGGACTGTCTACACATCGGGTCATCCGCGTCAAAGTCACACAGGTCTCTGTACTAAGTAACAGCAGGAGCATCCACCCCGCCCCCATACTCCAACAACAACTACAATGAGAATGGATAAACCCAGCCTCTGGGTCACCTCTTCAAAGACATCCATTTCCATGCAACAGGAGGACTGTGCCAGATGTACACAGTTCCTAGCCCACGATGAATATTGCCAGCAGATGATGGGCTCGCCATTCGCATGATGCTTCTGCGATCGCCCATTGATTATGAAGTTATCGCTTGGGTCAACACTGCGGAACAGCACGTCGGTCGGCCCCAGTGTGTCGAAAACAGGAGGTGCACAGGCTGCCAGACTATCCAACGAAGAAAGTTCACCAGATGGCATGTGCCCCGCACTTACAGGAGCTCTTCCGTACAATGTCACGAGCCTTCTTCTAGAAGGCAGACGACTCCCACAACAGACACGTCCAAGTGCTGGCATACAAAGATCACCGGCACGCTAGTACCTATTGTCTAGACCTGCTTCACACTTAAAGTGTTAGCAAGTAACATATAGAATACAAGAAAATAAAAAGGATGAAAATGGCAGCCGCGCATGAAGTGAAACCAAGGACAACCCGAAGATGGGAGAAACAACCGAAAAATTTATCTTCATTATAGTCTGGGAAAATCTAAATCAGTAAAGATCTCTTAGTTGCATGGACGGGGAATCATTCTAATGACGACACGGAGCGCAGTTGAGGTAATCGACAGACATAAGGGACTTTGGCAAACGGCAGATTGTCACGAACCGGAGCCTGGGAACGAACATCGCCGAAATGGCGTAGCTGATCGGCTGTTCAAGTGCTAATGTCGAGAACATCTCTAGACAGGGACTAAAGTACGGTGACACCACGAGTAGGCGACAATGCGTTAGATTTCTACGTCTCATAGGACGTGGGGGTGACTTACCCGCTCTTTATAGAGGAATAGGTGGCGAAATGTCGCAGGTCTGACTGATCAGAAAGCTCGCTCAGGCAACAGAGTGTCGGAGCACACAGTTCCACGCACACTGTTGAACATGTAACTCCATAACGGACGACCCATTTATGTTCCCACGTTGACCCAACGGCATTGTCAGTTATGGTTGCAGTGGTCATGGGATCATAGAGATTGTACCTCGGATTAATGCAAACGTGTTGCCTGGTCGGATGAATCACGTTTCTTGTTACACAAAATGTTCAAATGTGTGTGAAATCTTATGGGACTTAACTGCAAAGGTCATCAGTCCCTAAGCTTACACACTACTTAACCTAAATTATCCTAAGGACAAACACACACACCCATGCCCGAGGGAGGACTCGAACGTCCCCCGGGACCAGCCGCACAGTCCATGACTGCAGCGCCCCGGACCGCTCGGCTAATCCCGCGCAGCTTTCTTGTTACACCAGGTCGATGATGACCTGATATATCGTCACCCTAGCGAACCGCTGCTCGAAACATACACTATGCCACTGACATAGCCCGGTGGAGGCTGTATAATAGGGGACATTTGCCAGAGTCTTCCACGTAACCAGTGGTAATAATTGAAAGCACTATGACAGCAAGGAACTATGTTAACATTATGGAGGACCACTTGCAGCGCTTCGTTCCTGATGTCTTCTCCGACAGCGATGGTACCTTCCAACGGATAACACTGCTCAACAGTCATTTTAGCATCTGGTGTCTGATGTATCGGTTCCTATGTATTTTTGGATGTAGATAAAAAATGGTCCCTGTAAATTTGGTATCGCGTATGGTTTACGAGATATTTAAAATTGTGTTCCTTTTTCTCAATTTTTCAGTCGACTTTGTCATTTTTTTTGTAATAAAAATATTTCAAGTTGCTTGTCTGCATACTGGATAATAAAAATTCAGTGTTTGTGTGTGTGCATACTGATGTGAAAGGTTTGATGCAAGATTTGAGCCTTCAGCATAACCTTGACGATTAATAATTGTTTATTGACGTCTCTTAAAGTATCTTCAAAGCATAATGGTAACAAAACCTTTGTGAGTACATTTCACTCATTCTGTAGATTTTGTTAATATTTGTCACATTTTGGAAATACAGTCGATAATTTATTATTATTATTATTTATCTACAAATCTGACGTGATGGAGAAAATCTGCCGGACAGTCTCTCCGAGCGGTTCTAGGCGTTTCAGTTTGGAACCACGCGACCGCTATGGTTCGAATCCTGCTTCGGGCGTAAATGTGTGTGATGTCCTTAGGTTATTTAGGTTGAAGTAGTTCTAAGTTTTAGGGGGCTGATGACCTCAGATGTTAAGTCCCATAGTGCTCAGAGCCATTTGAACCATTTTTGGAGAAATTCTAGTCTCACTTCTGAAAGCAGCATCCTGAAATTAAGAAAATCTGTCCACTTAGAAAGCAATTACAGGAGAAGAGTTTGTTCGATGACCAGAGTAATTATTCGTGTCACAAGGTCAGAATCGTAGTACAGAGGTTTGAGGAGCATAATAGTAAACTCACGTTGATATCTTGGTCACCAAATTGGCCTGAACTGAAGCCAATGAAATACATCTGGGACGCTGTAGGTAGCCCACAACCAACAGGTCCGTAATTTACGGGAACTGCGTGACTTTCGCGTAGTCACATATCTTCCGAAGCTAGGGACATTTCAAATTACGCCCCGCAATAATAGACGCTATGTGGTACTCCAAAGGTGGACCAGCACCCTATTAAGCAGGTGTCCAAAGTTTTGGCTCATCAGTACGTACACATCAATGTTTCAAAACTGTAACATGATATTTAACAACTGTGGCAGGGCATTAAAATTTTTAACTTGTTTCATTACGATACAGTTGTAGGGAAGCAGCCTACTCACGCTGTAATAAATTCACATCAGTCTTTCCATTGTGTGCCAGCCAGTCCGCTGTAACTAGCTCTGAAGTCATAAATGTTGCGCAATACTTTAAAAATCATGTAAATAACCTGAAACGGTTCTAGCATGTCAGGAATAATACTAAATCAATATGTGTTGAATGTCAGTTCAATAACTTTAACCATTTTCGAAATTTGGATGTTTTTCTGTAAAAATCATTGGCGCAACAGAAAAGAGCTAGAGGCTCAAAAATTTATATTTAAATTCCTTTTTCATAATAATTTAATAGAAACAGTACTTTGGATTTCACAAATTAAAATTTTAGTGGAAATTCATGGTTCTCTGGTTTTTGTCTTAAAAATTAAGGAAGCAAGATAGATTAAGTAGGCTAATAAATAAGGCTAGGATGTTTAAATTTAAGTAGAAGGGAGATCCGCTATAATCATAAAGATGTGAGAAGTTGAATAACTATAAAACTATAGCGATAGCAAATCTCCAAAGGGCAAGTTCAGAGCTCGTCTACTGCATGTAGTGTAATTAAATTAATTCTCTCGCCCAAAATTATTGACTTAGCCACGTCAGATTTTTATTATGATTACTTACCTGTGTGCTGAATGCACATTTAAATTGAGAGCTTCATCTGCCATCAGCAAAGGAAGCAATGATTTATTCAATAACTTAATTTGGTGAATTACTAGCCCAGCGGCTAGTCGGGAGAGCCGATTTGATCAGGCGTTCCCTTAGCCGTCCGCACCGCGGCTTTATATATAAGAACCCTGCGCGAGGAAGTAAGGCCCCAGTTCTCTCCAGACGCTGAATAGCACACCAACTGTGTCGGGAGTCGCGTCGCGTCGGTATCATTGCTATAAACAGCCTCGGATGCCGTATTAAGTTACTCGGGATACGCGTAACCATGAAATCATTTCGAGTGAAGTGTTAATTCTGGGATGACTTTAATTATCTATCTTCAGTTTGCGTATGTCGTATTTTCACGTGCCGCCGCGGGACAGACATTCTACCATTAGTTAGCGTGGCGTTTGATGACATTATCATCAAATTATGGCGAGCATTCATTTAAACATTTAATTTGAACAGTTATAGTTGCATCAGCGCATTAGACTCTGAACTGCTCTGTTAGTCAGATTGTGTGGATTCTTTTTTTTCATCTGTGACTTTCAGAATACAGAGAACGTTTTTTCACGATCGTTTTTGATTATGAATCCCAGACGATCTCCTAATTCCTCAGAGCTATAAGCTGTAGCTATAAGTGTGTTTCTCAGATGAAGTGGGCACCAGGAATTCTAATTACAGACTTCACGTTTTGTTAATCACTTTCTGGTTGCCAAAATTGTAGTTAGAGAGCCAGTGTTGAGGACGGCAAAACAACAGCATAAATAATAGGAACATTTATATCAACAATAATTCTACCCGCAGCCCCACATATGGTTAATCGGCCGGGAAATGCATCTTTTCTACATTACAATTCTACATTATTAAATATAACAACATTAATTCCACCCGCCGCCCCACACAGTGCAAAGAATATTCGATGTTTCAAACCTTCCCTACATCATTTATATTTTACGTTACTGTTTTACTACCGCACACAAGAGATCCATCAGGTTCTTTCCATATTACATCATATTATTACGTAGTAATGTACTGGCCGAGCGAAGTGGCCGTGTGGTTCTAGGCGCTGCAGTCTGGAATTACGAGACCGCTACGGTCGCAGGTTCGAATCCTGCCTCGGGCATGGATGTGTGTGATGTCCTTAGGTTAGTTAGGTTTAACTAGTTCTAAGTTCTAGGGGACTAATGACCTCAGAAGTTGAGTCCCATAGTGCTCAGAGCCATTAGAACCATTTAGTAATGTACTGCAGTTTTGGTCAACATATGCTACAATTTATTCGCCATAATGACTGAGCCGTTATCCCGACTACCACACAGCTGGGTTCGATCCCCAGTGCTACCAGCCGCCTTTCATTCGTGAGAGGAGTAGATCTATGTCGACTGAACTTCGTGAAGTAACGTGAAGAGCTGTCTAAGAAAAAGTAGTGTGTCTGGTTTCGAAAGCTGACATTAACCACCGGGAGAGCGGTCTGCTGGCCACATCATCCATCGGAGAATAGCCGTCGGATGAAGTAAGGCTTATCGACAAGTCAATGGACTTCAGCGCCACAGAATTTATTCCATCATTTAGATTGCAATTACAGACTACACTCTCAGTTAATCTGTGGTTTCATTTTGCCTTTCCTCTACTACGTGGTCTGTACAAATTCTGGTTGTATTAATACACTACTGGCCGTAAAAATTGCTACACCACGACGATGACGTACTACAGACGCGAAATTTAACAGACAGGAAGACGACGCTGTGATTCGCAAATGATTAGCTTTTCAGAGCATTCACACAAGGTTGGCGCCGGTGGCGACACCTACAACGTGCTGACATGAGGAAAGTTTCCAACCGATTTCTCATACACAAACAGCAGTTGCCCGGCGTTGCCTGGTGAAACGTTGTTGAGATGCCTCGTGTAACGAGGAGAAATGCGTACCATCACGTTTCCGACTTTGATAAAGGTCGGATTGCAGTCTATCGCGATTGCGGTTTATCGTATCGCGACATCGCTGCTCGCGTTGGTCGAGATCCAATGACTGTTAGCAGAATCGGTGGGTTCAGGAGAGTAATACGGAACGCCGTGCTGGATACCAACGGTCTCGTATCAGTCGAGATGACAGGCATCTTATCCGCATGGCTGTAACGGATCGTGCAGCCACATCTCGATCCCTGAGTCAACAGATGGGGACGTTTGCAAGACAACAACCATCTGCACGAACAGTTCGACGACGTTTGCAGCAGCATGGACTATCAGCTCAGAGACGACGGCTGCGGTTACCCTTGACGCTGCATCACAGACAGGACAGGAGCACCTGCGATGGTGTGCTCAACGACGAACCTGGGTGCACGAATGGCAAAATGTCATTTTTTTTTCGGATGAATCCAGGTTCTGTTTACAGCATCATGATGGTCGCATCCATATTCGGCGACATCGCGGTGAACGCACATTGGAAGCGTGTATTCGTCATCGCCATACTAGCGTATCACCCAACGTGATGGTATGGGGTGCCATTGGTTACACGTCTCGGTCACCTCTTGTTCGCACTGACGGCACTTTGAACAGTAGACGTTACATTTCAGATGTGTTACGACCCGTGGCTCTACCCTTCATTCCATCCCTGCGAAACCCTACATTTCAGCAGGATAATGCACGACCACATGTTGCAGGTCCTGTACGGGCCTTTCTGGATACAGCAAATGTTCGACTGCTGCCCTGGCCTACACATTCTCCAGATCTCTCACTGAAAACATCTGGTCAATGGTGGCCGAGCAACTGGCTCGTTACAATACGCCAGTCACTACTCGTTGTTCTGTGTACTGTTTTCTCAGGATCTATGCACCCAAATTGCGTGAAAATGTAATCACATGTCAGTTCTAGTACGAGGGCAGTTCAATAAGTAATGCAACACATTTTTTTTCTGAAACAGGGGTTGTTTTATTCACCATTGAAATACACCAGGTTATTCCCCAATCTTTTAGCTACACAACACTATTTTTCAACGTAATCTCCATTCAATGCTACGGCCTTACGCCACCTTGAAATGAGGGCCTGTATGCCTGCACGGTACCATTCCACTGGTCGATGTCGGAGCCAACGTCATACTGCATCAATAACTTCTTCATCATCCGCGTAGTGCCTCCCATGGATTGCGTCCTTCATTGGGCCAAACATATGGAAATCCGACGGTGCGAGATCGGGGCTGTAGGGAGCATGAGGAAGAACAGTCCACTGAAGTTTTGTGAGTTCCTCTCGGGTGCGAAGACTTGTGTGAGGTCTTGCGTTGTCATGAAGAAGGAGAAGTTCGTTCAGATTTTTGTGCCTACGAACACGCTGAAGTCGTTTCTTCACTTTCTGAAGAGTAGCACAATACACTTCAGAGTTGATCGTTTGACCATGGGGAAGGACATCGAACAGAATAACCCCTTCAGCGTCCCAGAAGACTGTAACCATGACTTTACCGGCTGAGGGTATGGCTTTAAACTTTTTCTTGGTAGGGGAGTGGGTGTGGCGCCAGTCCATTGATTGCCGTTTTGTTTCAGGTTCGAAGTGATGAACCCATGTTTCATCGCCTGTAACAATCTTTGACAAGAAATTGTCACCCTCAGCCACATGACGAGCAAGCAATTCCGCACAGATGGTTCTCCTTTGCTGTTTATGGTGTTCGGTTAGACAACGAGGGAACCAGCGGGAACAAACCTTTGAATATCCCAACTGGTGAACAATTGTGACAGCACTACGAACAGAGATGTCAAGTTGAACACTGAGTTGTTTGATGGTGATCCGTCGATCATCTCGAACGAGTGTGTTCGCACGCTCCGCCATTGCAGGAGTCACAGCTGTGCATGGCCGGCCCGCACGCGGGAGATCAGACAGTCTTGCTTGACCTTGCGGCGATGATGACACACGCTTTGCCCAACGACTCACCGTGCTTTTGTCCACTGCCAGATCACCGTAGACATTCTGCAAGCGCCTATGAATATCTGAGATGCCCTGGTTTTCCGCCAAAAGAAACTCGATCACTGCCCGTTGTTTGCAACGCACATCCGTTACAGACGCCATTTTAACAGCTCCGTACAGCGCTGCCACCTGTCTGAAGTCAATGAAACTACACGAGACGAAGCGGGAATGTTTGAAAATATTCCACAAGAAATTTCCGGTTTTTTCAACCAAAATTGGCCGAGAAAAAAAATGTGTTGCATTACTTATTGATCTGCCCTCGTATAATATATTTGTCCAATGAATACCCGTTTATCATCTGCATTTCTTCTTGGCGTAGCAATTTTAATGGCCAGTAGTGTAGTTTGCTAAGAGCTGGAACTTGACACATGAAAGCCGACATCTCGGATATGGTTACACCAAACACCGAACTTCACTATGCAGCCAGGGCCCGAAAACGCATCCAGTTGACCTCTGCTTCGTTCTGCTCTAGACTTATTCAAAAACTGCCGAAACGTTTACCTTTCAAAGCTACTAGGTTTCCTCTCGTCTTCGTGATCGTTATATTGAATTGGCAAAATGTATGACAAAGAGCCAGTCAGCACATCAAATGGAAAATATTGTTTATTTCTTTCAGGATTTCCTCGCCGCTGTTCAGAGATTGTACTCCCCCGCACACAACTGTGTCATCAGCAAACGATATCAGTATGCTTCCCATACTGCATCACTGGTGGTATAGTTGTACATTCCACGCGTAATCTTTCTTGCGAATATGCTCTTGTCTTTCAAATCCTGTCTTCTATCAGCTGAAACTTATTACACCCAGTCACATGTGAAATAAAATATTCAGGATGCTAACTTGTTCATTATCAATCGGTAATGTGGAGCAGTGTCTAACGGTCTCCGAAATGCATATCCATTCGCTTGCGGCCATGGTTTACTGAAAGTGGTGTGTGTGTGTGTGTGTGTGTGTGTGTGTGTGTGTGCGTGTGTGTGTGTGTGTGTGTGTGTGTGTGTGTTATGAGGAGAGGGAATGGCATCGCACGGAAATGATGCTTCTACACTGTGCTGATTTTTTAATCCAAACACATCCTTGTACAGAAATCTCATTATACTAAATTCAAAAAGCATATTCTTAGATCCTGACTGTAGTCACACTGCAGGGGTATCCGTCCATAATGTTTTGTATCTGTTTTTACCCTTCTCATAGGCGTAATAGATACTACATTCTTCTAGTTGTTTGGACTGTTTGCAACGTGAGAGATTCCATATAAACGTAATTTAAGAAAGGTGCTACATCTATAACCTATTCAAGTGAACTATAGCGACAATCATGTCATCGAATAACTTCCTATCTGTTCCAGTATTTTCAGATGCATTTGACCATCTGTGCAGTGGTTAAAAACGGCCTTCAACAGTTAATGATTTTTTTAAAACATTAAATCTAATATTTAACTTCTGTTGTTTTGTTTTCTGTCTCAGTGTGTGTGTAGAGACTGAATGGGAATTCTATATACACCCAAAATAATTTCTATAGGATGTGGTGGAGTGGAGTTTCGTAGCTGAAACTCTTCACCAGCAGATCCGAGGAGATTTTGACTGCTGAGTCCTCACAACGTAATCTTTCTACAGCGCTTGTTCGCTGACTGTCACGTAACGAAATGCGGTGAAGAGTTGGAACAGATCCTACTCATATTTGATGTCGACCCCGCGTATCAGTGAGATTTTTACTAACGAGGGGAAAACTGCATGTGAGTGCGTAAGGTATAGATCCGCCGGTCTGCATCGGCACTTTCTCGTGACAGATCATTGTCTTCAAGTGGTTCACTATGGGCCTCAACATCTGAGGTCATCAGTCCCCTAGAACTTAGAACTACTTAAACCTAACTAACCTAAGCACATCACACACATCCGTGTCCGAGGCAGGATTCGAACCTACGACCGTAGCGGTCGCGCGGATACAGACTGAAGCGCCTAGAACCGCTCGACCACACCGGCCGGCGCTCGTTGTCTTTGATTCAGTGCAACCGGTGCCCTAGGTTTCAGGGGCGTCGAACATATTAGGGGCTAAATCCGGGGACCGATTCGTCAGTGCGTCCTTTATTTCAATTCAAAACCACATTCCGAAAGCCGTTCGCTGCTGGGAATAATCAACTTGGCACCCTCAAACCTAAGAGCACAACTACGAGAGAATTACAATTCTAGGGTGCCACCGAATTATTAGAAACAGATTTCAGGTAGGGAACCCAATAATGAAACCAATGCAGAATGAAAATAACGTTGAAGAAGAAACGTGCACATAAAAGATTTGGACTATACAGCGTCCAGGCGCTACATTATTGCCGAATAACTACGCATGGACGTAAGGGTTCGGAAATATATTGAACGGTGTAAATCTTGGTACACAGTAACAAACAGTGACACTTTGGGAAAAAATATGGTATTTCGTTATATTTATTTTTCATACAATACACCGGAAGTGTTAAAATTGTTTTATTGTTCATTTTCTGTTATATAAATCACACGATTTACTCAACAATCGCTACCTGGTGTTCATAAGATGGATAATATTAATATGGATATGTCACTTGAGCGTGGGTTTCAGATGTGGCTTACCAGCCCTGCTTTCGACAGCTATGTAAGAGGACGTTGTTATTTTTTCACTATCGTTTCAAATGGCTCTAAGCACTATGGGACTTAACATCTGAGGTCATCAGTCCCCTAGACTTATAACTACTTAAACCTAACTAACCTAAGGACATCACACGCATCCATGCCCGAGGTAGGATTCGAACCTGCGGCCACAGCAGCAGCGCGGTTCTGGACTGAAGCGCATAGAACCTCTCGGCCACAACGGTTGGCCCGCTATCGGAGATAACGTTTTATTAACGAATAAATTCTAATAGTCATATGAAGTGACGTCCGTCTAGAAGTTCCTCGTACTGATATTGTCCAAAAATTGAGAAATACCATCAGAAATAAGTATTTGAACATAAATGTAGATGCTAGCCATGCCTGCAGGTTGTGCTGTTACACGAGTATCTGACCACGAACTGCAGCTGTGGGCCGGCCGTTGCGGCCGAGCGGTTCTAGGCCCTACAGTCTAGAACCGCGCGACCGCTACGGTCGCAGGTTCAAATCCTGCCTCGGGCATGGATGTGTGTCATGTCCTTAGGTTAGTTAGGTTTAAGTAGTTCTAAGTTCTAGTGGACTGATGACCTCAGAAGTTAAGTCCCATAGTGCTCAGAGCCATTTTTTTGCAGCTGTGCAATGCCCTTAATGTGTTGTACTAAAGCAGAGTTATTAAACAAGGTTTTCGGAAACTCCGTCACCAAAGAAGACGAAGTAAATGTTCCTAAATTAAAATCAAGAACAACTGCCAATATGATAAACACGGAAGTAGATATCCTCGGAGTAGCAAAACAGCTTAAATCACTTAATAAAGGACAGTCCTTCGGTACTGATTGAATACCAGTCAGATTCCTTTCAGAGTAAGCTGATTATATACAACCGCTCGCTCACACAAAGAGCCATACCTAAAGACTGGAAAATTGCTGACCTAAAAACTGGAAAATTGCCGAAGTCACACCAGTATCAAAAAAGGGAAATAGGAGTAATCCGCTGAAATACAGGCCCATGTCACTACCGCCGATTTGCAGTAGAGTCTTGGAACATATACAGTGTTCAAACATTATGAATTACCTCGAAGAAAATGATTTATTGACACATAGCATGGATTAAGATAATATCGTTCTTGTGGAACACAACTGGCTCTTTATACTCAAGAAGCAATGAGTGCTATCGACAGGGAATGGCAAATTGATTCATTATTTTTAGATTTCCAGTAGGCTTTCCACGCCGTTCCTCACAAGCGTCTTCTAACTGGATTCGTGATTTCCTGTCAGAAATGTCACAGTTCGTAATAATACACGGAAACTCAACGAGTAAAACAGAAGTAATGTCCGCCGTTCCACAAGGAAGTGTTATAGGCCCTCTATTGTTCCTGATCAATATTAACGACATAGTAGACAATCTGAGTAGCCCTATTAGATTGTTTGCGGATGATGCTGTCATTTACCGTCTTGTAAAGTCATCAGATGACCAAAACGAGTAGCAAAAAGATTTAGATAAGATATCTCTATGGTGCGAAATATGGCAATTGACCCTGAATAAAGAAAAGTGTGAAGTTATTCACATGAGTACTAAAAGAAATCCGCTAAATTTGTATTACGCAATAAGTCACACAAATCTTAAGGCTGTAAATTCAACTAAATACTTTGGGATTAGAATTACAAATAACCTAATGTTGTGGGTAGAGCAAACAAAAGAGTGCGAGTCATTGGCAAAACACTTTGAAAGGTCTCTGTTGGATTCTTTTCATGTTAATTTCTTAAATCTGTTGTCATTTACGGCATAAATTCCTCTTCTAAATTTACTGTGGTGTTTCTGACTATCTGGGAGGAGACTGAGCAGTGAAACGTGTTACTTTTACACATAAACAAGAACGATCTGTCACACTACTACACTTTAAAACACAGTTTATATATAATTCATGTCTACATCTACATCTACATCCATACTCCGCAAGCCACCTGACGGTGTGTGGCGGAGGGTACCCTGAGAACCTCTATCGGTTCTCCCTTCTATTCCAGTCTCGTATTGTTCGTGGAAAGAAGGATTGTCTGTATGCTTCTGTGTGGGCTCTAATCTCTCTGATTTTATCCTCATGGTCTCTTCGCGAGATATACGTAGGAGGGAGCAATATACTGCTTGACTCATCGGTGAAGGTATGTTCTCGAAACATTAACAAAAGCCCGTACCGAGTTACTGAACGTCTCTCCTGCAGAGTCTTCCACTGGAGTTTATCTATCATCTCCGTAACGCTTTCGCGATTACTAAATGATCCTGTAACGAAGCACGCTGCTCTCCGTTGGATCTTCTCTATCTCTTCTATCAAACCTACCTATTTGGCACGGATCCCACACCGCTGAGCAGTATTCAAGCAGTGGGCGAACAAGCGTACTGTAACCTACTTTGTTTTCGGATTGCATTTCCTTAGGATTCTTCCAATGAATCTCAGCCTGGCATCTTCTTTACCGACGATCAACTTTATATGATCATTCCATTTTAAATCACTCCTAATGTGTACTCCCAGATAATTTATAGAATTATCTGCTTCCAGTTGCTGACCTATTATTTTGTAGCTAAATGATAAGGGATCTATCTTTCTATGTCACACAGTCTCATACGGAACCTACATCTGCTTTCTTTCATATACTGTATATGATAAGATACTGTCATCCCCCTTCCCTTCCGTGTGAGAGGATGAATGAGTAAATGTATTTCTAGTTGCATGCTTGATGGTAGCAGACAAGCCTGTCTGCTAGAGAACACTAGGACCAACGTCGGAACAGGTAGCTACGCTTTCTAAAAGCAGAGAGGTTTCTATTCTTAGTATGGTCCTGTCCATCCCTTGTCATGTTGGCACAGGAAGCTGCCTCTCTGGTCACTTCCGTTTGTATCTGTTAAGCACGCTCGGTAGGAGCGCAGGTCAGTCTGTCCGCGGCGAGCGTCTGAAGTGGTAAGATCTCTGGCTAAGCGCGTGTCTGCTAAGTCCGTAGGACAATGGAT
Source organism: Schistocerca americana (assembly GCF_021461395.2). NCBI lineage: Eukaryota > Metazoa > Arthropoda > Insecta > Orthoptera > Acrididae > Schistocerca > Schistocerca americana. Next base: position 538,538,454 of record NC_060130.1, read on the forward strand.
TTCTTAAGTTCAGCCTAAGTGAAAATTCAATCACCTTTATTTCAGGTTTAGCTCTAAAATATCTAATGTTATCTTAAATTGCAATGCAGTGTAATTCGAGTGTGAAGTTCGGAATATCTTCCGGTAGTTGCTTTGTCACTTTTTTGTGAGTAAAGTGGAACCACGTGTTGATCAGTAACTCTAACTAAGATCATCAATCTTAAATGCGAATGTGCGTGAGATTATAACGTCTCGTCTTGACAATATTTTTCAATATAGCAACTTTTCTTTATGTTCAACCCACGTGGGGTGTACTTTGTGAGACCAGTACCACGTGCTTATACAGTTGTTTGGCCCATCAGGTTAATAGTAAGACGATAGTAACCAGTTTGAGGTTTTTCTTTTGTAAATTGCATTTCGATGTAATTTATTTTAATTGTCAAAATTATTGTGGAGTTACACTTTTTGTGTAAACCAAGTTGACCACGTGGAGCATGTGGTGTAAGCATCAAAGTAGCCCTTAGCTATTCTTTTCGGGAAGATTTCACAGAGAGTTACTATGAATTTAGTATACCAGTGTGTGGTAATTTCATGACGGACAGGATTGCGCTTCGAACGTAACTTCTTTGGGTGAAAATTGAATCGGTTGGTTGTGGTTAATTTCCTCTTGTATATGTTTCAACGTTCTTTGTGTGTTATTTTATAAATGAGGTATTGTATGTAGTCTCCCAATCTTGGCTCCCTATTTGATGTGTTCCATAAGATTACAAACTCACATTTACGCAATCCTAAATAAGGCACCAGTTTAGTTATGAATCAAGTTTGATATGCTGAAATTTTAACGGAACAATGATCAATGTTAAAATAAATGTCCAAATATAAACTGATATATATATATATATATATATATATATATATATATATATATATATATACACTCCTGGAAATGGAAAAAAGAACACATTGACACCGATGTGTCAGACCCACCATACTTGCTCCGGACACTGCGAGAGGGCTGTACAAGCAATGATCACACGCACGGCACAGCGGACACACCAGGAACCGCGGTGTTGGCCGTCGAATGGCGCTAGCTGCGCACCATTTGTGCACCGCCGCCGTCAGTGTCAGCCAGTTTGCCGTGGCATACGGAGCTCCATCGCAGTCTTTAACACTGGTAGCATGCCGCGACAGCGTGGACGTGAACCGTATGTGCAGTTGACGGACTTTGAGCGAGGGCGTATAGTGGGCATGCGGGAGGCCGGGTGGACGTACCGCCGAATTGCTCAACACGTGGGGCGTGAGGTCTCCACAGTACATCGATGTTGTCGCCAGTGGTCGGCGGAAGGTGCACGTGCCCGTCGACCTGGGACCGGACCGCAGCGACGCACGGATGCACGCCAAGACCGTAGGATCCTACGCAGTGCCGTAGGGGACCGCACCGCCACTTCCCAGCAAATTACGGACACTGTTGCTCCTGGGGTATCGGCGAGGACCATTCGCAACCGTCTCCATGAAGCTGGGCTACGGTCCCGCACACCGTTAGGCCGTCTTCCGCTCACGCTCCAACATCGTGCAGCCCGCCTCCAGTGGTGTCGCGACAGGCGTGAATGGAGGGACGAATGGAGACGTGTCGTATTCAGCGATGAGAGTCGTCTCTGCCTTGGTGCCAATGATGGTCGTATGCGTGTTTGGCGCCGTGCAGGTGAGCGCCACAATCAGGACTGCATACGACCGAGGCACACAGGGCCAACACCCGGCATCATGGTGTGGGGAGCGATCTCCTACACTGGCCGTACACCACTGGTGATCGTCGAGGGGACACTGAATAGTGCACGGTACATCCAAACCGTCATCGAACCCATCGTTCTACCATTCCTAGACCGGCAAGGGAACTTGCTGTTCCAACAGGACAATGCACGTCCGCATGTATCCCGTGCCACCCAACGTGCTCTAGAAGGTGTAAGTCAACTACCCTGGCCAGCAAGATCTCCGGATCTTTCCCCCATTGAGCATGTTTGGGACTGGATGAAGCGTCGTCTCACGCGGTCTGCACGTCCAGCACGAACGCTGGTCCAACTGAGGCGCCAGGTGGAAATGGCATGGCAAGCCGTTCCACAGGACTACATCCAGCATCTCTACGATCGTCTCCATGGGAGAATAGCAGCCTGCATTGCTGCGAAAGGTGGATATACACTGTACTAGTGCCGACATTGTGCATGCTCTGTTGCCTGTGTCTATGTGCCTGTGGTTCTGTCAGTGTGATCATGTGATGTATCTGACCCCAGGAATGTGTCAATAAAGTTTCCCCTTCCTGGGACAATGAATTCACGGTGTTCTTATTTCAATTTCCAGGAGTATATATATATATATATATATATATATATATATATATATATATATATATATATATATCACCGGTTACCGTAAAATGAGTACTAAAAGATTATGATTAATTTTGGTCTGGTTGGGAATTTGGTAAGCTAGACTGGATATCTGGTGAAACAGTGGTGCAGTAATGCAAGGTTAACTTCCTCAGATAGCTCACAGCTTTTAATCCACTTTTATGGTCTTGAATATCAGCACCGCTTTCAGAACGAATTAATGCAACAACATTACAACTTAGAAGGTGCAACAGATTTACTAAAGTGACTGCTTACACCGCGCTTGTCGGCCCTATCCTGGAGTACTTCTGTGCTGTGTGGGGTCCGTATTAGATGGGACAGACGCATCGCGAAATAGGAGAGATAGTGCCACGGACATAATACGTGAACTGGAGTGGCCCGCGCGTCGTTCGAGAGAGGAACGGTAGAGAGACAGCTTGAAGGTGGTTCATTAAACCCTCTGCCAGGTGCTTTATTGTGAGCAGCAGAGTAATCACGTAGATGTAGATGTAGATGTATCAGGCGTCGTTATAACAGTGATGTGTGTAGTTTTTAGTGCATTATGTCCGAGCTAAATGACTTCGAACGCGGAAAAATTGTTGGTGTTCATAGATTGGATGCTTCCGTAACCATATTAGACGAAGTGTATGGTATTTCAAGGCACCGTATCGAAGACTTATACTAAGTACAGGGGAAGCGGAAGAACCCCAGCCCTTAAGTAACAACATGGACAATAGTGTGCGTAGAGTGATCAGGACAGGCCGTCATTGAAGAGTATTCTGACGGAAAATAAGAAGACGACAGCTGTAAAAGTCACCACATAATTGAATGTCGCATTCATGAACCCTGTCAGCACCAAAACAACACGAAGGGTGCTCCATAACCAGGGAATTACAAGGTGAGCTGGAATCCCGAAAGCACTCACCAGTGACGAAAATGCCTATAGCAGGAAAACGTGATGCTCAAGCCATAAAACCTAGACTATGAAGCAAATGAGGAAAGTCATTTGATAGGATGAATCTTATTTCACACTGTTTGCAACTCCTGACGGAGTTTACGTCCAAAGAGTGAAACGTGACGTGGGTTCGGTGACGATTTGGGCAGCCATATTGCGATATTCCATTGGCTCCATGGTTACTCTGCAAAGCCACGTAATTGCCGAGAGTTATATGTGTAGTGTCCGGCCCACTCGTTTAATATAGGGTGCCTAGGAAACTGTTTTCTCGGATAGCTAGACAACAGTTCAAACAAATCATATTAATGGAGTTTATTATAGCAAATTCAATTGACAATACTTAACTTAGCGGATTTACAATGAGGTATCGCAAGCAAATGGCGACATGCAAATAATCAATGTCCTTCGATACATACAATTTCCATGCAAGCAAATAATACTCTTCACAAGTCATTGCTCGTCTTCTAGAGAGGCAGCGGCCTGCGCAAAGCGGCGCCTATATTCTCTTCGTATAGGGGCCGCTCCTGTCGTGGTGCGTTCCTAGTCACCGTACTACTGGCTGATATCATCTTCTCTGCTGTTACGTTTCAGCCCGACGTGCCGGCGCTTCATGTTACACTGGAACAATATGACCATTTTGGCTAGTCAGGTCCATCCCATGGTGCAATTTTTGTTCCTCATTGGTGTTGCTGCATTCCAAAACGACACGGGCCCTGTTTACATAGCTCTGCACTAGCCTATTATCCGAGGATGAGTTAGCTAACGAACTGCTATAGCTCGGACAGCGTATCTAGGTAGTCAGCCGCGAGTGTAAATAAACGAGGACTTCGGCCGGACGAGGGGAGAAGAGCCCCTCCTCACACTCGCAGGGCCGTATCAAAAGCAGAACTGATACATGGTGATAACGAACGCCCAAAACGTGTTGTACATTGGAACCTAAAACTGTTGTATGCTAATTGACATGTTCAATGAAGACATTTATTTTTACAAAATGCAATCAGTTATCAGAAATAATACGAAATTATACGTAAATTGAATCTTTGATAGAAGATCAATTACGGATATCTGATTAAAAAATATAACTAACTATATACAGTACATAAAACATATACACATGTTTGACAATGTGGATTAATGACTTTCACGGAAACTCTCTGCCATATCGATGTGTGATAATTCATTTTCAGCCGAGTCTATGCAAGACGAGCCCTTGGGTTCTGAAGTATCTGTATGAGGTTTGTTATCATTGGAGTTATTAGCGCGTATTATCATATCGCCAGTTGTAATTTCCATGACAAAATCTCTCCTCCTATAATCATCCACCTCTTTCACTTCTCTGCAATACCCTTCCCAGTGTTTACAGTAACAGAATTAAATGCTTAGTGTGGGAGTTTCTTCATATTTGCTGCTGACATGTCACCAGAGTAATTGTGCTCCCTTACACTTCATTCAATGTTGGCCGATGAAAATTAAGTTGCTTTCAGGTCGCATCTATACGGCGGCAGACGAACCGCAGTGTAGCCTCTCCTCAGCCAGTTCATCGACTATAGTGCGCGCAAAATACAGTGGCCGCTAAAATGCGCAGTCAGGTTGGGAAGTGTGGGGATAGTGACAGTGATGGGGAGTCGCTCAGAGCGCTGTAGGAGAAATGCCCAGCGCTGGTGGGGAAGTGCCATTTAAGGTACGTTGTCCAAGACGCGACGCACACTAGCGACTGCGACGGGTCGCTTCGTGACGTCAGAAGTTGCCTGCTGGCGCATGCGCAGTTCGAGTTTGGGATGCGACGCGCGACTGTTGCGGCAGCTGCCGCAGCACTGCACCAGTGAGCAGTGTTGCGACGGAAGTCGCACGACACAAAGACGTACGGCTGCCAGAAAGATGTCGAGCCAGTCAAGGAAAACTGAAATGAGCCACTCACAGGATGTGATGCTCTGTGAGCTGGTCTCGCAACATCCTTGCCTTTACGATTTGAAGAAACCTAAATATAGAGACACTATGTTCAGAGACAGAAATTGGTGCACAGTTGAAACTGGCAGGTGAGTGAAATATATAATATTTTCCCATTAATGCAAATTTTTCAGGCCTGTTATGAAAATCAGTATAATCCATGCAGATGTAGAATTAGAATGATGAAAATGAACTTGAAGGTCAATTTTCGCATTACTCTTTTTTGTGACGATAAATATTGAAAACGGCAAGTACATTATAAAATGAACAATCTAAAGTACAACGAGAAAGTTACATTTTACAATACCTTCACTTTGAAAGTAAACGGTAGATTGGTGTCTTGATGATACCTTCTAGTTGTGAAAAACCACCACCAGATTGTTGTACAGCTTTCTGTAATCAATAGATGTTCGTTTTTGAGGAAGGCGTTTCTCAACAGATTGCGCAAACAGTATACTGCAATAAGTAATTTGTCACATTCACTTCAATTCATTGGTAGAAGATGGTGCTCAAAAAACTTGTGCCAAAAGTGCACTACTGTTTTACAAGGCCGTTCTGGTCTGACACAGTTCACAATTGAAATTCGTCTTTTGTAAATCGTGGAGTCATCTTTTGAGTGCAGCTTGGCAAGATTAAATGTTCATGTCATCCATAACGATGTATGCTGTGAGAATATAAGAATATGGAAGTTCATTTGGATGGGAATAAAGATTCAGTCGGCTATGAAAGTTGCCATAGCTTGTTCCAAAAGTTTCTGCATGGGAGAAACTGACAAGTATAATTTGGGGAAATTTCGTGAACAAGCACGGACATTATTTCTTCCACATTTCTGCCAGTGTATACTGTAGACGTTCAGAATCAAAATTCTAGAGATGTTTAAGGTGTAACCCTATCTTGTTGTCAAGAACTTGAAACAATGCAATTACGCTAGTGTGCACTTATTGTTAATAAACTTATCTTTCATTGGAATTTTAGGTGAAATGTGCAAAAACAGATGGAGGAATATTCGGAACTCGTATCAGAGAAATAAACGAGAAAGAAAGCTTGGAACAGGTTCAGATGCCTCAGCAAAACCAAGAAAATGGGTTCTGCTTGATCACTTGGCTTTAAGAAACCGACATTTCGTTGCATTTTAAATGAAATTGTCAAGAGCATATGGAGAAATATTAGTAACTCATACCGGAGAAATATGACATAAAATGGTTTCATTAGGTCCAAATGTGTCAGCGAAACAAAACAAATGCATGCTCTATCGTGTGATGACCACACGATTCTCGTTGCGCGTCGACAGAACTGGCGGCTAGTCGCGACGCTCCCGGAGATATATGAGCCCAAATCTCGGAAACGGAGATCGATATCATTCTGATTTCAACTTTAAAAATAATTTCGATATGTTAGCTTCTTTTCATCGGCAACGATATATGACCTTACGTGAACCATACGTAAAGTAGCCAGCGACCACATTTTTCACTGTACACAATTCAAATTTTATGCAGTAGGTTACTAGTAAATTAAGTATCGGAATAACTGTGACGAATATCGGAAAAATAGACACCTCATTATCAAGCTGTGATGTGAAACTGTAAGATACGCAAACATCAATTTTTTGTGCCTTTTACTTTCCTCACAATTGATAGAGAAGTAATATACAGCGAAAAAAACACGCAAAACCGGAAGAGATACTTTTCAATTTTTTAAAGTAAAAGGAGAATCTGTATCGAAAATCTAACTCTGCCAGCCGATGTAACTTTGTTGCATTAACATACAGTATTTTTTACAGCAAGAAAATCGGAATTCTTATTTTTCTTATGTACACTCCTGGAAATGGAAAAAAAAAACACATTGACACCGGTGTGTCAGACCCACCATACTTGCTCCGGACACTGCGAGAGGGCTGTACAAGCAATGATCACACGCACGGCACAGCGGACACACCAGGAACCGCGGTGTTGGCCGTCGAATGGCGTTAGCTGCGCAGCATTTGTGCACCGCCGCCGTCAGTGTCAGCCAGTTTGCCGTGGCATACGGAGCTCCATCGCAGTCTTTAACACTGGTAGCATGCCACGACAGCGTGGACGTGAACCGTAGGTGCAGTTGGCGGACTTTGAGCGAGGGCGTATAGTGGGCATGCGGGAGGCCGGGTGGACGTACCGCCGAATTGCTCAACACGTGGGGCGTGAGGTCTCCACAGTACATCGATGTTGTCGCCAGTGGTCAGCGGATGGTGCACGTGCCCGTCGACCTGGGACCGGACCGCAGCGACGCACGGATGCACGCCAAGACCGTAGGATCCTACGCAGTGCCGTAGGGGACCGCACCGCCACTTCCCAGCAAATTAGGGACACTGTTGCTCCTGGGGTATCGGCGAGGACCATTCGCAACCGTCTCCATGAAGCTGGGCTACGGTCCCGCACACCGTTAGGCCGTCTTCCGCTCACGCCCCAACATCGTGCAGCCCGCCTCCAGTGGTGTCGCGACAGGCGTGAATGGAGGGACGAATGGAGACGCGTCGTCTTCAGCGATGAGAGTCGCTTCTGCCTTGGTGCCAATGATGGTCGTATGCGTGTTTGGCGCCGTGCAGGTGAGCGCCACAATCAGGACTGCATACGACCGAGGCACACAGGGCCAACACCCGGCATCATGGTGTGGGGAGCGATCTCCTACACTGGCCGTACACCACTGGTGATCGTCGAGGGGACACTGAATAGTGCACGGTACATCCAAACCGTCATCGAACCCATCGTTCTACCATTCCTAGACCGGCAAGGGAACTTGCTGTTCCAACAGGACAATGCACGTCCGCATGTATCCCGTGCCACCCAACGTGCTCTAGAAGGTGTAAGTCAACTACCCTGGCCAGCAAGATCTCCGGATCTGTCCCCCATTGAGCATGTTTGGGATTGGATGAAGCGTCGTCCCACGCGGTCTGCACGTCCAGCACGAACGCTGGTCCAACTGAGGCGCCAGGTGGAAATGGCAATGCAAGCCGTTCCACAGGACTACATCCAGCATCTCTACGATCGTCTCCATGGGAGAATAGCAGCCTGCATTGCTGCGAAAGGTGGATATACACTGTACTAGTGCCGACATTGTGCATGCTCTGTTGCTTGTGTCTATGTGCCTGTGGTTCTGTCAGTGTGATCATGTGATGTATCTGACCCCAGGAGTGTGTCAATAAAGTTTCCCCTTCCTGGGACAATGAATTCACGGTGTTCTTATTTCAATTTCCAGGAGTGTATTTGAATCCGCCGCCGCCGACCGGAGCTTGGGAAACAGCGACGACCCCAGTCGTGTTGCGGCCGTGCCGCCGTCTGCCAGGGTGGGAAAAGAGGAGGGGGCAGCGTCGCAGTCGCAGCCAACTGTCGCGTCTTGCACAACGTAACTTAAACTGAAGCCTACACTCACATTTTTGGTAAATATTAAGCAGGTCCCCTCTATGTCCACATTTTCATGGTAACCATTCAAATCGGTCGGTCACCTCTTATTTGGTTAGTATCTTAAAAAAATTCCGCCGAAAATGCAGCTATTTATTTTCAAAGAAGAGTCACGAATAAGGAATTCTGAGTAAAACCTGCACATTTCTCTTGTTGCCATGTTAAAATTTGCTTCTTTTTCCAAAACTCTGCAGAGTTTACACAGTCTCACCTCAGTAACGTGTTGTGCAGAAGCAATTGCGAGAGAATTCTGAAACAGTGGTTTATCGAGTTTATTAAATGAGGAACTGAGGAAAAGTAAGGTCAGCATCTTATGAAGAAGCACATCCTCAGTACAAAATAAACGTGTAATGACTTCACTTACGTTTTCCAAAACCCACAACTTTTCTCGTTTCACCAGCTCTTAAAAATTACATTCTTTCACCAGAAAAGTCTGTAGTTAGTGTAATAACACGGTATATAGTGAAGTTTTGCATAATAACCATATGGAAAAATATTCTCCTCTTTGTGTGCTATCATTTACCAAAATCTCACTTCGCTATCTCAAACCATTTATGAAATAGAGTAATGTTGTGGATATCTCACTCTGGCGTTATCGCTGGCGCGGTGCGATCGCAAATGAATGCGTTGCACCAAATAAATTTTCTCGAGACCGGTGACAGATATAACCCTCCAACCAAGCCTAAAAAAAAATTAATACGTTTGCTAAATTTCATACGCAGCAACATGGTATGTAATACGCTCCAGACGCAAAGTTATAACGATCCCTATTTTTCATTGCAAACTTTTTCGAATTTCGCACAGTGTCTTATTTCCACGTAAATATCCCAATAACTATGCCCATTAACGAAATGATGAACCTAACATATAAAACAAGGAAAGCAATAATAAATTTTACCAAATAGTTGCTGTAAAATCGATTGAGAAATACAGCAGGACGTGCGCGTCGACTCTGTCATCGTCGACTGGCCGAAACGTGGCAAACGTTTGGCAGCCTCCCCTTCTGAACAAACGAATGAATGAACTGGCCCAGCTCTTTGGACTAAAACTGGTCACTGCGCATCGGTCAATGTATCCTGTGGGACCTATACCTAAGCCTTTTCATTAGGTTTATTTGCCTGCACTACAGCATGCAGGGTCAGGCTTTGTTATGCTTTTATTGCATTCTTCCTCCTCTTTCCCACCTACACAGTTATCGACTCCATTGGGTAATATACTGATGGCATTTTGTCCACTGGTCTACAATGGTATTACGCATTGCCCATCAGAATGACGCAGTTAGGCGGAAGATTTCGGAGCACCATATGTAAAGGCAATTTCTACAAGTTCTTAGCGCTCATTTTCCAATGGCAATCTCTTTTCGTCGAGTTAGCCCAGACCTTTGCCACATATTGCCTCTCAGACCCGTTCTTCGAACCAACACTTGCCATTGTCATTCTTCTGGAGGCACTTCCTCACGCCATAAAGACCAGTACATCTTGTGATTTCTGCCAACATTTGCCGTATGTTAATTTGTTTTTAATCCACGATTCATCAAGGTAAAAACTGTCTCGGTGAGCTTCCCTAGTACTCTTAGTGTATGCAAGGAATCGTGATCGCTAGAGAAAAGTGTCACCAAGGTTTAGTACGAGATTTGTTTTGTTAAGTGCGGATTTCCACACGAATCCCGTAGAATCATGTACACTGTTTAAAGAGGTATTATCCCATCTCCAACGTACCTTCTCACGCAGTAATGGAAGAAGCTGGAGTAATATTTTCTTTTGTGTGTAGAACTCTTCGAAATTGTCGACTCCTTCTTCAATATTACTGCGTCTCTTCCAAAGTGAAACAAAATAAAAATAAAGAAATTCAAACCTAACAGCTACCAAGCTGGAAGCATTGTCGAATATCAAAATTATACACTTATAGAGCACAAAATGTAGCTAAAACTGACCTTTTCTTACCAGGAGCGGCAGGCGATTTGCCTGGATGAGAGCTGACAAAATTTGTAATCCTGTCTAGGTTTCGTAAACTTCTGGCCATGTAAGTGGCAGCTCTTTTACGGCCTTGAGCTATAGGGCTCAGGAGGTTTTCGCGCTCCTTTCCCACCACGCAACATTCCAGCACATTGTGCATCATCTTTGTATTACGAATCTCCCTTTCCTTTTAGGGATCGCGGGAGTCGTACTCGAACACCGTCATGGACTTCGAGTAGCGTCTTCATTCCTCTTCACACGTTTCGAAATAATGGAAGAGAACAACAAGCACCTCGCAAAAACACAAAGCAAAACAGAGCAGAATAGAAAATAAACGAGACATTTGATAACTGTTAGCAGAGCCGTAAAAACGGTGGTACATGCCCGATCTAACCGGTAACTCCAGTAAGCGCAGATCAAAAGACTCCGCCACTTAAAACCGCAAATGTGTAGTGTCTAAGGCATATCTGCTTTTGATGTGTTTCAGAGGCGAAGAAGCCCAAATATATGAGAATTTACGTTGTAGACATCTATTACTATGTGTTCTTTTTTGTTAAATAAACTATTACACATCTTAATTTAGGGTTCATGATTGCTGTGAAGTACAGCACTACATTATACGTTTTGAAAAACGAAAATGTCGTCGAAGCTTTCACTTTTAGTATTCCTACGTAGGTTTTCTACGTGTTGTAGATTACTTCCATCTTTCCATACGTTATCCGCATATTTTTCAATACGTAAAACTCCTTACTCCACTATAAACCCTCGGCGGCCTTCTCTAGTTCCAAAACTGCGAAATTCTTTATTTCACTTAAATGGTATGGCTGGTAGCTACTTATCTGATATCTTTACCATCTCTAAAGCCAAACTGACTATATGAACATTCAGTATACGACACTCTGAATCATTACTTGTACAACATGGCAGATCACGTCTTCTGCCATATGCAGTTCGGCGGGAAACAAGTGATAATGCAGTGAAATCCGATAGCGTTGTTTATCGTTAGCAAGATGGTTACTTTTAGACTTAAAGCACCAATCAAAAGAGAAAGAGCTCGTGGGAAAAACGCAAGTGATCCACCGCAATGCACTGTCCAGTCACATTTATGTCATCACCAATCAGCAGCCTGAACAATCACCTTTTGCGGCACGAACCGCTGTGAGACTTGCAGGAGGAGTGTCAAAAAGCTTCTGGAACGATCCGACATGGATGTAGAGCTATGCCGACTCCAGTGCTGTGACCAGCTGCGTTAGATTTCTCGGTTGAGGATAAATGACGCGAGATGGTCAAATGCTTCAAATGGCTCTAAGCACTATTGGACTTAACATCTGAGGTCTCAGTCCCCTAGACTTAGAACTACTTAAACCTAACTAACCTAAGGACACCACACACATCCATGCCCGAGGCAGGATTCGAACCTGCGACCGTAGCAGCAGCGCGGTTCCGAACTGAAGCGCCTAGAACCACTCGGCCACGGCGGCCGGCCGAGATGGTTAGATAGATTTCTAATTGGATTTACGTCCGGGGAGTTTGCGCCCAGCGGAGTGCGGTAAACTCATACTGGTGCTCTTCGAACCACGCACATCCCCTGCGAGCCGTATCGCCAGTTGCAATGTCCTGCTGGTAGATGCCATCATGTAAAGGAAAAACAAACCGCGGGTTGGGATGGACGTGTCCCTAATGACAGATTCATGCTTGTGCTGATCAACTGTGCCTTCGAAAATGATTGCATCACCCAGGAAATGACACGAAAACATTCCCCGGACTATAACGCTCCATCCTTCTGCGTGGATCCGCGCGAGGTAGCCGCGCCGTGTCACGGTCCGCGCGGCTCCCTCCGTCGGAGGTTCAAGTCCACCCTCGGGCACGGGTGTATGCGTTGTCCTTAGCGTAAGTTAGTTTAAGTTAGACTCAGTTCTGTGTAAGCTTAGGGATCGATGACCTCAGCAGTTTGGTCCCATAAGATCTTACCACAAATTTCCAATTTTCCATTTGCGGCGTGGATCCTTCCGACGATTGTTGCTGGGTGTTTCCTTTCAGACATTTCACACCGTACACGCCAATGGCCATCTGTTATCTGAAAAAGGCCACCTGTCATCACTCAGTAGATGTCCAGTTGGGTACTGGTGTGAAAATTCCAGCCTTCTTTGCCAATGAAATGCAGTCATCATGCCCATACATAGCAACGTTCGCTGAACGGTCTTTGAGGAGACACTGTTGTTAGCCCCTTCGTTCTTTTGAATGGTCAGTTGCTCGACAGTCGCTCATCTACTCTCCCATACACATGTCCACAGCCATCGTTCTCCCCTGTCGTGTACGGCCCATGGTACGCCACAGTTGCTGCGGCGCCGGTTTTGGATAGTGCCATTTTGCCATGCACAGTGTACTTCAATCAAAGCAACCATGAACATTTTACAGTCGTTTCAGAAATTCTTCCGCCCTTTGCCTAAACGCCGGTAATCATGCTGTTTTGGATGTCACATAAATTGTTCCGTTTCCATATTACGACAACTGCATTGTTTTCTGCGCCCCTCCAACAGGCTCTATATAGCTCCTCTGCTAGTGTTGCCACCTGGTGTCTATGAGTAGTTATTGCACGTCGGCGTCGAACACAGAAAGTGGTCACATTAATGTAACTGGACCGTGCATGTTGCGTGAAAGCGTAAGCGGAGTGCGACAGATAAAATGAAACAAGAAGTGTGCTGGACCAAAGTCTTTGCAACTGCCGTAACACGAAGCATACATGACTGCCCACATTACTAATGAATTGTTTGTTGTGGTATATTCTAAGTCCACATTTCTACGGCCTTCAGACGTGTCCTTTCTCCGTTCAAAAATGGCTCTGAGCACTATGGGACTTAACTACTGTGGTCATCAGTCCCCTAGAACTTAGAACTACTTAAGCCTAACTAACCTAAGGACATCACACACATCCATGCCCGAGGCAGGATTCGAACCTGCGACCGTAGCAGTCGCGCGGTTCCGGACTGCGCGCCTAGAACCGCTAGACCACCGCGGCCGGCCCTCCTTTCTCTGTGATAACTGCCATTAGTTCACTGGCAGTGAACGTACACCTTACTACAAAGGTATTCCTGCTCACAGCCGGAAAATGTGTAATGTAGTTGTAAGCTGTCCACATTTTTAGGCTTTACATAAGCTGCATAGCGACGATACCGAATAAAATCCCCACCAAATCACGATATTATTGGTTCAAATGACTCTGAGCACTATGGGACTTAACTTCTGAGGTCATCAGACCCCTAGAACTTAGAACTACTTAAACCTAACATAAGGACATTACACACATCCACGCCCGAGGGAGGATTCGAACCTGCGACCGTAGCGGTCGCGTGGTTCCAGGCTGTAGTGCCTAGAACCGCTAGGCCACTCCGGCCGGCTCACGATATTATTGACAACAGGAAATAATTAGAGTCATCTCATGTACAAAGGGTTTACCCTTTTAACGACAGGGGCATGAGTAATATAACAAAGTGAACGCAGCTTGGAGACGGACAGGGCAGGTGGCTAATGACATTGGAACGACTCAATTAGTTTTAACAAAAGAAATCCCAGGTGCACTGCAGAAAGAAATAAGGGAAAATCAATATAATATCTATCAAAATAAACACGGTCGAGACCCAAGTAAGTGGCCAGAGTACATTAACAAGTGGAGACCCGGGCAAGGCAAGAAAAATAAGAATTTACCTTTAACGTGGGAGCGGCTGAAGCCAGACGTGTGATGTAGTAGAATCAAGGTGGGGATGATAACGTCATATAAAAGCACTTTGAGAACTCAATTACGACACAGAGACAGAGAGAGCGGGTGCTCACGTCTAGCGGCGGGCCACACACCTGCGTGTGGTGAAAGGCGACTCTGACTCTACTTTACATTTGCGAAGTGAAGGCGATACACTTCACGTATCGTGACGACAAACGTAAAGCGATAGTTAAATATTCCTGCGGAAATCTTTTCTGGCCGAATTTTGTGCACGTCGCTTCAACCCAGAGAGAGTGTGCAATTGCCATTAATTTCGACTAGAGAAATTTCAACGTTCCACGAAACAAATGGCTCTGAGCACTATGGAACTTAACTTCTGAGGTCATCAGTCCTCTAGAACTTAGAACTACTTAAACCTAACCAACCTAAGGACATCACACATATCCATGCCCGAGGCAGGATTCGAACCTGCGACCGTAGCGGTCGCGCGGTTCCAGGCTGGAGCGCCTAGAAGCACTCGGCCACTCCGGCCGGCTCCACGGAACGCATAGCATTTGAGACTGATTACGTTCAGTCAAGGCCAGAATAGGGAATTAGCGATTTCAGATCCAGCACGGAGACAACACCGCCTCAGTTGCCGTTTGGTAATCTACGAAGCGCTTTTGGCGAAATTAAATGTTGAGTCCAGTTTTGCGAGAGTTGCATACTCCAACATGCGTACGCTTTGAATAGAGAAATTCAAGAGCTAATTAATAACCCACCCTCCAACGAGTACATGAGAATAGATTAGATAAAATCACCCTCTCCCAACTTATTTCATTGTACAGCTACGATGTAGGTGTAATTTTCACTGCTAAAGATTTACTTGTTTCAATTGATAACATTTTCACATATAGAAATATAGTTTGATTAATTACATATTCAATGTTTAAATATTAATTGACTTATTGAGAGAAAAAGTAATTAAACTTGCTTATTGATTACAACATGATTCTTGAGAGCTTTGTTAAATTAAATGTAATATGGGAAAGGGAGAGATTGTGTTATCATTTTAGGTTAAATCCCAAACTTGTCATTAATATCATTTTATATATTCTTGGAATGTCACAGTAGCATTTTTGATTACTTTGAGATAGGGCCAGAATTAATAGCTATGTGGAATGTCCGTTTACCACCCTGGGCTTGAGAAGACAGTCAGAACGTTATTCTTTGCTGCATTCAAAATTAGCAAATCCAACGACACATTACATAGTAAGCCAGTTACAAAAATAGAATTAGTGTTAATCACCTAAATTTTCAATTCAGTTGTAAGTCTTCCGGAAGTTAAACCTTCAGAAAAGAGCACGTCTTTCCATACAACGTCTAAGTCAGCCCATGCAATTGCAAGCCGTTTTGTCTCTAGTCATCTACCACTTACAATGAAGCTGAAGGTCAGCTAGTAAAATGCGCACTTTATGACTGCTTAAGCACAGAGGATACAATGTATCACAAATAATCGGGCGTTTGTCAGGCAGTCGTCTAAAGTGACATCTCAACAGATACTTACCCCTAAGGAAACCAGTGAACACTACTGAGGCCGAATCGACTCAAGAAGCTACAATTTCCAAAACAATACAAACATCGAACTTCGCCTTTTTTGAGAAGGTTTACCATCTCTGTTAAGTTCAGTATTCTTTCTTCACAACGGATAACCATTGTCATGTCGAGTGAGAAACACAGGAAAACAAAGACATCGAAAGTGCTGTTGAAATAATATAACTTACAAGGGACAGCATTATGAACTATGAAATGTTTAGGTGGTTCTCTATTACTAGTTACCCGTGTCTAAGGTTTCATCTATTGATTCCTTTCGATACCCACTATTACATTTCAGGCAATCTTGTGCGTGCTGGTGGTTTTCGTTGTGGAGGAATGACTCTTCCAGTAATGGTAACAACTACTTCTCTCATCTCACAATTAGCCGAAATGAGAATCCATGTGGGTGCTAGAGAATTTCAACCTCCCAAATAAAGTAAAGCAATTATAAACAACAACGTTGGTTCTATCATCAGGGTTCTTTATCAGGCATAGTTCTATAGGAGATAGTGTGCCCCTGCTTTCCTCTGCCGGCCGAAGTGGCCGAGGGGTTCTAGGCGCTACAGTCTGAAACAGCGCGACCGCTACGGTCACACGTTCGAATCCTGCCTCGGGCATGGATGTGTGTGATTTCCTTACGTTAGTTAGGTTTAAGTAGTTCTACGTTCTAGGGGACTGATGACCTCAGAAGTTAAGTCCCACAGTGCTCAGAGCCATTTGAACTATCGGCTTTCCTCTGAAATGGAAAACGGCTTAAGCGACTGTTTACTGAGAGAGCTACAAACACAAAACGGAATTATAAGTAGGTTGTAACTTGATTTTCCACATACAGAAGGTGAAAATGCTATTAACAACCCCAGAAAATATTATAGCCAACCCGACTTTGGCAAGCGTAGCTTTCGATTCGTACCCTTTTGCAAAGCCAAAAAGCCACATACGTACTCAAACTGAACTCATCAAAAGTATTTTTTGTGCAGTTGAAGAATGAAACGATAAAAGATGAAGCAATGATTATTAACGGAATTTAGTGAAGGTAACAGCAGAACTAATCGTTGTCTCATGAAATGTTTACGGCTCTATGTTTACGTTTAAAAGGAAGGTACAGTCAGCTGTGAGGTTCATGAATACTTTATTGTTTGTGGTCGCTGTACACACTGCATATTAAATAATTTGATGTCTCCCCTCCCACCTCCCTAATCCCTCTCATATTGTCCATCGGAGCGCAAATGCGATTCAGATGCACAAAATAAAGTTTCACTGAATCGTGTGTCGGCTAAATGGTTATTTACATTATCAGTAAATATGCCATTCGCATTTAACTGAAAAAAGAACTTTTATTGCCTGCATTTCATTATCACTTTCATTCTGGCTATATAAATGTGTTTTTTACCCAAAAAGTTTTATCGAAAACTGTTCCCTTTAACACAAAACAGCATATAATTAAATTGTTAAAAATGCTAAATGGAATGAAAATTTATTAATTCACAAGTATTTCAAAGCTACTTCCCAAAATTTTACGTCTGTGATAGCTTTGTGCAAAATACTAAGAGCTTTTAGGACTGCAGTAACTGAAGCAGTCGGAGAGTCAACCTTTATGAAATAACGACACAAAGAATCGCTCTGTGTGCATGCTTGGGTGCATGTGTGTGCGTGTGTGTGTTTAAGAGAGGGGAATTTACATTAATAAATGAATTGGGTGCATCCTTATACTACCTCTAGCCTTGGGTAGGAAAACTAAGCCCATTTTTTTACGGTAAATCCATACAACAGGTGACCCTCGCTCTATAGTGCTTCATACAGTTTACAAATTTCCTCATATAGCTTACAAAATATAGCTTTCAATACACCAAAAATAATTCACAACAAGCAATTTTCTAATACAAACAAACCTTTAAAATTCTTTGTTAAGATACGCAAATAAAAAAAAAGCAGTTAAAATAGTTTAAAGCTGAACTTCAGTCTCTAAACACCGCAGCATTACGCATCACAGAACACTGTTGCAGAAAAAGAAATACCTAACAAGTAGTATTATCCCCGTGTGACAGGGCCAGAATTGTTATTGTAGGGCTACACTACAGGATGTAGGATTGTGTTTTTACTTCATAAGGAACACAGCTTCCTGTTATGCATCACCTTATCAGAGTTACTGATGATAACAATTTAGAAATATCAGACTTGAAACTAATAGAGATCAGCATTTACTAAAAATATTTTCTGTGTGTACTGATCACCTAGTTTTAACATAGATACATTTCGTTAACAAATAAACAGAAATTCTTGACAAATAAAAGTTCTCGACAAAGTACCAGTTTTCAAAAATAAACCAGTGTTATGGGGAGAGTTTCATATAAACACAAATGCAATCATTAGCACCTTCATATGCATTCTTCGTAGTTTTCTCATTTCATGGTTGGTCAATAGTACAATTAAGATAACTAAAAATGCAGAGCCGGCTGCGGTGGCCGTACGGTTCTAAGCGCTTCAGTCCGGAACCGCGGGACTGCTACGGTCGCAGGTTCGAATCCTGCCTCGAGCATGGATGTGTGTGATGTCCTTAGGTTAGTTAGGTTTAAGTAGTTCTAAGTTCTAGGCGACTAATGACCTCAGAAGTTAAGTCGCATAGTACTCAGAGCCATTTGAACCAAAGTAGGTGTTGTTAAACCATAGTTGGCAAGAGTGTAAACAGAAAATAATGAGGATTGTCTAAGTTCTTTACACCATTTATACTTCCGTTTGTGTTAACTTTTCCAAAAGCACACATACCAGTGACAACGTCAAATGAAAAGAAGGAGTTAACAGAAGCTATTAGGAAGAGCACCTAGATCCATAGTCTGCAGCTCGTGGTCGTGCGGTAGCGTTCTCGGTTCCCGCGCCCGGGTTCCCGGGTTCGATTCCCAGCGGGGTCAGGGATTTTCTCTGCCTCGTGATGACTGGGTGTTGTGTGATGTCCTTAGGTTAGTTAGGTTTAAGTAGTTCTAAGTTCTAGGGGACTGATGACCATAGATGTTAAGTCCCATAGTGCTCTGAGCCATTTTTTGAACCTAGATCCATAAATGTCTTGGATCCATAGAAAAATCTAACGGCTCACAATTCGTAAACTTTCGTCATTGGCACAAAAAGATTTACACCACGGTATCGCTCACTGCAAAAAGAAAAAAGTAAAATAACCCAAAATTAATTGACTCTGAAAGTGAAAAAAGGACTAAAGCACTATGGAAGTTTGTAGAATAGAAAACAAACATAATAACTTACAGCTAAGTGATAGGCATGGGTTAATCAAATATCCACAGGATCGAATAAAGGACTGAGTACTTTTCCAGTTTTTCAAAGAAGGTGCAACAAACATACAAAAAAAGAATAGCAAATGGAAAGGCTGTGAAATAAAGAAGCAGTAAATACAGTCATGCTTTTCCCTACCACAGAATAAGTCAGGCAGACTGTACAAAAGTAAAATTTAAGCAAAACGTTATGAGACAATGTTGACGTGCAGTGGTTTGTGTAGAAAGAATGCATGCAAGCTCTCTTAACTAAGACGATAAACAAGTTTTTTCAACTCTGGTAACTTTCCAGAGTATCGAAAACAAGCAGTGCATTCAATCTATAAATGGTTGTAGACTAAACCTGAAATTAATTGCATTACTGTGTACTTCAATTTTTTTAAATTTTAATAGTGTTTTACCATTGTATTAGGCACATATGTCTAATGTTGTTGTGGTGATGGTTCTCAGGCCGAAGACTGGTGTCATGCATCTCTCCACGCTACTATGTCTTGTAGAAGTCCCTTGATTTCCGCATAACTGAACATACTTGCTGTACTCAGGTCTTTGCCTTCCTCTACAGTTTTTACCCGCTACACTTCTCTCTATCACTGTTCCTCACGATTTATAATATTAAACTGGCCCTTCTTATCTCCTCTTTTCTAACCTATTTATCGTTCACGATTCACTTCTGTAGAAGGCCACACTGTAGACAAATAACTTCAAGAAAGATTTTCTAGCTCATTTATATTCTATGTTAAAATATTCGACGGTTTTTTTGTTACTGCCATCCTGCATTTTATATCATCTTTACTCCTCCGATCGTCAGTTATCCTGCTACTCAGACAGAAACACTATCTAAGACTTTTAGTGTCTCATTTCATAATCTAATTCCCTGAGCATCACGTACATTCGATTATCTTTGTCCTACTTTTGTTAATATGAAAGGGTACAGTACCGCCCGACATTGAAAATAGGTACAACATACTTCATTATTTTTGTCAGAACAACACATTTTTTTTGTAAAATAACTCAATTTCAATGAATACAGCGAAGCCGGATACCAGTGTGGGAAAGAATGACAATTTATTTATTTAATTGATCACATGTGCACTCCCACAAAGTAAATCCCTACATCCAGTTTGGTGAGATCTATGAAATGAATGATTGTATGGTCGTCTGCTAACCGCAGATAGTGAATGTGAATATATGATCATCTTTGAGTCGATCCTTTGGCCACCTTTGGTGGGACCAAAGAGATGAAATTTACCAGAGCTTTGAGCGCCTGAAATGTGGCTGACCCATACGATAGCAAGGTGCTTCCCCCACCTCAACACAGGTGCGAGAGGACCTAGAGAACGGCCACGTTTCAGCACTCTGCCGCTGGATCTTGTGCTGTTAAGACCTGTTTTAGTTGTGCTCCGTAATGACGACAGAGTGGAGACATGGTATGCATGTGGAATATTTAAGAGTAGTTTGAAATAATAATTTCTCTATTTCAGGAACGTTTGTGGGGAGAATTAAATGTCAGGCAGGTAATATTAATGGGATTGTAGGAATCTTCGGAAGTGACCAACGGTCACAATGAAACCACGTGTAGCAATAAGTTGAAATACTTCCGTGTGCTTAAGTTAAGCTGAATTACTAGCCTGTGTACAATAAGTTGAAATATTTAAGAAATAGCATGTGTACCATAAGTTGAAATATTTAAGAAATGGCGTGTGCAGGACTTGAAATTAGAGACGAGTACTTCCACGTGGTGAGTACTGTGTGAGTCTCAAACTGTGTATGAGACAAAAGATAAAGAGAAGTACTCGTCCATGGTATCAGTTGAGGACTCGCGTGTGTGATGTTCTTAATATTACTTTGCGTGATATGATTCCGTGTGACGCTTAATTCAAACTCTGAGAGAGAGAAGCAAGGTGAGTTGGCCGTCTATCCAGCAACGCCACTTGGCTTGCATTGCACAGGAAGACGTGCAAATATCTCCAGAGTTCATAGTAGGAAAGTAGAATTACAAAGTGGGGCAGTGTCATGTGAAACTGGGATAAATACTAATTGAAGTGGGAAAGCTGAAAGTGATAGTGTTGTGACTATTTAGTGTTTATATTTCTTATTGCAGTGTGATGTATGTCATGTAATTTGGGTATGTGTGGTTTGCACGGGAGAGTAGCGAGGTAGTTTCAAAAGATTAGTGGGTTATGATTGTTCCTTCGGTACTGCTCGGTCTGGAGGAAAGTTTAGTGATGATGATTGTGAGAGTCGAAGTGTGAGGTACAATAAAAGACCCACCATCCTATCCAGAAAGTGCACTGTAGCGTTAAAAATAATTACGAGACCATAATATAGAGATTCACCATTGTAAAGCCATGCCCACTGGGCGGAATTTCTCATGTGTTATTGTTGTAGGTTGTAGAATTTGTGTGTTTAGGTAGGGAATTTATTGGAATAAATAATATAGTGAAAAGAAAAAGATTGGTAGACTTTTACTTCGAATTGTATGTTGTCATAATGTCCCGAATTTATAATGTGTGCGGTGGCCACATGTTGACAAAAGCCGTTAAATAAGAGACAAAAAAGAAAATGTGGTATTGCCAGTGCGTAGTGTACAGTCAGAGTTCTGTAAATTATTGATAGTCAGATGCGTGTTTCCGTTGCGTATTAATCATATAGGAGGATAACTGGTAACTTAAGTGTGAGTACTAGAGTTCATGTTACTCGATAAATAAGAATGACCACTCATCTTGCAGGCCTGACTGCTTGATGCCACAGTATGAGCAAGGCATGTGGGTGCCTCTCATAATTTCGACCCTGCCAGGATATTTTGCTGTTAGGGTTTGCTGTTAAGATTTTTTTTATTTTTTGATGGAATGTATTGTGATAGCGATAGGAAGTAAAGTTTTTTTCTGTTTGCAATTTCTTTCTGGATTGGTGAGGATCTTTTATTTTTTTATGTAATTAATTGCTATATCGTCCAAGGCTGGAAGATCGTGGTATAATTTTTTTTGCGTAATGGTCGTAGTAACTAGGTCGCAGTCGAAAAGTGTAGCCACCATGGAGAATAGCGATTCTGGGGTGGATGTAGCAGTGCAGCAGGAAGTAGCTGTTGACCATGGGTTAGTGAGGGGGACAGCAAACACTCAGAAGGGGCTGAATTGTTCAGCCGACCGCGGCTAGTTGATTCTTTATGCGGCGGGCTTTGTCCACAAACGGGGGCTTTTCCCGACGACGCGGGCGAGCCGGGACTAGGTCAGGTATGCAGTGAAAGTGAAGCTACCCTTAGCGAAGCTACCGTTTCTCAGGCAAACGAGGTGAGCGCGTCGAAAGTAGCAAATTACAATGTGATACTGCAGTTTTTACAGAAGATGGATAGGGAGGCTAAGGAGAGAGATTGGGAGTTTAATGAAATATTGGACGCGATGGATAGAGATAATAAGGAAAGATGGGAAGCGATGGATAAAGGTAGTAAGGAAAGTATGGAGGCATCGGATAAGGGAAACAAAGAGGCAATGAGGAAGCTACACACAGTTATCGATGAGCGTCTGCCCGCAGTTAATAATCGGTTAGATGAGGGGGAGAAGAATCTGGGTGTGTCGAAGCAAGTACAGGATGCTGTGAAAGAAAAAGCCAATAATTTGGAGGTACAAGTATTTGCAATAGAGAGTGATACTACTGAGCGTGTCGGATAAAGCAGGTGGCAAACCCAACTGGGTATAGTCCAAGGCTGTCTCAATTTCAAGATTCATTACCTTCATCGTGGGGACTGCCCCTCAAAATGAAGTTTGTGTGTAACCATTTGAGGGACGAGGCTAGAGCGAAAATGCAGCAAGTTATTAAGGACTGTAGTAGCTATTTAAATGAATTCTGGTTGCAAAGTAAGCAGGACCAGGTTACGCAAAGCATATTGATGATGCGAAATGGTAACGAAGGTGGTATAAGAGATCCAGTGTCGTGCTATCAGGAAATGCTGAGACGAAACAGATATTTGGATGTGCCATACGAAACTGGGGAGCTCATTAGGATCTGTATAACGAAGTTGCCAGTGAGATTGCGCAGAGATATAGTGATAGCAGGCAGAGGCTTGAACGATTCTGCGTCATTTCAGCACTTCTTACAGGAACTGGGTAATGAGAGCAACATTGTGAACGGCGACATGACTCATAGGTCAGACAGAGTTGAGGATAGGAACGGCAGAAACTATCAGAATGGCAGCAGAGCAAGGAATCAGAGGAATGACGGAAATGGAAGATGGCGAGGAAATAGGGGGCAGAATTCATGGGGATATCGACCAGCAAACCGGGAAAATAGAAGATGGGACAGAGATGGAAGAAGAAGGGAAAATGAAAATGATGGGCGAAGAGAGGATAGGCAGTTATTGGGTTCACGACAGGACAATCATTGTCACAATGACGGAGGGACAAGAAGGTGACTACTTGATAGACGGGTACAAACGAGGACTATTAACGATGTAAATATTAGGTATATCGATTACGGAAAACTAAGGGAGAATCTGTTAGAGGAGGTAGGAGATGTGGGGAGTGAAGTCCACCCAATAATTAGCGTAGAAATAAATAATATAATCGTACCTTGTGTCATCGACACAGGCAGTGTACTGAGTGTTTTGAGGGAAGATGTGTTTAAGTGTTGTAGTCTTACAAAACCATGGCCAACGTTGCCATTGCAAAGGACAACAGTGAGAGGAGCAATTACAGGAAAGGGAATTGAGGTGAAGTTACAAGCGCAGGTAGACTTTGTGTGCCAGGCGAAGAGGTTTAGTACAGTGTTCATGATTGTGTCATCTCTAACTGTTGAAGGGATATTAGGCGTTAATTTTTTGAACCAATATAAAGCAGTCGTTAACATGAGAAATGGTTCCATGGAGTTGAAACGAGATTCGGAGGAAATTACATTAAGATTCGACGATTGCTTACATGGTAAAGATAACGCACACTTAGCATTATGTCTGGTGGTAAAGTCCGGTAGACAGGGACAGAATACGGGGTTCGAACAAGAGAAGAAGGAAATTCATAAATGTTTGGAGGAGGAGATCAGGGAGAAAATCTGGCACTTACGAGGGACCACGGTCTACGGGGAATTGCAGAAAATTTTATACAAGAATAGAAAGGTATTTAAACATGCTGCGGGTACAATAAGAAATTTTGTGTATAGATTCAAGGTTAAGCCACATAAACAGTTTAGGGCCCAAGTGTACCCGATACCTGTTGTGTACAAAGAAAGAGTGTAAGCTGAGATCGAAAGCATGCTACAACAAGGGATTATCGAACCAGCATCCAGTCCGTACAACAGCCCTTAAGTTTGTGTTGAAAAAAAGGATGGGTCAATTAGATTAGTTTTGGACGCAAGAAGGATTAATAAGATAATAGAGCCAGAAACAGATCGGCCGCTGACACTTGACGAATTGCTACAAAAGTTTCACGGGATCAGAGTTCTCAGCTCAGTTGATTTGACAATGAGTTTCTGGCAGGTGGAGTTAGAGAGGGGGTGTAGAAAATACACTGCTTTCTTGTGCTACGGGAAATCGTATCAATTCCGGAAACTACCATTTGGGTTAAATGTATCGTCTGCGGCATTTATCAGAGCGCTAAATACTGTCATTCCTAATGAAATAAAAGACAAGGTAACACAGTACGTGGATGATGTCCTGATAGCCGAAAGAAACTGGGAAGACCACAATAGAACGTTAGGCATATTGCTCGGTGCACTGGAGAGACATGGGGTGACCATGAATTTGGGAAAGTCAGAATTTGGATGAAAAGAAATCGAGTTTCTAGGTCACATTGTGACACCAGAGGGAATAACACCAAATCCAGACAAACTCGAAGCAATCAGAGATTTTCCGGTGCCAAGAACAAAACGTCAGCTACGGGGTTATTTAGGATTAATCAATTTTTACAGGAGGTTCATTAAGATTGGGGGTGCAGCGACACCCACACTATGTCAGCTGACTGGAAAGAAAACGGTATGGAATTGGGACCCTGTCGCACAGGAATAGTATGAGGCGTTAAAGAAGGCACTGCTATTGGCACCTCTTCTCGGGCAGCCAGACCTAGGAAAAGAGTTTTGTATGGCCACGGACAGTTCCCGTAGTGGACTTGGGGTAACATTGTTCCAAGAGCAAGAGCAAGGAGGAGAAGTAATACAACAACCTATTGCATTTGCGAGCCGAGTGCTTAGCAAAGCTGAGAGAAATTACACGGTAACTGAGCTTGAAGCATTGGCAATAGTATGGGGTTTTAGTAAGTTTAGATACTATTTGTATGGAAGGCATACTAAAATCTATACTGACCACAAGTCACTACAGTTTCTGATGTCGGCCAAACTTAACCATAGACGACTCGCTAGGTGGGCATTCTGTTTACAGGAGTTTCAGTTTTCGGTCATGTATATTCCTGGGCCACAGAATATAGTGGCAGATGCGTTGTCAAGGAACCCAGTAGGTCATGGTCAATGCTTTGATGAGGAGGTAAACGAGAACAGATATGATATATTGTATATGCAGGGCATGCCGTTCGAGAAATACGTAGGGGCAGTACTCACAAATATCGCGAAAGAGCAGGATAAAGACGCGTCATGGAGAATGGTGAAGGACAGAGTTAGAGCGAACTTAGATGCCAATATAGCACGTTTTTATACAATTCAGAACAGGGTCCTTTTCTACCATAGAAATCCGAACACACACGACTGGGTGTTGTGTATACCAAATGAAATAGTCAACAAGTTGATCTGGTACACGCACCTAAGTTACGGGCATTACGGGGCAAGGAAATGCTGTAAGAAGTTAAGGGAATCAGTTTATTTCATTAGTATGGAGAGGAGGATCAAGAACGTGCTTGGCAGTTGCAAATTGTGCCAGAAGGCAAAATCGTTAACTATCTCATGCAAAGCACCGCTTTTTCCGATAGTGCCAGGTAGATTGAGGGAATTCGGAGCAACAGATTTGTTTGGCCCGCTACCTAAGTCAGTGCAGGGATACAGATATGTTTTAGTGGCAGTGGAATTGGTGTCAAAGTATGTGACTTTTACCGCATTGAAACGTGCGACGGGAAGGACAGTGGCAGCAGCGATCGTTAAAAACTTTTTGCGAGAAGTAGGAACTGTAGAAAAGTTCATAGCTGACAATGGACCGCAATATAGATCCAGACAATGGCTAACCACACTGAAGAGAAGAAGGATAAAACCGGTGTTCATATCCCGATACCATGCTGCAAGTAACCCCAGTGAAAGAGTGGTAAAAGAACTGGGAAAATTGTGTAAGATCTATTGCCATAGGCAACACAGAAGTTGGAGTATTTTTCTCAAAGATTTTCAGGACATCCTCAATGAGCTACCACATGGAGCAACTGGTTTATCACCAATTACGGTACTAAAGAATGAACCACCACCAGATCGAGTCAGGGAGCTGATAGATTTTCCGCGATCATGAAAGCAGAGGCACACAGAAATTGTCAAGGTTGCGATAGAGCGCATTAAGAAAGCAGCTAAGGATAGGCAGGAGAAGCAGAAAGGAAAGATCCGTAAGATCGAATTGGCAGTAGGAGACAAGGTTCTAATTAAAACTCATCGATTATCAAAGAAGCACAGATTCCTAACTAGCAAATTCTTTACGGTGTATAGTGGACCATTCAGAGTGAGGCGGATTGTCCATGAAAATGTTGTACTGATTGAGACGATCAAGGGAAAACAATCTCGTGGGCTTCATCACATTTCTAACATCAAATTATGGAAAAGTTAAGGATAGATCTAAAGTAGGCAATTTATGGTAGATAGTCAGTGTATTTATTTGTGGTGTGTAACGTTGTGCAGGGGTCAAATCGAACATAAGAATTTTCAGGCGGGATGTCAGGAAGTATGACGGACTAGACTGGTCGAATGAGTCATGAACAGGAGTCGACAGAGTGGTGTATGTACGTATTTTTTGTCATATGAATAAGGATCAAGCAGAAACGACGTGATGATTAATGAGTGAATAAAGATGGTAGATAGAGAAGCGACATGATAAATAGTAGTGGATAAAGGTGATATTTAAGGAGAGAAGCGACGTGAAGCAGTGTGATTAATAAAGAGAGATTCGACATGATGAAACAGTGGTAAATAAAGGTGAGTAGAATTGAATAATGTGGAGATGTCTTAGATGTATGTTACAGAGAGGCCTGTGTATGCTGCAATAGAGATAGATGCCAATGGCGAAGGAAGACCAGGAAATGGTGGAGCAATGGACAGACGGAGAGCCAAAATATGAATGAAGAGATGAGGACAACTGCACAATGTGAAAGGACATAAAGGGAGTATGAGGTCCAGGTGGTGAACGTTGTGGAATACTGACGTAAGATGTAATATAAGTGTAGATCTAATTCTTAGCATAACATTTGCGATTTGGCAAAAATAATATTTTTTGTTGTTGTTGAAGCCCGGTACCAGTATAACTAATCAAAACGGTACCAATAATGTGTACAGTTATTTTGCAGGATGAATAATTTGTGTATTTTTTGTTCTTAGATGAAATGTCGCAATTCTAATTTGACATTTTTGAGGATGAATAATCAGTAAAGTGAATGCAGAGGTAAGCCGATGGAGAGAGGTGCCTGAGTGAAAGGACGAATTCGGAGACTGGAATGCTATCTCCGAAACAGCTTCATGTGTTATGTGGTTGAGTATAAGGGAGCAAAGGTATGGTATGTTGTCGTGAATGTGGTGGTGTTAAGGTTAGCTGACTTCTAGACCTATTCTGTTAGTGTATTAATGGATTGAATGCGAGGGAAAATGTGATGTCTGGTGAGTGAGAGTCGTAGAGTAGTGTGATCAATGCGAGCACTCCGGTAAAGGGGATGCTACCGAGCTGTAACTAAAACATTGTTGTGTATTGTTTGATTTGGATGAACCTCGATGGCAGGTCAGGATTTGACATCATGTGGATGGTTCATACATGTCTTAGAAATGTTGTTATATATAATAAAATGTAAAATGTATAAAGAGATACTAATTTCAGTCTGTCACAAACACAAAGGTGCATTGTATGTTGTAGATTTAGAGTCACCAGTTTCTAAAATGTTTATTGTGTTAGGATGTTAAAGTAGTTTAATATTTAATAACCTGTGGTAGGTAATTGTGAGCTGTATAGATTATTTCTTATTTTTTTTGTTAGAACACTTTCAAGGGGTATTAATTTCAGTCTGTCACAAGCACAAAGGTTCATTGCATATTGCAGTTTTTAGAATCAACAGTTTCTAATATTTTCACTGTGATAGGATGTTAGGGTAGCCTACTATTTGATATTGTAATTATGAGCAGTATAGATTGCTTATTACTCCTTTTTTCTTTTTGTTACACTTTCATGTTTTGTATGAGGGACGACAGGTACAATGAATAGCACAAGTGTGGGCTGTATATAGAAAAGGGATAAATGTTGATGTTGTATGTGTAGAAAACTAGGGGGTATGATTTTATGTTTTTTAGAACAAAGATTCTTTTATTACCAATGTGTCTAATAGATCATACATGTAATCAATGAGTATTTAAATATATCCTTTTGTCTGTAATGTTGCGAGATCCACGGAAGGGTCTGACTGATTGGGTGTCGTAAGGCCCATACCGCTAGCGGGCCCAGCTGACGTAGCCATGGCGACGGGCAACAGAGCCGCGGCACTCCCCACTCCACTGCCGGACGGGGTACACTCCACGCGCCCGCTACAGCAGGTCAACGGCCTGGGGTGACACGCACGTACCACTGGCCATTCATAAGTTCCGCCACCCTTACGACTGGGGAAAGTATCCCGCGGAGGCAACAGCGGGTGGTTTCTTTTGCTCAACGGCGCGCGCAGCGGCGCCACGGCAGAAAGGACGACACGCGGCAGAGCCCGGCGGGCATTTGTTACCAGCAACTATTAACTAGTACTGGACTGTGGAGCCGTGAAACAAGATGACTGCTCGTATGTCTCCATAAGTTGGAAAGTGAAGGACTGGTGTTTCCACATTGTGAGTGGTGAAAAAGATTTTGTCTTTAGCAGACAGGACGATCGTTTTGTTTTGTCTTGACCACTGAATGGTGGGATCCATAAACTTTTGGCAGTGACTTGTTAAGTGTGCTTTGTGAATTGCATGTGGGACGCTTGGTATTCTTAAAGAGGACAGTTGTCGTTTGGTGACTAATTATTGTATGAACGCAAGAAACTAGAGTGGGACATTGACATTTGTGTCTGTAGTAGGAGACATTTCTTTAATTGGTGCGGGAATAAGTGCTGTTTGTTGGAACTTACGACTTTTAATTACACCATGAACTGAAAGGACAGAACCGTGGGTAATAGTAGTTGTAGGGCCATTTCTGGATGACCAGATTCGTGTGGATGGTACGCTGAGAGTGACTATGACATTTGTGTTTAATGTGAGATACAGTTTACTGTTCAGTGCATGTTCAAAATGCCGATTTGAGTGACTTAAAGACTTTCGTCCGGGTAACCATGGGAGAGCTTTGACACTGAGACAGTGTTTCTAGGGAACCTGTCAGCAACTTTTTAGACCCCGAGAAAATCACAGAATGAAATGATTCCATATGACTCGCAAGATAGGCAATAATGTATTTGTACTTGTAATTGTGTAAATTTTTTTATATGTTTCATTCCTGAAGAGACAGCAAGTGTAATTGTATTTCATTAACATTTGTGTTTAGAATAGTTAGTGTTTCTTTGTTTGTTTGTTCTGGGTTATCAAGTTCACGTAGCATGTTTATTAGAATATTTGGTACAATGATGCTTTAATTATTAGCCAGTGGCGTAATACTAACGTAGCGGCTCTTGTAGCATTGATCAGTAAGGTTGTCACAGGGGAGAAGAGTTTGCATTGCACAACATATATCAGAATTAATTGATGCATTTTGATGTCGTGGACAGTAATGATCTTGTTGATGTGTTGACTGAAGCCACTTATTTTATTATCACAGTGGTGATATTTCACATTAAAGTGCAACGAAGGCTAGTCGAAATGCAAGTTCTTGTCGTCCAAATATGTAAAAATAGAGAAATGAGCAGTAAAGTAAGATACGAGAGCTACTGGTGGATTCAAGCACTTATTGCTAACTATTTATTGCGGGTATTGATATTCTACGTGTAACTAGTGTACGCAATTTTTTTTCCTTTTGTTGATTTTGTTTTGTACTTAGACATTGCCACGTAAAGATTATTACAACGCAATTTACGAATGTCAGATTACTTGTTCTGTGTTTGGACGGTGAGCTATCTACAATTTTAAGAGTACAATTAGTATTTTTTTTATTTGCCATAGAATTAGTGAAGTTTGGATTACTCCTAAAAATAACGGAGACACCATTATTTTTTATTTGTATGATGTAATGTTTTATTTGTCATGTGGATTGTTGTAAATTTGTATCTGTACGTTACTCCGGATTGTGGAGAGTACAATAATGCAACAACTGTGTCAATAATTTGTTAAAGTAACAACATTTGGTCGTCAATTTGAGGTCACCAGGGGCTAAGGTCTCCTCCTGGTTATTTTGATGACTTGCTAAGTTTGTTCTAATACAGCTTTCTTAAAAAAATGTTCGGAACTACCCTCGCATTGCAAGGATAGTACCGTGCCATTTTTTTCTGCATGGGTAGCCGGTGGTGAAAGGGTACAGTACCTCCCGACATTGAAAATAGGTACAACATACTTCATTATTTTTGTCAGAACAACACATTTTTTTTGTAAAATAACTCAATTTCAATGAATACAGCGAAGCCGGATACCAGTGTGGGAAAGAATGACAATTTATTTATTTAATTGATCACATGTGCACTCCCACAAAGTAAATCCCTACATCCAGTTTGGTGAGATCTATGAAATGGAAATGGAAATGAGCGTTTGGCGTCATTGGCCGGGAGGCCCCTCGCGGGGCAGGTCCGGCCGCCATATCGCAGGTCCTATTACATTCGGCGCCACATTGGGCGACCTGCACGCCGGATGGGGATGAAATGATGATGAACACAACACAACACCCAGTCCCTGAGCGGAGAAAATCTCCGACCCAGCCGGGAATCGAACCCGGGCCCAGAGGACGGCAATCCGTCACGCTGACCACTCAGCTACTGGGGCGGACATCTATGAAATGAATGAATGTATGGTCGTCTGCTAACCGCAGATAGTGAATGTGAATATATGATCATCTTTGAGTCGATCCTTTGGCCACCTTTGGTGGGACCAAAGAGATGAAATTTACCAGAGCTTTGAGCGCCTGAAATGTGGCCGACCAATACGATAGCAAGGTGCTTCCCCCACCTCGACACAGGTGCGAGAGGACCTAGAGAACGGCCACGTTTCAGCACTCTGCCGCTGAATCTTGTGCTGTTAAGACCTGTTTTAGTTGTGCTCCGTAATGACGATAGAGTGGAGACATGGTATGCATGTGGAATATTTAAGAGTAGTTTGAAATAATAATTTCTCTATTTCAGGAACGTTTGTGGGGAGAATTAAATGTCAGGCAGGTAATATTAATGGGATTGTAGGAATCTTCGGAAGTGACCAACGGTCACAATGAAACCACGTGTAGCAATAAGTTGAAATACTTCCGTGTGCTTAAGTTAAGCTGAATTACTAGCCTGTGTACAATAAGTTGAAATATTTAAGAAATAGCATGTGTACCATAAGTTGAAATATTTAAGAAAATGGCGTGTGCAGGACTTGAAATTAGAGACGAGTACTTCCACGTGGTGAGTACTGTGTGAGTCTCAAACTGTGTATGAGACAAAAGATAAAGAGAAGTACTCGCCCATGGTATCAGTTGAGGACTCGCGTGTGTGATGTTCTTAATATTACTTTGCGTGATATGATTCCATGTGACGCTTCATTCAAACTCTGAGAGAGAGAAGCAAGGTGAGTTGGCCGTCTATCCAGCAACGCCACTTGGCTTGCATTGCACAGGAAGACGTGCAAATATCTCCAGAGTTCATAGTAGGAAAGTAGAATTACAAAGTGGGGCAGTGTCGTGTGAAACTGGGATAAATACTAATTGAAGTGGGAAAGCTGAAAGTGATAGTGTTGTGACTATTTAGTGTTTATATTTCTTATTGCAGTGTGATGTATGTCATGTAATTTGGGTATGTGTGGTTTGCACGGGAGAGTAGCGAGGTAGTTTCAAAAGATTAGTGGGTTATGCTTGTTCCTTCGGTACCGCTCGGTCTGGAGGAAAGTTTAGTGATGATGATTGTGAGAGTCGAAGTGTGAGGTACAATAAAAGATCCACCATCCTATCC
The DNA here is from genome assembly GCF_021461395.2 of Schistocerca americana. Classification (NCBI taxonomy): domain Eukaryota; kingdom Metazoa; phylum Arthropoda; class Insecta; order Orthoptera; family Acrididae; genus Schistocerca; species Schistocerca americana. Next base: position 538,570,917 of record NC_060130.1, read on the forward strand.
AGAAAGTGCACTGTAGCGTTAAAAATAATTACGAGACCATAATATAGAGATTCACCATTGTAAAGCCATGCCCACTGGGCGGAATTTCTCATGTGTTATTGTTGTAGGTTGTAGAATTTGTGTGTTTAGGTAGGGAATTTATTGGAATAAATAATATAGTGAAAAGAAAAAGATTGGTAGACTTTTACTTCGAATTGTATGTTGTCATAATGTCCCGAATTTATAATGTGTGCGGTGGCCACATGTTGACAAAAGCCGTTAAATAAGAGACAAAAAAGAAAATGTGGTATTGCCAGTGCGTAGTGTACAGTCAGAGTTCTGTAAATTATTGATAGTCAGATGCGTGTTTCCATTGCGTATTAAACATATAGGAGGATAACTGGTAACTTAAGTGTGAGTACTAGAGTTCATGTTACTCGATAAATGAGAATGAATCCACTCGCTTGGCAGACCACTCATCTTGCAGGCCTGACTGCTTGATGCCACAGTCTGAGCAAGGCATGTGGGTGCCTCTCAAATATTCACCTTATAAGTTTTTTTCAAGACTTTATAAATTCCGTTCAACAGCTGTTCTGAAGTTTTTGAGGACATTACAATGTAACTGCCAAAACTCAAAGTTTTTGTTTCTTTTTCGTGAGCTTTAATTCTTTTTATAAATTTTTTCCTAGGCTTCCTTCACAATTTGCTCACTGTACGAACAGAATCATACTGTCGATAGTCTGCAACTCTACCTGGCTCCGTTGTCAACAGTCTGCGAGGATGCAATGAAAAGCAATACCTCCGAACTTTTTATGTGAGATGCTTAAAGCTTTTCAAATGAAACAAACTTTATTGACATTCTACATCTTTATTCTTCATAAGTACATTTTTATTTCTCAACATAGTCACCCTGTCGACGAACAGTTTGTTGCGCAATGTTTGAATTGTTGACGGAGCCACATCTTCACATCTGCTTGAAACGTTCCAACACTAGCAAAGTAAAGTCCTCTAAGGTGTTCTTTAAGTTTTGAAAACAGATGAATATCGGATGGGGCGAAGTCGTGACTGTGTGGAGAATGATCGATGACAGTGAGCCAATGCGTCTGATTGTTGCAGATGACGCAGCGCTCGTGTACGTTCCGCCATTGTCACGCTGAAGGAGAGGGTGCTCTTCGAATTCGAATCTCGATTGCAGAATGCTACTTCTCATGCACCGACATAGTTGCTTTACACACCGCTATGTCATGCGCTACAATTTGGAGCTCTCTAGCGGCAGAGGACTGCAAATATGTAGACATGAAGGATAAAGATACACAATGCTTATAACGTTTGTTTTATTTGAAAAGCTTTAAGAGTTTTCACATAAAAATGCAGAAGCATTACTCTTCAACACGCCCTCGTAATAATATTGATAAATGGGTAACAAACAAGTGACTAAGCAATTAATTAATTGTATGTTTAGAATAAAGATGAATGACGTGCGTGAATACAAAGACAATACATGAGCGTGAGAGGTGTTTTGAAGACTTCTTAACAATAAATAAATTTCATTTCTCCTGTCTACACTTGTACAGAAACTGAGATTTTACAGTACAAACCTTCTAGTTAGTAGACTTTACATCTGAATAACGGAAAACCGAGAGTCTGGTTAGGCAACTCCATCATCTTGGACCATGAATTTTCGTCCACCTAGAAACTAATTACTACCGGCTTGCCATTGGGTTTGAAACAGACTCTGTTAAGTTTATTCTTACACTTAAACGACCTTCCTTCTACTACTGAAACGGTCGAAATAATTGTGGTGGCCGACATAATTAATTCTACTAGACGTGCACCACTAGACGATATTTTAAATGGTAATTTCACCAAAATTATTGATTCATTTTGCAGCGAATCGACTCGTTTAACTTAATAGAGAAACACAATCTATACAGTTCTATACAAGATAAGATTCACTTTCAACAGTAACGGTATAGTAGGAGGAAGAAGTTGGTGAGGAATGTGAAACAACGTATTTTCCATTCATTAAGGTAGGTTTTAAATACATTATTTGGCTATAAAAAGGTTCATCCACCTTCCTAATGAGTTCAGGGGCCGGTATAAAATAATAACATTTTTTAAATCAATTTGATGTCATTTTGCTTGAAACTTTCTTCCTTTCCAAGGAGAAATTATGAATAGACTATTTGTGTGTGTGTGTGTGTGTGTGTGTGTGTGTGTGTGTGTGTTTTTTTTTTTTTTTTTTTTTTTTTGTATGTGTGGAGTAGGTGTATTTAAATCGACGGGTTGGCAGAATTACCTGTTATGTGAGTGTGTTAAATTGCACTGAAGTGCACTACTCACAGCCGTAGTAAATGTGGAAGAAGGAAAGCGAGCCTCCGAGGCAAGATTAAAAAGGCGAATGGAACATTTGAACGACGGGTTGCTCTACAGCACGTATATTTCTGCTGCTTTCCATGCTCCTCTGTTTATTTTAGAGTAACATAGTTATGTATTTCATAACATCACACAGTTCTGTCACTTTATCTTTGCGATGCGCTCCTAACAACTGATACATATCTTACGATACAACATTTCTTTTGAAATGAGCATAGATGGGAACCAATAAGCAGCATCGTACACGGTTTAGCAACGTATCGAAGAACGGAGAACTTAGTAGTGTTATCTCAGTGAATATTTCACCCATTGTCATGAAGTTCCAGCAGCAAACAATTTAATCGATGAAACACTGGAAATAATTGTTTCTTTAAGAACAAAACTCCTCTCTACATCTTGCAATGTTATGTCTATTACCCCAGACGCTTTTCATCTCTTAGGTGAAAGGCAGCCTTACCGTATGTTCCGAAATATTGCACACTTTTGTTCTTTTAGATGTTAATTATAGATTTAAAACATTTTATGTCACAATTTTTACGTAATATGAAGGGAAATTCGCAGTTAAATTTATATATTCTTCTGACTTTCGTGCTTTCTCTCTGTCTCGCCACAAGTAGAAAGTTACACTTACCCTTTAATTGTGAACATTTTCAGTGCACTTGCGTCGAAATTGTTCACTTTCTAATTGTCCGCCCCTGGTAGCTGAGTGGACAGTCTGCCTTCGGCGGTGCTACGGCACGGACGTCTGTTTACGTCCCTGCCGGGGAAGTTCGCGCTCGCGCAGTTGTTTACCTCTTCGGCGTACTCGTGCGTTTAGGCGACTCGATATAGAATGGCACATGCATACCGAAAGTCGACTCTCAAGATTAGTTTTTCGAATGAATATGCAAGACCGAAAGCCTACGAAATAGAAAGGTTCCTACGAGACGAAGTTAAACTCGACTACAACGAACTTATCGGAATCCACCTCTCCATAGTGAGCAGTGTCGTTTACGTCAAGCTGATTAACGATGCAGTATGTGACAGAATCATCCGAGATACTAAACATGGACTCAAATTTCGTCACTCTGATGGACATGTTGGAGAAGTCACTATTGATCATGCAGGACTGGGCTTACGAAACATACGTATTTTCGAACTTCCCTTCGAGGTTCCGTCTGACTTGGTCGTTGACGCCTTACGCCCATATGGAAGAGTGCTTAGCCACGTTGAGGAAAAATGGTCCAACTTCATGACTTACCCCGTTCTCAATGGGGTGCGTCAAATCAGAATAGAACTGGCACAACATGTACCCTCGTACTTGTTCATCGGCGGATGCAGAGCTATAGTCATATACGATGGACAACCCAAAACATGCTCAGGCTGCGGGAAAGAGGGCCACGTCCGTTCCGAATGTATGCAGCGGAGGATAGTGCAAGTTCCAAACGGCGAACCCGTACCTCCGTCCACGTTGACGCCGCCGCCACTAACGTATGCGGACGCGTTTCGAACGGATCCCATCCCGAAGAATGACCAGCTACAGAATCCTGACAGTTTACGGCAACCGACTGCGGCAGAGACCGCCTCCAGTGACAAAACGACGCACACCTCTGCCGCTCCGGCGCCGACGACGCACTTAACCGAGCGGAAAGGATCGGTAGGAGAAATGGAAATTGATCCTGCTGTTGTGCCGACAGCTGCTTTCGTCCCTGAGCACCGGGAGTCACTTCCGCACTCGGATACGGAGGCGCACACGCGCAAACAACGATCGCCGAAGCGCCACAAGAAACGACGACTAGCGCCGTCGGATACCTGCTTACTGCAGTCCAAGGCCGACGAACTTGGGTGTAACGTCGATACAGTGCATCCGGATGCGCAACGGGAGGTTCTACCTCCCACACAGCAGTACGACGCGGATCATGCTACACAGGGGTTAAATACAGACACACCGGACGGAAAGCCGACGGAAGGAGTCCCTCCACCCACCGCAGCAACGCCACAGCCTTCGGTCAGCCCGGCCGGAGAGACACGACGGGAGCTGGACCTCCAGCACAGGAACTGGGCCGACGAATCCGATACTGACCCCTACACCGACGACGCACCCGCCATGGCGAGTGCTGCGTCCACCGAATGTTAACCGCGCAGAAGATGCAGACTGACGCACGGACAGCATGTCACCGCGCAGCAGCACACAAATTAACATAAGCGTTCATGTGCGCTTTACGCACTGAGGACCAGCGGCAGGCATATCGAACGGCCTCTATTAATATTAATACGATCAGAACGCCTGTCAAATTGCAATTATTACGAGACATGTTGCATGCGTCAGAAGTCGACATCGTTCTGCTGCAGGAAGTATGTGTTGAGCGCTTCCCCGACCTCTATGAGTACGATACGTACATTACACCTACTACCGACGGCGTCAGCGGAACAGCGATACTTCTACGTAGCGGCATAGTAGCCGAGGACGTGGTGTACCTGCCGTCAGCGCGAGGACTGGCGCTCACAGTGCTGGGAGTACGGGTAGTTAACATTTACGCACCGTCGGGGTCAGACAGACGGCGCGACCGATCCCGATTTTACGCAGAGGAGGTAGCAACACTATTCTTAGGTCGGTATGAACATGTCTTATTTGGAGGCGACTTCAACTGCGTGCTCGCACCAAAAGATCAACACCCACGTTATACTTCGTGCCCGGAGCTGCGGCAACTCATACAGGACATGAATCTCATTGATACATGGGAGAAGATACATGGCGAAGAACGTGGATACACCTACGTCACGAGTCACTCTGCAAGTCGTCTCGATCGCATTTACGTAACACGTCGTCTCGAACCTGCGATCCTCGATGCGGAATTGTGACCTGTCGCCTTTTCAGATCACATAGCATATATATGCACGGTCTCCCTGAGTCGTCAACAAGTGTGGAGGAGTCGCAGTGTTTGGAAACTGAATACAGCACACCTTAGGGAACCTGAGTGCAGACGCTTAGTCGAAGACACTTGGCACGTGTGTGAACGACGCCTCCCGACATATCCGACGACGTTGCAGTGGTGGCTGGAATGCGTTAAGCCTGCATTGCGCCGAGCGTTAAATGCATACGGAAGAGAGCAGATGATGTGGAGGCGATACACGACGGAATTTTATTTCACGATGCTGCGCGAACTTTCTGTACAAGCACCTTCACAGGAGCGTCGTGCTGGTATAAAACGAGCACAGGCCCAAATAATTTCCATAACCCGCCGCCGACTGGAGGGTGTCGCAATCCGTGCAAGGGCCTTTGAACGAGTCCGTGGAGAATCCCCGTCGATGTATCACGTTATCAGAGAAAAACAACGTAGCCGCAGAACCTTAATACAGACGGTCGTACTGCCAGATGGTCGCCGCATGACAACGCAAAAAGACATTGCCAACGCTTTCGTGGAACACTACGGTCATCTCTATCAAGAAGCGGAACACGATCAGGCAGCCTTTCATGAGGTCCGACGAACGCTCTCCGCGTGTCTCGACGAGTCGGCCAACCTGGAGTTAACAGGTGAAGTCACAGTTGACGACGTAATGGAAGCGATTAATAAGGGAGCGTCGCACAAATCGCCGGGGCCCGACGGGTTTCCGTTAGAGTTCTATCGTACATTTAAAGATCTCATGATTCCACGATGGACTGCCATGTACTGCGAATTGATGTCTCCCGACGTGACTCTTCCACCCTCCTCCGTGGAAGGAATGATCATCCCCATCCACAAACCATCTAGCGGCACAGGGATACAGGCCTACCGGCCACTGACCCTTCTTAATTGCGACTACAAGATCTACGCCAGGATACTTGCTGCACGCTTTAAACGCGTGATACGCCAAGTGATTTCACTCGACCAAACCCAGCTAGGAGGAGCTAGCAATATACAAACGGCACTCAGCGACTACCGCGATGTCATCGCACTGGCTTCGACATGTCGTCTCCGGGGTGTATTGGTATCGATAGACTTCGATCGCGCATTTGACAGGCTGAGTCATGCTTATCTCACGAACGTGATGACGAAAATGAAGTTTCCGGAAAGTTTTGTCACCGTCGTCATGAGACTACTCCACGGAGCCGCATCCAAAGTGCTCATCAATGGACGCTTGGTGGGGCCCATCACCATCTCACGATCGGTCAGACAAGGGTGCCCGCTGTCAACGATATTGTATGCCATCGCTGTCGAGCCTCTGCTTTGCGGGCTCCGGAATCGACTCCAAGGAATGACGATAAGGCACAACACGTTTATATGCCGAACATACGCAGATGACCTAGTGTTTTTAGCAAGGTCAGGCGACGAGGCAAGAGTGGCCTTGCATTGGATTAATTTGTATTGTATGGCTACGGGCAGTCGCCTGAACATGGCAAAGTCAGGAGCGATGAACATCGGGAGGGGACTCCCCACAGGAAGTGTAGCACCATTACAGCCGATCAACAAGATGAAATGCCTAGGAATTATCTTCACTACAGACGTTCGACGCACGGCGGCACTGAGTTACAGACATCTTCTGCAAACAATTCGTTCGAGTGTCCGAAGTCACAGGTTAAGGGCACTGGATATGATACAACGGGTCACCTTTGCCGACACTTATCTAGCCTCTCGCATCCCCCACCTGGCACAAGTTCTTCCTATACCGGTGGTGTTGGCCCGCCGAATCCTGGCGGCACTAGGATATTTTGTGAGCACAGGTCTGCTTTTTAAGGTAGGATACGAAACCCTCACCCTTCCTCGTAGTCGTGGAGGTCTTGGACTCGTCCACGTACGCGACCGCGCAGTGGCTATTTATGTAACCACAATGATAAAGATGTGGACACGACACCAGACAAGTCTGACGGGCAGCTTGATAGACGAACTCGCTCCAACTTCTCTTTCGGCTCCGGTAGCGGTGGCTCACATCTCACCATCGCTTGTCCATATGCGAACCTTCTTTGTGGAACACAGTTACGTACATATGGAACTACCGACTACCAGGACGGCGACGGCACGTGATATATATCACATCTTGACTCGACGACGGCCGAATAACGCCGTAGAGCGCCGCCAACCAACAGTTACGTGGTCAGTGGTATGGCGTACAGTGCACCACCCACACCTCGATACGGGAACGCGCGCACTGTGGTATCAGGTGGTAAATGGGAAATACGTGACTCGTTCCAGGTTGCATAAAATTCATATGGCGGACGAGCCACTGTGTCCGCAGTGCAATGTTATAGACACTGAGGAGCATCGCCTGATATGAGGTCCTTCGGCGGACGTATGGTGTTTGGTCAAAAAAATGATCGCCTTCCTCCTTCGGGTGAGGCCGCAAACAATCGAACCACGCACACTACTTCTCCCAGATAGGACATATTATCCCCGAACGAAGACAAACGCAGTGACTTGGATTCGAGGTTTGGCTGTGCGTTATCTTTTCCGAGACGGCAGTAAGAATGTGCTTGACTTTTGGGCCTTACTACAGGAACATCACTCACAACTTATGAGACATCCGAGATATCGAACATATTACGCCAATTTTTTATGGAGTGCCTTGCTTGATCCCCCACCCAGTTGGGGTGTCCCGGGTAGGAGAATGTAATTATTGTCTATATAAGTATCAGAACACGAAAGGACCAGGACAGTGGAGAGGATCCACAAACACACGTGAAGACGTACCCGACACCAACGCGAGGTATGACGGGATTAGTGAGGTACGCGCCTAAAAGAGGAACGTAGAACGTTATTGTTTTGTACTGACAGAAGAAGGATATTTTCTTTTATTTTTTTCACTATTATGTAAAACAAAAAGAAGAAGTCCACTTATTTACGTTTCCCAGAAACTTTTATTTTATAAAGTTATCGTCTTATATATTTAAAAACAAAATGCTAGAAGCAGTTTATGTTTGTATTAAAAAAAAAAAAAAAAAAAGAGAGAGAGAGAGAGAGAGAGAGATAGTAGAGCACTTGCCCGCGAAAGGCAAAGGTCCCGAGTAAAAAAAAAAAAAAAAAATATATATATATATATATATATATATATATATATATATATATATATAAAAAGGATGGTAGAGCACTAAAAAAAAAAAAAAGTGGTCAGCGTTACAGACTGTCACTCCTAAGGGCCCGGATTCGATTCCCGGCTGGGTCGGAAAAAAAAAAAAAAAAAAAAAAAAAAAAAAAAAAAAAAAAGTGGTCAGCGCGACGGAATGTCATACCTAACAGCCAGGGTTCGATTCCCGGCTGGGTCGGAGATTTTTCTCCGCTCAGGGACTGGGTGCTGTGTTGTCCTTATCATGCTCATTTCATCCCCATCGACACGCAAGTCGCCGAAAGGGCGTCAACTCGAAAGACTTGCACCAGGCGAACGGTCTACCCTGCGGAAGGCCCTAGCCACACGGTATTTACTTTCTAATTTTACTACACTCCCTCTGTGCATGAAGCATGTGTTACATAGTCGATTAATTCTGTAACTATTAATTCGCGTACTTGCCGCAAAATTTATTACAGTTTCAAACGCAGAACTTTTGTTTGGAAATTTGTGGTAAGATCTTATGGGACCAAACTGCTGAGGTCATCGGTCCCTAAGCTTACACACTACTTAACCTAACTTAAACTAACTTACGCTAAGGACAACACACACACCCATGCCCGAGGGAGGACTCGAACCTCCGACGGGAGGATCCACGCGAGCCGTGACAAGATGCCTTTGACCGCGCGGCTACCCCGCGCGGCACTTTTGTTTGTCTACTGTGAGTTTTCTTATCTGTGTGGATGTGGCCGAACCACGTTCCTGTAAAAGGTGGCAGGGGGATGTTTAGCTGTTGGTTTGCACAAATAAATTCACGATCGCGAATGTGTGGATGACTGATGGCGGCAGGGAAAAGTGAGTGGAAGTAGGTATCTTGAGGCAGCATTTTGGTAGTTTACAGTTGGGATATTTTTGAACAGATTTTTCTACTAATGTAAACAGAGTTGCTAACTTGGTCACTTCAAGGGGATTCATGTCTGAATCAAATTTACAAAGAAATTGGCAGTATGAGCACATTTATCAGTATGGCGTTGCACCCTGTCTGAACTGAATGCATACACTGATTTGATTCGGAAGAGTGTCATAAAGTCGTCGCATCTTCTCCTGAGGCAATCTGCCCACAACTCTTGTAACTGGTTCCTGATATCCTGGCTGCTGGTACTGGGACAAAGTTTACGTCCGAGATGGTCCCACACGTGTTTTGCCAGGGACAGATCTTGGGATCTTGCTGGCCATGGGAGTACCACACCATTACACAGACAGCTTATAAGGACATATACCATGTGTGTACAAGCACTGTCTTATTGAAAAATGGCACCACGATACTGTCACATGAGAGGTAGTAAATGAGGACGCACGATCTCCGTGATGAACCTTTGTACCGCCAGGATTCCCTCAATCACCACCATCCTGGCGGCCCACATGTTGCCAAGGCTATTTCAGGTACTCTGCAAAGGTTTCGCTGGGAAGCCCTTACACACCCTCCATACAGTCCCGATTTCATTTCATGTGAGTGTCATATTTTTGGAGTTCTGAAGAAAGGTATTCGCGGCCGTCGATTTGCTTCATACGGAGAGATGCACTCCTGTGTACAATAATCGTTCTAAAGGCAACTGCAAGCATTTTACCGTCGAGGCATTGGCCTTCTTGTCTCACAGTGGGATAAATGTATACTCACGTTCAGAAAAAAACACAACACCTTTCACGACAGGGGTAATAACGTTTATATTCACAGGAAATGTACGTTGGTATGTTCTACAGAAATGATTAGCATTTGAATCGTGACGGCCCATGTTTTCAAGTCAACATGGAGATCGCGGCAACACCACCCACCTGTAAAATGTGCGGTTCTCGTTGTCGCTATAAACCGAAGGTAATGGATCATTGTGACTCGAGCAGACGTGCAGGTTGCCTTGCTGACGTATGCGCGACCCGTTCCGTCAAATCAGTGAGTCTGGAAGAGGGCGCATTATTGGCGTGAGAGAATGTGATGTATCTACCCAATAAATTGCTGTTCGTGCGGAACGAAGTGTTTCTGTAGCGCAACGGGTGTGTGCCGAATGGTTCACTGCAGGCCGTAGAACACGACAAGATGGGTCAGTTCGCACTATCCCGGCTATCCCCCGAGAAGATGGACATCTCGTTCCAATGGCACTGCAGGAAAGACCTGCGTCCTCCACGTCTCTGGCGCAACAGTGGAGCAGTGTAACACATCGAACACCTTCACGGGGGGGGGGGGGGGGGGGGACAGTCCGTCGTCGTTCATTGCGGCATGGGTTACGTGCGTCCACTTCTGAGACTACCTTCGACGAAAGTGCAGTAACAAGAGAGACGGCAATGGTGTATGGAAAGACATCACTGGGGACTGGGATTTCTTCAGATAGTGTTTTCAGGCGAATCCAGGTTCTATTTGTTTGAAAATGATGGCAGCATTTTGGTTCGCCACAGGCAGATGGAGCGGCATTACAGTGACTACATTCGCGTTGGGCATACAGCGGCAACTCAAGGCCTTATGGTGCTGGGTGCGACTGGTGGGAATGACGTCCTGCGACCCATAGCCATACCCTTTCTGCACAGCACCCCAGGCGCCATTTTTCAGGAAGACAATGCACGACCACATGTTGCTGCACAATCACGTGCCTTCTTGGTGTTACAGTTTGTCAGCCTTTTGCTCTGGCCCACCAGATCACCAGACCTGTCGCCAATCGAAAATGTGTGGGACATGGTGAAACGACGGGTGCAGTGGCATCCACCACAGATGAACTTTGGGCCCATGTGAATGCACCATAGATGGCTATACCACAGGAAGCCATTCGCGCCTTATACACGTCGATGCTATCACGCGTGGAGCAAGTATCACGGCCCATGGCGGACCCTGTGCCTACTAGGCAACAGGACCTATGGTGAATCGAGGTGACTGAAATGCTAATCATCTCCGCAGAACATACTAATGTACATGTATTGTGAATAAGAATGTCCGAATGTCCTATTTCTAGTCGATCAAGGTGTTCTGTTTGAATGTATTAACATTTTGGCGATTACTTTTGAAATAATTAACAGTTTAATTACTTTTTCATCTTTCTCGTTTCATTTGACTGTCCCTTATATTAACATAGAATACCTTTTCAGTTTTCCTAAACACACTGAGATAGCCATGAAGCTAGTCAGCGTAGTGAGAGTCTGGCGCAGAAGATTAAAGTCTAAAATGGAACTCGATTATAAATTAACAGTGATAGCCTATCTCCCGTTATGTTGTAGTACGTAACTGGAAAAGATTATACCACAACCTTCTCACGGAATTTTCTCTAGATTGGAAAATGATGACGAAAACACCCCGCATTTGTCAAATACTGCTGATGTGATTCTAGTGTTGTAATAGATGGAGGAACTGGTAAAAATAAGTGAAAATATGGGCGTACAACAGAGAAGACTGGAATTGTCCTAAATGATGCTAAGACTGAATACCACCCAGTTAGTTGTATACAAGAGTATGATGTGAGTTAAATTCAGACGTTGGCAATGGAGGATTGTTCATACAAAGAAAAACAAGAATATAAATATTTGTACACGATATTAAAGAAGGATGGATCATGTGCAATAGATATAAAAGCGAATATCCAAGCTGGAAATCATAGTTACCGCAGTTTCAATGAACCTCTGAAATCAAGCAGCCTATAGAGATAATCTAAATTTAAATTGTATGAGACACTGCTCCAATCCATAGTGTTATATGGACGATAGACATGGAGTACACGAAAACTGAATTACTACCATCTATTCATTTTTTACCAGTTAGTTTTAAGGAAAATCTTTAATACAGTGCAAGCGTTTTTTCACAAGATAGTTGTGGAAGTGTATTACATAAGGAACGAAATATTTTCGCCCTAATGTGGACAGAACAATTTATTTGGACAGGCCATATCTTCTAAAAAAATTCCCTTCGATGTCCTGTTATGTTACAGGGTTCCATGTCACATGCAGGAAGAACACTAGATAGGCCAAGAGATAGATGTAGTAACGGTTTCCGGGATAATCTGAATCATAGGTATGGGTACTGACTGGCCACAAAAGGTAAATGAAAGGAACCTGTAGATGAGCAACCTTGTAGGAACACGTATTTCCCTGGAACTGATCGCGGAATGATGATGATAATTGCCAAAAAATTTGCATATATTTATATTATGTTTATACACTGACTCAATAAAATCGCAGCACCAATGTAGAGCAATGAAATTTTGGGAATACATTTGTCTAGGTAACGTACTTATTGCAAGCTTACATGTTAATGTAAGCGCGAGATAAGCCATTGAGAATGCGAACAGCTGCTACTTTAATAACTGGTGAAACGACCAGAATGTTGAATGCAAGCATGAAAACGTGCATGCATTGTGTTGCACAAGTGCCGGATGTTAGTTTTTGGGAAGGAGTTCCATGACTTTTGCACTCGATCGGTCAATATAGCGACGGTGAATGCTGGTTGTGGATGACGCTGGAGATGTCATCCGACGATACCCCACACGTGCTCGATTCGAGACAGGTCTGGTGATCCAGCAGGCCAAGGCAACATGTCGACAGGCTGTAGAGCATGTTGGATTACAATAGAGGTATGTAGACGATCGTTGTCCTGTTAGAGAACACCCCCTGGAATGCTGTTCATGAATGGCAGCACAACGGGTCGGATCATCAGATTCAGATTACAAATTTGTAGTCAGGTTGTGGGGGATAGCCATGAGAGTGATTCAGCTGTTACACGAAATCGCACCCCAGACAATAACTCCAGGTATAGCTCCAGTGTGTCTAGGCCGCGGACATGTTGGTTTTAGGCCCTCAACTGGTCTCTTTCTAACCAACACGCGGTCATCACTGACACCGAAGCAGAACCAGTGTTCATCAGAAAACACAACAGACCTCTACCCTGCCCTCCAGTGAGCTCTCCCTAGACACCACTGAAGCCGCAAATGGCGGTGGTTTGCGATAAGTGGGATGCACGCTACAAGGCGCCTGGCTCTGAGCAGTCCTTGATGTAACCGATGTGTAAATGGTTCGTTGTGTCACTGTGGTGACAACTGCTGCTGCAGACGCAGCACGATGCACCAAGCCATACGCCGAGCACTATGGTCTTATCTCTCGGCAGTGCCACGGGGCCGTCCGGAGTCCGATCTTCTTGATTCGAGCGTACGATCTCGTGACCACCGTTACCAACAATCATGTGAATGGCTATATTCCTGCCAAATCTTTGTGTAGTTCACAGAATGAACATTCAGTTTCTCGTAGCCCTTGTTAAAACTCAGGGAGGTGTCGATAACGGCGTATTTGCTCACATAAATTCATTCTTGACTAACAAACTCATCACATCCAGTCCCAAAGGTAACTGTCAGTCACAACCGTTACAACGTATATTTAAAGCGAAGCTGACATTCTTCCTCATAGTGGCGCTACAAGCGCCACTCTTATGCGACGCAGAAACACGCCTACCAGCTTTCGTTCATGTCGCACAACTACTAGGTGCTGCGATTTTTTTCCGTCAGTGTATATATAATTGTTTACCTATCTACTTGACAAATCTACTTCAGACAGCTGTATCAAATACACTCCCTGGCAGAATAATGTGTCAACTTTTGTATTCATGATACACGAGTATAAGAAGGGTGTTGTGTACATAGTTCCGCGTAGTCAGCGCGTGCACAACTTTCCTACTAGAGCGCGCCCCGCTAAGCACAACAGCGCAGGCGCAGCGCTCGTCCGTCTCCGCACTACGAGATGGCGCTGTCTTAGAGATGGACCAAATTCTGCTTCCGCCGATCCGCGTATTAATATGTAACGCAGCCAATGAGATTGCTGCTAACGTAGAACCTTTTCTCCTCGCGGATCACACTCGCGCAGTGATACCTGAACGCGTGAGGTATTATAATGAGTGTACAGACCTCTGATTAGTCAGTCTGCATTAGTCTGTAGTCAAGTCTCAGTCTGCCCCTAATAAGATTATCATTTTCCTGTAGATAGCCATGAAGAGAAATGTATAGACACTTTGTCAAGTATCACAGATATGTGAGAATAAGATTAACATACCAAGGCCAAAGGAACTTTAGATTGTCAATTGCCAATAGCATCCAGAACCAAGTTAAGTTATTTTTATCCTTGTTATTATTTTAATAAATGTGTTTGAAAATTAATCAAGTTCTGTTTGAAGTTGGTCACCGTCAATCTGCTACTGCAAGCGTGCAAGTGGCATTTCTATCGTCTGGCCTAACGGCAGAAGATAAACACGCCACGATAAGACCACGAGACGTATTGCTGACACTCGCCTACTTCGTCAGAGCGACAAGTCAAATAATCTGATGTTGTGTGTACCGAAGGTCTTACAGTACGCACATCACAAAGAGTGAAAGTAGTACAGCTGCTATCGCCACCATATAGGTAAGATCTAACTGCAGACCATACCCATTGCCTTGACGAGTTGTTATAAATCTGTCACCATGCAAATACATTATATTTGCATTTTTCTTCACAAGATACATGAGAGATAATAATTTTCACGCGTTTCTGTTTTCACGTTGAAGTGTTCTGCAAACTACGTGAATGCTCTGCGAAGCTCCACACCCAATATTATCGTTGGCTGTGACGCTTGCTGAGACAGCGCTCAAATCCAACCTGGTTAAAGGCGATGTGACACGGCTGCCACCGCAGGTGGACTGGAACCGAATTCATGCAAATGAGCCACGAGAGAGAATCTGCCTTGCTAATGGTGCTGGGCGTAACTCTGTGAAGAGACGCCCCAGTGCCTTCAAAGCGATGCGTCCCACCCACTCGAAAGTAGCACGAGTGCATGTAAACGCCGATGTTTGAACCGTACAAACTAAAAGCCCTCGGTAGCCCACTCCTTTAATTTATTTCGCCTCGCAGAGAAGAAAGGAATTTTTTCAGCGTATTAGGAATAACAAAACAGGTGGCACACGTTACACATAAGTGATCGTTGATCGGTAATGAGCTCATGGTGGCGAAAGGAACATCAACAGCAGATACTCATTTCAATGTGAACTTTCCTTTTGCGTACACTGTAATTTTAGTCCCAGCTGTCTGGCTTCATGCAGGTAAGATACCGAATGTTAAGATGACATCTTTAATATTTTATAAACGGGTACGAGAACAAACCAAGGGTTTCGTAAGCAGTAGGATGAGGCGCAATAAAACTGACCTGTAAACAACGTATGGAACAGCGATCTTTCACATTATGCGGTAGTTGTTAACTTAATGATGAGGATATTTTGATGGATAATGGCACGTTTTTTTGGTATTCGGAACCCCACACAGGCTGAAGTACGCCACGTATGTGAAAATGAAAATCTGAGTATCAAAATATCCCGACTCTAGTTCATTCAATAGCCACAGCAGAACTGATCACGCACAGATTCGTCTAGACGTTTCACCTCGCACACAATACGATTTTTGTAATATACTGGTCCTTTTTGATAATATTGTGATAAGGGATTCTTTTTATTCCGACTTACACACGTAACTGACATTGCAGCTGTATCGAACTTTAGTGCTATCTCTCACTTAACCAATCTGGAGTTTGAATTCATTTAGGATGTTTTTTTAATGATCCCTTTACTGTCTAGTTCACGAAATATCGGAAACACGTGTCGGGCCACTTTTGCTTTGGCGGCTTTGAAGTACTGAGAGGCGAAAGTTTCTGGCAGATTAAAATTGTGTGCCGAATCGAGACCTGATCTCGGGACCTTTGCCTTTCGCGGGCAAGTGCGCTACCGACCTGTTTTTTCTCACTTTGTTCGTTATTGTTAGTTGCATTCGTTCGGAGCTGGCGTCCCATGACATCTGTTCAGGTTCGTCGTTGATACGTTCACTCAGTTTTTTCCTATTGCAGAGAGCAGTTAACTCTCTGACCAAGCACGCTGAACTACCGTGCCGGCAACTGAGCTACCCTGTGAAGTTCGAACGATAGGAGACGAGATTCTGTCGGAAGTAAAGCTTTGAGGACAGCTCGTGAGTCGTGTTTTGGTAGCTCAATCGATAGAGCACTTGTCCACGAAAGGCAAAGGACCCGATTTCGAATCTCGACACAGTTTTAATCTGCCAGGAAGTTCCGTATCGGCGAACACTCCACTGCAGAGTGAAATTTCATACTGAGAGGAAGACTTCTGCTGTGTTTTCGGCACTTGTATCTTCAGCGAGATACTGAAGCAACCCCGGATCCTTTTTATTGAGAATTCGTTCTTTCTTTACTAGTATTCGACAGGCGTTGATAAGAGAAGAGGCGGGCAGTATGCTAAAATTGAAACTCATTACCGATGCCATGACACAGTTTCAACTCTCAAAAACACTCCACTCCAGAACTACTGCGGTGGTACTGGTACAGCAACCGCAACAGATCTCTTTATACAGAAAAAAACAGTCTTGGTTGCAAAAGATAGGTTTATTTAATCTTCACATCTGAGGCGTTTCGCCTGTTCTAGGCATCATCAGGCAATCGATAAAAAATCTTGGTAATCGTGATCTAGCCGTTGAATTTAATTAAAAGTTCCATAGAATCTGGAACCAACAGCCAGATAGCCACAGTCAATGTTTTATTACATCACCGATAAAATTCTTCCTACTCGTAACCGAAGCGTCGAAGGTGATTAAAGAGTCCTAAAAAACTGGGAGGTAACAGCTAGGACATCCCGGCTATTAGGTAGGTGGTCATAATGGTCTGGCTGATCAGTGTACTATCATTACTGATGAGCATAAAGAGGTATGAAATATCGGTCTTTTCACGTGTTTCAAATTGTTAACAATCCTAAACTTCAAATTAAATGTAAAAATTTTTTATTCCAGACGGGGATTCAAAACCACCATCTATCTGCATCATTGTCCAAGCATAATAAGGTGTTTAGATATCGTCGTTTTTATTAGTAGAGAGATGTTTGACCGGAAATAACGAGACACGAATGTCTTTACTTGATTGGGACTCGAACCTGAAAAGCTTTTAGGGTTGTTGCAGGGTAGGTTGTCCTGAGAAATAATTGTTAAGAAAAAAATTCGATACTTTGCGCCGTTTACGAATTAATTAGCATTTAAGTTAGCAAATCAGGTGTTTCCCTACCATCCTATCTCCTATTTTTGCATCGCTGTCATGTTCGGTGTTAGGAAAACCAAACGAAGGACAATTTTGCGACACAGTCTCTGATTTAGATGCTTTTCAGACTATTTCTTATTACCCTGTGTAGCCATTGTCGAATACACACGAAGAGACGTTCATCTTCGATTTCTTTATCATACGTTACTCGGAGTGCTCTTGCTAAAACATCAGGTGAAGCTGATGTATAGTTCTGTTTCTGACAGGGAGTCGAAACCAACAGTAACCGTCATTATTTACTACGCTCGAAGAGGGATTAAAACTGATTTCTTTTTCATCAGCTTAGACGTTTAAATGACATTATGGAAATTTTTGCGCATACTAGGATTCTGATATAGATACAGCTCTTTCGGGTCTTTCGTTGATATCATGATGAGTATGGTGTCTAGGGCAAACAATGAAATGATGGAGCTGTATCGTCCTGGGAAGGAAAAATCCCTTGAAAAAGAATATCCGTTCGAATCCTAGATTTGCATAAAAATTTTCAAAAATTGAAGTTCAAATCTATATATATTACAAAATTAGATCATGTATTTATGTAGGTTTATGCCTGTATGTATGTTCAATATCTTCTCCTAAACTACTGGATTGATTTTAACCAAACAAGGTATATATATCATTTGCTATCTGCAAGGAAGCACTGTGAGGATAAGAACCCCCTACCTCTCAAAGGAATACAGATGTGGGTTATCTGCCAGATAGCCGAAGTTAAGTGCTGTTGGGCTTGGCTAGCACTTGCATGGGTCACGGCCCAGGTCTGCCGAGTGCCGCTGGCAAGCGGGACGCACTAAGTCCCCGTGAGGCCAACTGAGGAGCTACTTGATTTAGAAGTAGCGCCACCGTTCACGAAAAGTGACTACGGCCATGAGAGCGGTTTGCTGACCACATGCCCCTCCGTATCTGCTTCCGACGGCGCCTAAGGGCTGAGGATGACACGGCGACCGATCGGTACCGTTGGGCCTTCAAGGCCTCTTCCGACTATGTCTCTTGTTTTTGTTAGGTACTTAAGTTATTATTTGCATAAAAATACTGTGGGAGAAAGTTTCCGAATTATCATAATGCGTAGGGCTGTGGGTAAGAAGAAGTGAAATAAAAATGTTCGGAAACGGCTTGTTGGTATTTATTTTTTCTGTTTAGTTGAACTGGAATACTTTTAAAAGTAACTTATTTGTGCTGTTCAGTGTGTCAACAAATTCGCGATAATGAGCACTGCAGAAAGCCAATAATTTTGTCAAAGTGTTTCGGAACCTAGATCGAGCCACACGGCTGAACTTCCTCCCTGCTGTAGAACAGCTGGGAATCAGACATACAGTATACGTGTGTAATATTTGTCATATACGTATATGTTCAACACCACCCCCTCGATCGATTTCGATCAAACGTGGTATACGTGCTAGTTGCTATCTGGAAAGAAATTCTGTGACGGTGGAAACCACCCTCCTCCCACTGGAGTGGAAGTGGAAATCATAACTAGGTGATGGACAGAGAAGGGGCGACGGAGGAACTGGACCGAGAGAGGGGAGGATGAGAGGATGGTTAGTGAGAGAGGGGAGGACTACATGGACAGACAGATGGAGGAGGGGCGGAGGTGGGTAGAGAGAGAGAGGACAGGAATAGATGGACAGAGAGAGAGAGAGAGAGAGTGGATGTGGAGGTGAGAGGAGACAGGGAGGAGATGGGCAGAAAGAGGAAGCCGAGGAGACAGACAGATAGAGGGGACAGGAGAGGGACAATTGGAGGGCGGAGGAGATGGACAGAGAGAAAGGGGAGGAGAAAACGAGAGGGGTAGGAGGAGGAGATAGAGACAGAGGCGACGGGTACAGAGAAGTGAAGGAAGAGGTGGATAGAGAGAGGGTGGAGGAAAAGACAGGCAGAGATAGAGAGGAAGAGGATATGGACGTCTAGAGTAGGAGATGGTCGAATAGAAAATTTTAATAAAAAAATACCTGGGTGTCGTCGGATTTCTTAAAATAAATGTCCTTTGACCCCAAATGAAGGTTGGGTGATAAAATATCTTGTGTAAGTGACGCTTATCAGTGACTTGATTTCTATTTATTGCAACTTGCGGCGCTGTAGTGGCCTAATCTAAACCGATATTGCAATAGCGGGCGACATCTTGTTTACGTGGGTTCCAAACATAGTACTACCAGGGGCTTTTCACTTGGCTTTACGAGAAGTGGAGGAGATCAATTCATGCCCGTTAAAAAAGGTCGCCTAAGATGTGAATCAAAACTCACTTGCTGTTTACAACAATTCAGAACAGCGTGACAAAAAATAGCAGCTTAGAGAAGTATGCTCCGGCAGAAAACGCACTTGGAAACGAAGTTCATAGCATGAAGCAGTTAGCTACAAACAATAGTTACAAAACTGAAACTTACAACAGTATAATAAAAACCATAGTAAGGCAGAGAGGGGAAAGCTAACCAAGAGTACCGGATAGCAAGAATCATGGAGAAACATGAGATCAAATTTAGATTCTGAATTAAAAATAAGCTAATCATAAGATTTCCACTTACAGTTAAAATCAAGATAAATTTTAAAAGCCAGTTTGTGTATGATACAGAATACTTGCGCAAGCGCATACACTGAAGGGCCAAAGAAACTGGTACACCTGCCTGATATCGTGTAAGACCCCAGCGAGCACGCAGAAGTGCTGCAACGTGACGTGTCATGGACTCGACTAATGACTGAAGTTTTTTATGTCCATCCTTTTAGCAGGACGTCTCTGGGACGACGGCCGTTTACTATCGTGACAGTTGACAGTTGAAAGTTGATTGTTGGAGGGCTGGCACATTATCTGCGAATCCAGTAATGCTGGCAACTGATGGGTTATGCATATGCATGGGGAACGTATCAACCTGTACCTCATCAAAACAGCCTGAAGATGACGCAATGAAGCGTCGAAACTGGTAGCGACAAAATAAAATAAAATCATAAGGACGGCTGCAGGTGTTTTTATTCTTGTCACGAATGACTGAAGTAGTGCGGGAGGGAGTTTACACCATCAATCCTGCAGGGCGGTCCATAAATCCCTACGAGTGTGAGAGGGGTTGAGATCTCTTCTGAACAGCACGTTGCAAGGCATCCCAGATATTCTCAATAATGTTCATGTCTGGATAGTTTGGTTCCCAGCGGAAGTGTTTAAACTCAGAAGAGTGTTCCTGGAGCCACTCTGTAGCAATTCTGGACTTGTGGGGTGTCGCATTGTCCTGATGGAAGGCACAATGGACATGAATGGGTGCAGGTGATCAGACAGGATGCTTACATACATGTCACCTGCCAGATTCGTATCTAGACGTATCATGAGTACCATATCACTCCAACTGCGCACGCCTCACACCATTACAAAACCTCCACCAGCTTGAACAGTCCCCTTCTGACAAGCAGGCTCCATGGATTCGTGAGGTTGTCTCCATACCGTTACATGTCCATCCGCTCGATACAATTTGAAATGAGACCCGTCCCACCACGCTACATGTTTCCACTCATCAACATTCCAATGCCGGTGTTGACGCGCCCAGGAGAGGCGTAAAGCTTTTTGTCGTGCAGTCATCAAGGGTACACGAGTGGGCCTTAAGCTCCGAAAGCCCATATCGATGATGTTTCGTTGAATGGTTCGCACGCTGACACTTGTTGATGGCCCAGCATTGAAATTTGCAGCAATTTGTGGAAGGGTTGCACTTCTGTCACGTTGATTCTCTTCAGTTGTCGTAGGTCCAGTTCTGGTAGGATCTATTTCCGGCCACAGCGATGTCTGAGATTATATGTTTTACCTGATATTCACGGTACACTCGTTAATGGTCGTAAGGGAAAATCCTTACTTCGTCGCTACCTCGAAGATGCTGTGTCCCAACGCTCGTGCGCCGACTATAGCACCACGTTCAAATTCGCTTAAATTTTGATTTGATAACCTGCCATTGCAGCAGCAGGAGCCGATCTAACAACTGCGCCAGACATTTGTTGTCTTAGGCGTTGCCGACCGCAGCACCGTATCCTGCCTGTTTACGTATCTCCGTATTTGAATACGATGCCTATACCAGTTTCCTTGGCGCTTCAATGTATGTTGCACAGGTAGGAAACCTGAGGCACCAGATTTTGGCAGACAATTGGCAGGCCTTCAACTAAAGAATTACAGTAAGTTTGTTGTTGCAACGCATCTACACCAAACAAGACATAAAGTAACAAACATGCATATAGCACGGCCCATTTTGCGGTCACAACCAAACAGCACAAAGATAAATACCCTGGAGACACTAAAACTCTACTGATATCAAAAGATACAGCCAGATGTTGTTCCGATTGAAAAGATTGACAGTGACCTAAGGGAAGCGAACAGCCTACAAACCATGTGTTTCTACAAAGTTGATAATTTTGGACTTATATCTTCTGCTGCTTTCAGTTTCTTGTTATCCGTCTCGGGTCTTGTAAATTTGCCTTTAAATTTCTTAATGTACTTCTTCAAGGAAGTTACGCCTTTTGCCATCAACAAGCTTTGCCATAATAAATCAGAATCCTCCTCTAGTTGTAGATACTTCAGGAGATCACAAGTTAGGGGTTACAGACTACTTCCGAAAAATAGATTTTGTGGTTGGTGTGTAATTACACAGTGGTAAGCTACATGGGCTGAAAAACACAGCGACCAAACTTCACATAGGACAACTCTAAATATGGAGTACGTTCGAAAGTACACTCCTGGAAATGGAAAAAAGAACACATTGACACCGGTGTGTCAGACCCACCATACTTGCTCCGGACACTGCGAGAGGGCTGTACAAGCAATGATCACACGCACGGCACAGCGGACACACCAGGAACCGCGGTGTTGGCCGTCGAATGGCGCTAGCTGCGCACCATTTGTGCACCGCCGCCGTCAGTGTCAGCCAGTTTGCCGTGGCATACGGAGCTCCATCGCAGTCTTTAACACTGGTAGCATGCCGCGACAGCGTGGACGTGAACCGTATGTGCAGTTGACGGACTTTGAGCGAGGGCGTATAGTGGGCATGCGGGAGGCCGGGTGGACGTACCGCCGAATTGCTCAACACGTGGGGCGTGAGGTCTCCACAGTACATCGATGTTGTCGCCAGTGGTCGGCGGAAGGTGCACGTGCCCGTCGACCTGGGACCTGACCGCAGCGACGCACGGATGCACGCCAAGACCGTAGGATCCTACGCAGTGCCATAGGGGACCGCACCGCCACTTCCCAGCAAATTAGGGACACTGTTGCTCCTGGGGTATCGGCAAGAACCATTCGCAACCGTCTCTATGAAGCTGGGCTACGGTCCCGCACACCATTAGGCCGTCTTCCGCTCACGCCCCAACATCGTGCAGCCCGCCTCCAGTGGTGTCGCGACAGGCGTGAATGGAGGGACGAATGGAGACGTGTCGTCTTCAGCGATGAGAGTCGCTTCTGCCTTGGTGCCAATGATGGTCGTATGCGTGTTTGGCGCCGTGCAGGTGAGCGCCACAATCAGGACTGCATACGACCGAGGCACACAGGGCCAACACCCGGCATCATGGTGTGGGGAGCGATCTCCTACACTGGCCGTACACCACTGGTGATCGTCGAGGGGACACTGAATAGTGCACGGTACATCCAAACCGTCATCGAACCCATCGTACTACCATTCCTAGACCGGCAAGGGAACTTGCTGTTCCAACAGGACAATGCACGTCCGCATGTATCCCGTGCCACCCAACGTGCTCTAGAAGGTGTAAGTCAACTACCCTGGCCAGCAAGATCTCCGGATCTGTCCCCCATTGAGCATGTTTGGGACTGGATGAAGCGTCGTCTCACGCGGTCTGCACGTCCAGCACGAACGCTGGTCCAACTGAGGCGCCAGGTGGAAATGGCATGGCAAGCCGTTCCACAGGACTACATCCAGCATCTCTACGATCGTCTCCATGGGAGAATAGCAGCCTGCATTGCTGCGAAAGGTGGATATACACTGTACTAGTGCCGACATTGTGCATGCTCTGTTGCCTGTGTCTATGTGCCTGTGGTTCTGTCAGTGTGATCATGTGATGTATCTGACCCCAGGAATGTGTCAATAAAGTTTCCCCTTCCTGGGACAATGAATTCACGGTGTTCTTATTTCAATTTCCAGGAGTGTATATTCTATCCAGCCGACTAGCTTCTATTTTTGTTATGGATCTTGTTGCAAGTGTCAATGAGTTTCAACTGTTGTACCAAGGCGTTAAGATCTTCTAAGTAACTGACGTCGGACATCGGGATCAAGTACACCACTGCAATCAAGTTAGAAAAAGCGGTGTAACCTCCCATAGTAAAATTGGCGTCTATTTGGTTCTTGTGCAGAGGCCACTCAAATATACACTCCTGGAAATTGAAATAAGAACACCGTGAATTCATTGTCCCAGGAAGGGGAAACTTTATTGACACATTCCTGGGGTCAGATACATCACATGATCACACTGACAGAACCACAGGCACATAGACACAGGCAACAGAGCATGCACAGTGTCGGCACTAGTACAGTGTATATCCACCTTTCGCAGCAATGCAGGCTGCTATTCTCCCATGGAGACGATCGTAGAGATGCTGGATGTAGTCCTGTGGAACGGCTTGCCATGCCATTTCCATCTGGCGCCTCAGTTGGACCAGCGTTCGTGCTGGACGTGCAGACCGCGTGAGACGACGCTTCATCCAGTCCCAAACATGCTCAGTGGGGGACAGATCCGGAGATCTTGCTGGCCAGGGTAGTTGACTTACACCTTCTAGAGCACGTTGGGTGGCACGGGATACATGCGGAAGTGCATTGTCCTGTTGGAACAGCAAGTTCCCTTGCCGGTCTAGGAATGGTAGAACGATGGGTTCGATGACGGTTTGGATGTACCGTGCACTATTCAGTGTCCCCTCGACGATCACCAGTGGTGTACGGTCAGTGTAGGAGATCGCTCCCCACACCATGATGCCGGGTGTTGGCCCTGTGTGCCTCGGTCGTATGCAGTCCTGATTGTGGCGCTCACCTGCACGGCGCCAAACACGCATACGACCATCATTGGCACCAAGGCAGAAGCGACTCTCATCGCTGAAGACGACACGTCTCCATTCGTCCCTCCATTCACGCCTGTCGCGACACCACTGGAGGCGGGCTGCACGATGTTGAGGCGTGAGCGGAAGACGGCCTAACGGTGTGCGGGACCGTAGCCCAGCTTCATGGAGACGGTTGCGAATGGTCCTCGCCGATACCCCAGGAGCAACAGTGTCCCTAATTTGCTGGGAAGTGGCGGTGCGGTCCCCTACGGCACTGCGTAGGATCC
This sequence comes from Schistocerca americana, assembly GCF_021461395.2. NCBI lineage: Eukaryota > Metazoa > Arthropoda > Insecta > Orthoptera > Acrididae > Schistocerca > Schistocerca americana. Next base: position 538,595,683 of record NC_060130.1, read on the forward strand.
TACGGTCTTGGCGTGCATCCGTGCGTCGCTGCGGTCCGGTGCCAGGTCGACGGGCACGTGCACCTTCCGCCGACCACTGGCGACAACATCGATGTACTGTGGAGACCTCATGCCCCACGTGTTGAGCAATTCGGCGGTACGTCCACCCGGCCTCCCGCATGCCCACTATACGCCCTCGCTCAAAGTCCGTCAACTGCACATACGGTTCACGTCCACGCTGTCGCGGCATGCTACCAGTGTTAAAGACTGCGATGGAGCTCCGTATGCCACGGCAAACTGGCTGACACTGACGGCGGCGGTGCACAAATGCTGCGCAGCTAGCGCCATTCAACGGCCAACACCGTGGTTCCTGGTGTGTCCGCTGTGCCGTGCGTGTGATCATTGCTTGTACAGCCCTCTCGCAGTGTCCGGAGCAAGTATGGTGGGTCTGACACACCAGTGTCAATGTGTTCTTTTTTCTATTTCCAGGAGTGTATTTCCACCCCTTGTCCGACAGTAGCATGGATTGGACACTTCACTCAACTTCCTACTGGAACAGAACACTTGCGCCAGACTCCTCTTCCCACTTTTAAACTTGCGTCATATCCTGGCATCTCCGCAAATTCTTTGGTTCCAACTTCCTCTTACAGCATTGTGTTCAGTTTTGCTGCAAATGCATATTGCTTAATTCGAACAGTTTAAGGAGTGGAGTGATTTAGTGCACGTATATGAATGTAACTCTACGTTTGCATATGCTCCATTAATCCATATCTTCTGCCCAATCTAATTTAGTGTACACATCAGTTAATTCTTTTATGTTTATTAACGCTTCCGCTTAGTTTTAATGCAGAGTCACCCTCAAACCTTTTTAAATTAATGTCCTTCAGTTAGGTCGTCTAGTTCCATCTCCGTAACTGGTTTACAATTTTGCCTATTACTGCTTCGAATTTGTGCGTGTCATCTTCCTTTCCACTGGTCTCTATCAAGAAAAGCCTTAACGTACGGTTGGATCGAGCGTGCTGTACCGTTATATTTTCGATATTATTGTTACTAGCCTCAAGCTGCTAGTCTCTTTTCTCACATTTCCGTCTGTTGGGTTCTTTGCTGGGGGATCTCGAAAATAACTTCTCGCTGTTTTGGCTGCCAAACGACACTTTCGGAAAATTTTAGAGCATTTTCTTTTGGAAGTACGGCCGTCCTTATTTTACCTATCCATTAAACAACCTAAACCGTCACCTGTTGGACCATTTCTAATCATCCGTCCCATACACATTACAATGTAGTGTCATTTTCAACTTTTTCCGAGTTTCATGAAATTATTAGTCGGTCTATGGTGGAAGGTGGCAGTGATATAGATCAAGAAATAAAAGAAACAGGCGACAATTGTACATTAGCCAGTGATCACAGTTCTGCTATCGAACAAGACTATAATTCAGAGGAAGAACTTCTGGAAAGTTGTGATCGGGATCTGTCTGTTTCTTCGATGAAATACTTGGAGTGTCTGTTAAAATCTAATGTGTTCTGAGTGGTGATAAGAAGAAGGTAGTTCCCAGCAATTAATGTCAATATGACAGACCTTCTTTGTGTACCTACCGGTTGGAATTTTTATGCGCAAATTTAAACCCTGGACTTTAGTTTTATTTGGAAATTTATTTGCTACAGAGATTGTATAATTTTTCAGACTGTAAAATTCAGTACTATAACAGTCAAGTTATGTGTACTATTTAAAAGAACCACACAAAATTATGTGCTTTTTTGTGATAAATAGTAAAATGCTGTAGGCTTTGTTTAGTGCAATAAAATAAACGAGAAGCATTGAAACAAAACTTAAATAATTGTAAAAATACATGTTATATAGCATAAATTAAAAATTTCAAATGATTTTTACCTTAAATCTCGATTTAAACATAGGGGTTCCAGAGACGCCACCGCATGGTATACGTCACAGAAAAGTCACCTCGTGAGTTAAGAGCTAGAAATAGGAATTGCTCCTGCCACTCTTTATTAAACACTGTTCTGTTCTTCGTATTTACACTTCTTAGATAACACAGCAACTGTTGGGACACCAGAAATAACCTCAAGTTTACTTAACGAATATCACTACACGGAGAAAAGTAACCACGTTAGTAGCTACGAACACACCGGCTATTGAGTGCCTTACCTCGATCCGCGCTGCTATATGGCCAGCGCAGCGCGACGTAGCTTTGTAAAATCGACAAGAAGGTTGCACAGTTGTGAGTTTGAACAAGGAGTTCCTTTTGTATTACGCCGCGTCCACACCGGCCGCGCGGCGCTGCGCAAAACCAACAAAAGAGCTTCGGAGCAGTGCGGCGCGTCAGGTGTGGAAAGCACACCGCGCCACTCTTCCCAACAGTAAATAAGTTTCGAGCAGTGGTGGTACATCAAAGGAAATGGTTCATTCGTGCGCAGCATTATTTGGACTGCTTTCCCCGTTTTCCATTTTCAATGACGAGCGGGCGTACACACACTGGAACACTGATGTGTACGTACGAACACTTTGTTCGAACCTGCGTCGCTCTGCGCCGTTCAGGGCTGCTCTCCGCCGCGAGTTTGTGCGCGACAAGTCGCGTCCGGCGTGGACACGGCTTTATATAAGCGAGTATCAGTTTTTGCTTTTTAAAATTTTATTATTTTTATTCTTCTCGAGAGCTGCACTACACTGAAGCAAGAGAAACATCCGGCTCGCGTGTCTCGTTGAGGCGTAGCGCCGTATACCGATCCTGCCTTGGAGGCGGGAGATGTGTCGCAGAGCTGGATAGTGACAGACGGTGACGCGAGACTGGACGCGCACGTAGTTTATGTATCAACCGATAGAGGACAGTATTGGATAAGGGACTGTGATTTAGTTTCGATTGTGCCCACTGAGTGCACTAAAGTAATAGAATGTTTTTCATAAACTGTTCTAGTATTTTCATAAAGTGTTATTATGTCTTTTTGTGTATGTAAAATGTTATAAATGTGTTTTAGCAGTATGAATGATGCGTGAGTGTGGTTTAACGTTAATATAAGGATAATTGTTTGACGAGTTATTTAGTGGGATTTATTGTGGGAACATTTCGAAGAAGTATGGATGTGGATAAAGAGGATTTTTGTAGAATAGAGGTGGTGGTGGTTAGTGTTTAACGTTGTAGAATAGATTTGTAAAGTAAGTTTATGTTAAAGGGAAAGTTAATTCAGGTATAAATAACAATAGTAAATAACTTTATGCATAAACAAAACTTCAGCATATTAGATAATTACGTCAGTAAAAAGTGCAGTCGTTAGGTTTACTATTTTGCGATTGGTTATTGATGAAAAGCGCGGACTGACGCGGGAGAATGTTGTTTTGCTATTGGCTGTTAAGTAAACTGACCAATGGTAAAGCAATATTCTTCGCGCGCCTTTCTCTGCTGGTAGAGAAGACTTACAGTATTCTAGAGAAGAGTCGGAGTCTAGCCATAAAACAGTTCGGACGTGTGTAGTAGTAGTTCCGATGAAAATGATAAGTTTCCGGATCTAGCAGTGTTTCATAGATCAAAAGTGTTGTAAAGTGACGGCATAATAATTCCGATGGGTGTGTAGAAATTTCGGAATTTTTAAGTGAATTTTGTGACGAGAAAAGACATCAATTCCGTGTGGTGTATTGAGCAGGTCGGTGGCTAAAATCTGTGACTGCATTAGGTACCGATAGACTTAATATTTGTCGAGTATTCTCAACCAAAAACAATCCGTATTTTTGTAATTATTACGTTTTCGGGAAATGCAACACCATAAACTTGCTAACTTGAGTGAAAGGGATTGTGAGTTACTGTGTTAAGACTGGCACGGGCTTGGCAGTGATACTTGTTCACCTAAGTTTTAGAATATATTAATTAAGAACAACATTTCCAACCTTTCATTTCGTGTGAAAACTTTCTCCCGAAACGTAGATTAGTGACTTTAATTGCAGCCTGGTTCACGTCGAAGTACAGTAGGTTTCACTCGGCTTTCCTACTGATGATCTGCTGAGACAATGTTCACAGGTTGGTGCAGGTTCGTCGTAGAGGGACGGAAGGAACCGCGCCGCCGCATCGTTGTGGCCATCCCTGCTATATAGGGACGTTTTCAATGCGCTCTCATCCTCGATGTGCAGTGAGAAACCATGATCACCCCCAGTACAGCAGCGAATGTTATGTTCGATTTGTACATAATTCGTAACTAACAGAATAGGCGACAAAATTATGAAATATTAACATTTTTCTTCCTTTACCTCACGAATTTCAAATATCATTCTTTTTGGACTATCGGATATTTATTTTCAAACCGTCCCTCGCAGTTGTGGGTCTCTGAGTTGACAGTAGTCCTACTGCAGCTAAAGGACCTGCTACTGTAACAGCGTTACTGTCACTGATTTCATCGTTACTAATACTATGTTGTAGTAAAACTATGTACAGTACGTTGCTATGAGGAGATATATTACATAATGCGGTACACGGCTCTAGAAAATACTCCAGTACTTGAAACTAATGTGCGTCTAAGGCTAGCGGTATTTAAAAAAAAAAAAAAAAAAAAAAACAGCTTAACGTATTCTAGCAGAGCCTTGGAATTAATTAAAAAACTGACAAGTGCGCGCTCTGCGTTATGCTCAAAATGGAATGAGCCACAACAGCCCATAAGAATTCCAGAAACCGTCGGTGATATTGAAGAGAGGGTTACCAGAAGTTAGAAAATAATCTTATGAAAGTTATCAATGCGGAATTATGTAAAATACACATCATGCCACAAGATACTCTAATCTTCAAATACTACAACACATCGCTTAACATCTGTCCAACAGCTGACGAGCCGTACGAGAATCTACTTGTAAATCAATCCTCCTGGTTCTTCAACAACATCGAGAAGGATAAATAATGCCCGTTACACTGTTTTGAGAATTTCAGTATACTGTTTCATTTATGGACATCCGTCAGTTTACTGTTATCGCGCTATTGTTGGGTAAATTATGAAGTTCTACAGTCAAGGCAGATATAGTTTTCCACGTGTTGTGCCTAACAGTAAAATAGTTGGCGAATTACCTTGTCGACCCAACTCCCTACGAATAATAGTACAACTACTTTTTACTAAACTTCGGTGAAAAACCTGTAGTCGGGAATTTTTTTGTGAGTTCCACCCTTTCCAGACGTCTCCAATTTACTTCCGCAACGGTTTCTTGTCCGACGGAGTCTAGCTCTGCACTTTGGAAAAATAGGCGACGAATATCGTGTTCGGGGACCACGTAACTGAAGATGCCGCCTTGCGTCATGTGTATTAAAATGTGAAATTCGATCGCAGATATGAATTGGAAATGGCTCACATATCAAATAATTTCTGTAAGAGCAATTCCATACCTAAAAACTTTAATATTTCCTAACTTATTTAACGTTTTATTTGGTATGTATGTTGTCGTCATATCAACAATTCGTAACATACGCTTACATAAAAGCTATGTGACATACATTGGCTCAAATTGCAGTACAAAATACATCAGGCATTCATCGCCTTTGACGAAACTCATTTAGTGGTCAAATGCAATAACTCTGATATTCTTTCCTTCCTTCTTGTTACGCAGTCCGCCCCTGGTAGCTGAGAGGTCAGCGCGACGGACTGTCATACCCAATGACCCAGGCTCGATTCCGGGCTGGGTCGGAGATTTTCTCCGCTCAGGGATTGGGTGTTGTGTTTTTCCTTACCATCACCATTTCATCCCCATCGGCACGCAAGTCGCCGAAGTGACGTCAACTCGAATGACTTGCACCAGGCGAAAGGTCTACCCGACGGGAGGCCCTAGCCACACGGCATATTTGTTACGCAGCATCCCTAACTAAACCGCAGGTTATGTGCCCCTTCATTTACCCTCATTTTTCCTCCGCTTGGCTTATTCGAAGTTAAATTAAGTACAGAGTTTGGTATAAAAATATGACACTACTTAAAAGGAGGAGGAGGAAGGAGAAGGAATAAAACTCAGGGAATGAGTTTCTCGTTTATCCATGTGGAGAAATATGCTACATAAACTACAAAGGACAGAGTGTAACAAATAGGTACGACCAAAATACTCGTGACAGAGAGAACAGGAACAATCAGACTGAGAGGGAGAGGGGGGTATGGGGGGGGGGGGACGAATGAAAAGGAAATAAGGAATTAAATCAGTCTTCGGGATGAAAAAGACAATAAAAGCAACAGCAGCAACAACAACACCAACAAAACAAGAACACATATTACGTGGATATAAGTTTCTTGCGCCCCCCCCCCCCCCCCCCCCCCCCACCTATAGTTTGTCGAAGTACTCCTGATATTATGTTGTGCAATACATGATTAGAATATTTCACGAGCAATGAATGTTCAGCTTTCGCAGTCATATAAGCTTAAAAAGTCCCACTGACAATTTCAAAGGCTTTAGCACGCGTAGCCAACAGGTTGCCCATAGACGTACTATACGTTGCCTTGCTCGTTTTCGAAGCCGCACACACTTGTGCAGTGTGGCAGCATCTAGCGGCCGCTGTCCGAAGCATCCGCTGCATTTACCCGTGCAGTAAGTAGATGTCGCTGCTAACCAAAGGGACAAGAAACGCTGCCTCCAACGGTGCCGTACAGTACACTCGCATTCATACGCTGTACATCACCGAATTTTTATCATTTGTCTTGCACAAACGCATTTAATTCACAGTTCTCATCCTAAGGTGGTATAGATTTTCGTTTATTTAGAGTATTTTGCACAATGACAGCAACAGCGAACGGCTACAACATAACCAGCCGGAGTTTTTGCTCCTAGTAAATTTTCTGCTTGATAAAACGTTAAGAGGTATGTAGTAACGGTGGCTTTTTGAGAAACGAGATTACAATTAAAGAAAAGAAGCTGCTAAATTATTGAAGCCAGTGTTAACAGACCTCCGAGAAGTGGCCTACGTATATACAGAACCTCCAAGTAAAACTAAAGATCTCACTTTATTATTAGTTTCTCGCCATTCTCCGTTTGTCGCAGTATAAACATCTGTTTAAAAGAACTGCAATAATGCCATTGTTCCAGTTATTTGAATTTTCGAGTGGCTATAATGCTTTTCGTAGACTACAACGATGGAGAGGAAAGCGCGATGACAAAGATGCTGTATGGCACTGGTATTTCTATTTCGGCCCTTTACTCGCTAGAATAACACAAGTCCCGTTGTCCGATTTCCGCCAAACTTCGCTGAGTGAAAGAGGCGCCAAAATAAGCGAACACGTGTGTCTGATTATCCGTAGATACTCGACCGTTTCTGAGAAAACGAGCATCAAAGTTTTCGATGTAATTTAAATGCCTTTGGGGCTCCCTAAACACAGTCCAAATGGTGGAGCAGTGACTAGCATCGTGACCTGTTACTCTTCGAAAACCGATACTGATTTTTATTTAGTTATTTGGTTTTCATTTACCTACCGATGTCCATAGAAGGTTAATACACGAACATTTCTTATCACGTTATGGGCTACAAGAGCGTTATATTAATGGTAAAATTACAATTGGGCTTAACAGTAAGTGTCATACAGTTACTATCATGTGTATACGGTATTTTCAGGGGTTACAATCTTTTTAAATTCTCATATTCGTATATTTCATCCTTATATCAAAACTTATACTAATTTTTATACTCTATTCTTATGTTTATTCTTCAGGGAGATTTGGTACATTCCCTTGGGTGATACCAGTCGTAGAAACATTCGAAACATAGAAATTCCGAACACCACGAACATCGAGCGAAGGCAGGTTTGACAAAGCGACATTTCTTCGAATAAATCTCACCCTAGAAATACACGTCGTTAACATTGCTGAAGGTTTCGTGCGTTGGCAGTAATTGCGCGGTAAACTAGACATAATGGATCACTTTACAGAAAGCGGGATTTGCAGGTGATTATGCATCATTTCACCGAAAACAATTTCAGATAGTTTTCTCATACGTTTATTGATTTTTTTTTAAGTTCATTCACCAGACGTACAATTAGTCGAAGAATTAGGACATCATTATTTCCATAGTCCCTGGAAAACATTCGTCCGTAGTCTTTAACGGACTTGGATATATAGACGAAAACCAAATAATTGGATTTCGAACACGGCGCGCAAAAGTGTAAAGCCGCGACATTAGCCACTGCGCCAGCACAAAAGGAAAGAATACATCAAGCAATACCGACAAGTAAAACGTGAATTAGTGTAGTCGAAATACTGTAGTTGGCTCTATCGACGCTATAAGCTGTTAATGAGGCTCTCGATCCTTCCATCAGACTTCATTGGCTTTGAGAATAATTTCTAACTCTCACTGGGTTCGTGCTGGGGTAAACATTTATCGAAATTTCCGACAAGAGGTATTCGACATGAACGGACAAAGTGAAGTCCCAAGAATCTCGCTCATCATTCGGTTCTCGTGGTGTTATGCTTCTTCGAGTAGGCCCTACTATACGACCAGACTTGCCTTGTGTCAAGATCGATTTGAGGTAGCCTCGGAGCAAGTGACACTGATCAACTGCGGTGCTGTGTTCAGCAATACGTACTCGTACGTATGTAAAACTAATGTCATAAAATTCATTTCACTAATCCAAATTAAACAGATTCTCTGCACCTTGATGACTGGACCATTATCTAATAAATATAATCAGCTTTACACAAGACATTTAAATTACCCACAATAGTTGACTCTTACCAGCTTCCTTCACATAACAAGGAAAATTCACTATTCACGAATAAGTCTTCATATCACAAATCTGAAATGAAAGTTATGGAGCGGTAAATGCCTAGGCCATGACCATATTGAAACCAGCTAGGTAAGCAGGGTGTTCTTACTCTTCAGCTACAAAACTAGAAAGAGAAGGCTAACAACTGTTTCAGATTTTTAACATCACTCGAGTCACCGGCAAGAAGAAATGCCATTCGCCTGCCGTTGCAGGGTCTGACATTCGTAGAGTGCCTAAAAACTGATTGTGTCACACTGTAAAATGTAGCAACACACCGTTTGGTATCAACAAACGATTTGTAGCCGAGATTTGTAAAAAATACTGTATAGCAATGTTGTGGTGCAAGCTCGTAATAATGCAGAACAGACCACATAGGAACAGAATCCATAAACTTTATAAAAAATGGATGTACGTATATATTTGTATGTATCTATGTTCCACATTGCCTCCTACACCCCTGGACCTTATTCAGTCAAACGTGCTACACGTATTACAAACCATCTGGAAAGAATCGCTGTGAGGGTAAAAACCACCTACCTATCAAAGGGGTGGGGGTGGGGACGAGAAAGCAGTGTACTCCACGACGGACGAGTACCCATATTTTATTCAGCCAGCATTTGAAAATGACAGCACTTAGCGACTATCAGCAATCTTTACACATCTTTCAAACCTTTACGAAACATTTTTTTTTTTTTTTTTTTTTTTTTTTTTTTTAGTTGAGAGTCCACACGAAATGACGAAAGAAAGAAGTTTATCGCTTACTAAATTCACAATGTTCACGCACTAAAACTACCACATGAAGCATGACTTCTTATTTTATTACTTCTTTACTACTAACTGTATTCGAAATACATTTTGCATGCAATATTCGCGTTTACCGCAGAATGAACCAGCAAAATTATATCTTGTAAGACACAGAGTTCAAATTCTATGATGTCATAAACACTGAGATGCGCGAAAAACTGCCGTATCATGCATTACTTTTAAATGTCTTCTTTCTTCGCTACCAATTGCGTTCCCAACACAGTTCACAGAGTCTCCACATATGCAGTGGCACGTAAAGTGCCCTCCGCCACACACCGTTGGGTGGCTTGCGGAGTATAAATGTAGATGTGGATGTAGATGCAGCTGAATATACACTATGTGATCAAAAGTATCCGGACTACCCATAAGCCGAGCGGGATTGGCCGACGCATAGAGGGAAAAAAGTGGTCAGTGAAAAAAAAAGTTGGTAGAGCACTAGTCAAAAAAAAAAAAAAAAAAGTGGTCAGCGTGACGGAATGTCAATCCTAAGGGCCCGGGTTCGATTCTCGGCTGGGTCGGAGATTTTCTCAGCTCAGGGACTGGGTGTTGTGTTGTCCTAATCATCATCATTTCATTCCCATCGACGCGCAAGTCGCCGAAGTGGCGTCAAATCGAAAGACTTGCACCCGGCGAACGGTCTACCCGACGGGAGGCCCTAGACACACAACATGCAGGAAGTTTGCACGTATCTTCGCTGACGCTTTCCTCTGGTTTCCCGTTGAAATGAGGATGAAATTTAACAGCAAAACGCTGATTATCGACGAGCAAAATAATAAAAAAAATATTTAGGCCTACATTGTTCTGTATTTGAATATCTACTATACAGAAAGTTTCTGATGTCTGCGGTGACATGTGCGAAGCAATTCAAAATTTTGATTAAAGTGCCTATAAGGAACACAACGTCAATAAAATATGATTGATAAAATATGAAATACACATACGACCTTTTTTCGTAGCCTACGTGATAGGCTACAGTTTTCTACACTGAAGAGTCTACCTAATACCGTTTAGGGCAATTAAAAAAAGCTGTCTAACGCGCTGCTGTCATGGACTGTGCGGCTGGTCCCGGCGGAGGTTCGAGTCCTCCCTCGGGCATGGGTGTGTGTGTTTGTCCTTAGGATAATTTAGGTTCAGTAGTGTGTAAGCTTAGGGACTGATGACCTTAGCAGTTAAGTCCCATAAGATTTCACACATTTCTCACACACTCCCCCTTAAACATACGTTTTTCATATAAGATGCATTTTGCTGCCACCTGCTGCCAGGTACTCCATTGCAGCTACCCCAGTAATTAGACATCGTGAGAGAGCAGTATGGGGCGCTCTGCGGAACTCAGGGACTTCGAACGGGCTCAGGCGGTTGGGTGTCACTTATGTCATGCACCTGTACGCGAGATTTCCACACTCCTAAAACATCCCTAGGTCAACAGTTTCCGATGTGATGTTGTTGTTGTGGTGGTCTTCAGTCCTGAGACTGGTTTGATGCAGCTCTCCATGCTACCCTATCCTGTGCAACCTTCTTCATCTCCCAGTACCTACTGCAACCTACATCCTTCTGAATCTGCTTAGTATATTCATCTCTTGGTCTCCCTCTACGATTTTTACCCTCCACGCTGCCTTCCAATGCTAAATTTGTGATCCCTTGATGCCTCAGAACATGTCCTACCAACCGGTTCCTTCTTCTCGTCAAGTTGTGCCACAAACCCCGCTTCTCCCCAATTCTATTCAATACCTCCTCATTAGTTATGTGATCTACCCATCTAATCTTCATCATTCTTCTGTAGCACCACATTTCGAAAGCTTCTATTCTCCTCCTGTCCGAACTATTTATCGTCGATGTTTCACTTCCATATATGGCTACACTCCATACAAATACTTTCAGAAAAGACTTCCTGACACTTAAATTTATACTCGATGTTAACAAATTTCTCTTCTTCAGAAACGCTTTCCTTGCCATTGCCAGTCTACATTTTATATCCTCTCTACTTCGACCATCATCAGTTATTTTGCTCCCCAAATAGCAAAACTGTTTTGCTACTTTAAGTGTCTCATTTCATAATCTAATTCCCTCAGCATCACCCGACTTAATGCGACTACATTCCATTGTCCTCGTTGTGCTTTAGTTAATGTTCATCATATATCCTCTGTTCAAGACACTGTCCATTCCGTTCAACTGCTCTTCCAAGTCCTTTGCTGTCTCTACAGAATTGCAATGTCATCGGCGAACCTCATAGTTTTTATTTCCTTTCAATGGATTTTAATACCTACTCCGAATTTTTCTTTTGTTTCCTTTGCTGCTTGCTCAATATACAGATTGAATAACATCGGGGAGAGGCTACAACCCTGTCTCACTCCCTTCCCAACCACTGCTTCCCTTTCATGCCCCTCGACTCTTATAACTGCCATCTGGTTTCTGTACAAATTGTAAATAGCCTTTCTCTCCCTGTATTTTACCCCTGCCACCTTTAGAATTTGGAAGAGAGTATTCCAGTCAACATTGTCAAAAGCTTTCTCGAAGTCTACAAATGCTAGAAATGTCGGTTTGCCTTTCCTTAATCTTTCTTCTAAGATAAGTCGTAAGGTCAGTATTACCTCACGTGTTCCAATATTTCTACGGAATCCAAACTGACCTTCCCCGATGTCGGCTTCTACCAGTTTTTCCATTCGTCTGTAAAGAATTCGCGTTAGTATTTTGCAGCTGTGACTTATTAAACTGATAGTTCGGTAATTTTCACATCTATCAACACCCGCTTTCTTTGGGATTGGAATTATTATATTCTTCTTGAAGTCTGAGGGTACTTCACCTGTCACATACATCTTCCTCACCAGATGGTAGAGTTTTGTCAGGACTGGCTCTCCCAAGGCCGTCAGTAGTTCTAATGGAATGTTGTCTACTCCCGGGGCCTTGTTTCGGCTCAGGTCTTTCAGTGCTCTGTCAAACTCTTCACGCAGTATCGTATCTCCCATTTCATCTTCATCTACATTCTCTTCCATTTCTATAATATTGTCCTCAAGTACATTGCCCTTGTATAGACCCTCTATATACTCCTTCCATCTTTCTGCTTTCCCTTCTTTGCTTAGAACTGGGTTTCCATCTGAGCTCTTGATATTCATACAAGATGTTCTCTTGTCTCCAAAGGTCTCTTTAATTTTCGTGTAGGCAGTATCTACCTTACCCCTACTGAGATAAGCCTCTACATCCTTACATTTGTCCTCTAGCCATCCCTGCTTAGCCATTTTGCACTTCCTGTCGATCTCATTTTTGAGACGTTTGTATTCCTTTTTGCAGGCGCTGCAGTCTGGAACCGCAAGACCGCTACGGTCGCAGGTTCGAATCCTGCCTCGGGCATGGATGTTTGTGACGTCCTTAGGTTAGTTAGGTTTAACTAGTTCTAAGTTCTAGGGGACTAATGACCTCAGCAGTTGAGTGCCATAGTGCTCAGAGCCATTTTTTTTATTCCTTTTTGCCTGCTTCATTTACTGCATTTTTATATTTTCTCCTTTCATCAATTAAATTCAATATTTCTTCTGTTACCCAAGGATTTCTACTAGACCTCGTCTTTTTACTTGCTTGATCCTCTGCTGCCTTCACTATTTCATCCCTCAAAGCTACCCATTCTTCTTCTACTGTATTTCTTTCCTCCATTCCTGTCAATTGTTCCCTTATGCTCTCCCTGAAACTCTGTACAACCTCTGGTTCTTTCAGTTTATCCAGGTCCTACCTCCTTAAATTCCCACCTTTTTGCAGTTTCTTCAGTTTTAATCTGCAGTTCATAACCAATAGATTGTGGTCAGAGTCCACATCTGCCCCTGGAAATGTCTTACAATTTACAACCTGGTTCCTAAATCTCTGTCTTACCATTATATAATCTATCTGATACCTTTTAGTATCTCCGGGATTCTTCCATGTATACAACCTTCTTTTATCATTCTTGAACCAAGTGTTAGCTATGATTAAGTTATGCTCTGTGCAAAATTCTACCAGACGGCTTCCTCTTTCATTTCTTAGCCCCAATCCATATTCACCTACTATGTTTTCTTCTCTCCCATTTCCTACACTCGAATTCCAGTCACCCATGACTATTAAATTTTCGTCTCCCTTCACTATCTGAATAATTTCTTTTATCTCATCATACATTTCATCAATTTCTTCATCTGCAGAGCTAGTTGGCATATAAACTTGTACTACTGTAGTAGGCATGGGCTTCGTGTCTATATTGGCCACAATAATGCGTTCACTATGCTGTTTGTAGTAGCTTACCCGCACGCCTATTTTTTTTTATTCATTATTAAACCTACTCCTGCATTACCTCTATTTGATTTTGTATTTATAACCCTGTATTCACCTGACCAAAACTCTTGTTCCTCCTGCCACCGAACTTCACTAATTCCCACTATATCTAACTTTAACCTATCCATTTCCCTTTTTAAATTTCCTAACCTACCTGCTCGATTAAGGGATCTGACATTCCACGCTCCGATCCAGTTTTCTTTCTTCTGATAACAACGTCCTCCTGAGTACTCCCCGCCCGGAGATCCGAATGGGGGACTATTTTACCTCCGGAATATTTTACCCAAGAGGACGCCATCATCATTTAACCATACAGTAAAGCTGCATGCCCTCGGAAAAAATTACGGCTGTAGTTTCCCCTTGCTTTCAGCCGTTCGCAATACCAGCACAGCAAGGCCGTTTTGGTTATTGTTACAAGGCCAGATCAATCAATCACCCAGACTGTTGCCCCTGCAACTACTGAAAAGGCTGCTGCCCCTCTTCAGGAACAACACGTTTGTCTGGTCCCTCCGGTGTGGTTGTACCTACGGTACGGCCATCTGTATCGCTGAGGCACACAAGCCTCCCCACCAACGGCAAGGTCCATGGTTCATGGGGAGGTCCGATATGATAGTGCAGTGGAAACGTGAATGGACATGTACAGCACAAAAGCGAACAGGCCGACATTGACTGTTGACTGACAGAGACCGCCGACAGTTGAAGAAGGTCGTAATGCGTAACAGGCAGATATCTATTTAGACCATCACACCGGAATTCCAAACCCCATCAGGATCCACTGCAAGTATTATGACAGTTAGGCGGGAGGTGAGAAAACTAGGATTCCGTGGTCGAGCGGCTGCTCAAAAGCAACACATCACGCCGGTAAATGCCAAACGACACCTCGCTTGGTGTAAGGAGCGTAAACATTGGACGACTGAACAGTGGAAAAACGTTGTGTGGAGTGACGCATCACGGTACACAATGTGGCGATCCGATGGCAGGGTGTGGGTATGGCGAATGGCCGGTGAACGTCATCTGCCTATGCATGTAGTGCCAACAGTAAAATTCGGAGGCTGTGGTGTTAAGGTGTGGTCGTGTTTTTCATGACGGGAGATTGCACCCGTTGTTGTTCTGCGTGGCACTATCACAGCAGAGGCCTACATTGATGTTTTAAGCACCTTCTAGCTTCCCGCTGTTGAAGAGCAATTCGTGCGAGAGTGGAAGCTGTCATCATATTGAATTCCAGCATTACCGATGGAGGGTGCCACGAATTTGTAAGTCATTTTTAGCCAGATGTCCGGATACTTTTGATCACGTAGTGTAGCTACGAAAATATATCATTATACGACACATAGTTCAGAAGATATTACCTCAAATACTGAGGTGCGAGAAAAACTACCGCATCATGCATGATGTTTTAATTTATCGCTTCCTTGCTACTAACTCTATTCGCAATATATTTCGCATTTAGTATACACACAGGCCGTTGAATGTACCTACAAAATCAGATCATTGTACGAGACATAGATTAGACGTCATTTACATTTACCTGCTAGAAAACGAAACTGCAGGGCGAAATTAGTTAGAGATACAGGTGAGAAATTTGTACAAATATGTGTGAAATATGTTAAATATACACACATCAAAAAAAGCTTTGCGTCCTCCCGGTTCCCAGAACTCCTGAAGATAGACGTTGACTATGGATATTGTATATCAGGCACAGTCCATTTGTTCAGAGGTGTCACTAAACCAGCCCAAAAATGGTTCAAATGGTTCAAATGGCTCTGAGCACTATGGGACTTAACATCTATGGTCCCAAAGATGTAAACAATCATACATGAGCAGCACCTGTTAGACAGAGCGGGTCCGACAGCCGATCAGTTCCAGTCATTCCACCAGGAACGAAGTATACGGCTCATGTTGTCTGTAGTTTAACCATGCCTAGACGGTCAATACCACGGTTCGATCGCGTCCGCTTTGTTTCTTTGTGCCAGGAAGGGCTCTCAACAAGGGAAGTGTCCAGGCGTCTCTGAGTGAAACAAAACGATGTTGTTCGGACATGGATGAGATACAGGGAGACAGGAATTGTCGATAACATGCCTCGCTCAGGCCGCCCAAGGGCTAGTACTGCACTGGATGACCGTTACCTACGGATTATGGCTCGGAGGATCCCTGACAGCAACGCCACCATGTTGAATAATGCTTTTCGTGCAGCCACAGGACATCGTGTTAGGACTCAAACTGTGCGCAATAGGTTTCATTATGTGCAACTTCACTCCCAACATCCACGGCGAGGTCCATCTTTGCAACCACGACACCATGCAGCTCGGTACAGATGGCCCCAACAACACGCCGAATGGACAGCTCAAGACTGGCATCACGTTCTCTTCATCGATGAGTGTCGCATATGCCTTCAACCAGACTATCGTAGGAGACGTGTTTGGAGGCAACCCGGTCAGGCTGAACACCTTAGACACACTGTCCAGCGAGTGCAGCAAAGTGGAGGTTCCGTGCTGTTTTGGGTGGCATTATGTAGGGCCGACGTACGCCGCTGGTTGTCATGGAAGTCGCCGAAGGATGTACGATACGTGAATGCCATCCTCCGACCGATAGTGCAACCATATCGGCAGCATTTTGGCGACGCATTCGTCTTCATGGACGACAATTCGCGCCCCCATGATGCACATCTTGTGAATGACTTCCTTCAGGACAACGACACCGCTTGACTAGAGTGGCCAGCATGTTCTCCAGACGTGAACCCTATCGAACATGCCTGGGATAGATTGAAAAGGGCTGTTTATGAATGACTTGACCCACAAACCACTCTGAGGGATCTACGCCGATTCGTCGTTGAGGAGTGGGACAATCTGGACCAACAGTGCCTTGATGAACTTGTGGATAATATGCCACGACGGATACAGGCATGAATCGATGCAAGAGAACATTCTACTGGGTTTTAAAGGTACCTGTGCGTACAGCAGTCTGGACCACCATCTCTGAATTCCTCGCTGTATGGTGGTACAACATGCAACCTATGGTTTTCATGAGAAATAAAAAGGGCGGAAATGGTGTTTATGTTAATGTGAGTGTATGCTTTCCCGGCGTATACAGCTGGCGAAGAGTTCTCGGGCTTCCAGCCGGGTGGCGGTGTCTTCAAACAGCGACGTTTCGACGAGTGACATACTCATCATCTTCTGGCGAAGTGCCGAGACTTTGCGGATGCCGGTCCCTTTATACCTGCGGTGTGCCCCCCACCACCTGGCCGCGGGAGGCTGGGTCCAGAGGAGCCGGCGGGCGAGGTGGAGGGGGAAGCGGGTGCGCCGTTCGTGTGTCCGTCAGAGCATTCTGATTGCGTCTCGTGAGCTGGACGGTTCTTGTTGCGTTCCTGGCGTATTGCGGCTAATCCAGCATGCCTTTAAATGCCTTTAAACCGATAAACTGATTTACTCTGCACTGGTGGCCACTCCCACCTTTTCCGACGTTTGGGAAACTGCTTGCTTCAGCGGAATTTTTGTCAGTGTGAAGGTTATTTTCTTTCGATATCTTTGGCTGACACCTATATCTCTGGCTGACATCTATATCTTTGCCTGCAAACTTTCTTCCATGTGGTTTATTTACGTTTTGACAATACTAACACATATTACAAGGTGGAAGGTTGAATTCACACACGTTTACGTGGAAGTCAAGATTTATGCATAATGGGTGGTGGAAAATGGAAACAGAGGTGCCATGGAAATCGGTTTACCAACAAAAAAGAGGAAGCAGCTCGAAATGAAGAACGTAAGCTTTCAGCTTCAGCTTGGAAACTTGGGACAGGAGAATTGTACAGGTGCGTGAATGATGTTAATATGGATTGTACTGGATTCCGATTTATTGATTTAGAGCTTCTCTGCCAGGCTATAAGGTTTTCATGTTCCTGGGTTACTTGTAAAAATATGGAATGCATGATTGTTGTTGAAGAAAGAAGAGTGGGAATAGCTTGTGATTTTAAACTAATTTGTAATTCGTGTTTCTGTGAATTTTCATTTTCCTCCTCCAAAAAATCTGACACTGGTACCTATGAAATTTTAGGTTAGCATATGCTCTGAGATGCACAGTCTGTGTCCGAAAGACGATTGGTGTAAGTTCAACAACAAATATGAGACGTATTCACATAAACACTCATTACAAGAACCTGCTTTGAACGCAATTAAGCCCACTTTCAGGTTTCTTGGAAACCCTGATATATTGAGGAATTGTCTTCATGGAAAAGGCACAAAATGCAAATGAAAACCTCAATGATTTAATTTGGATTCGATGGTCAAAAAGTACGTTCTTTGGACTTGAAGTACTCAAAATAGGTGTCTATGATGTAGTTTTGTGTTAGAATAACGAAAATAATGGCAGAATTGAACTGCTGAAGAGAGTTGGTATCGAGCCTTGTGTGTTTACAACAAAAATATTTTACACCATTGACGAGAGCAGGGTCAAGAAAGGTAACAGATCAGTGTCTTATCTGCAATTACGGGCCAGGGAGATTCGAAGAGGAAAGAAGAGAAACCTGGAGGATGAGGAATATCAGTATGAAGGATTTTAAAAATGAGGTGAGCCTATTACATGTAGAAGTATGAGAACAAAATCTTGAACCTCATTAGTGTCTGTTTCACATTTTTCACGTCATTAGAAGCCTCTTCTCAAAAATGATATGCGCTAATGCTATGAAATTTTCAGGAACTGTTCGCATCGTGTTGCTGTCCCCGTGGAACTAAAAAATAGGAGATCCTGCAATAACATTCTGATTATTATGTGATTGTATGTAGAAAAAAAGTTAATTTTGAATGTGTAAAATTAAACACTCTGTTAATAATACAATTTGTACCATAAATTAATAACTGCCGTTAAGTGGTCTTATAACCTTCTGAGGACACTACAATAAAATTTTCAGATTAATTGCAGGATTATAATTTTAGTTATGATTTTTATAAAAAAGACAATAAAAAAATTATTCAAATTTCTGGCAAAATATTAACCCTGCATATTTTATTATATTTTTCCGTTAAAACACAGCTCCCTTGAGGTTTTTAACATGGCTGTCAATCAGCGACTGTTGCATAATACAAAATTTTGAGAAACACAGCCCTCAGTCGCGAACACAATTAATTTGTGATCTAGGTTTTGGTGTCACAAGGGACACCTTCTTCGGACAAAATTAAAACTAAATGTTACAGCTTAACGTACCAAAAAATACGAAAGCTGCTGTCATAGTTTTGTGTTGACTGTAGCAGAGGACACATGGCAGCCCCTAGTGTCTTGCAGCTCTGTTGCATTTTATTTTAAAGTTTTGAGTTGACTGTAGCAGAGGACACATGGGAGCCCCTAGTAGCCTGCACCTCTGTTGCATTTTATTTTAATTCCGACTATCTGACGCTGTCAGGTATGACCGCAGCTTTCATATTTTTTGGAACGTTATGCTGTAACATTTAGTTTTAATTTTGTCCGAAGAAGGTGTCCCTTGTGACACCGAAACCTAGATCACAAATTAATTGTGTTCGCGACTGACGGCTGTGTTTTTCAAAATTTTGTACAGCTCTCCTGTTTTACACATGAAAAATTTTAGATTTGTACATTGATAAATATGGCTGTAATGACTTTTTAAATATATGTTCACATTTTCCGTTACATCCCCCTTAAGAGACACCTACTCCCTTTTTAATATAACTGATGGCAATTGAATTTGCAACTCCAGGAAGTATAGCAAATGACGAAATTTTGCTTACTGTATGTATACAATAAAGTAGGAACAAGAAACGATTAAATTTGTTGGTAATTTGGGGGTTCCGAGGATACTAAATTTAGTACACAAGGATGTCGCATCAGGCAGCGACAACGGCTCCATCTCGGCTGGAAATCGAATGTCAATGAGCTCGATGATGACGATAATGATGATATTTAGTTTGGTGAGGCGCTCAACTGCGCGGTTATCAGCGCCCGTACAAATTCCCAGTCCTTTCTTTGCCCAGTCTCGCTGCTTTTCCTGAATGATGAAATGACGAGGACAACCAAACACCGAGTCCCCGGACGGACCCCGTGAACCAGAGGCAGCAACGCTAGGCACTAGACCACCAGCTGCGGACAATTGAGCTTGAGCAAAAGGTACTGGTACATCAACTCTATGCCAGAGTTCATAACTCGTAGTAGTGACTGGTATTTCGGTATCTTGGCATCTCATAATCAGACGTTTTCTGTGGGTGAGAGATCGGGAGAACTCACTGGCCAAGACAACAGACGAACACTCTCCGTGTCGAGGTAGTAGATAGAGTCGGAAGTTCCATGCGGCTTTTCGCGGATGATGCTGTAGTATACAGAGAAGTTGCAGCATTAGAAAATTGTAGCGAAATGCAGGAAGATCTGCAGCGGATAGGCACTTGGTGCAGGGGGTGGCAACTGACCCTTAACATAGACAAATGTAATGTATTGCGAATACATAGAAAGAAGGATCCTCTATTGTATGATTATATGATAGCGGAACAAACACTGGCAGCAGTTACTTCTGTAAAATATCAAAAAACACTCGTTCGACCTATACTTGAGTATTGCTCATCAGTGTGGGATCCGTACCAGATCGGTCTGACGGAGGAGATAGAGAAGATCCAAAGAAGAGCGGCGCGTTTCGTCACAGGGTTATTTGGTAACCGTGATAGCGTTACGGAGATGTTTAATAAACTCAAGTGGCAGACTCTGCAAGAGAGGCGCTCTGCATCGCGGTGTAGCTTGCTCGCCAGGTTTCGAGAGGGTGCGTTTCTGGATGAGGTATCGAATATATTGCTTCCCCCTACTTATACCTCCCGAGGAGATCACGAATGTAAAATTAGAGAGATTAGAGCGCGCACGGAGGCTTTCAGACAGTCGTTCTTCCCGCGAACCATACGCGACTGGAACAGGAAAGGGAGGTAATGACAGTGGCACGTAAAGTGCCCTCCGCCACACACCGTTGGGTGGCTTGCGGAGTATAAATGTAGATGTAGATGGAGCACAAGCAACATGCAGTTTTTCGCTGTATACCCATTGTCACCCCATACCATCAAACTAGGTGCTGAGCCCGCATGACAATGACAAATGAAGTATGCCACATTCGTTCTCCTTGCAGCCTCACAGAACCGGGATTCACATGAGAAGACGAGGTGGTGGCAGTCACGTGTTCAGAGCTGTTGTTGGGTGCACAACTGTCGACGCGCCACACTCTCTCGTCTCATCGAGGAAAGCCGCAGCAGTGGTCCTTGTGTTGACAATCAGTGGCGGTCCAGGCGTCGTCGTACTTTCCATGTGGATACTTGTCTTGGTACAAATGAGCCCTTTTGGTGACAAAAGTTAGGTGATAATGCTGAACGATCTTGCACAGCCGAGTGTAAAATATGTTTGTCCTCCGGAACATCATTAGCTGGGGCTGCTGAAATTCTGCATGACGCTGAGTATAGCCCTACTGAACCTGTGGTGTTGTCCAAAGAGCGAGGTGCCAAAGCAATGTTGGTACCTCGCAATGCAACCACAAGGAAAGACAGTCGCTCCAAGCGGCATCGACGAATGAGGGACACCGGCGTAGCCAAGCCCACAAACGTTTCACTACGTCGCAGAATCCGATCTTCCACTTATGGCCGAGTACAGGACAACTCGGCCCAGTCCACGATCATCGACTAAGATGACAGCATCGTCTTCTAGTAGGCTAGGTGTGTGATACATGTTTTAAGTTGAACTCACCGTGATAGTTGTTGTTAAATTAAATCTCAGTGAGACTGTGTACTTTGTCTGTATCAAATGATCTGTAAATACAATACTCTTGTCGAAATGAGTTGTACAAGGTAAGTAATTCTTCTTATTTGTGTTGTAATAAGCGAACTAACATTCTACGTGGTGCAGTAGTCACCTGTTCTCCTTCCAAAACAAACCAGAGGCGTGTGAATTTTCCCCTGGCTCAACAGAACCCATCAATTCCATAATCGCATGACAGTCATGGAATCCCGATGAACTCGAGCAGCAATATCGAGGAATGATTATTTGCAGTCTAGATAGGCCACGATTCTATCGCAGTTGAATTCCGTACGTGCTGGTACACTTTGCTCTCTCTTAGACCAGGCATAACACAATTTTCTCCCAAACATCCGACAATTCAATGTGATCTCTCAATCAGATCCATCTGCAAGCAGCATAACCTTTCCTTATATACAGAAAGCAGATGGCGTTACTCCTACCTACTCCGCGCAACTGTGCTGAAATGCTAATGACCTGAATACTCAGGTATGCATAAGGGGCGATCAAAGAGTTTCCGTTAGAGGACCGTACAGTGTACAATCGGTAAGCCAATCACGCAAAATCGCCGCGAGCACTGAGGCAATCCCGCATCTCGTGGTCGTGCGGTAGCGTTCTCGCTTCCCACGCCCGGGTTCCCGGGTTCGATTCCCGGCGAGGTCAGGGATTTTCTCTGCCTCGTGATGGCTGGGTGTTGTGTGCTGTCCTTAGATTAGTTAGGTTTAAGTAGTTCTAAGTTCTATGGGACTGATGACCATAGATGCTAAGTCCCATAGTGCTCAGAGCCATTTGAACCATTTTTTGAACTGAGGCAATCATTCCACAGAAGCACCAGGTTGAAGTTACCAATTTGGTAAAACACCGTATCCTGCTGCATGAAGATGCCGCACATGATCGTCCGACAGGAATCGTTCACCCTTTAGGGCCTTTTTAAGGGAACGAAAGGCATGATAATCGAATGGGGAGACATCAGGACTAGATGGCGGATGCTCGAGGGTCTCCAACTTCAGCTGGTGTAACTTCCGCGTTACGACATTTGCAATATATGGACGTGCGTTATCGTGAACATGGTGCGCCATTCCACGTTGGTGTTTTTCGGCAGACATGTTGCCTATACACATTCTTCATTCTTCGACGGTGCCTCGGGCATGGATGTGTGTGATGTCCTTAGGTTAGTTAGGTTTAAGTAGTTCTAAGTTCTAGGGGACTGATGACCACAGATGTTAAGTCCCATAGTGCTCAGAGCCATTTGAACCATTCTCCGATGGATGTCTGCCGGTGTTTGTCCTTCGACAGCCAAGAAAATAATAACAGCACGTTGGTCCTGTTTGGACGCATTTGGTAATAACCTAGCCATCGTTCACGTTTCCGTGTTTACCATATGCGTGTCGGAAAGATGCAAATGCCACACCAACCGCTTACCTACATGTCGGTTCTTGTACAGCTGCATCAGAGCCGCCCTACGTTGCATATTATGCTGCAGCAACACCCTCAAACGGAAACTTTTTCGTCGTCTCTTACAGCATACTTCACGCCAGTTGGATGTTTATTGCTCATCGTCCTCAGTTTTAAGGGTCTGCAATGAAAAAGGGGCCCATTTCACTAAAGCTAATCCAGTCTCTTTTTAAATCAATAAATTTGGTCCAGTTGCTTCGACTGACTGTTGCTATGATGGAAGATTGTTGTGGAGGGTAAACTATCTGACAGCGATAAGATGAATGTTTATAGCCACTAACACCACGTTCATTCTACATCTACATACATAGTCCGCAAGCCACCGTACGGTCAGTGGTTGAGAGCCACTACTTGTTATTTCCTTTCCTGTTCCACCTCGAAAACAGAGCGAGGGAAGAATGACTATCTACGTGCCTCCGTGTGAGCCCTAATTTCTCGTATCTTACCTTCGTGGTCCTTACGCGAAATTTATGTTGGCGGCAGCAGAATCGTTCTGCAGTCAGCTTCAAATGCCAGTTATCTAAATTTCCTCAATAGTGTTCCTTAAAAAAAACGTCGCCTTGCCTCCAGAGACTCCCATTAGAGCTCCCAAAGCATCTCTGTAATACTTGCGGTTGTTCGAACCTACCGGTAAAAAATCCTGCAGCCCGCCCCTGTATTGCTTCGATGTCTTTTTATAATCCGACCTGGTACTGATTTCAAACACTCGAGCAGCACTAAAGAATAGGTCGCTCTAGCGTCATATATGCAGCCTCCTTTACTGTTAAACCACACTTTCCCAAAAATTTTCCAATAGACCGAAATGGACCATTTGCCTTCCCTACCACAATGGTACTATATGATCGTTCCATTCATATCGCTTTGCAACGTTACGCCCAGATATCTAAACGACGTGATTGCGTCAAGCACGACACGAACATTGTGGGTTTGTTTTCCCTACTTACCCGCATTAACTTAAAATTTTTTCTACGTTTTCGCTAGCTGCCATTCATCACACCAACCTGAAAATTTTTTTAAGTCACCTTGTATCCTGCTACAGTCATTCAACTTCGACACCTTTCCCGTACACTACAGCACCATGAGCGAACAACCGCAGATTACTGCCCACCCAGACCGCCAGATCATTTATGTATATAAAAAATAATTGCGGCTCTGTCACACTTCCCTGGGGCACTCCGACAACATCGTTGTCTCTGATGAACACTCGCCCTAGAGGACATCATGCTCGGTTCTGTTACTTAAGAAGTCTTCGTATTATTTGGGAACCTATTCCAAATGCTCGTACCTTCGGTAACAGTCTGCCATTGGAAACTTTGTCAAATGCTTTCCAGAAATCTGGAAATAAGGAATCTGCCTGTTGCCCTTCATCCGTAACTGGCAGTATATCGAGTGAGAAAAGGATAAACTGAATTTCGCAAGAGCGATGATTTCTAAAACCGTGTTGATTCGTGAACGTATGCTTCTCGGTCTCAAGAGAATTTATAATATTCGAACTGAGAATATGTTCAAAGATTCTGCAGCAAGGCGATAATAGTGATATTGGTCTGTAATTTTGCGGGTTCGTTCTTTTACCCTTCCTATACACAGGGGTCACCTGCGCTTTTTTCCAGTCGCTTGGGACTTTGTGACGGGAAAGTTCGCGATAAATGCAAGCTAAGTAAGAGTTCAGTGCCCTCCCGGCTAGCAGCGCGGTCTAACGCGCTGCTTGCCGAGCGGGAAGGCGTGCCGATCCCCGGCACGAATCCGCCTTCCGGCACGAATCCGCCCGGCGGATTAGTGTCGGGGTCCGGTGTGTCGGTCAGTCTGTGGATGGTTTACAAGGCGGTTTTCCATCTGCCCCGGCGAATGCGGGCTGGTTTCTCTTATTCCGCCTCGGTTACACTGTGACGGCGATTGCTGCGCAAACACTGTTTCCACGTACGCGTACACCATAATTACTCCACCACGCAAACATTTGGGATTACACTCGTCTGGTATGAGACGTTCCAGGGGGAGCCCACTGGGGGACAAACCGCACAATAACCCTGGGTTCGGTGTGGGACGGCGGTGGGGTGGGTGGACTGCTGTGGCCTGTTGTGGAGTTGTGAACCACTAAGTGCTACGACGGGACGAAGTTTCTCCGTCGTTTCTAGGTCCCCGGTTAAATACACAAGGGTCCAGTGTTGCAGAGCGCTATCTGTAAAACGGAACTGAAATTCCATCCCGACATTGCGACTTACGTGTTCTAAAGTCTTTCAGTTGTTTCTCTGGGGCAGGAATGAATATTAGTACGTCGTCCATAGTGGAGTCTGTTCGAATGTCAAACGACGGTATCTTTTCACTGTTCTCCTGCGTGAACGATTTGATAAACCGAAATTTAAAACTTCGGCCTTTGTTTTGCTACCTTCAACTACTACACCAGGCACACCAGACATTCCGTAGGGGTTTGTTATTTTGGGGTCGACAGTTCTATCAGCAAACAAAACAAGGACAAGACAAAACTCCGCGCCGTACGTAAACCCAAAAATATACCTACATTAATGTTTGTTCTCCGCAAGATACGTTACAGCGAGTGACAGAGGGTACATCATATATCATTCTCCCCTCTCCACCTTTCTTTTCGCTCCTCACTCATAAGGGAATGCTGCGGTGCCCGTGTGTTACCTTGGATTTCTCTGATTTCACTATCATGGCCTTTTGATGACATGTATGTGGAAGGAAATAATTTATTGCTTGACTTGTAGTGGAATGTGTGTTCTCGGAATTTTAACAATCGATTGGTCCCTGATGCAGAACGTGTATCCTGCAACGTCCGCCACTCGAGTTGGTTAAGTGTCTTCATGACGCTCTCGCACAGAGTAAGCAAACCCTTGACGCAACGCACAGCTTCGTGTTTGGAGCTTCTCTATATCACCTATTTTTTTATGTGGTCAGGTTATTCAGACTTACTACCAATACTCAAGATTAAGTGCAACGAGGATTTTGTAAGCTACCTTTCTTACAGATCAGCTACAGTTTATTGGGATTCTTGTAATAAATCTCAGTTCGGCAGCTTCCTTCCCTACAACTAGTTTTATCTCGTCATTTCACCATAAATATCTACACGGTAAAATATAAGGTGTCAGCAATCTTGTAACATTTCGGACGTAATTAATGAGGAACTTGTGTCACAGGCGTTGCACTTTAGCTATTTGAGATAACTTCCTGGAGCGTTGTTCACCTTGAAGTTGAGATATTTTTATTATAGATATTCCTATCTTTCTGGGGAACACAGATTTCTCCTCTGCCCTTGTCATAAAATTGAGGCAGTGCTCCGTCTCTCCTTATATCGAGTTTGTTTTAGTATAACCCCATCAAAAATAGCAGGAAATTCGCAGTTTGTATGTTCAACATGTGCGTTCAACATGTTTGTGGTTATTTTAACATGAACTTCGTTTTTGTTGAACCAATATTGGAGAAAGTTTTGCTCAGAGAGAGCCATTTACAAAGATACACCACGGAGTTTTCATGGAATACATCGAGTGAGAGCTGAAAAAAATGTTCATACTGCCTACGAGAAACGTTCTGCTGCATCAGACATAGTAAACATTTTCCGTGATGTGTTTCGTACGATAATTCACATGTGGTTTCTACGTAAAGCTTTACAATTGCTCTCAAGAAGGTGGCCTTTGGAAATTTTCGATTTTAGCTTCTTATTCAGTTCTAATTTTATCTCATAATGGCTGATAGGATCACATCTTTAAAATTATAAAAAAATCTACTGGATGTATTAAAGTAAATCACATTTTGTTATTTAATGGGAATACTAGCAAAATTAGCTACTTGTCATGTAGTACAGCTTATTTTAAGAAGAACTTAAAGTATTTTGCGAGGTTACCTGAGATTCATCTACATAGACCACATCAACTTCTGAGAAGTGTAGTCGACTTGTAAGTTCTGCCAGTACGAAAATAAAACAGGTACATTTCTTGTGGTTTCCGTAGAAGAGCACATATAATGAACGCCTGAAATACTGAAACCTCTATAAATGTATACATTGTCACCAGTTAATTGAGGCATTACAGTAAATGACAAAATTATAAAAAGGACTACATTTCGGTGAGCACCGATTCGCTGGTCATAGAATGCGGGAGAATGAGATAACGAAAATAAGACTGTTGAGCTTAACAGAATATAAAGCTCTGCCCTTCCGGTCACAGACAGACCACTAGGAACCCGACCGACCACCGTGTCGTCCATCAGCCAACGGCGTCGCTTGGTCGCGGTATGTAGCGGCGTGTGGTCAGCACATCGCTCTCCAGCTGTTGTCGCGTTAATAGACCTGGAGCTGTTTCTGTTAGGTCACGCAGCTCCTCAGCTGGCATCACAAGACGGAGTAGACCTCGTTCCTGTCTTCCCACCAAAGAAAAAATTCCGGTCAGTGGTGGAAATCGAACCCGGATCCTCCTCATGGTAGGCATCTTTACTGATCACTCGGCTACAAAGGGGAACTTAACAGAATAGACTCATTCTTGTAACAACTCACGTTCACAAGCTCAGCAATGTTTCTTCAGTTTGCCAGTAACACGAACTGGTAATAACTATTCAAAGTAATCGTAGCCTTATAGAGGTAAAGACGAAGTGGAGAATCGCTTTTCCCGCCAGCTTCACTTCAGAAACGTCTAATTAAATCACGAACAGGAGACCACTTACCAAAGCTGTCGATTTGACTGGGCATGTGTCAGAACAGGTGGTAAGGTACTTGCATTGGCAGTTTGCTGAAAAAAAAATCCGTAGCATGATCGACATAGCAGCAGAGAGACATATAATTACTGTTAAATCTGAAATCATTGTTTGTCGGAGATTTTTCGTGTTCAGAATCGGAAAATCGAGAACAACTGAATGAATGTTTACGTCAAGGAGCAGTGTTACGTTTCAAATTGCTGTGTTTTTTGACAGACTAAACGAATGGGTCAGAATCAGTCCTACTAACTTTAATTAAAGCGGGAACTGTACGGGAATTGTAGTCATCCAAACATGTAAAATTTACTAACAAGGTTATTTGCCTGCGTAGAACAGGCTATCAAGCTTCTTTTTACATTGGACCACACTCCTTAATCTCAAGTCGTAAACATACGTTTTCGCACATAAGGAGAATACGTTATTCCTTCGTTCTATAATTTTAAAGCTAAAAAATAAACTATAATACAAGAAATCAAGAAATTAAGGAAAGGCGGAAGAGAAGAAGGAGATGTGAGAAAGGAGGTACATCATGTCTAAACTTTGGGTAAGAACTAATGAGAGCTAGCTGCTATTTTTTGTAATAATTCTTACACAGGAAATGTTTTCTTTTTTTCTTTTTTATGTTAAAAAGTGAAAAACTTATCCTACATTACAAGTTTCCCCATAGTCGGACGCTTGCTACTCACAAGGAGCAGGGTAAATGTTTATGTTATCAGCAGCAGCACGGAAAACGGGAGAGGTGGGGAGGAAGGGAGGGGGTGAAGTAAGAAGATAAAATTAGATCGTATAAAATGAGTGTCTTATGAATGATTTTGATATAGTAATGACATATCTGAGGACAGATATGAAATGTTCTTTTTACTGAGGAAACGAGGAAATGAGCATTGTGTGCGGCGTTCCCGGTTTTGGCCTGTACGTAACGAGGATGGTTGTAAAGGGGCGCAAAATACTCGTAAACTGACACGGGAAATTTTTATAAGACTGACGTGGTTCAAAATGGTTCAAATGGCTCTGAGCACTATGGGACTCAACTGCTGAGGTCATTAGTCCCCTAGAACTTAGAACTAGTTAAACCTAACTAACCTAAGGCAGGATTCGAACCTGCGACCGTAGCGGACTGACGTGGAAATGACCCTTGTTAATAAGTATGTGAACCGCCCATCACAGACGATGCTGAAAACCTTGATATCCATAAGCCAATCGGCATCCTCATTTTTAATTTCTTCAGATGAAGCCTGGTTCAGCCTGTCATATGTACGTGGACTCACAACACGTGCTATTATGCATCAGATAATCTCCAACGGTTCTGTGAACAGCTGTTGCACAATCTCAAGGTTGGTGTTTTGCGCAATGTGTGATGTTCACAACATAACACGACTCTTTCACCAAATTGTTACTGGTAATTTGTACGTCCAGAAACTGTTTAAGCCATATGTGGATCAAGCCACAGAAGAAGAACTATTGCGTAGACATTTTAAGCAAGAGGGGGGAACAACACACAGCTGTCTGACAACCTTGTCATGAGTTCATGAGGTTCTCGGTGAGAAGAGGACCATCAGAAGACGCAGTGCAGTACCCTGGCCGGCTGGAACGCCTCATCTCTCTGGCTGTAATGTTTACTTCTGGGGCAAATTGAGGGATAGGGTGTATTCAAATAATCCTCACTTGCTGGAAGAGCTACAAAAAAACACTGAAAAATAACCAGCTGCTATCCTTCAAGCAGAGCTGATACGCTTATCTCGCAATTTGACAAATGGATTACAGTGCTGCAATGATGTGAACGACATCCATTCCCAGAATCTGATGTGACGACTATTAACAAGGTTCAGTTTCACGTCAGTCTTACTGTAAATATTGTTTAGTCCGTTTTATTTTGGGCACTCTGGACAAGATAATCACCTAAAAGCTTCACTCCTTTTATTTCACGAACCATTCAAGATATCAAATGGTGCATATCGGCGAATGTTGAAACCCGGAGAGCCGGCCGTTGTGACCGAGCGGTTCTAGACGCTTCAATCTGGAACCGCGCGACCGCTACGGTCGCAGGTTCGAATCCTGCCTCGGTCATTGATGTGTGTGATGTCCTTATGTTGGTTAGGTTTAAGTAGTTCTAAGTTCTAGGGGACTGATGACCTCCGATGTTAAGTCCCAGAGTGCTCAGAGCCACTTGAACCATATTTTTGCAACACAGAGAGGTACGTAATTTCCTCCATGCTTAATCAACTTAACTTTTGAGTCAAACGAGATATTGCAGAAAGTATATTGTTTTAAATAGAAGAGTATATTTCTATAACGGCTCTCAAAATCTCTTGGAAAGACGAGTATAGTGATATAATGCTTGTAAATTTTGGCGTTGAAACTTTTCGCAAAAACGAGAAAAGAGCTTGAAGTGAAAGTCAGGATGGCTAGAATCGACTGCTGGATTGCAAGAAAGGCATAATGGCGCCAGTCCCGGATCTACGGGGCGCAGGGTGGCGTGGGCTTGGGGGTGGGGGTCACCAAATTCTTATTCTTGAAGAAAAAAAATCTTGTATCACAAAGTGCCTAGCATCCAGCGAACGTTGGTCTATCGATTATTCATACAATTTTGAAAAGCATCCCTGTTGGTTTTTGAACATTTTTGAACACATTCTAAGTTTATTTCTGAGCGAATCATAAGATGATTTTTGAATGCGTACATAGTCTACATGATGTCTCTGCCAGGGGAATCCCATCGCTCCGAATGGGTGAATGCCAGTCTTTCTTGGTTTATTTGGTTGACTGGGTGCACCAGTGATCAGCGTTGTTATAATTATTAACGAAAACCATAGATTCAGACTACCAGAGTGGAAATAAACGACTATCAGGAATAACAGGTAAGAAAGATCACCCGGAGAGGTGTATCCAAGAAAATGAAATTTTGACAGATTATTTTTGTCAGATCGCTACGTTACTGGGCCGGCCGGTGTGGCCGAGAGGTTCTAGGCGCGACCGCTACAGGCATGGATGTGTGTGATGTCCTTAGGTTAGTTAGGCTTAAGTAGTTCTAAGTTCTAGGGGACTGATGACCTCAGATGTTAAGTCCCATAGTGCTCAGAGACATTTGAACCATTTTGCTACGCTACTAAGGGCCAGTTTTACAGTTCCAGGTTAGCAGCCGCTTAAGTTCTATACTTGGAATAGTGTGGAAAACGTGTTGTATGAACACGTAATAACGCCTGAACGAAGAATAAACGAGGGATAGTTAAACTTGTGATTATGGCAGGGATAGCGAATTTAACTGGAGAATAAGTTTTGAGAATGGCAGGAATAGTTACAGAATTAGTGATGACAAGGTTGGTAGAACAAGGAAGTAGAAGAAACTGGGTCATCACACAAATTATAACGAAGAATATGACGAACCAAAAATTTATATGAAAATTTCGTACTTCTATTTTTCGTCTCGTGCTTGAGATGTGAAACTATTTCCTAGCGTATAACTCTTTACTTGTAGTAGGTCCAACAGGCATTTGATATTGGTACTTCGTGAATTATATTCTGGTCCGCAGCTCGTGGTCGTGCGGTAGCGTTCTCGCTTCCCACGCCCGGGTTCCCGGGTTCGATTCCCGGCGGGGTCAGGGATTTTCTCTGTCTCGTGTTGTGTGCTGTCCTTAGGTTAGTTAGGTTTAAGTAGTTCTAAGTTCTAGGGGACTGATGACCATAGATGTTAAATCCCATAGTGCTCAGAGCCATTTGAGCCAATTATACTCTGTGGCGTTATTTATGTAAATGAGGTAGATAAAAATGACCATTTGTGCCAAAACAGTTTCGCTTATTTGGCATGAGTTACAACAGCTGCAATATTGGAAAGGTCTATTTCCTTTTATCTAACAGACAGTGACAAAATAGACGTAATCAAATCGAGAAATCACACCAGTCTTTGGTACGATTCGACATTAGACAACGACAGATTGATTTTTCATGTTGTAAAACGTTTGACGAAATTTGATGAGGTGATAGATACTTTCGCAGAAAGGAAAGCACGCCTTATAAAGCTGTAGCAAGATTAGAGAGAAAAAAATGTTGGGACCTATGGATTCGATAAATGTGTACTGTCTTGCTTGTCTCTTGTCTTTACTGGGTCTATGTTTCTTATACTCAATTTTATGTCACGCAAAAGAGAAATTTATTAACTAATAGGCTATAAGGAGTGCAGATTGTCTTAAGAGTTCTTTTTCTCCCGGTTACAAATAGTCTCACGCAGTATTAATTATGAGTTTTGTTTTAGGAGGGTAGGATGTCAAACCGGCCGACTACGGGCAGGAGGGGCACCACAGGACATTTTAATTTCCACTACCCTGAAGATAGCTTTGATCGCTTCCATTACAAAATATACACCTTTGAATTTCACAGAGCGAAGTAAAGTGACTTGCGATAGAAGACTGTTGTTTGGAGAGATACTGCACTTTGGCACTCTAAGACCAAATAACGTGTCTTAGGTTTCCTCGAACTTATATGTTTTATGTATCAGACTTCTCTCAGAAAGATGTGCGCTACAAAATGAACATATATTTGAAAAATATGTAAAGTTTTTGTCCCGGTTCGGAAATATCGTAGACCCGGGCCTGAATGGCACTAACATGAGGAGATCCGCTGTTGTATCAGACCTTTCGAATGTTTGGTTGTTTCCTCAACAGCTATTCACTTAAACGTAAGTAACATTAGACATCTGAAATATACGTCCCAGTCACATTAATGTGATCACCACCTATGTTTCACATCAACGTTCAATAACCATTCACACCCGACAGGTGGCACCACTAGTAGTTGAGGGTATTAAAGCGTGTCAGGAAATGAGGATAACAGTGTAGTTGTTATAATGCGTAAACGGAGAGATGTATCTCATATCCAAAGCGTATGATCACTGGCTTTCGCCAGCCAGAGTGGCCGAGCGGTTCTGGGCGCTACAGTCTGGAACCGCGCCACCGCTACGGTCGCAGGTTCGAATCCTGCCTCGGACATGGACGTGTGTGATGTCCTTAGGTTAGTTAGGTTTAAGTAGTTCTAAGTTCTAGGGGACTGATGACCTAAGAAGTTAAGTCCCATAGTGCTGAGAGCCATTTGAACCATTTTTGAACCACTGGCTTTCAGACCAACGGTAGAAGCATTTCCGAAACGGCAAAGTTTGTGAACTGTTCATTTGCCACTGTGGTTAAAATTATATCGTGAGTGGTAAAATGGCGCTATCCAAAACCAGGGGAGAGGCAGCTGTAGTGCACTACGGGCCACACCCAAATGACAGGTGTGATCGACAGTTGCGGAGATGTGTACTGGAGAACAGACGTGCAACTGTTGAGCAAGTGACCGCTCAGATGAACCAAGGGGCTGCCAAAAGTGGCTTCTCAATGACTGTTCAGTGTACGTTGCTGCCTATGGGCCTCCGCAGCGGGGTGGTTCATGCACCCATGTTGGCCGCCGTTTATTGGCGACGAAGCCTGGAATTTGCACGCCAGTGCCGCAGCTGGTCGTCCACCGAGTGGCGGCATGTGGCCTTTTCAGATGAACCACGTTTTATGCTCCATCGGACAAATGGCCGTTGGCGTGTACAGTGTGAAACGTCTGAAAGTAAAGGATCCAGGCCGGAGGAGGGAGCGTTATGGTATGGAGAATGTTTCCGTGACATTCCCTGGGTGATCTAGTCATTCTGGAAGGCACTACGAATCTATCCTTGAGGACCACGTCCACCCCTACATGCAGTTTGTTTTTCCTCGACACTATGCCATCTACCAGCAGGACAACGCAAGATAGCACACAGCTCTGTGTAGGTGCGTGGTTCGAGGAGCAGAAGGATGCGTTTACCTTACTCCCCTGGCCACAATACGCCACGGATGTAAACCCAATCGAGAATCTGTGGGACAGCCTCGATCGAGCTGTTCGCGCCATGGCTCCTCAACCGAGAAACCTAAAGCAGCTGACCACGACACTGAAGTCGGCATGGCTTCACCTCCCTGCCGGTACCTTCCAGAATCTCTATGACTCTCTTCCTGCACGTCTCGCAGCGGTCCGCGCTGTAAAAGGTGCTCACGTTAATATGACCAGACTGCATAGTTTTCCTAAGCCGCTTCTGATACGATAGTGGTCGGTATGCAGTCAGATTCAAAACAATCTAAGCTAACACTATGTGTATACTATTCAATAAAAAGTGTACCATGTAGACATTGTCGGATTTCAATGTGATGTCGTACTCGTACACACAATCGGCGGGTGTGAAAATAATTAGAGTTGCAGTTACCTGCCACAGATAGAAAGGCGGCAAGAGAGCATTAGTATTATTCGTGTTTAGTGTCGTCAACAGTCTTGGTAATGTATATAAGAGAGGTGAACAGCCTGAGATGTTGAGCGATCACTTCAATGGACACGGATATATACTCGTTTGAGAGAGCATTATCAGCAGCCCCCTTTGGCCAGCTGGTCGAACTGTGCAGTATCCAGGTATCTGTGTCATTCGTATGTGCCAGTGTACCGATGTTTCACTGCATGCGAATGCATGGTCAATCACGCTCGGCGACAAGGTTCCGTTCGACCTCGTCCGACCACCACGAGAGTCGATCGCCATATTGTGTACCAAGCACGTCATAATCCTTTGCATTTGCGACTGCCATCCGAGAACACGTGATTTATTCCTTGTAACATTTTGTGCATCGCCCAGCATTGATCAGAGACTAGCAGCAACCACGAAGGGAATTAGTGTCCTACGCGTAGGCTGCCTTTAACATCACAACACAGGCCGCTGCATCTGGAGTGGTATGATGACGGGGAAGCATGGACTGCTGATGAATGGTGTCACATTGTGACCAGCGATAAATCGCAGCTGTACAATTCTCCTGATGGCCATAGTCAGCGAGGCGTCACGATGTAAGCACTCATCGCGTATGATTTCGGGTCACGGCTGTAGTAATGGAGAGTTCTCTGACAGCATAATGATACGTCATGGACATCCTACGTCTTCATGTGTTACCTTTCATGCGACAGTATCGTGGGGCTTTAGTCAACGGGACAATTCTCGTCCACACACGCGGTTATCATCTCGGACGTCAACCCCGACCTAGCGCCAACATCTAGGATATCAAGGTTCAGTTACAATAGTTGTGGGACAGATTGATTCGGGAGATAATACAATGTCTTCATGACACCTTTCCCACTCATAAGTGTGCCTACACTGACAATTACTTTCTAAATTTGAATCGATTTTGTAATCGCTGGCCGCGCGGGATTAGCCGAGTGGTCTCAGGCGCTGCAGTCATGGACTGTGCGGTTGGTCCCGGCGGAGGTTTGAGTCCTCCCTCGGGCATGGGTGTGTGTGTTTGTCCTTAGGGTAATTTAGGTTAAGCAGTATGTGAGCTAAGGGACTGATGACCTTAGCAGTTAAGGCCCATAAGATTTCACACACATTTGAACATTTTTTTGTAATCGCTGAAATAGCATCAAGTTATACGTTAGTAATGTAGGGCTATGTTCTTGCTCTATATAACAACGGCGCCCGCCCACCTTGTCTTTAAACTTTGTCACACTTATCGGATACTCGTGGTCGTGTGGTAGCGTTCTCGCTTCCCACGCCCGGTTCAAAATGGTTCAAATGGCTCTGAGCACTATGGGACTTAACATCTTAGGTCATCAGTCCCCTAGAACTTAGAACTACTTAAACCTAACTAACCTAAGGACATCACACACATCCATGCCCGAGGCAGGATTCGAACCTGCGACCGTAGCAGCCCCGCGGTTCCGGACTGTAGCGCCTAGATCCGCACGGCCTCCACGGCCGGGCCCACGCCCGGGTTCCTGGGTTCGATTCCCGGCGGGGTCAGGGATTTTCTCTGCCTCTTGATGGCTGGGTGTTGTGTGATGTCCTTAGGTTAGTTAGGTTTAAGTAGTTCTAAGTTCTAGGGGACTGATGACCATAGACGTTAAGTCCCATAGTGCTCAGAGCCATTTGCACTTATCGGATAGTTCTGGGAACAGTTTCAATTAATACATCAAAGAGCTTTATATCAGTGCACTCATCTTTTCAAGAGCTT
Source organism: Schistocerca americana (assembly GCF_021461395.2). Lineage (NCBI taxonomy): Eukaryota > Metazoa > Arthropoda > Insecta > Orthoptera > Acrididae > Schistocerca > Schistocerca americana. Next base: position 538,631,415 of record NC_060130.1, read on the forward strand.
TCGAATGCCGGTAAAAATACATCGTGTCGTTAAAAGATATACTTGCTTGATTATTTCGGTTATTACAAGAGTTAATTGGACCAAATATGAAACAAAACTACGTTCTTCTCTGCATCCTATCACTTGTCGAAAACCTCGTTTCGATATCTTGATTGGTGGACGAAATACGAGATGTGTTAATTTTGGATGATTCACCCTGCATATTACAACAAGGTAAAGTATAAAGAAATTTGATGAAAAAGAAATAAAGTGTTATAGATAATCAAATGCATGTGTAACCGGTACGAAGAAACTGTTTTCTTGTAGCTGGTGTCACGTTATCTCTCCCGTTATGATTTGCTGTGAACGCCTGTCTTCTCTCCCGTATCCTACCGCAACGCTCCGCTGTCGACGTCCGTGTGAATGGAATTCTCGCCGTTGTGACTTATCTACCTACCCCCTACGCCACACTTGATATGCTTTATCAGCCCGATAATACAGAATGGAAACAGCTTGCTCTGACAGCACACGTTGCTCCCTTATCTCTGAACGTCCTCCGCAGACTTTATGGGACAGACAGAATTTATAAGAGCAGTACGCAGTTTAGCACTCCCCCCGCCCACCCACTAATAAACAGCACGTTGAACTCTAACGTTCCTTACTTATTTGTTACGTGAGATTTTTCAATATGTTGTTATCTTTCTACACCTGGCTGAAAATCGCTTGATGACGGCTTCCACTCTCACAGGCATACCTTCACTCAGGTGCGGGGAGATATCTTGGGGAATGGCAGCCCATTCTTCACTGAGTGCTACACTGAGGAGAGGTATCGATGTCGGTCGGTGAGGTCTGGCACGAAGTCGGCGTTGGAAACCATCCAAAAAGGTGTTCTATAGGATTCAGGTCAGGAGTCTGTGCAGGCCTGTCCATTACAGAGAGCCGGCCGGAGTGGCCGTGTGGCTCTAGGCGCTGCAGTCTGGAGCCGAGCGACCGCTACGGTCGCAGGTTCGAATCCTGCCTCGGGCATGGATGTGTGTGATATCCTCAGTTACTTTCCGTCTTGATTGCAAATTTTTTATTCATATGACCGGTTTCGGTTCATTCAGAACCATCTTCAGATCTGATATTTCAGTTACAGAAGTAACTCGTCCAGATCCAGCAACTTCACATGCTGCGTCACATGTGAAGCATGTGAAAGTTGCTGGATTTGGACGGGTTACTCCTGTAACTGAAATATCAGATCTGAAGATGGTTCTGAATGAACCGAAACCGGTCATATCAATAAATTTGCAATCGAGACGGATTTTAAGTAACATTATAAAATCACTGATTGCTGCTATCCCATAAGACATTATGTCTGTTTTTGCAATGATATCCTCAGGTTAGTTAGGTTTACTTAGTTCTAAGTTCTAGGTGACTGATGACCTCAGAAGTTAAGTCGCATAGTGCTCAGAGCCATTTGAACCAAGCCATTACAGAGATGTTATTGTCGTGTAACCACTCCGCCTCAGGCCGTGCATTATGAACAGGTGCTCGATAATGTTGAAAGATGCAATCGCCATCCCCGAACTGCTCTTCAACAGTGGAAAGCAAGAAGGTGATTAAAACATCAACGTAGGCCTGTGCTGTGATAGTGCCACGCCAAACAACAAGGAGTGCAAGCCCCCTCCATGAAAAACACGATCACACCATACTCCACCGCCTCCGAATTTTACTTTTGGCTCTACACACGTTGGCAGATGACGTTCACCGGGCATTTGCCATACCCACACCCTGCCATCGGATCACCATATTGTATACCTTGATTCGTCACTCGACATAAAGATTTTCCACTGTTCAATCGTCCAATGTTTACGTTCCTTACACCAAGCGAGGCGTAGTTATGTATTTACCGGCCGTGATGTGTGGCTTACGAGCAGCGGCTCGACCCGAAATCCAAGTTTCCTCACCTCCTGCCTAACTGTCATAGTACTTGTAGTGGATCCTGATGCAGTTTGGAATTCCTGTGTGATGGTCTGGATAGATGTCTGCCTATTACACATTCTGACCCCCTTGAACTGTCGGCGGTCTATATCAGACAAAGGACGAGGTAAGCCTGTACGCTTTTGTGCTGTTCGTGTCCATTCACGTTTCCAGTTCACTATCACATCGGAAACAGTGGACCTAGGGATGTTTAGGAGTGTGGAAACCTCGCGTACAGACGTATGATACAAGTGACACCCAATCACCTGAGCACGCTCGAAGTCCGTGAGTTCCGCGGAGCGCCCCATTCTGCTCTCTCACGATGTCAAATGACTACTGAGGTCGCTTATATGGAGTACCTGGCAGTAGATAGTAGCACAATGCACCTAATATGAAAAACATATGTTTATGGGGGTGTCCGGATACTTATGATCACACAGTGTATGAAATTTATTCATCCTTTACTGAGAAGTTAACTGCGATGTTACTGTAGGATTCATCATGGTGCTTCCCCCGATTTCACGAACATTTTGCATGGAATAGCTACATTTAATTCACTTATTTTTTATGTTTTATGCAACTATGCCCCCTGCTAAGTGTAGGCTATAAAGGGAAACGGCTATCACTACCGACGATGACCTGAATATTATCAGTATGCTGTAATAGCTGTTACTGTTGTGATTAAACCATCCTTTAATTTTATATTGTTCAGTGTACATATTTTCGGCTGTGCTGCCTTTCTAAACCGTAAAGTATAACCCGTTGAACGTACATTCTCGGGATACAGTCAACGTGCTTACCTAAGTCACACTTGAAAATGGCCACAAGGCCAAAACAACATATTTGTGAACTATGTAAAATGAAGGAATAGCTTAATCCCAACAATAACAGCCAGTGCGGTAGATACATATCTTTCACGAAATTTATCGTAGCGTCGGATCCCATTGTAACCAGAATACCACCAACGTGGGGGCTTAACGCAAAGGGTGCCATGAATGCCTGCAGACACTTCATCAACCACCGATCATATATGAACCTCTAGGATGGACTGTCTGGTCACTGCTCGCTGTACAAGATCTCATGAGTGACTTCTGTATGCCAATGTCTTATCTTTTGACAGTTTCCTTCTGTATTTGCGAGTGCACGTGATTATGTGTGTGTGTGTGTGTGTGTGTGTGTGTGTGTGTGTGTGTGTGTGTGTGTGTGTGTGTGTATGTTTACAGCAATGAGTATTTGAACTGAAGACACATACGTAGTAGCGCGTAGCTCCACCTATCTACTGGCTGTCGCCCGAGATATGATGTGGCGCCGACTCCACGAGACACTGGAGTGTTGGAGAACCATCTTAATCCGTCATCACCCAGTCGACAACCACTTTTCAAGGAGACGGGCCGGTGCTGCGCCAAAACAGCGAGCATTTCGCTTGATGCCGTCTCAGACGTATTCAGTGTGATTGAAATCAGACAAATACAGGGAGCTACACAAGTACCCTAACGTCGGTAGGCCGATCCTCAAACCATTTGGCATCAGTAACGAGGTGCATTGACTTTATGAAGGTACAAATCGTCAACTTGTTACAGGTTAACGGAAATGGAAATGAGCGTTTGGTGTCATTGGCCGGGAGGCCCCTTACGGGGCAGGTCCGGCCGCCTTGGTGCAGGTCTTATTACATTCGACGCCACACTGGCCGACCTAAGCGCCGGATGAGGATGAAATGATGATGAAGACAACACAACACCCAGTCCCTGAGCGGAGAAAATCCCCGACCCAGTCGGGAATCGAACCCGGGCCTCTTAGGACGGCAGTCCGTCACGCTGACCATTCAGCTATCGGGGCGGACACAGGTTCTAGGCGCTACAGTCTGGAACCGCGCGACCACTACGGTCGCAGGTTCGAATCCTGCCTCGGGCATGGATGTGTGTGACGTCCTTAGGTTAGATTTAAGTAGTTCTAAGTTCTAGGGGACTTACGATCTCAGCAGTTGAGTCCCATAGTGCTCAGAGCCATTTCAACAGGTTAACGGAAGAAAGCAGATGATTAGCATTAGGAGATATTACAGGCTCCAAGCCTTGTTTTACCCAAATACTTGTCATGTAGATGGCAGTTGGAGTGTGTGGCACTTTCAGAGAGAGAGATTACAGACGCGGATCCAGAGGTCAGTTCTATGAGAGAGGTGGTTGAGAGAGAGATGATCTCAGGCCTCCTCGGAGAACTGGGGCAAAAAGGGCGCAGAATCGTCAGGGTAATCAAGTGGTCCAGTTACAAAAATGACACCTACCAAAATAGATCCAACAAGGGAGTCTCCTGCAAATTACAACAAAATTAAAAACCGAATCCATGAAAGATTTGTACGATTTTATGGTCACTACAAACAAAATGACGGAAACAGTCTGACTAAGAAGACCTTCCACTTTCTTCATTCAAATGGCAACGTCCAGATTTATAAAAACTAAAGAAGACTTCCAACTCCTACAAATCAAACCCGGAGATGCATATGACAGGGATCTCTTCTGCAAAAAGATAGCGACGAACGGGTTACACCGAGAAGAGCTACCAAAAAGAAGATGCGGTGCCCCTTGGACGTTGGAGCATAAGCAAGACCACTCAGAAAGAATGAATGAGACCTCTCCTTCAAAGAAAGGAAAGTTCACTGCCAAATTTGAAAAGTCTTGACATGCTTCTAGATGGTGCAAGCGAAATAATAGTAATAATAATAATATATATATATATATATATATATATATATATATATACATAATATACTAATGACGTTTGTTCTGTCAGTGCTTAGTCATCGCTTCATCTTAACTTCCAAGAAATTGTAATTCAGAGAAATACATCATTTAGAAGTATTTGTCCAAATACCCAATAAATATCTGTGCCATGCACTGATTTAAGAACTATAATAGAAACAAACTTTCAAGACTTAGACATTCTCATAATTTATACGGTGTAAAATTTGGATGTACCCTCACCATTAAAAGTACTTCTAAGATTGTGAGCACAGATCTGCAGAGTATAGGTACGTGACGGTGCAAATGCAAGAGAATTCTTTATATTTTCACCGTTTCCACCTGCGCTCTGGAAAACCAGACACTCTGCAATCTCTTTCTTACTAGAGCGTCTTTCCCATTTTGTCTTGCCTTGCTCAACTCCGTGTGATTTGGAGGTTCCATCTGGGCACTGACCAACCGTTTCGGATTCTTTGGCAGCAGGTACCGTCAGCCTTCGCAAATAAACCCAAGTTGGCCATCGCTCAGGGAGGCAACTAACAAGTCTCCTGTGCATTTAGAATGTTCGCCATTTTCCAGATTTTTAGATTTCCTGACACTTTACTATCCGAAAATAAGCTGAAATAGACTAACGGAAAAAAGAGCACAACAGCAAAAAGTACTTCTACGTCTACATCTACATGCATACTCCACAAGCCACCTGACGGTGTTTGGCGGAGGGTACCTTGAGTACCTCTATCGATTCTCCCTTCTATTCCAGTCTCGTATTGTTCGTGGAAAGAAAGATAGTCGGTATACCTCTGTGTGCGCTCTACTCTCTCTGATTTTATCCTCGTGGTCTCTTCGCGAAATATACGTAGGAGGGAGCAATATACTACTTGACTCCTCGGTGATGTTATGTTCTCGAAACTTCAACAAAAGCCCGTACCAAGCTACTGAGCGTCTCTCCTGCAGAGTCTTCCACTGGAGTTTATCTGTCATCTCCGTAACGCTTTCGCGACTACTAAATGATCCTGTAACGAAGCGCGCTGCTCTCCGTTGGATCTTCTCTATCTCTCCTATCAACCCTATCTGGTACGGATCCCACACTGGTGAGCAGTATTCAAGCAGTGGGCCAACAAGTGTACTGCAACCTACTTCGTTTGTTTTCGGACTGCATTTCGTTAGCATGTACGGATCCCACACTGGTGAGCAGTATTCAAGCAGTGGGCCAACAAGTGTACTGCAACCTACTTCGTTTGTTTTCGGACTGCATTTCGTTAGCATTCCTCCAATGAATCTCAGTCTGGCCTCTGCTTTACCTACGATTAATTTTATAAGGTCATTCCAGTTTACATCACTCCTAATACCTACTCCCAGATAGATTATGGAATTAACTGCTTCCAGTTGCTGACCTGCTATATTGTAGCTAAATGATAAAGGAACTTTCTTTCTATGTATTCACAGTACATTATACTTGTCTACATTGAGATTCAATTGCCATTCCTTGCACCATGCGTCAATTCGTTGCAGATCCTCCTGCAATTCAGTACAATTTTCCATTGTTACAACACCTCGATATACTACAGCATCACCCGAAAGAAGCCCCAGTGAACTTCTGATGTTATCCACATGGTCATTTATATATATATATTGTGAATGGCAACGGTGCTACGGCACTCCCCTACGGCACACCTGAAATCACTCTTACTTCGGAAGACTTCTCTCCATTGAGAATGACATGCTGCGTTCTGTTATCTAGGAACTCTTCAATCCAATCACACAATTGGTCTGATAGTCCATATGCTCTTACTTTGTTTATTAAACGACTGTGGGGAACTGTATCATACGCCTTCCGGAAGTCAAGAAACACGGCCTCTACCTGGGAACACGTGTCTATGGCCCTCTGAGTCTCGTGGACGAACAGGGCGAGCTGGGTTTCATACGATCGTCTTTTTCGACACCCATGCTGATTCCTACAGAGTAGATTTCTAGTCTCCAGGAAAGTCATACTCGAACATAATACGTGTTCCAAAATTCTTCAACTGATCGACGTTAGAGATATAGGTCTATAGTTCTGCACATTTGTTCGACGTCCCTTCTTGAAAACGGGGATGACCTGTGCCCTTTTCCAATCCTTTGGAACGCTGCGCTCTTCTAGAGACCTATGGTACACCGCTGCAAGAAGGGGGGAAAGTTCCTTCGCGTACTCTGTGTAAAATCGAACTGGTATCTCATCAGGTCCAGCGGCCTTTCCTCTTTTGAGCGATTTTAATTGTTTTCCTATCCCTCTTCATCTGTTTCGATATCTACCATTTTGTCATCTGTGCGATAATCTAGAGAAGGGACTACAGTGCAGTCTTCCTCTGTGAAACAGCTTTGGAGAAAGACATTTAGTATTTCGGCCTTTAGTCTGTCATCCTCTGTTTCAGTACCATTTTGGTCACAGAGTGTCTAGACATTTTGTTTTGATCCACCTACCGCTTTGACAGAAGACCAAAATTTCTTAATATTTTCTGCCAAGTCAGTACATAGAACTTCACTTTCGAATTCGTTGAACGCCTCTCGCATAGCCCTCCTCACACTACATTCCGTTTCGTGTAATTTTTGTTTGTCTGCAAGGCTTTGGCTATGTATATGTTTGCTGTGAAGTTCCCTTTGCTTCCGTTGCAGTTTTCTAACTCGGTTGCTGTACCACGGTGGCTCTTTTCCATCTCTTACGATCTTTCTTGGTGCATACTCATCTAATGCATATTGTACGATAGTTTTGAACTTTGTCCACTGATCCTCAACACTATCTGTACTTCAGACAAAACTTTTGTGTTGAGCCGTCAAGTACTCTGAAATCTGCTTTTTGTCACTTTTGCTAAACAGAAAAATCTTCCTACCTTTTTTAATATTTCTATTTACAGCTGAAATCACTGATGCTGTAACCGCTTTATGATCGCTGATTACCTGTTCTGCGTTAACTGTTTCAAGTAGTTCGGGTGTGTTTGTCACCAGGAGGTCTAATATGTTATCGCCAGGAGTCGGTTCTCTGTTTAACTGCTCAAGGTAGTTTTCAGATACTGCATTTAAAAAAATTTCACTGGATTCTTTGTCCCTGCCACCCGTTATAAACGTCTGCGTCTCCCTGTCACTATCTGATAAATTAAAATCTCCGCCAGAAACTATAACATGGTTGGGAAATCTACTCGAAATATTTTCCAAATTTTCCTTCATGTGTTCTGCCACAACAGCTGCTGAGCCAGGGGGCCTATAGAGTCATCCACTTACCATGTTTCAGTCTGCTTTAACCGTGACCTTCACCAAAATTATTTGACCTTTCGGATCTCCGTCAATTTTCTTCGATATTATTGCACTTTTTGTCGCTATAAACACGCCTCCCCCTTCACTGTCCAGCCTGTCTCTGCGGTGTACATTCCAATCTGTGTTTAGAATTTCATTACTGTTTGTTAATGAAATTTCGGAAATATATTTGTCTACGTTGCATATTTAAGTGATTAATATTGCAAGATCTCTGGTTAATGTAATCGCGAGACAAGCCATTGCAAATGTGCAATGCTGGTACGTTAATAAACGTTGTAACCGCCAGAATGTTGAATGCAAGCATGTAAGCGTGCATGCATTGTGTTGTAAAAGTGCCAGATGTCAGTTTGTGAGATGATGTTTGATGCCTGTTGCACTTGGTCGGAGAATACAGGGACGGTTAATGTTGGAGTTGTCGTCCGATGATGCCCCATATGTGTTCGATTGGAGGCAGATCTGGTGATCGAGCAGCGAATGGAAACATGTCGACACTGTGTAGAGCGTGTTGGGTTCCAACAGCGGTATGTGTGCGAGCGTCATCCAGTTAGAAAACACCCCTGGAATGCTGTTCATGAGTGGCAGCACAACAGGTCGAATCACCATATTGACGTACCATTTTGCAGTCAGGTCAGAGAGCGTGGCATAATCACGAGAATTATCCTGATTCAACTGCCTTCCTCCCAACCAACACACTGTCATCACTGGCACCGAGGCCGGATCAGCGTTCATCAGAATACCCAGGCGTCTGGCTCGGAGCTGTCCTTGAATTAACCGATTTGTAACAGTTCGATGCGTCACTGTGATGTCGACTGAGGCTCAAAGTGCTGCTGCGGATTCAATAGGATGTGCCACAGCCATACGCTGTACACCATAGTCCTTCCTCTCCATAGTGTCACGTGGCCGTCCGGAGCCCGCTCTTCTAGCGACCGCACATTCTCATGGCCATCACTGCCAGCGATGATTTACAGTGACTACATTCCTACCAAGTCTTCCTGAAATATATCAGCTTCTCTTAGCGGTATATTTAAAGCAAATCTGATTTACATGCTCGTAGTGACGCTTCTAGCTCCTCTCTTCAGGCGACTGACGCGAAGGTTGATTAGACGTCATCTTTCAGATGTAGAAACACGCCTACCAACTTTTGTTTACACGGAATAACCCCTTCTTGGCCTTCCAGTTTTTCCGTCACTGTATTTGGAAATCAATATACGTAAAAATTTATGCTCTTTTAGTAAAGTATTGTTGGGAAAGTGTCAGGATCATGACCATAATTTTACACCCCTCCCTCTCCCCTATATCCGCGCCACAGAGAGAGAGTGTTTGCTCGGCTGTCTACAGACAGGATGCAGGGCATTGTGTCACTGGCAGTGGCTGATGAAACTGGCTGTGACGCATGAGTTACAAGATGACCGCTCATTCTCGTAACATTTTTAAGATAACTCACAATTAGTGGAAGGTATCATCTGAACTGTTAGCCGTAGACTTGAACACTGCTATTTTCATAGTGGCTGCACGAGGTTTGAGCACTGATGTCCCAACAAACAGTTCCAATAAATGACGATTTTAACTTTTACAGGATGTTACAAAAAGGTACGGCCAAACTTTCAGGAAACATTCCTCACACACAAAGAAATGAAATATGTTATGTGGACATGTGTCCGGAAACGCTTACTTTCCATGTTAGAGCTCATTTTGTTACTTCTCTTCAAATCACATTAATCATGGAATGGAAACACACAGCAACAGAACGTACCAGCGTGACTTCAAACACTTTGTTACAGAAAATGTTCAAAATGTCCTCCGTTAGCGATGATACATGCATCCACCCTCCGTCGCATGGAATCCCTGATGCGCTGATGCAGCCCTGGAGAATGGCGTATTGTATCACAGCCGTCCACAATACGAGCACGAAGAGTCTCTACATTTGGTACCGGGGTTGCGTAGAAAAGAGCTTTCAAATGCCCCCATAAATGAAACCCAAGAGGGTTGAGGTCAGGAGAGCGTGGAAGCCATGTACTTGGTCCGCCTCTACCAATCCATCGGTCACCGAATCTGTTGTTGAGAAGCGTACGAACACTTCGACTGAAATGTGCAGGAGCTCCATCGTGCATGAACCACATGTTGTGTCGTACTTGTAAAGGCACATGTTCTAGAAGCACAGGTAGAGTATCCCGTATGAAATCATGATAGGTGATATATCGATTAAATAAAACAGCTGATGGTTAAAATGCGTTTTCTAAAGTACTTAATGGCTGTTGGTTCTTACCTGATGAAAACTTTAAAATAAAAAGACTTTTGTAAATGTTACGCAAGAACTAATTACGTTTACAGATCGATCTAAATATAACCCTTATAACGACAGTAATTTCGTACTAATCAGGCCGGACGTAAATATTATAACTACCTAGACTTCCGCGGCCAGAGGCAGTTGACATAAAATATTTTTGAGTATCGCACCGCGTCAAAATGTACATAACGGTACTGGGAAAACCAACATTTCGGCCACAGTTACAGTGGCCTTCTCCTGGGTCTACTCATGTGCTTTAGCCGTTACCTGAAGCTCATCAGTAGATCTAGAAAAAGGCCACGTTCGTTTTATGACGCGGTACGATAATCAGAAAACGTTTATGTCAAAAAACTATTTAATTACTAAATTTATGCTCTAAAAATTCACAATATTTTGAGGTAAAACTTACACAAATGTCAAAATTACATTTTTTAAGTGCAAGAACAAGGGGTTTTAATATAAAAGGACGATTTCAGCCAAAATGTAGGGTGGTGCGCATGCGCTGTAGCTCAGGTGGCTCCTTAGGCCAACTTGAGACTATTTCTCGGCTTGATAGGCCACAAGTGAACTATATCAATCTGTTCGTTTCCTCTTTACCCATAGTACTGTGTACGTTGTAAATAAACAACGTTCACACACTGTATAAGAAAGTTATACCAAAAATTTCCTTATCTTTCCCTCCAGAATGACAAACGTTTAGAGTCGCCGTTGTTGTCAGAATATATTATAAATCATTGTGTGATAATGACTTAGAACATTCGAAACGAGTCATTAGAAACGTCAAAAACGCTTTTGAATGAATAAATTTCTAAGTTTTCCGTAAACATTTTCTTGCAAATTAAAGGCCATAGCATAAACTGACGATATGCAGAAAAGGTCCCTTGTGACAGTAAGCGAGAACAATTAAACCTGTCACAGTTACGGCAAGAGTTTGTTACCGCTGTGTAAGTCCGACCTGCGAACACGAGAGCGGCGTCTTAGCAGTCTACACCTTTGTAAAAATGAGTTGTACAAGCTTCGTGCGAGAGGCACGTAGCCTTTTGTCCTTACAGCTGTCACCCACACGAAGTGATGAGGCACGCACTCACGCGAACAGCAGACCACTCGTGCCATCCTACTACGACATGTACTGCATCCCCAGTCACAGAGCAATTGAGGGCAAGACGCAGTTTCGAGAAGAATTTATATCGTCCTGCCTATAAACCCTTAAGCATTATCCAGAGTAAGTCACGTAAGACGTAAAACCCATTTTATTTCATAGCGGGTCCAGATATTGAAACCAGTTTTGGAATGGTTCAAATGCCTCTGAGCACTTTGGGACTTAACTTCTGAGGTCATCAGTCTCCTAGAACTTAGAACTACTTAAACCTAACTAACCTAAGGACATCACACACATCCATGCCCGAGGCAGGATTCGAACCTGCGACCGTAGCGGTCGCGCGGTTCCAGACTGAAACGCCTAGAACCGCTCGACCACTCTAGCCGGCCCAGATTTTCGGCAAATGACAGTACGCTAAGGGGTATGTACTTTGGTATTTGATAAAGTGTCTTAACTCTTGCGACGATCGAGGTACTGAAGCAAATATGATTTTTTAAAAAATAGAATGATTTGCTTTTTTTTAACGGTATTCAAAAGGTCTTGAAATGACGAGTACTGTGATATAATACTTGTTAATGTTGAAGTTGAAACTCTTCACTAAAGAATGCGAGAAATGTACGATGACTAGAAAGTAATCTGGCCAGACTCAGCTATTGCGGGGTAAATATTGCCAGGCACGACTCCATCGTTATGTGCAGCAACATAGGCCTCCGCTTCTAAGATAAAACCTCATTTCGTATACGACACAGATATAGGATAAGGTGTAATTTTTCTATGTGGGAATACGACAGAGGCTACCTTGTGGCGTATCAAAGAGGGCTTAGGATAGCTATTTCAGATGTGTATTCATTTCCAGGATTTTGCGGAAAAAAAACAACAGTTTTGTCAGGCAGTTTTCCATTTAATCCTTTCCGTTGCTGCGTACAAGTCAAAATCGAAACAGAAACGTCAATCATTCATACTTCATAATGATAAACAGCCCTCTTCAAGGAAGATGACGGTTCAAACCCTTGTCCAGCCATCCCGATTCAGGTTTTCCGTGATTTCTCTAAATCACTTAAGGCAAATGCCGGGATGGTTTCTTCCAAATGGCACGGCCATCTCCTTCTCCATGCTTCCCTATCCAAGTTTGTACTCCATCTCTAATGACTTCGTTGTCCACGGAACGTTAAACACTAATCTCCTCCTCGACGAAAAAAGGAAACTACGGTATTAACTTTCTTAGATTTGAAAAAAAATTACGTGACCTGTATTTTCCTGGAGACGCCTAAACCACCTGCTGTGGGAAAAACGTGTCTATAAATACTACTCGAAATTGTAACAGGGCGCTTTAATTAAACCAAACATTTTATTCGAAATGGCTGACGACATTACACTCACAAGATTAGTAGTTTTCTTAGCGAAACGTAGTTTCACACTTCACTTAAGTATGCGCTCAAGTTGTTTGCCATCGACTGCAAGGCACATTTTCATCGCCGTTGGAGAGATAGATGAGCAGATGGAAGTACGCTGGATGACATGCCGTTGCATGCTGTGGAAATTCGATGGTGCATATCGTCTGTCGTAGTTGGAGCTTCATGATAAACTGCATCCTTTAGTGGTCCACATAGAAAGAAATCAAGAGGAGTCAAATCAATAAACTTGACAGGCAATGTACTACAACAAATACCTATCCAACGGACAGGAAACTTTTCATTCACTATTTGCGTCGCAACACGGGGTGAGTGAACTGGGCAGCCGCCATCTTGGAACTAAATACACTGTCGCTTATCCAGCTTATCCTCTTCTAGGAGAACAGGTAAAATGTTCGTAAGAAAATCTCATTTAACATCCCTGGGACGAAGTAAGACCCCACAATGGAATTTCCTATGACGCCGCACCTTACGTATACGATTCACGATCGTCGTTGTACCTGACGAACCTAGTGTAGATTTTCAGCTTCCCAGTAGTGCATGTTACGTAAATTTACATTGCCGTGGTTACTAAACGGTGCTTCGTAAGTAAATTGCACGCGTTGGAAAAACGTAGTGTCGTCTCCCATGTAATACAGAGCAAACAAACAAAATTCTGTACGACCGTCGAAATCACGTCCTCCTAGTGCCTGATGCAGTTTTAGACGATAAGAGTAAAATTTATGTCTATGCAAGATGCGAGTGACACTCCTCTGGTTAATTCTACATTCTTTGGCAACACGTCTAGTGCCACCATTCGCCGTGTAATAGTAGCATGTCTAACTTCTCCTCACTGGTATACATGTCAGCATGCAAGGAATGTCCGCAGCTCGTGGTCGTGCGGTAGCGTTCTCGCTTCCCACGCCCGGGTTCCCGGGTTCGATTCCCCGCGTGGTCGGGGATTTTCTCTGCCTCGTGATGACTGGGTGTTGTGTGATGTCCTTTGGTTAGTTAGGTTTAAGTAGTTCTAAGTTCTAGGGGACTGATGACCATAGATGCTAAGTCCCATAGTGCTCACAGCCATTTGAACCATGCAAGGAATGTTGTATAGAAGTGAACCGACGATAGACGATGTATTTCCCGTTAGTTCTGCGCTGCAGACAACTAAACAGTCGAAAGGCTTGATAATATGACGTAGCCTAACATGAGCGTGTTTACAACGCAAATACCGAGTCCGACAGACTTACCTTTCAATTTTAGAATATTTCTCAACCTCAACATTAACAAGCGTTATATCACTGTACTCGTCTTTTCAAGCGCTTTCTGGTGCAGTTAAAAAGTGTACCATTATATTTTGAAAAATCGTACTCGCTTCAATATCTCGATCAACGCAAAAAGTTAGGATTATTTATCACGTACCAAATTACATGCGACTTAGCGTATTATCATTTGTCAAAAATTTGTTTTGGATTTGTGGAACCGCTCACGAAATAGGAGTGTTACGTCTTACGTGACTCGCCCTATACATAAGTTCCATTACAATATGCAAAACAAGAAAATGTACATCATCTGATGACAGAAGCTGCTGATTATAAAAAAAAAAAAAAAAAAAATGGTTCAAATGGCTCTGAGCACTATGGGACTCAACTGCTGTGGTCATAAGTCCCCTAGAACAGCCATTTACGACTTTCCGACATTCCTGAAAGTTTGTATCCTAATTACGGGATTACCCTGTGTGCTAAATTTGCGACCACAATGTTCCGATGTTGTCCACAACTAATATATATCCGAGAAACTATGGAACTGCGTCGAAAAGAAAATTAATAACTGGAAGAGCTATGGTAAGGTAAGGGTGATAAGATTATAAAACATATCTGAAGCTCAGTATTTTAGTGTTAACTACGAGAGGGTTTTTAAAAAAACATGTTACACATTATTATGGTAGGCCAAGTAGCTTTTATCGAATTTTGCAGTACACTTCAATGCGGCTCAGATACAGGATATCATTTTTCTTCATAGTCACGAAGATTCTATAAACAACACTAGCAACGTTGAACCAGTCATCCAGTTCCTCAACAACAGAAATCAGCTTCTTGGTCACGGATCCATTCGAGAACCGCTGTATTAAAAGTGGTATCAATGAAGTGGTTCGTTCTATAGAGTGACTTGTTACGTAATAGTCACCAGTGTGTGAGATCTGTAATGTGGGTGGGTGGCTGTGTCGAAACTAAAAGGAATAACACTGTTTACTGACCGGTGAAGCCTCTCAAAGCACGCTATTTGATAAAATTTTAACATCAGGTAGGACGACTTGAATGATTAAAACCAATTATCACTTCAGCCACACGATAATCTTGCTGAAAAACACTTAAAACTGATGGCCTCATTACTCCAGACCATGTCTACTGCTATACCAGTGGAGGGAAGTACCCACAACAAAAACAGTTTTGCATCACCTCGGTTCCGAAGGTTCCGGAACCTGTACAGAAACCTGGAATAGAGATCAACATAAACATCATTTCCACCCTTTTCACTGCTCATGAAAACCACACATTGCTTGTTGTACCACCATACAGCGAGGCCTTCAGAGATGGTTGTCCAGACTGCTCTACACAATGGTACCTCTAACACCCAGTAGCATGTCCTCTTGCATTGATGCATGCCTGTATTCGTCGTGGTATACTATCCACAAGTTCATCCAGACACTGTTGGTCCACATTGCCCCACTTCTCAACGGCGATTCTGCGTAGATTCCTCAGAGTGGTTGCTTGGTCACGTCGTCCATAAACAGCGCTTTTCAATCTATTCCAAGCATCTTCGGTAGGATTAATGTCTGGAGAACATGTTGGCCACTCTAGTCGAGTAATGTCGTTATCCTGGAGGAAGTCATTCACAAGATGTCCATCATGGGGGCGCGAATTGTCGTCCATGAAGATGAATGCCTCCCCAATATGCTGCCTATATGGTTGCACTATCGGTTGGAGAATGGTATTCACGTATCGTACACCCGTTACGGGGACTTCAAAAAAATGGTTCAAATGGCTCTGAGCACTATGGGACTCAACTGCTGTGGTCATAAGTCCCCTAGAACTTAGAACAACTTAAACCTAACTAACCTAAGGACATCACACACTTCCATGCCCGAGGCAGGATTCGAACCTGCGACCGTAGCGGTTGTGCGGTTCCAGACTGTAGCGCCTGTAACCGCTCGGCCACTCTGGCCGGCTGATTATCAAACACTTATTCTATAGGGAGATGCCACAGAAGATAATGCCATTAAAAAGTCCTAACGTATATCGATAACGCCTCCAAGAGATGCGTCTTTACAAGGTTGTAAAGGTGGCGTATTATCTGGGATCAAGAAGATCTTCCGTCCGCGGTCGTTGTGAGGCATAAAAAATTAATTAAAAATGTAAACCCACAGACGCTGCCAAAAGCTTTCTCAGGCGAACTAAAACACTTTTTCACACTAAGAGCAATTTCCTCAGGATAAAGGAGTCTGTATTATTCTATTGCTCGAGGCAGGGAAGTTCGACTCCATTATAAAGAAATGAAGTTTCGAGAACACAGCATTGGTTTCAAAGTGATCAATTAGTACACACATCGCAATACTGCAGAGAAAAACGGCAAATTCTCCACAGCTTAAGAAAATGCAACCATCGGTAAAACATAAGTATTTTTTTTGTTGGAGGGAGAGTTTGATCACCGCCAGGTGTGGATCTAAGCTTCTTTTCGGTGGTGGGAGGAAAGTGGAGGTTGACAATTTCGTGCTGTCTCCAGCCTTCCGTCCAAAAATATAGCTTCCCCTCATATCCACTTTTAACATGCATCAGGTGCCCAGAATAATAAATAAACTGTTTAATAATTTGTTTGTATCGGCTAGCAGCATATCGGTTTAGCAAACGTCCAAGATTATGCGATTCAGAGAAATGCAGCATTTAAATAACGTTAGTCCTAAAATTTGGGAAGTACGTGTGTTAGCTAGCTACTTTAGGGATTATAATAGCAAGAAACTCTCTCAACATGGACGATGTCATAATGTACAAAATATAAAATGGAAGTTTGCATTCGCCTTTGTTAGTATTTCATTTAGCATTACAATTTTGAATACATGTCTGCAGACTGGGGCTTTGTTAGCGTGTAAGTGAAATAATGCTGTGTCTCAGACGTTTCCATCTATATTCGAGAAGGCAGTCTCACAGTTTTTCGCTTAGTGGTATCCCTTTCTGTCCTGCCTTAACTCTATTCTCTGTGGTCTGCCGCTTCTACGTGTGGACCCGCGAACCATGTCGGATTTGTTGTTGATTGGATGGTCGGCTAGCCAGTGAATGTGTTCCTCCACCTGGCAGGAATGTTCTCTGTAGGTGGTCAGGCCGCAGGCCTGTCAACGTGGGCAAGCCCTCACGCAAGCTACTGTAAAGCGACCCGTCTTAAACAAAATTTGTACTCTGTAGAATTTCTCGGCACACTTATTTTTTGTGCTAATTCACTCTCCAAAACGCAGATTACATATTTGAAGACTGACATTTGTAAAAATATAATTGCTTTTACCAAAATGCCCTGGGGGATTAGTAACACCCCTCACCAACCGTCCTCCTTGGATCCGCGTCTGATCACCGTCCCATCGAAGCGAGTAGCTCAAGAATGAGGACGCTAATGTTCTCCGACACGTAGGTCCACATCGGATATATTACAACAGCATCCAGTGAAATTTTCGCCCATACAACAGGTCGTGAAATTTGCGCCCACTACTCCTGGAAACTACCTGGCACTAAGTCACGTCCTACCTGCATCAAAATGGTTCAAATGGCTCTGAGCACTATGGAACTTAACTTCTGAGGTCATCAGTCCCCTAGAACTTAGAACTACTTAAACCTAACTAACCTAAGGACATCACACACATCCATGCCCGAGGCAGGATTCTAACCTGCGACCGTAGCGGTCGCGCGGTTTCAGACTGTAGCGCCTAGAGCCACTCGGCCACTACCTGCATCCCTAGATTATTCGTCCACTGGAAATGCTCCCTATGAAGCACGGCCAAAGTGCACTCCGAATGTCCTCCTCCACACCAGTGGATGACGTGGATGACCTCCTGAAGAATCACCCTTAGTACGTCTCTTACCTTAGTAGTGTTCAGCTCGTGTGCCTTGAGAGTTTGTATGCTTATACAGGGTGAACATTAATAAATCCGACAAACTGCAGTGGCGGATTCCTGACTGGAAATGGAGGGAGGAAAAAAGGCCCAGTGAACATGTGTCTGAAAATGCATTGTTGCCACGGTAGATGGCGCTGACGAATGAAAGTTCATCTGACCACGTGCTGTGTGTTCCTTTTGTGTTGCAGGCCGTGTAATTGACGGAGCGTACAGTAAGCAGCAGATTGGTCCGGTATTCATATAGGGAACAAGCCGAGATCATGTCTGTGCACGGCCAAGCAGATGGAGACGGTCGAGCGGCAGCAAGGCTATACCAAAACAAGCACTCTCACAGACATTAACCACACTGTTCAACATTTCAAGGCCTTTTTGACGTTGTATGATCATGAGTCCTTTCAAACAGACGAACGTGCACAACGGCGGCGGATTGCGCTTACACCAGATTTGGGTGACCGAGTTCTATAGGATACTGAGACGAATCCTAGTACAAGCTCCAGGCTACTGGCCAGCCAACATAGTGTAAGTCAAAGTAAGATTGTGTGTCCTGCATGAGAACCTCTGCTATGCCTATCACCCACAACCAGTGCAAGGATTATCAGCAGCGGAGTTTCTTCCACGGGAGGGATTTTGTCCATGGGTTTTGCATCAGACCATCAATTTTATGGGATTTCCGTCATCAGTTCTCTTTACTGACGAAGCAACCTTTACCAGAATTGGCATCATCAATCTACATAATCGTTATCTGTGGGCTACAGACGATCCTCGATGAATTTTGAGACGTCTAAACAGCATAGATTCACCATCAATGCGTTGGCAGGGATTCTTGTCGAATAAGTACTTAGACCGGTTATTACTCCACAACGCCTCGACGGAGGAACGTACCTGGACTTCCTTCGGAATACTCTGTCTGGGTTGCTTGAGAACATGTCTTTGGGTATGACACAGGTTATCTGGTTTCTGTATGACAGAGCACCACTCCACTTCTGCATTACAGTTCGCCCATACCTCAACATCTTCCCCGGACGTCGGATAGCACAAGGAGCCCCGGTAGAATGGGCTGCTGGGTCACCGGACTTAAAATCCCTGGGTTTTTACCTATGGCGGCATTTGAAAAGCGCTGCTTATGCTGAACCGGTTCCTCGTGTGCAGACATTTCAACAGCGTTTTCACGACGCCAGTGACGCTATTCGGAGAGAGGCCGGAAAGAGCGAAAGAGTGCGGCAGTCCATGATGCAAAGTGTGAAGGAGTGGACTGCATCCCGTGGAGGCCACTTTGACCATCTGATGTGAGGTGGATGCGATGCAGCTCTGTACTGTGTTCCGGGACGATCTGTTGTTGCAAAATGGCTCTGAGCACTATGGGACTTAACAACTGTGGTCATAAGTTCCCTAGAACTTAGAACTACTTAAACCTAACTAACCTAAGGACATCACACACATCCCGAGTCTGTTGTTGCAACTACACCATTACCGGACGCATGTTCATAGGACCTTTCTTCCTTCATTTCCGCTCAATAATCAGTCCCTGCAATTTGTCAATTTGATTAATGTCCAATCTGTAGACACAATATGGAAGTGTCAATGACAATCTGCGGTACGCTAAGTGGTCGTTATGAAGTTTAGTCGTAGATCATAAAGAGTACCAAAGTTAATACGTTTGTGATTTGGCGCTGTTCCAAACAAAAATCAACTTCTTGCCGTGGAATGCTCAAGACCAAAGACAGTAAGGTGCTTAGATCAAATGTTCAACAATGTGGAGCTTCAGATGACGCTCGCTTACAAGCACGTAAGACTCTGAATCAGTCGAAGAAGAGGGAACGAAAAATTATGATCACTTCCGATTGTAAAAATTTTCGCATTACAATTATGTTTTTTGAGCATTTACAGTTCTCTTCATCAGCTGTTGCTGTAAATTAAAACACCACTCAAAAGTCCGCCCGTCTTCTACCTGCCGGGCTAGTTTTAGCTTTCGGAAGTTTCCTACTCCTTGTCTGTGCGCAAATTTCACTGGGTTCGGTTTACAAGATACTCGTCCGACTATCCCAGCAGATCCAAGCCACTTGCCTGCGTAGAACAAAGAAACTGGTTATTTGTAATGGAACTGGTCCATAGTACACTCTCATTTTCTAGTAAAGAACCGGATACATACATTTAATTCACTTCGTTACTTCAGTTATTTCAACACTGTGCTAACAAGAGGTTAGATTAGGCGCTCCAAGTACAAAGTCCTCGACAGATTTCGTGTTACGCTGAATAGGATGATCCGATCAGTTACAAAAGCAACACAAAATGTCACTACGAGTGGCGTAAACGACAGGCAACTCCAAACCATGTGATTATTTTAGGTTATTTGTAATACGATCGTTTCAAATTTTACTTTCTTCTAAATTTTAATTTCAACTTTATGTTTTACCAGGAAGCCAAATGTAATGTGGATGCTTGTGCTGTTTTTATGAATGAGAGTTTAACTTCTGTGTGTCGTGTCGTGCCTTTACACTTGCGCGGTAACTCTCCATTAGAACAAGTTCATTTTCCGGCAAATAGGCACTATAGTGATTCATTTGTACTCAAGGTTTTAATGGCTTTAAACAAAAAAATGTGCACATGGCCTAAAACTACTGCTTTATTATTAAGGCAAGCGTTTTATTGGTTCAAATGGCTCTAAGCACTTTGGGACTTAACATCTGAGGTCATCAGACCCCTAGACTTAAAACTACTTAAACCTAACTAGCCTAAGGACGTCACACACATCCATGCCCGAGGCGGGATTCGAACCTGCGACGGCATCAGCAGCGCGGTTCCGCACTAAAGCGCCTAGAACCGCTCGGCCACATCGGCCGGCGCAAGCGTATTATTCCAAAGCGTTCAGCAGATATTAGGTTGGGTCACCCTATAATATTTTATCCACACACCGTATTCCTTACCTTAATTATGAGTTAAATGAGATTGAAACAACCCTTAAACCACAGTGATTGTATTTAACACTGGGACGAGAATCAGTAGAACCTTACCTTATATCTTTTCCAACTGAAAAAAAACGTACTATTAGCTAAATAAATCAGCAACTAATCTTAAGGGGACAAAAATTGAAAATTGTTTTTGTTTATACATTCAAAATTATTAGCAGAATTTTTCTAGAAATTTTGCAATTTCATTTTAGTGAAAATATGAAGCAAGCAAGCACAAATCTGTTTCTGTGCTTTTGCTACTAACATTACGGATTTTATTCAAAGAGATATGATATCAGTAATTAACCATACCATTTTACGTTGAACTTGCAAGATCTTAATTGTCAAATTAACCATGAACTATGGTAAAGCGACCATTCCAATAAATGAGCAAATCGTTTGTCTAATAAGTTAAGTAATCACATTTTCTGTTTGCTGAGACACTTCAATTATATTTCAATTATGCTATATTAGAGTTATTGCAGAAACACTTATTTTTACTGCCTCTAATTATTATTTGTTTAATAATAAGACTTTGGAAGATGAGAAGGGAGGAAGGAAATGGTACGCTTTCAGGTAATATTAACACACATTACTATACATCATCTTAGTATATTTTCAAGAACTAATTAACAAACATCTTTTCCTAACGTAACTGATCCTCCCTTCACATATCTAAGCAGAAAAGGAAAACGTTCCTGTCTTTTTAACTGAAGTAGTTAACATATTACGCTGTCTTCACGCCTCTTGTTTAACATGTAGCTGCTGCTCGTCGTATTGCATTCCTTGGCCACAATGCTTGCTGGACTTGTGGTGCGAGCAATTACGACACAGATGTAACTTTGAAAAACTGTTGCATCCGAGGCAGTTACGTATCTGAGACGACTTACTACCTTAAATGCACCAAAGTGAGGACTCCATTCGCCATTCCGCAATACTTCACTGCACAAAATTAGCTGGTTGTTGTGTACAATACCGTCGACTGCATTGCACCACTGTCCAACCATGACTGAATGCAAGTCTCTTTACGCACTGAGCGACAAGGCAAGAAAAATGTTCCCAAAAGGGTTAGTAGATCCTTTACCTCCGTGGCTGAAGACCACATACATAAATTTATTACAAAAGAGATCAGTTCTTTACAAACATTGATATGTAACGAAAATAATTTTATGTACAACACAGTTTCAACAAAGCAAATTGTTAAATAAATATTGCATAATGAACAATAGTTAATTCTTGATTCCCTAAACAACGAATGAAAAATATAATCCACATTAAATTGTGATGGCAAAAACTTGAGATAATAAACAAAATATAGGCTTGTTACATTAAGTACTGACTTCAGCCTGAAGTCTACTTTACACGAGCGACTTTCTGGTTAGCTCGTCGCGAGTGCGAGTCAATTGTCTGCAGGTGAATCAGCCGCCAGCAGCGGTGATCATGCAGAGTTCAAAAATGGTTCAAATGGCTCTGAGCACTATGGGACTTAACATCTTAGGTCATCAGTCCCCTAGACTTAAACTACTTAAACCTAACTAACCTAAGGACATCACACACATCCATGCCCGAGGCAGGATTCGAACCTGCGACCGTAGCAGTCCCGCGGTTCCGGACTGAAGCGCCTCGAACCGCACGGCCACCGCAGCCGGCCGATCATGCAGAGTGCAGAGTCCTAAAAATCTAAGTAAGCCAAAGACTGTGTATGCACCCAAACAAGAGTGTAGCCGTCACCTGTACCACCTTTGTTTGTATCCTACAGTCTCCAGTAGAAGACGATTACTATACACGACTCGCCTAGTGAATTTGTTGGTATCATCCTTTTAGATTTATAACAATTTGTATTCTATAATTATGTCATATTTAGTAGACATTAGGTAAACAAAGAAAGCATTTATTGCACTGACAGCAGTGTACAAGAAGGGTAACATACTAATAATGATATAATGATGGGTCCGCCTTTTTCAAATACATAATTATTTTGCTGTCTGAGGCTTTCCCGACAGACTAGTTGTAAATATGGTTCCCGGGCGAGACGTCGGATGTCGTTGTGGAAGCTCCACAATATTTCCTCAGCGCAACTGATGGATATCTTCAGGTGCGACGAACACACTGCTCAGGGTGTGACCGAAGCACCGTGTCTATGAAAATCAGAGAAGAAACTGCTCAGGCATGAATGCGCCAAATTTCGGTGACCAGTAGCGCAGATATGCAAATAGGTAGCGAGAGAGACAATTACGCCACCTGACGGACAATGAACGCCCGCGCAGAGGCGTGCCGGTCATACCGTGCGCTGCCGTCGACCGCCCCAGCGTCCTCTGTCGGTATCCGCCTGCCGAAATACGCGTTCACGCTGGCGTATCCCCGTTGTCATCCAGATATCTATGTCGCCGCCGCAGCGTCATCCGTCCTACGACAAACAGTTCTTTTTTGTGTTCGCTGTGATTTTAACATGTCCAGCGTTGAGTTGGTATGCTGTGTCCCTCTTAAGCAAATTAGTCGAGCTGTGAATTTTCTCTGCTTCGTTAATAATACTGTCCCAGTGCGAAAACGTTGACGACAGAATTTCGGTGTTTTCGTATTTCATACAATGTCCAGTACTGCAGATTTTCCGACGTTTGATACATCCTCCCTCTACGGTGCGATAAGTTTGTCCAGTGTATGACACCCCTGAGCTACAGGGAATCTTATAGACACCAGGCCTTCTTAAATTAGGATCATCTTTCATTGTGCCTAAAAGAGCTCTGAGTTTTGTTGGCAGACGAAAGACGAATTTAATTTTTGTTTTTCCAATAATCTTCCTATTTTCGAATAAATACTGTCGGTGTATGGCAAAACGACCATTCATCTTTGTTCATTACTTTCTTCCAGCTCCTCACTTCCTCTAACACGCGCCGGACGTAAGGCACGGCGATTCTCCCGTTCAGAACATCCATTCTCTAAAATTAAGGTACGGAGGCGTAGCTCATCAGACAAGCTCTCAGATCCCGATATGGATCGCACTTTGTGGACCAATGTAAATTCTTGTGTGTAAGTTTACGGTACAAAGCATAGGGCAAGGTGCCATTCTCTTTTCTCTGCACGAACAAGTCCAGGATCGGTAGTTCTCCGTTTTTCTTCATCTCCATCGTGGAATTGATGTTTGAATAAAGAGAATTTAGGTGTTGTTAAAATGAATCCAGCGACATAGTGCCGTGGGGCTATATGAAAAAGGTGTCATCCACATATCGCCAAAAGCACGTCGGTTTCAACTCCGCTTTCTGAAGTGCTCTCACCTCAAAATCTTCCATAAAATGACTGGCCACAATGGGTGACAAGGGACTTCCGCTGGTGATAAAAGCAAACTGTGCAATTTATACCCCTGTGACAATTGGCATGTCATTTACATAGAGATTAAAGAGTACTGGAGATAAAACAGATCCGTGAGGCTACCCCGCCTGCGCCAAGTGGGTATCAGACGACTGGCCCTCTACTGTAACAATCATCCTCTCTGTAAAAAAACTAACTATAAGTTTCACATAACAATTGGGTATCGACATCAGTTCTTTCAATTTCCGAATTAGTTGTTCTCCCTATACCTTATCATATGCCCTTTCAATATCTAAGAAGACCGCTGCAGTAGCACTAGACATATTGAAATTTCTGGTATCAATGACATTCCACAGCTACAGGGATTTTTATAGACACCAGGCCTTCTTACACCAAGATCATACTTAACAGGGACACAGTACAGCATGGGATCCAGCGACGGCCATGTTAACATCATAGCAAACACAGAAAAGAACGTTGGTCGTATGAGTGATGACGCTGCAGTGGCCACATAGATGTTTGGCTGACAACCACGAGGACGGGCACTGCCAGCGTGTTCACGTATTTCGGCAGGCGGCTCCCGACAGAGGGGCTGGAGCGGCCAACGAGAGCGTACAGTGCAAATGACAAGCCTCTGTGTGTGCTTTCACCGTCCAGCAGGTGGCATAGTTCTCTCTCTCTCTCTCTCTCTCTCTCTCTCTCTCTCTCTCTCTCTCTCTCTCTCTACCGATCTGCATATCTGCGCTATTGGTCACCGAAATTTAGCGGCTTCACGCCTATGCAATTTCTTTTCTGATTGTCATAAACAGGAGGCCTCCTACACAGCCTGGCATCCACCCTCGTCAATCTGTTTGCCAGAACTGCCCTCTTGAGCGATATACCATTCTTCCAGCGTCTTCACCGCTGCCCGTCGCTGTCGCAGCTGCCTGTCGTCGCCGCCGCCAGTGACTGCTGCTGTCGCCGCCGCCCGTCTGTGCCCCGTTCAGACAGGGTCCGCTGCCTGTCGCCAGGAGCCTGTCGCCAAGAGCCTGTCGCTGTCGCCTGCTGCCCACCGCTGCTCCCTCCCGCTGCTGCCTCGTCGCCTTCGCCGCTGCCTGTTGCCTCGTTGCCACCGCCAGCTCCCCGCCACCGTCGCCACCACTGCCGTAGTCGCTGCTGGGACTCATCGCCCTCCTGGACAGTGCCTGCTGCCGCCGTCGCCATCGCTGTCTTTATCACCGTTCTCGTCTCAGTCTACATTGGTGTTCTCGTCCTCGCCATTTGTCGCCGCATCATCCCCTTCCTACGCAGGCGACACCTATCGCTGGTAGGCTCCCCCTCCTCTCCCCTCTTCCCGACGCCCCGCCATTGATACTCCACCACCACCATTATTCACACCTCCCCTTCCCCAGTCTCCACCATTATAACCTGGAGGTTTTCTTCAGGCCCTCCACCCTTTGTCCAGCCCCGTCTCCTTCCAGTCCTCCTCTTCCACTGTACATTCCCATCTCTCACAGACCACCTCCACCCCTGTCAATCACCCTGCCTAGCTCCCTCCTCTCCCCAGTCGCCATATGCCCCACCTCACGCATTGCATGTCCAGGTCATTGCCCACTGGGCCACTGTAGCCACACTCGATAATTCTCCGCCACCATGAGCTTCTGGTGCCGCCACTCCTCAGGAAGGACTTGCCCCATATCACCTCCTACTTAACCCCATACCTCGACCTCCTTCCCAGTCCAGACTCATCAAAAAGCCCCCTAATGCCCCAGTGCAGACTCTGCTCCTGCCCCCTCCAACAAAAAACTGCAGACTGAACCCAACCCTTCTGACCCCTTGGAAACTAGTCTTCTTATCACCTCCCAACCCCCTGCTGTGTAGACCTTCCTCCTCTCTCACCCCAACCCCAAGTTCCTCAAAACCTGCACGCTCATCCTTGAGATCAGGAAGTATGTCCCCAATGCCCCCATCTGCCAACTTATCCCCTGCAAATACTCTGTGCTCATTAAGTCCCCCAATTAATCCTTCCACACAGACCTCCTCCAGAAGATCTCTTGCATCTCCTTTGCCCCCCCCCCCCATGTGACCTTCAACTCCTTTCATATCCCCTCCTCTCCCTGTCAGCCCCAACACCCTTGCTGTCCTCTGACCCTCACCGCTATGACCATGAAGCACATCCTCATGGTCATGCGTGGAGATGTGTTGTTGGCACTAAATTCCAATGATTCCAGCCCCACCTTCCATATGAGGATTTTCACTGAGTCCACCTACTCCATTGCTCTCCTCTTTGCTGAGAGAACCCTCATCTACAACTGCCACCATAAAGTTGACACATCTTGATCCATTATCCAATCCTACCATTCCCAAAAGTGTGTTGTCTACAGTGACCACCTCACCTCTGCCTGCAAAAATTCCCACATCTGCTCTCACTGCAAAGCCCTACACTTCCTTAAATAATGCCCCAACCTTGGCTCCCCTCCTTCCTTCAACACCTGCAGTGAAGCTCACCCCACCTACTCCTACAAATGTAAAGCTAAACTGCCTCCCAGCAAAGCTGAACTCACCATCTACCTCTGTCCTATAGTTAAGCCAATCCACCCCATCAATTCTCTCTGCCCACTCCCTACTGCCAAAGACATCATCCACTTCCCCACCATAGTCCTAGAGAACATCTATCCCTTCCAGTGCCCACACAACCTCCAGCAGATTTCCCTTGCTACATGTTCTGTCTTCCATCTTAATTCTTACACCACCTACTCCCACACCCAGTCACACTTCATCTTTACCTACACAGACACCCTCATCTTAACCTCTTCTCCCCTCCAAACTCTCCCTTGTCCTCCTTCATGGTATGACAGCCGAATAGCATCCTTTACCAAAACACCTGCAGCTTCCCAGATAACAAGCCTCTCTTCATGCACACCCTGTCCCACCACCACGTAGATGCCTTCATCCACAATAAAATCTTCCTTCAACCTTACCACATTGTCTGCACCTCTCCATATGCCCTCCATCATACTGACAATGCCTACCCTCAGTGCAAGGTTGGCTACATCAAGCATATCCCAGTCCGACCACAACCCCTGCTTAATGACCCTACTGAGCACCTTACCCTCAGTGTCGTTCTCCCCACCCTGACCATCACCTGCACCATCATCTATGTTCATCCCACTGCTCCCATTCTGTATGACTTCCTGCTCCATATTGATTGCAATTTCTCCACCTATGTGATTGCTGCAGACCTCAACATCCATAGCTGTGACCCCACAAACTTCCGGCAGTGGCATCAGTTTATTGACTGCATCCAAGATGATCTAGTGCCCCTCCCCCAGCACACCCATCCTGTAAGTAACACCACCCCTGATGTCGTCCTAGCCTCCCCCAACCTCCTTGGGTGCATCACTGTGAAAGTCCTTGATCCCATTGACAGTGCTCACGTCCCTACCCTCACCATCTCCTTCGACCCTTGCCCTCCTAATGATCACCACACAGATATCAATCCCAAAGTCGTTCATGATTACCACTGGGCTGATTAGAACGCCTTCTGGGAATCCATCAACACCCAGATCCGAAGTCACGCATCACATTCCAACACACTGATGATATCACCCATGCTTCTTCCCTCCTCGAGAAGACCCTGCCTGACGCTGTGGGTGCCCAAATTCCTACCAAAGCCATCCATTCCCATCGACCTACCCTTCCTCCACAGGCTGTACTTCTTGTCTGTGAATCCTGCCGACTCTACCGTTCTTTCCTCCACACTCATGACTGGGATACACTCCTTCACCACTGGCAAATACAGACACACATCCATAGCCTTTTGACAGCGAAGAAACGCCAGAACTGGCGTCAGACATGTACATGAAGCAATGCAACCCTCCCTGTTCAAAATGGTTCAAATGGCTCTGAGCACTATGGGACTTAACATCTATGGTCATCAGTCCCCTAGAACTTAGAACTACTTAAACCTAACTAACCTAAGGACATCACACAACACCCAGCCATCACGAGGCAGAGAAAATCCCTGACCCCGCCGGGAATCAAACCCGGGAACCCGGGCGTGGGAAGCGAGAACGCTACCGCACGACCACGAGATGCGGGCCAACCCTCCCTGTCATCTCTTCCAAGTACTAATCTGCCTTCCATTGCCTTAGTGGCAGGAACCCCACCCCACATTACCCACTCTTCCATGACAAGTGCCCCTTCCCTGATAATCACAGTAAGGCTAATCATTTTGCATCCTACCTCTCTGATGTCTTCTCCATCCCTGACGATCCTCACTTTGACTGCTCCCTCTTCCCCACCATCTGTAAATGGTACTGATACCACTGTCCCACCTCTTGCTCCTAGCTTCCAGAGCTTGGACCATATGTGGCAGACTTGATTAAACACTCTCATTATAACACACAACGTTCAACTTATCCTCTGCACTAAACACAACACTGACCCTGGTCACAATTGCATCATCTACCGCCATCTGAAGGAATGTCCTCCCTCCTTCCTCGCCAACCTTGCCACCCTGTACAACATCATCATCTCCATCAGCTTCCACCTCAACCTGTGGAAGACCTCCCACATCCTGCTTGTCACTAAATACAACAAACCCCCTTCTGATACCTCCTCCTATCATCCCATATGCCTCACCTCACTGTTCAGCAAGGTTTTCAAATTCATCCTCCAACCACATCCATCGCCTCCTACATCAACACCTCCTCCTTCCTATTACCCAGTGCGGCTTCTGGCTCTCCTTCTCTGCCAAAGATCAGCTCCTTAACCTCACCCATCTCCTCTCCCTGCAACTTCTGTCACTTGGCCATTTTTGTTTCCCTAGACCTTCAGAAGGCCTATGACCGTGTATAGCATTCCTTTTCAAACTTCAGACCTACACCCTTCCCATTAACTATGTCCATCTCATCATGCTATTCCTCTTGCACCATTCTTCCTATGTCACCATCCATAACACTGATTCCTGTATCTTCTACCCACAGCAGGTGCACCCCAAGCATCTGTCCTCTTTCCTCTTTTATATCTCCTGTACCATGGTGATATTCCCAACACCTACCCCCATCCAAACTATCCATCTCCTTCAATATACCAATGACACCACCTTCCTTGCCCTCTATCCTAGCCATCAACGGCCCCAG
This sequence comes from Schistocerca americana, assembly GCF_021461395.2. Taxonomy (NCBI): domain Eukaryota; kingdom Metazoa; phylum Arthropoda; class Insecta; order Orthoptera; family Acrididae; genus Schistocerca; species Schistocerca americana. The sequence continues at coordinate 538,660,685 of NC_060130.1, forward strand.
CATTCCCTTCAAACCCACCTTAACCATTTCACCACTTGTTGTAACCAGTGGCTACTGAAGATAAACCCTTCCAAAACCCAGGCAATAATCATAGGCTGCACCACCTCTTCCTTCTGGCTGCTTGATTTCTACCTTACCATCCATCACTGGACTATCCACCTTCCTCCCATCTTGAAATACCTTAGCCGCGCCCTGACTGCTAACTCACCTGGACCCCCATCTCCTTAGCATCCAACACAAAGCCTGTAATAGACTCCACCTTCTGGAACTCCTGTCCAACAGGACTTAGGTATTGCATCATTACACCACCCTCCATACCTGCAAAACCTTGATCTGTCCCACCCTTTGTCATGCCAGTGTTGCCTGGATCTCTATCCCTCCTAAACTCTACAGATCCCTTCCAATCCATGTGCTCCACCTTGCTTCCCATATCAGTCTTCTATCCCCCAAGAGGATCCTCTATGACCTACTCATCTTCCCAAATATCCTTACTCACCTAGAACACATCCCCATCCTCTACATCAACTCGATCCCCTCACCCCCTGGTGTCTCCTCTCCTTTCCATCCCCTGTATGTGGCCACACCTGTACCACTGTGTCCCACCCATCCTTCTACTCCACACCCTCCATGTCCTATCCCGAAGAAACTTTCACCATCTCCCCATCCAGGATGAAAAGCTTTATCCTGACATCTGTCCTTCCTTCCAAATCTGATACCACTCTTCCTCTGCCTTCCTCCATAGGGCTCCCTTTCCTTCCTTTCCCTTCCCTTCACCACATCCCATCTCCTACACTACCCCCCCCCCCCTTCCCCCTGTCCTTCTCTTCCTCCTTTCCCTTCCTTTCCTTGTCTTTGCGCTCCTTATCAGGTTGCTCCCTCTCCCCCCCCTCCAATCCCCTCTACCTTGGTGTCCTCCCAGATCCTCCTCCCCTGCTGCCCCACCCTGCCTCCCCCTCCTCCAACACTCCCCCCCCCTTCCCACTCCTCTTTTCCCTCCCTCTGCCTGCCCTCCCTTGGCAGGTCCTCCCCATTTTAACTTGTAAATTTTCGTACTGTGCGGGTTTAATGCTGCGGCCTATGTTTTCATCGTATTATAAGTGCCGCCCATGTTTCTTCAACGTCTTTGTCCTGTGTGACTTTTATTTATGCTCTCTGTAGTTTTAACATGTGACAATGTCTCTCGTTAACTTTCTCCTTATTTTGTGTATTTCTTTCATATTTTATCCCCTTGTCATTCTTAAAATCTCTCTGTTTTACATTTGTATATTTCGCTCAGCTGAAGTGCTGCGTTAATATGCCGCTGCCAACCTACCCCTGCTCACGTGGAACAGGGCGATGTACTTACAATAAAGGGGAAAAAAACACAGCCTGAGTAGTGTGTTCGCCTCACCTGAAGATGTCGATCAGTTGCGCCGACGGAATATTGTGGAGTTTTAACAACGAATCCGACGTCTCGCCCGAAAACCATATTTACACACAATTATCGATTTACGTTAATACCCAAATACGTTTCGCTACAGTTGTGGTATCCTCAGTGGCCTTTTTCTTTTATTTTTCTGAAATACATATATACAGATTACATTTAGGTTAGGAAATACGTTACATCGGATTTTGTTGTTATTTAAATTACGGATGTTCTTTACCTTTTATTTCACATATTGAGTGTCCTATGGCTGCCAACCGAAATCGAAGTTACTACACCAGGTCATCTGCAATCATAAGGGATGTTAGGATATCGTATGCATTGAAGTCTTATTAGAATTCAAACTTTAAAATGTATACTCCGGTAAATATGGCATTATATTCGCTTTTTGGGCCTTACTATTGTTGTACTTGTCTTGCTATGAGCAGAGACTGGTTTGTATTTATGTGTCATATGTGTTTTTGTTGTTTTTGTACAGTTGGCCTGACCATTTGGTAACATTTTTGTGAATCTTTGGTGTGGAGAAATATTTGGTGTGGTTTGTTGTTTATTGGATGATGTTTAGTACTTTAAAAGTGTCTACTCACATTTTCTCCTGCTCCTCCTCAAAAATTCCAGTATGAAAATATATGAGTATATACGCAACATGCAATGTATCACACCGAGATAATTTTGCCGCGTCTTTAATATTCTTTCTGGCTTTTATGTATCTTCGTTATGCGTAGATTCAAGCAGATACATAGATGTGTAGAGCAGTACCACGGGGATATCCTGCATTTTTTAACACATCAGGAAAGAGCATTTGCATGGTAAAAACAATTGATACTGGAACAATCATATAGAAAATATTGTGACGATAGAAGGTGCAACAAATCTGCTTACAAGGAGACCTCCCGGAAATCTGATTTTTGTTATTCTTTATATTTACGCCACGTGAAGTTCAGAACTTAAACATCAATTTCCCAAACATTTCAATGCAGCTCTACAAAATTCTCGAAAAAATCGACTGTGAACTTTCCCAAAGTACTTTAATTCACAAAAATTAAGGTGATTCTTTAGGCTATGTGCACCACGTTGGAGAGTGAGAATCGGGTAATCAAAGGTTTGCTGGGTCGAATCTCGCAATGATCTTTTCCTTAATTGTTTTTTCATTTACTTCGAATAACTACACCGTTTAAGTATGAAAGTCATCAAATACATGCTAATTATCATACATGTAATCATCATTTTTATAGAAAATGCACGCCTTCTTGTTCTAATTAAATAGTGCATCAAAAATTCCTATTTTCATTGGAAATATAAATACGTAATTATCGATATTTTATAAAGGATTGTTAATAAGTATTGTTTAAATTAGAAAAGAAAACATTACAAATTAAAAATATATATTTGCAGTGTTTGCGATACGTAATTAGATACCAGAAGACATACATTTTTCATAAAAATGATGGTTAGATATGTGTTAATTAACATATATTTGATGAATTTTATATACATGTACCCTGTAGGCATTCCAACTGAACGAAAAAATAAAACGGAGAAAAGACCATCGCGAGATTAGGACTACCGACCCATTGGTTAGCTGAGTCAAATTCTCCAACACTACCGAGTGAACCAATCAGCCCGTTGTAACTGGGTTTTAGTTTGTTTTTTTTCATCAGTCTACTGACTGGTTTGATGCGGCCCGCCATATATTCCTTTCCTGTGCTAACCTCTTCATTTCAGAGTAGCGCTTGCAACCTACGTCCTCAATTATTTGCTTCACGTATTCCAATCTGCGTCTTCCTCTACAGTTTTTGCCCTCTACAACTCCCTCTAGTAAGATGGAAGTCATTCCCTCATGTCTTAGCAGATGTCCTATCATCCTGTCCCTTCTCCTTATCAGCGTTTTCCACATATTCCTTTCCTCTCCGATTCTGCGTAGAACCTCCTCATTCCTTACCTTATCAGTCCACCTAATTTTCAACATTCGTCTATAGCACCAAATCTCAAATGCTTCGATTCTCTTCTGTTCCGGTTTTTTCTCAGTCCATGTTTCACTACCATACAATGCTTTACTCCAGACGTACATCCTCAGAAATTTCTTCCTCAAATTAAGGCCTATGTTTGATATTAGTAGACTTCTCTTGGCCAGAAATGCCTTTTTTCCCATAGCGAGTCTGCTTTTGATGTCCTCCTTGCTCCGTCCGTCATTGGTTATTTTACTGCCTAGGTAGCAGAATTCCTTAACTTCATTGACTTCGTGACCATCAATCCTGATGTTAAGTTTCTCGCTGTTCTCATTTCTACTACTTCTCATTATCTTCGTCTTTCTCCGATTTACTCTCAAACCATACTGTGTACTCATTAGACTGTTCATTCCGTTCAGCAGATCATTTAATTCTTCTTCGCTTTCACTCAGGATAGCAATGTCATCAGCGAATCGCATCATTGATATCCTTTCACCTTGTATTTTAATTCCACTCCTGAGCCTTTCTTTTATTTCCATCATTGCTTCCACGATGCACAGATTGAAGAGTAGGGGCGAAAGGCTACAGCCTCTTGTAAGCAGCTTCGATGCGTGAGCTGTTAAGCTGATTGTGCGATAATTCTCGCACTTGTCAGCTCTTGCCGTCTTCGGAATTGTGTGGATGATGCTTTTCCCAAAGTCAGATGGTATATCGCCAGACTCATATATTCTACACACCAACGTGAATAGTCGTTTTGTTGCCACTTCCCCCAATCATTTTAGAAATTCTGATGGAATGTTATCTATCCCTTCTGCCTTATTTGACCGTAAGTCCTCCAAAGCTCTTTTAAATTCCGATTCTAATACTGGATCCCCTATCTCTTCTAAATCGACTCCTGTTTCTTCTTCTATCACATCAGACAAATCTTCATCCTCGCAGAGGCTTTCAATGTATTCTTTCCACCTATCTGCTCTCTCCTCTGCATTTAACAGTGAAATTCCCGTTGCACTCTTAATGTTACCACCGTTGCTTTTAATGTCACCAAAGGTTTTAGTTTTAGTGAACTGAAATTCCTCGGAAATCTTCAAAGACGATTTTATCGAGACTTTTCGAGATTTGCGTCGAACTCCTTTGGGTTGATTGATATTTGAGTTCTGAACTTCATGTAGCCTACCATAAATATAAAAATTTAAAAAATCCGATGTCCATGTGATCTCCATGTAACTGGACGGCCTGCAGTACACTTGTCTCTCATCTTAAGGAATACTGATGAACGGTATGGCATCCTAACCAGTCAGGATTGATGGAGGACATCGAAAAAAGTTCAAAGAAGGCCAAGTCGTTTCGCACTATCATGAAATAGGGACGAGAGTCTCACTTAAATAACAAGCGACTTGGGATGTCAGTCATGAAAACATATGCATTTTTCGCTGCGGCAAGATCTTTTCACGAAATTATAATCTTATCCTCCTAATGCCAAAACATATTTATGACTCTCATCTACACTCCTGGAAATTGAAATAAGAACACCGGGAATTCATTGTCCCAGGAAGGGGAAACTTTATTGACACGTTCCTGGGGTCAGATACATCACATGATCACACTGACAGAACCACAGGCATATAGACACAGGCAACAGAGCATGCACAATGTCGGCACTAGTACAGTGTATATCCACCTTTTGCAGCAATGCAGGCTGCTATTCTCCCATGGAGACGATCGTAGAGATGCTGGATGTACTCCTGTGGAACGGCTTGCCATGCCATTTCCACCTGCCGCCTCAGTTGGACCAGCGTTCGTGCTGGACGTGCAGACCGCGTGAGACGACGCTTCATCCAGTCCCAAACATGCTCAATGGGGGACAGATCCGGAGATCTTGCTGGCCAGGGTAGTTGACTTACACCTTCTAGAGCACGTTGGGTGGCACGGGATACATGCGGACGTGCATTGTCCTGTTGGAACAGCACGTTCCCTTGCCGGTCTAGGAATGGTAGAACGATGGGTTCGATGACGGTTTGGATGTACCGTGCACTATTCAGTGTCCTCTCGACGATCACCAGTGGTGTACGGCCAGTGTAGGAGATCGCTCCCCACACCATGATGCCGGGTGTTGGCCCTGTGTGCCTCGGTCGTATGCAGTCCTGATTGTGGCGCTCACCTGCACGGCGCCAAACACGCATACGACCATCATTGGCACCAAGGCAGAAGCGACTCTCATCGCTGAAGACGACACGTCTCCATTCGTCCCTCCATTCACGCCTGTCGCGACACCACTGGAGGCGGGCTGCACGATGTTGGGGCGTGAGCGGAAGACGGCCTAACGGTGTGCGGGACCGTAGCCCAGCTTCATGGAGACGGTTGCGAATGGTCCTCGCCGATACCCCAGGAGCAACAGTGTCCCTAATTTGCTGGGAAGTGGCGGTGCGGTCCCCTACGGCACTGCGTAGGATCCTACGGTCTTGGCGTGCATCCGTGCGTCGCTGCGGTCCGGTCCCAGGTCGACGGGCACGTGCACCTTCCGCCGACCACTGGCGACAACATCGATGTACTGTGGAGACCTCACGCCCCACGTGTTGAGCAATTCGGCGGTACGTCCACCCGGCCTCCCGCATGCCCACTATACGCCCTCGCTCAAAGTCCGTCAACTGCACATACGGTTCACGTCCACGCTGTCGCGGCATGCTACCAGTGTTAAAGACTGCGATGGAGCTCCGTATGCCACGGCAAACTGGCTGACACTGACGGCGGCGGTGCACAAATGCTGCGCAGCTAGCGCCATTCGACGGCCAACACCGCGGTTCCTGGTGTGTCCGCTGTGCCGTGCGTGTGATCATTGCTTGTACAGCCCTCTCGCAGTGTCCGGAGCAAGTATGGTGGGTCTGACACACCGGTGTCAATGTGTTCTTTTTTCCATTTCCAGGAGTGTATATAGGGAGACAGTCCCAGTAGCATGTGTCTCCCGGATGAGTATATATCTGTCCGCCAGATGCCCAAACGGTAGTATTTATACGTTTAACATTATTTTTATTTCTTTATTTCTGTTTCTAAGTAGAAATTTTATGAAAATTGTTTTCCTTAAGCACTATAGTGCTGATTCAAACTAAAACATTTGCAATTTTATGTTAAATATTATGTTATATCCGTATATACCAATTCACATGCAGCATTTGATTTGTTATTGTATTTAGATAATAGACTTAAAGAAAATAGCAGATGAATAAATTAATAATGATCATAATGATGTAATAAGATAAGTAACACCTCGCACAGACAGACTTACATGTTTAGTTTTTCCAAATGCTATTCGAGAGAGGAATGGTCGAGAAATAATCTGAAAGTGGTTCTACGAACCCTCTGCCAAACACTTAAGTGTGAACTCCAGAGTACACTAACAGATACAAAAAAATGGTTCAAATGGCTCTGAGCACTATGGGACTTAAGATCTGTGGTCATCAGTCCCCTAGAACTTAGAACTACTTAAACCTAACTAACCTAAGGACATCACACACATCCATGCCCGAGGCAGGATTCGAACCTGCGACCGTAGTGGTCGTGCGGTTCCAGACTGTAGCGCCTTTAACCGCTCGGCCACTCCGGCCGGCTGCAGTTTCCGGCTGTAGGCCTGACACACCGACCATTTTTACGTAAATATGGAGATTTTTTTTTATATAGGGTGATTCGGTGATGTTGTTGCCAATTCTCAGGGACGATAGAGAAGGGTAAATGAATCAATTTGAGGTAAGTGACCCTGTTCGTGAACGACCGAGTCGAAAGTTATAAGCGAAAATCGTACAGATGCTTCTGACAGTGCACCTCTTTTACTGCAAGCTCTTTGTTCTCCATATTTTGGGAGGATGTAGTATGGACCAAAACGAGAATAAATTATCTAGTAAACATGGAGTCTAAGAAAATGCAAACCTTAAGAGCTATGAGCAGTTTTTCAGTAGAAAAGATGGGTTGCACAGTAGCAAGTGCTCATAGCTCTTAAAGTATGACCTTCAGAGTCCACGTTTACTGGAAATTTTTTTCTTGTTTTGGTCCATACTACCTCTTGCCAAAATATGGAAAGGAAATAACCTGTTGTCGAAGAGATCCACGGTCAGAGGGTATCACGACAATTTTCGCCTCTAACTTCCGAATCGGTTGTTTCCGAAGGGAATTTCCGAACCTCAAAATGATACATTTACCCTTCTACATTACTTTTGAAAGTTTTTAACGTCATCACTTCGAGGCTTACTTCATCACTTCTTCACTTTAATATGAGAACAATATCGTGTGTAACGAACAACACAACCGAGGCAGCAGGATTATAAAGTGAATGGAACACAATACTTCTGCTCCTCTACTGTTGACACACTATTAAAATTCTGTTTGTTAATTATGAATGAATCGTTCCAGTGACAAGACACAAGAGGAATAAAAAAGAAAGTATTTTATTTTGGATTACATGTTACCTTTTACATATACAGATACACTTTATCAGTAAACCTATCCACACAGTCGAGGTGCAACACTGTCGAGATAGGAAACCCGAGAAAGAAGCGAGCTGTAGTGAATGAAAGCTTGAGTGTGAAGTGCATTGCTATTGTCGACATCAAATACCGTGAGTGAATGGAACAAGTTTGTTTCCAAACGAAATACACAGCGCATACTGCCGACATTTGCACTAGTGTGCAGACGTTTTCGGTGCAATACCGATACAAAGGAAAGAAGAGGTAAGAAAGCAAAGAAAAGGAAGTTACTCGGATGAACCACCCTCGACCATGAGTCTCTTCTACGAAATAATTCAGAAAAGTGCCCAAACAACACCGAAATTTTATCGCTGGAGTTCGCGTTCACCCTGTATATTGGTGAAACTAGGTCATCACCTACAACACACATACAACATAAACGTCATCAGCCACCCATCTTCCAAATTTTATATCTACAACAGTGATGGTTATTAGCAAACACATTACCTATATAGAGTATACATGGTGACTCAGCTAAGCTGTTCACCTCAGATATTTTTTTAAGACGTCGTAATTCTGTTTTCACCCAAATTAATTGTGAAAAAGTCCTCACTAAATGACACATAGTCTCTTTTAATAGCTATATTAATTACGAAGATATTGGTTTTTAGCTTTCTCAAATGGTATTATACACTCCTGGAAATTGAAATAAGAACACCGTGAATTCATTGTCCCAGGAAGGGGAAACTTTATTGACACATTCCTGGGGTCAGATACATCACATGATCACACTGACAGAACCACAGGCACATAGACACAGGCAACAGAGCATGCACAATGTCGGCACTAGTACAGTGTATATCCACCTTTCGCAGCAATGCAGGCTGCTATTCTCCCATGGAGACGATCGTAGAGATGCTGGATGTACTCCTGTGGAACGGCTTGCCATGCCATTTCCACCTGGCGCCTCAGTTGGACCAGCGTTCGTGCTGGACGTGCAGACCGCGTGAGACGACGCTTCATCCAGTCCCAAACATGCTCAATGGGGGACAGATCCGGAGATCTTGCTGGCCAGGGTAGTTGACTTACACCTTCTAGAGCACGTTGGGTGGCACGGGATACATGCGGACGTGCATTGTCCTGTTGGAACAGCAAGTTCCCTTGCCGGTCTAGGAATGGTAGAACGATGGGTTCGATGACGGTTTGGATGTACCGTGCACTATTCAGTGTCCCCTCGACGATCACCAGTGGTGTACGGCCAGTGTAGGAGATCGCTCCCCACACCATGATGCCGGGTGTTGGCCCTGTGTGCCTCGGTCGTATGCAGTCCTGATTGTGGCGCTCACCTGCACGGCGCCAAACACGCATACGACCATCATTGGCACCAAGGCAGAAGCGACTCTCATCGCTGAAGACGACACGTCTCCATTCGTCCCACCATTCACGCCTGTCGCGACACCACTGGAGGCGGGCTGCACGATGTTGGGGCGTGAGCGGAAGACGGCCTAACGGTGTGCGGGACCGTAGCCCAGCTTCATGGAGACGGTTGCGAATGGTCCTCGCCGATACCCCAGGAGCAACAGTGTCCCTAATTTGCTGGGAAGTGGCGGTGCGGTCCCCTACGGCACTGCGTAGGATCCTACGGTCTTGGCGTGCATCCGTGCGTCGCTGCGGTCCGGTCCCAGGTCGACGGGCACGTGCACCTTCCGCCGACCACTGGCGACAACATCGATGTACTGTGGAGACCTCACGCCCCACGTGTTGAGCAATTCGGCAGTACGTCCACCCGGCCTCCGGCATGCCCACTATACGCCCTCGCTCAAAGTCCGTCAGCTGCACATACGGTTCACGTCCACGCTGTCGCGGCATGCTACCAGTGTTAAAGACTGCGATGGAGCTCCGTATGCCACGGCAAACTGGCTGACACTGACGGTGGCGGTGCACAAATGCTGCGCAGCTAGCGCCATTCGACGGCCAACACCGCGGTTCCTGGTGTGTCCGCTGTGCCGTGCGTGTGATCATTGCTTGTACAGCCCTCTCGCAGTGTCCGGAGCAAGTATGGTGGGTCTGACACACCGGTGTCAATGTGTTCTTTTTTCCATTTCCAGGAGTGTATTTTGCTGCTAGGATAGTAGCTCTAAAAGAGATGAATTAGTGGCGTTACGCTCTTCAAATTCCGATTAGTAGTTTTGAAGAAATGACGGTATTTATAGCTTAAGATTTGTAAGACTGTCGCGGCGTTCGTGGACACTTGTTGGTGTATTGCCGGTTGGCATCTGTCTCGGGTTCTTTGATCCGCCATCAGCAATGGAGGGTGGACCCATGACATAGCTTTCCATTTAAGTTCGCCAAATGTCGGGAAAACAGTTAAGGAAACACCGGCAGAAAATCCCGAGACAAAAGCCAACAGGCAATACATCAACTTAGGATTTATTTATTTTGATCACGAAACCGACTGCTGTCTTATTCGGAAGTTCGTCTTTTCATACGAAACTGTCGCATCAGGCTGATGAGGCACTCCAACTTGAAGCAGCTAATATACTACTGGCCATTAAAATTGCTACACCAAGAAGAAATGCAGATGATAAACGGGTATTCATTGGACAAATATATTCTACTAGAACTGACATGTGATTACATTTTCACGCAATTTGGGTGCATAGATCCTGAGAAATCAGTACCCAGAAGAACCACCTCTGGCCGTAATAACGGCCTTGATACGCCTGGGCATTGAGTCAAACAGATCTTGGATGGCGTGTACAGGTACAGCTGCTCATGCAGCTTCAACACGATACCACAGTTCATCAAGAGTAGTGACTGGCGTATTATGACGTTTTCAATTGGTGAGAGATCTGGAGAACGTGCTGGCCAGGGCAGCAGTCGAACATTTTCTTTATCCAGAAAGGCCCGTACAGGACCTGCAACATGCGGTCGTGCATTATCCTGCTGAAATGTAGTGTTTCGCGGGGATCGAATTAAGGTTAGAGCCACGGGTTGTAACACATCTGAAATGTAACGTCCACTGTTCAAAGTGCCATCAATGCGAACAAGAGGTGACCGAGACGTGTAACCAATGGCACCCCATACCATAACGCCGGGTGATATGCCAGTATGGCGTGACGAATACACGCTTCCAATGTGCGTTCACCGCGATGTCGCCAAACATGGATACGACCATCATGATGCTGTAAACAGAATCGCTCCTGTCTGTGATGCAGCGTCAAGGGTAACCGCAGCCATGGTCTCCGAGCTGATTGTCCATGCTGCTGCAAACGTCGTCGAACTGTCCGTGCAGATGGTTGTTGTCTTGCAAACGTCCCCATCTGTTGACTCAGGGATCGAGACGTATCTGCACGATCCGTTACAGCCATCCGGATAAGATGCCTGTCATCTCGACTGCTAGTGATATGAGGCCGTTTGGATCCAGCACGGCGTTACGTGCTACCCTCCTGAACCCACCGATTCCATATTCTGCCAACAGTCACTGGATCTCGACAAACGCGAGCAGCAATGTTGTGATACGATAAACCGCAATCGCGATAGGCTACAAGTCGACCTTTATCAAAGTCGGAAACATGATGGTACGCATTTCTCCTCCTTACACGAGGCATCACAACAATGTTTCACCAGGCAACGCCGGTGAATTGCTGTTTGTGTATGAGAAATCGGTTGGAGACTTCCCACTGTAGGTGTCGCCACCGGCGCCAACCTTGTGTGAATGCTCTGAAAAGCTAATAATTTGCATATCACAGCATCTTCTTCCTGTCGGTTAAATTTCACGTCTGTAGCACGTCATCTTCGTGGTGTAGCAATTTTAATGGCCAGTAGTGTAGTTCATTTATAAACTGGAAGGCAAAGGAATAAACGTCTAATGATGATCCACCAATTAACTAATACAACAGATCTGCTTTTGTTTCTTCCAGAGCCTTGAAAGAAAGGTTTCCATCAACAATTGAATGGATTTATGAAACAGGTAATTGAAGTATAAAGATTGTTGAATAAAAGTTTCACGTCATAATTTTAGTGTCAGAATACATACTTACATTGCAGACTTAAATCCGGAACGGCAAGAGAAAGGATATCAACAAAGAATGTCGTTAAAAACACTTCCTTAACATTCCATTCATGTTATTAAGTCATCGAAATGTCAAACAACTACTGTAATACATGACTGAAAAATGAAAGAAGACTAAGTTTAACGTCCCGTCGACATCGAGGTCATTAGAGACAGGGCAGAAGTTCGGATCGTGTCATCGAAGGGAAGGAAATCAGCTGTGGCATTTCAGAGGAACCATTCCGATATTTGCCTGGAGTGATTTAAGGAAATCACGGAAAACCTGATTCTGCATCGCCGAAAACGGGTTTGAACAGTCGTCCTCCCGAATGCCAGTCCAGTGTGCTAACCAATGCGCCACCTCGCTCGGTAATACAGGTATGCCGTCGCTGGTGCATGGAGTAGACATTCATTCGAGATCATTGAATGTACTGCAACAGTGCCATGTTTTATATCCTCTTGAGTCATCCAGACTTCTCCATACACTTCGTGTTTAAGTATACCCTAAATAAAACGTCCACTGGCGTCAAATAAGGAGAAGGTATGTGCCACTGTTTGACATCCGTATTAGAAAATGAATGGACAGCGTTTAGTTCCAGTATGATGAACGCAGATGAATTATGGGCAAAATTTAAACGGTTTGTAAATCGCGCTCTGGAGAAGTATGTGTCGAGTAAATGGAATAGGACGGAAAATACCCACTGTGGTTTAATTACCAATTTGGGAACAGAAACCTGAAGTTTTAAATCTCGGGATAGGAAATCATTCACGCAGAAGGATTGTACAAACATACTGCCGTTTTACCGTCGTACAGGCACCCATATGGAGGACACAGTATAAGCATTCCTGGCGTAGAGAACCAGCTGAAAAAAAATAATAAGTCGCAAGGGTCGGACGGACTCCCAATTCGAGTCTACAGAAAGTACTCTATGACACTGGTCCCTTACTTAGCTTGCATTTATCGCGCATCTCTCGCCCAATGTAAAGTCCCAAGCGAGTGGAATAAACGGTAGGTTACTCCTGAATATAATAAGGGTAAGAGAACGGATCCGAAAAATTACAGACCTATATCCTTTATGTGGTGTCACCGCCAGACACCACACTTGCTAGGTGGTAGCCTTTAAATCGGCCGCGGTCCATTAGTATACGCCGGACCCGCGTGTCGCCACTGTCAGTGATAGCAGACCGAGCGCCACCACACGGCAGGTCTAGAGAGACGTACTGGCACTCGCCCCAGTTGTACAGCCGACTTTGCTAGCGAAGCTACACTGACCAATACGCTCTCATTTGCCGAGACGATAGTTAGCATAGCCTTCAGCTAAGTCATTGGCTACGACCTAGCAAGGCGCCATTACCAGTGTATAGTAAAAATGGAGATTATATCTGTACAAGAGCGATGTACACCGATTATGGATTAAAGTTAAGTATTACAAGATTTTCGTACTTTATTGCAATTCTCAATACATTGTACTGTTCCAGACCTCAGGCCGGTCTGCGTGTATTTAAACGCGTGCATTTCGGCCTCCTCTCTCAACACAGTGTTGGCTAATCTGCCAACACTACACTTTACATCTATCTGCTGCAAAATTCTTGAACATATTATCAGTACGAATACAGTACATTTTTTGAGACGGATGAGCATCATGGATTTGGAAATCATTACTCGTAGGGAATTCAGTTGGTCCTTTTCTCACATGATATCCTGAGAACCACTGATGAAGCGCAAAAGGCAGATTCCATATTCCTAAATTTCCGGAAAGCGTTTGTTACGTTCCACCACTGTACACTGTTAACGAAGGTACAATCACATAGAATAAATTCCCAGATATGTGAATGGCTGGACGACTTCTTAAGTAACAGAACCCAGTCCGTTGTCCTGGACGGCAGGAGTTCGTTAGAGACACGGGTGTCGTCAGGAGTGCCCCAGGCAAGTGTGATAGGACCGCCCTTCTTCTCTATATTCATAAACGATCCGACGTATAGGCTGAGCAGCAATTTGCGGCTGCTTCCTGATGATGGTGTGGCGTACAGGATGGTTTCGTCATTGAGTGACTGTAGGGGGGTACAAGATGACTTAGACAAAATTTATAGTTTGTGTGACGTTAAATATCAATATTCTTTGGGATTTAATAATCACAATTCAAAAGAGAATGTCATATATTTATTTACATTTCATTCCTTCAGCAGTTTAATTAAATGAAACATACTTTTTCATGTTGGTGGCAGTAACTAACCATGAAGCCTTGCACTGATACCTGGTAGAAGAATAATAAAAGAATTGTTGTTGCGCAGATTAATCGTTAGTTCGATGATGACCACTTCCCATGGCGTACGAATTATACAGACAGAAAAGATGTCTGTAAGTTTAATAGACTGTTTATAGATTCTAGAAGATAAGTTTACCTCGAGAACGCCAAATGATCAGTTGTTTTGCCGTACTGATACAATGTCTTGTGAGAACATGGTACTATTAGATCATAATAGCACATGTTATAACTTATAAATGAATCCACAATTATGGTACATGTCTTGCCTACTAGGCGTGATCTATATAATGCTTTTGGGATTCAAGTTATTTACATTCAACGACGAGAAATTTGCGCAGTTAACAGAAGTAAAAATTTTCAGGTGGCAATGAATATCTGCTGCGCCAAGTATGCGAGTCTGTATCTAATCATACGTAAAGGGGAGTCAGCTCACATAATAATCTTTTGGGGCTTTCTTCACTTACTTATTAGTAAGAGGCCATCTCTGATCAAAGCTATTTTATGTGGTATTAAATGACCACCACTATACGTAAAAGGCATTTTGAAGCCACTGTACATATGCTGACCCTTCCAGGCTAAAAGAAAAGGATGTCTTTTCTCTGTATTGCTTAATAGACACTGTTTCTTTATTTAATGAATGATATTTTAAATTTCCCGTCAGGAACTTTTCATTCACAGAAGCATTCATCAGTTTGGCACATACTAGTATTTCATTATAAGTAATCGTGTGTGTCTTGTAAGAGTTAATGGAGCTTCTACCTTAGACATTACTCTAAAAGTAAACATCTTGGGGTATGGAAGTTTAATTATTTGTACATGCTACAGGCAATAATAATAAACTAGAAAAGTAAAGTACATAGGAGACTAGAGAAAAATGCTTTGTTAGATTGAATTGTGAATAACTTTGGAAGACAAGTGCATCTCGAAGAGTAAAATATTATTTGGGGGCTATATTGTACTTGCCTTGTTAAACTGGGATAATGTTATGGTAATGTTTTCATTTTTTACTCGTTTTTAAACGGTAGTCCACTTTATAAATGATTACTTATTAGAAGAAGTCTGCGAATTAGAACAGGAGAGGTTAGGAATTTAAATGAGGTTTTGGAATCTGTGGTACAGTCATCATTGTCTCCTTGAAATTTAAATGTACAATGACAACTATTTTCTTTGAAAATATTAGCTGGTTATGATCCAATACGCCTACTCACATAGACCCAGTGAGCGCTGTAATTATCATATGGCATAGAAACTTGACAGATATTCAATGTGTTAATGCGGAACCGATTAACGTTGGAAAAAAATTAGCTACAGTTTTGGCCACCAGGAGCAAATCTGTCGCTGTGAATGAAAGAAAGGCATATAGAAATATTTCAATATGTAATGGATTAGGAACGGGATGTGGGCAGAAAAGATCAAACAAGTGATACAGGCATAATTATGATTTTATTGTTGACTGCTGCTTAAATAATTTGTTCAGAATTAGCACCAGAGACGTTGACGAGATGCTGCATCCGTAGTACGACGTGATCAACAGCTCCTCGCAGCAGTTCCGGTGGAAACCGAGCAACATCTTTCTGCATACTGGCTTTCAGATCAGCCAGAAACCGAACGTGTCCCTTGTAAACGCGTTCTTTCAGATATACCCAAAGCCTAAAGGCACAGTGATTCATATCAGATGATCTTTCAGTCCACGCATCTGGAAAACCTCTCGAAATAACATGTTCGTGGAATGTTGCATTAAGCAGATCTTACATTGGACGAGCGAAATGATGTGCTGCCCAGTCTTTCATGAAAACAGTGGTTTCCACACGGTTCCGCTCTTCCAAAGCAGGAATCACATGCTGTACAAAGAGGTTTCGATAACGTACAGACTTCACAGTTCACCTGACAGGCCTTCTGGGTGTAAAATACACCACAATACGTTCCTTACTGTTGACCATGCGATGAACAATTTTCGTGACATTGCTCGAGCACTGGCACCACGTGGGCCACGTGCTGCATGACCAGTTACAGCAACCTCGTCATTGGGATAGGAAGCCTTTCTCTCATGGGTGTCACAACAAACTCACTCATGTTTTCGAATCTCATTACATTTTCTTTAATCCATTTAATGAGATCAGGCCGGCCCTCAGGCATTTCAGTCGGCGATAGTTCCGCAATGCAGCACTGTAATTTCAGCAATTCACATAAAACAGTTTCACTAGCAGCGCTCGGTATCTCTTCTCGATAGCATACTATTCACTCACGTTACGATTTGTCAAATGGAAGCGTGGATGTGATACTGTCATGCAAATAGTGTACAGCGCCAGATTTGCACCTGATGGCCACAGGTGGAACTAATTTGTTTTCCAGCGTAAATCGGTTCCGCATTAGCGCTTAGCATATCTACCATATTTCGCTGCCATCTGATAATTACAGTCTACAATGGACCTCAGTAAGTAACTGCACTTTAGTTATAACAATCCAGTACTTGATTAGAATGAACAAGGCTAGAAGCTGATTGCTGTAAGATCATTACAGTGTAGAATAATATGCGTTTGCTTAAGTAAATCTTTTTTGTGTAAATCTCTTGCAGATTTTCTAGCAAATACTTGTTCTGTATTTTGAAGTCTAGATACTACAGTGATAAATATTTTAATCCGTGTATATCATTTTATTGGATTTGATCTTCAAGGTTTGGCTACTGGTTTGCTGGGGATGTGTCTGCTGTGTAGAAAATGACTGAGATCACGTGATATGTTTTATTCAGGTTGTAAATTCTCTTGCGGAAGGAGAAAGGCAGGTCTATAACGCTTGTGCCCTTTTACATCAGTTGATGATGTGATACACTGCTGGTCACCCGACATGTAACATGTGAAATTCGCAGCATACGATTTAGGCGTCGAGAGATGCACATGATTAGCGATTCAGCGCAGGCGCACATTACGCGGGCCTGTAGCGCCACCGGCAAGCGCTATATAATGGGAGAACAGACGGCTGTGTGGACATACTGGGATCGTTCTTTCGTGCTGTAGTTTTGCGTAAGCAGCTTCAGTATGCCTCGTAGAAGACAGCGAGCGTCTTTCTAGCACGTTTCGGATTTCGTCCGAGAAGGAACAATGGCCTACAGAGATTCCGGATTAGCCTTCAGAGACATACGTGACTGTGTCACGAGGCTCGGAGTAAGCGAGGAAAAGTCACCTTTGAACACAGTCAGTGTGGAAATATCATGCGTGTACGCCATGTGGATTTCACGCGTTCCCGCGTGATCAGCCCCTCCTTATACGTAAGGGTAGAAGCTTCCAGGAGGATGGGGCCGTGCGCAAAGACACCTATGAAAAGGCTACCCACCCTACTGGAAGGGTCTATTTGTTGTATAGTAATTGGGAAGAGGTTACCAAGTGTCACTGTGTGGCACGGGCTGGACTTAGAAGACTCCGATGTAGTCGACACTTAGGTTGGCACGCTCGCCTCTATACCACGAGAGCCGTCCGCGGTGGCCGAGCGGTTTTAGCCGCTTCAGTCCCGAACCGCACGACTGCTACAGTCGCACGTTCGAGTCCTGCCTCAGGCATGGATGTGTGTGATGTCTTTCGATTAGGTTTAAGTACCTCTAAGTTCTAGGGGAGTGATGACCTCAGATGTTGTCCCATAGCGCTCAGAGCCATTTGAACCATTTGCACTACGAGACTTAGGCTCAGGGAAGAATAGGAAGTCTTATAACGAAATGAAGACACTTTGTAGATAGGCTTGTAATTAGGGAATGTGCCAGGGGGTGCTTCCATCAATAGTAATCCTATCTCCCACTTTATGATATCCTCCTCAAAATCCCTGCCGAGTTCTGTACTCTCAGTAGCCTACTTTTCAACCAAGCAAGTGAAGAGCAGGCGGCCCACTATCAGAAGTTGTTCTCGACGCACCTTGTCGGTGAATTCCATGACGTGCGTTCATGCAGTCCTTCCTACTCCCTCTCGGGACTCATCAGTGGGACGCAGACTTTTCTGGTGTCACATATGGGGTTGGTTTTAGTACCGCTGGGTGGGGGAATCGACTAATTAGAGTGCAGGAATAAACAGCGGGGCGTTGCACCGCGCCATCGCAGAGCCAGAGGGGCGTCGCACGCGCCGTCGCAGAGCCAGAGGGACGTCGCACCGCACCATCGCAGAACCAGAGGAATGTAGCTCCGCACAATCGCAGAAGCAGAAGGACGTCACACCGCGCCATCGCGGAACCAGAGTGATGTCGCTCCGCACCATCGCAGAACCAGAGGGACGTCGCACCATGCCATCGCAGAACCAGAGGGACGTCGCTCTGCACCATCACAGAACCAGATGGACGTCACACCGCGCCATCGCGGAACCAGAGGGATGTCGCTCCGCACCATTGCAGAACCAGAGGGACGTCGCACTGCGCCATCGTAGAACCAGAGGGACGTCGCTCCGCACCATCACAGAACCAGAGGGACGTCGCACCGCGCCATCGCAGAACCAGAGGGACGTCACTCCGCACCATCGTAGAACCAGAGGGACGTCGCACCGCGCCATCGTAGAACCAGAGGGACGTCACTCCGCACCATCGTAGAACCAGAGGGACGTCGCACCGCGCCATCGCAGCACCACAGGGACGTCGCTCCGCACCATCGCAGCGCCAGAGGGGAGTCACAATGCGCCATTGCAGAGCCAGAGGGGAGTCGCTACCCGCCGCCACAGCAGCGAGAGGCTTTACACCATGGGGGCTGCGGGCAGAACACTGCACCGCCACCATGAGCACAGCGCTCACCTCGCCCAGCGCAACAAACATGGTCAGTAAAGATGGGATACGACGCTGAAGTAAACTGAAATGAGAACAGGCTGCACCTGAGTTACAGCGAGGCTACTAAACTAGTGCCTCATAAGTTTGGTGGAGACGGGAAAAATTTCAGAATTTGTGGATAACTGTGATAATGCCTTTAATCTAATAGACCCTAATGCTAAGCAAGTATTTCTGAGATTTATTATTGGACAGATAAGAGGCTCTGCCCGCAGTAAATTATTTGTTAGAGACCACACAGAAACTTGGTCCGCCGTGAAGGCAATTTTATTAAAAAACTATGAGAGTAAACACACTATTGATTACTGCACGTGTAGTATGTTCAATCTACATCTACATCTACATCCATACTCCGCAAGCCACCTGACGGTGTGTGGCGGAGGCAAGGGAAAGAGAAAGTGTGGCTCAATGGGGCTCTCATGTGGACACCATGCCATTTCATTTCAGAGAAGAGATAAGGGGGTTATGGAAGCTGAAGAGGTTGTGGGGAGCAATTCTTTGATAGGGAAGTTAGACCGAGGTGTATTTATTCACGGGTTATACGATGACAGGATCAAGACTGTAACACGGGCTCAAAGAGAAAGAATAACACTATCCAAAGTCATTGACTTAACGGCTACAGAAGATTGTGTGATAACGTCCGAAAGAGGTAAGTGCCGAGTAGTAAATGTAAACTGGACAGAGAAAAGGGCCACTGCGAAGTGTTTTAGTTGTGGTAAGGAAGGGCATATAGCGCGAGAATGCATGCAGAAATATACTGGCCACAAGGCAGACACTGTACGGAGGTCCCCCAAAAAACAAAACGTAGTCAGCTGCCCATAAAGGAAATAGATATCCGAGAATTCAAAGGGAACGGATTGCGAGCGCAGTGTCCACTGCCAGTACGATGTATGCAATGCAGCTTGATGGGACACACTCCCCCGTGCACTAGAGCAAAACCAGTAACGTGCTTCACATGTCACCGGACTGGACACTATGCCTGTGATTGTCGTGAGAGCAAATGGGCTAATATACGTAAGAAAAACGCCCAGGGAAACGAGCAGCAGGCGTAATGACGCAGTCCCATTACGCTTCGTCAGGGATAATAAGAGATGGTGACTGCACGGGAAAAGATGATTATATATGGGTACAGAGTAAGGATGTAAAGGGCACTGATACAAAACTATTAACAGATAGTGGTGTGCATATTAACCTTCTAAAGGCCAAGGTTCTAAGAGACCACATGAAATGAAATCCCAGAAAGGCGGTTATGATGAAGAGTATCATGAACGAACAAATTAGAACAATCGGTCCTGTGGTAGTACGTTTGAGGTCCAAGATAGGAACTGACTGTGTTACACAATTCCAAGTCGTTAATCATCGTATCGATTTACCATTTGATGGGTTGTTGGTACGAGAGTTCCTGGAAAAGTATAAAGTAGTATTGGATTATGGCCATAGAAAAATGAGGGTGCAGGGCGAATGGATTGAATTACAAGAAGCATACCAAGAGGCAACCACCGGTAAACTCGCTGTACAAAGTGTCAGAGAAGTAGTGTAAGAGCGAGCGAGCTATGAAGAGATAACAAAGTATGGCCGGCAAAGACAGCCGCGCACCCGGAGACAAGAGCCGCTCCACAAGCAGAAGATAACAAACAGCCTCTCCCGAGTTGATAATGAGGTCACAGGCGAGGGTAAATACACGCCTCAACTAGCCAACAGACCGCCGCCCAAAGCCTCCAAAAAATTAGTACTAAACCCAGAAGAAACAAGCCCGAACGAATCGAATGCCAAACGAGAGGACTGCAAAAGCAAAGTACAGCCAGTACAAGTGAGGGTGACATATTTCAAGCGCCAGAAGACATTGGGGAAATAAGAATCGGGCCAAAAGAAAGATTTCAAAAAGTTCGAGTGACGCAAGAACTAGGACCGAAGCGGTAATCCCAAAACAAGAAATTAGACTAGGGTTCTATATACCGGAAGCCATAGTGACTGTTCGAAACGGAACGTATATTACAAGTGCGATAAATACCACAGAACAAGAGGTCCGGTTTACTGCACCGGAGGTGTTAGCAGAAAGAGTCCCACCCCTGAGCAGTTATAAAATCCGACGTAAATCGCCAGAGAAGAAGGAAGGAAAGAAAATCCGACAGAGCTTACTAAAAGAAAATATGCCTATCTCACACTTAAATCGGGAAGAGCGAGTAACAATAGAAGAGCTATGTTTAGCATGTAATGGTGTGTTTCATTCACTGGGAGACATAACCACGCACACTACTGTAGTAGTGATACATGAGGCAGAAGGCGAGATCATAAATCAGAGGCATCGAATTCCCCAAGCGCAGCAAGGAGCACTGCAGACAGAGATAGAGGGAATGTTAACTGACGGCATAATTTCTCCAAGTACTAGCCCATGGAATTTTCCTCTCATATTATTGCCAAAGAAGTCCGATGCAAGTGGAAAACAAAAGTGGCTAGTAGTTGCCGATTATAGGAAATTAAACGATATATCATTGAATATGGTTTACACATTGCCCAGAATCGATGAAATACTCGATAGCATAGGGAATGCAAAGTATTTCTCAACACTAGACCTCGCTAAAGGTTACTATCGAGTACTGATGGACGATGAGGATCGGGAAAAGACGGCGTTTAGTACATCTATCGGCCACTTTGAATACAATAAGATGGTGATGGGACTGAAGACGTCTCCATCCATGTTTCAGCTATTAATGAATATAGTGCTGACGGGCGTAAGAGGCAATAAAGTATTCATATACCTAGACGAAGTTGTAGTCGAGGGTACGTCACTAGAAGAGCACAATGCCCGACTCGAAGAAGTGTTTGACCGTCCGCGAAAGGCAAACCTGAAGTTGCAAGTTCACAAATGTGAGTTTCTCTGTATGGAAGTTGCGTTACTAGGGCGTGTATTACAGGCGGAGGGTCTGAAACCCGATCCCGCCAAAGTAGCGGCGATAGAGAAGTATCCCCAGCCGAGGACAACTACGGAGTTAAAGGAGTACCTAGGAATGATCTGGTATTACAGACGATTCTTGAGCAATATTAGTAAAATTTAAAAACCCCTATATGAGCTGTTGAAGAAAAGAGTTCCGTATGTATGGGGGGTGGCACAGGAAGAAGCATTTCAACAACTGAAGGAGAAGTTAGTCCACTGATTCAACAGTACCCGGATTTCACTAAAGAATTTGTGGTAACTACAGATGCGAGCAAGTACACACTGGGCGCGTACCTGAGCCAAGGTTCAATGGGAAAGGACTTGCCAATTGCTTATATATCACGTATGCCTAACAAGGCAGAGTTGAATTATAGTATTGTAGAATGGGAGTTGCTTGCGATAGTCTGGGCAGTTAAATACTTCCGACCGTATCTATTCGGAAGAAAGTTCAAAATAATTACAGACCCCAAACCACTGGTGTGGTTGGGAAGTATTACGGATCCGTCGTCAAGACTAATGAAGTTTCGCTTGAAGCTGGAAGAATACGATTATCAGATCCTGTATGAGGAGGGTACACAAACCCGCATTTCAGATGCATTATCATGTATTCAAAGTGTGGTGGAAGATGCCAGACAACCACAGCTAGCGATTGAGAAGGCCGCAGATGAGAAGGACAAGGGTGGTGATAAGCAGGAAGAGGTAGTGCCCATGAGGAAGACGAACACGGAGACAGCTAGCGGTGATGTAGCGGAGACAGTAGAGGCAAACAAAGTGGTGAGCCAGGGAGAGACACCTGACGCGACCGAGATAAGCGGAGAAGCAGCCCTGAGTGTCGCCGATAAATTGTCAGTACTAAAGGAGATGCACATATCTCCAATAGGTGGACATCAGGGAATGAGAAGAATGTGTGAGCGAATAAAGCAGTACTGTACATGGTCCAGTATGAAAGCCGACATAGAAAAATTCATAAGGGCGTGTGAAAGTTACCAGAAAAGCAAGATAACACAGGCAAGGACTAAGCAGCCTTTAGACCTAACTCCGACCCCTAAATTCATCTTTGAAAGATGGTGACGTTGATTTAGTAGATCCATTACCAATTACCCAATCAGGAAACAGGTATATTTTGACATTTCAGGATTCTCTCACGAAGTTTGTAATAGCCAAACAAATCGACTGGCAAGACGCTGATGTGGTCGCGTGTAAATTAGTGGAGAGCATAATTTTAAAGTTCGGGATTCCGACAGCTCTCTTGAGTGACATGGGAAGTAATTTCATGGAAGATACTATGAAGAGAATTTGTAAGTTATTAAGGACAAAAAAGATTCAGACGACAGTGTATCATCCTCAGTTCAATGGAGAATTACAGCGTCCACATCGTACCCTGACCGAGATGCTAAGACATTATATTAACAAGGATCAAACGAATTTTGACGAATGGATTGCATTCACTACATTTGTATACAACACTACCTCTCACAGTACCACGGGTTACACCCCGTTCGAGTTGTTTTTTTGGCAGAAAGTGCAATTTACCAGGATGAATACAAAAGAAACCAGCAGATGTGATCTACAATTATGAGAATTATGTGACTGAGCTCCAACAGTGGAAGCAAATGTAACACCAGGTTGCCCCTATGGCAACACAAGAACGCAAGGAGAAAATTAAGAGCCATTATGATAAGATACAAAACCCAAAGGAATTTAGAAAGAATGATCGTGTATTGCCGTATGACGAGAGCGTGAGCAGGGGACGATCAGAGAAAGTAGATAGCCAGTGGCGAGGACCATTTACTGTGGTTGATGTGCAAGGACCTAACGTTATAATTAGGATGAAAGGAACGAAATGTATGCCAGGCGACTAAAGGAATTTTACTGGAGACAAATAGGGAAGTTGCTTAGAGGGCTGTAATGTGAAAGAAGAGAGGAGACAGAAAATATAAGAGCAAAGGAGTGACAAGTGCGTTTCTCTTGCAGATGCCAGGGTTGAAGGCACTATGGGTGACAGTCATTACCGGGAGTATCTTGCAGATCGGCCTTGCAGACGATAAATACCACCGCAGGACGTACGAGTACAGAAATTCCAGTCATCTCCAGGGATTTATTACGATAAACAGGGTATAGTCAGCTTGTACAGTACAACGTGGAGTGTTGTTAGCTATTGTAACCTCCTAGAGCTGCATGAAAAAGTTGAGCAAACACAGGTGCTAGCCAACAGAGCGATCAAGTAAGCTGAATCAGGTGAAAATAAGCACCAGAGAGTGTGAGAACACTCGACAAACTGTGAAGTGGTATCTAAGCAAAATCACAGGATCGAAAGCGTTGATTGACCAGCTGGCCAGGCATGAACTAACGAGGACTAGAAGAGGAATATTAAACTTTATCGGAGGGGCGAGTAAAGTGTTGCTCAGTACATTAGATGTGGACGATGCAGCATTCTTCAAAGCTAAAATAGATGTGTTAGAAGAGCAACAAAGGGAGTTGTTTCGGCTGTCCAAAGAACAAGTAACAATAGTAAGAGCTTCTCTGACAGGAGTAAATGAAACGCTTAACGTAGTAACCAAGAATACTCTGATAATTGCAGAAGGGATAAGAAAACTGAGTATGCATGTAGGGGATTATGAGAAAAGTATTAGCAAAAAGATACAGCAAGCTCTTATCCTCATAACTATCACCGAACAGTTAATACAGATTACAGGAATGTTTAATGAACTTGAACGAGAATACGACTTATTGATTTCTGCAATCGTAAATGGGCAGAAAGGTCTGTTGGAGCCACATTTAATCAATTCAGTACAAGTAGTCAAGTATTTAGAGCTAATAAAAGTGGACTTGAAAGGCAATTCTCCCCGTTGAACCCACCAAGGGTATCTGTTCCTTCTTATATTAGATTTAGACGTATTTGTAGCCAGCAATACGTTAAGCTATGTGTTAAATGTACCATTAGTGGATATTAATGTATATACATTACATAGAATATGGCCATTACCCGCGGAGTATGATAAGGCAAAGATGTTGTTCGCTTACATAGCGCTTGAGAAAAACTATCTAATTATCGATGATGCGAAACGACAGTATGCGCTACTCTCCAGTGACCAATTACACTGTAAAACAGTCACGCTAAGACATCAGATTTTCAAACAAAAGTTTGTTCTAATGTCCGTTTATGACCACGATCGATATGAAGCTCGCGTGCTACAACCAATACAAGAAATTCCAAAAGATTAAAAGATTGTAATCTAAAATATATTGTATTAAACGACAGTATCTGGATGCAGATAAAGACAATGAATGGTTGTATGTCACAGCTAAGGATGAGGGCTTAGCCAGATTGTGTAATGAACTACACCATAACGACTTTATTATAAGAGGCACTGGGAAGCCAGTGTAAACAGTATGGTGCGCAAATCATGCTACAGGCGGACCATGTTATTAGTACTAATATCAGTAAGAAGGACATAGTACCTAAGTTAAATTTAGGCATAGATTGTTGTATAATAGATGATTAGAAGCGAGAAATCACCAAAATACCCACAGTGTTACCTTTAGAGTATATCGCAAGACATTTATATGATCTTAAGATAGCAAATCATAAAATAGATGAACTACAAGATGAAATAACTTACCAGCAACGAACGACCTTCCGAGTATGGTCACAGAGAACGTATTCCATGTGGGGATACTTGGGGTCAGTAATAATATGCATAATGATTGTAACATGTTGTTCATGTATTTATTGTAAGTGTTGTAGAAGGTGTGGTAGAAAATTGTGTGAAGAGGGAGGAAGTTGTTGTACCAAAGTGTGTGTGACAAAAGAGTGGTAACTGATTGCCGTTATAAAGGAAATGTACGATACACTCCTTTCCTACATTCTAAACAACGTAGAGAGGTAGAGAGCATGAGGACGTACTTCCCTCTCCGACAGAGTGCAGTGGAGACACCACAACTCACAAATAGAGTGAATGACCTGTACCTATAGTGGAGCCATTAGTACCCAGGACTGACAAAAGATAAATTAGGAAGGGACAAAATATACTGTGTAAAAATGCAATGTTTTGTGAAATATTTAGTATCAAAATATACCGTATATAAATGTAATATGTGTGAAACCTTGAACATTAACATATACTTTGCAAAACTGTACTGTTGTATGTACAGGGTGTTTCAAAAATGCCCAGTATATTTGAAACGGCAATAAAAACTAAACGAGCAGCGATAGAAATACACCGTTTGTTGCAATATGCTTGGGACAACAGTACATTTTCAGGCGGACAAACTTTCGAAATTACGGTAGTTACAATTTTCAACAACACATGGCGCTGTAAGTGATGTGAAAGACATAGAAGACAACGCAGTCTGTGGGCGCGCCATTCTGTACGTCGTCTTTCTGCTGTAAGCGTGTGCTGTTCACAACGTGCAAGTGTGCTGTAGACAACACGGTTTATTCCTTAGAACAGAGGATTTGTCTGGTGTTGGAATTCCACCGCCTAGAACACAGTGTTGTTGCAACAAGACGAAGTTTTCAACGGAGGTTTAATGTAACCAAAGGACCGAAAAGCGATACAATAAAGGATCTGTTTGAAAAATTTCAACGGACTGGGAACGTGACGGATGAACGTGCTGGAAAGGTAGGGCGACCGCGTACGGCAACCACAGAGCGCAACGCGCAGCTAGTGCAGCAGGTGATCCAGCAGCGGCCTCGGGTTTCCGTTCGCCGTGTTGCAGCTGCGGTCCAAATGACCCCAACGTCCACGTATCGTCTCATGCGCCAGAGTTTACACCTCTATCCATACAAAATTCAAACGCGGCAACCCCTCAGCGCCGCTACCACTGCTGCACGAGAGACATTCACTAACGATATAGTGCACAGGATTGATGACGGCGATATGCATGTGGGCAGCATTTGGTTTACTGACGAAGCTTATTTTTAGCTGGACGGCTTTGTCAATAAACAGAACTGGCGCATATGGGGAACCGAAAAGCCCCATGTTGCAGTCCCATCGTCCCTGCAGCCTCAAAAAGTACTGGTCTGGGCCGCCATTTCTTCCAAAGGAATCATTGGCCCATTTTTCAGATCCGAAACGATTACTGCATCACGCTATCTGGACATTCTTCGTGAATTTGTGGCGGTACAAACTGCCTTAGACGACACTGCGAACACCTCGTGGTTTACGCAAGATGGCGCCCGGCCACATCGCACGGCCGACGTCTTTAATTTCCTGAATGAATATTTCGATGATCGTGTGATTGCTTTGGGCTATCCGAAACATACAGGAGGCAGCGTGGATTGGCCTCCCTATTCGCCAGACATGAACCCCTGTGACTTCTTTCTGTGGGGACACTTGAAAGACCAGGTGTACCGCCAGAATTCAGAAACAATTGAACAGCTGAAGCAGTACATCTCATCTGCATGTGAAGCCATTCCGCCAGACACGTTGTCAAAGGTTTCGGGTAATTTCATTCAGAGACTACGCCATATTATTGCTACGCATGGTGGATATGTGGAAAATATCGTACTATAGAGTTTCCCAGACCGCAGCGCCATCTGTTGTTGAAAATTGTAACTACAGTAATTTCGAAAGTTTGTCTGCCTGAAAATGTACTGTTGTCCCAAGCATATTGCAACAAACGGTGTATTTCTATCGCTGCTCGTTTAGTTTTTATTGCCGTTTCAAATATACCGGTCATTTTTGAAACACCCTGTAAAAACGAGGTAATAATATGTACTACTGAGTGAAATATTGAAAAATAATATGACAAGCGTGTATATAAATGCAAAACGTCGAATAATAACCTATGTCTAATTATGTACTATGTATAAATCTGTCAAAAAGACCCAAATATCTGTACATATAAATTTTGATCCTTATGTACGTGATGTCATGCAAGTAAGAGTTTAGGTACACAGGTCAATCAATGTACATGTATGTAATGTGGAAAACAAACTGAAAATAAAGCCTGATAAGTTTCACTGGAACCTGATATTAGAGAACGAAAATTTTGCTACCTCGCAAGTCCGAGGTTACAAAATTTACTTCTGGGGAACGGAGGTGGCGCGAATAGCAGAAAAGAAGCTAAATTCAGTGGTGTAGTGGAACATAAATTCTTAGCCAGAGCAGCAAATGCGCGTACGTGACCGGACGCAGCCACTATTTACTTATTGTTCTGCCAACGAGGACGGACTCTGGAGCATCACGGGGCTCGGAGTAAGCGAGGGAAGTCGACCTTTGAACACAGTCAGTGTAGAAATATCATGCGTGTACGCCATGCCGGTGTCACGCGTTCCCGCGTGATCAGCCGCTCCTTATACGTAAGGATAGAAGCTTCCAGAAGGATGGGGCCGTGCGCAAAGACACGTATGAAAAGGCTACCCACCCTACTGGAAGGGTCTTTTTGTTGCACAGTCATCGGGAAGAGGTTAGCGAGTGTCACTGTGTGGCAGGGGCTGGACTTACAAGGGGAGGCCGCCAACTGCGAAAATCAGATTCGATTCATACTGCGCATAATAAAAGCTCATGGCCAGAGGTGTAATGTGGCAAAGCACCAAGATGCACTTCTCAGCCGTTGTCGAGAAAATCGACAGTTAAAAGAAACCATTGTAGTGAAATACTCTCTACGATTAATAATTCTCCACAGCGTCGTGGCGCAGCGGTAAGCGCTGTGGTTTGTAATCCGAAGGTCGCCGGACCGAATCTCGCACTATGCAACCTTTTTTTTTAGTATTTGTTTTTTATAATTCATATATATATATATATATATATATATATATATATATATATATATAATTCCCGGCAATCAGTTGCAACAATTATGCATATAATAAGTTGTTGAAAGTCGTTTGTCGTGGAAAAACTGGCGACTTCGAACATCATTATGTTTTCTGCAAACAAAGTTGTATTTCACAAATGTTATTAATTGTCTTCATAATGTTAACCACGCATAGTTTACGGAAGACGTAGAAACGATATTCCGAAACGAATACGTATAGCGTTCGAATTAGAATAGAGACCCCACGAACACAAATTTGCTGTGGCAGGTATGAAATATAAACTCCGTTACTCGCTCGTTACACTTGAATGACAGATGTTGAATGGGCGGAAACGAGTCGCCGCATAACAGCGTAGTTGCCTGCTAACTTCGAAAGAAGGTAGATGCGGTCCCTAGCGCAACTTATAACATTGTCGAAAATCAGTGCGGACGGGAGAGCTTTGGTACACCCTGTTAAAAAAAAAAAAAAAAACGGAAAAATGGAGGCGGTACAATTGTAGAGCGATCCGCCTTCACCAAAATGCATAAGCAATTCATTAATACATTATATATATTAATACTTTATATACATATTTGAATTACAAAAAACTAATAATTAAAAAAATTGCATGGCGCGAGATTCGATCCGGCGACCTTTGGATTACAAACCCGAGCGCTTACCGCTGCGCCACGACGCTGTAGAAAATTAATAATCGTCGAGAGTATTTCACCGAAACGGTTTCTTTTAACTGTCGATTTTCTCGACAACGGCTGAGAAGTGCATCTTGGTGCTTTGCCACATTAAACCTCTGGCCATGAGCTTTTATTATGCGCAGTGTGAATCGAATCTGAATTTCACAATTGGCGGCCTCCCCTTGTTAGAAGAAGCCGATGTTGTCGACACTTAGGCTGGCACGCTCGCCTCTATACCACGAGAGCCGTCCGTGGCGGACGAGCGGTTCTAGGCGCTTCAGTCCGGAACCGCAAGACTGGTACGGTCGCACGTTCGAATCCTGCCTCGGGCATGGATGTGTTTGATGTCGATCGGTTAGGTTTGAGTAGTTCTAAGTTCTAGGGGACTGATGACCTCAGATGTTAAGTCCCATAGTGCTCAGGGCCATTTGAACCATTTGAACACTTTGTATGGTTCAAATGGCTCTGAGCACTATGGGACTCAACTGCTGTGGTCATATGTCCCCTAGAACTTAGAACTACTTAAACCTAACTAACCTAAGGACAGCACACAACACCCAGCCATCACGAGGCAGAGAAAAATCCCTGACCCCGCCGGGAATCGAACCCGGGAACCCGGGCGTGGGAAGCGAGAACGCTACCGCACGACCACGAGATGCGGGCGAACACTTTGTAGATAGACTTGTAAATAGGGACTGTGCCAGGGGGTGCTTCCAGTAATAATAATCCTATCTCCCGCTTTATGATATCCTCCTCAGATCCCCGAAATTCCTGCCGAATTCCGCACTCTAACCTACTCAATAGCCTACTTTTCAACCAAGAAAGTGAAGAGGAGGCGGCCTACTAGCAGAAGTTGTTGTTAACGTACCTTGTTAGCGAGTTCCATGACGCGCATTCGTGCAGTCATTCCTACTCCCTCTCAGTACTCGTCAGTGGTACGCGGCATGCCGACAACCACAATGCAACAGGATAATGGGAGACCGCACGTGACATGCAATGTTCAAGACTTCTTCGTCGCCCATCGAATTCCACTGCTGCCTTGGCTCCTTGTTTTGCCAACCAATCGCCTATCATAAACGTCTGGTCGATGATTTCGGAACGACTGGCCTGGGATACATCACCCGCTGCTACACCAGATCTACTTTGGCAAAGTATGGTAGCAGCATGGACTGCTATACCCCAACAACACGTACAGAGTCTCTTTTAATCAGTGCAAAGGCGTGTATCAGCGGTTATAGCCAGCAATGGCGGCAACACTCAATACTGATTTCATCATCTTTCTTACTTCAGTCATGTGATCTTTGTACAACGTGTTATCTTCCAAACCACCTTGGCTGTGACATCTCTAGTCGTCCTTGGTGTTGCATTTTTGGTGGCCAGCAGTGTAGAGTATAGAGTGATACAATTTAATGGATGATTCAGATTTGTTGACTTGGGGTGCAGAGTTGAGATCAACGTCCTCCCGTCATGGATTCTCATTGATCCAACTGCAGCTGAGCTCGATAATTAGTAACTACAGACAACACACAAATAATCAGAACACACTAATCCACCATAATCTCCAATAATACAACACCTGAAAAAAATCACACGAAAGAAGCTAAAAAAAGACAACTCAGTACAATACCATACTAACAAGGGAACCTCCCCATCGCACCCCCATCAGATTTAGTTATAAGTTGGCACAGTGGATAGGCCTTGATAAACTGAACACAGATCAATTGAGAAAACAGGAAGAAGTTGTGTGGAACTGTGAAAAAATAAGCAAAATTTACAAACTGAGTAGTACATGCGACACATAGGCAACATCATGCACAATTTGAGCTCAGGCGCGCCGTGGTCCCGTGGTAGCGTGAGCAGCTGCAGAACGAGACGTCCTTGGTTCAAGTCTTCCCTGGAGTGAACATTTTACTTTATTTATTTTTGCATAGTTATTATGTGTCCGTTCGTTCATTGACGTCTCTGTTCACTGTAATAAGTTTAGTGTCTGTGTTTTGCGACCGCATCGCAAAACTGTGCGATTAGTAGACGAAAGCACGTGCCTCTCCAATGGGAACCGAAAACATTTGATCGCAAGGTCATAGGTCAACTGATTCCTCCACAGGAAAACACATCTGATATATTCTATACGACACTGGTGACGGCATGTGCACCACATGACAGGAATATGTTGTCGATCCATCTAACTTGTACACTTGGCGATTCTTCTACCTTGCCCGATTTAGGTTTTCTTGAGGATGTGATAATCACTCCCAAAAAAGTGATGAAAACATAAGAGTTTGTCACATAAACTGAAAATAAAAAATTAAAGTTATCATTCGATGGAAGATTTGAAGCAAGGACCTTTCGTTCCGCAGCTGCTCACGTTACCACGAGACCATGACACTACTGTGAATCTATTGTCCTTGATGTTGCATATGTTCTCATGAACTACTCAGTTTGTATATTTTGCTTATTTTTTCACAGTTCCACACAACTTCTTCCTGTTTTCTCAACTGATCTCTGTTCAGTTTTTCAAGGCCTATCCACAGTGCCAACTTATAACTAAATCTGAGGGGGGTGCGATGGGGAGGTTCCCTTGTAAGAAAGGGAGAAAAAGACGATATAATTGTGGTCATGAATGGAAAGGATTACACAGATAAAACACGAGATTTTATGAAGGGCAACAATATCACCACATTGACCAGTGACTCAACAGCAGGTTGCCACATGTTGTGTACATAGTTCGGCGTAGTCAGCGCGTACACAACTTTCCCACAACAGCGCAGGCGCAGCGCTCGTCCGTCTCCGCACTACGAGATGGCGCTGCCTCTAGCCAGCTTAGGCCGACGAGTAGTGCATTCACATTGCGCGCCGCGCCGAGCCGGGACGGCGAAATGGGGGAAAATCCACTTCTCCGATTTTCATGTTTTAAAAATTCTTAGCGGTATATAAGACTTCGCCACATCGTTTTATGAACTTATTTTCCCCTTAAAAGCGTTACTTACGTCGTGAAAGAAGAAAAAGTCTACTTTTCGTTTCGCGTGATTTCTTAGTTTCGTAACGCTTCCCAACCGATTTTGAAGAGAGTATGCGGCTAAAGAATCTGATTTTTGTACACGTGGTAGTGCAACATCTTAGCTTCGTATTGAATCATTTATCTTTCCATATTTCTTAACAGTCATTGTGAAATGATGCTATTTGTCGACGTTGTGCACTTGATTTACAAATCTTGTAGTGAAAAAGTTATGTAGCGGGTAGCTTACTGTTAGATCCGTTTTAGACCATACATTGTTGGGAATGAAATGTAGCTAAAAGTACCAAAAAGTTTTTGAAATGATAATGATACTGATATCTGTCTCTGGTCTCAAGTAATGCGAGCTATTCAGTGGCGTCAGTGCCGCGTCCGCAAGCCACGGAGTTCGCGCGGTTAGAGCTTGGTTTGGTGTAGTCATATAATGCAGCACAGAAAAAAAACTACTAGTGATCAGCGCAGATCTAGTGCCGGCCCCTCTTGTTATTTTAATGGTCTCATTCTCTAGATAAATCCAAATGTATGAGAATTTCTCCCTCGGCTACTGGACAATCATCTGCTATGCTTTTATAATTGGCCACACGTTGCATCACAAAAGACAAACAATTATTTGTCATCAACATCCCACAATTAGTATGATGTACATTTCGTATTTCGAACTAAAAGATAACTGAAGCGCAATTCTGTAGTCTCGTTGTCTACTTTGGCAGAAAAAATAATGGAGAGTTAATGAAACTACTATAGATCGGCACAGATGTGCGTTTCATTGTCCTTCATTGTTTTTTTTTTCTTCCTTGGCGGGCTGCGCTGCACTGTCAAGGTAATCCCCACTCTTTGGCTAAATGGCTGGCGGGAGGCCAAATAAATAAATTTAAAAAGATCCCCACCCTTCGACAGCTGACAAGCAAGTCAGTAGAAAACGCAGCTGCAGTCAACAGTTGCTCGCCTTTAGCTATTCTGTGCTGTCGTGTAGAACAATGTCTTCACTCTTTTATTGGTATTGTTTTGACTCTGCAGTAACTCGTCGAGTTTTGAAGTACAGAAGAACTAGGAGGTTATGGATTCATCCCATAAATAGCGACAGACATTTAGGAGAGTTTTTTTCTTTATATGAAGAACTTAAAAACTATCCTGAAAAATTTTATTCAGATTACAGAATGAATCATAATACATTTCAGTATGTGCTGCAGAACATTCAAGACAAAATTTCTAAACAGAACACAAATTTTCGCAGAAGTATAACAGCAGAAGAAAAATTGTGTATAACGATAAGGTAAGATTCGTTAGTACACACTTTTTGGTTTGCAGTAGAACTTTGTACAGCATTCACTACCTCCAATTAATTGTAGTCATGCTTTTGTGTTTTAAATTTCACAAACGCTTACCTCTGAGGGGAAGAGTGTTTATGGGACTCCTGAGAATCATTAGGAAGTAATTAGCTTCGTCATTTTGGGTAATGTCTTGCTGTGCCTTCAACGAAGAATCGCAGAAATACTCCTTCAGAATTTTCCAACTTTTTTCTTCTCTTTTCTTCATGATGCAGCGCTTGGCAGTGGTAATGGTTCATCACGTGGAGCCACTGATGACCTCACAGAATTCTTTTCATTTCCTTGTAAGATAGACAGATTGATAGGCGAAGAGTTTTGAGATAATGCCCTTTGACTTAGTGGTTCTATTTCCACTGATAAGGAACTGCCAGAGCATGACTTTACAATGCATTATCATCTGGTAGGGACACATTTCCGTCCCTCAGTGACACTCATATCTGTCTCCGTTTACAAGTAAATGCGAACTATTCAGTGGCGGCAATGCCGCGATCGCTGGCAAGCTATTGTTGTAAATGCATGTAAATACGGTAGATTAAATAAATGAAATAAAAGTAATTTCGCATGTATCATTACAATAAACGTAATTTTTCCTCACTGATTGTGAAATGTGAGGTAACATCTTAAAATAAAAGACGTGTGCAGCCACACTAGTGATGAAAGCAGAAGGGAGACGTGTGATGCGTGTACTGCAGAAGCTGTAGAGCTGCTCCACAGGCTCGCGCCTGCGGTCGGCTCGCGCCGGCAATATTAAACACTCGGGATGTCGCAGGCTCGGCTCCGGGAGGCTCACGCCGTGTCGGCACGGCCCGGCCGCCAGTGTGAACACCGCAATTCAAAACCATGTGTTTGATATCGAAGCGGGCGGCGGCCCGGCCAGGCTCGGCTCGGCCCGGCCGGCAGTGTGAACGCAGCCTAGAGTCGGACCAAATTCTGCTTCCGCCGATCCGCGTATTAATATGTAACGCAGCCAATGAGATTGCTGCTAACGTAGAACCTTTTCTCCTCGCGGATCACACTCGCGCAGTGATACCTGAACGCGCGAGGTATTATAACGAGTGTACAGACCTCCGATTAGTCAGTCTGCCTTAGTCTGTATTAGTCTGCATTAGTCTATAGTCAAGTTTCAGTTTCCGCCTAATAAGCTTATCATATTCATGTACATAGCCATGAAGAGAAATGTATAGACACTTTGTCTAGTATCAGAGATATGTGAGAATAAGATTAACGTACCAAGACCAAAGGAACTTCAGATTGTCAATTGTAAATAGCATCCAGAACCAAGTTAAGTTATTTATATGCTTTTTATTATTTTAATAAATGTGTGTGAAAATTAATCAAGTTCTGTTTAAAGTTGGTCACCGTCAATCTACTGCTCTCAGTGTGCAAGTGGCATTTCTATCGTCTGACCTAACGGCAGAAGATAAACACGCCACGATAAGACCACGAGACATATTGCTGACACTCGCCTACTTCGTTAGAGCGACAAGTCAAATAATCTGATGGTGTGTG
This sequence comes from Schistocerca americana, assembly GCF_021461395.2. Classification (NCBI taxonomy): domain Eukaryota; kingdom Metazoa; phylum Arthropoda; class Insecta; order Orthoptera; family Acrididae; genus Schistocerca; species Schistocerca americana. The sequence continues at coordinate 538,695,839 of NC_060130.1, forward strand.
TACCGAAGGTCTTACAGTACGCACACCACACCACAAAAACAGTCAACAAACACTGAAAAATAATAAAGATACATTCACGAAAGATAAAATGAATGACACAGGAAAATCTAAAGGCGGGACTCTGAATTCCTTACCGAAAGTCCACAAATAAAATATTCCATTTGGACCAGTATTAACGTCAGAAAAGGATTTTCGAAAGCTCAATGTAAGTAGTCACAAATACAGCTGCAAAACATTTTTGTAAAAGACAATTACATTTAAATGGTTCAAATGGCTCTGAGCACTATGGGACTTAACATCTATGGTCATCAGTCCCCTAGAACTTAGAACTACTTAAACCGAACTAACCTAAGGACAACGCACAACATCCAGCCATCACGAGGCAGAGAAAATCCCTGACCCCGCCGGGAATCGAACCCGGGAACCCGGGCGTGGGAAGCGAGAACGCTACCGCACGACCACGAGATGCGGGCACAATTACATTTAAATAAAAACTGATGTGCTAGCCCGCCAACCCAATTCACATTAACACATTAACATCATTTAATTGCAGACGGAAAGCCACCAATATCCGATAACATACAGAGAATATCTGCATAACCCTATACCGTAAAAAAAATAAGATGCTGAGAACAGCAATCAAAAACTGTTTTTAAGGCTAATTTTTGTAGATTAATTATCGCTTAGGAGAGTTTACATTATACAGATTTGAATAAAGAAAACCCACTAACGATGGCACAAAGGTGTTGAAACATAACTGTTTTAGACCATATTTCCTTAGATTAATTAGCATATAAAACATGTTCATATTTTATATATTTCAATAAGGAATAGCCACTGAAAATGGCACAAAGGTGTTGAAACAGGTTTGGCTCTATATGGAAAAACAGTGTTTTCTATAACAGGCAGATGTTTTATCCAATAATATCCTATGATAAAGATCTGTATTCTTTGGGATTTAACAGAATAAAATAGAATCTCATATTTTTACTAATATATTTCTTTCCTTCAGCACTTTAAATAAATGAAATACACTTTTTCATCTCATTAGTCCCATGATAACCACTTCTCAAGTTGTACGAGTTGTACGGACAGAAAAGATTTCTATTACTTTAATAAATTGTTTTCAGATTTCAGAAGGTAATTTTGCCTCGAAAATTCCAAATGGTTCAAATGCCTCTGAGCACTATGCGACTTAACTTCTGAGGTCATCAGTCGCCTAGAACTTAGAACTAATTAAACCTAACTAACCTAAGGACATCACAAACATCCATGCCCGAGGCAGGATTCGAACCTGCGACCGTAGCGGTCGCTCGGTTCCAGACTGTAGCGCCTAGAACCGCACGGCCACTTCGGCCGGCCGAAAAATTTCAGATCGATGTTTTTTTCACCATACGGATACAATGTTTGGGGGAAAGTTTTATTACCCGATCCTAACAGCGAAGTGTTACGAATTATAACTGCATCCACAATTGTGATGTATGTCTTACCTAGTAGACATAATCTTGTCTTACCTAGTAAACATAATGTAGATTATGCTTATGGGATCCAGAGATAGATTCAGTGACGTGAAATTTGCTCAGTTAAATAATTCTATGAGGTTTCGGGATTACAACCAGATCATGCTGACTTCTTGCCACAATATTTCGGCTGTTAACTGTCCAGCTATCTTCAAGAGAGTGTACGCCACTGGAGGCTGCTAGTTCACGGTGTCGGCTTCATAGCAAAAACTGGCGCGGAAACGTATGCGCATTGACGACCGTCACAGGAACATCCTCTATCGAAATCCGCGCCCTCTGCAAATACTGTTCATCTGTGGTGCACAGTCGCATGCTTGAACGTGAAACTATATGTCTGCTCTCTTTCGAAAAGCGCACTCGTGTCGCTAAAGCAAACGTCAGATGTCACCAGACATCTCATTATGAATAAAATGTTTTCTCTCAGAAGAAGTTGAAGAGATCACCGGGTTCCAAGCTTGTCCAGTTGAAAGGACGATACACAAGAACCGGCCGTGTGTGGCCGAGCGGTTCTAAGCCCTTCAGTCTGGAACCGCTACGGTCGCAGGTTCGAATCCTGCCTCGGGCATGGATGTGTGTGATGTCCTTCGGTTAGTTAGGTTTAAGTAGTTATAAGTTCTAGGGGACTGATGACCTCATAGGTTAAGTACCATAGTGCTCAGAGCCATTTGAACCATTTGATATACAAGATTTTGTGCTAGGCGTATTTCCGCAGATTCTTTAATTACTGACTCGCAAAAGCACCTCGCCGGAGCCAAGATTTTTGTAGCAGAATAATGAATAGAGTGTCCTGTGGTAATACAATGCTCTCCCATGAGTACTTTTGCTTTACCCTCCACTACCTTCCCAAACCCTTTCTGCATCCATCCTGCTCTCCTCTTTTTTCTATGTCCTCTCCCTCCATCGGATTCCCCCATTTTGCTCGCCTCCCCCCTTTTTTCCCCCTCATCGGTCTGGGTCCTCCCCCCCGCCCCCATCTTCCACCGTGTCGCCTCTATTTATTTATTTTTTTTTTTTTTTTTGTCATCAGTCTACTGACTGGTTTGATGCGGCCCGCCACGAATTCCTTTCCTGTGCTAACCTCTTCATCTCAGAGTAGCACTTGCAACTTACGTCCTCAATTATTTGCTTGACGTATTCCAATCTGTCTCTTCCTCTACAGTTTTTGGCCTCTACAACTCCCTCTAGTAAGATGGAAGTCATTCCCTCATGTCTTAGCAGATGTCCTATCATCCTGTCCCTTCTCCTTATCAGCGTTTTCCACATATTCCTTTCCTCTCCGATTCTGCGTAGAACCTCCTCATTCCTTACCTTATCAGTCTACCTAATTTTCAACATTCGTCTATAGCACCACATCTCAAATGCTTCGATTCTCTTCTGTTCCGGTATTCCCACAGTCCATGTTTCACTACCATACAATGCTGTACTCCAGACGTACATCCTCAGAAATTTCTTCCTCAAATTAAGGCCGGTATTTGATATTAGTAGACTTGTCTTGGCCAGAAATGCCTTTTTTGCCAGAGCGAGTCTGCTTTTGATGTCCTCCTTGCTCCGTCCGTCATTGGTTATTTTACTGCCTAGGCAGCAGAATTCCTTAACTTCATTGACTTCGTGACCATCAATCCTGATGTTAAGTTTCTCGCTGTTCTCATTTCTACTACTTCTCATTACCTTCGTCTTTCTCCGATTTACTCTCAAACCATACTGTGTGCTCATTAGACTGTTCATTCCGTTCAGCAGATCATTTAATTCTTCTTCACTTTCACTCAGGATAGCAATGTCATCAGCGAATCGTATCATTGATATCCTTTCACCTTGTGTTTTAATTCCACTCCTGAACCTTTCTTTTATTTCCATCATTGCTTCCTCGATGTACAGATTGAAGAGTAGGGGCGAAAGGCTACAGCCTTGTCTTACTCCCTTCTTAATACGAGCACTTCGTTCTTGATCGTCCACTCTTATTATTCCCTCTTGGTTGTTGTACATATTGTATATGACCCGTCTCTCCCTATAGCTTACCCCTACTTTTTTCAGAATCTCGAACAGCTTGCACCATTTTATATTGTCGAACGCTTTTTCCAGGTCGACAGATCCTATGAAAGTGTCTTGATTTTTCTTTAGCCTTGCTTCCATTATTAGCCGTAACGTCAGAATTGCCTCTCTCGTCCCTTTACTTTTCCTAAAGCCAAACTGATCGTCACATAGCGCATTCTCAATTTTCTTTTCCATTCTTCTGTATATTATTCTTGTAAGCAGCTTCGATGCATGAGCTGTTAAGCCGACTGTGCGATAATTCTCGCACTTGTCAGCTCTTGCCGTCTTCGGAATTGTGGGGATGATGCTTTTCCGAAAGTCAGATGGTATATCGCCAGACTCATATATTCTACACACCAACGTGAATAGTCGTTTTGTTGCCACTTCCCCCAATCATTTTAGAAATTCTGATGGAATGTTATCTATCCCTTCTGCCTTATTTGACCGTAAGTCCTCCAAAGCTCTTTTAAATTCCGATTCTAATACTGGATCCCCTATCTCTTCTAAATCGACTCCTGTTTCTTCTTCTATCACATCAGACAAATCTTCACCCTCATAGAGGCTTTCAATGTATTCTTTCCACCTATCTGCTCTCTCCTCTGCATTTAACAGTGGAATTCCCGTTGCACTCTTAATGTTACCACTGTTGCTTTTAATGTCACCAAAGGTTGTTTTGACTTTCCTGTATGCTGAGTCTGTCCTTCCGACAATCATATCTTTTTCGATGTCTTCACATTTTTCCTGCACCCATTTCGTCTTAGCTTCCCTGCACTTCCTATTTATTTCATTCCTCAGCGACTTGTATTTCTGTATTCCTGATTTTCCCGGAACATGTTTGTACTTCCTCCTTTCATCAATCAACTGAAGTATTTCTTCTGTTACCCATGGTTTCTTTGCAGCTACCTTCTTTGTACCTATGTTTTCCTTCCCAACTTCTGTGATGGCCCTTTTTAGAGATGTCCATTCCTCTTCAACTGTACTGCCTACTGCGCCATTCCTTATTGCTGTATCTATAGTGTTAGAGAACTTCAAACGTATCTCGTCATTCCTTAGTACTTCCGTATCCCACTTCTTTGCGTATTGATTCTTCCTGACTAATGTCTTGAACTTCAGCCTACTCTTCATCACTACTATATTGTGATCTGAGTCTATATCTGCTCCTGGGTACGCCTTACAATCCAATATCTGATTTCGGAATCTCTGTCTGACCATGATGTAATCTAATTGAAATCTTCCCGTATCTCCCGGCCTTTTCCAAGTATACCTCCTCCTCTTGCGATTCTTGAACAGGGTATTCGTTATTACTAGCTGAAACTTGTTACAGAACTCAATTAGTCTTTCTCCTCTTTCATTCCTTGTCCCAAGCCCATATTCTCCTGTAACCTTTTCTTCTACTCCTTCCCCTACAACTGCATTCCAGTCGCCCATGACTATTATATTTTCGTCCCCCTTTACATACTTCATTACCCTTTCAGTATCCTCATACACTTTCTCTATCTGTTCATCTTCAGCTTGCGACGTTGGCATGTATACCTGAACTATCGTTGTCGGTGTTGGTCTGCTGTCGATTCTGATTAGAACAACCCGGTCACTGAACTGTTCACAGTAACACACCCTCTGCCCTACCTTCCTATTCATAACGAATCCTACACCTGTTATACCATTTTCTGCTGCTGTTGATATTACACGATACTCATCTGAGCAGAAATCCTTGTCTTCCTTCCACTTCACTTCACTGACCCCTACTATATCTAGATTGAGCCTTTGCATTTCCCTTTTCAGATTTTCTAGTTTCCCTACCACGTTCAAGCTTCTGACATTCCACGCCCCGACTCGTAGAACGTTATCCTTTCGTAGATTATTCCATCTTTTTCTCATGGTAACCTCCCCCTTGGCAGTCCCCTCCCGGAGATCCGAATGGGGGACTATTCCGGAATCTTTTGCCAATGGAGAGATCATCATGATACTCTATAGTGCTGCTTAAAGTGAATGTTCAGTGTTGTGCATCCCCTGTCAGTGTTACGAACAGCCACCATACTGCCGCTAGTTGTGTTTTTTATTAAGTCCGAACAGAAACCACACTGTCGCCGTGTTTTTTTTTTAAATTGTGCCTGTGTACTTACTGTGTGTCTTCATCCGCATCGTCAACGCTATGTTTTTATATTTTAAATTCCACAACTTTCCACCATTTTACAGTTCTTTACAATGTCATCGTTTTATCAAGTGTTTTTATTATTTGTTTATATTCTCTTTACGTTTTTCAACTTTTCTGTTGGCTGTTAAGCGGCCTATTACGCTGCTGGCAGCCCGCCTTCACCCTCGGTGCGGAGGAATCGAAATGCAATAAAGAAAAAAAGAAATACAATGCTCAGCTATGGCCGACTTACTGGGCTGTGAAAGGCGAGTGTGGCGCTCATGTTCAACACACATTCATGTGCGTGTCGTCTGACCTGTGTAAGCTTTGCCGCACTGGCAAGGAATTTTGTAAACGCCAGCCTTCCGCAGACACAGATTGTCCTTTACCGAACAGAGAAGCATACTAATTTTCGCCGGTGGATTGCTTTAACTTGATGTTTCCTTAGGATCCTGCCTACTTTAGATGAAAAGTTGCCAGCGTGTGGAAGGAACGCCCTGAACTTGAACAGCTCCTTATCTTCTTCGTTTCGTGGATGGTCACGTTTCTTCCTCCTTAGCGCTGTACTAATCTGATGTGGAGAGTAACCATTATTATTGAACACTGACTGTAGCTCGTTTGTAAGGGTGTCTCCATCAGGAATAGCCCGAAGCAGCAACGTTCTAAGGATGCCGGTAGTTTGTGAAGGATGATGGCAGCTAGACACTTGCAGATAAGGGTCTGTATGCGTGGGTTTGCGGTAGACAGAATTCCCTAATGACGCATCCAGAGCAACTAAGACGTCCAAAAACAGTAAGCAACTGTCCTTCTCTATTTCCATCATAAACTGCATTTTCTTGTGGAATGAATTCAGATGTTGCAAGAAGCATGCCAGTTCTTCTTTACCGTGGGCCCCCACTACAAAAGTGTCATCTACATGTCACCAGAAGACTCTCTGTTTAAGTTCTGCCGAATCAAGTACCCTTTCCTCAAAGTCTTCCATAAAAAAGTTTGCCACCAGAGGGGTGAGGGGACTGGCCATGGCAACACCGTAAGTCTGCTCAAAATATTCATTGGTAAATAAAAAGTAAGTTGAGAGAAGGACATGATGAAAAAGTGCTGTTAGATGGGCTGTGAACGTACTGCCGATGAGTGACAAAGAGACCAAAGGAGGAATCTTAGTGAGAATTGAGATGACATCGAAGCTTCATCTTCGTCTTCGTCGTCGTCGTCGTCATCTTCGTTTTCCTCGTCGTCTTCACTGTCGTCTCCCCGATCATCGTTTTCGTTTCCTACTTCCTACCTCTGTTCGTCCCATTGACCCACCCCCCATAGCCAAAGACATCATCCAGTTCCTTACAATCATCCTTCAAAACATCGGCTCTTTCCCACGCCAGCAGATCTCCCTCACTGGCCGTTCCGTTTGTCACCTGAACACCTACGCAACCTACTGCCACAACCAAGCCTCTTTCATCTTCACCCACCTCGAGACCCTCGTCTAAGTCTTTCTCGCCCCCCTCCTTGCCCTTCCCCTTCTTCTCTCTCCACCCTGGCGCAACGACAGTATCACCTCCTTTATCAAAGCATCTGCTCCTTCCCTGCCAACAAGCCTCTATTCATGCATACCCTGTCCCAGCACCAGGTTCACGCCTTCATCATCAATGAAACGTTCCTCCAACCTCACCATATTGTATGCACTCCTCCCTATGTCCTTCACCATACTGTTAATCCCCGCCCCTTAGCGCTAGATAGGGTCACTATTGGCCACCTTAAGCATATCCCCGACCAGCCACAGACCCTTCTCAATCACCCTACTGAACACCTTATCCTCAGCGTCTTTTTCCCTGCTCACACTCTCACCTGTGTCACCATATGCGTCCATACTGCTGCTCCCATCCCCTATGACTTCCTCTCCCATAGCGACTGCACCTTCTCCACCTACATGATTGCCACAGACCTCAACAACAATGGCTGCAACCCTACCACCCCGAAAGTAACACCACCTCCAATGGCGTCCTCGCTTCCCCCAACCTCCTTGGATGTACCTCTGCAGAAGTTCTAGATCCCACTGGAAATGACTACCTCCCAATCCTTCTCACCATATCCTTTGCCCCTCACCCTCCTCCCCTAGCTCCACACCCTGTCACCCTGCCGAACGTCGTTCACGACCACTGACATGTCGACTGAAAAGTCTACTGGGAATCCATAGACACCCAGGTCAGAAGCCACCCCCTCCCCTTCATCATCCTGACGAAATAGTCCATGCCTCATCATTCCTCTAGAAGACAATATCTGACACTGTCACGGCCTATTTTCCCACTACACCTATCCATCCCCACTGTCTAATCCTTCCTGCACAGACCATCCTTCTTCTCCACAAATTCCGCCGGCTCTACCGTCCCTTCCTCCTCACTCGTGGCTGAGACACTTTTCTCTGCCACCATCAATTACAAAGACATGTTCGAAACCTTCTGACAGCAAAGAAACGCCGGGACTGGCGCCATACATGCACACGACTCAATGCAAGCCTCCCTCTCAACTCCTCCAAGTACTGGTCCGCCTTCCACAGCCTTACTGGTAGCCATACTGCCCCACATTACCCACTCCTCCACGACATCTGCCCCTTCTCTGACAATCTCAGTAAGGTTAACCATTTTGCTTCCCACTCCTCCAAATTCTTCTCCATACCCAGTGACCCTTACTTTGTTTACTCCCTCTTCCAAAACGTCCTTGACAAACCGATACCACTGTCCCATCGTTTGCTCCTAGCTTCCAGTACTTGGACCATTTACTGCCCTCAGAATTGAACAGACTTATTACAGCTTACAACAGTAAACTCCTCATCCACTCCGAATGCAACACTGCCTCTGGTCACGATTGTATCACCTACTGCCACCTCAGGGAATGCCCTCTCTCCTTCCTCGCCACTCTTGCCACCCTGTACAACACCATCCTCTCCACTGGCTTTTGCCCTAACCTGTAAAAGACCTCCTGCAACCTTTTGTTCCTTAAACCCATAAACCTCTTTCTGTCACCTCTTCCTATCGCTCTATGTGCCTCACCTCTGTGTTCAATAAGGTCTTTGAGTCCATCCTCTCCCACCATATCCATCAACACTTAATTCAACACCACTTCCTCCCCGTTATCCAGTGTGGTTTCTGGCCTTCCTTCTCTGCTGATGATCAGCTACTCAAACCTACCCATCTCCCCTCCCTCCAACTTAACTCCCATCACTCCACTATTTTTGTTTCCCTTGACTGCCAGAATGCCTACTATTGTGTGTGGCATTCCAGGCTCCTTTTCAGGCTCCAGATATATGCCCGTCCTTTCAACTTCCTCTCCCACCGTCCTTTCTATGTCACCATCCATAATACCAACTCCTGAACCAACTACCCTACCACAGGGCTCCATCCTTTCTCCTCTCCTTTATCCCTTGTACATGGCCAGAACAAACCCAGCCGTCCATCTCCTTCAATATACTGATGACGCCATCTTACTTGCCCTCTATCCTACCACTCAACGGTCACAGCACTCGGTCCAAACTCACCTACACTAGTTTAATGATGGGAGCAACCAATGATGCCTCGAAATCAATCATTCCAAAACCCAGGCAATCATAATAGGATGTAACATCCTCTCCTCCTGGCTCCTTGATTTCTACCTCACCGTTTATAACCATTATATCCTACTTACTGCCACCTTGAAATGTTTTGACCTCACCATCGACCATCACCTTACCCAGAATCCCCATCTCCTTACTATTCAACACAAAGCCCACACTAGACTCGACTTCGTGAAACTCCTGCCCAGCCAGACATGGAGATTGCATCGTTCCACCAGCCTCCATATCTACAAATCCTTGATCTACCCTATCCTCTGTTATGTGTTACCTGGATTTTCCACCCCTCCTAAATTCTATAAAGCCCTCAAAATCCTTGAACACCATGTGATCCACATCGCTTTTCGTATCTGTCTCCCATTCCCCATGAGCATCCTCTATGACCTCATCCCTTCCCCACATCTCCTCCTTTCCCTGTAACACATCCATATCCTCTACACCAACAACTGCCTCGATCCCCCTCACCTCCTGGTATCTCCTTTCCTCTCCACTCCTGACCTGCTGCTGTGACTCTATGATGTGTCCCACCCTCTCTCCATCTCCACACCCTCCACCTCCTGCCCCAAAGAAACTTACAGTGTCTCCCCATCCTGGATGATGTGCTTCACCCTGATATTTATCCTTCCTTCCAACTGTGACCTTCCTCTTCCATCCTCCCTGGGCTCCTTCTCCTTTCCCTCCCCCTCTGCTGTTTCCTTCCTCCTCACTTCTCCTTTCCCGGTCCTTGCTCTCGTTTCTGGATTGCTCCCTTCCTCACCCTTCCTGTCTCCTGCCTCTTGGTATGCTACCAGCTCCCCAGCCTTCCACACCTTCCAGTTCCCCCTACTCCACCGGCCCCTCCTCTCTCTCCTATTTCCTTCCTCTCTGGCGTCCCCTCTCTTGGTAGGTCCTTCCAGTTTTAACCTGGTCTTTCTGTGTCATGTTTTGGTGCTCGCTGTATGTGTTTCATAAGTGCATTGTACTTTAAGTGTCGTTGTTCCGTATGGCATCCATACTGTGAATACCGTTTTAATAGTTCTCTTTATACTGCAACATGATCTGACTGCAATCTCAAAGCCTCACAGAATATTCAGAATGCCGGGAAAACTTTAATAATCACAATAGTAAATCATTTCACATGCCAAAGAATATCCGTTGTGCTAACTATGTGTGCCTGCACCGAATCATAACTGAAGGGCAGTCAGTTCAGGTATTAATAATGCCTTTGGTGCTTTATTCACTTAATAAAAGGGCATCTTTAATAAAGGAATGGCTGAGGTTGTCTCACACAGCTGAATAATTTCTTCTCCTTTTCACTGCTGGTGTTCCGTCCTCAACGACCTTATCGTCAACGGCATGTTCACAGAATATTATTTATCCTTCAATTATTTGATGCTTACGATGAAGGAGACACTTGATCGTCTTCGCTCTCGCTCACATTACAAGAAGACTCCGTTGCCAGATTGCGGAGGTAGTGTCGTTTTCAGTAATACTCAACACAGAGGTAGTCAGTTTTAATTCTAGTGGCAGGTAACATTTTCAACACTGTAAACTGACATTGATACAATGCTTATCCTAATCACAATCCAGACCCCAGTGCCATGATTTGTAAGAGACCACTGTAATCTTATAAATGATGTAAATTCATTCTTGGTGGCGGGCCGCTGTGGTCGAGCGGTTCTAGGTGCTTCAGTCCGGAACCACGCTGCTGCTACGGTCACAGGTTCGAACCCTGCGTCGGGCATGGATGTCTGTGATGCCCTTAGGTTAGTTAGGTTTAAATAGTTCTAAGTCCTAGGGGACTGATGACCTCAGATGTTAAGTCCCATAGTGCTCAGAGCCATTTGAACCACTCTTGGTGTTTGACAGGAGACGGTTGCCAAATGTGACTAATTCTCACGAAAAAACTAATACGTACTGGCGTCATCACGTATGTCAGATTTCGACGAGGTAGACTGGTTGATGTTATCTGTCTGGTCTGGTACCACGAATACGAAATAACACTACAGAATGCTTATGATCATTCACTAAATTATAGTACTATTTATCCACTGTAACATACTGTAGTCGGCACGTCACATGAGAGCTTAATTAGAGATTGATAGGGTGACGACAAAATTCTGAAGGATCTAATTTTAGTTTCTGCACTGATAACACTAGTTTAGGTTTTCTGTTCTCTTAAAAGAGTCAAGACGAATCATAGAATGTCCAACAATATTACTGTCGCCTGATTCCTCTATCGTAATCGAAAAGGACCGAACTAATCCACAAAAGTTATGCTTCAAAGTAGATGACGAAGAGGAAATAATATAATTGCCCTCGGCGCAGTATATTCATTACATTATATATTTGGCTCTGAGCACTATGGGACTTAACAGCTATGGTCATCAGTCCCCTAGAACTTAGAACAACTTAAACCTAACTAACCTAAAGACAGCACACAACACCCAGCCATCACGAGGCAGAGAAAATCCCTGACCCCGCCGGGAATCGAACCCGGGAACCCGGGCGTGGTATTCATTACAGAAAAGAACTTAAGTTACTGGAATATTACACGTTGATGTACCAATACATTACAACTACTGCTCATCACGAGTCTGAATGCCGCCCAGTGACGTTGCGGGCACGTGAAACAGTAGGGAATGTTTGCAAGGGGGCAGAGACGAATGGAGAATCATTCTAGCGCCGATATGGGCCGCAAATAAGGGAAATCCAAAGAAATAAACGACACAAACAAAGGGAAGATTCTTATGGCGCCGCACTTGGCAATGATCATCTCGGAAATGGCGAAGAAAATCGGTTGTTCCTCTGCTAGTGCCCTGAGAAACTGTGAAAAGTGGTTGAAAGGCGGTGAAACTACGGGTACGCGACGAGGTATTGGATATTCATGGCACATCACTTAACGTGGAGGTCATAGGTTTACCCACTCTATAAAGTTCTATGGGCGGTGATCTGGGCCAGGTCTGATGACAGAGTATAATTCTGGTGTTCAGAAGCACACCGTTCACCGCACGTTGATGAATTCGGGACTACGCAGCAGACAAACACTACGCGCTAATGGTTCAAATGGCTCGGAGCACTATGGGACTTAACATCTGAGGTCATCAGTCCCCTATAACTTAGAACTACTTAAACCTAACTAACCTAAGGACATCACACACATCCATGCCCGAGGCAGGATTCGAACCTGCGACCGTAGCGGTCGCGCGGTTCCAGACTGTAGCGCCTAGAACCGCTAGGCCACCCCAGCCGGCCACTACATGCTCCCATGTTGACACAATGACACTGTCAATTACGACTGCAGTGGCGACATGATGGTCGAGGTTAGACAGTGGATCCATGGAATCGCATATTAGTATTTGCTATGGAGGACATTCATTTGGGCTTCCACGAGACCTGTGGCAGTAATCGAAGGTACCATGAGACCCTGTGGAGTATTGGCAACCTCTAAAGTACTTCTCGAATCCGTGCCACTCAGAATCCTTGCTGAGTGCTTCCCAAAGTTAGAGCAACACACTATTAAGCTGGTGGTCATGCTGTTTTGGCTCATCATTGAATGCGTGTTTGTACATAGCATGAGCTCTGTGACGCGTGCTTTATTTTTCGCGGTCTTTGATAAACATTTCGACTTCAGTTCTTTTCGCCGCACAGCAACCGACAGTTACGATGTCTCTCCACTAGAATGGCATTCGAATTAATGCGGAAAGTATTTTCTCTTTCAGGAATCTTGAAAATGTATCGTGTATTCCACCCAACTCAAAATTGTTCTTTGGTGAAGCGGACGGTATTTTTCCGTGATATCTTTGCGAAATGAGTAAAAGGAGCTAATAGAGCGCTGAGACCAAATGAACGTAATACGAAGAAGTAGTTTCAGAGTATACCGTAAATCTTACTGGCACAATTTGAACTTCATCAGGTTACAGATTAACACTTTTTAGTAGTAGCTAGGGAGGTGTAATCGTCAAACCACTTTATATTGATCAACAACGCAAATAGCATAAAGTTCTATGTTTAAATGGGAATTTGTGAAAACGGGTCAGAAAGACCACGTCGGCACTGCGATACGTTCATCTTATAGGGAATATATTCCGAAACTAATAACGCTGCATCCTCCCTTTGCTGGAGAGAATGTGCGACCAGCTATGAGATAATACAAATTAAAAAAAAGTAAAGGATATACAACTTAAGTCTTACCAAAACCTGTTCCAATGTTTTGATATAATTAGTTTCAGTGCTAGAATTACGTAAGGAACTTATAATTAACATTAACATTAACATTAATTTTTTTAATTAACATTAGGGGACAAGAAAGGAGCCTCCACGAAGAGTATGCGGATGCAATACACATACTCGGGCGTCCCCTGGGCGGTTGTATACCGGCTGATCCTTTCACTCCAGAAGCAACATGACAATCCTACAGAAAAGGACCTTATCAGGCCCAGCACTGACGATTATCTCTGTAAATATTGAAGGCCTGTCTGCATGCAAAGAACGTCTACTACAAGACCTCTGTCAGAAAGAGAAATGTGACGTCCTGTGTCTACAAGAAACTCACAGAGATAGCACACTCAAAAGACCCAAGACAAACGGCATGCGACTAGTAGCTGAAAGGTCACACCGACAGTATGGCAGCGCAATCTTTACCAGGCCAAACATACAGATCCTTTCAAGCAGTATAAACGACATCAATGATACTGAAGTGCTAACCATTGAACTTAGTGACTGCACTGTTACATCAGTGTACAAACCACCAACTGTGGACTTTTCCAGCTCCAACGTAAACAATTTTAGTAAAGACAGAATTCATTTTGTAATCGGTGATTTTAACAGCCACAGTACGCAGTGGGGCTACCAAGAAGACGACGACAATGGCACGGCTGTGATCTGCTGAGCCGAGCTAAACAACCTAAAACTGATACATGACAATAAAATGCCTGCTTCCTACAACAGTGGCAGATGGGGGAGAGGTTATAACCTGGACCTCATCTTCGTTAGCCATCAAGTAACGTCCCAATGCTCAAAAGGAGTTTGCTCACCAATACCAAACACCCAGCACCGTCCAATAATGTGCCAGATCACATCTGTTGTTAAACCCCATAGCGCACCTTTTCGCCGTAGGTACAATTTTAAGAAAGCAGAATGGTCAACCTTTCAAAACCTCATGGAAGATTCTGTAAACAACCTACCACCTGAACCAAGATTCTATGACAATTTCGTGAAGGCTGTGCAATGGTGTTCCAAGCAATCGATCACTAGAGGATGCAGAAGCAATTATGTTGAAGGCCTTACGCCAGAATTAGAGGATCAGTTGCAGCAATACCTGACACTGTTTGACGCAAACCCTCTATCCGCGGAAACTATCACTGCGGGCGAGCAGCTAACCGAGTCACTAGCTAAAACCAGGAGAGAGAAATGGCTGAGGACAATAGGGGAATTGGACATGAAAAGGAGCAGTCAGAAAGCCTGGACACTCCTTAAACGTCTCAACAATGACCCGACTTTCTCTCCAGGACATGCTCCCGTCACAGCCGACCAAATAGCCCACCAGCTTCTCAAGAATGGGAAACCCGACACCAAAATCAGGAAGTCGGAGACCAAAATAGACAGGATTGAACACCAAGAAAATTCAACTCTGGCCACCCCTCTCACAATGGCAGATCTGGACAAAGCCATAGCGAAATGCAAGCTAAGGAAGGCCCCGGGCCTGGACGGGATTTTTGTTGAACAGATTAAACACTTTGGTCCCAACGTTAAACAATGACTACTGAAACTGTTTAACAATTGCATGGAAACAGGTCAGATTCCCACAACCTGGAGGAAGGCTAAAGTTATTGCCATTTTAAAACCAGGCAAAAATGCTGATGACCCCAGAAATTTCCGACCCGTATCACTTCTCTGCCATATCTTTAAAATCTTTGAAAGAATACTCCTGGATCGCCTCTCCAGTGCCGTAGAACCCTACCTAATCCCCCAACAAGCAGGTTTCCGCCCAAGGAAAAGCACTACATCTCACGCAGCTGATTGAAGACGGCTATGAGAACCGGAAAATAACCGGTGTAGCCTTTAAGGACTTGACAGCCGCATATGACACCGTCAACTTACGTCTGCTAATGAAGAAGCTGTATGCCATTACCAGGGACTTTAAATTCACATCCACAGTTAGAAGTCTGTTAGAGAACCGTAGGTTCTCTGTGGAATTCCAAGGGATGCATAGCAGGTGGCGGGCCCAGAAAAATGGTCTCCCTCAGGGCAGCGCACTGGCACCCTTACTTTTTAACATATACACCAACGATCAACCACTGCCAGCTGGTACGGATAACTATGTCTACGCCGATGACCGTGCTACGGCCGTACAGGGTGACTCCTTTGAGGATGTTGAGACAAAGCTCACGGATGCGCTAGACATGCTCTGTCAGTACTACGCCGACAATCAACTCAAGCCGAACCCTAGCAAAACACAAGTTTGCGCCTTCCATCTCTGTAACAAGCAGGCATCCCGTAAGCTGCGTGTCTTCTGGAAGGACACACTCCTCGAACACTGCGTTAACCCCAAATACCTAGGAGTAACCCTAGACAGGGCTCTGACGTATAAACAGCACTGTATTAACACCAAAATGAAGGTGAGCGGCAGAAATAATATTCTTCGGAAAATAACGAACTCCTCCTGGGGCGCAAAGCCAGAGGTAGTGAGGACCACAGCACTAGCAGTTTGCTTCCCAGCAGGCGAATATGCAAGCAGTGTCTGGTACAACTCTACCCACGCTAAACAGGTCGACATTGCTCTGAACGAGACCTGCAGGCTCGTCACTGTATAAAGGCACATTTGCATGCCGTGCGTGAGTTACCTCGGAAACGCGAAATCTTAATTAAATAATTAATCTGCGACAAATAAATAAAGCCTATGGCACAGAACTGCAGCGCTGTGACGCTGATAAAACAAAAACACAATTACGATACTCTTATGTTTCTTTAAGAAGGGAGGTCGAGGAGAATAGCTGAGGCTGGAAGCACGTATATTTTATTAACTGGCACACCGCCATATTTGATGTTATGTAAGAACACTGCGAGTTGCAATCTTACTAGGCACTCGATTCTGTAAAGAATTTATATTTATGAAAGTAAGTAGAATTATTTAACTGTAGGCTTATTCGTTGGATATATCTGATTTAACTAACAGTGTAAACTTTTTATGTTTAGTAGACAGTCACCTCTGTACGACGTATTGACATGGCTGGCAAATTATTCTAATATTGAGATTTAGATTTGAGTCCGCACCTACCGCAGCAGTCTTTGGAAACGATTTAAATACGAAGTCCGATTATTTAAGT
Organism: Schistocerca americana; assembly: GCF_021461395.2. NCBI lineage: Eukaryota > Metazoa > Arthropoda > Insecta > Orthoptera > Acrididae > Schistocerca > Schistocerca americana. The sequence goes on from NC_060130.1 coordinate 538,712,429, forward strand.
CTTATTTCACGGTCAACTACGAATAACATTACATTTACGAAAAAGCCATTGCCAAGCGTCTGATACCGAATAATTAAACGTCCACGTTCCAGATAAGCAAATATTAATTACATCCAATCACTATCATACATAATTAATAATGTAATATTTTATTTTATTTTATATTGGCGACTGCGTGTCGGACTTGTTATTTTGTCATTTGTTACGTTGTTGTCTTTGTTTCATGTGAAAAATCAACTTTCTGGACCTGGACGTGAATGTTTGAGAAATAACAAAAATCTGAAGATATTTTACAATTCTAAAATTTTGCGGGAAGACGCAATGAAGCTTCCATCAAAATAAGGTAAGACGCAGCATCTTTGCATTGGCAGGCTTGACCAGGCGCATAATTCAGTGTATTAGCTCTTTAGTAGATTCTGTAGTATTTCTTTCGCGCGTAGCAGTTTTCAGTAATAAATTTCATTCTCAGTGCTTTTCCTTAAACAATAACTTCTGCAACAATACCAATACACGAGTGTACAATATGGCCGGCTTCTGTACGATACGTTGTAACATGGCCAGCAGCCATTAAGAATAATCCGATATTCAGTTTACATTTTTAAATTAACTAACAGCCATTGTTGCTACGAGCGATTCATGTTCAACTGCATTTTATTTTAAAACCAGTGTCAAACTTTATTTTCTTGAAGCATACCATACCTGTTACATGGTCATAACTAGAAAACAGTACGCAAAGATGGAACAGCAAAGACATGCTAGTCAGACGCAATCCGACTCGGACGAGAGACAAATGTTAGAAAATGACTTTACGACAGCAACCGGTAGTGACGATTCATCAAATATTGACGCAAGTGTTAACGGAAATTTTGACAATAGGCCGTCCACCACAAAAATTTCAAAGTCTCAGTCAGAGCCCATGTTAATACATGACGTCACGTCTAATGACGCGGCGGGGGCAGAGACCTTGCAAACAGTAAACATTGCCAACATGTTACAAATGCTAATGAAACAAAACGCAGAAAATATGGCAACCTTAAGGATGCAGAACGCGGAAAACATGGCAACCTTAAGAATGCAGAACGTGGAAAACATGGCAACCTTAAAGGCACAAAATGAACAGTTAAAGACACAAAATGACGAAATTAAATCTGATCTCATAGCAATCAAGACAGGTAGTGACACTTTGTGTAAACGTGTGGAACTTATAGACGCCACACTGACCAAACAGATGACTGAGCTCAGTACGAAATTTTCCAAGCTTAATACGATACAAGAAAAGACTACAAATGACGTAGCACTTTTACAGACACAATTAAAAAACCTTAATGTCACGTGTGAAGCTCTTACTGAACAAATTCAAACATATCCTTCAGTACACGACAACCTTGAAAAACGAATTACTGACGTGCAGAATAAATTTGACGATGTTGAACAACACCTGACTGACATCTTACAATCTGATGCCACAGCTCATTTTCAAAATATTAATAAAGAATTTCATGATTGGGTAGAGAACAAAGACAAACATTTTGATAGATGCATACGTGAAAATTTACCAACAATTGTGCACGACTCCATAGCGGAATACATCACTAATAACAAACAGCTGATTAGTGACGTAGTACAATCCGTCACTGCACCCATGAGACAATTCACCGATCAATCACAGTCTGAATGTAACGAAAATATCAGTCAAAATGTACAGTTCAGAAACCAATATACATTCGAGTATGACGCACACATACCGCACACGACAAACACACAAGAACAAAACACACCACGACTACAACACATACCACGTCGTGCAACCACAAACACAAGCTATTATCATGGTAAACCACAGCAACATTATCGTAATTACTCGCCAGCTGAACATTGCAGTAATTACAGTGGAACAAATCCATATCATAATGCAAAGGAAGAAGAAAGCTTAATAAAACACAGGCAATTTCAGGCTTTTATCCCAGAAAAACGAACCATTCATCCGGTGATTTTTCTTAAATCTTTTAGTAACGCATTTCCACGCACTTGGAGTGACCGGAAAAAGATTTCATATATTGTCGGTTACATCCAAGGTGATGCAGCTGTCTGTACATCCAAGGTGATGCAGCTGTCTGGGCATACAGTCAAGCTGACGTATGTACCACGTACAGTGAGTTTGAGCGTGCCTTTCTGAACAAATTCTGGTCGCAATCCGTCCAGGAGCGACTCAGAAGACAAATTTTAGAACCTGAAACTTTTAACAGTAAAAATGGTAACTTACGCAGATATTTTGAAAAATACTTGAACATGGGACATTTTTTGGACGAACCAATCGCAACACGTGATATACTCCGTGCGTTGAAGGCCAAATTGCCTTTCAACATTAAAGAAAAACTCTTACATATTCCGGATGACGATCCAGATTATTTTTTAACAGCTTTAGATTCGGTTGACATGTTACTAGAAGATCAGCGCTTCGCGCGGCAAAACAGCAGCCACAATGTTTATACTAGTGGTATGCAAAACATGCAGGCTCGCCAACTCAATTCTGGCGCGCCCACAGTTGGATACGCGGTACAGCAAAAACAGCAAACTCACATGCCGTCTCAATACGGAAATCAAAATCAACACGCGTATTCCAATACAAACAACAGTTACAACAGTAATAACACTCCATGCGGCAATCCATACAAAAGGCACCGCGGTAATAACAACAACGGTAACAACGGATACAAATGTAACAACAAAAAAACAAACAGAAATAGAAATAATAATAACTACGAGCCAAGACAGCATCAAGGCTGGACTCGTAGCGATCAATACTTTCATTCAAACACTGCTTTACCACAGCAGCCACCAGGACAAAATTGGAGCATACCTTACGACCGACAGGTAAGTTATAATGCGCAACAGCAACAACAACCGCAAAAGTTTGGAGATCACAACAGGCAATATCCGAATAAGAATATAATAGAAATGACACCTGATACACAACCTCAATCTGTGTCAGTACCTAATACAAATGCTAATCCAACAAACTAGAAACAGTCACTTCTATGCCCCGTGTCGTGGCTGAAAAATTCTTGGGGGGCGACTTCAATGTTAATCATTTATTTGACACCACAATTGAACAACAAAATATTGATATGCCTAATAATTCTAAACAAAAACTACCTGTTTTATTTATAAGATACAACCACAATGACAATATATCAGATGAACTTTTGCAAGACAGTACACAATGTCGTTCAAACACAAATGAAATTGTTTTAGCATCTACTACTGGTGTAGTAGGTGGGATTCCAACTACTATTATCTTAGATACAGGTGCAGCTGTGAGCGTTTTGTCTTTTAATTTCTATAGAAAGATGTGTGAATTGGAGCCTGTGCCTGAGTTTCCCGCCCAAAACTGTAAAATAACTACTGCTCTAGGTAATAAGTCATGTAGGGTTACGAAGCAAGTTTTTGTAAACATTAAAATAGGTAATGGAACCGTACAATGGCCATTCCTGGTTGTACAAAACCTTGTGACAAATTGCATATTAGAAATAGATATTATGAGCGAGAAGGACTGCATTATAGACTTCTCCAAAGGTAAATGTATTTTAAATGATAAAGGCAGTGTAATTATTATTGATTTGGACAGGAGAACTCTAAAGCATGACAAACACTGTACAGGATACAAGGTTCAGTTAGTACTTGACAATGACATTCAAGACATGCAAACACACTCATCTGACACAGAGCTAATGGACTTCAAAACATTGCTTGATCATAAGATAAATGAAGCTACAGCTCTCGGTGTACATGAACGTATAAAACTACAGAAAGTGTTATCCAAATATTTACAAGCTTTTACCAAACGATTAGGTGTTATCAACACGTATGTGTACAAGGTTGAAGTTAAGCCTCACAAGATCTTCTACCACAAGACATATAACGTACCGTTATCTCAACGACCTGCTGTGTGACAAGAATTAAAACAAATGTTAGACTGGAAGGTCATTGAACCATCCACCTCACCTTACTGTAGTCCTCTACTTGTTGTCAAAAAATCAAATGGTAGCATTAGGCTAGTGTTAGACGCACGAGCAATTAATGAAATAATTTTACCGGTTCACACAAAACCTGAAAATTTAGAAGAGCAATTACAGAAATTTCTAGATGCAAAATATTTTTCCACAATAGATCTCGCTAATTCATTTTGGCAAGTAGGTATCACTCCTGATTCTCGGAAATATACTGCATTTATGTTCGGGGGGCGAACCTATCAGTTTTGTGTTCTACCCTTCGGATTGAATGTCAGTTCTGGGGTATTCATTACAGCCCTGGATACCGTGCTTGGCGATGATTTAGTTGAGACAGTCACACACTATGTAGATGATATACTGATAGCTACACAGTCTTGGAATGAACACGTTGACACACTTCAAAGAATTTTAGAAAAATTTGCACAAGCTGGAGTCACAGCCAATCTTAGAAAATCAAAATTTGGTTGCAGTGAGATAAAATATTTAGGACATATCATTAATTCACAGGGCATACGTCCTGATCCCAGTAAATTAGATGCTATCAGAAACTTTCCTAGCCCTCGAACTAAAAAGCAGTTAAAATCATTCCTTGGGCTATGTTCATTTTTCAGACGTTTTTTACGACAAACACTTTTGAACAGTAAACATCTGCTAAATCTACGCAGAAAGAATCAAGTTTGGATCTGGTCGGAACAGTGCCAGAATGACTGTAATACAATTAAACATGCTTTAGTGAGTGCAAACATATTGAGCCATCCAGATTTCAATTTAGATTTTTGTATGACTTGTGACGCTTCACGTACTGGCTTGGGCTGTTGCTTATTTCAAGTTGTAAAGAATAAAGAAAAGGAACAGGTAAGAATTATTGGGTTTGCAAGTCGTACTCTAACTGAATGTGAGCGTACATACTCCACTACTGAGTTGGAAACACTTTCCATAGTCTGGGCATTCAAGAAATTCAATTATTATTTATTTGGAAAACATACAGTAATTTATACCGATCACCAGGCCCTACATTTTTGTTAACTTGCAAACTTGTACATCCTAGACTATCACGATGGGCAGTTACTCTTCAGAACTACTCTTTTGAAATTAAGTACATAAAAGGTAAAGACAACACCATTGCCGACGCTTTGTCTAGACTTCCACAAGGTATGAATGAAACCAACAGTGACTTAGAAAATATAAATGACTACAGGATTCTCTTAATGCAAGACAAGCAGTATCACCAATATTATATTGATATGTGCAGAAACATGGCTAAATTACAAAAATCTGATCCTCACTGGTATAAGATAATAACATTACTGGTAGAAAAACACAATCATCTTTTGACTTGGTATTACAAGTTACACAATGATGTGTTATTTTATCGCCGACATCCAAATGCTACTAACTGGTGTGTATGCATTCCCAAAGAGTCTGAACGTAATTTTATTTGGCACACACATTTAGTTTGGGGTCATTATGGGACGAAAAAGTGTTTGGCAAAGCTCAGCACATACTGTCATTTTAGCAATATGAGAAGAAAAATTTACAGGGAACTGAAAACATGTGTCATATGTCAAAAATCAAAACCTCAGAATTTATCCACAAAAACAGATTTACATTCTATTTTACCGAGTAAACCCCTGGAAATTCTGTGTACTGACATCAGTGGACCGCATCCAGCAAGCTCTGGAGGCGTCAAATATATCTTAGCTTTTTACGATATATTTTCTAAACATGTAAAACTTTATGCTTTAAAATCCGCCACTGCAAATGCTATAATACGAAGATTCTCAAGTGATTACCTGACGCACGTGGGAAAACCTAAAGCAATTCTGTCAGATAATGCAGCATACTACTCTGGGTACAAATGGAGAAATTTCTTGAAGGACAATAACATTAAAAGTATATTTATTTCAAGGTTTAGTCCACAATGTAACGCGACTGAGAGACTTTTCCGAGAACTAAACCGATTCATGAGGACCTATATTTCATCAAAACATACTAATTGGGTGTCCTACCTAAGTCTTTTCGAAGACGTACACAATAACTTAAATATTTACAATACAAATTACACACCTAACGAGATCATGTTCAATTGCAAACAGAACGATCAATGGATAGAACCATTACCTAAGTTATCAGACAAGGAAATCACACCTGAACAGAAATTAAAAGAAGTATTGACTACACTGACACATCACGCACAGATACGAAACAAACATCACATAAACATAATAAAAAGAAAACAAAAATTCAAGGTAGGAATGCTTGTACTACTTCGTACTCATCATAAATCTGTAGCACTCAAACGACGCAATGCTAAGTGGCGTCTGCTATATGAAGGACCTTATATAATTGTTAACATACCGCATCCTGGTGCGTATCTGTTACAACATCCTAGAACTAACAAAATTATTGGGCTATACGCACACCGAGATCTTAGAGCATTTCATGCTAAATAATGTCAAAGTCATACCCATGAAAACATTGCTAAGCAACTCGCAGAACTCTGTTTGCTACAACACAGATAATAAATAGTATAGAAATTTTCATTTCAGCGGTTCCAGTGACGCAGTTGAAGACAAAAGAACTTTTCTTTCAACGCCGCGGCACCACCGAGAAGACTGAATATTAAAGTAAAATTTATGATTACGTAGCAGTGAATGATATATTAATTTTTCACGGAACATTTGTGACTGTAGGTACCACTGACTTGGTATGACACCTGACGAACCGACAGACGTCATCTGTGAAGCGATCTTTTACTTCGAGAAATAGATTAGACGCACATCTCTCAGCAAGAAAAGCATCTACCAGTAGCCAAGGCCACACAGACACTATACACACACGCACAAAACGCGAGGAATCGAACAGTTTTCCGTCTCTTATTATTTTGAATATTTATTGAGTAGTGAAAACGCCTGGTCTTGCCTACTGATCTAATGAATATTGTGTCTAACCTATCTTAATTTCAGATGACATCACAAAAAAAAAAACATCGATAAAATCCCAGCAAAACCGTTAAAGAGAACGTAAATATCTGCAATTCATGTAATCAAATGTGACATAATGTAATAATTTATAGCTATGTAATGATGATGTAAACATGTTTATGTGTAACTGTATTATGTTTATGCTAAGAAAATATGTGACGTGTATATGTATGATTACTTGTGTGTTTTTTTTAACTGATGTATAATGTAACTGTTACTATGTGAAAATTTGAACGATAACGAGTGCCAAAATGTAAAAAAAAAAAAAACTTAAAAAAAATTGCATAGTGAACGACTGTTCACGGACATTAACGTACATTACTAAGTCTGCAACTACGCAGAAACCTATGTGAAAGATACTGTTAATGACATTCATCATGCATCGTACCTTTGTAAACGCGATGAACGATTTATTTGATAAGTAACTACGAACATTTAGGTGAGCTATATTTAGCACAAAAAAAACTGAAAATGTGAATTGCGTAATTGGTGCATCGTCTAGTGACATTACTACAGTATCTAACTTCAAGATGTTAACTGGATTAAATGGTCACAACGTGCCTGTCCAGAAAACAACACGACGAGTGGAAGAATTTTGGTTGGAACTTCAGGGAATGGAATGTTCTCGAAATGTGACGGACACACTTACCTGGACTGTCCAAGGATCGACGCCAGCTATGTGCCGTCCGAGGTTCTGCAACCAAGCTTCCACGGAATGTCGAAAACGAACTGCATATGGACCAATTACTCGACGGGTCACGTCTGATCTGTAATAAACAATGCTTTTTGTCACAACGAACTGCATCACAACGACTATAATGGAAATAGGAAATGGACATGCTTATGTATCAATCACGTTGTTATACAGCGATGTTACTGTGACGACACTAAGCTGTGAAAAATTATTGTGCAGCAGATGAATATAAACTGTAATAACGACACGATGTGTATAGGTCAACGCACCTGAAACAAAAGGACATTTTTCTTTGAAGCATTTCAATGCAGTACTGTGTAACTAAGAACATTCAACAATCTAAAGTTGTATTGTATTATAACAAATATTGTAATTTTAAGACTAAGTTACCTGTCATAGAATGTAGTCTTCATATGCAATCTTGGTGGAATATTTTCTTTGTGCAACGACTAAGAAATGCGCGCGCACACGAACAATATGAACTGCAATACTGTGCCGCGTGATATAAATTTACGATATAACGGCAGTGCCGGAGTCACACAGACGCTTCTGCGCATGCGCGCACTCTATTTTGCCAACATAAGAACTTTTACGGCGCACGCGCGTCATTCAAATTTTGTATATAATATACAGTATAATGTAAGTCATGTAAATAGTTGTAGATAACTTAGATTTTCTTGTGCCTTTAGGTGAATTGCTCGCCTGCAGGTGTGTCCTTTCGCCTCGCAATTCAGGGGGCAATATAAAGGCACATTTGCATGCCGTGCGTGAGTTACCTCGGAAACGCGAAATCTTAATTAAATAATTAATCTGCGACAAATAAATAAAGCCTATGGCACAGAACTGCAGCGCTGTGACGCTGATAAAACAAAAACACAATTACGATACTCTTATGTTTCTTTAAGAAGGGAGGTCGAGGAGAATAGCTGAGGCTGGAAGCACGTATATTTTATTAACTGGCACACCGCCATATTTGATGTTATGTAAGAACACTGCGAGTTGCAATCTTACTAGGCACTCGATTCTGTAAAGAATTTATATTTATGAAAGTAAGTAGAATTATTTAACTGTAGGCTTATTCGTTGAATATATCTGATTTAACTAACTGTGTAAACTTTTTATGTTTAGTAGACAGTCACCTCTGTACGACGTATTGACATGGCTGGCAAATTATTCTAATATTGAGATTTAGATTTGAGTCCGCATCTACCGCAGCAGTCTTTGGAAACGATTTAAATACGAAGTCCGATTATTTGAGTCTTATTTCACGGTCAACTACGAATAACATTACATTTACGAAAAAGCCATTGTCAAGCGTCTGATACCGAATAATTAAACGTCCACGTTCCAGATAAGCAAATATTAATTACATCCAATCACTATCATACACAATTAATAATTAATATTTTATTTTATTTATATTATAACTGGATGTCTGAAACCGACGCCAACAGACAAGCTCTACCGTCTTGCTGGGATTGCACCTCCTGCAGTGCAAAGAGAAGCGGCAGCCTATAGTGAAAGAGCGAGGGCTGAGATGGCAGAGAGCCACCCCCTCCACAAAACTCAGCCAGCCACCAAACGCTTGAAATCTAGACGCAGTTTTCTCAGAGCAACCGAAGATTTTAGCGACCAACCTGGATCTAGGGTAGAGAGATGGAAGCGGTCGGGAGAAGGGCACTGGATGGAACCAAAGGAAGAATTGGCACCAGGTTACGATGAGGATTGGGTGGTCTGGAGATCACTAAACAGGCTACGCACCAACACTGCACGGTCAAGAGATAACCTTCTGAAGTGGGGATATTCTATTACATCTAATCTCTGCGACTGTGGAGAGGTGCAGACGACCCAGCACATGTATAACTGCCCTGAATGTCCTTCACACTGCACTTTAGAGGATCTGATGTTGGCAACCCCAAATGCTGTCGACGTAGCCCGCTTATGGGCCAAATGCCTATAACATTTTGTTTCTGTGCACACATATTTGTATATATATTTTATATATATTTTCATATGCCTGTAATTAATTTTTTTCTGTGTGCTATTCATCTTTTTTACATTCCTGTATCCATGGTGCTTCTGACACGAATAAAAAAAAATAAAAAAAATTAACATTAATGTTATGTTTCGCAGGCAGATACAGGGTCGAGTCTTATAACAAATTTCAGTTTTTAATTTTTAAGCTTTTGAATAGGGAAGATCAAACATCCCTCGTGCCAACAGAATATGTGTATGTAAACAGGGTCAAGATTTGCCTAACTTAATCCTGTTCAAATGGATGCAGATTGAAGTAGATATGTGAAAATGAAAAGGCATGCACAGGATGCACTACCGTCTTTCTTGTTGTTGTTGTTGTTGTTGTTGCTGAGGTTCTCCAGAGCCTTCAGGCTGTAGAGAACAACAACAACAACAACAACAACAATAAAAACGACAACAAAAATATTTAATAATCTGTGGAATTTCATGAGCTGATATGTTACTCATTCGATAGCAGCTTGCTAAATTGCTTAAACTGTAAACATGCCGAAGGAGAGTAATAAAAAAATTGTAGCGTCATTCTGGCAATCTATTATCTCTTGATATAACAGAGCATGTTTGCGCTATGATGAAGACAAAGACACATTCGGGAGGGGCAGGATTCAAATTTCCGTCCGACAATCCAAGTTCACATATCTCATGGTTTCCCTGAGCCGCGTAAGGTTTCTTTGAAACGCATACTACGGATGTAATCCCTCCTATTTGTCACATCAGAGCTTGTACTTCGTCTTTAATTAATCAGTCGCCTACGGGACTTAATTTCTTACATTCCGTCTTCCTCTTTCTCGTTTTCTTCAAATACTTTGTTTATTATGACCTGGAGGCCGTCAGGCTACGAATGCACTGTTTCAGTTGATGATAAGGGGCTAGAGTGAAGTCCCGCCACTTTACGTACGTGTGCGTGGCACTAGCGATAGCGAACACTAAAACGACTGGCGCGCTAGTCAAAGTTTCAATAAACAGTAGTCCCGCTCTGAAGTTACACGGATCTCTGCTAACTACATTCGTTAATCAGATTACATCTGTCTGTTCGGCAGCGCAGCCAATAACACTGTTTGCCACCACGGGTGTGCTGCTGTTACTATTCAATTCAAAAAACAAAAGAAGCACAAGTTATCCTAACCTTGACTCAGCTATACGTCCAGTGCCCCATAGCTCTGAAATACCTATCCCACAGCCACCTTCCAGTTTTGATTAATATCCGAGAGAGTTGGAGGACGAAGTTACATTACCTCCTCAGGGTGCCTCAAGCTCAGATTTTTCTTCAGACGAAGATGAAAGACCTCAATTATTTTCTCAAAGTGAGCTCACTGATCTAGTAAGAGATTTAGTTCTTTCAAAGGATGCAGCCAGACTGTTAGGTTCCAGATTAAAAAATAAAAACATTCTATCATCTGGCACCTCATTTTCATGGTACAGACACCGAGAAAAAGAATTTATCCAGTTTTTCTCAAAAGAAGGAAATTTAGTTTTTTCCAGTGATGTGGAAGGACTCATGCATTGCTTTGATATGCAGTATGATTCATCTGAATAGCGCCTATTCATTGATTCCTCCGAAACTAGTCTTAAAGTAGTATTATTGTACAATGGAAATGAATTTGCATTGCTTCCGATGGGACATTCTGTGCATATGGGCGAAAACTTGTAAGGTGTCAGGCAAATCCAACACCTTCCATGAACACCCTGACATGATAAGCAAATTCAGTAGTATGTCACATAGATCCGAATAAATAGTGAAATTAAATTAACCAAAGTAATACGAGTAACAAGTGAGCAAATGGAATACCACAGACTAACACAAGACGCTACAGTCGCAGGTTCGAATCCTGCCTCAGGCATGGATGTGTGTGATGTCCTTAGGTTGGTTAGGTTTAACTAGTTCTAAGTTATAGGGGGCTAATAACCTCAGCAGTTGAGTCCAATAGTGCTCAGAGCCATTTGAATTTTAACTAACACAAGAATGCCTAAATGCATGTCATACCTTCCCACCGTGAGACAGACGCAGTTCCGAGGGGAGAAACGAGAACAGAAGCCGACAGTAGAACCGTGTTAAGCTGGAAGGCCCTACAATAAGGGACAGACGGAGACCCACGTCGCCAGCTAACCGCTAGGACCACCCCCAGTCCATGTTAAAAGCTAGAGCCCTCCAGAAGAACAGTATAGACCTTACAATAACACAAAAAGGGCCACCCCAGTTGTAAGTTTTAGCGTGAGACTTTTTCGCGTCTCTGTTACATCAGGACCACCCCCCAGCCCATGTTAAAAGATAGAGCGCTCCAGAAGAACAGTATAGATCTTACGATAACACTAAAAGGACCACACCAGCTGCAAGTTTTAGCGTGAGACTTTTTCGCGTCTCTGTTACGTTAGAAGAGAGTTGCTTCCGAGACAGCGAGGTGAGCGGAGCTGTGCTGCCCACCGCCCCCTGATGAACATCGACAAGGTAATGAACGCACGCGATGCCGCATAACAGCGCATAAAGCTTCACTCAGAACTGCAGAAGTCTCATCTGTTACACCCCCTTTTTGCGTAATACTAGTGTCGATCGTCAATTAAAGGTCATGGTGTTCACATTTGCCACTTGAAGTAAAAATCTGAAACGTGATGATTTTTCTGTTATATAGTTATTGAGAAGCCACATCAGCCACTGTAATTTACGACAAGTTAGATAAGTAATTAAAGATAATTGAGGGTCACTGTAGACCATTTTAATAGTTTTCTCTCTTGTGAAACTTAATTTAAACCTAGATTATAGATGTGATATGGCATAGGTCATCCTTCGATGCATTGTAGAACTTGGAAACCCACTCAGGGAATATTCGTTCACATTTTTGTTGAATGCAGTTGGTTTTTATCATTCTGTATTAAAACATTTCCTTTTATCAATAGTGCAATTTATAAACAATGTTTTGTGAGTAGAATAAAATTTCCAGTGGTAAACTTAACTGCTTTTTCGACGTTATTTTACCAGCTAACTAAAAATAGGAAAGCCTTGAACCCCTTCCACTAAATTTAGTTCGTATTAAGATTCTCTTACAGGTAGTGCAGTGGAGCTGACGCTGAAATAATTAAGTGTTTGGATATATCATCGCTTGTCTCACTGAACTCTTCTGACCTCTACATGTCATGTGTGGTCTGGCGTCTCCTTACCAGCAACATGTCCCAGGTTCAAATTAGTCAATTCCCTAAAAAACACGCTCAGAGCATCGTTGCGTGGAAGTGGTAGGGAGACACAATATAGAACAAACAGACACCACGCAGAATGTTAGAAAATGGCGACCCTGCCAGGATGGTAAAATACCGTGATTGAAGGTCGACCACATGCCTAACTAGGTCAGGAAAATATCCTGTTAAAAAATTTTCGTAATAAAAATTTTTTTTTTGAAAGGCATAAATAGTTGAAAACAGTAGTTGCAGCGATAGATAGTGAGACATTATAGCAGAGACAATAGCATATTTAAGTTACGAATTTTAAAAATTGTTAGTAATAAGTTTTCTCCTCAATTCAAGCGCGCAGGTGGCGGATACATCGTTGACAAGTTGGTTCTGACCCAACAAGTAAGTGAATGGATTGTCAGTCTTGGGTATAATAAGTGTCAAGTAGTGTGTGCAAAAAGTTTATGAAACGCGTGAGATCGTATGAGCGCATGTTGACTCGAAGTAGGGCGCGTGAATTGCTTTTAAAACAGAAAATAAGGGATTCGGAAAGATTAGCAATGGCAAATCGAGACCTTGATCGAATTGAGGTAGAGACCTAGCATGAAAATGGACAGAGAATAGAGGACAGTACAACAGACGATGCAGTATCGCGAGAAATAGGACATATAACGCACCACAACGAGGATAATGTATGTCAAGGCATAGAAAACGTAAGTCAGCATACGACAGAGGAGCAGGAAAGTAGAGAGACAGTCGATGAGGATTCTAACTTGCGTCTTGAATACGTAGAACCCATAGTACAAGTAATCAGAGCTCCCTTACCACAGAGTACAAGGAATGCGAGCAGAAACGTGTCACAGCACGGTACAATGCAATCGGTTGCGAACCAACACGTGGGCGAAAACACAGAGCGCAGGACGGCGGAAGAAAACGCAATAGGACCCACCAATCTGGCAGAATTATTACAACAAATTACGGAAACCATGACAAGGCAAAATAAAGACATAGCGAACCAAATTCAAATTCAGATTGCAGAAACCACGAGACAAATGCGTGAGATTAAAGAACAAAACAAAAAAATTCAGTTACACCTAAGTCGTATTGAAGACGAGGCAAAAGAATCTCGAGAAGTGATAGGAAACTTAATAACAGGTCACAATCAATTGACAACAGACATTGACAAGATACAGGCGGACGTACAAACATTGCATAATGACATTCAGGACGAGATCAAAACATTACGTAACAACACAGAGGGAGAATTCAAAAAACTAGAGAAACAGATAAGCGTAATTACTAGACAAGCAGCAGGTACAGCGCGTAAAATTGTTGAAAACAGTGTGTTACACAAACGTATCACAAAAGCAGCGCTGAAAAGATATGATAACCGCATAGCCAAAATAGAAGCGCAAACGAAGCGACAATTTCATAAATTGCGAACAGAGTTGTTGCAAACCATTGAAGAGCGTAATGAACAGGATCGAACAAGCACAGAGTCTGCAACCACATCCGTATCTGTAACAGCACCGGAAAAACAAGCAATTAACGAAGATATTACGCACTTGCGATTCCAATCACAGGCGGAAAGTAACACACGTGAAATCAGACAGCCTGCACAGCAACAAACACTTTTCGAAATTCTTGATGAACAAACGGCACCACAAACACATGCAGAACCACAAATGTATGTTTCAAGACAGTTTGAATCGTGCAATGAAGCGGCATGGTTAGCCGGACAAGATACCCAACCAATACGTGACAATGGAAAGCCAGGTCGCGAAGAGTACAGTGCAATGCATTCAGCTACACGTTCACAACCAATGGAAGAAAATTATTGCGTACCACTCCAACGATACTACGCAAGGGTAGGCGAAAGTTACAGTGGACAATATCCAATGGATCTACCACAACCGGAAAGAACGACGGGAGAGATGATCAGAAACAAAAGTGGCGAAGAATCGCGAATTTCATATGGAACTATGACGAAGTGCGACAACGATCATTTCCTCAGAGTCAGAAAATTTCAACACTTTCGAGAAGGAAACTCATTACATCCACGAACTTTTATTGATCAATTCCGAGTAGGATTACCAGAACACTGGACGCTAGCACACAAATTAGACTTTATATGTGCACACATGTCAGGAACAGTCGCAGAAACCATGCAGAATGTTGCAGCGACATGCCGATCGTACGAAGATTTCAGAGAGACGTTTCTCTCACGATATTGGTCCAGCGAAGCACAGTACAGAGTGAAATACGAATTATTACAGAACCCATATTTTGAAAATTCAGGAGAGAAGAGTCCCGTGTAATTTTTCGAATTAATGGCAAAGAAAAATCAATGCTTGGATGTACCATACAGTGACGGAGAGTTGATTAAATTATGCGCGATGAAGTAACCATTGAAATACTAGCAATCCTTAGTAGGTCGCGGAGGCAATGACGTCGAAGCATTTAAAGGTATTCTAAGGGAACTAGAGTTCATATTTTCGGAAGATGACGGAAGAAAAAGACGAAGCGCACGTGAAAACGCAAGCAAAAAGCAGTGGAATCCACAAGACACAGTACGAAGAAACAATAATTACGAACCATGTGATAACTTCGCACCAAGAAACGACAATAGATTTCAACAAAGAACCAGTTATGGATTTAGAAGAGAATATGGCAATAACTATAATTCACTCAGGAACGGCAACAACTATTTCAGAGGGAATAACGACAACCGGAACGGGTACTGGAGAACCAATAGACCGACAAATTATCAACAAAGAAACCACTATCAACAAGCTGAACGAGAAAAGAGAAAACAGATAGAAGAGGTGGAGGTAAGACCACCAAATCCCGATAAACGTTCGAATTAACAGCTAAGCGCCCATGCCAAAGAGAATGACGCATCGACCCAGGACAATTGCAGCACCTTGAACAGAGAAGTAAAAATCTTATCACGAGAAGAGAAGAAGGAAGAAACAAATCCGCAGGGACCAGATGAAAACGAAGACAAGAAAATAACAATATCGTGTTGGGACGAAATTAATTGGGAGAATACTGACGAGGAAGATGAATTACCAGAGGCATGCACAACGAATGTAGGAGGAAAGGACGAAGTAACGAGTATTGCAGAGCTATTTGGGATGGAAACCAGGGAAAGCGAATTCAATGAGGATAATGCGTAGTCGACAGAAGTTGAAAATAAGCTACGAGTGGGCACACAACCCAACGTATATAATGAAGGAAGTTATGAAGCGATAATTAGAGCATTTAGATGCGATTATGTGGAAGTAGCGACGAAGATGGAGAAGATAGCCTAGAATGAGGAAAAAGTAGAGGATGTTGAAGAAAGCGTAAATGAAGGAAGAAATAGAGAAGAGGAAATAAAAGAGAGAAAAGTAGCAGTCGAAGCTTATCCTACAGAAAGTTCGAATTCACAAGGGAAATTCCTGAAAAGACTCATGTATTATTCAGTAGAGGATTCGTTGATGCAAGAAGAAGAAGAACAGAACCAACCCTTTCAAATTCAATCAATTGTGAAGGCCATGGTAGAACATATCCCAGTCAATATTGTAATTGATAGCGGAAGTGAACTGACTGCGATCTCAGAAAATTTATTCATGCAGTGTAATGCCAATGAGGAATTGCCAGTTCTGAAAACACATAAGATTAAAGTAAGAGGTCCTATTAGAAACAATGTGGCGGAAGTTACGAGACAAACAAGGTTAACTCTTTCGTGTCAAGGTCAAAAGATCGAAGCCAACTTCGTGATTATACCTAAACTAACTGTAGACTTGATTATAGGTGCAGATTTTTTAAATGAGAGACGAGCGATAATAGATATGGGGAAAGGTAGCGTAACATTCAGGAATGTCACACTTCTCTTTGAGCAGAAGCTAAAATTAGAAGAAATACCAGCCATAAACAAACAATTAAGAATGATGCTAGATAAAGAGGATGAGGAATTAGAATGGTATGCACAAAAGGGGTATTTTTACCTAAGACTGGCAGTATTAAACACTTTCAATACAAGTTTGTAGATTAATTTTATTACTGGTAAATAATCAGCACAATATTTCAAGATTATGTTGCAGGTAAGATCATCAGAGAAAGAAGAATGAAGTGAGAGGAAGGTGGGAAAAAGAAAGTAGTTTCAATAAAAACAAAACTAAAATAACACCAATAGTATCATAGATTAAGGTGAAGGGATAAAGCGTAGATAGTCTAACAGCATGAAATACTAAAATGCTATACACCACGACACTACACAAAAAATAAAAAAACGAATTTGAGGATTTTTGTAGAAGTTAAGTCTCAAACTATCTTAGAATTGTAAAATGGAAAGGGCGCCAAAATTTGTAAAGCTTTTTAAGAAGGCGTAAAACAATGTAGGGACTAGACATATGTTAGATGATTGTAAGTAAAACTTTTTGTAAGAACCATTGTAAAAACTCCAACAAAGACCAGATGCAACGACCCACAAGTTGCAACGCGAGAAGTACCAAGAAAGAAAAGGGCGTAATTAGCAAGACACGATTCCTACAGGGCAGAAGGGTCGAGATAAGGGAAAGGACAGCGAGACCAACAGAGGGTAGCTGAAGTGGGCAGTAAATCTGCTGAACCACAGGGTGGCAAACCCTGCTGGGACAGAAGACAGAACCACAGAGTGGCGGAACATGGAAAGGACCGGTACAGGGACTGACAAGCAAACACCGGACTTTCACCACTCATAAACCCCGGGACGCCCTGACTCAGCAGAGCGAGCAAAAAATGGCCCGACGAGAAGACCGCTTGGCAAGCCACCACTGGCAAAAAAAATGTGTAAAAGTCACACTACCGCTATTAAACAGCACGCTCATGCACAAAACTGAAGAAAACGTCCACAAAGTAGAAATGACATATCCAAACAATTTATCAAACTGTTACTAAGAGGAGAACTTCAAAGCAACTAGTTATCAATAAATATTTCCGTATCCTGCCCAGAGAAGAACAAAGAAGCAAGTAAGAAGCAGAGAAAAAGCAGGAAGAACAGAAGTTGAAGATTCGCAAGATTGAGACCAAGAAAGAAAATGGGTGAAGAATAGACGACATACCTTCCCAAGTCCCTATCCTATTGTAAACTAGTCGTCTGTGAAGTATTACAACGAAAAACGACCGCTTTCAGCGACACATAACGATGCCTTTCATGCATACGAAGCCAATAAACCACGACATTCTGCACTCACAGCTCCATTCCATTATGAGACCTCCACAACAGCAACACACACTTACAAAGCCAACAAGGAATGACGAACGAAGCTGTACATCAAATACTTGCCCACATCCATCTCGCTCAAGTCCACCACCTTCGTACAAAAACATCGCCAACCTCATGCTTAAACATTCATAGGATTGTGTGAATGTGTGAAATCAAATTATGTGATGTAGGAATTGCGCAAAAGAAATGTGTGAAAAACTAAATAAGTTAAGCACACCAGACAGCTAATAAACTACAAAATAGCAGTCATTGACTATGGACTTAAGTAAAAAATAGACTATCGATAAAAATAAGTCATTAGTTCTGAAATGGACAGTATATAAAGAACAAAAGTAAGGCATAATAAACACTAAAACTATATGCTATTGATTTTCTCCTCATAAAAATAAAAGAATAACAATATTTTACTTATTTTCTCCTTATAAAAACAAAGAATAAAAAGTTGATGTGGAAGGACACATGCATTGCTTTGATATGCAGTATGACTCATCTGAATGGCGCCTATTCATTGATTCCTCCAAAACTAGTCTTAAAGTAGTATTATTGTACAATGGAAATGAATTTGCATTGCTTCCGATGGGACATTCTGTGCATATGGGCGAAAACTTGTAAGGTGTCAGGCAAATCCAACACCTTCCATGAAAACCCTGACATGATAAGCAAATCCAGTAGTATGTCACATAGCTCCGAATAAATCGTGAAATTAAATTAACCAAAGTAATACGAGTAACAAGTGAGCAAATGGAATACCACAGACTAACACAAGAATGCCTAAATGCATGTCATACCTTCCCACCGTGAGACAGACGCAGTTCCGAGGGGAAAAACGAGAACAGAAGCCGAGAGCAGAACCGTGTTAAGCTGGAAGGCCCTACGATAAGGGACACATGGAGACCCACGTCGCCAGCTAACCGCTAGGACCACCCCCAGTCCAAGTTAAAAGCTAGAGCCCTCCAGAAGAACAGTATAGATCTTAAGATAACACAAAAAGGGCCACCCCAGCCGCTAGTTTTACCGTGAGACTTTTTCGCGTCTCTGTAACATCAGGACCACCACCCAGCCCATGTTAAAAGATAGAGCCCTCCAGAAGAACAGTGTAGATCTTACGATAACACTAAAAAGACCACACCAGCTGCAAGTTTTTGCGTGAGACTTTTTCGCGTATCTGTTACATTGCAAACTTTAAAAATATTGCCCCACCACGAAAAGTATAGCGTTTCTCATTGGATAGACAGAATTTTTGTAGGCGGAGCTTAAGGTTAACATTGAGACCCTGATTGGTCAGATGAAAACACAGCCAGATAGTTTTTTTTTAAACCAACTTCGGTAAATTGTAGTAAGGAGAAGTTAGAAGAGAGTTGCTTCCGAGACGGCGAGGTGAGCGGAGCTGTGCTGCCCACCGCCCCCTGACGAACACCGACAAGGTAATGAATGCACGCGATGCCGCATAACAGCGAATAAAGCTTCACTCAGAACTGCAGAAGTCTCATCTGTTACACCCCCTTTTTGCGTAATACTAGTGTCGATCGTCAATTAAAGCGCATGGTGTTCACATTTGCCACTTGAAGTAAAAATCTGAAACGCGATGATTTTTCTGTTATATAGTTATTGAGAAGCCACATCAGCCACTGTAATTTACGACAAGTTAGATAAGTAATTAAAGATAATTGAGGGTCACTGTAGACCATTTTCATAGTTTTCTCTCTTGTGAAACTTAATTTAAACCTAGATTATAGATGTGATATGGCATAGGTCATCCTTCGATCCGTTGTAGAACTTGGAAACCCGCTCAGGGAATATTCGTTCACATTTTTGTTGAACGCAGTTGGTTTTTATCATCCTGTATTAAAACATTTCCTTTTATCAATAGTGCAATTTATAAACAATGTTTTGTAAGTAGAATAAAATTTCCAATGGTAAACTTAACTGCTTTTTCGACGTTATTTTACCAGCTAACTAAAAGTAGGAAAGCCTTGAACCCCTTCCACTAAATTTAGTTGGTATTAAGATTCTTTTACAGTTAGTGCAGTGGAGCTGACGCTGAAATAATTAAGTATTTGATTATATCATCGTTAGTCTCACTGAACTCTTCTGACCTCTACATGTCATGTGTGGTCTGGCGTCTCCTTACCAGCAGCAGGTCCCAGGTTTAAACTAGTCAATTCCCTAAAAAACACGCTCAGAGCGTCGTTGCGCGAAATTGGTAGGGATACACGATATAGAACAAACAGACACCACGCATAATGCTAGAAACTATAAGGATTTGGCCATTATCCGGGAAAAAATCAAATATCAGGACAATCAATGGATGGTTTGTGGGGACTTCAAAATACTCACGATGCTTTTGGGTCAGCAGGCAGGCTATACTAAATACTCATGCTTATTATGCTTGTGGGATAGTAGAGCCAGAGAACAGCACTGGACTAAACGTGATTGGCCATCGCGAGTAATTTTAAAACCTGGAGTGAAAAATGTTATCAATACTACTTTGGTACCACCAGAAAAGGTTTTGTTGCCCCCTGTCCATATCAAATTGGGATTGATGAAACAATTTGTAAAATCGCTGCAAAAGGATGGGGACTGTTTTAAATATCTATGTACAAAATTCTCGAAGCTGTCAGAAGCAAAGTTGAAAGAGGGAGTTTTTACTAGCCCCGACATAAGAAAACTTTTAAACGACACCCTCTTTGTGATAAGTATGAATGAGATGGAAAAAGAAGCCTGGGTAACGTTCAAGGATGTAGTGCGAAAGTTTTTGGGGAATACTAAGAATGCTGACTACAAAACCATTGTTCAACGGATGCTAGCAGCATACGAAGCTCAAAGTTACAAGATGAGCTTCAAGGTCCATTTTTTACACTCCCACAGAAACAGTTTTCCTGAAAACCTGGGGGGTTACAGTGAAGAACAGAGGGAGCGGTTTCACCAGGATGTCCATGATATCGAGAGACGGTACCAAGGAAGATGGGATGTCACTATGCTTGCTGACCACTGTTGGATGCTTAAGCGGGAAACTAAAGATGGAAATCGGAAAAGGACTCTGCGAAGTATCAAGGAAAAGAAGAAAAGGTTTCATAAAAAACATGGAAGTATAATATTGTTACTATATGTCTCAAAATAATGTTTCGTTGGTTGTAAAAAAATATTATGTTTGATAATTTTGAATAAACGAGTGCTTTCACCAATTTTTTGTGTTTGAATTTGTAAAAAAACTTTATGTGATAGAAAAAAATGGACATCACTTCTGAAATCAGCGCGTTCTAAAACATATAATTCAGTAAAAATATCTCATACAGCTGAGAAAAATTTTTTTTGCAGACCTGTGTAATCTATGGAGGATCCTAGCACGACTTGTTTGTCGCAGTGGACGACAGTATGAGGCTGTGGCCGAGCTGAAAACTGCAATTTGAATGGAGTGGACCTCATTCTCGGATGAAGAGATCACTGCCCTTATACAATAAATGCCGAAGAAGATTTTCCAAGTTACTAAAAACTATGGAGGTTCGGCTAAATACTAGGTCGTAGTTGTGATCTGTTTACTGTATACGTTAGGTTATTCTGACAATTCATAAGTGCCTTTATATTAGTTTCCACTCCTAAGTTTGAGTGCTCTTGAATGAACTGTGACAGAAGCCCGAACAACAGGGAATTGACGTACTAGGACTTGTACTGAAATTATGAAGAAGTGCACTGATATTGACTCTTCTCTAGCCGAAATCTAGATTCGCTTTACTGAAGCCTGAAAGGAAAAGACGACTGATTGCTGTGCTCCGTCATTTTCAGACTCCTAAGTTTGTCTTGTTGCTTTAAATTTTTGAAGTACTAATGCTAATGGGAAAATGAGAATGTATTTTGTTTTGCTTTTTTTTTGTAAACTATACGGGAAAATGCGTGCAATGCCAAATACATAAACAAACATATTTTTCCACAAATAACCACCTGCGTTTAACCAAATTTCCACGACCGTATAAGTGACCCGTTTTGTAGGCAACCTGCAGTTTCCCTATAAACAACAATTAAATCTTAATAGACTGTTACCGCTACGTGATCCATTGTGATTTTTGTCAAGATCTAACTAGCTATTACAACAATTTTATTGGACAAAACTTTATACATTTCACCGCCTTCGACATAGAAAAAGTCTATGACTGTGTACGGAATTCCTTTTCGAGCTACAGGCTCCGCCATATTGCATCCCTCCTATCTTATCGGCCATCCTTTGTTATTACTAACAATGCCAGTTCCCTCACCTTACATCCTAGTGTGAGTACGCTCCAAGGCTCCAAACTCTCCCCTCTCCTTTATCTCCACTATTCTGCTGGTACGCCCAAACCACCTTCCTTCAGTATGCTGGTTCACCGATTTCCTCTCCCTCTATCCTACTTGCCGGCCGGTGTGGCCGTGCGGTTAAAGGCGCTTCAGTCTGCAATCGCGTGACCGCTACGGTCGCAGGTTCGAATCCTGCCTCGGGCATGGATGTGTGTGATGTCGTTAGGCTAGTTAGGTTTAATTAGTTCTAAGTTCTAGGCTACTGATGACCTCAGAAGTTAAGTCGCATAGTGCTCAGAGCCATTTGAACCATTTTTCTATCCTACTCTTCAGACATCCCAGCGATCCGTCGAAATTCATCTCAAACAGGTTACTATCTGGTGTAACCCATGGCTCCTCAGGAGTAACCCCTACAAAACCCAAGCTATAATTATAGGACGAACCACCTGCACTTCTCGCCTCCATGACGTCTACCTTGTCATTTACGACCGTCCTATCTACTTAAACAATATACTAAAATACCTAGTACTAAACATCAACTAGTAACTAACATGGAACCCGGGTTATCGGGTTCGATTCCCGGCGGGGTCAGGGATTTTCTCTGCCTCGTGATGACTGGGTGTTCTGTGCTGTCCTTAGGTTAGTTAGGTTTAAGTAGTTCTAAGTTCTAGGGCACTGACGACCATAGATGTTAAGTCCCATAGTGCTCAGAGCCAACTAACATGGAAAACTCACTTAGGAACTATCCAACAGAATGCCGACAATAGACTAAAACTACTAACTGGCCGAACAAGGGGTTTGCACCACCCCACTGTCCTCCACGCCACGCCATCCTCTCCAATACACTAGACTCCAGTGGAAGACTCTGCAAGAGAGACGCTCAGTAGCTCGGTATGGGCTTTTGTTGAAGTTTCGAGAACATACCTTCACCGAGGAGTCAAGCAGTATATTGCTCCCTCCTACGTATATCTCGCGAAGAGACCATGAGGATAAAATCAGAGAGATTAGAGCCCACACAGAGGCATGCCGACAATCTTTCTTCCCACTAATAATACGAGACTGGAATAGAGGGGAGAACCGATAGAGGTACTCAAGGTACCCTCCACCACACACTGTCAGATGGCTTGCGGAGCATGGATGTAGATGTAGCATAGATATCCGCCCCATGTCAGTTCCATAAGTTCCTTCAGATTCTTGAACACTATGTTCTCCACCTCGCCTTCCGCATACATTTACTTTCCCCCACATTAATGTTTTTTCATATCATCAAATTTCCGCCTCTTCTCACTTACATCGAACACCATTGTACAACCTACAACATCCGCAGACTTGACTCTAACACTGGTACTCTGTCCCCTCTAATTTCAGATCCCAGTGCGCTGTCGTGAGTCCATTTAACACATGCACCAACCTTACACCCCTACACACTCCGCAATACACTCCCAAAAAAATTCAGCCGCCTACCTTTCCTAGGCCGTGAAATCCGTCCAGACATTTACCCATCCCAACAACTATAACTTCACCAGACTCATTCCATCTCCTCAGCGTTCCCTTTGTCTCCCCTCCTCATACACTCCTGGAAATGGAAAAAAGAACACATTGACACCGGTGTGTCAGACCCACCATACTTGCTCCGTACACTGCGAAAGGGCTGTACAAGCAATGATCACACGCACGGCACAGCGGACACACCAGGAACCGCGGTGTTGGCCGTCGAATGGCGCTATCTGCGCAGCATTTGTGCACCGCCGCCGTCAGTGTCAGCCAATTTGCCGTGGCATACGGAGCTCCATCGCAGTCTTTAACACTGGTAGCATGCCACGACAGCGTGGACGTGAACCGTATGTGCAGTTGACGGACTTTGAGCGAGGGCGTATAGTGGGCATGCGGGAGGCCGGGTGGACGTACCGCCGAATTGCTCAACACGTGGGGCGTGAGTTCTCCACAGTACATCGATGTTGTCGCCAGTGGTCGGCGGAAGGTGCACGTGCCCGTCGACCTGGGACCGGACCGCAGCGACGCACGGATGCACGCCAAGACCGTAGGATCCTACGCAGTGCCGTAGGGGACCGCACCGCCACTTCCCAGCAAATTAGGGACACTGTTGCTCCTGGGGTATCGGCGAGGACCATTCGCAACCGTCTCCATGAAGCTGGGCTACGGTCCCGCACACCGTTAGGCCGTCTTCCGCTCACGCCCCAACATCGTGCAGCCCGCCTCCAGTGGTGTCGCGACAGGCGTGAATGGAGGGACGAATGGAGACGTGTCGTCTTCAGCGATGAGAGTCGCTTCTGCCTTGGTGCCAATGATGGTCGTATGCGTGTTTGGCGCCGTGCAGGTGAGCGCCACAATCAGGACTGCATACGACCGAGTCACACAGGGCCAACACCCGGCATCATGGTGTGGGGAGCGATCTCCTACACTGGCCGTACACCACTGGTGATCGTCGAGGGGACACTGAATAGTGCACGGTACATCCAAACCGTCATCGAACCCATCGTTCTACCATTCCTAGACCGGCAAGGGAACTTGCTGTTCCAACAGGACAATGCACGTCCGCATGTATCCCGTGCCACCCAACGTGCTCTAGAAGGTGTAAGTCAACTACCCTGGCCAGCAAGATCTCCGGATCTGTCCCCTATTGAGCATGTTTGGGACTGGATGAAGCGTCGTCTCACGCGGTCTGCACGTCCAGCACGAACGCTGGTGCAACTGAGGCGCCGGGTGGAAATGGCATGGCAAGCCGTTCCACAGGACTACATCCAGCATCTCTACGATCGTCTCCATGGGAGAATAGCAGCCTGCATTGCTGCGAAAGGTGGATATACACTGTACTAGTGCCGACATTGTGCATGTTCTGTTGCCTGTGTCTATGTGCCTGTGGTTCTGTCAGTGTGATCATGTGATGTATCTGACCCCAGGACTGTGTCAATAAAGTTTCCCCTTCCTGGGACAATGAATTCACGGTGTTCTTATTTCAATTTCCAGGAGTGTATTTCCCTATCCCTTTTCCCATTCACCCTTCATTCCCTACATCCTTTTTCTCCCTCAAATTATGGTATTATCGATACCCCAACTCCATTGATACTATGCGTCAGTCCTCCATCCTTGTACCCCACTCCCCTACCCTCTTCAGCGTCCAACCTTCAGTAACAGGCAAACTTTGTACACTTTCCTTGCAGTTTTAGTGACAGTGAAGTGCCCATTTTAAGATCAGTGCTTAACATCGTTTTTAAATTTTCCCTTATTGTTTTTCGTTTTACATTTTATTATTACTGTTTTAAGTTCTAAATGAAGAAAGCCATGTTTCTTATACAAAAAAACATACATACATCTACAAACTTATTAATTTCCTTGTAAGTATCTCACCTTTATGGCAGTGTTTCTTTCGTCTCGTTTAGTTTTACTTGTCCTTTTTTTTAGAGTGGGTTGAATCTACCATTTACAGAACCCCCCCCCCCTCCTACAACCCAGACAAAGGGCCAGGGCGGATGAAATAACAAAAAAGAAAAATAATTTCATCGCATCATCCATGGAACATCCGAGACTGCAGCGAATGGTGTGTGCTAAGTCAGTGTGTAACATTCACAATAACGGTCCTGGTTCAGCTTCCCTGTGAAACAGCAAATATTACTTCAGAATCTGACGCTGACTTTCCATCCTGTTTAACACGCTGTCTCCTGGCCACCTCAGCATATTCATGTATGTCTTAATAAGTAGACGTCGGCTTAGTACCGAAACAAAAGTTCTTCTAAACTCTAGCAACACCGAAGGACAGGAAGTCGATTAGATAGAAACAGTAATACTCACCCACACCCGAATTCTTTAAAAAATAGATTCTCATCAGTAAAACAGCTTCAGATGCTTGATAACTTTTTGGATGGGTTAATGTGTTGCAAAGTTGAGGTTAAGCGTGCAAAGCTTTTATGGTTGAAGAAGCGAAACTCTAATTATACTTGTTTTTTAGTTTTGGATTATTCAGCCACAGACTAATCGGAAAAGTAATACTAAGTTTTCCATTCATTTCATCGTTTATGGTGCCATGTATCATGTATGTACAGTAATGTAATTTTGTAGGTACAGTCAGTGGTATACGTAGATACTGTCTGCAAAATGTGTTACTAATAGCGTTAGTAGTAGAGAAGTAATAAATTAATGCGTCATGCCTGATGCAGAAGTTTCACTGCACGAAAAGCGGAAATGTAGTAAGCGATAATTTTTTTCTTTTGTTTTTTAGAGGTGTCAGCGAGAAAAACTTTTTAAATTATTTTACATTATGTGTAAAGTTTGTTGGAAGTCGCTAAGTGCTCTCATTCTCAAATAGTGGACAAATGTAGTTTGGTAATTTTCACACCACGAATTACATTAACTCAAGGCGAATACACAGTTTCTAACTTTAATGCTTGATTTATTGTATTGAACCTGTAACGTAAGATTGTACCTCTCAATGAGTAAATTATGAGAGCATTTTAAATTTTTAAAGTCGGTCGATAATTATATGAAATACTGAAAATCAAATTTTTTGTTGCTTCTGGAAACCGTAAGATAGGCAACCTGCTGCGGGGACCGGGTCACCGTTTTAACTATTAGTAACATAGACACATTTTCGTTTGAAGAGTACCAAATTCTTTCAATATGAAAATGGAGAGGATTCTGCAGCTTGCCATAGTAAAAAAAAAGAGTTAATTTATATAAAACATAGAATCTATGAGAGATATAAGTTGTATATGAACTAAATTACCATGGCCAGCGTTACATACGATATGAATGACTCCGTGACGTGGCCTTTAGGAGCGGCTTCCTGTCGCAGTGCGACAGCTGGCTGAAACCTGCTGCAGGCAGCCGCCGCCCCTTCCAGTCCCAAACAGAGACGTAAGCATGCTTAATTAAGCACCAAGGGGCTACAACGAATCGACTTGTCGCCTCCCGTCGAAGCTTAATTAAGGGTGGCCAGCCGTCAAGCTTACGAAGCCATTTAATGAAGCACTTTTCACGTTCGCTCTCGACCTTTTCAAGGCGGGAAGCCTTTCTTACCACTAATTTAGGAAGTTGGCGGAAATTATTAACGTATTACGAAATTGAATCCGCGTTACCGCCGCTCCTATCGATAAACTTCATGCTAAATTAAACCTGATAACATTATTAATTTGTAACGTATGTTGTTACTGAGATTACTATTGCAGTATACGAGTGCAAACGATATCGTGGACAGAGAAACACAAAACGTCAAGGGGTTAGCATCGGGAGTTTCCCTAAACAGTGATGGATTAACTATAACTGAAGCTGTGTAAATTGATGTATAATATATTTGTTTTTGGATAGATTCCATCTTAAGCAAACACAGTTTTTTCTTCATTTCTGCCCAGAAACGCTTAGCTGAAGTTACAATATCATCAGTGGGTTTAAATAACAGGAAAAATTGCTTGCACTATCAGCACATATAGAATTTCAGTTTTTAATGAAAGTTGATGGTGTTAGGACAGCAACCAGCCACAAATTTACTTTCAGTTCCTTTATTCAAAGGGTACCGTTACCGGTTTCGAATCGTTGTGATTCATCCTCAGACGGTTTACACGCTTTCTTTATGACACGTGGTGTGTTTTTTACAGATTAATTGTCGTGAAACGTCGGTTTGGAGTGTGTGTTTTCATAACATTCGTCCAACAGATGTAAATGCATTTCCACTGCATTCTTATTGTTGCACACGTAAATTGTTCTTACTGAACACTTTCACTTTCAGTGAGAACAATTTACGTGTGCAACAATAAGAATGCAGTGGGAATGCATTTACCGGTAACGGTACCCTTTGAATAAAGGAACTGAAAGTAAATTTGTGGCTGGTTGCTGTCCTAACACCATCAACATTTGTCTTCAAACAACAGCCACGGTCGCCATCATATCATCATGTGACAAAATTGTATTTAATTAAAGTATTCAAAAAATGGTTGAAATGGCTCTAGGCACTATGGGAATGAACATCTGAGGTCATCAGTCCTCTAGACTTAGAACTACTTTAATATGACTAACCTAAGGACATCTCACACATCCATGCCCGAGGCAAGATTCGAACCTACGACCGCAGCAGCAGCGCGGTCCCGCACTGAAGCGCCTATAACCGCTCGGCCACAGCGGCCGGCAATTAAAGTATTCATAAATCTGAATAATACATGCAGTAGTTTCTGTGACTTTCTGTACTTTGAGTTATAGCTGCTTATCTTTCATAGTTTCTCGACTGCAACCGTAGAAAACTTAGTAAAGAAACACGTTTACTTTGTAAATTTACGACACTGTCTTTGCGTTATTTTATTGTATGAGAAAGTTAGCGTGTGTCCGTTCTTGTGTGTTTGTGTCTGTTTTCCACATGTTTCCACACTCTCTTCACTGCGAAACTATACTTTTAATTTTGCACTGTGTCACTGTTAATAAGATACGAAAAACAAGATGGCAAATAGCAACGTATACTGGGTGGGAGTTTTGAACATTGTCTAGGTTTCAGGTTTCGAGATGTGTATCTGACACACACTGTGTGTGTGTGTGTGTGTGTGTGTGTGTGTGTGTGTGTGTGTGTGTGGTTATGGGTGTGGGGAGGTTTTCATTACTGCCGTGTAGTATCCATGTACCTGGATAAATCATTACACTGTTATTGTGTGTGTTGTGCTTACATGAGAGTTCCTGCTGATATTTGTAGGTTCTTGGTGGCTGACTACGCTCGAACCGAGCTAGCTGACATGCACCTCATTTATGGGAATGCACGATGCAAAACTCGAGCAGCAGGTTCCTGTATACAGAACGAATTCCAGGGAGGAGGATACCAAATCGTGTCAAATTTCAAAGACTTGATGGCTGTCTTCTTGAAAACGACCACCTAGAACAGAGTGAGGGGTAACTGGTAGACCTCGCAGTGTGCTAACTGTTCAGTCTGAGGAAGCTATGTCACCTAGAACTGATGACACCCCCAGCACCAGCACACTATTTATGATTAATGAACTAAATACCTCCAACGACAATGTGTGGAACGTCCTCCACGAGACGGGCATTCATCTATCCACGTATGAAAAGGTACAGATCCTATCAGCTCATAACTTTCCCCAGCGCGCGTAATTCTGCCAAAGGTATCTGCACCAAACTCTAAACATCCCTGACTTCCAAATGTGTATTTTGGTTCCTGACGAGGCTGCCTTGGCATGGAAGAAATATTCTAAGCCACAGTAGCTGTTTCTAAGAGTTTAAATGTCCTAAGACAACTCGTGTATTCATTCAGCTACAGATTTACCATAAATATGTGGTCTGCGACTGTTCATGATCATCTCATTGGGCCATAACTTCTGCTTAACACGTTCGATGGAGGAAATTGCTGTATCTTTCAATGTGAAGGGCTATCGAAATTTTGGAAAATGTCCCGCTAATACTCAGGCAAAGATTATGGTTCCAGCATGATGAGGCTCCACCACACTTTGCTGTTGTTGTCAGAGAATATTTAGACAATGTTTCCCCATTTTTTGGAATGGAAGGGGAGGACAGCACCCTGGCTACCACGTTCTCTCGACGTCACTCCTATGGATTTCTTGTTGTGGGAGTGTGGCCGTGCGGTTAAAGGCGCTTCAGTCTGGAACCGCGTGACCGCTACGGTCGCAGGTTCGAATCCTGCCTCGGGCATGGATGTGTCTGATGTCCTTAGGTTAGTTAGGTTTAATTAGTTCTAAGTTCTAGGCGACTGATGACCTCAGCAGTTGAGTCGCATAGTGCTCAGAGCCATTTGAACCAATTTGTTGTGGGAGGCGAGGAGGGTGTGAAGCGTTTGGTGTATGAAACACCGACAGACACTCACTAACAGCTGGTTGCTATGATTCGTGAAACATCTTATTGTTTTGAACGTGTTAACAATCATTAGCACAGAGATGACACCTGTGTGTTAATATGAACAGACGACTAACATATCTAAAACGATATTCGTCACGCGGTAGTTTTAACATGGCCTCTGATCATCACCAGCGTCTAGACCTTCATGAACCCCTAACGGAGAACCGGTGCATCTGACCTGTGATGTTTCTGTCTCATGAAAATAATGTTTCTTTTTATCTTCTGTAAACATAAAAATATTGCATACGTAGTTTTTTACACCCTATTTACGTAAAATATTTACATGTAACTTTCAAAAAGTTATTATTTCATACGTTTATATTTCTTTTTCATGCTGATAGAACTCGTTTCGGGACTATGTTTGGGCTTCTCTCACAAGGAAAGGTTTTGCTCTCGAACAAACATATTCGTATGATATTTTGGTTACAGAACCATCACGTACCTCTTAGTGTAATGGTGTGTGTCGATTTTCTACAAGGCTCTCCGAACGTGCGCTAGATGTCACGCAGACTTCCTTTTAGAAGCCAAACGCAAATCAGATTCAATTGAGAACATTCAATAAAATTCTCAAAGCAATACTAATGACTAAAAAACGCACAGGGAAGAAAAGCAACTTGATCACGTGTCATAACTGTACATTCTACAATATCAATACTGAATGCCACGTCTATGACACTTTTGAAGTTGTCCGCAGGTTCGCCAATATTGCCGCTAGCGTTCGGCCAGAAGCATTGGTCTATATATTTATGCAGATAATTGACTGCAAATGACGAGTTCGTTTTAATGATAATGAATCTGCCATGCAGTTTTGGCTGCATCTTATTGAGACGTAGCTTAAGAAAGTCTATCATTCTTTTGGCATATACCTTATGTCCAGAGCTCGTGGTCTCATGGCAGCGTTCTCGCTTCCTGAGCACGGGGTCCTGGGTTCGGTTCCCGGCGGGGTCAGGGATTTTCACCTGCCGCGAGATGACCGGGTGTTGTTGTGTCGTCCTCATCATCGTCATTCATCCCCATTAAGGATGGAGGAAGGCAATGCCAAACCACCTCCGCTAGGTTCTTGCTTAGTACTGAGGTGCGAGTCTCCCGCATCGTCCCCTACGCTCTGTCAAGCAGTCTGGGACATCACCATCACATACTTTATATTGGCTGGAGAAATACGCATCCAGATGTTGTACATATCTTGTAGCTTTATGTGGAATAATTTTTAAAATTATATCTTTTCCTCCAGAGGCTTGTAGTAGCACTTGTTCATCCTGATGTCCAGACCAGGAGATACAAAATACTAATGACATTGTCGGCAAATGTGGATTCAAAACTGACAGAAAAAATTTTCTATTTTTTTCGTCATCTTCCCGCTCACACTTGCATCTACGAAGACATTTGGAGGGCACCGTTTTTCTATTTCCCTTGACACACAGTGTCCACACTTCCCATTTGGTTCTTGGAAGCATATACAGAGTTTGTCTGGCAATCATTCGTCATCTGATCTAGCAACATCGATTGAATGTTGCTTTGTGAACTGATTCAAACGTCGAGACAGTGTTTCTCTCCCCTTTCATAGATATCACTCTTTAGGAAGAAAGCTCATAATTGAACTGACCCTGATCACAGTTCCATACAGAACCTATTTGCATGTTTCCTGTCGTGATATCGCTTTGAAATCAGTAACAAATGTTTGAGCTCTTTGACTCATCTCTTCGACGTCCTTATATTTTCGTGCTTCGAGCATAGGCGAAAGTCCTTTTTCAAATGAGTAATAACTTCCACTGACGCTGGGAAGTTTGTACACCCGATATTTCTGCCTACGTCCAATGCCCAATGTTGTAAATGCTAATAATGAACGGAAGAACGGCAATCATGCGCTTCATCAAAGTTCGTCATTACAAATGGTTCAAATGGCTCTGAGCACTATTGGACTCAACTGCTGAGGTTAGTCCCCTAGAACTTAGAACTAGTTAAACCTAACTAACCTAAGGACATTACACACATCCATGCCCGAGGCAGGATTCGAACCTGTGACCGTAGTGGTCACGCGGTTCCAGACTGTAGCGCCTAGAACCGCTCGGCCACCCCGACCGGCTTCGTCATTACAGTTGTGTGACGATATAGAACAGAGCGTACGATTCCCTTTCAAAACTGTATTGCCTTCTCTTTTCTTTGCCACATAGTCTAGTACGATTTTAATGCTGCTTTCAGCCTTTAGTAGGATATCTTTTCAGGTGCTTGTCAAATGTGTTGGAACCTCTGACATAACGATCATCGCATGTGTTCTCTAGTGTGTTCTCATCAAACACGGTGATGACACTTTCGACTTTAGACTTTTCATCAGAAGAGGGATGGAATTAACTTTCACTGCTCCCATCACTTCTCGAACTTGACGTATCACTACTGCTTTCAGTGAGGTGTTCATTATCATCACTAGCATCATAATTATCCGTTTCTAACCTGTGATAAATTTTTTCCCTGTAAAACATATCAGAAAACATGCAAAAGATCATCATCTACACCCATACCACCAACATAAATAAGAGTTTGTCGTAACTTCATCTCAACCAATCGTCGACCCATCTGGCGCTTCACTACAAACATCACTTTATAAAATGTAGCTTCACATGCAAGCTACACCATCTCTACTTGTCTCGGCTGTTGTAGTGGCAGGCAAGGGTCGAATTCTGCATTGCATACTCAGTGGCCTCTAATGGACAACAGCAGGGGTTTGCGGATAAACGAATATCGCCAGTAGAACGCGAGATCTTTAAATGATCCGTCACGCCTATCCTTACCAGCTCCTCTTTGTTTTTATCTGTGCTGGCTTCGTTGTAATGCACACATGGGAATAATTCCGAAATAATATTCTTGCACCCTTTTTTGTTTTTAATTTTTGATGAGGCCATTTGCCCTATTATTCATCACGCTGTATTACCTGCAATCCACGTATAATAAATGTGCAGACTGCATTAGTAGATTAGTGTCTTATAATCACTCCTGAATATTGAAAAGATGGGATGTGGTTCTTAATATGGTGTGCGATCACCACAGAA
The DNA here is from genome assembly GCF_021461395.2 of Schistocerca americana. NCBI lineage: Eukaryota > Metazoa > Arthropoda > Insecta > Orthoptera > Acrididae > Schistocerca > Schistocerca americana. The sequence continues at coordinate 538,745,737 of NC_060130.1, forward strand.
GTAGGAGTGCTACAGGGGAGCCAGTGCATTTTGTTAGTGCGGGTTGCCTACATCAGGCGCATGTATGCACTCAGGGCCAAACCCATTGCTCTCCTTTGTTTGGCAGGTCCTTAACCTATTGTTCTCCTTAGATTGACAAGTCCTTAACCTATTGTTGTGTTAAGTGATTTTCCATGTCACCGCACTTAACCTATTGTTCCCCCACCCCTCTCACTCTCTACACCCCTCAGGAACCCACCCCCCTGCTGCTACAGGTACACTTTCAGGTCTGAATTGGCTCAAATGGCTCTGAGCACCATGCGACTCAACTGCTGAGGTTATCAGTCGCCTAGAACTTAGAAATAATTAAACCTAACTAACCTAAGGACAGCACACAACACCCAGCCATCACGAGGCAGAGAAAATCCCTGACCCCGCCGGGAATCGAACCCGGGAACCCGGGCGTGGGAAGCGAGAACGCTACCGCACGACCACGAGATGTGGGCTCAGGTCTGAATTAACCTATTGTTCTGTTAAGTGGTTTTTCCATGTCACTGCACTTAACCTAGTGTTCTTCCACCCCCTCCCACTACCCTCACCCCTCAGGAAACCTCCCCCTCACTGCTACAGGTGCACATTCAGGTCTGAGTTATTGGAATAGCCCCTATCACTACTATTAGTTTGCTTGATTACTTAATTAACCTCTTCCTCTCTGGTAGGGTTGCTATGTATGGAATATTGCTTAAACAATTTAGACAATGTATTGAATATATGGAAAGGGTATATTGTTTATTTATAAAAAATTCAGTTTGTGGGGGTTGGATTTCTCTAGCTCATCATTCTCTGCTGTTTGGAAACACCTAGGTATTGCAAGAAGCAATTAGATGGGGCAAACATGCTGTATAACCTAATGTTTGGCACTGTACTTTGGATGTCTTAACCTAATGTTTGGCCCTTTGTCGGCACATAACCTATTGTTCTGTTAAGTGGTGTTCCATGTCACCCTCATATCCTTAAACTATTGTACCGCCTTTGATGGCAAATTAAGTAATTAGTTATCTCCTCCCACAATTTTCTGGTACAGTTTTCGAATTTCACATGCTTTTGGACGCCATTTCTGGCGCATCCTTCTGTGACAACCACACCCTTAAACTATTATACTGCGTTTTACATAAAAATTATTCAAACTAACTTAGTGTTTTGCACTTAGCCTGCTTTTCTGCTCCATGTCACCCACTCACACACAGCTTCCCCTTAACTATTGTACCGCTAACACTACATTGATATAAAAAAAATGTATGCAAATTAATTAAATCAATATTCTACACATGTATGGGGCAGTTTTTTTTTTAATTCGCGGCATGCTATTGGTCTTAGAGTATTTTTCATCTGTATGAGGGGGGGGGGGGAGGCTTACCAGTTGGGTCTGATTCAAGGGATTGAGAAGGTCCAAAGTAAAACCGCAAGATTCGTGACTGGTAGATTTAATCATAGCGAGAGTGCTACAAATCTCATTGAAAGTTTGAAGTGGGCCACACTTGGAGATAGACAATGCACTAAACAGAGGGGGCTGCCCACTAAATTCCAAAATCCTATCTTCGCCGGGGATATAGAGCATATATTATTACCACCAACTTTAATATCGTGCAATGATCACCATTCAAAGATAACTGAAATTGCGGCTTGTATTGAGGCGTTCAGACAGTCGTCTTTCCCTCGAGCGATCCGTGAGTGGAACAGAGGGCGGGAATTGTAACTTTGGCGCGAATAGTGCCCTCCACCACACACCGCTTAGTAGCTAGTGGAGTATATATGTAGATGTTGATGTAGTTGCAATACAGTTTAAACAAAAGATTGCTAGTAAGAAACACATCCCGCCTCCCGACGCCCGACGCCCGACGCCAACGCTGGAGTCAGGGTGCATTGGCGGTCCCCACGAAGCTACGACGCGACCGTTCGGGTCCCACAAGGATGAGGCGCCAGCATCTCTTCCATACTTGTCACCTGAGAAATTCCTGTCGAAATACGTATTCACCTAGGTACCGTTGGTGGCGTGATGACGCATAGGGTCCAGTGGGGAGAGAGAGAGAGAGATGTTTCAATACTTCCCAGAATAGCACAGGATGCATTCCTGAGGTACAGCCCATCCTCACTTAACTTACCCATCAAACTGCCACTGCTACAGGTGTGGGAGCACCATACGCCCTTTTTTTCTGCAGACGAGACTATCAGTGGCAAAATTATTTTGCACAGATCGCTACATTGCACTGACAGTTAAACCCGCAAAACTTGCCTACAGATCACCAAACACATACAAGACTCACAAGAATATTGGAAGCCAGGAACAAATTTACCAGTTTAACTAAAATATTACGATTGCTGCTGCAGCCTGACACAGATTTATTCATAGGTAATGTCTCCTCTTGACAGCTGTGGTTCTACACTCCTGGAAATTGAAATAAGAACACCGTGAATTCATTGTCCCAGGAAGGGGAAACTTTATTGACACATTCCTGGGGTCAGATACATCACATGATCACACTGACAGAACCACAGGCACATAGACACAGGCAACAGAGCATGCACAATGTCGGCACTAGTACAGTGTATATCCACCTTTCGCAGCAATGCAGGCTGCTATTCTCCCATGGAGACGATCGTAGAGGTGCTGGATGTAGTCCTGTGGAACGGCTTGCCATGCCATTTCCACCTGGCGCCTCAGTTGGACCAGCGTTCGTGCTGGACGTGCAGACCGCGTGAGACGACGCTTCATCCAGTCCCAAACATGCTCAATGGGGGACAGATCCGGAGATCTTGCTGGCCAGGGTAGTTGACTTACACCTTCTAGAGCACGTTGGGTGGCACGGGATACATGCGGACGTGCATTATCCTGTTGTAACAGCAAGTCCCCTTGCCGGTCTAGGAATGGTAGAACGATGGGTTCGATGACGGTTTGGATGTACCGTGCACTATTCAGTGTCCCCAGTGGTGTACGGCCAGTGTAGGAGATCGCTCCCCACACCATGATGCCGGGTGTTGGCCCTGTGTGACTCGGTCGTATGCAGTCCTGATTGTGGCGCTCACCTGCACGGCGCCAAACACGCATACGACCATCATTGCCACCAAGGCAGAAGCGACTCTCATCGCTGAAGACGACACGTCTCCATTCGTCCCTCCATTCACGCCTGTCGCGACACCACTGGAGGCGGGCTGCACGATGTTGGGGCGTGAGCGGAAGACGGCCTAACGGTGTGCGGGACCGTAGCCCAGCTTCATGGAGACGGTTGCGAATGGTCCTCGCCGATACCCCAGGAGCAACAGTGTCCCTAATTTGCTGGGAAGTGGCGGTGCGGTCCCCTACGGCACTGCGTAGGATCCTACGGTCTTGGCGTGCATCCGTGCGTCGCTGCGGTCCGGTCCCAAGTCGACGGGCACGTGCACCTTCCGCCGACCACTGGCGACAACATCGATGTACTGTGGAGACCTCACGCCCCACGTGTTGAGCAATTCGGCGGTACGTCCACCCGGCCTCCCGCATGCCCACTATACGCCCTCGCTCAAAGTCCGTCAACTGCACATACGGTTCACGTCCACGCTGTCGCGGCATGCTACCAATGTTAAAGACTGCGATGGAGCTCCGTATGCCACGGCAAACTGGCTGACACTGACGGCGGCGGTGCACAAATGCTGCGCAGCTAGCGTCATTCGACGGCCAACACCGCGGTTCCTGGTGTGTCCGCTGTGCCGTGCGTGTGATCATTGCTTGTACAGCCCTCTCGCAGTGTCCGGAGCAAGTATGGTGGGTCTGACACACCGGTGTCAATGTGTTCTTTTTTCCATTTCCAGGAGTGTAGAACGAATCTCAGTATCTGTAGCGCACATAATTTTCCACGTAAAAAAAAAATCTTTCTCATACCCTCGCGGTTATCGATGTCCTGAATCTTTACGTCTCTCAAGATAGGACACACACTAATCTTCTGTCGTTATGCCACAACATAATCCACAGCAACTTTACGCTGCAATATATACACATTTTACACAAACAGTGCAGTTATCTTTTATATCTGTACAGCACTCGAAAAAAATATGCTATACCTACACTCACACAGGCTATATGTCTCTATACTCCTTAGTCCTAGAAAATTATCTGACAAGTCGTCGAATCAGTGCTTCTGGAAGGTGCTGCATCCCGCCAAGTTTCTGTCAAACAAGTATTATGAAGGACAGGTGTCCAGCACTATGTGATAATGAATACCACACCCACGCACGTAATGCTTGGAAAGGCGTCACCGACGCGGGTTGGTGTACTGTGTTCAATATCACTACCGACAGAACAACAAGGAAAATGCTAGGGTACGCTGGGGGGGGGGGGGGGGGATGCCGATGACGGGACGTATTATTACAGCCGTATTGCCTGTCCTGTTTGTACACTATGGCAGGTCCAGTTGAACACTTGCATTGCTATATTGTGCAGCTGTTTACGAAATGAATCTATCACCACGTACTTTCGGATATACTTCTCACTGCGTTGAAAACACAATTCACCAGTTCCAATCTCTCCTTCCATTACGACTAGACATACGCAATCTTTTTTTGTTTTTACGTGAATAGTAGTTTGATTACTTCCAACAAACGTATGTCTGAACATAAGCCACGGTACCTTCACGTTCAAGCAGCAGCATAACATTTCTGGCTACCAATTATAGGTGTATAAAAAAAATTATGGTAAATCCACACTTGTACCAGCTGGGTCTCATTTTCGCACTGCAAAAAAGTATCCAGCCATTACGTATTTGTCGATGAATAAATGGCGTAATTAGAATTTAAAAAAGCCCTACAGTATTTTTGGTCTATCAATTTCAACACTTCCACGAAAGATTTTGGTATTTTCGATAGTTGTAAATCCAGCCAACACTCGGTGGCGTATATAGTGAGCGCAAAATATACTAGAGTTTGTTCATTCGGAGTTAATTTTCACGGGCGGAGCAGGTGGGTGGAGAAACCGCAAGACTGTTTTAGTCTAAGCGTATTTTTAAGTTCATGTTGCTAAGCACCGTACCTGTTTAACACTTTGGAGCAGGAGTAGGATCGTCGTGTGACGGATATGTTGTTTCCACTGGCAAAATTGAGATTGTTACGAAAAACAAAAGAGCCTGTTAGAGCGTCATACAAAGATTTTGTTTGTTACATGTGCGAGTGACGTTGACTTAGTAATACAAACCTGTTTGGATCCTATAACGTGTGTGTGTGTGTGTGTGTGTGTGTGTGTGTGTGTGTGTGTTCGCGCGCGCGCGGAAGCTGAATTTTCTAAAAGGAATATCATGTTATGTCGAAACCTCCTATAGGCCCGATTGCAAAGAATGCTTTATTACAAGCGTGCAATAGACTTGTGTTTGTCTGTTTCAGCGCAATAGCTTTATGTAACTGAATAATGATGTTAGTTCTATATGATATGAGAGATTGTTTTGCAGAAGTTCTAGGCTTTAATAATCAAATTACTGAAGCTACAAAAAATCTCTTGGCAATAATTTACCAATTTTACTTTAGTAATAATGTCATGCCTACATGATCTACTTTTACCTTTTGACGCAACAGAGTGACAGTTTTGATGAATAGTTCACATTTTCATTAGGTGGTCTTCTTCTCCCTATCTTGCCTTTATACTAGCGTCTACAAGCTTAAGATTGGTCTTGTCCTTTTTATTTGCTTAGCTCTTTAGGTATTTTATTTTAGCTTCTATACTGTACATGAACATACACTTTAATTTTCATTGCTGGTTACAATAAAGGCCAGATGGACAAATGTATGTACCTCATACCACTAGAGTATGTTTGTAATGTTGTAGTATGCAGGTATCATTCCTAAGATTAGTGGATGTTTATTTGCATGATGTCATTAACCATATATTTCTAATTATGTTCTTTATTGTGACCTATATTTGTTTCGATTGTCTTAGCCTTGGAAGAACATATATAATTGGTTCTGTAATGGCTCTTGATTCTGTATTGGTACTAATTTCTATTTTCACACTAAATTGTTTGCACAGTCATTGAGTTTTACTATAGTGCCCAATTGCCTAGCAGTACATCCACAGTACAACTTGATAATTACCTGTGCTTAATTATAGTCTTTTACAATGCACTTATTATGGTTGTATATAGAGTGTTCTTAAACAACGGAATGACTATTTAATTTCATCTAATTCGAGATACAATTTTGCTTTGATGTTATGGTGTTGCTAAAGTAGCTGCTTTTATATTACTTTTAGACATGATGAGGATGAAGTGTATCTTCAAAACCGATGGCAATAAATTGATAATGAAATTATAGCTGATGGTATTGTTAGAAATTGCTTCTTATAAGTATCACACGTAAAAATATTGCATATGGGGTGTTTTTACTGCTGACTGAGGACAGTGTACTGAACAACATTAAATCAGTATTTACTTCATTAGAAGATTAATAATTACAGCTATTAGGAGTAGCATGTTTTTAGGTTTGTTTGAACCTCCAAGTATATACTGCAAGAGCATGCCATCAATGCTTATAACCCCCAGGGAAGCATGTCAGGTATTGAATTATGGACATGTGGCCTCAAAACAGCTATTCTATACTGACACGTGTAGTCCACTTAGTGGTGCAGTTACGACTATGCAGAAAACTTAAGGTAGTAAATCATGTGGGAAGACTGTTGGATGCAGAGAAAAAGCAACTAAAACATTGAAGTGAGAACATAAGGTACCAATGATCTCAATATCTGCAGTTACACACCAGAAAACCTTGTATACATACATACATGTTGGAGGATCCTTTTGCGACTCAACATATTGTGCAGCCACCAGATTGCCTACATCTCAGATGTCAACTTGCAGAGTGTTCATGTCCAGGAAGAGCACAATCAGTGGCTGGGCTCAACTGCGTTCATACTTGACTCCAAAACATCACTGAAAATGTCTACAAGGGGGAACAAAAGAAGAATTATACTTGATAACCATATCAGTCACACACATCAAGATACATATGGATGAGTACTTACAATCTCAAAATTCCCCCATTAACGGTGCTGGTCCAGCAAGTATCAACCAGCTGTCCCCCTCCTCCTGAGTCAGAGATAAGGAAATGTAGTGCATTGGTCCCATTAACAGTGACAGAACACTATCATCTCCAACAGAAAAATTATTAGCTTGCAGTTATACAATGAGCAAGTACATAGATGCAAAGTTTGCAGTACCTACTGGCATAAAAATGTGAGCGCTTGCCCGTTTCTCCATCAGAAGACCCAGAAAACCGATGCTTCGTAGCTATTCCTGCACCTGTCAGCTGTGTGAATAGGAGTTCAAGCTAACGTCTGCGGCTTAGTCAAATCCGACAAATGGGTTACTACCCCACCATATTTCCTCCCAGTCAGAGCAGAGGACACCAGTGCTGCAGAAGGTACAGACACGATGTCCCTGACACAATTGCTTCACAGAGTGAATATTGACACAGATGTATGTGCGACAAGCACTTCAGCCTCAGTGCACAGTTCTGGACAACACACTGTCTGTATCCATTATGTTTACACATGTATGCCTTCATACATCACTATACAAGAGTTAGTAACTTTTACCAGAGTTCTTAATGAACACAACGTATGTAACAGTTATATTTACGAACACTGCTGTGCATGATGTGATAATGCCGTAACAAATGCACTGTTTGCACCTGTTATACACTGAAGCGCCCAAGAAACTGGTATAGGCATGTGTATTCAAATACAGAGGTATGTAAACAGGCAGAATACGGCGCTACGGTCGCCAACGCCTATTAAGACAACAAGTGTCTGACGCAGTTGTGAGATCGGTTACTGCTGCTACAATGGCAAGTTATCAAGATTTAAGTGAGTTTGAACGTGTTGCTATCGTCGGCGAACGAGCGATGGGACACAGCATCTGCAAGGTAGCGATGAAGTGGGGATTTTCCTGTACGACCCTTTCATGACTGTAATGTGAATATCGTGAAACCGGTAAAACATCAAATCTCCGACATCGTTGCGGCTGGAAAAAGAGCCTGCAAGAACGGGACCAACGATAAATGAATAGAATCGTTCAGCGTGACAGAAGTCCACCCCTTCCGCAACCTGCTGCAGATTTAAATGCTGGGCCATCAACAAGTGTCAGCGTGCGAACTTTTCTATGAAACATCATCGATATGTACTTTCGGAGCCGAAGGCCCACTCGTGCACCCTTGATAACTGCATGACACAAAGCATTATGCCTCGCTTGTCCCTAGCATTTGACTGTTGGCTGGAAACATGTAGCGTGGTCTGACGAGTCTCGTTTCAAATTGTATCGAGCAAATGGACGTGTGTTGGTATGGAGACAACCTCATGAATCCATGGATTCTTCATGTCAGCAGGGGACTGTTCAAGCTGGTGGATGCTCTATAGTGGTGTGGAGCGCGTACTGTTGGAGTGGTATGGGACCCAAGATAGGTCTCGATACTATTCTGACAGGTGACTCGTAAGTAAGCATCCTGTCTGGTCACCTGCATCCATTCATGTCCATAGTGCATTCCGACGGATTTGGACAATTCCAGCAGGACAATGCGATAACCCACACGTCTAGAATTGGTACAGAGTGGCTCCAGAAACACTCTTCTGAGTTTAAACACATTCGCTGGCCACCATACTCCGCAGACATGAACATTATTGAGCATATCTGGGATGCCTTTCAACGTGCTGTTCAGAAGCGATCTCCATCCCTTCGTACTCTTACGGATTTATGGACAGCCTTGCAGGATTCACGGTGTCTATTCCCTCCAGCACTACTTCAGACATTAGTTGAATACATACCACGTCGTACTGAGGCACTTCTGCGTGCTCGCGGGGATCCTACATTATATTAGGCAGGTGTGCCATTTTCTTTGGCTCTTCAGTGTATTTATACACTTCACTTTGCATAAGGCAATAAATTCACTGTAATTATATATCTAGTGCATATATCTTTATTATTCGGGCTGCTATGTTTATAATTTAATCTACTACCTCGTTGTAGCTGAAGTGTGATTATGCTGCTAGAATGGGATGTTTGAGCACTGCTGCAGATTCATTGGCTGCGCATGCACATACTATTATTATTATTCAGATGGTTGCGCCAGAGCAGTTATGCATGCCATAAGACCTCCTTAAGCCAGCAAAGACTGTGTATATGTCTATAACTATGAAGAGATGTGGCAATAAGTGCACTTCAGATAATGTAAAATCACTTTCAATTTGGGCGACCAATAAACAATTATTTTTAAAAACTACACCTTTATCTTTATACACTTCATCCTCATACACCATCAGGTTTCATTGCGAGTGCAGCTAAGTATGTATTTTCATCCATACATGTTGTCCATGCAGTGGATCAAGTATGGGAGATGGAACTTGACACAGTACACTCACCTGCCACTGTTATTTTGAAACTGTACTCTTTCTCCATGTGCCTCTTTTCAGAGTTGCGTTCAGTCTTTACTTCCGTCTTATGGATGACAACATGCAGCCACATCAAACAGTGTAGATGGCGCAGTTCTCTGTTTTGATGCTCAATCAGATCATTCTGCAGACAGCTTTCACATGGTTTGGTGTGTTTTTCGTTATGTTAGCGTCAGTGTTTTCAGTGCATGGTAAGCATTCTATTGTAATATCCAAGCCTATATTTTATTCCAAACAATATTCACGACAGCAGTGTGTGTGGAAAGAGATTTAACTTTGATCGTTTTCTCGTGATACTGATAAAAGGCGTTTCATCGTTAGTAAAATAATAAATAATTACTGTCAACGACATAATTTAATATTTTGTAAAAAATTGTATCTGAGACAATACCCATGTAAGGAGATAATGAAAGTCTCAGTCTCTTGTTATCTATGATTTTTTTTTAATCCTTCTTCTTGTTCGAACTGTTGTACTGATAGGATGTGGTTGATGTCTCGTAACACAGAGGTGTATAAAAAACTGTACTGAAGTATGGTTATGTTGCTAACTGATATGAAAAATTGAGTTTATGTGTTACTGAAATGAATCTTCTTTGCCTGGAGTTTTATTTCATTGTAGTTCTCGTCGTATATAAATGTTAACTTTTCTGCTCAGCAACAAAAGAGCACAGCCATTAGCGCTATTGATCTACAATGCAGTTTATTAGTAAATGGTGAATATTAAGGTATTAACATTGAGAAATATTTTCAAATGTTAATGCATATAGCAAAGGTGCAAAAAGATTTTATATATACAGGGTGAGTCACCTAACGTTACCGCTGGATATATTTCGTAAACCACATCAAATACTGACGAATCGATTTCACAGACCGAACGTGAGGAGAGGGGCTAGTGTAAATGGTTAATACAAACCATAAAAAAATGCACGGAAGAATGTTTTTTAACACAAACCTACGTTTTTTTTAATGGAACCCCGTTAGTTTTGTTAGCACATCTGAACATATAAACAAATACGTAATCAGTACCGTTTGTTGCATTGTAAAATGTTAATTACATCCGGAGATATTGTAACCTAAAGTTGACGCATTAGTACCACTCTCCCGCTGTTCGATCGTGTGTATCGGAGAGCACCGAATTACGTAGGGATCCAAAGGGAACGGTGATGGACCTTAGGTACAGAAGAGACTGGAACAGCACATTACGTCCACATGCTAGCACCTTTTTATTGGTCTTTTTCACTGACGCACATGTACATTACCATGAGGGGTGAGGTACGCGTACACACGTGGTTTCCGTTTTCAATTACGGAGTGGAATAGAGTGTGTCCCAACATGTCAGGCCAATAGATGTTCAATGCGGTGGCCATCATTTGTTGCACACAATTGCAATCTCTGGCGTAATGAATGTCGTACACGCCGCAGTACATCTGGTGTAATGTCGCCGCAGGCTGCCACAATACGTTGTTTCATATCCTCTGGGGTTGCAAGCACATCACGGTACACATTCTCCTTTAACGTACCCCACAGAAAGAAGTCCAGAGGTGTAAGATCAGGAGAACGGGCTGGCCAATTTATGCGTCCTCCACGTCCTATGAAACGCCCGTCGAACATCCTATCAAGGGTCAGCCTAATGTTAACTGCGGAATGTGTAGGTGCACCATCATGCTGATACCACATACGTCGACGCGTTTCCAGTGGGACAATTTCGAGCAACGTTGGCAGATCAATTTGTAGAAACGCGATGTAAGTTGCAGCTGTCTGGGCCCCTGCAATGAAGTGAGGACGAATGAGGTGGTCGCCAATGATTCCGCACCATACATTTACAGTCCACGGTCGCTGTCGCTCTACCTGTCTGAGCCAGCGAGGATTGTCCACGGACCAGTAATGCACGTTCCGTAGATTCACTGCTCCGTGGTTTGTGAAACCCGCTTAATCGGTAAACAGGTAGAACTGCAACGCATTCTCTGTTAATGCCCATTGACAGAATTGCACTCGATGATTAAAGTCATCACCATGTAATTGCTGATGTAGCGACACATGAAACGGGTGAAAGCGGTGACGATTCAGTATGCGCATGACACTGCTTTGACTCAGTCCACCGGCTCTCGCAATGTCCCGCACACACCAACTGCACCCGCTTCTCCTGTGATGGGCCTGTTACGGACCCGTTTGCGTGCTACGACCATACCTGTTGCATACAGTTGGCGGTAGATGTTTTGCAATGTGCGGCACGTTGGATGCTCTCTGTCCGTGTACCGTTCTGCATACTCCCTGCAGGTTTCAGCTGAATTTCGTCGACACTCGCCATAGATGAGTATCATCTCCGCCTTTTCAGAGTTCGGATACACCATGATCACGGTTCCTACAACACTACGCTATCACAGACGTCTGGTAACACAGTGTACTACAGTTGGTCTGCGTGCGGAGACGAATGCAGAATAACAATAGCAGCAAGCGCTACATGCGAACACTGCGACAGCTAGACCAAACCACAACAGTGCACTACAGCCACACTCGTAAACACGGTCGTCATCGTAAACATGTCCCTGCAGATGCTGCTCGCCGACTGTGGCCCGTGTTTGTTATAACACGTAACTGAACGTCGGAGGTTTCAAGCGTCAACTTTTGGTTATAATATCTCCGGCTGTAATTAACATTTTACAATGCAACAAACGGCACCGATTACGTATTTGTTTATATGTTCAGATGTGCTAACAAAACTAACGTGGTTCCATTTAAAAAAACCTAGGTTTGTGTTAAAAAACATACTTCTGTGCATTTTTGTATGGTTTGTATTAACCGATTACACTAGCCCCTCTCCTCACGTTCGGTCTGTGGAATCAATTCGTCAGTATTTGATGTGGGTTACGAAATACATCCAGCGGTAACGTTAGGTGACTCACCCTGTATATATTATTTATTAGGCGCAAAACACAGTCTGAACCAGAATCGATAAGTGATTGTCTTATGTTAGCCGCCATCTTGGTGAAATATTGCAGTGGCAGTTTCAAATTTATTTTCTGTACAGACACAAATGTTGCTGGTCATAACTGCGGTAAGAATTGTGTATTGGTGGCCGAGAACCAATTAGGTTATGAATACATGAACTTCTATGAATGCAAACAGCATTTTACATATAAATCCTCATCTGTTGATGTATGAAGCCTCGTTATTTCGTAACAACTTTTAAGAAACATTTTGACAGGAAAATACATTAGTGTTGTGTACGTGTGAGAAAACTGTTCATTTTGCTTAAAGAAAAGTGTTGCCACCACGAGTAACAGTAGCGTTAGACTCCATAAATGATCTCCAACTGGCAAAGAGTCTTTTAAACAACAGCACTGAAATTACTTAAAATCATTACTCTTGTTTAGTTCAGATTACATATCATACATTTAGCTTGTTTTCTGGCTGTATATGATACCTTTTGTGAATGAACTTGGTGCCATTTACACTACTTGACAGACAACATTGCTATACGTTCCCGGGTGGAAATTTCTTTAACAAAAAAACGATTAATAGCCGGGAAAAGTTGTGATTAACTAAAACCTCCTGTTACATTAATAATAAGTAACTAGTTTTATTGTAATCTTCCTGAACTTGTATAACACTACACGCAAATATACGTCACGGCACACTATGAATAATACCGTGCCCTTTCACCTCTGGCTCATCTCAGCGCAGAAGAACTTAAATGTTTATTTTGCTTCAGAGAATTATGGTGTTGAGATATCTGTCTGCCACTGTGGTTTGCCAAACTGTTGTTCTGTCTCGAGTAGGCAGGTCACAGCGGTACACTGTGAATGTGCTAGGCATGTCAAAGAGCGTGGTAATATGGGTGCTACAACGACATCAGGAAACAAGCCTTATCATGCTTGTGCACGTCAGCGTCATGGTTATTGCACTATACCATGAGAGGATGACACTGTTGGTGGCAGGCAGTCTGAGACCAACGATCAATAGACAGACTCTAGCCAGTCACCATGCTGCTACTACTGGTCAAGTGATGTCAGTGCAGACAGTTCAGCGATGGGAGTGGAAATCACACATTCGCCTGTACAAATCACCGAAGGCATCCCAGATGACTCGTGCACATTGTACGGCCGGGCTGCAATTTTCCAGACAGCATGTATAGTGGGGTATGGAGTGTTGGTGATGTGTTCTCTTCACAGATGGGTCACATATCTCCGGGCCGGCCGAAGTGGCCGTGCGGTTAAAGGCGCTGCAGTCTGGAACCGCAAGACCGCGACGGTCGCAGGTTCGAATCCTGCCTCGGGCATGGATGTTTGTGATGTCCTTAGGTTAGTTAGGTTTAACTAGTTCTAAGTTCTAGGGGACTAATGACCTCAGCAGTTGAGTCCCATAGTGCTCAGAGCCATTTTTGAACATATCTCCGGTGATGGACATGATAACCAGATCTGTGTTTGTCATCACGATGAGGAGGCGAGGAATCAGCCAGACGTCATTTCCCAACAGAGCACATTCAAGGGGAGGATCTGCCATGATTTGGGGAGTTATCAGACTGTACAGGAAAATGCCCCTCACTGTTCTGCCACTTCCAACACTGAACATCCAGCACTCCTAGAATGAGTTCGTTGAACATCCATCATTCTGGAGGCTGCAGTATTTGGACCACACTTCATGTTGATGCAGGGGAATGTTTGGCCTCAAATCACCCAGACTGTCTCATTGTGCAGCGGGCATTCTAATGATCTAATAGTCTGCCAACAGCCCTGACTTATAGCCAACTGTACTTGTGTGGGAATTCGAGGGTGGAAGGCTAAAGGGCATACATCCCCAGCCATGAACAGTTGAGGAATTGCCGGATGCGTTACAAAACAGCGGGAACAACATCCCACAGGTCTACATCAAGTCACTGACCCTAAACTGTAGTCACTGATGCTAGGCTGTCATTAATGTTAGAGTTGGTGTTACCTATAACTGAAAATTCATTCAAACCATTAAAGAATGATTAAAATTAGAATGTGTAACTTTCTTTGTAATAAAACCTTTTGATCAGGATCAAAACAAAACAGCCAAGTGGTTCTACACCTCTCCACTAGTGTTCGCTGGCCTTAAGCGAAATCTCAGAAGTGTCGAGGGGGCTGCCTACACTTGCTGGCACCAAGCAATTGATAAATGGTTGCCTCAGTACAGTGGTCAACAAAAGTGTGAGAGTGACACTGTGGGTGTTACCGAAATGATGGGGGAGGGGGGGGGAGGTCTTACAGGGAATCGATGCTGTCTTATTCATGCTCCTGCGTGTAACAGTGTCGCACCTCCCCGTGCATAAACCACAGGAGGACACGAAGAAGGAGGCATGAAAAAGCATATACAACTTTTTCTGCTTTCGGAACGCATTCATAGTTCGTCGAATGGTTTTATACAGTCCCTAGTGGTTTCACACTGTATTCCAGAGCAAAAACTTCAGTTCTTAGACATAGGCTAAATCGTCCTGGGAGAGGGGGATGCTGTCAGCAGCGTCCAAAGTTCTGAGGAATATTGTTCTGTTGCACATCAAAGTGTAAACTGTCGTTTTCAAGCACGAAACATGGGAAAATGTATGCCCCAAGGGAAGGAGTGATTCCATTTATGACACCTCCAAAGCCCTATTCATGTCGATTCTGTGAGGCTCTGTGTCTGAAATGTGTTCCTTGGCCACCAGTATGTATACTGATTTATTTCAATGCTGGGAGTCGCGTTTCTAATATCCGTCACAGAGGCGGTAAGAGTAGGGGGGAGATGTGGGTAAAAGGAGGTGTGACGACCTTTCCACGGAGTGGCAAGTCCACGAAGGCGTTATGCAGAATTGTAGTGAAATATGGTGCCAGTATGACATCTTTAACCCGTCTTACACCACAAATGGTCTTCCGAACTCTGGCATTTTTTTCCCGTGTGTCGACACCTTGTTGTTTGAAGCGTCACCGACACCGAGGGTGACGTCACAGGGTACCACGCTTTTACACCATCACAGAGTTTGGCTACTGGCACTTTGGAGCGGGTCTTCGAACTTTGAAATGGAAGAAAATAATGAAGTTCCTGAAAGCTGATCCTTTAATTTTGCTGCCCAGTTCAGTAAAAGTGTAATTCTAATACCAGCTATCATCGATTTAAGACAATTATTTTTTTTAGTTCATACTTTGTCTTGCAATTTGCTTTATACTTTAGAACTTGAATTTACGATACTAGATTAGTTATCTTTCCATTAACTGTTTCTCTTATTCATATGTCATTAATCATAATAGTGACATTAATGTGACCACGTGTCAAGTCTTAATAACGACCTTTTGCACTGCCGACCGTTACGAGACGTGCAGAAACAGATTCAGTTAGCTTCTGGAAGGTATCGACAGAAATGTGGAGCCATGTTGATTCCAGTGCCATGGTCAGCTGTGCTAGGTTTCTCAGTTGAGGATCCATGGCTATCCACTACAAACAAAAATCGATAAAATATAAAAAAAATTCACAAGAAAGATTACGAAATCAAACAATAAAGCATGATTATTTATTTAAGGAAGGAAAGTGGTTCATTTGCTAGCACAGAATACCAAAGCACAATTTCACGAACAAACACGTGGTAACGGCTGTCAACCATGCACAAAGAAAAACTCATTCAAACCTGCACAAAACACAGTGGTATTTTTTTTTTTTTAATATGGCTACCAGAAGTTAAAACCATGCGCACTGCTCATAATCAGTTACACGATTGATTCAGGACTCTAGTCATTCTCATAGACCCACTTGGCCTCGTGTACACAATCACAAAGTTGTAGAGCACAAGGAAAACACTGTTAAAAATTCCAAAGAAAAAATTATTCTCAATTTTTGCCAACGAAAGGTATCTCGAGTTATTCCATAACAGCTGAAACCTACTAGCAAATGAATTAAGAACTCAGTTAAGCTGAAACTTATACATGCACAAAATTACAACGCTAAGGACTAAAACTAGATGTTACCTTTCGATGATTCACAGAACAGCGAGGTTGCTCGCTACTCACCAAGTCCCTAACGCGGACCGGAAGCCTGCGCACAAACAATATGAACTTCCTACCTATGCCAACATAACAAAAGCGACAGATCATCGCTCGCAGGTGTCTCTCTGATCCAGAAGAGTTCTCCTTTGCTACACATAAAAGCTAGCTAGTCTGATCCAGCTGATCATCTTTCTCTCAGTTTGAATTTACAGAACCACAGTCACATAAGCGATGCTGTTGAGAAATGTAAAAGCAGGTATCTACACTGAAAGTCAGTAATGCGACTTATACAGAGACGCTTCAAAGTGTCCTGTATCAAATTGTTCGTCTCAACTTCCCCTACAATATTGCGGAACCTTGTAAATAATGCAAATGTTTGAATTATACAGAAAATAAATAGCAGTGTACATCAAATGTGTTCTACATCGGAAACCGTTCGGAATAGGACATATGTACACACAGAAGTTTTTTTTTTCAGAATCACTAATACTATTAACCCTCAAAGCCTGTACCATTCCTCCACACTCACTCTATATAAATTAATAAATAAAAGATTCCCCATTCTCCTTATTTAATACAACATTTACACAAGCACCCTATTTCCATACCATCAGCTACGGCCTTCCGTTTGAATAAGTTATTCACATTATGTGTGCCTAAGCAAAGACCACTTACGCTTTTAACGAATGCTGCCACAAATGACATGAAAGCTGTTAGGACACTACATCAATGGAAATCTTTTGTACATGGTATTACTCCTTTTGTTTGTTACATACAACATATTAGTCACTATAAAAGCAGTGTGTTTGTCAACTTATCTCTTAAATACATTTACAAGTAGCTCTACTCAATGCAAAGTATAGTACGGTAATAAATTGCAAAGTATAGTACGTTATCATGATCTAACATTACGGTGAGGTAACGTATGTTTAATAAGCGAACTATACGCGTAGCATTTTACAGAATGTTAGATATTTCAACAATCTGAAACCCAACTTCACTTGAGATCCAAAGAAAAGTTTTCAAAACCCGTGTCATTAATTACGAGAGAAAGTTTTAACATACTGGACACATCAAGAGTATGGTAGACTATATTGTATTAAAATGTCATTATCGATCAATACATTCATAGATTATGGAATGCAAATTATGGGGTCCGACTTCAGCAGGCGATAGTTCACGCCAGACAGAAGCCTACTGCCAGAGCTCCTGGGTAAAAACGTTTTACTGTTATCCTCGGACGTAGATATGAGTAAAAGACTTGCGGATGCACGTAGCGTTCCTCTTATCCTTGCAGACGTCCTCCTACAGCCATCCGTGACAATGTCCGAAACGAATACTATGAGATTAACGCGTGTTTGCCCTCGCTGACTTCTCGTGTGCACTCATCTACGGTCGTTCTGCGCGTGCTTGTCGTTAACAGTGAATAACACAATACAGAAAGTGTACAAATCCCACATATATTAAAACGCTACATAGCGTGGTTATGTACTTTTCGACACAGATGCTTAATTTAGAACTTGGGACTTTTCCATAAATAACGAAAGCCCATTCCACCCAACGTAACCCCCCCCCCCCTTTCCTCTGTACTAAATACCATAGCACATGAAGACGTGTGATAGACCTGGTTCTGTCCATCCAAATTCTGTGTACCACTCGCAGCACACCTTAGGTTAATACATAATTGTACTTCCACTTAATTCTCAGTCTTAACATTCGTCTTTCTGTATTCCAGTAAAGACATCATAAGGTAATGGTCAGAGCTGGAGAATAAGAACCTGTTATTTTTCTTCTTCCTGGGGTTAGCTCATTTTCATGGCAGGGTTGACTCTTGATTACCCTTTCCTCGCCGCGGATCTCCTCCGACTGCGCAAATGTAATATAACTGGGGTCTAGCCCAGTGTGTCATAAATTAACTACTGTCGACTGTTTGACCTCAGTATCCATAGATCTCATCAGCCCGTTGTTCACGCTGAGGTTGAGGTTAAGGCAAAATTTCTCTCTCTGAAACGCACAACGGTTCACCGTCGAGCCGAGCCAAACTATTGTCACGACACAGACACACACACACACACGCACGCGCACACACACACACACACACACACACACACACGCACACAGAATATTGTATAGAAAGATGGTGATGTTGGCAAGCACCCAGCTCAGAATGTCCGGCTTCCTTAACTTCGAAATCGGCCTTTGGTGAGGGATCCCCCCGAGGTGCTCACCATCTAGGCCCTAGGGGTTTGCTCTATCTTGCGGAACGTTACAGTCACCGCAGCCATTACTCAACAGAACAGAAGGAATACCCGGGAACGATGAAGTTCAGGAGACGGTAATCAAGTTGACGGAAGAACAAGCGAAACTATTCTAACAAACTCGAAAAAATTAGAGAGACGGGAGCAGACTCACAAAATGTACGGTGCTCATTGTTAATTCTTTAGAAAAATAATGAAAAGTGCTTGCTAATGATACATCAACATGTTATGAAAACAGAGCACGTAAGAAATTCTTTCGTTTCTCTATCTTGTTCAGATATTTCTGGTTAAGCCTCTTACAGCCTAATACCAATCAACTTCGTGTCAACCGTTCGTTATTATTTAACGCAATAACTTAATTCCCTGTTTCGTGAAAGAAGATAATGAAACCCTTCAGAGATGAGGCACCATCTATTATTCAGTATTTATCGGTCTCACGGAGAGCACACTTTCACAGTTTCTTGACTTTTCCTATGTCTTGAGCGCGTTGCTGAACGGTGAACGCTTTGCGTGTATTATATTGACAGGTGTCGGATACAAGTAATACTTGCAGCTCCTCCTTGTCATTGTTAACTTGCAATAGTTGTCCATTTGTTGTCGTCCAAGGGTCATTTTGTCAGACTGGAGTTAACTACCCACGTCTCACTCACTTACGGTGTTACGAGTATTTTCTACTGACTATTCTGCCTTTTACTTCTTTGCGGTCATGTACAAGCTTAAATATGGAAAGATCGCCTTTTGATTTACGTCATTGTCGTGTTATGCTAACATTCAAGTGAATCCTCGCTCAGATGTAGGCCTGTGTACTCACCAAATTCCGCTGCAATGGCCTGACTAGTGTCATTACCAAAATGTAGCTTACGTAAGTCTAAAATGGAACTCTTCTTCCACAAAGACATGATGTCAATAGATCCAAAACGACGCGGCAGAGAGAGGGAGAGGAAGATAAAGAGACAACTGTCGCTTCACAGCGGTTGGAATGGTAGGCGGAGGAGCCGACAGTCAACGGTAAAACCTAGAAACCCGGGAAGCACATTTCTGTTCATTAGGCACGTTTCGAGGCAGCGGTTAAAGAGCCGTCACGTGCCCCTTGTTTCCTCGCCTTGCGTGACGGAGCGAAGTCGTCCATCGATCGAGGCAAAATACACTGTCACGCTGTCCATAAGGTATTGCTCTTTTTCATTCTCAGACCCCTCTGAACAAGTTTACTTTTCACAGTAATTGGTCAGTTATTAAGGGACAGAATATTGCTAGATACTACGTAATTGATTTTATGAAACTGAACAGACTTTAACACCATAACCATTAATAGGTCATGGGCAACTGGACTTCACATAAAACATGTGAGTTAGGGTGGGCTCTATCTAGTTTCTAAGGCTGTGATGATTCACCATGCGTGGAGAGATGCCTCGACCCTTAATTCATGTTACACTTCCTGCGTACGTAAATTATGGCTCGCGCATGTCAAAGGCATTTGATACTTCCTCATAACCAAATGACTACTATATATACAGTCGGATGAAGGATAATGGAAATGTTCACCTTCCATTTAGCTTTACAATGTGGCGTACCAGTCTGTAACTCTTTCTGACTCATCCACAGTAATGGTACACTCTTTTGCTGTAGAAATATTATGAAGTATTTCGTTGACCATACTCCATATACTCTATCTGTCCCACAACCTGTTTCACGTTCAGTATGAAATATGTAGAACTGTACTTCAAGCAACAAGTACAATGCATAAGACGCAATTTTACAGGTAGAAGTGTTATTGAAACACAGATTGCTGACTTGTATGGAATAGTTCAAATATTGTGACTTTTACAGGTAGAACAGCTCCCACAGAGTGTTATTGAAACACAGATTGCTGACTTGTAATGAATTCTCCAAATATTGCGACTTGTGAAAACGATGTAAACTACAGTTTTTCTTTTCGCTTTCTGGACTGGATCTACCACTTCATAATACTGGCGTTCGCAAATTAACCACGTATTTCCTCTTTTGTTTGGCGATACAACTAAGTCTTCAACGAAATGAGTTTTAAATGGCCACACAATAATGCCATGCCGCTTTGTCTACATCATGGGTGAACAACCGGTGGCCCGCAGGTCGGATCCGGTCAGCGACTGATCTCATCAAGGGAGATATTCGACTAATAAATAAATGTAAACATCTGAAGATCGGGTGAACATCAAATGAATGTAGTCTGTAAAACGCAGTTTTTCAGGCACAATTTCTTAGCATGGAGTGTGGTGAAAGGTGTGTCATTAATATCAGTGCGTTTCTCCATAAATATTAACGTCAGAGACTGTAGTTTTGACTCTATGCTCCAGGAGCGCTGCTGTCGCATCAGGTTTCGAGGGGACCCACGACCTTAGGTAAGTAAATGAATTAGCCCACCGGGCACCAAAGGCTGCCTAGGCCTGGTCTACATATTCACATCGCATAGTAGCCATATTCTGTCGCCGTAAAAACACGGATAATTCGCTTGTTACTTTCAAAGCCAGTAAATATGGTTGAAATCAGAATCACGCCGGACAAATATGAGGGTATTATGACACCTCAAGAAAATAAAGGTACACAACTAACTTTTTGTTTGTTTGCAGTCATGGTACTCGCTGAAATCCCCTCGCCACTGTACCGTAGCATACCGTTAGAGAAGCCACCACAATTGATAAAGTGGAGTAACGTGCGATAATTCGTTTTCTGCATTTGAAGGGGAATAATGCTGCAGTACACCATTCTGAGGTCATAGCAGCAATTCGTCATAATATATCATAGTATTTAGGTTTCTCAGACGTTTCCAGTATTCTCAAACAGGTCGGAGTGACGAAAAACAAAGTGGCAAACCATCTTTCTGGGAAGGACCGGGAACGACAAGAGAAGTGGGGCGCCAGGTTTTCGAAGACCAGCGTATCTCAACTAAGAGACAGTGGGAAAAGTGAAAAACAGTCCTGGGCCAGTTTTCAACGTCTTACGCGACAAAAACGGTTCAAATGGCTCTGAGAATTATGGGACTTAACATTTTTTTTTATCTTATGGGACTTAACTACCAAGGTCATCAGTCCCTAAGCTGAGACACTACTTAACCTAAATTATCCTAAGGACAAACACACACACCCATGCCCGAGGGAGGACTCGAACCTCCGCCGGGACCAGCCGCACAGTCCATTACTGCAGCGCCATAGACCGTTCAACTAACCCCGCGCGGCCTGGGCTTAAGCATCTGAGGTCATGAGTCTCCTAGAACTTAGAACTAATTAAACCTAACTAACCTAAGGACATCACACACATCCATGCCCGAGGCAGGATTCGAACCTGCAACCGTAGCGGTCGTGCGGTTCCAGCCTAAAGTGCCTAGAACCGCTCGGCCACATCGGCCGGCTCTTACGCGACATTTTGATCACGACAGAGCTCGTCGCGCTCTGAGTTCCTCCACCGCTCAGATCCATTCAAAAATACCCGCCAACAGAGGCAGCATTGGAAATATTGCTGCTGTGTCGGGCCAATGTCAATGGCTCCTTTGGCCATCTGATCACCATTGACGAGTCCTGACTGTATTACTATAATTTTGACACAAAGGCCGGCCGGTGTGGCCGTGCGGTTCTGGGCGCTTCAGTCTGGAACCGCGTGACCGCTACGGTCGCAGGTTCGAATCCTGCCTTGGGCATGGATATGTGTGATGTCCTTAGGTTAGTTAGATTTAAGTAGTTCTAAGTCCAAGGGGACTGATGACCACAGATGTTAAGTCCCATAGTGCTCAGAGCCATTTGAACCATTTGAACCGACACAAAGCAGGAAAGTAAGCAGTGGAAAAAGCAAGCAGTCGAAGAAGACGAGAACCCATTTATCGTCTGGCAAAGCGATCCTGAGTGTTTTTAGCGACTGCATGTTGTGGTGCTAAGATAGTACATTAGTAAATGGCAAACCTTCAAAGGAGCGCATACTATCAACCAAGGTCTCCATCAAGTTACCATCGTTGGGAAAAATGTGTCGCATTTGAGGACGAACACGGAGAGACGGACAATCATCATCGCCAAGATTCACTTTTGCAGCTAGATTTTTACTGCGGTGATAATTCAAAATTTATGACTTCCATTTATAATTATGAGCAAAATGAAGTTTTCTTTGAACTTTGGAGAGCGTACGAAATGCCGTATGAACAGTTTTTGTGTGCGTGTGACTCCAGCTGCACACAAAAAATTGATTGCATCAACAGAAACACGACAGAAGTTGCTACTGACGACTCCTACAAGAGATATTTGACCCCTGTTGACAGAGGACCCCTCTGGAACCCGGAGGCCACAATGGGACACATTACATGCTCATCATAAAAGTAACATGCAAAAACGTATATTCAACACTTAGAAACAAAGTTAATACGATTCATAGATACAATCACCGAACAAAATGTTCGTTACATTCTTAAAAGGTCCTTGGAGCTATGTACATAATGTAGATCTAGTACCTGGCGGTCATATGTTCTCCACTGGTGGCGTAACTCACGGTAGTAAAGCAGTGTTGTCTGTGACAGGCGGCTGTACGAGGATGCGTGACAAAATGGCTTGGCTGAAAGGAAACACAGTGTTTGGACGATTCACTGAGCACGCAAAAAATCGTGCACCACAAACAGCAATCTAACAGGGGTAAGAACAGGGGTCGTAAAAAGATCCTAATCTACAGGTTCAAAATTGTTCGAATGGCTCTCAGCACTATGGGACTTAACTTCTGAGGTCATCAGTCCCCTAGCACTTGGAACTACTTAAACCTAACTAACCTAAGGACATCACACACATCCATGCCCGAGGCAGGATTCGAACCTGCGACCGTAGCGGTCGCGCGGTTCCTTATCAATGATGTCTGGCTCCAAACTCCAGTGTTATTAGTGCTGTCAGTGAATTCAGATACATCTCAACCAGTTTTCGAGCCAACATTGCGAAATTCTCTGTATGTAATGGACCTTTGGAGTCCAATACGTCGCAGAAGGCCACTGCTCACTGCTCAAGGCTCGAAATCTTCAGTGCCCCAAACAACAAAGAACCTGGCCAGTAGCTGACTGGAGCTGTGTAGTATGTTGTGTGTCACCGAGTGCACCGAAAGACCGGCCAGTTGTTTAATCCGTAGTTCGTGGAGGGTGTAGTTTGGCACGGGGCTGATTCTGTGAAATTTTGGAGTTGTTTCTCGTACCATGAGGTGGGGCTACTCATCCAGGTTACCGTGAACATGAACGTGTGTTTAATACACAATTTTCGGTAACCAAGTATTGTGCAACCTTCTACATCTTGATGATAAGCGAGGGGTTGACACTCCCATTCTCCAAGATGGCAACAGGTGTATTCACTGGACCGGATGCACACATCGCTCCTGGAGAAATTGAGGTAGGGTAGTTCCGTGAGCAGGTATAGATATAAGTCATTCGCAGCAACCGGAATAAAATAATAACTGGATGCTATTACCAACCTCCAAGTCTAATGATACTATTGCTGAAAAGTGCAAAGAAAAACTGAGTCTAATTTCAAACAGGAGCCGACTCGTGCAATTATAGTTGGCGGTTACTTCAATTTACCCTCGATATGTTTGCGAAAATACATATTTCATTCCGGAGGTACGGATAAAACATGATCTAAAACTGTGCTAAAGGCTTTCCCTGAAAATTATTTCGAGTAATTAGTTCATGAGTCCACGGTAATAGCAAACGATTGTGAAAACGCGCTTGATCTCAACGCAACAAACAATCCTGATCTAGTAACGAACATCAAAATGGACACTGGGATTAGTGAACACAGGGTTGTCATAGCGAGACGGAATACCGTAACTACCAAATCTACGAAACATAAACGAAAAATATGTCTCTACAAAAAGGCAGATAAATATTTGCTTGTCGCCTTCCTAAGAGACAATCTTCATTCCCTCCAAATTACCATTGTAAGTGTAGACCATATGTGGCTTGAATTCAAATCAACAGTATCGACAGCAATTGAGATTTATTCCAAATAAATTAACAAAAGGCGCAACTGATCCCCCACGGTACTGTGGAGCGGCGGGCTAATAATAATAATAATAATAATAATAATAATAATGTTAATATAATATCTATAATTCAGTCATAAGTAAAAGGAGAAATTATTTGAAATATTAGAATATTGTTAAATTGCTGTAAATATTGGAATATTGTTCGCTGTCTTTTACGAGGGCCTGGAAACTATTTCTGTGTTCAGCCAGGAAGCGATAGAGAACATAGTGGCCATAGTTCCACATTCTTGTCAAGCCCACTGAAAGAAGTGTTTCTATTCTCTATTTGCTCAGTGGGATCACGACTATGGTTATAAATGAATATTTTGAGTTCTAATTGATAGATATATTTAGTAAAGTTTCACACACTCTGCACTGTAATATTCATTACGTTAATACTGACAATAAATCACTCTATCCTAAACAGCACTGTGAGTAGTTCAGAGGCGGCCTCTACGGTAAGTTCCTACTAAACTGTCTTTCGTATTGACTTCAGATAATCAAAATAATTGCTCGCCACAGAAGTGGAAAATAACTGTCACCACTTGCCACGCAGATTTGTTAACATTACGGGCGGCACACTAGCAGTTGTATTGTATTGTATTGTATTGTATGTTAACCGGGGACCTAGAAACGACGGAGAGGCTCCGTCCCCACCGCAGCCGCAGTGGTCCACAACCCCACGACGACTACGGCAGTCCACTTCACCCCTCCACCGCCCCACACCGAACCCAGGGTTATTGTGCGGTTCGGCCCCCGGTGGACCCCA
The DNA here is from genome assembly GCF_021461395.2 of Schistocerca americana. Classification (NCBI taxonomy): domain Eukaryota; kingdom Metazoa; phylum Arthropoda; class Insecta; order Orthoptera; family Acrididae; genus Schistocerca; species Schistocerca americana. Next base: position 538,771,186 of record NC_060130.1, read on the forward strand.
CAGGGAACGTCTCACCCCAGACGAGTGTAACCCCTATGTTTGCGTGGCAGAATAATGGTGGTGTACGCGTACGTTGAGAACTTGTTTGCGCAGCAATGGCCGACATAGTGTAACTGAGGCGAAATAAAGGGAACCAGCCCGCATTCGCCGAGGCAGGTGGAAAACCGCGTAAAAACCATCCACAGACTGGCCGGATCACCGGACCTCGACACAAATCCGCCGGGCGGATTCATGCCGGGGACCAGATGCTCCTTCCCGCCCGGAAAGCCGTGCGTTAGACCGCACGGCTAACCGGGCGGGCACACTAACAGTTACTTCTGCGAAATCTAAGCGATCCAGGATGGTGTACAGTCCTCGCGAGTTCACTTTCTATTATTACTGAAAATAAGCGTTTAGCAACAGTGTCTCTGACGTCATTCGAGGCAGCACGCACTCTGGCGTTGCTTTGCGCGGATCGTACAGTGGCCCGGAGCGAAGTGAAGCCTAGTCTTTCCTCTCGGGCTGTATTTATATATGTGGCGCAGCGGACGGCCAAGGGAACACTTGCTGTCATCCAATGCCGAAGCAAGCAGTCTCTAAACGGCTGCATTCTCGGACACTTAATATTTTATAACTGTTGTGGGTTGGCAGGTGAGCCAACACCGTGATTATTAGAGGAAGCCGAAAGGCACGCGTTTTAGCTCACGCAGGCTGGCGTGAGGTCTGGAAAAGGACAAGGAAATTAGAATTTAGAAAAACGGACGTAGCTGGTGGAATACTTAGCTTTAATCCATAACTGGTGAACGTCGCTCTTGACGGTACATTATTCATAATACCAATAGTAACTGGTAATGGCGCCTTGCTAGGTCGTAGCAAATGACGTAGCTGAAGGCTATGCTAACTATCGTCTCGGCAAATGAGAGCGTATTTTGTCAGTGAACCATCGCTAGCAAAGTCGGTTGTACAACTGGGCCGAGTGCTAGGAAGTCTCTCTAGACTTGCCGTGTGGCGGCGCTCGGTCTGCAATCACTGATAGTGGCGACACGCGGGTCCGACGTATACTAACGGACCGCGGCCGATTTAAAGGCTACCACCTAGCAAGTGTGGTGTCTGGCTTTTAAACCTTGCCGTCCAGAATTTTCAGAACGGAACTGACAGTAGATCCAGACTTCTGAACTACAACTTTAACAGACCTTGCATTTGATATTATTTAGAATTCAGGCTTTGAAACTTGTTATAGCTCTATTATTTAATAGGTTTCATCAAGTGCTGTAACCAAAACTTTCTACCATTAATATAGCAGATACTTAATCCACTACAAATAAGGATGTTTTAATTCAAAATTTAGTTTTCTAGAAACTACTCGAAAACTATTAAAGGTAGCTCAATGGGTTACATAATTAATGTTTTTATGTTGAACTGAAGCTTGATACAAATTTTCATATTTGTAAGTCTCATATTTAGCGCCTTCAATTTTTCTTAAAAACGCGGATTCTGACCTAAATATTTCTTTAATTCCGTTGAGACTTGTACAAGTTAATTTTGACACATCTGCACATTATGACCAATTTTTGGGTTTCTAGCTTTATTATTTAGTGTCACTTATTTTTTTTCTTAAACGATATATTTGGGAAAATACTGACCTGATCATTCTGAGATTTGACAGTTTACAAATTAAAATACTAAAACACACGCTAATAAAGTTTGGAAAAGCAACTTTAACTTTTAATTCCATTCTTAAATTGTGGTGCAATAATTGTGTGCTACGCACAGATGCGTTGTGTTGACGTGGCGCTACTAGCAGTGGACTGGGCTAGGTCCCGACACACTCATTCGCCTCTGTATCTTTCCAATGATACATCTCTTGTTTCCCCACAGTACACAAAGCAGATCAGAATACTGTGGCTAAAACAACGAAGAAAGCATGCCAGATTTAAACGAACGCAAAACCCCACGTATGGGCGATCTTTTACAGAAGCTCGAAATTTAGGGCGGACTTCAATGCGAGACGCTACTAATAGTGTAAGAAAATGTAGCACCTACAGACGTCCTTAAGATGTCATTTATCGTTCAATAAATGACATAAGGTCATCTGTAGGTGTTCCATTATCTTGCACAAGTGAAAGGCCGAAGACCCCCAGACCTTCAATCTCAAGGATGGACATTCAAAAGGTTATAATAATTTCCACAATGAAACTTTGTCTCGAAATCTGGCAGAAAATCCAAAGTGTTTTTGGCCATATGTAAAGTATGCTACCGGCAAGACACAATCAATGCCTCTCTGCGCAATAGCAATGGGAATACTATCGATGACAGTGCTGTTAAACCAGAGTTACTAAACGCAGCCTTCTGAAATTCTTTCACCAAAGAAAACGAACTAAATATTCCAGAATTGGAATCAAGAACCGCTGCCAACGTAAGTAAGTAGATATCCTCGGAGTAGTGAAGCAACTTAAATCAACTAACAAAAGCAAGTCTTCCTTCCAGATGGTATACCAAATAGGTTCTTTTCAGAGTATGCTGATGCAGTAGTTCCATACTTAAGAATCATATAAAATCACTCGCTCGACGAAAGATCAGTACCCAAAGACAGGAAAATTGTCCAGTTCACTTCAATATTCAAGAAAGGCAATAGGAATTATCCACTAAATTACAGGCCCATATTATTAAAGTCGATATACAGTAGAATTTGGAACATGTATTGTGTTCGAATATTGTAAATTATCTCGAAGAGAACTGTCTATTGACACATAGTCGACACGGCTTTAGGAAACATCATTCTTGTGAAACATGACAATCACTTTGCTCACACGGAGTGCTGAGTGCTATCAACAAGGTGTTTCAAATTGATTCCGCATTTCTATATTTCCAGAAGGCCTTTAACACCTTTCCTCACAAGCGGCTCGTAATCATATTGGGAGCTTATGGATTATCGTCTCAGTTATGCGACGGCGCTCATAATTTTGTTAGTGAGGTCACAGTTCGTAGTAACTGTCGGAAAGGCACGGAGTAAAATAGAAGTGATTTCTAGCGATCCCCAAGGCAGTGTTCTAGGCCCTCTGTTATTCCTTATCTATATAAGCGATTTAGAAGACAATCTGGACAGCCGACTTAGGTTGTTTGCAGATGATGCTGTCGTTATCGTAGAGTAAAGTAATCAGAAGATCAAAACGATTTAGGTAAGATATCTGTACGGTGAGAAAACTGGCAACTGATCCTAAACAATGAAAAATGTGACATCATCCACGTGAGTGCTAAAAGAAATCGGTTAGGCTTCGGTTACACGATAAATCAGTCAAATCTAAAGGCCGGAAATTCAACTAAATACCTAGGAATTACAATTGCGAATAACTAAAATTGGAAAGAACACACAGAAAATATTGTGGGTAAGATGAACGAAAGACTTCGTTTTATTAGCAGAACACTTAGAACATGCAACAGATCTACTAAAGAGGCTACCTGCACTATGCTTATCCATCCTCTTTTGGAGTAGTGCTGCGCGGTGTGGAATTCTTACCAGATAGGATTAACGAAACACGTGGAGAAAGTTCGAATTTGGGCAGCACGTTTTGTATTACCAAGAAATGGGGGAGGGAGTGTCACGGACATGATACAGGATTGGGATTGGAAATCATTAACACAAATGTGCTTTTCGTCGCGGTGAGCACGTCTCACGAAACATCAATCACCAACATTCTCCTCTGAATGAGAAAATATTTTTTTGATATCGACGTACATAAGAAGAAACAGTCAGCATAATAAAATAAGGGAAATCTAAGCTCGCACAGAAAGATATAGGTGTCCGTCTTTCCGTGTGCTGTTCGAATGTGGAAGTACAGAGAATGAGTGTGAAGGTGGTTTGATAGACCCTCTGCCAGACACTTAAATGTGATTTACAGAGTAGCCATGCAGATATAGACGTAGATTTTACCAACGCTCAGGGACCCTATCTCACGTCGACTGACCGGCTACATCACGAGATCTCAATCCCATAGAAAATGCCGGTGATCATTTGGATGAGCAGGTGAAACACAGTAGTTAATAGCCCCATAATTTGGTTGCTCTATGAGATCTAATCATCAGTGAATGACTTACACTGAATATCTCACATCTGAATAAACTTATGGGCTTCCTTCCTCGGCAAACTGAGGCCATTATCAAGGGTAGAACCTGTATTAGACGGTATTAGCGCGATGTTTCCTAAGTATGTGGGGACTAATTTTTTTGTCCGGTGTGTTAGGAATGGCGCAATCGATTTTCCTCCCCATCTTGAGCTAGACGATGTGCTGATGGAAATATCATCATGCCATATCAATAAAATATTTATTGAACTGTTGATGGGAGTCGTCCTCTAGTGTGTAAACCATGGAATCGTCATTAATGTCTAGAGGGAGAGGGAGAGCGAGAGGGAGTGAGAGAGAGAGAGAGAGAGAGAGAGAGAGAGAGAGAGAGAGAGAGAGATTGCGATATGTTTGTACAGTCTGAAAAGGCCAGTGACTAGTCGAACTGCATGTGCACGGTATAGCGTAAGAACAGAGTAACTGACATGTATTACGTGGAAATTTCTTTCGATCAGTTACTCATGGGTGTAGTTAAATGATAGTGACCGTTCGTATTTAATTACACTGGACTCGCATTCGGAAGGACGACGGTTCAATCCCGCGTCCGGCCATCCTGATTTAGGTTTTCCGTGATTTCCCTAAATCACTCCAGGCAAATGCCGGGATGGTTCCTCTGAAAGGGCACGGCCGACTTCCTTCCCCATCCTTCCCTAATCCGATGAGACCGATGGCCACGCTGTCTGGTCTCCTTCCCCAAACCACCCAACCAACCAACGTATTTAATGTGGCCAACCAAACTGCAGCAGACAGGCAGGTTCCAGGCCAGTTACAAATTGTTCCAACAGAAGTTTTGTCAAAAACTTTCATATCGGGGTACAAATGACCTGATAGTCCCAAGCATGTAAAGGAGTGTCACATTTAAGTACACGCAATTTATTCATTAAATTAGGGCTTTGGTTCCCGAAGAGTTTCCGAGCGAGGTGGAGCGGTGATAAGATAGTGGACTCGCATTCGGGAGGAAGGCGGATATCTCCATCCGGCTGTCCAGATTTAGATTTCCAGTGATTTCCCAAAATTGATTAAAGTGAATGCTGGGATGTGGTGGACGGTGGTGTTCGTGCTCTCAGACGTTGGAGCATACATGACTCGGATATATTGAGCTCTACAATGTATTTGTGGTGGAAATTTCATTACTTGATTTGCATAATGTTTGTCCGTTATATTCAGACCTTGAAAATATGTTTTATTACGAAGAAGGATCATCGCAAGGTGGAAGTGAGTGTTGTAAGCGATCTATATGACTACTGTAAATTGTTAAACAATTAATTTGATATCGTAGTTCAAATGAATTATTTAACTCTATTTTTGACATCGAAATTGAGTCAGCTCTGCCTTCGTCTGCAGCATTAGCCAATACGTACACTGTATTCTGAGGAGAGATGAAAACCTCCGTCTGCATGTTTAGAGACGTTGGTTCACACAGACAAACACGGAGTGGCCTCTTGAGAAAGACAGAGACAGAAAACAAGTCTGAAATTTCCTAATCAACAGAATTCCGCCTCTTTATGCTTCGTTTGGGGGACACGATCAAAGGAGGCCGAAATGCGGTCAGTGGCCGGCGGTATTTAGTCACGTAATCTTCAATTAGGACATTGGGTGGTTTTAATCCTCGTGGCGGTGCCCTGACGACAGACACACGCGCAGGAGACCCCAAACGGTGGCTCCTATACCGCACTTCATTCCATTCATGATCTGTAGACCCTTTTCACAGGGATAACGGTCTGTGCAATATGTATAAACGTTTCTCAATCTGTACAAAATAGTTTGCCGCTGAGATTCTACTAAATTGTTCGTCTGCAGAAAGTGATGGTGGGTTCCCAAATATGTCATGAACTGTTACATACAAAATTGTTCTGATTTTCCCATCTGTGCTTAGACACCAGTGTGCATCGAGAACTGACTAATATAAAAAATAAGAACCCTAACATCACTGACTCTGGCGGCTAATATTAACTAAGCCTACTCAGGGTTTCCATGCACGATCAGAATAAAAAAGCGCCGCAAATGTTTAAATATTCCCTACTGCAATCGATTTCCTGGCAGTTTCTTTAAATTAACTATATTCCATACACCACTTTGTATCCTGTAAATTGTCTAAATAAACAACATTCCACACATTGTCTAATTTGTTTAAAAATTATTCCATACAGTGAAATCGATCAACCAATATTTCAAGTTTTGCACTATTGAGGATATTTATTAGTGGGTACTTCATGAGCTGAGGACGTTATAGAGATATTGAGTAAGGATTTGGAATAATTAGAAAAATGGACCTAGACTTAATGAAAGAACTTAAGGTCTGGAGGGAGGAGGCTAGCAAAGATAGCGAAGGCAATAAGAAAGGCCAAGATGAGGCTAAGAAAGACAGAAAAGAGGCTAAGAAATATAGGGAGAATACAGACAAAATTCTGAAGTAAGTTAAAGAGATCCAGAGTAAGCTGTTGAGAGAAATCGGTGAGGTAAACAAAAAGTATGAAGAAGTTAGCAGTAAGTAACAGCAATAGAGGGAACTTTGAAAGAAATGAAGGAATCTCATGAGTCATGTATGAATTTGTTGTTACAAGATGTGAACGATAGGTCTGAAGCCAATAATCTAACAAGGTAACGGATTGCAAACTAGAGAGATCACAACAGTTAATAGATTCGATAAACCAGAGAAAAAGCAAAACTGGATTCTAGAAAAGGTAAAACAAATGGATATTAAGATGTCAAAAGTTAGTGCTTCTGTCAAAAAGCCAAACGCGGAAAGTGAACCAAGGAAAAGTCAGGGGGATCAAACTCAATGTAGTAGAGGCATATTAGTTCACACAATAACAGTAGTATTGGCTCTTCTACCCGCGAGTTGTTGAATAGGGTTTCTTGTAATGGCTTTAAATGTAAAGTTAGTCATGATACTTGATATACTCGAAGAATTTACGTTAGGCGTATATAATGGCAGTAGTCATTTCCCAAAGTTCAGGCCACGAGATTTGTGCATCCTGTTATCTTTTTGAAATCGTTCCAGGGAACTTTGCCCACTTCATGGGATCATGATAGATGTGTTAAATGTATTGCAACTCACAATGTGGAAAATGCGTCACAGTACGCTATGCTTAACGTAGACAAATTGGCTTTTAAAGCCAAGCTTTCATTAATGCTTTTAAAGTCAAGTACTGGTCTATGAATACGCAAAGGAAACTAAGATTAGAATTATTTGGTCCTCACAGGTATCACGAGACTTGGCGACGATACAGAAATTCCGTGGAGTATCACCTCAACGTAGCTCTGTATTTAGATGAGCCAGTAAATGAGCAATATTTCACTGAAGTACCGACTGCACCATTGCCAGACAGATTAAGGGAGCGACTGACTGATTGGAGAAAAGTGCACTCAGGCCCCAACAGTTGCTTGAATTACTAGACCAGTTAGGTTATTTAAAGAAATCTAGAGAAAATCCAGATACCAGAACGTCCAACTGTGTTGAGGTAAGAGATAATGGTAGGAATAATGGTAATGAAAGAAACGGATTTTGAAAATAACAAAGAAACTCATATGATAATGGTAATGGAAACGGAAATTATAGGAGCAATAATAGTTTTTGGCCACGAGGTAGAGGTTTATCGGGATGATGGGATAGGAATGATAACCACAATAATCAAATTAGAAATTATGAGAACTATGACCATCAGTCAAACGGATGCAGTAGTTATAGCGGTCAGTCTGATAAAGTTCGGAGCGAAAGTAATGCAGTGAGCAATTTCACTCCGAGTACAAAGGTATCAAATAATCAAAACCATACGATGGTGATTATCAAAGAGATGTCAGGTTGGTATCAGGCAACCCCAGTCGAAGGTCCACCCCACGTTAATGAAGATACGCGAAACGCTTTCCTGAGATATAGGGACCAGAAGCTTTTAAATGAAGAATTGCTTTTAGAATCACGTGAGAACCGCATCCAAAAGGTATCCACAATAGTCGGCCAAGGTTTAGTGAATAATCGAAAGATTAATTTTATGCTGGATACGGGAAGCCAAGTCAGTTTATTGTAGAAAGAGATTGGGAGAGGAATATGAGTCAATGGCAATGTCCATCCTTCCCTGTTACTAATGTGTACATATTCGGTTTTAGAGGGACGAAAGATAGAAAACTAGAAGAGTTGTTATTAACAGTTAATATTTCTGGAATAATACTGCGACAGTCAATGCTGGTAGTAGCGGTTCTCAGTCTGCCAGTACTGTTATAAATGGACTGGTTAACGACACATTGTGTGCTGTTAGATTTGCAAATGGAATGGTTGCGTGTAAAGCTTAAGGATGAGTACAGATGGGTTCCTTTATAAAAGAGCGATGATTCAGAACGGAGAAAAACCGATACTAGTAGTTGCAAATCCAGATTGATAAAAATATTCCTATCAACGAAGACCAAGACGACTGTAGAGAAATGGCAGATCTCAATAATGATTGGGAGAAACAAGTTCAAAAATGGTTCAAATGGCTCTGAGCACTATGGGACTTAACATCTGAGGTCATCAGTCACCTAGAACTTGGAACTACTTAAACCTAACTAACCTAAAGATATCACACACATCCATGCCCGAGGCAGGATTCGAACCTGCGACCGTAGCGTGCCGGCAGAAACAAGTAGATGAAAAGTGTTCCGAATCGTTGAGCCTAACTGCGGAACAGAAGAGTCAGCTTAAAGCACTGCTGATGAGAAGTGAAGCATCGTTTAATGAGAAACCGGGAGTAATCGAAGGGTATGAGTGCAAGTTAAAGATTAAGCCTCACTCTATATTTTTCGAGAATCCCTCCCCCCGCCTATCCCATAGCCTTAAGCCTTCACGAAGCTGTATGGAAAGAAATCCAAAGAATGATTAGTTGGGACATTGTAGGAAGGTCAGATAGCCCTTATAATAGCCCCATCATAGCGGTTAAGAAGCCAAATGGAGGCATTAGATTGGTGCTGGACGCCAGAATTGTAAATAAGATAACTGAAGTTGAATGTGATCTACCCATTCCTATGGAAGAGATGTTAGTCCTACTTCCATGGCGCTAAATATTTGAGCTCCATCGACTTAACGGTTGGTTACTAGGAAGTCAGACCTGCAGAAGAATCTTGTAAACATACTGCGTTTCTTTTCGATGGAAGTTCCTATCAATTTAAGGTATTACCATTTGGGTTGAACGTATCAGTAGCTGAGGATATTAGTGCATTAGATTTGGCATTAGGAAATGAACTACTACAAAGCTGTATGTGTAAGTAGACGATGAATTTAACGGTGTCAAAAACTTGGGAGGAACATATGACATTGACTGACAAAGTGTTACAACGATTAGCGTCTAAGGGAGTAACAGCTAATTTCGTAGCGAGATACAGGGCACCTGGTGATGCCGCAGGGAATTCGTCCTGATACGAAAAATTTAGAAGCTATTGTGAACTGTCCTCCACCAAGAAATAAGAAGCAACTGAAATCCTTTGTAGGCCTTGTTGTGTTCTATAGACGGTATGTCCCTGGTCAGGTTACGTATTGTGTTAACCGAAATGATTTACAAAAAAAAGGAAAGATGATAATGGTGTGATATGTGTCAACAGGAATGGGAGCACGCTAAAACAGAACTGTGTAATGCAAAAAGTATTAGGACATCCGGACCTGACTAGAGAATTTGGTGTTGCTGTTGATGTTTTCGCATATGGTATCGGATGTGAGATCTTCGAGGAGCAGGATCAAGGAGATGGTGAGCTGAGCCATGTAACGTTAGCCTTCGCGAGTCGAGTGCTAACAGCTTCTGAGAAAAACTACTAGACCACAGAAAAAGGAGGCCTTGGCTGTGATCTGAGCCATCTAAAACTTTAGGTATTTGCTACATGGGCATAAAGTAGTGGCGTATTCCGATCATAGGCGTTGAAATTTCTGATGAACAGCAAATTGTTGCATAGTCTATTGATTCGATGGGCGTTGTTCCTTCAGGAATATGACTTAGAAATTAGGTATGCACGAAGCGAGTATTACAAGGTACCTTATGCTTTATCGAGATTACCTTTAGGGACGGAAGAAAATGTTAACTGCATGGACGTAGAGGCTAATGACGCACATCAAAGGAAGCACAACAGAGAGACAGTTGCATGAACAAAGTAAGAACAAAATTAGTATTATTCGTAGGTAATGGTAATTGTAAGCAACAGTGGTAGATGTATAAGGGAGTTCTCTTTCACAGGTGTAAGAAAGGTTTAATGAGATGAAGAGTGTGCTTTCCACATTAATTTGTACATCAAGTGGTGTGGTATATTGATTAGATATACGGACATTTTGGAGTAAAAAAGTGCTTGGCTCATTCCAAAATTATTATTACTATAAATGGATTAGTAGGATTATCAGAAAAGAGTTAAGAACTTGTATAGTTGGCCAGCGAAATAAATATAGCACCGAGAGATGCAAAGTACAATCGTATCCTATTATTACTGCCCACTTATGGAACTTAGCGGCGATTGGCGTTTTCGTGTCTTTAAAGCATGGTAACAGAGGAATGGTTTATATAGTGGTCATATTGGAAGTCTGGTCCAAACTTGTAAAGCTCTACCCAGTCAGAACCGAGACAGGTAAAGCTATAATATGCTCATCTTATCAGTCGTCTGACATGAAGTCTTTACTCTTCCATTTCCTAGACCGCAGAAAAAGGAGGCTTTGGCTGTGATCTGAGCCATTTAAAACTTTAGGTATTTGTGGCCCGTGTCTTCTATCTTAAGCTGTGACACTTGGCTCTTTCTGTCAAAGCAGGAATCCTGGGAGCCAGTAGAAGCAGACACTGTGAGCTCCATCCAGTAAAATTTAGTAACAAGGGTAAACAAACTCCCACTCTTGTGGATTCTGTTATTGACCAATAGTGTTGTGGCATGAGGAAGAAGCCAAGAGACCTCTCCCACGCCATGATACGAGTCTGAAGCTGGCAAATAATAGAAGTCCTTCATACACGTGCATGAAAAAGCACGACTCTCCAGAAAACAATGCTATGAACCAGTACCAACGCTTGATTTAGAAATTTAAACAGAATGTTATTCCGCAGCGTGGCCCCTGAGGCAAGCGGCAGTTCTCACCCTGGCCTCGGAAAGCGACGTCTGGCCAGATTTTTTATTTTTCTAAAAGAATTTCCAAAAAATTCTGTGTTTTTCTTTGGCTGATAGCTGTCGTAGTGTACCACCCGCAGTGCGTGGCATTGGGGGATGTGAATGATGTGGTGGCTACCTGAGGTTGAAACTCTACCCTGGGCTAACATCTTTTACGACTCTGTTCGTTCTTTTAAGAAAACTTTTATGATCTAACAGTCAGCTCATAGGCTCTCAATTCTTCAGTCCCCTACCATAATAAAAGAAGTGAAAAGACGGTAGTAAACAGGACATTTACTGGTGGTACTTAATATGGCCTGCAATTACGAAGCAGTATAAAAGAATGACTACAATGATGAGATTGAGCACATAATATTCTAAAATACGTTGAATGACAATATAAGACAAAACCTGCCGTGTAACAGTTCACCATGGCGATTGAGAACGAAGATAATGGTGATTCCTGTGACATTTCTGTTATTTATCAAGTCTACGCTTACAACTTTACATTTGTATGTACGAGGGCTTTTTTTTCCAACGTCTGATCGGTCGCGAAATTCAAATCACACTGCAAATCTGGTGATGTTGTGTGCAGATGGGTTGCGCAGTGTTTCTAGTCTTTTCATCTTAATAAAACAACTAGCAGCGAAGTATTGGCGATTATTTTCTATAAGCACTCATAAGCACATGCACCATTCACTATTCCAAAAACGTATACATAGGTACGAGATGGTTGAATTTTTAACAATTTCTGCACTGCTTTATTTGCCAACAAATACACTCCTGCTTGGACCTTCTGCAAGCACACTGGCGAATGATCACATCCCTCTCACTACTGTTTACTGTTATCTTGGATGGCTGAGGAGAGAATGCGATGATCTGAAACTCTCTCACCTCCGTTTCACCTACGAGAATCCTCTTCTCTCCACTTTCTCTCTGAACCAATAAGAATCAAACTTCTCCCCTTCGCCCTCCCCCTTTTATTACTAGAGCGATATGTGGACTGCATTAGTTGAGGTCTGTTCACCATAGTAACAGTTCCACAATGGAGCATCACCAGCGGCGGGAATCAACCAGTGCCCCCAGGCAGAATAAAAAGGATAAGTACACACGTAAGTAAAATTAACCTACCACAACATAATACTTAAACATACCAAATATACATCGCCCCTACTTTATTAATGTGTGTCTCACGCCATAGTGTGTGTACAATGGGCACACTGTCCCATTGGCAGAATTACTATAATTTAATGATATCATAGCATTTTCTGCAAGAACAAAAAAACATGACCACCTGTCAGTATTCCAAAATACATACGTAAATAGACACTTCATTATTTAACAACAAATGCTTTCTTCTAAGTACGAAGTCTGTACTATCCCTTGCATTATTAGTCTGTGACGTCACTATATGGTTACCGAGCGAGGTGGCGCAGTGGTTAGACACTGGACTCGCATTAGGGAGGACGACGGTTCAATCCCGCGTCCGGCCATCCTGATATAGGTTTTCCGTGATTTCCCTAAATCACTCCAGGCAAATGCCGGGATGGTTCCTCTGAAAGGGCACGGCCGACTTCCTTCCCCATCCTTCCCTAATCCGATGAGACCGATGGCCACGCTGTCTGGTCTCCTTCCCCAAACAACCAACCAACCAACTATATGGTTGCCTTTCAGTCATCCGATACTACGTATTACAGTATATTCGTACATAACTACAGAAAAATCCGAATATGTATACCCTCAACCGAACGCTACATTCACAATGTAAGCAGTTTCCCCACAAACATAGGATGGGAATAACATGGACAAGAAATTTATAAAAATACCAACCAACTCAAAATGTATGAGTAATCGCATCCGGCGTGATGCACCCGGTATCTGGCTGAGAAGAAACTGCCCCGATCTCAAACAATCAGCCTGGTGTCTCTCGCCAAAATAAGTGCCTCCAACCGACATGTGAGGGCAGTCGCCTGGGAAGCAACAGCCGAACGTTAACTCCCTAAATTCTTTTCCTCCATGTTCTGTCCGCTGTCTGTGCACGGCAAACACTCAGAGATGCCAGTAACACCCTCGATTACAATTATCACTCGCTGGCAGAAAACAGGAGGCAACAGGATGGCACTTGCCGAAGCATCTACAACCAAACGAACACTGAAAACAGGCAGCCTTAAAAACGATCTAAAAATTGTTTAATTTCACGTATCATGTATGCCGTTGAGCATATCTGTGAGCTGATCGATTTGCCCACACAGTTTTCTGGTGCAATTCTTTATGTTTACTAAGGCATTCCGTTTTCTTCTATATGTTTCCGATTATTGTCTTTATCATCTCTAACTCTTTCTTGTTGTAAGTAGCCGCGCGGTCTAGGGCCCCTTGCCACGATCGAGCTGCTCACCCCGTCGGAGGTTCGAGTCCTCCCTCGGGCATTGTGTGTGTGTGTGTTTGTGTGTGCGTGCGGGTGTGTGTGGGTGTGTGTTTGTTTGTTTTGTCATTAGCGTAAGCTAGATTAAGTAGTGTGTAAGCCTAGGTACCTGCAGGAACTTACCACAAATTTCCAAAAAATTTTCTTGTTGTTAGTTTCCTATGACTCCCACACGACAGCGAAGAACGACTAACCAAAAAATCTAATGCCCGTGTATACATATATTTGTAACTAAAGGTATGTGTGTAGCAGCAATTGCGTGGATTATTCAACAATCATTTTTGTGTGTGCTTTCTCTCTCATAACCCTCGTGTATTGTGTGTAACACATCACAAGTGATACACGAGAAAAACACTTTAAAATAGTAATCATTTTTCCCGAGATGTGGCAAACATGTGACAATGTGAATTTTAGATCGGTCCAGACGGGTAATCTAATGTATTATACGGTGTCTTATTACCAATAGCATTGCGTAGTGGAATTGCAGCACACATTGTTACGTGTTACGTATTAGGTAGGTAATTTGTAACGATGGGTACAACGATGCTCGTCTTTACATTCCTCATATTTTCCATCTGCTACAATAAAATCATCAGATTTGAAGTGCTGGACGCCAAGATTTACCTCGAATCCTCCTTTCCCGTTTCTCATGTGTCATTTTTGTATCGTTAGAACAGCAAGAGATCTGACAACGTCCCATGTACGACAGTGTCATTAAAAACGAAGCCCACATCAGCTAATCCGAGCATAGGGATCCACGTAAATTTGCAATGCATTGTTGAACGTTTCCGCTACAGACAGTTGGAGGCAGGCAAAGACGTTCCCCACTCGCAACGAAAAAATGCATACATACGTTTGTAAGCAGTGGCAAACTTGTAACTCTGTAAGCTGTTCTCTTAACAGCAAGACAGTCATGCCTCTCTTTTGTTAGCAGAGATGTACAGGTTTTATTTGTAATATCAGATTTACTGTCATGGAGACAATGGATTTCACTAGATTTTTCCAAATTCTTAACATTGTTTTTATCATGATACATCTTACAATGCTCCGCTTCAGTATTTACAACCGTGATAGCCAAATGTTTATGTTCAAGAGCTAAAACCGACATTGTGGCATGCTGCTATGGGACGTACGTGTACCGATCTGATTAATTAGTAACCTACGTAAATTACTGTTGCAGCCGGCAATAGATTTTCGATAGTGCTGGCGTCATAAGTTGGTCACCGGTCTCCGAGTTCGTAACACTTCGTGTGTTGTTCTGTTTTCAGGTTTCTGCCTGCCGTCCCGTCCCGACGACCCCAAAGTTATGATCCTGTAATCTCCTGACAAAGTGCATTGTGATATCTGTGTGGGCGTATAATCAATTGATTACTAACAGTAATTGTACTTATATTCGAATATAATATACAATACGAGGCACGATCTCAGTCTTACTACATTTTTAATACCATTTTTTTCAACTCTGTGTTGCATTAGAAAAGCCTTAATTTAATTTTATAGTCTTTGCTACAAATATGTACAAACATTTGAAGATGACTATCTATATAACCCACATTCACGAATACATGCTACTTCTGTTTCAAACGTAACCAACCATAGCAGCTAATCGATACGAGGCGCGCACGTCGGTGCGTTGTCAGCAGACAAATAAAACATTCCTCCTCTCATATCCTCTAAGCCCGCAGTGGCCGTGCTACTTACCCCTCTGTCCCTGTGGTAAGCGGTTGGCTTCACTTAGCTCACTGCAGAATTTACCAACGTCAATTAAAATTAAGCCCATCTTGAAATATTGCTGTCTGTGCAATTATTTTTGTTACTGAACAGAAAAATTACATTCTTAAGAAGCTCTTAACGTTAGATGTAATATGGGATGTGTCTACCATCGATACGCACACGGTATTTAAAAAGACTGGCAGTAGAAGAAAGTTGTTTTATAGACAGACCCATTTCTTAGGCGCACAGGAATATTGAGAATTCTTCAGTTTCAGAGTTCAGTCCAATAGTTGTTTGTACATATTTATGAAATTCCTCAACATCTCTGCAGTAAAATAATTTTCCATCGAAGAACTGGAACATAGTCGCGAAACTCCACTGCTGGGCTTTTCTTAGGGAACATACTACTGAGGTAGCCTGCACCATAATTTTACCCCACACAATCGTGTGTCACAACTGTTAATCCAACCTGGTAAGGTTTTTACGTAACACACCACAAAAAAACGAGCTTGAAAATCTGAATCACTTCCCAAAACATGTTATGTCAGTGAAAGTTATAGATTAGATCGATCATGACGGGTATTCGTAAGTATTTTTACGATGTCACACTCACATCATTGTAGTGCAGTGGAACTGTTACGTATTTCCATGTATAATATTAGCTATTCGTAATGTTAGAGCAGTAGGCTAGCTACACCCATACACTCACACATTCACAAAAAATTTATAAACCATTTAGTCATTTAATGAGATTTTCATCAGTAGTGTCAATTTGTATTCTAATTTTAGCACACATTACAGACATTATCATGTGACCAGTTAACAAACTCTTATTACTTCTCAACAGACAAACTGTGGAATGACAGCACTGCTAAATATGCACAGTCCATCCACGTTAATGTGACCACTGTCTGTGATTGATGGCAAAGTGCAGTAACCACTCTCATATGACACGGAGCAATGCAAGCACTGGAGGATATATAAAGCGTGTTACGGGGATGTGGGAAACAGTGTAGCCGTTGTCGTAATGCGGCAACGGAGCGATTTATCTGATATCCAAACGGACATGACCATTAGGTTTAGGGCCAAGGGTGCAGGCATTTCGGAAACAGGGGCTCTGTGGACCATGTGGCAGCAAGAGACGGAGACAGCTACGACAGAGAAACATCCACCTAGTGCTCTGATGAGGAGATGGCGTCCGGGCAGCCGCTGTCAGACACTGGTTAACTGTCTGAGGCGAGCAGCGTCTCCATCTCGATGTGGTCGGCACCCACTGGCACATCCATGGGAGGAGCCTCCATGGTACATGGTTTCTGGTAGGGGCCGCGTGTATACCGAGCCGTAACGTCGCCCGTCCCAGCCGCCAACCAAGAGTGTGAACCCAAATAATCACCCACAGCACGACGTGAAGCGTGCGGCCAAGCCACAAGTCGTGGCCCAGGACAGAACAGGTGTAGCAGCGTCCAGGGTTGTCGGCCGTGGACAACCCACGCTGGGCTGCGGAAGTTGAGTGGGATGGTCCAGTAGGTGCTTGGGAACAAAGGAAGCACCGTTTCGGTAGGATCTTTGCCAACTGCATCTTGAATGTACGCACCTTATGTTCCACCTCATTTGATTAGGTGTGGACGGGAGGCGACTAATACCGTTCCGACGGCTGAAATCTCAGAACAATGCTGAGGCAAATTGTGGGCCAACCTCGCACAGTAACTTATGTTCAACTGGAATGTATGCATTTGACATACGGATAATTTGAAAATGCATCCACCACTCCTAAGCACGTGGAATGACAGGAAGGAGGCGCAAAATCGATGTGGACGCGGTCCCACGACTGATCAGGAGTGGGCCAAGGAGGGGCTGCCTGACGCTTGGCACACTGTTTGCACGGGCGGACAACCTCCTCTATCGCTGACTCAATGCCGTTCTAACAAATAAAATGCCTCTTAGCATTTCATGTAGGTTGATGGAAATAAACAGTACAACACCTTACAATCCGAAGGCTTGTCGATGAGAGCAGGATACAGTGTTTCGAGAGTAAGCTAAAAGGAGTGGTATGGCATGAGGCATATGCAGAAAGTGATGCTTACATCAAATTCAATTTATTGCATAGTAAATTTGTGTCAGTATTTGAAAGTGGCTTTTCTAAAAAATAAGCCAAAAGATCCATTACAGAAACAAGTAAGCTGTGGATAATTAAGGGAATTAAAATCCCGTGGAAGAGGGAGAGGGAAATTTATGCAGAGGCCAGAGTAAGTCAAGATCCGAGTATGCTTGCATACTATAAAAAACTATTGTTTTAAAGGAAGTCCTCAAAATAATCAGAAGTATGTATGTATTGATAGAGATAAATAATGCAGCTAATAACATTAAAACTATACGAGACATTGTCAAACAGGAGACATGACAGTCAGTCAATGTACAAGATTCCATAAACGAAATGACATTGTTGTGGCTGATAATTCACAAGTTGCATGTTACAAGTACTTTAAGCAATCGCTTTCTAAATTTAGCGGCAAATATAAGATTAAATGGTTCAGCTGAAGTATGAGAATATATTAATGTCATTCCACAAAACTAAGTAACTAGAAGTAGTATCAACATCCTTGACTTAAAGTAATACAGTTATAAAAATTCCAAAAAAAGCTCGTGGGGTTGATGGTATTTCAGACAGAATTCTGAAATGTTGTTCCAACTCAATAAGAAATGTCCTTAGTGATATATGTAATGCATCACCGGCATAGGGTATTTTCCCAGACAGGTTAAAATATGCAATTATTAAACCACTCCACAAGAAAGGTAACAGAATTAAATTATCGTCCAATTTCCTTATGGACATTTTTTAACAAAATATTCGAAAAAGTCTTATACTTACGAATAGTCACACACTTAAACGGAAAAAATTTACTTGGCATATCGCAGTTAGTGTACCAGAAAGTTTTCTGGCCCAAGAATGCTGTTTATACATTCACTCATCAAATAATATATGCCTTAAATTATAATATATCGCCTGTTGGTATTTTTTGTAATCTCTCCAACGCTTTCAGTTGTTTAGATCATGATACTCTTAGAAAATTCAGATTTTATGGAATTGATGGCTTTACACACAGCTCGTCTGAATCATATTTGATAAACAGAACCCAATAGGTTGTGCTGAATAATTCAAACAACGTCAGAAAGGTAGAAAATTTTAGTGACTATGGTAAAATCGAAAAGGGAATACCATAGATTTCACTTTTGGATCCACTACTATTGCTTATACGCCCCATACGTGAATGACCTTCCACTTAACATTCAGTAAACAAAACTACTTCTTTTTCACTATACTAGTGCTATAATAAATTCCATTAGAGAGGACACATCAGAAGAGTTAGTAAATTATACTTTCCAAAGAATTATTAAGTAGTTCTCCCACAATGGACTCTAAATTTCGAAAAAAAACGCTATATTCAGTTCTGTATAATGAGTTGTCATATTAACAACTGATGTTGCACATGAGTGGAAGTGAGTAACTAGAGCAGAATGCTCCTCATTTTTGGGTGTACATATTGATGAAAACCTGAACTGGAAGAAGCGCATTACTGAGCTTCTCAAACAGTCAAGTTCAGCTATCTTTGCTCTTCGTGTAGTTGTTAATCTTGGAAACAAACGTATCAACCTCTTGACATTTTGCGTATTTCCACTCAGTAGTGTCATACGGAATAATTTTCTGGCTTAGCTCATTACTTAGAAAGTATTGATTGCACAAAAGCGAGCAAAAGAATAATATGCAGTGTTCAGCCACAAACGTCATGTACGAACCTCTTCAAGGAGCTAGGCATTTTAACTGTGCCGCCACAATACATACATTTGATCATGAACTTCGTCATAAATAATCCATCACAATTTGATAAGAACAGTGATTTGCATACCTGCAACGTCAGAGGGAAAATGACCTTTATTACCCATTATTAAAGCTGTCAGTGGCTCAGAGCGGAGTTTAATATACAGCAATAAAATTTTTTGTTTCATTTGTCCAATAACAAAACGTCTGACAGGTCGCGAACCAAGTTTTAAAAATAATTTAAAATCACTTCCCCGACAACTATCGAATTTCTACTTAAAAACTGGTAGCCAGTAAAAACTGTTTTTAGTGTAGTTGCATGAGCAAGAATAAAATACTGTTTTCATTAACGTTAGCACTAATCATCTATACATATCCTGTGAACTGACTCGTCCCACACCATTTTGATGAAAGAATCGTTCAGATGGTCTATGGAACATGTAACCAACCAACCAAGCAACAACTACGCCCCAGTGGCCATTATGAAGTGCAAGAATCTGGGACCACAGGACATATGGGATGAAAATTCTGACATTGTCCAAATCTGCACTAAGGAGGAGTATTCCATCAACCACCACCAGCCGATTATGTAGAAGGAAAATATTGTAGTGCAGTCCAGACTCCTTAGCAGACAGCCGTTTCAGGCAGCCTTTAGATAAAAAATGGGACACCTGACAGTCCACTGAATCTCGATGAGTGGCTTTCTCTATGCTCTTTGCTGTGACTGGGAGCCCATCAAACACCTGCTGCACATGATCATCGATTTGAGAACATCTCCCGTTCTGGGTCAAGACCAGCGGGTTAGTGTGACAGCACATCTGAACTGGCATGACGAGCATTGGGACGCTAACGAATCTCGTACTGATACGCACTCAAAAATACAGCCTACTGCTCAAGTCTGAGCGATCCTGTCAACAATCCGAGAACGAGGACGGTAAAGTGCCACAAGCGGTTTACGGTCGGTGATCAGATGAAATTTGTGTCCATAAAGTTAAAAGTGTATCGTGCGCGCAAAAATGCCGTGACCGCTAGATGCGCCGACAGCTGGGGAAACGTGGGGAGAGTGGCACTGTTGGGGGGTCGGTCAGAGAGTTGTGGGGGAATGTCATTATTTATTTTCGCCTGGCTAGTTAACCACTTTTAACTTTCAGAGAAGCGTCGTGAGTGGCGAATTCTGAGTAAAACCTACACATTTCTCTGGCTCTCATGCCGAAATTTGATACTTTTGCCAAAACAGTGGTGTTTATACTGTCTCACCTCACATGTTGTGCAGACAATTGCGAGAGAATTCTGAACCAGTGGTTTATTAAGATGAGTAAGAGTAAAGTCAGCAGCTTATGAAAAAGCACACCATTTGTACAAGAAACCATACAATGTCTTCTCATATGTTGTTCCAAAACCCATAGCATTTCTTGTTTCTCCAGCTATCGATGGCTCTTAAAAATTACATTCTTTCACCGATAAAGTCTGTAGTTACTGAAATAGCGCGGTAGATAATTAAGTTTTATATAGTAACTATATGGTAAAATACTCTCCTCTTTGCGTAGTATCGTTGCCAAAAATCTCATTTCGATACATGCAACCGTTTATTAAATACGAGAAATGTTGTGAATTTTCACTCTGGCTTTATCGCTGGCGCGGCGCGATCGCAAATGAGTGTGCTACATCAGATCAATTTTCTCGAGATTGTTGACATAGGTACCTCTGCCCAAGTCTAAAGGAAAATTCAATATGTTAGCTAAATTTCATACGCAACAACATATCATGTAATACGTACCAAAAGCAAAATCATAGCCACTCTGTCTTTCATTGCACACTTTTCCGATTTTCGCGCAGTGTCTCACCTTCACGTAAATATCACAAAACCAACGACCATGAACGAAATGATGGGCACATCATCGTGAGCTTGACATATAAAGCTATAAGTAAAGCAAAAATTAAATTTTGCCGAGTAGTTTCTGTAAAATCGTTTGAGAAAGATTGCAGGACGTGTGCCTCGATTCTGTCATCGCTAACCGACCGAAAAACAGAAAACTGGCCTCCCCTTCTGAACAAATGAACTTGCCCAGCGCTTTGGACGAAAACTGGTCATTGTGCATCGACCACCGTATCCAGCGCAAGCTATAATTTTCAGCCCACACAGACGATTTCCAATACTTCTTTCTCTATTTGTGACTAATTGTGTTGAGCTGCTGTCAACATCTTTTAGCCATATGCCAGAAGTCGTTACGCTCCATCAGCTTCTCTGTCAGAAAACCACCCCAAGTTCATAGTGGGACACGTCTGTTGCAAGAAATAGCTGTTTACCCAGAGTAAAGGTACTGAGACACGTCGGCCGTTGTGGCCGAGCGGTTCTAGGCGCTTTAGTCGGGAACCGCGCTACTGCAACGGTCGCAGGTTCGAATCCTGCCTCGGGCATGGATGTGTGTGATGTCCTTAGGTTAGTTAGGTTTAATTAGTTCTAAGTCAAGGGGACTGATGACCTCAGATGTTAAGTCCCGTAGTGCTTTGAGCCATCTGAACCATTTTACTGAGACACGGCAAGGTACTAGTAACAACTCGACGTGGGCGGAGGCAGTGTCACAGCTGAGCAGACCAAACAAAAGGACCAACAAAAGGAACACCTTTCATTCGCAGGTTGTTTAAAGAATGAATGACATCCGCTGCACTGGGCATAAATTTTGAATAATTGGTTTTTTCCGAAAACGCTTTGCGTTCTTTCAAGTTTCGTGGTTTAGGAATGTTGTCAACAGCCGCTAGATGATGCAGAGCACGATTGCTTTCTTCGAAAAAAAAAATGGCCCACATGTTCTAGTTCTGCCTGAGAAAGACTGTCTTCTGCCGGTTTTACTTAAGGGCTGCCTCTTACAATTAAGTGTAAAGAGTAAGATGGTTGCCACCATGCTTCTGCCACAATGGCCTTGTGACAATAATGTCATCTATACAGTTTGCACAACAGGGGACGTCGTGTATTAAATGTTCTAGGAATCTCTAAAAAACAGCGGTGGCATTCCCAGTGCCAAAAGGCAATCGAATGTAATGGTACAATCCAGATGACGTGTTGGTAACAATTATATGTTAGGAAGCAGAATCCAGACGCAGCAGTAGTTATGCCTCTACCAATTCAATTTTCGAGAAACATTCGCCACCCGCCACATTCGCGAGGACTTCGTCGGTCTACAGAATCAGATAAGAATCCGCTGCCGAGTAAGTGTTGATGGAGGATATGAAATCACATAAATGACGTGCCCTTGAACGGTTGCGAATGGCTCTGATGGATTTATTCTACACAGAAGTTATACTACGTTGGTGCAGCTGAGAACAAGTGGAAAGACTGTGATTCTGTGGCCGGCCGAGGTGACCGAGCGGTTCTAGGCGCTACAGACTGGAACCGCGCGACCGCTACGGTCGCAAGTTCGAATCCTGCCTCGGGCATGGATGTGTTTGATGTTCTTAGGTTAGTTAGGTTTAAGTAGTTCTAAGTTCTAGAGGACTTATGACCTCAGAAGTTAAGTCCCATAGTGCTCAGAGCCATTTGAACATTTGAACAATTTGGTTGCGAATGACAATCAGTGGCGTAGCCCACTGGCTAGAAGCGACAGGTTTAATGATACTCAGGCCCTGTAAGTTATCAATTTTCTCGATTGGCGATCTCAGAGGGAAGGGGGAGGGCCAAGTACGACAAAATTAACGTATGACTGTCGGTTTGAGGGTGATGTGTGATTAAATTCTTTGCCGTCCCCAAGCGTGGCAAAAACAGGGGACCAAACTCAAGGCAGAGTTCGCCTAGTTTCTGGAATGGAATAGAGCCGGAATTAAGATGTCAGAAACCCAAAGAATGGAATGCATCGAGACTAAAAATATTCTACACTAGTTCACTGTCTGCTGCCAGAGGCGTGTCGATACTCGACGTCGATGGTGAACTCTTCTAGAACAGGAATGGGCTGATTCCCATAACTGACCAACCGACGATTTGTGGCGTACAGAGCTGGTCGACCCAACGATGATATGTTTGTAGGTTCACAACGGACACAGAGGACCTGATGTCGACCTGGAATCGTGGCGGTTTATTCAGCAACAACAGTCTAACATAAGTCTTTCTGAGGAAGTCGAGCTCGCGGCAATCGACTGGTGTAATACTATGCATCTCCGTGATCACAGCCGCGTCCGAGGCCCGGCTTTGCAGGGAGTTAAGACAGACCGCGGGCACATCGCAAGCGGCACATACGGCGCGCCAGTAGGGGAGAGAAGACAGCGTCAAAGACAAACGTGAGGGTTGCTGCCCCTTCAGGGGCAGTGTGCGGGTTGCCTACCCTTAGGGGTCAGTGACGTCAGTTGATGACGCGATTGACGTCATTCAAGATGGCTGCCATGACGTCACCTGATGGCACAGTTACCGTTATTCAAGATGGCGGCATTTGGTGGGAAGTTTGAATTTTGGCAGGAAATTGAATTATGTGCTTCTACAGGTCACCTGGCAGTCCCCCACCCCCTTTTCTGATTTTTTGCAATATGGCGCGTGGAAAATGGGCAGTAAATTTGAATTTTGGCGGGAATTTAGATCTAAATCCTCACTCTTGCTGCTGAGGGTAGTTAGTGCGATGTTGTCGTCACAAGAGTATGCTAGTGGCGCCAATGGCGGAAAACAAGAGCCTGAGTTGTCAGTGCTTGTTGAGTTGCTGGCAACGAAGGAGCATGTGTTCAATCATCGAGATGAATGTGAAGGATAGAGCAGCTTTCGACAGCCAGATTACACGTACACATTTGAAGGAGGACTGTAGCCACTGTTCACTTCATGAGGTATGGAAGAGTATGATAATGGTAGAGTGTAGGAGAAAGAAGCTGAAGAATTCATTTTAGCAGATTGCAACAACTGCAGAGGGATGGAGCCAAGATGCACATCGTGACCGATACATGCCCATGATCATGTGCAAACTGTCGACATATCCAACATGAAGCATTCACTCTTCAAAAACGGAAGAGGCTGACAGTTGAGGTCAATTCGCTTCAGTAGAAGCATATTCGATATACTGTATACCACTGAAGAGCGGCTGCCCATCACAATCCTATATGTTTTGTTGAGGAGCTATTGGCGTCTGACTGGGAGGAGTTTAGCGGCCATGTTGCCTGTAAGCATACAGTCGAGTACTGTCCCCACAGCTTCCCACATGAAGAATGGAAGCGAGCATTAATGCTTGAACATATGAAGAGGAAGAATACAGTCCTGTAAATAAATGCTTTGCATAGAGATGCATTAAAGATGCATTACACAATGCATGCAAACTTCTGTCTCTGCTGGAACTGTCTGTCATTTCTAAAACCTACATATAAGCTCCCACCCCACAAGAGACAACTGCCTACAATCCAGCATGCTGAGAATCTGCGCTAGAGGGTCCTGATCATACTGGCCTCCTTCTACACACCATCCATTGAGCAATGCACAAGAGACATTCCAGCATCAGTGTAAGAATAGATGGCTAACCGCACTGGTGTGGATGTTGTGGATGAGAAGATACCAGCCTCCAGTGTACGGCCACCTTTACTATTCGCCTCATGCTATGTGTTAACAGTTAGCAGTTCAAAACGTCTTCATATAGGAATTGAAGTTTCACAAGATAGTAGCTTTTCAGCTGTGATAGTGTTCTAAAATGTGCCGAAAACTGGCTTCACACATGCAGCATTCACATAGAAGATATAGATCATTGCTTTAGTACCCGTATAAGCGCAGTGCCGATGTCTTGTGCTATTCACCGAATAGATGTGGAAAATGTTGAATTCAAATTTGCTGATGGAATGCCTGACTATTGCAATGCGCCGATAACATTGCGATATATACGTGCAGAATTTGAGGGACATAAGGGTCAGTTATTTTCCAAATATTGTACTACTGTTGCACCGATTAAAAAGAAGCAAGTGATTTTTTCGAAGTTGATGATAATGGCATGTATAACTGTAGATCGTGAAAAAAACAAATATATTTATAATCTCAAATTTGTGTTTGTATTACTTCTCTAGACAAAATGATCCTACATAGAAATGTCACGCGCGTTTACGCACGTAAAAGCACGTTTACGCACGTAAATGCACGTTTACCGCACGTTTACACTCGCATTTTGTGACAAAATGATCCTACATAAAAGCCTATTGCACGCCAGTACCTAAGACAGAAGGTATCTTGACAGTCTGGGTGAAACACCCTCGTCACAAGGACTTTGTTGTTGGTGACTGGTCTTGCGATGACGATGAAGATCCTTCTTGGGAAAAAAAATTCGCAATACCACTCCAAACTTTCGCAAATATCGATCCTAATTACGTAATTAATCACGAAGATCGGTCCTAAATACACAATTATATACATATCGCTGCACAAGGACAGCCTAAAATCGCAATAACTTACTATAGCCGGCCGGAGTGGCCGAGCGGTTCTAGGCGCTTCAGTCTGGAAGCACGCGACCGCTACGATCGCAGATTCGAATCCTGCCTCGGGCATGGATGTGCGTGATGTCCTTAGGTTAGTTAGGTTTAAGTAGTTCTAAGTTCTAGGGGACTGATGACCTCAGCTGTTATGTCCCATAGTGCTCAGAGCCATTTGAACCATTTGATTGACTATACCATACATCTGGTGTTATCCTGCTGGGAAAAAATTATACCACTCGAAACCAGCTAGAGAAACACTCAAACTCTACCCTACACCTACAAGCTAGGGGCAAAAAGGCTGGGATGTAAGGTGCAGTCTTTGTTATTTTTGGTCTGAAATACGTTCAGCTGACTAGATCCTGGTGTTGGACAGAGATGAGTTTAAAAAAAAGTGTATTACCTGCAAGTATATAGCATCTATCCCCGTTTGATGCCAGAGTTCACTAGACACGCCTACTAAAAATCACCCTACAGCCCAGCTAACAGAAGCCAATAAGGCATTCACAGCTCAGTCGAAATTCCTCGCGGCGCCCAGCTGAAATTCCGTGCTGGCCGGCGCCAAGGTGAAAGCCCCGTGGACCATGCCGCCGCCTGCATCGCTACGATCGCCCTTCGCCAATACAATAGCAGGTATAGAGATAAAAGGACGTCTTTCCCTCAAATGCATCTTGTTCGTATAAAGGTATAGTGACGCAGCCAGCCCTAATGCCTGCTAGGCGCCGCTGACACAGCCGCTCAACGGCTCTCGTTCTGAGATGGAAAACACTTCGTTTGGCGTCACGTAGGACGCTCTAGCAGGGACCGGACGAGAGTCACAGTATAGTAGACAACTCACCCTCCGTTCTGCGCTCGATTATTTAATTAACGCCAACTTGACTCCCATAATTAAGCAACTATTAAAAAAAAACATTCCCGACTACAATAAATGTCCTCTTTCCACGAAAATAGACAATGTCCAGTTTCATTTAGTTTTATGAGCAAAAGTCAGTAAAGTTTTTTCACGTGCGACTGAGAAACGTATCACGTCTATGAAGACATTTACATGGAAACTCGAAAAAGAAAATAGAGGAAAAGGATATTTCCACTCGTGAATACTGAAGTCGGTGATGTAGCAGATTCCAAACCACCCCTATAATTTACAAAGTCAAATACGGTGTTTCTCATATCTAGAGCACTGGCAAACGTGTCTTCCACCTGCTAGATGCACACACCACAATCGAACTTCTCCCAACTAAATAAAGAAGCCAAATGCAAAGAAGCAGCCAACAGAACGATTTACATGCGAGGGAATAATGGCCCAGCGCAAACACACGTCCATATTCAATCTTGTCAGATTTCCACTTGATCACGAAAGCTGCCCAACACATGCTAAGTATTAGTTCACTATTCGGTCGTCTAGAGGACTACACTGTTAAGTAAACTACATTCCCGCATTGCAACAGCCGTCTCCATTCGGACGGTGCGTGTGTGACATTTCTATGTAGGACCATTTTGTCTGGCGAAGTAACACAAATTTGAGATTATGAATATATTTATTTATTCACGATCTACAGTTATGGATGCCATTATCATCAACTTCGAAAAAACCCCTTTTTTCCAATCAGTGCAACAGGAGTAGAGTATTTGGAAAATAGCTGATTCGTATGTTCCCCAAATTCTGCACGTGTATCTCGCAATGTTATCACGGTATTGCAACAGTCTGGTATTCCATTAGTAAATCTGAGTTCAACAATTTCCATACCTATTCGGCGAATAGCACAAGACTTCGGCACTGCACTTACACAGGTACTAAAACAATGATCTGGATCTTCTATGTGAATGCTGCATGTGTGAAGCCAGTTATAGATATCACTGTATACGGCTTGGACATATGGGAGCCATCTATTTAGTCTGTCAATCGTAGTAGTTATCACCGAATCTAGACTAAGAAAGTTATCAACAATCGAGCGGTGCATGTAAATACTCTGTCCCTCGGCACTGTTAACTCATAGTGTAGCATCATCATACATTGCTAATATACTCACTGTTAGGCCGCTGCAGTAGATGTCCTGTTAGGAGTGGGACAGAACATATTCTGTAGTCATATGCTTCTTGATATATGTTTTTGCGCGACAGAATTCATCCCATTCGTAGTCTGAAAACCGAACTTTAATATTTTTAGGCACATTTTCGAGCGCTGACACAGATGACAAGCTAACGTTTCGTGAAACTTTAGTTCCTAGATGAAGACGTTTTGAACCGCTCACTGTTAACATATAGCATGAGGCGAATAGTGAAGGTGACGGTGCACTGGAGGTTGGTATCTTCACATCCAGAAAATCCACACCAGCGCGGTTAGCCATCTGTTCTTGCACTGACGCTGGGATGTCTCCTGTGCGTTGTTCAATGGAAGGTGCATACGATGGAAGGCAGTACGATGCAGGACCCTCTAGTGCAGCTTCTCATCATGCTGGATCGGAGGAAGTTGTCTCTTTTGGGGTTGGAGCTTATATGCAGGTTTTAGAAATGACAGACAGTTCCAGCAGAGAGAGATGCTTGCATGCATTGTGTAATGCACGTTTAATGCAAAGCATTTATTTGCAGAACCGTATTCTTCTTGTTCATATGTTCAAGCATTAATGTTCGCTTCAATTCTACTTGCAGTGAGCTGTGGATCCACTCCTCAGCTGAATGAGTGCACGAAATACAGGTATTGAAACCCACCCTGCCTGGTACCAACATGTCGCTAATTGAACACCGACAACTCGACAAGCACTGACATCTCAGTCTCTAACTAAGCTGCCACTTCTGTAGGTAGATAATAAATTTAAACACATTTAAACAAATTTAAAGAATTTTTAAAAATCTTATACAAATTAAGCAAATTTAAAGAAATTTAAACAAATTGTATTCGAATTGAATCACATCATGAGCAGACTCTAGTGGGGGCAACACCATACTAACTCCCCTCAGCTGGAGGAGTAAGCTATGATGGAAGCTAACATCGAAATTCCTGCCCATTTCCAAGAGAATGATGTGCCAGGACTCCATGGCAGACACACTTAGTAGTGGTACTGCCTCTAATTGTTGAAATAAATACTGAAAATAAAGACCTATGTCCAGCACAGGCTGAGTCCTTTTCCCCCCAGTTCGTAGGAAGAGGTGGTGGTCGGGTGAGGTAGGTTATTGGAGTTAGCCCAGCAGCCCTTTGTTTCCCATCATTTTCTTAAATTAGTAGAGATAGCCCAAATGCCCTTTCTTTCCTGTCATTTTCTTAGGTTATTAGAGGTGCCCAGTTGACCTATCTTCCCTCCAAAATTCTAACTTCCCACCAGGGGGGACATGGCACTCTCCCGCCATCTTGGGTAACGGTACTCGTGTGATCAGCTGTCACGGCCGCCGATGTTGTACCAACGAGCGCACTGACGCAACGTCCATGACATCCTCAGACTGTTCAGACGCAGGTTCTGACGCTTCGAAAGCCTTAGCGATAGCCGAAACATCCTCAACCGTTGGATCATCTAACCACAACGCCTCCTGGCAGACCTCTGTCTGGGACAGAACGAACACCACGTTGCGAATCAGAATCGGCATACGACTGTTGAATGTAAGAACACACAAATTTACACTTCCCACTTAGCCCACGGAGGTCGGCTTCCCACAACTGATAGAACGGGCCTATTTACTTCTGCTGCTTTTGCTCTTTTGGTACTCCACGCGGGAAACCATCATGCGGATCTGCTTAAGATAATAAGCACTAAACAAGTTACATTTCAGAAAATGAGAACACTGATCGGTCCCTGCACTGCGAAAGTTTTCGAATCAAATGAAACGCTTCAGGTGCAGTCCTTGACAAACGGAAAGCTGTTTGCAATGATGGATCCTCTACCAGAAATTCTGCAAAATGCTGCTGTAGATATCACACGTATGTGTCCCAATCGTCCTTTGCTTTTGGAATGCTGGAAAAGGTGTGGGGGGGAGGAGGGGGGGGAGCAAGCCACCGTGTGGCAGTAGCTCGAGCTAATATGTAAATAATTACGGAAACAAGTATAAATGCTGCTGCTGATGCCCAAGCTGTAGCTGCTGTTGGCTTAGCAACAAACCGGATCTATTTCACTCGCGAAAGAGACGCACAGAACGAACTACTTCGTCTCGAAAACTGTTGTATCTACACTTTTTATTGACAAACCACTGCATATACAAAAATTACGTCGGCTGATAACTGCACTTTAAGTAATGACAAGGTTAGAGAGACATTAACCACTATTAACTGTCCAAGCATGGAGTGTTATCACTGGAAACTGGACGCACAGAGCTAGTCTGACTCGAGAACATTTGCGTATGGTGAGCAAAATGCAAGTGGACGAGGCCCCCCTGACAGCGGCCCGACGTGTTCGCATTTGCCAGCCGGGGCGCTGGCTGACTGCGGACGGTGGCGCGCTTACTTAGCCCAGGCGTTGAATAGAAACGCTGTGGTAGCGGACTACACGGACGCGACGCACAGTCACCACCTTAGATAGGACGAGGCAACAGCACCTTAACCCACACTAAAGGACTTGTAGCGGGAGCAGTTACGGGTGATACGATATGGCAGTCTCTGAGGAAACCAGCGAATGTGTGTATATGTCCAATGCATCTTAAACCGTCCAAAGAAAACAAATTATCTTCCCCTCACGTCCGAAGTATCACGTAAAATAACATGTATACAATAAACACTACCGAATATATTACCATTTTTTAAATAAAATTCAGTGAGATCTTGCATCATATCCACAAAGTTGATGTAATAGTCGAGACACTTGATCCATTCGAACAAGTATTTTAACGTCGTGTACTCCACTTTACATGACGTAGCCATAGGTTCTTCATTTTTCTTCAATACGAATCCCAGCGCTTGCCAGCTATAATTCCACTAGGGATGTTGTTGATGCAGTATGGCACACGTGTAGGGGAATATAGCTTCGTCTCGACACCACGTCTCTACAATTCCCCATCTTTCCACTAATAAATTAGATATATGTGGCGTTATCCCTCACCTATATGCTGTGTATACATTAAATTCCTACAGCTTCTACCGCGAATCCCTATTATCCCACTGTATAATTTTTCTTCTAGTAGGTTTCGAGGTAAATATTTACGGCCAGCACTTTAAACCCGATGGTTTTAATGTAGTAGTGCGAAAATGAAGGAAGGTGAAGACGAGCATAGTTACGTATCAACACAGTTCACCCATAGTTGCAAATTGCCTAGCTGATGCATTACACGTACCAGCACGTGTTACAATTCCACTACACTTCGCTATTAGTAATAAACCACCGTAGCCGGCCGAAGTGGCCGTGTGGTTAAAGGCGCTGCAGTCTGGAACCGCAAGACCGCTACGGTCGCAGGTTCGAATCCTGCCTCGGGCATGGATGTTTGTGATGTCCTTAGGTTAGTTAGGTTTAACTAGTTCTAAGTTCTAGGGGACTGATGACCTCAGCAGTTGAGTCCCATAGTGCTCAGAGCCATTTGAACCATTTGAACCAAACCACCGTAACATAAATTAGATTACCTGTCCAAAACGGTCTAAAGTTCGAATTACTTGTCACGTACATGCCATTTTTCTGGAAAAATGATTCCGACTTTCGAGTGGTCTTTTTTTCGGTATCATTCATGGTATGTTACACTAAAATGTATACAACGATTACGAGAGAGTAAGCACCCTCAAAAATGAGTCTTGAATTAGCTGCACAATTGAAGTTGTATTCTTACCTCTAGTTGCAAAGACATGTATGAATTAGGTTTTTTCACAGTTGTTAGCAGTTATCCGCTGTAATGTTCGAGTCATAAGAGTAACATACAACTTTTTGGTCTGTCAACAAGAACGAGTTAGAGACGACAAAGGCAATAATCGTAAACACGCAGAAGAAACTCTATGCTGATTAAACACAAACACTTACACAAGAAGATAGTATGGACTAATCCGTCAGCTCATAGATAATTATTTTTAGATCGTTTTAAGGCTGCCTGTGCTTTGTGTCCGCTGGGAGGTGGTCGCTTCGGCAGGTGTCGTCTCATCGCTTCCTCTTTCATGCCAGCGAGTGATAATTGTAATCGTGGGTGTTACTGGTATCTCTGGCAGCTTGCGGCTCACAGAGAAAGGACAGAGCACAGAAGGAGAGAGTTAAAGGAAGTTAACGTTCGGCCGTAGCATACCTGACGCCTGTTGGCACATGCCATTTGGCGATTGTTTGAGCTTGCAGTAATTTCTTCTCAGCCAGTTACCTAGTACGTCACACCAGAGACGATTAGACAAACGATTTTGATTGGTATTTTTATAAAGTGCTTGTCTATGCTATTCCCATCTTACGTCTGTGGGGAAATTTGCTTACAGCAGAAATTTAGCGATGTGTTGTGGGTGTACACACTCGGACATTTTTGCAGTTTCTTACAAATGTACTATAATCCTATAGTGTCAGACGTCTCTGAGGTATCCTTATAGTGATGCCACACACTAATAATGAAGGGATGCTGAGTCTTGGTACTTTAGTAAGAACGTATTTGTTATTGAGCAATGCATTGTGGAATTTGTTAAACATTAAAGTAACTCGCGTTCACGTATGTGTTTGCAATACTTAGAGAAAACGCCATGAGTTTATTAATTTTGTGGCGGCGTTCGTAGCGACAAGCAATTCGCTGTAGAAACGGCTTACGAAGTCACCGCCACACTTTTAATAGCGGGCCGACCGGTCCGCTGGAACAGTGAACAGAAAGATGAAAACCCAAACACTCTGATTAAATAAAAGTCTGTACTTATCTTTATTAACGAAGATACAGCAACACAGTAGTGAACTCCGTGTCTACAGAAATCTGTCTAGTTCGAGTCGGAGCGGCTAGGCCAGCGTCGGCTGACGACAAACAACAACTCTGCTGCGATGAACACACAACTGACTAGCAAGTACACAATTCGGTGGCGAGTATACAACTGAGCGGCGAATACAGAACTGTCCTAGCGCTCGCGACTCCAGCGCTTAAGAAGCCAGAAGTCAGCGGTGGCGCGCGCAGACTTGCGGCGATTTCCTGTCTCGATGGCGCTGCTTATGCGGACGGCGTCCGGACTTTGATGCTGCCAACCTTTTGGCAGCGGGCTCGGGTGGCATTACTGGCTAGGATATAACAATTAAATTATAGTAAATCTGACAATACGACGATGTGCTAATTTTAATACACACATGTCAGACACATATACTGATGGTGCCTGATTGGCAAAGCGTTCATTGGGGTGGAAACTAGACCAATTCTCCCCAAAATTCATCCCTTCTACAACGCAATTTACATGATTCTACTGTGAGGCCCAACTCTATTCAAATGGAGTCAACTGAGATCAAGTACACCACAAACAATAGTTCACCAGAGAACAGGGAGCTGTAAATACCATTTAACAACCCTACATCAGTGCAGCAATACTGTACCCTTTCACTTTGATTCTGGCGGCAGCAGAATACAGCACGCTGTGGGCGAGAAGCGCGCTGCGGCACCTGTAATATTCTGACGCGCCCACGAAAATTTATGAGCCACGCGGACTGGCGTTCTGATTATTAGAACACGGAGAATTCTCCATCAGAGCCCTGAAATCCCGTCAGATTTCAGTGTGAGGTGCACCTAATAGCTGGTCTGGCCAAACTAGTTTGATTCACAGGCATGACTGTGCGTGCAGGAATTGTGAAACCTCATACAGCCGACTCAGGAAGAGTACATTCACCCTCGTGAAACACAATATGTCCGAGATGATACTCAGGTCTAGTATCGGCACAGTTGGAAACTGCCACTGGCTCTTAGTACACCACAAGTTGCAGACCAAAAGTCACCCACTAGGGAAAGACCTCAATCTCTCCACCAGGGGAGGACCACAAACACAAAGAAGGCAAATAATCACAATCACTTTCCACAAAGCCTCGGTACAGGAGCCAAATAAGGAA
Organism: Schistocerca americana; assembly: GCF_021461395.2. Classification (NCBI taxonomy): domain Eukaryota; kingdom Metazoa; phylum Arthropoda; class Insecta; order Orthoptera; family Acrididae; genus Schistocerca; species Schistocerca americana. The sequence goes on from NC_060130.1 coordinate 538,804,672, forward strand.
AAAAACGCTCCATATTGTAGAAAACCAATAGAAATATCCTCTATTCATTGAACCTTCCCTTTTGGCTGTTCTATTGGCCTGGCAGCCAATTCAGACACAGGGGTTCCCACCCTGGGGAGCAAGTCACTGCTTTCCATATTCTGAGAGGAGCCAATCAGCGAATAAAAATCTCTCTTGCTGAAAAAGAAGATTTTATACAAGAGAGGCTTTGTTCTCACGGTAAGCATGGCTATGTTTCGGCAAAAAATGTCTACATAGATGGGACCACAGTCCCTCATTTACAGAGAGATCTAATCTTTCCAAGCAAACCATTTCCAGCTTCTGAAAGAAGGTTGTTAAGCTTAGTCGTGCCCATGAAATATATGTTTTTGCTGCTTACTAAAAGAATCTCTTGGCTTCCTGGCATCATCCAAGCTTGTAACATTTCAATGCTTGGAGTTTTATGACCGTCTCACTATTTGCACAAAAGCTCAGATTATAGCACTCTCTCTTAAATGTCTTCCTCCATCCACTTTCCGCTGACTGGCCACCTTCCTAGTTGTCTGCTGCCTAGCCCAGGTAAAATGTTTTGCGAACCGGCGCCCTCCTGCTCAGACCCTAAGAGGGAAGAGGGGAGTGCCAGGGCCTGAAGTCCCTCTGCAGGTACAACTCACAAAACGCTACTTCCCAAAATCACTCGCACAGCCAGATCATTGGAAATCGCATTTATAGCCTGCAATCCATATATTTCCCTGTTCTCTGTCGTCTCCACTACAGCCCCTCGGATACCAGTTCTCTACAGGCTACAATGCAGTTATATGAACATTCTGCCCACAATTTCCTCATTTAAAAAGTCATAAACCACTCATACCAAATGCAGTACTGGGTAACACCGAGATCTTGACCTGAAATATGAATATTAATCTGACTGGCAGTGTTGTTAAAGTGAGAGAGTGGCGTACCAACTCTCAAGGGGGGAGTCCCGTTGGTATTGGTCCAAAGAGAACGTGGGGAGTGAAGGATTTTCGTGGATGGTAGGGACATGGTAGTGTGTTTCAGATCACGGCAGTCTCTCCTCAACCATCCAAGATACCAGTAAATAGTAATGGAGGGATGTGGTCTTTCATCAGTGAGCTTGCAGAAAGTACAAGCAGGAAGATACTTGTTGTTAAATAATACATTACAGAAGTCGTTAAATATTCAAACATCTCTTATTTATGCACGTGTTTCAGGAAAAAATAATTGTGTGCAAGCTTATGAGCGCTTAGAAAAAAATCCCCAATATTTTTCTGTTAATTGTGTTAATTAAGATGACAAATTTGAAGGTGTCCATTTTGGACCATTAATTATGGTTTTTAATCAGGATAACATACTGCCACAAACAATCAGCATAGAGGAAAGGATGGAGTAAAATTTCCTGTCATGATGCAGAATTCGAAATGCAAAACATTAAATGAATCCCAAGAACTAAATTTAGAAACAGTGACACACTTTGTAATGAATATGTTGGAGTCTTCCCATCTTACTGGTCAAGGTTTTCAAAATAGTCCATCATTTTAGAGAATATGCCATGATGTCATAAAATTATAGTAATTCAGCCGCACAATACAATGTCAAATTGTCGTACCATTTTTAAGTAGGATAACTCTGCCGCTTGCATTCTTCACACTAAAACATACAGAACAAGAGTAACAAAGCCCACAGATTTTCTCTAGTAATAAAAGAGGGAGGGGTACTTCAATCACATTGCTCCAGACAGAAGATGGGATGGTGATCTTCATATTCTCACAGATTTTACGTTATGAAATTTCCCATGATGTATAAGCTTATATCCTGACCTTGAATGTAACACACACACCCGCCCTATAGCTGTGGGCGATGACATGGCTGCTATCGTGTTACATCCTGACTTTCAATGTACCACATACGTGCGTGAGCATGGCAGCGTTTCTTCAGGAGAAGAGAGGGAGTGGGAGGGGGGGGGGGGGGGCGGTTCACTTGAATATACCACATGCAATTGTCTTAGGTGTAACATCACACCCCGTAAGTCTTACGTTATCAGTGACCTTGTGGTAAGAAACTGTTTATAACATGTTTGGGGACAATCCGACAGTGATTCCCTACTTGTATGCCCTTCTTCTGCTTCTCTAGCGCCTGGTTCCGAAGATGGAAAAGTCTTTTCCTAAACGGAAGCCGCTACACTGACGTACCCAATTCTCTTTAGGATCGCGATAACCTCGAAAAAGGCTCAAAACTGTTAGATTAACAGGCAATATACCTCGCAACAACAAGAAATGCTCCCTCCGACTGTATTGAACTCCCTTACCTACACGAAAAGCCACTTGTTTCAACTTTCCTTCGGCACTCAGGACAAAGTTTTATGAACCTCACTTCAACAGTTACGCACCGTAAACTCAAGATGATCTACTCCGTTGACTTGCACTGACATTCACCTCCTTATACCACCAGCACTTCATCAAACTCCACTTCTGCTGGGACTTAGAAACTCCACTTCTTCTAAGTACCAGGTCATGACTTTTCCCTGAAGTTTGTCGATATCTTCCTCTCTTCCATCTTCCACTAATTAAAAGCTCCACTCCATGCCCCGTATTACTCCTCCTCCTGCGCCACCTCTCATCTGTACCTATTCTTCCACAGTCTTTCGTCGAGAGCTCGTTTCATCTCTCAAAATTCGCCCACTACCGTTATTTCTCAGCTCCTCTTTCCCACTCTCATTAAAAAATGGTCACTAATCACCTTCCCACCGGAACAATAATCTTCCTTCTTCTACAGTTCAGTCCGTATATACTGCATTTATGAGGCGTTAACGCAGAAAATCCCCCCTCCCCAAGTTTCATCTCTTTCTCTCTTCTGGAAGAGACGATTTTCTGAGGATTCATGCAAGATGTACTCCGAAAATGTACTCGTATCACAGGATAAAATTGTTACACTATTTACGAAACACTTTCAGCATAGCACTGACAAACATTCTTCTCGCGGGTCTAGTGGAATAACAGGGAAGATGTCTCAATAAGTGAATCTAGATTGTAGGTGCTGTTTAGTGACACAAATCCTTTTTGATCTAGATTAAACGAGGGATTGCTTTTAACGTCTGTTCTCTTTCAAGGTCATTAAAGACGGAGAGCTAAAGCACTTGAAGAAATGGGAGACAGAAGAGGTCGCAGTCTTTTTGGGAAAGCATCACACAATTCACCTGAAGTAGTGTGAGTCCCATTCTTCTCAAATTCAAGTGCCCCACTACAAACTGAAACATGTATCGTTGCAAAAGACTGATCTGTTGCCAGTAGGTACGTACTGCTTTTAGATTCGTAAATGTCTTCAGTTTGATATCAAAAATATTTTGCAGAAAGGTGCATTTACACACCCCGGCCAGAGACCTTTACTGCAGACAGTGCATAGTGAGAGTGCTCTAATGCTGTACCATTGCTCGAGATAAAAATCTACGCAAGTTATTGATACACGAATGAAGCGCCATTCCCCGTCTGGTATACAGTTTTAATTTGTCATAAAGTTTCACTGTACGTTCTAGTCAGTCATTACTTCTGTGCGGCTCTTTCAAAATCAGCTTTTAACTGCTGCAAAGAAATATTAAAGGGAGCATACAGTCACTATTTTCTTAGCTTAAAAACCGAAATCTTCCTCGAAGTATGAATCAGACAGACAATTTCGACACACAGAAATTACGAAGGCCATTTTGACCCAAACACTGTTAGCACGAGATTCTTAAGACAAAAAAATTTTTTGACAATGAGTCACGAAATCGTTAAGCCTGCGAAAAGTATGACGCACAAAATTGTGTATCATATAAAGAAAGAGGTGCAGTTCTCCGTTACACGAGTTCGTGTGGGAAAGCATGTGAACTGTGCAGCTAGCGACAGGTGCAGGGTGCCTGAGAGAGTGAGAGATCCCCTCTCATCCCCTCATTTCCTTTGCTGGAACAAGTATGCACACTGCTTGCCCGAGTATGAAGCACAGGACTCCGCAACAGCACATCAAAAATTTTTATAACGCAAAATAATGTGATTTGTTACTAAAATGGTTTAGATAGATGTAAAATTAATTAATCCAGAGTTTGAACTGTATCAGTTCATCCTGTATTGCAGTGACTGTGTTGGTTCGATGTTCTCTGCAGCGTCCTTCAGACATGCATGCATGGATGCCTGAAGGACATTGCAAAGTACATCGAACCAACACAGGCACTGCAATATAGATCTTCATGCCTAAAAATAAGGTCGTGGCTATAATCATACGTCCCTCCCCGTCCGGAATTCACAGTCTCTGTGCTAGTATAAAAGGTAGACAAAACGGTGACGTATGGAAGTTTGGGTCCTATGGGAAGCATGTTCTGGTAACCGACGCGTTTAGGGTGACGACTCGCAAAGTGGGAAATCTGGGCTCGAGTCCCTGTCCGGCACAAATTTTTATTGACACCAATAAAGTGTTGCTGGACTTCCAACTTATTCGCAAACGCGAATATAATTCTTGTATGTGAGATCAACAGCTCCCACAAAAATCGATGTTTTTACTAAAGTTTTAGGTGTACTAAATTTAAAACTACAAAGGCGAAATTTTTGTATTAAATTTGTAGTAGTATAAAAATATTTTCTGGGGTTTTTTTCCGTTATCTTTAATATTTTCCAGATTTTGCAAGGAATCGAAATTTTGGATTAGAATAATGTATAATGTCACAGATTATCTACCAATTAGACATAAGTTGTTACATAGATATTTCAGCACCATATCCTGGTTATAATATGATAAATATATACCAGTTTTGAAGAGAATTAATGTATAATTAAATCATACAGCGGTGAAAGAAGGCACAATTCGGAGGATAATGACTACTGAAATTTCTGTTTCAAAAACCGTACTAGCTGTATTTATTGGAATGTAGAATCAAGATTTAAATAAAAAGTTCTTTAAACGTATGTCTGCCGTAAGAAAAACTCAGGGGGCAGATATAACACAAATTTGGAAAGTCATTATAAATTTAAGGTAGCAGGAGGGTTATTTTCAAGCACAGAGTTGGGTGTGTTAGCGATCAAAAATCGAAGTTTTCGTTTGCCACCCGCATTGAGGGCACATAAGCAACCCCAGTAGTGTATTCAGAGTCAGTGTTAGTCAGTCTGCAGATGGCATTCGATCAGTCTGTTAGAGCCACCCCACGTGTTGACTTGTGACGGTAGCTGCAACCGTGAGCGTAAGCCTCGAATGGCTGTGTGTGGAGAAACAATAAGCTATCGAGAGAGAGACTTTGGTCGGGATAGATCCGCACTGTAGAAAAATTAACTTTCGTTTGAATATCAGATGATTATTTGCCTCATCTGTTATGGTTTCGTGAGATTCTTTTCTTTTTCCCGCCAACCGTATTTAGTATTTGCGTGTCGAGTAGAGCGTTACGCTGTTCACATTTATGCAATCAAAAATACCTCTGACTGGTCTGGACGATGTGTAATGCAGACAAAACTGTAGTTAAAGGAATTTCAAATACAATTTAGAGTCTGAACTTGGCCAGGTACTAGGGAAAGAATACCATTCGTGTGAAATGTTAATATTTTGTGTGTACGAAACCAAGGGAATTTTGACATCTGAATTTTTTTCTGAGAACTCTGGATTAATAGTTTCAATAGCTATTTTCTCATTTCCTGAAATTATCAAGTAAGAATTTCATTTCGGCTATGGAGAGCTGGAAGTGTCACCAAATAACTCGAATACAACTATTTTCAGGTAGCCTGTTTCCACTGTTTACAGGCCTTCGTTGCTTGGGTGGATAAACTACTCGAACAAAAAACGGAAAACTTCTAAACGAATCCTCCACCCCACGATCGGAATGGTACAGTTCTCATTAGCTAGCTACTGCTGGAAGCAGGTAAAATTTGTTCAAAATATCTGAAACAAAAAGACATGAATGGCGGTAAAAGCTGCGAACTAAACAGGCCGATAAAATAGAAGTGCTCCCCTGTAGCCCTCAGCATAAAATAATGATCTAACGAATCATGTGTAATTCAAATACTCATTTATACAGTGATATGACAAAAGTCGTTGGATAGCGATATACACTTATGCAGATGCCGTTGGTAGTCCGTACATAAGGTATAAAAGGGAGGTGCATTGGCAGTACTGTCATTTGTATTCAGGCGATTGACCTGAAAAGGTTCCCGGCGTGATTATGGCCGCAAGACGGAAATTAACCGATTATGAACGTTGAATGGTAGTTGGAGCTAGATGCATTGAACGTTCCATTTCGGACATCGTTAGGGAATTCAATATTTCGAGATACACAGTGTCAAGAATGTGCCGAGAATACCACATTTCAGACATTACCTCTCACCACGGACAACGCAGTGACCGATGGCCTTCATTCAACGAGCGACAGCAGCGGCCTTTGCGTAATGTTGTCAGTTTCAACAGTCCAGCAACACTGTGTGAATTAGTCTCAGAAATCAATGTGGGACGTACGACGAACGTATCCGTTAGGATAGTGCGGCGAAATCTGGCGTTAATGGGCTTGGCAGCAGACGACCGACGCCAGTGCCTTTGCTAATAGCACGACATCGCCTACAGAGAGTCTCCTGGGCTTCTGAACACATCGGTTGGACGCTAGACGACTGGAAACCGTGGCCTGGTCAGATGAGTCTCGATTTCAGATAATAAGAGCAGAGTGTAGTGTTCGAGTGTGGCTCAGACTCGACGAATTCATGGACTTAAGATGTTAACAAGGCACTGTTCATGCTGGTGGTGGCTCCATAAGGATGTGCGCTGTGTTTACATGGAATGGACTGGGCCCTTAGTACAAGTGAACCGATCATTGACTTAGCTACCGTTTGTAGTCGTTCAAAGATGGAATTTTATGGATAACGATGAGCAATGTCACCGAACCACAACTGTTCGTGACTGGTTTGAAGAACATTCTGGGCAATTCGAGCGAATGACTTGGCCGTCCATATCACCCGATATGAATCTCATTAAACAGTTATGGGACATAATCTAGAGGTTCGTTCGTGCACTAAATCCTGCTCTGGGAACTCTTTCACAGTTACGGACGGCTGTAGGGACAGCATGGCTCATTATTTCTGCAGGGACATCCAACAACTGGCTGAACCCATGCCACGTCGAGCTGCTGCACGACGACGAGCAAAAGGAGATTCGACATGATATTAGGAGGTATCCCATGACTTTTATCAAATGGTTCAAATGGCTCTGAGCACTACAGGACTTAACATCTAAGGTCATCAGTCCCCTAGAACTTAGAACTACTTAAACCTAACTAGCCTAAGGACACTATAAACATCCATGCCCGAGGCAGGGTTCGAAACTGCGACCGTAGAGGTCGCGCGGTTCCAGACTGAAGCGCCTAGAACCGCTCGGCCACACCGGCCGGCTGACTTTTATCACTTCAGTGTATTTTGGGTATTTTCGAACATGAGTTTATTGATTCTGAACAGCTGTATGCTTCCATTATGCACTGATGAGTAAAACCAACCGCATAAGCATGTACATAATGCCTGTCCAATGAACTACGACGAAATCCAACTGAGATCATGAATATTTTAAACTATATTATTAAAAGAAGTGAGTTTCTTGTATTACTCATAATTATTTCGTTCTTACATTGTAACCTCTTGTCTTAATTTAAACGCCGGCTATGTTCATTTCTCCTGACGTTGCCACTGTCTACATTTAAAATTTTATAGACGTAGGCAGTACTACAATTACGACTTCTACTACAGCTGACGCTGTACTATAGCGGCGTCGCAAAAATCGGGACCTCAAGGTCATCTCAACGTCTGATAGCACTGTCAGTTAGTAATAATTTCAAATGTCAGTAAAATTTTCAAAATAATGTTAGACATCTCTATTTTAGCCTAGAATATGATGAAATACTTCCCAAAAGAAAATTGTTGCCTGTTGCAACGCAAAAACAAACTAACATTACAAGAAATTTTGAAACAAAATAATTTTTTACTTCAGTCTGTGGAAAAAAGACAGACTGACTATTTGGATTGAAAAAATATTCGAAAATTCTCAAAGTTTATGAGTGGCACTGCAACATATACATCCTGTGCCACACACCGTAAGATGACTTGCGGAGTACAGAAGTAGATGTAGATGCAGACTTGTACTACGGGATACCGATCCCTAAACTCTCGATGGTACAGAACCAATTCCGACCGGTGTCATTTGTTAGTGTAAACCTTACTGACAATCTAAGTGAAATGCGCTATATCCATCACCACTCCAAAAGGATTCGAAAAAAGTATTGCGAGAGTGACTGAGGCACATTTCGTTAATATTGTACAATATAATGGATAAAAAAAAACTGGACAGGGTTTTATTTGGATCGTCCAGTCTGCATCTTCTAACAGGGGAAACTTGTGCTATTTCTTGAAGGAATATAAAATTCATATTACAATATTGGTAGAAACGTAGCTATAGATGGAAGAGAAATTATTTATGCCAGAAATAGATCCGTAAAGACAGATGAGGGTGTTGAAATTCTAATCAAAGATGGAGCGGAATTCAACCAACTACCTACAGATAATGGAAACGAAGGAAGGAAGACTATTGTTTAACGTCGCGTCGACAACGAGATCATTAGAGACGGAGCACAAGCTCGGCTTAGCGAAAGATAAGAAAGGAAATCAGTTGTGATCTTTCACCGGAACCATCTCGACATTTGCCTCAAGCGATTTAGAAAAAAATCACGAAAACTTAAATGAGGATGGCCGGAAACGGATTTGAACCGTTGTCTTCCCGAAAGCGACTGGAAATAACCCCTTCGAGGTATGTGCTACTAGAACACGAACAAAAAACACTGAAACATCCGTTGTAGTAGTATACCGAGTCCCAAGAACTAGCAGCAGCAAACACGCCTTCCCTACACTGTTGGACAAGATCAGATACCCGCCAATTATCACGGGAGAGTTAAATGGTCTTGGTACAAAGTGGGGAAGCGTAGAACAGACCAGGCAGACGAACCCGTGCTTGATGCATTGCACGAAAGTAACTTGGTAATTCTGAATGACGGCTATGCGGCTAAAATATCATCACCAGATTAAGTCCAGCCGGCGGTAGATGTGATTCTAGCGTCCACTGGGCCGACCATCCTTGACATATGGTAGGTTCTGCAAGACACATGGTGTTCGGGACACTTTACGATACATTTCCAGTATGACAATGATAGGAATTAATGTCGAAGTGTTTGACAATACGTCTGGATTATTAAAATGGTCATTTGAAGAAACATTATGAGGGGGAAGATGCAAAAAATCTTAATATACTGAGTCCACAGATGTAGAGTAATAACGCGGAGGGGTGGTACATATTGTCAAAAATGCCACGGTGGCAACGATAGCATACATAACGCACGTAAGGTGAAGGAAGGGGAAGGTAGCTCCATGGTGGGATGAGGAATTCAGGCAACAATTTCGGAAGGGATCTAAGCACCAAGAGCTAATAAAATAGTGAGTACGGAGCAAAACTCAGTTCGGTTTAAAGCGTATCAGGCTTGAGGAAAAGAAAAAGAAAAGATGCAGGTGGGCGGAAGACTGTAATAAGTAAATCATCAAAACTCAAAGAAAATATCGAAACAAATACGAGTATTCTGTAATGCTATGGATGCATGGCCCTCTACACTGACAAACTATCTAGTGACAGAGGAAGTATTGTCAGAGTTAACCCCGCCAGCGGTAGAGAGCGTGACTGTGACCGACCGAGTAAAAACCGATGATTATGCAACCTTTCTACATAACAGTGCTAGAAATAACCACCACATTATCCGAATGTACAGCCTTTCTACATAACAGTGCTAGAAATAACCACCACATTATCCGAATGTACAGCCTCCTCGCTGGATAACACATGCCATCGCATGATTCTGTACTTGCCCTCAAGGGCCAAACAGACGCTGGTAAACATTTTAGACAAATTGTGAAAGGATAGATATAAGATACCAGACACGAGAACAATACGTATCGTGCCAGTTTTAAAGAAAAGGAAAGACACCGTGCTAGCCGATTCATACAGACTAATATTGTTGTCGTCATGTGCGCACAAGAAGTTTTCAGCGTGTGATTAAAAGGTTTTGGAACAGTACGTGGAGCCTCCTTAAGTAATATCCAGTTTTCAACCAGTCTTCCGGCGCAGGCAGGAGATGATATAAATGTTATCACACCTCATAATGGACGTCCAGATATGTTTTCCCACGAATAAATAATTAATGAAATTGTATACGGATTTAAGCAACGCGTACAAAAAGCTGAAAAAAAGTCAGTCAAATGTTTTGTGAAATGATTTCTCTAAAATTAAGAACCATAAAGGGTTTAGAGAAACTTTTGACTCACCTCGGTGGTTGTATATGATTTCGAGCACCATTAAAGGGAACGTCAAATGTTTCTCTAACATATTTTTAATTCCTTACCTTTAGACAAATCATTTCACAAAAAACTTCAGCGATTTTTTTCAGTTTCTTTTATTTTCATGTTTTCTTCAGAAATCATGATAAAATTGACATATCATTTGTTTTCGTAGCATCTTCTGGTAACGAAATATCCTGAATTAAGTACTTGACGCGAAAGAAACCATTTTGACTGTTAAATATCACACGAGTGAAACTTTTTATGAGATAAATAGTTACGCGTTCAGAGGGGTACTTTTTGACACTTCATTTACACAGCTAAATTGTTTCGTGAAGTATTTAAATTTTCTCTTAAATGAATAATTACGTTTTTCTTAATTGCCCTGATTACATCCAAGCAATTTTGTTTTCAAAAATCGACCTCAGGCTGGTCAGTTTGAGGCCATTTGTCCATTTCCCACTCTTCGTTTGTCTGTGAAAATTCGAAAAAAAATCATTGTATAATTTATAAATACTTTATAAGGTGACTTGCAAAGATTTAACCGAAAACAGAGAAACATGCAGCTGCCACATATTTTGTCTGCAGATTTATTTCCATACTACAGAAAGGAGGTTAGTAATGTTTTCGAATCAAGGCACTATCATATCTTGGCCGACCCGTACATGGGTGGCACTGGGGCCAGTATTATCCACCTTGTTCAACATTTATACAAGCGACCGCCAAAATATACTCTCAGGAAGGATTAGAGTACTTTAATACGACGACGATTTGTGTATTTATGCTACAATACACAACTTCGGACACTAGCTGCAGGTGAACGGATTTGAAATTGCATATAGTAAGTCAGCAGTAAGCACCTACTGACGACGCGGGATTAAAACGATTGAATTAGTACACCTAGGTACTTACCCTTAGGGAGTATGTTAAATATCTAGGCCTTATTATAGATAAACGATGGTCCCAACACATAGACCACATCAAGGCGAATTGTGAAAGCGATCTGAATATACTTCGTGCCACAGCAGGCAATGCGTGGGCGTCAATTCTGATAGCTTTACGTATGCATCGTGTGCGCCTGCGACGTTACTTAGATTACCCCTACATGGTGTATGGCGTAGCTTCCATGCAGTTTCTGTAGACACGCGACGGGTGTCAATTCAAAGCACTGTGATTGGGAGCTCAAAGATTCACTCTGATGAACGCACTATTAGTCGAAACAGTGGAAGTGCCATCTTGCTTATGTTCTGTAGGATTAATTTACTGAGTTAACCGGTTTTCGGCTTACAAGACTATCATCAGGCTCTAATGGACTACTGTCGCCGAAGTAGTTGCAACGTCTGCAAACAACACTGAGAAAGGTGTTACACGTCTAGATGGAGGCACAATCATATACTAAATGACATCATTGGCGGTGTGGTGCTAATGCAATTTTCAGTGGCAAAGATAAAACTCAGTTACTAGACAACAGTGTGGTATATAAAATTACTCGTCATGACTGCGATAAGTTTTGTGTTGGTCAATCAGGCAGAGACATAGCAACTAGGCTGGCTGAACATGAACGCAGCTGGAGACTGCAGAACTCTAACTGCACATTGGCTGAGCATGTACTGAGTGAGGGCCACAACTACCAGTCACAGTCTCATTTCCTTCATTTAGCAAACAAAGGGAAAATCTCATTTTACTGGAAGCCCTGGAAACAAGCAAACATCTTGCCCACAGTCATGAGCTAATCTTAAACGGCCAAACAGTTTAACACTTCTCCTTTTCTGAACTTCTCATAATCCCCCCAGTTTCCCATTACTTCCTACACTGTCTATTCCTTCATATTTCTCCATTTTTCTGTATTTATTGACTTCTTTTTATTTGACTGAGTTTGCCTAATAATCGATATATTCTGTAGTTGTATTTGTTAATTCCTTCTTTTAATTGGTTTCTGTATCACTTTCCATGTTTAATACCTCTTGAAATTGCCCCATCTAGTACTAACTTTATTTTACTTTACTCGGTTTGTTTATTAATGTAATCTGTTATATAGGCACGGTTTTCGAGTTCAGCGTTAATGTTCCCTTTATATTTACTTATTGTTCAACTTTTTACCTTTTAAAATGCATTATCACCATACTTTCAAAGATGTCATTTCCTTTTACTTGTGCCTCAGTCTAGAAGTGTAACATCTTTTCCACTGTTGTTTTACAGAAATTTTCATCTGTTTCTCGACAATAGTCTGTTTAAGTCTGATGATGGCCTTGTAATCCGAAAGCCGGTTAGCTCAATAAATTAACCATGTAGAACGCAAGCAATATAGTGATTTTTCTTTTATGATGATGTATTTCTATCAGAAATGACAGAAGAATCAGTTAACAATGGAAGTACCCTTATCATTATGTAGGAAATACGTCAACAGGAAATTTATTCTGAAACACGAACAACAATTTGGGGATGAGATTATATACACGATTTGTGACCTAAGAGTGAGATGCTACACCAACAGATTCTGGACCCATAAATTAACACCACCACTTGAGGAGTCACTTTTAACGCTAAGCCAGTACAAGAGACTCATTCCAAGAACACAACTGCTACCCTACTTTGGCAACATTTTACCGCGCTGCTACTACGGTCGCAGTTTCGAATCCTGCTTCGGGCATGGATGTGTGTGATGTCCTTAGGTTAGTTATGTTTAAGTAGTTCTAAGTCCAGGTGACTGATGACCTCAGGTGTTAAGTCCCATAGTGCTTAGAGCCATTTGAGCAACAGTTTGAAAATATTAACCAGGTATTGGACGTGCGCTATAATGTGCACCTCTCTAAGGATCCGGTAATTAATATCAGCAATTTAGAAAGCATTCTCCAAAAATGGGTACGTGGAGGGTGTGTTTGTGTGTGTGTGTGTGTGTGTGTGTGTGTGTGTGTGTGTGTGTGTGTGTGTACCTAGGAGTTTAAATACGATGAATCTGTCGGCTGTGCCCATGCAGACATAAAAAAACAAGAAGAGTGGATTATTTAGCCTATCAAAAAGGTGTCCGCTTGCATGGCTGAACCCCTAGTCATTGAAAGAGTACTAAAATACAGCAATACCGTCACAGAAAACTGTACTGTAGCAATAACGGGTTCGCTTTCCGCGGTGCAAACATTAACATAAGATGGTAACTGCAGAGAGAGTTGCTACTTATCATACTAAACAGCTGCTGCTGTATCAAAGCTGCGAAGAAACGGTACAGTGTTTGTCACTTGTATATTCCAAGAGGCACACTATGATTTTGGTGAATGAGAAAGCCGACCAATTAGCAAAGAACACGGCAAGGAACGAGATACATGAGCGACGCGTTCTAGCGGATGATCTAATTACAGTAGTCAGAGACAAGGCCAACACCAAATTGGAACAAGACGGGAGAGACTGGAGTCTGCACAAGAGAAACAAATCCCCACACATTTATCAAGGCTCATTGGTACGCTGGTAAGTGGAATATGACATGCAATTCAACTGCCATAGAAACAAGGGACAGTTCGTAAGGACCACTGCTATTTTGAAACTCTACCACAGCTATTACCGACATCTCTATACAATCCATGCCATGCCATGACCAATCTGCGGCTGTGTGGTGAACCAGGAAGTCTACAACATATACTTTGGCTGTACTACATACAGAAGACAATCAGTTCAGCTACTTACGGAGCCGGTCCACAGGAATCAAGAATTTCCCTCGAACATGTTAATACTCTTGTCAGTATTTCATACATACATTTAAGGATTGCTTGTGGAATTCGGATAAAATTGTAACCTTTCAGTTTGGGTTGTAAGTGTGTGTGTGTGTGTGTGTGTGTGTGTGTGAGAGAGAGAGAGAGAGAGAGAGAGAGAGAGAGAGAGAGAGAGAGTAAGTTTTTCAAGGTTGCTGGCGGATGCATTCAAACCATCTTACCTCCAGAATCCAGGGACTGCTACCTCAACGGCTCAGCACGCAGAGCTACTCCAAGTCGGTGGAGAATTCTGAAAAACTGGTGGTTCACGTTGTTTTAAAATACGAAGGTTGGAACTTTAATAGTAGTAACTATTTATTTACAGCTCGTACAAAATAGATACGTGTTTCAAAAATTTTACTGTCCTTCAAAGTAGTCACCAGCATTGTGTATAACCCGTTACAGCGATGTGGAAGTCGTAGGATACTCTTAGCAGTGCCCGTTGTGTTGACAGTTCGAGCGGCGCGTTATATTTCCCGACGAATTTGTAGCAGTTCTGAAGCGAATGCCGTGAAGTGTTTCCGTCAGTTTAGAAATCGAGTTGAACTCACGAGGTCTTAAGTCAGGGGAGTGCAGTAGGTGGTATAGCACTTAGCAGCCCCATCAGTCAAATAAGTCAGTAACAGCTTGCACTGTACGTGCTTGAGCATTATCTGCAAAATGATGGTAAGGTCCTGCAGAAATTGTCATCACTTCTGTTTCTAAGCTGTTCATTTTTGGAACGACCAGCTTAGAAGCTGCCATGAATATCGGCCGCGGCCTTCCCGCAGACAGCGTCGTCCCCTTTCAACTGGTGGACACCCTTCGCTGTCTCGATTTGGTGTACACGCGATACATTCGCCGCACCTCGGCGATCAATTCTCAGACACTACTGCAAAGCATCCGGGCCAACATACAAAATCACCTACTACGCCCGCTGAATATGTACCAGAGAGTCACTTTCGTCAATATCCACCTGGCAGTCCGGATACCCCACATCGCGCAGATTTTGCCCATCACTGCGACAATGGCAGCCAGACTACTGGCGGTTTTCGGGTATTTTATATGTTCTGGACACATCTTAAAAGTCCATTATGAAGCTCTCACCTTACCGAAGCGGGATGGTGGCCTCGATCTGGTTAACGTGAAAGCCAGGACTACGCCAAATTACACCAATACTACGCTCCGGTTACGGAAAAGCCAAAATGCTAGTTTACTGGAATGTTGACCACCGAGCTCGCACCTGTTTCGAGACACCCACCGACGTCTTTGGCGCACATCCCACGTCCGTTGCCGCACATAGGCCGTTTCTTTTTTGAATACAGCTGCATATGCACCGAGGAAGACGATAACCCGCGATAACTACCGCCTTCTCCGAAAGTACCCACCCCGAAACCCCGTCGAAGCACGTCACCCCCAGGTTCCACCAACCATACCACACCACTGACACTGTAAGTAGGCTGTTTAGGTTTTTATGTTGGTAACGCCGCGTAGCGCTCTATATGAAAATCACCGACTGTGCTGTGTGAAGTCTGTGGCTGGTTTGCATTGTTGGAATATTTGCTATTGTAGTGTTGGGCAGTTGGATGTGAACAGCGCGTAGCGTTGCGCAGTTGGAGGTGAGCCGCCAGCAGTGGTGGATCTGGGGAGAGAGAGGGCAGAATTTTGAGAGCGGACGATCTGGACGTGTGTCCATCAGAAAGAGTAAATTTGTAATACTGTATATCATGAACTGATATATATATGATGACTTTCGAATATTATTAAGGTAAATACATTGTTATCTATCGAAATCTTTCATTTGCTAACTATGCCGATCAGTAGTTAGTGCCTTCAGTAGCTAGAATCTTTTATTTAGCTGGCAGTATTGGCGCTGGCTGTGTTGCAGTAGTTCAAGTAACGAAGATTTTTGTGAGGTAAGTGATTCATGAAAGGTATAGGTTATTGTTAGTCAGGGCCATTCTTTTGTAGGGATTATTGAAAGTCAGATTGCGTTGCGCTAAAAATATTGTGTCATTTTAGTGTTGATCAGAATAAGTAAAGAAAGAAATGTCTGAGTACGTTCAGTTTTGCTCAACTGTTTGAAAATCAAATAACTTAAGAAGTTTATCAGCACAGTAATTCATTAATTTTTCTAAGGGGACGTTTCAACACCACCGCGTCGTGGTACGTTCTTGTCAATTGCAAATATACTACAAGACGGCGCTGGTGGATTCACCCCTGTGTCTCAAGTGCAATGTCGAAGATACAGATTTACATCGATTTGAGTGTGGGCCAGCAGCAGCTGTCTGGACCCTCGTGCAGAAGATTGTGGCCTTCTACCTCCGAGTACCCCCATATCACGTTTCTCCTACCATGGAACGGAGCGGGTTGGCGCAGTGGTTAAACACTGGACTCGCATTCGGGAGGACGACGGTTCAATCCCGCGTCCGGCCATCCTGATTTAGGTTTTCCGTGATTTTCCTAAATCACTCCAGGCAAATGCCGGGATGGTTCCACTGAAAGGGCACGGCCGACTTCCTTCCCAATCCTTCCCTAATCCGATGAGACCGATGACCACGCTGTCTGGTCTCTTTCCCCAAACCAACCAACCAACCTACCATGGTGATATATCCTGACACGACTTGCTTTCCATCGTCTAAGTGGCACGCCATCACATGGATCAGTGGCATGGCTGTCAACTACCTCTTCCAGGACGACATCGTCAATCCGGCGGACTTTTGGACACGCCTCCAAGTATATCACCACACTCTTCGCCGACATAGACACTATCGGGCCGCTTTCGCGGACTATTTACTGAGTATTTTCGCCAACCCGCCTCGGAGCTGGTATCTCAACGAAACGTGCCAGCCAAGACTGGACGTTTCCACGTTCCCCTTCTAATGATCAATGGTAGAATGGACGTTGTTCTGATGGCGCGCCAAAGTGGAGCATGGCGCAGAAAGTATTCCTAATTTCTTTCGCTTCTCTTTTCTCCTCGTCGTCTAAGTTTTATTTACCTTTTCAATTAATACTGTGTTATTTTATGAAGAGCGCCGTCTTTTATTTTCATACACTGGAAGTTTATATTTGTTTTCAGATCACCTGCAAAATTTTTCTCATGTAGTAAGTGTTTACTACTTTTGTTCTCTGCAAGGAAGACATAAAAAAAGTCGGTAGAGCACTTTCCCGCGCAATACAAAGGTCCTGGGTTCGAGTCTTGGTCTGGCACATAGTTTTAATCTGCCAGGAAGTTTCATATCAGCAAACAAATGCGGATAAAGCAACCATTCTAGAGAAGCAAAGCATCCGTGTTCGAGTCCATATACAGCACAAATTTTTACACGACGCCGTTGCATTTAATGCAATGGCTATACGCAGTTGAGATTTGAAAATTTCTCTTTCATTATCTATATACCGCTCCTGTGTCATAAAAATGAGGTCTGTTCTTTCGGAAATGTCTGAAGAACAGATAACAAACACACGTTTAGATATGTACGTAGATATTACTTCACTGTCATGCCTTACGATAGTGGTGGAGCTTCACATGAGCATCTGGTGCCATTTCTACGTCATCTGTAATGTTTCAAACCGAACAGGTGCTACTTTTTGACTAATATTTTATCCGGTGAGCATATTTGTGTCACGCGCAGAAGGAAGCACAGCGGTTAACATATATTGGCAAACTGGATGCAGAAATTCTGATCAATTCTTTTACGTTATAAACATGGCCGTCCTGTTGATTGGTTACTAACGTTAATCTCTATCTAATTCAGTTGTAGTAAAAAGCCCTACGCGCAGTTTTCCTTTGCCTATAATTGTATACACAGTGGAATAAGCACTCTTTGTTAGTTGGAAGTCAGAGGTATTATAAATTATTAAAAGATGTATCTGTACAAGGAAATTAAGGTATTTGAACATGTACTAACACACAGAGAAAGAAAACCATTAATACCAAATGGATATATTGGAACTGTCATAAATCTTCAGGAAGGATAAGCTACACAGGGTGTCCCAGGAGAAATAGTCAACATTCAGGGATATGACAGCAGCGATCATTCGAAGCAAAAATTCAAATAAGCATGGGCTCTAAAATGCATACCTTAAGAGCTTTGAGCACTTGTTCATCTTCCCTACTGTGCAACGCTTCCTTTCTCCTGAATAAGTGCTCATAGCGCTTTAGGTATGCATTTTGGAGCCCATATTTACTGGCCGTTTCTGCTTCCAATTATCGTTACTGTCATATCCCTGAATATTGACCAATTCGCCTGGGACATCCTGTATGAGCTAATTACATTCAGGTGCGTCCTGATGCTCCTCAAAGTAATGTTAGACCAGTTCCAGTTTTTGTATGCAAATTTGAAAACAGTGTTACTCGTAAGAACACAGGAAAGTCATAGTTCGCCTTCTCGAAAGATAGTAAAATGTTACTATTGAAATAAACGAAGATTTATGTTAATTCACAATTTCAAAGATCGTTCTTTGTAAAATGTTTTTTCCTTTATGGAGAGATAAGACGTTTGTATCATTTTTATCCACTCGTGTTGCTCTATAATCTATATGTCCGCTTTGTAAATGCAAGTAATTAACAGTGCGGAAAAACAAGAATATTCTCTTTTCTTCTGTCTCCGATTCACCTTTCTTGTTCTGATGTTCTGTAAGCTGCATGTAAGCTAAAACGTGTACTCAAATTAGTTGAATAATTGAGGTTATTATCATCTATACTGTAATGTCTTATTTAATTTCCATCACATAACAAAGTCCTTTTCATGCACATAAAATTTACTGAGTTTTTTTAATTTTATTTCATGCTTAAAATAGGAAAGGTTGGTGACGAATTGTTGAACGGCAAAAGACCGAACGCCAGTCGCGTTCTCTCGTGGTATATTTCTGCAACTAAAGCATCCCTAAGATTACATAATATTTACGTTAAAATTTGTAGTAAGTTGATAGGTCACCCGTCGTCTAACAAGCCCGTCTACCAATTCGCTTAATGGTCTGAAACACAAAATACGAAGAGGGACACTTTGAGGTAAAAATTTATTAAGTGCTTGTTACTTGCTCTTTGTTACTGAACTCGACGAAAATGTTAACCAGTATTCTAACACCATCTTCAGCTAAGCTTACTTCCTTCTCAAAAAGACACCGACGTTTTGTATGCAAGTCTGAAAACAGTGTTAGTCATAGCAATGTAGGAAAGTCGTAGTTTGCCTTCTCGAAAGATAGGTCGCTAGAGGTGAACCACCAATGCAAATGGAGAAGAACGGGAGACCCTTTGTAAAGGAACCGCTGAGAGATAGCGTGGACTGATCTATTGAAGTAAAATCTGGATGCTTTGACAGAGAGATAAACTCCACTCCTCCCGTATACCAACCCACTGACACTACCACTACGTCACCTCATACTTGTGTCACTAGTAGTTCAAATCAGCGCACATAATATAGACAACCTAACTTTCACAATAAAATAGGGACAACAATCATAACGACTTTGTACTCAAAATTCGAAGGAAGATCACTTGTTTATAATTAAACATACCTTCGACGTCGGTGTCATTGGACAAGGAGCACAAGCTAGGGTAGAACAAGTAGCAACGGACTAACACACTGCCGTACCAGGTCACCAATTTTTTTAAACCTAGTGCTGGTCTGGAGCAGGTGACAGAGGATTTAGGATCACTTTGCAAAGATTTCACTAAGGAAGACACCGTGGTTATAGTGGGTGGGGCAGGTAACAGTATTGACAGAAATCCTGGGTACAGTATAGAGTGTGACCTGGCGAAGATTGCATCAGCATCGAAGCATACTAGTGTTGAGTTTGTATCTGTTCTTGGGCGCCATGACCGACCTCATTTGAACTCTTCTGTCAAGAGAGTTAACTTGGAGCTGGAACGGCTGCTCATGTCGGGTGCGGGGTCACACATTGGTGTGGTTCATGTTGATTCTCTCAGTAGGTGGGATTATACTAGGCATGGCCTTCACCTCAACAGGAAGGGGAAGGGTAAATTGGCTGGGGAAATAGCAGGAAAGTTAAAGGGGGGAGGCACTGTCATGAGTGGTAAAATACCAGTGGTTATAGGATTCAGAAAAGACCCTTTTTTAGGGTAGGGAGAACAGAAAGAAAGCAAATTTTAAGAGAGGTTAGAACTGAGACAAACCTTCAGTTTGAAAAAGAAATCAAAAAACATAATTCCAGCTTATTACATCAGCATAAACAGCCATTGGTTAAGAATTTTCAACTGTCAGCAGATATTTTAACTCCACCCAATTTTAACTCAGACAATGTGAAATGTCAGCTATCTTTATTGCATCAAAATATTCGAGGACTGAGAAATAAAATTAATGAATTAACTATATGCATAGATGAATTAGAGTCTTCAAACCCAGCTGACATAATCTGCCTCTCTGAACATCATGTGACCACTGGTATAGAACTTTTAAGTGTTACAGGGTTTAGGTTAGCATCTCACTTTTGTAGATCAGAAATGGAGAAAGGAGGAGTTGCCACATTCATCAGGAACTGTCATAAATTTAAGAACATAGACATTCATAAATTTTGCCTAGAACAGCATATGGAAGCATGTGCAACAGAATTAGATTTTCACAAAAAATCTTTCATAATATTAAGTGTATATCGAGCACCTGCAGGTAACTTTAATCTGTTTGTAAACCACCTTGAAGCTGTACTGGCCCATTTAATAACCAAAAACAAAGAAATAGTGGTTGCTGGTGATTTCAATGTAGATTTCCTTAAAGACTCTCTGAATAAGAACTTATTTGAGTTAGTAACACTATCATTCAACTTAATTCCCACAGTAAAGTTCCCCACTAGGATAGCCACTTGCTCACAAACAGCCATTGATAATATCTTTATAGAAAAGTCCAAAGAACAAAATTATATTACAAAACCAATAGCCAATGGCCTCTCAGACCATGACATGCAGTTCCTTCTGTTAAATGTTAATACTGAACAGGATATAAAATCTGTTAAATCTGAGCTCAAGAGGGTAATCAGTAAGCCAAAAATTGATTATTTTAGGACACTCCTCAGAGACATTCACTGGACTGATGTTTACAGTGCTCATGGCATGAATGAAAAATATAACATTTTTGCTAATAAAGTGCTTACCTTATTTGAACACTGCTTTCCCCCAAAACTTACCAAGGTTAGAGGAAAATCTACAAAGAAGCCATGGATTACTCGAGGAATAAGGGTATCTTGTAAAACAAAAAGAAAATTGTATCTGTCAATCCGAAACATTTCCAATGTTGATGCTATAGCACATTATAAGAAATACTGCAAAATATTAAAGACTGTAATATGGATGTCAAAGCAAATATATTACAAGGAAAAGATAGTCATATCAGATAACAAAATAAAGACAATATGGGATATAGTGAAGGAGGAGACCGGTAGGACCAGACATGAAGAGGAACAAATAGCATTAAGAGTAAATGATACATTGGTGACAGATGTGTATAGTGTTGCAGAACTTTTTAACAAACATTTTATAACTGTTACTGAAACGATGGGGTTGTCAGGTTCGGTAGATGCTGCTATGGATTACCTTAGACCAGACATTTCAAGTAATTTCCATAATATGAATTTGACCCTCACTACCCCAACAGAAATAATGTACATCATAAAATCTTTAAAATCAAAAACATCTAGTGGGTATGATGAAATATCAACAAAGTTAATTAAAGAATGTGATTCTGAGCTAAGTAACATATTAGGCTATCTGTGTAACCAGTCGTTTATCAGTGGAATATTTCCTGAATGGCTGAAATATGCTGAAGTTAAGCCACTGTTTAAGAAGGGAGATAAAGAAATAGCATCAAATTTCCGTCCAATTTCACTGTTACCAGCATTCTCAAAAATTTTCGAAAAAGTAATGTACTGTCGTCTTTATAACCATCTTATCTCAAATAACATACTGTCAAAGTCACAGTTTGGATTTCTAAAAGGTTCTGATATTGAGAAGGCTATCTTCACTTACAGTGAAAATGTGCTTAATTCATTAGACAAAAAATTGCAGGCAACTGGTATATTTTGTGATCTATCAAAGGCATTTGACTGTGTAAATCACAATATCCTTTTAAGTAAACTAGAATATTATAGTGTAACAGGAAATGCTGCAAAATGGTTCAAATCTTATATCTCTGGCAGGAAACAAAGGGTGTTATTAGGAAAGAGCTTGATACATGTCTATCAGGCATCATCCAACTGGGAACTAATTACATGTGGGGTCCCACAAGGTTCCATTTTGGGGCCCTTACTTTTTCTTGTGTATATCAATGACCTTTCATCAGTAACATTACCAGATGCCAAGTTTGTTTTGTTTGCCGATGATACAAACATTGCAATAAATAGCAAATCAAGTGTAGTCTTAGAAAGATCAGCCAATAAAATATTTGTGGACATTAATCACTGGTTCCTAGCCAATTCTTTGTCACTAAACTTTGAAAAAACACACTACATGCAGTTCAGAACTTGTAAGGGGTGTCCCAAGAGTATATGTCTAACATATGATGACAAGAAGATAGAAGAAGTGGACAGTGTTAAATTCTTGGGATTACAGCTTGATAATAAATTCAATTGGGAGGAGCACACCACAGAACTGCTGAAGCGTCTTAACAAATCTCTGTTTGCAATGCGAATTTTGTCAGACGTAGGGGATATAAAAATGAAAAAGCTGGCATACTACGCTTACTTTCATTCCATAATGTCATATGGGATTATTTTTTGGGGTAATTCATCAAGCCAAGCTAAAGTTTTCCGGGCACAAAAACGTGCAGTAAGAATTATATGTGGTGTGAACTCAAGAACATCCTGCAGAAGCCTGTTTAGGGAACTAGGGATACTAACTACAGCTTCCCAGTATATTTATTCCTTAATGAAATTTGTCATTAAAAATATATCACTTTTTCAAACCAACAGCTCAATTCATGGAATCAATACTAGAAATAAGAATAATCTTCACAAGAATTTAAAGTCACTTAGTCTTGTACAAAAAGGTGTGCATTATTCAGGAACACACATTTTCAATAACTTGCCAGCAGCCATAAAAAGCTTAACAACCAATGAAATTCAGTTTAAGAGAAGCCTAAAGGATTTATTGGTGGCCAACTCCTTCTACTCCATTGATGAATTTCTTAGTAAAACCAACTGATTTGTATATAAGTACGACATAACTTCTGCACAATTTCAGTGCAGTAATGTGTTCACTGAAAATTTGTGTGTGTGTGTGTGTGTGTGTGTGTGTGTGTAAGTATAATCTAGCTTCTGCACCATTTCAGTGCAGTAATGTGTTCATTGTAAATAAGTATTACAGTAGTTGTATTACATGTTTATTACCCTATAAATAAATAAAAAAACGTTTTTTATTTTAAATTCAGTGCATTAGTATTTGTAAAATGACTCTTAGTGTTCATTAAAAATGATGATCATTCCACTTGGGACCTGTGGAATGGTACATTACTTTATTTGTTTTAGTTGTAAATATTTGTCATGTATTGTTGTTTTTCTGACATGTTCCACATCCAGGAGGACCTCCTCACTACGGATCAATTGGAATGAAAGTAAATCTAATCTAATCTAATCGTAACTGTTGTTGGCTCCTATCCACTGTAGCAAATTTCTGGGCCACTTGCCGCATCGCATCCTTGCAGAACCCTTTCCTGAATTTGTAAGAAGTGGAGGGATCCTGGCGCAGAGAGTTCTCTTTGTTGGTCAGTCAATCGCAATTGTACTACTGATAAGCGAGAGAACTGCCTTACAGGCAGTGTTCATGATTCGAGTTCACGGTCGGAACACAATTTAACTCTTTTATAAACGACGGGCACAGTGCTGTTGTGAAATGGTTATTACTGTTTTTCCTTATCACATACAGTATCAGATATTGCCGGAAATATTTTTGTTCAAGTTGTGTTATTGACCTCTTTAGATAACTCTATTATAAAATATTGTTACCTCTGAAAATTATTAAGTGATTTTGTTTACAGTACATCTATTTACCGTTTAGACCGTAGTGACACATTGTAGCCAGACGGGCTTCAGCTCAGCACGGGCATATTATATAAAGAGAAGAGTAAGTAGGTGAAAATGGGATGGGCGATCTGATACTGAGCACTGAAACACCTAATTGGGAACAAGGTCCCTGTGGTAGAAGACATCTCCTCAGAATATTTAGATCCTTAGGATAGAAAGCCATGACATAATTATTCAACCTTGTGTGCAAGACACATGAGACAGGCAAAATATCGTCATACTTCAGAAAGAATATAATTATTCCAGTTTGAAAGAAGGCAGGTGCTGACAGGTATGAAAACTACCAAACCATCGGTATAATAAGTCGTGGTTGGAAAATATTTACATAAGTATTTTTTGAAGAATGAAAAAAGTGGTAAAAGATAAACTTGGGGAACATCATATTGGGTTCTGGAGAAACACATGAGACAGTGCTGCCCTTACGACCTGTCCTAGGTCACAGGTTGGAGAATGGCGTTTGTCGATTTAGAGAAAGCTTTTGACAAAGTAGATTTAAATGCACTCCTTGAAATTTTGGAGGTAGCAAGGATGAAATACAGAGAGCGATGGGACTGAAGCTTTTCGCAATGAGAAGGAGCGATTTGTATTTAGTTTACAGAAAATTTTTATAGGCAAGAGCGCGTTCATAACTTTTTACTGACGAGCTTCGATCTGTAAGTCTGTCAAATGGCTCAAATGGCTCTGAGCACTATGGGACTCAACTGCTGTGGTCATCAGTCCCCTAGAACTTAGAACTACTTAAACCTAACTAACCTAAGGACATCACACACATCCATGCCCGAGGCAGGATTCGAACCTGCGACCGTAGCAGTCGCTCGGTTCCGGACTGCGCGCCTAGAACCGCGAGACCACCGCGGCCGGCGTAAGTCTGTCATCTTTTGGTTGTACGTCATGTCCGCACAATGGAAAATCACGTACAACATAAAAAAAAATAAATGTCTGAAGATGACATTCTTACTGTCGAAATCGGTCAATAAAAAAGGTTTTTAACGCGATTTTTGCCATAAAAAGTCTTTAAAGAGAGCAATACATTATTTACAACATTTACGGAACCCATTCTTCCGTCATAAGAGATGAAGGACAGAAGGGGAGGCAGATGTCGAGAAAGAAATGAGACTGGGTTGTAGCCTAGAAATATGGAAAAAGAGTCAAAGTTCACAGAGAAGAAATACAAACTGTAAGGTTTGTCAGGCATACTGTAATCCTGTCAGAAACAAAGGACTCAGAAGAGCAATATAAGGGAATGGATAGTGTTATAAAACGAGATTATAAGGTGAACACCAAAAGTAAAACTTGGGTAATGACATTTGGGCCAATTAAATCAGGCATGCTGTCGTAAACAGGTTAGGAAATGAGACGACGATGACGACAACAGCAATGAAGTTTATGAATGTAACACGTCAGCTATTGCGTTATCATAGCATACGACTTCTTAAATCTATGACGGTAGAAACTTCTTATGGACTTCGTTACACGTATGTGACGCCATAGGTCGTCTCGAAAAGATGGCTCCATAAATACAGGATTTGTCTTACACGAAGTAATTCACACAGAGAACTTATAATCTAGAAATATTAGCACATCATATGTTTGCGATTTTTTGTTATGTTCAGTAGTTTAAGCGTTATAGAGAAGAAAGATGTGAATGATGTACCTAAATGTCTGCATGTTGCTGAAATATGCACAAAAGACTTCTTTTGATGATAGTATCTTAGCACACAGAGAAGAATTATTAATATCTGGATCTATGAATTCTTTTCGTGATCGGTGTAAAAGGAACAGCTGACCTACCTGTAATAAAACTGACACCTCCACGAAAACTTTCGCGTCTTCTCTAGATTCAAATTAATTGAGAATTGGGACGCCCTCTACCATTTCCATTTCGGCAGCTACTAAGTGCCTCAAAAGAATGTCGGCAGAGTTCTTTAGAAAATTTCATCGAGTCAATTCTTTGAAATGGAAGAAAACTACGAAAAGTATTGGATGGATGCAGAAAGCTGTTCTTTGGCTGACGCAGCTGTTTATGGTGCGTTACCATCTGTTGGTATGGCGATAACGCTGCACCGATAAAGCTCTTCCTGTGAAGAGCCGAAACAATTCCACCTATTATACATCATCGAAGATTCGGTGAGCGGACATATGCTGTACTGAGCGGATAGTGCTGTAGTCTCTAACAACGAGAACGTCACAACTTGCGGTCACGGATTTTCAAGCCCTTTCAGGATTAGAAAGCACTCGTAAGTAACCTGCTGGCCGCTACTTTTGGCCGCCAACACTCTGCCTTTTGCGAGAAAAATGAGTTTGAATAACGTGACGTGATTCGTACACCCGTACAGTTGCATAATCTATCGCCGAGGCTGCGTGGCTCATAGGATAAGCACTCTATTACCAACCGAACGTCCGTGTTCGATAGTAGTAGAAAAGTAAACAAAAGAACATCCGTGCTGGGACTCGAACACGGTCTTGCGGTTAGTAGTAGGGTGATATTCTTCGGAAACGGCTGAGCGTTGGTGGCCAAAAAGGGGGGGGGGGGAGACTTTAGTTTACTTTTGACGAGTATTTTATTACCCTGAAAAGGCTTCGAAATCCGTGACACCAAGCTGAGACTGTCTTCTTGTTATTGCGATTCTGAGCGTTAATGGCTGCCTGAGAGCTACTATTTGCCAGTACGTAAGTCCCCTCAAAACAACGAGGCACGTTTAGAAAACTGCATATTGGAGATCAGCCTTGCTGACAGTCATACGATACTTCTCGTCATGGTATTGTACCTGGCGTTGTTTTCCCACTGCAATAAGTTTTAGAAAGTATATCTACAAAACGAAAAGCTCTTCTGCATAATTTTTATGCTACATGGCACAATAATGCGAATTCACCATTTTTTTATTGTGACTCCTGACTAAACTAACCAAGCTATTTGTAGCTACTAATCATTAGAAGCCACATATTGTGGTACATTGACATTTTCTTCGACTTCGTTCGTATCTCAGCATTTTCAGCCTCTTTACTCCTGATAAAGGTTCCAATTTCTTCGCATATGTTTGGAGTTTTTGTTTCGAGCTCACATTCACATCAAATCATTTGGCTGACCTGCATCTTTATGTACTATAAGGATCACCTAATCATTACCGAAAATCAGAGGATCCAGCCACGAATGAACACAACTTCATCATTATGTAGCGTAATTGATTCCTTATACAGTATCTGCTTTATCATTGACTTTGGTAAAGTCGCAACAAATGAACAACAAAGCGAACTTGACGCCTGTTTCTGAGTTTTTGAATTCGACGGTAGTTCGTATGAAGAGCGCAGCGCCAGGAACTGACGTCTTTCTTCGTGTGCTAACATTTTTCTGTTACTACCACGTCCGTCAGTCACAATGCTCAGGGAAAGCTACGTTCAGCAAAGCATCTATTACCCTAATACTGATCAACCAAAACATCCTTTAGCCGAAAGTATTCCAGTAGGAAAATTCAAATTTGTAAGCACACCATGCAGAATTTTCGCTGCGCTGCGCTTGCCGATCGGCTATTTCCTACTCCTGCCAACGGCCACTGCTGCTGTTCCGAGGCCCACGAGAAAGGCAGACCGTGGCACATACGTCACAGCACGTGACATCACAGGGGTTACGGGTGCCAGCAGCTGTCTCCGGCAGGGAGTGAGTAACTGTTTCAGACGAATTTAGTAAATCTTGACTGCGTGTTTAAATGCTTGAAAGTTCTCGATTGCATACGATAAAATTAAGCCCTTTGTTGGGCAACTTTTCAATTAAGCATTGATTTCCCGTGGGCCCTACACGGAGCCGACAGTTCAAGTAGTGTGGCGGACAAGCCGACTACTGTGACGTCACAAGTTCCTTGCAGGGCCCGTATATCTCATTGGCCCGTGCTGTTGTGTGGTGTCGTCTAAACCTTCGCTTGCGACGGCAAGGAGCCTTATGACAAAGATCGTACTGAATAAGCAGCATACAGCGAGGAAGCTTTGCAATGCCTTGAGATGGATATGAAGTGTTTATAACAAGAAGAAGAACGCGATAACCTCTGTGAGCTGCCTTTAAAACGTTTGCAAAAAAAGGGTCTAAAATCTGAAGCAAAAACATGTTCTGGACTTGTTTTCCTAGACTGTAGGCCTACTATAATGGTCTTTACTTTTCATACTAGGCTGTTTAGTCAGTTCTCTGTGTTGTTTTTTAAGACATGTGACACGAAATATGTAAGTAGAGTTTTGTGTTTAATTCAGTGTTTCTTTGTTTCATGTCCCTAACACTGGTACAATATGTTTTCATAAACGGACGGTTATCCGAAACACCAGTTGTCCGAACCCCCCTTCTCCAGCTGTTTTAGACAAAAGAAATATCTTGTTGTTTTGAGATTAGAATTGGAGACGTGCAGGGAGACTGTCTCAATCCTGTGTTCTGTAACTGTGTTCTAGAAAAAATGATAAGGGAATCGATAGTGTCATTAGTAGAAAGCAAAATCAGTGAGGGAGTTTGATTAGGTTGCAAAAGGAACAACTTACAAATAGATTACCTAGCGTTTGTGGACGACCTAGTTATTTTTTCGGACTTAATGAGAACAACCAACAGACAGATAGCATTGCTGAAACAACAAGCTGAAAAAGCAGGTTTACAAATCCCCTTTGAAGAAACCAAATTTAGGTGAAATATTTAGACAACTCCCAAGACAATAAAAACTGAATAAGGAATGTTTGAGAGAACTGACAAATTCAAGAATCTAGGAGAAAAAAGCCATTCAAGCACGAGTTAATAAGATGAACATGGCGTACCACCTCACTAAGGATACAGATAATAATGCATCAACATCCCTCAACGCTCGTATCGTCGTGGAGTGACTGTAGAAGAATACAAGATGACTTAGAATTTCTGTTTGGTGGAAGGAACGGTAGTTGCCTATAAATGTAGAAAAACTTAAGTTCATCAAGATGAGTAGGAAAATCAATCTTGTAAGGTTTGAATACAGTAGTAGCGACGGGCTGCTTGACACAGTCGCGTCTATTAAGTATCTCGGCGTAACGTCAACATCACAAAACGATATGAAACGGGACAAGTAGGGAAGAGCGGGGCTAGAAGTTACCGAGGTAAGCTGTTCCGATTGAAATAACTCTGCAAGGGAAAGAGATATGAATATGAAGTGAAATGAAACGCCACAGCACACCGACGGCAGCCATCGTAAACAGGTTAGTGGTCCCGGAACATCGGAACGACAGCACATGCTTCGCTGATTGACGTAAGTAAATATTTTCATATTTGGTATTTTTGATCTAAATCACGAATTTTAATGAGTAGCCTTTAGTGTTTCACTGTTTTATTGGAAGGATTTACCTACTGTTTTGGTACACGATGCGTAAATTACCTTCGGGGACGCTTTGTGGCCTCGGAACAACTTGCCCCAATTCATTTGTACCACCAATGGAATATAAATATCGTTATTTTTTTCTTTTGTAGTATGAGGATGTATACTTGAACAACAACACGAGGTTCTGTGTCACAGGAGTTGATGAAAAAAGCAGCAGATGCAGTTCTCAACGATGGCAGAAAAATAAAAACTGTTGCCAAAGAAATAGATATCTGTCATATGACTTTATACACATATGTCAAAAAGCTAATATCTGGGGTAGGAAATATCGCGATTGGTTACGAAATAGTAAGACTGGTCTCTGCTGAAGAACAGGAAGGTAAGTTAGCAGAATGTCGGTTGCAATGTGCTTCAATTTTCTTTGGTCTTCCGCCAGAAGACGTCAAAAAGTTTGCGTACGAAAGTGCAATGAAATTCAATGCTCGCAATATTGCACCATCGTGGCACGAAAATAAAAAAGCTGTTCCAGACTGGCTGACTGGCTTTTTAAAAAGATATCCTCACCTGTCAATAAGAACACTGGAGTCAACAAGTGCCAGCAGGGCGACATTGTTTAACAAACACAATGTTACTGAATTTTTTAACAAACCTGCGCACAGTGTTGGATAAATATAAATTTCCACCTCCAAGAATATAAAATTTAGATGAAACGGGCGTTACCACAGTGCTAAAGCCGAGGAAAATTATTGCCAAGAAGGGAATGAAGCAAGTTGGAGCCATAGTATCTACTGAACGAGGGGCATTGGTTGCAGTGGAAGTGGCAGTAAATGCATTAGGTCATGCAGTTCCTCCCATGGCTTAAATACAAAGATTTGTTTATAAAAAGCGGACCACCGGAATCTATCGGCGCAGGAAACGGTTCAGTATGGATGACAGCTACGGAGTTCATGAAATATATGGATCATTTTATCAAACATACTAAACCATAAACTGCAGATAATATTGTTGTTGCTCCATAATCACCAGTCTCATACTGATATCAATGTGGTAGAAAAAGCGAAATCTAACTCCATTATAATGCTGTCATTCCCACCTCATTGTACACGCCGCCTACAGCCATTGGATGTTGGAGTAAATGCACCTTTCATAAGCTATTGTGCAAAAGCACAGGACAGCTGGCTACCCAATAATCCTAGCAAGACAATGTCGATATATGAGTTCCCAGAATATGTTGGATACGCGCTACCTCGTGCAGTGACTCCCATAAACGTAATGAGCGCGTTCAGAAAAGCTGGCATTTCCCTTATGACTCCATGTTTTTACACAAAACGACTATGCTCCATCGTATGTTACAGATCGCCCTTTAGCTTTTGTAAACGCATCAGATGTCGTTTTAGGCATTTCACATGACATCATCACCAATACGTCGGAATCAGTATCAGAGACTGTAACTAGCATAGATGCTAAGGCATCTGAAATTGTAAACATTAGTGCAGATACAAGTCAAATCGTTGATGCACCAGGGCCATCAGGGGTTATCAAACTGCCTGCATCTTCTGGCATCAAAGAAGAACAACTCGAAGATCAAGTCCCTTTCTCTCCTGAAGCAGTACGTTCTTTTCAGGAGGCACAGCCAAAGGATTGGAACAAAAAAGAGACGTCTTAGAAAATCCCGCTATTTTAACCGATACTCCAGTAAAACAAACCTTAGCAGAAGAGCAAAGCAAGAAAGGGAAAGTGAACATCAACAATGAAAAAGTGAGAAAAAATAAAGAAAAAGGTAAAACAACACAAGGAAATGGAAGAGAAAAAGGCAAAGGGAAGTCTGTTAAACGACAGGTTTTACAAACGAATAGTGAAAGGTCTGAGAGTGAAGAAGGCAGTTTAGAGTGTTATTGTCTAGTGTGCTGTGACAGTCGCTCTAATTCACGTTCTGTGGAGTAATGGGTTCAGTGTCACGAATGTAAGAACTGGACCCAGGCAGAATCAAGCCTTATTAACGTACCTATTCCCGAACTGTGATTGTGATATATCTCCCGATGATTATTTGATTATAGGTTTATATGTTTTCTGCTTATGACGGCAATATGGTAATATTTTCGCCTAAGACAAGGTCAATATGACTGAAGACTGAATTAACAAGGCTGAGTAGTTACAAGTTATTTGATAAGCTGTTAATTATTAAAGGGTTGATAATCAATTAAGTACAAGTTATAGTTACTTCTTATACAACATACAAATGTTTACCTGATGATTCGTACGACATTGCTGATTATTACTTAAATAAACAGTCATGGTTTAATCATTTATTGTTTTTTATTTTACAAATAATAGCTTTAACAAGTATGGTAACAACTTACCCTGACTTGTTAACAATTTGCCCTATTCGGGGTAAGTTGCTATTTTACGACTTTTGGCAATAAAACATTATTACTAAAAAATCTCACAACAAATGACCCAAATTACTGTCTTAATATCAAAGTTACATATACAGGGTGGTCGGAAATTCTCGTTACAGACTTCTAGGACTTGTAGAGGGGAGTGAGTACATCGTATTTTGAATAGGAAACCATGTCCGGAAACGTCATCCAACAAGACTACAGAGCGTCGAAGTTATAGGCCCGGGCGTCTGCAAATGTGCGTATAAATGGGGTGATTCCGTGATGATGTTACAGATTTTCTAGGATGATGGAGAACGATAAATGTATTAATTTGAAGTAAGAATCCCTGTACCGGAAATGAACGAGTCGAAAGTTATAAACGAAAACCGTTCTGATACCTCTGACTGTTGAATATGTGTACCGGTTCTTGTGTTACGAAGAGTGTAGGGCTGGTAACTTTCAGTGGTGGTGGTGTGGACAAAAACGAGAAAAAATGCCCAGCAAACGTGGGTTCTAAATTGCATTCCTGAGGAGCTATGACCATTCGTTCATCTTCGCTAATGTGAAACATATCTCCTCTACTGATCAAGTGTTCATAGCTGTTAAGGTACGCACTTTAGATCCCACGTTTATTGGACATTTTTTCTCATTTTTGTCCACACCACCACCACTGAAAGTTACCAACCCTACACTCTTCGCAACACAAGAACCGGTACATGTATTTGACTGTCAGAGGTATAAGAACGGTTTTCGTTTATAACTTTCGACTCGTTCGTTTCCGGTACAGGGATCATTACTTCAAATTAACACATTTATCGTTTTCCATCATCCTAGAAAGTCTGTAACATCATCACGGAATCACCCCGTGTATTCGTACATTTACAGACGCCCGCGCCTATAATTCTGACGCTCAGTAGTTTCGTTGGATGACGTTTCCGGACATGGGTTCCTATTCAAAATACGATGTAGTCACTCCCCTCTCTAAGTCCTAGAAGTCTGTAACGGGAATTTACGACCACCCTGTATAAGTTAATTTTGATTGCATCGCATGAACACTAAAATCAAGTACTCTGAACGAATTTTGAGGTTAACTAAAAATCGGAACTTGTAGCTCCGCTCTCCCCTACGTAAGGTTGGTAGCAGGGAAGGCAAATTGTTGCTTTTGGTTATTGGGAGGTTTGGAAAGTGTAGCTCATCTATAATGGGAGAGCGCTTATAGAACACTAATGTGACCCATTCTTGAGTACTATTCGAGTATTTTGGATCCCCGTTATGTAGAAGTAAAGGAAAACTTCGAAGTGTTTCAGTAGCGTGCCTCTGAATTTGTTACATGCAGGCTCGATCTGCACCCAAGTATACAGAGATGCTTCGTGAACTCAAATGGTGATCCCTGAAGGGAAAACGACAATCTTTTCGTGAAACTTTTCTGACAAAATTTAGAGACTGCAGAACGATTCTGTTGCTACCAACGTGGATTTTTCTAAGGACCGTGAGGACAGGATAAGAGATATTAGGGCCCTTACGGAGGCATAAAGACAGTCACTCAGTTTGCGAATATAACTGGAAAAGGAGTGAGTAGCAGTGATACAAGGTTCTCTCCGCCATGCACTGTATGGTGACTTGCGGAGTATATATGTAGATGTAGATGAATGCTAAACTTATACACTACTCTACAGTTATTCGCCCAGAAGCACTTTATGCACCAGAATGTTTAACTCTAGACAAAAAGGTGATAATGGAAACATTGCAAGCCACGGAAAGACCAGTTAAAGAACAAACACAATACAGAAGACATCATAATAGTTAACTTTGTACTCATATTGAAAAAAAAATACATACACGATTAGGAAAAGAATAATAGTTTCCCTTGTCCACGTCTAAAGGATGAATCCCAACAGACCTGTATCGGTAAATTAGTGCAAATAAATTGGAAGGGTAGACAAACTCCGAATTACTCCACAGGAAATTGAAGAATGACAGCCACTCAGAAAGAAATTGCAATATTCCCAAAGTTTCCATGAAAAACTCAAAAAGAAGACTGCAAATACTTGGGCAGAAGAAAGAAAAGAGTAACATAGAGAAACGATAAGATAATTGTGGAAGAAAAGAAAGAAGGAACAGTTAAAATAAACGCTTACGTAAAAGTAGAGAAGGAAGAGTTCATATATTCTTGTACAGTTGAACAATTACTTGCAGATCGAGTTTGACAAGGATTTACTCATGTAAAATGTTCTTCATTACATAAACACCTATGAACAAGTTAGCTAATAACGTCAAAATTACAACATTAATTTTACACCATTTATGTTTTATCGTTATTCATTGTAGACAGTAACGAACGAAAATACTTCTGTATATCCATTATGTTCTTCGTGCTTTCCGAATTGCTATTATGAAAAACTGAGGATGCAGTTCATTATGTTCAAAGCAAAAGGGGAAAAGTCTGTTATCCGACCCGAACGACGCAGTAGACGACGCTCGGCGTCTGCAGCCTGCCTCGGCGTCTATTGGCACTAACGAGCCCATGAAAATCAACGTGACCTGCCCGCCTCCCCCTCTTGGCGCCACGTGACACACGGGCTGGACGCAATAAAGGACACCGACACCATGCTGTCGGCGCACATCACTGGACCTCCACTTCGGGCTTTGCTTCAAATTAGCCTCTGGAATGCCTGTGGTATCCCTGCTGCTGCATAATACGACCTGGCTTTGTCTCTGCACTTCTCTGAATAGGGCTCTCTAACGTAACTTGCACATTGGACAACGTTTGTGTAAGGACTGGTATCCTCTGTACGAACAAATTTAAGCACTCCTTAGAGTGTGTTGTTGACACACATTGTGTGTATGTTTGATTGCAGTAAGAGAAATTTGTTGACGATTATTTCATCCGCGACGAAAATTGACAAATGCTTTCAGTGAATGACGAAATCCTGGAGAAGTAACGCCACGCTCTCGAATTAGCGCGGAACGCTAGGACGCAGCAGCCACTATAGCATGTATAGCAATTACCGTTACAGTTCTGAGCATCCTAACGTGGCAGGTAAGACCGGCCAGCCTACCTCCAATGTCTCCACCAGCACTTAACCGTCTTCTTGATACTGGTGCACATTGTGACTACCGTTTTATCGCTTGTACAGAACGTTGGAACATTTTCGCAATTAACGGTCATGTATATTCAGAAAGACTTAGATTCCACCATGTAAAATACCGTATCATTATAATTTGTATCATTATAAATTGTATGAGATCTTTGTCAGCGACTGTACAGTATTCCAGAGGCGCTACTGCCCAAGCGATCGAACTGCTGGCGTCCTGTAATACTGCTCACTGGTTAGTTACAATCGTAAAAGAAATCCGAAAGGACCCTCCTCATGGGCCTGCAGCACGTATTAAGTCCAAGTTTTTGCTGATTTTCTATTGACAGTTTATTAATTTGTTATATGTCTATCAAGACGATCTCGTACACCGGCATTTTTACCATTGTCAAATGAGCGTATATGTTAGTAGTTACTTGTGTTACGTCTCCAATGTCATGAAGTAAATTTCTTATTGCAACCTGGAGCGTATTTTTTATTATTTCTCAGTGTTATTGATCGCGTTTATTATGGGATCTGTATAGCACTTAAGTGAAACATACATAAGTGCTATATGAATGCTATTACGAGGGCGTCTTGAAAAGTAATGCCTCCGAACTTTTAATTCTACTTGCAATATCTGCTGAGGTATTACGTGTCATGCATATTACGTGGTCGACTTTCCCGCTTCCTGGTGCAAGTTGCCATCCTCTTCCGCTAGAGGGCTCCAGATTGTAGCGTGTAACACAGCGATGTGTAACGTAACTATGTCGGTGCCTGAAAAACAGTGAGTTGTTATCGGTTCCTAAGCGCAGAAGAGTTCGTGCAGACATGGAGCACCCTCTCCTTCAGAATGACAATACCAGACCACACGCATGCGTTGCGACATCTTCAGCAATCCGACGCCTTGAGTTTACTGTTATCGATCACCCTCCACGCAGTCCTGAGATGGTCTCATCCGGTTTTCGTCTTCTTCCAAAACTTAAGGAACAGCTTCGAGGACTTCACTCTGATAGTGATGAAGCAAGCGGTGGTGAGATGTGCTTCCGTCAACAAAATCAGCGTTTGTTCACTAATGATGCTGCGGTGTACAAGAAGGTGTCGGAGATACGTGACTGTTGCTTAATACAAGATGACCTAGACAAAATTTCTGGTTGGTGTGATGAATGGCAGCTGGCTCTTAATGTAGAAAAATGTAAGTTAATGCGAATGACTAGAAAAAACAAATCCGTGATGTACGGATACAGCATTAGTAGTGTCCTGTTTAACATGGTCACGTCGTTTAAATATCTGGGCGTAACGCTGCGAAGCGATTTGAAATGGTACGATTGGGTTGCTTTTGGGGAAGGAGACCAGACAGCGAGGTCATCGGTCTCATCGGATTAGGGAAGGATGGGGAAGGAAGTCGGCCGTGCCCTTTCAAAGGAACCATCCTGGCATTTACCTGGAGCGATTTAGGGAAATCACGGAAAACCTAAATCAGGATGTCCGGACGCGGGATTGAACCGTCGCCCTCCCGAATGCGAGTCCAGTGTCTAACCACTGCGCCACCTCGCTCGGTTGGAATGGTACGAGCATTTGAGGATTGTGGTAGGATTGTGGGAGAATTTTATGAAAGTGTGGTTATCTATAAAGGAGACCGCATATAGGACGCTAGTGTGACTTGTTCTTGGGTACTGCTCGTGTGTTTGAGATCCGCACCAGGTTGGACTGAAAGCAGACATCGAAGCAGTTCAGAGGCGAGCTGCTAGATTTGTTACCGGTTGGTTCGATCAGCATGCAAGTGTTACCGATGTGCTTCGGGACCTGAAGTGGGAATCCCTGGAGGGAAGAAGACATTCATTTCTAAGAACACTACTGGGATAGTTTAGAGAACCAGCATTTGAAGCTGACTGCAGAACAATCCTACTGCCGCCAACATACGTTTCGAGTAGGGACCACGAAGATAAAACACGAGAAATTAGCGATCCGCTGCTGCTACGGTCGCAGGTTCGAATCCAGCTTTGGGCATGGATGTGTGTGATGTCCTTAGGTTAGTTAGGTTTAAGTAGTTCTAAGTCTAGGGGACTGATGACCTCAAATGTTAAGTCCCATAGTGCTTAGAGCCATTTGAACCAATTAGCGATCGTACGGAAGTGTTTAGACGATCGTTTTTCCCTCGCTCTACCTGCGAGTGGAACAGGAAAGGAAACGACTAGTTGTGGTGCATGGCACCCTCCGTCACTCGACGTACGGTGGCTTGCGGAGTATGTACGTAAGTGTAGAGGTGGATGTAGAATTCAATAGTGACGGTATTAACAAAGTGGTCTCTCGGGAGAAATGTATTCATCTCCAGGGTGATTACGTTGCCAAATAAATACGTAGACATGAAGACTAAAGATGTAGAATGTTCATCACCTTTGTTTTATTGAAAAAGTTTTAAGAGTTTTCGCATTAAAATTCGAACATATTACTTTTCAGTCCG
Source organism: Schistocerca americana (assembly GCF_021461395.2). Classification (NCBI taxonomy): domain Eukaryota; kingdom Metazoa; phylum Arthropoda; class Insecta; order Orthoptera; family Acrididae; genus Schistocerca; species Schistocerca americana. Next base: position 538,842,006 of record NC_060130.1, read on the forward strand.
CCCTCATATATACATGACCAATAGCACTGAGAAATAATCAAAATAAGGCTGCAGTATGCAATGAGTATTATACGTCATAAAATCTGAGACGTTAAACAAGTAACTACTAACATATATGCTTCCTTGACAATGGTAAAAATACTGAAACGAGCTGTATGGTTGTGATAGACATATACGGTAGAACGAATTAATAAAGAGTCAGTAAAAAAGGCCGCAAAAACTTGGAAGAATTTATGTAATATGTCGTTGTTCGACATAAAAGAAATGGTCAGCCATTTTGCATTCTCATTCTGATCTTGCCCTTCACGTATACGGTTCAGTTTAAAGGTAACTGTTGTGTTACGCTACTAAAACTGATAACTATTTGAAGTACTTAATAGCTCGCGCATTACTTATGAAATCCATTCACTAAAGAACTATTATTATTCATATCTTTAAATGATTTTGAGTTTGAAGGCCGATAATAGTAATTTTAATATTCATAATGTGTAATGTATTCATGTTCCTATCTATAACGACTATTAACTGAGACGGCTTATTCTCGCAGTTACTTTAACGATAACTCAAGCCTGCAACATCTCGACCTTTTCCAAAGAACAATCTACGTAACAGATTCTAACAAAATTATTTTTCTTCACGACATAGGAAAAACAGATATAACATCGTATATTTCTGCTTGCAGTTACACAGCACATTAGATCCAATACCAGAAAAAGCAATCTCAGAGGTATACTGCTTAGTGATTAAGGTGTACTAACGTCAATGGAGAAAATCATATGCTGATTTCCTGACCAGTAACAACATTTATTCATCCTTTGATGACTGTAGCTAATACAATATACAAACCAATTTTTATTTTTATTGTATACAGAGACAATGAAATCTTATGTTCTAATTCATATCGCATTACAGCAACAGTATGAAATAATCAAAACACAGCAGCAGCAGAAACATTCTTTACGTGAAAGGCGCCACATGTATTCTTAAGCAAAGAGGTAGGCCTGTGTCAGTGTGAATAATATTTATCTATCCTTCATTGGTCTAGAAGCTATTTGATATTAACATCTTTTTTCAATTCATTCTTAAATATGCCCAGTGTTTTTAATTTTTTTTTTATTTTTGCAGGCAAAGCTTTGAATGTTATTGCAGGTTTACACAGCACACATTTCTGATTTATAGCCTTGTTGCTAGAATGCATCTGGATAGAGGCAAAGTTCCATTGCTGTAGTAATCAATACCAATGGTTATAAAAAAAACTCTCGATACTTACTTATGTCTGAATTATGCGACACATGTGACCACATAAAACTAATTTTTCGTTCAGCACGTTTCGTAACTAATAAACGCATTTGTTTTCAGCTGCAGTCAGGTGCAACACAGATGTTTGGCATATAGCGATAATGTTTCATCACTCATATTAAAATAAAGGAATAGTATGTATTATCTAATGTTTTTACACAGGTGAAAGTTATTTATTCAAACCTTGACATATCTCAGTTGAAACCTTCGTTTCTCAATTTTTGGAACACCAATTGCCTTTTTTCACGAACAGTTTGTCTTAAATGTTACTGATGGTAACGACCTTCATATTCTAGGATATTCTTGTGTTAAATTGAATAAGATTTGAATAACCAATTCTACATTCTTCTAATCCTACTTCTCGAGTTTCTATCAACGTACATTGCTGTCAATATTAATGTGCTAATTCTAAGTTTATTGAAGTTAAAAAGTTTTTATTTCAAGAAATTTCTTGTGGGAAATGTGTAATTGTAAACATGCACTTTTCACATCAATTTCTGAAGTCCTTATTTAGTTTTTGGTTGTAAAGATACAATGCCTCCCAGTCTGTCATTAACTTACCACGTGATAGAAAACAGGTCATTCGCTTGAAGATGCTTGTCATTTGTCTGTAGAAATTGCGTCGCGAACAGTTGATCTGATAAAAATAAATGACGATAAAGGGGAAGAAATGTGTTTCAGTTATGACATAAGAAAATGATCCGAAACAATGAGCAGGAAGCAACAGGAACAGACAAGTTAAACATATTTTGTTTGTAATTGTTTTCTCTCTGAGATAATTAGCTTGTTTAAGAACGGCGAGTACTTACGCCTAAAATGCACTTACTCTGTTTGATGTCTGACTCTGTTACATAGAGACTGGGATGGAATAATACAGTAGGCACAGTCTTTGACATAAAACCTGAGTGGTGCCCGGCTGACGCAGAGTCTAATCCTGCGCCGATCGCGACATGGGACAAATAACATGGCTAGGTTGATAATAATCGAAGTCTGGCTGTCTGCACAAACTGGAAATACTGTAGATTGCTGCAGTTCCTGTAGTAAGTCTTGTTTTCTGTTCGAGCTGTTATGCTATGTATACGCCTGTGGTTTGTACGCAACCTCTTAGGGTCGAAACCACTCGATGCCTAAATTTTTAAAACGCCTTTCGTCTGAATGCTGAAGTCCTGTGTGTAATGGTAGCACAACTACAATCTATTTCACTTTCTGACATACCGGTAATAACAGTTCCTTCCAATAACATTTTTGCGAAAGATTTCTCGGCAGACTGCGCCAGAGCTCTCTGCGGTTATTTCCTGACACCTGGTAGAGACTTCCACGGCGCCACCTCGCTCCCTTGCCCTTTGTCGAAACTCAAAGCTGCCGCTCATCTCTCTGGATAGTACAAAAAGCTTTACTGTTATTGAGTCACGCTCTACAAACATGTCTACGATTTGCATTTCACGCTGGATAGCAACTGAAGCAGACGATCCCTTTTAATATGATGAGTATTTTATTGCGCTAACATGAAAGACATGAGTATCTCTTAAAATTAATATTATAGTTTGTGATCCAATCAGAATGCCTCATTGCATTGTTTAATATTATTACAATAGTAATGTTTTACATTTCGTTCCTTTTCCTTTCAGCAGAAATTATTCATACAACTTTTTCATCTGCAATAGATATGTATTCGTCAAGCCACAGAAACTGTGGGAAAAAGTGTTCTAATGTCGTTTTTTATTTCTTAGTATAATGGAATGCGTTAAACTATGTAAGTAAGTTATAGTGTATGCTCTGTACCAACGCTGGCACACTGCACATTTGGAAGTCCGTGTATGGATTCCTGGCGAATTTACCACTGATCGAAATGGATATTCAAGGCATTCACTTTGATTTAAACCAATAAAAATGCCCGTCTTTGAAGCCAACCAGAGTGGGAGGAAGTTGCTAAAGCCGGCGTCAGGAAACGTCGTCAGGGGTGCCTATATGTTTGCTTCACATTTTGTTAAAGAATTTCTTGCAGCAATTTTCAGCCCCGTGAAATACAGACATAATGAACCTAGAACACAAAGCTCAGCAGTCTGATTAGAACTGACAACTTACATAGCCTTTGCATCGCAAGACTGTACGGAACCACTGAACTAACGAGATATGCCGGTAGGAACTCACTCTCATTGCGATATTGATCGTTGAGCCTCATAACGCAGTGTTAAAGATAAGAACAGTTGTTACTCATGTGAAATGCGGCATTCCTGGAGCCCAAAAATGAAATATGTTCTCTCTGTGTCTCATCTTACATGAGGGTTATGTAGAATAAGTCATCGAAGTGGAAAGGGAATTCCAAGCGAATTTAGCGGAATAATTCAGGGCCACACGCGAGAGTAAACGCACTGTCACAGGTTTTCCATACAAATTCTTAGCTGTGCTAGGGACAGCTATGTAAAGAAATGCTTGTCGTACTTGTCTTATACAAGCTCTGCAAGGGAAGACGTGAGTGTGTTTGGTTTTTATATAGCCGTATCTCCTGGTACCTTCGGATGGCGCCTTTCAGGCTGTCTGTATTTAAGGCACTGAATTAGATTTAATCTAGTTCCTAATTTTTTTATGCTTTCCAGCGTGAAAGGTGGCATTTCAGTGTATGTTACTCAACAATCGAATATGTAGTATGGACTCTGCCACTGCTGCAGACAGATACGAATTTGTGGCCGTGGCTATGTTTTGCCATTGGCTCAGCTGCTGGTTATAGTGTTACAATTATAAATGGAAGACTATGTTTGATAACTGTGTTCTGTTGCTGTTCGAATGAGTTATACTCGTGGATAAATTAAGGTTTCTTCTTGCTTGTCTTTGCACAGCTACGCAAACAAACATGGAAATTCCGAGTAATCAAGTGCGTGTTTCAGTTGTGACATCCGATTTCGAATACAGTTCATAAGTCTTCTCGATCCAGCATCTTGTGAGAACAAGCATAGTAGCCTGCTCTACGATGACCAAGCAACAACACACGAAGCAATGTTGTTGGAAAGATTCGAAGGGACCATTATTGTCCATTTACGGACCAAAAGAGAGAGAGTAATCTCATGAAAGCAATGAATAGGCTAATTAATAGGCATTATGTGTGTAGATCTCAAGGTGAAAAAGATATGAATGCGCAGAATTGCACGTTGGTCGCATCTGCAGTTTATGTTCTCTATTGGTCGGTTAGACAGTCGGTAAAAACGGCTGCTTACGATTCTGCAGCTGGACAGGCGACTACAGCGTTCATTTGTCAATTATTTTTACGAGCTCCAAACCGGTCGGCTTATTTTCAGTTACCTGTGTGGTTACTAGTTTAATTCTTCACTATCTTGTATGTTTGTGTGCTTACAAGGCGCAATCTAGCGCTTTAATAGCTGTGTGCTGTAGAGATAATCCGTCTTCAGTATGAATAGGGACTGTGATTGCTGTGTTGAGATGCAAACTGAGTTGGTGACCCTTCACAGCTACAGGCCGTGCTTGCTTCGATCGCACAGTAAATCACGTTCCACGTGTCCTCCGATCGTTCTACTAGTGTTGATGCCCCGGTTACTGCATTTCTTCTTGCTTTCATCCACACCAAAATGCATCTGCATTCTCGTGGTAATCGTGGAAATTCTATTTAGATGTGGCACAAAATCGGACGTAGACGCAGTTGATGTCGAGGTGCAAAGTGCTTGTATCCTACTGTTCAATGACTTTTGAGGCAACGTCGATTTCTAATTACTTTTTATAGCACTAAAATAATGTTTCGTTGAAATCTATAAAAGTTGGTGTTTTATTCGTTTGTATTTTGGGGAAACTGTAATCATTATGGAAAATTGTATACCTCAATATCTCACAAGACGTATGCTGCGTGAGCGGAAATTACAAGAGTGTGCTGGAAAGTAATCCCTCCGAATTCTTTATGTGAAAATTCTTAAATATTTTAAATGTAACGAACGTTATTAACATTCTACATCTTTATTCTTCATTTCTCCGTACTTATTTCTCAACATTGTCACTCTAGCGACGATCTCAGTTCTCCCAAAGAGAGATCAGTTTGTTGAAACTATCACTGTAGAATGCTTGACCCTGTTGATGGAGCCACAACATGTCTGCACCGCTTCGTCACCATCAAAATGAAGTCCTCGAAAGCGTTCTTTAAGCCTTGGAAACAGATGAAAATCGAATGGGGCCTAGTCGGAATTGTATGAAGAATGATCGATGACAGTGAACACAAGGTTTCGGAATGCTGTAGTTTTCGTAGCGCTCGTGTGTGGTCTGGCATTTTCATGCTGAAGGAGAGTGTGTTCCGGTTTCGGACGACCTCTTCGAATTCGAAATTCGATTACACCACGCTGTTTCTACCGCACCGACATAGTTCCCTTACACACCGCCATGTTACACGCTACGATCTGGAATCCTCAAGCGACAAAGGGCTGCAAATTTGTAGACATGAGGAATAGCGTAGCATGTTATTAACGTCTTTTTATTTAAGACTCATTAAGAATTTTTACATAAAAAAATCAGAGGCATTACTTTCCAGCACGCTATCATAGTACGAGGTGCATTCAAGTTCTAAGGCCTCCGATTTTTTTTTTTCTAATTAACTACTCACCCGAAATCGATGAAACTCGCGTTACTTCTCGACGTAATCGCCCTGCAGACGTACACATTTTTCACAACGATGACGCCATGATTCCATGGCAGCAGCGAAGGCTTCTTTAGGAGCCTGTTTTGACCACTGGAAAATCGCTGAGGCAATAGCAGCACAGCTGGTGAATGTGCGGCCACGGAGAGTGTCTTTCATTGTTGGAAAAAGCCAAAAGTCACTAGGAGCCAGGTCAGGTGAGTAGGGAGCATGAAGAATCACTTCAAAGTTGTTATCACGAAGAAACTGTTGCGTAACGTTAGCTCGAGGTGCGGGTGCGTTGTCTTGGTGAAACAGCACACGCGCAGCCCTTCCCGGACGTTTTTGTTGCAGTGTAGGAAGGAATTTGTTCTTCAAAACGTTTTCGTAGGATACACCTGTTACCGTAGTGCCCTTTGGAACGCAATGGGTAAGGATTACGCCCTAGCTGTCCCAGAACATGGACACCATCATTTTTTCAGCACTGGCGGTTACCTGAAATTTTTTTGGTGGGGGTGAATCTGTGTGCTTCCATTGAGCTGACTGGCGCTTTGTTTCTGGATTGAAAAATGGCATCCACGTCTCATCCATTGTCACAACCGACGAAAAGAAAGTCCCATTCATGCTGTCGTTGCGCGTCAACATTGCTTGGCAACATGCCACACGGGCAGCCAGGTGGTCGTCTGTCAGCATTCGTGGCACCCACCTGGATGACACTTTTCGCATTTTCAGGTCGTCATGCAGGATTTTGTGCAGAGAACCCACAGAAATGCCAACTCTGGAGGCGATCTGTTCAACAGTCATTCGGCGATCTCCCAAAACAATTCTCTCCACTTTCTCGATCATGTCGTCAGACCGGCTTGTGCGAGCCCAAGGTTGTTTCGTTTTGTTGTCACACGATGTTCTGCCTTCATTAAACTGTCACACCCACGAACGCACTTTCGACACATCCATAACTCCATCACCACATGTCTGCTTCAACTGTCGATGAATTTCAGTTGGTTTCACACCACGCAAATTCAGAAAATGAATGATTGCACGCTGTTTAAGTAAGGAAAACGTCGCCATTTAAAGTATTTAAAACAGTTCTCATTCTCGCCGCTGGCGGTAAAATTCCATCTGACGTACGGTGCTGCCATCTCTGTGACGTATTGACAATGAACGCGGCCTCATTTTAAAACAATGCGCATGTTTCTATCTCTTTCCAGTCCGGAGAAAAAAAAACGGAGGCCTTAGAACTTGAATGCACCTCGTATCACTACTTCTGCCATCCCTATTCTGAAATTACGTGCCGGCTGCTGTGAAGGAGCGGTTCTAGGCGCTTCTGTCTGGAACCGCGCGACCGCTACGGTCACGGGTTCGAATCCTGCCTCGGGCATGGATGTGTGTGATGCCCGTAGGTTAGTTAGGTTTAAGTACTAGGGGACTGATGACCTCAGATGTTAAGTCCCATTGTGCTCAGATCCATTTGAACCATTTTTGAAATTACGTAACATCGGCGTCAACACTCTCCTCCTACACCAGAAAGTTTCAAAAAGGGTGAATTCTAATTAAATCTGATTGAATCCCTTAAATACAGAGAACCATAAAGGTGCAGGTTGGAATTATCAGAAGATAACGCTGCATAAAAGCCAGATGCGATCTCGTCTCCCCTCTGAGAGACAGTATAGGACGAGCGCGACGAACATTTCTTTACATACCTACCCATAGTACAGTTAAAAATTGGCAACATCGTTGCAAATGCTTGGTAACCCTGTGGTAATGCCCTCACTTCCACATGATATCCTGAATTGTTCCGCTAAATTCACTTGGAATTTCCTTTCCACTTTGATGACTTACCCTACATAACACTCGTGTAAAATGAGAAACTGAGAGAGCTTAATTAATTTTTGGACTCCAGGAATGCCGCATCTCACGTAAGTGACATCTGTTTTTATCTTTAACGTTGAATTATGAGGCGCAGCGACCAATACTGCAACGAGAAAGACTTGCTGCAGGTAGGGTCTTGTTAGCTCAGTGGTTCGTATTGCGATACAGGGGTGCTGTGAGTTGTCAGTTCTAATCACACTGTGGTCCAGTGCGTCCATTATGTCCATCTTATTTAATGGAGCTGCCAACTGCCAGAAGAATTTCTTTACCACAATACGAAGAAAACATTTATACATTAATTCTTCTGATAAGCTCGACTCAGTAAGCCGTGTTAATAATCATAGATATGTGCTTCGCGAATACCAAGCTGCTTCACTATACAAACATCTCTGAAGAACTACAACTCGACCGTCAACGATACGCATCTGAGTTTTGTTCGTCACATAGGACCCATGTATCAGAGGAAATGATATGAAGAAAACATTGTTCGTCTGCGCTAAATCTGGGTAATAGAAAATAGGCACCCCTGCACACGTTTCCTGAATTTGGCTTTACCAGCTTCCTTCTAATATGTGTGGCTTCAAAGATGGACAATTTTGTTCGCTTAAACCTATCTGAGTACCTCAAATACCACCTTGATCACCTTTAAGTTCTCTATGAATCCATATGTATACCTCAAAACGTGCATTTTCCCTGCGTTGGTATAGAGCATAGATTGCAAGGTATTCACACAGTTTAAAGCATTCATTTACCGTATGAAATTAAACAACGTCATTAAACCACATTAGACCACAGTTACTCACTGTGGCTTGACGAAAACATCCGATCACCTGACGAAAAAGTTGCATGAAAAATCAACGCTAAAAGGAAAAGAAGTGAGATATTGACCATTATTACTGTAACAACATGAAACAAAGCAGTGAGGTACACTGACTGGATCACATACTATAACAATTTTAAGCGGTACTCATATCTTGTATATTAGTGTATTATAATACTCATGATATTAAAACGGGACGTCCGCCTCCATTACTGTCGAAAGTGAAAAGCAAATCGTATACATTGTCTGTAGAGCATCGCTCAATAATAATAATAATAATAATAATAATAATAATAATAAAGCATTTTGTACAGCGGCAGCTGTCAGTTTCGACAAAGGACGAGGAAGCGAGGTGCCGTTATGGAAGTCGCTACCAGGTGCCAGGAAATAACCCCTGAGAGCTCTGACGAATGTGGCGCTCAAAGGCAGGCCATCTGCCGAGAAATCTTTCGTAAAAATGTTATTGTGTGGACCAGTTATTACCGGTACGTCAGAAAGTGAAACGGACTGTAGTTGTGCTACCATTACACACAGGACTTCAGCATTCAGACGAAAAGAGTTTTAAAAATTTAGGTAACGAGTGGTTTCGACCCTAAGAGGTTGCGTGCAGACAACACGCGACGTACCGCCTCTTTTTTTATGGTATTAGAGTGTAGAATGGCGGTAGAGGGGGCAGGGGTCGCTACTCGAAGCCTGGCCACTGTATCGCTCTCCCCAAGGTTTATTCCGGTTTTAATGACAAAGTGGCTGCATTATAACTAGATTAAAAAAGCCCTACAACAGCTGAGCACGGAGATTGTCCAGGTCGTCTTCTCATATGATACACTCCCCTGTGTAAATAGGGTGAAAACGGTCTTTAATTGTGATCGTTCGTCATCTATCTCTTCTCGCACCTGGAGCACCGCAGCTAGCCGGAGTGTCCATGAACTACGAATCCAGATAGTTGACAAAATAGGACTGTATGTCGCCCCTCATTGCAAGTCTGTGCATTTGTCCAGCAGAAAGGACCAATAATCTAACACGTGTTTGTTACAGTCGCGGAAGAAATAGTACGGGGCCATGCTTTTAATCAAATCGATTGCATTTGTCCGAAAGGTTGGGAAGTAGACGTCTTCCGGCTACAATAGAGCTTCAGAATCAACCGCCGTGGGTGGCCGTCGTAAGATTAGGGCGAACATTCATTGTGTAAGCAGCCAATACGCAGCTGCTGTACCAAATGTCAACCGATGTGCGTCAGAATCAGTTACTGCGCAAAGTGGACACGAAAGCGTGTCGACCAGAGGAATGGAGTGCAATTGTTGGCGATTAGAGAATTTGTCATTCACTATGACGTACCACGAAGCCCGAACTTCCGAGGGAGAAAGAATAGATGGATCGCACACCATAGTATCTTCCATCCTACGGCGGGGTAACGCCTTTCAATTACGTTGGCGTGTTGGTGTCTTTGCAATTGGCGGTAATAGTCCTTCGTCGTCGGCGATCGTGTAGAACGCAGGTCATCCAGGTAATAACTACAGTCCACGAGTAACGTCCTAATGTGATTGCGTGGCGGCGACATATGACCGACAGGGACTGGAGGATGCAGCGAATGTGGCACAATTTTGTCTATCACTGTGCCTGTCAGGTTGACTTTCTCAGAATGCAACAGTAGGCGCATCGTTCCAAGAAACACTGCCCGTACTCTGTTTCTGACATTGGTCAGAGTTACGCCACCTTAATGTGAGGTTAATATCAAGGGGTCGTGACGAATTTTAAAAGCAAGTTCAGCACACACAAAATGTCCTAATGTAGCTTATAGCCTCGTAGCAGTTGTAATGGGCGTCGGCAGCACATGGGCGAAACGGTTTAATTTTGGAGCTAAGTAGACATTAACGTACAGTGCACGTTGGAACATGCCCATCGCGCGTACAGTGTGGAGTCGCGCCAGTACACGTATTTGTTTTAACAACCGGCGATATGTGTCACTGCACTACATTGAATATGGCCATGAAAGAGTACCCCTAAACATTGAGCGAGGGTGCCTTAGTAACGGGTACTGTCGTTCCCGGGGTCAGCCCTCTGCCCATATCCATCATATACTTCGTCTTCCGCAGATTGATGATACTGGCCGCCACAGTACCGTACTGATGAAGCCATCGTAGTGCTGTCTGCATATCACCCACTGACCTGGCCAGTAATACGTCATCGTCGGCATATGCTCAACATCGGAACCTCGTGTTCGGTAAACAGAGGCCTTCCAATCCTGGGCGAAGGCCGTACAGGGCTGACCCGGGGGCTACTGCAAATAGAACGGCGGACAAGAAGCATCCTTGCCTCATGGAACGTTCGATAGCAAAGGTTCCGATCAGTAACCGTTCACCATTACCCTCGAAAGTGCCCCGTGAATCAAGCGCAGGACTATGTCGACAAACACGCGGGTTAGGCCTATGCGATACACGACCACACGCAGAAATTTATGATCGGCATGGTCGAAATCAACCGTGACAAGGGCTCCCCGGAGGTTGCAGGCCAACATAAGTGCGATGACACCCCTATACGATCCCAATGCCGTGTGAACATTGCTCTTTCCACCTAGGTACGTTTGAACGGCGTGTGTTGCATCCTTGGCTATGGACTGCAGACGGGCACGGATGATGAGTGTAAAAATCTTATAATCGGTGTTTAACAAAGTCAGGGGTCGATAGCCCTGCGGGGGCTGCCCATCGTTAGGTTTAGTCACATGGATAATGATGCCTTTCGTAAATTAGGTGGGGAGTTGGAAGGTGAGCTTCATAAGTATCTTTATACGTTATGATCCCTGTTTCACCCATAAGACCGGATAAGGAGCTGTAAAACTGAATAGGGGGCCCATCAGGTCCAGGTGATTTCTCCAAGGCACCGCTCTTCACGGTCGTAGCCAGTTCGTCCCACGTAACGTCTGCCAGAAGCGAGTCATCGTCCTGCACATCCACGGTTGCTGGCATGTCGTCCAGCATGTCTTCCAGTCCCGCGTTGTTACATGCGCCCACGGCATAGAAGTTTCAGTAGTATTGGGTGAAGGCTTGTGCAGTATCTGTTTGTGTCACAGCCAATCTTCCTTCCGCCGTTTAATGTGCATGCATTTGTGCTGACGTCTTTCTCTTACTGTGTGATGCAGCTATGCTCGTTCGCCATGAAGGCCATCTTCCAGCTGCACCGCAGTGAGTTGGCGCAGGCGGGCTCTGATGCGTTGGACGGTCCGTTGACAGTCTGGTGACGGCGGTAGAATTGCCAGTTCCCTTAATGCCGTGTAATAAAGTTATGAAGTCGTCCGTTCCCAGCCGGACTTTTCTCTGCAATAGCCGATAAATGCCCGGTGTATGGCAGGTTTGACACAACTAAACCACCACGTCAATGTGGAACTGTAAGCTCGTTTGCGCTGTTGGCATCGGCGCCAAACCCTCTATCTCACGGCGGCAGGCTCCATCGCGGAGTTGGGAAACGTTCAATTCCATGATCCCCTTCTTCGTCTCGTCTCTTGTCGAGGCAAATCAACAGCGTAGACATAAACTTGGTGGTCAGTAAAGGCCGTTGGAAATACCTCAGCGCCAATTATCACCGCGCGGAACCCTCGTGAGACGTGCACCCTATCTAAATGGCTGGCCGAGTGGCTGGTAAGGTACGTGTACCCGCGATTGGCGCCGTGTTGTGAGAGCCAAGTGTCTTGCAGCGCGAGTTGTCATACCAGTGCGTGCAACGTTTGGCAGGGAATGAAGGGCGAGTATTGATCCTCTGGCCGCAGAACACAATTGAAATCGCCGCCCGCTATATAATGCTCCGAATTTCCTTGAATCAGCAAGGTCACCTCCTCGGAGTAGAAGACAGTCCTTTCTCGGCTCTTCGATGAGCCTCACGGCGCATAAACGTTCACCAAACGGACTGCACCGAGCGTCGGCGTGACACCGCGCGCCGACAGGTGAGTCACGTCCGACGCTTCAATCCTTTCCCTTAGAAGTATGTCCATGCCACCACTGTCCTCGCCACTCATTTTTACTCATAAAGCTGCATAACTTTTCATGTATCACTCTTTCAATTATTTTAGAAATGCAGGATAATACTGAGACTAGTCTATAGTTATGTATAGATTGTTTAATGTCTTTTGGGAATATTACTGTGCTGAATGACACATTGTGTACATCAATTATCTCTTTGACTTGAAATTAGTTTTTTTTTAAAGAAAATTCTTTATTCTTCGATACATGATACACAATCAACCCACCATTTAATACGTAAGTGGGTCCTACTTGATACTAATACAATTATTACTACTGCAGCTTTTTGTTCTATGAATGTTAGTTCCATTACTCTTCCACTATGGGCAGTACTGCTATGTCCTAAGGTTACCAATATTTCAAATTGAAATTAGTTTAATGAACTTTTCTGGAATACACTGAAGACTTCAGAATGTTTTATTTTTTTGGTTTATCGATGGTGTTTCTTACTTCTTTCCTATCGCTAAATACAGAAACATAGTATTCTCATTTTTGGTTACTTTAACAACTTTACTTTCTTGGTTTTTTGATTTTTGTAATTCACATATTGTTCATTAAATATGTTGTCAACCTGTGTTGTATCTCCAACAGTTCTTCCTTTACTTCTTATGCTGACTTTATTGTCCTCCTTTACTTAAACCCACATTATTATTAATAACTTTTCCAACTGATTTCATGTTGTTACTTCCTTGTTTGACAGTTGTCATTTGCTATCAATTTTGCTGCTACTACAACTGTACTATCAATATTACTATAGCTTCTCACAAGTTGTTTCAAAGTTGCATATTGTTTTGCTACCATATTAAGATTTCTACGAGTTTCTTATGACTTCCTGGTTCCCGTGTTATCCATGTATTTGACTTTACCGTAAGTTTTATTTCCTTCACTGGAATACAATTCCAAGCAGTATCAATAATTACAGAAAAATGAATCAAATACTTTGTTCATATTATCTTGGGGCACTTTTGGCACTTTTCCGCAAGTTACATGTATTTTGCAGCACGCAATTGAGAGTCCTGTAGTTATTTTCATAAATGACTCTTCTTCTTCTTCTGCTTTTACGGCCTCATTGGACCACTTCAGTCAATCATTTCTGGTCCTCTTCTTTGGTATTTTCCCCTTCCGAGTGGCCCAGTATCTCTTCATTCGTTCCGATGCTTTTCGTCGTTCCTTATCTGTAAATACCCTTTTCATTGTATGTCGTTTGTCAATTTTTGGTTTAAATCTTATTTCTGTGTCCCTCAACTTCTTTAAATTTGGCGTTTTGTTCTGCAAATCATCCAGAGCTATTTCCAGTTCTTCCATATCCTCTCTTATTTCCTTAAGCCATCCTCCTTGTTGTTTCAAATTCCAGAGTTTCTCAATAATTTTCCTTGATAATCTGGTTTCTGGTGTCCTCAAAATGTGACCACAAAAAGAGATCCTTTTCTTTCGTATAGTATCAGTGATGGGCTCCAGTTCTCTGTAAACCACTTCATTTGGAACTATCCGCCATTGCCCAGCTTTTTGATATTTCTTATTTATGCATGTTCTAGCAATTCTTCTCTCTACTTTTAAAATTTTGTCAATTCTGTTTTTCTGGGTGACTTTAAAAAGAGTTTCACTTCCGTATGTAACCTCTGGTTGAACCACCGTCTTGTAATGTTTTAATTTTGTTTTAATTGATAGACATTTTTTATTGTACGTAGACCATGTTAGTTTTTGAGCTTTTATCATTTTATTAGTTCTTGCTCGCCATGCAGGTTTCTCGTCCAATTTATGTGTTATAATTTCACCCAGGGATTTAAATTGTTTCACTATTTTAATTTCCCTATTGTTCACTGTGATGTGATATATTGCAAGTGGATCCGTTACCATTATTTCAGTCTCTTCAAATGATATCTGGAGTCCTAATTTTTGTGCTATATTTTGTAAGCTTGTTATTTGTTTCGTGGCTTCCTGAATATTATTAGCTAGTAATGCTAGGTCATCAGCAAATCCCAAGCAATTTAGGTTTATTTTATCTTTCTTAGTTCCAATTTTAATATTCATAGGATTTTCCTTGTACCATTCTCACATTACATATTCAAGAGCACAATTGAATAGCAATGGTGATAAACAATCTCCCTGTCTCAACCCTGTTTTAATCGTAAATGGTTCAGATATTTCTCCTCTAAATTTTACTTTGGATTTGGTGTTTGTTAAGGTTAACTGTATCATTTTTATTAATTTAGGATGAAGTCCAAAATTCCTTAATATTTTCATCACTGAAGATCTATGGATGCAATCATACGCCTTTTTGAAATCTACAAAGGTTATGACTAGTTGTTTTTGCCTTCTTTTGTAGACATCCATAACTAACTTCAAGGTGATTATCTGTTCTGGGCAGCTTCTCCAGGATCTAAATCCTCCTTGATATTCTCCCAGTTCCAGTTCTAATTGATCTTTACAGCGGTTGTATAGTATTCTTGACATGATCTTATACGTGCAGTCCAAAGGGGAAATTCCTCTATAGTTGTCTGGATTTCATTTTTCTCCTTTCTTATGTAATGGATGTATTATAGCAGTAGTCCAATTTTCTGGTAATTTCTCTTCATTCCAGATTTTTACTATGCATTGGTGTAATGCTATCTTTACTGGTTCTGCTGCATATTTCCAAAGTTCAGCAAACGTTTGATCTTCTCCACTTGATTTGTAGTTTTTGAGTTATTTCAAAGCTCTGTAGACCTCATTAATTGTAGGTGGATTTATATTTTCTGCTGGTGTTTCAATTGGGGTTTCTGTGTTTATCTGAAGAAGTTCTGGGGGATCTTCACAATTTAGTAACTTGTTAAATGTTTCTGCTAGAATTTCTGTATTTTTACTATTGCTATGGGCTAGGTTATTATCTTTATCTTTTAACATTAATGTTGGAGGATCATATCTTTGTAATTGTCTGCCAAATATTTTGTAATAGTCTCTTGAGTTTGTTTTTTCACTATTTGTTTCTATCATTAGAAGTATATCTTTTTGGTACTGACGTTTAACTCTCCTTATTATTTTTTGTGTTGTCTTCCTTTGTTTTGTGAGTTCCAAATATGATTTTTCTGTTTTTTCATTTTGATGCCTGAACCAGGCTTGGTGTCGATCCAACACTGCTTCATCACATTCATCGTTCCACCACTGGTGTTTTTTCCTTGGATTTATAGGGGCAACTTGTTCAGCTATTTGTTTCGATTTGGGAATTATTTCTTCCAGATCATCTGTTATTTTTATATCCCTCGTTTGTGCTTCATAATCCTCATTTTGTATGACTCTTCTTGTAGATAGATTTCATTTTTTCTGCCGTTATTACTGAGCACATTTAAAAGAAAAAAGTGTCTGACAACGAATGTCATAATTATATATCTGTTTGTCAATAAAATCTGATCAATTGTTGTTTCACTTCCCTGCATATATTTGGTGGTGTCTTGTGCTATAAGGAGATTGGTTGTAAGCGATTAATGAGTTAATCACTCGATTAAAAAAAAAATGGTTCAAATGGCTCTGAGTACTATGGGACTTAACTTCTGAGGTCGTCAGTCCCCTAGAACTTAGAACTACTTAAACCTAACTAACCTAATTGTGGCGTCACCGCCAGACACCACACTTGCTAGGTGGTAGCCTTTAAATCGGCCGCGGTCCGTTAGTATACGTCGGACCAGCGTGTCGCCACTATCAGTGATTGCAGACCGAGCGCCGCCACACGGCAGGTCTAGAGACACTTCCTAGCACTCGCCCCAGTTGTACAGCCGACTTTGCTAGCGATGGTTCACTGACAAAATACGCTCTCATTTGCCGAGACGATAGTTAGCATAGCCTTCAGCTACGTCATTTGCTACGACCTAGCAAGGCGCCATTATCATTTGCTATTTATCTTGTGATGCATGTACCGTCAGACCGATATTCACCAATTATGGATTAAAGTTAAGTATTCCAGAAGCTACGTACCTTTTTTGCTAGTCTCAATTCCTTGTCATTTTCCAGACCTCACGCCAGCCTGCGTGAGCTTAAACGCGTGCCTTTCGTCTTCCTCATAGTGGCTTGGCTGTCTTGCCAAGCCACAACACTAAGGACATCACACACATCCATGCCCCAGGCAGGATTCGAACCTGCGACAGTAGCGGTCGCGCGGTTCCAGACTGAAGCGCCTAGAACCGAGCGGTCAAATCGGCTGGCCACTTGACTCCTTTAAGTGCTTGCTGTTCTGATTTTGACAATGAAATTCATTTGAAAGACGTCCAGCTTTTCTAAAAACGAAGTAGAATTATCTGTTGATGATCTGTAAATAGATACAACAACAATTTTGAAACTTCCTGGCAGATTAAAACTGTGTGCCCGACCGAGACTCGAACTCGGGACCTTTGCCTTTCGCGGGCAAGTGCTCTACCAACTGAGCTACCGAAGCATGACTCACGCTCGGTCTCACAGCCTTACTTCTGCCAGTACCTCGTCTCCTACCTTCCAAACTTTACAGAAGCTCTCCTGCGAACCTTGCAGAGTGAAAATCTCATTCTGGAAACATCCCCCAGGCTGTGGCTAAGCCATGTCTCCGCAATATCCATTCATTCAGGAGTGCTAGTTCTGCAAGGTTCGCAGGAGAGCTTCTGTAAAGTTTGGAAGGTAGGAGACGATATTCTAGCAGAAGTAAGGCTGTGAGACCGGGCGTGAGTCGTGCTTCGGTAGCTCAGTTGGCAGAGCACTTGCCCGCGAAAGGCAAAGGTACCGAGTTCGAGTCTCGGTCGGGCACACAGTTTTAATCTGCCAGGAAGTTTCATATCAGCGCCCACTCCACTGCAGAGTGAAAATCTCATTCTAACAACAATTTTGTTTTCTGTTAGTTCACACACTCTACTCTCAGTCTTTTTTAATGCGTTTCACCTGTGTTTCTTTCGACGCACAGCCTTTACTAATAAAGACAAATATAATTCCACACAGATAGGTTTACCCACAGGTGAAGCTTATCATTTCAACGTCCGCAGAAACTGTAGCAGTGCCTGTTTGTATTTCTCTCAACCAATGATCATTGTTGTAAAGCACTGACTCACATAACCGTTTAGAAACATTTCTGATTCACGCATTTAGTTACTTAAACCTTGCACGTTGTGGTACAATTATGTTAAAGAATTTGTTCATTCTGTCGTTTTGTCCGTTCATTATTTTATTAATTGATTGGTGTTGTGCGACACTCCTCCAAATGTGATGGTAGTATCGCTCTTCTTTTGTTGCCGTCTGCTTGGCTGCTGCTATTTCTGGTGAACGCTTTCTACATGCCTGTTATTTTTGTGCCAATGTTGTTTTGTGCTGTTGACACTATTCTCTACATTTAACGCAAGAAACCTCTAGCTCTATTACTTATAATAGCAGTTGTCTGACCATAGGTGACCCGAGGCTCATCCACCGTGTCCTCTATAGTAAACCCTACCAATTTCCCTTCCCTACTTTTTGTAGCGTAGATTTTGCTCAGTCAAAAGGCAATTACCGATTGCCTCAACAGGTACCAGAGGAAGTAAGCCACCATCAGTGCATTTCCACCTCATCACCAATACACTTCACAGAATGGCTGATTCGTGGCTGATCATGACGTTAAAACAACTCAAGAAAGTGCACCTTGCTGTCACGCGTGAAGGAAGCTATCATATGCAAGCTACCATCTATATTGTACGTTCTGCCCCGGCGTACCCTGTGACCCGCCCTACCCACTATTACTATTTGATGCTCCTTTGTGAAGACCTTACATAGACACCCTTGAAATTCTGTCATATGACCAAGCCCTGAACTAGGTATGAATATACTGGGAGCATGGAACTCGGAGCCTAGAATTTCCTGTAACTGAGGGCCTACAGCTCGCCACTGGCTACTACCAAGCGGCAGTACCTTGTTAGGGACAGTATAATTCGTCACACTCCAGAGGAACATATCTGGCAGGAGCACTAAAATTAATTGATTCGACGCTCGGTCAAGAGCTGTCAACCAGCCAAGTTTTTGAAGTACCGAGTAGACTAGCTGCTTCCTGTACCCATCTATGGAGATGATGTCTCTTTTTTCTTTTTTTATAGTTGGGACTGCAGATACCGGCAACATGCGTACACCATGTGCGATATTAGTGGCCACGCTATTTCCGCTTGTGCATCAGCTGACCTCGGTCGGCCGCCACAGCCTAAGATGTGAGAGTAAACAAATAGTTTTTCTGTTCCGTAGCAGAAACTCAGCCTTCACCTCAGTCTCTATAAACGGACTAGCTTGTAGCTAGACACAGAAGCCACCGTCACTCTCATTAAATTTGATACTTATAAATTATTAGGTTCACCAGTACTATCCACCACGTCACACTGACTCACTGCAAGCGGGAGCCATCGGATTCCCGTTGGAGGGATAAAGTGAACGCATGTATAATGCTGTATGGCACATTTTGTTGAATGTTATGTTTCTGATGGAATAATGCTGCTTTGGACATTCTCTTACGCTAAACGGTAACCGGGGCAGCAGTAAGGCAACCCCAAGCGGATCTTCTGCATGCTGTCCGCTGGATAACGTTGTATACTGCAAACATCGCTAACAGCAGCAACGTGAACGTGAGTTCTATTAATATCAAATATGTGAACAACGCGTGATAATAAAAAAATTAACATTGACCCGTGGGAAGACATTGAAAGGAAGACAGCCTGAAATGTTGATCTGGAGCACACACGAAGAAAAGGGAAGTTGGCCCCAGCGCAAAAACAGCAAACGAAGGTGAGTGGAATAACGCCGAATACGATACGAGTTTTGCAATGTTCCTAACTGTATGAGCAACTTGCTGACTGGTACTGTATGCCTTGTAAACAATACCGTAAATATAGACATGTAAGCCTCTAACTCCAAGTTAAGCATAATAAACAACTGTTATAAAACAGCCATCAATCAAGTGAATGCTATATGTTTGAAATTGTTGCATGACGTTCTTTGTGTGCATGAAAATGAAGGAAATAACTCACATACGTTTCAAAACGTGGTAGAAATTGTAGTTTATTTCTATCTTCAGGGCCACGTTGGTAATCCACTTACTGTTTTAAGAAGGTATATGAAGACATGAAACTTAAGTACAAGTTAACGTTCTACTGACACAAACCATTAAGTGCACGAAAATAACTGAGCCAGCTAGACGGAAGAAATTTACTCTGCACTGGACCACTCACGATAATGAAACGGAATGTGGAGGTTCTGCTTGATATGACCAAGATCCTGGATATTTTTATGAATATTTGGAATGTGACTAGTGACTCGAAACGTACAAGATGACTCGTTCAGTGTGCAGGATGTCTCAGAAGGAATGGTCAATATGATCATTCAAATAAAAAAGTCTAGTAAACATGGGCTCTAAAATGCTCAAATGGTTCAAATGTTTCTGAGCACTATGGGACTTAACATCTGAGGTCATCAGTCCCCTAGAACTTAGAACTACTTAAACCTAACTAACCTAAGAACATCGCACATATCCATGCCCGAGGCAGGATTCGAACCTGCGATCGTAGCGGTCGCGCGGTTCCAGACTGTAGCGCCTACAACCGCTCGGCCACACCGGCCGGCCCTTAAGAGCTATGAGCACTTCTTCATCTTCAGTACAGTGAAGCTCCTTACTTTCCACATTTTGAGAGGTGGTACCATAGACCAAAATAAGAAAAATATGTCTAGTAAACGACGGCCATAAAGTGCATACCTTACGAGTTATGAGCACTTGATCATGTTCGCTGCTGTCAAACACATCTCATCTACTGAAAAAGTTCTCATAGCCCGTTTACTGGAAATTTTTTATCCATATTATCTCCTCCCAAAATATGAAAAACAATGATTTTGCAGTAGAATAGATTTGTTTCACAGAAGAGAAGTTGAAGTAGTTCTCATGGCTCTTAAGGTGCGCATTTTAAAGCCCATGTTCCCTAGACTCTTTTTGCTCTGAATGATCGTCCCTGTCATGTCCCTGAATATTGAGCATTCCTCCTGGGACACCTTGTATGACCAAACTTTTGTGTGTAATATGTGTATGTGTGTTTAGTGTTTAGAGCAACGGCTAGGTTATCAGCAACCTTACAGACATTAAAAGAAACGAATGTGGATAAAATGGCAAGAATGTTAACATACGCCCTAAGGCAAAGAAGAAATACTAAAATGTGCTATGCAGGAGATTAAAACACAAACAAAATGACAGAGGAGCTAAAGGAAAGGCACAGGAAAATGTGACTGGCCGACTGCTTACAAAAAACACATTAAAACAATCTCCCTAAAATATTGGGAAAAACGTTGGACGATTCACGAAACTTTAAAATTCTAACCACATTCGTTTCAACATTACTTAAGATAGAGGGCAGATCCGTCGACAAATCCACCGTGGCACGCTGGTCGGAAAATAAAACGCAGTCCAATGAAATGTGGTGCACAGTGATCTGGACCCCACAAGCACCACACAATGGAGGGTTCTCTCGCCGCTGCAAGAAGCCATATGTCATAGGGCTGTGGCCTATGTGAAGACGAGTAAGAAGGACCTCGTCCCGTCGACGTGGCTGGAAGAACGTACGCCACCGCCGCGCTGTGGGTTTTACTAGAAGGAGCTTATTGTGTGCCACTTCCAGCCACTCATTCTCCCACCGACGCAACATTCATATTACGCTTCATTCATGTTGGTTTCATAAATCTGGGCGCTACAATATTCAGTCAAGAAATCCCGTGACATGAGTGGCTGGTTGGTTGATTTGGGTTAGGGACCAAACAGCGAGGTCATCGGTCCCATCGGGTTAAGGAAGGAAGTAGGCCGTGCCCTTTCAAAGGAACCATCCCGGCATTTGCCTGAAGCGATTTAGGGAAATCATGGAAAAGTTAAATCAGGATGATCGAACACGGGTTTGAACGGTCATCGTCCTTGACATGGAATCACGAAATATATCTAAAGCTGTAAAGCAATATTTCAATACAAGAAACAAAAATTCTTGGCAAAAACATTCTTAGATTACATTATTAAATCCAGTTTTACAGTTCTATGCTAGGAATATGGACAACAGGGGATTAAGTTGCTAAACAATTGCTCTGTCATTATTTTCGGGAGCACACGTATGTTTCCCACGTCCGTAAACTTAGTGAAATGTGCCGTATACTGCTGTTCACGCGCCCGCTTCAATTCTGATTAGAGACGCCTCATACAAGACGTTCACACGCATTTCAGATGTCCTTGGGGTCGACCCTATAGATCGCCACTTATTTTCGGCCTTCAGGCTTTTTGATTCTTCATAAAAGGCTCTGTTAATAACTTCAATTGATAAAAGATTAGTCACCACCTTAATAAATCACAATGCTCGTTTTCTTGCACTGAAGATGGTGTAGAACTGCTATCATCGACCATGGCAGTTGAACAATGTGTACGGAATCAGCGCAGTAAGATGGATCGACTTGGAAGACGTAACAGCATGGAAGAAAGAAGCTCGATTTAAGCAACGTACGTGTGATGGCTAAGGAAACCAACATTTATAGAAGAAAAGTCCGAGAAGCGATTTGGATTTCTAAGAACGAATGTAACTTCAACAGAGAGGACGGCTATAGGCTTGTGGTAGCGCCACTTCCCATCGTCAAGGAAGTGAATACGCGGCCATGGTGCGTGAACAATTCAAACAACATCTACCTCTGCGAATAATAATATGTTTGGTAAACATTTACCCTCTCTTGCTCAGTCCGTTACGCTTCTATCCAACGACGATCGCCACAGGAATTTTACCCATCAGGAGCGTAGGACAACTAAATTTTACAAGGAACGCGACACTGGTCGTGGACTTCACAAACTCAAGAAGAAGATCCCCGGGGAAGGGTCGAAACTTTGATCATATGAAAGAAATATGACGTGGCCTAACAACCCAGAAGATTTTACCGCCAAGAAGCTATCATGTTTGGGCGTGACCATTACCACACGAAGAATAAAATTGTCTATTTTTTGGTGAATCAATGTGGACTGTCGAACGTGTCTACAAGGAATGATGTGCCACTCGCGATACGGCTAAGAACAGTGGTTATAGAAAGATCCAAGTCGACAGACATTGTAGACGACTGCCACGACTTTTTCTTTCCGAATGATTTAGATGGTGTAGTGCACGCTGGAGGTGGTTCTATGATATTTTGGGGTTCCTTTCCGTATCGGATTTGAGCCCTTTCGTGCAAGTTGCGTGAACATGAAGCAGGATGTTCATTAAAGCATGCTTAGCGACCAAACGTTTCCCGCTTTTCTATATTTTCATGATGAGGGTGTTGTTCCCAGTTTGACGAACGCCAAGGACCCTTATCAAACCTTGACTGGTCCGCCAAATGATATACAAATGTGTGAGACTCTTTGCAATAGGTGGTGAAACATTTCCGCAGTTTGGTAGCTCAATGGAATCTAGTCATCAATGACGTTTCGGTTGGAAATGGCGTATCTTAAGAAACTTCTGGACTTACTTCCTCGTCGAATTGACGGCTACAGTTAGTGTTACATGGTCGTCCTTTGAAAGCCAAATTGCAAACTGCCACTTTACACGGACTTCAAATTAACAGTGAAAACACCACACTGAATAAACATCTAGCAAAGTGCACAACCAAAATAACTGCGAAAGATTTTCCAAAATCGGCTAAGAAAATGGTTATTTGCGAGTACAAATGGATGCTGCATCGGAAACCATTACAAACATAAACACACCCTTCAAAATCGCTTAAGGCAAATACGAGGATAGTTCCCCTGAACTGGCACATCTGATTTTCTTCATCCTAAATCTCAGCGTGTGCTCCGTCACTAATAACCGCAGTGTTGACGGGGCGTTAAGCACTCACCTTTCTTCCCTCCTTCCTTCCTTACGAAACTAATCCAACGACGTTCCAATCTGGTCGCATACTGAAATTTGTTTGTCAGCGCCAGACATCGGACTCTACTCAAATCTTACGATAATCGTACTCACTGACCACTTAGCCACGGTATCTGAATAACAGTGTTCAATAATTATCCATATCATCATCACCATTACCATGACCTGATTCGCTTTCCTAAGCACATTGTTAGTGCATCAGTGTGCTATTAACTATTCTGGGGTGTATAATCAAGGTTGTCTGGGGCCACTTCCACACCCCTAAAGTGTAATATGCGGTAGTACAACTGCTGTGAGAACATGTGCGACCAAGACCCAAAACACACTATATACACTCCTGGAAATTGAAATAAGAACACCGTGAATTCATTGTCCCAGGAAGGGGAAACTTTATTGACACATTCCTGGGGTCAGATACATCACATGATCACACTGACAGAACCACAGGCACATAGACACAGGCAACAGAGCATGCACAATGTCGGCACTAGTACAGTGTATATCCACCTTTCGCAGCAATGCAGGCTGCTATTCTCCCATGGAGACGATCGTAGAGATGCTGGAAGTATTCCTGTGGAACGGCTTGCCATGCCATTTCCACCTGGCGCCTCAGTTGGACCAGCGTTTGTGCTGGACGTGCAGACCGCGTGAGACGACGCTTCATCCAGTCCCAAACATGCTCAATGGGGGACAGATCCGGAGATCTTGCTGGCCAGGGTAGTTGACTTACACCTTCTAGAGCACGTTGGGTGGCACGGGATACATGCGGACGTGCATTGTCCTGTTGGAACAGCAAGTTCCCTTGCCGGTCTAGGAATGGTAGAACGATGGGTTCGATGACGGTTTGGATGTACCGTGCACTATTCAGTGTCCCCTCGACGATCACCAGTGGTGTACGGCCAGTGTAGGAGATCGCTCCTCACACCATGATGCCGGGTGTTGGCCCTGTGTGCCTCGGTCGTATGTAGTCCTGATTGTGGCGCTCGCCTGCACGGCGCCAAACACGCATACGACCATCATTGGCACCAAGGCAGAAGCGACTCTCATCGCTGAAGACGACACGTCTCCATTCGTTCCTCCATTCACGCCTGTCGCGACACCACTGGAGGCGGGCTGCACGATGTTGGGGCGTGAGCGGAAGACGACCTAACGGTGTGCGGGACCGTAGCCCAGCTTCATGGAGACGGTTGCGAATGGTCCTCGCCGATACCCCAGGAGCAACAGTGTCCCTAATTTGCTGGGAAGTGGCGGTGCGGTCCCCTACGGCACTGCGTAGGATCCTACGGTCTTGGCGTGCATCCGTGCGTCGCTGCGGTCCGGTCCCAGGTCGACGGGCACGTGCACCTTCCGCCGACCACTGGCGACAACATCGATGTACTGTGGAGACCTCACGCCCCACGTGTTGAGCAATTCGGCGGTACGTCCACCCGGCCTCCCGCATGCCCACTATACGCCCTCGCTCAAAGTCCGTCAACTGCACATACGGTTCACGTCGACGCTGTCGCGGCATGCTACCAGTGTTAAAGACTGCGATGGAGCTCCGTATGCCACGGCAAACTGGCTGACACTGACGGCGGCGGTGCACAAATGCTGCGCAGCTAGCGCCATTCGACGGCCAACACCGCGGTTCCTGGTGTGTCCGCTGTGCCGTGCGTGTGATCATTGCTTGTACAGCCCTCTCGCAGTGTCTGGAGCAAGTATGGTGGGTCTGACACACCGGTGTCAATGTGTTCTTTTTCCATTTCCAGGAGTGTATTTCCATATTATTATGAACCGTCAGTTTCACACACAGGATGGTCACAAATAACCTGAAAAATTTGTCAGAGTGTTACAGGGAAGGTTGTGCTGAGAAATAACTGTTCAGAAAAAAATTCGATACGTTGCGCCGCTTCCGAATTAATTTGCATTGCAGTCAGCCAATCAGGCCGCTGCGAGCGCAAATTCAAGCGGCCTGCCGCATACAATTTGTGTCAGTTGTTTTCATGGCGTACATAATAGCGCACGAGGTTGCTCCGCCTTTGGCTCGGGTTCGATCCTTACTATCGTCTCATGTCCAATTTTTGTATCGCTCTGTTGTTCTATTTTAGGAAAGAAACGAAGGACACGTTTGGTAATACCGTCTCTGACTGGCCGCATGAATTTGTGCGTGCAGTGGCCTGATAGACTAACTTCAATGCTAATTAACTCGGAAACGACAGACGTGCCGATTTTTTATTAACAATTATTTCTCAGCACAACCTATTCTGCAGCATCTTTACTAGCTTTTCAGACTGTTTCCGACCATCCTGTATCATGGAAAGTCTAACGAAAACTAGGGAGTTGGAAAAACACTACGTAAACTGTTAATTATTTCAAAAATAATCGCCGTAGCTGTTAATAAATTTATCCGACTGTGAGGCAAGACGGTCAGCGCCTTCATGGAAAAATGTTTGCGGAACTAAGATTGCATGCAGGCGAGCACCTCTTCATACGAAGCAAAACGAAGGCCACGAATGTCTTTCTTCATGGCTTCAAAGATGTGAAATCGCATGGGGAGAGATCGGGACTGTATGGAGGATGTGTAAAGACCCCCCAGCGAAACTTCCGTGGCATAGTCGAAACACCCTTGATAATTGGCGGACCCACCAAAACCCTTACACATCCTCCACACAGTCCCGATCGCTCCCCATGTGATTTCCATATTGTTTGGAGCCCTAAAAGAAAGACAGCCGTGGTCGTCTGTTGGCTTCGCACGAAGAGATGCACGTGTGGGTACAATCATGGTGCCGTAGGCAACCGGAAACATTTTTCCATGAAGGGCTTGACCATTTTGTCCCCCAGTGAGATAAATGTGTTAACAGTTATGGTGATTATTTTTGAAATAATAAACAGTTTACATTATTTTTTCTTTTAGTCTCATTTTCTTTTGACTGGCCCTTATAGATCCCATCAGTGTTAAATCCACAACAGTTAAGCATAAAATTATAAGCATGCAAGATTCGAGTAAAAACATCTGTGAATAAATTCCCGTACTAATAAACTTAAGACCTTTATGTTACTGCAGTTACACGTCTCATGAACTTGTTGGTAGTGCAGACGTAACAGATACTCGAAGTAAGAGTCGATTAAAAACGCGCTGTAGTAGATGTTGACAGGTATGGTGAATATTCTGTAGTATACAATAACAAAAAGTCTAAAGAGGCAAACAGTGGTGGCTGGTGTGTAAAAGTACAAGAGCACGTGAACACACTAACGTTCGACACCTTGCGGATTTATCGGTTATTTTTCTTTGAATGTTGTTAAGCGTAACATAGATACTGCAATCTGAAAGATACGGTACTTAAATATACCGCCTACTCCTCTCCCAGACTCCTTGACACTTGGCATCAGGGTTGTGAGCACATCTTCAGTTGCGCACATTTTAAGGAGCTTTTGCGCATGCGCAACTCGTACGATGTAACTGCCTTATGGGCTGAACACATACGGATTTGATAAGCAATGTCCGCAGCTCGTGGTCGTGCGGTAGCGTTCTCGCTTCCCTCACCCGGGTTCCCGGCGGGGTCAGGGATTTTCTCTGCCTTGTGATGACTGGGTGTTGTGTGATGTCCTTAGGTTAGTTAGGTTTAAGGAGTTCTAAGTTCTAGGGGACTGATGACCCTAGATGTTAAGTCCCATAGTGCTCAGAGCCATTTTTGATAAAACAATGTGCACGGTTCACGATGTGCACAACTAGCCCACACCACTCAACCAGAAGTTTACATCAGCGCCACCAGGTGGTAGGACACTGCGGCAGACTTTTATCCCCATTCACTCGTCATAAATGCTGCTAGATGATAGCACACTTCTAACAAGGGAACTCCCCATTGCACCCCTCTCAGATTTAGTGGTAAGATGGTCCAGTGGATAGACCATAAAAAACTAAGCACAGATCAAGCATGAAACCAGGAAAACGATGTGAACTGGGAAAAGAAAAGAAAAGAAAACAAAAATAGAAACAACGAACGGACCAAGCTTAAGAAGTAGAATATCGAGCGTACTTCGATAGCCACAGCGTCGTGGTTAAGTGGTCACGGTGTTGGACTATAAGCCAGATGAACAGTGTTCAAAACTCCCTCATGCGAGTTTTTTACTTACTTTTTTCACAAAATGATCAACTGTTAGTCCGTTCATTGAAGTGTTTGTTCTCTTTCTGTAGTCTTGGCAACTGTCATACTATACATCGGTTACAGAATATAAGTCATGTGCTAAGCTTACACTGCTTCGAAAGTAAATGCAATGAATAGTGAGAGCAGGCGAGACACCATATAGATATCTTACAGAAATGAAAACAACAAATAAACGAGTGTGAACAATGTTATAACAAAGGAATTCAAGAGTCAAAACTTTCAAAACGGAACACAATTTCAAGAACGTTAAAAACATATGATTTGATAGAGCACAGGGAAAACTGTGTGGTTGTGAAACTGTTGCATTTTTTTTTATGTGACAAACTATTATATGTTCATCATTTCTATGAGAGTGATCACATTTACATTCATACGAACACTTATATTAGGCTAGGAGGCATATCTCACTCACTTATCAGGGGTACAAGTTAAGTGTGTCGATAAGAGATTCCTAGCATATGACACGCTTACTGTCACTAATTCCGTGTATGACACACCAGACATGTTTTTCGGTGGATGATTCAGTTCACTTGTCGCCTTGTCATCAAACTTCGCAGCTTCCGTTCGGAAGCCACTTCCTTTCGGCTGCCAACAGAGTAGTTGTGCAGAATCAACTTCCATTATAGTCTCTTCCTTATACCCCGCTGTTGCAAATGGACGTTATACCAGGACACAGCCATAAATTTGAATATAACGAACACACACGTCAGTGACAGGACGAACAGTTCATAATTTTGAGAAGAAATAATGGCACGATGAAGATTTGAACACCACGGGCTTGGTCGCTTTCTAGCCCAACTCCGTCACCACTTAAACACGATGCCACGGCTCCTCGTCTGTGTTCGATGTTGTACTGCTGGAGCTTGAACCAAATGAAAATCCAACCAAATCTGTATTACTGGTTTCTCTGATATTCGCTTAAATGTGGGATCGACGGTGCCGTACTTTAGGCCCTTATGCATCTCAGCGCCTCATTTGTATTCTAGTGCCGGCCGGCGTGGCCAAGCGGTTCTAGGCGCGTCAGTTTGGAACCGCGAGACCGCTACGGTCGCAGATTCGAATCCTGCCTCGGGCATGGATGTGTGTGATGTCCTTAGGTTAGTTAGGTTTAAGTAGTTCTAAGTTCTAGGGGACTGATGACCTCAGATGTTAAGTCCCATAGTGCCCAGATCCATTTTTTTGTATTCTAGTCAAGTGACCATCTTAGTAAATGGTTCAAATGGCTCTGAGCACTATGGGACTTAACGTCTGAGGTCATCAGTCCCCTAGAACTTAGAACTACTTAAACCTAACTAACCTAAGGACATCACACACATCCATGCCCGAGGCAGGATTCGAACCTGCGACCGTAGCGGTCGCGCGGTTCTAGACTGTAGCGCCTAGAACCGCTCGGCCACTTCGGTCGGCGACCATCTTAGTAGACATTACTTCTGGAGTTAAATCATTTCCACTAACGGCACTTTGTGTTTGGAGTTGTTTGTTTACTGTGGGGGATTGGCTTTCGTGTGTAGTGTAAACATGAACTATGTTGAATCTATTTTAAACGCTAACAGAAAAGTAAAGCTGTGAGAACGGGTCGAGAGTCGTACTTGGGTAGCTCAGTCGGTAGAGCATTTGCCCGCGAAAGGCAAAGGTACTGAGTTTGAGTCTTGGTACGGCACACAGCTTTAAGCTGCCAGGAAGTTTAATATCAGCGCACACTCCGCTGCAGAGTGAAAATCTCTCTGAGAGGGTGACAAAATCAAATAAGCGTGACTACAAGCCATAATCTTACAAGGAAGTGTCCAGTTAGCACAAGTAGTTGTGTGGGTGCAGCGTAAGGGTACCTGATTTTCAGCTCGGTAGTAAATTCGTGAGCTAATACATCTGTTAGAGATATTGTGCATTAGTCCGAAAAAATGGAAAAGTATGAAAACACCCACTTACACAAAAATGCGAAATGGAGAGTTGGGAAAGCTTGCACATTATTTCGTTATTTCTCTAAAGTGTACTTGATCATGTACGAACCAACAAAATTCCACAAAAACAATTCTTCCTTTTGATAAGTTATGCATCTTATTATTTTTACTCTTGTTATTTTTACTGGCAGTGGCTGCAGCTGAATATTCTTTTTGATAAGTATTACTGTTATACATTAGATTCTATTACTTTCACACTCTCAAATTTTTTCTGGATCTAAAAATTTCTGAACACCCAGAATGTATACTCGCGAGCCGCCACTGGCGATAGACCTATAAATAACGGCACCACTCTCTAATTTACTACAACCGATTGATGTAGTTACATGCTACCTTGTAACTAAATGAATGACAGCTTCGTTTTGGCTTCCGGCCGTACCACATAATGTTTGTCGGTGAACACCCGGCCACGCGTATGAACGATTTGACGCTTGCTGTCTACAGATCTGTTAGTACATACTTCCTCGTTAACTATGGCTACAGCAATCCGAAGATGTACAGTGATCGCAAGCATGGCTTCAAGTTAGTGACGTAGATATCTGGTGAGTTGATGAAACACTTCTGTATGATTCGGAAGTGATAGATTTACTATAATATTCCCATGCAAATGAGATTTGCGTGAAATTAATTGTTCATGAAAATCGTTTACAGATAATGAGTAAAACAAACGGAACACCCAAATTGTGCATCAAAGCTACGAAATATGGAAAGTAACAACCAGTGATGTCGGATGTGGGCTGCATATAGTTCGCTTATACAGTATGCACTTCGCAGTATCACGTGACCGACTTCAGCATGCACTTATTTCTTATGGCACAGTTTTATAGTGTATAATATGGTGCAACAGCAAGCACTTCAGTTTGGATAATGGCATTCGAACTAACCGAACAGACGTAAAGAAACATACACAGTCGCATGTCGTCATTACTTATACTTGAGTACCTTCCTCAACTAACGTAATTTAGGCTGCCGTTGTTGTTGTGGTATACACTCTGGACGCTGCAGCTCTCCAGTCTAGTCTATCCTGCACAAGCCTTCCCATCGTTGCATAACTTTGGCAACCTATATTCGTTTCATCATACTTACTGCGTAATTCGAGCAGTTGTGCCAAACAAATCCTCCTCCACCCAGAAAGTGTCAGTCACCCAGCCACCAAAAGTGTATGCACTGTCAGTGAGTTCAGTGAAACAGAATGAAAACCTGTCCCCACAGATGGATTTCGACTGTGATAAAACCAGCCAAGTTCTGTAGAATCAGATACAGAAAAAAGAGCAAATACTCCGACTTCTAAGATAGATACCGTGCACAAAAAAGAGCAGAAGCAAACTCATCCATATTATGGATAGAAAGCCCTGCAACAGCGAAATCACACACTCACTAAAGTTACATCTGATGGCCCTTCAGTGGACATATCAGTAAAGAGGTAACGGCGGCGTCAACCCACTCTGCTTTGTTGCCAGATTTATTCAAGATGGGGGATCGAAGAAGGCGGCCAGAGATGTGGCAACATTGCACTGATGTCATGACGGGAAGTTCAAATTTTGGCGGGAAAGTAGGTCAATTGGGCCACCTCTACTAACCTCACTCTAGCCCTCTCGCTTTCCCCCTCTCTTCCCCTCAGCCGGCCGGAGTGGCGTGCGGTTCTAGGCGCTACAGTCTGGAGTCGAGCGACCGCTACGGTCGCAGGTTCGAATCCTGCCTCGGGCATGGATGTGTGTGATGTCCTTAGGTTAGCTAGATTTAATTAGTTCTAAGTTCTAGGTGACTGATGACCTCAGAAGTTAAGTCGCATAGTGCTCAGAGCCATTTGAGCCATTTGAACCTCTTCCCCTCCCCTCCCTGCCCCTCCACCATCTGGAAATTGGCAGCAAAAATACTCAATCTGTGCTGAGCTGATGGATAGGATAGACGTATTTTGTATGCAGCACGATATATTGTTTATTTAAGCAATTCGAGTTGCCATTGATAAAGTACAAAACAGTAGCTCCATCCAGTGTGCTAACCTTGAGGTCAGGAGTCCAACTGACCTAGTCCACAACACCAGCACCAGAGGGCGTTGTTGAACCTCCACTTTCCCCCTCCTGTAACATAATCCAAAATGGCGGCCTGGGCAAAAAATGATGCGAAATTAGCTTCTGTCTAACTGCTGGACTGGGCGGACCACACGACAGTAGGTTAATATAGCATGCACAAGATATTGTTTAAAAAATTTGTTTAAGAAAATTGTTTATTCATTTATGAAATCGCAATACACCTTGAACTGACACTGATGTTTTAAACAATTTAGACGATGTTAAACAATCGTTGTACTTTTTTATTCTGATATCGAAAGGAACCATGCAATTACGCTGTCCCAGATCGCGCTAAATATATCCGAAAAACTTTCTCGCGCACGTTCCCTGCACCAGGGTTGTGCCCGCTGGAAGAAGGTTGTGCTGGGCGGCTTGACACCGACAACCGGCAACAACAGGTCCATGCGCTAAGCACTTCCTGTCGCACTGGAAGTACTTCTCTCCTCATACCTGTCGCGCGTTCATTCTTTGTGGCACGTGGATACCCCTTGTTGTTGAACACGAGCTGATTCAGGAGTTATTAAACTTCTTGGTGTTTAAGCAAATTGAGGAATTTGTCACATACATATCCTCAAGATGTTACAGGAACTAAATGTGAGACTGCGCTAACAGAGAGAGAGAGAGAGAGAGAGATTCCTAGGAATACTGCCACACCTGAACACTGACTCTGAAAAGATTGTGGAACACTTGTACTACCTCCCAGCCTTCCTCCCTGAGACACTGCGTGCGATTTGGGGAAAATACTACATCCTTCCCTTGTCCTTGGGCATGAGCTTCGTCAGGAGTTATTAAATCCTACTGAATATGTATCTAAATACACTTTCACAAAGATCGCTGCACCGTAATTTGTCTCAATTTTGTGATGTATACCGCCACACTTGATCACAGATTTTGAACATATTGCTGCAGGTCATGGTACACACTTGTGAAACTACACCATGAGACAATTCACAAGCTTTTTCGAGAAATATATCCCAAAACCAATATTAGCTGCAATATCTGATTTTACAGTCCAAAACGATGGTATTTGGGAGTCGAAATTTATATCTCTATAACTCTAAACAGGACATTTACCAATACTCAAGCTTTACCCGCATGCTTGAGGGCACAGCCAAAGATGAAAAATTTCTCAGTCCTACAGCTGCTGTGGTCTTCATCACTTTTCTAAAACGCTGAGTGGGCTTAGTTTATACTTGCCATTGGAGTCAGGGATATTAAGACTTTTATTTTTCGTTTTCCTCACTTGTCTAAGCACAGATGGGATAATCGGAACAATTACATATCTAAAAGTTCATGACATATTTCGAATCCCACGACAGATCGTGAAAGAAACACCAACAGGATTCGAAGCACTGTACTAAAGACGAGAAAAATTCGATGTCCTACAACTGTTGGTCTGCTGGAGATCGTCTAAAGTATCAATGGCGGGTGGGGAACAGCATCCTGCCTCTCCACACCAGAAGAGGATAGTCTGCTTGGACTTGTCTCTGAACACTCAGACAAAGGAGACATCATGTGACTCTAAGACGGCGAGCAACTTTCCGTAGAAACCTTCCACCTATCTTGTTCAAACCAGTCTGTAGAGGCTCCTATGCCCCACCAAAAGGATGCCTTGTGACTCTCTGACGTCATGGAACTTACTAGGAATGGAGTATTCTGATTAGTTCTTCCTGAATTTAGCCACCAAATTGCTGCTGCCAGTGTGGGAACACTGTCCGCCACTTTCTGCACACGGAAAATTACTGCAATTTCAGCGACAAATAATTGTATACATCTAAACACATACAGCAGTCATATTACACTGACAGTTAAACCCTGCAAAAATGGTCTACAGATCCTGAAATAAAGAAACTATCGTCAAAGACACTTCCTGAATTACGCTGCTCTGCTACTATGGAGGAAAGCTGTAATTTTTCGGCATCAAACCGATGTCCATCCAGGCTATATCACTACAAACGATTGTACCACCTTACCATATCGATGAAGTAAACACAATTCCTAACCTGCACCACACAAAATCATCACTTCTGCATCCTGCATATAGCTACCGACCACCAGACACTTGTACATAAACGACGAAGACAAACGGATCCCAAGAAACATAAGCACAGGCACCGTATTTAATCGCAGCACTAGGTTATTTCCCTCGAGGTCAGTCGGTCATCCACCACTGCCCGATGGTCACGAGTCAACTGCCCCCTGCACACGCTTGGCTGATGCGGGATTTGAGCGTCCTCAGTGGATAGCGGTCTTTCTTTGAAGTGGTGTACAAAGGCTGGGCTGGTTCCTCCCTGGCACAAAGGCGTCCGCTGATGGTATTGTTTCCGATCTGACCTAGTTGCTGTCGTTGTTTCTGCAGCTATTTGTGATCATCTCCAGACTCTAGGATTACAAGAAGATATGTAATTTCACATGGTTTGCCAGAATTTCATACCATTTACGCGATAGGTCTCGATATCAAGCACATAGCAGTATGTTAACAATCGCTTGCACAGTATAATTCCGAGGATAAAAAGTGGAAATTATATCTCCAGAAACCCGACACTTTAGCAAGGTCATCATGTGGGATGTGCCTCAAGTCAATGACTAACTAGAAACGTATCTTGTCTGCGAATATCTCCACGTGAATACTCGAAAATGGATACCAATGTCACTGATATAACAAATTCCAGATCATTATTGCATTTTATAAAGGAAACTAACGTGTTTCTCACGTCTACAGAAACAGCAACCGTCTGTTCCACCTGTTTTTCACAAACTAGATGCATGCAACACGCATCACAATCGACGTTCTCTCAACCAAAGAAACACGGGAAATGTGCAGAACGGCAGTACAAGCAGTCAGCTGGTCAATATACATGGGAGTGAATAACTGTCCGCCGCAGCCACTCGCCCACATTGAATCTCTTCAAATTTCCGCAGACTCTACTCACAATATGCACGATTTGAAGGCTGCCCAAAACATGCTGAGTATTAGCAGGCAATTCAGCCGCCTGGAGGGCGACATGGTTAGGTGAGCTTCATTCTTGTACCCCAGCCTCTCCAGTTCCGGAGGCTCGACGACGGCTCCCTCCGCAAGCCATGAATATCATCTGCCACAGGGTACCTCCGCCACGCGTCCCCGCAGGCCAGGTAGAATCGTCCTAGGAAAGCAGCCATATATTCATCATTGTAATTACAATTAAATATTACGTTTGCATCCTCAATCTGATGACATTCGACAATGAGCAAAGGATCGGAAATACCCCTTCTGACGACTGTGGCTCTGGAAATATCAAAATCTGTACATCCTTATGACTGGACATAATTTTCCATGTAGAAAAATCTTTCATTCCCCTTATGGCTAACGATGTGCTGAAATCGCGGATTTCCACGTCAAATCCATACCTTCCTTACGACAGGGCGAAGCCTTTTTTTTTTTTTTTTGCACATGTCGGAGCTATGACAACAGTAACTTTACACCCAAACATATGCGTTATGAGGGTGCTGATCACAGTGAATCTATCACATATCACCTAGTAAGTTTAATACTTCAGCAGTAACTGAATGCTGGTGACACCAAACAATATTGACTGAAAATCAGTGATGGATGGACATGTTTCGTTTATTTTTCTTGCGAGTGGTACCAGTGTGTCTTAGGAAGAGAGACGTCATCGTCTTTTAAGCTACTAGGTACTAAAAACGACGTCGCAACCGCTATGTTACTGTCATCCCGCATAAAAAGCGGTCCTGGTTCTATAGGCACACACAAGTATCGTTAACGATATCCATGTTAAATACTATACAAGCTTTATAAATCGAGATATTGCTTCCAAACGTGCAGTCTTCCACACCAATACCGCAACATCAACTATACTCGGTGGTCGCTGGGGTGTGCATTAAGACACAGAAAGTGCGGATGCACTTTGCTCGTAATAAAATCACCCTTCTCACCGACTTCAAAAAGTCAGTCTTTAGAAATGCATGGTATTACGTAGGTATTTGCAAATCCCCATGCTGCAGCTAGATATTTCTCATGCTAACAAACAGTATTTATAATGCATTCTATCTTGACGCCATGTCAGAAGTTCTGTGATGTATCCACTGGGTTGTAGGTGAGCGAGGATGATGGTTGGTTGAGAACGATCAAATACCATACATCGTGCGTTATGTGACTAATTCCTTTTTAAAAAATGCAGCGCTAGATTGAGGTCATAAGAAATGAACAAAATCCTATGATTAAAACACTGGCTTTTTACATCTATAGTGTTACACTTTCCGTTGGTTATGCTGTCTTTGACTCGGAATACATGCTCTCCGTTCAATCTCATACTTCCGTTGGATCCTATGGAGTTGTCTTTTAATGATTACAACCACCAGTGAATTATATTTGCGGCACACTCATATCTCAAAGCGAGTCACGTTTTTCGAACCTATCTCTAAGGATCCCATACAGTAAAATTCCAATAAGGTTTTAAACAGTCCCTCTGCATCTTGTAACTGTTCCTCAGTCTCTGCCCCACCCTCCTTGCAGATTTACCCATGTGATAGTCCAAATTTAAGTTGGAACTGAGCAGAAGTCAGAGAGTGCCATATCTACCACCTTCTGAAAGCCGTGAGGAAACATGATGAGCTGAATTGATGCGACAGGACCGTGTTTTGACCATTTGGTGGACATGGGAACATGTCGTAGCTCCACGAACAGTCTACGCTGTGTAAGGCCGTGCCAAACGAAGCTTTCTCCTAAAACATGAGGTAGTAGTAGAAAAAGATACTATGACAATGGGAATATGGATGAGGACTTTGCTACCACATTGCAGTGCCTCTCCAAACTACATACAACTACTGCAGTCCAAACATTCTCTCTATTATCATTATTTTGTACCATCCAACAGAGAATAAAAACTATGGCTCTGAGCACTATGGGACTTAACATCTGTGGTCATCAGTCCCCTAGAACTTAGAACTACTTAAACCTAACTAACCTAAGGACATCACACACATCCATGCCCGAGGCAGGATTCGAACCTGCGACCGTAGCGGTCGCGCGGTTCCGGACTGAGCGCCTAGAACCGCTAGACCACCGCGGCCGGCAATAAAAACTATGAATTATACAAACTCCACTTACGTCATACAGTAGAAAACTCGATAAGATTTTACTGGATTCCTGTCTTCCCATACATATATCGAAAACAAATACCGTCTGCATACTGGTATGGAACATATGCACTGACTCCCATTAAATACACAGGTATTGATCCACCCAGTGACCGAAGTCGCCTGCACAGACCAGTCGCAAGAGAGGATCCCTGTGTTTCCAGAATCCAGGGGAGTCACAGAGCATTCTCGCGATCTTAAGGTAAAGTTAGAGACTGAAAGATCTCCTGGGATTGACTTTGACAAAACCTTCCCTACAACACTGCCACCGACTTAATTTCCAGCTGACCAGAAGTAGGAGTCTACTAAACACGGGCAGTGCGGGTAAAGGCGCTGCAGTCTGGAACCGCAAGATCGCTACGGTCGCAGGTTCGAATCCTGCCTCGGGCATGGATGTTTGTGATGTCCTTAGGTTAGTTAGGTTTAACTAGTTCTAAGTTCTAGGGGACTAACGACCTCAGCAGTTAAGTCCCATAGTGCTCAGAGCCATTTCTACTAAACACGCTCGTGAATGAACAGAGCGAGCCGAGTTCGTAACTGCTGTTCCACAGCAATCTTACTCATGGCACACACCCAAGTGCACAGAAACCCTCCAGATGTGCGCATGTTGAAGATGTTAGCACCCCTTTCCGGTGTGTAGTAGACATGAGAGTGTTGCGATGACGTAACATGCGGTTAAGAAGAAATGTGTGGGTTTTATATGATAGAGCTCCAAAAACACACACACCCATGCCGGAGGGAGGACTCGAACCTCCGCCGGGATCAGCCGCACAGTCCATGATTGCAGCGCCTTAGACCGCTCGGCTAATCCCGCGAAACACACGTCTAACACCTGATATACATCAGCCCTGCCAGTTTTCTATCCCACTCACTATAGTGACAAATTTTAAGAAGATAAAACTACTTCCTTTCACACCAAAGGAAAAAAAAAACAGGGTCTTTGTGATACATGCACAATATAGCCTTCCAGAAGTGTATAGCGCCGCATAGTCCTGTAAAATGATCTTCAGCAATAGTGAATGCCTCTTAGAGGGAAACAGACAAACATGTAATATCGGGTTTGATATAAGAAATTACATGCCATGCTGCCACTAACCACTTAAACAGGACATCTGGCAAGCAGATGTGTACACGGGGACAGAGTACCTTACAAACACCTGCGACTAACTTAGAATCACTGTAGTTACGAAACTAAATACTCGACTTACGTCCAATATGCAGCA
Organism: Schistocerca americana; assembly: GCF_021461395.2. Lineage (NCBI taxonomy): Eukaryota > Metazoa > Arthropoda > Insecta > Orthoptera > Acrididae > Schistocerca > Schistocerca americana. Next base: position 538,880,000 of record NC_060130.1, read on the forward strand.
GGGGAATGGAATACGTCGCATAAATCTTCGTTCGTCTAGAGGAGAGTGCTGAAACAGGTTTTTCATCAATGGATATGTTTCATCACACATGAATTGGAAGTCCACTGATGACTGTGGTTTGGAAATGCTTGCTGTTGATGATTTCAGGTAGATAGTGCTCTAAGTCATACACAGAACACACAGTTGCACACGAGTCGAACCCAGGTTATACTACACAACTGTGCGCTTGCTTAGCTGTGTGGTAACGTGCTTGCCTCCTACGCAGTGGGCCCGGGTTCGATTCCCAGCCGGATTGAAGATCTTCTCCACCCGTGGACTGCGTGTTGTCTTGTCCTCACTGTCATTTCATCCTCATCATCGGCACGCAAGTCGCCCAATGTGGCGTCGACTACAATAAGACTTGCGCTTGGCGGCCGATCCCGAATGGGACGTCCCGGGCAACAATGCCATTCGGTAATTTATTTTTTTTTCCCTACACAACTGGAACACCCTGAGATAATAAAGGAAAAATGGTTAAATGCGTTATAAATAACCCGCCCCTACAACGCCCTCTCTCTAGACTGCATCAGTCAAACATTAAATCATACCTCGTTATAAGGTCATCTCAACCCACCACTCAATCCACTTTCTATCATCCTTTAGGGCACATGCAAGTCTGTTTAAATGCAGATGGTTCTCTTTTCCAGAAATGCATCAAAGACAGTAGCCAACCTGCATGTATTTATATCATCTCAACAGACATACAGCAGAATGTTGTTAAAAAAGCATACAGCAACTGTTTGTGAGGTACTTGTTTGCTGACACCGCTCGATTGTGGTTGATGGAGAGTGCAGAGAAGCACATGTAAATATTATTTGTTGGGGCTTAAAATACCTCAACGATCCTGCACAGGGCCAAACACGCGATCCATTTCGTAGTTGTATATTCCAGTACCATAGCTATTAACACAATGCTCTTTTGCCAAGGATACTTCATACAAATCTTACGGTGGTAGCCGAGAAATTTGGGGTCACACCTGGGCTTGTCATTCGACATGTATAAATTTATTACTCTGCATTTGGTTATTATCCATGTTAAACATCCTATTCCAGCCACCTTATCACTGTCGTCGAAAAATGACAGTTTCCCCGGATCCTTGTGCGTCCATTTCAACTTTTTCTCGTATTCTTCATCCTGCCACATGGTCGTCCCCAAATACACTCCTGGAAATGGAAAAAAGAACACATTGACACCGGTGTGTCAGACCCACCATACTTGCTCCGGACACTGCGAGAGGGCTGTACAAGCAATGATCACACGCACGGCACAGCGGACACACCAGGAACCGCGGTGTTGGCCGTCGAATGGCGCTAGCTGCGCAGCATTTCTGCACCGCCGCCGTCAGTGTCAGCCAGTTTGCCGTGGCATACGGAGCTCCATCGCAGTCTTTAACACTGGTAGCATGCCACGACAGCGTGGACGTGAACCGTATGTGCAGTTGACGGACTTTGAGCGAGGGCGTATAGTGGGCATGCGGGAGGCCGGGTGGACGTACCGCCGAATTGCTCAACACGTGGGGCGTGAGGTCTCCACAGTACATCGATGTTGTCGCCAGTGGTCGGCGGAAGGTGCACGTGCCCGTCGACCTGGGACCGGACCGCAGCGACGCACGGATGCACGCCAAGACCGTAGGATCCTACGCAGTGCCGTAGGGGACCGCACCGCCACTTCCCAGCAAATTAGGGACACTGTTGCTCCTGGGGTATCGGCGAGGACCATTCGCAACCGTCTCCATGAAGCTGGGCTACGGTCCCGCACACCGTTAGGCCGTCTTCCGCTCACGCCCCAACATCGTGCAGCCCGCCTCCAGTGGTGTCGCGACAGGCGTGAATGGAGGGACGAATGGAGACGTGTCGTCTTCAGCGATGAGAGTCGCTTCTGCTTTGGTGCCAATGATGGTCGTATGCGTGTTTGGCGCCGTGCAGGTGAGCGCCACAATCAGGATTGCATACGACCGAGGCACACAAGGCTAACACCCGGCATCATTGTGTGGGGAGCGATCTCCTACACTGGCCGTACACCACTGGTGATCGTCGAGGGGACACTGAATAGTGCACGGTACATCCAAACCGTCATCGAACCCATCGTTCTACCATTCCTAGACCGGCAAGGGAACTTGCTGTTCCAACAGGACAATGCACGTCCGAATGTATCCCGTGCCACCCAACGTGCTCTAGAAGGTGTAAGTCAACTACCCTGGCCAGCAAGATCTCCGGATCTGTCCCCCATTGAGCATGTTTGGGACTGGATGAAGCGTCGTCTCACGCGGTCTGCACGTCCAGCACGAACGCTGGTCCAACTGAGGCGCCAGGTGGAAATGGCATGGCAAGCCGTTCCACAGGACTACATCCAGCATCTCTACGATCGTCTCCATGGGAGAATAGCAGCCTGCATTGCTGTACTAGTGCCGACATTGTGCATGCTCTGTTGCCTGTGTCTATGTACCTGTGGTTCTGTCAGTGTGATCATGTGATGTATCTGACCCCAGGAATGTGTCAATAAAGTTTCCCCTTCCTGGGACAATGAATTCACGGTGTTCTTATTTCAGTTTCCAGGAGTGTACAACAAATGTAAGAATTTTCCTGCACCAGACAGAAGACATGCTCGTATTCCCACAATTTCACCGCGTTTCGGCACATTTTGCCCTCCATTTATCCGTATTTTGTCGAATTTATATCACCTCTGTGCGATCACGAGACCACTTCTCGAGATGTATTCTAAAATTGCTTGTAAATTTAGTACAGTTGTCAACACTTAGCGCAAATGTACTATTTCACCCGTCGGGTGGCATAGTATAGCACTGTACTCGTACCATCCGCTTTCTTCCAACCGCATATTCTACAGTTGCTGTGCACTTGCGCTGTTTTCTGTATATCTTTGTATCTGGCACGTACTGTGGATGGCTCAGGGATGAAGGCAGCGTGGTTTAACGTCTGCTGCCGGCTCCACGACGTGTGATCTCTGTGTGCCACAAAGACAGAAGACTGAGGTATTTCCCACGCAACAGGAACTGTGCTTTTGCATGGGGAGGGATTGGCGCAAGCCCGAGCACGCCGCTGCTTACAGCTTCTCGGCCCTGGCCAGTGCCACGTAGGATAGCAAACAGACGTGATCTGCAGGTCGGTGGACAGCGGGATGCATCGTGTCCTTAGATCAAGAGATATGTATTACCAGCTGTGGGACTGCAAGATACAACTTCAGTCGGAAGATATGCCGGACTTTGACTCATAATACATGTATAGTTTTTGACATGGACATCGTTAACGATACTTTTGTGTCATTGTAGAACCAGGACCGCTTTTTATGCAGGATGACGGTAATATAGCGGTTGCGACGTTGTTTTTAGTAGCTCGTCGCTCGTAAGAAGACGTCTCTCTTCCTAAGACACAACGGTACCACTCGCAAAAAAAAAAAGGCAAGTCCATCCATTGTTCCGACTTGTGCAAAGAAAATCGCTCCGTTCTGTCGTGGGGAAGGTATGGATTTGACGTGGAAATCCGCGATTTCAGCACATCGTTAGCCATAAGGGGAATGAAAGATTTTTCTGCATGGAAAATTATGTCGTCATAAGAATGTACAGATTTAATATTTCCGGAGCCACAGTTGTCAGGAGGGGTATTTCCGATCCTTTGCCCATTGTCGAATGTCATCAGATTGAGGATGCAAACGTCATACTTAATTGTAATTAGAGTGATGAATATATGGCTGCTTTCCTAGAACGATTCTACCTGGTCTGCGGGTATGCGTGGCGGAGGTACCCTGTGGCAGATATTCATGGCTTGTGGAGGGAGCCGTCGTCGAGCCTCCGGAACTGGAGAAGTTCAAAATGGCTCTGAGCACTATGGAACTCAACTGCTGTGGTCATCAGTCCCCTAGAACTTAGAACTACTTAAACCTAACTAACCTAAGGACATCACACACACCCATGCCCGAGGCAGGATCGAACCTGCGACCGTAGCAGCAGAGCGGCTCCGGACTGGAGCGCCTAGAACCGCACGGCCACGCAGGCCGGCTAACTGGAGAGGCTGGGGTACAAGAATGAAGCTCACCTAACCATGTCGCCCTCCAGGCGGCTGAATAGCCAACTAATACTCAGCATCTTTTGGGCAGCCTTCAAATCGTGCACGTTGTGAGTAGAGTCAACGGAAATTTGAAAAGATTCAATATGGGCGAGTGGGTGTGGTAAACAGTTATTCACTCCCACGTATATTGACCAGTTGACTGCTTGTACTGCCGTTCTGCTCATTTCCCGTGTTTCTTTGGTTGAGAGAACGTCGATTGTGATGTGTGTTGCATGCATCTAGTTTGTGAAAAACAGGTGGAACAAACAGTTGCTGTTTCTGTAGACGTGAAAAACGCGTTAGTTTCCTTTATAAAATGCAATAATGATCTGGAATTTGTTATACCAGTGACATTGGTATTCATTAAAAAAATACGAGTGGAACTCTCAGTTTCCTCCATTTTCGAGTATTCACGTAGAGATCTTCACAGACAAGATACATTTCTAGTAACTCAGTGACTTCAGGCACGTCCCACATGATGACCTTGATAAAGTTTCGGGTTTCTGGAGATACAATTTCCACTGTACTCACAGGAAACATCCCCCAGGTTGTGGCTAAGCCATGTCTTCGCAGTATCCTTTCTTTCAGGAGTGCTAGTTCTGCAAGGTTCGCAGGAGAGGTTCTTTAAAGTTTGGAAGATAGGAGACGAGATACTGGCAGAAGTAAAGTTGTGAGTACCGGCCGTGAGTCGTGCTTCGGTAGCTCAGATGGTAGAGCACTTGCCCGCGAAAGGCAAAGGTCCCGAGTTCGAGTGTCGGTCGGGCACACAGTTTCAATCTGCTAGGAAGTTTCGTATCAGCGCATTCTCCGCTGCAGAGTGAAAATCTCATTCTAAATCAGGATGGCTGGACACGGATTTGAACAGTCGTCCTTCCGAATGCGAGTTCAGTGTGATAACTACTGCGCCACCACGCAGGGTCCTATCAATGGTATATGCAAATGACGTCAGCGTCCTTCCGAAGAACAACGAGAAGCTATAAGCAATAAGGACAGTTTTAAGATAATGTGAAAATACTGGCGGCGCACAGCTAATGTTAGTCAAATAGGCGAATCCTCCTTAGGCCTCTCAATGGGTTATTACCATCTCCCTTACTTCCACAAGTTGGAGGTTCACTAAAGACTCGGAATGTGTATCACTGCAAACCCTTTATTAATTACTATACTATCTGCAATGTATGTGTTTAATGTCCGCAGCTCGTGGTCGTGCGGTAGCGTTCTCGCTTCCCGCGCCCGGGTTCCCGGGTTCGATGCCTGGGGGGGTCAGGCATTTTCTCTGCCTCGTGATGACTGGGTGTTGTGTGATGTCCTTAGGTTAGTTAGGTTTAAGTAGTTCTAGGGGACTGATGACCATAGATGTTAAGTCCCATTGTGGTCAGAGCCATTTGAGCGATTTGTGTTTAATGGTCTACTATGCAATGTCTGAAGGAACAGACACTGCCGTGATTTACAGCTGTATGAAATACAAGAAATATATTCGCAATTGCGAATACCGTGGAGGTTCCAGCTGTGCGATTTATTGGCGACGTATAAAAATTCATGTGTGAAGGACACTAAGTAATATAACGTTAAACAAAGACACAGCAAATAGTAATTACATGCCTAGGCAAAGGCTGTGACAACAATAAAGTAGTCTCTTCCACTGCCAGAATGACTGCGACTGTGCGAGTGCAGAACGTGGACTCGTGATGGCTTATCGAGGTTTAGGTAGGTCCTGGAAACATGCTCCGATAGGAGAAGCTGTTAAGGTGAGCGCCCGCGTGAAGCGGGAAATCCGGATTCGAGTTCCGGCCGGAACAAATTTTCATACGACACCAGTAAATTGCACAGCTGAAGTCTCATGGTGTTCGCAGTTGCGAATACATTTCTTGCCTTTATAATACGTTAAGCTGAATTGGAAGAGAAATATGTTATTCGCGTAACACTCCTGCAGAAGAACAAGAGAGTTATGCATCTTGTGCAGAAAGTGAACTGCCAGCCGGAGTGACCGAGCGGTCCTAGGGGCTACAGTCTGGAACCGCGCGACCGCTACGGTCGCAGGTTCGAATCCTGCCTCGGGCATGGATGTGTATGATGTCCTTAGGTTAGTTAGGTTTAAGTAGTTCTAAGTTCTAGGGGACTGATGACCTCTGAAGTTAAGTCCCATAGTGCTCAGAGCCATTTGAACCATTTTGAGAAAGTGAACTACATCAGTAATTATATTCCCACCAAGATGTCTCTCATAGTAGTGGGAGTGCCCAAAGCCATTGCAGACGATATTTTAGTGGCGACATGTTATTACATCTGGTATATGCATCTACTTATTCTATCCTCCAAAACCACTGCCTCGGCTTGTAGCAAAGGACAGGGATTCAAAAATGTATCCGAGAGTATGCCGCAGCCTGTACAAAATGCATTAGCCGAATGTCGGCCCGTATCCGTTAAGTGCACTGGCGAGGCGAATGGATCACTACAAGACATCAGGAAGCCCTCCAACATCTCAACATGAGACCATCAATCAAACTTGCTTCAGCTAATCGTTACCTAGGATGCATTACACTGTGTTTTTCGGAAACAAATTATGTGTCAGAAGAGAACATTAATGATGGCACTACACGGCCTGGAGAGACGCCCAACCGACCCAGAACAATGAGAGGGACAGGACGTTCTCTCTCTCTCTCTCTCTCTCGCTCTCTCGCTCTCTCTCCCTCTCGGCAACGGCAGGTTGGCACCAAACGGCCATTCAATGAGAAGGACGAGACGTCTGCCTCCGGAAGATAGAAGTGGCCGTGGCTGCCTGGAGCCAGAAGCCGAGAATGAGGCTGCATTTCCCCCCCCCCCCCCCCCCCCCGTCCCCCTTACCGGCCCAACCGCTATTGTATGCTTGTATGCCCCGACCGACCTGACCCGACCCGACAAAGACCGTACGCACATTGTTAGGTTGGAGCGAGAGCAGACGTTTGTAGAAATAGAGGCTTCCCGAAGGCAGAGATTAAAACTTAGACATTAATGGGAATCGAGACGTTTACAGCTTTCAGGCAACGCGAAACATCTCCAAACAAAGAATGATTTCTAGTGTGTGCTGTATTTTCACCGTGTGAAATGAGAGCGGTACGCAACAGCTAGTGAAGTTATAGCAAAATAATTCGAACGGCGAGAACAACCACCTAAGCTGTCCAGTCTAGCCGGCCGGTGTGGCCGAGCGGTTCTAGGCGCTTCAGTGTGGAACCGCGCGACCGCTACGGTCGCAGGTTCGAATCCTGCCTCGGGCATGGATGTGCGTGACGTCCTTAGGTTAGCTCGGTTTAAGTAGTTCTAAGTTCTAGGGGACTAATGACCTCAGCAGTTAAGTCCCATAGTGCTCAGAGCCATTTGAACCATTGTCCAGTCTAATGAATGGACACACTTAGAGAAATCTGTGCGGAATGAAAGGAGTGAGATAGTCGTAGTGTGGCACTTCAGGCTGCGGAACTAAGAGATTCCAGAATAGAGAATTCATCGCTAGACTACAGAGCAGAAATATCGTCGCTACTGCTCTGAGACTGCTTCTGTGCTCAAAATGTCAGGCCGTGGTCAGCTCCAGCAAGAATGCGCCCGCCGCCACCTCACGCGGCACGCAGCACGACAATGTGCTCAGTTTCACGAATCCTCATCACCAGGACACAGTACCCACAGCCTGGTAATCGACTAATGCCCTCCCATTATAGCCCGCATGCGAAAGTGCTGGTTGGTTCCTAGTAGCAATAACTAAGATCCCGCAGGACTATTATTAAATTGTTCAAATGGCTCTAAGCACTATGGGACTTAACATCTGACGTCATCAGACTAGACTTAGAACTACTTAAACCTAACTAACATTAGGACATCACACACACATCCATGCCCGAGGCAGGATACGAACCTGCGACGGTAGCAGCAGCGCGGTTCCGGACTGAATCGCCTCGAACCGCTTTGCCACAGTGGCCCGCAACTATTATTAGTTTTGTGCAAATCTTAGTAGTGTTTTTTTCGTAAGTTTAATAAACACAACGCAACAGAGACTTTATATTGTTGACGACTATTCTCCTTTACTATCTACAAGAGTCTACCAACGCTGGGGCAAATTTTTGATTCTCCGACTGTCGAAATCACATGGTTTTATGGTGAAGAACTGGTCGAACCATTCTCGAAGGGATTTTGATCCGGAAAGGGTATTCCTTGAAACCTGTCCCATAGAGACCGGGAAAGCTGAAAGATCTACAGGCGCAAGATCAGGTGAATAAGGTGAGTGCGGAATGACTTGCCAAGCCAACTCTGGTGTAGCGGTTTTTTGTCAGTCTAGTAGAATGCGGATGAACGTTATCGTGGCGTAGCATCACTTCACACAATCTTCCTGCTCGTTGTTCTTTGATTGCATCTGCAAGACGTCTCAGTTATTGACAAGAAATGTCAGCAGTGAGGGTCACACCTGGGGGAAGTAATTCGTTGTACACCACACCGTTACTGTTCCACCAGATGCGCAACTTTATTTGTGGACGCGCACAGGTCTTTGAGCGGGAAGCTGCTGCTTCGTTTGGGCTCAGTCATTCCTTTCTTTTCCTTATGTTAGCAAGAAGACACCATTTCTCGTCACCACAAACAATACAGGATAGAAATGGTCAACGTTGTTCCCGAAAAAACTGATGACGAGTAAGCAGAGATGCACATATGGCCACACATTGACTTTTTTGATTTTGGATTGGAGCATGTGGTACTCACACACCCGATTTTTTAACCTTCCCCACTGCATGCAAATATCACACGTTCGTGGAATGACCACAGTTAATCACATCTGACAGTTCTCCAGTACACTGACGTGGACCATTGTTGATTAATGCATTTAAATGACCTTCATAAAACCCCGAAGGTCTTCCCAGTTGTGGAGAGTGACCAATGTCGAAACGATCGTCCTTGAAACTAGTAAACCATTCTCTAGCCGTGCTCTGTCCAGTGGCATTATCCCATACATAGCCCAAACGTTTCTTGCTGCCTCCGCTGCCGTCACTCATCTACTGCACTCAAACAGCAGAATATGACGGAACTGTTCCGATTTCTCACGTTGCACTCCATTTCCTAGCGTCCACAGCTCCACTCACTATTTACAAGTGACAAAATGACAATATGTCAACTCAAATAGCAACAGTGAACTATAAATTAAAAGTGACAATGAATTACAAGCCCATAACAACAGGAATATCAACAGAAAGAAGAAACGCTACGAAATTATGCACCAATCCAATAAGTCATAAGTTACGATTAAAAAACATTAATTACTTTGTGACAGTGGTTTGAAGCGGGTAACCTAGGTTAATAGCCATGGTCCAAACACGTTTTGTGAATATAAATGTTTGTAGCATAGTCTGTTTACCTTCCTGCAGCCAGCAATCCTAATCCTCTTCTGTGTTATTAATCCGCGTTGTTGCACTCATGCGCAATTATTTTATAATTAATAAATGGAAGAAGATTCGTTGAAAGACGTTTTACTGAAGCCTACCAGAGGAAACTGCCCGAAGAACGCTTTATGACAGGCGAAAGGCTTGGCTGTAGAGGGAAGTATGAAGTCCTTAAACATAAAGAAAAAACACATGGGTGAGTGTCGGATTACAGTTCGAAGGTCCGTATGCCAACCCTCAGCCGATTCTTTTTTTCTGTTATTCACAGCTCCTGTCACTTGTAACAGCGATTTGTTAAGTTGAAGAAACAAAAGGAAAAGGTCAAGCTGCATCTGTAACTGACTGGGTAATTTAATTCAAAGGTCGGAGGAAGGCATGGGTGTACCATCTCTAGTAGTGCCTTATATTGTGCCAATTTGGGCGCTGTGATTTCTGTCGGAAGTTCTTTGCCTAGCTTGGTGGGCACGGCCGACATACTTCCCATCCTTCCCCAATCCGATAAGGCCAGAAACTGTTTAGTCCACTTCCCCAAATCAATCAACCAACCTAGCTTGAGTGTACATTGAGTGTGTGTGTTGGGCAGAGAGTGTACGGCCGGTAGGAAAGACAGCGGGGAGTTCCTTCTTGACAGTCGGCCGGGCAGGCGCCGGCTTGCGATGATAGTGGAGCTAGAAGCTGTATCTGTAACGAGGCCATTAGAGTGAAGATTTGAACTTCTGGCCCCTTGCGGTGTCTGTTTACGCCTTGTGAAGGTTGCAGCAAGACGTATTAACATCCATGGAGCTCTGTGTGGAATGCAGGGCGGTTACAACGACAGACACCTTCCAACAATCCTCGGAGCAGTCCATGGTTCTGTTTGAGTCTGAAAGTGGAAGGAAGGTAACAGCCGAACTGACATATAAGCGGCAGTTGTGGGACGGCTGCCTGGATACCCGACTTGGTAACAGAAAAGGAAATTATAGTGGGACGGTTAAATTGTCTAGTTTGTTTAATAATTGTTCTACGTTAATGCTATCTGCAGTATGTTAATGAATTGCTCAGTTTTTGTAAACGGAGTTATACTGTGTACTACCTTAACTGATCTTAACTGAACAAGGAAGTGCTACTTGTTAATTGACCAAAGACTAACTGGTTATATTAATCATGATTTAGACTGCTATGAAGTTGTCCAGTTTAAAAGAAAAAAGAAATTTAATATCGTTGGTTTTGTTGAGCTATCTAGTCGTATATGCTAGATAACTATGAGGCGCATTCAGTAAGTAACGCAACACATCTTTTTCTGGAAACAGTTTCGTTTTATTCAGGACTCCAATACACCATGTTATTCCCCATCCTTTTGGCTACAAATCCTAGAGCCTGTATGCCCACATGGTACCAATCTACTGCTAATCGTCAGAGCATACGTCTTGCTGCATCAATAACCTCACCCTCATCCACGTATTGCTTCCTGCAGAATGCATCCTTCACTGGCCCAAACTCGTTGCTCTTTATGATCATCCATTAGGCGGCAAGAAACTCAGGGGGCATACACCTTCAGGTACCCCACCTTGTGGACAAGTGTGTCAGCACTACCAGCAGGGACGTCCACTTGGGCAGCGAGGTGTTTGTGATTCGTTGAACAACTCGAATGAGAATGTCCGCACATTCCACCAATTGCGGAAGTCACAGCTGTGTGGCCAGTTGGCAGGCGGCAGATCGGACAGATTTGCGCTACCTTGTTGCAGTGATGACGGACGCCTCGCCCAAAGACTCGTCGTGATTTTGGTCACTGCCAGATCTTCGCAGACATTCTTCAAGCGCTGATGATTATCTGCGATGCTCTGCTTTTCCGCCAAAAGAAACTCAATGACAGTTCACTGCTTGGAATGCACCTCCATTACAGATCCCTGTTTGAACGCTATGGTGGTTCAAATGGCTCTGAGCACTATGGGACTTAACATCTGAGGTAATCAGTCCCCTAGAACTTAGAACCACTTAAACCTAACTAACCTAAGGACATCACGCACATCCATGTCCGAGGCAGGATTCGAACCTGCGACCGGAGCGGTCGCGCGGTTCCAGACTGTAGTGCCTAGAACCGCTCGGTCACACCGGCCGACTCAAGAGTTCCAGTCACCCATGACTATTAAATTTCCGTTTCCCTTCACTATCTGAATAATTTATTTTATCTCGTCATACATTTCATCAATCTCTTCGTCATCTGCGGAGCTAGTTGGCATATAAACTTGTGCTACTGTGGTATGCGTAGGCTTCGTATCTATCCTGGCCACAATAATGTGTTCACTATGCTATTTATACTAGCGTACCCGCATTCCTATTTTCCTATTCATTGTTAAACCTACTCCTGGATTGCCCCTATCTCATTTTGTATTTATAACCCTGTATTCACCCGGCCAGAAGTCTTGTCCCTCCTGCCACCGAACTTCACTAATTCCCACTATATTTAACTTTAACCTATCCATTTCCCTTTTTAAATTTTCTAACCTACCTGCCCGATTAAGGGATCTGACTTTCCACGCTCCGATTCGTAGAACGCCAGTTTCCTTTCTCCTGATAACGATGTCCTCCTGAGTAGTCCCCGCCCGGAGATCCAAATGGGGGACTATTTTACCTCCGGAATATTTTACCCAAGAGGACACCATCATCATTTAACCATACAGTAAAGCTGCATGCCCTCGGGAAAAATTACGGCTGTAGTTTCCCCTTGCTTTCAGCCGTTTGCAGTACCAGCACAGCAAGGCTGTTTTGGTTAGTGTTACAAGACCAGATCAGTCAATCATCCAGACTGTTGCCCCTGCAACTACTGAAAAGGCTGCTGCCCCTCTTCAGGAACCAAACGTTTGTCTGGACTCTCAACAGATACCCCTCCGTTGTGGTTGTACCTACAGTACGGCTATAGGTATCGCTGAGGCACGCAAACCTCCCCACCAACGGCAAGGTCCATGGTTCATGGGGGGGGGGGGGGACTGATACTAATTTAAAATTTAACCTGAATACAGTTTCCCTAAGAAAACAGTGAAATACAATTGTAAGAAAACATCTATAATACCATGGCTTACTAACAGGATAAAAATATCTTGTGAACAGAAAAGGGAAATGTATCGTATAGCTGTAAGGAGTAATCGTCCAGTAACAGTGAAACATTTAAAAAAAAAACTACTGCACTGTATTAAGAGAAGTTATTAAAAAGTCCAGAAATATGTATTATCTGATAATAAAATTAAAACAAGTCGGGAAATTGTTAAAAGGGAAATAAGGCAACTGGGAGCACAGGAAAACTGTATTTCTATTAAACTCGAGTAGATGAAAAGTTTGTTAACAAAAAGTCAGAAGTAGAAAATATTTTTAATAATCCTTTTGAAGTATTGTAGGAAAAATAGGATCCAGCTATTCATTCGAAAATTCGAGGCAGTATACGGAAGATGCAATACCTATGCTATTTGAGAAAATTGAAATTCAACCCACCCCACCTGTTGAAATTAGGAAAATAATAAATTCACTCAAAAGTAAAAGCTCACATGGAATTGATGGCATTTCCAACAGAGTGCTAAAAGCTTGTTCCCAACAGAAATTAGGAATCCCAGCCACATATGTTGTAGCTCACTGAAACAGTGCCTTTTTCTAGATACTGGAATATGTCTGACGTTAAAAACTACTGCCCAATCACAATTCGGACAACTTTATCCAAAATTCTTGAAGAAGTAATGTTCAAGAGTAGCATTACATATTTGTAAAAATTAAGTACCGTACTAACAAAACTTCAATTTGGTTTTCAGGAAGACTTTCCAACAGAACATGCTATATATGCTTTCACTGATAAAATGTTAAATGTTTTGAATAACTGAACATCACCCATTTTGATATTTTGTGCTCTCTCCAAGGATTTTTGACTGTGTGAATCACAAAATTATTGTAGAAAAGCTTGAGTATTGTGATATGAGTGAGACACTGCACAAATGGTTTATTTCATATTTAACTGGAAAAATGCAGAAGTTTGAAATTAACAGTACAGATAGTCTACAAAAAGCAGCAGAGTCCTCTAACTGGGGAGATATCAAGAATGGTGTCCTACAAGATTCAGTCTTGGCTCCCTTGTCGTTCTTAATATATACACTCCTGGAAATTGAAATAAGAACACCGTGAATTCATTGTCCCAGGAAGGGGAAACTTTATTGACACATTCCTGGGGTCAGATACATCACATGATCACACTGACAGAACCACAGGCACATAGACACAGGCAACAGAGCATGCATAATGTCGGCACTAGTACAGTGTATATCCACCTTTCGCAGCAATGCAGGCTGCTATTCTCCCATGGAGACGATCGTAGAGATGCTGGATGTAGTCCTGTGGAACGGCTTGCCATGCCATTTCCACCTGGCGCCTCAGTTGGACCAGCGTTCGTGCTGGACGTGCAGACCGCGTGAGACGACGCTTCATCCAGTCCCAAACATGCTCAATGGGGGACAGATCCGGAGATCTTGCTGGCCAGGGTAGTTGACTTACACCTTCTAGAGCACGTTGGGTGGCAAGGGATACATGCGGACGTGCATTGTCCTGTTGGAACAGCAAGTTCCCTTGCCGCTCTAGGAATGGTAGAACGATGGGTTCGACGACGGTTTGGATGTACCGTGCACTATTCAGTGTCCCCTCGACGATCACCAGTGGTGTATGGCCAGTGTAGGAGATCGCTCCCCACACCATGATGCCGGGTGTTGGCCGTGTGTGCCTCGGTCGTATGCAGTCCTGATTGTGGCGCTCACCTGCATGGCGCCAAACACGCATACGACCATCATTGGCACCAAGGCAGAAGCGACTCTCATCGCTGAAGACGACACGTCTCCATTCGTCCCTCCATTCACGCCTGTCGCGACACCACCACTGGAGGCGGGCTGCACGATGTTGGGGCGTGAGCGGAAGACGGCCTAACGGTGTGCGGGACCGTAGCCCAGCTTCATGGAGGCGGTTGCGAATGGTCCTCGCCGATACCCCAGGAGCAACAGTGTCCCTAATTTGCTGGGAAGTGGCGGTGCGGTCCCCTACGGCACTGCGTAGGATCCTACGGTCTTGGCGTGCATCCGTGCGTCGCTGCGGTCCGGTCCCAGGTCGACGGGCACGTGCACCTTCCGCAGACCACTGGCGACAACATCGATGTACTGTGGAGACCTCACGCCCCACGTGTTGAGCAATTCGGCGGTACGCCCACCCGGCCTCCCGCATGCCCACTATACGCCCTCGCTCAAAGTCCGTCAACTGCACATACGGTTCACGTCCACGCTGTCGCGGCATGCTACCAGTGTTAAAGACTGCGATGGAGCTCCGTATGCCATGGCAAACTGGCTGACACTGATGGCGGCGGTGCACAAATGCTGCGCAGCTAGCGCCATTCGACGGCCAACACCGCGGTTCCTGGTGTGTCCGCTGTGCCGTGCGTGTGATCATTGCTTGTACAGCCCTCTCGCAGTGTCCGGAGCAAGTATGGTGGATCTGACACACCGGTGTCAATGTGTTCTTTTTTCCATTTCCAGGAGTGTATTTATGACTTTCCACTTTATATTCTTGAAGATGCAAAGCTAGTTCTTTTTCTTGATGATACTAGTATAGGAATCACACCCAAGATACAAGAATCAGCTGAGGAAATTGTAAATAATGTTTTTCAGAAAATTGTAAAGTTGTTCTCTGCAAATGGATTCTCACTTAAATGTGAGAAAAGACAGTACATAGAATTCTGTACATTAAATAGCGTAACACCACTGATAAATATAGCCTTTGAACACTTGTTCTGACTTTGGCACAGAAAGGGGTGAATTATGCAGCCGCAAAAATCTTTGGCCATTTTCCAAATAGCATTTAAAGTCTGACAGATAGCCAACCAACATTTAAAAACAAATTAAAAGAATTTCTGAATGATAACTGTAATGTCGTGAGTCAATACAAGATAACTTTATTGCAGTAAGATACTTTGCAGAACAGCCCATAGCATTGGAGCCGTTGGTTGTGAAGGTGACCGCGAGTTGTGTCTTAGCAATGAGTCATTCGCATCTTTCGCTAAGCTAGCCGTGAGAAATGGTATCCGTGTCACTTTGAGAAACTGTATACTCAAACCCCTAAGAATCTAAATAAACTATATTAAATATAATTCAATCTAGTTAAAAATCGGTGCACTACCTTCTGTTATTCAAAAGAATATTGTATAAATATTTCATTTTTCTACCTGTCACAGTTTTGGAGTTAGAGAAATTTACTTAAAAAAACACCCCCAACCGACACTTGTAAGATTAAAGTTAGTTAGGATTCATAATAGTTTATGTTTTGCTATCATTAGAAAACATTTCCAGGACTCTCAATGGACAGCACTATTTTATCAGGATTTTCACATTTAAAAACTATAACTACTTTTCATTTTTGTAAAATAAAAATTCAAGAAAATATTAATAACTATTTGTTTTGTTGATGTGGAAAGAATGAGAACGAGTGACAGTGTGTATGTGGGACATATGTAAACCTTCAATATTATATTGTATACACCATTACGAAACTATCATAAGAAAGTTGTGTTTCATCCACATTGCTGATGACGTATGTCTAAGTATACTTGCTTTTGTAAGGAGGCAGCTAGAATAGCTGTTTGCAGGGTAATAAGTTTCTAAATTTATTTCAAGAGTAGTTTTCTATTCGTTTGGTTTTGTTAAACATTATATTAATATTTGCATATTGAAATGACGTAAATGCATCAGTGAATAGTGATTGGCGTTGTACAGTTTTGGCGCGAGAATAATCTCGAAGTATAGTCCTGATTGGCTGATCATTTTGATCAACCAGTCAGAGTTAAGCAGTTCCCGCGCACTGCTAGGTAGTTATACTGGAAGAGAAGCAGACTGAACAGGAGTCGCTAGTCAGGTATGGGATGTGCAGGTCATGCTGAACGCTTCCGTCTTTATTATGTGTAAAATTAAGAAATAATTGGCTTCTCGCGCCCAGATTGTGTGGTCGTAATAGCAGTTGCGTTTACGGACAGTTTTGTGAAGTTTGGAAGGTACTGGATTGTTTTGTTGGAAAGCGAACCGCGTGTGAACTTTCGGCCTTAGTAAAAATTCCACGTGGCATGTTTCGTATTCGTTTATGGAATATTTGACAAGGAGTTTCCTTAATAGAAATCCACTTAAAAGGACTGAATGTGAAATTCATATATAGTAGTGGAGTACTTGTAGATCACGTAATAATTCGGGTCGAACTTACGTGCATTTCTGGCTGCTTTGCGTGTGAAATGTATTGCATGACTGTGAACTGAGAACAGTGATCTTGTTAGTTAAGTGAATTCGTGCTGATAGCAGGTGTTTTTTGTTGAACTAAGAGAACAAACTCGTTTCAGAATTTTGACCTTTTACTAAAGAGATGAGCCAATCGCCCTCCTCCCGGTAACTGTCATAAGATATTACAGGATAGCTTGCTACTAGAGTTTACGTGGACTTTGCAACGTAAGTATCGACAACGTTTTTCATCAACGCAGCTTTTAACGTCGTCTGCACAGTACCTACGTATGCAGAGAAACGGGCTGGTGATTAGACACCGTACTGAGGTAGGTGGAACTTCTGTAGTGAACAGTACGACGAAAGACAGTGATTAAACATTAACGCCGCAATATCATTACTCGCACCGCCACACAACTCCTTCTACTCGATAGACGAATTTCCAGATATGAAGTAGTAATTAAAATGTGTGTGTGTGTGTGTGTGTGTGTGTGTGTGTGTGTGTGTGTGTAAAGAAAACTTACGTTAATCCGACACCTTCAAGATCATTACAAAGTGTTGTATTCATGATGTATGGAACAAGTATTAATCTAATGGGGCAAACAAAGTTTTTTATATACAACAAATTCTCATTGCGTATGTATCTTATTTCTGCTGAAACAGCACGTGTCATATTGTGTCATATCAACAAAGACATTCACACACGACCATCCAACATTCCATGTATAAGCTGATAGTTTCTAATAACTGTCATGACAGAGTGTGCACGTGCAGTACTTGGGACTCGAGTGTTTATAGATCCCAGACGCCAGTGCCTCCGCTGCGAGACAACCCAGAGCCGCCCAGAGGATTTATTGCACTTCTCCGAACTTTCCTGCAGCATAGCAGCTCCATGTTTGTACGCGTCGGGGTATCCAGCAGTTTATTGTGCTTCCGTGAAATTACCGCCAAGACTATCGTGTCATTGCGAAACAGTCTTATGTCCTCCATACACAAACTCTCCAGCTATTCTGCAGGTCGCTGCAGGGACTTCTGCACTAAGAGCTGAGAGTCATGGGGCTGTTACATGCGATGTTTAACGGAGACAGTAATTTACCTGTAAAGAAAATATTTAAGTTCTTTTCCATTTGTTTCAAATAGTGACATCCTAAAGTTTCGCGACAGGCTCGTCAAATTTCAATTGCAGTGATTTTGGTTTAAGAACAAATTGTCTTTTTCATCTCAGTGGAAACATCAACGACCTGTGTCAGTCTGAGGGTGTAGCACCTAGTGTTGTAATGCACGTCACTACCATCGGTGGCTGTTGCCACAGTGACGATGTACTCCAGTGAGCCAAAACATTATGACCACATGCTTAACAGTGTGTTAGTCCACTTTTCAAACTCGGTACAGCAGCGATTCTGCTTGGTGTGGGTTATGCAAGTCCTTGATAGGTTTCCAGAAGCGTATGGCACCAGATGTCTACTCACAGGTCACTAAATTACCGCAAATTATGGGATTGGATTGTGGGCACGCAGCTGGCGCCCAATATGTCTTCCATTGGGTACAGATCAGGTGCATTTACTACCTAAGACATCAATGTGAGTTCACTATCATGCCGCTCAAACCACTACAGCACGATTCTGGTCTTGTGTCGCGTAGAGTTATCCTGCTAAAATGTGTCATCGCCCTCAGAGAAGACGTCAACCATGAATGGATGCCGTTGGTCAACAATAGTGTTCACGTAATTCATGGTCACCGTTTCTTCGAGTACTACCACAGGTCCCACAGAAGCCCAACTAGTGTACCTGATATAATTCTGCACTCGCCGGCATTCATTCATGCGAAGCGCGTTGGACGTTTGAAGCAGCCATTCGCCTGGACGACGGCGTGGAAGGACGTAACCATTGACCTGGTGTAACAAGAAATGAGATTCTTTCGACAGGCGGCACGTTTCTACTGATCCACGGTGAAAACTCGGTGGCGCTCTGCCAACTGCAATCATGACTGACAGTGTCGTTGTGTCTACACAGGAACACGTAGGAGTCGTGTGATGTGGAGCTTCTTGTTCAACACTGGCATTTGAACAGTTTGCTTCGAAACACTTGAGCCTGAAAAATCATTGTACTGTGTCGTCAGATCTGCCACAGATAGCTGTCTATCCTGGATTACACAGTGGGGGGCACTCCGACTTCTACGGTTTGTGATGAGACGTGGACGTCCAACACCATAACACAGTATAAGCAGTATTTCACCATTCTTCGACCATTTCCCATAGGTGCTCACGACAGTAATACGTCAACAGCTGACCAGCTTCACCGTTTCAGAGATTCTCGTTTCCAGGCACAGTGCCACAACAATGTGCCCTTTGTCAAAACCCATTATATCAGTGGATTTCCGCATTTGTGGCCCTTGTCTTTGCTATAATGATTGCAGATTCGTCTCTCTTCCGCTTACATTCTTTCCAAGTGCCCGAATCCCACCAGAAAGTATTCAACCTCGTGGTGGGTAGTGGTCAATGTTTTGGCCCATCAGTGTATACTACTGATACAGTTCCAGTACAGGGTGTCCACTAGGCAAGGGAAGATCGAAGGAATGATCATTTGAAGCAATATAATTCATATGCACGTGTGGTCTAGCTCGAATGGTCCCCGAGACGAACGATTATTACTGCTTATTATCATTATGAAAGCATATCACCTTTTGTGTTTAACCAGTGAATTTCCACGTGAAGGTAATGCACGAGTTCTAAGTGAAATGGGTACACGTTTTCTTCATGTAACGTTCGGCAGATAAATAACAGTGTAACGTTGAGACCCGCAAGAAGTCAACGCACGCAAATTTTAGGACTACATTAAGCAATGTAAATGATGTTTTAGTGTTCCTATACATTTTGTTACAGTCCTTTTCCAGATGATTCATCTGCACTGGGCAGCGTATCTCATTGTGTTAAAAAGCCTTGGAAAAAGTTGTGACCATCCGGTGTTTGATGTTCCATGACGTGTCCTCTTGCGCAACGTGAGGACCGACATCTAAAAAAACACAAACGTACACTATACCTGCGTGTACTGTATTAGTAAGAGCATCTTATTTTTATGGACTCCTGCACAATGAAACAATCACCTGGTGCTTCCCCCCGATGCACCAGGAATTGCTCGCTCTTAACCAATCGCAATAAAATCGTGAACAGCGGATTCAGCTCTGTGATTTCGCGGCGATATACATTTTCAGAGTACAGATTTGCCGAGCAAAGCGGATAAGAGAGCTGTATACAAATCATGTGCTGCTAGCTCACTGAGTGTCTACTACCACGTAGGTTCAGTGCAATGAAACGTCTGTAACGGTTGTGTGAGAAGGGCGAGGAGAAGACATTGAGATAAATTAATTACTGTCAATGAAGCATCTCAGACCTCATTT
This sequence comes from Schistocerca americana, assembly GCF_021461395.2. Classification (NCBI taxonomy): domain Eukaryota; kingdom Metazoa; phylum Arthropoda; class Insecta; order Orthoptera; family Acrididae; genus Schistocerca; species Schistocerca americana. The sequence continues at coordinate 538,900,136 of NC_060130.1, forward strand.
CAGCTCTCACGACATCTAATCACAGTATGAACTCCACACAGAAATATCTGAGACGTACTGGCACTAGATCTTCAATGTGCATCGTAACGTTGTCGAAGATTAGCTGCAAGTTTCATTCCCAAGTCTGAAGAAAATTCGAGCACATTATCACACGTCTCAGCAGGTGTGCTCTCTTACTTAAGTCGATTATGAAGGTAGGATGCTCATTTGTGTAGAGAAATTTAACGGACAGACAAACGAATACGAGAAACATGGAAATTAAGTAGTTTGTTCATTATTTCGGAAGTAATCGCCATAACTGTTAATACATTTACCCCACTGTGAGACAGGTAATCAATTCCTTCATCGAAAAATGTTTGCAGTTGCCTACAGAACCATGACTGAATCCAGGGAGGCATCTCTTCGTTCGATTACTTTTGAAATAATTACCTATCTACTTATTTTTTCACTCTGTCTCGTTTTCATTTTGCCCTTGTAAAATGCTTTTGGCGGATCGACTTAATTTCTTATTGCCTCCAAAGGTGAAAGGAAGTGGAGAACTACTCGACCAATCAGAAGACAAAGTTCAAGAACATACACAACTCCAAATCGTGATAGGAGGTTATGTTAATCGCGTCTACATTTCTGAGAAGTTAAATCTTATTTTGTCCTTTAATCTCCTTCCGTAGAATACAGAAATTATCTGTTGTTTCTCTCGGCTAATCCTGCTTACTTCTAGACTGTGACTATTTGTGATACTGGAGAGATACCTCAGCACGATTTTATCACTGATAACTTTCAATGACTGGGAGAATACTAAGATTGTGTTCAACACAGTCCAATAAAGAAACTTCCTGGCAGATTAAAACTGTGTGCCCGACCGAGACTCGAACTCGTGACCTTTGCCTTTCGCGGGCAAGTGCTCTACCAACTGAGCTACCGAAGCACGACTCACGCCCGGTACTCACAGCTTTACTTCTGCCAGTACCTCGTCTCCTACCTTCCAAACTTTACAGAAGTTCTCCTGCGAACCTTGCAGAACTAGCACTCCTGAAAGAAAGGATATTGCGGAGACATGGCTTAGCCACAGCCTGGGGGATGTTTCCAGAATGAAACATCCCCCAGGCTGTGGCTAAGCCATGTCTCCGCAATATCCTTTCTTTCAGGAGTGCTAGTTCTGCAAGGTTCGCAGGAGAACTTCTGTAAAGTTTGGAAGGTAGGAGACGAGGTACTGGCAGAAGTAAAGCTGTGAGTACCGGGCGTGAGTCGTGCTTCGGTAGCTCAGTTGGTAGAGCACTTGCCCGCGAAAGGCAAAGGTCCCGAGTTCGAGTCTCGGTCGGGCACACAGTTTTAATCTGCCAGGAAGTTTCATATCAGCGCACACTCCGCTGCAGAGTGAAAATCTCATTCCAGTCCAATAAATCTTTGCTGCTTTATCAGCACAGCCAACAAAAATAACATGATTCATTTCTCTTGCATGGAGCCTCTCATGTGTGTGACGGATACTGTCTTCTACACAAGTCGACTGTAAGACGTCCAAATATATTCTTAGAAAATACGTAGAATAAACGTTCAAATAATAGATACATCCAAACAGTATATATCATTAATCATCTTGGGGTTGAAGCTCTTTTCTTCCGTGTTTGCTTTAACAATATGTATGTTTTTGGATAGGGTCTGCCTTTAGCAAAACACATTTTTAGTTTTTTAACCCAAACGTGTTTCACTGCAGTTGCAGCATCTTCAGTGGGCTTTTATTTTCAATCTGTTGAAGACAAAGAGTGTTCTTTGCTGTTTGTATACACGTAGCTTTTAGTTTTTAAATCGTAATTACAGATGAAACTTCCTGGCAGATTAAAACTGCGTGCCTGACCGAGACTCGAACTCGGGACCTTTGCCTTTCGCGGGCAAGTGCTCTACCAACTGAGCTACCGAAGCACGACTCACGCCCGGCACTCACAGCTTTACTTCTGCCAGTAGCTCAGTTGGTAGAGCACTTGCCCGCGAAAGGCAAAGGTCCCGAGTTCGAGTCTCGGTCGGGCACACAGTTTTAATCTGCCAGGAAGTTTCATATCAGCGCACACTCCGCTGCAGAGTGAAAATCTCATTCTCGTAATTACAGATATTTGAAAAAACACATAAATTACGAATTCATACCTTTTTACCACATGGTGTGGTTTTTTTGATGTATTGTGTTTCTACAGTGACCGTTTTTTGCACAGTTTGTCATCTGCAACCACTTACACCTTAAAGTAGGCAAATTGTTTAAGAGAAAATTACGATTTGAAAACTTGTTATTTCTATGTCTGAAATTATTTAATTCTATGTGTGTGTCTATTTACATAATGTTTCACTTAAATTTTCCTTTCAATCATCTTTATCACTGTCGAACGTTATATATAGAGTTGTCACTGTCACTGTAATGGTTTCACTGCTTTACCAGCTGTAAAAATAAACATGGCGGGTAGTGGAACCATTGAAGGTGTAAAAACAATATGGCTGACAGTAGAACAGTTGAAGGAGTTCCTGGGTGTTTGCGTGGGGGGGGGGGGGGGGGGGTGAGGGGTTGGGTGAGAGCTCTATTGGTTGGTCTTGTCTAATAATTCCTTGAGGGCAGAGAACAGAGTGCCATTGCAGAGAGTTGTGTATTCATTTATCACTTGTTTGCCTTCTACTATGGCTTTTTTGTATGTGATAATTTTATTCAATTATTAATTTTTGTGGGGGGGGGGGCTGATGCTGCATTTGAGAATTTTCAAATCCGTACTGATGTTTGTTAGGTTACGTTTCATGTCCATGAGGTGTTCAGCAAATGTGGAATGACAGCTGGTACTTTTTAATGCTCTTCTGTGTTCTGTGTATCTGGTATTAAAGAGCAGACAAGCATTTAAAGAAACTTTAATACCAGATACACAGAACAAAGAAGAGCATTAAAAAGTAACAGCTGAAACATTATGTAAATAGACACACACAGAATAAATTAATTTCAGACATAGAAATAACAAGTTTTCAAATCGTAATTTTGGCTTAAACAATTTGTCTTCTTTAAGGTATAAGTGGTTGCAGATGACAAAAATGGTTCAAATGGCTCTGAGCACTATGGGACTTAACTTCTGAGGTCATCAGTCCCCTCAAACTTAGAACTACTTAAACATAACTAACCTAAGGTCATCACACACATCTATGCCCGAGAAAGGATTCGAACCTGCGACCGTAGCGGTTGCGCGGTTCCAGACTGTAGTGCCTAGAACTGCTCGGCCACCCCGGCCGGCTGTAAATGACAAACTGTGCAAAAAACGGTCACTGTAGAAACACATCAAAAAAACTACACCATGTGGTAAAAAGGTATGAATTCGTAATTTGTGCGCTTTTTCAAATATCTGTAATTACGATTTAAAAACTAATAGCTACATGTATACAAACAGCAAAGAACACTCTTTATCTTTAACAGATGGAAAATAAAAGCCCACTGAAGATACTGCAACTGCAGTGAAACATGTTTGGGTTAAAAAACAAAAAATGTGTTTTTCTAAAGGCGGACCCTATCCAAAAACATACATATAGTATATATCAGCATACTTGATTACCTTACACTTAGTTATAGTTTATGTTTAATTTGTTTTCTGTTATAGACTGCTGTACCTTTTGTGTTCTTGAGGCACTTTTCTACCATTTCATCCTATACATGGCATCATTGGCGTATATGGTACACGCTTTCGGTGTCACTATAATGAATTCCTTTCTGGGTTACCTCATATTGAGGCGGAAGCATGCAACCTCCAACGTCAACCTCTTCACTAGTACAAGAATTAGCATAAAGCGCCTATATCAGCTGTGATATAATACATGAATTCATTTAATTCGTGAACCACAAATGCTTCACTGATTTTTTTATGCAAAGACAAGATCCGATTGCAGGTAATTCACAATCTACAGCGCCTCATTTGGCTCAGAATTGACAGGCAGAGAGTCATGTATCCTCTCCTCGATTCATCGCTGAATGACATATGTGTTTGATATTCTCCGTGATTTATATCGAGATCTTGAGGTTTGTGATGGCATATTCAGTTCAATGAAAATGGTTTTGGTGTGCTACCGCAGCCGTGTGCCACTTCTAAACAATAGAATCATGAGATATAAATAGACAAAGGGAAAGAAAATGTGAACCTGAAAGGTACCTATTTGCTCTGTACTTCCATTTTCTCGCATTATATCTTGTTTTCGTATATATAGTCTGCTCTAATTACACTGCTGGCCACCGTAAATGCAACACCCTGAAGGAAGCATCCGAATCAAGTGAAATTTACACCATGCGTTTGCAGGGATGAGATATGCAACTGATTAGAATTTCAGCACAGACGCACATCACGCGCGCCTGTGGCGCCACCTCATAGCGCCATTTAAGGCTTGGCAATTTCGACGAGTGTACGTTCGGCACGTGTGTTTACCTTGTGGTTGTTTCACAAGACGATCAGTTATGCCTCGTAGACAACAGCGAACATCGTTTGATCAAGTATCCGAGTTCGACAGAGGAAGGGTAGTGGCTTACCGAGATTGTGGATTATCATACAGAGAAATCGCTAGTCGTGTTGGACGAAACCAAACAACTGTAATGCGGATATGCGACCGTTGGATGCAGGAGGGTACGACGGACCGACGTGGTCGATCTCATTCACCTCGGAGCACCACTGCACGTGCTGATGGGCAAATTGTGCGCATGGCAGTGACGGATCGCTCAGTGACATCCCGAACCATAGCACAGCACATTGCGTCTGTAACGCATCATCCAGTGTCTGCGCGTACCATTCGACGCCGTTTACAGCAGAGTGGTCTGTCCGCAAGGCGTCCATTGCTTCGTCTACCATTGACGCAGAACCACTGACGTCTCCGTCGCCAATGGTGTGATGACAGACGGATGTGGACGGCAGAATGGAATGACGTTGTCTTTACTGACGAGGCACGCTTCTGTCTGCAGCACCACGATGGTCGGATTCGAGTGTGGAGACACCGTGGAGAGAGGATGCTGGACAGCTGCATTCTGCACCGCCACACTGGTCTTGCACCGGGTATTATGGTATGGAGCGGTATTGGATATTACTCTCGCACGCCTCTAGTACGCATTGCCGGTACTTTAAATAGCCGGCGCTACATATCCGAGGTGCTGGAGCCAGTGGTCCTTCCTTACCTTCATGGCTCGACCACAGCCATATTTCAACAGGATAATGCGCGACCACACGTGGCACGCATTGTCCAAAGGTTCTTCGTCAATAACCAGATTGAAGGGCTTCCCTGGCCGGCTCGCTCTCCGGATCTTTCGCCGATAGAAAACATGTGGTCCATGGTTGCTCAACGAGTGACCCAGATTGCATCCCCAGCTGCCACACCAGATGATCTTTGGCAACGTGTGGAAGCTGCTTGGGCTGCTGTACCCCAGGAACACATCCAACGTCTCTTTGACTCAATGCCGAGACGTGTGGCAGCGGTGATCTCCAACAATGGCGGCTACTCTGGCTACTGATTCTGGCAGGAACCACATGTCACAGACGTCTGTGAACGTAATCATTTGATACTTGGTCAACATGTTATCTACAAAATAAATTTTGTTGTGCTACCTCTTGTCTTTCTTGGTGTTGCATTTACGGTGGCCAGCAGTGTAGTTTCTATCAGTCGATGTAAGCTCTAGAACATCAGTTTTTTTTTTTTTTGGCTACTGTGACGGTTTGAAGTCACTCGAAGTCCGTATTGGTGTCTACCAATAGAATTGATCTGCAGGTGTTGGTGTATGTGGTTCTGCTCGTTTTAATGGTATCTGCTATTACATCACTTGGACACTTTCTGTTCTGACACACTGTTGTGGCGTCGAAGCTGCTCAGTGTTGTGTTCTCATGTTGAGAGGAACGGTGCCTTTTTCCGATGGAGGTTGTAACAAGTCCGATTTACTTATCCCGCTCGATCGGGATCTGATAGCAGCCCTAATAAATATTAATTAATGTGACCGTGTACATAATGGGGCTGGCAATCGGATTTGACTGCTACGGAGTTGTTACATTCCATTTTGTCCTTCTCAAATGCTGTAATAATGAAATGTCTGGTGACAAGAAGAACGCCAACACAGCTTCATTAATCAAGAACCTATATTCATCTCAAAAAACACCAAAAAGAAGGAGACAGCCACTGCCTTCGTCATACATATTTAATGACGGCTAATCTCAGCACAGGCTTCTTCGTTATTCTTAACCGTCACACGCTAATACAATCCAACACTGCAATCCAAAAGATGCCGGCGCGGTAGACGCGAAACCAAAAATATTGGCACAGAAATATCACCGATCACTCTCGTAATTGTACTTCTTCACTTTCCCGTATTATTCTAACACAAAGGGGTTAAACCGCGGCGATGGCCACTCCCTTTGTCGGTAAGCCTTGCATTACATCAACCGGCCTCCACACGGCTCGGCCCGCAACCTGGGAAACTGACTCAACTTTATACTCGCTCTCGCAACCCGACACTATCGATTGTTTGCCCTACCGACCTGTGCCGAGTGCAAACTTATAGTAAGGGCCTACGGACCCCTTACAAGGTCTATGCCGATATGCAGATACCACAATCCATGAGAATCGAGTGAAATAATTACAATTTTATGATGATAGTTTCCGTGGTACGGTTAGTTTGTCACTGTTTAGTGAAGATCACTCCTCCTCTATGTTTCGGGATGTGTGCTTGTGCACAGTGGAATATAAGCACAGAGATCTCTAGTACTTAAATCTTTGGAGGCTGATTATAGCATTACATATACTTTATATTATTTCATGTTATTGTACATTCAAAGACGTTACGCTCTTCTTAAGTACAAATATTACTTTTTCCAGCTGTCGGAATTATGCATTATGAAGACTATTTTGCTTCTGCTTGTAAATGTAAATCTTGGAGTTATAGGCTGAAATATCCCTATAGGGATGTAAAATCATCTTCTTGTATTTATTGGCAATGACCAACGGCCTTGTAGCAGTGGTAACACCGGTTCCTTTCAGATCACCAAAGTTAAGCGTTATCGGACTTGGCTAGCTCTTGGATGGGTGACCATTTGGATCTGCCAAGCATTGTTGGTAAACTGGGTGCACTCAGCTCTTTTGAGCCCAATTGACGAGCTATTTGATTGAGAACTAACGGCTCCGGTCACTAAAGCTGACAATGGCCAGGTGGGTGGTGTGCTGACCACATGCCTCGCCATATCCGCATCCACTGACGTCTCTCGGCTGAGGACGAAACGGCCGTTGGTCGTAACACTGGGCCTCCCGAAGCCAGTTCGGACAGAGTTAAATTATTTAGTGATAACATACTGATTGTTAATAGCTTTTTCATTTTGCTACGAACCTTATTATTCTTAGCTTTCAGTCAGTTGAGTGTGCCACATTGTTCTGGCGCCAACTTGTTATTGGGGTGAGCTGAGTACAGGACTCACATGCACTCAGGAATAAGCACTCGTGTGATGAGTTGCTTCTGGGAAATATTAATAATAAACAGTATTCTCTGCATGCTACAGATTTCAGATTCTAATAAACGCAGGTCGACATGTGCTGCATTGCTGACTATTGTTTACGAAATATTTTTTTACGTATTCTCACTCCTTATTTCGATGGATCTATGATCCACTGTAATGTAGGGCTTGCGTGTATTGTTCGTAGTGGTTCGTGTGAGTCGACCGGGGTTCGGCAGTAGTGACTGCAAGCTGCTTGCCAAACTTGCGAACTCCAAACACGTTTTAACTCTTAACACCTTGTAGCTTTACAACACCATAGAATGACACTGGAAATGATAATCACTTCCGCTGCTCATTGTAGATGGAAGTGAAGTTTATCTACCAAAATGACTCAAAAATTCATTAAAGAAGTGAAACAATTATCTTTCCTTGCAAATCAAAAATGTTCCTAATAAAGGTACCTGTGTTACACCAGACTGCCGACACAGCCAGCGTGCAGTCATACATAACCGACTGTTGTGATATTTATTGAGAGAGGAAGGGTCGTCTCATCATTCAGTTGTAGGGCAAAATGTAGTACTATTCGTTAAAATTAACCAATAATGTATTGATCCTTAAAAATGAGTCACAGTTCAAGGTAAACTAAAATGACAATTTACTGTGAGAAGGAATAAAATTACTGAACATGGAATTACAGACATAATCACATCAATCAGTAGTGAGACAAAACTTCTGCTTGTAAAAAATATCAAGAACACCGTCAGATGTAAGTCTCTCCAATTTATTTTGTAGGCCACCGGTTACGGCGATATAATACACCTTCATCAGAACCTCTATACCAAATATGGTTGAAATTTCCAGTGAACAGTGTATGTATGTCACAAGTAAAAATACCAGTCTTCTCTCCAGCTCATGCATGCACGACCTTATCACACGACAACACCTCTTACTTTGTGTTTGAGATGATGTCATGTGCTAATGTCACGCATGCATAAGCTGGTGCAAAGACTGGTCATTTTCACATATGATGTTTATGTATGCGTTTGTCCCTGAAGAATTTAGCCACTATCTAGGACAGAGGGCCCTATGATGACGCATTATATCGCCGAAACCGGTAACCTATAAAATAAATGGGAGATGAACTTAGAGCTGATGGTGGTGTTCATATTTTTTTACATACTTATTGGCTGTTGTCCTACCATAGCGCAAAGCAAGAATGGATGTACCAAATTAAATTTCTGTCTGTTTTGAAAGCGCTGTATAAATTCTGATGGCACCTCAATGCTATGTGGAAGACTGCTACTCAACAAACAAATGACTTTCCAAAGTCTGAGCAGCTCGCAAATTTAATAATACTGGAGAACATCGACTCGCGATCCAGTGCAAAAGATTTACTATTAAAAGCACAATCACGTTGCGGAATGGACTCGTGAACTGTGAGCTGCTCAAAGGAAAAGCAGCTCAACTGCTAAATGGGACATTTACTCTAATAAAGTAGTGAAAAAAGCGCGAGGCTGGGCCGGCCACCTCTCGATATCTCCGTGATGAAATGTCGCCCCTGCTGTTCCGAATAATGGTGCACCCCAAATGTGTCCGCCTGGCTATCTTCCACCCCTCTCCTAAACACCAGTAGCTGGGTGGGAGGATCCGCGTGTTTTGCCACCGTGATAATCGAGAATTTCTCTGAACCTCCTAAAATGCAGGGGAAGCCCACAGAAATTTTTCCACAAGCACTTTTATCTGCATAAACTGACAAGAAGTTGTCCCTTGACGGGCTCTCATACAGGTCGTTTCTCATGCTATGTACGGTAAAAATGGTGCTAACTTATTATTTGCATATTCTTTTAGGGAAATTCGTGGGCATTTCTGACTACTCCACCAAGGATCACTCGTAGTTCGCACATCTATGGAAAGGTGCTATGTGGGACACGGGCCTGGGAGCACCGTTACCTGTGGCCGTGTTCTCTCTGAACTCCTAGCAGTCTTCCAATAAACAAATTAATGGAATATGTGCAACTCAGTTCCCATATAGCAATAAAAATTAAAACAATAGTGCCATTGGCACAGCTTCTGCTTTTGTGAGCTTATTTCTAAAAATGGTATAAAATTAAGAGTTTCATTTGAAAATAGGGTGCACTTTTCTGTGAGTTTTTGCAATTCGGATATATAAAACTATCTTTCGTAACATGATTAGAATGCACGCTATAGATGGTCAATGTCTCAATTTGACGAAAACTTATCTATCAATATTTTTTTAAATAAGGAAATTTAATAGTTAACACACTTAACAGGAGCATCACTGGTCCTTCAGATTAAAAAAAATTATAAATAAGTTGGTGCAGATTCAAGTGTCACTGAGTGCAGTGTTGTTTGCGTCATGTGGATATGCAAAATTAACAAATTGTACAGCTGTATATGAGAGTTTTTTGTAAAATTATTGACGTCCGTCTCACAAGGGGAAGGCCTCAGATACTGCCAACAGATTCGGTTCAGATTTGGCAGGTCACTTGAGCACAACCTAAAACGAAGGAATCTAAGATATTTTGGGTCAACATCCCCGCGGTTTTGAGAAAATCACCCGTGACGGTTATGACGCACAATCGACTCAAAATTGGCGGGATCGATAGATAATTGTAAACAGAGCATTTTTCATCATCAGGTACGGGGTCCGAAAACGCATACTTTTCCAGAAATCGAGGTAATAATAAATGTCGTGTGACGAGGGCCTCCCGTCAGGTAAACAGTTCGCCTGGTGCAAGTCTTTCGATTTGACGCCACTTCGGCGATTTGCGCGTCGATGGGGATGAAATGATGATGATGATCAGGACAACACAACACCCAAAAAATCTCCGACCCAGCCGGGAATCGAACCCTTAGGATTGACAGCCTCTCGCGCTGACCACTCAGATACCGGGGGCGGACAAAAATCGAGGTAAGAAACTTTTACAACTGCCGCTTCTGTACCCACATGGTAAACGCATTTAGCCGACAGCGCCGATAGCGCAACGGCCAAGGTAACTGGCTGGGAATCGGAAAACCAGGGTTCGAATCTCGAAAAAACCTAGCAGATGTTATTCTTTTCGTTTGTATCTCAATTGATAGGGATAGGAGGGTTAATAAGGTAAGTAAATCAATAAGGAATGATAATAATGAGGTAGGAAAACTAATTTCCCAAACGCCGTGAGTTAATAAGTATTAAGCTTTTAAGCCTTGCCACATGAAAACAACTCCGAGTAAGAGTGCAGCGAATTCCTCACGAGGGGTCACAGATAGCCAACCACGCGACGCTTGTTTATAGCGAGGCACGGGACAGAATGCAAGCGGGGAGATTTATGTTGTCCCGGTTGCCTCTTTGTCATAACGTAGTTGTGAACCTGGAAGAGTGAAGGTGTCCAGCACGAGCCTTATAAAAGTCAATCGGAAAGAGTTGTTTTCCGTCATTAGGCTGCCGCGAACCTCGCGGATACATGTAGTGATTTTTCCATCGTTCATGCGCCGAATGAAATACGTTTTGTGAATGAACACAGTGTTCTTCAGTAAGTAACATATGACGAGTACTGTATGTAGTTTGTAGTAATTAGCTCGTCTGTTTATGCCGTAGTAAATAGTTATTGTTTGTTGTGTCATATCTTTCAAGTGCGTCAATGAGTAACGGTGGATGTACACCCTTCGACTAGCGCTGTGATATATAGTTGGGAGCCTGTCACAGACGATGGTATGCGGGAAGTTACCGACGCTGTGTTCTGGTTTGTAAAAGTGTTGCCAGACAGATGCATTATCAATGCAGTTGCGTTTCTCGGCGTTCCAGATTGATAGGGGCGGCTGTCGTCGAGCGTTTTTGGAGCTGACGGACGAAATGACTTTTGTTGATACTGAAGTACTATACCACGAAGACGAAGCAGAAAGTGATTCAGTAGAAGACATCCCGACTAGTGAATCGCAAAATGGTCATAACACTTTGGAAATCTCCACGTCACTGGGAATATGTGCTTCATCTGTTCCCGATGAGAATTACGAACCGGTTACTAAACGATTGAACTACGGCGCTATACGCCTAGAAGCAAAAGCAAAAGCGGTAGCGCTAGCCAGGAATCATCCAAATTGGAACTTACAAACACTGCAAAAGAATGGAGCAACCACAGCCTCGAAAAGGAAGAAGGACTTGAAATTGTGGGAAAGTCATATCGTTAAAGGAGGGACAAGATACGACAAATACCAGGCGATAAGTAAGTGGACATATGACCGATTTGTCGAATCTCGTTGTCGTAACTTCAGGAATGGGCTGCAGGCGCAGTACTTCAATATACGGCCAACAATGATTTTGCGTTTGCTGCATCATTAACTTGGGCAAGAAATTTCAAATCGGTGTATAAAATCCGTCAACTGCACGTCACTAAGTACATCTCTCATAAGAAGGTACAAAATATAGAAGATATACAGAAAGTGGCGGCTCTTTACAGCACGCAAACGGCGTCACTGGTTTTAATCGTGATTACGTGATCAGCACCGATCAAACAGGATGCGAGTATCGGGTGAACATTCTGTGGTGTCACCGCCAGACACCACACTTGCTAGGTGGTAGCCTTTAAATCGGCCGCGGTCCGTTAGTATACGTCGGACCCGCGTGTCGCCACTATCAGTGATTGCAGACCGAGCGCCGCCACACGGCAGGTCTAGAGACTTCCTAGCACTCGCCCCAATTGTACAGCCGACTTTGCTAGCGATGGTTCACTGACAAAATACTATCTCATTTGCCGAGACGATAGTTGGCATAGCCTTCAGCTACGTCATTTGCTACGACCTAGCAAGGCGCCATTACCAGTTACTATTGATGCTGTAAAACATGTACCGTCAAGAGCGATGTTCACCAATTATGGATTAAAGTCAAGTATTCCAGCAGCTACGTACGTTTTTTGCTAGTCTCATTTCCTTGACCTGTTCCAGACCTCACGGCAGCCTGCGTGAGCTAAAACGCGTGCCTTTCGGCTTCCTCTCATAGTGGGTTGGCTGTCTTGCCAATCCACAACACATTCCACGCACGTTATCGCATTAGGGAGAAAAACGAACCCTTATCGCAGTTGTTAGTACACGGCGCAATATGCTATCACAGCCTCTGGAAAAGTGTTGCCTAAGGTTTTCCTGTGTTTACAAGAAACGAATGTTACATTTGGTCCTCGGGTTATAGAAGAGGGCAATCGTTTAACCGACTCGTTGAAGAATGTTTACATCACCTGCTCCAAATCCGGGAAACTGACGAATGCGATTTACAGAACATTTCTTGCGAATGTTTTAAAACCATACGTTTTTGATAACAAGTTCTGTCTAATATTGGATACCTGGAGTGGCCAAATTAATACAATATATGACACAATGTTTATAGATGGCGAGGATCAGCCGACGTGCACAGTAAAAGTAGTACCGCCAAACTGCACACCTGTGTGCCAGCCGTGTGATGTTTATTTCCATGGCCAGGTTAAAAACTTTATTTCCAGGCTTCAGAATTGCAGTGTGCTTCTGGAAACCCAGCGGAAATTGCACAACAGCACGGATGCAATAACTATTCACAGCATAATTCATAACCAACTTTCAGCACCGATTTTTCAGGCAATGATATCGTATGCTTGGTACGCATCACAATTAATTCCCGAAAAAGACATTTTTAAATGTAAACCAAGTTTGTTTTCCGCCGACTCTTCGGAAGGAACAGTGTAGCTGTCGAAAGATTGCTGCTGGCCGGAGTAGCCGTGCGGTTCTAGGCGCTACAGTCTGGAGCCGAGCCACCGCTACGGTCGCAGATTCGAATCCTGCCTCGGGCATGGATGTGTGTGATGTCCTTAGGTTAGCTAGGTTTAATTAGTTCTAAGTTCTAGGCGACTGATGACCTCAGAAGTGAAGTCGCATAGTGCTCAGAGCCATTTGAACCATTTTTTGAAAGATTGCATTCATTAGATGTTCTTGGTGCCGTGAGTATATTTGTTTCTAATGTTTGTATGACAAGTACACACCAATTAATTGTTCGAAGAAAAGGGAGGACACATAACAGTGACTGGAAGAGCTATTGTAAAGTGACCTGGAGTAACATTTTAATTGTTTACTATCCCAAGAGGTTTGAGAAATTTATTTGCCTACCTTATTATTGTCATTCCTTATTGATTTACTTACCTTATTAACCCTCCTATCGCTATCAATTGGGATATGGAAAAATACAAACGAAAATAAGAACATCCGTTAGATTTCTTCGAGATTTGAACTCGGGTTCTCCGATTCACAGGCAGTTACGTTAGCCGTTGCGCTATAAGTGTTATCGGCGAAATGCGTTTACCCTGTGGGTACAGAAGTGGCAGTTGTAAAAGATTCTTACCTCGATTTCTGGAAAAGTATGCGTTTTCGGACCCCATACGTGATGATGAAAAATGCTCTACTTACAATTCTCTAACGATTCCGCCAATTTTTTCGATTGTGCGTCATAACCTTCAGGGGTGATTTTCTCAAAAACGCGAGGGTGTTGACCCAAAATATCTTAGATTCCTTCGTTTTAGGTTGCACACAAGCGACCTGCCAAATCTGAGCCGAATCGGTTGGCCGTGTCTGAGGCCTTCCCCTTGTCAACATGCTCTGGGCCACTGACAGATGTCACGTGGCTACTCCATACGTCACACATTCAGGCGCTGAAGAGAGCCAGAGGCAGGTTGTTGCGCCTAACATGTTACAAATAAAAATAAAACCGATTCTGCGTCAATATCTTGTTTATTTTGCCGCTGCGCGTTTCGATGGTACACACCGAGATTTTCAGGTGGAGACTTGTGTATTTACGTATCTGGTGGTTGTGAACAGTACAGAAGTCTCTTCACGGTAGCAGACCAGTGCAGGTAGAGACGGTAGACTCGTAAAAAGTCTGAATACTGCTGTCTGATGTATCTCCTCTCCACTGCACATTATGTTTACACTGTTACTTCAAAGACGTTGTACATGTTATAGATACGCTTTTTTACATTAGATAAAAAGATAAATGATTAAATGTTCCTGCATAAAAATGTTTTTGTTTTTCTAAAGAAAGTAAATTGGCTGCACCATAATATGGACATGTGCACATTTCAATTGTTAAATATTAATTTCTTATACATAGAAGTATTACAACAGGTCACACTGAGAGGCACCCACATGCCTTGCTCATACTGTGACATCAAGCAGTCAGGCCTGCAAAATGAGTGGTCTGCCAAGCGAGTGGATCTATTCTTATTTCTTGAGCCACATTAATGATTGATTATGAGCTCTAGTACCCACAATTAAGCTAAAAATTATTCTCCTGTTTGAATATTACGCAACGGAAACGGATAACGCACATCTGACTATTAGTAATTTACACAACTCTGACTGTTCACTACGCTCTGGCAATACCATATTTTCTTTCTTACCCAACGGCTTTGATCAACACGCGGCCATCGCACTGAATGTGAATGGCGCACACATTATAAATTCTGTATACCATGACAACACACTATTCGAAGAACAAGACCACCAATCTTTTTCTTTTCACTATCTTTTTTATTCAGATAAATTCTATTATGATTCACAGATAACCTAAACAAATGGTTCAAATGGCTCTGAGCACTATGGGACTCAACTGCTGTGATCATCAGTCCCCTAGAACTTAGAACTACTTAAACCTAACTAACTTAAGGACATCACACACATCCATGCCCGAGGCAGGATTCGAACCTGCGACCGTAGCAGTCGCACGGTTCCGGACTGCGCGCCTAGAACCGCGAGACCACAGCGGCCGGCAAACGTAAACACACCGTTACATTTTATACTACAATTACACATGAGAAACTCCGCCCAGTGGGCATGGCTTTACATTGGTGATTCTCTATCTTATGGTCTCGTAATTATCTAACGCTACAGTGCTCTTTCTGGAAAGGATGGTGGATCTTTTGCTATATCTCACTCTTCGACTCTCACACCCATCATTGCGAAAACTTCCTCCAGACCGAGCGGTACAAAAAGGAACATGCATAACCCACTGCCTCTGAACCTATCTTGCTGCTCTCCCATGCAAACCACACATACTTGAATTACATGAAATTCATCACACTGCCAACATACAATCCATCACAACGTTAGAATCACTTCATTTTCAGCTTTCCCACTTCAATTAGTATTCATCCAAGTTTCACACGACACTGCCCCACTTCGTAACTTTTCTTTTCTACTACGAACCCTGGAGGATAGATGCACGTCTTCCTGTGCAATGCAAGCCAAGTGGCGTTGCTGGATAGACGGCTGACTCACCTTGCTTCTCTCTGAATAATAGAGTTTGAATCCAGCGTCACACGGAAACATAACACACAAAGTAATACTAAGATCATATTCGTCACACACGCGAGTCCTCAACTGATACCTTGGACGAGCACTTCTCCTTATCCTTTGCCTCATACCCAGATTGAGACTCACACAGTACTCACCACGTGGAAGTGCTCGTCTCTAATTTCAAGTCCTGCACACGCCATTTCTTAAATATTTCCAACTTATAGTACGCACGCAAGTAATTCAGCTTAACTTTAGCACTCGGAAGTGTTTCAACTTAGTACTAGCACTGGCAAGTGTTTCAACTTAGTACTAGCACTGGCAAGTATTTCAACTTAGTACTAGCACTGGCAAGTATTTCAACTTAGTACTAGCACTCGCAAGTATTTCAACTTAGTACTAGCACTCGCAAGTATTTCAACTTAGTACTAGCACTCGCAAGTATTTCAACTTATTGCTACACGTGGTTTCACTGTGACCATTGGTCACTTCCGAAGATTACTATGATCCCCTTAATATTACCTGCCTGTCATTTAATTCTTCCCCCGAAAGTTCCTGAAATAGAGAAATAATTATTCCGAACTACTCTTAAGTATTTCACATGCATACCATTTTCTCCACTCTTTTGTCTTTACGGAGCACACCTAAGACAGGTCTTACCAACACAAGATCCAGCGCCAGAGTGCTGAAAACATGGCCGTTCTTCAGGTCAGCTCGCACCTCTGTCGAGGTGGGGGAGCACCATGTTACTGTATTGGTCAGCCACATTTCAGGTGCTGAAAGCTTAGGTAAATTTCATCTCTTTGGTTCCACCGAAGGTGACCAAAGGACCGTCTCAAAGATGATCATATATTGCACATTCACTATCTGCAGTTAGCAGACAACCATACATTCATTCATTTCGCAGATCTCACCAAACTGGATATAGGGATTTATTTTGTGGGAGTGCACATGTGATCAATTAAATAAATAAATTGCCCTTCTTTCCCACATTGGTATCCGGCTTCGGTGTATCAAGTGAAACTGAGTTATTATTAGAAAAAATATGTTGTTCTGACAAGAATAACGAAGAATGTTGTACCTATTTTCAATGTCGAGCGGCACTGTACCCTTTCAACACATTTGTAAGTTGAGCTTATTGAGAAATGAATGGGAGTGGTTACATTAATTCCTATTCACTGAAACTGTAAATTGCGAGAATGCCTTACGCAGTTTGTCAAAGCTTTTAAGGAAGTTGGTTGAGCCTATTTCACTATTGTCGTTGAATAGATACAGATTTCTAATTCTTTCTACAGAGACATTCTGTGTCCTTTGTTCTGTGTATGTGGTATTTCAAGGTTGCTTCCTATACTGTCAAATAGCTGTCCTGCATCTATTATGTGGGAAGCTATGGCAGATTTGAATGATGTGTTCTTTGAAACTGTTGTGGAAGCTATAGCATTTTTGACGTATTTAATGATCTGGGCATTTACTACATACGCTACTATATATGCCAGAGGACGAAAATTTATATTGACTGGTTTTTAGGTTATGAGGAAGTCTTTGGCAAAATTTGTTGTTTATTTGGAATGAATTTTTTTTTTTTTTTTTTTTTTTTTTTTTTTTTTTTTTTTTTTTTTTTTTTTTTTTTTTTTGTCGCTTGAAGATAGTGACAGTTTTTATGGGATATATTACTCAGGAAGGCAATGCATGTAGTTAATGTATTTTTCTGGTTCTTGATGCTTATTTTCTTTTTCATTTTTTTAACTGAATTTTCTATTAGTGAAGATTTATATCCATTAGCTGCAGCTATTTACTTTATGCTTTTTATTTCATTCTGGAGGGTCTCATCACTCAGTGGGGTTCTTAGAGCTCTATGAATCGTTGAGCGGTACGCTGCTAGTTTGAGGACGTCGGGGTGGCAGAAGGAAGCATGTATGTTTGATGTCTATGATGGTGGTTTCCTGTAAGTTTGGAACACGTATTTGTAATGTTTACAAGCCTGGTGTTGTGAAACACACCCGTGCTCCGCACAACGCTCGTTCAGGACGGGGATTAGCTTCAGCTAGCGTTCTCCGGCACTTCGTTGCTGGTCACCCACCTCCACAACAGTGACGGGGAGGCCTCACTATCTCATGCTAATGAAACACGTCGAAAACTCGAATAAGCAAAGCGCATCATCGCTCGTCTTGCTACAACACTTTTTTTTTTTTTTTTTGTAAGCGACCTCGATCAGTGCAAATTCTATAGTTGAAGATTAGCCGTTGTAAAAAAAATGGATTTATGACATTCTGCTGATGAACTGAATAAAAAATGTAGTTATTAACCGGCTAGCGAAAGGGAAAATATTAAGAGTGATGTTTTCCCCAAAATTTTAAGTCTACCTTGTATACTTCGTGTTCTCATTTTTAATTTTTCATCAATCTTTGTGCTTGACAAACGTGAGGCAAATTATTTCCCCTATTCGGAACTGGTGAGGTCAACAATTATAAACTTTGCCTTTGCGCAATGCGTCATTTAACTGACGGGGAGAGATGCTGCGAGCGTAAATCGCACTATAAAATAAATCTTGTCAAGCCTCGCTCAGCGCTAAGATTCTTCTAACTAGAGGCTGACAATAGAAATCTCCAAGAAAAATCATCTTCCCTGGCGAATTAAAAACTCTTTTTACCGGTGAAGGTCAGAATTACACGTTCAACACATGAACAAAGCATTCTCTCAACAACTGCACAATACCAGATGGCTGCCCAAACCCCTATTAAAACGTGATTGATAACCCATGTCTCCCCCAACAGAAAAACCGATTCATTATAAACAATGATAACAAGATACTTCAGGACCTGACAATCATATACACAGGTATGAAGCACCGTATTAATAGTAGATAGGCACAGTTTTAAAAATGGCAGGAAATGATACTTGACGAAATGTTACCTTTCGCTATGGTTTCTTCTATATGTGAAATAATCATAACCTTCCATTATCAGAACTGTCCGAAACTTGCCGGTCGTTCTTGTGCCTTTCTGTTTCCATCTTTCATCTACAACAGTCGGAAACATCATTGGAGTAATAAAACTAATGCTGTATACAACTTATGGGTAAAGAACATTTAACTACAGAACTAAACACTATATGGGTTTCGGCCTGGAGTAGGGATTCGTATTTGATCCATTTCTTGAGCCCTACTCTCTCGCTCCGTTGGCTGCGCCGGCATCCCATTATTTTGTTTCGATTTTCTTCTCAAAATCCCGAGACTTCTTATTACGCCAGTTGGGTTTCGAATCGTGGCTCATATAGCCACTGCCTCTCTTCCCTATCTTTACGTTTGCGTGCTCGTTGTCGTAGTCATTTTCGTTTTGTTTTCTTTCGTATTTCTCCCTTGAAATACGCTCATCTCACTCATATTCGTCGATGTCAATCAGAATCAGTACCATGAGCGACCGCTTGTGTTAGGTAGGCATCGAGTTGATAAAGAATTATATTAACTCCCCGCTTACGTATGGGTTATCCAAACGCTGGTTTCGCTTTAAAATGTGAAAGTACATCGCGTACGACGTGAAACGTGACACCGCCAGGGCCGGAGCTTTAGGTATGCTTAGATGCACCTTGTGTTCGTCAGCCACCTAGCAGTACACCGCCAGGGCCGGAGCTTTAGGTATGCTTAGATGCACCTTGTGGTCGTCAGCCACCTAGCAGTACACCTTCATTATTTCGGGTTCTAAATCCTTGACAGACTTGCATCTTTAGACAGCCGTTCAAACGTTAGCAGATGCTTCACCGGACAGATGACTTGTCATGAGTCCAGTTGTGCCGTTGACGGGCTAGTGCTTCGGCAGGCTAGATTTGAACTGAGATAACCATGTTTTTACATAAAGCACTCCGCCCACATGGAACATTAAAGGTCTTCTTAATGATAAGAAATGTTTCCCATCGAAAGTTCGGTCTGATCTAGATAGTGGAGAAGAAACCACGGATTCCTCCCTAATTATATCCGACGGAGCTGACCCATTCGACGTTAAGCTATCGCACGTAAAACTAACTTTTCATTTTCATTTCTAATTCGGCTCTCTCCAAATGGTAAAAGTCGTTCCATCACAGACGATCATCTTATCTCTTTCTCTCTCTTTCCATGTCCCAAGTGAAACAAAATCTTCCGATTCCATAATATGAACTGACTGTCGCTTCCGAAATCGTACGCTGCTCTAAACTTTGCACTCTTTGTACAAGGTCTTGTTTGTGTTCTCTATCTTTTTAACTTTCTTAGCGAGGAAAGAGTTAACATCCTCCAGTTTCTTTGTGTTATTTTCAGCCTGGCAAAGCCTACTCCACTCTGAATCGTTTTATTGACATCCTCTATACGTTTATTAATGATTTAGGATGTGAGACCTATCTCATTCAACTTCTTCGAAAAATTTTTTTCACCATTATTGCCTTCTTCCTATTCCCATCTGCTTCCTTCCTATCGGCTTCCACATTTTCCAATATCATCTTCGTATCGGCTTCTATTTTTTTTTCTATTGGCGTCTGCTTTTTATACCGGCTTCTGCATTTTCCAGCACAGTTCTAACCCATGGTGGCATGGACAGACTAGGTGCCACATTGATTTCTCTTTCGTTTGACTGACTGCCGCTACTTGTTTCACAGACCCTCACATTCTCCTGGGTTTCAGGCACATTTTCTTTTTCAACTAATTCCAACACGGGAGATGCTTCAAAATTAGTGCCGAATTCTAACGGATTCTCGTCCAGCGTGATGCTTCTCATTTCACACGAACGAGCTATATTGGCGATTCCGTAATTCATTGAAGAATGAACTGGTCTTTCGCTTACTAAATATCTGCGGAGAAACAATAGAATCCGCAAACAAAAAAGGATGTAAACATATATGAAGTCGCCACACGCTGAATAGCCATTCATCAAATGTGACGTAAAACGACATCCATCTTAAAACACCCCCAACATACACAAATAACTATAACTAAAGCTGCCATTACTGAAAATTGCAGTTAAGAAATGCGGTAATTGCAAAGTGGTTACTACAACTCATTCTATAGGCTTGCGCCATTCTGACTGCGTCTAAATTGACAAACCAAACTAGAGAATTCTGGATCAGTGTCGACATGTAATGTAGGGCTCGAGCGTATTCTTCGTTGTGGTTCGTATGATTAAAAAACAATGGCTCTGAGCACTATGGGACTTAACATCTGAGGTCATCAGTCACCTAGACTTAGAACTACTTAAACCTATCTAACCTAAGGACATCACACACATCCATGCCCGAGGCAGGATTCGAACCTGCGACCGTAGCAGCCACGTGGTTCCGGACAGAAGCGCCTAGAACCGGTCGACCATATCTGCCGGCTTCGTGTGAGTAGACTGGGGTTTGGCAGCAGTGAGTGCAGGCTCCTTGCCACATCAGCGAACTCTGATTTGAATTAACTCTACAAGCTGTTCTACATCTTGTAGGTTTACAACACCACAGAATGACATTGGCAATGATAATCACTCACGCTGCTCAGTGTAGGTGGAAGTGAAGTTTAATTACAGAAATAAACTTAAAAATCTTTAAAAAACGACCCAAACTTCACTTGATGATCAAAAATATTCCTAATAATGGTACATGTTTTACACCAGAATGCCGAGTGCGCAGTTCAGTCATATAGAACCGACTGAGA
The DNA here is from genome assembly GCF_021461395.2 of Schistocerca americana. NCBI lineage: Eukaryota > Metazoa > Arthropoda > Insecta > Orthoptera > Acrididae > Schistocerca > Schistocerca americana. The sequence continues at coordinate 538,921,556 of NC_060130.1, forward strand.
ACTTATTAAAAGAGAAACTGTCGCCTCATCAGATAGTTGTAGGTCAAAAAACAATATTCTTTAAAATTAACCACTAATGTATTTAGCTTTAAAAAATGACACAAACATCCAGGTAAAAAACTAACTGAACTTTGTGTTCTGCCTTACGGCAGGTCTTGTCGTGGGGGAAACCTCGTCAGAGAGATCCACCGCATGAGAGTCTAGTGAAGTGATTCCAATGGTGGTTTCCCGTTGCCTTCCACTGGTGATGATGAAATGATAGTGAGGACAGCACAACACACAGTCCCTGAACGGCGAAAATCTCTGACCCAGCCGGCAATCGAACTCGGGCCCCTTGACGTGTCAGACCGCCGCGCTGACCACGTTTCTCTTTTCTTTTTTCATTTTGTTCGTTGTTGGTCGTTGTGTTTGGTCGTTGAGGACGTCACATGACATCCGATCAGGTTCGTTTGTTGATCCTTCCACTCAGTTTTTTATTACAGAGGCCAACCAGCTCTCTGACCGAACACGCTGAGCTACAGTGCCAGCAACCACTCAGCTATCGCGGCGGACATCCAGGTAAACTAAAAAGATAATTCACGATGTCAAGGGAAAAATTACTGAGGGCGGAATTACGAACAGAATTACATTTATCAGTTGTGAGACGAAATTCCTCTTTTTTGAAAGGGCAGTGTAAATACTGAAGGCACCGGAATGCTATGTGGAAGACCGTTACTCAACAAACAAATGACTTTTAAAAAGTCTGAGCAGCTCTCAAATGCCATAATACTGGAGGAGATCCAATCATAGTATCTTACAAAAATTTCCTATAAAGAAAAGGAAACTCACGTTGTGTAATAAAGAAGAGGAAAAGCAGGGCAAATGCTAACCGCGACGCTTGAACAAAACTGCGAAATAAGCTCCAAGCTGGGCCGGAAACGTCTCGGTATCTCCGCGAAGAAACGTCACCCCTGCGGTCCTGAACGGTGAACACTAAATGTTCGTTGAACAGTTGCCAGAGCACGCCAGAAAAGAGGTGCTATGCGCATGCGCAGCTAAAGGTACTATTTCACTGCGACAGCCGGCAGTTGACTACTCTTCTTAGGGAAAGCAACAGACCCTATGTCGCTGTAACTCCTTCGCAGTCAACGATCGTGACGTTATGGCGACTGCCAGTTGTGTGACAACTGCAAGAGGCTACAACGCACAATGTCGAAGAAAGGTTTTCAGAATGACGGCGACGGCGACTACCAGTTAGTGGAGTATGTGAGTAGATACCCTGTACTGTATGATCATAAGCATATAGGTTTCAGGAATTTGATGGCAAAGGATAAGGCATGGAAGAAGATAAGAGAAGCTAAGACAAAAGATAGTAAGATTGTTTACATATAAATATCATTTATTTATGTTTTTCCTACTGTGATACGTAATTTTACAACACTGAAACTTTCTTTTTGTTGCCAAACAACTACAACTGTAGTAACTGTGAGTGGTAGGATAGTTATTTCCTTTATTTGAGCCTTGATTCTTTCCTATTTGTATTTTCACATAAGTAATACTTGAATGTATCTCGTACCTGAAATCCTTCAGCTTGCTTTCCAGGCAACGGAGTCAGGCTTTGTGGTAAACTCCCGACATGGTCTAGTCCATAAAAGGGTCGCCCCTTTTTTCTCTAAATAGGTATCACTGAAAAGATTGTGTAGCAACAAGCTGTAATGAGTTTATCAAATGTTTTAGGTTGTAGATTTACATTTGCGCTCCCGAAATCCCTGACACCGAAGTCCAAAAGCATTTGCAGAAACACGGCGCGCTCGTGACAGTTTATAGTTGAAAGTCACTTTTGATTTATCTTGCTGGACAGCCTAGCGAGTGTAAGGCTTGAGGACAGTCACGTCGCCAACTATAGTTAATAGCATCTTGATTTAAGTCAACGGAAACTCTTCATCTGCTGGAAATACGTCTCCATTCATTATCCTTTTCCTCACTGCCGTCGTATTAGATATGCCACCGTCGCCCGCCTTCCCATACGAACCAAAGTCTATCGCAACTAATTTACAGTATGCCCCAACCAATGCCAGAAATACTAAGGAGACGTAACCTTTGTAATTCCAGAAAAGAAAACCACATTTTCCAAGACATTGTACCCTTATTTGTTTCCCATCAATAGCAACACGACAGTTTGCGAAACCGCAAAGAGTACAAAATTCTTTCGAACTTTTCCGGGAAGACACTCGAGATAGAGGCGGCAGAAAGATAGGTACCAAGTGTCTGCACAAAGCTAATGTTTCACGAACTATGATGCTCACGTCTCTTGTTGATATCCGGAAATCATACCCAAACGAGACGAAACTCTCTCTTATACCCGTAGCTAGAAACTTGTAACTCAAACCACGATTATCATTAATGCATGAAACATGTCCGCCTCTCGTGGTCACGCAGTAGCGTTCTCGCTTTCCGAGCACGGTGTCCCGGATTCGATTCCCGGCGGGTTCAGGGATTTTGAACTGCCCCGACATGACTGGGTGTTGTGTCATCTCCATCATTATTCATCCCCATTACGGTCGGAGGAAGGCAACGGCTAACCACCTCCATTAGGACCTTACCTAGTACGGTGGTGCGGGTCTCCCGCATCGTTCCCCTACGCTCTATAAAGAAGCATGGGACTTATTTCATTTCCACATGAAACATAAAAAATGTAATAGTTACACAACTAAAAAGGGCCGTGCGGGATTAGCCGAGCGGCGGAGGCGCTGCAGTCATGGGTTGTGCGGTTGGTCCCGGCGGAGGTTCGAGTCCTCCCTCGGGTATGGGTGTGTGTGTTTGTCCTTAGGATAATTAAGGTTAAGTAGTGTGTAAGCTTAGGGACTGATGACCTTAGCAGTTAAGTCCCATAAGATTTCACACACATTTGAAAATTTTGAACTAAAAGGTATTTTTCTTTTTTAGGTAACAAGTGTAGGAAGAGGTGGAAAGACATCAGACGTAACTACTGGAAAGCAGTCAGAAAAGGGGAATTGCACACAGGTTCTGCAGCACCAAGTTCATCAGACATGGGCGTTGTTAACAGACTAAGTTATCTGAGAGATGATGAAAGGCAGCAGTCCTCTTTTTGTAGTGTTCCGCTGCAGGACTCGACAAATGTTAAAGGACTGCCACCTGACGAAGACGTACAAAATACTGATGAAACTGGGCGTGACGCTCTACAAGCCATTGCTTCCTTGTACTCTAGTAACACACCTAGTGCCAGCTGTTCCTGCCGGCCGGTGTGACCGAGCGGTTCTAGGTGCTTCTGCCTGGAACTCGCGGCCGCTACGGTCGCAGGTTCGAATCCTCCCTCGGGCACGGATGTGTGTAATGTCCATAGGCTAGTTAAGTTAAAGTAGTTCTAAGTTCTAGGGGACTGATGACCTCAGATGTTAAGACCCATAGTGCTCAGAGTCATTTGAACCATCTGTTTCTTCTCAGTTCGCAGATCGAGGAAAACTTACTGGCATTCAGTCAACAAAAGGGGCCAACAACGGTTGGAAATGCGGCAGCCCCAAGATGATGATGGGCTATATATGAGAAGCATCGCAGCGTCCATTAGGGAACTGCCACGTCACCTCATTAATAAAGCGAAAATTGACATTTTAAGCTACGTTACAGAACTTGAATATTCTTCGGAATCATCTCCTGTGCCGCCAGCTGTCACCATCATTTCTTCCAGCTCTTCTTCACTTCCGTCTCCGCTCGAATGAACTTCACAACCATTAGATGTTTCGTCGGTTGGAGACTATGGGTACCCTTTCACCCCATAACAAAAGCCGAACCACAGGCAGGTGATACTACTACTACTTTTGAAAATTACTCATAATAATGTAAACACAATGTAAAGATAACTTAAAAACAAAAAACAACAAACAACAACAAGCACTGGGTCATTTCCATGTAAATCTACTATCTTCATATGATTTTACCTTACTTCATAGAAATGCAGTACTGGCCATTTAAAATCGATGTTGATGATTACGTATGTTTTTATACAGGTACTTACCGTAAAGCCACTGCCATTTTTTCATCACCGTCTGTTGGAGTTGGCACTGGACTGCTATATTTTCTTTCACCAAGCTTTAAACAAAATCGAACTGAGATGAATTAAGCCTAAAAGAAATCCTGAACCTCTTTTCATAGTTTTGCAAGAGGCCGGTTACAAAGTTACCATAAATTCCTTCACTTTTCCGTGTTTGGTAAGATCGTGTAAGCATCACCATAATTTCGTCTTCCTCTTCTGCCACGTTCTCCAAAAAAGTCTCGTACAGCTCCCTTTTACAGAGGCAACACAATGAGTGGCGTGGCCGCCGCAGTGGGCAGTTTCAATGAAATACACAGGCAGTGATGGTCGGCAGTTAACGGCTGGCAGTTACTACCGACCGCTAGGGAGGGCACTCACAGCAAAACAGCACCTTAACATAACGTAGGAAGCGCATGCTGGATATTTGTTCTGCTCATACGTTTTTCGTCGCATTTTTGTTTGGAATTTCCTGCGTACTGAATTTCAAGTGACCATGTGTAGCACCGCAACATGTTTTTCAGAGGGTACATATGGAGCTCTTATACTTGGCGCAGTTGTTTTATCATATCCTGTCCACATAAGGAATAAGTTACAAATAAGGAAGCAGTTCTTGTCATAATATTCATTTCAAAACTAGATTCTACAACTCTAAGTACCCTAATATTTTGCTATGAGATGACTTCAACACTTATTTTTTTATTCGTACTGTGCAATACCGATTTGTAGCATTTCAAATTACGTTTCCATCTTCAAAGCACTACGAAAAACTAGTAGAGAAGAACACAAAAATTTTGCAGAAATAAAAAACAACAGTTGCTTGTATATACCAAAACGAAGGATAATAAGTTATCTCATGACTATTTTAAAACGTATAAATAATTAAGTGTTAACTGTGAAGCCAAGGAACTCTGCAACTGGCAGTTTGTATTCTACTCTAAGAATAAGTCTAAAGCCGTGTGGATAGTTAACAATGATAAAACACGGTGTGCTGCCAGTCTGTAATCTACGAAATAACGACATCCTGTAAATTTAAAACGTAAACAACACAAATTAAGAAATAACGTCAAGCCTAGAGGAGGCAACAGACAGGTGTCAAAACATGTCTTGTGATCAAAAAAACATCGTGTTTCACGGAAGATAGATTTGTAAAATTCTGGTAATACTGTCAATATATTTGAAGCAAAATATTTTATTCAATACTACTGAAAAAATAAGCCTGCTTAGTTGCCTTCAAGTGGACATTGCATGGATACACTTGACTTGCATTTTGATATGAAAGGCTACAGGTCACAGGTATTTTACGTCCTGACAGCAGTCACTGTAATTTGTCAGCCTTCCACTTGCCTACCTGGACATGTGTCTGCTAAATTGATCCCACCCTCAGCATTTAATGAAATGGTGGCCCTGTCACTGTTGTAGACAATCATTGATGGGTCATTAATACATCAACATGGGATTAATCTTTTATAAAAAATTACGGCAGAAGTTTATTGATCATAAAATGGGACAACACAACAAGTTAAGCGAGATAACAAATAAATCGTGAAATGTTGACAACATGAATAGATGCAACAAACAATTAGCACTCCACATGGTGGCTACTGGTTGGCAAACACAAAGATCTGTCAAAAACATAGATAACGCAATCTGAAATTATGTAACGATTAATAGACTTTGATGGATTTATTCTACACAGAAGTTATACTACGTTGGTGCAGCTGAGAACAAGTAGAAAAACTGATTCTGTGGCCGGCCGAGGTGGCCGAGCCGTTCTAGGCGCTACAGTCTGGAACCGCGCGACTGCTACGGTCGTAGGTTCGAATCCTGCCTCGGGCATGGATGTGTGTGATGTCCTTAGGTTAGTTAGGTTTAAGTAGTTCTAAGTTCTATGGGACTGATGACCTCAGAAGTTAAGTCCCGTAGTGCTCAGAGCCGTTTGAACCATTTTTTCCGTAAGACCATGTTTCTCCACTCTTCCCTTTCCATCAAACCTCAGTAAACTCCCCAAAAGCACTTACGCCACTGCCCCCACAAGGGTCTGTGGCAATCACAAGACTCTACCGACACCATATCCCCCGTCTAGGTCATCTGCTCTGCTGACCAGCCAATCCTAGTCGAAGTTAATAGTATTCTTTTCTTTTCTGGAGAAGGAGCCAATCCCTGACTCGTAAATTCCTGTGCACGAAGGAGACGTTATGTTCGTGCCTTGTTTTCCCCACAACTACTTTAGGTAGCGTGTTTTGAGTTTCTGTTTAGGCCTGAAGTAAACAACACATTTATCCCAGAGGTCATTATCTGGACGGGCCGAATGTTACAGCATGTCCGACCAGGGGCCTTGTCTAAACTGGGAGAAGTGCTTTTGTGTCCCAACAGATACCATTTCAGAGCCACCATAAATGTTGCATTCCATTCTAAAATTCTTCTGATCACCTGAGGCTTCCCAAAAAAACTCGATAGGCAGAGGGACAACACGACCTGACGACTTCCTCAATCGCCTGACTCGTCCTCTCTCAATATTTACCTATTTTCATACCAGTACAAGATCTTACATTATGTCATAAAAAAAACTGCGCAGCCGCTCCCGCCGGAGGTTCGAGTCCTCCCTCAGGCATGGGTGTGTATGTGTTGTTCTTAGCATAAGTTAGTTTAAGTAGTGTGTAAGTCTAGGGACCGATGGCCTCATCAGTTTGGTCCCATAGGAATTCACACATTTGAACATTTTTGTTATAAAAGAAGAAACAGGACATCAGTGAATACTCCAAGAGCAATGGAATTTAGTAAACCGTATTAAAACGCATAACTTGGCTTAAAGTGAACATTCGTAGGTTCACGTTCACACTAAATTACATGATATTAAGTTTTTCAATGCGGTTTTCAGGGTGCCAGTTTCCTTGGAGTACCAGTACTGTATTATCTTCTGATTCTTTATTATGGCGTAATGCCATGTGTGTCAGAAAATGAACATGCGCACTTGAAATCGAGCAAACAATTGAAACTAGCCATAGTGCGGAATGAAACACTTTGTTTCAAATTAATTGACTGCCTCTTTGGAAAACATTAATTAAAGCTGAATTTCTTTCGCAAACCGAAAAAAAACTTCATTGTTCTGCAAGACGATTAATGTTTGATGGCTAATAGTGTGACAATAAAATCAGAAACTGAAACTAATAACGTATTTTAGTCCTCTGAGTATGTGATTGTATTTTAATTCAATTGACTGCTCCCTGACACAGAAATCCGTTTTGTTTTCATTTGACGTGAGTGTTTTAAACAAAGAGGAAACAGTAAAATGACGAAACGTAAACACTGGTCATATGGAAACTATCTCCGCCCCAGCCAACTCAGAATGCTCTGCGCGTCCTGGAGTCCGGCAGCTTGGGCGCGCCAGAAAAATTTTTCTGGGTTGCATCTGGCTGCCTGCTACTACTGCTCATACAGCTAACAGCCACACTTAAAGTAACCCGAAGCGGGAAAGGCGCTGCTCATACGCAACTTCTGCTCTACACGCTGGAAACTGCTCAAGTGAACCTGGAGTGTATCCTCCTGGCTATCTTCCACCCTGTTCCTAAACGCCACCCGTTGGAGGGGAGGATGCCCGAGTTTTCTCGCCGTCACAACAGATACTTTCTCCGAACTTTCTAAAATTCAGCGACGCCCACAGAATTTTCCCCACGAGTACTTTTACCTCTGCAAACTGACTACAATTTGGCACTGGACGGGCTCTCACGCAACTCATTTCCCATGCAGTGTATGGTAAAAGTGGCTATAGCTCGTTATCTGCATATGCTTCTAGGTAAGCCCGTGGCCATATCTAACTACTCCTCCAAGGACCTCTCGTTCGTGAGTTCTGTGGTGATTTTCTATTTGATTTACGATTTAGATGACATCAACATGTTGTTCTCTGGGGCATTAGATGTATATATTCTGCATCTCTCGAAATTATCAGGGCTTGAATATAGATTCTCACGGGAAGAATTATGCTTATTAAAAAACACACACACATTATATATATATATATATATATATATATATATATATATATATATATATATATATACACAAAAGCGCGCGCTTTCAGACTGTTACACTTGTAAACACTTCCCTAATGTTCAGCAATAGTTATTTATTTAATCTCGAATAAATTTTCGGTTTCTTAGGCAGTTGTAAGGCGACAACTGAATGATGCAACCAGAGATAAAATGACGTCCATCTCACAGAGATTTAAGCAATACCCCTACAGTGTGTTCACGAGGAAACGTATCGCTTTTTTGTATATCGTGCTTATCTTGAAATTATCGGGGCTTGAATACCACTACGTACAGGAGTAGTCTATGCGTTTAAACACACGCCGAATGGTGATTAAATAAATATCAGTTGCAGGGACGTCAAAAATATTTCTTTTTATAGCAAAGCAGTTGTTTAGTTCCACAGAAACAACATGGAACAGCAAGTTAAAACCTATGAATTAAAGGCTATTGGGAGAGTTAACACTAATTCACGAATTTGGACACTCATTCGAAAACATAAAAACAAATTTTGAGATACTCCACAAAAACTGAAGTGATGGAATATAATTTATCTCCATGAAGTGTTAGAAATATTTGTAAACAGTATAGAAATGAACATAAAACTATGAATGAAAATATTACCTAAAAGGGACTCTACAGCAGAACTTCTACAACAGCACCTCCACTAAATGAATACTGTGACGTTCATAGAACAGCCTCTAGAAAGAGTACCACCTCTCCTGTCAGGCCATAGCTTGTAATAAGCCTTTGGTTCACAGCTTTTAAGTTATCTACACACATTTTTCATTCCAGTGTACAGGGAATGGCTGAGGGTACTCAGTTGCAAATTTGGTCATTCGCTTTCCTCTTCCAGGCGTGAGTACAGTGTGGAAAAAAATGGCTGTCTGCATAACCCCATTCTCGGCAACCCTACACGATATACACAACAGCAGCAGTGTAAGGTTATCCAATAAGGCTTCCCGAGAACTACGTCACCTTTGATCCAATTGTCATCTTCAAGTTTGCTGTTCAATGATAAACTTTGTGTGGGCTATAATAGCTCGTTACTATCATGCAGACGTGCTTTTTAAATTTCATGATAACGTCCTGTTTTACCTATATACGAGAGCGTGTTGGAAAGTAATATATCCGATTTTTTATGCGAAAAATCTTAAAGCCTTTTAAATAAAATCATTGTTGTTAACATTCTACATCCTTATTCTGCATGTTTACATGTTTGCAGCCCTCTGCAGCTAGAGGCCTCTGAATTGTAGCGTGTAGCATGGGTAACATGACAGTGCGTAACCCAGTTATGATGGTGTGTAAGAAACAGCTGAGACTTTTTCCACATATGGAGCATTGCTTCAGTATGACAATGCCAGACCGCACACGAGCGCTGCGACATCTGCAACAAACCAACGCCTTGCGCTCACTGTCATCTATCATTCTCAATGCAGTCCCGACTTGAACACATCTGATTTTCATTTGTTTCCAGAATTTAAAGAGAACCTTCCAGGGCTTCACTTTGATGGTAGTGAAGAGATGCAAGCAGAAGTGGGGTTGTGACTCCGTCAACAAAGTCAAGCATTCTACTGTGACGTTATCAACAAACTGGTCTCTCGTTGGGAAAAGTGTTTTCGTCTTCAGGGTGACTATGTTCAGAAATAAATATGTAGTAATGAAAAATAAAGACGTAGAATGTTTTAATAACGTTTGTTTTATTTAAAAAGCTGTAAGATTTCTCACATACAAGACTTGGAGGCATTATTTTCCAGCAAGCATTCGTACGTACGTGTATAGGGTGTTTCACGCTCCCAGTGGTTTTAGGGAGGCCTTAGTAGATAAAGTTTCGATAAGGAACGCATTTCCGGAAACGTAAGGTTTGAATACAAAATAAATTTGAAGATCGGGTCGGTTTCAGCTCTCCCACTTCACGGTACGCACACGAACTGATCAGATGGCGCCGTCTTCAGTCCCCTGACGTAATGCGCCCTCAATTTACAATCAATGCTTCAGCGTTCTGCTCACTTGCAATCTGTCGTAAAGCAGCTAGAATGTCAGATATATATATATCACCGGCCATTTGACCATCTTCGCCGGCCGGTGTGGCCGTGCGGTTAAAGGCGCTTCAGTCTGGAACCGCGTGACCGCTAAGGTCGCAGGTTCGAATCCTACCTCGGGCATGGATGTGTGTGATGTCCTTAGGTTAGTTAGGTGTAAGTAGTTCTAAGTTCTAGGGGACTGATGACCACAGCAGTTAAGTCCCATAGTGCTCAGAGCCATTTGAAGATTTTTTCGACCATCTTCTTCTGTGCGGATGCACAAACAGTGCCCGAACTCTTACGGGAATCGGCAAAAAGCCGAGAGTAATGAGTGTAATGGGCAGGGCACTATGAATATAGTGCGGGACAATAAGTTGAGAAGGTGGGTCTCACGGGAGGCGTGCCAGAGATAAGTCCCCGCACTATCCTCTGTGTCATTGGTGTCTCAGATGGATAGAGCGTCTGCCATGTAAGCAGGAGATCTCGGTTTCGAGTCCCGGTCTGGGCACAGATTTTCAACTGTCCCCGTTGACATATATCAACGCCTGTATGCAGCTAGGGGTATTCATTTCATTGTAATTTCAGAGATGTTGATAATTCACGGTGCAGGTGGACGTCTGGTAGAGCTGCACAAAGCTTGTATGGAAGAAGTTTTCCAGATCGCATCAGGCGGTCACACACCATTTTCGTCCAACTACGACTATGGCTGCGAAAAATTGTTAAGTTCGCAACTAGGAGTGTTGACTATGGTGCTGCACGGATGCGCCACAGTCTCGACTTTGAAGAGGCTCGTCCTTCGTCACGCGCAAGGAAACCTGACGACGAGTACCCGAAACATGGCTCGTCCCCAAGCGAGCGTCAATGTCACTCTTACCGCCGACAGAACGAGCGTGCATGCATTCCGGGAGCTTTTCCCCTGCGTGTAAATTTCTGTAGATAATTTCTACATCACTTTGTCAGCATGTTATCATTTCGAAGCCGTATTTCTTTTACGGATTAGCTTACTTCAGCAGAGAGGCTGTTTTGAAACGCTGAAGTCGCATTTGGGATCACGAAAACCCTCATGGCGCAATCCTCGTTGATCTTAACAACGTTAATGTATCAATTTTAGATTGTGGTTTCATTGGGCCATATTTTTTTCCTTACCTCCTAAGTGGTCCCCGATACTCAACATTCTTGCAAGAGGTACTGGTGGAGTTACTCTAAGATTTGCCACTCACACCCCGACATTTAATGTCGTTCCAAAGTGATGGCGTACCCGCGCATTTTGCAAGTGACGCCTGCAAACATCTCAACCTAAAATACGGTGAAGGCGGATAAGTCAAGCCGCACCAACTCCTTGGTCACCATGGGCGCCACTTGCCTTTTTCTTGCAGGTTCAGATGAAGAGTCATGTGTTTCCAAGTCCTGTCCAGTCGAAAAAATATCTCCTTGCATGAATTCCGGCGGCAGCAGAAATTATTCAGCACATACCAGGGTTTGTGGGCGCTTAGTATGAAAGTATGCGTCACAGGTACCTTTTTTGCGACGAACAGAAGATAACCACGTGGATGAACTCTTGTATAACACACAGATCAGAGCTCATTTGTACTGTGAAACGGGAGATTTGAAAGTAATGCGACATTTACAATTATTTTACATCCGTAGAGTGAATTTCTGGACATATGTTCATTATAAAAACTTTATCTAGTAATTCCCCCCTACAACCTCTAGAAGCCTGGAATAGGATTTGTGCCCCAAGTTAACTCTGGATTTTGTGACAGACAACAGTTTTGTGTGCCGCAAGGGAACTTTTCTTTCGTATTTTATAAAACCTTAAATCGTGCGTAGTACGTCTCTGTAGCTCTGCGGTCACCGTGGTGGATTGCCAAGGTAAGGCACCCGCGTTCGTTTCCCGGCGGCGCCGGATATTTCTCCCCTCCAGAACTGGTTGGTTTGTTGTCCTTACGCTCGTATGGTCGTAACTGACAGTCCACTAGTGAAATGTCTAAATGCGCAAGTCCCAAAAGCCAATAAATCGAAAAAAAAGATCCTGCCTAAGAACATTTCTATTCCTTGTTATTAAATTACGGTCGCAGTGGACTTGACAGACTCTCTCTCTCTCTCTCTCTCTCTCTCTCTCTCTCTCTCTCTCTCTACCTACCTATTTATCTGCGAAATGCGTACTATTTCATCCTCAGCAGAATATATCATAGTCACCCACTTCTGAAGGCGTGATCTCGAGAAGTGTAGGAATTCTAGTGATACTTTGTACGCTCGTTAAGCACAAGAGTTCAGTCGGTTTCATAGCTCAACATGATGATTTCGATTTATGTTCTCTGCTATAGTCCTAAATTACACCAGGTAATGGCCAATACGGTATGTTCGATAAAGATGACAGACTAAGCTGATGCTGAGACTGTGCACAGGATGCTCGTTTCTTCTCTTTCTGCTTCTTCATTCCCTTGTTGGTGTTTCTGATTATGCTAAGTCTGAACATGATGGACATCGGCAATAGGTATGATAGTTTCGGAACATACCACTAAAAAAATAACAGTCAGATTTGCTAGGAGTCACAGCAAATTTGACAACTGTGCACAACTTTAACTCAGTACTAAAAGAAAATGCATGACAGATTGTTGGTGACACGTTAGGGAGTCTCCATTAGAAGAGAAGCGCAGAGCAGCTGATAATGGGAACATTTCTGTAGCTTCTTCCCCAGAACATAAATGGCTCTGAGCACTATGGGACTTAACATCTGAGGTCATCAGTCCCCTAGAACTTAGAACTACTTAAACCTAACCAACCTAAGGACATCACACACATCCATGCCCGAGGCAGGATTCGAACCTGAGACCGTTGCGGTCACGCGGTTCCAAACTGAAGCGCCTAGAACCGCACGGCCACTCCGTCCGGCCGCCAGAACATAGACAAGTAGTGTAAAAAGTGCTACATCTTCAGAAAGTAGCCTGTTTATATAGAATACAAAAGGTTTTCTGCGTAACAGGTTGTACCTTACGTAGTGAGACACAGGAGAACCTACTCCGGATCACACACACGTACAAGACGAGCGATCGTCGCTCCCATACGTCAACGAGCCTGATTTTTAGTCAGCTTTCTACACTCGCCTAGGCATATACAGAATCAAATTGCGTCTCGGAATCACAATGTATAAACAGCTGACGTACTAATGCACTTATAAGAAAGTGCAGCACGATTCTCTGTCGGCGTGAAGTTATTCTCTCCCCCTTCGGCATAACTGATCGTTGCGACGACAGTGAGGAGTCAGACCACAAAACTACAAAAAGTAGTTCACAAAGAATTTCTCATCATTAGCAGGGCCTTCCTCCGTGTGCAAGCTCTGAAGAAGAAAAAGATAACCTAAGTAAACACCCCCAGCGGCGAGACACTATCAAGAAAGATAAGCTGCGAAGGACGAGGCGAGAGCGGCATAAAAGGTCTACAGCAACTCATTATTTTGTGGGCAGCCACAAGTTGAATGGCATTGGAGAACTCTAAGACGAATTCGAAAGCAAATTTCTGTCTGCAGATTCATCAAAGAACGCCAAGACGTTTTCACCGGTAAGAAGTCAATCAGCTGGGCGAAATTATATGTGCTGTTACTAATGGAGAAAAATTGTACCACTACAACATGTAGCACAGCGAATGAAATTCTGCATTCTGCTGCTTATTAAATTATGTCGCATATGACAACCGTATTACACTTACTTTGTTTAGGCTACAACGAATGCGAATGTTGAAGATGCAGTTATTTTTATCTGTATAACTGAAAAAAAATCAGTTTTCAGAGTCAAGCAAGCCACATAATCCCGACGAATTCCCTTTTATACACAGCGTTTCAAAAAAAATTTTTGATTTCGTAAGGCTGTACCTTCAACAAGATTATATCTTTTACATGAATGCCCATACAACTTTGTGGTAAATCTTGTGTTTACGTTGAGGATCATTGTTTCCTTTACCATTCACAAATGTTCGCTGTGCCGTCTGACGCACAACAGTCTTACAAACGATAATCAAACTCGTTCCATACTTTTATGAGCACGTCTGGATTTCTTGAGGAACAGCAGTTGCTATGTGGACTAGAAGTCCCCGAAACGTTATTGTAACGGGTGGCACATACACGGGGTCTTTCAAAACCCATCCTCCTCCCCCCTAAAAAAGAAAAAAAGCCTTTTCGTGAGATCAAGTTGACTAAGCGGCCAATTGTGCAATGCACTATCCGCACGCCCCTAACGCTGTAGGTAATACAGTGCCATACCCTCTAGGAAAATCACATTTTTTAAAAAAATTTCGGAACAGGTCTCTGCGGCACTATTTATTTAGTCGCAATGATACAAGTTACACGATGAGCTCGTTTCTGCGTTTTGCTATTATCAAGCGTACCTCTGAAGATGGTATAAGAGGTATAATACTGTTCCTTACGTCTGTGTTAGTCCATGTCTATGTATGGCACGTCATGCTTACGTCTTAGCTGGCAAGACGTTGTCCATATTGCAGCTTTGATCGTAAATTAGGTTGCCTTCTTTCCTATGTTTTGATCAGAGGTAAAATTATTTTTGACAGCCTCTTCTCCAGCGATGTCATATGTTTACAATGGAATTTCTGTTTCGCTGGAAGTCAGTGATTACGCTCAAATTTTCAGAGAGAGTTTTTGTGGCTCTGTTTTTTGTATTTATAGTGGTGATTTACCCTCTGTCTTTTATAATGTAAATAAAATTTTCAAAATACTTTATGTTTAATATATGTTTGCCCGTTAAGAACGTCTACTGAATATTTCTCTGTATGAGCGTAAATTTCCATTTCCTCCAAAATGTTCACTGTATGTCCTTTGGGTACTTTGTGTAGAATTTCTGGGCGCTTTCAATATTTTCTGCCTTATGTTTTTGTCTTTCTAAGTGCAAAAAAATCTGGACTGGTTGCTTTCGCAGTTTTGTGTACGTTCTTTAAACATAATTCCGAAATTCCTACTTGTTTATCGGATATAAAACTTATTGAAGACAACTAAAATAAAAAACACGATCAATAAAAAATAATATTCCCACTTTTTCACATCCAGGCGTCTACAAACGTTCTTGTGAGGGCTGTAATAAATTTTATATCGGGCAAAGAGGTAGGAATTTCGGAATTAGATTTAAAGAACATACACTAAACTGTGAAAGCAACCAATCCAAATTTTAATTGCTTTTTAAAAGCCAAAAACATAAGGCAGAAAATATTGAAAATACCATAAAAATTCTACACCAAGAACCTAAAGGACATACAATCATCATTTTGGAGGAAATGGAAATTTACACTCGCAAAGAAAAATACCCAGAAGACGTATTTAACGAACCAATAGATTTTAAACATATAAAAAATACCCTGAAAATTTTATTAACGTTATAAAAGGTAAAGGGCCAATTTTCACGATAAACATAGAACAGAACGTTCATCATTTATACAAATCACAAATGGCTCAAATGGCTCTGAGCGCTATGGGACTTAACAGCTGTGGTCATCAGTCCCCTAGAACTTAGAACTACTTAAACCTAACTAACCAAAGGACATCACACACATCCATGCCCAAGGCAGGATTCGAACCTGCGACCGTAGCAGTCGCAGGGTTCCGCACTGCGCGACTAGAACCGCGAGACCACCGCGGCCGGCGTACAAATCACAACACACTTTCTCTGAGAAATTAAACGTAATCACCGACTTCCTGCGAAATAGGAATTCCACTGTAAGCATATTGCATCGCTTGAGCTGGAACGTCTAAAAAGCTGTCCAAAATAATTTTACCGTGATTACGCAAATAAAAGTCGTAACGAACAATATTACATCCACTACACCACCTCCACAGGTACGCTTAATATAAAGATACCGAAACGAGCTAGTCGTGTAACTTGTATCAGAGAGAATGAATTAATAGATAAATAGGAAACAGAAACCTGTACCAAGAAAAAAAAAATATTTGTCATTCTTCGACCTCATACATGCTGCAGACCCACTAGAAAATAAATCGTTTAATTGCATCTGTTGCAATGGAGAACACAAAACGCCCTTTGTTCCTATGTTATTGCCATCTCAAGTCGAGGAACAATCTGTCTGTACCAAGGAGACCCGCATCGACAAGATTAATTGGCAGCTTACAACTGTGGCCAAACAAAACTCTTCGTTTCGATGCGTAAGCTTAAGTTCAGCCCAAGCTTCCATGTTTACACGTTGACTACGACGAGATCGCCGGCGGCGCCGCATAGCCGGCTGCAGTGGCCGCCGGCTTCCAGACTGCAAACAACGTGTTAATCAAGTCGAATGAACGCCTAGATGCTCTACTGAATACGCAGTAGAGGTGGCTCCACTTTTGTTCACTCTTATTTGCAGATCTGCATCTCATCACAGCTGCGATGTATCGCACGTGATTGTTAAAGTCATGCTCACGTTTTCAGGAGGAGTCTGAAGTCCGATCCTCAAAACTACATATCTGTTTCGTTGATGTCGGTGTGTTGTACAAGATGAAATTATTTTTGTAATGAAATACGAATAATTTTCTCCCTCTTCTGTCGAATTCGCACGGCCTTCAGAAGCCATGATCGTGTCATATCTAGATATCTTTATTTTCCCAGCAGTGACATGGTCACGGATTAAAACAGTTATCCAGGAAGTGTAGAATAAATTTCTTTTACTTCCGTCAGTGATCACAATACTTCTGGTTCTTATACTACCAGTTTCCGTCACCAATAACATCTTCAGATCCGCAGCGAAACATAGAAAATGAAATACAACTAGTGGGCAGATTATATCTTAAGATAATAAAATACCCAATAAAAAAAATTAATGCTTTCATGGATGTGGAAACATGTGCTTAAAACATGACGAAGTATATCTGTTTTACAACATGCCCTAATATAATAAAGCCATAATGACATCTTCACAAAATATACACAAAATCAGCTTAGCATCGTGGTATACATTTAAAACATTGTATAAACTACGCCACAGTGCGAGCGGAGTCATACTGTCAACAGAGCTACTGTTCATAGACTCCAGTACAATAGCCACAACATATTATGTTTGTGGCGTAAGCTCCTTAGATGTCGCTGCTGTAAGTCTGCATATGATTACCAAATATAAAATTGTAAAGAATGCAATAAATGAAGAGTACAACAGGTAAAGTCTATAGCAAGCTTGCCAAATATATTAGTTCTTACAACGATAAAATATATAATTAATAACACGAATAAAGATAATTTAAAATTCACTTAAGATTACCTTGGCAGTAAGTGCTTTACATTAACAGGGAAGGGAGAATGAAACGCGAGATTTATTGAACGCTTATTGGATGTATATCTTGTCATAGCGTTACGTAGTATAGAGTACACACATAATTGCTCCATTTCCTTACGTTGTTCGGTTTATTCTCGTGTTTGATTGTCCCTCCTTTGTCTATTTAATACATATCATTATCAAGATAATCTTATTAAGTGACTGTTATAAAATTTTATTTTACTTTTCTTGGAACGGCGCGTCGCAAGGTACGTGAAGCCTTCTGGCCGTTAAGTTCCTCCGACTTCTCGACTATGTTGCATTATTTTTAGTTCCATAAGCTTGTTCTCGGGTATGTATTTTTTTTTATCTAGAACGACCACGAGAGCGTATCAGAATTACATAGTATCACTTAATGATTTCCTTTTAACAAATTTAAATGTTACTTTGTGTTTTTAGTTATTGCATTTTCTCACTGTAATAACTTCTAAATTAGGCACGCCCATTGCAGATTATATAAATAAAAGTAGAAGGGGAAGGAAAGAAATGAAAGAGAAGGAACTATTGATGTCAGCTGCATCGGGACTTTTTGCGGAGTCAGCGGCGACGAGTAAAAATGTGTGCGGATCGGGATTCGAACCAGGGATCTCATGCTTACTAAGCAGTGTCGGCAGCTTTCTAAAACTGTCCTCGAAGACGCAAGAGTTTATAGAGAGAAGATTTCACAGAAGATCTAGTGTGACAGTGATGAGCATTTGTGGAACATGAGCAATCGGTATGGCAACTGGTAACTTCTGACCAAGCGAGCTGGTGCAGGTAGTGCTTTAAACATTGCCAACCAGGTTCGCAATTTCATTGGTTTCCCTGTATCAGTCAAGGATGAAGCTGGGATGGTTTCTGTGGAAAGGAACCCTCCGATTTCCCTCCTTCATAGAGGTGCTTAAACCCCTTCTCTAATGACCTAGTCGTCAACTAGACGTTAAACTCTAATATTCCTTCCTTTTCCTTCTCTCTTTAAACATAAGCAGATATGCAGAGGTACAGAAGAACATTTCTTTTCATGAATTTTCACTGGTGGCCTAATGGGAGCAACCAGTGGAAACTTCGAACAGTGGGAGATGAAATATCAAGCTTAACGTGGACAATACCAGTCAGTAGATAAAGATTATTAAAGAAAGTATTCCATATTCTGAGAGGTGATTTAGTGGTGAAATGCCAGACTACAAATCCAGAGCTCTCGAGTTCGATCTCTGGTCAAGCCTAAGGTTTTTATCTTCCGCTTAGCACTTCTTTCATCTCTGACAGTGTTTGTTGATGAGAAAAATCCCGAATTACACCGTAGTTCGGAATCCTCGGTAAACTATAAGTCCCCATATGTCTGGGTTGGTATGAAAGTTCAAAAGTCGGACGAAGGCAAAGGCATACGCTTCCAACGCGACGATGGGTAGTAAAGCACTATGATGCTCAAAACAATCTTCGCATTAGTGTCAGCCTAACTAGTGTGAACAAAAACAAGACAAAAATGACCAATAAAAACAGGCTGTAAAATGCATACCTTTAGAGCTATGAGCAGTTGCTCATCTTCGCTAGTGAGAAACACATCTCGTCTACTGCAAGCTCTTTACTATCACGAACGACCTAAATATTGCCGCAAACAAATGAGACCACACATTATTCTGTTACTTCCAGGACCTTCTTCCACTCGTTGCAATACTCGCTAATCTGCAACTGTAGTGCAAATGGTACGAGGTTTGTCACAATCCGCCGTTGTTGGAGCTACAGAGCCAGAGCCTACTAGCCACTGGGAAAGAAGGCTGTGTACATAGTTACCCTCTGTTTTGAATATTTTTCGGCGTATAGGACACGGGCTCGACGGTTACTCTCATTTACTAAACCTTAACAGAGCATCATGTCCGCCATTTCCCGCGTGGAATAATGGGCTTCCATTGTCCAGGTAAGTGGAAAGATAAAACTACAATGTAAAATCATTTCCCAAACTTATCTAAACAGAAACTGGTCCCATTGCAACTAACGTATGCGCTGCACTAAGACCTGTGAAAATGGTTTACTGTAACAACACTAACGGATGGCTACTGCATGTTGTATCCATGAACAAATAACAGAGGAATGTGTACTCATTTGTTTACTGAATTTTGTAGATTGTTCTAAATAGCAAAGAGCTCTCAGCAGAAGCGATAGATCTCGCACTAGCGAAGATGTAGAAGTGCTCATTGTTCTTAAGTTATGCTTTTTAAAGCCCATGTTTACTTGGACATTTTCGTCTTGTTTTGGCTCATACTACAACCTCTTGAAATATGGAATACTTTTAACACCCCGTGTGTATGGGGTCAGTGTGGCATACCAGTCCTACAATTTGTGATTTCACAGTTATAGGTAGCATATAGTGCTGATCTTGGATTATTGGTAGCACACTGAGGGTAGTGACTTTCAGCATGTGGCATGTAAGCTGATGTTTCAGAAATTGTAAATATTGTAAGGTGGATGAATAAATGAAGGTCAGATTTGCACCTTACATGAGAGCTTTATACATGAGAGCTTTATACATCGTAACGGGAAGGTGAATATGACACCTAACTTAATTTGGCGGTTATGAGCAAATTTTCCTATCAGTATGTAATGCAAAAAGGGATGACACTCTATCGACAGTGATCAACACAGTGTTCCTACATAATGCATGTCTATGAGCTTAATGTGCTACAAGCACCGAGAGGCGTTTTAGTTTGGAATTCAGAGGGGCGAGAGCAGAGGCAAGACCGCCCCACGGGAGATACAACGGAAATCACTTAAAGGGGCATCCCAAGCCAGGTCAACGACCGTCCAGGTAACTCAAAAGGGGAGAGCCGTTAACGGACCATCTGAGGGAGGACAGGAAACAAAGCTTTTAAAAACTGTGTTTCAGAATTCCAAATGGATACTAACAAGACCAATGACGCATTTTCGATTACGTGTCCAGTGAGTGGTACACATGTGAGAGACAATGTATGCATTTTGACGTCTGGCGTGGGCACAAAACGTCCGATTGGTGGAAACGCACTAGGAAGGAGTAAAGAGCCGAAGTTTCGACGCATTTTAATGGTAGGGCCCTTGCGATTGGTAGAGAATGTTTCCACAAAATTAGAGGAACGCTCCTATTGGTCGAAAAAGCTGTGACGTGAAGAACGAAAGAACCCAGGTGGGGAGACAGTTCGGCTATGAGAATGACAAGACGGAAATTTTGTGGGGACTCTTCTCTGAACTGGTCTCAAGTGCAGAACGGAGCGCATGATGTTCTGTATGACGCAGAGGAGTAATTTGTGTGAACACTGCGTTCACAGCAGCTGACATCGAGCTAGAAATTAGCTGTAGCATCGTTTAGCTCCAACTGTGGAGAAACGAACCAGCCAATTAGTTAGTTGTTCTTGTGAGAATTGCGAGGGCATTATAATATGCATGCTGCTCCAGCCATGCGCGTGAATATAGCCGTATTTTAAGACTAGGGATGAATACATGTGTTCTCACATAACGAAAAACATGGGGAGAGTTTATGCTGAAAAAGTCAGCAAAGGTTTTAATTAGTTTTATAGGAATTTCAGAGGAGAGAGCAGTCTAGCAGATGACAGCTCATCGCAGCTTAAGGAAAATACAGCATACAGCAGCAGCTTGCGTCCACTGTAAGCTCGAGCGATCTTGGGTAATCTTTTGCTTAATTTTTCACATAACTAACCGTCCACCGTGGACTTGATTGTCATCCTAAAAATATTACCGAACTTTGAACCGGAATCGGATGATTTATCTTAGTACCGACCAACATCATACCGAAATCTTAAGAATAATTTTGTAAAGAAGCATCCAGTTAAACTTTAATATTGTCATGTTCAGGATAATTTAATTTTCTGAGAGTTAATATTTAATATTGTTACATTTAGGAGTATTTCACTTTTTGATGTTGATGAGATGCGTTATCCTGACAACTGTTTTAACATTGTCACATTGTAAACTGTGTAAAACCGTCTATTTCTTTCAACTTACACAGTTGTCCTCAGTCATAGAATAAGAAAAACGGAATACATCTCCTTTCAATATTCTGAAATAGAGCGTACGATGGCAAGAAAAAAGTTCTCGCCCTATCACAATGATGGACAGATAATGGAATGCTATTTTCTTGTGTTCACTCGTGTTGCGCGTGATGTAACTAAGATTTCAGGTAGACGTGCGGAATAATTTTGTTTGTACTATATTTGAAGTAGCGGATCACGAGTATTTTATTCACATGCGTAAAATCTGGAATACCATGTCTTTATAAAATTCTGTTTTCGACGCTGAATGGCCGATAGAAATTCGTTCAAATTGGTGAATATTTGTAAGAAGCCTGATCATTTTCAGTACTAAAGGAAACAAGGTGGGAGGATTAGCGTGTGACGTCCATTCGATGACGAGATCATTACAGGAGGAAGAAACATTCTTATAAAGCCAGGAATGGGGAAGGATATCGTTCCTATCACTTTCAAAGGAACCATTCTGGCATTTGCACTAAGCAACCGACGGAAACAAACGAATATCTAATTACGACCAATTATCAACGTGAATCACATTCTTACAGAGTTTTAATCAATGCTCTTCTTCTCTTGATTTTAACAAATCACGGATTACCGGCCGATTTCAGCACTGGACGTTTTCTTCAAGGACGTTGCAAAACTGTTACCACGCAAATGTGCACAATACGATAGACGACGATCAGAGAATGAATATGTGATGCCATAGCCAAATCCAAAGAATTATTTATGAAAATGTATTCTGCAAAATAGTGATTACAGTCTGCCGAACAGAGAGTGCGACGATTAGAGCTTGTAAGTAGGCTGTTTAGGTTTTATGTTGGTAACGCCACGTAGTGCCTGTATGAAAATCGTTGACTGCGCTGTGTGCAGTCTGTGGCTGGTTGGACTCATTGTTGGAATATTCGCTTGTGTAGTGTTGGGCAGTTGGATGTGAACAGCGCGTAGCGTTGGGCAGTTGGAGACGAGCCGCCAACAGTGGTGGATGTGGAGAGAGAGAGAGAGAGAGAGAGAGAGAGAGAGAGAGAGAGAGAGAGATGCCAGAGTTCTGAGAGGTTACTATGAGCCGACGATTTGTAAGACTGATTGTCATGAAGTGATATATTATGACTTTTGAACACTATTAAGGTAAATACATTGTTTGTTCTCTATCAAAATCTTTCATTTGCTAACTATGCCTATCAGTAGTTAGTGCCTTCAGTAGTTACAATCTTTTATTTAGCTGGCAGTGTTGGCGCTCGCTATATTGTAGTAATTCGAGTAACGAAGATTTTTGTGAGGTAAGTGATTCATGAAAGGTATAGCTTATTGTCAGTCAAGGCCATTCTTTTGTAGGGATTATTGAAAGTCAGATTGCGTTGCGCTAAAAATATTGTGTGTCAGTTTAGTGATGATCAGAATAAGAAAAGAGAGAACTGTCTGAGTACGTTCAGTTTTGCTCAGCTGTTTGAATATCAAATAACGTAAGAGTTTTTCCAGCACTGTCATTCATTACATACAAAGGGGAAGTTTCAAGCTAACAGAGGAATAGCGTGACCATTTAAGGTGGACGGACGTTATGCGCTGTAGTAGTGTCAAAATTTCTCAGTCTACAAATGAATAACTGAGAATTATAGACCAAAACAGCTCTTATTATTCAACGTATGCTCTTTATAGTTAAATGTATTTTGTCCAGCGATTCTCCAATAAGCAAATTCCAAAATGTTTGCTAATATTCATCTATAGCTGCCATAACCTCTTGTTTGTAGATAAAATGTTTTCACAGCCACATAGTTTAATGATAAACTTTCTATTAATACTTCAAATCGCTAATTTATATTATTAACAAAGCATCTTTTGTTGATAGCCGCATTGTCCCGATTAATGATTTTTTCCTTTTGCCAATCAGGCCTCCTCCCACGTATTTTTAAAAACTTGATACAGCATTGTTCTGTAGTATACAACATGTGGCAGGTAATACATGGGATCCAAACTACACCCATAGCGAGTAAACGTATCGAGTTGTAGTTTTCGTTAAGTTATGCCGGACAATGTGGTGAATCTCTTGACGTTACAAGACCCCGACGTGAGACGAGCGTGGTAACTCGCGGCGCCACTGTGCTGTCGCTATAAGGAAGCTGTACCTGTGATGTGAAAGGAATGAACTCTCTGGATATGCAAATTCTCGCCCCCACTGACTTACATTTAGTGTGACACACTGTGCGCAACGGAAGCGATTGGGAGATTAATGGCCGTCACAATTGAGTCCTGTGTATATGTGTGTGTGTGTGTGTGTGTGTGTGTGTGTGTGTGTGGTCCTCGCCAAAATTAATAATAATTAAAGTAATTAAGGAGTTCAGTTAATTACAGAAATCAAATAATATTGATCCATTTTGACCGACACTTATTACTATAAAATGCAGGAGGGAAACGAAAAATGCTTTATTCAACTTCTCCAAAATAAAAAACAAGAGAAATTTGGACAATAGAATCTGTGCAATACACCCAATTAACGTAAGACAATACTGAGCTGCAACGTCCATGGGAGAGGAAAATGGAAAAGCATCTGCTATTAAACTCGCGTTCTGCCGGAAAGATTCACACACACACTTCTGAATCGGACATGCGGATTGCAGTCAGTCATTGTGGGGTAAGGGAAAACACATGCAGCAACCCGACTCCTTTAGTCATGTGCGAGCTATCGCGCACAGCGTTATCTGGAATAGGATCCTCTCAACTTTAGGGAAATGCTCTTAACAGTGACTCGACAGCATCAACACGCAATTACACTGGTAGCTTGAACTTGCCATTATGCTGAAGTACAAGCAGGTAGACTGCATACTAAGCAGCTGCAGAGGCCAAAGTTAGTCATCTGCAGCTGAAACGTCCCAGAAGTAGTCCTCGCAGAAGTCTCAAAGAGGAGTCTTCAGAAGAGCGACAAGGATGAGAGTGACCGCGAATGAGGCGGAGAAGCTGCCAAAAATTGTCTCTTTGCCAATTCGAAAGGTTCTTAGACGAGCTCCCAATAGCGCGCTGCTGCCGGCCGAAGTGGCCGTGCGGTTAAAGGCGCTGCAGTCTGGAACCGCAAGACCGCTACGGTCGCAGGTTCGAATCCTGCCTCGGGCATGGATGTTTGTGATGTCCTTAGGTTAGTTAGGTTTAACTAGTTCTAAGTTCTAGGGGACTAATGACCTCAGCAGTTGAGTCCCATAGTGCTCAGAGCCATTTGAACCAATAGCGCGCTGCGTGACAACCTTGTCCTCTCTTCTCCGAAAACTTTATTTTTCCGCTAGCCAATCTCTGAATTTTGCAAGTTTTAACGAAATATTTACAATATTACAGACTAAAACAATTGAAAATTGTTGCAGCTTAGAGCAGTGCGATCAAGCTCACACTTCATTCTCCTGCAAAGTAACCGCCTGACTCCGACTCCATTTTTCTCAGACACCTACCAATCACAGCATCTGCCGCTCAGTATGATATGAGACAGTCCAACAACCCCCGAGTCCTGGCGACAGGAAGACGAGGCGGCACTTGTTCAAAAAGAAAACGGGCCGACTACTTCACAAGCTAGCACCCCCACGTACCTGGTGATGTTATCTCGCGAGCCAACCGCTCGTAGACTGTTTGTTTACGAGTAACCTCTGGCCTGTGCCCAGCAAGCGCTACAGGGGGCAATTTGATCAATAAAACAGACCGTAACGAAATACACAGGTCCCCTGCAGTTGCAACGATTCCTTTGTTCCAGACTACGATGGGCTGTTTTGTTCGGACCGTTTTCCAGACGCCTGCTCAGTTTCTGCGAAAAAAAACCTGCCTGCATCGCCAGAGGTGCTCTGCGCGCAGACCGGTGACTGACCGCTGCCCCTGCTCCAGTGAGTGGTGTAGCCACCCTCTGTCGTGGCAAAGCTTAAGAACTCGTGACAGACAAGCTGCTATTGCCGGCCAACACGACACCCCGACGCTGTAAAAGCTCATTGACATCCTTTCAATTTAAGAGCCTAGTAAACACGCCAGCCCAATACCAATTTAATCAGAATGCCGTAATTAGAGGAATTTTATGAACTCTGTCATCATCTGAGCCCCAATTTGAATATAAAATCTTGCATCACGTGATCAGAGAAAAACATAACCAAACTGCTGTGTTATTGAAGAGGGAAAAAAGTAATCAAAATGAAATGCTGCAATGGCTCCGCCGGCCGTTCTAGGCACTTCAGTCCGCAACCGCACTGCTACTACGGTCGCAGGTTCGAATCCTGCCTCGGGTATGGATGAGTGTGATGCCCTTAGATTAGTTTGGTTTAAGTAGTTCTAAGTCTAGGGGACTGATTACCTCAAATGTTAAGTCCCATAGTGCTTAGAGCCATTTGAACCATTTTGTAATGTCTCCAGACTGACATGTTTCAACGTACGCAAGAAATTTTTCACGTTTACAGCTGCCGAATTACGATGATGAAAGTTTTTTTAATGGAACATTATATTTTCCTAGGTGGCATTGCAGAAAGCCTTCGAAGAGGATTCACACGACTTAACATATCTTGCTCAGGCAATAACTAGGTAAAAATGCCGCTAACCAATGTCTCGCCATCAGCAGAAGATTACGTTGGCTCTCCGGCCGTAGTGTTTCCGACACCGTGTACTTTTCACAAGTACCGTGGGACTTCCGACGAAGGAGTTTTGCACCGTGTGTTTTCCGAGCAGAGCCTCCCCGCACGGTTGAGTTAAGCCAATTTAAGAAACGATTAACTGCAGAAAAGAGCCCACAAATGAAAGACAGTGTATTTTCCAAATTTTTAAACAGAAATTTCAAGATTTAGATTGTAAAAGTTTTGGATTTCGTCGCAAATATACCAAATTATGAGAACTCCAAGCCCGCTTTGTGTAAAACAAGACGGAAAGCTACTGGGATGATCTAGAACTCTGCACCAGTTTGGAAACTCAACTGAGCGAAGATGTTTTGAAATTAACTGAAGGCAATAGTTTTTAGATAATTGAAGATCTGTCTATTTGTGACAAAAAATCCTGGAGTTCGGTTGTGAAGAAGCTGAGAAAATCTTGCGTGAAAATAGATCTTTTCTTATGGTCGCGACGTCTGACAGCTCTACACAGTACACGTTGACCTCAGAACCACAGAAGAAGAAACGGAGCTATTTCCTGTTTTACTTGCTTTGCTCCCATACAAAAGTCAAAATACGTATGAAAGACCTTTTCTGGATTTAAAATTCTACGCCAAGATGGTGACGGAAAACTGCAGTGCTAGACTTTGAAATGGCTACTATGGAAACTATGAAAACGGCGTTCCCCGAAGCATCTCTTTCTGGTTGTAATTTTCATTTCAATCAACGGCTGTGGAATAAAATACAAGAACTGTGACTAACGGATGAATACACGGATAGAGAAGAAGTTCGACTGTTTTACCGCATTTGTGCTGCAGTGGCACATCTTCCTCCAAACTGGTTGTTGAATCGTTAATTTTAAATAATGAAGGAAATCCCTAGTAGGAAAAAGGTCTGAAATATGCTGACTATATGGCCAATCAATCAATGGCAACCTCTGATACACCATGCGAAAAGTGGAATGCTTCTAATCAACGGGACAGGACCCCGATTACTGTCTAAGATTGTCGTAGGAAACTAAACCCCTCAATAAATCAGAAGATAAGGGCGTATATTGTCTAATGCATAAGCTGAAGGAGGAACCAGTAAATGGCGTATTTCAAATTAAAAAAGATACCACTGGCCTGCCTTTAAAAAAAATGCGTACATCTTGACGGAAGATTGAAAAACATCCTAACAATCCTCAAGCACATTGTGGCTGATGTTTCGGCAGATATTTGCAATTTGTTTTTTTGCAATGTGCAGCTGGATTCAGACCAAACAGATACTGCTCATCACGTTTTTTATGCGTCGGTTTGTTTCAGCTTAATAAACAGAATAATTTTTAAAGCGGAATTTTACGTGTTCATTCGATACAGCTGTTCCAAATTAGCTTCATGCGGTATTTGTTCTATGGATGTGTTTTAAAAGGGATAGTTAAACACGAAAAATAACGAATGCTCCAGCAGCGACTGAGCAGCTCTGCGCCATAGCGGCAGCAGTCAGTGTGGGTCACAGCGGTGCTGTCCGTTGCTGGAGTACTGGTCGTTCCTTGTATTTTACTGTCATTGTCGTCCGCCTCCGGTAGCTGAATGGTCAGCGCGACAGGATGTCAATCCTGAGGGCCCGGGTTAGATTCCCGGCTGGGTCGGAGATTTTCTCCGCTCAGGGACTGGGTGTTGTGTTGTCCTAATCATCATCTTTTCATCCCCATCGACGCGCAATCGAAAGACTTGCACCCTACGAGCGGTCTACCCGAAGGGAGGCCTTAGTCACACGACATTTTATTTACTGTCCTTGTCAACACATATCGATAAAACGAATATCGCACTACACTAATGTGGGACCGCACTACGGAATATACACGTAAAATTTCGCCTTCAAAATTATTTTGTTCGTAACGAGAAACAAAGCAAAGCTTTCTATTGACACCTGCGCAGTGCGTGAAAGCTGTGATGGCGCTGTGGTTCAAATGGTTCAAATGGCTCTGAGCACTATGCGACTTAACGTCTGCGGTCATCAGTCGCCTAGAACTTAGAACTAATCAAACCTAACTAACCTAAGGACATAACACACATCCATGCCCGAGGCACGATTCGAACCTGCGACCGTAGCGGTCGCTCGGTTCCAGACTGCAGCGCCTAGAACCGCACGGCCACTCCGGCCGGCGATGGCACTGTGTTTGTTTGGGCTGATTACAGTCAAAAAAAAAAAAAAAAAAAAATTGCAAATGTCTGCTGTAACACCACAGAAAATGCACCTGATAACTCTTAAGAGGTACACGCTGTATACAAGTTGGGGGATTTAAGAAAATGTTTAAAATCTCTGGTTTCTTACAAAAAATTGAGTGAGAAATTAAAATTCATTAAATAAAACAGGAAATGTAATCATTTGTTACAGTAATATTGCATAAAGAAAACAGGTAAAAATAGAAAATAATAAAAATGCAAAAATAAAAATAAAAGTTTAACGTTTTGAGACCCAACAATATAAAAAAATCGTTTTTAAAATTTTCACAAAATTAACCTATACTGTCATTGTAATCAACGAAAACAAGAAATTGACAAAAGGTAAAAAACCTATTTTCTTACAAAGGTTGTTTCACTTTGGAACGACTAGGACGTACAGTTATCAACCTCCTATTTTTTCCTGTGGAAACAAACTCATAAATTCTTTCACGGGAGATTCATAGCTTATATCAACATACGGTCCGTCCTCTTCGGAAAAGTCATGCACAGCTGCTAATTTGTACGATATAAACCATCTTATTTGTGAGTCTATCATGGCGGGCTCATCTTTACTGTCGTCATCAACATCTTCATGAAGTGATTTTTCTATTAGTAGCTTAGGACCTGGCAAGGGAGCTGAAGTTACTGATTGGCTTGCCCGAAGGAGAACATTCACAGAAGCATCCTCAGGGTCACTTTCCGCCTCAGATAATTCTGCATCCAAATCAGTCTGAATTTCTTCTTCTGAAAGACGGACGCTTCGGTAATGGTTAACGTCTCGAATCTTCCATGGACACATAATGCCTAAAACAAATTATAGTCCTAAGTAATAAGTAAAAATGAGCCTAAAATTTAATAAATTCACGTTCAATTACAAAATCAATTGTAAAAGTGCATACAGCCGCAGTGGTTTCCTGCCGAAAGGACATACAAGAGCTGTGGTAAAAACTCAGATTTACGTTTTAATAACTTTAGATATACTTACTTTCACTGTCAATGATCTCAATATGATCAATATGCATAAACCACATCTCAAGTAAATTATGTAACAAAATCCAACAACATACCAAACGCTCCGCACCGACTGTCGGTTTGAACGCTGTTAGCTACTGCTGTCTTGCACTATATTTGTAGAAACACCTCAGGGTACCGCTTGCAGTCAGCATCGGTATTTCCATGCCAAATAAACTGGTAATTAATAATAATAATAATAATAATAATAATAATTCCCGTGGAGGCCCGGGAAAAGAATAGGCCTCCGGTATGTTCTGCCAGTCGTAAAAGGCGACGAAAAGAACAAACCACTAATAGGGCTAACCCCCCGTTAGTGTGATTAGTTGGTTCAGGACAGAACTAAAGAAGCCTCGGACAAGCGCCGTCATGGTCGGGGACGACGCTTGAACCCTATGCCCGCCCACAATGATAACGACACTGCTAGCCAACTGGAAAATGATTCAAATCCAAATAGAGGTGTTTAGCAGGATATGCTTCCTGCAACCACCCTAGAAGGAAAACAAAGACAGAGGATGAGATGGTCAGATGAAGTTAATAGACACCTCATGTTCTGTTATTACCAAGCAACAAACCTAGGAACCAACACAACTGGATACAGATCACAAGTATACACAACATTTATTACCAGATACCCAGAATTAAAATTTTTAACAGAACAACGAATAGCTGATCAGATCCGTGTAATAATAAAAAAAAAACACGATACCCCAGTCACAATTAGAAAACATCAAACAAAAAGTACAACAAATCCTGGAACAAAATAATGTGCAATCAGAAGAAGAAGAAAATACAGTAATGGACTCAAACATCCCAGAGCAAACAAACAAAGAACAACATGCATCAATTAAACAGTCAAAGGAAAACGAAATCTTAAGACAGCCACCAGAACAAGCACAAATAGAACACGAAGTGACACACATGTTAGATATAGAAGAAAAATTTCAGCTGACATATATAGAATACAAAGACACAAATACAGACATTAGACCATTTTTGCATAAACCGCCAAATAACCCACAAGTCGAGACAACAATAAAAACTATCAACACAATCATACACAACAAAATAAATGAAAACACAACTATGGAAGAGTTACAACTACTGGTTTACATAGTAGCACTCACTACACTAAATATACACACTAGGCAGAGGTCAGAACCAACCAACACACAGAAGAAACCCACAAAACCAGCATGGCAACACAGGCTACAGATCAGAATAGAAAAACTGAGAAAAGACATCGGACAGCTAACACAATTTATAAGAAATGAAATGTCAGAAAATAAACGAAACACGTTAGGTAAAATCTCAGAACAAGAAGTGATAGAGCAATTAGATGAAAAGAAGCAGAAATTACAAGCATTGGCCAAACGACTTAGAAGATACAAAAAAAGAGAAAATAGAAGGAAACAAAACCAAACATTCAACACAAACCAAAAGAAATTTTACCAGACAATAGATAACACACACATTAAAATAGACAATCCACCAAACATAACAGACATGGAACACTTCTGGAGCAACATATGGTCAAACCCGGTACAACATAACAGGCATGCACGATGGATACAAGCAGAAAGAGATACATACAACATGATACCACAAATGCCTGAAGTGATAATTTTGCAACATGAAGTCACCCAAGCAATTAATTCTACTCACAATTGGAAAGCCCCTGGAAAAGATAAAATAGCAAATTTCTGGCTAAAGAAATTCACCTCAACACATTCACATCTAACTAAATTATTTAACAGTTACATTGCAGACCCATACACATTCCCTGATACACTTACACATGGAGTAACTTATCTGAAACCTAAAGATCAAGCAGACACAGCAAACCCAGCTAAATATCGCCCCATAACATGCCTACCAACAATATACAAAATATTGACTTCAGTCATTACACAGAAATTAATGACACATACAACACAGAACAAAATTATAAATGAAGAACAAATAGGCTGCTGCAAAAGAGCACGAGGATGTAAAGAGCAACTGATAATAGATGCAGAGGTGACATATCAAGCTAAAACTAAACAAAGGTCGCTACACTATGCATACATTGATTACCAAAAAGCTTCTGATACTGTACCCCACTCATGGTTACTACAAATATTGGAAATATACAAAGTAGATCCTAAATTAATACAGTTAATAAACATAGTAATGAAAAATTGGAAAACCACACTTAATATCCAAACAAATTCAAATAATATCACATCACAGCCAATACAGATTACGCGTGGAATATACCAAGGAGACTCATTAAGTCCTTTCTGGTTCTGCCTTGCTCTGAACCCACTATCCAACATGCTAAATAATACAAATTATGGATATAATATTACTGGAACATACCCACACAAAATCACATATTTGCTATACATGAATGATCTAAAACTACTGGCAGCAACAAATCAACAACTCAACCAATTACTAAAGATAACAGAAGTATTCAGTAATGATACAAATATGGCTTTTGGAACAGACAAATGTAAGAAAAAAGCATAGTCAAGGGAAAACACAGTAAAGACCATTACATATTGGATAACCACAGAGAATGGAAAAAAACAGATGCCTATAAATATCTATGATACAGACAAAAAATAGGAATAGATAATACAAATATTAAAGAAGAACTAAAAGAAAAATATAGACAAAGACTAACAAAAATACTGAAAACAGAATTGACAGCAAGAAACAAGACAAAAGCTATAAACGCTTATGCTATACCAATCTTGACCTACTCATGTGCAGTAGTGAAATGGCGTAACACAGACCTAGAAGCACTCAATACACTTACACGATCACAATGCCACAAATATAGAATACATCACATACATTCAGCAGCAGAAGGTTTCACATTAAGCAGAAAGGAAGGAGGAAGGGGATTTATCGACATAAAAAACCTACATTATGGACAGGTAGACAATTTAAGAAAATTCTTTATAGAACGAGCAGAAACTAGCAAAATACACAAAGCAATCACTCATATAAATGCATCGGCTACACCACTGCAATTTCATAACCACTTCTACAACCCTTTACATCACATAACATCAACAGATACGAAGAAAGTAAATTGGAAAAAGAAAACACTTCATGGCAAGCACCCGTATCATCTAACACAGCCACACATCGATCAAGACGCATCCAACACATGGCTAAGAAAAGGCAATATATACAGTGAGACGGAAGCATTCATGATTGCAGTTCAGGATCAAACAATAAACACCAGATATTACAGCAAGCATATTATTAAAGATCCCAATACCACAACAGATAAATGCAGACTTTGCGAACAAGACGTAGAAACAGTAGATCACATCACAAGGGGATGTACAATACTAGCAAATACAGAATACCCCAAAAGACATGACAATGTAGCAAAAATAATACATCAAAAACTTGCCATACAACATAAACTAATAAAACAAGATGTTCCCACAAACAAGTATGCACCATAAAATGTACTGGAGAACGATGAACACAAATTATACTGGAACAGAACCATTATAACACACAAAACAACACCACATAACAAACCTGACATCATACTCACCATTAAAAAGATGAAATTAACACAACTAATCGAAATATCCATACCCAATACAACAAATATACAAAAGAAAACAGGAGAAAAAATTGAAAAATACATCCAACTGGCTGAGGAAGTCAAGGACATGTGGCATCAGGATAAAGTTGACATTATACCAATTATACTATCAACTACAGGAGTCATACCACACAATATCCACCAGTACATCAAAGCAATACAGCTACCACCAAACGTACATATACAGCTACAGAAATCTGTAATTATTGATACATGTTCAATTACCCGAAAGTTCCTAAATGCAATGTAACATATACCGTACAGTTAAAAGGAAGTCACACTTGATCAAGGTCCGCGTCACCTTCCATTTTTAACCAGACATAACGTCTGAGACAAGAAAGAAATAATAATACTAATAATAATAATAATAATAAAATGGTGGTTTGAGGCAGAGACCACTGGGGTTCAAAGGGTTAAACACGATTATGTACTACATGCATAGCCAGCTCTAAACCTGATTAAAATGTGAAGGAATGTTCTAAATACAGAACGGTCGACAGAGCCTCCCGCATTGTTGCGGCTTCCTTCGACTGTCGGAAAACGGACGGCTATTTGTAGTCGGAAACACCACGTTGACATCACGGGTCGCTAAGCTCACGGTCGGGATGCCCACGACAGCCATAAGAAGACGTCTACGAACGTCTCCTCTACTGTACCAAATGAAAACAAACGTGTAACTCAGGTACGATTCGTGTGTTTACCGTTACTACTGTCATTTCAAGTGCTCCGAATGTTGATCTAGAGCACTAATAAATCCTATAAAGCGATTCCAGACAGACACTACTGCACGATAAATTTCATCTGGACTTATCATAGCATAGGCCCCTGTTATATGGCATTTCATGTCTTCAGGAGTCGTCCATGTTCACTTGTAGGACTCTTGATTTTTTTCCACAGTTAAAAGACTAGAGGTGTTAAGTCACGTGAACGCCCATACCTTTCGCATTTCCCGATTAACCTCTCCAAATGTCTCCGTATGTTCTGTTAAGTAGACGTCATTCCACACACGCTACTTCATGGAAGTCCTCTTTCCTTTTCGATGGAAAAATTTGTTCAAAATGTTCAAATGTGTGTGAAATCCTATGGGACTTAACTGCTAAGGTCATCAGTCCCTAAACTTACACACTACTTAACCTAAATTATCCTAAGAACAAACACACACACCCATGCCCGAGGGAGGACTCGAACCTCCGCCGGGACCAGCCGGATGGAAAAATTGATGCAGAATAAAAGCACTACGTAAGATTCCTCATGTGAGGGACAACATTGTCTATAGTTGCTTTACAATTATTGAACGTATTTTGACTCCGTCTTCGCAACTACAAGAAAACGCGTGTTTTGTCACCAGGAATGTTTCATTTTATTGAAGTAAATCATCATCAGTGGTCTATAATGAGAATATATTTATAAATTGGTTCTCTTTCCAGACTTAAAAATATTTCATTAAACGAGATGTTGGTTTTACTTACGGTACTTCATGTCTGGTTTTTGCTCACTTCTGGAAACGTCATCTGCTAGCACGTTTTTGAGTTATTCCGTCTTTTGGTCCGGTTCATTCCTGCCTAGTCCCATACTGGTTTGCAGATCTCGATGTGAAATGCACCACATATGCAGCCACTATTGTCTGTCTACTTGTTTCTGGCTAGATATGCCTCGTGTATTTTGTGAAGTGTTACCAATTTTAGCCCTAGTTTTTTCTTTGGTCTAGAGATGTACTCTTTCTCTGTTATTTGCCATATGTGTGTTGGGTCATTTTGAATTTAATCAGGAATACTACGTGCAAGAAGACGTTTTACCGACGTGTTCACGTATTTCAGGAACACTAGCCAACATTTTCATGTATCATATAGTTAAACTAATATTTCAGGTTGCAATAGCAATGAAAAGCTACCCACATAATCATCTACTGGTACAGGTACATAAATTACATAATACGCATGGTAGATGAACTTCATTGCAAAATAAAAGTTACATGAAGCCCCAAACACTAGACGCAGTATCAAAGTTTACTGCAAAATAAGGACAAGAAAACATACTCAGCTTTCTGGAGAAAACCATGACTTAAGTCATCAAACACCGCCTTTCACACAGACAGAAAACCTTCAACAACAGACAATAATAAATTCATCGTCAAACCACCTACAAAACCACAAACAATTTGCAATCAGACACAAGTTGAACAGATTCAATGTGTTTTCTCTAAACAATTCTGACTATCAGACAGACCTAGATACTATAAAACAGACACCCTTAGTATTAATGGCTACAAAGAAACACTACTAGATAAACTTAACTGAGAAATGAAGGCAGTAATGTTGAAACAAAGAAACCAAATCACACCAACACGTATGCTGCAAGCAGCACAATCAAGAGAAAATGACGTAGAATGATCTACCACAATAAATTCACATACAAAATAGGTAGTATATTCAAAAACAAGGTGTAAACATTGTCTACAAAACAAATAACCCAATCCGGAAACATATTCCTACACTAAACACAAAACGAGACTGATACCATCAATCTGTTCCATTGCAGGGACTTTGAAAAATACGTTTGGATGACAGGCAGGACATTTGGTACAATGTGTAAAGAGCACATCAGGGCATGGAAATACAGGATGGTTATAATCAAACTTTCGCTTCCTGAGAGAGCCCCTATAAAAAACGAGTGATTGCAAGACAATTCCACTTTGTGGAAACATAAGGACACGCGAAAAGAAGAAAAAAAAAAGATTAAACCATTGAAAGAAACATTTTAATTTCCACATGAGAGGGCAACATTTGTTAATTGCATTCCATGTTTATGTTCCAGGTTACTAACGTTGATTAACGTGACTATCATCTGCATCCACAATAGCCCGGAACCGCGCTAGAGATACTGTACCATATAACAATTGTTCGCGGCACGTTTCCAACGATGTAACGTGGAATGTTCAGCTGTCATGACACAGCTCGTACACTACTTGAAGATGACACATAGCATTCTGCTTTATCAGCCATGGCAATAGTAACTTCTTGAACTATTTGTGGCGCAGGAGCAATTCTCAAATCGCCAGTTCATTCCAACTTCTTAATCATATTCTTCAACAACGGTGGGGAAGAGAACCTCTTCTTATTCCTTTAATGCGTCGATACTCACAAAGAGTAGCGGCACTACTTCCGTTGTTTTCATAAAACAGCTTTACGAATAAAGCCCTGCTCAGTTTGTCCTAACCCATGTTGACTGTCTGCAACTGTAATGCACACTGATGGTAGTGTTCCAGCACTACGTCGCCATACTAGTACCTTCACCTAACGGGAAGTCCTGACACTAATACTACTAACAACGCAAATCCTGTTGCTCACAGTCTGAACATCGTTTCTATAAAATTGGGTACCCATACTGTAAATATTTTTCTGTCTACAGTGGCCCAAGTAGCGAAAGTTTAATTGTAACAACCATGTACACTACAAATCACTCAACATTTGCAAACCATCTTGAACAGGGATACCATAGGCCAAGCATAACAAGAACATCACAGAAATCAGTGAAGACAGACACCTGCACCCATTTCAAGAAAAATTTCGATGTCTAGAAAGCATTAACCCAAAGTGAACAGCTAGACAATGACTTGATAAAAAATGGGAACCAAACACTATACAGAATAACTGAAAATCACATAACGAAAGAAGAAATCATTTTTCTTTTCCATCCTTCACTTTCTCTCACTCTACTTTCATTTCACCTCTTGTTCCTCGCCCCTTCTCCAGAACATTCTTCATTCCACTATTTGGCATTCACTGTTCAGTCATCTTTCTTCCGCCCCCCCCCCCCTCTCAGCTCCCATTCCACCCTCACCCTCATG
Source organism: Schistocerca americana (assembly GCF_021461395.2). Classification (NCBI taxonomy): domain Eukaryota; kingdom Metazoa; phylum Arthropoda; class Insecta; order Orthoptera; family Acrididae; genus Schistocerca; species Schistocerca americana. Next base: position 538,958,208 of record NC_060130.1, read on the forward strand.
TAACGTACTCACCCTTTAAACCTTCAACTTCGTCACTACATCTTTATTTTTTTACACATTATAATTATACAATAACATAATGATGAGTAACAGAGAGAGAGAGAGAGAGAGAGAGAGAGAGTGTACATTTGTCGATCAAAGAAAAAACTTGCATTAAAATTGGTAACTACGACAGCACTGGGCACTACCCATTGAAGTTTGAATAGTTTGGCTCGAGGCTCCACGTGCTGTGGCACTAATATATATATTTGTTACACTTGGCTCAATTGAGTGACCCAGAGATGTGGCCTGTCTCAGTGTTTGGCTACGTTTTTTGTCATAACGTGCCAGCTCACACCTATCGTAAACTCAGTTTTCAAGCTGAAATATATATAAACAATGCAGGCAGGTATTACGGTGAAATTTAAAAATACTGTTTCACTCACGTTGACTTGTAATTTGAGCAAGTAGTTTATTTTTATTTTTCCACAAATGTCTTCAGTATATTCACTGAACACTTAAAATGCAGTCTGGGGGGCTTTTACATAAAGGCGGCCGTTAATAAATGATGCTACAATACTTCACTATAAAATTCGTATGTCGCGATCACGGCACTCGACATTCTGTTCACAGTTCACAAAATACGCTGATGTCTGCTGTCCTAAGACACTATATAGCGCTCAGCTTGATCGGTCTCGACCGTCGCTACATACATACTTGTCCCCGAACGTGACTACCAACCCACAACTATCCCCAGATGCGTGGCATGTCCGGCTGTCAGCGTCGCTCAAAACCAACTCCTCAAAGATGGCCGCCCTATCCACCCTCGAAACGACTGCCTAACTCAAAACAATGTTTGACAAAAATTACTAATAATCTAAAACTAAACATAAAAACACATGTGGCATATTGAAAAATATGGAAATTTTCCGGGCAATAACAATTTAAAGTTCAATTTTTGTATGTGTCACCGTTTTCTCGCGAGTAATGATCTTGTTGCGTGATTTTGCTTTTACCGGATTTTTTATACTAAACATAAATATACAAATAAAAGTAAATACTTAACTACCCATCTACCTCTTTAAAGTTTAGAATTCTGCCGCTAGTTTCGTCTCTTTAAATTTATTTATTGCAAAAAACACAGTTTCTCTCTGTCGAATCCCTTATTCCGACCTCTTATTCAAAAATGGTACATATTCTGCTAAATTGTCTATGATTGTTCGATACAGCTCTACTAGCCGCATCCGTAGACAGTTTGTTTATATTAATCGGCCAAAACATCGCCGAGATATTAGCTTTTGAACTTTCATAAATTTACAATTTTTAAGACAACAATAACATTTAAACTATTACATAATTTTGTGGGGCGTCTAGATAATTTAGCTTTACATATTTTTCTGTCTATGAGTGCCGACTCGCACCCCCCGTGACGCTCTTAGTTTTGTTTTTATCAGCTTTTCTCTGGCATACGAATTTCTCCAAGAGCGCAGACACGCCCCTACACGCCCCTACCAGGCTTCCTCCCGGATTTTTCCAAGGCCGCGTAAACGCTAGCCGCTCGCCACGGCCCCGTAGCAACCACCAGCCACGTGCTCTGCTGCGGGAAACTCCTGATCTAATCTCCCGCCATAGCTTGTACACTCACATAACACCACAAAACACAAGAGGTGTATGTAGCCAGAAAGGTAGACAGTAGTCGTGATATATTTTGGTGCGTTTAACATCGAGAAATGCATAGTTCTGCAAAGGAATATGGGATTAGGCCAGAATCAACAGTAACAGAAGACGGAATGCCTCAAAAACGTGCAAGCAGAGGGCGTTTGCTGATGTGAGCAAAAACCAGTTATGAAATATCGTAAGATCTTTTTAACAAACTGATTTTCGATCTAGAAACAAATCCAATTTGGAAATATCTTTCAGTCTAGGCCGCTGATGATTTCTTATTTTAGTAACACGAAATGAGTTTGGTGAAACAACACGCATTTTCTAGTAGTTGCAAAGACGTAATTAAAATATCTTCAATAACTACGTAAGACTTTTAGGAGTGATACAAATGAAAGACTGATATTCATTGGCAGAGGTTTTGTTAACAAGTGTATCGCCTGTTCAAGGAAGACAGCGTCGAATATATCCAAACGTTCGTTTTGCGAACCTGTTATCTCTGGAATGCATATCAGATTAGAATAATTACACTACTGGCCATTAAAATTGCTACACCAAGAAGAAATGCAGATGATAAACAGGTATTCATTGGACAAATATATTATACTAGAACTGACATATGATTACATCTTCACGCAATTTGGGTGCATAGATCCTGAGAAGTCAGTACCCAGAACAACCACCTCTGGCCGTAATAACGGCCTTGATACGCCTGGGCATTGAGTCAAACAGAGCTTGTATGGCGTGTACTGGTACACCCGCCCATGCAGGTTCAACACGATACCACAGTTCATCAAGAGTAGTGACTGGCGTATTGTGACGAGCCAGTTGCTCGGCCACCATTGACCAGATGTTTTCAATTGGTGAGAGATCTGGAGAGTGCGCTGGCCAGGGCATCAGCCGAACATTTTCTGTATCCAGAAAGGCTCGTATAGGACCTGCAACATGCGGTCGTGCATTATCCTGCTGGAATGTAGGGTTTCGCAGGAATCGAATGAAGGGTAGAGCCACGGGTCGTAACACATATGAAATGTAGCGTCCACTGTTCAAAGTGCCGTCAATGCGAACAAGAGGTGACCGAGACGTGTAACCAATGGTACCACCATACCATCACGCCGGGTGATACGCCAGTATGGCGATGACGAATACGCGCTTCCGATGTGCGCTCACCGCGATGTCGCCAAACACGGATGCGACCATCACGATGCTGTAAACAGAACCTGGATTCATTCGAAAAAATGACGTTTTGCCATTCGTGCACCCAGGTTCGTCGTTGAGTACACCATCGCAGGCGCTCCTGCCTATGATGCAGCATCAAGGGTAACCGCAGCCATAGTCTCCGAGCTGATAGCCCATGCTGCTGTAAACGTCGTCGAACTGTTCGTGCAGATGGTTGTTGTCTTGCAAACGTTCCCATGTGTTGACTCAGGGATCGAGACGTGGCCGCACGATCCGTTGCAGCCATGTGGATAAGATGCCTGTCATCTCGACTGCTAGTGATACGAGGCCATTGGGATCCAGCACGGCGTTCCGTATTACCCTCCTGCCACCGATTCCATATTCTGCTAACAGGCATTGGATCTCGACCAACGCGAGCAGCAATACGATAAACCGCAATCGCGATAGGCTACAATCCGACCTTTATCAAAGTCGGAAACGTGATGGTACGCATTTCTCCTCCTTACACGAGGCATCACAACAACGTTTCACCAGGCAACGTCGGTCAACTGCTGTTTGTGTATGAGAAATGGGTTGGAAACTCCTCCTTACACGAGGCATCACAACAACGTTTCACCAGGCAACGTCGGTCAACGGCTGTTTGTGTATGAGAAATGGGTTGGAAACGTTCCACATGTTAGCACGTTGTAGGTGTCGCCACCGGCGCAAACCTTGTGTGAATGCTCTGAGAAGCTAATCATTTGCGTATCATAGCATCTTCTTCCTGTCGGTAAAATTTCGCGTCTGTAGCACGTCATCGTGGTGTAGCAATTTTAATGGCCAGTAGCGTAATTAATGGAATGGGGAAAGTCGAAGAGCAATTGCACTATCAATGATTAGTTTACAGAATGAACCTTTCACTACGCAATTGATAGTACGTTGTAATGAACAATTGTGGTATGCTAAAGCTTTATACTGGTCAGGGATTCGAAACAGATTACTTCCTCTTCAGTGGAAATGTTCCGCTGCGAAGTGGAGGATTCAATGTGAAAGTACCTCTCGAAACAATAACAACACTCAACACTCCAACCTTTAAATTATCGTAAAAATTATAACAATTAGAAAGTCAAGAATGATGAGGTGTTTCCAAAAGCCGCATAACTGTTTGAAGGTGCTTTATTCGCCACTACCGGTTTAACGTCAGTATAGACGCACCTTCAGGTTTATCTGTCAGAATTACAAGTCACTGTGTGAAATGTTTGAAATGGTAAAAATACGGACCCATAGTACTGACATTCAACAAAAAACAATGCCAAGTACTCACAATGGCTCTATTTCATACTGTACGAGGGCAAGTCAAAAATTATGTATACTTTTCATTCCACCGTTTATTAATATGAAGCTAGCGATACACAATGCACTCCATTTCTCTACATAATTCCCTTCCTTCTCAATGCACTTGGCCCAATGGTCAACGAGCTGACGTATTCCTTCCAAATAAAAGGTTTTCGGTTGGCCGTGAAGCCACTTTTGCACCGCAGTTCGCACGGCCGCATCTGAGGCAAGTCGGCCACCACGCAAAGCTTCCGTAAGTGGCCCAAACAAGTAAAAGTCACGTGGAGCAAGGTCTGGGAGGAGGGAGGGTGTTCCAATACCTCAAATTTCATCTTGTTGGTGGTTTCATAGTGTAACGGGCCGTGTGTGTGACCGTGCATTGTCATGCAACACCACCACCTTCTTCAACAGCAAACCTCGGCGTTCGGTGCGAATTTCTGGCTTCTGCTTCTTTCCCAACAATTCACTATACCCTGCACTGTTGATAGTCGTTCCCTTTTCCATGAACTCTGCCAGTATGGGCCTCTGTGAGTCCCAAAACAAGGTTAACATAACCTTTCCTGCGGATGGCCCCATCTTGAATTTTTCCCTCGTCGGCGATCCAGGGTGTTTCCACTGCATACTCTGGCGCTGTGACTCAGGCTCGTAGTGAGCACCCATGTTTCATCTCCGGTGACAATTCTGCTCAAAAGTGCATCACTTTCGTTGTTTAATCGATTGAGTAAGCGTTGACAGACCGTAACACGAGTGAGCTTTTGGTCGTCGGTAAGCTTTCTTGGTACCCACCGTGCACAGACCTTATGGAAACCGAGCTCGTCGTGGATGATGTGATGGGCGGTGCCATGGCTGATGTTCAAAGCGGATGCTGCCTCATTCACCAGAAACATCTAGCGAGCTTGCTGAATGTTGTCATCTGCAGTGGAGATCGATGGCCATCCCGATCCCTCTTCATGCGTTACACTTGTTCGACCACTTTCACACTTCTCGAGCTACAAAAACACAGTTTTACATGCTAGTGCATTTCTTCCATATTGCCATGATAGTCTGCGATGAATGTGTGCTCCTTTGACACCCTCCGACAGAAGAATCGGATCACCGCCCGTTGTTCCTCTTTGGTGCCATGCTATATCTATAACAGAAGGAAGAACTATGGCGGAAATAAGATCAAACAGTTCAAATGGTTCAAATGGCTCTGAGCACTATGGGACTCAACTGCTGAGGTCATTAGTCCCCTAGAACTTAGAACTAGTTAAACCTAACTAACCTAAGGACATCACAAACATCCATGCCCGAGGCAGGATTCGAACCTGCGACCGTAGCGGTCTTGCGGTTCGATCAAACAGTCACAGCATTACCACAACGGTATAACAATAGCGTGTGCGAGGACAGAAGACAACGTGCGCGAAGTAACAAACGCTATGGCAAAAGTGTAGATAATTTTTGACTTTACCTCGTAGATGGGAAATTTCGGAAACAGCCAAGTTAAGAGCCAAACGACATTGGTTGATTTTCATAATAAAATTGTGTACACATCTACATCTACATCCATATTCCGCAAGCCACCTGACGGTGTGTGGCGGAGGGTACCTTGAGTACCTCTATCGGTTCTCCCTTCTATTCCAGTCTCGTATTGTTCCTGGAAAGAAGGATTGTCGGTATGCCTCTGTGTGGGCTCTAATCTCTCTGATTTTATCCTCATGGTCTCTTCGCGAGATATACGTAGGAGGGAGCAATATACTGCTTGACTCTTCGGTGAAGGTATGTTCTCGAAACTTTGACAAAAGCCCGTACCGAGCTACTGAGCGTCTCTCCTGCAGAGTCTTCCACTGGAGTTTATCTGTCATCTCCGTAACGCCTTCGCTATTACTAAATGATCCTGTAACGAAGCGCGCTGCTCTCCGTTGGATCTTCTCTATATCTTCTATCAACCCTATCTGGTACGGATCCCACACTGCTGAGCAGTATTCAAGCAGTGGGCGAACAAGCGTACTGTAACCTATTTCCTTTGTTTTCGGATTGCATTTCCTTAGGATTCTTCCAATGAATCTCAGTCTGGCATCTGCTTTACCGACGATCAACATTGTATGATCATTCCATTTTAAATCACTCCTAATACGTACTCCCAGATAATTTATGGTATTAACTGCTTCCAGTTGCTGACCTGCTATTTTGTAGCTAAATGATAAAGGATCTATCTTTCTGTGTATTCGCAGCACATTACACTTGTCTACATTGAGATTCAATTGCCATTCCCTGCACCATGCGTCAATTCGCTGCAGATCCTCCTGCATTTCAGTACAATTTTCCATTGTTACAACCTCTCGATACACCACAGCATCATCCGCAAAAAGCCTCAGTGAACTTCCGATGTCATCCACAAGGTCATTTATGTATATTGTGAATAGCAACGGTCCTATGACACTCCCCTGTGGCACACCTGAAATCACTCTTACTTCGGAAGACTTCTCTCCATTGAGAATGACATGCTGCGTCCTGTTATCTAGGAACTCCTCAATCCAATCACACAATTGGTCTGATAGTCCATATGCTCTTACTTTGTTCATTAAACGACTGTGGGGAACTGTATCGAATGCCTTGCGGAAGTCAAGAAACACGGCATCTACCTGTGAACCCGTGTCTATGGCCCTCTGAGTCTCGTGGACGAATTAGCGCGAGCTGGGTTTCACATGACGTCTTTTTCGAAACCCATGCTGATTCCTACAGAGTAGATTTCTTGTCTCCAGAAAAGACATTATACTCGAACACAATACGTGTTCCAAAATTCTACAACTGATCGACGTTAGAGATATAGGTCTATAGTTCTGCACATCTGCTCGACGTCCCTTCTTGAAAACGGGGATGACCTGTGCCCTTTTCCAATCCTTTGGAACGTTACGCTCTTCTAGAGACCGACGGTACACCGCTGCAAGAAGGGGGGCAAGTTCCTTCGCATACTCTATGTAAAATTGAACTGGTATCCCATCAGGTCCAGAGGCCTTTCCTCTTTTGAGCGATTTTAATTGTTTCTCTATCCCTCTGTCGTCTGTTTCGATATCTACCATTTTGTCATCTGTGCGACAATCTAGAGAAGGAACTACAGTGCAATCTTCCTCTGTGAAACAACTTTGGAAAAAGACATTTAGTATTTCGGCCTTTAGTCTGTCATCCTCTGTTTCAGTACCATTTTGGTCACAGAGTGTCTGGACATTTTGTTTTGACCCACCTACCGCTTAGACATAAGACCAAAATTTCTTAGGATTTTCTGCCAAGTCAGTACGTAGAACTTTACTTTCGAATTCATTGAACGCCTCTCGCATAGCCCTCCTCACACTACATTTCGCTTCGCGTAATTTTTGTTTGTCTGCAAGGCTTTGGCTATGTTTATGTTTGCTGTGAAGTTCCCTTTGCTTCCGCAGCAGTTTTCTAACTCGGTTGTTGTACCACGGTGGCTCTTTTCCATCTCTTACGATCTTGCTTGGCACATACTCATCTAACGCATTATGTACGACGGTTTTGAACTTTGTCCACTGATCCTCAACACTATCTGTACTTGAGACAAAACTTTTGTGTTGAGCCAACAGGTACTCTGAAATCTGCTTTTTGTCACTTTTTCTAAACAGAAAAATCTTCCTACCCTTTTTAATATTCCTATTTACGGCTGAAATCATCGATGCCGTAACCGCTTTATGATCGCTGATTCCCTGTTCTGCGTTAACTTTTTCAAATAGTTCGGGTCTGTTTGTCACCAGAAGGTCTAATATGTTATCTCCACGAGTCGGTTCTCTGTTTAACTGCTCAAGGTAGGTTTCAGATCAAGCACTTAAAAAAATTTCACTGGATTCTTTGTCCCTGCCACCCGTTATGAACGTCTGAGTCTCCCAGTCTATATCCGGCAAATTAAAATCTCCACCCAAAACTATAACATGGTGGGGAAATCTACTCGAAATATTTTCCAAGTTATCCTTCAGGTGCTCAGCCACAACAGCTGCTGAGCCAGAGGGCCTATAGAGACATCCAATTACCATGTCTGAGCCTGCTTTAACCGTGACCTTCACCCAAATCATTTCACATTTCGAATCTCCGTCAATTTCCTTCGATACTATTGCACTTCTTATCGCTATAAACACGCCTCCCCCTTCACTGTCCAGCCTGTCTCTGCGGTATACATTCCAATCTGAGTTTAGGATTTCATTACTGTTTACGTCTGGTTTCAGCCAACTTTCTGTCCCTGGTACTATATGGGCGTTGTGACCGTTTATTAATGAGAGCAGTTCTGGGACCTTTCTGTAGACGCTCCTGCAGTTTACTATTAGCACATTAATATTGTTATTCCCTGTTGCATTTTGCCTACTCCTACCTTGCCGCGTCTCAGGAGGCGTCTTGTCGGGCCTAGGGAGGGAAGTATCTAACCTAAAAAAAAACCATGTGCATTCCACACGTACTCCGCTACCCTTGTTGCCGCTTCCGGTGTGTAGTGCACGCCTGACCTATTCAGGGGGACCCTACATTTCTCCACCCGATAGCGGAGGTCGAGAAATTTGCACCCCAGATCTCCGCAGAATCGTCTGAGCCTCTGGTTTAAGCCTTCCACTCGGCTCCAAACCAGAGGACCGCGATCGGTTCTGGGAACGATACTACAAATAGTTAGCTCTGATTTCACCCCGCGAGCGAGGCTTTCCGCCTTCACCAATTCCGCCAACCGCCTGTACGAACTGAGGATGACCTCTGAACCCAGACGGCAGGAGTCATTGGTGCCAACGTGAGCAACAATTTGCAGTCGGGTGCACCCAGTGCTCTCTATCGCCGCCGGTAGGGCCTCCTCCACATCTCGGATGAGACCCCCCGGCAAGCAGACAGAGTGAACACTGGCCTTCTTCCCCGACCTTCCTGCTATTTCCCTAAGGGGCTCCATCACCCGCCTAACGTTGGAGCTCCCAATAACTAATAAACCCCTCCCCCCGTGTGCCTGCTCGGACCTTGCTGAAGGAGCAGCCACATGTCCTCTCACAGGCAGAGCGGGCGATGCCATACGGCCAGCCTCCACATTGACCCTCCGCCTCGTGCGCCGCGAACGCCGCTGAACCCGCCACTCCCCTTGGGGAGAGGGTGGCCCAACCGCTCCCAGTACACGCGAAGATGTCTCGACAGCAGGGACAGTGGGTGAAGCATGTAACACCTGGGGTGTACCTTGCGACGCACCAGACTCCCCACTGCCGCTACACTCCGAGGCAGCAGCCTGAAGACGGCTGACCACGGCCATCAACACGCTCAGCTGTTCGCGAACAGTGGCCAGCTCCTCCTGCGTCCGTACACAGCAGTCACACATCCTATCCATCCTAAGGAATCAGCACTACTGACACTATGGTTGACTAAAGGGACTCTCTGACTGTGTTCAAAACAAACACGAAATCTATGGAACTATTAATAACACTCGACAATTAAAGCTTCCTAAAAGCAAATACACACGGAAGAAGAAGTGACAAGTAAGAAAAATACATATAAATTAAGGTAGCATACATATAAATTAAGGTAGCTCGCTGCACAGCAGCAGACGGCAGTTACGACGACACCCAGAAGATGATTGCTGAATGAGCCAGGCCTAGAAAAAAAAGCGGAGAGAAAAAACAAATAATGGTACACCAATGTGAACGTGTATAAAACGCCTAGAAACTAACGTCTATGGAGGATCCTTTAAGTACACGGGAAACGTCATCAAAAAAATAATACGATGGCACGGAACCAAAACGTCAAGAATAGATGAAATCTGGAAAATAGCTTATGGGATAACACCTCATTCGATATATTACATCCATGTTCAACGTTTCGCTTCCATACTACAGTATTATTTTTTTGGATGATATTTCCCATGTACTTCTAGTAATTTCCCTAGACGTTACTTAATTTCTGGGCATTTTATCCTCCCTCACAATAGTGGCCTATTCATTGTTTTTTCCCGCTTTTTTGTAGGCTTGGCTCATTCAGCAGTCATGCTTTGCGCATTTTGATAAGCATCCGTTGGGTGTACTCAATTTTATTGTGGCAGCCCGCCAATGCGGCTCAACTCTCGAAGTGGATAACCTTCGGAAAGATGGGACTCCGTAACTGCCAACCCACATTATGGAAATATAACCATTTTCAGTAGTTGGCATTGTTTTTTGTTGAGTAACAACACTATGGTTCTGTATTTCTACCTTTTCAAAAATTTCACACAGTGATTTGCGTTCTTGACAGATAAACCTGAAGATGCGTCTGTACTGACGTGAAAGCGGTAGTTGCGAATAAAGTACCTTCATACAGCTATACGGCTTTTGGAAACATCGTACCACTCTTGACTTTTTAATTGTTATACTTTTTATGATAATTTAAATGGTTATTGGTTGTTAAGAGTTGTTACTGTTATCCACAATTTGTGTGATCCGTGGTTGACCTCCCCAAAAGCTGTAACTGTGCCATTCTCCGCCACGTTATTTCTCGGAGGGATGTTGGTCCAACAAGGTATGCAGAAGAATTTCAGAGCATTTAGGGAAGAAGGAGCAAGCTACGGTCAAATTAATGCTTTGATTAGGTCACTGAGACGTGGCTGGATAGTTTATCTTGAAGGAGCATTACACGCAAATGGCAAAGACCCGGTTTGTGCCCTGGGCAAGCACAGAGTTCTCATTTGCTAGAAATTTTCTGTAAAAGTTTATTTGGTTCTTACGGTAGTAGCACGGACATAATTAACTCTACTGAAGCATCTTACAATAAAGGATTCTAGTTTCACCTCAAAATCTGCTAATAATATATATAGAGATTATTTCCACAAATTTTCTAAGAACATACTGTACCTCTCTACCAACGTATCGATCAAAGACCGAAGAAATAGGAAAACATTAGGATTTGTGCAAAAGCGAACAGGACATTGTTCTTCCCCGTCGGCATCGGTGCATCGACAGGGGAATGGAAGGTGTAGGAGAAGACTAATAGTAGTATAAGATATCCTACAAGGAACACAGTGCGATGGCTTGTCGAGAAGGAAAATAGATCCAGATGTAGGAATAGAGCCCCCTGCCACCAATTGATGTTTTTTATTCCTGCTGAAAGGGAAAGGCAGAAAAGATAGTGTTTAACGTTTCATCGGTCATCTGAGATTCCACCCCACTCCAGTTGAATATGAAGCCCATGTCAGTCACTGCCACCTTGCTGGTCCCTTCCTGCAAACATCATGAATCAGGTCGTAGATCTACAAACATTACCTTTGGCTATGTCATCATTATCATGCCCACGTTAGTCATCCTCCTGCCTCAAACACCTCCCATCCCACTCCTACCCTCATCTCTCTGCTTAGCGTTAAATACACACAATTGATCTAGTTACGATGCGCAATTGGTAAGTTCTACAATCAGGCTGAATTTAACTCTTCCGAAGCTTTCATTAATTTCATTTCATTAAATCCATGCAGATGTCTACTAGATATGATCAGCTACAATTTTGTTCCTTGCTGATCTAATTTTACGTTATCTACTAAGGCAGTAACAAGAAATCTGATGTGACATATCACTAAGTGCTGTGCTGTCAGTTTGCTAAAGCAGTTCGACGTCACGATGTTTATAAAGAATAAAAATAATCATATTAGGCAGTAAACAGTCTCTAAAGTGAAAGTGCAACAACTGATGTGTTTGTAACTATACACAACAACAGGAACGTTAAGGGGAAAAGATGTTTGCTTTCAGCCGGTATGTAAGGTAGATGCATTAGTTGCCTGATTATTACAGTGTCCTGTTGTCTTCACATGTGCGTGACAGAACGGTGACCGAGCGAGGTGGCGCAGTGATTAGCACACTAGACTTGAATTCTGGAGGAGGATTGTTCAAATCGACAAGCGACCATCCTTATTTAGGATTTTCGTGATTTCCCTAAATCGCTCAAGTCAAATGCTGTGATGATTCGATGAAAGGGTACGGCCGATTTCCTTCCCCATCCTAGAATCAGTTCGAGCTAGTGCTCAGTTTCTAATGATCTTAACCTTCCTTCGTTCCTTCCCTTTTTTCTACGGAGCTGTGAATACTGTTTTAATTTTTTAACACCACGTAATTAATCGATTTTATATCTACTGAACAAAGTAGGTTTCAGAGACGTATAGGCCAAATACAAAGTCAAACTTCTCTGTTTCGTTTGAATGGTATTTCCGCCATTTAACTGTACGAACTACTTTATTTTGTATTACTATCATGATTTCGGTCTTATCAAGTACAACAATTTTCAGTATAATCAGACTTTCTTAAGTGAAGCCATTGTCAGTGGCTACTGACGCTACAACGTTTAGGTAAGTACAAAATCACGGAAATATATGGCAGACACGTGACAAACATGTCTTCAAACCACAAAACGAACGAGCAATACATTCGTTACATGTATAGTGAACATTTTGCTTCATTTCAATTGCTCTCTTTCTGGTGGTTTACGCACTGTGTGGCAATCTACATGACCGAGACTGAAAGCCGTCGGGTGACTATTCTACAGGTCATAGATGCAATCACTTGCAACTGCAGGACTCCTAAAAATGATTATCAGAAATTTTTATGTCAAGGTGATGACTGTAATGGAGTTATAGGTCCTCGTCAACATACTGTACATCAGTGTACTACTTGGATTCAAGACCTATATCGAAAACTGTATGTAATTCAGACGTTTTTCTTTCACAGGCTTGTTTAGTAGGTACGAGAGCGTTTCGGAGATATTCATCCATCTCAAGCCGTAGACGCTACAGGAGAGACATCGTACGTCACGGAGATCTTTAGTGTTAAAATTAAGGAAATGCACCTTCCGAGAATTGTTTAACAACATATTGCTTCCTCCCACATCCATCTCGCGAGTTGGCCATTACCATAAATTGGAAGAAAATTCGAATTCATTCTCGACCTTCCTGCACAGCATTCGCGAAAGGAACAGGAAAAGGGGGAAATGAATGTGGATCACAAAGTAACCTCCGCCGTACAACCTAAGGTGACGTTTAGAGTATTGACGTACACATAAACATGTAGCTGTAGTGGGATCTAATACTGATTGCTGTTCTGGTGCTCGGGATCACAGCCACGTTGAATTAAAAGATGATGTCGAAAGAAATCAGATTGGTGCGACTAACTATGAAACTGACCAGTTCATTTGGCTTGTGAGTGTAGTATGGGTTATTATTATTATTATTATTATTATTATTATTATTATTTCTTTCCTTTCTCAGACGTTATGTCTGGTTAAAAATGGAAAGTGACGCGGACCTTGATCAAGCGTGACTTCCTTTTAACTGTACAGTATATGTTACATTGCATTTAGGAACTGTCTGGTAATTGAACATGTATCAATAATTACAGATTTCTGTAGTTGTATATATAAGTTCGGATGTAGCTGTATTGCGTTGTTGTACTGGTGGATATTGCGAGGTATTACTCCTGTAGTTGAAAGTATAATTGGTATAATGTCAACTTTATCCTGATGCCACATGTCCTTGACTTCCTCAGCCAGTTGGATGTATTTTTCAACTTTTTCTCCTGTTTTTTTCTGTATATTTGTTGTATTGAGTATGGATATTTCGATTAGTTGTGTTAATTTCTTTTTTTTTATTGGTGAGTATGATGTCAGGTTTGTTATGTGGTGTTGTTTTGTGTGTTATAATGGTTCTGTTCCAGTATAATTTGTATTCATCATTCTCCAGTACATTTTGTGGTGCATACATGCATGCGGGAACGTGTTGTCTTATTAGTTTATGTTGTATGGCAAGTTTTTGATGTATTATTTTTGCTACGTTGTCATGTCTTTTGGGGTATTCTGTATTTGCTAGTATTTTTCATCCGCTTGTGATGTGATCTACTGTTTCTATGTCTTGTTCGCAAAGTCTGCATTTATCTGTTGTGGTATTGGGATCTTTAATAATATGCTTGCTGTAATATCTGGTGTTTATTGTTTGATCCTGAACTGCAATCATGAATGCTTCCGTCTCACTGTATATATTGCCTTTTCTTAGCCATGTGTTGGATGCGTCTTGATCGATGTGTGGCTGTGTTAGATGATACGGGTGCTTGCCATGTAGTATTTTATTTTTCCAATTTACTTTCTTCGTATCTGTTGATGTTATGTGATCTAAAGGGTTGTAGAAGTGGTTATGAAATTGCAGTGGTGTAGCCGATGCATTTATATGAGTGATTGCTTTGTGTATTTTGCTAGTTTCTGCTCGTTCTATAAAGAATTTTCTTAAATTGTCTACCTGTCCATAATGTAGGTTTTTTATGTCGATAAATCCCCTTCCTCCTTCCTTTCTGCTTAATGTGAAACCTTCTGCTGCTGAATGTATGTGATGTATTCTATATTTGTGGCATTGTGATCGTGTAAGTGTATTGAGTGCTTCTAGGTCTGTGTTACGCCATTTCACTACTGCACATGAGTAGGTCAAGATTGGTATAGCATAAGCGTTTATAGCTTTTGTCTTGTTTCTTGCTGTCAATTCTGTTTTCAGTATTTTTGTTAGTCTTTGTCTATATTTTTCTTTTAGTTCTTCTTTAATATTTGTATTATCTATTCCTATTTTTTGTCTGTATCATAGATATTTATAGGCATCTGTTTTTTTCCATTGCTTCTATGCAGTCTCTGTGGTTATCCAATATGTAATGGTCTTTACTGTGTTTTCCCTTGACTATGCTTTTTTCTTACATTTGTCTGTTCCAAAAGCCATATTTGTATCATTACTGAATACTTCTGTTATCTTTAGTAATTGGTTGAGTTGTTGATTTGTTGCTGCCAGTAGTTTTAGATCATCCATGTATAGCAAATGTGTGATTTTGTGTGGGTATGTTCCAGTAATATTGTATCCATAATTTGTATTATTTAGCATGTTGGATAGTGGGTTCAGAGCAAGGCAGAACCAGAAAGGACTTAATGAGTCTCCTTGGTATATTCCACGCTTAATCTGTATTGGCTGTGATGTGATATTATTTGAATTTGTTTGGATATTAAGTGTGGTTTTCCAATTTTTCATTACTATGTTTATTAACTGTATTAATTTAGGATCTACTTTGTATATTTCCAATATCTGTAGTAACCATGAGTGGGGTCACTATCAAAAGCTTTTTGGTAATCGATGTATGCGTAGTGCAGCGACCTTTGTTTAGTTTTAGCTTGATATGTCACCTCTGCATCTATTATCAGTTGCTCTTTACATCCTCGTGCTCCTTTGCAGCAGCCTTTTTGTTCTTCATTTATAATTTTGTTCTTTGTTTCCAGAATGAGATTTTCACTCTGCAGTGAAGTGTGCGCTGATATGAAACTTCCTGGCAGATCAAAACTGTGTGCCGGACCGAGACTCGAACTCGGGAACTTTGCCTTTCGCGGGCAAGTGCTCTGTGTTGTATGTGTCATTAATTTCTGTGTAATGACTGAAGTTAATATTTTGTATATTGTTGGTAGGCATGTTATGGGGCGATATTTTGCTGGGTTTGCTGTGTCTGCTTGATCTTTAGGTTTCAGATAAGTTATTCCTTGTGTACGTGTATCAGGGACTGTGCATGGGTCTGCAATGTAACTGTTAAATAATTTAGTTAGATGTGAATGTGTTGAGGTGAACTTCTTTAGCCAGAAATTTGTTATTTTATCATTTCCAGGGGCTTTCCAATTGTGCGTAGAATTAATTGCTCGGGTGACTTCATGTTGCAAAATTATCACTTCAGACATTTGTGGTATCATCTTGTATGAGTCTGTTTCTGCTTGTATCCACTGTGCGTGTCTTATGTTGTACCGGGTTTGACCATATGTTGCTCCAGAAATGTTCCATGTCTGTTATGTTTGGTGGATTATCTATTTTAATGTGTGTGTTATCTATTGTTTGGTAAAATTTCTTTTGGTTTGTGTTGAATGTTTGGTTTTGTTTCCTTCTATTTTCACTTTTTTTGTATCTTCTAAGTCGTTTGGCCAATGCTTGTAATTTCTGCTTCTTTTCATCTAATTGCTCTATCGCTTCTTATTGTGAGATTTAACCTAACCTTTTTCGTTTTTTTTTCTGACATTTAAATTCTTATAAATTGTGTTCGCTGTCCGATGTCTTTTCTCAGTTTTTCTATTCTGATCTGTAGCCTGTGTCGCCATGCTGGTTTTGTGGGTTTCTTCTGTGTGTTGGTTGTTTCTGATCTCTGCCTAGTGTGTATATTTAGTGTAGTGAGTGCTCCTACATAAACCAGTAGTTGTAACTCTTCCATTGTTGTTAGATTAGATTAGATTAGATTTACTTTCATTCCAATTGATCCGTAGTGAGGAGGTCCTCCAGGATGTGGAACATGTCAGAAAAACAACAATACATGACAAATATTTAAACTAAAACAAATAAGCTAATGTACCATTCCACAGGTCCCAAGTGGAATGATCGTCATTTTTTAATGAACACTAAGAGTCATTTTACAAATACTATTGCACTGAATTTAAAATAAAAAAGTTTTATATTTATTTATAAGGTAAGAAACATGTAATACAACTACTGTAATACTTATTTACAATGAACACATTACTGCACTGAAATGGTGCAGAAGTTAGATTATACTTACACACACACACACACACACACACACACACACACACACACACAAATTTTCAGTGAACACATTACTGCACTGAAATTGTGCAGAAGTTATGTTGTACTTATATACAAATCAGTTGGTTTTCCTCAGAAATTCATCAATGGAGTAGAAGGAGTTGGCCACCAATAAATCCTTTAGGCTTCTCTTAAACTGAATTTCATTGGTTGTTAAGCTTTTTATGGCTGCTGGCAAGTTATTGAAAATGTGTGTTCCTGAATAATGCACACCTTTTTGTACAAGACTAAGTGACTTTAAATCCTTGTGAAGATTATTCTTATTTCTAGTATTGATTCCATGAATTGAGCTGTTGGTTTGAAAAAGTGATATATTTTTAATGACAAATTTCATTAAGGAATAAATATATTGGGAAGCTGTAGTTAGTATCCCTAGTTCCCTAAACAGGCTTCTGCAGGATGTTCTTGAGTTCACACCACATATAATTCTTACTGCACGTTTTTGTGCCCGGAAAACTTTAGCTTGGCTTGATGAATTACCCCAGAAAATAATCCCATATGACATTATGGAATGAAAGTAAGGGTGGGATCAATTTAGCAGACGCATGTCCAGGTAGGCAAGTGGAAGGCTGACAAATTACAGTGACTGCTGTCAGGACGTAAACTACCTGTGACCTGTAGCCTTTCATATCAAAATGCAAGTCAAGTGTATCCATGCAATGTCCACTTGAAGGCAACTAAGCAGGCTTATTTTTTCAGTAGTATTGAATAAAATATTTTGCTTCAAATATATTGACAGTATTACCAGAATTTTACAAATCTATCTTCCGTGAAACACGATGTTTTTTTGATCACAAGACATGTTTTGACACCTGTCTGTTGCCTCTTCTAGGCTTGACGTTATTTCTTAATTTGTGTTGTTTACGTTTTAAATTTACAGGATGTCGTTATTTCGTAGATTACAGACTGGCAGCACACCGTGTTTTATCATTGTTAACTATCCACACGGCTTTAGACTTATTCTTAGAGTAGAATACAAACTGCCAGTTGCAGAGTTCCTTGGCTTCACAGTTAACACTTAATTATTTATACGTTTTAAAATAGTCATGAAATAACTTATTATCCTTCGTTTTGGTGTGTACAAGCAACTGTTGTTTTTTATTTCTGCAAAATTTTTGTGTTCTTCTCTACTAGTTTTTCGTAGTGCTTTGAAGATGGAAACGTAATTTGAAATGCTACAAATCGGTATTGCACAGTACGAATAAAAAAATAAGTGTTGAAGTCATCTCATAGCAAAATATTAGGGTACTTAGAGTTGTAGAATCTAGTTTTGAAATGAATATTATGACAAGAACTGCTTCCTTATTTGTATTTTCATTTATTTTGTTGTGTATGATTGTGTTGATAGTTGTTATTGTTGTTTCGACTTGTGGGTTATTTGGTGGTCTATGCAAGAATGGTCTAATGTCTGTATTTGTGTCTTTGTATTCTATATATGTCAACTGAAATTTTTCTTCTATATCTAACATGTGTGCCACTTCATGTTCTATTTGTGCTTCTACTGGCGGCTGTCTTAAGATTTCGTTTTCCTCTGATTGTTTAATTGATGTGTGTTGTTCTTTGTTTATTTGCTCTGGGATGTTTGAGTCCGTTACTGTGTTTTCTTCTTCTTCTTCTTCTTCTTCTTCTTCTTCTGACTGCACATTATTTTGTTCCAGTATTTGTTGTACTTGTTTTTTGATGTTTTCTAATTGTGACTGGGGTATCCTGTTATTTTTTATTATTACACGAATCTAATCAGCTAGTCGTTATTCTGTAAAAATTTTAATTCTGGGTATCTGGTAATAAATGTTGTGTATACTTGTGATCTGTATCCAGTTGTGTTGGTTCCTAAGTTTGTTGCTTGGTAATAACAGAACATGAGGACGAGAATTATTATTATTATTATTATTATTTATTTAGTTAGTTTCCTAAAGATCTGTTTGAAAATATGTGAGGCAAACTGAAAAATAATATGTGACTATACGTGTTCTAGGGGATTTTCATTTATGAAATGCTGGTGGATTATCAAATGTGCTATCATTTACCGTTTCGTAAAGTCTCAGGTGATCAAAAACAATTGCAAAATGATTCAGACAAGATATCTGTATGATGTGCAAAGTGCGAAGCCGCTAAATTTTGATTACACGATAAATCTCCCAAATGTAAAGGCTATTATTTCAGTTGAACGCTTAGGGATTACACTTACGAATAACTTAAATTCGAACGGTCACACAGATAATGTTGTGGGGAAAGCGAACCAAAGACTGGAGTTTATTGAGAGAACATACATAAGATCCAACAGGTCTACTGAGGTGACTATATAGACTACATTTGTCTGTCGTTTTCAAGAGCATTGCTACGCGGTGTGGGATCCGCAGCAGATAAGACTAACGAAGGACATCGTAAAAGTTCAGAGAAGGTCAGCTTGTGTATTATAGCGAAGCAGGGGGGAGAGAGTTCCACGGATATGACGCGGATACCGGTGGGGTGGCTGTCATTAAAACAAATGCGTTTTTCGTTGTGGCAGAATTTTTCATGAAATTTCAATCTCCAACTTTGAACCCAAAAATATTTTGTAGGCGTCCATCTAGATAGGGAGAAATTGTCATTGTAATAAAAGAAGAGAAATCAGAACTCGCACGGAAAGATTAAAGTGCTCGATCTTCCCGCGCGCTGTTCGAGGGTGGAACGGTAAAGAAATGGCATGAAGGTGGTTCGATTGTACTGTTTTGTTTTTGGGTGCAAAAGCAACTTAGGTGATACGCGCCCATGTAAGAAACGTGGAACACAAAGACGAAAAAGGAGTTAAAAGCGACTACACGTTGAACCCAATTGACGGAAAGAAAGACAGGCAAGAACAGGGACTTTTTCATGGAGAAAGGGCCATATAATACGCAATAAGTACAACAGAGGTCCGGAACTAAAGATTAAATATCCTACATCATATTGCTACAATTGATAAAAAGTAAAACACGGTCGACAACCCGTCGTTAGCTAAAACGGCAAACATAAATTAGAACGTAAGTGGTTGAAAAAAGGGCAATCCGTCAGGAAATGGCGAACCGTCAAAGGTTGAGGACTATGAGCACAAAGTGACGGCGGACCACCACTTGACAGATGGCGATGTCTAAAAGGACTGTGTCCAATACCCAACCTAACTAAAATGATCTCCTCGCGGCGAGATAGCCGAGAGGTGGTCAGCCAAGCTGCTGGGGAGCTTGTTCCCATGAAGCGGAGACAGGCCATAATAGGGTTAATGGCGACAGCAAAGACGGCGATGCTCAGGACGAAACCCTGAGGCACACCGTTTACGGATGCAACTGTACATGCTTGCCCGCAAGAGAAAGGTGCCGCAAATCTGAATGTTAACATCGTCGGGCCCTGCGGCGGAGGATCACAATGAAATGAGAGCATGATCTAGCTCCCTCATAGTAAAAGCAGCATTGTAGCACTCACGATTCTGAGAAGAGAAGAATATGATCCGAGCCTCATCTGCTCGTTCCCGATGGAGGAAGGCAGGGTGATAGCGAGTGGAGCTCATCTCCGTAAAAAGGCGACCCTAGGTGTTGAAGATAGCAATAGGGTACACTATGACATCATCTGCTACGGCCAGGCAGGAAATTGAGGAATAGACCTTGATGCCAGAGAGCCGTCGGAGGTTGGCCCGCACGATGGAAGAGGGAATTGAACTGTTAAAATAACTGGTAAATGAAATCCAGCTAGCTTCATTGCTATCCCGAAGAACGCGACGACACTGCACATTCAACTGTTTATAACGAATGCAGTTTGCCATTGTAGAATGACGGTTAGAAACGCGGAGAGCACGTCCTCATGCACGAATTGCGTCGCGGCATACCTCAGTCCACCAAGGGACAGGAACACAACGTGGTAAGGATGGAGTAATGGAATGTTCTGCGGCGGTTAGGATAATGCTGGCAAGGTTTTCTACCAGGTCATCACAATTGGGGAAAAGTCGTTCGTCGAAGGTCGCCAGGGAGGAGTAAAGCCTCAGTCAGCCTTAGAAAGCTACCATTTGGGTTTGCACATAGGTGGGGTAGGAGTCAGAAAACGAATAACACACGGGAAATGGTCGCTCGAGCACATGTCATAGAGGATAG
This sequence comes from Schistocerca americana, assembly GCF_021461395.2. Lineage (NCBI taxonomy): Eukaryota > Metazoa > Arthropoda > Insecta > Orthoptera > Acrididae > Schistocerca > Schistocerca americana. The sequence continues at coordinate 538,979,052 of NC_060130.1, forward strand.
ATCACTCGGGAAGACAGGCAAGCTGGGGGCTGCAGAATGAGAGGTCCAATTGGGAATACGTGTGTGTTGAGTCTGAAAGGAATGTGGGTGCTCCAGTGATAAGGCAGATGAGGTTGAGTTGATTGAGAAGGTCAGGCAAGAGGTCACGTCTGACAGTTTCTGGAAGAGTCCCCAAATGGGATGGTGCACACTGAAGTCACTGAGCAGCAGAAAGGGGTGAGAGAGTTGACCAATAAGCTGGAGGAAGTCTGCTCTGGTGACACCGAATGACGGAGGGGTATAAACTGAAGAAATGAAAAAGGAGAAGTGGGGAAGGAAATGTGGACTGCAACAGCTTGCACCCGCGTGTTCGGGGAGATGGTGTGACTATGAACGTCATCCAAGATGAGCAGCATGACTCACCCATGAGAGGGAACGCCGTCCTCGGTGGGACGCTCAGAAATAACCGGAAAGAAATATAAGAGGTCAAAGCGGTCGAGAGCACGCAATTTTGTTTCCTGGAGATAGAGAAGTGGATGCTGCGATTCCAAGAGCAGCCGTAATTCGTCCTTGTTGGATCTAAGGCCACAAACGTTCCGTTGGAGGAGAGTCATAACGAGGAAAGGGAAGGTGGTAAAAAATAAAGGGTATTATCTCGGCGGCTGCCGATTGCCAGCCTTCGAAGACACTCTGCTGCAAGGTGCAGAGGTTGGAGGATCCTGCTCCATGAGATCTACAGAACTGTCGGCATTCTTCCTCAGTTGATCTGCGGAGTCAACGGCAGAAAAACAGTTAACGGTATGCCTTGGCGACACAGAGGTCGGCCGGGTTAGTGTATCATGTGGCAACACAGTTTGAAGAGTATCTCCGAGTCGGTGGAGGAGATGACCGTTTGCCTTTGTCTAATTTCTTGGAACCTTTGCGGTTGGTAGATGACCATTGAGGTGTTTGTTGGCTGGAGGGACGTAAAAAGTATTTGCAAAAGTATTCCTTCTGTCCTTCACGGCCTGCTGGTTGTGTAGAAGGTGATTTCTCCATGAGAGGCGAAAATGAAATGGCTTATTGCACAGCTGGAAGAGAATAGACGAGGATGCTATCGTGACACTAGGCGATTTTACAACCGCAGTGCTGAATTTGATATCGCATGTCTGTGTGGCCATGTCCTTCATGGAGCGAGATGTATCAAGAACGTTACTGTAAGTGCCGGATGGTAAAATGCAAAATTTCAGACTACCCAACAACTGGCGAGCAACAGAATAAGGCACTTTTTCCTTCAACCATATCTCCTGGACGGTCCACTCATCGAGATACACGAGAAAAACTCGGGAGGAGGCTGCATGGTTGCCATTCCAACTGATACAGTGGGGAGGAGGAGGCAGACAATCGCGCTCGTGAGCATCCCTACCACGTGTTACACATTAGGCCGGGTGTCGATAGGACAGTCGAGTATTTTCGTAACGATGACACTGTTAGCAGCGCATTGGTTTCGGAACGTAAGTTCGGATTGTGATAACTTCATAGCCTGCTTCGATCTTAGCTGGAAGCAGTACTCTATCAAACGTGAGAAAAAGAGTGCCTGTGGGCACTAAGGATTCATCTATCCTTTTCATCACCCAATGGACTGCAATGACGCCCTGATCAGAGATGTAACTCTGTATTTCTGCCTCTTTCAGACCATCTAGCAGCCTAGTGTAAATAACACCATGCGAAGAATTCAGCGTTCGATGGGCGTCGACACGAACAGCATAGCCGCGGAGGAGCGAAGCTGCGAGCAGTTGTTGTGCTTGACAATGAGAAGGAGTCTACAAAAGCAAAGTGCCACTGTGTAAACGAGAGCAGGATTTCACAGGGCCGGCAATTGAGCAATTGCATCAACACCTTTCTGAATAATAAACGGATTAACTGCAGCAAAGAACTGCCCGTCTTCAGTACGTGAAACCACGAGGAACCAAGGAGCAACTGGGAGGGTCTTTAAATCGTTACGTTTAGTAGACGTCAACTGAGAACATGCTCAGGCAATCATCCCTCCCTGGACCTGGTCTGTACCAGGTGGTACGTGTGAACCCTATCTGTCGACCCGGGGCTAGAAACTACGCGTTACCCTGTCACAAGTTACGCGTCAGAAACATGGGCGGGCCTTCAGGAGAGCACACGGAGGAAGAAGAAAAAGAGGAACCTCGAACGCCGAAGTGGATAGGAGAAGGGAAATGAAGAATAAACGAATGAAGAAAAAACGAAAGAACAAAAAAAAAAAAAAAACAGTGGAGGGTCTGTTCTGATGTCAGGCTACTGAAAATGCAGAACACATTCCCGAAATCATCCCAGACATGTACCCCAAGGGAGGGGAAAAAGAACAGCAAGAAGATGGACATGCAGCACGGAAAGGGAAAGATGCGGCAAAGGCTGCGGCCTCGTGGTAGCCAAGCACGAACTCACCAACGAGTGGTGAGTCCCCTGGGGGAGGTGGTTCGATGAACCCTCTGCCAAACACTTTATTGTGAATCGCAGAGTAGTCGGGGTAATAAGTCATGGTATCGTATTATCGGAACGTTTCGACGAGTTTCCTTCTCATGACATTCAGGTGAAGACTACGCCTGAAGATGACAAACAGTAAATTCGTCAAAACGTTACAACACAACGCCACGACTCGATCGATAATCCGTGAAAATATCATCAGTAACTGTGAATCGATTTTACAGTGCCACCAGATACCTTCTGCAATGACTTTAGAGCAAAGATAACGTAGTTTAGCACGCCTGTGGAAGGAATCATGTTTTCAACTTTCAACTATCGGATAGAACAGGAATGGGAATCATAAAAAACACTACGAAATAGCCGGAGTCCTTGCGGAGCGTATTTAAGGAGATACACCATTATCGAAATCCACTGAACCAGAAGCTGGACGCAATGTGTCTCACTTGGGACAAGAGAAAGATGAGTACGCAGCATGATGTCTTAGTAAAATGGATAAACTATGTCGTCGCATCAACAGCGACGATTTTGTTCTGCAATTTAACTTAGAAAAAATTTAACAAAGAAAAAAGGTATTAATTCGGCTAATCTGGTACGGAGACATCTCTTCAAGCAGCAATCGCTCCTATATATGTATTTTCCCCCCAGATTAAGAGGTGACGGACTTAGGAACTGTCCCATCAGTGGACTAAATTGATACGAAATCATGTCCTCAGATCGCGTTCTGGCTCACCTATGTATCTGGTAGATGACGTTGCACTACTCTTAATTCTTGCGACCAATTAATGATAAAATGGTTCAAATGGCTCTGAGCACTATGGGACTCAACATCTTAGGTCATCAGTCCCCTAGAACTTAGAACTACTTAAACCTAACTAACCTAAGGACATCACCCACATCCATGCCCGAGGCAGGATTCGAACCTGCGACTGTAGCAGTCGCGGTTCCAGACTGAAGCACCTAGAACCGCACGGCCACTTCGGCCGGCTCAACGTCCACCATTGGCAACAATTGCACTAATGTCATTAGAACGATACGCGAAACTTTTTTTTGCTATTGGTTCAATCATTTCTGTTTTTAAAGTAATCCGTCGTTTCTAACATTCATTCAATATTTAACGCACTTTTCTTTATAAATCACTTAAACTGCAATAATAATTCAGAAACTTGGAATTACTTAACAGAGAAATCTCGGACGAATATTTCGGTGGATATTAGCCTGTATCTTTACATCAACTGTAAAAAATGGAAGAGGAGGTATTATGGATGTAGGGGGAAGCGAGGGTGGGACTGTAATGGAAAGATGTCATGGCGATTTGCAATATGGTCCACAGGTTAGCACACGAGTTCATTGTCGGCTTAATGCTAAGTTCTGAACAGTATTTTTATTCTTCTCTATTATCGTGACTGTATTTTAGAAGAGAGGAAAATCTGCGTAAAAGTCGTTAGATATACGATATTAGCTCAGTAGAACTAGTCTGGCGAAATACAGTACACGTGGGGCGTTTAAGGAACCATCTCTGCCTTAGTTTAGAATGATTTACGAAAAGCACTGAACAGCTGCATCAGGAAAACCGTATAGGAATTTTAAGCTTAATTTTTTCAGCTTGTAAGTTCAATGAATTATTGAGCTACGTGCTTGCTGACTTCCGTCGTCCTTCCTACCTTAACGGAAATCAATGCCTGAATGGGATAAGCTCTCTTAAGCATAATTATACAGCTTTAGAATAAACGGAAATAGATGTAAATTACGCATATGCTGACAGCTTCACTACTGTTTCCTCATGAAGGACAGTGAAAACGCAATTTTAAGATTTACACACATTTCAAGTTGAAAGAGAGAAAAGAAAACTAACGTACAGTCAGAACATGCTTCGTTAATGTCACTTGAAATATTGCATTCCGTGTTACGCTGACAGACAGATTCCATGGATAGTCGTTTTCAGCTCCAGTGTTAGTTGGGTTCCTATTCACACTTTGCGTGACGAAGAATTCTAATACACTTGAAACGTCCCCTTAGAAAAATTATACACGACTGTGCTTAAACTGACACACAATATTTTTAGCGCAACGCAATCTGACTTTCAATAATCCCTACAAGAGAATGGCCGTGACTAACATTAACCTATACGTTTCGCAAATCACTCACCTCACAAAAATCTTCATTGCTCGAACTACTGCAATACAGCGAGCGCCACTGCTGCCAGCTAAATAAAAGATTCTAACTACTGAAAGCACTAACTACTGATAGGCATAGTTAGCAAATGAAAGATTTTGATGGAGAACAAACAATGTATTTACCTTAATAGTGTTCAAAAGTCATAATATATATATCATTTCATGGAATCCAGTCTTACAAATTTAGTGTCTCTGTCCAGATCATCCGCTCTCAAAACTCCGCCATCTCACTCCCCACATCCACCACTGCTGGCGGCTCACCTCCAACTGCGCAACGCTATGCGCTGTTAACATCCAGCTGCCCAACACTACAATGGCAGACAACAATGCAAACTAGCCACAGACTGCACACAGCACAGCAAGTGATTTTCATACAGAGCGCTACGTGGCGTTACCAATAAGAAAACCTAAACAGCCTACTTACACACTGTCAGCATTTCGATTGTTAGAGGATGGTGAATCTACGGCTGAAATATGGGGCTAAACCTCCCTCCCTCCCTCCCACCCTCCCTCCCCCCCCCCGTCTCTCTCTCTCTCTCTCTCTCTCTCTCTCTCTCTCTCTCTCTCTCTCTCTCTCCCCCCTGTCACAAATGCAGATACCTGTCTGGATGGCTAAGTTAAATTTTAAGTGTCTTGGATAGCTAAGTTAAATTTTAAGTGTCTTTTCCGTAGACAGCAAAAGAAAGTTGGCAGCTAAGAGCGACACAGATCTGCTTATGCAGGAGAGTCGATGGGGTGGGGTGTACCTAGAGAACAACAAATCAAGACGTCTTAAAAAATTAAGAAACGAGTTTTCCCAGAAAACGGTAAGGGGAGATAAAATTTTATGTCATATACCGGGACATAACAGGTGGTTAACGTCTATTTGAAGTCCAATTACTGGATAAGGGAACAGGGGTAGACTCTCGTAAACTATTTTTAAGATGAATAGATAATAATGGAGTGCAGCAAGTATGAGTTACTGAAATGTGCCACGGTGGACTAAAGACAGTGATAGAACTTGATGATGGTGGTGATTAAGTTGATGTCGGATCATGTCCTTCAGCCACATGGACACATGACTTGACGCATTTCTCTGATTCTACTGCTGCTAACACAAGATCATACTTTCGTACGAAGAAGCATAACGGCTCTTTGGTGACATTAAATTAAGAAAGGAAACAGCATTTAAATGGACAACACAGCGCAGACTTCTGCTCATTTTTCACATGAATCATACATATCAGTTTTTTGACTAGTAGTCAGAAGAATGTGCAAAGCTGACAATTTCTGTGACGATATGTTTTGTGCAAAGTATAGAATTTAATTCTACAGAGATGCGTGTAAATTACTCTATTCTTTTGACAGCTTGCATCATTATTACGGGAGGTGTAACAATGTCCAAAAAAATGGTTCAAATGGCTCTGAGCACTATGGGACTTAACTACTGTGGTCATCAGTCCCCTAGAACTTAGAACTACTTAAACCTAACTAACCTAAGGACCACACACACATCCATGCCCGAAGCAGGATTCGAACCTGCGACCTTAGCAGTCGCGCGGTTCCGGACTGCGCGCCAAGAACCGCTAGACCACCGCGGCCGGCAACAATGTCCAGATCTGCTTACATTTTGATATGGCATGTTTGACGAAATTTTATACCTTATCAACTTTCATAGAGCTCTGTTCTAGACGAATGTTTGCTTCCTCCACTGATGTAATGGAAAAGAAGCTAATAGTGAGTCAGCTTTAACAGTGCTGTGATCGACATTATTGATAAGGGTATCGTAATAAACTAATAATGGACAGCAAAATAATTAATGATGAAGCCCATCTAGGTCGTAAAGGAAGCATGCGTGAAGCAGAACTTGTATTATAAAGAGAGTTCAACCTCACTTGAGCATCTGCTCATAGATGCACCCACAGTTTTTTCCTCGTGTAAATGTGAAAATATTTGGTACTATAGTTAATACAGACACTGACTTGAAAAATCAACTTATCTTGTTTGATGTTATTGATGAATGTTTCTGTTTAAGATGCAAGCAATAAGATACTTGTTACTTTCTTGGCTTACGCTCACCAAGCAAGGTAGCGGAGGGGTCTCGCATTCGGAAGAACAACGGTTCAAATCTGCTTCCAGCCATCCAAATTTGGGTTTACCATGATTCTCCTAAATCTTTCAAGGCAGATGGTTCCTTTGAAAGTAGGGATGGCATTTATCTCAAACAACCAGTTTTCGGTCATATTGTTTTTCTGTCACGTCAGTTTAACCTGACTGTTAAAAATTCCCAAAATAACCGGTTTCTGAAATAACCGGTTCTTGGTTTTGATTCCCATTATTTCCTGTAATAAACGTAGAAATCGGACAAGGAATAAAAAAATGTTGACGGTTTCAGTTACAAGAAACACGTGTGCCTCCGTATAAACCCTTATTTCTTGTATCTTAAATTCGTGGTCTTTACGCGAAATGTATGTTGGCGGCTGTAGGATCGTTCTGCAGTCATAAAAATGCCGGTTCTCTATATTTTCTCAATAGTGTTCCTCGAAAGAAAGTCGCCTTCCCTCCAGGAATTCCCGTTTTAGTTCCCAAAGCATCTCAGGGGGTGTGCACCAGCGCATCGCGCGGCACAATAGCGCTCTCTCTCTCTCTCTCTCTCTCTCTCTCTCTCTCTCCCTCCCCTTAGGCTCGCTTCGCTCGCTCCGCCGACTCTATCTTTCAAACTTCACTTGTGTTGTTCCTCGTCATTGTCAAATGTTTATGTGCAGTGGGCAGAGAGCTTAGTTTGATGAGACAAGACTACAGGTGCAAAAAGATTTAAATAATAATAATAACTTTAAATTTGGTTTCTATAGAAAATTATCTTTTCTATTTTGTCCTTTTTTATTTGTAATTATACTACTAAGTTCTGGCTGACAGCAATTCTTTGACCATTTTTTAAACTACAATCAAAAATACTTGCACGCAATCTTGTTTTCGTACAAGACGAACTAGAAAAAAAACTTTCACGTGCATATGTGGAGCCAGACATACAGATAAGCTTTGCTGCTCCTCTGTACAGTTTAGGAAATTCTTCCTTCGAGAAATTCTGCTAGAATTCGAGCGAATCTTTGGCACTGTAAAATACACTCATCAGCCAGAACATTATCACAACTTACCTAATACTCGGTATGTCCACCTTTGACACTGATAACAGCGACGTCGCGTCATGGCATGGAAGCAATGAGGTCTTTGTAGGTCGCTGAAGGGAGATGGCACCACATATTCACGCAAGTCATCTAATTACTAGAAATTCCACGAAGGGGGCGATGAGCTCTAACGTCATCTTCAAACACATTCCAGATGGGTACTTTCGGGTTCACATTTGGTGAGTTGGGGGCCAGCACACCAATTAGAACTCGCCACTGTGTTACTCAAACCACTCCATCACACTCCTGGCCTGGTGACATGCCGCATTATCCTGCTGAAAAGTGCCACTGCCGTCGGGAATCATGCTCGTCATGAAAGGGTGTAAGCGGTCCGCAACCAGCGTACAATACTCTTTGGCCGTCATGATGCCTTGCACGTGCTCCACTGGACGCACGGATGCCCAAGTGAATGTGCCCCATAGCATAATGGAGCGCCACCAGCTTGTCTCCATCCCGCAGTACAGGTGTCAAGTAGCTGTTACCCTGGAAGACAACGGATTCGCGCCCTCCCATCGGCATGATGAAGAAGGTATAGGGATTCATCAGATCATGCAAAGCTCCAACGTCCAGTGCCGATAGTCACGAGTCCAACTCAGCCGTACTTTCCGATGTCGTGGTGTTAAGATTGGCACAGGTTTGGGTCGTCGGCTGCGGAGATCCATAGTTAGAAGTGTTCGGTGCCCTGTGTGTTCAGACACACTGGTACTCAGCCCAGCGTTAAAGTCTGGGGTTAGTTCCGCCACAGTTCGCCGCCAGTCCTGTTTTACCAGTCAGCCCAGCATACGACATCAGACATCTGTAATGAGGGATGCCTGCCCAATCCAACGTCTGGACATGATTTCACTAAGTGTTGAAGACAACATAGCACTCCTCGACCACCCGAGAATTAGTGCAGTTTCCAAAATGCTCGTGTAGAGCCTCCGGGCCATCACAGTATGCCATCGGTCGAACTCAGATAGATCGCGCGCCTTCACCATTCTACACACGGACAGCACGCTCACTGGTACTACATGCACCGTGTGTGTGTGTGTGTGTGTGTGTGTGTGTGTGTGTGTGTGTGTGTCTAGTAGTCATTCCTCGCCAGGTGACGCTGCTATCATCTGGATGGGTTTATATCGATAGTAGGTCGCTGGTAATAATTTTCTGGCTGATCAGTGTAAATCCCTTGGCTATCATCGGCTTACAGATCGATTAGTTCAAAATGTAATTTCGGAGGCTCAGTTTCAGTTGATATCGATACGGGTTTTACGAACACATCAAATATTTGCTGCTAGTTAGTACTATCCTGTAACAAAAACATAAAAAAACGTTAATAAATGTAAGGAATGTACAAAATTGATTTGAAATGCTAAAAGGCGATATGTTTTAATAAAAATGTACTGTGGACTATTATTTTTAATGTAAAGTTACACTTGTACCTTTAACAAAACCAATTTTATTTTGCTGTTAGTGATTTACCGGTAAATTACCTGGAATCTTTCGCGGAACTCCTTTTCGAGGGATTGTAGCACCTCGACGTATTTTTCCAAGCGCGCTCTTTCCCCCACAGTTACTGTTAAACAAAACCACAGCACCGTTCTGAATGAAGTACTTCTGAAAATTCGGGTGATTTGTTACTGTTAGCGTAATTTCATTTCTCTTTTATTATTTAATGGAAATGGCAGACCAATCTTTAAAGCAAGCGAAGTATTGTACTTCAATGCAACATCACTTCGTAAAAATATTTCAAGGCTAGAGCTGATGTCGCTCTACAGTACAACGGATGACCGGCGACGACAGCGAGAAACTACCGTATAGACCAGTGGGGACAAGTCTTGCACACTGCACGTACCTTAAGCCATGACAAAAGGCAACAGGTCGCTATTGCCTCTGCAATGCCGTACCAATTCTTTGCCATATGTTTGTTACTCGTTTCTTTGGGCAGTTTTATTAAAATAGCGCTGACCGCTTTCCCCATTTTCTGTAACAACGCAATATTTCAAACCAATGCAAATTTTACAAATAAAAATTAGGTCTTTTAAAAACAAAGGTTTACTTAAGGTTTATAATTTAAATAAAAAACAGCTACCAGCCACATGTATGGTTTAAAAAGGTTAATTCTCTTCAGACCATGACCGGTTTCGGATTTTTCTTTACAAATCCATCTTCAGATGGCAGATTACAAGCATTCTTGGTTGGACCTAGTTTTGTTTGTGTTATTCGTTTGCTGCACTAGGAAAGAAAAGGAATATTTTTGTTGTCATATCGGTAATGGTATTAGTACGAAAGATTTACTTCTCTTAGAAAATCTAATTGCTCATGAGGTGGTTTTTATAAACATTAGTAAACTTGCAGGATTAGTGTACTTACGAGCTGTGTAGTTCTGCCTGACGAAATATTCGTGCGTTTATGTTTTCGATCGCCAGCTTAATACACTTTTCAATATGCACTATGTAAGTGCTATTCCAGTCAATGGACGTCACTTTCAACCTCATCATCTTAATTACACACGCAGCACACACGAATAACGTTTACAAAACGTGCCCCAGCTTCACATTACAAACGAAAACAATATTTGCAAAGAGCTTACAGTCATAACGATGTTAACTTACAGATGCTGTATAGTCGATATGGGTACAGTAAAATATCTCTTTGCTATTATATGAAATTAATCTAAAACGGAATAAATAAAATTACATACAAATAAGATTACAAAAATTATATGTAGTACAGAATTACTGTGTGTTACTAATTAGTTGTTACAATAGTAGGAGATAAATTCTAATATATGACATAATATGCAATGCACATGTTTTCATTATGCAATTTTTCAATGACATATAAGCAGTTTTTGGGGCCTGTATACTGAATGTTTTTGATGGAATATTGGGCTTAAGTTATTTTAAAAAAGTAAAAACTTCTTCAAAGTTATTTAAGAAGGGAGTGTTAACTGACTGTCTGTTCATTCAAAATGAGATCAGGGAACCTGTTTTTATGTGTATGAATCTCAGTCTCCTCTAGGAGATTCAATGTGAAACCTTTGTCTTTGAGGTGTAATATCTGCAGGTGGTTTTCTATATTCTCAACTGTATGATTGTTTTCTGCAAGATGGGTGGCAAAAGCAGATTTGCTTAGGTTTTTCAGACGTAGGGCATCAACGTGTTCCTTGAATCTTGTTTCAAAAGCTCTACCTGTTTGGCCAATGTAGAATTTAGGACAGTTGTTACACTTGAGTTTATAAATTCCAGATCTTTTATGGGGTATGCTATTGTGTGGGAGTGAGTGTATGACTCTTTGTTGGAGTTTGTTATTGGTAGAGAAACTGATTTTGACATTCTTCTTCTCGAATAAGTTGGAAATTTTATATGAAAGTGGGCCTATATATGGCAGGGCTATATATTTTACTGATTTTTTGTCTTTCATAGTTATTGTGGCTGTTGCTTGTTGCAAAGGCTTGTTGTTAGCAATTTTTACTTTTGTTTTTTGAGAGAGTGTGTCTATGATTGAAGTATCATAGCCATTATTTTGGGCAATTGATTTGATTATGCGGATTTCTTTGTGCTGTTCAGTGGGGGTGAGGGGGACTTTATGCATACGATGTAGCATTGACCGGAAATTAGCCATCTTATGTTGGTTCGGGTGGCAGGATGTGTTACTGATGCTATCATCTGTGGTTGTTGGTTTTCAAAAGATAGCAAAATGGTGTTTGTTATTTATGTTTGATATTTTGAGATCCAGAAAAATGATGCTATTATTCATTTCATGCACCACTGTAAATTTGATGTTGTTGTGTAATTTGCTCAGATCTTCAGCTAAGGCATCAATTTCCCTGCTGTTACCGTCAAAAAGTAATAGCGTGTCATCTACGTATCTCTTGTAGTAAATTATTTTATTGTTCATTTGGTTATTGGATGAGAAGAACTTTTGCTCAAGATGGTTAATGCAAATATCGGCTAATAATCCAGCAAGACTGCTACCCATTGCAAGGCCATCATTTTGTTTATAGACTTTATTATTGAAGGTGAAGTAATTATTAGACAAAATGAGTGTGAGGATCTCTATTAACTCATATATTTCTGGTAGATTGATCTTTTTGTGTTTTAAAAGGTTACTTTTTATTATGTTAATTGTTTCAGCTACTGGGATGTTAGTGTATAGGTTTACAATATCTAGTGAGGCAAATCTAGCTTTTGGTGGTATGTGGATGTCTTTGATATGTTCTATAAGGTCCACTGTGTTTTTAACTGTATAACTATGTTCGAACATGTAGTAAGTGGTAAGGAGATCCTTCAGTTTTCTGCTTATGTAGTATGCTGGGCTGTTTCTTGAGTTCACAACAGGGCGTATGGGGGAATTTTCTTTGTGGATCTTAGGCTGCGACCGAAGTTTCGGTGCAGTTGGATTCATGATAATGCAGTCCCGAATTTCATATATATTTAAAAGGGATTCAAAACTGTTGAGTAATTTATGAAGTTCAGCTTGAAATTTTGCTGTGGGGTCTGATTCTAGTTCTGTGAAATTATTGGACTGAAAAAATTCAAGAGTTTTGTCAATGTATTCTGATTCATACAAAACAACAACTGAATTTCCTTTATCAGCCTTTACCATGAGAGCTTTGTTAGCAGTAAGTTTATCATTGATATCTTTAAGAATTTTTTGTTCATTATTAATTATATTATTTTTTGAAAGCATGTGTTTAGTGATGAGTTTGTTGGTTTTATATGCCAACGCATTTTCCTCATTAGACTTAAGTTTGGCAGTGTCACATGCCAGTTTTGTAGCTGCTATTAGGTCTTTTATGTTTTTATTAGTTAATCTTGGGGCAATATTATGCTTGAAGCCTTTATCTAAGAGATTAAGTTCATTGGGATCGAAAGAAACTGTTGTGTTTACCACTCTGTTATAGAATATGTGCTTCTGGTGTTCACCATTGTTAAGTGGTTCCTTTAATTTGAGTTGAATGAGGGATTTTTACTTCGTCTTGTGCCTAGAGGAGATTTGTTGTTGTTCTCTGCTAAGAGCATGATTAATATGGTGTGTTACATATATGAACTGTAGAGGTGTGAGACTATTTCCTAATTGTAAATGCAGCTTGTACATAGATATATTCAGCTTATCTTTCTTCTTATATTGTAATTTGATTTCTGTTTTTATCCAAATAGTTTCACATTTTACTTTAGCAAGCTTAGCAGCTTTTGTTTGACTATTGACTTTAACTTTAACATAATTTGGGGTCACTTTTTCTAACAGACATCTTTTGTTGTTAATTGTTTTCATTACATCAATCTTACATTTTTTGAACGCATGTAACATTCTCATTACTGGGCTAGGTAAGCTTAACGCTATTTTGTCGAAAGTCGACATGTTGAGAAACGTGGCTGTTGTACTTAAGGTTTAAAATTTATATAAAAAACAGCTACCAGCCACATGTATGGTTTAAAAAGGTTTATTCTCTTCAGACCATGACCGGTTTCGGATTTTTCTTTGCAAATCCATCTTCAGATGGCAGATTACAAGCATTCTTGGTTGGACCTAGTTTTGTTTGTGTTATTGTGTATAATGAAAACATGTGCATTGCATATTATGTCATATATTAGAATTTATCTCCTACTATTGTAACAACTAATTAGTAACGCATAGTAATTCTGTACTACATATAATTTTTGTTATCTTATTTGTATGTAATTTTCTTTATTCCGTTTTAGATTAATTTCATATAATAGCAAAGAGGTATTTTACTGTACCCATATCGACTATACAGCATCTGTAAGTTAACATCGTTATGACTGTAAGCTCTTTGCAAATATTGTTTTCGTTTGTAATGTGAAGCTGGGGCACGTTTTGTAAACGTTATTCGTGTGTGCTGCGTGTGTAATTAAGATGATGAGGTTGAAAGCGACGTCCATTGACTGGAATAGCACTTACATAGTGCATATTGAAAAGTGTATTAAGCTGGCGATCGAAAACATAAACGCACGAATATTTCGTCAGGCAGAACTACACAGCTCGTAAGTACACTAATCCTGCAAGTTTACTAATGTTTATAAAAACCATCTCATGAGCAATTAGATTTTCTAAAAGAAGTAAATCTTTCGTACCAATACCATTACCGATATGACAACAAAAATATTCCTTTTCTTTCCTAGTGCAGCAAACGAATAACACAAACAAAACTAGGTCCAACCAAGAATGCTTGTAATCTGCCATCTGAAGATGGATTTGTAAAGAAAAATCCGAAACCGGTCATGGTCTGAAGAGAATAAACCTTTTAAAACCATACATGTGGCTAGTAGCTGTTTTTATATAAATTGTAAACCTTAAGTACGACAGCCACGTTTCTCAACATGTCAACTTTCGACAAAATAGCGTAAAGGTTTACTTAAAAAGGAAAACATCTAGCATTGTTGCTATGGCTAATTGATATTTCGGTTTCTTTTTTGCTCGGTTATTCGTAAAAAATAAAAACAGCTTTTATAGCCGACACCAAACACACACCGAAAAATACCATTTATTCAGAACTAAAATACCGGTATCAGTTTCAACCGGTCGGGTTTTGCCATCCCAGCTGAAAGGGCTCGGCCAATTTCTTATCCCATCCTTGATACAATCTATGTGCTCCATGTCTAAGGCCCTCGATGCCGACGGGGCGTTAAACCATACTCTTCCGTCCTTGGGCTTACTCCCACGTTCGTATGGTTCTTACTGTGTAATCCGAAATGTTTTAAGTAAACGATGAAAAGCTAAATTTGAAACCTAACATTATTCACACCGTGCGTATGAGTTGTGGCAGAGCATGCTTGAGTGGGATATGGCGTACAGCGGCGATGTGAATGTAAGTATGTAAAAACATATGCACGATCCCAATTCTCGGAGACACAACCAGGAGTACATACGACGCCATATCCCGGTTTCTAGCGAAAGAAGACTTAAAAATCTAAAATGAATTGAACTTAACTAAAGAACTTAATTAACAAATAAATTTTTAGCAGTCAACTGTGTTTTGTAATCAGATTTCAATAATTTTGATCTGAAAACGTATGTATGTATGCCCTAAACAGTATGTATGACGAAGAAAACAAATGTTACCTTGTTATGTGTGTCAGTACATTTATTTGTGATGGCTAGAAAGTTTGTATGCTAGAAGCTAATAAAAATATTTAAAAAAATAAGAACATATTCTTTGCTCTGTGAACTGAATCGCTTGACAGCAGCTTGATAGCAGACGAAAACTGTTACGTGCTGCTGCTGTGATTGAGCGACTGTTCCGAGGGAGCTTATTCTTAACGTTCGCCGGTGTTGAAGTGGCGATTAACTGTGTGTGGACACACACACACACACACACACACACACACACACACACACACACACACACACAAAATCCTGAAGCTATCCACCAGTGAGAAAACCCCCGCGCTCGTCTGCCGTTATTGCGGCTCGTCTGTTATGTTGGTACTACCTCTGGTTGCCGCCGTGCTGCCGCTCTGGTGTCGAGTAGCGACACTACTTAGTGCCAGACGCGAATTGCGAGGTCTGAGGTGCAGAGGAGTGTTGTTGTGTACTAACGAAAGAGCATTTTATGTTTCCTGTGAGATCTGTGTTATGCACTCGCGCAATATTTTACCACATGAACTTCACATCGAATAACTACATACATCTGCCCCTACAGGTTAGTTACGAAGTTATATTACTCGGATTTAAATTGCTGTGTGTGTGCGTGAGGCTATAAACATTATAAGCACATGTAATTTGAAATAGTGATGGACTGAGTTTTTTCAAGATGTCAAAATATTGCTGTTTATTATAAATAATTGTTACAGCAAGACATATTTCATATAGGTTTCGAAAATAACTTTTTACTTGTTTTTGTTGAACTAAAAATTAACGCGTTGTGTATTGAATCGAAAATTACAAGAAAGTTTCAGAGCCGTTTTGATGCTGTAGTGTATCCACCAACTAGATATTGCCAACAAATTAATCATTTTGTTTGTGACCTTACAAGCTTAAAACTCTTTCATAATATCTCATTCTTCAATAATTCGTTTGTACATGCACGACTTGAACGGAACTACAGTAGTAGCACAGCCTAGCTATTGTAGAAGTGCTGCACTTATTGACAACTTAGCTCTCGAATTATGTATACACAGCAGAAATTTGATCCGTACCGTGGTAGTTCGCTGCCACTGAGACATTACTATTATGACTGCTATTTTTGTTGTTCTTTTTTTAGAGATTTTATGTTTGGTAGTAACATGTGGTGGAAGGATGACTATGACAGCTCCTGAGAAATTTAGTTATATGATAAATCAGCATGGGCAGTGGGCTGTTCTCTGAGTTTTTTTGCTTCTTTAGTAATTTGATTACGGCTACATGCTCCGGTGGAGAATGAAATTCAAGTTTAATAACCGATATGCAGTATTTTGCAGCTCGCATTACAGTTTTCCTGTTGGCCTATATAAAAGTTACGTACAGTTCTATAATAAATACAAATTTGCCTCTCGCAGACGAATTCGTACGTGCATCTGAAATGAAGCAGCTAAGAGGTTTACTGGGTAACAACAAATCTGGCCACATGCTCCGAAACGTCTTGCGATACCTCTCCTCCTCTGCACGTGACAACGCCTTATGTAGCAAAGCATTTCACCATTAATAACGGCGTTAGCTGTACTTTAGTACATCAAAACTGGTAATTCAGAATAGCAGTACACTTCCGAAATGACGATATTTTACTGAGTCTATGGCAGTTGCCATCAAATTGTTAGAAAAAGAAGAAAAGCACACCTAGTTAATTCTAAAAAGAGTTATATTAATTTATGCTTTGCGAATATTTGTGCAAACTCCTAAGATTGTTTCGGGTATTGTATCGTCATTTGTTTGTCGTAAGTTTCCTGCAACTAACCGAACTGAAGATTTTGAGGTTGCAATATCCTGAGAAGATTAACTGTTCATTTGGCGTTCGAAGTCCAGAGCCTTTCAGTCCCACGCAATGGAAATAGTCTTTAGGCCTATTCGTTAGTCTTATCAAAAACAGAGATGGGTGAAATAAGACTCATTCTATACACCTTTCTGTCTGCTTTTCTTTGTCTCGTTGATTTATGGTATTTAACGACAATTACTGCCAACTTGGTTACGTTTCGTCAAAGACCGTCGTAGGTTTTTTATTTTATTTATTTTCGTCACTCTAAATTGTGTTAAGGTGCTTCAACAAGGCGAGGTGATAAGCTAACGTCCGCGGTGGCTTCAAAAGGTTTTTGTCTTTTTTTTGTTTTTTAATCAGAAGCATTACTAATTCTAGCGTTCGTAGCATTGAAGAACAGGTGTACTTAAGTCATCTGTTATTCATCTCCACGTACTACCTTAGAAAGATGAACTCGTTTATGGCATTTGACTTATGTATCATTCGAAAATAACATGTGTTCTATGTATGTATTTGTAATATATTTAAAATCCATTAACTGTTGTTCAAGCTGTGGAAATCATATTTTATGTTGGTAAAGCTCAATCAGAAAATCTCGGAAGTAGATGATTTACATGCTCACGGAGTGGATATTGGTATTTTACTCGTGTTACCTACACGTCTGAACAGCTCGCGTGGGAATTATTGGAAGAATGTGCCGCGTAGTCTTTCGCTTGTTGTCAGCGACACTATCGCAGGCGGACACGATAGACCGCGCAGAGGTCGGTAGCCGCGAGAATCCAACACCGCGCTCTCTCTTCCTGCATCCTGATTGGCTGTTTGCACGTGCGCGAAGTCCTGCGCCTGCGTGCAGGGGAGCGCGCGGACTGGAGCTGTGATGATATCCAATGGTACTGCCACTCCCGTGTACGACGCGATTTTCGTATAAGGTGAGGCGCTCGGAGGTGTGCGGCGGCGAGTGGCACGGGAGGCTATCAGCTGTTAGTCTGCGGGAAAGTGTCGAAAGTTTCGCAGGATCGTTTCGCGCTCTCTCTCTCACCCATGTCCATCAGTCTTCTGAGTTCATTGTAGAGGCACAGATCAAAGGAACGTTTTATTTCATCTCTTCCTCCTCACTGGTAAGGCGGTAGCAGAAGAACTTTCTCTATTTCAGAGTGTACACGTAGCCAGAGACGGTTTATCCGTATTAGCACATGCTACAGGCACCGCACCGCACTGCCTTTTGTTTTTATTCGGAGGGAAAATTTACCGTTAGCAGTTTGGAATTGAAGGAAGTAACTCTGTTTCGGATTATCCATGAATGATTATGCAGCATTTTTAAAGCACTGGGAATCAGATAATCGACATAAAATAATGCGTATTTTGAGCGCCTGAAGAATACATTCGATATAATTCTGTTTTATTAACCCGCATTTTATGTATTACAAACAGGCTCAAGAATTTTATTCACATTTTCTGTTGCATTGCGGGCTACTGTGCATTATTACGAACTTGCTACAGTACTGTCTACGGACTGCTTGATGTAAAGTTGTTAACAAAGCTAGCCTAAAAATCGTTTGTTGATACCTTCGCATCAAATGGTGTGTCGCGACACATTACAGTGTGGCGCAGAACTACGTTCTGTGTTACGAAATTTTGGCGTATCCAGAGTTTAAAACACAATACATTTTAATTTTTAACGTGAGCTGCAATTTAAAAAATCAGTTTCGAGACAGTGTGTACAATTCAGGGTCCGCAACGGCTGGCAAACGGCAGTTCTGGTTGCTGGTGATTAGAGTGATGTCAAATTTTGGAACAGATGCTAACCTACTCTTCTCACTTTGTGAAGACAAGAGTAAGATCAACTTGGTCACCTTTCAAGTTCAGTGTATTTACTGCCTAAGTATGTGCTGCTCCAGAAATTTCATTTTAGTTTTTGTTATTATTCGTTAACAGTGGTTTTTACTTGCTATGCGAATGGAGCCGGCAAGAGTCAACTGTGATGCTTAGTTTGTCTTGAGTGATGATTATGTTTCTCAGACAATGACTCACAATTATTGGTACATAGCATCTGTGAAGATTAAATTAGTGAAATAAATTTATTAGACTCTACCTTCATTTATTTTATGGAATTAAGTATATGTTGATTCGAGCCTCGCGCGGCTTTTAGCCAGCCTTGCGTGAAGCCACAAACGATCGCACATCACGTCAAGACAATCTGCATTCGTGCCATAAGAGTAAAGTTTGTCTAATACATAAGCCGTCTATATTGTTGCCACGTCAGTGGCGACAATATTCTGTTTCACGTGATGTGAAGCACGAAATAAGAAAGCTGTCATTGTATTGTTTAGTTTTGTAACATTAATCCTCTGATTCATCTGCATACTTAAATATGTATAAATTGCGCGTTGCTGTTCGTTCGTAACTTGACGCTTTTACGTCAACATGCTGTGTCTGGGGACGCTGATAATTTTCTCCTGAGTCAAACATCTGGTTTAATGTCATGTCCTAGCAGAAACATGATATAGTTATTTAAATGATTTCCATAAAGTAATAAGAAACGATGTTGCCTAACTCGGTAGCGCTCTTGTCAGATAATTGATAGAGCATTAACGATTTGTAACGAATAAAGTGGACAAGAAACGCGGTAAGTGTAGAGATAGTCGTGCAGTTATGAGAACTTCTCTGTGAACAACAAACATCCATTCGCAATTATGCCGGATTACCACCGTGTGCCGAAGCGGGACTCAATTCTAGGAATATGTTATTCTAGCGGACGTACTTCTGCTGATTTTGTCATTAAAGTACACGAAACAGCCCTTTACGATTCAATTTGCGCACATTTCACTGAAAGTTAAGGATTTCATTGAAGTCCATCAATAATTTCTCGCAGTACATATTTCCGTTCGAGTGGCAATCGCACCACATTAATTTTTCCACTCTGTGCTGATTTTCGTCCACGGATAGTACAGAAATAATCACGGAGAAGCTAAAGTGTTTTGTGTATTTAGAAAGATTCGACATTATATAGGCTATATATAATGTGGCGATTTTGGAAGAAATCTTTTAAAAAAGATTATTATGAAACTTCTATTTTGACATTTTATTTTGTTTGCCGCTGTCAGTTGTAACAGAAAACCTGTTAACGGAAACGGCACGAATGTAGAGAATTTTTCCGATACGTACGGATGAGAATCAGGACGGCAGGACATTTAAAGCATTACGCTGATAATGATCATGAATTTACAGATTTCACACCTCTGCCTGCCTGCTCTGTTCTGAGGCAAGAGAATCACTATTGCCGCAAGATTCTAGTTATAATCGATGGAAGCGCCGGAAGTTCAAGCTATTCCGCCAAAATTATCTCAAAAGTTATGATGGTAGTATACTCCTTGTACACACAAGAGTACGTGTGATCGTGCATGTATATTATAGCTTGCTGCATATTTAACCTTGTGTAGAAAAAAAAGAAGCTACCGTCCTTTGGGGTTACTTGAAATACTTTTGAACTCTGAAGCCATCTTGCATCACTACAATGAATGGAAACACAGTAAAATTTATTCCAGATTTTGAGGCATGCTCCCAATTGAGTTTCCCGAGAGGTAAAAGATTATAGGTCGAATTCTACTATTACGATAGTAGGAAAATATGGGTGTTTCAAGTTACATCTTAGCAGGAGGTTTCTTGAAACACTTCTGTTTCTGACGTTAGATCACACTGTAAAAACGTCAGGTGTAAGTAGTACCGATGTAGAAACGTTTGTAAAAGCCACAAAAATAGTTTAATGTAAAATTAACAATTACTGTATTAGAAAGTTTAAGGAATCTAAGAATACAGTGATTGGACACCTCAAAAAGCCAGTAGCCATAATTTTTCTTCTTTTTAATCTGAGCAGCCGACCCGTTTTAAGTTTCGTTCTTTGAGTCTTCGTCGCACTTCAGGGACACTACAACAAAATCATTCACAATTCGTGAATTGTGATATTCTAAATGTTATATTTTCCGATATTCTTTCTTCATTGATCATTAAATTCAGCTTTGGATCATTACTTGACTGTTGTTATCAACGCAACAGTGATCGTCTTCATCACAGCTAGCCTCATTTGTTTTTGAGTGAATATAAAATATTGACATTTGTTCCAAATTACCTCACTTTAGATATGACATAATATAAAAAAGGAAGGAAACCAAAAATTATTGTTGTGACATTAACACGAACAAGATAGACTAGGCTTATTTTTTCTACGACAGTGCCAGGGACTCCATACATTGGCTTGTAAAAAAGAAGTTTTCAAAAGTAAATTTTCAGGTCTGAAACCAACAACAACATAAACTATACCTAGAGGATAGTATCTTGATTCATTTACGCCCAGTAAATCTCTTGCTTCAAGTCTGTGTAAGCAAGTAGAGGTGTGAAATCCGTAAATTCATGATCGTTATCAGTATAATGTTTTGAATGCTCTCCTATCCTGGTTCTGATTGGTTGTTGCCGGAAAAAATCTAAATTCGTGCCGTTGTCAGTTTTAACAGAAAGCCTGTAAACGGCTGCGAGAAACAAACCAAAACATCACATTTTCATAGTTTTATAAGTGCAGTTTTTAAACGATTTTTTTTTCGAAATAACCGTATCATATATGGCCTATACAATATCGAGTGTTTATGAATACACAAAACAGTTTAGTTCCTCCATAATCATTTCTGAATTATTGAATATACACCCATCAAAAAAAGTGAAGTATATAATTGGTTTTCATATCTTGAAATGAGATAGATGTCTTATACTGTATTTTTTGATAATACAGAATATTACACTAAGGAAAACTACCCTATGTTCTCTTTGAACCAATTATGAAATGAAAAAGGAACATTATTCGAAAAAAATTGCAATGTTCCGTAACATCAAAAAACATAAAACTGCGTTTTCAGTGCACTGTTCTATAGCGTGTAGGTCCTCCACGAACCCTCCGGCATTCTTTAATGCGACGGGGCATTCTTAGTACCAACTTAGTGCAGGCTTCTTGCTACATATTGTTCCACTCCTCAATGGCAGCATTACTGAGAGTGTCAATCGTTAATGGAGGACGATGACGACTAGAAACAGCTCTCTTGAGGAAGCACCTTGCGTTCACTATGCAGTTCATATCCTGTGAGCATGGAGGTCAATCCATTCTTCGGACCTCGCGTCCTGTCCGATACCGACACACACTGCGAGCGCGATTAGGTCGGGCGTTATCATCCTGTAGAGTGAACATCTCTTCCACAGTCTTTGCAAAACCTCTGATTATGGGTCGGAGAATGTTGTGTTCGTACACTGCGGCAGTCATGTTGCCTGCAACTGGAACGAGTGGTGTGCGTCGGCCATACACGCTACCTACACAGGATACGATTGAGCCACCGGATGTTGGTGACTTTCCACAGTCATTGAGGGATGATTGCATTGTCCCGTTCGCCTCAGGGTGCAAGCATATTCGCACTGCGTCTGTGAATAGCGTTTTGGTCCATTGGTCTTGAGTCCAAAGTTCTTGTGCTCTAGACCATCTTAGACGAATACCCCTGTGGCGTGAAATGAGTGGTGGGGTCTTGAGAGCTCTTCGGCTGTAAAACTCGGCATCATGAAGTCTGTTGCGCAAAGTTTGGGTAATTGCGGTAGCCCCTGTGGCTTCTCGAAGCTCGTGGCGCGAGTAGTCGCTGTCTTTGTAGGGTGTGTCCTTGCAGATGTGTCTACACATCGGCCCAGAGCTGCTGTAGCTATGCGTGGACGACCCTCGCGATGTCGATCCGCTATTGAATACGTTTTCTGGAACTTTTTCCACAGCCTAGAGACAACCCTTTGATTAACGTGAACAATATTCGCAACGTTGACTTGTCTCCTACTTTCTCCCGTCAGTGTGATGATTTTGATACGGTCTGCAATGGGGAGCCTGTTCCGAAGCATTGTGCTGCAATTCGAGGCACACGGACAACTGTGCATTCACAAGAACTCAGCTCTAGTGTAGTGCGTTTGTTTAGAAGCCGTGATTGCACGGCCACTGATGAGGCAGCCTGGTAACGACGAAAGGGTTCACATTATGCACACAACCACCTTCCTACATAAACACAAAAGGAACGTCCGTAGAGACAATTGGTGGGTAATTTGGAAATATGCTTAACTTTTTATGATGGGGGTAATAAATCCACCTTCGTGACCGAGGACGTATGCAGAATGGAAAAAATCCATGTGACGTTACAATTTCTTCTCAGCGTGTTGTCCTCCTATTCCGAAAGATTAAATCCTCCTATCATTGTTTGTTGATGATTCAGAAAAGCCACATAACTTTGTACCAAGTGACGGCACAGCATTCATCATCATCATCATCATCATCATCTAAGATGTGAATGTGATTCGTTCGAGTTACTTTTTAGGTTGCATATTCGTTGTCAATGGTTGCCAAATATATTCTTGCAAACAATGCTGAAGTCATGAATTAAGGAAGAAAATTCAGCATTGTTTTCGTTGCATTTTTTCATAACTTTCTCCGGACACAATGCCCCTTGTTTTTAAAAATTGAGTACAGTTAGTAATAGACTTATCTTGAGGAAAGAGTGTTGAGAAAAATAGAATTACCACTAGTTTAATTTTCTTTTTCACGTATATCTGTCATACAGAGATTCGTTGTAGTTCAATCAAAATTACAGCATGTTTGTTGCAGAATTTGTAATTGTTTCGGCATTTGTATGCATGCTTTAGAGTACAATATTCTCACTAGTAAGATACACATTGAAAATTTATGGTTTCTGTTACGAGCGTTACTGTCCTAATGGTTAACAGCACGAAGAGTATACTTCGAACATTTTCATCGTGTTTCCAGTAAAACGCCAGTAGTTAGAGCAACTAGTTTTGATGATGTTACGTACATTAGAAAATGTTCGTAATTTGGGGTTACATTTAATCGATACTTCCAATTTTTATAATGTTGAGCATAAAGTCTCCGTGTCAAGAAAAATATGTTATAAAGTATATATTAGCATAACATTTTCTTTTTCTAATGTATTTTGTGTGCCCGATATACTAAGACGACGCAAATACGTTTTCAGAGTCGACAATGAACAACATGCAACGGGAATTCTGCTTGTGTAATCTTACCGAGTTCAAACGAACTATCGGTTCTCAGTAATTCTCGTATCAGTGTACCACAAACTCTGTTCCAGTTGACACATTGTTTTGGTTTGTGAGACAGTCACATTCTCTTTGAGTTACTACAGTCGGATGCGAGAGCGGCATTCTATTTGAAGTGGGTACCTTATAGCGTTTGTTGGCTTTGTAGGAGTAGAGATGAATAGCTTTCCCTGTGATGTATCGATGTCTACAACACTAAAAAGTCTTTTTACAACAAATTTACACAAGCGTGTCGCTTGTCGTACAATGACTATGAATCAGTCGTTGCGTTAGAAGGCTTGACTTGTTATTGTGTGATCGACGTTGTTCTTTTCTCTTTTGAATGAATTTCTTTGTTATCTAATAGCTGAAAGGATCATCCCTTCCATTATCCCTAGCAGTTCTCGATCAATATTTTTCTTCATTGTGTGAAACGGAAGAACACATTTGAACTCCTTTAACATAGTATTAGCTGGCAGCTGTAGGCGAGCGGTTCTAGGCACTTCAGTCCGGAACCGCGCGACCGCTAAGTTCGCAGGTTCGACTCCTGCCTCGGGCATGGTTGTATGTGATGTCCTTAGGTTAGTTAGGTTTAAGTAGTTCTAAGTTTTAGGGGACTGATGACCTCAGATGTTAAGTCCCATAGTGCTCAGAACCATCTGAACATAAGTATTACTTTCTTTCTCTTTCATCGTATCTTCCTCCGTCGATGTGTTTCCTTTTCCGTTATGCAGTCCATTATGTATTGTCAAGCAGGCGACACAATGAATTTGTGTTGGTGGGTAAGGATTCTGAATTTTGATCCATTAGGTAGTATTTTTTTCTTCGTGAAATTTCTTGTAGATTTTCATTGATTTCTGTTAGTCGGTTGTGTTCCGTGATTACTTTTATTAGTCACAATAATAATTTGAACGTTCGGTTTAACGTTTACATTTCTTTTGCGTACGAGCAACAAAGTTTATGACAAAACCCATCAATTTGACCTTTTTTTTTGGCCCTGGTAAAGAAACTCCCGGTAAATTTCTGCTTTTTTTTCTATCTGGATCGGCTGATTTAATGCAGATTCATTGTAAATTATGAGCGAAAATCCTCATTTTCCTCGAAGAATGTATTCAGTTTCAAGCAAACTGCACAATAAAATGGTTCAAATGGCTCTGAGCACTATGGGACTCAACATCTGTGGTCATAAGTCCCCTAGAACTTAGAACTACTTAAACCGAACTAACCTAAGGACATCACACACATCCATGCCCGAGGCAGGATTCGAACCTGCGACCGTAGCGGTCACGCGGTTCCAGACTGAAGCGCCTTTAACCGCACGGCCACACCGGCCGGCCAAACTGCACAATACGTCCTACTGTTACGGTGTCGGTATTGACCTATTACAAAATTATATTTTTTCGGTACCTGTATGTAAGTGGCGCGTAGCGAAATGTCGAGTACCTACATGTGTACTGGTAAACGTTACCAGGCGTCTTCTCTCACGACGACACCAAAAATAATGTTTTCATACGAGATTGATAACTGGAGCTCCGGGTACATCTTCGTAGTCTCACTTGTAGTATTACCAAGCGAGGTGGCTCAGTGGTTAGCACACTGGACTCGTATTCCGGAGGACGACGGTTTAAACCCGCGTCCGGCAAATTCCGGGATGGTTCCTTTGAAAGGGCACGGCCGACTTCCTTCCCTAATCCGATGGGCCCTGTTGGGTCCCCTCCCCCAAATCAACCAACTTGTAGTATTTAGGCATATCATCTCCGAACTTTTCTGCAGGGAATAACAGATGCTCAGTATACCTGTGACGTTGCAGAGACCTCAGTTAATGGAAACTGCAGAGACGAACAGTCAGTTTCAAGTTACATTGTTCACGGTATATTACGTACTTTCTTGCTTCAGGTGAAACTGGAAAAGTCTCGACACGCGCTTTCAGTCGCAGACGGCGCAAACTGGAACTAGAACAGTGGAATGCATACTGCATTCTCGAATATGGCCATTCTTTATTGTACACACATCGTTATTTTACTTCGACTTCCTAATAGTCCGCAGCTCGTGGTCGTGCGGTAGCGTTCTCGCTTCCCACGCCCGGGTTCCCGGGTTCGATTCCCGGCGGGGTCAGGGATTTTCTCTGCCTCGTGATGTCTGGGTGTTGTGTGCTGTCCTTAGGTTAGTTAGGTTTAAGTAGTTCTAAGTTCTAGGGGACTGATGACCATAGATGTTAAGTCCCATAGTGCTCAGAGCCATTTGACTTCCTAATACTTTCGCCAGAGGTACCCACCTAAATTATGAAATCTGCCACATTACAAACTTTTATCACTGTGGCGGGCCAGATCAAAAAAGATTTTGTGAAGGAACCTACACCAAAGGAAATAAAATACAATTTTCCTAGGTACGCTGGCAATATATCTTTATATCAGAACATTATAAACTTAAAATTAATGAAATGAATAATACGAAAACTTATTGAGACAAGTAAGATCTTATTTGCTTGCACAGTTCTTCAGTATCTGGAGGTATTTTCGATGTCGACATTCTAATAATTGAGCTCAGATGACGGTCTGTTGGCGAAGATCTCGTTTTAGATTGTATAACTTTCATTCGTGAAAAAATTTCCAGGAGATATATGTGCTTCCGAATAAACTGCTTACTTGGATAGATTGGGATACTGATCGGGTTTCATATATTTCTTACAAAATTCGATCATTCTCTTCTGCAGGCAATTATGATAGGAAGTTTTAAGACTTTCATTACTCTTCATTTCAGTCAACTTCATTTGTAGTTGTAACATGGCGTCTTCAATCAACTTCAAAAATATTTTGTAACACTTTAATAAAGGTAGCGTGGTTTCTAAAATCTGTGTATCTTTGTCAAACTCGTTCATTTTTTGCAGCAAAGGTACGTACGTGTCCAAATCCATTGTCTCGATTTCGCATAGACCAGATTGCGCAGTGGCTAATACAGTGGACTCGCTTTCGGCAGTATGACGGTTCAAACCCACGTCCGGCCATCGAGATTTAGGTTTCCCATGATTTCCTCAAATCGCTTCAGTCAAATGCCGGGATGGTTCCTTTGAAAGGACACGGCCTATTTCCTTCCCTATCCTTCTCTCATCCTAGCTTGTACGTCTCTAATGACCTCGTTGGCCACACGGGACGTTAAACACTAATCTCCTCGTACTCCTCCTCCTCCTCCTCCTGGTCTCCCAATGACCCAACTGTGTTTTTCGCTATCTGTTTCTTGGACAAGATACGCTTTTTAATAATTTTTTGAATTAAAAACAGTTTTTGTTCCAATTTATTTACTTTTAATAAATGCTTTGATATGTCCATACATTTCTACACACAGTTGATTTTTAGCTTGGAGTTTTAGATTTAGGTCGGCGGGCGATATAGTTATGTCAGTTAGAAAAAGCCGGACCATTCAGCCATCGTTTAATCTCCAAAAATATGAATTTTTTTTTCCTTTACCAGTCAAAAAAAATTTTGTATCTCCCAGCAGAGAGGAAAATCGTATAAGCGTTGCTTATCTACTGAGCCAGCGAACTCTTCTGTAATATGTGATATCATTATGTACCGGACGTTCTTCAAACAAGAAAGTCTAATATTGTCTGTGATTTAGCCCTCTTCCGCGTATGAAATTGACAGTCCATATGGCCGGCCGGGTTGGCCGAGCGGTTCTAGACACTACAGTCTGGAGCCGCGCGGCCGCTACGGTCGCGGGTCGAATCCTGCCTCGGGCATGGATGTGTGTGATGTCCTTACGTTAGTTAGGTTTAAGTAGTTCTAAGTTCTAGGGGACTGATGACCTCAGAAGTTAAGTCCCATTGTGCTCAGAGCCATTGGAACCTTTTTGACAGTCCATATTACCTTTTTCATGACGTTCTTCAAATCGAGAACTTTGGCACACACCTGTTCTCCGTGAATAATGTAGTGTTGTTTTACAACCTTGTGTGTCGTGCTATTACTCGTCATACTCACAAATCGTTTGTTCCCTCGGTCATCAACGGCGGACCATCTGTTCGTAAGCAAAAAATATTTTTGCCTTGAAGATGAAACTTCTCCATGCAACTTCTTACATCTTCATATACGTCTTGTCCTGTTGTTGTACCTTTCATTGAACCCAAGTCAAATAATTCCTCAGTTACAGTGTAGTTCTGTCATCTCTCTCACAAAGACTGCCAACTGTAACATCAGCACTTTCATCGAGAGCTAAACTGAAAAATACACATTCCTTTAATCGTACTATGAGTGAAATGCCATTGTCTTTTGTCATGTCGTCAACTCCTTGTGCTATGGTTTGATATGACATGCTCATATTTTTTGCTAACCATATCTGTTCTGGACACGCTGCAGATGCAAATTTCGAACATCCTTTGAGTTCTCCGCCCGCGCGCTGTCGATCAAGCACGTTAATTTTAAAACACTGTCATTATTGTGTCTGAAAAAACAACTTCGTCGGGCAATGGGGGGCCGGATTCTTTGTGTGGGACAGCACTGACAGACAATAATGCTACTACAACTTTCACTCTACCTGTGCGCGGAAACTGCAGCTCAGGATCACAGGATTGCGTAACTCCACTGCTTTCCAATCTTTCTGCTGTTTCAGATGTAAATCGTCCGCTGAGTTTACACAGGATTTGAAAGAAACGCTTCTCCTGAGTTTACACAGGATTTGAAAGAAACGCTTCTCCTATTACGACATCATTATTCTGTAAGGAAGAAGAGATACATGTACTTCAATTTCAGCGACTATGTACCACAGCGTCAGCAAATCATCAGTTCCAACGAAAGGAAACAAAAAAATGCAAGACTCTATTCCAGGAAACTTTTTCTCAGTTGATATCTTGAGACAATGTGATGTTTGACTGTGTCCGAAACGACAGCAGCTTTTGTTTAGTGTTGCTAAATATAATGAGGCGTTTCATATGGTTAAAAAATGTGAATCATTGGAAAAAGGTGAAGTAGTTATCGTAGAGTTTAGAGAACCTGTATTCGAAGAAAATTTCAACTATTATGGTGTCACCAAAATTATATCTCGCGTATGGATTATGAGAATGCGGTAAGAGATTAGGCGCTTACAGAGATGTGCGGTCATTTTTTCCGTTGCTCGATACGCAAATGGAACACGAAAGAAAATTGATAATACTGGTACCATGTACCCTCCGGCATGTACCGCACACGGACTTGCGGAGTATACAGGGTGGTCAGAAACA
Organism: Schistocerca americana; assembly: GCF_021461395.2. Classification (NCBI taxonomy): domain Eukaryota; kingdom Metazoa; phylum Arthropoda; class Insecta; order Orthoptera; family Acrididae; genus Schistocerca; species Schistocerca americana. The sequence goes on from NC_060130.1 coordinate 539,008,059, forward strand.
AATTGAAATGCTTGTAATGGTGTTACAGGGTAGGATGTGCTGAGAAATATTGGTTAAGAAAAAGATTCGATACGTTGCGCTGTTTGTGAGTTAATTAGCATTGAAGTTAGCCAATCAGGCCGCTGCGCGCGGCAAATTCAAGCGGCCCGCCAGAGACAGTGTCGGCAAACGTTTTCTTCATTTGATTTTGAAAAATTGGACATGGACGGTAGTAAGGATCGAACCAGAGCCAAAGGCTGAGCAGTCTTGTGCGCTGTCATATACGGTATGAGACCAACTGACACTTATTTCTTTTATCTGGCCTGGGCGCTCGACTTTGCGCGAGCAATGGCCTGATTGGCTAACGTCAATGCTAATTAACTCGGAGACGACGCAACGTTTAGAATTTTTTTCTTAATAATTTCTTAGCACAACCTACCCTGCAAAATCCTTACAAGTTGATATGTACCAAAGCTCGTACGTTCCACTTTATGTGGGCTAATTTCACTCTTGCCATCTTCTTTAGCAGCTGTCCTCCGGTCTCTTGGAATTTCGCCGCTCCGCATACAGCGGAGGTCGAGTGCCTCGTCGATCATGAGTAGGGGTTCAAAATTTATCATTACATACTTTGTCTTTGCTACACATTAAAAAAACAAAGCTCTTATCAGCTCGAGCTTTGGTTCGAACATCACACTGCCTTACTAGGAATGGTCCTGTTGGAAGTAGTATGCCATTGCCATTTTCCGACCTATGAACTGACTTAGTCATTTATAGGCGGACCTTCAGTTTAACGTGGACTCCGAACCACGTCGCACCTTGGCATTTTTCACATCAACGAACATTGTCTACTGTGAAAGGAGGGATAAGTGACACAAGCAAATCCTAGGACCAACGGGGAATTAAACTCCAGATGTTTGGATCTGTAATCTTGCGTTTTACCACCGAGCCACTTTTAAAACGTTGTTAATAACCCTTGTTGGCTTTGAGCTTCGAGATCTAAATTTAAAAAAAAAATAGAGAAATCAGTTGTAATAAGCAAATGAAATGTGAGAGATTCGTATATTGAAAGAGGATAGAGAAATGAGAAAATGGACAGCTCGGTGATGACGCAGAGTAGTGACAGCCGAGGGTGAAAATGTACCATAATAGTCCAGTAGAATTAGCATTCAGATCGTAAATAATCGCTACAAAAGATTTTATTGTTTTAATGGCTTCGTTTGTGTCCCAGTACGACTATCCTAGGTTTTCCCCTCGACGGAGTTGTGGAAAACTGGTGGGGGGCAAAAATGTACCCGAAAAAGGGGTATTTTTCGGTTTTGTAATTATATCTCGTATATAACTCACAATATCGAAAACATAGCAGAATTAAAAATTGTAGGGCATGAAATTCTGCATTGAATGGGACCAGCCGCATACTTTTTGGACCACCCGTTTCCATACTAGTGCTCTTCAAAATTGGACCAATTTTACATGTTCATGAAAAATTTTCGTTTTAACCTGTTTTCTTAGTAATATCGTTGAAACTAACCCACTTATCAGTAATGTCGTTCATAAAAAAGATATGGAGAGATAAATTCTGCATTCGATGAAACCAAAAGTGAATTTATTGGAGCACCCATTTGTGTACAGCTCCTTATTGAAGTTGGACCATTTTTCATCATCAAGACAATTTCAAATGTAGTTCTTCAGTAATTCTTACGTACACTCTACGTACGTACTATAGCAACCCATTGTCTTGTACTTATTTAATATAGCAATAGAATAAAATATTAAAAGTTTGTAAAATTTGAAAAATATTAAAAAAGTTTTTCATATATCGAGGGTTAAGAACTGAGACCTAGTATGTGACAGATGTCAGGAAAACTCCTGCCTAAAAAAAAACTTGTAAGTGAAAGAAATATATGTTATAACAAAATGAAGCAAAAAAGACAATGCGCAACCTGGGAGTATAAAGCCGAGATGACTATTTTCTCGACAAGAGTTCCACCTATACTTCGCGTCTGCGAAAGTGGTATCAGTGTATACATGCACATACGTTTGTAATAGCCTTGAATAAACTTAGCACCTGTTGGATTTTCACTGTATATTACGTATTTACACAAAATTCCTGTACTGCTTCCCAGAATGTATCGTTGCCGTTCAGTGATATCCAGGTGTCAAATTTGTGGAACTTTCTTGTACTCGTATTGTCCCCTCGTAATCAACTGATTCTTCTTACCCCTGTACAGGGTGTATCAGAAATGTTTTACAATAGCTTTACAAGCATGCAGAGCGGATTTATCACACACAACAAGAAAAATCACATATGAAGTAATGTCCTTACATCTCTCGTTTTTTAATTATTCAATGAAACACATTTTACAATGTTCTCAATTCAAAAACAACTTTTCACAAATGTTCAAATAATCACCACTTGCCTCTATACCTATCGAACCCTTCCAACCCCCGCACAGCGTTCTCTGAAGATTTCACAGGCTTCCACAACACGTTGATAAACGTCACTGAATTAAGAGTAAATGCTAGATAAACTAGTTGTTTTAAGTAGACACAGACAAAATCCACGGGATTAAGGTCGGTGGAGCTTGCACGCCAGGGAGCTGGTTCTCCCTTACTTACACATCTGTTACAATAGGGTAGTACATCTCGAACTATGTGATTGAAATGTGATGGAGCCCTAATATGCATAAACCAACAGCGCGGTCGTTTGTTAGCTCAGACTCAAAACGAATGAAATCTCTTTCCCAATTAAAATTCGAATTTGAAAAAAAAAAAGATGTTGTACGACGACGGGTCTTTCCCAACCCCCAGCATACTATACAATACTTTTGATTTCATATACTTGTGCTATACACCCTTGTTACCTGAGCTGAATGTTTCAAGCTGACTGCTCAGATAGTCTGCAGTTTGTTTCGTGGCACTCTAAGAAAAAATATTTTCTTATCTTTTCCAACATCCGTTCGACTTTTTCGCCGAACTGAGGTACACGTGGCACACCCTTGACAGAGTTGCACCGGGAAAACCTGACGCCTGAACAACCTACGAGATGAGGCGCCCCGTGACTCCGGTACCGACGATCCGACACCGATCACATGCGTTGATTATCGCTTTTCTTCTCCACTCTGATACTACTTTCAATGTTTGAGGCTGTCCCAGTCGCGCGACGTTCTGGACTGTTCCATTCGCCGTGGCGGCAGCAGTTATATTTCTAACAGTCTCCGATTATATTACTCATGAGTGTTGCTCGAAGCGACAGTTCCATCTTTCGTGTTCTACAATTTTATAAGCGAACTATTATAGTGAACGAGTGACGCAGCCGTTATTATATTGATAAATGACTAGGATTGCGCTGCGGATTGGCAACGCCTATATAAGACACTTGTTGTCTGGCGCAGTAGTTAGATCGGTTACTGCTGCTACAATGGCAGATTATCAACATTTTATTGAGTTTGAACGTGGTGTTAATAGTCAGCGCACGAGCGGTGGGACACAGCATCGCTATGAGGTTGCGATGAAATGCGGATTTTCCTTCAGAAATCCGGTAAAGCATCAGATCTCCAACATCGCTGCGGCCGGAAAAATATCCTGCACGAATGGGACCAACACACTTCCGCAAATTGCTGCAGATTTCAATGCTGGGCCATCAACAAGTGTCAGCTTGCGAACCATTCAACGAAACATCATCGATATGGGCTTTCGTGTACCCTTGATGACTGCACGACACAACGCTTAACGCCTCGCCTGGACTGTTAATGACTGGAAACTTGTTGCCTGGTCGAACGAGTATCGTTTCAACTTGTATCGATTGGATGGACGCGTAGGGGTATGGAGACAACCTCATGAATCGATGGACCCTGCATGTCAGCAGGGGTCTGTTCAAGCTGGTGGAGGCTCTGTTGTGGTGTGAAGCGTGTGCAGTTGGAGTGATACGTCTAAGATGCTATTCTAATAGGTAACAGGTACGTAAGCATCCTGCCTGGTCACCTGCAACCATTCATGTCCATTGTGCATTCCGACGGACTCTAGCAATTCCAGGAGGACAATGCGAACCCTACACGTCCAGAATCGATACTGAGTGGCTACAGAAACACTCTTCTCAGTTTAAACACTTCCGCTGACCACCAAACTCTGCAGACATGAACATTACTGAGCATATCTGGGATGCCTTGAAAGGTGCTGTTCTCCACCCCCTCGTACTCTTACGAATTTATGGACACCCCTCCGGCATTCATGATGTTAGTTCCCTCCAACATTACTTCAGGCATTAATCGAGTCCATGCCATTTCGGTGTTGCCGCACTTCTGCGTGCTCGCGGGGGCCTTACGCTATATTAGGCATGTGTACCAGTTTCTTTGGCTCTTCAGTGTTCTGCAGTATAACATATCTTGAAGTTACTATGCTATTAGGCACCGAGATAATTAAAAAGGAAGTAGCAGTAAGAATTTTGACAATGAACATTTTCTGTTGCATTTTTACTTCTGACGGTGCCTAATGGCGTCGCAGCTTTTAAATACACTCCTGGAAATTGAAATAAGAACACCGTGAATTCATTGTCCCAGGAAGGGGAAACTTTATTGACACATTCCTGGGGTCAGATACATCACATGATCACACTGACAGAACCACAGGCACATAGACACAGGCAACAGAGCATGCACAACGTCGGCACTAGTACAGTGTATATCCACCTTTCGCAGCAATGCAGGCTGCTATTCTCCCATGGAGACGATCGTAGAGATGCTGGATGTAGTCCTGTGGAACGGCTTGCCATGCCATTTCCACCTGCCGCCTCAGTTGGACCAGCGTTCGTGCTGGACGTGCAGACCGCGTGAGACGACGCTTCATCCAGTCCCAAACATGCTCAATGGGGGACAGATCCGGAGATCTTGCTGGCCAGGGTAGTTGACTTACACCTTCTAGAGCACGTTGGGTGGCACGGGATACATGCGGACGTGCATTGTCCTGTTGGAACAGCAAGTTCCCTTGCCGGTCTAGGAATGGTAGAACGATGGGTTCGATGACGGTTTGGATGTACCGTGCACTATTCAGTGTCCCCTCGACGATCACCAGTGGTGTACGGCCAGTGTAGGAGATCGCTCTCCACACCATGATGCCGGGTGTTGGCCCTGTGTGCCTCGGTCGTATGCAGTCCTGATTGTGGCGCTCACCTGCACGGCGCCAAACACGCATACGACCGTCATTGGCACCAAGGCAGAAGCGACTCTCATCGCTGAAGACGACACGTCTCCATTCGTCCCTCCATTCACGCCTGTCGCGACACCACTGGAGGCGGGCTGCACGATGTTGGGGCGTGAGCGGAAGACGGCCTAACGGTGTGCGGGACCGTAGCCCAGCTTCATGGAGACGGTTGCGAATGGTCCTCGCCGATACCCCAGGAGCAACAGTGTCCCTAATTTGCTGGGAAGTGGCGGTGCGGTTCCCTACGGCACTGCGTAGGATCCTACGGTCTTGGCGTGCATCCGTGCGTCGCTGCGGTCCGGTCCCAGGTCGACGGGCACGTGCACCTTCCACCGACCACTGGCGACAACATCGATGTACTGTGGAGACCTCACGCCCCACGTGTTGAGCAATTCGGCGGTACGTCCACCCGGCCTCCCGCATGCCCACTATACGCCCTCGCTCAAAGTCCGTCAACTGCACATACGGTTCACGTCCACGCTGTCGCGGCATGCTACCAGTGTTAAAGACTGCGATGGAGCTCCGTATGCCACGGCAAACTGGCTGACACTGACGGCGGCGGTGCACAAATGCTGCGCAGCTAGCGCCATTCGACGGCCAACACCGCGGTTCCTGGTGTGTCCGCTGTGCCGTGCGTGTGATCATTGCTTGTACAGCCCTCTCGCAGTGTCCGGAGCAAGTATGGTGGGTCTGACACAGCGGTGTCAATGTGTTCTTTTTTCCATTTCCAGGAGTGTATGTTGTACTACAGGACAGTACACATATATTTATGTGTTTGTCAGTATGTGTAATATTTCGATCCACTTATTTGTGTTTCCCTGTTTTATAGCGCTTGATAGGGGGTTATGTAGTCCAGGAACATGTTGTGGTAAATATATCACACATTCAACTGATGTATAACAGTTTCAGTACTGATTCAGGAGACAGTTGTATGGTGGCTTCGCAACAGATAACGCAAAGCTTTCGCTTTGACAGTTGGTGGTCTTTTTACTAATGAATTATACATGTTGCCTTGTCTTTATTTACCAAGTGAAACATATGTATCGCTTGAAATTTTATAATAATTATTTTTTTTTTTAAGGACATCATATTCCGTTTCCCCATCGCCAGCTGATGCCTTTCTGTTTAAATTGTGGCCGGAATAAAACATAGGATCTAGGCCATGTTAATAAAAACAACGATAGTACTAAACTTTGACAGATGTGCTCATTGCGATATAATAGTAAAGTGGAAATATCTGTAACCGAATAGTTGGTTTGAAGCCCACTGCATGGTCCTGGTGTCCTCCGACATTTGAACTGGGGTCTTGCGGTTCAATGTGAACTAACATCGGAACATCGGTGCACTTTGCCTTTTTTTTTTTTTTTTTTTTTTTTTTTTTTTTTACACTGAAAATCATTTCTAGATTCAGGGCCGGTTCCAAGTAATTTTTCCACAAAAGCGACGTATCATTTGCGCCCCCCTCTCCCTCTCTGTCCCCCACCTTTACCCGCACTTCCTCATACATTAGTTTTCCTTAGGGTCTTCGTAATACCTTAAAAAGTAAAATAATGAGGGTGGAAGTGAATTGTTTCTGCTGTTAATTACGGCGCTATTAATTGCGACACACACTGTGTGTAAATTTTTCACTAGGGATGGCCCAGGCGTTCTCGTCAGCTTGGCGCCCCAAGCGGCCGCTTGTGTCGCTTGGTCCTGTGCGGAGAAGAAAGGAGCGGAAAGAGCCGGAAAAATCCAGGGACTGGCAGATGTTTGAATCCTGCTGCTTTGTTCTGGAGTCTGGCATTTATTGAGAAACAGACACGTAATAGCGAATAGAACGGATACGGTATCTGAGACCTGGAGAAACAGCACAAGCAACTTGTCTTCCAAAGGGTGACATTTGTACTACATGTGTTGTGCAATATAAAGTTGTGCCACACCAGAAATTATTTTACGGGGGTTTATTTATGTTGTAGAATTATTTACGGCAACTGAGTGTACAGTACAAGTTCTTCAAACGGACGCCACTTTAGCATCGGGATTCGAACCAGATGCCACTGGCCATGCGCCAGCAAGCCTGTGCTAGGGACGCCGGCTACGGTAATGGGAACGACTTAGGAGTAGTGGAATCATGATTATGCTTGTTTTTATTTTCGTATGAAATTTTACGATTTTCAGTAGATTCCTCCGCAGTTACAAGTGAAGAAGAATTTTAAATATTCCAGAAGAGTATAATTAGAAATCGTTTATTATTCTGATTTTTGCTTCGTATATGTAGCAGCAGAAAGCGAATATGAGCAGAAGATACACGAGAAAGCACTCGAGAAGCAGTACACAACAGAAACGTATGTTGCGTATCGTAATACTTTCGTTGCAGGAAACTAATAATTAATGTATTGGTTAGGGAGTAGTGTGTTTGGGAACTCCTCCCCGAGAGGAAAGCGGATATGAGATAAGAAGGGCCTGCGGCAACTGCCTGCGGTCCAGAAGGGATGCAGAGGACAGCCGCTCTGTCCGCAGGGGTGTCCATCGCGCTACTAGCTCAGAGGCTCACATGGCATTCATACGCCACAAACCCTTTACGCCAGGAGAACTGGTTTTCTTTGCAGGTAGGAAAGCAGGCAGTGGAGCAACTCAGATCCCAAGTGAGACGATGCTGTTTTTTTCTGTTTTGACATAAATGGATATTCTTTTCGCACACGTGACGGTTGGCTCAGTTTTGACAAAGGCCAGGATGTCAGTGATGTAACACAACTGGAAAGTTATAGAAATGCTACAGGCTGTTTTTTACTCTGTTACTGATGAATGTTTATCAGCACCTTGGCGCGTGTGAACAGAAAATTGCATTAGATATGACGAAGGTAGAGAATCGTCAACAGGTATCTCAGTATTTACGTGGACTAATTTAACTAAATCATGGAATGCTTAATCTCTGATGAGCCGAGGAGGATTCGAACAACAGATTTATTTTTACATAGTGCTACCTCGGTACGATCTGGCGATGGCATTGTGTGAAAGGATCTTTTTGCTGCCTGTCGGTAAAAGACAAAGAGGATGCACTACTCCCGAAACCCCTTTTTTTTCTCCATTTATTAGTTGAAAGAATTTTCGGTATCCATTTGTTCTACAAATTTCATTTTTATTTTTCGTTGTGATTGAATAAGGGTTCTGAATTTTGTGAAGTAATTCAGATCTCTCTTAGTCGGATGATATATTTTTTTTACCATTTTACGTTCATTTAGTGTTGAACACTAAACGGCCGTATCAATTTACCATCGAGCGAGGAGGTATAGCAGTTCAGATATTGCTCGTGTCTTCAGGGGGAGTTGTGAACTTCCATCCAGTCATGATTTAGATTTTCCGTAATTTATTTCTTCGACAGTCCCACATCCGATTCATGTATTAGTTCTTGACCAATCCGAGCTGGTGCTCCGTCTGTAATGACCGAGATGTCGACAAGGTGTTAAAATCGACCCTTCCGTCCTTCCGAAGTCGGATGATTGTGTATGACATTTGGACTGCATGACGTATGCAAAGAAATCACATTCGTTTTTAATGTGCGTATTCCTAGATTTGCTGTATTCCTATACGTACTTTTTCCATTATCTTAATGCCAATTGTGGTTATCAAAAAGAAGCCCAGACTGTTCTTTCTGCTAGAGAACTATCATTTTCGTAAAACTATTTATTGCTGAAATATTTTTTTTGTTATAATCCAAAGGACTGTGCTCAAAAGCTTTCATCAACATGAATTTTGTTTTTCGGGTTTTGTACTCGAGAACATAATGAAGAACTCAAAATCTCTGCGTGATGTGTGAGCGGGCCACAAAAATCGTATCAGACATGTACTCACGCAGTTATGTTATTCGTGGTTTCTTTTCCTATTTTATCCATTAATCGGCTATCAAAACACGCCATTCACAGCTTATTCAGAAGAATTTGCAGATTTTTCTCAATTAATACTAGACAGAAATCCAACCTGCATTTGGATCGTACTTCCGTAACTCTTTTGCAGGAAGGTGTGCGGTATACTGCTGCAGCCATCTCCCGTAAGTTACCATAAGAATTAAAAAAGTCTTAGCAGTAATCCAGGCGCTTTCAAATCGAGACTTAAGAGTTTCCTCAGGGGCCAATCCTTCTATTTACTTTAATGTTGTAATTTCATGTACTGACACGTTCCATGACCTTGAAGATTTGCTCCTCAATTTGATCCTTCGGAACTAGACATGTAAATAAGTAAATAAATAAAAATAAACTATGTTCTGCATTGTCTTGCATGATCTGACGTCTCTGTGGATAAGAAACATGATACCCGCATCGACGGATATTAGTGTTTTGTTAGCCATTTTCACCTGCTCCGTACGTCGAAGCTCTTAACAGCCATAAATTTTCCTCTGAACTCTTAAATTATATTCCATTGAAGGTTAAAATTATAATTCCTCCCTCTTACGTTTCACGAAATGACCACAACGAGAAAATTCGAGAAATTACAGGTAAGACAGATGCTTATCAACAATCATTCTTTCCACGCGCCATTCGGGAGTGGAACAGGGAAGGGAGGTTCGGTTAGTAGTATCAGAAGTACCCTCCGCCACATACCGTTAGCTTGCTTGCGGAGAATTGATGAAGATGTAGATGAGGAACAGTTCGAATTCATTTCCAACTCAAATGAGATCGTGTTACAAGTTGTCGTTACATATCGCATACTGTTAAAAGTGAGTCCTATAATTTACTTATCAAATACACGTTAATTCACCGTAATGTTGGCAGACGTTAACGTGCTACACTTCTCAGTGTAATAAACTTTGCACTGAGTACTTGTAAACTGATTTAATAGGAATTTTGATAAATTCACTGATTTTTATGTCTGAAATATTTGTGTTTTACGTGACACACAGACAACAGTCAGACTATGAAACGAAGATTCCAGTGGATGGAATGTCCAAGAAGAGCCTTTTGGCAGTTACAGAAGTGACGCCTGTTACTATGAACGTAACAGGAACGACAGAAACTAGGCAGCTACTGACACGGCGGAAACAGGACGCGCGTGTAAATGTGCCCGAACTCAGAAAGAAGGGCATGTCGCCATCTTTGACCCTTACTGATGCCAACAACACATCTATCCAGTAGAGATAGCTGTACATTGAAGTCAATTTAGCTCTATTCCGTCCCAAATACGCAATAATGATTTCAAACGGAAATAATTACTATTTATAGCACATGACATAAATAGACAAAAATTGTAATACTGGCAATGTCCTTTAACTTTCGACAACAAAGTAATTATTACTGCTGATTTTCGCGGAAATATCAGCATATATTTACATCTGCGTAGACCTCTATCTATGACGTATATACTAATGAAGTGGGCTGGCGTCCAGTTTGGAAAAACTGTGTCTATGCTAATAAATGACCCGTTCGTATAGCTCTACGAGCACCGGCTAGCTCCCGAGGCATGGAGATGAGCGAGACAGATCGAATCCACGCGGCGAATTAACGACTATTTGAAATGGTTCAAATGGCTCTGAGCACTATGGACTCAACATCTGAGGTCATCAGTCCCCTAGACTTAGAACTACTTAAACCTAACTAACCTCAGAACATCACACACATCCATGCCCGAGGCAGGATTCGAACCTGCGACCGTAGCAGCCGCGTGGCTCCGGACTGAAGCGCCTAGAACCGCTCGACCACCGCGGCCGGCTAACGACTACTGCTTTGCTACTTAGCAAGTCAGAGCGTGGTTTGTAGGCGATTTTCCACGCTCATTTACGTTAACGCCGGCCCAGTCACCAATCCCCGCCTTATAAACGCGATATACAAGCCGTTAAATACGGCAACACACAGAAAAAAGTTTACACGATGCGCAGACGGATGGCGTACACGACTTCGCTGTCTCAGAGCGCCTGTATACATGGTGTTCGGAAATTCCCGTTACAAACTTGTAGGACTTTTAGAGGGTAGTGAGCACATCGTATTTTGAACAACAACGCGTGTTTGGAAACATACCGTTTCCGTTCAAAGACAGTTTCAATGCAACTCATCCACTTCTGCTTGAGGAATAGGGTATTTCACTATCTTCTGGAAATCGTCTTAAATGATTGTCATTTTATGCTCCTAACAGGCTTTCTTCCCTTATGAATTTAGGTGTTCTTTTATAAAAACGAAAATGAAAGTCAAATAATTTGAAAGCCCACTAAAACGTTCCAATCGAATCATGTGATGTCTGTGACATCACTGGCTAGCTCGCTGCTCATAATGCTGTCATAATGCAAAGTCACAGTGATGTCTTGTTTCGGAATTTACCATTCGGAAAATGGGTTACAAACGGTGTGTAATACCACGCTGTACAAATACATCTATAAAAACTCCTGGAAAGTTGTTTTTGAGTGTTCCAGGGAATGAGAGATGCGTAAAATGCGGTTGTTTTGTATCGGCAAATTGCCAGCATGTAGACGCAGAAGTTCACTAACTTCATTAAAAATGTGCTGCACTGTGAAGTTAACATTCACGGAAGCCCGAGATATACTTTCCCACTGTTACAACGAAGGATAGCGAAATTAAACTCAGTGAAAATTGTCGTTTCACCCTCCTACATCTGAATTATTCGGTAGCACAGTTGTTAGAGCGGTAGACCGCCGAATTTTATGATTATGTCCATAGATCGCTGATTCCAGTCTAACCCGGAAGAACATTCTAACTTATTTTTAAAATTACTCGACAGTCGTCTTATACGAAAAACGAATCATAATTACAAAACTTTAACACACCGATCAGAAACAGGATATTATGTTTTGCTTGTTGTTTACATGCGCTTACATGCACACACGTCACGTTCAGAAAGATATTTTCTACCTAGTCTGACCACACCCTTTTTACTTTATTAGAAACAATGTTTTATCTTCGTACTGTCCAGTTAGGATCCTTAGTGTTTAAACTTTTGCAGTTTCATCATCGTATATAAAGGTGAAGTAAGTTTGCTGCAGACGCTAACGTTTGTTTACACTCACAAACATCAGAGCCCTTTTTTTGTGTCACCTGCATGTTGTACACGCTTTATATCTCTCCGTATAACATCGTCCTACACCTCGTTTAATGTGCGCGTGTGGTGATAGCTTCACTACTAACAATGCTTTCCAGATAAGTGAATTGTTTGTTCGTAAAGTAAATGCATTTACCCTCTGTTGCCCATTTCTCAGACAAATTAACGTGAAGCTCTAAATAATACTATATATAATACATCCCACAATCGAAACAACTGCTGCAATCAGTTCTTGCTAACGCTCTTTTCTCATTTCCTGAAAAACTTTTAAAAATATATGCCCCTTCCAGGACTGGTACATGAGACCTCTTAAACTGCAGTCGGATGCGCTATCCGTTGCACCGCCGAACGCTTGCCGAATGCAGAATCACTGCTGAGTGTCTTCTAGAAAGTAAATCAGCGCTAGTTTGGCCAAGAGTCATTTTATTGTGTTTTGGGTGTTGCAGCTCATGACTGATAGTCGACAATCTAGTTATAATATGCGGACCCATTTGCAAAAGTCCTTCAATTCCTTAGTTTTGAGCGAGTTTAATGATGTTGCAGGGAACAGGGGAAAGAATGTCCTTCGTTGCACATACCGCCGCTCTAAACGGGTGGAGCATAAACGCATCCACTTTCGCAAAGCTTCCAGTGTCACCGTTCACAAAATTGCTTTCTATTTTTACTTAAAAGTTGTAATTGCGTTTTCCATCACTGAATAACTAAACTGTTTGCAGAAAAGGTGCGCAAAAACTTCGTAACTTCGGGTAACGTTCCTGCAACACACGTGTAGCTTCGTCTTACTCCTAGTCTATGACGTCATCAGAGCATCAGTCAGTAACAGAGCGTTTTAGATCACGTGACCAGATCTTGATATTTAATGATTTTTTAAGCTTTAATTACATAACGTTATGTTGTGAGAATATTGACCGTAAATGCTATTGAAATTTTATAATCAATCGAATGAACAACATATCGTCTATCGATATGTCTCCTAACTGCACTTGAGAAGTGAGGTGGTGCACCATCATGCTGCGACCGTATTTCCTGACGGACATTCAGTGGCACTATTTCGGAGAATGAGTCCAACACGTTTTGCAGGAAGGACAAGCAACTCAGAATTTTCTGTTTCCCTCAGCAGACTTGGACGCGTTACACATCTGAATTAAAACGGTCGTAGAACGGAAACGGCACGGTTTCGGAGATGGGTTCCTATTCAGAATATAATGTACTCACTCGCCTCTACAAGTCCTAGAAGTTCGTACAGGGTATTTTCGAACACCCTGTGTATCTCTGTAGGCGTTCTACGCTCCTTTAGGTGTGGTGACAGGAAGGCATCCGGCCCCAGAGTTAAATAAGAGAAATTTTCTAAATCTTGGAAAATTGTGGGTCGGTACAACGGAGAAGCGCTAGGAAAGGGAAAGACAGATCTGTGCTAATAAATGTCAGACAACACGTTTCGTTTACTAACAATTTCAATACGATGAGAAGTTAAAGGTAGATGCTGCCATCACGACGCCTGATACAGTTACTTGGCGTGTCAGTCCTCTGTATCATCGCTGTTTTGTTATTTAGTAACCGATTTTTAATTATGAGACGCAATAGCGTACTGTGTATGTACACGTACACATTTCGCTGACTGTAATACGTTACAGTGCGAGCTGGCGCGATGTTAGTACACTGGACTAGCGTTAGCCGAAGTACAGCGGCTCATATCACCGTCCGGGCATCCAGATTTAGATTTTCTGAGTTTTTCGTAAATCACTAAAGGCAGATGCTGGGATGTTTCTTTTGAAAAGGACACAACAAAGTCTGATAAAATTTAATGGCAGTCTTATTTTCTTGAAAGTGCAGAATGATCAGCCATTCAAATCTTACAATAATAACGATTAACACATACGGTAGACATGAACATATGCGTGTTTTCACAACGATAGTTTCGATATCAAACATCGTGTTATTTTCTCGTTAATATTACATGAGTAATGGAAGACTGAAGTCAGGAGGGCAGGTAAGATGGTTGCATCAGTAATAACGTATTTTAAAATTATAAAGCTGATAGGCATTAATTACAAAGATGTGCAGAACTTAAGGACGAAAGTAACATACCTCGATGAAACTTTAACCATACAAATAGAGAAATGCTACAGTGTACGACACAGGGTAGCTGAAAGAAATACGCAATGACAGTAACAGAAATGACACCTCTCGCCGTATGAGAGTAGGTATTGCATCTAGGTACATTGTCGAACATGATCATTTTGGTGATGTGTTATGGCGTGAGGACGCGTAATGTTGCATGCGCGTACTAACCTGCAAATCACTGAACACGGTCAACCCTCCCGGTCAACGTTATTGTACAGTACTCCTTCCTCACGTGCGTCTTTTCGGAGAAGCAGTTGGCCCTGACTTAATTTTTATGGATGACAATGCGCAACCGCGTAGAACTGCAAAGGCGGTGGAGTTCTTCGAATGAGAGGATATACGGCGAATGGACTGGCCTACTAGCTCCCCCGACTTAACCCGATTGGGCACATGTGGGATGCGTTGGGAAGAAATGGTTCAAATGGCTCTGAGCACTATGGGACTCAACTGCTGTGGTCATCAGTCCCCTAGAACTTAGAACTACTTAAACCTAACTAACCTAACGACATCACACACATCCATGCCCGAGGCAGGATTCGAACCTGCGACCGTAGCAGTCGCACGGTTCCGGACTGAGCGCCTAGAACCGCGAGACCACCGCGGCCGGCGTTGGGAAGACATATTGTGGCATGTTCACATGCACCCAGGACATTCCAGCAGTTGTCAACCACACAAGTGAAGGAATGGAACGCCCCACCACATGAAGGCCAGAGGAGAAGCACGTTGCGGAGCATGCATTGCCGTCCGTGATGGTAACACCCCTTATTAAGAAACATGTTTTGTCTTGTGTAACGTCCAGTTGACTATCGTAAATCGCGGTGACTTCAGTGTAATTATTGTCTTTGAATAAAAGTGTCTTTTTTTTCGTCTAATTGCATATTTCTTACAGTTACCTTCTGTACTATACTGTAGCAGTTCTGTCTGTGTCTGGTCTTACCTTCTGTACCTACCGTAGCCGTTCATTCTATGTATTATCGAAATTTCACCGAGCTATGTTACCTGCAGTAAAACATAAAGCTACACTTACTTTCCTCAAGTTTCGCACACCAGGCTATTAGTTTAGTAATTTTTTCCCACTGTTTCTAGAGATGCTTTCAAATTACTGCACTCATCAGTCTTAAGTTGCAATGGCGTTTATTAATTGTCGTTAAAGGAACGATCAGATTTTAATGCATTTAGAATCATAAGATAATGTTTCTGTAGTAAATAAGTTACAAGATGCTTAGGGTTACCACATCCTGTTCACTTACTACGTGTGAATGTAAGTGTATTTTTGTGGCCTAGCGGTTCTAGGCGCTTCAGTCCGGAACCGCGCTGCTGCTACGGTCGCAGGTTCGAATCTTGCCTCGGGCATGGATGTGTGTGCTGTCCTTAGGTTAGTTAGGTTTAAGTAGTTCTAAGTCTAGGGGCCTGATGCCTCAGATTTAAGTCCCATAGTGCTTAGAGCCATTTAGACCATTTTGTAAGTGTATTCAGCAAGACCTTGATTAATATATGTGTTTTGAAATTTAATTATTGCCGTCACATAAAAACCGCATTATCGACAAACACAGGAAGTTGATGTACCGTTTATGTGTAGCCTGACCCTGTATCGTTACCCGTTCGAGAGTAAAGATGATTTATAAAAATGTACAGGATAAATATCTGCGTAGTTCTTTGAACCTTTGTCGTAGAAATTCTAGCACGATTTCATTTTAATTATCACTGCGACAGTGTCATTTTGTTGTGTTTGGTATTCCCGTAGCTCGATTAGTTAAAAAGTTTCGTACGTAAGACCAAACGATACGTTGTTCACACAACCAGCTGTAGTCGCCCGAGCGGCCGTAATCATGTACAAAGCTGGTACGACCACCGCAGTTGCATTTTTGATGCCACTTGCTGAAGCTACTAGCTGCTACAGGTGTCGACTTAGCCGCTTCTGCTTGTTACATGTGGATGCCCGTATCTCAGTTCTTGCGGGCCTGCCGCTTCCCCTCGCATCATTAGCGACACTCACTCCCTGTCAAACGCGACGGCACACCGCCCTGCCGGCCGCCTCGTCATCTTAGACCCTGCGTAGTGTCAAATCATGACGTCAGCGCACGTTTCGTAGTGATACCAAAGTCGATGGGATGGTGATGATGCCAGGAGCACTACCTTTCAAAACTACTGCTCAAGTTTATATTGTTGTAATGCCATAAGAATATTTTCTTATGTTGTCGACCTCTTCTTATTCTCAAATTTTCCAGTCTTCGTTTCTGTTGGTACCAAACACCTCGAAAAGTATTACACCGATTTCCATCAAAGTTCTTGGCTGATTCAATTCTCGTACATTCAGATCAAACAATGACGAAAATTAATGAAAAATTATATCATTGTAAACTATCATTCCTATCGCCAGAATTAACTACAGCGGCGATGTGTGTCTCGGAAATAGTACCATCACACTAGCTCGCGGAGCGTGTAAAAGCTCGAGTACTTGTCAGAAACTTGATTGCAAACTCTTTATTAGTTGCCGTTGTTACATATGACGTATAGCCAGAAGATGATGTAGTCCGTTTCTCACAGTTATTTTTATGATATAGGTCCACAAGGCACAGGGCCGATCACTTCGCGCCCGCATCTCGTGGTCGTGCGGTAGCGTTCTCGCTTCCCACGCCCCGGTTCCCGGGTTCGATTCCCGGCGGGGTCAGGGATTTTCTCTGCATCGTGATGGCTGGGTGTTGTGTGATGTCCTTAGGTTAGTTAGGTTTAAGTAGTTCTAAGTTCTAGGGGACTGATGACCATAGATGTTAAGTCCCATAGTGCTCAGAGCCGTTTGAACCATTTTGATCACTTTGCGTGCCAGATATTAAATATCCTGAGCAACGTCGGGCATTACAGGGAGTGCTTGCATAAAAATTATTCTCTCCCCTCCCTCCCTCCGTCTCGTGTGTGTGTGTGTGTGTGTGTGTGTGTGTGTGTGTGTGTGTGTGTGTGTTTTACCCATCACGTAATGTGATTTTATAAACGCCTCTATTGCAACCCCTCATTGTTGTCACAGCTCTGTAGACGGCTGTTGTTTACGCCTGTAGCCGTCTGCTGATGACGTGGAAAAACCAGTTTGTTTTTGTGTTTCACTTGTTACAAACCGCACTTGTTACAGAACGTCTGCGTCTTCATCTATACCGCGCAAACCATTCTACGACGAGTGCCACAAGCATGCCTTTGGTACCACTAAGATTTCCCTGCTTGCCTGCTACGCTGACGACTGGAGCATGGAATAACGACTGTCGGAAAGGCTCCGCAGCTTCTCTACTTTCTCTAATAATTTTCTCGTCGCGGTCGTTTCGCGAGACCTATATGGGAGGATGTAGTATGGTTCGAGATCCTTCTTGAAAAGTACTCTCTCGGAACTTTATCAGTAAACTTTACAGAGATGCACAGCACCAGTCTCAGTGTTTTCCACTGGAGTTCGATGAACGCTACTGAGCTTACTGAACCGCCGCTCCTCTATGTATCTTCTCCCTCTCATATTAATTGTGCTTGGTATGGTTCCCTGACTAAGGAGAAACCACCAGGAATTGGTGGAACAGGTGTTTTGTAACCCCTTTCTTTCGTAATTGCATTATATCCTTAGGACTCTCCTACTTAACTTCAAACTACCACGTGGTTTTCCTATAACTAGCGTTACGTAATCGCACCTTAGGTCGTTCCGGAAAGCTACTTCTAGGTGTTTTACGGTAGTTACTGTTTCAGCGATTTGTCACCAATGGTATAATCGAACAGTAATGGATCTCTCCACCAATTTGTGCGCCAAGTACCACTCTTTTTTATATTCAAAGTCAACTGCTATTCCATTCACCAATCGTCAATCTTCTCCAGGTTTCCTGTACTTACTTACTGTTTTGTAACGTTGCAACCTTCCTATCAGAGACCAGAAAAGGAGCGAGTACGAGTCTAATGTCGATGTTTAGATACATTAGAAATGAAGGCGCCGCTGTTACATCAGTAATATAGTGGCTCCTTCCTACCCACTTAAGTTCCACCGGTATGACGAGTCTGAGAATGATGGCGCTACGATCGCTTCCTACTCGTCGACTCACTCTCTTCCCGTGCAGAGATTATTTTCTACGGAAGCCGAGTGCATGATCTTGCTGTTGTAATTTATCACTAACTGTGCGAAAGAGCTATTGTCAGCATTAGACGACTTTTAAAGAAACTTTTTCTTTGTCGTGCTCTGGAGGGTACAAAGGGAAAATTAAGCGATACAGTGTATACAACTGCAAATGTCTTCCATTACAGGGAAGTGATGTCTTGAAAAAGTTCGGTGCTTCAGACGAAAAAGATAGAAAGTTCGTCCAATGCAGGCAAAATGGTTGTATTTTTGTTAACTCCACCTCTGCCATTAGGAAACACATGAGCTCCTTCAACCGAAGACAGGGCACAGAGCAACGTCACTTTTGTCTACACGACGAAAACGCGCTTTATTTGTGTATTCTTTTGAACTAGGCAACTTGCTTTTATGGGCTAATAAGGAGATGCGTAGCGTATCATTCATTTCTCTAGCTTTTTCGAAGATAGCCGTAAATTTATTTTAACAATTAATTGCCATTTAGAGAATGTGCTTCCTCCTCATGCCCTGTTTGCTTGTACTGTCGTCACACACTCGGTACCGTTTGGAAGTGTGTGTATGTCAATGTAAATGTTAGACTTTTTATGAATATATAAATATCGAAATAAATTAACAGCAGTCGTCGAATAAATAAAAATAAGTTTCATCGAGACACAGGGGTACGATTTAGAGGAGGAGGATTAGATTTTAACGTGCCACCAACGGCGTCGTCATTGCAAACGGAGCAGAGACTCCGATTGGGGTAGGATGGATAACGAAATCGGCCGCGTTGTTCTCTTGGGAACCATCCCGATATTTGCCGTAAGTGGTCTAGGGAAATCACAGAAGATAATCTGTAACTTCGGTCTCCTTTATGCAGGTCAAGTGTACTACCATTGCATCACCTCGTTCGCGGGTAAGATTATATAAACTCAGCAGTAATATATTACATACCCAGACTAAGTGTGCATTGCGTTGCGATAATAATACAGGGTGGTTATAATTAAACTTTCGTTACTTGAAAGGGCCCCCATGAAATTAGTGAACGTAGGGCAATGAAGCTTTCTGGAAACATTTGTGAGGACACGCAGAAGAGAAATAACAAACAACTGAAAGAAACATGCTAATTTCCAAATGGGAGGGTAAAATTTGCTATTTCGCACCATGTTTACGTTCCAGGTTACACGTGTCGTTCAGTATGACGACCCTCTCTATCATAGACACCCTGTAACCTCACTAGAGATTGCCATTTCACAACTGTTCGCAGCACTTTTCGAACTGTGGGCGATGAAATGTTCGTCTGTCGTGACACAGCTCGTAAACAGCTTGACGATCGCAAATTTCGTCCAGCATTCTCAGTCGTGACAACAGTAGCTTCTACAACAGTTTGTGGCGCAGTTGACCGTCGGCATCTCTCAACAACAATTCCCAAATCGCCAGTTAATTCTAACTTTCGAATCGTGTTCTGCAACCTCAGTACGGAAAGGGGATCTGTGTATATTCCTTTAATGCGTCCATAATCGCTTAGAGCAGCAGCACAATTGCCGTTGTTTTGATAAAACAGCTGTACGAGTAAAGTCTTGCTCACCTTGTCGAGACCCATGTTGACTCTGCAACTGTTATGCACATTGATGCTTGCGTTTGAACACTACGTCGCCGTACCAGTACCGACGCCTAACGGCCACTCACGACACCACACTACTAACAGCGCGTATCTGTAGCACACATTCTGATCATCATTCATGTATAGTTAGTTACGCATACGGTAAATAGTTTTCCCTCTACACTGGCTCAAGTAGCGAAAGTTTAATTATAGTCACCTTTTATTTAAACAGGATCTGAATGTGTCCCTAAGGAGTAACATCTCATACAGATTCTATTCAGATACGAACGACATCTGTACAAATATTGACTTATACAAGTGTATCGCCGGACGATGAAATCCCAGAAATATTACAGCTGATTAGTTGAACAAAGTCAGTGCTGCAGCAGGATTGAAGGCATTCAATAGCAGAGATATTATTGCTTATCGCACCTTCCAAGTAGCAGAGGTGTACAACTGAAACATGGATCGTTCGTACTAATCTGCCACTGCAAGTGAGGACCAGGAATCCTCTTAAGATAAATGAAAATGAGTCCGTGTCAGTATGGTTTAAAGGGCGATTCTCCATTGTAAAATTAAGAACACATCCGACAAAAAACGACGGGCCATGAAGAACAATTTGTGCTGCAACATTACTAGTCAACGTCACTACTGTATTATCAATGGTCTTAAAGACCGTCAAGCGAGAACACCTAATCTTCTTCTATCGCGTGCCATGTCTGTTCGCCGTCCAGTGTTGTTTTTCGAGCAGCTGCACGGCGACTGATGCCGGATGCCGTCCAAACGTCTTCTTTCCTTATATACAGAGCTCTTATCTCAACCGCCAATTCTTGCTGCCGCCTTATCACGTTTGTTTCTCGTAAGAATGGGGAAAACCTGGGAGTTGAAACCAATACCGGTATATGTGATTTGAGACTTTCTCGGCGTATTCCATTCGTGAAATCTTCTCGGGTGATCAGCCGAGTAAAGGCGTCGTCTTCTCGCAACGTTTCGAAGGGTTTCGTACCCATCATCTTCGCTTGAAGATGATGGGTACGAAACCCTTCGAAACGTTGCGAGAAGACGACGCCTTTACTCGGCTGATCACCCGAGAAGATTTCACCAATACCGGTATTTCGGTTCTGAATAACCCGTGTTTTTTTTTGGTATTTTTTTTACGATTAGCCGAGAAAAAAACGAAATTACTATTAGCCATAGAAACAGTGCTAAAATTGATTATTTTTAAGTAAACTTTTCTAAAAAGATAATTATTCCTAAAATTTGCATTGGCTTGAAATATAGCGTTATTATAGAAAATGGCAAAAGCAATCACTGCTATTTTAGTATTAATGCTGACAGAATGAGTAACAAACACAATGACATAAGAACTGGTACAGCATTACTGAGACAGTAACGTCCCTGCTGCCGTGTGTCTCGTGTGGTGGGTTAATGTACACGTTTACATACAGTGAGCAAGGCTTGCCTCTCGTGGTTTCTCGCTGTCATCGCCAGACATCCGTTGTACTGCAGAATGGCACCAACCCTAGTCTGTAAAAATTTTTCGAAGGGACTTAGCAGTGAAGTACAGTGCATCATTTTCTGTAAAAATTAAAGATTTGTCTGCCATTTCTGTGAAATAAGAGGAATGAAATTTGGTAACAGTAAAAAATTGAAAACTTAACAACAGTTCGTTCGTAGTACGCAATTAAAGTAGAAAGTAGCTGATCTGCTACCTGTGTCTACATAATGCATTTATCTAGTCTAGCCCTTGAAACCGGACATATTAACAGGAAAAACAGTCCTTCAGCCTCAGTTGTCACCCTTTGGCTGTGACTATTCATAATGCCCAAATTGTGGTATGATCCCTGATTATACCATGATTTATGAGCAGATTTTCAAAAAATTAGAACCACTGGGAGAATGCAGGATTTTTTCAGTATTCAACCACTTATCACCTTTCGAGAAAAGCAGCAAACGGTGGACGAACTCTGTTTTCTTTTATTTGTCTGTTTATTTTAATGTTGTGATTCTATGAATCTTGAAAGAAACCGTTTTTCTTTTCGAGCGGTTTTAACAGTCAGGTTAAACTGACGTGGAAAAAAAAAAGACATGACTGAAAAGGATTGACGAGGCGTACCGATCTCCTACGTAACGTTTACCGCTAGCAGACGAGTGTCTACAGTACATTGTATTTTATATGCAATATGCGCCTAATACCATCGTTTCCATGGCGCCAGTTAGTTTGTATACGTGCTAATTCTCCATAGATCTTATGAGTCATACATACAGCCATTTGATTTTCAATTTCATTTCGTATCACATCATATGCGCGTACTTCCAATTAAGCTGTTGTAACGATAGCTACCACTAGAGCAGTTTGCGGGCCCAGTGGCTATGTTTTACTGGCACCCTGCAAAATTTACAATTCTTGCCCTGCGCGTAGTTATTACAGACAGTTACGGTGCGCCGTCCAGTTCAGGCAAACTTTGCCTGCTGGAATAATCTAATTCGCTCTGCATTTACATTTCCTCGTAAATTTCCAGACAGTCCCATAGCAAAAGTTTGTTCGTGTGGCAATTTTCCAGAAGTATATGAATATACGTTTGTTAGGTGAAATGCAGGCTATACACAACTGGCCCTTCACGCTCTTGCCTCGAGCAGCATTGCCAGGTTCCCCACAGAGTTACTTGGCGCAGGGAAGCGTATATGGAACTAGTATACCAGTATCGATCTCGGTAAAATGTGAGAAGCAGCACAGCGTCTGTAATGAGCTCTGCGCGTTGTTACGAAACAAGACGTAACTCGCCAGCACTAGCGTCGGGGAAGCCGTGTGAATAAGCCGTCTGAATAACTCTCTGTGGCATGCAGTTCCGGCTGCGAGCTACATCGTCACCCTGGAGAAGACGCAGTGCAGGGTAGTGGTACACCGATTTCTCTAAATTTAATTATAATTATTCAATCCATTATACTAGATATTGGAGAACTATTACGTACAAATTTCGGGGGATTATATAGAGAATGAAATAAACAACCGCATGAAAAAAAAGGCAGACGTCGCAAACTGGAATATTACTTGCACATTGTTAAACCCATAACAACACAGAATTGCCACCATCGACACTGGTACAGAAAGTGCATATGTAGGGAATGGGAAAAGATTAATGACGTTGGGCTGAAAATTTTGAAATCCGAATTACCCATAAAATGTTCTACCACTTTCCAGAGGTTTGGAACACAAAAAATATTTAATGTGACTCCACATTAAGTGATGCCCAAGTGTAAAGCACGGCGATTTGGCTACCCAGCCAAAGGGTACCACTTCTAAGATTCACCTTTCGTCGACGTCAACGTCAACAACGAATGGGGTACACACAGTGGCACGTTGTCGGAAGCATGCTGGCTGCTTGCAGTGAATCTACTAACTCGCGGGGGTGATAACGGTACATCTAAACAAAGCACTCAGATATAATGAGGCTGCGGGCTGGTGCTGTTTTCAATCCACGTAGCTTTGAACTTTTATCCAGTTTTTTTCTTCATGGAGATTTCTGTGGAATTTGTTAGAAACAGTTCGGAGCAGTGTACTGACTTCTAGCGACGCACACTGCTCCAGTTCAGTGAACGAATTTCCGATAGCAAATACTTTACAGTAAGTTATTTGTCACTGGCGTTGGAGAAGTGACAATTTTAAGCATATTTAGTGGGTTACAACAAGGCACGTGACACCCATTTTATAAACGTATCAGCGAATCCAACGATAAACCCTTCCTTGCTAATCAGTGGTGCAATGCATCGCATAAATTACCTTATGCAGAGCACGTCGCTAGATGCATGTGGATTCTGGAGTCGAGTGGTCTTTGCACGATCCAGGAACACAACCTTGGTTTTACGAAATGCGTTGCTCTTGGTAAATCTCGCCATGAAGTAACTGATTTATAATTGATTTAGTTCTTGGCACAGTACAAAAAGTAAATACCTTACCCACTCTGAGGTCATTAAAAGAGGAGCGCCAGTGCGGAGGATGGGAAGGGACAGAATCAACACGGGCCTTGTACAAGGCACCACCCGCCATTAGAACTGAAGTGATTTAGGGGACTCTAGAAAAATGTAAGTCAAATTAGCCGCAAGGGAATCTGGATCTCGGTAGTCCAAAATTCGAATAAGTGACCAGTTCATGCATTGAAGAAGGGCTCATATCCACAGAAAGAAATACGAATGAAATTCGTAATGACATGAACAGCTGAGGGAACTTGTCAGCTCGAAATGAACAATGAATGATGGTATGAGCTACCATTTCAGCTTAATTGGTAGCCAACAACAGAAGAGTCTACGTGGCTATTGGTCGGGTTACGACAGGTAAACTACGACTTTTGGTCGCTCGTTTATTTGCTCTTTCACTTTATTTTGTTCATTGGCTTTCGGTTCGTGACCATTCATCTCAGTAATGTAAAAACGATACGACGGTGTGTTGGAGACAATTTTCTTTGTTACGACGATACGAACGTGACAACCCAACACCCAAGCCCTGAGAGGAGAAAATCGCCGACCCGGCCAAGAATCGAACTCGGGCCTGTTTGGTTAGCAGTAGGCCGCGCTGACCACATAGCTCCCGAGGCGGACTTTGTTCTTTCATCATTTGTTTAAGTGTTAAACCTGATTTGCGGGATTTGTAATTGCAGAATCTTTTTACTGCAGCGAAATGATCGTAGCTCTGTAGAATTCATCTTTCGATTTCACTAACGTAGATGATCGCCAACGACTTGAGGTAAATAATAAAATTGAAGTTCTGGTCGTACAGCTAAATATATCACTCGCTTGGGAAACAGTGAGGTAGGTTGACCTAAATGGAATTCGTTTTCCAGATTAACGACCGTACGTCTAACACTCCGACCGGAGTGGTAAACTCGAAGCAAATGGCGTGTTGGTGCCACGTCTCCACCTTACGAACACACACAATTAAAAATACGATATACACAGAAAGAAATTTATACGATGCACATACATGTGGCGTTAACTACTTCCCATCCTTCCATATTTAAGGTTTTTTTTTTCACTTTTCATTCACTTCCCTTAGAGGAAGGGTGGGCCGAATAAGAGCTCGCAGGTTCATTGCGGCCCATGTTCTAGGGTGTTTTTTCCATTATTGACAGCTTTTATGAATACGTTGTTCCTTGTTATTATTCTTATATTTAGTTACAGTAGATCTGATTTGTTGGTCTCTCTTTTCTGTATATATTGACCACTCTGAAACAGTGTGTCTTTAGTATTCTCTTATGTCTTACAGTATTTTCGTATGGTACAACTTATTGTAAGTAATAACATAAGAAAATACTGTAAGGAACACAGAATAAAAACAAAAGTAAATGCCAACTCTCGGCTGGGCGATTGCCCATAATTAACAAACCCTGCAACAGGGGTGAGAAACAGAAACGAGAAAGAAGAAAAAGGACATATGTTTTCTGCGGCGTGCTGAACTAGCCGTAGGGACTAGCAAAAATGTCTGTTTCACGCGGAATATGAATGAAAACTTAAACGCAGACGTCCGCAACCTTATCACTTTCATGCCTCTCCGTACATGAACAATTCACGGTTTCTGTATTCCTTACTACCCAGGTGTAGGAAGGTGTGGAAGGCAACGGAAGACTATTCCGTTCTCTGAGCGGTAGAATACCTGCGTGCGTCTCTATTTAACACCAAGCACTCCGGGACATTCTCCCCTGCGAAGCTCCATTACCTAACAAGAGAGCCCCTAACAAGTTCACTGTTTTATTGCATGTAATAGCGGAACTCTTAAAATTTATATCCTCTTTGTTTACAATACTACATGAAGGCGAAATAGACTTAACGGAACGCTACCACCTGTTTATGACTAAGAAATAAATAAATAAGAGAAGTTTGATTCTCCATGGAATAGTAACAGTGAAGCACATAGTAGCATAGAAACAAATTATGTTCAATTGCACATTGTTGTAACTCCATTACGTTCGGTTGATTGCGATCCTTAAATCAACCGAACTTAGTGGATTTCAGATTGGTTGGTTGGTTTGTTTAAAAGAACGTGGGAGGGACCAAACTGCCAGGTCATCGGTCCCTCGTTCCGATTAAAATAATTCTGCAAGGGTGGGAGTAAAATAATCGAGACATACAAAAAAAAAAAAAAAAAAAAAAAGCTGGAAGAAAGGAGAAAACCACAAGAATGACAGAAGGGCGACAAACACTAAAATGGGCAAAATCAGACAAGAAAACCACAGAGAAGCAAGAAATATGTAGAAGAGATCAATACAAGAGAGTAGATTACCATGGCTGGCTGATCATGAGAATAAAAAGGAGAGGCCAGACACTCTGCAACACATTAAAATCTCCACCCTAAAAGCACTAGGATGGAGGACACAGAGGGACAAAGGACATACGCTAAAACTTACATCAAATGATAAAACCCACCCTCACGAATAAAAAGTAAAACTAAAGCTGTTGTTGAGGCATTGTCGCCCAACACCGAAGGTAGGGTGCTGGGAAAGTTAAAAGTCCGCCTCAGAGCGGCTACAAATGGGCAGTCCAACAAGAGGTTGACAACCGTCATTTGTGAGCTACAGCGACAGCAAGGTGGATCCTCACGAGGGAGAAGGTAACCATGCGTTAGCTACGTATGGCCAATGCGGAGCCGGCAGACAACTGATTCCCTGCGAGAGGACTGCATGGAAGGCTTCCACACATTCGTAGTCTCCTTAATCACACGCAGTTTATTGTGCCTGCTGTGATGCCATTCCTTCTCTCAAAGCCGAAAAACCCTGCGGCGTAAGACATAACGCTGGCCAGCTTCGGAAATGACCATCTCCAGAAGCGGTTTCCGCATAGCCTGTTCGGCCAGCCTGTCAGCAAATTCGTTGCCTGGGATTCCGACGTGACCTGGGGTCCAGACAAACACCACTGAAAGACTGGACCGTTCCAGGGCATAGATGGACTCTTGGATGGTCGCTACCAAAGGATGGCAAGGGTAGCACAGATCGATAGCTTGTAGGCTCCTCAAAGAGAAAATACACAGGAGAAATGAGTCACCATGGCATAAGCGGATGTGCTCAATAACACGAGATATGGCCGCCAGCTCTGCAGTGAAAACATTACAGCCATCTGTCAAGGAGTGCTGTTCAATATGTCCTCCATGAACATACGCAAAGCCTACGTGACCATCAGCCATCGAGCCGTCGGTGTAAACCACTTCATGGCCCCGGCACATGTCGAGAATCGAGAGGAAGTGATAGCAAAGAGCCGCAGTGTTAACGGAGTCCTTAGGGCCTTGCGAAAGGTCCGGAAGAATCTGTGGCCCAAGTGTACACCATGGAGGCGTATATGAATAGACCTTGAGGAGAAGTGGTAACGGGAAGGACTCCAGTTCAGACAGAAGGAACCGGAGGCGAACCGCAATCGTAAGCTCTGACCTGGGCTGCCGATGCGGGAGATGAACCGCCGTGGTTGGGAAAAGGAGATGGTAATTCGGATGCACAGGAGAAGTAAGATCGTGTGCAACGTAACCGGCGTACAGTTGGGGGGAGTCTGGCCACTACCAGGACACTGGACTCGTTCTAAAACCTCCCGTCACTAGGCGAATACCACAGTGGTGCACTGGATTGAGTAAACAACGCTGAGAGCGCCGCCGAACTGTAAGCCAGACTCCCATAGTCAAGGCGGAATTGAACAAGTGCTCTGTAGACCTGCAGCAGCGTAGAGCGATCTGCGCCACAGCTGGTGTTGCTCAGGCAGGGGAGGGTATTAAGGTGCTGCCAGCACTTCCGCTTAAGCTGACGAAGGTGAGGTAGCCAAGTCACTCGGGCATCGAAAACCAGTCCTAAGAATCGATATGTTTCCACTACAGTGACTGGATCGTCATTAAGGTAAAGTTCTGGTTCAGAATGAATGGTACAACACTGACAGAAGTGCATGACACACGGCATCGCGGCTGAAAACTGGAAGCCGTGGGCTAGAGCCCATGACTGCACCTTGTGAATGGCTCCCTGTTGGCCCGCTCAGCAACACCAGTACTGGAGGAGCAGTACGAAATCCAAAAGTCGTCCGCATACAGAGAAGGTGAGACCGACGGCCCTACAGCTGCTGCTAGACAATTAATAGCCACTAAAAATAGACACACTCAATACGGAGCCCTGCGGAACGCCATTCTCCTGAATATGGTGGGAACTATGGGAGTCACGGATTTGGACACGGTAAGTACGGAGCGACAGGAAGGTTTGGAGAAAAATCAGAAGCGGGCCCCGGAGACCCCACTCATACAATGTGGCAAAGATATGATGTCGTCAGGCCGTTTCGTATGCTTTACGTAAGTCAAAAAAGATAGCAACCAGGTGTTGGCATCTGGAAAAGGCTGCTTGGATGGAAGACTCGAGGGACACAAGACTATCAGTGGTAGAGCGACCCTGGCGGAAGCCGCCTTGACATGGAGCCAGTAGGCCACGTGACTCGAGGACCCAACCCAACTGCCGACACACCATACGTGTCAGCAGCTTACAAAGAAAGTTGGTGAGGCTGATGAGCTGGTAGCTATCCACATCACGCGGGTTTTGTACAGGTTTGACCACTGGAATGATGCTCTCCCACCATTGCGATGAAGAGACACCATCGCACCAGATCCAGTTGAAGATGACGAGGAGATGTCGCCTGTAGTCAGACGAGAGAGGTTTAATCATCTGGCTGTAAATCCGATCTGGTCCAGGAGCTGTGTTGGGGCAAAGTGCAAGGGCGCTGAGGCGTTCCCACTCTGTAAATGGGGTGTTATATGGTTCACTGTGGCGTGTAGTGAACGAGAGGATTTTTCTTTCCATCCGCCACTAGAGGGTATGAAAGGCTGGGGCGTATTTCTCCAATGCAGAGGTTCGAGCATAGTGTTCAGCAAAGTGCTTGGCAATCGCGTTTGCGTTGGTAGATAACACGCAATTGACGTTAATGCCAGTACACCTGTTGTTGTCTAGTACCCAAAAGGACGTCTGATCTCTGTCCAGACTTGGGAAGGTGATGCGTGGCTCCCAAGGGTCGACCCATACCTCCCCCAACAGTCCTGTTTCCGTCGTTTTATAAACTGGGGAATGCGGGCATGGAGCCACTTAGTGTCTACTAGGTTCTCTGGGGAAGGATGCTGCTTATGACTCTGTAGAGCTCGCCGACGCTCTTTAATAACCTCAACGACTTCCGGCGACCACCAAGGGACTTGATTTCGCTGGGCGCACCCTTAAGGACGAGAGATCGCGTTTTCCACGGCAGAAACGATCGTTGTAGTGACCTGCTCAATGACAACATCGATGGCACCATGTGGGGGAGATTCACTGGTGGCAGCCGAGGTGAAGGCTTCGCAGTCTCCTTTGTTTAAAGCCCATCTGGGTAGGCATCCGTGGGCATGACGCCAGGGGAGTGACAGGAAGTTTGGGAAGTGGTCACTACCACACATGTCTTGTGCTCTTCAGTGGGTAGATGGGAGAAGGCCAGGACTGCAAAACCAGAGATAAATGTCCGAATATGTGCCATGTGCCACACAGAAATGTGTGGAGGCGCATGTATTTAAGAAGAAGAGGTCGGGCTGTGACAGTTAATTCTCAACTTCCCTACCTTGGCCAGTAAGCATGGCGCCACCCCAGAAGGGGTTATGCACATTAAAATCTCCCACAAGTAGCAAAGGGTAGCCAATACGTTCAGGGAGACTTTACCATCTGGACTTTTTTGTGTAGGATTTTAGGGCTCAAAACATGTAAGGTCATCAGCACCCAGTAAAGAACCAGAGAATGCTGGGACCGCGAGGGGAAAAAACCGTTGCGAGATCCAATACAAAAAGGAAGAAAAAGCAAATCTAAAACATCAAGACGTTATGGAAGAGTATCTAAAACACGTCGACAGGAACCTGGAGTCACCAGGTAAAAATCAAATCTCTTTTGCTATATTACTGCTTTTTAAAAAACTTCAAACGCGAGCCACAGCTCGCATGTCATCTGCTAAAATGTCAAGCAAAGCAGGCGGCAGCCCGACCCTGAGACGTAAGTGGCTAAAATAGGGGCAGAGGATCAGGAAATGTCTGACCGTTAATGGCTGGCTACAGAAAGAACAGCTGGGTGCAGGGTCGCCACTCAACAAGTAGCAGTGACTAAAGCGGCAGTGCCTTATTCGCAACCGAGCTAACATTACTTCCTCACGGCGAGATGTCCGGGAGGAAGTCGACCAGGCTGTTGGGAGAGATTTCACTTCTCTAAGTTTGTTCCCATGAAGGGAGCACCAATGGTCATGCCAAAGTGACGTGATACGGTGATAGAGAAAAGTACAAATATCTTGCAAGGGAACAGAGTAAGGGGCGGGCCGACCGAGATGGATGGCGGCCTTGGCTGCAGCATCAGCAGCGTCATTCCCTGGAAACCAACATGGCCAGGAACCCACATGAACATCACTTGGGCTCCCCTATCCGGGAACAAGTGGAGGCAGTCCTGTATCAGTCGAACGATGGGGTGGACTGGTTTGGGATCATCTAGACTCTGAAGGGCACTGAGTGAGTCAGAGCTGATCAGACAGTGAGTGAGCTGGTGCCTACAGACGTAGTGAACAGCCTGATAGAGGGCAAAAAGCTCTGCTGTAAAAAAATGTGCACTGGTCGAGAAGTCGGTATAGAAACTTATCAGCCCTGACGACAAAAGCACAGCCAACGCCGTGGGCGGACTTGGAACCATCAGTGCACAAAAATATGTTATCGGCAAGTTGTGAGCGAAGTTCGAGAAATTTGCAACGATAGGTCAGCTCGGGAGTCGAATCCTGCAGGAACGAGCTGAGGTCAAAACAAACACAAACCTGTGTCAGTGGCCAAGGTGGTGGAGGGCTCTCCCCCATTCGGAAAGTGGCAGGAAGTGTAAACTGCAGCTGCTGAAGCAGGTGACGAAAGTGGATGCCAGGAGCCCTCAGAGGAGAAACGTACATCTTGTACTGGCGGTCAAGAATGTCATAAAAAAAAGGGTCAAAGGTTGGGTGGCCTGGCATGGAAGCGAGCCGACACGCATACCTACTGAATAGGATGTCGCACTGATAGGACAGTGGTAGTTCACCGGCTTCTGCGTAGAGACTCTCAACAGGGCTAGTACGAAAGGCACCAGTGGCGAGATGGATCCCCAAATGGTGTATTGTATTTAGACAGCGTAGGATAGAAGGCCGTGAAGAGGAGTAGACAATGCATCCATAACCCAACTTGGAGTGGACAAGAGATCGATAGAGGCGGAGGAGGACAGTCCGGTCAGCCCCCCAAGAGGTACCACTCAATACATGAAGGACATTGAGGGACCAGGTGCATAAAGCTTCTGCTGTACTCTGTCGTCTTACCGATGGCAATTCACATATCCGAGACCCGGAAAATGTCAGAAAAATCAGCACTCAAGCTCAATGTTTTTCTCTAACGATGCTTAAGGATAATTTTCAGAACCACGTTTCAATTCTGACCAGAAGTGATGTGTGCAGTCCGCATAAAATCGTTTCTGAAAGAAGATTGAAGCTTGTGGGGAACGTTCTATGCGTGAAACATGGAAGAATTTCAAATCACCACTGTTTGGGAAACCAACGGATGGATAAAGAAGTAGAGGAAGAGCTCTCAAAACCTGGAAATGAACTTTCGCGGAGAATCTCCAGTGCATAAAAATGAACTGGGAGGAAGCTGAGAATATGGCAGCTGATCGAGTTCGCTGCAAGAAACGTGTTGCCAGATATGCCACCAAGCATTGGTAGAACTATCTTAGTAAGACGGTAGGTTGTAACTTTATTAGAAATTAAAGGATTACATTGATGATTTAGTTTTTCATGAAAATTACCGCTCATTAAAGATGCACACAAATGACAAACTTATAGACCATTTCTTCTTGCGTTGCAGCCTCTGTAAGACCACGGGTAGCCCCTTCATGGACCGCATTTTCCTCTTCTTCTCCTTTCCCGCTCTTCTTCCGAGATCTTCAGTTTCCGTTTCTCCTGGCGGCCCCACTAGTGACATTCTAATCTTTTCCTATATTCTTCACTGTCATTGATCTCCAGCATATCTGTTGGTGTATATTTGTTCCTGCAATTTTCCCTTCCTTGGACCTTGATCCCCAATTCCAAAAACGGTTCAAATGGCTCTGAGCACTATGGGACTTAACTTCTATGGTCATCAGTCCCCTAGAACTTAGAACTACTTAAACCTAACTAACCTAAGAACATCACACAACACCCAGCCATCACGAGGCAGAGAAAATTCCTGACCCCGCCGGGAATGGAACCCGGGAACCCGGGCGTGGGAAGCGAGAACGCTACCGCACGACCACGAGATGCGGGCCCCAATTCCAACCATTCCTTCCGAAGTTCAACAATCCACTTGGTTCCTGTGTTTCCCCTTGTCCTCCCTGTTGTTTCCCACACTCTCTGTCATTCTGTCCATACTCATCGTAACTACATGCCCAGCAAACCTTGCCCTTTTGAGTCTGATTTCCCCGGATATTGTTCTCATGTTCCGGTACAATTATTCCCTAGGTCTTCGCATCTACCTCTCTACACATCTTTTGGGACCTGGTATTTTTCTCAGTATTTTCCTCTCTTATTTCTCTAGTTGCTCTGCCCCATTTCTTCCTAGTGTCATCGTCTCAGCAGCATAAAATACTGCATTCCTCACTGTTGCCTTGTAGTGGCTTATCTTTGCCTCTGTGGATATATTCTTTTTATTGTATACCTCTCTCGTCATGCAGAAGGCTGACCTCATCTTCTTTATCCTCTCTGTTATTCCCTCCTTGCTCCTGTTCCTTCCTGTTATAAATTCTCCTAGGTATTTAAATTTGTCCACCATTTGCCCAGTGCCTTACGGTGTTTCCCAGTTTTCAGTGGTGTTTAATGTCTGTCTTGTTATAGGCGATCCCACCTTTCTGGCTACCTTACTTAAGTTGTCGAGTTGTGTCTTTGCGTCTTCTTCCGTCTCACAATTGCTATGTCATCTGCAAAGGCTAGGCAGTCCACTTGAGCCCTGTTGTCCTTTTTGTCCCCCACATGGGTCTTTCGTATTCCCATTTCCTCGTTTATTGCTCTCCACTGCCTGATCACTTCGTCCAGTGCTATATTGAACAACAGTGGTGACAATCCATCTCCCTGTTTAACAGCAGTCTTGATCTCAAATTCTTCTGACAGTGCTCCTCTGAATCTCACCCTCGCTTTTGTCTCTGTCAGAATTTCTTTTATGAGCTCTTGTGTAGTTCCATCAAGTCCTCTGTTCTACAGGATCCTAATAAAGAGTCTGTCTATCGAGGGAGTCATATGCCTTTGTGAAGTCCACGAAGCTTATTACTGTCTTTTTGTTTTTTAAGGCCCTATGTTCTATCAGTTGCTTCAGGATAAATATCTGTTCTACACGACCTCTTCCCTTCCTGAATCCCGCTTGGTAGTCGCCAACTGTACTTTCTACCTGTTGTTCTACACTCTTGAGCAATAGTTTTGACAGCACCTTGTATCCGACCTCTAGTAGCGATATTCCTCTGTAGTTGTTTGCATCTCTCTTGTCCCCCTTCTTGTGTATTGTTACTACAATTGCATTCTTCCATCCTTCTGGCAACTTCTTTGTTCTCCAGATGTGGTGAATTATGTTAGTCATGTTGTCTATTGCTTTGTTGCCTCCCCACTTTATCATCTCGGCTGCTATACCATCTTCTCCAGTTGCCTTATTATTCTTCAGATCGCTTATGGCATGTGCGACTTCATTCCTGGTTGGAGGGCGTGGCTCTCACATAGAACTCAGATGATGTAAGGACAATAGTACATGCCTAGGCTAATCAGCAGCCTCTGAATGACTGTGCTAAACGCATATGCCACACTCTCAAATGATTCCATATGCTTTCCTTCCTCACAACTTTGATCCACTGAGAAATAACTAAATAAATTCAGCTACATCTACATCACACTCCGCAGGCCATCGTATGGTGCACGGCGGAGGGTACCTTGTGCCACACACGTTTTACACAGCATGCTTCTTAGTACACCGCTGTTCACTGTAAAAAATACACAGTTCTAAAAAGCAGTGTAAAATTAGACCACATGTATCAGTGCCTAACGAAGAAAGAAACTAACGATGTGCTACCAGACGGAATTTCCCGCTGTAGACGAAAAACCAAGCAGAAATTAACTAGGGTAAAAACAACGAACTGTTTTTCGATCTAGAAAACAACTCAAATTGTGAATATCTTCGACTGATTGATTGATTGATTGATTGGTGGAGGTTACGGGACTAAACAGCGTGGTCATCAGTCCCGCGATTCAAAAGTTACGTGCCTAAGATACAGGGTCCGCTAAAAATCGGCGGATCCAGACATAGGGGTGAAACTATAAAGCAAAGAACTTAAAACACACACAGTAGAAGGCATAAAAAGTTAGGCCAAATCTAAAAACTGGAAAAAACAGGGATATAGGAGTCTTTTCATGGGGAAGTGGTCATGCATTCCATCTAGAAAACACAAAGAGGCCCCATCCACAACCACCCTGCCCTGTTCCAGGAGCAAAGCAAAACCTTGTAACTGAAAACAAAAACCACTTTCATGTAGGAAACTGAGGGCCAGTTCAACCATCCGTGTATCGACTGCTGAAATTAAAGACAAGGAATCTGGAAGGCTACACTTAGTACAAAGGGTTAAAAGAAGGTAACAGTCACCGTCGATCTGGCTCCACAGCCAAATTGTGGGAGTGGCTCGTTAGACAAGAGAGAACAATGGGTGAGCCTAGTATGAACGATGCATAGATAGTAGACTCCTTCCGAGGAGTGGAAGGAAGAGTGACAAGCTGCAGTAGTCTCATTGATTGTGCGGAGTTTATTACTGAGAGCAGTAGTGTATCAGATGTCTCTCCACTTCTGTGCAAGATAAATTTGATGTGTATCTGTACCTGGAATAATGAAAGGGAATGGAGGGTAAGTATTTGCGTCTCTAACCAAATGGTCAGCCAGTTCATTCTCTGGGATGCCCACATGACTTGGGCCCAGAGAAAGGCAACGGAACAGGCGGCACGGCCAATGGCAGAGAGGTGGTCGTGGATAGGAGAAACCAAAGGGTGACGAGAGTAGGATTGGTCTATATCCTGCAAGCTACTAGTTTAGTCGGTACGTATTAAAACACTGTGGAGGGAGGCCTGTCAATGGCTAACAGCTCTGCTGTGAATATACTACATGATCCCACAAATAAATGGAGAAGACTAGCACGGTCTGCACACCTAGATGTTTGGGCCAGGAGGCAGAGACCATTAAGCCTCCACATGCATGTAGTCTTCAGTGTCCAATATGAGACCACCATGTCAGCTTTGTATCGAAAATAAGGCAAAGAAACGGGACTGTGCGACAACATTTAGGGGCTGGTCTCCTAAATAAAGTTATGAATCTGGGTATACTATGGCTCGATGGCAAAAATGCATAACACGCATTTTGGAGGGAGAGAAGTTGAAGCCGAAAGAGAGGGCCGAAAGAGGCCCATCGGATGGCGCCTTGTAGATGGCGTTCAGTAGATGCTACCGAGTGGGAGCTGCACCAGATGCAAAAATCGTCGACATACAACGCTGGGGTAACCAGAGACCCAGCTCGCCTGTATTCAAGGGGTGCTGAGTGAAGTACCAACTTGAACCTGGAAGAGCCAGTGGTATAAAAACTCATGGATAAAAATCGGAAGGGGACCACGAAAGCCCCCATTATACAGGGTAACTAAAATGTGATGGCACCAAGCCATGTCATATGCCTTATGTAGGTCAAAGAAGACTGTGACAATGTTTCCACAGGTAGTTAAGGCCTGTCGGATTGCTGTTTACAATCTGCGTAAATCGTCAGTTGTAGATCATTCTCAGAAGTCATACTAATATGGGGAGAAAAGGCCCCAAGATTCGAGTACCCAACATAATTGGAAGCTAACCATCCTCTCAAGCAGTTTACAAAGTACATTAGTCAGGCTAGTCGGGTGGTAGCTGTCATGACAGGTTGGGTTCTTCTGGGCTTAGGTTTGGGATAACTATTCTGTCTCGCATTTGTGAGGGGAAGGCACCTGTGTGCCAAATGCAGTTGAAGACCCTGAGGAGATGTTGCCTCTGGGTCATATGTGGTTGTGGATGGAATCTGGGCCTATGGTCATATCCTGTTAAAAGTAAGAGCCTACAAGAATTCCCATTCAGTGAAGGGTTCATTACATGATTCAACTTGGTGGGTTTTGAAACAGAGGGGGGTTTGTTCAACCCAGTTTTTCTGCTGGAAAAAGGTAGCATTATAGGAAGAGGACGCTGCCACTGCCACAAAGTGTGTCACAAGGTTTTCTGAAAGGACCAATGGATCAGTACACAGAGCACCTTATAGGCTAATACCCTAGATAGTTGATTGTCGCTGGTGGCCCAGAAGGCCATGGAGCTTTGGCCAACATGCAATAAAGAGGTATACATTCCCAGGGAGGAAACATAGCACTCCCAGCATTCCTTTTTACTCTGCTCAATGAGGTAGCGAGCCTTTACATGGAGACGTTTGAAAGCAATAAGGTTGGTTTGTGAAGTGTGTCGTCTAAATTGTTGCAGCGATTGGTATGCCCTAGGTCCATCACAGTACTTATCAACAATGAGGGGGACCTGTGGATAGGAGGATCGTAGTGCCAGTGGTATGAAGAAGAGTGGAAGAGATGTTTTGCACAGCCATATCAATGCAATCCGAGAGAGAGGGGTGTCAAAGTGCACAGTGAACATATACACTCCTGGAAATTGAAATAAGAACACCGTGAATTCATTGTCCCAGGAAGGGGAAACTTTATTGACACATTCCTGGGGTCAGATACATCACATGATCACACTGACAGAACCACAGGCACATAGACACAGGCAACAGAGCATGCACAATGTCGGCACTAGTACAGTGTATATCCACCTTTCGCAGCAATGCAGGCTGCTATTCTCCCATGGAGACGATCGTAGAGATGCTGGATGTAGTCCTGTGGAACGGCTTGCCATGCCATTTCCACCTGGCGCCTCAGTTGGACCAGCGTTCGTGCTGGACGTGCAGACCGCGTGAGACGACGCTTCATCCAGTCCCAAACATGCTCAATGGGGGACAGATCCGGAGATCTTGCTGGCCAGGGTAGTTGACTTACACCTCCTAGAGCACGTTGGATGGCACGGGATACATGCGGACGTGCATTGTCCTGTTGGAACAGCAAGTTCCCTTGCCGGTATAGGAATGGTAGAACGATGGGTTCGATGACGGTTTGGATGTACCGTGCACTATTCAGCGTCTCCTCGACGATCACCAGTGGTGTACGGCCAGTGTAGGAGATCGCTCCCCAGACCATGATGCCGGGTGTTGGCCCTGTGTGCCTCGGTCGTATGCAGTCCTGATTGTGGCGCTCACCTGCACGGCGCCAAATACGCATACAACCATCATTGGCACCAAGGCAGAAGCGACTCTCATCGCTGAAGACGACACGTCTCCATTCGTCCCTCCATTCACGCCTGTCGCGACACCACTGGAGGCGGGCTGCACGATGTTGGGGCGTGAGCGGAAGACGGCCTAACGGTGTGCGGGACCGTAGCCCTGCTTCATGGAGACGGTTGCGAATGGTCCTCGCCGATACCCCAGGAGCAACAGTGTCCCTAATTTGCTGGGAAGTGGCGGTGCGGTCCCCTACGGCACTGCGTAGGATCCTACGGTCTTGGCGTGCATCCGTGCGTCGCTGCGGTCCGATCCCAGGTCGACGGGCACGTGCACCTTCCGCCGACCACTGGCGACAACATCGATGTACTGTGGAGACCTCACGCCCCACGTATTGAGCAATTCGGCGGTACGTCCACCCGGCCTCCCGCATGCCCACTATACGCCCTCGCTCAAAGTCCGTCAACTGCACATACGGTTCACGTCCACGCTGTCGCGGCATGCTACCAGTGTTAAAGACTGCGATGGAGCTCCGTATGCCACGGCAAACTGGCTGACACTGACGGAGGCGGTGCACAAATGCTGCGCAGCTAGCGCCATTCGACGGCCAACACCGCGGTTCTGGTGTGTCCGCTGTGCCGTGCGTGTGATCATTGCTTGTACAGCCCTCTCGCAGTGTCCGGAGCAAGTATGGTGGGTCTGACACACCGGTGTCAATGTGTTCTTTTTTCCATTTCCAGGAGTGTATAAAGACCTATTGGCTGTGCTGCATGCCCACCATGGGGGCTTGTCTGCCTGGCGGTGGCAAGGGAATGATAGAATCACTGTAAAGTAGTCATAGTCACAAAGATTATCATGGGATGACCAGTGTAGGGAAGCCATGTGAACAGGGGAGGAGATCATGAGATCGATAGCAAAAAAGGTATTGTGATCGACACCGAAGTAGGTGGGAGGGAACTGTCATTGACGAGACACAAATCAAAGTCATGTGATAAACTGGTCAACTACAAGACGACTTGGCACTCCTCAACAGGGGTGGTGTACATTGAAGTTCCTGAGGAGGTGGTACGGGGATGAGAGTTGATGTTTTAAGGCAGGCAGGTCAACATGAGGAAGTGGCTTACTGAGAGGGAAGTAGACATTGCAAATGGTGATTGCTGGGGTCGTTCGCACTTGTACCGCTATTGCTACTAGATTGGTATGAATGGGGGATCCAGTCACTAATGATATCAGTGTGAACCAAAGTGCAGATCCCTCCAGATGCTATCGCAGGGCTGGCATAGTTACGGCAGAATGCCCAATAACCATAAAACATTGGAGAGTGGCCTTCATGGAAGTCCATATCTTGAAGAGCAAGACAGAATGTAGAATAAGAGGAAACGAGTTGTATTTCTGGTAATATACGTTGCAATTCCACTGCATTATCATGTAGCTGGAGTATCATGTAGCTGGAGTATGTGTTACATATAAAAAAGCCTAGGGGATGTCATTTCACCAGGTCAGTGGCCATCACTAACGAGGATGGGGTGACATCCATAAAAACTGGGTCTGATTTGGAATGAGGAGGAGGAGGAGGTGGTGGTGGCGAAGCCTCCAGGATACCAGGGAAGCCTTGTCCTTGAACTTGTGCTGCTGCTGCTGCTGCTGCTTCTCCCTCAAATGGATTGAGGAAGTATTATCAGTAAGGAAATAGATGGCAGTCATGTCTGGACTGAACTGGGACCATGCAACTCTGGGGCCCCCGCAGCATGGTTCCCTCATCTGATGTGAGGTTACAGGCTTCCCATCTTTAAACCATTGGGGAGGGCATATGAGAGGGAGCCCTGTCCACAGTTGGAGCCAGAGAAGAGGATGAGATTGAGGAGGAGGGGGAGGAGGGAAATACATAATTGAAGCAAAGAGAGATTTACAGAGTGGAGTCTGTCAAACTTCTTCTGGACCTTAAAGTAGCTGAGAGAGTCAAGGATCATATTTCCTGGAGTCTTTTTTCCTTTATATACCCTGGACACTCTGGTCAGTGGGGAGAATGTAAACTAGAGCAGTTTACACACTTAGTGTCGTGCAAGGGCTTCCCATATGAAGTGTGGCCACAGGTGCCACAGATGGGAGTGGCATCACATCGCAAGGATATGTGACATCACATATGTACACCCGTAACGTAACCTTCTCTGACAGGGTATCCTGCTAAAATGCCAGAATGCGCCAGTGTCTACACGATGGTCCTTAGGGCCTCTGTGGACATGCTGGACGAAATGAACGCAACGTCATTCCAGATTAGCCCTAAGTTAATCATTGGAAGGGAGAAGAAAGTCCTTATGGAAAATTATACCATGTGTCATATTGAGCGACTTGTAAGGAGTGACATTCACTGGGTTGTCCTCTAAATGGTCGTAGGCATGGAGGGAGGCTGATTGACTGGCAGAAGTTGTCTTTATAAGGAGGGAACCAGATCTTATCTTGCTTAAGGTTTCAACTTCACCGAATTTGTCCATAATGTGTTCCACAAAGAAAAGGGGTTTGGTGGTGCAAAAACCTCGCCGTAAGTCCTGGCACAGACCAGGAACCAGGGAAAGGGTTTTGTCCCAAGCCGGCGGGACTGGCCCTCACCCCAGGAGTAGCCAAGGAGAGAAAGTCTGGGGAGGGAGAAACAGGAACTGAGACAGAACTGTTCCTAGGAAGAGACATGGCTACAGAATAGCAGCTAGAGAATTTAACACATTTCATGTGTCAAACTTCTGCTCTAGTACCACCCACTCTGAACAGGGGCTCACCTCATGGGTGCCACCCAGCCACAGCAACAGCTGCGTGGCAGGACGGTTGTTGCCAGGAGCTGGGTCGAGTGACTCAGCCAGATGGGTACATAATAGCCCCACCACACAGTCTGGCTACTGGGCTGGTGACCTGGAAGGGAGGTGAAAGGGCTATGGCAGAGAAGGGGGAAAAGGGAGGGGGAGAGGAGGTGATGGGAGGGGGAGAGTAGGTGGGGAGGGGGAGAGGAGGTGGGGAGGGGGAGAGGTCCCCATGGCTAAGATGCTGCAAAGTGAGTTGTTCTTACTCTGGCTCACACTACAGATTTCTGTTTTAGAGATGGATGTCGAACTCCTGAGGGGGAAACAAAAGAGAATGGCCGAAAAGGAGGAGGAAAAGCAAACAAACCAAAACCGCAAGACGAAGCGAAGTCAGTAGAATACCCAGGCTGACAAAAATAAGAACACCAAGAGAGGGAAAGAAAGGGACAAAGGGAAAGGGATAGGGACAGGGAGGGAGAAGGTAAAGCAGCCCGGAAAAGAAAAAAGGCTACAATAGCTCTGGGACCTCTGCACGAAACACACACACACACACACACACACACACACACACACACGAAAGAGCTATGGGCCTTCCTCGTGGGGGGGGGGGGGATAAATACCTTTAATTACAACCACTGATGATGGTTTACTCCAATTAAGCGAAACGAGTCTGGTGAGAAAAACACTCATGTTCTTGTAGTTGTAACGACAGAACAAAAGTACCCTCAGGAATGATAAATCAACTACGGACAATATGGCCACACAAATGAAGAATCTGATTTCTCAATAGTGTTTCGTACAAAGATCATCATCTTCCATCCAGGGATTCCCATTTGAGTTCACGAGGTATCTCCATATTACTTGCCTGTTGATCGAACTTGCCAGTAACAAATCTAGCAGCACGCCTTTGAAGTGCTTTGGTATCTTCCTTTAATCTGTCTTGATAAGAATCCCAAATATCCTAGCAGTACTCAGAAAGCTTTATTTACTCGCAAATAACTTTATCGATCACTGTCTGCCTCTGTTACTAACTCCCGACTTGAAATATGCAACACTTTGGAACATCACCTCTGCCTCAAAGGGCCCACAAGGGTGCAGGAGAGCTGCCACATGACTGTTCGATTTTGAGACCTCCAATCAACTCCGAAAAATCATTTAAACATTCAGACTTTTCTGCCAGTCGGACTGTGGAATGTGCTGCCTCATGTTAGGACTTTCCAAAAGCTAATTCCAAATTTGTTGTTGGAAAAAATGCCTGGGAAAGTCCAACACTTCAGCGATCACGGAGGACAGGAACAATGGTCGCAACATTTAGTTTGCGTCTAGAATTTTTACTGCAGCTCACATTAGGGTACACACCCCTTCCACCTCGAATTACAGTCACACAAAGGCCTCTAGTCACAGCGCTTGCGGAAACAGCACTGTACGAGGGTTCTAGAACTGGTATCAGCTAAGATAACGTTCTAACTGCTCGGCCGTCAGTTGGTATAGACTAAAAATTGAATGAAGTCTCTGCCTCAGAATCGGAATCTGATTATTACACTTCCGTAATCTCGTCTCAAGAGGCTAGGGACTGTTAGTGTGTCGTTCGTTCTCGTTACCTTATTTGAAATCAGTACTGTTATACGGTAGGACTGTCGATGTTCACCGAGCGAGGTGGCGCAGTGGCTAGCACACTGGACTCGCATTCGGGAGGACGACGGTTCAATCCCGCGTCCGGCCATCCTGATTTAGGTTTTCCGTGATTTCCCTAAATCACTCCAGGCAAATGCCGGGATGGTTCCTTTGAAAAGGCACGGCCGACTTCCTTCTCCGTCCTTCCTTAACCCGATGAGACCGATGACCTCGCTGTTTGGTCTCTTCCCCCAAACCAACCAACCAACCAACCGTCGATGTTCCTAAGATAAGGTGCCCAGGTGTGGTAGAGTTCACAATGCTGCCTTCTCTATCACTCCCTCCCTCCCTCCCTCCCTCCCTCCCTCCCTCCCCATGTGTACCTACTTCATATCATCTTAGCCTGATAATGAAGTCTCATTCCGTTGCCTGACGATTACAACAGACACATAATTCCAATTTTTGCAGGAATAGGTATATTGTCTTAGATTTACAGGCAGTATGAAGTAACTGGAAGCAATTTTACACCGATTTGTAGTTTCCTGCTAGTGAATTTAGTATATTCGAAGTCTCATTGACACTGCGATCACAATGGATCTCTTCAGCTGTCAGCTTTATGCGTAGCTGCTGCTGCGAAGCGAGACAAGAAATTTGATAAATGATGAGTATATAGAGCAATATCATACCCATACCTACGATAGGAGCTGGATAGGAACCCTGGACGCTTCTGTAAAGCCTACAAGTCGTATATCCTTGTAAAAAGAGATCTACGGATGGATAAAGCTATTACTACAACTACTACTACTGCTACTCGCCTTATCGAGCGTGGGTGACACGGCTGGCTGGGAAATACTGCGAATATCCTATAGAGCGAATGGTATTTTTTGTTTTTTTATGAGAACTAACTTGAAGTACCAGTACTTCAAGTGAAACTTCCATCATTACCGTAACAACCTGCATTTATCCGTGTTGCGTGCGTCCCAAGTACCTGTCGGCAGCAGTAGACAATTTTCAACTCCTGACCGTGTGAGAACAATGTGTCAGCACAACAGCTTCGTATGTAAAAATTATGAGTCCGACGTCGCGTGATACACGGCAACCATAACGTTAAAAAGTTCATTCGATATAGAACCCCACTTACACACAAATGAAGACATTGGCCTTGTACTGGTCACTGGGTCAGGGAACTGACCCACAGGTCACACACACACACACACACACACACACACACACACACCTGCATCATTTATTATCAAGGGAACATTAAAAACAGCCTTGCTTCGAAAAAAGGGCGACTAGGTTTGCTGTAACATTAATAATGTGGAATAAGGAAAGTCAGTTGGTCCGGTGTGTCTTTTAGAGTAATGCAGCGACAACAGATACCATTCCACAACTCTCAGAACATTTCTGTTTCTTCCATAGGATCCGAAAATTAGCTTTTATTTGTTAAAATTAGCGATCCAGTTTCATATTTAATCTTTTATTGTGCTAGCAGTGCATGTTCTAAATAATAATGCCTCTTGTCACTATTTTTAAAATGTCTTGTATGTCGCCAGATAGCGAAATTGTACGGTAACGTTACATACAGTACTAATTCAAAATGCACACTTTTATAGACAGCATGTCGTTGATGTATTACCTTCAATTTACATCGGTTTTAGAAGTACAATAAAACAGATAAGATGTTCTTTTAATTATTTTCTTAATAGCAGCAGCAAACATTAATTTTATGATTATTGATAAGTAGCTATAAGGAAATCGTCGTTGCCACTATGTGCTATTTTTCTTAGTTGTGGAAGTAGTTGATTTTTGGTGCTCGAAGACTGCAAAACAATTATAACTAAAGTACTGCTCTCGGATGCAACTAAATACGTCACGAGCGACTGCGATATTATATTAGAAATTACTGTAAATGCAGTCGTTCGAGAAGCACACATAGTAATCCAGAAATACTTAGGTCTCTTAAGGACGAACAGATGCTGCACAGCATTTTGCTTCTGAAATAAGGAAACTGTCGAAGGCGTAAGTGGTTAACTGCAGCTGTCACAAGGTCGTAATTTGTGAGAGATAGGGTTTTCATGAGATTTGTCTCTTGAGCAGTGCTTTTGTACTGTTAGGCAGTTTAATAAGGATGACGAAACTAGGAGCGCGTCGTTACTCCATTTGCGCTGCTTATGTCAGCACCTCTTTGTGACATGGACACCGGAAGTGTTGGCGAGCTGTGCTGGTACCTGACGGCTCAACAGCCGCCTACAACAGAGAGTTCACAGTCCGTACTTACGCATGCCTCTCGACAACGCCATAGCGTCTTCTTAAGAGAGCTCGTGTGTTCATAAAC
The DNA here is from genome assembly GCF_021461395.2 of Schistocerca americana. Lineage (NCBI taxonomy): Eukaryota > Metazoa > Arthropoda > Insecta > Orthoptera > Acrididae > Schistocerca > Schistocerca americana. Next base: position 539,052,180 of record NC_060130.1, read on the forward strand.
GTTTTCCGTGCAAGAGTAGTATCATCTGTCTCAATGCACTATTATAGCAATAGAGAGACATTGTTCCATATGTCTTTAGACGTACTCGTGCCGAAAAGTACAGTTTTTAATGAGCCAAGGCATCCCGTCCCATGTTCCTACTGCCGAATGGTGATATTCCTGCCGCAATGCTAATCTCTGTGCACTGTACCGTGTCTTTAGGAGAGCTATTCTCTTGGAAAGGTTGCATCTGCACCGTGAAACTCCGCAGTACCACGTTTTATAAATGCTGCTCTCCCCCATTGTAGTGTGGCGTGTCTGTCCACTGCTATCACCTGACATATCTTGTGGAGCCGCATACCATCTGTACATTGTTGACTGTAAGTGGAGTCCTGTGACTGAGATTTACTCGACTTGTGTTTACGTACGGTAGGTCGTGGGTAGGCATGTTCGAAATATTTTCAGACGTGATGCCCCTTATCAAAAGTTATATGCTTCAAAATAATGTTGATAACTAGCAGGAGGTAACATCATTCCTCATTCTGCATATATGTGTAAACTCTGCTGGCATCTGGAATCACGTGGTGAAAGATTAGTGGACACGATCATCATTGCACTGGGCACCAAACTCTGAACAAAATACTGTGTGACAAAGCAAAAGCTATCAGAATGGACCATGGTCAATTTTTTAGCTGAATGATATCCATTATACTCAACGAGATTTTTTACTCTCTTCTTTCATACTACTTCCCCTGATGGGGGATAGTGTTAAGAACTGAAGGATACTTTTAATGTGCCGTTTTTCATTTATCCTGGGCACGAAAATAGTTAATTTGCTTTTATTCCAAGCGAAACGCTGCGTGTTGCTGTCCGCGTCGCATGACTCACACTTTGCTTGGGCAAGTTAAACGTGTTTGCACACGATCAGTGTTCACTTTTTAAGGAGTTATCAGTCTTTGTAACGTGTAACACAGTATATAATCAGGGAAATGTGGTAGTGTTGAAAAACTTGCTGTTTTGTAGTAAGTAAGTGGACAACCTACAACTATATTATCGTGCAACTGTTTACAGGGTGCAAGAACATGCTCTGGCTTTTACACAGAGATAGCAGAAGCTGTAAATATTACACGGAAAAGCGAAACAGACAGGACGTGACAAGATACAGCCGCTTCCAGTCCAAAGTGCTGCTTGTTGAATTCCACAGTATATGGACAGAAAACGAACACAGAAAATGGCTTCACGGGTAGCAGCGAATAGCTTGCTATTAATGATGATTGATGAACAGAAGAAGATAAGAGAGACTACTAATGAAAACGGTAACAGACTGTTTTCAACAAGAAAATTGAATTGTTATATTGATAAATGCTAAACGTACCTGATGTACATGTGGAAAAAAAAGAAAAGAAAACTATCTGGGAACGCGACAGCTGTTCTTCGAAATAGCGAAGAAACATTCAAATTTTTTTTTTTTATTTTAGATTTTGTTTCATTTTGGACCAAGTACCAAAGACTGGGCATTGTTGTAGGTATGGATTTTAACACAGAATTGAAGTGTTAAAGCCGAAGTAACTAGTTGTTCATTTACATTAAATATGAAGTCGTACATTAGATATTAAATGAATGCTGGAAAAATGACAACGTAGGCTGTTATTGGCAAAAAACAACAGTGTCAGTCAGTGCTTGTTGGTCCTCTCCTGATTTAACCAACTTGGTACGAATCTGACAGGCAGCTAAATCTGTGATGATATTAAATTTAGCGTTTAGCTTAAGAAAATAAAGAGCTGTTTACGCTTTCGCTTAAGTTTCATTGTTCGACTAGAGAAAAGAGGTAGATTACGTTACAAACCTGTGTAATGATTACTCAGTATTTACTATGGTCAAAAAAGTATTCATACCGTCATGCCATTTCACTTACTTTTTTGTTATACATTGAACTCAAAACTATTGTTATTACTTTATAAACGCCATTTTTTAAATTCCAAAAATTAAATTATTTCCAATATAAAATCAAATAGTAAAGGAGAACCAAAAAAATAAATATTCATGCAGTCTTCATTTCTGGGTTTTGCTCAGCTCCTAATATTTGTTATGGCGCTCTTTCGCTTCTGTTATGCGCCATAGTCCATAAGATTAGCTCTGGTTTTAGGACATACTATTTCTTCCCAAGGAAATGTAAAAAGGTAATAACATCTTCTCGGGCTTACAACTTCGTCAACTGGTTAAACTCTCATGACTTTTCGGCCGAGTTCGCTATGGTCAGTGTCAAGTGCTGACTGCCGTATCATATTCTCAAGGGATTGCTCCAACTGTGTTTTAATGTAGTGTAAGCGCTTAGGGCTGCGTCTCTGCGTATACTTGGGATTTGACTTCTACTCACTTACGCCTGTCTTCTCGCACTGTTTAAACATTGTAGTAAAACCATTATACGGGGAGATTAAATCAAACTTCCAAGTTCAAAATGCTGCTAAAGCCGCTGCTCAGAAACCCGTCAGTTATGAACGGAATGTTATGGAAAAAGGCGAAAGTTACGGAAACAAACAAAAAAAAATTAAAGAGAATTTGCCTACTTTAAAGCGCTGTAAACGCTATAACCTAAGTGGGTTCGGCTCCAAATAACAAATGAATCGCAATACGACGGCTACGGTGTGCATTGCACACTATACTAACTGTTGTGTACAATTTTGTATGACAGCACAAATTTGACATTCAACAGTTAGTTAAATAAGCCAATCATCCAGGCAAAATCGTACCATATCGCATTGGAAAAAGTCTGTTTTTAACTGTACTGAGCCATAAGCCGGATATAAACATATGACGTCGATTTTTAACTGTCCGGAGGTGAAAACCTCATAAAAGGCAACAATGGAGTCGGTTTTTAACAGTCCTGAGACAAATAGTCGCATAAAAATCAATAATGAAATTTGTGTGTAACTGTCGTGAGACTGACACAATACATGTTCAGTATGCTGGTCACCGTTTTCTGCCACAAGCTGAAATCGAGAAACGGCATTTTCCGCAACAGACTGGAGTCCCTCAGGAGTCATGTTCAGGATGTATTGCACAGTGAGTGTTTTCAATTCAGCTACGGTTGTAGTCTGAGCACTGAACACAGCATATGTAAGATAACTCTACAGACAGATGTCACACGGATTAAGATCAGGTGATTTGGGCGGCCATGCTGTAGGGAAATGACTGCTCTTGGTTCTCTGAGACCTGAGTTTCTCCCGTGTACACAATGTTCAAATAACTAAAGGGAAAGCAACCGGGTGACGTCGTCAACAACCGCCGAAATTTTACAGGTGACTACCTTGTCATTTTAGAGGCAAAACTGCAGCAGGTAATCGCTGTGCAAGGGATTTAACCTTTCCTTGGTGATGTGGTGGTTGCCATTACCCCAGCCTTTGAATAAAACCAAACCTGTGTGAAGCAGATGCGTGCAGGGACTCATGCGCTTAGTTACCTCTCTGTAAGTCGGTTGCTTTTCGAACGTCGCAATGATCACAATGCGGAAGGTGAGTAGTTTCTTATTGCAAGCACCGACTGTCTAAGTATTTATCCTGAACGTTATTTTCGAGCGTTTAGAAACTTGTGCCTGGGTTGAGGGACATCATTAGACGAGATGACCCAAGATAAGAGGAATGGGCTAGAGCGCAACTTCAGGGTGAAGAGAGTGAATTCAGCGATTTCAGCAGTGAAAATGGGAGAATCTTGCCATCTGACTTTGAAAGTGACCGCAACACTGCACCCGAAAAAAGCTTTTCTGAGATGAAGAGGACACTTCTCAACGGATATCTGACTCTGGTATATCGCCTTCAACCAGGACTGTTCCCCACTCACAAACCATGATGCCCCATTCAAATGAATATCATGATGAACTTACTTCTCACAAGGGGAAAGGACCACCCAAGAGTTGCTTTGGGAAGAATGGATTCAAATGGACCTTTCAAGCACTACGTAAGAACATCTGCACCAGAGCTCATGACATCATAACGCATATTCCAGGGATCATAGGACGTGCAAAGCCGCTCGCGCCGAATTGTACACCACTATCAACATTGAAACTATTCTCCTCAGAACAAATGATAGAGGAAGTGCTTCTTAGGACAAAAGCTTTTATCTGTTAGAGAGAAGCTTGCCGATGAAAGCAGAGCTGACTACAGTTATGTGACCATTGAGAAACTAATGGCTTTTTATGGCCTTTTGATGTTTTCTGCTGTCTTTAACTCTAGTAATGAAGACCTGGGTGCAATATTCTCCACGAATGGAACAGTAAGGAACATCTTTCGGTGGACGGCCGAAGTGGCCGTGCGGTTAAAGGCGCTGCAGTCTGGAACCGCAAGACCGCTACGGTCGCAGGTTCGAATCCTGCCTCGGGCATAGATGTTTGTGATGTCCTTAGGTTAGTTAGGTTTAACTAGTTCTAAGTTCTAGGGGACTAATGACCTCAGCAGTTGAGTCCCATAGTGCTCAGAGCCATTTGAACCATCTTTCGGTGCGGAATGTCACTGAAGCGCATATCTGTCCTAGTGTGCTTTCGATTTGAAAACGTAGTTGATAGAGAGGAAAGAAAAAAGATTGAGCTAACAGCACCAATTTCCTGGTTATTCGAACGTTTCACAAAAAAAGCTGCCAAAATTGTAGTTCATTCAGGTAGTATGCATGCACTGATGAGGTGCTGGTGGCAGGGTTGCCAGGTATCCCGATTAGAGCAGGATTGTCCCGATTTTTCTGTTGAAAACCGGACTCTCGTATAAACCACGTCGGGATTCATAAAAATCCCAATTACATCGAAACATTAAGTGTCACACAATATTTTCTGTTCATTATACGAGTTAAGAGGCACTCTTTGTAAATGTAATTGGAGTTAAAATGCAGCTCTTCTACATCTACATTGATACTCCGCAAGCCACCCAACGGTGTGTGGCCGAGGGCACTTTACGTGCCACTGTCATTACCTCCCTTTCCTGTTCCAGTCGCGTATGGTTCGCGGGAGGAACGACTGTCTGAAAGCCTCCGTGCGCGCTCTAATCTCTCTAATTTTACATTCGTGATCTCCTCGGGAGGTATAAGTAGGGGGAAGCAATATATTCGATACCTCATCCAGAAACGCACCCTCTCGAAACCTGGCGAGCAATCTACACCGCGATGCAGAGCGCCTCTCTTGCAGAGTCTGCCACTTGAGTTTATTAAACATCTCCGTAACGCTATCACGGTTACCAAATAACCCTGTGACGAAACGCGCCGCTCTTCTTTGGATCTTTTCTATCTCCTCCGTCAACCCGACCTGGTACGGATCCCACACTGATGAGCAATACTCAAGTATAGGTCGAACGAGTGTTTTGTAAGCCACCTCCTTTGTTGATGGACTACATTTTCTAAGCACTCTCCCAATGAATCTCAACCTGGTACCCGCCTTACCAACAATTAATTTTATATGATCATTCCACTTCAAATCGTTCCGTACGCATACTCCCAGATATTTTACAGAAGTAACTGCTACCAGTGTTTGTTCCGCTATCATATAATCATACAATAAAGGATCCTTCTTTCTATGTATTCGCAATACATTACATTTGTCTATGTTAAGGGTCAGTTGCGACTCCCTGCACCAAGTGCCTATCCGCTGCAGATCTTCCTGCATTTCGCTACAATTTTGTAATGCTGCAACTTCTCTGTATACTACAGCATCATCCGCGAAAAGCCGCATGGAACTTCCGACACTATCTACTAAGTCATTTATATATATTGTGCAAAGCAATGGTCCCATAACACTCCCCTGTGGCACGCCAGAGGTTACTTTAACGTCTGTAGACGTCTCTCCATTGATAACAACATGCTGTGTTCTGTTTGCTAAAAACTCTTCAATCCAGCCACACAGCTGGTCTGATATTCCGTAGGCTCTTACTTTGTTTATCAGGCGACAGTGCGGAACTGTATCGAATGCCTTCCGGAAGTCAAGAAAAATAGCATCTACCTGGGAGCCTGTATCTAATATTTTCTGGGTCTCATGAACAAATAAGGCGAGTTGGGTCTCACACGATCGCTGTTTCCGGAATCCATGTTGATTCCTACATAGTAGATTCTGGGTTTCCAGAAATGACATGATACGCGAGCAAAAAACATGTTCTAAAATTCTACAAGAGATCGACGTAAGAGATATAGGTCTATAGTTTTGCGCATCTGCTCGACGACCCTTCTTGAAGACTGGGACTATCTGTGCTCTTTTCCAATCATTTGGAACCCTCCGTTCCTCTAGAGACTTGCGGTACACGGCTGTTAGAAGGGGGGCAAGTTCTTTCGCGTACTCTGTGTAGAATCGAATTGGTATCCCGTCAGGTCCAGTGGACTTTCCTCTATTGAGTGATTCCAGTTGCTTTTCTATTCCTTGGACACTTATTTCGATGTCAGCCATTTTTTCGTTTGTGCGAGGATTTAGAGAAGGAACTGCAGTGCGGTCTTCCTCTGTGAAACAGCTTTGGAAAAAGGTGTTTAGTATTTCAGCTTTACGCGTGTCATCCTCTGTTTCAATGCCATCATCATCCCGTAGTGTCTGGATATGCAGTTTCGAGCCACTTACTGATTTAACGTAAGACCAGAACTTCCTAGGATTTTCTGTCAAGTCGGTACATAGAATTTCACTTTCGAATTCAATGAACGCTTCACGCATAGCCCTCCTTACGCTGACTTTGACATCGTTTAGCTTCTGTTTGTCTGAGAGGTTTTGGCTGCGTTTAAACTTGGAGTGGAGCTCTCTTTGCTTTCGCAGTAGTTTCCTAACTTTGTTGTTGTACCACGGTAGGTTTTTCCCGTCCCTCACAGTTTTACTCGGCACGTACCTGTCTAAAACGCATTTTACGATTGCCTTGAACTTTTTCCATAAACACTCAACATTGTCAGTGTCGGAACAGAAATTTTCGTTTTGATCTGTTAGGTAGTCTGAAATCTGCCTTCTATTACTCTTGCTAAACAGATAAACCTTCCTCCCTTTTTTTATATTCCTATTAACTTCCATATTCAGGGATGCTGCAACGGCCTTATGATCACTGATTCCTTGTTCTGTACATACAGAGTCGAAAAGTTCGGGTCTGTTTGTTATCAGTAGGTCCAAGATGTTATCTCCACGAGTCGGTTCTTTGTTTAATTGCTCGAGGTAATTTTCGGATAGTGCACTCAGTATAATGTCACTCGATGCTCTGTCCCTACCACCCGTCCTAAACATCTGAGTGTTCAGAGTCTCAACTAAGTTGGACGATCAGCTCTCTAGACCTGAATCGCTGTATGACGATGACCACAAATGTCACTTTTAGACAAAAAAAAGTCCTCAGGCAATAGAAGTCGATAAGCTTCGACCGATAGTGGTTTGTTTCTGGCTGCAGCCAATGTTGCGTTCCTTTGTGGAAGCCATTGTTGTCTGCCTTGTTACTGTGTGTTGTGCTTCACTCCATTTCGTGTGTTTCCTTTCCTTGTGATAAGTGTACATAACTGTTGCATTTACGACCTTAGTAGAAGTACCGAAACATATGCGATTTCAGTTTCGATTGTGAACATCATTTAATAGATTTTCAACTCTGACTTCTGCTTTCAAAAGCAGCTGTGGCTTCTTCACCCCGTACGATGGCAATGAACGTGGGGCAGGACTCGCAGTCAGCAAACATCCGTCGAACTCAGTAGCGAGTCAGATATCGTTCGAAACAGTTGGTTATTGTTACTGATAGTGAAGCATTTTAATAATTTGATTCGCCGTCAGCGAAACTAATGAAGTACCAGAACCGAAAGAGAAGCAGGAAGTGAAACTGAAAACCAGTTTTAATGACGAATGGAGTAAGGTTACTAATGTTTTAATGTGTGTGAAATCTTATGGGACTTAACTGCTAAGGTCATTAGTCTCTAAGCTTACACACTACTTAACCTAAATTATCCTAAGGACAAACACACACACACCCATGCCCGAGGGAGGACTCGAACCTCCGCCGGGACCAGCCACACAGTCCATGACTACAGCGCCTTAGACCACGCGGCAGTGAGGTTACTCATAACATCACAAAGGTAAAGACGATTAGCTAGAACGCTTACTGTCTTTTGTGCCTCTCATAGGTTAGTGTCTCTCACTGAGGCGAAACTGACGTTACAGACACGTTAAAAATTCCACTTTTGTTCAGTTTAAAAGTGTCATGTTCGAAAAAAATATCCCGACTTTGGTTTAGAAAAATCTGCCAACCCTGCTCGTGGGATTCAGAACCAAGTGCACGTTTAAAATGAACACATCCAACAAACCTCGTAAGAATGGTTTGTAAATAATAGTCCTAAAGAACACTAGAACACATTATTCCTTCGCCTTATTTGTTCATGAGACCCAGAAAATATTAGATACGGGCTCCCAGGTAGATGCTATTTTTCTTGACTTCCGGAAGGCGTTCGATACAGTTCCGCACTGTCGCCTGATAAACAAAGTAAGAGCCTACGGAATATCAGACCAGCTGTGTGGCTGGATTGAAGAGTTTTTAGCAAACAGAACACGGAATGTGGCATCAATGGAGAGACGTCTACAGACGTTAAAGTAACCTCTGGCGTGCCACAGGGGAGTGTTATGGGACCATTGCTTTTCACAATATATATAAATGACTTAGTAGATAGTGTCGGAAGTTCCATGCGGCTTTTCGCGGATGATGCTGTGGTATACAGAGAAGTTGCTGCATTAGAAAATTGTAGCGAAATACAGGAAGATCTGCAGCGGATAGGCACTTGGTGCAGGGAGTGGCAACTGACCCTTAACATAGACAAATGTAATGTATTGCGAATACATAGAAAGAAGGATCCTTTATTGTATGATTATATGATAGCGGAACAAACACTGGTAGCAGTTACTTCTGTAAAATATCTGGGAGTATGCGTACGGAACGATTTGAAGTGGAATGATCATATAAAATTAATTGTTGGTAAGGCGGGTACCAGGTTGAGATTCATTGGGAGAGTGCTTAGAAAATGTAGTCCATCAACAAAGGAGGTGGCTTACAAAACACTCGTTCGACCTATACTTGAGTATTGCTCATCAGTGTGGGATCCGTACCAGGTCGGGTTGACGGAGGAGATAGAAAAGATCCAAAGAAGAGCGGCGCGTTTCGTCACCGGGTTATTTGGTAACCGTGATAGCGTTACGGAGATGTTTAATAAACTCAAGTGGCAGACTCTGCAAGAGGCGCTCTGCATCGCGGTGTAGCTTGCTGTCCAGGTTTCGAGAGGGTGCGTTTCTGGATGAGGTATCGAATATATTGCTTCCCCCTACTTATACCTCCCGAGGAGATCACGAATGTAAAATTAGAGAGATTAGAGCGCGCACGGAGGCTTTCAGACAGTCGTTCTTCCCGCGAACCATACGCGATTGGAACAGGAAAGGGAGGTAATGACAGTGGCACGTAAAGTGCCCTCCGCCACACACCGTTGGGTGGCTTGCGGAGTATCAATGTAGATGTAGATATATTTACTCGGAGTATGATAGGGATGAAATCCTCGTCTCGGCAGATTAGATAAAACCTGCTAAACCAACATATACTGTTCTGTGGCTTTCAGAACGCATTTTTGCTACAAATCGGAATGTGACTGTTGATGACTGGTTTGCTTCGATCGAAGTAGCGAACAAGTTAAGGAAGAATAGCCTCATCTAAGTGGGAACACTATGCAGAAATGTCCCGCTTGTACGGCTTTGTCGAAGATGTAATTCTGGCATCAATACTACCAAAGACAAATAAATCAGCCCTGCTAGTACCATTCATGCACCATAGTGAAAATACAGATGCCTTTACCAACAAGCCGAAAATTGCCATGTTATAAAACACTAAGGGACGCGTTGATACCCTTGACGAAAATTGTGCTATGGACTCTATTAGCAATCGAGCCAATTGGTGGCCATTTGCTGTATCCTTTGTCATGATCAACGTCAGCCTAGTCAGTGCATTCGTCCTGTTTTCTGCTTTGCCAGCCAATCAGTGCAGAATAGAACTGAGTTTGTGAAGTCGCTTGCCGAGGAACCAGTAGGGCCAGCGTTACGCACGAGACTTTTGAGTACCCACGTACCCTGTGAGATGCAACTGATAGCAAGCTGGAACTTGAAAGAATCTGTACCTGTTGTGCAATGACAGAGTGAATCAGTTAAGTTAGTGACATGTGCCCAAGGCAAAATGATCGCAAAACTGAAGTCCTTTGTGCACGTTTAAGGTGTCCATCTGCGCTCAGTGTACGGTTCTTATTTCCGAAAATTGCCCTGATTGAGATAATGTGATAACTAACTTTGAAGTTATGTAACCATAGTCCTTTATGTGATTAACGCATCTTTAGTCGAATACTGACAGTCCGTGTACAGTATTACAAGTAAACTTTATTGAACAATTATTGTTGGAAGAATGATTGTTTTAGATTACTGTTGACATCCGCTTGTTTTTTCAGTTTCATAAGCAAGGTTCTTTCTTGTTAGTTTTTTGTATTTATCCAAAGTAAAATGAATAAAATTACTCTTATGTACCAACAAAACACCTATTTTATTCCCGTACCTTTTGACTATTTTCTTTGTTGGGATGTGTGTAGTCCCCACGTTACCAGTTACATTAAAATTACTAAATAGTGGATGAGGTAGCACTAACTCTGTCCGTCTGTTTTTTGACAAAGAGAGAGAGAGAGAGAGAGAGAGAGAGAGAGAGAGAGAGAGAGAGAGAGAGCAGGATTCCACGCAGATTTGAAGCAAAAAAATCCATCACTGTTCACAAGATTACTTGCTGATTTAATTTCAGCTGCTTGCTTAATAATATTATTCCAGTAGCTGGAAGTGTAACCCAGTATTTCCGTATTTGGTATTCCATAGGATGTACCTTTCCAGAATTTCTCCGCAAACCGAGGTTTTATATTCCCTTGTACAGCGCTTACTTGCTACAGTGTAGCCTTGAAGATGACAGGGTGGTCACTTGTCGAAAAATCGGCGGATGTTGACGACGCGACTTTTGCATTCCCATAAGTTACTGGAGCTCATAATTTTAGTACTTCCAGATTCCCTCTGCAGCAGCTCCTCCATTGGCTGTGCAATGTGTGGAGGAATGCCATCTTTCATAACCACATCCACGCTGTTGAAGGGCTGATGCAAAAGATTCTCATACCGTTTACCTGTGACAGGACCTGCAGGACACATCTCCTCGGAAAAATATAGGACTACGATGAATGCTGCCGTCAGCCCACACTATACAGAATGCAGAATGAAGCAGTAGTGCTTGATGTGTGAGCGAACATTCCGTTGCCTATATTCTGCAATTCTGTGTGAAGAGCCAAAGAAACTGATACACCTGCCTGGTATCGTGTAGGACTCCCGCGAGCCCACAGCATTGCCACGACATGGCATGGACACGAGTAATGTCTGAAGTGGTGCTCGAAGGAACTGACACCATGAAACACGCATTGATGTCCATAAATCCGTAAGAGTACGTGGGGGTGGAAATCTCTTCCTAACAGCAAATTTGAAGGCATCCCATATATGCTCAGTAACGTTCTTGTCTGGCGAGTTTGGTGGCCAGTGGAAATGTTTAAACTCAGGAGAGTGTTCCTGGAGCCTCTCTCTAGCAATTCTGGACGTGTGGGACGTCACATTGTCCTGCTGGAGTTGCCCAAGTCCGTCGGGATGCACAATGACATGAATGGTTGCAGGTGATAAGACAGGATGCTTAAATACATGTCTCCTGTCAGAGTAGTATGTACACGTATCGGGGGTCCCATGTCGCTCCAACAGCACACGCCCTACACCATTACAGAACCTCCACCAGATTGAACAGTACCCTGCTGACATGCAGGGTTCATGGAGTCATGGGGTTGTCTCCATGCCCATACACGTCCATCCGCTCGATACAATTTGAAATGAGACTCGTCCGACCAGGCAACATGTTCCCAGTCATCAACAGTCCAATGTCGGTGTTGACGGCCCCAGGCCAGGCGTGAAGCTTTGTGTCGTGCAGTCATCAAGGGTACACAAGTGGGCCTTCGGCTCCGACTCATATCGATGATATTTCTTTGAATGGTTTGCATGCTGACACTTGCTGATGGTCCAGCATTGAAATCTGCAGCAATTTGAGGAAAAGTTGCGCTTCTGTCAGTTTGAACGATTCTTTTCAGTCGTCGTTGGTCCCGTTCTTGCAGGGTGTTTTTCTTGCCGCAGCGATGTCGGAGATTTGATGATGTTTTACAGGATTCCTGATATTCACGGTACACTCGTGAAATGGCCGTACGGGAAAATCCTTACTTCATCGCTACCTCGGAGATGCTGTGTCCCATCACGCGTGCGCCGACTATAACACCAAGTTGAAATTCACTTAAATTTTGATAACTTGCCATTGTAGCAGCGGTAACCGATCTAACAACTGCGCCAGACACTTCTTGTCTTATACAGGCGTTGCCGACAGTAGCGCTGAATTCTGCCTGTTTGCATATGTATATCTATGTAAGAACCCCTCATAGTCCCCTGGACCAAAGTGGGCCAAAACCGGTACACAAGCTCCTTGCCCCTAGAGGGCCGACATAGGAGTCTGAACACACTACCTGCTCTAATGTTTATGAAGACACAGACACGCATGTTTTGTAACTCCATACTGTGAAGCCTGCCTTGCATGGCATTTGTGTTGTGAGGAAATAGTAACGACCTGCCTTACTGACCTACTTTTGAGGGCAACCAAATGTCAGCAGCAAAAAACGATTTTCTAGCCAACAACAGGTAGGATGCCCTCTGCAACAGAACTGTTATGTTGTAGTAGTATTGACCTGTTTTATCTGCCTGCTTTACATGACAGACTACACATCATGGGGAGAAATGGATTTCCAATTCCTTGACATATGGACTGTGCTGCACCATGGACATGTTGTGGATGTAGTACCAACCTGCTTTATCGAGCTCTTTTGCAGGGGTTATACATTCAGATGGGCATGCATGGGGAAGGTTGAGATGGATAGAGGAGGAGATGGGGGGGAGGGAGGGAGGGAGGGAGAGAGAGAGAGAGAGAGAGAGAGAGAGAGAGAGAGAGAGAGAGAGAGAGAGAACAAGATGAGATGTATTGGGAGAGGGGGGAGAGAGGAGGTAATGGATAGTGTGTGGTGGAGGAGGAGGAGGAAGAAGAAGAACGTAGAAGGTGGTATGGAGTATAGGGAAAGTGTAAAAGGAAGAGGTGGAGGGGTGACGAGAGCATGAGGGGGTGAGAGAGGAAGGGGATGGGGAGAGGGAGAGGGATAGGCAGAGGGAGGGGGAGGGGGAGAGGGATTGGAGAGGGAGGTGGTGGGGGGAGATTGATGGGAGGGGATATTCGGAGTGTGATATGTTTGTCCTGAAGTATCTTCAGCGTGTCTGTCTTGACTTTCAAATCCTCCATCATAATTTGCAATTTCATCATGTCCTGCTTGATCTCTGCGATCATCTAATGCCGCTCTTACTATCCCATAACTTCTAAATTATTCTCCTGCTAATTATGTTTCCTGTTGTCTTCATCAAAAGTCTGAGGAAAGATAAATTGGAAGTTTGTGGTAAGGTCTGATGGGACCAAACCGCTGAGGTCATCGGCCCCTAAGCATACACACTACTTAATCTAACTTAAACTCACACTAAGGACAACATACACACAGACCCATGCCCAAGGGAGGACTCGAGGCAACCCCGCGTGGCCCCAAGGAAAGAGATCCGTTTATTTTTTATTGTACTTGTCACTGGGTCTATTTCATTGTATACTGTTTTCATGTGAAGCTGTTCTCCGAACTCCGTCTTTTTGGCACTTTTTATTCATAAATGTTACACTATCCTCCTTCCTGTTTTGAGTAATCTGTCTGTTGCTACAGTGTTAGCTATTTTAAATATAATTTCGCCAACATATGTTATTTGCAGCTGTGAGACTGTTTTGTAGTGTTTCAATTTTGTGGCTATTGAGAGGCATCCTTTGTTATGTATGTCCTTGGTAACATGACGTGTCCTAGTCAGTTTGTTTATTCAGATCGGCCGTGATGGTTTCTGATAGAGGTTGTGTGTTATTTCTCCCAGGTCTTTAAACTGTTCAACAATTTTTACATCGTGTTTTCCAATTCTGTTTGCCAGGGGCGGTTCCTTTGGCGGTATTTCTGTTTCTTCAAAAGATATTTTAATGCCAGTACTCTGGGCTATTTCCTGCTATGATTGTGTTTGTTGTTTGGTTTCTTGAAAGTTGTTTAGCAATTTAATATGTAATATTAAATACAAAAGTGAAGCGATAATACCAACAAAAAAGTTATTTATAAGGTGTATACTGCTAGTTTCTTTACTAGGACTCAGAACACGTAAATGCATTCGCACAATTGCCGTAAATCTATGCATTATTTTCGGAAGTACTGTACTCAGTGGGGATGAGTTCCAGCTTGATTGTGTAAGACTGTTTGTCGTAAAGCACGGGTAAGGATTCCACAACTAAACATGAATTGTATAAAAGCCTCTCGTTGCTCAAGTCACCTCATGTGTGATTTAAAACTAGTGCTTTCGAAGATATTCATGATCTTCTTCGACAGGAGCTGACTGACTGCCAGGCCCGATGTGTATACACACATCAAAAAAATATTTTTCATCGCCTCGGTTCCAAGAGTTTCAGAACCTGTACAGAAAGCTGGAATAGAGATCAACATAAACATCATTTCCGCCCTTTCTATCGCTCATGAAAACCACACATTGCATGTTGTACCATCATACAGCGAGACCCTACAGAGGTGGTGGTCCAGATTGCTGTACACACTGGTACCTCTAATATCCAGTAGCACGTCCTCTTGCATTGATGCATACCTGTATTCGTCGTGGCATACTATCCATAAGTTCATCAAGGCACTGTTGGTCCAGATTGTCCCACTCCTCAACAACGAATCGGCATAGATCCCTCAGCGTGGTTGGTGGGTCACATCGTCCATAAACAGCCCTTTTCAATCTATCCCAGGCATGTTAGATAGGGTTCATGTCTGGAGAACATGCTGGCCACTAGTCGAGCGATGTCGTTACCCTGAAGGAAGTCATTCACAAAATGTGGACGATGGGGGCGCGAATTGTCCTCCATGAAGACGAATGCCTCCCCAATATGCTACCGATATGGTTGCACTATCGGTCGGAGGATTGCGTTCACGTATCGTACAGATGTTACGGCGCCTTCCATGACCACCAGCGGCGTACGTCGGCCCCACATAATGCCACCCCAAAACAGCAAGGAACCTCCACATTGCTGCACTCGCTGGACAGTGTGCCTAAGGCGTTCAGCCTGACCGGGTTGCCTCTAAACACGTCTGCGACGATTGTCTGTCTGAATGCATATGCGACACTCATCGGTGAAGAGTACGTGATACCAATACTGAGCGGACCATTCGGCATGTTGTTGGGCCCATCTGTACGGCGCTGCACGGTCTCGTGGTTGCAAAGATGGACCTCGCCACGGACACCAGGAGTGAAGTTATGCATCATGCAGCCTATTGCGCACAGTTTGAGTCGTAACACTACGCCCTGTGGCTGCACGAAAAGCATTATTCAACGTGGTGGCGTTGCTGTCAGGGTTCCTCCGAGCCATAATCCGTAGGTGGCGGTCATCCACTGCAGTAGTAGCCCTTGGGCGGCCTGAGCGAGGAATGTCGTCGACAGTTCCTGTCTCTTTGTATCACCTCCATGTCCGAACTACATCACTTTGGTTCACTTCGAGATGCCTGGGCACTTCCCTTGTTGAGAGCCCTTCCTGACACAAAGTAACAATGCGGACACAATCAAACCGCGGTATTGACCGTCTAAGTAATGCTGAACTACAGACGACACGAACCGTGTACCTCTTTCCTGGTGGAATGACTGGAACTGATCGGCTGTCGGACCCCCTCCGTCTAATAGGCGCTGCTCATGCATGGTTGGTTACATTTTTGCGCAGGTTTAGTGACATCCCTGAACAGTCAAAGGACTGTGTCTGTGATACAATATTCACAGTCAACGTCTATATTCAGGAGTTCTAGGAACCGGGGTGATGCAAAACCTTTTTTTGATGTGTGTATTTCCTCTCTCTCTCTCTCTCTCTCTCTCTCTCTCTCTCTCTCTCTGCAATGGTCCGACTTATTGTTAGACTGAGGCATTTTGCATGCAAAATGCGGGAAATGGACAGCGAAAGCGAGTGCAGGCCCTCTTTCCACACGTGCCAGAATTACGGGGCGGAAGGAGAACGGAAACCGCCCACAGCACTACTTCTCTTAGAAATAAATTTTTAATTTCGTCTCTAGCCCCCAGCCCCTCTCTTTCATGAAGATTACAGCAATTGTCTCTGTTAGATTTACTGATGTGCATCCGAATTTTTACCCCTTTATTTATTAGAGCGTCCTGTTAAGACGAAGCATAAGTTAGGATCTTCGGATGAGAGCTCTATCCGTTACTTTTCGAAGTTTCTGAAATTAATGTAGCTGTTCGTTTCTCAAACTCCATCTACTGCAAGACACCATGCTTTTTTAACTTTTTATTCTCTACCCAAATACTTAATGACACTTGTCATCTTCAGTAGATCGTATTTTATTCCTGGAACCGCATTAATTTTAAAGATGATATACAGGTTGGCCTAGTTTCACTAATTTTATGGCTTGACAGCATGTCATGTTTTCCACATCTTTATTGTGTTTCTTTTTGTGAGTTGTATCTATATACTGGTTTTCAAACTTTCTTGTTTTACTATCATCTAGTTTCGCAAGTTCTCATACACAAAATGAAACTTAGGAAAAGAAGGCCAACCTGTACAGTTCCATCTTTAACATTGATGCAGTTTTACAAATAAAACTAGACCTATCATGATGACACAGAAGTGTCGATATATGTTTGAGTAAAGAGTAAAAAACGAAATCTTGTATTTTTCAGGAGATGGAGTTCTAAAAATTATATTTAATTATCATGCACGGAAAAATGGCAGCAGGAGCGACCCACCAAGTTGACAGATGTGGCGTTTAGGTTCAGTATAGCTGTCGGACCCGATGCGGATTGTTTGCCTTTAATAATTTTCATCGCGACTTTGCAAATACCAGATACTCTCAAACAAAGGCAGTCTGTTGCTGAACAGAACATTTCTTTAATTTCCCGTGTCAGGCGGAACAATGGTCTGATATCGTGTTTCCGTAGCATGCGTTTTATTTTACTCGAGGATTCAATACCATTGACTTGTTTTAATCTTCTTTCTCCTATTGACTGAACAGGTTTAGGTCTGTTTCTACCGCTGGACGCAGAATTAATTTGGTGCGATATTGCAGTGTCTGTTTTATTCTGAATTACGTTTCAAAGTTACTTTGGACAAGCAGGCACTGCGGCGACTAAGTTATGAAATACATTTAATGCGTTCGCAATTGTGAATATGGGCTATCATCAGCTGTAGAATGGAATGACGACAATGAAAATTTGTGCCTGACCCGAATTTCCCGCTTATCGCGAGCCGTCGCCTTAGAATTTGGCTCTCTGTGTGCAACTCACAGTCAGACCCTAACTTCCATATGTCATCAACCATGCGTCTACAACCCATACTCTTACATCCATCATGTATATTCTCGTACAGGTGAAGACGCAATGTTCTTTCGGACATGCAACATTAAATATATAGATTCGAAGCGGTGGGGACAGCAAATGCTGACAGCTGTCACATACGTTGCACTGATACGAGCTGGAACAATCGATAGATTTTTCATTTTGGTATTGATTTTGTCTTTCGATATCCTGCGTGTTTGATTAATCCTACGGTTTAAGAGTTTTATTCAATTTTTGCAAACTACCTCGGTTCTATGGGTAAGTGGTTAACTGTAAGACTAAAAATCCAAAGGTCCAGTATTCGATCACCAGCCGTTCCTAGGAATTTCTTCTGTCGGTTTTCACTTCTTTAACCTGTGGGAGTATTTTGGAAATGTGAAAACTGCTAAGTTGGATCTTTCTTCAGAGTGCACGTTAAACTGTAGCTTCCCCAATAACTGGCTGGGTAAGTCAGTTCAGACGTTGGAGGAAGGCAATGGCATACCACTTCCAGTACGCATACGTAATAAAGTTCACTGTGCTCAAACCAACTTCAGGTTGAGCACAGCTTTACTTTCACTCCACACTTTCGCATTTAAATTTCAATAAAGTTCATCTCTGAATCTGCCATATGACCCGTTTTTCTGTAATATTTTTGTCGTAATGATTCTGTGCGTTCGTGTATTGCGTCTACGCCTCTCTCTGATAGGTAACAATGAAGATATCGCGTTTCGTTTCACTTTCGTGTTGCCTTCGTCATATCACCTTTTTTTTTTATCGGCATCTCTAACTTCCTCTCTTTTTTCCTCTCTCACATGCAGTAGGCCTATACAGTTTTTATACACGTGTTTAAAATACAAATCAATAATTATTTTTAGCTGAAATGTCTGAACTGACTATACAGTCTCAAGTGCGTCAGCTTGTTAGTTAATTTTCCCTGTTTGTGTTAAATCAATGATTCTTCTTCGTAGTAAGTAACCAGTTGGGTGAAGGAACTTACTGAAGAGCTTGTATTTTGATTTTCTGCTTCAGTATAGTAATGATGTAGTTGATTCATACAGTGTGGTTCAAAAGCCATGACTCAGAGGACAAATAGGGTGGACCAGAACTCCACAGACAAACTTGCAGAGGTGGTACTATGGACCAAAACAAGACAACAATGTCTAGTAAACATGGGCTCTAAAACGCATACCTTAAGAGAAATGAGCACTTGTTCAGTAGGAAGTTTCAAAATAGCGAAGTTAAGTGCTCCAAGCACTGGAAATGTTTACTCATTTTGGCCCATACTACCACCACTCAAAATATCAAAAGCAAGGAGCTTTCAGTAGAAATATTTGTTTCACAATATCAAAGATTGTTTTTTGTTATGGTTTTAGGGCGCAAAAGTGCTACGGTCATAAGCGCCCGTTCTGTGGCTTAGTGAAGGGTAGAAAACAGTATTTCAAATGAGCAGCAATGGAAGCGAAACTCAAGAAGGAGAGAAAGTAAAAACGGAAGGAAATCTTAGAAAAGTGCTATTGAAGGTGGGTTGGTTTTCCCCTAAAAAGAGCTTCAATTGACCGATGTCATTTCACTGACACAGATAAACTCAAGGTCGCGATCGGCTGAGCGCGTGTCATCTGCTAAAAGGGAAGATATACCAGGAGATAGCTGTAAACGGGCGCTTAGCGGATTAAAATAGGGGCACTGAAGTGAAAGGTGTCTCACTGTCCACGATTGAGAGCAGCGGGAACAATTAGGGGGAGGATCGCCACTTACAAGATGTCGATGGCTAAAAAGACAGTGACCTATCCGGCCTCTAGTTAAAATTACCTCCTCCCGACGACGAGGCGAGAGGAAGAGGTCCAAGCATTGGTAAGAGGTATGACGTCCCGTAATTTATTATCGGGAAGTGTAGACCAATGTGCGTGCCATAAAAGAGCAACACGACGACATAAAACGCTCTGTAGATCGGCAAAGGGAACCATTCGAACAGCGGGCCGAGGAGAAGAGACTGAAGCCTTTGCCGCTATATCGGCTGCCTCGTTTCCATGGATACCATCATGCCCTGGGAGCCAGAGGAATGCCAGAGACGCCTCCCAAGTGGAGCATGTGGAGGGAGTCCTGAATTCGGTGGACCAGAGGGTGGACAGGATAAAGAGCTTGGAGGCTGAAGAGTGAGCTGAGCGAATCCGAGCATATAATATACCGCATTCGCTTATTGCTATGGATGTACTGGACAGCCTGGAGAACAGCGTAAAGCTCGGCAGTAAAAACCGAACACTGGTCGGGAAGCCGAAATCTAATAGGGGTATCGCCAATAATTTAGGCACTCCCAACACAAAATGTGGTCTTTGATCCGTCAGAGTAAATAGATGTGGCATCCTCCATTTGTGCGCATACAGCCGCAAATGCCCGACGGTAAAGTATGGGGGGGGGGGGGGGGGGGAGGGGGGGTACTATCCTTGGGAAGCTGGCAAAGGTCACGGAGAAGGCAGGTTCTGGGGCGAAGCCAATGTGGCGCCGTACCCCATTTGTCAAGAAAGCTTTTGGCAATTGGAAGGAAAGTGAATGTAGCAGTTGACGGAAGCGGACTCCCGGTGGTAGTATAGAGGAAGGGCGGCCTGCATACCTTAAATCCAAGGAGGCGTTGAAAAAAAGGGCATGGGTCGGGTGAGAATGCATGAAAGACAGATGAACAGCCTAATGACTCAGAAGGACAGCTCGCCCATTGGACAGCGGAGGTTCAGCAGTCTCAGCGTAAAGGCTTTCAGTGGGGCTGGTGTAAAAAGCTCCACACGCTAAACGCAGTCCACGGTGGCGGACAGTGCCGTAACGCCGAAGAATTGGCGGCCGTGCAGAAGAGTAAACTATGATTCTATAGTCCAATATCGAGCGCACTAAGGCGCGATATAGGCGGAGGAGGACCACGCGGTCCGCTCCCCAGGAGGTACCACTCAGGACACGGATGGGGTAGAGGGATCGCAGACAGCGAACCGAAAGATATGAAACGTAGGAAGACCAGCACAGTTTCCTGTCACACATAAGTCCCAGGAACTTGGCGACGTCCGCGAACGGAAGGTCGACAGGGCCTAGATGTAGGGAAGGCGGACGAAACTCCGTATGACGCCAAAAATTTTCACAGACGTTCTTACTGGAAGAAAATCTTAAGCCGGTTTCGATGCTCCATGAGTGGAGGCGATCGAGACATCCTTGAAGACGTCGTTCAAGAAGGCTGGTCCGTTGAGAGCTGTAGTAGCTTGTAAAATCGTCGACAAAGAGGGAACCCGAGACATCGGAAAGGAGACAGTCCACAATTGGTTTTATGACGATGCCAAACAGTACAACACTTAGCACGGAGACCTGGGGAACACCGTTGTCTTGGGAGAAGGTACGAGAGAGAGCAGTTTTCACCCACACCTTAAATGTGCGCTCTGTCATAAATTCACGAATGATAAGTGGTAGCCGACCTCGAAAGCCCCAAGAGAACAGTGTGCGGAGGTTGCATGTCCAACAGGTATCGTATCCCCTCTCCAGATCAAAAAATATAGCTACCGTTTGGCATTTCTTGAGAAAGTTGTTCATGATATAAGTGGGGAGAGCAACAAGATGATCAACTGCGGAACGATGCTTTCAGAAGCCGCATTGGGCAGGTGTTAAAAGGTTTCGGGACTCCAGCCACCAGCCTAAACGGCAATTTACCATTCGCTCCAACACCTTACATACACTACTCGTGAGAGAGATGGGGCGACAGCTAGAGAGGAGATGTTTGTCCTTTCCAGGTTTCGGAACAGGAATGACGATAGCTTCCCGCCATCTTCTGGGCAAGGTACTGTCAGTCCAGATTAGATTATAAAGGTGAAGGAGGTAACGCAGATTACGGTATGATAAATGCAGCAACATTTGGACATGGATGCCATCCGGTCCTGGGGCGGAAGAGCGAGAGGAAGAGTGCGTGTTGAAGTTCCCGCATAGAAAAGACAGTATAGCTTTCGCGATTTTGAGAGGCCAAAGCAAGAGGTCGCACTTCTGCTGCTTGTTTCTTCGGGAGAAAAGCTGGCGGGTAATTGGAAGAGCTCGAAATCTCAGCAAAATGTTGAGGCAATGAGTTAGAAATTGTGAATCGGTCCACTGAGGTATCTTGAGCTTCAGTTAGCCCAGAGATCGGGGAGAAACTAGACGCGCCAGATAACCGTCGAATTCGACTCCAAACTACAGATGATTGAGTGAAGGTGTTAAAGGAGCTGGTAAAGTAGTACCAGTTTGCCTTCTTGCTATGGCAGATGATGCCACGGCATCGTGCACGAGAGCACGTCTCCACTCGCGTATTGTGTCACGGCACATCTCGTTCCACCAAGGAACTGGGGGGCGCTGGGGCAAAGGGGAGGTTCGAGATATTGAACGTTCCGCTGCTTTAAGAATAACTTCTGTAACATGAGTGACCTGATCGTCGATGCTAGGAAATGGACGGTTATCAAATGTTGCTAGAGAGGAGAAGAGTGTCCAGTCGGCTTGGGAAAACTTTCAGCCTCGTGGGCACATAAATGGCAGTTATGGCTGTAATCGAAGGACACAAGGAAAACGGTCACTCGAGTGTGGATCAGCAAGAATGAACCATTGAAAGCGCCGAGCTAGCTGAACAGTACCAACCGAAAAGTCCAAATGAGAGAAGGTTGACGAAGAGGCAGACAAAAATGTAGGTTCCCCAGTGTTGAGGCAAACAAGATGCACTTGGTGGAAGAGGTCACTCAATAGGGAGCCTCTCGGACAAGGACGCAGAGATCCCCAAAGCAGGTGATAGGCATTGAAGTCCCCAACCAGCAAATAGGGGGGTGGGAGCTGACCAAAGAGATGAAGGAGATTGGGTCTTGCCATTGGTGTGGACAAAGACGCAGATAAACAAAATAAAGGAGTTACATCTTTTTGGACAAGTCTGTCACCGTCAGGTGCCTTGCGGAGTATGGATGTAGATGTATATGGTACAAAGAGAGAAGGTGTATCCAGAAAGGGAAAGACGTACGGCAGCTTGGAAGGAACTGTTTGAGGGGATTGGCTGACAATGGACAGCATCATGGAGAAGAATTGTAAGTCCCCATGTGCCGGAGTGCCATCAACAGAAGGGAGATCAAACCGGACTGATTGGAAATGAGGGAAAACAAAGCGATCATGGGGACGCAGCTTTGCTCCTGAAAACAGAAGACGACTGGGTGCCGCCAGTGATCGGCTGGTTGATCGGTCGCCAGCAGTCAGTCTCAGTGACACGGAAGACGGCCGAGGGCGGCTACCGCTGGCAGGCGCTGTAGAAGAGACACGCCGTGGCGGAGGAGGACAGGAACTTTGTTTCTAATGAGCCTTCTTGGAAGCAGGACGTTGAGAAGAGGGAGGAGTCGATGGTTGTGAGGTCTGGGTACATAAAAAATCTTCGCGAGTAGGCTCTTTTTTGGAAGTCCGATTTTGGGGCCCGTGATTTAGCAGGAGCTGATGAAATTTATTTTAGGGCGCTGAACTACTAAGATCATTAGCGCCCAGTCACAAACGTTAGTGCACTAATAGCGTAGAAAAACGCAAGGGGGCAACACCAGAAAGTACTTACAAAGACGCAGATAAACAAAATAAAGGAGTTACATCTTTTTGGACATGTCTGTCGATGTAACAAAACTAAGGATACGAGCAGCTGCTGGAGCATCATCAGCTAAAAGTTCCTGTAAGGTAGATGGTAGACACACGACAACACGAGAGTGAATAAAACGGGGACAGGACAATAAAATATGGCGCACCGTCAATGGTTGGCCACAGGGGCACTGTGGGGTGGGGTCACCGGACAACAGGTAGCGGTGGCTAAATCGGCAATGCCCAATCCGCAACCTGGCGAAAATGACCTCCTCACGCCCTTCCGTCGGGGTCGGTTTGATGGCCCTAAGCTTATTTTCATGGAGAGAGGACCAAGCCTCATTCCACAATGATGAAACGCGCCGACGAAGAACCCCACTAACATCAGTTGATGGGACACAAAAGGAAGCCGTCCGAGGCAGGAGGACAGCAGCTTTGGCCGCAGCATCAGCAGCTTCCTTCCCAGGCACACCAACGTGGCCAGGAATCCACAAAAAAGGACACGAACGCCGGTATCAGCTAGCGACTGAAGGGACCGTTGAATTCGTTACATGAGAGGGTGGTTCGAATATGGGTCATGGAGACTCTGAATGGCGCTCAAAGAATCAGAGCAGATGGCATAGGGAGAATGACGATGGCGGAGCTGATGAAGGCCGAGCCTTAGAGTGAGCGGGTGATAGTGGGGAGGTCGAACGGGCGATCTTTGGACTGGGCGATCTGACGACTGTGTGGCTATCTCCTTAGTAGGTCGAGGAGAGGCGAGAACAGTGGTGTATTTACCCACTGGGAGCACAGTGGGCTTTCTACTGGCCAATAACTTACGAGCAGCAAAGGTAGACAACTTTTCCTTCACTCGGATTTCCTGAATAATTCTTTCATCTTTAAAGATAGGGCAATCTCTAGAGGAAGCAGCGTGGTCACCCATACAGTAGATGCAACGAGGGGATTGAGGTGGACTGTCAGCCTCATGGGTATCCCTGCCACATGTAACGCATTTGGCCGTATTGGGTCTGGAACCGCGAGACCACTCCGGTCGCAGGTTCGAGTCCTGCCTCGGGCATGGATGTGTGTGATGGCCTTAGGGTGGTTAGGTTTAAGTAGTTCTAAGTCTAGGGGACTGATGACCACAGATGTTAAGTCCCATAGTGCTCAGAGCCATTTGAACCATTTGGCCGTATTGGAACACGACTGGCTGGTATGATTAAACCGCTGACACCGATAACAACACGTAGGATTGGGGAGTAAGGGCGAACTGAAATGATCTCACATCCTACTTTAACGTTGGATGGAAGTTGAACTCAGTCAAATGTCAAGAAGAGAGTAAGGGTCAGTACCATTTCTTTTTCAACCCGTTTCATGACGCGATGTACGTCCGTTCCGCCCTGTTCAGACAGGTAATTCTGAATGTTCTCATTGGATAATCCGTCGAGTGATCTTCTATAAAACACCCCTTGCGATGAGTTTAACGTACGGTGCTACAGCACAACCGTTTTATAGCAGACCGTGTATTAACCTAGACCATACTGAGAAGGAAAATGTGTCGAAACGGCTAATTCCCCTCTCCTCCTTCAGTATCCTGCCACCTCTAATCCCACGTAAGTTACAATTATAAGTCACTCAGTGCATTCGCCTGGCGCCTATTGCACAAGGCAACGCTGTGTAGAAAATTTTTTAGTGTTGCTTGCTGGTATCTGTTCTTATTAAAATGACAAAAGTGATTCAGTGATTGATAATGTGTCCAGAAGATTTATTTCCTTCAGTTGGACGTCATATTTAACTGAAGAGTAATCGTATGGGTGTATTCAGTGTTTTTTATTTCCTTATCAAAAAGGAAACTATTTGCATACCTAGACAGTCTTAATAAAATCACCTCAGTCTGTGGTTCTTGGTACGCAGTAATTGTTTCTGGTACTTTCCAGCCATATCGTACGTCTACTAAACTGAAAGTTTGTGGAAGTAACTCAGTTTTAGCGTAGTTTTGGTTTTTTAAATTAAGGAATACAGACAGGGGTAATGGGTATGCCAGTATAATGGTTCCCCAACAAAGTCCACGATCAGTACCGAAAGTGTACTTCATTTCATTTATTGTTTGTTTTACACTTATGACGAAGCACTGAAATTCGACCGCATTCCTCTTTGAAAACTGATGTCCGAAGCCGTCTCCTCCCCACACCTAACTCTTCTCACCTTCCAACAGAACGCATGACTGGACTGTAGTGAGAGGACGGCAGTATACAAAACCCATTAGCATTTTAGCCTCTCCGCAATTGGGTTTGTCCTTTCCTCAATTGTAATCACTTTTTACTATTTGGTACTGTCCTAACATCATTAGCTATCTCACCACATAAATGTTACAGATGTAAACCGTCCAGTCGTGTTGCCAGAACATCCAGCGTTACATACCTCCCCCCCCCCTCCCCCCCACTACTCTCCATTCCTATCCCATCCGTGATCCCTTCACCCTTAAGCTATATTATTCAGATTGTATTAAGCAAAACGGGTTTTTAATTCGTGGAGTATACGAATAAAAGTTACTAATCTACACTGACGGTAAAAAATCGTCACACCAAGAAGGAATTGTGTGACATAAACGAAAGTTGGTAGGCGTATTTCTCCATTTTAAAGATGGATCTCTATTCAAATATCGCACCAGTCCCTTAAGAGTAACGCTTGTAGTGCCATTATGAGGATGCAAATCAGGTTTCTGTAAATACACACTGTAACGGGCTTGAGCGTTAGCCACCTTTGAGACTGGACGTGGTAAGTTGATGTTAGTCAAGAATACCTTTAAGACGACAAAGACGCCACTATCAACACCTCACTGAGTTTGAACGAAGTCGTGTAATGGCTTGGCTCTGAGCACTATGGGACTTAACATCTGTGGTCATCAGTCCCCTAGAACTTAGAACTACTTAAACCTAACTAACCTAAGGACATCACACACATCCATGCGCGAGGCAGGATTCGAACCTGCGACCGTAGAGATCGCGCGGTTCCAGACTGTAGCGCCTAGAACCGCTCGGCCACTCCGGCCGGCCAAGGGGGCTGACTGTGATCTGTTTTTCAGATCCTGCCGAAACACGGCTCTGGAGGGCACATGTATTGTCTGTCGGGTACTCTATAGGATCAAGCGAAAGCACGCTAGCCACTGGGCATGGACAGGAGTATTATCGAGTGCCAAATTTCTTACCATGTAAATATCACCAGAATGTGCAGCAACTCATTAGTCGAAGCGACCTTTTAATAAGCATTTTTATTTATTATTTCATTTTATTAATTTATTGGTTTTAGGCAAAAATCGTCACCAGATACATTTAAGTCACATATTGAAAGCAACGAGACATTTGTCTGACATCTTAACATTTAAAACACAATGTATTACATAAACAAATTGTATAAAGATAAGCGAACAATTGTGCGTGATAAAAGTCCATAAAGTACATTAGTTTAACAGCATCATTACAATAAAAGCTACAAATTTTTAATATGAAATTCATAATGAAACTAAGTATTTTCTAACTTTAAAGTTCCCTGTTAAAAAGTCGGATGTAATGACAAATTTATCTACGGACCTATTCAAGGAACTAGGAGCATCTGTAAGAGAGAAATAATCCTTAAGTTTTAGAATATTATAGAGTCTAACTGTTCTTGACTGATTGACTGTATTTATCACACTGTGTTACTATACGTACGATGTCCTCTTCAATGAGGCAGGAATCACAGCTGAGGTTTTACTAAGCTACCAGTGTGTGCTGGCGGTGTTTCCCGTGCTCGGGCTGAACTTTGTTCGCGGTGCGGAGGAGGCAAGGGCAAATGACTCCCAATAGGACCATGCTCGATAAATCACTCTAGGTTCCAAATCAACCTTTAATTTTATAACTGCTTTGTTTTACTTACGTGCATTATGAGAATATTATGTACAACAGCCAACAGGGTGTTTCACATGAAACATTTATGCTTTCGTCTCGAACTTTGCGCGGTTCCTCGTGACTTAGAAGTTAGCTATGTCGCGTATTAGTAGCATTTGAGGCTTCCTACACCTTTAACCTGCCCCCTCCCCCTCCCATATATAATGAGAGAGAGAGAGAGAGAGAGAGAGAGAGAGAGAGAGAGAGATG
Source organism: Schistocerca americana (assembly GCF_021461395.2). Taxonomy (NCBI): domain Eukaryota; kingdom Metazoa; phylum Arthropoda; class Insecta; order Orthoptera; family Acrididae; genus Schistocerca; species Schistocerca americana. The sequence goes on from NC_060130.1 coordinate 539,079,387, forward strand.
GATTGGGAGTTGAAGATAGAGTAGCAAACCCGCACCCAAGTTAGCGTCACGCTAACGCGTCGATATCTGCAATCCGTTGCTGCCTGCGGCGAGGTGTGCTGATTTGCGCTTTGAAGTGGCCACGAAGAGGGCGGAGTGCGGGCGCGCATTGTTCTACGCGTCGGCTGCTCACGAGAATGGCTGGGGGTTTGCGGCGCAGCTGTTAGCTGGAGGGGCGCCCTCGTATCTCGTTGTACTAATGAGGTCCTGTTACGGTGCAACTGCTCCGGACGTCACGTGCCCTGCCCCGCAAAGCAGAAGCCGGCCTCTGTCGTGCGTTTATAATAATAATAGTAATAATAGTAATAATAATAATAATAATATATTATTATTATTATTATTATTATTATTATTATTGACGGCGCTGTCTTCCGACTCCCAACAGGGCTTCGTTTGATCTCCTACGGCTTTCTGCTTACCGAAGATGTTCAATTAATGCGCTTTCTTTTTAACTGCAGAGTGTCGGTCTTTGAGTGTTTCGTGGGGAATGGTAACTCTCACAAAAGGAGGCGATAGTATTCACAGTTTCGAGCTGCGATCTTGGTATAAAAATTGTCCCAGGTATCAGTGAGCGTTGAGTTAAAACTTTTTGGATGTACATGTAATGTATTCGCAGTTGCGGATATGGACGACCATCGGCTGTATATTGGAATGAGAATGAAAATTTGTGCCGGTTCGGGACTCGAACCCGGATTTCCCGCTTTACGCGAGCGCTCGCCATAACCGCTTCGGCTATCCGTGCACCAATCACGACCAGATCCGAACTTCATATGTCGTCCTTCATTAGTCACAACCTGCATTCGTACGTTACGTATATTCCCGTCCAAGAAGGACATTCTTATTGAGAGTCGAAGGGCTGGTACTGGCGAATAAATACGAAATAGTAGTGCCAGCGTTATTAAGTACGATGCAGTGTTCTTTCGGATATGCATTCGGGTCTGAAGCAAGATTACATGGTACTTTTGAATAACACAGGCACTTCTGTTTCCTATCGTCTTTGGACGTAATGTGCAAAAGAAACCTCACAGAAATGATCAGTAGCACGTAAATAAATCACTAATGCAACTTCTTGCTGCAAAAACAGACACAACTTACAAACGTGTCGTTACAGCTGAAAACTGGCGCCAGAATAGGACTCAAACTGGAATTCTTTTGTCGTAAAGATGGAGGATCCAAGAAGATGACGGTTTTTATGCCGGAGAGGGAGGGAGGGTTTCATAAATTTCTTATACTTAACTTGGATAACAGAAAGTCCAGAGCAATATACAACGCAAATCCTTGAGAGAGGCCGACTCGAACTTCACAGTAACAGTGACTGAGCGACAACGCGTAGACTGGACGGAGTGAGCTGAGCTAAAAGAAAGACAAACTAGCCTAGCAGTAGGAGCGTCGTCGTTTTAATCAGCTCTGTGGCTGCACTGGGCGCGCGGCCTGAAGAGAGGGTGTGTCAGCCCGCCGCAGGTTGGCAGTGGGAAGCGCATGGGTTTCTGCTAACTAACATGGACTGGCGCAGCATGGTATCGATAGCGCATAATACCAAATGAATCTCCTGTTGTCCGCGAACATTCGATTTAAACATTACGCTGGTCTGAGGACACCTCCCGACCTTACTCAACTATTCTTATTACTTAAGAAAAACCACAAACAGGGGTTCTCCTACGCGATGTATGGGAATAGCACCATATGAAAACAGTAGGTGAAGAATCGTGACCTGCCCTGTCATAGAGAAGTATGTGGACTGAATTAGATGTAGCGTAATAAAATATGTGAAAATCCGTTCTATTCCCAAATACCGCATGGGAGAACCTCTGGTTACTGCAGTCAACCATTAGTGGAGCAACACATTGACAAGAAGAACTCTTAATTGGACCTAGAAATTAGATATAACCTGATAGCTAAAGCGGCTACTAGTTATAAGCAGATCGAGTTTCGAATTACGGAAAAAGGAGGGAAGATAAAGTTTAACGTTCCGTCGACAACGAGGTTATTAGAAACGGAGCAGAAGTTCGAATTAGCAAGGACGTAGAAGGAAATCGGCCGTGCTCTTTCAAAGACACCACCCTTGCATTTTCCTTAGCTGATTTAGAGAAATCATGGAAAACCTAGATCTGGATAGTCGAACGGAGATTTGAACCGTCTTTCTCCCAAATGCGAATCCGAAGTCCTAACAACTGCATCTCCTCACTAATGTTAAATTTTTTTTTTTTTTTTCCTGGCACTGATTTTCATTTCTCACGAAATGTTCATTAAAGCCAAGTTCAGTATCTTTGAAATGTTTTTGCTGATAGTTCATATCACTGCATCTCCGTTGATTCCGTCACCATTTCACTTCACTGAATTTAATTCAACAGCTTAAAGTTACTAAAATCGTATCTCTGACATCAGTCCATACACTCTTGTGAACATTGCGTGTAACGTATCTGTGGACGTCTTTGAGCACCGCACACGGAGGAAGGGACGAATTCCTGTCTGTCCTCACGAACAAAAATCGATCGGCATAAGGTCCGATGCCCTCGGTTGGCAATGACCGTGGCTAGTGTGGACAGTTTATCTGTCTGCTAATTTTGAGGACAAATAATCAGTCATACAGCCAAAGAAACAATGGCAACTCATTTTCAGTAAGTTCCTATACGACACTTCTGTAAGACTATTATTTGGCTATACAACAGACCTAGGTCGTTTACCTACCTACATGCTAACCATCCAGTTTCATTGCTTACGTGTTCGTGCTGTGCCCTCTCCTGATGAGATGCCATGTTGACCACACTTTCGTCGTAGTAGTGGGCTGTATCCATTAAAGAACAGCTTCTACTCACCGACATTTTAATCATGTGCACGTTCAGAAGAACTGACTAGGCGGGAAACTGCTTCACTTTCACGAAGTTCGTTGGACATATGAATATAGTACTGAACGCTCACGAAAGCTATACCATGGAATCAGGAAAAATTTTATTATATTTTTCACCAACAGAGACAGCATTTTGACAGAAAAAACCGTAAACAAATATGTCACCTAGTCAACATGTTTAAAAGTAAATATTATTTTGAATGCTTGTATTTCTAAAGACCGTCTGCATGAATCTGGAGTCCGGTTTGCTTTTGAAATAAAAGTCCCGAACGTTGGCAATTTCTTTCAGAGCTACCAAACACGATTCGCAAATGTATGCGTCAATGTCAACCATCCAAAATTTTATACTTATTTACAGGAACTCTTAACTCTAAGCTGCCCATACAACCGAGTCTCCTTCAACAACCTGTATAATTTAATACGTTGTCTGTAATGCAGCTGATTGTTCCTGTTCTACACGTTCTTAACAGCACTGCCTGTATTGTTAGTTGATGTTAAGGTCTTCATATGTACTTGTCCTGACCTTATACCTGGAGAAGCTCTATGCAGTGGAGCACGGCAAGCTGTCTGATACGTGTTGTTACGATAGCATGTGAGAAGTGACATTGGTAAGATACATTTGTTAGAATTTCTCCGGCTAATGTTGTTAATGTCCATCAATGTATGCAGTGCTTTAATCGTTGCTCTACACGCTTCCAGTTGGGTTATTACTTCAGGAATTTATAACCTACTTGTACATCAAGTAAGGGCCAAGTAATGCAATTACACATGTTTATGTGTGGGGCATGACCTTTGACAATATATGGCTCCTGAATCAGACTGCACATTGTTTAACGATTGTGAATAGTGTGCAAGTGGACAAAAACATCTTAACTGTCTTCTCAAGCCCAGGGTGTTAAACAGACATTCTAGATAAATATGAACCTGGCCCTGAAATGCAGCATATATTAAATGCAATTAGAAATGCTGCTGTCACGTAACTAGAATGCATAAATTAATATAAGTGAAAGTTTGGGATCTATTCTAGAAAGACAAAACAACTCTTCCCTTTTTCATTCTACATATAATTTATCACTGTGCTTTCAGGGCTCAAGTAAGCAGGGCTCAAGTGATACACAACAATCATGTTCAGTTACTTCCAACACTCAATAACAAAATATTTAACTCTTTGACATATTGAATTGGCGATTAATAAATCGTTATGTCTACATATCAAAACTTTTATCACAGGAAATAATTATTAAAAATCTTCATCAGCTAACTTACATCTACAATGGCATAGTTGGTCAATATTTAATGGTCAAAACGTACACAAGTTCGAGTGAGCAAAATCTCGACTCAACTGTGGCCTAATTCGCGATGGTACTTTCCCAAGCACGATCTGCAATGGCGTCTCCGTGCTGGATGTGAAAAGCTAATTCCCTACTCTGACCTTGACTGAATTCACTCAGTCTCAACTTTCCTGCGTTCCTTAGAATGTTAATTTTTCCCTGGTTGAAATAATGGCTATTGCACACTCGCTAATGGTTGGAGCGACAAGCACAATTTCTTTGCCCGCAAAAATTCCCACGGGAATAATTAACTAACTCTTTGCTATCTGTTGCCACGATTCGTGAAGCACATTGTCCACACTTCGCAGAAGCAAAGCTCTCAACGCCCTCGCTATTTTTACACACACTTGTGCGGTCCGCCGCTAGACGAGAGAGATTTCTTAGAAATTTTAGTTCTCAAAATGCTTTTATATAATGGGGATCCCCCCAGCATGTCGCGTCTACATCGCTCAGTATGGCTTCTGCCAATCGCCGTCTCGTTAGAGGTGAATTTTATTTTTCTTGCCGGGTCGCTGCCTAGCCCTGTTAAAGCCGTCCAGCCACTTACTCTCGGTCACAGCCATATTTACATTTAAAGGAACAATATGTTGTTCTGGCCTTACCCCTTTCTGTGCTGAAGCTCACCGTTCTCTTGTTAAGTGGAGATTTCTAATGCCATTAACCACCTGCTCGTTTCGTCTCCAAAATGCGTTTCACTTTATTTACGCATGTCCCTGTTCTTATATTGGTAGGTATTGTTTTGTTAGTTTTTGGTACATGAGATTACTGCAATTGCTTTTTGTTGGTATAATATAATTATTATTTTCTGAGAATGTCATACTGTATCGTACTGTTATGGGTCAAGCTCATGTAAGGTCCATAAAATCGAGATGCCTTACATGACGATAAAAGAAATAATAATATAAGAGCAAAACTGCATGAGCGTATGTGGATTCAAGTTACAATCCAGTGTGTAATTTCAGCCTGTAACTTAGGTTAATGAACACATACGCTGCACTGATCAAAAATGCGTCATCAAGAGTCAACTGTAGAATAATTTTCAAGCCATTAACTACTTTATTCTTTTTCCCCGAAAGTGACAATCATGGGTTGTCTTCTATAGAAGCTAAGAAATTAGTGTTTAACGTTTCGTCCACGTTGAGTTCGTTAAACATATGTGTTAGTTCCAGAAGTATTGGGGAGGGAAATAGCCCTTGCCGTTTTACGAAACTGTTCTGGCGTACAGATGAAGTAATTTAGGACAAACTCAAAAATATAAAGCAGTGTGCACGTATTATAGAGTTCTGCGTCAAACACTGCATTATTTTGTATAGATTTCTGTATTCAGATTACTTCGCAGTGATTGCGGAGATTCTTGTCTCCATATGATTAGAAAAACTTCATAAACTGTGTTGTAGCTGTCACTCCAGTAAACGTTGTGGAGATGTGTGACATTTTATGTGGACTTTGGTGCACAGACTGATGATCAGGATGCACACACAATTCACCTAACTTTATCTTGCCAGATTACGAATGAGAAAAATTACTTCCAGCACCAAGATTCGAGTTATTGGAAGCGTGTGCCAGTCGTCATGGGTACAGAGGTGGGTAGAAATATTTTTTACATCATTGACTACCTTTGTCTTAAAACAAAATCACATAGTCCATGGATGCTTAACAGTTACTGGCCGTATTGAATAGAAGCAGATCTCAAAAATTGTAGAAGGGCTTTGTAGGATACAGAAAATGAGTTCATCATGTTTATTCATTAGGACATAGCGTCATAACCGAAATAAAAAAGAAAGTCTTCTCTTCAACGTTATATCGATAACTTATCTCAGATGACGAAAGAAGGGGGAGGGAATCGATGGTCTCTCTGTTGGAATACGCATTCGAGCATTTGCCTGAAGTGGTTTACATTAACTATGGTAAATTCAGGGTGTTAAAAAGGTGTCCAATATTGTGTGTCGGTAGTATCCACCAAAACAAGAAAAGAGGTTTGGTAAACATGGGCTGTGAAGTGGAAACCTTATGAGTTATGGGCACTTGTTCAATAAATGAAAAAGTGGTCACAGCTGTTAAGGTATGCATTTAAAGGTCACGTTTACAAGACTTTTTCTTGTTTTGGTAGATACTACAGCCTTTCAGAATATTCGACACTTTTTTTTAAGATCCTGTATAAATCAGACCGCCCACGCAGGGATATTAACTTCGATCCTTCCTTTTATGAGCGAAGTATCTCGACCAGTGCAGCATGTTTCTCGGTAACAGCCGAGTCTTGCCATGAGCAGTACTCGCATTGTTCAGTTCGTACTGTGTGGAAGTGATTAATCGTCAGTGCTTCAGTAAGTGAAACATTTCGTTCGTAAAAGCGCAGATATTCTTTTCTGTTCATTCCGATGCCTTTCGTGATGACGATTTTGGTTTTGTGCGGCGCTCCAAGGCCTCATTATAAGCGCCCGTACAAATTCGCAATCTTTACAGTCCAGTCTGGCCATTTTTCGTGTCAGTATTTACAGTGCTCGTACAGCTAGAACTAACGTAGCGTACGAGCAAGAAACGATTGACACTTCTTGCTCGAAAATTCCACAGTGCTAGAAGTCGACACTTAAAAAAATCGTGTAATTATCGTTACGTGATCTATTTGTCAGAAAGTTAGAAAAAATATAAAATAAAATACCTGATCAGCTCGAAAACCACGGTTCATCTCCATGAATACCAGCGAGACAAGCATGTTTTATGTAGGGACTTCAGGAAGTTACACATTTGTATAAAATAGAGGATGGAGAAAGAAACGGAAAGGAAGAGTGGGAACTCACGACCTGCAATCTCTAGAACGGTTACCTTAAGGTACAATGCTGCGTCCATCGTCCATTAAGCCCCTACTCGCAAATTATTGATTTCCGTATTAGTTCGGACGAGGGCCGATACGAGTGCTCTGCACTGAAACAAAAGTAAAGAAGGCGTCTTGCGCATATATGTAACACACACACACACACACACACACACACACACACACACACACACACGCACGCGCGCGCGCGCGCGCATAAAAGAAACTGGTATAGGCACACGTATTCAGAGATATGTAAAAGCAGAATACGGCGCTGCTGTCCGCAACGCCTATATACGACAACAATTGCCTGGCGCAATTGTTAGACTTATTATTGCCGCTACAACGGCAGGTTATCAAGATTTAAGTGTGTCTGAACGTAGTGTTATAATCAACGCATGAGCGATGGGACACAGCATCTCCGAGGTAGCGATGAAATGGGGATTTTCCAGTGTGACCATTTCACGAGTGTACCGTGATTATCTGGAATCTCGTAAAACATCAAAACTCCGACATAGCTGAGTGCGGGAAAAGATCCTGTAAGAACGGGACCAACGACGACTGAAGAGGATCGTTCAGCGTGACAGAAGTGCATCCCTTCCGCAAACTGCTGCAGATTTCAATGCTGGGCCGTCAGCAAGTGTCAGCGTGCGAACCATTCAACGAAACCTCATCGGCACGGGCTTTCGGAATCAAAGGCCCACTTGTGTACCCTTGATGATTGCACGACACAGAGCTCTAAGCCTCGCCTGTGCCCACCAACACCGACATTGGACTGTTTATGACTGGAAACATGTTACCTGGTCGGACGAGTCTCGTTTCATATCGAATCGAGCCGATGGACGTGTACGAATGTGGAGACAACCTCATGAATCCATGGACCCTGCATTTCAGCAGGGGACTGTTCAAGCTGGTGGAGGCTCAGTAATGGTGTGGGACGTGTGCAGTTGGAGTGATATGGAACCCCTGATACATCTAGATGCGACTGACAGGTGACACGTACGTAAGCATCCAGTGTGATCACCTGCATCCATTCGTGTCCATAGTGCATTCCGACGGACTTGGGCAATTGCAGCAGAACAATGCTACACCCGACACGTCCAGAATTGGTACATAGTTGCTCCAGGAACACTCTTCTGAGTTTAAACACTTCCACTGCCACCAAACTCCTTAGACATGAACATTATTTGGTATATTGTGGATGCCTTGAAACGTGCTGTTCAGAAGAGATGTCCACCCCTCGTATTCTTACAGATTTATGGACTGTTCTGCAGAATTCATGGTATCAGTTCCCTCCAGCTTTAATTCAGACAGTAGTCGTGTCCATGCCACGTCGTGTTCTAGCACTTCTGCGTGTTCTGTGGGGCCCTACACGATAGCTGCTGGTAAACCTTTCGGAATATGAGGTTGTGGTCCAAGAAACTCTTCTGTTCCCGACGTTTCGTCCAGGACTGCGCTGGACATCCTCAGAGACTCTCCTCCGCTGAATCTTTCCGAATGACCGGTCGGACGTCCGAGAGGGGCATAAATACTGTAGGAAAGGGGGCGTGGTCTAGGTAACTCGTGTTGAGCGGAGATAATCCTTGTCAGACATAAAACTTAACTATCGAATGTCGTCTTGTCAAAGATAAAACTGTCTAGCTATTCTGCAGAGCTACTGTCAATAGTCGCTAAGTTTCATTACCTCCTCTTTCGTATTAAAACAATCCTGATACTTATAAATTTTAATGGCTTCTCTACATAGCCATGAATAATAATTTGACGTTGTAGACAAAATTTCTTTCAAAAGCTTCACTTCGTGGTTTCCTGATTGAAGGGGATGCTCTGCTACATCTGATTTCTCTATTTTTACTAGTCGGCAAAGACTTTTGTGCTCTTTTAGCCGTGTATTCACGCTCCTCTTGGTAGTTCCAATATAAACTTTACCACACGCACACGGAATATTGTATACACCACATGTCTACAGAGGAGGGCGTTTATCCTTCACAGATCGGAGTACTTATTTTCTTTGTTAGTCTAAAGACCGATCTGATGTCATGTTTCTGTAAAATCTTACCGATCTGATCCGTTACTTTTTAAATAGAAGAATCGCTGGGCAGTTTTATCTTTGACAAGACGACAGCCGATAATTAAGTTTTATCTCTGACTAGGATTATGTCTGCTCATTACGTGTTACTTTGACCACGCTCCTTTTCCTACAGTATTTATGTCGCTCTCGGACGTCCGACCGGTCAACTGGCAAGACTCAGTGGAGGAGCGCCTCTGAGGATTTCCAGCGCAGTCCTGGACGAAACGTCAGGAACAGAAGAGTTCTTGGACCACAACCTCACATCCCGAAAGGTTTACCAGCAGCTGTGTCATCTGGTCGTGAAAGCCTTTATTCTATGCCCTACACGATATTCGGCAGGTGTACCAATTTCTTTGCTTCTTCAGTGTATGTATTTGCGGACATGTGCCGCAGAACAGACACCACTCAAATATGTACATAACTTATACGTGTCGTCCCACTCAAAGATCACTGCGCAACGAGAGCGGCGCATTGTTAGAAGGTAATACGGAATCCCGGTTTCGCGCAGAGAGAGTTCTGTTACGTACGGATAACAGGTACATCACAGTGTGCGACTGAAATGACATCGCAACTGGGAACGTGTTCCAAACTTAAAATACGCGTAACAGAAAGATTCTTGTGGGAGAAACATCTGAAATTCTCGCAGTGAATGGACCGAAGGCAGTGTCGTGTCCAACAGTAGTAAAATGGTGTCAACAATTTAACCAAGGCCGCACACGCGTGGGTGATGCTTTTCGAAGTCCAGATGGTGCACCCTGCGTTTACCACCTTTTTCACAAGCTGAAAGAACATCCGGGGAAAGAGATTTTCCAACGGTGAGGACGTTCACACAGCGGTTATCGAAGGGCTCCGTGATCACGGTGCAGACTTATATCGTGAGAAATTGAACGATTGGTAGAACGTTGTGGTCATACTTCTGTGCATTGAATTGAGCCCGTAAATGCTTAGAGAGTGCTGGTGTTTGACCACCAGCAAGAGATGATGTACTATGCTACATCATGTGTCATCCGACCTGATGCCACCCACTCTGGCCAGGGGCCCTCCCTACGGGCGCCACCCAGCCACAGCAAGGGTCACCTATCAGGGTGGCCATTGTTGGGAGTTCCTATGCCCCAGGGTGATGGGCATCTACTCCTCAGCATACGTGGGGAGTTTACGGCGGAGGTATCAGCAGATCAATCCCTGTGGTGTTAGGGGGCTACAACCAGCAGAGTACATGGCGGCCTCACCACAATTGACTGGCTACTGTGCTGGATATCAGGTGCAACCAAGCAAACAAGTCCATTATCATCGTCAGCGTAGAAAACGATACTGCACAGTTGGTGGAAAAATACGCACCCAGGAGGGTGATCTCGCCCAACAGTTGGAGAATGAGCAGAAGTGCATATCCACGTCAACGAAGGATGCGTTAGATCTCAGCGCATTATGGACACGATGCACCATGTAAGGCCCCCTTCCTCAGTTGGCTCGCTCTTCGGGAAAATTTTGAAAAATGGACGTCAAACACTACAGGGGACCATTACATAAAGGCCGAAACGTGTGAGACTTCTTTTAGTCGCCTCTTACGACAGGCAGGAATACCTCGGGCCTATTCTAACCTTCGGATGTGCAGGGGTTTATGTAGCCTGTGTCTTTGCAAATGTTGGTTAGTGTGTGTCATGTAAAAACTTCAAGGAAATGGCGTAAGAATTATTAGAGTTTTTTTTTTTTTTTTTTTTGAAACAACATTCTCTTTTTTTATATTATACAGGGTGTTTCGGCAAACATTTGTAATTTCGTTTTTGCAATGTATAGCTTGACTCAGCACGAACAAATCCTACTGACCACGTCTTTCATACGATGCCCAGCGTCGGTTTGTTTCCCATTACAAACAAAACGATTTTTAATCGGAATTTTATCCATCTGTTCTGTTTGAGCGGTCCCAAATTTTTGTAGTTCGATTCCTTGTTATCGATGTGTGTTAACAGGAACAGTAAAGCACGAAGAAAAATCATTACACCAGCAGTGACTTAGCGGCGCTTCTGCATGGCGGTAGCTGTTAGCATGGGCTAAGACGGTGCTGTATCTGTTGGAGTTCTGATTACTTTTCGTATTTTACTGTCCCTGTTAATGCATGCCGATAAAACAGATAATACACTAGACTAATTTGGGACCACTCTGTCGAATAGGCCCGTAAAATTCCACTTTAAAAATGATTTTGTTTGTATAGGGAACAAACTGACGCTTTCCACCGACGCCGGGCGTCAGGTGAAAAACTTGAGCAGTATTTATTTGAACTGACTCCAGCTACACATTGGGAAAACGAAATTGAAAATATCTGGCGAAATGTCAGAGAAAATGCGCCAGACGACTCTTAGGATATATATTCGAAAATTTATTGGAGCATCGTGTGAAAGTTCGAAGCGAATCAGTCAAGAATTTATCGAGATTTTTGCTAACAACGTTAAACAACGTCTTGTCTGTGTATGTCATGGTAGGCTACGTATGAAACCATCGAAAGGGCGTTACCACCACATTCACATCAGTATACAATGTCTGTTTTGTATTATTTCGTTTTAGGGTTCAAAAAACAACGGGGGTCATAGTCGCCCAAGTCAAAACTACAGAACACAAACACAGAGAGGAGGGAAACGACTATACGTCAGTCCCAATGGACCGAATAGGAGAAAGCTAAAACCAGGCTCGTAGAAAAAGGGCCAAAAAAACACCATACAGAAATGGAAGTCCAAAACTAAAAATTAAATGGCCTTTGCCATATTGCTTCAGCGGATAAAAAGTAAAACGCGATCTACAGCCCGTGCGTAATTCGCTAAAACGGCTGATAACTCTGACGGCAAACCCAAGCCGGAATCTAAATTGTTAAAAAAAAAGGGGGGGCGTTCCAGCAGGAAGTGGCGGACAGTTAAAATTTCGGCACACTGTGTACAAAGTGGTGTGGTAGCGTCACTTATCAAATGACGATGGCTAAAAAGGCAGTGCCCAATACACAGCCTAGTTAACATAATCTCCTCCCTGCGGGAGTGCCGAGAGGACGTCCAAGGCGCCAGGAGAGGCTTATTCCCATGAAGTGAGGACCATTGGCAATGCCAAAGGGACACCGCCTCCTGACAGACGGCAACGCAGTGATCGTCGGAGGGAATATAGGTACTAACAGTGAGGAACTAGGACTGCAGTCTTGACAGCAACGTCAGCAGCCTCGTTTCCTGTCAGACTGACATGACCAGGGACCCACAGAAACACGGCATTGGCCCACCAAGAGTGAGCAAGTGTCAGTTTTCCTGGACCCACCGCACTAATGGATGAGCAGTGTACAGTGCACAGAGAGTTTGGAGGGCACTGAGTGAGTCTGAGCAGAGGACATAATTGGGAAGGCTTTGTCACTGGATGTACTCCGTGGCCTGATACAAGGCGAAAAGCTCGGGTGTGAATACTGAGTAATGTGCCGGAAGCCGATATCGAAAGACATGGGTGCCAATGACGAAGGCACACCCGACCCCACGGTCAGTTTGAGAGCCATCACTGTATACAAAGGTACTATCGCAAAGTTCCATGTGAAGGTCGCGAAACAGAAGGCAATAAACCAAGGCTGGAGTAGTGTCCTTAAGAAGCGAATGAAGACCAAGGTTAACATGTTCCACTTCACGAAACCAAGGTGAAGGGTTCACACCCACTGGGTAGGATGCAGGTAGCGTGAAGTTAAGCCGCCATAGCAAGTAGCGAAAGCAGACTCCAGGAGGTAACAAGAAGAAGGACGAGCCCTATACTGAAGATTAAAGGAACCATCAAAGAAGGAGACGTAGGACAGGTGGCCATGCATGGCAGACAAATGGCATGCATACCTGCTGAGGAGAAAGTCACGGCGGTAGGACAGTAACAGTTCAGCAGCCTCAGCATACAGACTCAACTGGGCTGGTGTGAAAGGCGCCCATGGCCAAACGGATGCCATGATGATGGATAGTGCTGAGATGGCGTAAAAGGGATGGGCGTGCAGATGCACAAACAAAGCACCCATAGTCGAGTTTCGAACAGACAAGAGATTGGTGCAAACGGAGGAGGGTGGTCCGATCGGCACCCCAGAAAGTACCATTGATTACACGTAGGACATTGAGGGACCGCGTGCTCCCAGGTAAGATACATGGGAGGACCAAGAGATTTTTCTATCGAGCATGAGCCCCAGTAATTTCGTAGTGTCAACAAATGGAAGGGCAACAGGACCAAGATGGAGAGATGGTGGGAGGAACCATTTGCGTCGCCAGAAATTCAAACATACGGTTTTGTCATGGGAAAAGCGAAAGCTATTGTCGATGCTCCAGGAGTAAAGACGGTGAAGACAGTGCTGAAGGTGCCACTCAGTGAGACAGGTCCGTAGCGGCCAAAGAGCTGGAGATGCCCAGTGGGAGACAGGCCACTATAGGGTTAATGGCGATAGCAAACAGGACGACGCGCAGGACGGAACCCTGAGGCACACCATTTTCCTGGATAAACGTGTCCGACAAAGCAGAACCCACACGCACCTTAAAAACTCGGTCTTGTAAAAATGCCCAAAGATAACAGCACAGGCGCTCACACAAGCCCCACGTGTAAAGACTACTGAGGATACCAGTTCTCCAGCAGATGTCGTAGGCCTTCTCGAAATCGCAAAACACGGCCACAGTCTGGAATTTCCGCATAAAACCATTCGTGACATGGGTGGACATGGGTGCAGAACCTGGGCTCAAAATCCACACTGTGCATTAATCAGTAAATTGCAAGACTCGTGCCACCATACCAGTCAGGCATGAATCATAGGTTCCATCACCTCACAAATGCAGCTGGTAAGAGAGATGGGGTGGTAGCTAGAAGGAAGGTTTTCGTCCCTAGCAGGCTTAGGTATGGGTATGAAGGTTGCTGTACGCCAGCGTCCAGGAAATACGCCCTCAGCCCAGATGCAGTTGTACATGTTAAGCAGAAAGTTCTTGCCTGCAAGAGAGAGGTGCTGCAACATCTGAATGTTGATGGCATCTGGCCCTGAAGCGGAGGATCGTGATGAACTGAGAGCATGATCTAGTTCCCTCAGAGTAAAGGCGGCATTGTAGCACTCACGATTGTGAGAAGAGAAGGGTATCGCCCAAGCCGCCTCCACTCGTTTCCGCTTCTCACGCCCGAGTTCCCGGGTTCGATTCCCGGCGGGGTCAGGGATTTTCTCTGCCTCGTGATGACTGGGTGTTGTGTGATGTCCTTAGGTTAGTTAGGTTTAAGGAGTTCTAAGTTCTGGGGGACTGATGACCATAGATGATAAGTCCCATAGTGCTCAGAGCCATTTGAACCTCCTCCACTCGTTTCTGATGGATTGAGGCAGGGTGATAGTGGGAAGAGCTCGAAACTTCCGCAAAATGGCGGCCAAAGATGTTGGAGATAGCAATAGGGTCCACAATTACATCGTCGGCAACTGTCAGGGCGGAAATTGGGGACTGGATCTTAGTTTCGGAGAGCCATCGGAGGTCGGCCCACACGACAAAGGAAGGAGTGGAACTGTTAAAAGAACTAGTGAATGAAATCCAGTTAGCTCACTTGCTATCCCGAAGAACTCCATGGCACTTTGCACACACCTGTTCATAATGAATGCAGTTTTCCAGCGTAGGGTTGCGATTAAAATCGCGGAGAGCACGTCTCCGTGCGCGAATTTCGCCGCAGCATGCATCCACCAACGGACTGGGACATGATATGGTGAAGAGGAAGTGCGAGGAATGGAACGTTCTGCAGCAGTAAGGATAATATTGGTGAAATAGTCCACCTGGACATCACAACGGGGGAAATCTTGGTCTAAGGGCGTGCATGCAGATGGGGTAGAAGTCAGCATACAGAGAGCACACAAGAAATGGTCACTCTAGTAGGCATCAGAAAGAATGGACCACTCAAGACGAAGGGCAAGCTGGGAGCTGCAAAAGGATAGGTCCAAATGGGAATAGGTGTGCAAGGAGTCTGAAAGGAAAGTGGGTACTTCAGTGTTAAGGCAGTAAAGGTTAAGTTGGTTCAAGAGGTCTGCTAAGAGGGCACATCTGATAGGTCCCGGGAGAACCCCAAAGGGGATGATATGCATTAAAGTCACTGAGTAGCAAAAACAGGGGAGGGGGGGGGGGAGGGTACCTGCCCAATAAGCTGAAGGAAGTCTGCCCTGGTGACAGCGAATTATGGAGGGACATAAATGGTACAGATAGAGAAAGTCAGGCAGGGAAGGCAAAGGCAAACTGCAACAGCTTGAGAATGGGTAGTCAAGGAGATGGGTTGATCATGAAGGTCAACCAGTATGAGCAGCGTGACACCCCCATAAGATGGAATGCCGACCTCCGGGGGAAGGTCAAAACGAATCGGTAAGTAAAGTGAAAGCAGAAAGTGGTCATGAGGCCGAAATTTCGTATCCTGAAGGCAGAGTCCAAGGGGACGCTGTGATGCTAAAAGCAGCTGTAAATCCTGTTTGTGGGACCGAAGGCTGTGAATGTTCCATTGGAGGACAGTCATGAGGAGGAAGAGATGTAAGGGGCAGGGGGGGGGGGGATGAACTCGGCGCTGCCAATTGAAAGCCAGTGTAGAGTCGCTACTACAGGGCACAAAAGCAGGAGAATCCTGCTCCAAGGGGTCCGCAGAAGCATTTGCATGCTTGTGCGGCTGGTCTGTGGAGTCAAACACTGAAAAACGGTTGGTGGTGCACAGTGGCGAGACTGAGGCCGGCTGGGCTAAGGGACCACGTGGTGACACCGTGGAGCAGAATCTTCGACTTGGCGTAGGAGAAGACCATTTGTCTTTAGCGGGCTTCTCCGAGCCCTTCTGGTTAGAGGAAGTCTTGGGTGTTGTTTGGCTGGAGGGACGGAGGAAGTCTCCACGGTAGTACTCCGTCTGTCCTTTCCTGCCTGCTGGTAGTGTAGTGGTTGGCATCGCCCTGTGAGGCGAGAGTTTGACAGTTTGTTGCACAGGGGAAAGGCGATGCGACCTTGACACTGGGCGATTTCACAACCTCAGAGCCGAATTTGAGGTCGCATGTCTACGTGGTCATGTCCTTCATGGAGCGAGGGGTAACAAGAACGGAACTATAGGTGCCAGACGGGAGAACACGAGGTTTGCGACTAGCCAATAACTTGTGAGGTACTGACTACTTTACCCAAATCTCTCGAACAACCCGCTCATCTGAATACACGGGACAATCCCGAGAGGAGGTGGCATGGCCGCCATTGCAGTTGATACAGCGGGGAGAAGGAGGCGGACATTCGCCCTCGTGTGGCTGGGTGTCGACAAGATGTTCCGAGTGTGGTTGAAACGATGACTCTGGTAGCAGCGCATCGGATTCCGAATTTACGGCTGGACTGTGGTACTTTCACAGCCTGCTTTGATCTTGGATGGCAGCAACACCCCATCAAAAGTGAGGGAAAGAGTGTGGGTGGGCACCAAGGAGGAATCGACCTTTTTCATTACACGATGGACGGCAATGACACCCTGATCAGAGGGGTAAGATTGTATTTCAGCCTCAGACTGTTAATCAGCCTGGTATAAATTACACCACAGGAAAAATTCAAAGTTCTATGTGCCGTGACACAAACAGGGTAGCCGTGGAGAAGCGAGGCAGCAAGCAGATGTTATATTTGGGAATAAGAAGCTGTCTCTCAAAGGAAAGTGCCATTCCGTAAACGAGAGCAGGACTTCACAGGGCTAGCAATTTCATCAACACCTTTCTGGATAATAAATGGATTGATCGTGGCAAATGACTGACAGTCTTCAGTACGCGAGACCGCAAGGAACCGCGGTGCAGCGGGAAGGGTCTTCGAATCAGTAGCCTCATTACGTTTATGTTTCGTAGACGTCGATGGGGAGGATGATTGACTCTTCACGAGAAAATCCTCCATGGTTGCTAGCGTCTCCGATGGCGCGCCCCATCCATCTGGAGGTCCCCTTCTCAAGGCGGCACACCCACCTTAGGTAATTGTTCACACCTCAGATCACACCTCCCGAACACCTGACGGAGGGAGCAATCGACAATTTGGGAAGGTTACAGCTCAGGCAATCACTCCTCCCTGGGTCTGGCCTGTACCAAGGGGTATGTGCAAACCCTACCTGTCGACCCGGGGCTGGGAATTACGTGTTACCAAGTCACCTCTTACGCGTCAGACGCGTGGGCCAGCCTTCAGGAGCGCACAGGGGGGAAGAAGGAAGTAAAGGATCCTCTATTGCCGAAGCAGAGAACGAGAGGAGAAGGGAAACAAATAAAGGAAAAGTGACCCAAACTCGAAATTGAGATTGTTCTCACGTCAGCGACAGAATGCAGAACATTCCCAGTAATACCCCAGACATGTTCCCCAAGGAAGGGAAAAAGAATAGCAAGAGGATAGACATGCAGCACGGAGGGGAAAAAGTGCTGCAAAGTAGTAGCCAAGCACGAAACCACCCAAGAGTGGCGAGCCCCCTGGGGGGATACAGTATCTGCATTGTCTGTATCTACATATATGGCTTGTTGAAAGTTGTTAATAGTTCAATGGACAATGTTAAAAATCGTGTGCTACACGAATATTTTTTCTGGAGCAGACTGTACAATAACGCTGGCTGACTACTACAGAATTTAAACATTTCCACTGTATGCTGATTCGATTCATGTCTTTTTGATGCAACGATACCTATTTTTCCCAGCTATTGCGAAATGTTGAGAGAGTTGATATTCTTTCTGCACAAAGGTATCTGCTGCATGCTGTAGCCTTATTGGGGGGCGCTGTGCTATATTGCACATTGCCGAAAAAAGGTGTGCATCATTCGTAGCATATACAGTTCCCTGAATGCACTCAGCCATATAAAATACTTTGGAAACATTTTGTCGCTCTATAGTTCAGTTTTCGGCACAAGCTGTGCGAATACCAACATCAGCGAGAACCAATTGAAACTGATGTCCTGTTAGAAGCCACATGTGCATGGTATGTTCACATGGAGAAAAGCAAGCAATCCACCGTTTGGATACCACAACAATACCCGTCATCGGTCTAATGGATATCTGTTTCAGTGGTTTTGGTAAATCACCTGATGATAAGTTCAATACGGCCACGGCTAATTTCCATCTGTCTTGGTCCATCTGACGCAATGCTCCGTCTTACATTAAGTCGACGAGTAGTTATACTCTTAGCTTCCATTTAGTGTCCGCTTCAAGAAAGGCAGGGGTTGCAGACAAGCTACTGAAAGAGGTGGTGCTTTCATTAAGACAAGGGACTCTTATTCGGGAGAAGCAGCATTTGAATCGCCACAGTCACGCAGATTTAAGTTTTCCGCTGTATCAGAACGAATACGGTACTGTGTTCGTTCAGAAGTGTTATCGCACTGAAGTATCACAGACAATCCTGACTTAACATTTCATTGCATGCCATAGATTTAATCTGAAAGTCACAACAGTTCTAATGACAGCTGTAACCGGTACTGAAGGAATAGAAGAAACTTAACTACTGTTTCTCACTTTTTATTTAAATCATAACGCGTTTCGAAATTTGTTTGCTATCCTTACTTGAAGATAGTACATGTACTCTGTTTTTGCTGTTCCAGTTGCTTCCTACAAGATCTGTCATTTTGTCAGTGGCCACAGAACGTGTGTGTCTGTGAACATCTGCAGATGCACATAATATTGGTGGAAGTAGTATCGGGTGAACCACCAAAAACTTGCACCCCTTTTATTTCGTGTAAGGTTCAAGATATTGAAACGAGGTTTCCGGAAAATGATTGTAGGCAGAAGACCGCGTAATTGTCAACCGAAGTATAGAAATAAGTATGTTTATTTAAATGAAAAGATGTACTTTTTTAACGACATTCAGATATTCTTAAATTTGACGAGTACATTGATGTATCTCTCGTTAATGTTCGTGCTGACACTTTTCACAAAAATATCCGAGATATATAGTAGAATTAAAAAGGAAAGCGGCCAGGATCTGTTATCGTCGCAGAAACTCAGTGGAAATAAATGTAATATAGCCCTTGTAATCTTACATTTTATTTCCTTTTTGGTGAAATTATACAAACTAATTTCCATTCCTCGCGGATTTCCTGTCCATTCATACGTACGTTGGAGACTGCTGCAATACCATTCACGGGGAAATCTTTACCCACTCTAAAGATATTCCTCCAGGACCAAATGTTTCGTTATTCCTCACATTTTGGAATTTTGTGCAGACGTCTGTTACTGTTATATCATTCGCTTGTTCTTCAGTTTGTTTACTCGTTACAATGTAAAACAAGATAAACAGTTTTCAGAATTAAAACGAAAACCTTGCACCAACGTGGAAAACGCCAATTCATGTTATTTTTACCGTCGAATAGCTTTTTCCATTCTATTGTTCTAGTACCACCACTATAACAAGTGAAATGAGTAAGGAACTCAGTATACTGAAGCAGATTTCTCTAGTAAACAACTATAAAACCTTATTTGTTACTTACACTTATAGAAAAATCAAGACAATATGAATCTCATCTAGGTAGACCAGTCACGAAAAAGGCCCAGAAAATAAAATCTGCAGAAGTGTAGTGCTGTGACATGTAAGGACAAAAATTTAACAAAGTTAAAGCAATGTTTTAAAAACTCAATCGTTACATTAGGTTTGCAAACAAACATTATTTTGATACTACGTCTCTGGCATAAGACTGAACCTAAAAGTGATAAATTCTTGAATTGAGTGTACAAATTGAAGTGACTGATCGGTATTACATAGGTCAGAAGGGGCTGTCGTTTAAAACAGCATTCGTGTTCTCAAAATTGAACAGTCTTTGGTACACAAATAGTCGAAAATAATCTCTACAACAATCACAGAACAAAACATGTCGGTGCTAAATACAGCAACTAAAGAAACGTGTTTTTTAATAAAATAACTTTTGGTACTAACAACATCACTATAGAACACTACAGCAACTGAATTGTCGACGTTTCGACCGACTTTGCAACGGTCCTCTTCAGGATGGTTGATTGATGGATACTTCCCTTTCTACTCTGTATTTTGGTTATCTTTTAATCACTGACGTCACTTATCTGGGATGTCATCGGACAATTTGAAGACAGGTTCTATAGAAGAACGTAGCCGTGCAGTAGGCTACTGCCTCTGCCAGTTTACCAGGTGATGGAAAGGCAACTCTGGTAGGTGACTGGAAGGCAATAGCGAATCGGCAGGTGTAAATGGCTCTGAGCACTATGGGACTTAACTGCTGAGGTCATTAGTTCCCTAGAACTTTGAACTACTTAAACCTAACTAACCTAAGGACATCACACACATTCATGCCCGAGGCATGATTCGAACCTGCGACCGTAGCGGTCGCGTGGTTCCAGACTGTAGCGCCTAGAACCGCTCGATCAGAATCGGTAGCCTATTGCCTGTTGCTGCCCTAGTAAGTGACCGATAGGCAACTCTCGAAGGTTATTTTTAAGAAAGTCGCGTATTTGCTCGGCAGCCGTGGAAAATAACGAGAGGCTATTGAAAAAATTAAAAACTGTAACAGTAGGAACAGGGAGGATAGCGACAAGTTACTTACGGCCTGGCCGTCAGCGATTCCAGCCCAGCGCACCGCCTGTGTTCGACAGCAAGCAGCACCAATTGACCCGAGTTTAACAGTATTAACAGCGGCCACGAGAGAATGTCGTGCGCCTGTAATGCTTTGCTGCGGGAAAATATTACCACTGGGTACAAGCTGCCGATTTGCTATTGCATACCAGTCACTTACTAGACCTGCACAGGCGACAGCCTGCCTCTTTATTTATTGCCTACCTATCACATACCAAAATACCACAGGCCAAAGCCTACTGCACAGCTATCCCCTCCATAGCACCTATCCTCAAATTGTCCACTGACGTCTCACATACGTAAAGTCAGTAGTCATCAGATAACTGAGACTGTATATAAAGGGAAGACATTCACCAGTATCCAGCTGTCAGCCGCCCTGAAGGGAAACACTGCAAACTCGGTTGAAACGTAAGTAATTCAGCTGCTTTGGTGCTTTTTAATGACGTAAAGGAGGACGGCGCGTTGTGTTAGAGGAAACCGAAATATTAAGCAGGAAAGAGCGTTTTCCACAACAGATTGTAAACAAACAGTACGGGTTTAATAACAACGAGCATTTTAACATTTTTGAGGAGTTGCTCAAGTGACCCGATATTCTGACGTCGTGAGTTAAAACTTGATGCACTTACATGCAGAAACTCCAGAAATTCTGTCGCTTACTGCCTCGTGTGAGGACGGGTAGAGGGCGAGACTACTTCTGCATGGCCTCTCTGAACTCGTCCACAGTACATTGGCGACTGGGGGCGACCACGAGATACAGCGCGCCGGAAGAAAGCGACCCCTGGTGGCTGCAATGAACTAACCGGTAGCGCAGCGTTCTGATTCTGTCCTCCTCGTTTCACATTTTCTTTGTTAATTAGTTATACGCCCGTTCTAAACAACGGAAATTAAAGAAGGGCCTTTGCATACTGTCGATTTTTAGGGTTCCCTACCTCAGTCGGTAAAAGCGGATCCAGTATAGGATCACTTTGTCAATAAATTAATTTTTCCTTGTCAAGAAGTCAAATATAAATCAAACCTATCGAAAGAAGCAAAGCAATTTCTTTAAATTTTTGATATACAAGGCGAAATCAGTAAATCTGTGTATCCGAGCCAAGTCGATTCAGTGTTAGTATTCGTAAACATTAGACTGCGGCACTTAATTCTGTTACGGACGTAAACCTCCCGAAATAACTCTGTCACTGGGGTAAAAAAAGTAACAGCGCCATCTGTTGGTTCTTTGCTGCTTTGGTGTATTACGCTGTCATTAAAATAAACATCAGAACTGCTAAGATGAGCAGATTTCTAAAACTTTAAATTACGATTTTCGTTTTTCGTGATCCGATTAAGATGAAATAAAGCCTATACGTTGACCCAAGCTACGCTGAAGTTACGTGTGGAAACCATAGAAAATTAGTCTTGTAGTTTTGGAGAATAATGTGTCCAAACAGACAAGTAGACAGACACGACGGTTTTACAATTTATTATTCGTACAGAATTATTTCGTTATTTACTGATGTGCAATGAACTTTTTGATAGTACAACATTCCTTTGTTTGTACCTAGAATTTTGTTTGTTAAAATACTTTGTAATTTACTAAGAAGCATCTTCCATTATCAATTAGCAGCTTGTCGATTAGAATTAATATTTTATCTTCTTATATACTCTGCCCGCATTGTATTATCTTCAGTTGTCGAACGTGGTTACTACTGTAAGTTAACCAGTCAGTATTCTTTCGTGTATTGTTTAACTTCGTTTTTATTCTATAAATTTTATTGCGTAATGGTGTCTACAGTGGTGTACGTTCGTATTATCGTAAATAGCAGCATCAAGGAACACCCAGTAGTTTTAATGCCTCAATACTTGATTGTACAACATGTAACGTGTTACAGTCTGTAACGATATATTGTGATATGTTCTTTGTCACTTTCTTTTGTTTTTATGTTCAACGTTTTGTAAGTAGGTAGAACTTTTTATGAAAAGTATTTTTTCTGGCTGTTTTAGATCTGAAGGTATTTGATAGCACCATCGAAACCGGCTACATAATTTTATAAACTCGCTATCGAGACAAATAAAGGTTATCTTGAAAATTAAAATCGCTTTTCTACATACTTGACCATGTCAAACCTTATAAAACATAGTCAACTATTTATTGCAAGTTTCTCCTAGTTAGAATTCAAGTATATTATACGTATGGTTTTCTGTGTGAAAAATCAATGAAAAAATTTAAACTGAACTCCTCACACTCCTCTCTACATCGTACACCACTGTCATTCAGCATGTTCGCCGTGTGTTCCCCCAAAAGATGCAACTGATACATGTAGTTTTATTACCAATACGACTATTGAAAACGTACTTGAGAATCACTTCATTCTTATGCCCCCTTTATCAAGCTTGAATGTCATCGTATCAGAATGCATCTGCTGCTGCAAATTTTGCCTCATCTGTTGTTTCATATACGTCAATTATCAACTTCTTGTGGTCTACGGAGGTTATTTCAGAAGAACGGCCATCTTCGGCCTGAAAGCTTATGATTTTCCCTCTCAGCAGCTCGGCTAAAGGGCTGTTAGGAAAATGGCTACAGACAACATTTGATAGTATTTCACTATTGTCTTTTACGTGACATACGGCATTTCTAGGTTGTGATCACGAGAAAAGTATTCCACCGCTGTTTCATTAAATCAAAAGTGTGCTTATTTTTGGACTCTATCTCAAAATCACCAGTTACCAGTTAGAAGAATCAATTTGAATTCCAGAAATTACAAGCGATATGAAAATGACTTCAGTTTTGTTGGGTAAGGTTTCTATCCACTGCTATGATTCCATTTCATGTGTGCCTTGAAGTGACGGACCCGTGCATCATTCGCCGTAACAAACCACCGCACAAAACCAGTTGTATTCCTTTTAAAACTTGTAAATATTGCCGAGAAAAAGTCGATTTCGCGTTGTCCTTCGGTCAGCATTCAACAAGCGAGTCACCCACGTTTCACAAAGCAATCTCGTAATTAAATCATCGTGTAGGATGTAAGGCAATTTTTTTCCGAGAAGGCTATGGTATCAGCTATTTCGTAAACCTTTAATCGCTGCCCATCCAACAGCGGATCGTGCATGTTTTGCCATATTTTTATCTTTGATTACAATTTTTTGGACGTAATTCACGTGGATTATCTCCAAGATAAGTATGGCCACGTTTCAGTTTCAGCGCCTACTTCTCAATTGTAGAAAATAAGTGAGTAGACTGCTTATAAACATCGTCTAAGCTGGAATGAATTAACATTGCCATAGTCTCCAGAACTAAGAAGTTACTGACGCACGTTATTCCACTGTATGCAGTAGAAGGAAATACACAGAACACAATCAGTTAAAAACAAACTTTGCGTACATAATCACTCTGCAGATCTAGTTGCCGTTTTACTTTCTTAAGTATACAGGCATTACAAAACACAAAATTTCGTGATTGGAATACCGATTCTAGACTGTACGGCCTTCGAATGAAAACTTTTTTTATCGCTCCTTATAGTTTATGAGACAATAGTGATAATGAGGGAAACATTTTCACTTCATAAGAAAACAAATTCGTACAACAGGTCTGATCATAATTCTGGTCAGCGCCCCGAGAGTTCTACCGAAAAAGGTAAGTTAAACCTTACTCGCACTCGGGAAACTTTGTCCTCAGATAGCAGGGCAGTCCGACCCCCAGATGGTTAGCCATCTCCGCAAGGTTATATAGTGTTTCGTATTGTAATTTAAGGCAAACATTTAAAGTAAAATTGTGGCAGAGGTAGAATTTGCAACGTTTTTAATGATCGTGGTGACGCACAGTTAATTTGCAATGTGAGTCATTCTAGAATCTGAAGTACTATGGAGGTCCTGTGGTAAAAATTCTGAGTGCCATTTTAATTTATCTACTGGAGGAAGCGGAAACTTATTTTCAAGTTAGGAAGACGATCGTGACCGCATACCAGCTCCAGAATATTAATTAACATGAGAATATGAGGGACTTACCTTAAAAGAAAAGACGAAGATTTTGATGACATATTTTTAAAGCTTATTGATAAAGATGTAGGCACCTATTAGACAACAAAGAACACGTTCATATTACTGCTCTTTAGATTGCATGCTGTTCGTTGTAGGGGCTTGGCTCCAGGCGACAGACACTGCCAAGCGGCGGAATGCCGCGTATTCTCAGCGTTGACCTCGCGTTCTGGCATTCGAGAAGCGCAAGCCGATAAACTCCAGCCATAGAGAGAGAGAGAGAGAGAGAGAGAGAGAGAGAGAGAGAGAGACGGGAGTGAACTGCACTCGAAGGGGCAGCTGCTGTGCCCACCACGACTCTGTTATTCTTCCGTGGGCTTTCTCTGGTTGTCAATACTAGTAATGATTGGTTTTTATCGCCGCGGTAGCTAATGGCGCGAATGGCATCACGTGAGAACAATTAAGTAGTTGCAACCCATAACTTTTGAACTTTCTGTTATTGGTCTCCTTTGAGACACAGATACTAACAGCAATTTGATGATATGCAGAGATATTACATTATGGCAAATGAAACTAGGGATTAGAAAGAAATGGCAACTGAATGTAAAAACAGTGTCCAATATTTAGATTAGACACCATCTGATGCTCAACACTTCTATAGAGATACCAGGACATTAAATGCGTCTCTTTTTAGGCTCGCTCGATGTTTCAGACTACAGGCGTTTCAAAGAGTGCGTCGTTGGCGAATCTTTGACCCCAGTACCCCGTTAGTGCAAGATATGTTGAGTATGGTGAATGTAGTAGTCTCAGATTGCAAGCTGAAGATAAAATATGCGTTATTACGTCTCTTTATACTGTTCTTAATACTTCTTCAGTAGACCGGTTATGCTATAAGAAGGAAGGACGGAAGAGTAGGGTTTAAAAACAGCACGCTTCAGACTGACATGTAATGTCTTGCTCACTGAGCACGTTCACATTTCCTGGTTCTGAAGTTGTTAAAAGTGCCGACTATCTGTGGGAAATCATTGATACGTCCATATGTTTCTGTCACTATCAGTAATGTTTTACGGTACACACTATGTAGAAGGTTTATTAATATCTCAGCCTTCTCTGTTTTTTACCTATTATCTCTTGTCTGTTTCAGGTAAGGAGTCCAAAAAGCCATCACTTGCTAACGACGCCAACCAAGCGCGCAACATAGTGGTTGTCTACATGCAGGTACGAGTTTTTATGTTTTCCCAGTCGTGTTTGTTACTGTTTGAAGACAAGCCACATCCAGTGCGAGATTATCATCATCTCGCCATCAGGGGCTCCCGCTGACGATGAGATGATGTGTGTCTCCACTCGGGAAATTAGAAATATTTTCAAAACCTGGAAAGACCCATCTGTCCCACATCTTGTTTATAAGTGTGATGCGAGAGGTAGCATCGGCTGTTCGTATTATAAATAAAACTATTAAATCAAAATAAATTGTAAATTTTTGGTAAGATCTTATGAGACCAAACTGCTTAGGTCATCGGTCGCTAAGCTTACACACTACTTAATCTAACTTAAACTAACTTACGCTATGGGCAACACACACACCAATGCACGGGCGAGGACTCGAACCTCCGCCTCGGGTAGCCGTGCGACTAAATGAAAATAACTTGTTTCGAGCAGCTTCCTGTAGAAAACGCATAAGCAAATCGTATTCACCAGCATTTTTTCGCGATAAGAGAATGCAGTAAGGAAAAATAGACATTTTCTCAACGGAGATTAAATGATTAACTAATTATCTTCTTGCGATAACAACCGTAAAAACATTTCAGAATGCACTTACCAGGTTTTACCTGCTAATGATCATATCAGAGAATGATGGACATTCTGATGTACCGCGCGACCGCTACGGTCGCAGGTTCGAATCCTGCCTCGGGCATGGATGTGTGTGGTGTCCTTAGGTTAGTTAGGTTTAAGGAGTTCTAAGTTCTAGGGGACTGATGACCTCAGAAGTGAAGTCCCATAGTGCTCAGAGCCATTTGAACTATTCTGATGTCGTTCACTGGCTGGCAGAAGACGGTAACTAAATTTTGAGGCGTTTGCGTTAGTCATCGTAAGAAAATAAATAAAGACAACGCACTCTTGTTCAGTGTGTTTTATTGTGCTAAATCGACTTTAATACAAATATGTATGTTTTACGATGTTTCATTATATTACTGAATACTTTTTCTGAGAGACTTAATCAAACATAATTTGTCTTTAAGGTTATGCAGTCTCGTGGAAGACTTGTCAGTGGCCGCCAATAAACAGATACCGCCTCTAAAATGCAATAGTACAGTCACAATAAATGTCGATACTTCGTCTACCTTTACATAAGCGTTATAGTCTATCTAGCTCTCTAAATGTGTGTCATCCACTGTCTTTTTTTTGTATTTACTCTCAATCGATTTGGTGTAACTTATTCTGTGAGCATTCTTTTATCTCAGTCGCCATTGAATGGAACTTCCGCCACGTTGAGTGTGCATATGCAACGTACAAATTACTCTTAAGTGGCTAACGTGATAGCATTCAGCTAAGGAAGTGTTCAATGCGGTGTAAATGTCACATTAGTCGTTGACTAGGGTTCGATGAGCAATCAGATTGAATTTTGTCCGTCTAGGGATGTGGTATGCTGTATGATGTGCTGATTACCTTGCTCAGTTCCTAAAGTTTGTAACTTATTAAAATGTTGTTAAGGTATGGAATTTCTGTAAAGGTAACATGCCCATAGTAAATGAAGCAGCCGTCAGTCTGATGGTTGATCCAGTAATGGACATGCTCCTATTAAAAGCTTGCCTTTCGATAGAATGCTCTCAGGTAGTGGTGAAGTAAAAGGAACATGAAGAACCGACTATGCATATAAAGTGACATTAATTCTGTGGGAGCCTCTCATCAAAAATTAAAAGAATATTAGGGTATCACGTTCTGTCGATGACAATGGAACACAAGCTCGAGTTGGAGAAGATTTGAGAGGAAATTGGACGTGCCTTCATCGAAGGAACCATCCTGGTATTTGCCTGCAGCGACTTAGGGAAACCACAGAAAACCCAAGTATGGGTGACAAGACGGGGGTGTGAACCGCTGCCCCCAGAAAGTGAGTGCAGTGCACTAACCAGTGCTCCACCCCGCTATGACCTTCTGTCCGATTATCAGCCGTCATGAGAATAGCAATTACATCCGATTCAAGCGAAGCCGCGCGGTTTGAGGCGCAATGGACGGATTGCGTGGTCTCTCCCGCCGGAGGTTCGAGTCATCCCATGGGCATGGTTGTGTGTGTTTGGTTGTTAGCATAAGTTAGTTTAAGTAGTATGAAAATCTATGGACCGATGACCTCAGCAGTTCAGACAAAAAAAAAATTCAAATGTGTGTGAAGTCTTATGGGACTTAACTGCTAAGGTCATCAATCTCTAGGCTTACACACTACTTAACCTAAATTATCCTAAGGACAAACACAAACACCCATACCCGAGGGAGGACTCGAACCTCCGCCGGGACCAGCCGCACAGCAGTTTAGCCCCTTAAGAATTCACACACACTTGAACATTTGATTCAAGCGAACAGACAACACTGTAACCGACCATTTCCATGAGAAGAAGAGACAAGTCATTGTTTAAAAAAAACGAGGGGATGTAACAAGAGGCAGAAGAATGAATCGTTGGTAATGTTTCATGGCAACGTAACGTTTGGCTACATTACTAGCTGGTTACTAAATATCATCGGTAATGCAAGACCACCATGTATTATAAATCGGGAGTATTTTCATTCAGTAAAGTTACTATCAAAGAGCGAAACAGTAGGGTAAGGGAGGAGTGGAGGAAAATTAGGTTTTAACTTAATCAGCGACGAAGTCACGAGGAATAGAGCATAAACTTGGATTGGAAATGGATAAGGAAGGAAATCACCCATGCCATTTTGAAAGGAAGCATGTCGACATAATCCTAAATTTATGAGGCAAAACGTAGGAATCAGCCCGGATAACTGTGTATGCTACAGCACAGCTTCTGGATAGGTGCGCCGGCCTCGGTTCGAATCCGCTCGGTGGATTAATGACAAGGGTCGGTGTGCCGGTCAGCCTGGATGTGGCTTTTACGTGGTTTCCCACATCCCCCCTCCCCCGTGTGAATACCGGGCTGGTACCCAAGTCCCACCTTAGTTACGCGATTCGCAAACATTTAGAAAACTTTCACCCACTTTCTCATGAATTACTCTACACGCAGATAAGTTGGAGTACACATATGACGTCCCGGGGGTAACAGGTGGCGACAAGAAGGATATCCAGCCATTAAATTAACCATGTCATATCCGTTACGAACAATGCTGATCCTGCGATATGCGGAACAAAGGTATAAGAAAAGAATAATTGTACGAAAACTTCGGAAAACTTAAACCTAGATTGCCGGATGAAAATTAGTCACCCCCTCCTCCGCCAGTTTCATTTAATGTTTAGAGTTATCTTGTTGAGATAAGTGCAAAATTGGTCGATGAAATAGCTCTTCAAAAACATAGGCTGATGTGTTATACAACAGAAGTAAACAGCCAACACTGCCTGTCACACCTTAAATAGTAACAGAGGATAAGATACCATAATTTCTTGCGTAGTTCAGATAAGAAAATTACGCTCCTGGGGAGCTGAGCCTATTACTGTCTTGCGTGTGACGATTCCAATCAGAAGGTTTTGTAACGTGCTACATGCGTGCGTAGTGCGATAAAATCTGATGCTGATGCGCGAGCTGGAGTAAGGAGGAAGCTGATTTGTTTCTTCATGGGGAGTTTCTCGTTGGCATTTCAGTTTATATAGATGTTACCTCACTTCATGTCTTGGAGCCGACTCGTACAACAAATAAGTCTCAACGGTACTCATATGTTCGTACTGAAAGGTAACAACTTTCCAACATGTATCTTTACTCTTCAATTATTTATCGCAAAAAATGAAAATGTGGTCGAGTCGATTAATTATGATGGCCTTCAGATGTTTACAAAAGAAATATATGAAATTGAAAGGAGTAACGTCAATATGAATAACATTTAAAACTACAATACAAAGTTTTGTAACCATCGAAAGAATACAGTTACATATGATGATGTTATAAGGAAAGCCCAGTATGTTTTATTTACATTTTTTTGTAACTCGTGTCATATATTTTTATTCCTGTACGTTTAAATAGATTTGAAGATAATAATTAATCGAAATCGATACCTCTAGATGATCTCTTTCGACACTAACCGGACAGTTAGGAATATGGGCATTTCCTGTACTCTTTTCTAATTTGGAAAATCGACAAAAATACGATATGCGATTAAATTAATAATTGTGATGGCATTGTTTTACTCTGCGACAAACATTTGTGACAAGTTAAAACTGGCATGGTGCACGGGATTAGCCGAGCGGTCTATGGCGCTGCAGTCATGGACTGTGCGGCTGGTCCCGGCGGAGGTTCGAGTCCTCCTCCCTCGGGCATGGGTGTGTATGTTTGTCCTTAGGATAATTTGGGTTCAGTAGTGTGTAAGCTTAGGGACTGATGACCTTAGCAGTTAAGTCCCATAAGATTTCACACATATTTGAATTTTTAACACTGGCATGATTCGCAGAATAACTAGGACATTAGATTAAACAATCACCTTTGATACAACGGAGCACCGAGCGAGGTGCACAGTGATTAGCACACTGGACTTGCATTCTGGAGTTCAAATCCGCTTCCGGCCATTCGGATTTAGGTTTTCCGTGATTATCCTAAATCGCTACAGGCAAATCGCGGAATGGTTCCTTTAAAAGGGCACGGCCAATTTCCTTCCCCACCCTTGAGACAGTTCGAGCTTGTACTCCGTCTCTAATTACCTCGATAACGGCGGGACGTTCAACCCCATTCTTCCTTCCTTCACAACGGAGCCTATGGATGTATATTATTAATAAAATATATATGCTCCATTGTATCAAAGTTGTTTGTTTAATTCGATGTCCCAACTCTTAAGCGAATCATGTAAATGTAAGTTTCATATCATTCTTTCACTAAAATGATGCCCTTTCGTTGCTCATAATTTCTTGTCAATCACTTAAGTGCTTCATTTTATAAATAATTCTGCAGTTTAATTGTAAATAACTTCCTTGAAATAAAAAGGTAGCAACAAAAACAGTCAGTAATTTTTTAGCTGCTAGACAAATGTCCCGTTCACAGCTTTGGTGGTACATACTGTATACCTGCGACAACTAATGCAGACAGGACGAAAGCTATATCTACTCCAACGCAAGTATGAGCGCCCGTCATATTTCTCTAAATATTTAGAGAGAACTGAACCCCTTGCAGATTCAGTTGGCAGCTCTGAATTAGCCAAGTGGGAGCGAATTTCTCCTAGAGGCTGACACTACCACGGTCTGAACATTAGATACTTGATCGTCGATCGACACAAATACTCCCTGTGCTAGTCTGGCTAGTCTGCTCGTTGTTACGTCACGCAGCCAATTCTTGTTGGAGCAGCATCTGATCCGAGTGTGCAGGTTGTGTTACTCGTGCAGCCCGCCAAATTCGTTCCAGTCTCGCTTTCACTTGCTAAGCACTGGACGCGAGAGAAAGTTTCCAGACCTCCAAAACTTAACGGGCTTATCGGTGAATTACTTAAAACTCTGAAACTTGATGTTCTGACATTCCTTCTCGCTCATTTCGCTTTTGTTGCCGGAAAGAAAGCAAGTCTGTTAGAGTACTCATTGTAAACATCAGTTCAGTCGAAAATGATTTCTAGGTATCATGGAAGGCAGGAAGATTAGAGTTTAACGTTGACCGACGACGAGGTCTTTACATATAGATTACAAGCTCTGATTGAGAAAGGAGAGCTGTCTTTTGCAAAGGAACCATCCCCACATTTGCTTGAAGCAGTTTAAGTAAACAATGGGAAAACTAA
This sequence comes from Schistocerca americana, assembly GCF_021461395.2. Lineage (NCBI taxonomy): Eukaryota > Metazoa > Arthropoda > Insecta > Orthoptera > Acrididae > Schistocerca > Schistocerca americana. The sequence continues at coordinate 539,110,888 of NC_060130.1, forward strand.
ATCTGGGTTGCCGCACGGAGATTTGAATAGCTTTCCTTCATAATGCGAGTTGTGTCTCTTACCATCATGGCATGTCGTTCGGTTTCTACAGATTTCTTAAGCATATCTCATCGTTACTGTTTCTTCTAGTTACAAATAAAATAGAGATGCAAAGAGGGGGTGGAGGGCATCTGTTTTCTAAACCTCTGCTTTGCCACTATGTAATCTGTCTGAAACTTTCGGGTGTGTCCAGGTCTCTTCCGCGTATGTTATCTTCTTTCATGATTCTCAAACAGAATGTTACCAGTAGTTAAATTGTTTTATGTGCTAAATTCTACCATGTAGTTTCCCCTTTCACTCATTCATATTCTGCTACTATTTTTCCATCTGTTCCCTTTTCAGCTATCGAATTCCAGTCACTTGTCCCAATTAAATTTCCGTCTCCCCTGACATATTGGTAATTTCTGTTATGTCTTCAGACTTCTTTTGTTCATAAGCTGGAGAGCTGGAACGCATATATCCTTTTACTGCTGTATGGTGGATTGTGGCTTTGTGTCCAACTTCTGTCCGAAAAACCGTTCACTGCGCTCGTGCCAGGGGAACTATGAAGAGATTTATGTAGCATCGTTAAGCCTTCACAGTCTGCACTCCATTATAATTACTGGAGTGTTTGAAGAGTGTTCTTATTTGTACTTTCAAGATTGCGAGGTCTATAAAAAAGCTATGACCTTGCGTGAGTGTCACGGTTATGACACGCTTCCGCCGAGGGTACGGCAGTTAGCAAGCTTGCGTAATAACGATTATCCGACGTGTAACAGCTGCTCCTGCTGTAGTCATAGTCTCACTGTGACATTGAGCTATACTCATTTCCAGCGATATTGTCAAGTATTCTAGTAACATTGTCTTCTACATGAGTTAATGATGTGTCCAGTGTTACTGCTACGGCTCTGGATTTCAGACAGTGATGCAGACACCATTTTCGCCTATGCTTGGCCAATTGTTAGACGGATTATTTTATTCTTTAGAATATTAACAGCCATTAAAACGGAGCGAGGTTGTGCAGAGATAGAAAATGTATTCGCTTTCTGGAAGACGGCGATTCAGATCTCCGTTCGCCGATCCAGAATTCGGTAGTCCGTGGTTTCCCTTAAATCGCTTAAAGGAAATGGCAAAGAACACAACTGATTTCCTTCCCCACTCTACTCCATTCCAAGGTATCGTTCCGTCTTTAGGAACCCCACCGTCGACAGGACGTTAAGCTCTAACATTCATAGCCCTTAAGAGACCGTGTTCTTCGGTTTTTCACTTCCATTCTGTTTTGAAAGGTATACAAGCTGTTTCATTACCTTAACGGCTGTTTTTGAGGGTCATTGGATTATACAAACGATCATTCTTTTTTTAAGGAACGGGCCCTCATTATCCAGTTGTGTTGCTTCTAAGATTTTAGAGTTATTTTATCTGTAGTCCACGTCTGAGGTTCTGGCAATTGAAGAAATAACGAGTTGTTTAAGCTCACTAACATTATTACGTATAAAGTTGTGGCGCAGGGAATTGGTTCGTAATGCTTACTAGCACCGTCTTCCTAAGAAGTAGAAGTCAGCACATCGGTACTTTCGATGTACGTATCGGCGCTGTCCAGAAACAGAATGCCTTCGTCCAGACCAAGTGTGAACAGCGGATTTTTAGGATGCTGTGACAGATTATTTTACGAGTGCACTAGTATGTGTGCTCTTGTACATGCTCTAACATTCTGTGTGGTGTCTGTTCTAAGTCGTGTCTCCCTACCACTTTCGCGCAACGACGCTCTGAGCGTGTTTTTTAGGGAATTGACTAGTTTGAACCTGGGACCTGTTGCTGTTAAGGAGACGCCAGACCACACATGACATGTAGAGTTCAGAAGAGTTCAGTGCGACTAGCGATGATATAATCAAATACTTAATGATTTCAGCGTTAGCTCCTCTGCACTCCCTATAAAAGAATCTTAATACTAACTAAATTTAGCTTTCCTATTTTTAGTTAGCTGATAAAATAAAGTCGAAAAAGCAGTTAAGTTTACCATTGGAATTTTTTATTCTACTCACAAAACTTTGTTTATAAATTGTACTATTGACGAAAGGAAATATTTTAATACAGGATGATAAAAACCAACTGCGTTCAACAGAAATGTGAACGAATATTCCCTGAATGGGTTTCCAATTTCTATAATGGATCGAAGGATGAACTATGCCATATCACATCTATAATTTAGGTTTAAATTAAGTTTCCTAAAAGAGAAAACTACCAAAAATGGTCTACAGTGACCCTCAATTATCTTTAATTACTTACTTGTCATAAATTACAGTGGCTGATGTGGCTTCTCAATAATTATATAACAGAAAAAAGCATCGCGTTTCAAGTTTTAACGTCAAGTAGCAAATGTGAATACCACGAAGTTTAATTGACGATCGACACTAGTATTACGTAAAAAAGGGATGTAACAGATGAGACTTCTGCAGTTATGAGTGAAGCCTTATGCGCTTTTATGCAGCATCGCGTGCGTTAATTACCTTGTCGGTGGTTAGGCAGCGCCAGGGGCGGCGGACGGCGCAGCTCCACACACATCGCCGTTTCGGTATCAACTCTCTCGAACTTATCTTTACTACTGTTTACCGAAGTTGGTTTAAGAAAAAGGTATCTGGCTGTGTTTTCAACTGACCAATCAGTGTCTCAATGTTAACCTTAAGCTCCGCCTACAAAAATGGTGTCGATCCAATGAGAAACGTTATATTTTTCGTGGTGGGGCAATGTTTTTAATGTTTGCTACGTAACAGAGACGCGTATAGTCTCACGCTAAAACTTGCAGCCGGTGTGGCCCTTTTAAGTGTTATCGTGAGATCTATACCGTTCTTCTGGAGAGCTCTATCTTTTAACATGGGCTGGGGGATGGACCTGTCGGTGGTCGGCCGATGATGTGGGTGTCCCATTGTCCCGCTCTTATCGTAGGGCCTTCTAGCCTACACGGTTCTGCCTTCGGTTTCTGTTCTCGTTTCTCCCCTCGGAACTGCGTCTTTTTCACGGTGGGAGGGTATGACATGCATTTAGGCGTTCTTGTGTTAGCCTGTGGTATTCCATTTGCTCACTCGTTGATGGTATTACTTTGGTTAATTTAATGTCAGGATTTACAATGCTATAGGCACAGGTTTCGTGCATGGTGCGCTGTTACCGCCTAAACGTGCACCACTTTCAGAAGGTACAGGCACTAGCACCCCCCGATATCGCACCTCGTATGGAATTTTGGCAGTAGTTCATATACTATACTCTGAGTTGACAAAAGTCATCGGATATCTCCGAATATCGTCTCAGACCTCCTTCTGCCCGACGTAGTGCAGCAACTCGATGTGGCATGGACTCAACAAGTCGTTGAAAGTCCCCTGCAGCCATGCTGTCTATTTAGCCGTCTATAATTGCGGAAGTGTTGCCGGTGCAGGATTTTGCGAACCAACTGACCTCTCGATTATATCCCATAAATTTTCGATGGGATTCCTGTCGGATGATTTGGGTGACCAAATCATCCGCCCGAACTGTCCAGAATTTTCTTCAAACCAATCGCGAATAACTGCGCCCCGGTGACAAGGTGCATTTTCATCCATAAAAATTCCATCTTTGTTTGGTAACAATGATGGCCATGAATGGCTGCAAATGGCATTCACGTAGCCAAACACAACAAATCCAGTCAATGATCGGTTCAGTTGGACCAGAGGACCCAGTGCATCCCATGTAAAGACAGCCCACACCATTATGGAACCACCACCAGTTTGCACAGAGCCTTATTGGCAACTCGGGTCCGTGTCTTCTTGGGGTCTGCGCCGCAGTCGAACCCTACCATCAGCTCTTACACACTGAAATCGGGACTTATCTGACCAAGACACGGGTTTTCAGTCTTCTAGGATAGAACGGATATGGTCACGAGCCCAGGAGAGACGCTGCAGGCGATATCGTGCTGCCATAACCCATTGAAGTCAAATTTATCTGCACTGTCCTAACGGATACGTCCCACATTGATTTCTGCTGTCATTTCACGTAGTGTAGCACTGACAACTTGCGCAAACCTTCGCTGCTCTTGGTCGTTAAGTGAAGGCCATAGGCCACTGCGTTGTCCGTGGTGAGTGGTAATGCCTGATATTTGGTTTTCTTGGCACACTCTTAACACTTTGGATCTCGGAATATTGAATTCCCTGACGACTTCCGAAATGGAATATCCGATGCGTCTAGCTGCAACTACCATTTCGCGTTCAAAGTCTGTTAACTCCCGTTGTGCGGCCATAATTCCGCCGGATATCTTCTCACATGCATCACCTGAGTACAAATGACAGCTATGACAACGCACTGCCCCTTTATACCTCGTGTACGCAATACTGCCGTCATCTGTATATGCGCATATCATTACATTCTGAACGTTGTCACCTCAGTGCAATATGTTATTCGCAGATGAGGCATCTTAACCTGTTCTGATTATTTTAACAGTCGGAATAGCCTCATGTGTGACCACTGACAACTCGTATACGATTGTTGTTACACTACTGCCCATTAAAATTGCTACACCACTAAGTTGACGTGCTACAGACGCGAAATTTAACCGACAGGAAGAAGATGCTGCGATATGCAAATGATTAGCTTTTCAGAGCAATCACACAAGGTTGGCGCCGGTGGCGACACCTACAACGTGCTGACATGAGGAAAGTTTCCAACCGATTTCTCATACACAAACAGCAGTTGACCGGCGTTGCTTGGTGAAACGTTGTTGTGATGCCTCGTGTAAGGAGGAGAAATGAGTACCATCACGATTCCGACTTTGAAAATGGTCGGATTATAGCCTATCGCGATTGCGGTTTATCGTATCGCGACATTGCTGCTCGCGTTGGTCGAGATCCAATGACTGTTAGCAGAATATGGAACCGGTGGGTTCAGGAGGGTGATATGGAACGCCGTGCTGGATCATAACGGCGTCGTATCACTAGCAGTCGAGATGACAGGCATCTTATCCGCAGGGCTGTAACGGTTTGTGCAGCCACGTCTCAATCCCTGAGTCAACAGATTGGGACGTCTGCAAGACAACAACCATCTGCACGAACAGTTCGACGACGTATGCAGCAGCTTGGACTATCAGCTCGGAGACCATGGCTGCGGTTACCCTTGACGCTGCACCACAGACAGGAGCGCCTGCGATGGTGTACTCAACGACGAACCTGGTTGCACGAATGGCAAAACGTCATTTTTTTCGGATGAATCCCGGTTCTGTTTACAGCATCATGATGGTCGCATCCGTGTTTGGCGACATCACGGTGAACGCACATTGGAAGCATGCATTCGTCATCGCCATTCTGGCGTATCACCCTGCGTGATGGTATGGGGTGCCATTGGTTACACGTCTCGGTCACCTCTTGTTCGCATTGACGGCACTTTGAACAGTGGACGTTACATTTCAGATGTGTTACGACCCGGGGCTCTACCCTTCATTCGATCCCTGCGAAACCCTACATTTCAACAGAATAATGCACGACCGCATGTTGCAGGTCGTGTACGGGACTTTATGGATACAGAAAATGTTCGACTGCTGCCCTGGCCAGCACATTCTCCAGATCTCTCACCAACTGAAAACGTCTGGTAAATGGTGGCCGAGCAACTGGCTCGTCACAATACGCCAGTCACTACTCTTGATGAACTGTGGTATCGTGTTGAAGCTGCATGGGCAGCTGTACCTGTACACGCCATCCAAGCTCTGTTTGAATCAATGCCCAGGCGCATCAAGGGCGTTATTACGGCTAGAGGTGGTTGTTCTGGGTACTGATTTCTCAGGATCTATGCACCCAAATTGCGTGAATATGTAATTACATGTCAGTTCTAGTATAATATATTTGTCCAATGAATACCCGTTTATCATCTGCATTTCTTCTTGGTGTAGCAATTTTAATGGCCAGTACTGTATATTTCACCAATAGAGGTTTACCGGGGACATTTTGGCTGACATGAATAAATGTTATAAGTGCATTACTGCTGCAGCTTACCGCCAGTTTCAGCAAACCACACTAACGAAGCTTCTGACACAGTACCGCTTCTTATGCACAGCAACCTCTGGTCCCAGCAAAATATGCGCTCAGTGTTAATGTCCCAGCTGAGCTAACTGTTGCCCTTAGCGAACATCGGGTAGGTCTGGCAGGACCGTTCGTGTGTAGCCAACGTGTTCGCCTTGTTTAACAGCCGTTGATATTTTTCTTCGTAGCGTGTCAAAAATATGGTATACGTCACTCCAGTTACCGCCATCTGAACTATATGCACGAATCAGTAATTAATTTCATGAAATTAAACAAAATCCTGTCATTGTAACTCATAAGTGATATATTAAGATGCATAAATTACAAAAGATAAAACGGTGCTCTATGCATGGCATATCAATCTTCAGAGTTTATTAGTGAAGCCCTGATGCATAAGGTATTAGAAAAATTCTTCGAAGTACATCATTTGACCAATCTGAGGACAGTACCTGTCGCTAAAGCACTACAAAGTGAAAATCTGGAAATCAATGTAACTTTCCTACGAAGGAGTTCATTTAGCTGTTTTCGATCGAGACGTCTCGTGCTGTAGCGTTGCCAATCTCCATTGAAGTTACATGTTATTCACACTGCACAGCTGTCAATATATGTCGCATAAAATTATAGTTTCGAATTATAAACAATATCATTAACATTTTATAGGTTGCAGTTAATTATCTCGTGCGGAAGACTGACAGTTCAACGTAGCGGGGCACTGAACTCGTATTCGTGTTGGGCATACTCCAGATCCAAGGCTCGGACATAGTGGTTTATGCTGTAAGTGGTTTTCTTCCATCACCTGGCTCAGACACAGTGGTTTATGTTTTAAGTAGTTTATAAATCACCTATGCTGACTTTTGGGGCAGTTTCTTTAACACTGTCATTACAAATTTCCTTGGCCTTCTTTTCCTACCTGAGCTAGTGTTCCCCATATCCAAATACCATAATGTTGAAAGGACGTAAATTGTCAACCTACTCACCAATCGTTCTTCTTTTTTCACCGGTTTAGCTTTGAAATTCGATTCTCTCTCTCTCTCTCTCTCTCTCTCTCTCTCTCTCTCTCTCTCTCCCTTCCTCTCTCCCTCCCTCCCTCTCTCTTTCTCTGTACATCTACGTATCTGTTGATCTGTTGGTCGTTCGTCTCATTTTAGGGATCCACACGTAGTCTATTTCTGAGCCGGTGGTAACATACGCCCATATCCAGGACTGCAAGTGCACTGCACCACCGGTTGTTGGTCCGGAGCGTGAATTCTAATCAAATCTGTCGCCTTCAGTCTCCAGTCTAGCGCGCTGTGTATTGCTCTAAATGAACAGGACAGCTTTGGTAATAAACTATTCATCAGGTTACCTTCCATTCGGAAAGTAGATGAACTCAGCGACTGTACGTGACTTATAAATTATAGAGTTCAGCAATCAGTCGTCCTTTTTAGATTTTAGTATGCAAATCGAGATTTTGGCTAGTAGCTAGCCATTCTCAATGCGCTATTTTTTATTCTCAATGCATGTAAGTCCCTGTTGTTCGTGCGTCAGTCACAGTTCTTTGAATACTCAATTCAACTGCAAACCTAAGCGAGGTCAAAGTACATGCATTTGAAAGTGATTAGCTATAACTCTTCCCAGTGTTCGTGGAGTCTATCAGCGATAGTAAACTGATACACTTTTTACCTCCTGGACTCCCCATGATTGCATTTTATTTGAAGGAGTGAAGAGGGACGGAAGAGTAGTTGTTTTGTGTGGATGAGAGTATGTCTGTCTGAAATATACTCGGTATGAAGAGGAGACGCCAGCGATCTGTTTGTGCTGCTACCGAACAGTCTTAAAATAAACATTCCAGAGGATGTCGGAAATGTAAACTCCTGAGACTGGAACTGCTGCGAGGCGAAATAAAAATAGTCCATCGTGTTCAACTTTCTCTCGTTCTAGTCCAGACCATTACGGGACGTGTAACCAAATACGTTTCAACAAATTATTTTTTTGATGAGTGTGGTAGTAGATTACGAGCTACATTTACGTTAATATGCTGTAGCGACATGCACTATAAAGATGAAAGCATAGCGCTAAGTAATCAGAGTTCAAGCTCTAGGTCTTGCCTAGATATCTGTCGGTAAGGGCATTGCCCTCGAAAGCAAGTTCCGGTACGGCACACAGTTTTAATCTGCCAGGAAGTTTCAAACCAGCGCACACTCCACTGCAGAGTGGAAGAGTCATTCTGGATCGTAAAAAATACAGTGGAGTGAGGAAGAGCGTTAAGTTGAGGATGTCTCCAAATTTTAAAAGTTACTGTAGTTTATAGGCTTAATTTGACGGAAAATTCTTGTGGCTTTGCTGTCGTCAACAACCAGAAGAGGATAGAGCGTGCGACATTCGCTCAAAAAGCAAAAGATAGATGACTGCAACCTGATCGGAAGTGTGCCCTTGCGATAAGGTGTGTTGGCAATGATTTTTGACCTTTTTTTTTACTGTGAGGATAAACGTGGTTTATTTAGAATTTAAAGAGAATCCAACACTCGTATAATTTTATTGTAAACTTCATGCGACATGTTTCGAGCTGTAATTATGCATCTTCAAACTCAGCGTATTCTGCTGGCTGGAGCAGTGCTGCGATAAAGTTGCGTAAGTAAAACCACTTTAGAATAAAAAGAGCTGCAACAGCATCATTTCCTGGAACAAGGATCACTCCACGAAATGCACTTTATGAAGGTTAAATAACGTGTTTGTGATTGATTATGGGGAAACTAGTGCACTGTCTGTAACGGCTTTGACTCTGACGGATAGTTAAAATCTGACTTTACTCTTGGCTATAAAAATTGCCTGCAATTCCTTTTGCTAGTATGACACTCTGAAGCAACAGTTGCTTATTACAGTGGCTTTGCTGTTGATTTGCAAGCATCACACTTAATAGGCTCGTAGTTGTGTAATCAGGTGAGACACATTTGAAAATCTGAAACCTGATGACCGCCCTGCCCGCTACCCCCCCTCACTGAGAGACCAAGGAAGCCGGGTGAATAACTTCACTTGCATGCTTGTTTGATTATTTCGTCAGTCCCGATTCCTATGCTCTTTTCAGTCTTTTCCAACGGAGGTAATTCGCCGTCTTTAATGAATTTGAACGTGGTCATTTTGAGGAAACAGCTGTGGCTCCCCTTCAGTCAACAATCAACATAGAAAAGTGCTTAGTATCTTGAGGTGAGTTACCGGTAAATTTGCAGTTTCCTTTTGTTGTTATTTCTCTTTTCCTTCTGCTGTTTTTAGGGCTCTCAACATGGGATTGATGGGATGTTTTCTTAAACAGGTCACGACCGATTGATTCCGCACTAAATTTTCTCCATTTGGTTTTGCACTGACTCAACTAGACGCTAAACCACGCGTCTCTCTCTCTCTCTCTCTCTCTCTCTCTCTCTCTCTTGTGCAACTTGTTGCTGCCATAGACGTCAGAGAAGTTAACATTAACGCCGTTAAATTTATAGCCTTTTTTGTGAACACGTGTGCGCGTTTATTTTTGTAGAGTGCACAATAGTCGACACTAAGGTGTGTATAAAATTTGAGGACCACGTCAATATTCTCCTGGAAAGGTTTGCTGAAAAACAAAAATTCTCATACTCCTGGCATCTTGTCAGACGCATGCCTCTTCTTAGCCGCGGATTCGAACTCTGTTCCATTGAAGCATGTAGTCCGCTGAATCTGTTCCCTCAAAGAAGACTGAATCACACACATTTCCTTATCTCACTTAATATGCCCCCACTCCAACAGAAAATATGGCCAAGGTTTAACTTCCGGTCGGCTACGAAGGTCGTTAGACCCTGAGCAAAACTCTCTGATAGGAGAAGAAACGAGAAGACATCGACCGTATCGTTTTCAGTGGAATGATACTCGAATTTTCTATAACAAATTTGGAGAAACTGCGGAAAATCGAAATATGTATGACCGTAGACGGTTTTGAACCAAAGGCCTCCTAAATATTCTTTCAGTGTGCTGATTACTGAGACATTTCGCTCGATTTTCTTGCTGCAACGTAACAGGACGTTCAGAGAAGGTTACGGATACAGATCCCCGAGTATTCATCAGTTTCATAATGTCCGACTACCTTTAGTGTTCTTTTCCCCTTATTTACGACTGTCTCGGCTACAGCACAGCTACAATACAGAAATAATCGTAGAACTGCGTTGACGTTGAATTTCTCTGAATTCTCTGCAGCGGCCGGATAAAGTCGACGAACCGCTACTGGTGTGACGTAAGGATCCCTTCCACCGTGTCAAGGAGGGACCGCCGGCCTTGGCTGTCGTCATATTGCAAGTAGACCTTTGCTCCGCCGCTGCGCAAGCACTAAACACCACTTCCGTAAGAGACAATTCAGTGGCTCTAAGAATAATCCTTGCGATCCAGTAGCATATGCCACCCGTTTGTACTTACGTTGGCTGTGGAGTTGTGCCGGCCGAAGTGGCCGTGCGGTTAAAGGCGCTGCAGCCTGGAACCGCAAGACCGCTACGGTCGCAGGTTCGAATCCTGCCTCGGGCATGGATATTTGTGATGTCCTTAGGTTAGTTAGGTTTAACTAGTTCTAAAGGTTAGTTAGGTTTAACTAGTTCTAAGTTCTAGGGGACTAATGACCTCAGTAGCTGAGTGCCATAGTGCTCAGAGCCATTTTTGTGGAGTTGTGCAAAATACACCACCTATCAAAAAATGTAAAGACCCGAGTAGGGGAGGAGGAAGCGAAGTGAAACTTCACGGACTGGAAGCCTATCTGATGTCATTTCGGTGATTACCAAATCGATTCAAATTTATAAAGAACTTGGCAGTATCAGCCCATTTACCTGCATATTCTGAACCCTGTCTGCCAGGATTTGTGGACTGATTCGGTTGGGAAGTGTATAGGTCCTCTTCTGAGACAATTTAGAAAACAGCTTTTTTAACTGGTCAGCGATATCTTGGGTACTTGCACGGGAACTGAGTTGACTTCCTAGATGGTCCCACAGAGGTTTTGTCGGGGGGCAGAGCTTGCTGGCCACATGAGTGCTTCAACATCACGCATATAGTAAATAGAGGCTCGTGCCACGCGTCGATGAGCATTGTGTTACGGAAAAATGGCACCACTATCCTCTCACGTGCGAGGTAACACATGAGGACGCAGGATGCCTGTGACGTACTGTTGAGCCGTCAGAGTTCCCTCCATCACTGCTAGCCGTGACACCATGACGCCAGGAGTAACACCGCCGTGCCTCGCCAAAACAGTGGAACAATGGGACCTCTCCCGAAGTTGCCGCCACACTCGCCGACGGTGGTTATTCGGTGTGGTTCAGAGCCACGATTCCTCGCTGAACATGCTGCGACGCCGTTCGTCAGCCTCCGTACTGTAGCCAGGCCACAGTCTCACTCTACAGTATTTACCCCCCCCCCCCCCCACACACACACACACTCACTTTCCTCCATTACCGAACTGATCACACCCGATGCTTCAGGAAGTACCCTATCAGCTGACCCCTTCTTTTTATTGAGGTTGCGCTATAAATTTTTCTCTTCTCGATTCGATTCAGTACCTATTAATTAGTTGTCCGATCTGTCCACCTCGTTATCTTCATCATTCTTATGTAGTACGAAATTTTAAAAGTTCCTGGTCCCTTCTTGCGTGTAGTTCTTATCATCCATGTTTCTGTTCTCTACATAGATACACATCAGTCAACTACTTTAGGAAATTTTTTACTAACACTTAAATTTACCTCATAAGTTAAAATATTTCTCTTTGTCAGTAATTGCCAGTTTGTGTTTGATATGCGCTCCTTTGCTCTCCAAATAGCAAAACTAAGCTACCACTTTTCGTGTCGCATTTCACAGTTCAATTCCATCAGCATCTCCTCATTTAGTTACACTACAGACCATTACCCTTATTTTATTTTTGTTGATATTCTTCTTATAACATCTTTTCAAAGCACTGTCAATTCCATTCAGCTGATATTCCAAGTACTTTGCCGACCTTGCTAGAATTACAATGCAATCAGCGAAGCTCCAGGTTTTCATTTCTTCTTCCTGAACTTCCATTTCCTTTCCAGATCTCTCCTTAGTTTCCTGTACGGCTTGTTATGTGTACAGATTGAATAAATCGGGGAATAGGCGTCAACTCTGTCTCACTACTATTTCCCTTTAATGGCCTTCGATTCTTAAAACTGTAGTCTCATTTCTTTACAAGTTGTAGATAATCTTCCGCCCCCTGTATTGTATCCTGAGAGACATGTAATCGTTTCCTCAGTTTGGCGGCTGCAGAGGCATACACCGTAATGCTGTTGTAAACTGTGTTCTTACAGAGATGAACTGCTGCGGCAACCAATACTTCAAGTTGTTGCATAGCGGTTGTCATTGGCATTTTACCGACAGAACACGTACAATATACACAGGCAGCGTTTAGAATCTACATATAGCGCTGACGATGTTTCGGTTGAACCCTTCAGGTCCCTACAATATGAAAAAAAAATTTAAATTTTTTCACAAAATTATTTTTTTTATCATAGGAAGCAACGAACACAAGAAGAAAATGGCAAAAAGTAAACAACTGTTTTGAGCACGCCGTTTCACTTTGGAGCCGTTGGGATATACAGTTTTCAGCTACCCATCATTTCATGCGATACATTTGAAAGTAATTTAATATTTTTGCTAGACGCAATCACACTTTTCGAAACTTCCAAGAACTCGTAATACCTAAATCATATTATAGTTCTAAATAACACGCAAAAATTAGTATAAAATTTAATAAATGTATATAAAAATACATACTGCCTCACTGCTTTCACTTCGAAACCACTCATAAAAGTAGCACAAATTCAAATTTACGTTACCATATGCATAGATGTTCACTGCCGAAAAAAATTAGTACACATGGAAATACGACGTCGATTTTTATCCGATGACGGCATGTGCCACTTGCTGAATAGCAGATGTAATGATAATGGATTCTACGACGTCCGCCAACATAGCGTAGTGCCATAGCTACCAGAGCGCCATCTGTGTGTACCTTTAATAGAGAATGCTCATATCGAGAAGGCTCAGTGTGGTGCAACCATGCCATGCAGACGCAATCGTGTTTCCACAGCCAACTGAGCGAGTCTGAAGCGGAGCAAATTGTGGTCTTCAGATTGGCAGGATGATCGTTTCGGAGAATTGTCTCACAAGTTGGACGTTCTGCGTCAGATGTGCATCGACGCTGGTATCAGTGGTAACATGAACATTCTCACACTTGCATACGAATTTTGGATGTCCACGCAGCATAGACACCCGCCATAATCGTCGTATTGTAAGGGCAACAGCGGCAGGTTGTACAGACAGCACAGCACAGATAAGAGGACTTGTGAGCCCAGACGTATTAACACGACCTGTAGCGAACCAATTATCAGCAGTGGGATTACGAGCATTCACACCTCTAGCCCGTCTTCCAATCACGCCACAGCATCGACGTGCACGGCTCAACTGGTGCCGTCAAAGTATCACTTGGAAGACGAAATGACGCGCCGTGGTCTTCAGCGATGAAAGCAGTCATGCTCGTTTGCGTGTACGACGTAGACCAGGTGGGGGCTGTCCCGTAGATTGACACACTGGCCCCACCCCAGGCCGTATGATCTCGGGTGCGATAAGCTTCAATTTCCGTTCACCTATGGTGTTTGTGGAGGGGACGCTAGCCAACGCTCGGTACATGCAGAATTTTGTAAGAGCCGCTCTTTTGCCTTTCTTGCAACAGGAATCTGATATGTTGTCCAACAGGCGCCCACACACTTCCCGTGAAACTTAACGTGCTCTGTGAGACGTGCAGCAACTTCCCTGGCCAGCACGATCGCCGCACTTGTCTCCAAGGGAGCATGTGTGGGATATGATGGGACGAGAAGTGACTCGTGCGACTCGTTAACCAACAACTCTTACAGAACAACGTGAACAGGTCGAGCAGGCATGGAGTAAGGTATCCCAGGACAGTATTCGCCTTCTGTGCGATCGCCTGCATTACCGCCCGTGGAGGCTGCACTACATACTAATATGGGTGTTTCAGCATTGGTCGATACCTGGTATCAGAATTCCTTGTGCTATTGATCTGTAAATGTAACCATTTCATGTACACCATATGCACTGCTGCAAAAATAAATCATGAGTGAATTGTAAACGTCTAAAAGGTTGTACTAATTCTTTTCTGGCAGTGTACTTACTTTCACCGTCACTATATATAAAAAAAGGATTTGTCACAACCTTCTGCGATCACGTAGCACAATCTCCGGGCCAACTGTTGCTTTGAAAACTGTAGGTGACTGCTGCGATGCTCTACATTCGTAGAAGTACCTCAGTGTACCACTAGATGTCCCTGTCTTGCAGCAGCATCGGCAGTGTCAAACGAAAGTCACAGGTACTTCAAAACAAAATTAATAAAAATATGGTTTGAAGCAGAAAGCACTTGTGCTCTAAGGATTAATATAGCGTTCTACCTGGCACGAAGAACATTGTAAGTTACTAACTGTTACTGTTACTGTTGACGTCTGCTGAGTCATGGTAAATTAAGTTTGGTCGCAGACTGTCTCTAGAAGCCTCTGAGTTAGCGAGAGTGTGCCCTATCATTAGAACACGCTTGTGTGACATGTAAACTAGTGGTCTCCAAGGGAGACGTCATTACTCGTAATTGTGTCACTTCTCTTGTTACTGATTTCTGGAATGAAGTTCTGCTCTAATTGCAATTCCATTATCACATGACACGCATATGGCCACGTAGCCTGCAATTTGCGAGAGGTTATGCAAGTGTCTTAGTTACTTAATGTAGAGTGTTTCTTGAAAGGAAGTAATTCTGTAATTACAACTGCAGGTGATTTATCCTTAGTTGTATAAGTGCATTCAGTTTTATAGAAAGTAAGGTGATCTAAGTATTATTCTATGTATAAATCATCAAGTAGGACTGCTGTTAGCCGGCCGCGGTGGTCTCGCGGTTCTAGGCGCGCAGTCCGGAACCGTGCGACTGCTACGGTCGCAGGTTCGAATCCTGCCTCGGGCATGGATGTGTGTGATGTCCTTAGGTTAGTTAGGTTTAAGTAGTTCTAAGTTCTAGGGGACTGATGACCACAGCAGTTGAGTCCCATAGTGCTCAGAGCCATTTGAACCATTGGACTGCTGTTGTTCCGAAATCCTGGTAACTGAAAACTTAAATTGTGTAACATATTATTTTAACGGGTTCAACTTAATACAGTCAATCTTTCACAGAAATTGCTATTAAGAACTGAGGAATCTAATGCAGTTTGGGAGGTCTAAGTCTAAAATTCCCATACGACCTTTCTGATATAGGTCCAACGATATTGATAATACTCTGTCTTCTAACTGGAATACGCTTCGTGGCTGGACTTTTAAAATAATAGTACAAACTTTTTTGTTGCTTGTTTAAATCCCATAATATTAATTCGACATTGTGTAACTGTAGTGATTTCTCCACAACACGCCGTAGTTTCGGATGACAAGCAATGCTATGTACTTTCACAGAAATTGGCCTTTTTTTCTCTTTCATTCGTGTGCATTACGCGAGCAGGTGCGCTATCATAGAGTAAAACTCTTAAATCGGTGTGAGGTATATCATAACTCCTGTATTTGCCATACGGATTAGGGACACCCGTGTAAAGCCTAATCTGGGTTGATATGTTGACCCTGTTCTCTTTGGAGTTCGATGTGGTAGTCTTTTACTTGATATTACTGTATTCCTGTAGGCATGTAAGAACATTCTGCAAGTATGCTCTAGTGTTTCGTGTGTGCCCTATTTGTTCTGTCTTTGACCAGGCCTGTTAATCCTAGTCTGTTGTTCGCATTGCTGGTTGTGACGTCTCTGTGCAGTGCACATAATGGAGTTGCTTTCATCATAATTTCTAAATTTTTTACTGTTCTGGCAGGCATTAAATTTTATTCGCAATAGCTATCCAGTAGGCCTGTCATCGAGTATAGATTTAACCGGTTGGGTCATTTGTGATGAGACGGGGAGTTCTGTCAATTTGCTATAGAGGTTTGAGTGCCATACTCTGTGGAAAGCCCGCTGAATATCTAAGCGCTGGACTGAGGCACAATCACGGTTTGACTGTTCAGAGTTAGTTTATCCCTGTCTGGGAATAATATTCAGCGATGCAATATATCAAAGTACATGAAAACAGAAATCAAGTAATATATTTTCATCCACACTAATAGACGCAGGGGGGCTGAAAAAAACAACGATCAACCTGGTTTTCATAATCCTCTTATCTACTAAAGTAAAAAAAAAACACCAATTATTAATAGAACTATGTTTGCTTTTGTCTCTAAGATAGCAACTCTCGATGACACGAATAGAGTGCTCTAGAAATTTACTAGATCTTACTTACTGGGAAATTCACCGCAGAAAATTTGCTGTTATCAAAGAAACAGAAGAAGCAGCACTCCGTGCAAAGCGGATCAAATCCCTTTTCAGCCATCCACTTGTAGATTTTTGGTGAATTGCTTAAATCTCTTAGGTCGAATGCTAGGGTTGTTCCTTTGAAGGGGCACGGCCATTTTTGTCTTCATCCGTCCCCGGTTCGAGCTTGTGCTACTGTTAAATCGTAATCTTCCTTCCTTCTTAATAGTATTGTGAAAATTATTCCTCTCATGTCACATTAAAATCCTATCAGTGGCATTGCGGGAATACCATAGCTGATTATTTACAATCGCTGCTAATGTGATCTTACACTAAGAACAAGGAATTGTAGAATTTCCACAATTCAAATATACACTCCCTGATGGAAACAAAGTGAGCCATCTAGTAGGGAAGTAGTACACTAAAGGAAACTTCACCAGTTGCGACACTCTCTGATGTTATTTCAGTGATTACAAAACCAAGTCAGGTTTATAACGAATTCGGGAATACGAGTCCTCTTATCAGTATTATGTAGAATTCCCTCAATCACTACCAGCCGGGACCTGAAGTCATACCCCATGGCTCCCCACGCCAGGAGTAACACTGCTGTGCTTAAACACTGAAGTGTGGGTACTCTTCCAGGTCGCCACCATACTAGCCGACAGTGGTCATTCGGGGTAGTACAGAACCGCGATTCATCGTTGAACGCGGTGGACACGATTCGTCAGTTGTCCATGCTTCCCCGTCACGGCGTTTGTGTTGTGGTGTTAATGGCAGGGTACGTATGTGACGGTAATTTCCTAGTCCGGCTGCCACTAGTCTTCAACCAATGTAGCGGGATGACACAGAATTTTACAGAGATTCCATTACTTGTTTTCGCTTTTCAGGTGCAGATGTGAAAGTTTTGCGGTGTTCTGGGTGCATAATGAGATCTTCCCTTGTGGTGGTCAGGCTTGTTCGACCGGAACCTTGATGATCAGGAAAGTTCCCACGCAGTCCAACATCGGACCACTGTCACATCCGAACGCCCCTTAAATCTGGATATCTCTCGATTCGACCAGTCGGCTAGTTGGAGACTCACAATGAGGTCCCTTTCAAACGCTGTGAGATGCTGATACCACGGTCTCATACGAGTACGCGGAATATCCGTGTCCTTCACAGTGGTCACTCAACAGCTGGCGCTGTTCACGGTACTGCCCTACCAGGGCCGGTAACAACACTGAATTAGAACAACCTAATGCACTCTGGTGAATATTCCAGCCGTCACAGAGAATTGCAACTAGTGTATGGGTGTAAAAATTTTCATTGACGTCCAACTAGGTATTGTAGATGCTGCATCTTTTGTTTTGTCAGGCGGTGTATGAACATTAAGTTTCAGCGACAGTATCCAGAAAAAGTAGACTGTTGTGTGTACTCTGAGCTCAAACGCATTTAAAATGGGAAATTTCTGAAGTTTCTACTACAGTGTCATTTGTTCTCCGACGTCATTACGCCTGTTGGTAGTGACTCTTCTTGCCACTTCTAAAGCTGGTTTACACAATTGGTCCTTTATGTGTACGCTGTTTGAGTTGCTTGATGTACGCCATAGTTGACTGATTCTGACAGCTGTAAAGACGTGTGAGGGAGTAGTTATACTGGGTGAATCACCTAAAACTTGCTCTGCAAATATTGCTAAAATGTAAAGTGCTGTTGATGTGCTGTTTTCAGAGAATGGATTGGTAGTCAGGGGCTCGTATTGTTAGCCAATCAACAGATTGCAATAATAGAAAGTGTATTTTTTTGTGCAAACATACACTTCTTTAAACGCATCAATGCCTATTGGCATTAACAGACTAAAAGTTGGTTAAATTAGAATATTAGCGGCGTTTGTTGCAGGATTCTAATGCGGGTCGTTTACGAGATATCGTATTTTGAAAGACTCCCACACCGACACTTGTACAATACTTGTGGTAGCGCACACTACAGAACAACACAAGCGCATACACTAATTATGTGGATTCTGACCGGTAACAAGACAATTGACCATCACAAGTTATGTTCAAAATGATCACCGATAGCGGCAATACACGCTTCCAATCTGGTATGGAACGACTGTTGCACACATGCTAGCATTTCAGCGGTGATGTCTGAGCAGGCTGCAGTAATACGACATTGCATATTGTCGGCTGTAGTTCGTATGTTCTTGTAGACAGCGTCTTTCAGCTTTCCCCACAGAAAAAATCTACAGGTTTCAAATCCGGTAAACGGGCCGGCCTAGATACAGGTCGTCTGTGTCCGGTTCAACGATTTGGAAACAATTCGTGAAGATATCCTGTAGTACTTCGTGCACTATGGGCTGGGCAGTCATCGTGTTGGTACCACACGTCTCTCCTAGTCTGCAGGGGTACTTCCGTGGAAGATGGTATGCCAGGAGGATGCTATACTTGTGAGCGTTCAGTGTTCCGTCTATAAAAAACGGGTCAATGAGATGGTGGTTCACTACCCACACCACACGTGTGCCCTCGACGGACGGTGACGTTCCACATAACGAAGCCAACGGGGATTTTCAGCAGACCAATAGTGAATGTTTTGGTGATTTACGTGGTCATGACTGGTAAATGTGGCCTCATCACTAAACAAGATACGTAATTTATCTGGACCAGCTCGTCTTAATGTCCACGGACAGAAGTTAACACGATTCTCCCATCGTTTACACGCAGCTCGTAATGAAGAAAGATGTGATACGGATGGAAGCTATGTCGATGTAGAATGCTTAGGGCACTTGCCCGACTCATGCCACTTCCTCGTGCTCCCGAGCTAAAGTGCGGATTAACTGCAACAGCAGGAAGAACATTAATTTCCCTCTCTTCTGTCGTCACTGACTTCCTTCTGTTACGTTGGCTAGGTGTTACACTACCACTTTCACGTAACTGGTTGAAGAGGTTGACAATTAACTGTCGATGTGGTTGACGTCTGTTGCAATATCTTGCCGCAAACACCGTACAAGAAACAGCTGCATTCTTCCTACACTCTCTATACACCATGAGCGTGTTGACTTTTTCTGCATTGGTAAATACTATCGTCCATCCACGACCTACTGCTTGGGCTGTCTCGCGCTAACAGACTAGCAAGTCGCAGTGCACTCAAGGAACAGAAAAGCACAGTGTAAGCAAATATAATATCTTACCAAACAACTACGCAGTTTGAATGGCCCAACAAGTGTCGGCTTGGGAACTTTTCAAAACGATCTCTCTTAAACGACCCGCAGTAGAATCTTGCAACAAACACTACTGATATTCTAACTTACCCTACTTTTATTTTGTTGAAGTCAACAGGCATTGTTACATTTTAAAAAGTGCATGTTTGCACAAAAAATACACTTTCTATGTGTTACTACAATCGATTGATTGGCTAATAATGCTAGCCCCTGACTACCAATCCATTCTCTGAAAACCGCACACCATTAGTACTTCCATTTCCCCAATACTTGCGGTGCAAGTTTTAGGTGATTCACCCTGTATAATTCTCAATTCAGTATGGTAAAATACATATGACCATCACAGATAAATATCCTACACATATATTATTACTAAATACACTGAACGCCCAAAATCCACCTAAGAAGAATGGATCATGGAGAAATAGTTCTAATGAATGTTCACGAAGTTTTTGTCTTTTGTTTAACACTTTGCTCGACAGTAACGGGCATAGCCAATATAGTTATGGATATGTGTAAATTTATATGACTTTTCCTGCCATGCCTGTCCATTTTTGTTAGTTATGGAATATCACGTGTTCAAACTGAGAGGTAGGAAGCAACTGGATATGGATAGCAATGTATGCTATGTGTGAAGGGTGGAGGAACCAAATGAAATAACAGAATATACCAATAAATCCAAGACAGTTTTATACTTCGACACTGAAAGTTTGGGACATTTCGGATATCTGTCATTTCTGTTCATGGGAAGGTGCTAGTCGAGGAAGTTTGTCTTTACCTATCCCCGAACAAATCATCTAGCGAGGTGATCCAGTACGACACTGGGTCCGCATTCGGAAGGGCTGGGTTCAAAAATGGTTCAAATGCCTCTAAGCACTATGGGACTTAACATCTGAGGTCATTAGTCCCCTAGATTTAGAACTACTTAAACCTAACTAACCTAAGGACATCACACACATCCATGTCCAAGGCAGGATTCGAACCTGCGACCGTAGTAGCAGTGCGGTTCCGGACTGTAGCGCCTAGAACCGCTCGTCCACCGTCGCCGGCGGCTGGGTTCAAATTCTCGTTTGGCAGTGTAGATTAATTTTGACGAATACCGGATGGTTCGTTTGAAAAAGCTACGAGCGAACTCGTGCACCATCTTTGTGCAATCGATAACATGGAATATTTCGTCTGTTTTGCACGACATTTTCTGAACCGTCAAGTGAGATGGTTTTGATGACTGCATGAGCAGTAAAATAACGGGTTTGTGTTGTTACAGATGAGTATGGAATTAATAGAAGACAGACAATAAAATACGGTGCGGGCACATACGCTCCTTTTCTGTAATTGATCTACAGCATACGAGCGATGTGGCGTTGACACAAGCAAATAAAAATACTTGTTCTTAACTCAGCAGTCAAAGTTACTCCTTTTACTTTGTAACGAGCGCAGAAAGCAGTGATGCGCTCAGCAGCACCTTTCACCAACATGCTTGTCAAAGAACAGTCCCTTCGTCATGCATTATACTCCTTCTCTGCGAGGGATGGAAGGCATGGCAGGACTTGGAAGCGCAGGGGATGAGGAGGAAACGCGACTGGTACGGGAAACGGGCTGGACCGTTAGCAGGCGCACGCGGCGAATTGGTTTAACGGAATCGCCAGGCGCAGCACCGGCTGTGCATCTACTCGTATCAATAAGACACGGTGCGCGACGGTTTCTGCGCGCAACGAAGTCCGTAACCGCGCGCCAGATGCTGGGTCAGACGCTCTCTTTAATATACTCTCCGTTTGCTTCAATTATTCCGGTTCAAATAAGAGAACGTTCACCAGCTGTACACGTAACGTTCGGTGACATGCTTCAAGCAATATTTTTTTCTCGCGAACACGACAGTAGCTCGGTAATTTAAATGTGTAAAATTGCCTCCGTAGCAGTGCAGTAAATATATCTGATAGCCACATGGAGGAATCAGAATCGATCCCTTCAACTACTGTGGAATATTTCCTTATTAGAAAGCTTGGAAAGGAGGAACTGAGGAGCTGCATGAAAGAGAAGTTGCAGCTGAGATTTCGAAAGCCTGTCTTAGCATCTATGTGAGTAGTGTATTGAACATTTGGCCGTTCAGTATCACTTCTTATGGTACATTCGGATGAAATATCTCTTGAACAATGCAAGCTCCTGCATCCAACGTCGGTCAGAGGGACGGGGAACGGGGAGTAGGATTTTTACTGGTCCTATAGCTGCCTTCACTCCCTAACAATGTTTGGTATATGCGAGAGAAGACAAAGCGCACAGTTACGTTGTAGATATTTATTTAACTAGCTGCATGTGTTAGTTCTGGAATCTGAGGGAGACGAGGATCAATCATAAAGTATATCTTTTCCTTTTAGCCGTGAAATTACATTATCACTACATCCATTTCTTGAAGCAATGGTTCCGTTTGAATGAAGTTATAATGAAATACTACAGCAGTTTTAAGCTACAAATGAGCGTAATGACAGAAGAATACACCTATGGACGTATGCCTTGGATTTGTGTAGCTTCCTGTAGCTCCACAGCGGATGCAGATGATCATAGAGGTCCTAGATGTCATCTTGGTAGATAGTGTACTACGCTACTTCTACCTGTTGTCGCTGGTAGTCAACGTACGTCGTCGATAAGACAGACCGGACAAGAATCATGTACCACTCTGTTCAGTTGGAGACAAATCTTTCTGCTGTAGTGGAAACGTCAACACAGTACGCTGTAGAATTATCTGTGTGTACTGAATGCGCTGTTTTATGTACTCTCAAGGAGCAATCGAGGTATACATTCATTTTACAGGTCATGGCTCCCACCACCACGATGTTCACAATTTGTCTTGTATGTCTCTGCCCTACGTGTGTACAGAGTTGCCACTGTACTCAGAGGTGCTGCATTCACGACATTCAAAAAGGCATAAAACAGCCCTTGCTGTCTATTCATCCAGAACTGTTGCAACATAAAATTAGTTATTGTTGTCGGTAAAAGAAAACAATTTGTGAAAATAAATAATCATCCGCATTGCAGTGCCAGTCACAATGACAGTGGAGATATTCTGAAACTGACAACAGTAGCACGTAGTTCCCGCAGATCCCAAAGAAATGTAAAAGTTTAGAATTTAGAGTTTATTACATCGTTTTGCGAGACCAAAATGTCATTTTTACGAGAGTTCTGTGACAGAAACTGAATGCACTACGGTTTTTTTCCCTTAGCAACCATTTGTTTTCCGGAAGATACGAGTATATGGTTTTGAGACTAATCAGGTTACGTCATCTAGGCAGATGACATTGTAGTGGTAAATTCTGTAATACACGAGGATGTATTTCTGTAAATGTAACGATGATTCTTCGCAAATCAAATAGAAACTGTTTCAGACATATATATAGTAATACAGAGAAACAATCTCTGTCGCAGAAAACTGATTTGCGTCCATCAACTTTTCTGGATATAATATTTGTGATATGCATGAGACTCTCAGCAGTTTTCTGGAATATTATCGTACTATTATATGATCAATCCAACGTTAACATACGGAGTGCTGACATCTGATAAATACGGTTCTGGCATCAAACACTTTTCCAGCTTCTTTGTTCACTATTTCATTGCCGGATGACAGTCATAGAGTAACGAAGTCCTGTTTCACTACCTTTCGAAAGCAAAATCAACCAAGCAACTTTCCATATCTGTAAGTAATTTCACAACAGAGTATTAATTCCGTGAGACGATTATTTTGTGGGTATCCCGTATTAGCTTGTTTACGACAGTCGCTGACGCAGTCATGTTAAGTGCTTTTAACTACACTGTCGAAGAAAACGAGTAGGGCGCTCTGATAGTAATGAAGGCTGACAACGTTTTATCTAAGAAGACTTTACCACCGTCGTTATGTTCGACTGATAATTAAGTGTATCTGTTTGTTAATGGTATGTGCAGCTGACAGCCCGTGATATAGTGTATGCCCCTCTGTTTTCTTAAATTATGGTTGTCGTTTTACAGCTGTTTCATTCACTCATTCAGCTAATTAGCAACGTGCGCTTCTCTCACTGTTGGCTCATTCAGCTAATTAGCAGCGTACGCTTCTCTCTCACTGTACACCAAAGATCTGTTTCTAATGATTTTGAAAGAATTTTGTGATAACGAAGAACGTTCTCTTTGCGCGTCGCCTTTAGTCCTCGTCAACACTGACATTTGTAGACGGAAGCCAATGAGCTGTGATGTTACTACGAGGCCGTGCTGAAAAGTAATGCCTCTGAATTTTTTATGTGAAAACTCTTAAAGCTTTTTAAGTAAGACATAAAGTATTAACATTCTGCAGTTTTATTCCTCATGTCTACGTATTTATCTATCCACTTAGTCACCAAACCGAGCCGGACGGGGTGGCCGAGCGGTTCTAGGCGCTACAGTCTGGAACCGCGCGACGCCTACGGTCGCAGGTTCGAATCCTGCCTCGGGCATGGCTGTGTGTGATGTCCTTAGGTTAGTTAGGTTTAAGTAGTTCTAAGTTCTAGGGGACTTATGACCTTAGAAGTTAAGTCCCATAGTGCTCAGAGCCATTTTGAACCAAAGCGACGAACACGTTTCTCCAAACGAGAGAATGAAGAAACCGGTTTTGTTGTTACCGTCACTGTCAAATGTTTGACTGTTGATGGAGCCACATCACGTCTGATAGCACCGTGTCATAACTATCAAAGTGAATTCCTCGAAGGTGTTCTTTAAATTCTGAAAACAAATGAAAATCGGATGGGGCCAAGTTGGGATTGTATGGAGGATGATGGATGGCGGAGAACCCAAGGCGTCGGATTGTTGCAGATATCGCAGCGCTCGTGTGTGGTCCGGTGTTGTCATGCTGAAGGAGAGGGTACTCCACGTGTGGACCTTTTCTGCGGCTAGAAACTTAATTACAATACGCTCCTTCTCACGCACCGACATTGTTACGTTACAAATCTCCATGTTACGTACTACAATCCAGAGCCCTGTCGCGACAGAGGGCTGCAGATATGTAGACATGAAGAACAAGGCTGTAGAATTTTAATAACGTTTGTTTTACTTAAAAAGCTTTAAGGGCTTTCACATACGAAATTAATTGACTTTACTTTGCAGTACGTCCTTGTACATTTGGATGAACCATCTGATGTTATTTGTATCTATATATTTTGATGATCTGGCCGCTCTAGTTCGCAAAGTGTCACAGTTAAAGCACATCTCTAAGCTGAAAATTTTCATTTAAATTATTCATCATTGGCATTTCAACATAAACATTGTAGTTAGCAGTCTTCTTGTTTTTATTGTTTCTTTGCTAATGTAATGAGATGGCGAGGGCGACATTAAATATGTTAGCAGATTTTTATATTGTAGTAAATTAATATAGTTCAAGTAATATGTTCACTTTTCAGTGTTTGCCCATTATTTATTTATGATAAGATGACGACCTTGATTGTTGGTTGGTGATTATTACGCATTAATGAAACTTCGTAAAACTGATCAAGAAAGCATTGCTTATATATTTCTTGATTCCAGAAACGCAACTAAATTTCCAAAAATCTAGTTGTAACAAAAGATGAAGCCACGCTGAGATTCTGCGGAAGAATGTACGTCATCCACGAAAGAAATCGCTAACAAAACACTTGCTCAACAGATTATTGAGTTTTCTCATTATTCTGGCACCCTTTCCGGATTTGATAAATAGAAGAGAGAGAGAAGATCGAGAAAAGAGCATTACGGAGGTGCTCAACAAACTCCAGCAGCAGACACGACAGAAGATTCTTTGTGCATCACGGACAAGCTTAATTTAGAAATTCGAATAACGTACGCTCCAAAAAGGTCAGGCAACCTATTGCTTCCTCCTACATATGTCTTGTGAAACGATCGCGACGAAAAAATCAGAGTAATTTCATACGGAGTCTTACTGATGGTCGTTCTTACCACAGACCATTCACGAATGTAACAGGGAAGGGAGCAAATGATAGTGGTACCAAAACACATCACCAGCTGCCTTGCGATGTATACACGTATAGGGCAACGTCTACAGATAAATGGCGATGTCCATGTATCTAGGAATAGGAAGTGGTCTTCTTTCTCAGCGTCTGCTCCACTATATGACAGAATAAAATGTTGTCTATGAGATTTCGTGTCTTATTAAAGTAAAAAGATAATGTATCTTGCTTTTAGTTCTCTCCATTATGATGCGCTGACTTAATTGAAGCATCTAAAATCATTCCTATGCATTTAGGTTTCAACAAGATGCTTTTGGAAGCAGAAAAATTCGTTCGTCAAGAAAAAGCCCTCGGCTAAGATATAGACAAACTCGACGGTTCCTGTAACCTGAATGCAGCTTGATAAGTTCTTGAGAGAAGTATTACCACTTTTTTCAAACATGTTTGGTCATATGTGAATTTGGGCCCAAATCATTCGCGGTGAGATACGCTTTACTTGTTCAAACATCGTCATAAGCGTGAGTAAAATTTATCTGCATGTTTTTGAGTTGCTACGCGCTTCCAGTGAAGGAAACGAGCAAAAGTGGTCATTGTATTGTGCCTGTACACCAACAAAATGACTGAAATATCTGTTGTGTAAGACGACTAGTTGCAGTTTGTTATATTCATGTCCATGATGCTCCTGTCGTAACGATGAATTGCAACCTTCGTAACTGTATATGTGACGCTGAATGGCCTCTTATGCGAAAGTACTCAGTAGTGTTCTGTTAGCGCTGTGTATGAAACCTGAGTATTTCATCAGCATCGTGTTGTGTGTGTGTGTGTGTGTGTGTGTGTGTGTGTGTGTGTGTGTGTGTGTGTGTGTTGTTTTCTTTGGTGTGATTATCATGTGTGGTGAAATACGAAATAAAAGGTCCAGACTCATGATTCGGAGTACAAACACGTCAAGAAAGAATGCCGAAAAAGGAACTGGAATTGGACGAATCAATTGCTGTGGTAGTTTGGCAGTGGCGAGCGGTTCGGGCGTGACGTTGATGGTTCTGATTGAAGGAAACCAGCTCCAGTGTGTTAAGTGTCAAGTATCAAGTAATTTTAATCGAACTATGATGTATAATAACTCTGATGTCCAAGATCTCAGTTTATGTTCTCGAGACACTGTTATCTGATAATGAATAATAACCAAAACTACATACAGGGTGGTCGAAATAAAATCAATCCAGAAATTGCACTCCAAACACCATCCTTAATTCGTGGGACTTCAGATTTATCTGTTATGCTAAAGTGGACACTTTGATTCAGATCTTGTTTTTCAGAATTTTATGTTCTGTAGGACCTTTTCACGTAATAAACTGGGTGAATCACTTGAAAATTGTACCCCTTTTATTTCGTGAGTTGTTCAAGATAGATTCATATATATGTGTGTGCCCAGTACTTTGCAACCTCGTAGGCGCTTGGAGTGGCTTGCAGGAGATCAATCTTCGTGCAGGATGTAGGGCACAAAAGGCACTGGAGCATGTGGCTTGTGGTTTGTTCTTGTCCACAATCACAGGACGTATCTTCTGTTACGAAGCCCCATCTTTTCAGATTGTCTCTGGGTCGTCCAACTCATGATCGTAATCTGTTTAAAGATTTCCGCACCAACCAGCTCTCGTTGTGTCCAGGTGGTAGTTCTTCAGCTTCTGACGTCTGCAGGTGAGGCGTCGACTTCTTCCATAACACCAGCCTTGCCTTCTCTGGTGAAATGGTGAGCTTCTCAGATGTTCGCAGGAAGCTCTTCCGCGATCTCAGCCGTTGCTGTGGTGGATTATGTCCGTGCAGTGGATGGGCACTGTCCTGTTCCACTTTCAGTCCCTCCTTGTTGACAGCCACTGTTCTGCGTACCAATGGTGGCAAGGCTGGTGTTATGGAAGAAGTCGACGCCTCACCTGTCATCAACCTGCAGGTTGCGTTGAGAGCAATATCTACTTGTCTGGCATGAGATGACCTGTACCAGACTGGAGAAGCATATTCAGCAGTAGAAAAGCACAGTGCCGTTGCAGAACAGCGGCTTATGATAGTACTTTATTGCACACTTACTCCACTTAACTCTTATCAGACGAGCTGTTGAAACAAGTACTGTTTTTAACGATAAGATATATAATTTTTAACGGCATTTGAAAGCTCTTTAGAAGTCGAGTACAGCGATATGAATCCTGTCAGTGTTGGCGTTGACACTCTTCGCAGCAATATCCAAGAAATGAGCTAAAATTTAAAGTCAAGGCTGCGGTAATCGGCTATTGCGGTGTAAACACCACCAGGCCCTGCCGTTACAGGCAGCAACGAGGGAGGGGTACGCTACCAAGAGTGACCTCAATTCCTCTCGGTCCTACTTTACAAGACAAGTATAGGTCAGCTACTATTGATGTAACTGCAACTACACAAAAACTTAAAGCATATCAGATTGGTCTTAGGAAAGTCGTGTCAAAATTGTTTGCGTCCTGATGTTTCAGCAAACTGTTTTTGTGGAAACAAATAAACAGTCGAATGGCTTGACACAACGGCGAAACCTGTCGCGAGAGCCCAATTTGGTGCTGTTTACATCAGAACAGCAAATTATAGTTGCCTTGTCTTTCAATTTTATCACATTTCTGGGATATTTTTGTGAAAATTTTCAACTTGGACATTGATAACCGTAATATCATTGTAGGGTTATTTCCAAGAATGATTGCCTCCCGAATTCGTAGGCCCTTAACGGTATATATCGAATATTCGACTCGATGTCGACCATACGACTCTGGTGGCACGAATTATGGTAAATGTTTTGTGCGTCTCCAGGTGTACACAGCTTATCGCTTTGGGCTGTGTATAACAATCAGTGAAAGTGTTGCAGTTTCGAGTGCCGATAGTCTCAAATGCCGAAATCTATCTCCTCGGTTATGTAGTGTGGAAAGTCGTTTGAAATTTTATTGGGACTTGGGATTGCTTCCAAAAGTAGGATAGCAGGAATTATGTAGAATGTCATGGGCTCAACTCCGGGAAACTTTGCAATAAACTTGTGGTTGCTGATTTTCCTTTGCAATGGTACTGTGCTCAGTGTCACAATAGTACATCTAAAGGAAAGTCATCCATCGAGAAAAGCGTCATTTTAGTTTCTTGTTAGATAAGAGACTATACGCTACAAGCTACAGCATCTGAAACACAATTGTCAACGGACACCGTGTACGACTACTACGGTTTCTGCCGGGGAGTCTGTCACGTCATAGTCACGAACGAAAATGTTCCAATCGGTGAACAAAGCAAGGTTGTCGAATCAGACGAATCGCATGTAGCTACTAGGAAATACCAGAAAGGGCGACCGTTGAAAAATGAAGTTGATCCTATTTATGTGAATTTGACGGCATTGAAAGAAAATCCCGCAAGTGGTTTACAGTTAGAGTTTATTCAAGGGAGAAGAAAACTTTTGTCTCTGTGACAAAGCACTTTATATTACCGGCACACAAATCTGGAACCAGCGTGTACATGTTACTGCAACAGTGGTATAGTTTACAAAAGATAACGGGCGGCCTTAAGTCATACAACGCCTTAAATAAAAAAGGATTTCAACATGAATTTGTGAATCATTCTGTTGAGCTTGTGTCATCTGTCGACCCATCTATTCACACGCAGAACATCGAACGCCTGTGGACAGGGACTATCTCTAACTTTTCCAACAGCTATATTTCCACAACTTGAAGTTGCGTGGAAAAATTGACCCTCCTGATACTCTCTCGATATTTCTGGCTGACATAGCAAGAGCTTACCGTGGTTATGGCAAAAAGGATTGCTGTCGGCGTCTTGTACAACACGGGGAATAGCGCATGAAGAAGACGTGGCTGACGAGTAAAGTAAGTAAAGTTAATACTTTCATTTGTAATTTGTAACTTAGTAATGTTCATCTGTTGTCGTTGGTCTAGTGAACGCTGTAAATAGTGAAACTTCCTGGCAGTTTAAAACTGTGTGCCGGATCGAGACTCGAACTCGGGACTTTTGCCTTTCACGGGCAAGTGCTCTACCAACTGAGCTACCCAAGCACGACTGACGACCCGTCCCCACAGCTTCAATTCTGCCAGTACTTCGTCTCCAACTTTCCAGTCTCGGTCTGGCACACAGTTTTAATCTGCCAGGAAGTTTCATATCAGCGCAACTCCGCTGCAGAGTGAAAATCTCATTCTGGCTGTAAATTGTATCCATAACTCTAGCCACCAGAATCGTGAGGTCGACAGAGTCACACGTTAGATATAATAACCTGTGACTTGGTTCTATAAGGGCCAATGTCAAGAACCTTACTTTTAAGTTGTAAGCTTCTGAATATTTTGTGACAACTATTAACAGTATGTTTGGAGTTATTTTTACCATCATTATAGTAAATCATCTCAACTAAAGCATATTTTTAAATAATAAATTTCTAGAATTTTCAATTTCAAAATTAAAGGACTTAAGAGGACATTGGCCCTTTTTAAGATCATGAACTCTCTTAAATTATTTGACATTGGCCCTTTGGACATCAGAGTCAGGTACACTGAATAACCAGAAACAAGTAATTTTAAGATAAATATGTCCTTGTACTCATTAATTAAATCACTTTATTCATTACTCTAGAATTTAATAACTGATGGTAACTGTTACATGTTCCAAAAATCACATTTTATCACCGTAAACCATGAAAACACTGTTTTGTCTCGTAATCAGGGGAAACTTTATTCACAATTCTTAATATCATACAAATAATTTGCATACACTATGGTTGATACTGTAAAAGGGGAGAGAAAAAATATATCACTCGTTCCCGTCGTCATCACCATCCTCATCCTCCCCTTCGTAAGATATCTGTTTATCTCTTTCATCGGGCTCTCAGGTAATT
Organism: Schistocerca americana; assembly: GCF_021461395.2. Classification (NCBI taxonomy): domain Eukaryota; kingdom Metazoa; phylum Arthropoda; class Insecta; order Orthoptera; family Acrididae; genus Schistocerca; species Schistocerca americana. The sequence goes on from NC_060130.1 coordinate 539,141,303, forward strand.
GTTGAACTGCATGTAGAATGGACGACTGCTTACATTGATGTACGAAAGGAAATGGGTATGATGGCGTCATAAATAGGTGCAAGTTTTGGCATAGACAAGCATCTAGTTTTATTTCTATTCAGATCTATCATCTTGAATGTTTACTTTACTCGTCAGCCACGTCTTCTTCATGCGCTATTCCCCGTGTTGTACAAGACGCCGGCAGCAATCCTCTTTGCCATAACCACGGTACGCTCTTGCTATGTTTGTAGGAGACAATTCCTGGGATACCTGATTGATACTTCATCCATTTTATCTGGTTCCAAACAATAGGATTCCCTTCTGTGTTAATTTTCTTGCGCAGACAATGACTTCTCATCAGGTCTTTAAAGTTGCAGAAGTCCTTTTGTTCCAGCTCTATTGCAGTTATGGGGGGCTTTCGGGGAACCATGCGTATTAATTTGGCCCAGTCTCTTGGCAGTTCTACTTCAACAGTTGTTGTTTTCTTTGTCTTCTCAGTGGCTGCATGAATTGAGTCAGCTTCCAAGTGAGTATGTCCTACTTCAAGAAACTTATGGTTGATTTGCAAACGTCTTACCTGAATCATAAATTCTTCCACTACTCTCAGAAACATGATGGCAATAAAAATATTTCTGTTTTGTCCGGTATACGAATCGCTGTACAGGTGTACCTCAACAATTTCGTTGGCGAGTTTCATCAAATAATCATATAGACAAGAAGCTATTTCTTGGCCACCTCTTCCTGCCACTGTCTCATTCCAAATGTAACATACTGGAGAACATTCTGTCAAGTTGAAGGTCCAAATTTGTCTTTTGTAAAATGCCACACCACAGCGTAGAAAAGGAGTGGATAGACATTTCTGCAAATCAAAGGCCAAGGTTACTATATTGGAATTGTGCTCAGTTTGCTTTTTATCACTGTCTTTCTGATCGTAAGCAGCCTGGTCTAAATCCAAATGTTGCTGTCGTTCCACTTCAGCCTTACAACGTTCAGCATTTCAGCAAAATGGTAAGGGGAATTGTTAAAGGAACAACTCTTATTATTGTGTATTCCCGCCAGATTTAAGTCAAATGTCACAGCACTGTTTCAGTTGTTGAAACCATCTGTCAGGTAAAAAGGCCAATGTGAAGATTGGCCCGTTTATGCCGATTGGAAACTTGATAAAACCTTTTGGGGCTTACAACTTAAAACCCCAGTATCTCTCATCATATGTGACTTAGACATTGGCCGTTTCAAAATTATGAAGAGCATGTGAAACTATATGGCGTACACCAATAAAACCAGTTTTGACAAATATTGACATTGGCCCTTTTAGAACCAAGCCAATATCGTGCGCGTTCGATAGTCAATCATTCTTGAAAATTACCCATTGTACTCGTCTATTAAAGATCTTTCGAATGGCGCTAAAAATATATTATTTTGTTTAAATAAATACTTTTATAAATGTCTAGGTTGATAAGGAGATAACTGGATTAAAAATGCTGCGAAAAATCCTACCGTTCTGTGTCCGAAATCTCGTTTCTATGTTTGGAACGGTTCCCGATGTAAGAAGGGTGCAAGTTGTGACTTATTCATCCTGTACAGCTTGCCATAGTCATTTTTTGTGGCATCTGTCCTCATTTGTGTATTTTAGGGAACTCGGCACAAGTATCAGATCAACCAAACTACCACGTTACTACGTTATATCGGGTGGTTGTAATGAAAGTGCAGCTCCCACTGAGGTCCATTGTGGGCCGTAATTATCGTATGGTAGCGAAACTTGGTAGATATGGTAATGCGTTAATCCGGAACCGGTTTACGCTGGAAAACAGTAGTTTCAGCTATGGCCACCAGGTGCAGATCTGACTCTGTACACTGCATGACGGTATGACATCCACGTTGTCAGTTACCCAAGCCATAACGTGAGTGAACACTATGGCTATCGAAAAGAGAGACCGTGCGCTGTTAGCAAAACTGCTTTATGTGAAGGGCAGAAATTACAGCGCAGCATTGACAGGGTATTGCTGACTGAAAGGTCTGAGAGATCCGATATCATTAAATGTTTCAAAGAAGATGATAATACAATTCGAAAACACGGGTGAGCTTGGTGTGGTACCTGGAAGAGGAAGGCGTCCTATGCCGGTGGAAGTTATTGGCAAGGTTGCTGTTGCTGTAACTGACCATGCAGCACATGCCCCAGGTAGTGTTAGTGCTCGTGCAGTATCACTAGAATTGTCCATCCCATGGTCAACAGTACGGAAAGTTTTGCGGTCTGTGTTACACTGGTATCCGTACAAGATACAGACGGTGCAGCAACTGAATCCTCATGATCTACAGCAACGTTCTGACACAGATCGAAGTAGATGACATGTGGCCGGGCAATATGCTGTGGAGTGATGAGCCTCATTTTACACTACGGGATGCAGTGAATACACAGAACTGACGAATTTGGGGTACTGTTAAACCGTATGTTGTGCACGAAGAGCCATTGCACTCGCCGTATATGATTAGGTGGTGTGGATTCACAAGCACCTTTATTCGTGGTGCGTTCTTCTTTGAAGAGAATACACCCAGAAGACCTGTCAGATGTCCTGTGATGTCTGCTCGTTATTGAGACCTCCTTGTATAACATGAGAATCCTGCTTTAGAAGAGTGCAGCTGTGTGGAAAACATTGTTTTCAAGCAAGATGTGGCAACACCTCATGTCACTCGCCCAGCAGAATATCTGCTTAATGCAAACTTTCCAGATACTTGGCCTGCAAGATCACCTGATCTGAATCATTGTGACTTTTGGTTCTAGGGTTATCTAAAGCGCGCGATTACCTGGGACAGTCGGTTTCTGCCTGATGTCAAGGCCAGTATACAGGAACACGTTGCTCAGCTTCCACCGGAACTGCTCCGAGCCACTGTTGATCACGTCTTTTTACGGATGCAGCATCTCGGCGACGTCTCCGGTGCTCATATTGATAAAAACTGAGTAAACGGTGGTTAATAACAACATCAACAGTACACCTTTCTCACTTGTTTGATCCTTTCTGCATATATCCCGCTCCTAATCCATTACATATGGAAACATTTCTATACGTCATTCTTGCATTCACAGCGCCAGATTTACATCCGGTGACCACAGTTCGAAGTAATTATTTTCCAGCGTAAATCGGTTCCGCATTAGCCCCTTAGTATATCTACCAAGTTTCGCTGCCATATTATAATTACAGGCTACATTGGTCCTCCATCTATAGCTGCACTTTAATTATAACCACCCAGAATTACGTAACGGCTGTTCAGTGTTGGTGTTAGGATTTTCTGGTGCATAATGGGGCGTGTTCTGTGATTTCACATTTTCGGCAGGCTGAAATAAATCTTATCTGAAGAAATAAAAAACACAGAGCACAACAAATTACCTGATATCACTTCATTCATAAACCATAGGCAAAATTGAACATGTCCGAGTTGACCTAGTAACTTGAATTCGTGCGCAGCAGAAAATTTGTAAGGAAGACTATTTATGTCCTTTTTGATAATAGTCTGACCTCTAACACGGCAATCTTCTTATTCCCAAATCATAGCTAACCGGCGTTGCTATTGTGTCGCACTTAGCTGCTGGCTATCTTTCACTTGAGCAATATTTCGTGGTGCTCAGCCTCGTTCCGGATAGCCTTCTACTGATCTCTTCGGTATTCAGATAACATTTTTATTTTATATACATAATCGCCTCAGATCACACCATTGCAACTGTGAGGACACTTGCTCCGAGCCGTACAGAGATGACCCTACGACCTGGCAGAATTACCGAAGCACCGCCCACTTCCCCCTTCCGTTCCCGAAAAAAAACTGCATATTTTTTCGTACGCAGATTTATACAATTTTACAATTAAGTAAGTAGGTTTAATAATAATGAAATATTTGTATAAAATATTACTTAAATGAGCTCTTCTTTTACTCGTGCCATTGTCCCGCACTGGCTCAGGATCAGCATGGTTAGCGACGGATTTGGCACGGTTAGCTTAAGGGGCGACCGGATGCCCTTCCTGTCGCTACCCTGTTACCCCTGGGACGGAATATGTGTACTCTATCTGGATGTAGTGTTATTCATGTGAAAGTTTGTCTAAATGTGTAACTGAAGTGGGACTTGGTTACCAGCCAGGCATTCACCAAGTGGGATGTGGGAAACCACCTGAAAACCACCTGCAGGCTGGCCGACACACCGACCCTCGTCGTTAATCTGCCACGCGGATTCGACGCGTGGCAGGCGACCGAAAGCGACGCTTTAGCACACACGGCTCTCCGGTCAGGTCACTCGAATGAACCATACTGATGAAAAATATTGCTCACAACAAATTTAATGTATTTGTGTTTGTGTATTGTGTATTGAACCGGGGACCTAGAAACGACGGAGAGGCTTCGTCCTGCAGTAGCCCTTAGTGATTCACAACCCCACAACAGGTCACAGCAATCCACCCACCTCGCCGCCGCCCCACACCGAAAAAATGGTTCAAATGGCTCTGAACACTATGGGACTTAACTTCTGAGGTCATCAGTCCCCTAGAACTTACAACTACTTAAACCTAATTAACCTAAGGACATCACACACGTCCATGCCCGAGGCAGGATTCGAACCTGGGAACGTCTCATACCAGACGAGTGTAACCCAAATGTAATTATGGTGTACGCGTACGTGGAGACAGTGCCTGCGCAGCAATCGCCGACATAGTGTAACTGAGGGAGACTAAGGGGAACCAGCCCGCATTCGCCGTGGCAGATGGAAAACCGCCTTAAAAACCATCCACAGGCTGGCCGGCACGCCGGACCGCTACACTAATCCGCCGGGCGAATTCGTGCCAGGACCGACCGGCATGCCTTTCCGCTAGGGAAGCAGCGCGTCAGACCGTGCGGCTAGACGGGCGGGCAATTTAAGGTATACTTGTAGAGAGTCAGATTTCAAAAGAAAAAACTGTAAGTAAATTAAAATCTATACCTTACTGTTTATAGTGGCTAATGTAATGTTTTAGCACGATGTATTATAAATACCAGATTTTCTTTGCTCCTCAAATTACTATTTAGAAACACAAGATAAAAAGGCTGTAATTATGAGTTGAGAAAATATCCCTTTCCTTGAATCGTGCTTTCATTATAATTTTACTTTCCATTTCCTTTACTGAGCGAAGCAGACTAACTGATTGAGTCATTGAAGTCAATTTCAGCAGCTGTGTGGTATTCAGTCGATTTTGTATCTGAATTTGACAGTCTGCTTTCATCCATACTGGACCTATATCAATTTTTTTTATAATCTCGAATTTTTTGAAACTGTGTTCACAAGATGCTGCAGTCACTGGCATTGGTCCGCAGCTCGTGGTCTGGTGGCTCTGGGTCACGGGGTCCCAGGTTAGATTCTCGGCCGGGTTGGGATTTTCTCTGCCTGTGGACGGGGTCTTTGTGTTGTCCTCATCATTCGTGAAAGTGGCTAGATTGGACTGTCTACAGATTGGGAATTTGTACGGGCGCTGATGACCGAGCATTTGAGCTCCCCCCCCCCCCCCCAACCAAATATCATCATAATCACTGGCACTGTCATAAATCCTCAACGCTGTTTCGATCTTTGGATAAGCATCACTTAATACACAATTTCAAAAATTTTAAAATATCCAAGTTGGAGGCTGTGTCAGTGCATTTCATTAGCTCTTTCACCTGAAGCATGAACTCAACTATTTCGTTAACTAGCTCCCTTACATCAATATCTCTGATGCATTTGCCACCAAAATCGCCAGCACATTTTCAAGTTAACTGGGGAGCGGCAAAAATACTCGCTGGAGGATGAAGTAAATTACACATCCCCAGCACCGTCGCGGATTAAAACAGTGATCCATGAAATAAAGAATAACTTCTTTTATGTCTGTCAATGATCACAAAACCTTTGGTCCTTAGACCACCGGTTACGATCAGCAATGATCATCTTCTGGTCTGCAACAAAACATTGGAAATGAATTGCAACTAATAGACAGATTACGTTTTAAAACAACAAAATAGACCAAAACGAAAAATTACTACTTTCATCGATCTAGAAACATGCGCTTACAATTGACAAGGCATACCTGTGTTATAAGATGTCTTAATATAATAAAGCCATAATGGCATCGTCACAGAATATACACAAAATCAGCTTGCTATTGTCGCACATATTTAAAATATGGTGTAACCTAGGTCACAGTGCGGCGCTATCATACTGCCAGTAGCGCTACTGTTCATAACAAATTGCTTGTTTTCCTAGTTATTCTATAAACTGTATATTATTTTATTAGCTCTGTAAGCTTGTTCGTGTGTACGCTATTATATTTATCTAAGATGAGCACTAGAGCGTCTAAAAAAAAAATGGCTCTGAACACCATGGGACTTAACATCTGAGGTCATCAGTCCCCTAGAACTTAGAACTACTTAAACCTAACTAACCTAAGGACATCATACACATCCATGCCCGAGGCAGGATTCGAACCTGCGACCGTAGCGGTCGCGCGGTTCCAGACTGTGGCGCCTAGAACCGCTCGGCCACTCCGGCCGGCAAGAGCGTCTCAGAATCACATATTATCACATAACTGTTTCCTCTTAACAATTTTAAATTTAACTTTATTCTTGTTTTTAATTATTAAATTTTACCACTATAATAACTTACACGTTTAGCAAGCCAGCTATAGACTTTACCTATTGTATTCTTCATTTATTTCATTCTGTACAATTTTATAGTTGATGAATATGTGTAGACTCACAGTAGCGACAAACTAATGAACTTACGGCACAAATATATGTTGTGGTTACTCTACTGCAGTTTGCTGTGAACAGTAGCGCTATTGACAGTACGACTACGTCGGCACTGCGGCTTAGTTTACACTATCTTTTAAATATGTGCGACGATGATAAACTTATTTTGTGTATATTTTGTCACGATGTCACTACGACTTTATTATACTAGGACATTTTATAAAACAGGCATGCCTTGACATATTTTAAGCGCATGTTTCCACATCCATAAAAGTAATTATTTTTCGTTATGGTATATTTTATTGTTTTGAGATGTAATCTGTCCACTAGTTGTAATTCATTTCCCACAATTCGCTGCAGATCTGAAGATTGTCACTGTTGACCGAAACCGTTAGTCTAAGGGCCAAAAGTTTTGTGATCATTGCCGGAAATAAAATAAGTCAATTTTGCTTGCTTCCTCCATCGTCGCATTTCACTCCTGACCTCAACTGGGCGAAATCGGCAAAAAAGGAACACCTTCGATCAAATACGTTTGCTTCAGCAGCCGCTCGCTTTCCTTTGAGATCTTTTAGTACCGTTGCGCAGTAGCAGCAAGTACTCCACTGCTGAACTGGCGAGAGCTCTGTAGGCGGCAGTTAAGTTAACAAAGCCTACTGTTTCCATACAAACAAAGTTAGCGGTTCCGTAGTAGTGGTTTCTTTATGACGCTACGTGGACGGAACGACACTGCAGAAACGGTACTGCGATGAAAGTGGACACAGAGAAAGGCTACTTATTGTTGACGAAGGTGTTAATTCTTATACCGCCATTCTATTTTTTTTATGGTCAGTTCTCGGTGCTGTTCTGCACGTGGTACTATTACTAGTTGACCCCTTTCGTCTCTTTGACACGAGGTTAAGGGACTAGATAAAAAAGTCATCAGTCATTCGGTCCAGGGAGAGTTTATCTGGAGTTAATGACGCCAGCAAGAAACGTGTTCTAATGATGAATGAACGTAGGAGCCGTAAAATTGAGGCACTGAAGGCAATACTGATGCCAGAGCTGAGAAATAATTTACGGAGTAGTTTATGGATGGAGCCGGTACTATAAAAAAAAGTGGAGTTTCCCCAGGGCCTATCCATGGTGAGACAAACCCGATCACCTTCCGACCCTCGCCAACCCGCCAAGGGAGAAGATATGGATCCCTTTCTTCGTTCTATTCGGATGACGCGTGAGGGGAAACTATTGTCTCCTTCCGACCCATAAGCGCTCGCGTCTTCCTTCTTGAGAAATGTAAGATGAACACAATATAAAAAGGACGTGACACAGGAGTAGCTCGAGTTGGACCTGAATGGGAAAGAAAGTGTCTGTGGGTTCTCTGAAGAAACAAACGCACATCACACGCGTAAATTGATTAGGAGGATCAGGCAGAATGTAACTCAGTAATATCACACTGGGTACAGAATATAGTGTTTCTTGGTGATGGAGGCAATGAAATTATCTAGAAGCTCATTACTGTCCCCTAAATCCACGGAATAGAATTATCTTTCTTCCGATAACTCCCTGCCGGCCGGTTTGGCCTAGCGGTTCTAGGCGCTTCAGTCCGGAACCGCGCGACCGCTACGACCGCAGGTTCGAATCCTGCCTCCGGCATGGATGTGTGTGATGTCCTTAGTTTAGTTAGGTTTAAGTAGTTCTAAGTTCTAGGGGACTGATGACCTTAGATGTTAAGTCTCATAGTGCTCAGAGCCATTTGAACCATTTGATAACTCCCTGTCTGTGTACTAAATGGACTAGTTTAAATCCTTGCAGTACGTACGACTTCGCTTTACTTTAAAATCTTCTTTTCAAACCACCGATACACTGATGACTGATGATGGCGACTCTAAAGCTGGATGAAAAGAGGGAACTATGACATGTCTTGGTAGATACAAGTCCAGACCAACCATTCAGCTTACAATTTGCCAGAATTGTCATTTCGTCTCATAGCAACCCATGTAGACGCTACAGTAGGAGTGAAACTTAAGAACTGTGAGAAACGCTGCTGTAAGAAAAGTCCTTTTTGAGAATATTATAACAGGAGAATGTATGCCAAAGCTTGTTAAATGCAACGTAATGTTGTGGCGTAGCGCAGTGGTCGGCGTATAGACATGACGTATGGAAGTTCGTAGGTTCGAACCTCGTCAAATGTTGCAAAGCGTTTTTATTTCTAAATATAATCAAAACAGTTTGAATGAAAATAATTATTAATTGGTTTAAACGCATTTTTTATAATTCTTTGCTGCGTCATTGCCATCATCGTACTGACTTTATGTGCTCTTATTTTTCTTCCTATCATTCTTTTTTCGTTTGGAATCCGCCTGTGTCTCCTATAATCTGTAACCAAGTGCCAACAAGGAGTGCTCATCAGCTGGTAACGCGGCAGCTCATGTAGCTAGTGTGAGGATAGTTTCAGGTAACCAATGATAGCAACAAATTACAGTTCGTTTTAGTGCTGAAAATGAATTGTTTCTGTCTCGAGTTTACTTGTAGAGGTTAGCTTTAATCGCCGCTAACAATTAGACCGTGATTTTAGTTCTGGCGCAGATTATGGACCGCCGTTTTCTCGGGTACATTACACATTACGAAGGTGTGCTTATCATAGGAAATGAGTTTAAATTCAAGGCCGCAAAACACGACAATGCCGCAGTTGTCGGCAGAGCATCTCGCATTTCATTTCCGACATACCTACGGCGGCCATTTCCAGCATTGCTCCGCGTTACACATTATTGTGAAGTGACCCCGTGTGTGTGTGTGTGTGTGTGTGTGTGTGTGTGTGTGTGGGCGGGCGCTTGCGCTTGCGTGTCACCTATAACCGTGATCGGCAGCCGATGTGGCAATACTACAGTAGTAAGTGACAGACATTACCTGTCATGTAAGATGACTGAATTTTCGCATTCTGAGAAATTAGAAGGAGCAATTGACACTACTGGCCATTAAAATTGCTACACCAAGAAGAAATGCAGATGATAAACGGGTATTCATTGGACAAATATATTATACTAGAACTGACATGTGATTACATTTTCTCTCTATTTGGGTGCATAGATCCTGAGAAATCAGTACCCAGAACAACCACCTCTGGCAGTAATAACGGCCTTCATACGCCTGGGCATTGATTCAAACAGAGCTTGGATGGCGTGTACAGGTACAGCTGCCCATGCAGCTTCAACACGGTACCACAGTTCATCAAGCGTAGTGACTGGCGTATTGTGACGAGCCAGTTGCTCGGCCACCATTGACCAGACGTTTTCAATTGGCGAGAGATCTGGAGAATGTGCTGTCCAGGGCAGCAGTCGAACATTTTCTGTATCCAGAAAGGCCCGTACAGGACCTGCAACATGCGGTCGTGCATTATCCTGCTGAAATGTAGGGTTCCACAGGGATCGAATGAAGGGTAGAGCCACGGGTCGTAAAACATCTGAAATGTAACGTCCATTGTTCAAAGTGCCGTCAATGCGACAACAGGTGACCGAGACGTGTAACGAATGGCAATCCATACCATCACGCCGGGTGATACACCAGTATGGCGATCACGAATACACGCTTCTAATGTGCGTTCACCACGATGTCGCCAAACACGGATGCGACCGTCATGGTGCTGTAAACAGAACCTGGATTCGTCCGAAAGAATGATTCAAATGGCTCTGAGCACTATGGGACTTAACATCTATGGTCATCAGTCCCCTAGAACTTAGAACTACTTAAACCTAACTAACCTAAGGACATCACACAACATCCAGTCATCACGAGGCAGAGAGAATCCCTGACCCCGCCGGGAATCGAACCCGGGCCGAAAAAATGACGTTTTGCCATTTGTGCACCCAGGTCGGTCGTTGAGTACACCATCGCAGGCGCTCCTGTCTGTGATGCAGCGTCAAGGGTAACCGCAGCCATGGTCTCAGAGCTGATAGTCCATGCTTTTGCAAACGTCGTCGAACTGTTCGTGCAGATGGTTGTTGTCTTGCAAACGTCCCCATCTGTTGACTCAGGGATCGAGACGTGGCTACACGATCCATTACAGCCATGCGGATAAGATGCCTGTCATCTCGACTGCTAGTGATACGAGGCTGTTTTGGGATCCAGCACGGCGTTCCGTATTACACTCCTGAACCCACCGATTCCATATTCTGCTTACAGTCATTGGATCTCGACCAACGCGAGCAGCAATGTCGCGATACGATAAACCGCAATCGTGATAGGCTACAATCCGACCTTTATCAAAGTCGTAAACGTGATGGTACGCATTTCTCCTCCTTACAAGAGGCATCACAACAACATTTCACCAGGCAACGCCGGTCAACTGCTGTTTGTGTATGAGAAATCGGTTGGAAACGTTCCTCATGTCAGCACGTTGTAGGTGTCGCCACCGGCGCCAACCTTGTGTGAATGCTCTGAAAAGCTAATCATTTGCATATCACAGCATCTTCTTCCTGTTGGTTAAATTTCGCGTCAGTAGCACGTCATCTTCGTGGTGTAGCAATTTTAATGGCCAGTATTGTATTTTACTTGGTAAAAACTTCCTAAAGCCAAAATCGCACACAAATTTCTATATTTACACCAACCGGTTGCAACAGACTTTGCTGTGATCTTTATTTGCACCTATCACGCCGTCTAAAGTGGATCTGCAGTGATTAAGCTATGTGCAGCTAAGGTTAACATGTGTTACTGGGCATTTTATTGTGTACTGTGTTTTTTATGACGTAACAGTCATCTGTAAGCCTTACGTATATGGACATGGCTATGTGCACAAGGAGCTTTCAGATTTTAAATGTTTTATTTGTGACAGATCTGTACATAATGTGCTGCATTTTATGTACATGACAACTCGGAGCTTGGTCCAACTGAAAATGGACACTTTTGTAACATACATTTTTGAAAGTATGTAAATGTACAGTTCCATTTCCGTTTCTTATAATGCCAAACTAAATCCCTTATCACAAATATTACATCATAACTCGTGATGTGAGATATATTCCTTGTATATGCGCTATGATACAGACCTGGAGATTACAGCAAAGTCTGTCGAAACCTGTTGTTTGTAAATAAAGAATAATTTATGCGATCTTAGCTTTGGAAAGATTTTGTCAGGTAATTTTAATCGGACTGTAGGCAGTAGACGAGAAGCGTAAAAAGAACGTTGTTTTGAAGTGCAACATAAGAGTATTATGAGATCAATTGAGTCCATGTTTTAAAAACATTCTGCTGAAGTCAGGTTCGCGTATGAAATCTCGAGGTTACTCCGCTGTCCACGAGGCGAACATTTTAGAAACGTAACGGTAGAAACACGTTGTGGGGTCAGGAATAGAGTAGCCAACGAACTCTGTAACACTTGTGATCCGCGTTGCCTCTCCCCCTTTCGTCGCTTACTGGGAAATATCTGGCTGACAGTTGCACGTGTCCAGGCGGCGCAGAACGCCGGCACAAACAACGGTTTGACGTATCGAGAGGTATCGCCACGCGCGACAACGCGACCGCGCAATCGATATATGTCATCTCGCGGGGATTGCAAGTGACAAGCTGCCAGCGACACGGCCCGACGCCGCCACCGGCCGCTTCCTCGTTTCGTGCCGGCCTCGTTTCCGCGTCTCCCACGAGGGACGCGCTCCCGCCCGAGTCCAAGCTCTTCCCTCCCCAGCGCCGATGCGGACGCCAGAGAAAGGAGGGGAAAAAAAACAAGCCACGGAGGCGTGTCAGCAGGCGCAGCGCAGCGCGGCGTGGAAGCAGCGGCGGCCGTATCGTGAGGGCATCCGCAGTGTGCCTCTGGAATCGACCAGTGCAGTCGGCCGGGGAGCCGCGCCAAGCCGCACTGCGGCCCAAACTGCGTCCCGCCTGTCTCCCTAAGCGCTGCCGGCTCTTCGCAGAAGCACAGCCCCACCAGATGGCGAACGCGAAGGGCCCCGCGACCGATAACCGCATCCAGTGTTACCACACCCGCAACACTCTGACTAGTGCGGAACGTCTGCCCAGCCCACTGAGATAAAGCTGATTCACACTGGGCGTCACCGGAATGGAAGGCGAGGACACCGTCACACGGTGGTGTCTTCACACTAGATGGAACGTCAACATGACGTCTGTTCGCTTGGCCCAATACCGAATACTGGAAGTGAGGTTATGAAATGTTATCCGTAGTTCCGAAAGTCGGAATATAGCCTCAGAATTAAGAAACTAACAATGATCAACTTATTAATGGCCAAACCAAATTTATAACATATGTTCTTGACTATGTTTGCATGGAAAGAATTGAAACAACAGGAAAAGTGTAATCCAAAGACTTCAGAATATCGACATTTATTTAATAGAGACAAGATATACATACAAAAACTGCAAACAATATTAAGATGCCAATAAATACAGATTTTTATCTTACTCTTTTATTTCTTCCGAAGTAGAAAATAACGTCAAAAAACTGTGTTTTTCTGTTCAATAGAACAGACTTCAGTACATAACTGGAATTCTTTGACATTTTATGAATACAGGGTATCCCAAAAGAAAAAAGGGACAAATTTCAGGGACAGATTCCTTGCATCAGAACAAGAAAAAAAGTCTGGTAAACTAGGACACCAAAGCGCATACCTTAAGAGGTATTATGCAGAGATTATATCGTGGCAGTTTTAGGTGGGGCCGGGCGGGGTGGCCGAGCGGTTCGAATCCTGCCTCGGGCATGGGTGTGTGTCATGTCCTTAGGTTAGTCAGGTTTAAGTAGTTCTAAGTTCTAGAGGACTGATGACCTGAGAAGTTAAGTCCCATAGTGCTCAGAGCCATTTGAACCATTTTTTTAGGTGGGGAGTGTTTTGAACTGTGGTTTAGTAAGATACCGGTAGAGATCGGGCCTGGAGTATCACTGCCAACCACAGCAAACAATTGCGCTATAGCCACTACCAAATGATTTTTCTATTCTAGGTTGCTTTATGTTGTCGATCTCTTGGGTCAAATGGCTCTGAGCACTATGGGACTTAACTTCTGAGGTCATCAGTCCCCTAGAACTTAGAACTACTTAAACCTAACTAACCTAAGGACATCACACACATCCATGCCCGAGGCAGGATTCGAACTTGCGACCGTAGTGGTCGCGCGGTTCCAGACTGTAGCGCCTAGAACCGCTCGGCCGCCCCGGCCGGCGTGGATTTCTTGTTTTTTTATTATTATTATTGTTTTGAAATGAGTGAAGAGACTAATCCAGGTGCATAAAGCTATTCGAATACGACTTTCATCACAACAAAAGAAATCATCGATCCCTAGGGGCGTTATATTAGTTCTGCTTTCGAGGAAGCACAGAACGCCGACGTAGGATGGCAGCCCTCCGAGAGGGAAAGGGGGGGGGGGCCTTATTGGCCCGCACCGCTCCTTCTTCTTGGGCAGTCGTAAGTTCAGTTTTGTTCACGGTCGCGGCCGACTGTCACGATATGCTGTCCGCATAATATGAAAACTTGTTCATATTGGATAGTATGAAACACATCTGTTCTTCTGCAAGCTCTTTGCTTCTCACATTTTGTGAGGAGGAAGTATGGACCAAAACAAGGAAAAAGAAGTCTAGTAAACATGGGCCTGAAGATGCATACCTTAAGAGCTATATGTTCAATTGAAGAGATGTGTTTCACTCAAGCGAAGATGAATAAGTGCTCATAGCTGTTAAAATATGCATTTTAGACCCAATGTTTATTAGAAATTTATTTCTTGTTTTGGTCAATACTTTCTCGTCCCAAAATATCGAAAGCAAAGACTGTGCAGTAAAAGGGATATGATTCATAGTATCGAAAATTGACAAATACTCATACCTCTTACGGAATACATTTTAGAGCGCATGTTTACTAGACATTTTTTACTTATTTTTGTATATGAACCAGGTCCTACTTCTGTCGATGTCTAAAATCTAAATGATTTTTCGCTTTCAGATGTATGGAAGGAAGGACGATTAGGATTTAACGTCCCGTCGAAAACGATGTCATTAGAGACTGAGCACAAGCTCTTGTTGTGTCGAGGACACGGAAGGAAATAGGCCGTGCCAAGTCAAAGGAACCGTCGGGGCATTTGCCAGGAGCGATTTAGGGAAATCACGGGCTATCTAAATCAGGATGGTCGGACGCTGATCTAAACCAGAATGCGAGTCAATGCTGAAACCTCGCTCGGTTTCAGATTTATAGCCTCGTGTGCAAGAATACTCAAACGAACTTCTGCAGTGTGTCACGGAAACAGAGCAATCAACAAAATATACATGTAGAGCTACAAGCACAACAATAACGCGCTACCTACCCGACAATGAGTGGCGAGGTTAATTCTGGTACCACTAACTGATTCCTCCTTCCATGTCACATTCGCCAATATCTCGTAGGATGATTATCACGAAACCTCTGTTTCCGCCCTAATTTCTCGAAATTTATCGTTTTCATTTCGCGAGTGGTATGTGGGAGAAAGTAATATTGTTGTGCTTATCTTCCCGGAACGTACTCTCTCTGAGTTTCAACCTCTCCATGACATATAACGCCTCTCTTCTAGCATCTGGCACAGGAGTTTGTCGAGCATCTCTACAACCCACGCTATTACTTTCTCATCGACAGCAATAGAGTTCCAGATGTGTGCAGCATATTTCTGTGAGGAGACAAACTTTTACGGTTGATCTAGAAGAACCAATATGAGACGAAGAAACCTTGAAAGGAAACTCCCGCTCAGAAAGTAATAACCAAAACAGGACTAACAAGAAATGAGAACACCGCCCAAACTACCAACGGAAGAGAAAATAATATGACCCCTAATGAACACGCCGTCTTACTTCTTAACGAGCGATGTGACGCAGTAGTTAGCACACTGGACTCGCATTCTGGAAGGCGACGGTTCAAATCCCCGTCCAGCCATCCAAAACTGGTTCAAATGGCTCGGAGCACTATGGGACTTAACTGCTGAGGTCATCAGTCCCCTAGAACTTAGAACTACTTAAACCTAACTAACCTAAGGACAGCCCACACATCCATGCCCGAGGCAGGATTCGAACCTGCGACCGTAGCGGTCGCGCGGTTCCAGACTGTAGCGCCTAGAACCGCTCGGCCACTTCGGCCGGCCAGCCATCCAGATTTAGGTTTTTCCGTGACTCCCTTAATAGCTCGAGGCAAGTAAAGGTATGCTTCCTTTGAAAAGGGCAGAGACGATAATCCCACCAACTAAAGTGTTGAGCGGCAAAACAGTGCTCCAATCTGAGACCGAGATGCAATATGGCCACGGTACATTTGTGCTTTATTCTTTGGTATTATTTGTCTTCAGAGGAGAGTAAAATACATGATAAAGTTTATCCATATTCCCACAGGCGATGAGGCCAGTACTTTACAGCAATGAAATGAGGAGATAGCGACATGAGTTATTCATATAATTAAAGCAAACAAGAAACAAATCTCAACCTACAATCTTCAATATTCAACGTTGTTACTCTTTAGAGGTAATTAATGCAGTAGAACACGGAAAATATGTGGCTTAGAATAGTGCATCTTAATACATTACCTGATCGAGAGTAACAGAATACCTGTGAACGGACATTAATGTGGGGCGAGCCCACCCTTCGCCTTTATGAGGGCTTGAACTCTGCTGGGAACAATTTCAGTGATATGTCTGAGAAGAAACAAAAGCACACATCCACAACTATAAATAACGACGCCACTGCCCCCCACCCCCCGCCTTGGCGTTACGTCCCGTTCAGTTCCGTTTCGTTGACGGCCTTTGTAAATGCCGCCATTTGAAATGTATTGTGGAATGTCTAGACGCTCTGTTCCGCGTCGTGAACTGTGAATCGACCTCTATAGGTCTTGTACACCTATTTACAATGTTTCTCTTTCTTGCCTTTTTCCTCTTCGCTGGTGCTACTGAACCATGTCGTTTGACGGCTTCGCGCCTTTCAGGCTACAACGTCAAACGGACAGAGTTAGTTTCTCGTGATCTCTACAATTTCTTACGGCACTTGACGTGACTTTCACATAGAGCAGTATTCTTTTTCAATGTATTGGCTTTCGGGCCGTGCCCATTCAGCCATCACAATAGTAATATCAATTATGACAATACGAAAATAATGACAACACAACGCCCAGTCCCCGAGCGGAGAAAATGTCCGACTCGGCCGGGAATCGAACCAGGGATCCTTGGCTTAGCAATCTGACGCTCTGACTGCGCAGATACCGAGGCGGACGAACTGATACTTCGTATTAGACCGTGTGTTTAGGGTTTCTCCCGTTCCGCTAAGGGATGAAGCGTAGGAAGAATAACTGCTTAAATACCTGTCAGTCTCATTTTATCTTCATGGTACCTACAGAGGAAATAGTTGGAAGGTTGAAGAATGTCCCTGGATGCGGTCCTAAAAAGCTTTTCATGAGGTTTTATTCGGTAATTTTCGTAATGTATTTGGTCTACTTGCAGATTCATAGCATCTATGGTACTCTCACAAAAGTAACACATGGTTATGGTCATTCACTCTATCCATATTCATACGTATTCTTATTAACCTTCATAGTTCGAGGTGATATGTGTCCTAAAAATTTATGGCTATTCGATTACAAACCGTACAAGCATATCACGAACAGCCTCTTTAGCAGACTAACTGTAGTTTCAAAGTATTCCACCAGCCAGCCTAAGCCTGCTGTTTACTTTCATCCAACTGAGCTCTCGTGATACAATATGTGATCAAAAGTATCCGGTCACCTGGCTGAAAATGACTTAAAAGTTCGTGGCGCCCTCCATCGGTAATGCTGGAACTGAATATAGTGTTGGCCCACCCTTAGCCTTGATGACTACTTCCACTCTCGCAGGCATACGTTCAATCAGGTGCTGGAAGATTTCTTGGGGAATGGCAACCCATTCTTCACGGAGTGCTGCACTGAGGAGAGGTATCAATGTCGGTCGGTGAGGCCTGGCACGAAGTCGGCGTTCCAAAACATCCCAAAGGTGTTCTGCAGGATGCAGGTCAGGACTCCGTGCAGGCAAGTCTATTACAGGGATGTTATTGTCGTGTAACCACTCCGCCACAGGCCGTGCATTATGAACAGGTGCTCGACCGCGTTGAAAGATGCAATCGCCATCCCCGAATTGATCTTCAACAGTGGGAAGCAAGAAGGTGCTTAAAACGTCAGTGTAGGCCTGTGCTGTGATAGTGCCATGCAAAACAACAAGGGGTGCAAGCCTCCTCTATGAAAAACACGACCACACCATAACACCACCGCCTTCGAATTTCACTGTTGACACTACACACGCCGGCAGACGACGTTCACCGGGCATTCGCCACACCCACACCCTACCATCGGATCGCCACATTGTGTACCGTGATTCGTCACTCCACACAACGTTTTCCCACTGTTCAATCGTCCAATGTTTACGCTCCTTACACCAAGCGAAGCGTCGTTCGGCATTTACCGGCGTGATGTGTGGCTTACGAGCAGCCGCTCGACCATGAAATCCAAGTTTTCTCACCTCCCGCCTAACTGTCATAGTACTTGCAGTGGATCCTGATGGAGTCTGGAATTCCTGTGTGATGGTCTGGATAGATGACTGCCTATTACACATTACGATCCTCTTCAACTGTCGGCGGTCTCTGTCAGTCAACAGACGAGGTCAGCCTGTACGCTTTTGTACTGTACGTGTCCTTTCACGTTTCCACTTCACTATCGTATCGGAAACAGTGGACCTAGGGATGTTTAGGAGTGTGGAAATCTCGCATACAGACGTATGACACAAGTGACACCCAGTCGCCTGACCAAGTTCAAAGTCCGTGAGTTCGGCGGAGCGCCCCATTCTGCTCTCTCACTATGTCTAATGGCTACTGAAGTCGTTGATATGGAGTACCTGACAGTAGGTGGGGGCACAATGCACCTAATAAGAAAAACGTATGTTTTTGTAGGTGTCCGGATTCTTTTGATACCATAGTGTTAGTTATCCCCAAGTAAACGACTCATTTAGCAAGTAGTCACGCAAAGATTTATCTACGGAACGAAGGCAAAGTTGCACCACAATCGGATAGCACCTTAAATTGCAGGTACTCTCGAGGATCGTGTGAGTCGAATTTCGGATTTAAAATATGCAAAGGGATACCACATAGCTGTTTGGACCGTACCTAGTTTAGAACTGATGCGTTTTAACAACCATTTGCGTTGGTGACTACTTTACTTTCCTTAGTACTGGATGATGATTTAATGCGGTAATGTTGTGTTGTCACCGTGGTATTGTACATATTGTATTATCCAATGCTGTGCATTTAAGACTGGTACAGTTGGTCTCAAGGAAACTGTATGAAATGGAGGACTTGTAAGAGGACAGCTTGCTTGGCAAAGTGTTCAATAGTAGTCGCCAAGTTAAATCAAAATTTTGTTGTACAGGTTTTTTTTGTGTCATCAGTCTCCTGACTGGTTTGATATGCAGCCCGCGACGAATTCATCTCCTGTGTCAACCTCTTTATCTCAGAACAGCACTTGCAACTTACGCCCTCAATTATTTGCTGCCGTTATTTACAGCTTTTGTCCGCTACACCTCCCTCTAGTACCATGGAAGCCATTACCTGGTGTCTTAAAAAATTTCCTATCATCCTGTCTCTTCTGCGTGTCAGTGTTTTCCACATATTCCTTTCCTCTCCGATTCCGCGCAGAACCTCATCATTCCTTACCTTACCAGTCCACCTAAGTTTCAACATTCGTTTGTTGCATCACATCTCAAATACTTCAATTCTCTTCTGCTCCGGTTTTCCCACAGTCCATGTTTCATTATAATACAATGCTGTGCTCCAAACGTAATTCTCAGAAATTTCTTCCTCAGATTAAGACCTACATTTGATAATAGTAACTTCTCTTGGCCAGGAATGCCCTTTTTGCCAGTGTTAGTCTGTATTTGATGCCCTCCTTGCTCCGTCCGTCATTGGTTATCTTACTGCGTAGGTAACAGAACTCGTTAACTTCATCTACTTCGTGACCATCTATCTTAATGGTAAGTTTCTCGCTGTTCTCGTTTCTGCTACTTCTCATTACTTTCGTCTTTCTCAGTCCATAGTCTGTACTCATTCAGCAGATCATGTACGAGTAATTCTTCTTCACTTTCACTCAGGATAGCAATGTCATCAGCGAATCGTATCATTGTTATCCTTTCACCTTGCCTTTTAATGCCACTTCTGAATCTTTCTTTTATTTCCATCATTGCTTCTTTGATGTACATATTAAACAGTATGGGCGAAAGACTACATCCCTGTCTTACACCCATTTTAATCCGAGCACTTCGTTCCTGGTCGTGCACTCGTATTATTCCCTCTTGGCTCTTGTACGTATTGTATGTCACTCGTCTCTCCCTATAGCTTACACCTATTTTTCTCAGAATTTCGAATATATTGCACCATTTTACATTGTAGAGCGGTTTTTCCAAGTCGACAAATCCTATGAACGGGTCTTGATTATTCTTTAGTCTTTCTTCCATTACCAACCGCAACGTCAGAATTACGTCTCTGGTGCCTTTACCTTTCCTAAAGACAAACTGATCGTCACCTACAATAGCCTCAATTTTCTTTTCCGTTATTAATGTAAGCAACTTCAATACATGAGCTGTTACGCTGATTGTGCAATAATTCTCACACTTGTAAGCTCTTGCAGTCTTCTGAATTGTGTGGATGATATTTTTCCGAAAGTCTGATAGTATGTCACCAGATTCATACTTACGTTTAACTTTAAACCTCTGCGAGGGAAGGGTTCTGGGTAGCGAGATAACGCATTACGCTCTCGATAACAGCTACGCCGTGCCTTGCTTTCGGAAGGAGTTTCCAAAGAGTGAGTTAAAGTCTGATATTTTCGAGCCGCAGCAAGTCTCACCTCACAATCTTCATTGGATTCACGAGTCCACATAGTCCTCAGTCTTTTAGCCATTCAGATGTATGCAGGTCGTTTTCTAGGCATTTCTATTCGTAAACAAAACGAAATCAAAATATAATTGTTAGACACCCAAATCACAAAGCAAACTTAATAAATCCGTTTTTCCTAGCAAAGAATATAAATAAAACCTGTCGAAAGAAGGAAAGCAACGTCGGTAAATTTTTAATACACAAAGTGACATCAGTAAATCGTATATCATAGCCAAGCAAATACGCTGTTAATTTGTATTCGTAAAAATAACATTCCATTGCTTTATTCTTTCACTGACGTAAACTCCCAAAAATGCGTTTGTCACTCGGTTAAAAAAAGCTAACAAAGCCGTCTGTTGGTTCTTTGATGTACTACGAAACTAACAACGTCATCTTTTTATTGGTTCTTTGATGTACTGCGACGTGATGATTAAAAATTCGGACTACTAAGTAGAGCAGGCGATTTTAGATAACACTTTAAATTGTTATATCTTTTTTTGTGTTCCGATTACTATGAAATTAAACTTACCTCCACCCGAACAGGACTTGGATGGCCAAACGATACCGAGCGGCTGCCGTGTCAACTTCAGCTCACAGGCGTCACTGGATGCGGATATGGTGGGGCATGTGGTCAGCACACCGCTCTGCCGGCCGTATGTCAGTTTCCGAGACCGGAGCCACTACTTCTCGATCAAGCAGCTCCTCAGTTTACCTCACAAGGGCTGAGAGCACCCCACTTGCCAACAGCGCTCGGCAGACCGGATTGTCACCCATCCAAGTGCTAGCCCAGCCCGCAAGCCCTTAACTTCGGTGAACTGACGGGAACCGGTGTTACCACTTTGACAAGGCCACTGGCATTGTGATCAAATAAGATCTATATGTTGTTCCAAGCTACATTCAAATTACCTGTGAAAACCCCATGAAAATTCGTTAATAATAATAATAATAATAATACACTCCTGGCCATTAAAATTGCTACACCAAGAAGAAATGCAGATGATAAACGGATATTCATTGGATAAATATATTATACTAGAACTGACATATGATTACATTTTCACTCTATTTGGGTGCATAGATCCTGAGAAATCAGTACCCAGAACAACCACCTCTGGCCGTAATAATGGCCTTCATACGCCTGGGCATTGAGTCAAACAGAGCTTGGATGTGGCGTGTACAGGTACAGCTGACCATGCAGTTTCAACACGATACCACAGTTCATCATGAGTAGTGACTGGCGTATTGTGACGAGCTAGTTGCTCGGCCACCATTGACCAGACGTTTTCAATTGGCGAGAGATCTGGAGAATGTGCTGGCCAGGGCAGCAGTGGAACATTTTCTGTATCCAGAAAGACCCGTACAGGACCTGCAACACGCGGTCGTGCATTATCCTGCTGAAATGTAGGGTTTCGCAGGGATCGAATGAAGGGTAGATTCAAATGGCTCCAAACACTATGGGACTTAACATCTGAGGTCATCAGTCCCCTAGACTTAGAACTAACATAAGGACATCACACACATCCATGCCCGAGGCAGGATTCGAACCTGCAACCGGACTGAAGCGCCTAGAACCGCTCGGTCACAACGGCCGGCAATGAAGGGTTGAGCCACGGGTCGTAACACATCTGAAATGTAACGTCCACTGTTCAAAGTGCCGTCAATGCGAACAAGAGTTGACCAAGACGTGTAACCAATGGCATCCCATACAATCACCGCGATGTCGCTGAACACGGATGCGACCATTATGATGGTGTAAACAGAACCTGGATTCATCCGAAAAAATGACGTTTTGCCATTCGTGCACTCAAATTCGTAGTTAAGTACACCATCGCAGGCGCTCCTGTCTGTGATGCAGCGTCAAGGGTAACTGCAGCCATGGTCTCAGAGGTGATAGTCCATGCTTTTGCAAACGTCGTCGACCTGTTCGTGCAGATGGTTGTTGTCTTGCAAACGTCCCCATCTGTCGACTCAGGGATCGAGACGTGGCTACACGATCCATTACAGCCATGCGGATAAGATGCCCGTCATCTCGACTGCTAGTGATACGAGGCCGTTGGGATCCAGCATGGAGTTCCATATTACCCTCTTGAACCCACCGATTCCATATTCTGCTTACAGTCATTGGATTTCGACCAACGCGAGCAGCAATGTCGCGATACGATAAACCGCAATCGCGACAGGCTACAATCCGACCTTTATCAAAGTCGGAAACGTGATGGTACGCATTTCTCCTCCTTACACGAGGCATCACAACAACGTTTCACCAGTCAACGCCGGTCAACTGCTGTTTGTGTATGAGAAATCGGTTGGAAACTTTCCTCATGTCAGCACGTTGTAGGTGTCGCCACCGGCGCCAACCTTGTGTGAATGCTCTGAAAGGCTAATCATTTGCATATCACGGCATCTTCTTCCTGTCGGTTAAATTTCGCGTCAGTAGCACGTCATCTTCGTGGTGAAGCAATGTTAATGGCCAGTAGTGTAATAATAATAATAATAATAATAATAATAATAATAATTTCGTGTGGCTCAATGGCCTGGTGCAGTTATTTCAATTGGACGCAACCTCGGCGGCTTACATGTCCCTGACCTACTCCAGTTTTCCAATTGGATAAAAGGGAATTACGGTTTAACGTGGAATCTGAACCACGTGTCGTTTCTGGCGACTCCTCACCGCTGAGAGGTGAAGGCTAGGTTAAAACGAAGAATGAAAAACGCATGGTCCGACCGAGATTCAATCTTTCGACCTCTCAGTTTCCAGGCACATGCTATACCACTTTTTCGAAACCGTGTAACTTGCTACTAAAAAACAGGGTCGGAGTTAATCCTACATGGCACTGCTACTTTTATAATTAAAAAATTCCTTTCCATTCGTTGCTTGTAACAGGGTTTTGCCGGCCGGAGTGGCCGAGCGGTTCTAGGCGCTACAGTCTGGAACCGCGCGACTGCTACGGTCGCAGGTTCGAATCCTGCCTCGGGCATGGATGTGTGTGATATCCTTAGGTTAGTTAGTTTGAAGTAGTTTTAAGTTCTTGGGGACTGATGACCTCAGAAGTTAAGTCTCATAGTGCTCAGAGCCATTTGAACCATTTAACATGTTTTTGCTTGTTTATTTTTCATTAATTAAAAGAAACAAGACCAACAGGATCACAAAAGTTACGTAAACCACGTAAAGAAACAC
The DNA here is from genome assembly GCF_021461395.2 of Schistocerca americana. NCBI lineage: Eukaryota > Metazoa > Arthropoda > Insecta > Orthoptera > Acrididae > Schistocerca > Schistocerca americana. The sequence continues at coordinate 539,165,074 of NC_060130.1, forward strand.
TTAGAAAGAGGCCATGAAACGAATACCACAAGGAACTGTCAGCTCAACCGATACCTTGACGATGAAATAGAAGGTTCAACATATTGGCGAAGAAGACGCGATACCGTGGCATGCCTAACACTGTCAGTATGCAGTAGCCATATATTGGTGAAAGGTGAGTGAGTCTCTATCGCCCCTCCATCTGCAATGTAATGAACATAGTGGCTCAACAGCTATGCAATTATTTTTGATTTTACCTTCGGGAAGTAGTAAGAGTCTGGACGCCGTGTGACATCAGCCAAAAAGGCAGTCTCAACTGATCGAATTAAAATTATTAATTGTTTCTTAAGCCAGTGCCAGTTCGCTTCGTGACCACGAGAGATAAATCTATGTTGTAGCATGTCTATGGCGGGACAGCGATTGCATTGATCCGTGAAACGAAGTCAAATATGAAATAGGCGCTCATTGGTGGATAACAGGTTGTGTACCACTTGACACCACTAGGACACCACTACCATTGGTTCAACAGGAAGGCTAAGATCAAAACACACTATCTTCCAAGAAGTTCGCGGCAATGTCAGTGCCACAGGGTCGCTACAAATGATCCCTGCCCGCGCATTAACAAAAATGTAGTGAGATGCTGTCTCTGTAGAATATCATTCCCCAAGTAACTGACAACAATATGAAATTCACGGACATGTTCTAACGAGAAATTCACTCGACCAACATAGACAAGCTGATCAAGACTGCCCGGACTCAAACCAAAATAATCTAGACGTAACCGTATGGACTGTGTGAGACATAGCACGGTACGCCGAACGAATAACACACACCATTTCCTTTTAATATCGGGAAGCCCCAAACACCCGAGAGAACACGCACGCGAAACCACTTCCAATCGTAATAGAATAGTGTGATCCTTCCATTAAAAAAAAGTCAATACAGCTGTTTTAGCTTTGTAGCCATCATCGCGGAAAGGGGAAAGATCTGAGCGATGTAATATGCTTTGGACAAGACGTAGGTCTTCAGGATCCGAACTTTCTGGATCAGGTTAAGGGAACGCCGTTCATGTTCCAGAATTGCTCGTTGTATCTTCTCCGCAACCGACTTCCAATTAAGTGTAGCCATTTGGAGTAGAGAACCATCAATTATAACTACCAAATTTTTATTTCTATCGACTGCCGTCGCCCACGAAATGACAGCATTGTCAAAACTTCGTAATTTCATCAATCGACATTTGCCTTCGTTGATGCGGGCACCGGATACAAGGTAAAAGGCTTCCAACGTAGCTTGGAGCAATAAAATGTTAGCGGGAGAATGGAGAAACACCATCACATCGTACCCGTATCCACAAACCGAGATCGTCTCGCCCAAGTGTGTCCACCCTTGTAACTGAGTGACGATTCTTCGAAGAAGGGACCCAAGTGATACCGCTAGACCACCAGACCCAACATTCATTTAGTAGTTTTGCAAATTAATGTGTGCAAACAAACAGAGAGACAAGACGGTTTTAGATAAAACTTTAAATTAAGATATCTTGTTCCTGTGATCCGACTTTTGATGAAATGAAGCCATTAGTTTCCCCAAGCCACGCTCAAGTTACCTGTGAAAACCTCATGAAATTTCGTCAATTAATTTTGGAGATTAGCTTGTTTAAAGAGACAGACACGCCAGTTTTACACTTTTATTATTAATATAGATGAAGAAAGAGCGAGAGGGAGGGAGAGAGTGGGAGAGAAAGCCGGAGAGAGAAGGGGAGAGAGGGAGAGAAAGTGAGAGAGAGAGAGAGAGAGAGAGAGAGAGAGAGAGAGAGAGAGTGTGTGTGAGAAGGAAGGAAGGGGGGGGGAGGGGAGGAGGTCACTTACTTTCTCTGTCCCCCTATCGAGCAATGCGTGCAAGTAAGCTGGAGATGGGGAGTAATGAAAAGAGATTAAGGTAGAATACAGTGAAATATGAGCGGTACTGCACTTTTTAACAAACCACTTCTTGACCGCTAGTGGGTGCCAGCCCAGTTTGCTGTTGTAGTAGCCTCGACCAATTTCAGGTTGCAGGGGGAAGATTTTTTTTTTTTTTTTTCCAGCCTGAAGTTGACGCGCGGTCTTTTCCTAATCCTTCTAAATGGGTAGTGGTTGGAACCTACTGGGCGGATTTTAAGGGCGAATAATTTTCCTGTGACCACTGGTATTTGCTAACATTCATGACACTCAAACATTTGAAAGACTCCTACCAGGAAGCAGCAACGTACAACAGCGCTATAAACGGAAGCAGGAAATGACCAGTGGTTCAAATGGCTCTGAGCACTATGGGACTTAACATCTGTGATCATCAGTCCCCTAGAACTTAGAACTACTTAAACCTAACTAACCTAAGGACATCACACACATCCATACCCGAGGCAGGATTCGAACCTGCGACCGTAGCAGTCGCGCGGTTCCGGACTGAGCGCCTAGAACCGCTAGACCACCGCGGCCAATGACCAGTGGAAACGCCTACATTCTGGTCCAGCTTCGGATTGGCTGAAAGGCATAAATATTTAATAATTTCGTGGAACAGTCTAGAGATCTCGAAATCGAGGAGTGGGCCGACAGCCATTGCAGTTGTAGGTAATGTCGTATGTTTCTCAAGTCAGTAGTTGGTAACCCGGAGTGATCAACCAAGTTAATTTTTCATTGCGAAGAGTGTATAAGAATCGGTAGTGCATTCCCATGAAAATATGCCATTTCAGTGGTTCCATTTCGAAATATTTCATGAAACTAGTTAGGTTGGTACATGGCTCTTAATTATTGACTTTTGATTTGTGGGGAGTTTAACCCTGTCTCGCGGGTCAAAGCGACCATTATTTTGACTGATTTGATAGTGTAGCAAAGTAGAGAATTAATCCGGGCCCGCCAATAAACGTTTCCGATTAAATCAGCGAAGCATTACGTTACGTACTTTATCTGATACGTCGCTCATCGTTAATAGTGTGTGGCCGCGGGCGCGAGTGTGATTTCACACAATGTGACAGAAATTCTGTATGTTCAGTGGAAAGACGGCTGCAAGGTAACTAATAGTGTGTATACTCCCACTTTGCTGCTATTACTCGGGGAAAGGTTTCCACCAAATTCTAAAACACAGAATGCGGAATTTGTTCTAGTCGTTCCTTTTGTTGAATGACTGTTTCCAGATTTGTGGTCAGTTTGTATTGCACGAAACTGAAAGTCTAGTTTATTTCAAAGATAGTCGCCTCGGATCATATTTGGGGTTTAACAGAGTTCAGTAGTGGGCTTTGAACAGGTCACTCAAGCAAATGAGTTCCTACGAACAAAGCTCCAGTGTATAACGAACCTGAATTATGGGGATCTTCGATCAATAGTATATTACGAAGCTAAGCCTGTATGCCGGCATTTGCGATCTCACTCTTCTTCAGCTAAGTTTTACCTAAAATTGCAAGTCTGAAGTAAGGAAGGCGAGCCTGTGGGATCGGTGTATAGTGCGAAAATATTTATTTAAATTTCACACTTTTCGTAGTTTTCATGCCCTTCTTTGGAACATTATTTTTATTTTTGAATTTAAAAGGAGTTTATTAAATTATAAATTCAGTTTGCTTTATTTGACCATAAATGGCATATAATTCGCACTTTTAAGTACTTTGATTACGACATTTCTCATAACTTTTCATTATCTGTTAAATCAAAAACTGTTATAATTTTTCGAAAGCAGACTCAAGTTTTCATAGAAAACAGTCATACGAAAGAAAAAATATTTTTTATTATTTTAACGATGTAGCAAACGCTGTAATTTTCACAAAACTCTATTACAAACTTATGTACAATAATAATAATTGTTTTTTATATATTTTACTAACCTCAAGTGGTGTGTTTTCTTTGTAACTGTTGAGTCATGTAAGCAGAAAATTATGTACAAAAGTTAATTTGACCAGTTGCTGGTTCTAGAACAGTATAAAACTTCATGCTGCAATATCGTTCGTCATGCACGCCGAAGGTAGACTTGGTCACGGGTTCGAGTGTTATAGCCTTGTCTGGACATGGAGTTGTAGCTTTGTCTTTGTGCTGTTGATAGAATGTGTGCCAAGTACGACTTTTTCTGTTGGTAACTGCAATATCTATTGAAAACGCATTTGGAATGTTTTACGAATATACCTGGGTGTGAAATAAAAGAAAATACTAATAAATATCTTCAGTAGTGTTCTAAAAACCTGGACCTTTACATCATTCCCTAGGCAAGAAGAAGTTAATTCCACAAATACATTCACGAAATAAGATGAGTATTCTAATTACTCTTCATTGCATTATCCAATTTGGAACTATTTCTTAACATCACTGTCGCTCATACTATACAGGGTCTCTCTCCTACGAGTCGTCAGGTGCATTTTCTCTGGCGTTTCGTCAGATATTTTCAGTGTCTTTCTTGCAGTGTACAGCTGTAGTTAGCCCTAACAAATATTGCTCATCGCGTCTTCCATGCGAAGCCCACTATCTACGGAAAGCGCCAGTTTGTTTCCTATTACGAACAAAATGATTTTTATAGCGGAATTTTACGTGCACAGTCGATGGAAGGGCCTCAAATTAGTGTAGTGCAATATTATATTTGTCGATAGGAATTAACAGGGACAGTAAAACACGAAGAATAACCAGTACTGCAGCAGCGACCTAATAGCGCGCTGCTGCAGTCAGCGTGGGCCAGGGCGTTGCTGTTGCTGCTGGAGTACTGGTACTTCTTCGTGTTTTACAGCCCATGTTATTATGTAAGATAAGGCGGATATCGCACTAGATTAAATTGGTACCGCTTAATCGAATGGGCACATAAAATTCCGCTTTAAAAATTATTTTGCTCATAACGAGAAATAAACGGAAGCTCTCCGTCAACACGGGGCATCGCATGAAAGACGTGACGAGCAGTGTTCGTTTGGGCTAACTCGGGCTACACAACGCAAAAAATTAGTTGCAAATATTTGAAGAAACGTCAGAGGAAATATGGCTGACGTCTCTTAGGAGAGGCATCGTGTATAACTATGCATTGACGTAGCTACCGGGTGATCAAAAGTCAGTATAAATTTGGAAACTGAATAAATCACGGAATAATGTAGATAGAGAGGTACAAATTGACACACATGCTTGGAATGACATGGGGTTTTATTGGAACCAAAAACATACAAAAGTTCAAAAAAGTCCGACAGATGCCGCTTTATCTGATCAGAATAGCAATAATTAGCATAACAAAGTCAGACAAAGCAGAGAAATTTACAGGAAATGCTCAATATGTCCACCAACATTCCTCAACAATAGCTGCAGTCGAGGAATAATGTTGTGAACAGCACTGTAAAGAATGTCCGGAGTTAGGGTGAGGCATTGGCGTTGGATGTTGTCCTTCAGCATCCCTAGAGGTGTCGGTCGATCACGATACACTTGCGACTTCAGGTAAGCCCAAAACCAATAATCGCACGGACTGAGGTCTGGGGACCTGGGAGGCCAAGCATGACGAACGTGGCGGCTGAGCACACGATCACCACCAAACGACGCGCGCAAGAGAACTTTCACGCGTGTAGCAATATACTTTTTTGAACTTTTGTATTTTTTTGGTTCTAATAAAACCCCATGTCATTCCAAGCCTGTGTGTCAATTTGTACCTCTCTATCTACATTATTCCGTGATTTATTCAGTTTTCAAATTTATACTGACTTTTTGATCACCCGGTATATGACTAGCTGAAAAAATTACAGTTAATTACCATCGAATGGCTTTTAAATGGACGTAGGGAGCAGCAGTGGTAGAAGTGGTCCTCGGTTTTTTGGACGGGTGCTTTACCATTGTAAGACAGAAAATGTCTGATTCTAAACTGGCGCCACATTCTGGGAACTATGTTGCAATTTATAGTGATTTCAGTCTACATCTAAATTCATTTTGCCATTTTGCAAATCTAGTAGGTAACCAGTTGAAGACTGACCTCGTAATAAAAAAACCGGTTAACGAAGTTTATTCATTCAGTAGGACGTGTTTTGCATTTAAAAATCTGATAGACTTGAATCTAGAACCATGTTACATATGCACGTACATGTTTCTCCTTTTCCATTTCCTCATTTACATTTATTATTATGTTCACTAAGTACACCATTTGGTGGAAACCGGCCAATAATAGAGAAAAAATGAAGTGTAGCGGCACTCACAAAGTCGAACAGATGCACCCTCAACAACAGCAGCAGTTTCTGTTTTATACACAGGATTTAGTTTAGCTTTTGTTCTCACGTGCTTTAGCGGAGAAGTGAATTGCAGCTATTTATTTTAATATATAAAATAGTGTATAATAACTTAAGTTTTTGCGTAAAATTTAGAGCATCTGTATTGTGTGAGCTGACTTTCGAATGTAGTAAAAACCGGTGGTACTGTAGCAGCGGAACTTAGATTGTATCCAGCGACTCCTTGAGTTAGAATTATGTTGCTTGTGGTATAGACAAAAATTAAAGATGGGTAGGGACTGCGTTTGTTGTGCACGGATATAGGCGGAATTGACCACTGTCTGTAAACATCTAGAAGCTGTGTTGGCCACAGTCGACAGGCTTCAGGCTGCTACCCTGGGCTGCGGTGCCATTGGGGCGTCTGAGAGAAATGCTTTGGCTCGTCTGCAGCCTACAGTGTCGCCTGGGATCCCTTAAGTCGCAGTGCTGCCGATTTGCGCGTTCCGGATGGCCGATACTTGCCTGACGATAACTGACAAACAGTGGCGTGGACGCGAATCTCTGTGCGGAAGGAGAAAGTGGGCACTGTCCGCATGGTTGTCCTCCTCCGGCTTAAAAACAGGTTTGAGGTATTGCTCACTGGTGAAATTACATCTGAGCCAGCACCTGTTAGGACTGGGGCCGATCTTCCTGAAAAGTCCGAACAAGCGCAGAGGATGTGATTGCTTGTTATTGGGAGCTCCTGTGTAAGACAGGTGATTGGGCTCCTTCGGGAAATAGTGAGCAAATCGGGAAAGGTGGTTAGTTTCCACTCTGCCTATTTGCGGAGGCCACCTCCGTGGTGTGGTGGAGGCTTTTCCAGCAGCGATTGAGCCATCTGGATGCACCTGGCTGCAAAATATTTCAAATGGCTCTGAGCACTATGGGACTTAATATCTGAGGTCATGAGTCCCCTAGAACTTAGAACTACTTAAACCTAACTAACCTAAGGACATCACACACTGCCATGCCCGAGGCAAGATTCGAACCTGCGACCGTAACCGTCGCGCGGTTCCAGACTGAAGCGCCTAGAACCGCTCGACCACACTGGCCGGCGCACCTGGCTGCAAATCTTGGTTCATGTTGACATGAATGGCGTCTGCCGCCTGTGCTCAGAGACCGTCCTCTGTTCCTGCAGTCAGCTGGCTGCTCTGGCGAAAACCGCTAGACTCGCTCACGGGGTTAGCGTTTCGCAACATCGTTCTCATCACAGAACGTAAAAATTTGGAAATTTGTGGTAAGTTCCTACGGGACCAAACTGCTGAGGTCATCGGTGCCTAGGCTTATACACTACTTACTCTAACTTAAATTAAGGAGCGTCTATGGGAAGGTCTCACAACGAGTCTCGCTTATAAAAGGTTACGATGCCCACATAGTACAGCGAACAGAAATTTGGCTGCTGTCTGATATTACGATCGCTAAAATTCTAAATTCCAATTGGAATATTTATCGCACGATTGGTTGAACGTCAGTGGTGAAGGCGTGTGTAGACGTAAAAACTATAATAATGTCTGGTGACGTTAATGCAGATTCCGAATGCGGAATAATTTGGATGAGGGTAAGTGTTATAGATGGATAATACGTGTTATTCGGTTGCTATTATAGACGCCTTCTCACCCCCCCCCCCTCTCCCCTTCTGGCTTGGAGCAGTAGTGGCGGAATATATCGGGGAGAAGTCGAAGAAGGTTTCGCATAAATTTTCTGGTCATGTAATAGTACTGAGGGGAGATTTCAACCTCCCATTCGAGACTGGTAGATGCAAGTCTTTAAGACGGGTAGTAGGGGTAGGTAATTATGCGAAAGTGTTCTTGATGCTTTATCCCAAAATTATGTAGAGCAGCTAATGAGGGAACCGACTTGTGAAAATAATGTATTAGATCAGATTAATTTTATCCATTACGGATATTTTAGAACCCGTCACTGTTAATTGAATGTAAATACATAAAACTGCAACCAGTCACTTTTTTGAATAGTTATTTATTATTCCATGAACCGGTTTTCGAACCTTTTCAGGTTCATCTTCAGATTGTTTCTCAGTAGTTACATATTTATGTCTAGCGTAATGCTGGATACTGGCTCTGTGACAAGAAGATGGAACATGCTTTACTGTATCGCCATGAGTGTTGTTTATCTGTCGATATGGATGCAAAATTTAGGTTCGTTCTTACTGCGACCGCATGGGCGGCGCTTTTCTGTTAGTGTCCATCTGTCTTCCATTGTGATGGGCAGTTGGTACATCACTTCACACACTATTACAAAATATGTATGCATTTACACTGTGATAGCGAAACTTTGCCAGGATCCAGCATGTGCTAAACAACTGTGGTTTGTTACAGAGATCTTAATACAAAGATATGACATAGGCTTACTTCGCTCAGAGATGTTATTTGTTTTTGCCCGTATATCGACTTTAATCCGTACAAGCAGAAACATATAACATCTCCGACCAAAGTACGCGAATGTCATATCTTCGTATTAAGATCTTTGTAACAAGCAACAGTTGTATAGCACATTCTGGATGCTGGCAAAGTTTCGCTATCACAGTGTAAATGCATACATATTTTGTACAAGTGTGTGAAGTGATGTACCAATTGGCCTTCACAGTGGAGGCAGACAAATGGACACTAACGGAAGAAAGCCGCCCATACTGTCGTAGTAAGTAGAAAACTAAATTTTGCATCCATACCGACAGATAAACTATACTCATGGCGATACGTTAAAGCATGTTCCCTCTTCTTGTCACAAAGACAGCACCCAGCATTATGCTAGAAATAGATATGTAACTTCGGGAAAACCATCTGAAGATGAACCTTAAAAGGTTGAAAACCAGCTTAGGGAATAAAAAATAAATATTCAAAAAAGTGACTGGTTGCAGTTTTATGTACTTACATTCAAAGTATTAGATCTCCTCGTCACCAACAGGTCTGACGTGTTCGACTCAATTAATGTAGAACAGGGAATCAGTGGTCATAAGGCCGTTACAGCATCAATGGATACGGCTGTGAATCGGAATATAAAAAAAATGATAGGAAGATTTTCTGCTTAGTGAGAGCGACAAGAAATATTTCAGATTACTTGAGCAGTTACCATGAAAAGTTCATCTCCAGCACTGACACTGTTGTGTATTAATGGACAATGTTCAACAGTGTTGTGTAATGCATGTTCGAGAGAAATTTGGCGAGAAAATTTGTGAGGCGTGGAAAAGACCCGTCGTGGTTCGTTAGCCGTGTTAGAAAGCTACTGTGAAAGCAAAGGTAGCTTCACTGCAAATTTAAACGTTGCCAAAGCTTGTATCTCTGACGTCAGTTTGTATTATAATTTTGGAACGTATTTTATGCGGGCTTATAAAAGATTTGTGGATACCGGAAATCTCTTCTGTAGAAATCAACACGAATTCAGAAAACAGCGATCGTGCGAAACTCAACTCGCTCTGTTCGTTCACGAGATCCACAAAGCAATAGATACCGGCGCCCAGGTGATGCCGTGTTGCTTGACTTTCGGATGGCGTTCGATACAGTTCCACACTGCCGCGTAATTAATACAATACGAGCGTGCGGAATATTGGACCAGCTATGTGATTAGACTGAAGAGTGTGTAGTAAACGGAGCACAGAATGTAATTCTCAACGGAGTGGAATCTCCAGATGTAAAAGTAAGGTCGGGAGTACCTCAAGCGAGTGTTAGAGTATCCTAACTTTTGAAGATGTAAATAGCCTGGTGGATGGGGCTGATGAAGCTGTTGTATACATACAAGTCACAGCACACAATCGCTGGAACTAGTTCAAATGGTTCAAATGGCTCTGAGCACTATGGGACTTAACATCTATGGTCATCAGTCCCCTAGAACTTAGAACTACTTAAACCTAACTAAGCTAAGGACACCACACAACACCTAGTCATCACGAGACAGAGAAAATTCCCGACCCCGCCGGTAATCGAACCCGGGAGCCCGGGCGTGGGAAGCGAGAACGCTACCGCACGACCACGAGCTGCGGACCACTGAAACTAGTTACATCCATAAAATATCTAGAAGTATGCGTACATAGCGATTCAAAATGGATCGACCACATAAAATTTGTAGCAGGTAAGGCAGATGCCAGACTGAAATTCGTTGGGAGAATGCTCAGGAAATGTGAACCAGCTAGAAAGGAGACAGATTACGAAACACGCTTTCGACCAATACATCCTGCATGCAGTGTGGGATCCGTACCAGGTAGGACTGATAGGGGAAACAGAGAAGATGCAAAGAAGAGCAGCGCTTTTCTTTACAAGTTCATATAGTAAGCGCCAAAGCGTCACGGAGATGCTCAGTCGACTCCAATGGTAGACGCTATAAGATATGCTTTCTGCATCATGGTGAGGTTTACTGTTAAAATTCCGAGTGTGTACGTTCCTAAAAGAGTCAACGAATATATTGCTTCCTCCTACATGTATCTCGTAAAAAGATCATGAAGGTAAAATTAGAGAGATTTGAGCTCACAACCGAGCGAGGTGGCGCAGTGGTTAGCACACTGGACTCGCATTCGGGAGGACGACGGTTCAATCCCGTCTCCGGCCATCCTGATTTAGGTTTTCCGTGATTTCCCTAAATCGTTTCAGGCAAATGCCGGGATGGTTCCTTTGAAAGGGCACGGCCGATTTCCTTCCCAATCCTTCCCTAACCCGAGCTTGCGCTCCGTCTCTAATGACCTCGTTGTCGACGGGACGTTAAACACTAACCACCACCACCGCCTGAGCTCACACGGAGACTTGCCAGCAATCGTTCTTCTCGCGAATCATTCTCGAGCAGAGCAGGAAAATGGGAAGTGACAGCGGTAAACGAAATATTCTCCACCACGCATTGTAAGGAGACTTGAGTATAAATGTAGATGTAAATCGATTTATTCAAATAATATGCATAGCCACTGAAACCACGACTTCTTGTAATCGCAAGGAATACTTCGTTCACGGCTTGTCGGAACATTACGACTTGTTCCAACAACATGTAGTTGAATTACCCCTTCGAGCTGTTAAACGAAAATGACATCTGACTCCTCTTTTTAGCTTCAGTTTATCGACTTAATTGTGACTCATGCTAAATTCATTGTTTTCTTACCTCTACGGTTAGACTCTCATTTATAGTATGTGAGGATTCCTTTACGTTTGGCGGAAAAGTGACACACTACAGATTTACAGATGAATAGGAATTCAGGTAATCGAATCACAGAGTTGCCGGCGCTCTCGTGTTGAGGAGGAGTAGAATCATCTACCAAGACTACAGGCCGGCCGAAGCGGCCGTGCGGTTAAAGGCGCTGCAGTCTGGAACCGCAAGACCGCTACGGTCGCAGGTTCGAATCCTGCCTCAGGCATGGATGTTTGTGATGTCCTTAGGTTAGTTAGGTTTAACTAGTTCTAAGTTCTAGGGGACTAATGACCTCAGCAGTTAAGTCCCATAGTGCTCAGAGCCATTTGAACCATTTTGAACCAAGACTACAAAGCTGTTTACCGACACGTTCACAGACTTACAAACATAGCGTACCATGATCTGCCGTTCGTTATCTTAACAAACAGGTTGTTTCACAGACATACAAACAGTGCGCGCCATAATATGCCGTTAGTTATCTTAGTAACCAACGGGCTTGCCGCAGTGGTAACACCATTTCCCGTCAGATCACCGAAGTTAAGCGGTGTCCTGCAGGGCTAGCACTTGGATGGGTGACCATCCAGTCTGCCGAGCGCTGTTGGCAAGCGGGGTGCACTCAGCCCTTGTGAGGCAAATTGCGGAGCTACTTGATTGAGAAGTAGCGGCTCCGGCCGCGGAAACTGACATAACGGCCGGGAGAGCGGTGTGCTGACCGCATGCCCCCCCCCCCCCCCCCATATCCGCATCCAGTGACGCCTGTGGTCTGAGGATGACGCGGCGGCCGCCGGTACCGTTGGGCCTTCATGACCCGTTCGGGAGGAGTTTAGTTTAGTTTAGTTAGTTAGTTATTTTAGTAAACAGTTTCGCTGAGATAGAACACTTACAATTATTATTCCTATTTTTGTGGCTTTTGTTAATAGTGCCTCTTAATGTGGCTCATTTGGTTCTGTAAATTCCTTACAATGAATCACACGTTTGGTTGTGTTATCTTTTATATTGACTGTAGTCTCGTCTTTTCAATAGACAGCTGCAAACTTAGCGTTCTGGTATTTCTCTTAGTGCATTCATTTCTGCTGTTGCAATTTCAAAGTCTCTAGTCACCTTGATTGTGTTACTGATTATTGCCTGCGGGAGTGGCCAAGCGTTCTAGGCACTAGTCTGGAACCGCGCGACCGCTACGGTCGCAGGTTCGATTCCTGCCTCGGGCATAGATGTGTGTGATGACCTTAGGTTAGTTAGGTTTAAGTAGTTCTAAGTTCTAGGGGACTGATGACCTCAGGGTATACGTCCCATAGTGCTCAGAGCCATTTGAACCATTTTTACTGATTATTAGTTTATACAGTCGGACTCTAAGTTAACTAATCTTCTCCAAAGCACACCGTAATCGGAGTACAAAACAGTGCGAAATGTAAATCGTTCCTGTTAGGTCACAAAGTACAGTAGTACGAGTTCTTGCAAGGTAAAATATTAAGGTTGGAAGTCCAGTTCATCTACATCTACATCGATACGCCGCCACCCACCGTGTGTGGCGGAGGATACTTTTTAGTGAATGTTAAAATTTTAATAATTAAACCAAAAATTTCAGTGACCAATTAACTGTTCTCGTTAACTGTTTGGACCGTCTCCGTAAGTGAATTTTCAGCGTAGATAGGTGGCATGTGAAGAACCCCGGTTCGATTCACGGCATTGCAGAAGATTTTTACTTGGTAGGAGAACTGGTACAGGATGCACTCAGCCTCGTGATGCCAATTGAGGAGCTTCTTGGATGAGAATTAACGGCCCCATGGTCTCGAAAGTCGGGAAAACAGCCGGGAGAGCGATGTGCTCATCATGTGTCCCTCCATACCGCAAGGCAGAGGATGTTAACGGCGGTCGGTCCGACATCCCTTGGGCCTTAGAGGCTTGGACGAAGAGATTTTTTGATTAACTATTTCGTGAGAAAACTATTGAATCAACAATTATCTGTAGTACTGATTATGTTCTACACTGTGAGACACTAAATAATCAGAAAACACTCGCCTACAACGTCTAAAGTAACCGAGGAAGTTAATTTGCTGCCCTACTTTTTTTTTTAACATACACATTTCACATTCACAAATACACTTAAACAAACATACACTTGCCACACTTTGCAAACAGTGACGTGCTAAATATAATTTCACCAGTTATCATGGACGTTTCTTGAATATAAAAGTAACTTTTGTATTAAAACTAGAGGAGAAACCACGGCGTTGCCCAACTATTAATTTATAGCTGTGAGTCCACGCCCGTACACGACGCAGCATCTGGCCTTCTGCTTAGTGTTTATGACGACGTATCTCCTGAACTGTTTGTCATACAACGATATAATTTTGTAGATACATTCAGCGGCATATGTGTATATTGTCTAAAAATGTGTGCAAATGTAATTAATAGCGACGAAGTAATAAATTTAAACGTTATGCATGATGCGGCAGTTTGTCACTCATCTCATTGTTTATGACGTCACATCACCTGAACTATGTGTTGTAGAGTGATTTAATTTTGCACTTACATTCAGTGGTATATGTGCATACTGTCTGTAAAATGTGTCACGACTACAGTTAGTAATGAAGAAGTAATAAATTACAGTTTCATGCGGTACTTTACTGCATGAACAGCAGAAAAATAATAAGCGATAAACATTTTTCTTTCGTCATTTTGTAGCGGTTTCAGAGAGAAAAAAATTGTAAAGGTTTGAAATTATGTGTAAAGTTTGGTGCATTTCACTAAGTACTCTCATTATGAAATACTGGGTAAATAAACTGGGAATTCATGCATCGCGAGCGACGCTCCTTATTCACTCATACTCCTACCCCTTTATAGGTAGGTGGTTCTTACCACCACTGCGATTATCACCTGACAATAAGGTATATGTGTACCAAGTTTGCTTGAAATCGGTCCGGTGGCTCAGGAGGAGATGTGGAACACACACACACACACACACACACACACACACACATCCATTTTTATAAAATGCATGGATTTAACTTTCCATGAAACTGGACTTCAGTTACAACATTGTGCAACAGTTAAATTAGGAAACTTTTTAACTAGACTCAATCGGCAAATGGTTTTTCAAGATAACAGAAATTTCTTAGTCTTTTTTAAGAAAATAAAACAGTTTTATTTTTATACCTATGAAGCTCTATGGAGGTAGGTAAATTACAAGATCGGAACCAGGAACCTATCACAGGTAGCATGACTTTGGTCAAATAACAAGATGTACCCATACTAAATTTAAGCTATACTGACAAAATAACAATTATAAATACCGGCCCATGTGATTTGAGTACGGAAGGAAACAGTGCATTGCCTGCAGGCGATGATTCGAACACCTGTGTTGTTGTTATCGAAAATTAAACTATAGTTTAGTGACAAAAGAAAACTCCGTAAATACTGGCCCATGTGACCTGCACTACTAAAACAGACAATACATTGCCTGGAGGCGATGGTTCGAAGCACTGCGTCGTCGTCGTCGTCGTCGTCGTTGCCGCCGCCGCCGCCGCCGCCGCCGCCGCCGAGTTTGACGTGGATTTAGCCTCAGCATTTAGATGGTTCATGCACGGTACTTCTTCTAACAAACGCTGCGGAGCGCTGTTTCAACATTTTACATCCTCGCCAGCGGAACCAGCGACCGTCCGAGGCAATAAATCCATTTAACTGTATAGATTTTAGCCTCGTATACGATCCGGTATGCGCTCGCTATGACGACTAGCTGAACTTTATCCTCAGCTTTACAGACGGCTATTGTTTTCGTCTACAGCCGTTTGCGTTTCGCAGTTGAAAGCTGTCAAAAGCACCACTAAACGTTAGGGATATTCTTATGTTGACTCGACTGTAGGAGGGTCTTAGTAGTAAAGAATGAACGTATTAAAACTTCATGCATGGTGGGGCATTTTTTCACGCAACTCTGTGTTTGTGACGTCATATCTGTTGAACTACGTGTACTACAGTGATATATTTGTGTTGGTACATTCGACGGCATATTTGGATGCTGTTTCAAAATATGTTGCGAGTAGAGTTGGTGGCAAAGAAGTAATAAATTTAAACATCACGCACATGCGGCAGTTTTTCACGAAGATCGGTGTCTTTGAAGTATGTCTCCTGAACTATGATAGGTAGATGGTTCTTACCCCCACAGCGATTGTTTCCTGACAGTAAGTAATATGTGTACTTGTATTCTTGAAATCGATACAGAGATGTGGAACACACACAGATACATACATACATACATACATACATACATATGTTTTATAAGATATGTACATTATTATTATTACTGCTGGAACTTGAATTTCCCGATGTCTCAAGCAGAGAAAAAAGTACTATGTGTAATGTCGGACGTTAAATGTGATGAGTGAGTCAACGTAGCTGGGAAGAATATGACAAGAAAGGCCTCTGCTCAGAAACTTGGCAAACATATGTGGAAGGCTGAAGGGAAGCCGTAAGAAACTCAGAAGAAGTAGTAAAGCAGGGGGAAGCAGGCGGCAACTTCCCTCTTTGGGCGGAGTGCTTGGGTTCTCACGAATTTGTCGTCCAGGCGCGCCGAAGCGGCCAGCTGTGGACGCAGGCAGTTGTCCGCTGTCGTATTAGGAGTGAGGCGTGCGTGACGGACCGCCGCCATTGTCTGTGCTGCCTTATGTGGACGCGACGCGACGCTGCCGGCATTTTAAATTAATTGCGGCACTGGTCCCCGCGGTCTTGCCCTGTCATCACAGTGGCGCATGCGGTCTCTCTAATGGCTCCCGCTCCACTCATTTCGGCATATCGATTCTTCTCTACGATGCGATAACTTTCATCATTTTCCAAGTTTTGACACTCGGCTATCGTAGCTGACCCAGATTAGCCACGCATCACCTTGTAACAAACAGAATTCCTAATGGCTGTGTCACGCGAGCTAAAATTTCGCATTATTCATCATTTTTACTGCAGCAAGTCCTAACACCGTGACTTAATGCGCGACTAAAAGACATGAACTACACTAACAAAGTGGTAATACGAGTGCTATTTTTGTTTTCGTAGTCCGATCGGTCACGGGACGGCAACCACATACACCTTCCAGCTATTTTTCTACATAGTCGCCGCTCCGACTTACATATATGCCATAGCATTCTGCAAACTTACTGCCAGTTCTCTAAACTGGTCGGCAGCCCGTTGTCTGTGACAAAACACTCTCTTCATGCCCAGCGGTTCATGTGACCAAATGAAAATCAGACACCTGTTTGGCAGGTGATCAAACATTTCCCATCGAAAACACTGCAGGAGAGTCTTCGATGCGACTGCAGTGTGCGACCGAGCATTGTCATGAAGGAGGACAGTGCACGATGGCAACATTCCTCTTCGCTTGTTCTGAACTGCCATACGTAGACAATTTGCTCGAATCGTCTGATCCCCTCGCCGAACAAGATCATCGGTTGACAATCGCTTCCTTCTCTGACCGCTTGCATCGTGAACCACTGCACATCGTGCTTCAAAGTTCCTGCACTATAGCCGCACTTTGCTGTCACGCATGACAGTTATGTTATGTAGTCTGCATGAAATCAGGCGGAATCACTCAGCATGAAGAAATCGAATGACAGCACGAACTTCACACTTGGCGGGAGACTATTGTTCCAGGCATATTTACGTTCTCAACTTGTGCTCAGAACTGAAAAGAAGGTGGGTGGTAGGCTGAGAAAGTTATTCACAAGGATTTGTGTTGGTACATTTCAGATGAGCTTTATTATCGCTTCTTAATGCAGATGAAAAAGTACCTCGCCCCAAACTGTTCAGCCGGGCCGGCCGAAGTGGCCGTGCGGTTAAAGGCGCTGCAGTCTGGAACCGCAAGACCGCTACGGTCGCAGGTTCGAATCCTGCCTCGGTCATGGATGTTTGTGATGTCCTTAGGTTAGTTAGGTTTAACTAGTTCTAAGTTCTAGGGGACTAATGACCTCAGTAGTTGAGTCCCATAGTGCTCAGAGCCATTTGAACCATTTTTTTTGTTCAGCCGGCCGGTGTGGCCGAGCGGTTCTAGGCGCTTCAGTCTGGAACCGCGCGACCGATACGGTCGCAGGTTCGAATCCTGCCTCGGGCATGGATATGTGTGATGTTCTTAGGTTAGTTAGGTTTAAGTGGTTCTAAGTTCTAGGGGACTGATGACCTCAGATGTTAAGTCCCATAGTGCTCAGAGCCACCCCAAACTTTTCAACTCCGACGAAGTACGGTGCCCATTTGTCAAATTTTGTATACTGAGAGAATTATTCAACGGCCGTTCCGCTGTGGATACACCGGTTCCCGTCAGTCAGCACAAGTTAAGCACTGTCGAGCGTGGTTGGTACCATCGGTGACCATCTGCGCTGCCATGTGCTGTTGACCTATCGGGTGCATTCAGCCTAGTGATGGCAACTGAGGAGTTACTTGAGCGAATAGTTGAGGCTCCAGGTAACGAAAACTGACAACGGGCGTGAGAGGGATATTATGATTCGACGCCCCTCCTTATCCACATCCGATGACACCATTAGGCTGAGGATGACACGTCGGTCGTTGGGCCTTCCGAGGTCTGTCAAACAGCGTTTAGTCTAGAGAGATAATTAGATAAATGCATTAATCTCCATACCTGTTATATGCTTGGGCTACTCGGAAAGTAAAGTGCGATCGGTCGTGAAATGGGAAACACAATCAAAATCAAAAATGTTTTGTTGGCAACCGTTAGTTACACCTTCCAGCGCGTCACGACGCCCTCTTCAGTTCTGAATTCACAGTGAGCATGTAAATATGCCTAGAAAATAGTGTCTCCCGCACAGTAAAAGTGCCTGTGAGGGATTTTACCTGATTTCATGCAGCCCACACAGCATAACTGTCGCTGCTCCGACTGAGACATTCCTCGTAGAATTCTACCAACTTTTCAATACGCTCGTCATAGAAGGCTGCCGCCTGTGCTTTCTACCAATTCTCTATGCCGATCTGCAGGTTGTTGTCTGTGCCGAAATGTTGTCTTCATAGACAGTGGTTCATGTGAACAGTGAAGAAAATTAGAGGGAGCGAAGTCCGGGCTGTATCGTGGGTGATCTAACACTTCCCATCGAAAACGCTGCCGGCGTCCTTATTGTCCCTGCAGCGTGCCGCCGAGAACTGTCATGAAATGGGAAATGCGTGACAGTTATGCTGTGTGGGCTGCATGAAATCAGGTAAAATCCCTCACAGTCACTTTTACTGTGCGGGAGACAGTATTTTCTAGGCATCTTTACATGCTCACTGTGAATTCAGAACTGAAGAGGGCGTCGTGACGCGATCGGTGGGCGTTCTACAGACACTGTGCAACACATCTGCACAAAGCGTCGTCGGATGTACACTGAGGCTTTAATTTTGAGAACAGTCGTACCTTGAAGAAAAAGCTCTTGTAGTAAATGATTTATTTAAGGAGATACAAATACTTCCTGATTTATGGATTCCATTGGTACGCACTGCAGTGTTGTGTAAATGAAAAACCAGATTTCTTAAAAAGGGTATCGGAAAGAAGCAAAAACTGCAAAAAAGGTTTCCGTACGTGACAGGTGCGTTGCCATGATGGTCACAGTGGAGACTGTGATTGTCTCAGTCCATAACTGCCATGCACACAGAATTCTTTTCACTGCACTGTAGCTGGCGCATGTTTCCAAACATTAGCAATGGCACTCTTAAAATGTTCCTTTCGTTCGTGCCTTGGTACCTCCTTGGCGTTGCACCGAAGACACACTGGCGTCCTGAATCCACACATTCCTGGCGTTGAGCGGCGCGCGAAACAAATTACGTGACGTATTGCTCAGCCAATTTAATCGGAAACCTTTATTAGCGCACCCACATTAATTCTCTTGTCTGCTACATTACCAAATTATTCTAAATATAGGTCGCCAGCCTCGCTTTGACTCGGAAGATTAGGTTGTACCTTTCACGACTCCAGTGTCAATAATCGAAGCCCTGTAGCACCCCAACTTATTTCTGAAAGATTCCAAGATTCGATCACTGGTCTGAAAAAAGTACACCACTTACACTACCTACTCTAGATGCAACTGGTTCCTAACAACGGCAACTTCAACGCCAGCAAAGGCATCCTCTCACGAGACGTGGAAACGTCCTTGGACGAGGAACTAGTGACGTCACAGCGTGGAATTTTGCGTTCCGCTACACTGCGAAGCATGAAGAATCTGCCATTCAGATTTTTGCTTCATGGAGAGGAACGTGGGTAATGGGATTCACTCTCGGTTTTACGTCACTAGCAGTACTTAGGAGATACCAGATTGGATTAAATAATATGAAGTTCTAGTACAATTAGTTATAATAATAAAATGACTGCAAACCACACAACAGTAATCAAAAGCTTCTCATATTTGATGCTTTTCAAATTTTTACTTTCAGGCTATAAAGAACTAGCGCGTCGAGGATCTCTCGAAAACGCCTCGTTTTTAGTACAATTTGTTATAATAATAATATGACTATGAACCACATATCAGCAATCAAAAGCTTCTCATATTTGATGCTTTTCGAATTTTAACTTCCATGCTGTAGTTACTGTCTGTAGACATTTGTAAAAATCGTATACGATGTAACATAGACTCTGTTGTAATGTTGAAACTGTAGCGTAATTTATATCGTGTTGAACTACGAAGAGAAAGATACCAAGTTCGCATTCAGCTATATACAGTTTTTTTTTTACCTTTCGTTTTCTAAGGGATTCTGAGAGATTATTATTAGTTCAATAGATCTATGATCTGCAATACTCGATGTTATGTATTATAAATAATTTATTTGGTGCAATAGTTGTTGCAGTGGCCAACGAACGGAATGGTCCCCAGTAATCAGAAATCTTAAGGCAGTCTATGTCAGATAGTAAACCCCAGTTATACGCTGGAAAGTTTTGTTATTATGAAAATTTCTTTCTTGGTTTTATGGATTGCCCATTTTGATATCTTGCCGGTAAATTTTTTTTTTCAGTGATGGTGAGTAGCTTCGAAAAAAATCTCTTCTATTTGAATGAAATTTCAAAATGAATCTCGATCTTGAAGCCTATGTGATGTACATTCTGTCAGAGTAATCGTAGATAGTACCACATGGAGAATATGGATACCACGCATGTACAGACTGATTTTAAATATTTTACTTTTACTATATTCAGTTTAAAGCTGAAAATGTGAAGAAGATTCATTTGAGATAACGAATAGCGTGTTCTAGTACCATATGTATTTTCAGATCGTTGTGCAGCAATCGCTGTTCAAGCCTGGGCGACAGATTCTCATGCACGACTTTCTCAGCTCTTCTTCGACTATCGATAACAAACTTAACGCAACTGTTTCACACGCGTCCATTTTCGTAAGGAAATGGAGTCTTTAGTGCGCCAGGTGGGGCTGGTCACTGCCACTGGAGAGCGCTCGAGCGCTCGGTCGCAAATCACGATGAGGAGCACGTTCCGTGAGACGTAGGAAGTCGTTTCAGAGCGTGCAGCAACCACTTCGGATACCACCTCTGGCGTGCTTCACGGTGAGATAAACATTCCGTGTGAGGGTGGCTTAAGGGAAAAAGCGCGAGGAATGTCGTAATCCGTATGGGTGCCTACCTGAGCGAGATACTCGGAAGATGTTCTGTGCCGAATGGGGGTCGAGATACTCTCTCTGACGGCAGACTTAAGAGGGATGGTGAGATTTCTCCCAAATCAATGCATAGTGGGTTCAAATGGTTCAAATGGCTCTGAGCACTATGGGACTTAACTTCTAAGGTCATCAGTCCCCTAGAACTTAGAACTACTTAAACCTAACTAACCTAAGGACATCACACACATCCATGCCCGAGGCAGGATTCGAACCTGCGGCCGTAGCGGTCGCGCGGTTCCAGACTGAAGCGCCTAGAACCGCTCGGCCACACCGGCCGGGTGCATAGTGGGATATGTAAAACTTTCACTGCAAGATGCATTCTTCCTTGAAGTTTCAGGGATAACCCTTACGCCAAACAGCATTTAAAGGATTTCTCATGAATTCACGGAAAGTCAGCTGATAATTAGTTCATAAAATTAGGTTACGAGCTTTTATGCTAGGCCGTAGAGCTGAACAAAAAGTTCGCACTGGCTGTAAATGCTGCTGAACTTATGAGAATTTTCGTGGAGGAGAAAAAGGCCAATCGTTCTGTAACGACTGCGCTGATTGCGTGAGAGGCCTAAATTTTTAAGAAATTTGTACAGTTGCGGATATCTAGGAGTCGTAGACCGTAGTGGGGTGTGGAGGTGGGTCCAGGACGCGGAGTGTTATCGGTAGTTTTGAATTTAGTTGTCAGGCGTGTTCATTTAACCTGATTATGCGGCAGCAGATTTACGGAAAGGCACTTGTGACTTCCGAAGTCGGGGTACCATTAATTAGCCCACGTTAGAGTTGTTATCCGACGGCAACTTTGTTTTAGGTCGAGCAAATTACAGTTAACTGTAGAGGATGATGATCGAGCAAGCGGTAATAGCTAGGCTTATTAGAGCGGAAATAAGTCGTATTGTTTCTTTGGAAACTGGACTGTCTGAGTTCGGTGTGAATTTCTGAACTTCATATCTTTGAACTGTTTTCCCGCGACCTGTTTTTTTGTCGAAATTTCTGAGAGCGCCGAAGAGAATTAGTTGGAGGTAAAATGGAGATTGTTAGCGGTGCAGATTTCTAGTCCATTGGTCGGGTCTTCGAATGTATCCGGGGCCAATTGAATTGCTGCAGGGCTGTGATAAGTGATGCCAGGACCTTATCTCGCGGATTATTGCGAATCTGGGAAGGACAGTGGGATGGGGAAGCGAACTGTGACATCGCCCAATGCAGTAGGGTTTTGGGGCCGGCAAAATCATACATTTTAATATAATTCCAAACAAATGTATTAAACATGACAATGAAAGATTTGTGTAAATGAGGAACTATGAGAATAAGTTGTAAATATAAATCATTCATAAAGTCTAGTGTCTTACTGCAAATTGTCAATGGCATGTACCGTCGCAAGTTGTTTCGAGCAAACGTTTGTTTTAGGATAGTTTGCTATATGTAACTTCGGGGGCTGACATCTAGCGGCGTACCCGGGAGACACACGTGCATCTGTCACTGCCTGCCGTGGAAAAGCTATTCAATGTCTCTTACTGAACGCGTACATTCACCACCTATAAGAATCTAAATAAAGGATAGTAGTTTTTGTAGAATTGCTTTCAAAATTTGTGTACTGCACTTTGTTTTTAATAGGAAAGTGGTGTGAAAATCTGGGCTTTCTAGCGGGCATATTTTCGGAGATAGAAAATCTACACTTAAGAAAGTAAATTCTCCTGGGGACATTTATGACTTGTTTTTGGTTGTCAGTTGAAATACTTACCTAATGTATCAGGGTATAGAATTATTTAATTGAAATTTAATTTAAAAATTTCAAATACCCTACATTTTTCGTAGCATGAAATCTAGAATAACTTCAGAAAGAACTATTAAAATCAATATTTATTTTATTATGTGTTCTGTGAGCCTGTGAGTAAATGAATCTCTGTGTGGGACATTCGTCAGATTTCAATATTGCATTATGACAAAGGAAACGCTGGGGTTAGTCACCTTGGTTGTGTCTGTGAAAGACTGCAACTGTTTCTAACATGCACCAACACTACACTTGAAATATATCTGCGTCAGCGTGGAAGAATTGCTCTCCTTCTCACGATCCTTAAATTAATTTTTTTCGGCTTTGCAACTTCTTCCTTTTTTTCTCGATGTAGAAGCCTTAATCAGTAGGTATTAATATTTAAGATAATATGGGGAAAACCCGTCAAAGCTTATTCTTGAACTGAAGCAAGTAAAATGCACTAACTGTTTATCCAGTTCCGTCGTATTTTACACTCTGTGCGTTCTAACGACTTTATTTAGCATATAAATGTTATTTTTCTGTAAAATGAATGGAAGTGCTTTCAAATCTGCTTGTTTTGAGTCGTAAATAATGATCGTTGCATGTCGGAAAGCATGCCTTCTCGATATTCGACAATAGCCGTTTTCCTCTATGTACTATAATACTAAATAGACATTGGCAATTTATACACTTTTTTCATCAAATACGGCATTTTTATGTAAGTCACTTGCTGTCCTACTTTGTACAGCAGAAACGACTATACGTTCGGCAATGCAGTACCCAGCTGAGTTGGTTGCTAAAAGTCTCGCACCGCTCGCTTCCATCTGCATCTGCTCAAGCAACGGGAGGAAGTGAACAGATTTTGGTTGCATACTTTGCAAGTGATATAACTTAATTTTGGAGTTAGAACTCAAAATCTATTTCACTGTAAATCTTTCATATCTATTTCACTGACTAGTGCCCCATACCTGGCTCCGGTTTTAAAGGCGTATTCACGTCAAAAAGACGTGTGAGTGAGTGTAGTACGCAAAAATGAAACCTCATGGAGGAATGATATTGTGAAAACTGTTGACTGTGTCTGAAAATGCAAGGAGGGGGAGGGCTGGGGGGGGTGGGGGTGGAGGGGGTGCTCGAAAATTCTGCATGAGGCGGCAAAATCCCTGGAGCCAACCCTGATCCCTGCTCACTGTCCCTTCGCCTACAATTACGTCTCGTAGTGGGATCGCATGCGCCGCACCATATCACACGTAACTGAACACACTCTAGGCTTAGCTAATTACTTGCTTAAGATGATACTCTGTGCCATGGTATCTCTGTTATCGGTCGTCAGTGTGATACAGGCTCTAAAGCGCTCCAGAAGGCGAAGGATCACACCACACGCGCCAACGGTTTGTTAGTTGTCGTTTGTGATAAGAGTGTCTGTTTGACGCATTCACGAACGAGCTAATTCGCCAGTGTCGTCAATGAAGAAATTATGTGAAACTCGGTCAGGGCGTGACGAATTATCCGTCTGCAACAGTTTAGATTAACAATTCTGCTTGTTTCTGTGTCATATATTTGTAAATGTGTGCAACGCCCAAACTGAGCCAGTGTAACAAGATATTCCTGCACGAAATCGTATGCAGCCCGGAATTTAAGATTTCGGCCTTCCCTTCGTCGTCTCCAGCTCGCATCGCGGCATTTGACGAGTGAGGGCAAGGAGGCAGCGGACTTGGTAAGATATTTTAGATTTAATCGCAATTTTTGCTAAATTCTGAAAGTAATGGTGGTTGTAGGCTTCAGGAATAGTTCGCCATATAGAGGTACCAGTTACTTTACTTAATACTTATCTGTTTTTGCATTTACGGACCGAGACTGCAGTTACTGTTTTTTTCTCGTGCTATTGTTGACTATCGTACTTGATTTCTGTTATCTAGCGAGTGATGGATACTATGTTTATGCTTTGATCACAATTCCCTTACAAAGTTACCAACTTAAATTAGCGCCATTTTCAATCTGTGAAATGTATTTCAGTGTCTTCAGCGATTAGCTACCGTTAATTCGTTGCGTTCCAGTGCACCTACACTCCCCATTGATATATATATATATATATATATATATATATATATATATATATATATGATATTTACGGTCTCTCAAATGAGGAGAACACATTAGTATTGCTATCAATATAGGTTTCTCTTGTTGTGAAAGCACTATTGTGTAATTCGCTTATGAATGAGCAATAACTTGCACAGATTGTTCCATGGTAACATACTGTAGGTGCAAACCGCTCATACTCACTTGCCGTCAGTGTCGGTTTGACACTGCCGCCAATTTTGGGCACTTGTCATCGTGTGAAGGGTTTGGGATGACATTAAATTCGAAACATGCCGATTTCAGGCGCTTGTCCATGAGAAAGTTGTCAAAGGACACTGACTTTAATGTGGAATATGTACAGTTTCAGGGTCATGTTCATTTGGTCATAATTTATGATTGTTCTTTCAACTTCTTTCGGATATGTCGAAGCGTATCACGAGCAGTTCGAGACCTTTTATTATTTTTCGTTAAGAGAACAATACTAAAATTGCTTGTGATAAAAATTGCTTGTGATACTTGGCATAAGTAAATAATGCACTGATATTTAGACTATGTTGTTGCTTCTTTATTTCATACACTAAGCTAATTCAGTAAAGAAACCACTTGTCATCTATCTTCAGAATCTTTATATTACTTTCTATTAAACAAGTGTTTTAGCACATCCCTAATGAACTCCAGGGAACGTTATCATTCGAAAGGGGGAGATGATAAGATTCCGTTAGTTGAGATGCTGTACAATGCCAGCCTACTTGTCAATGGAGACGAGCGTGGCTTATGGATTTTCGTCCGTTCACCATAGCTTTTGCGACATTTAAAAACACCATCTTCGTTTGAAGAGGTCTCATGTGTGAACAATATAAACCGTAGGAAGATCAGCATTGCGGTACTGTGCTGAATAACCCATTGACAGGAATGAACTGTGAATTCGAAATCGTTTGGCTCAATCTCTTTCACACGTTGCTTACGTAAAGGAGCTAATTTGCTGTCCACCAGTACTCTCCACTGTGCACTTCGAAGTGTGCATTTCATGGGAAAATTGAAAAATTCCTTCATGAAACTTCTGCCACATGACCTAACAGTTTCTCTTCAAATTCTACTGCGCGAACACTTCTTTGTCGAGAACCATGGCTAGTTCTCTATGGACTAAAGATATTTGTGTCTCAAGTTTCTATGCATGGCGATAAATTTCTTTCAATTACAATGAAACGTCTTGCAAAACTTTTCTCCGTACATCCTTGCAGCGATCTTGCTGCAGCAAGTAATGTCTCCTCCTCGGCAAGTAATGTCTCCTCCTCGACAACCAGTCATGAACAATAGTAGTAGGGCAACAGGGGTGTCACTCCACATTGCATTGTTGCCATATTTATTCAAGATAGCGAATCCAAGATGGCTGCCATAGATTTGGCAACGTTGAAATGACGTCATGGCTGGAAGTTCAAATTTTGTCGGGAAAATAGGTCAACACAGCAAAATCCACCAGCCTAACCCCACCACTCCTGACCTTCCCCTCCCCACTCTTGACCTCCCCCATATGGAAACTGCCAGGAAAAGGACTGTCTGTGTTGAGCTGCCAGATAGGATGGACATATGTCTTATTTTGTCTGCACTGTTTATTTAAACAGTTTGACTTCTTAGCACCATCCAGCATGTTCACCATGAGGTCCGGAGTGGAACTGACCTAGTTCACACCACCACCAGCAGAGGGCGTTGCTGGCCCTGCCCCTCACCCCTCCCGAAACGCAACCCAAGGTAACAGTCTGGGGAAAAATGGCGGAAAAATAACTCAGTCTGTGTCTAGCTGCTGGACTGGGAGGATGGACTGGATGAGATGTCTGTGTTGGAGAAGGAGTAGTTTAATGAGTGTATTAGCTATGACCATGCATCTGAGGACTGTGTTGATAGCAATGATATTTGGAGAAGACGAATACATTTCATCAAATAATGAACATGCAGCAGGATGGGGCTGTTACACTTCAGAACTCATGTTGATAAATGCGGGTACTGTAACAGTAGATCATTCGATAAAAGTCCAGTCACTCTTCTGAAGTGCAAGAGGCAAGACGTTCACCCCAGAGTCACCACACTTTGCTGGAAGAGAGGCCATTTGCTGGCCTCATGGCACACCACACAGCAGCCGCAGGAGCATTTGCATGCTTCGTGTCACACTGGAAATACCCATGGAATTCCTCCTTCCCACCCCTGGTTTACAGATACCCTTTGTCGTTGGACATGAACTGCTTCAGGAGTTATTACTTCTGGTGTTTAAGGAATGTGCGGAATATTGACATATATACAACTTGAAGTGTCACAGGAACTAAGAAAGGGAGAAGGGAGGGGGAGAGAGAGAGAGCTCTGCAGATAACGCAAAAATATTTAGACAGTTACACGTTTTCAAAAATGGTTCAGATGACACTAAGCACTATGGGACTTAACATCTGAGGTCATCAGTCCCGTAGAACTTAAACCTAACTAACCTAAGGACATCACACACATCCGTGCCCGAGGCAGGATTCGAACCGGCGACCGTAGCAACAGAGCGGTTCCGAACTGAAGCGCCTAGAACGGCTCGGCCACAGCGGCCGGCTTTACACGTTTTCTTCCGAGGAATACCACAACCGCCAAACTTGAACAGAGACTCTAAAACGTTTGCTGCACACTTTTGAAACCTCCCTGAAACAATTCGCGCCCTCGTGATGAATGGGTGTTGTATGATGTCCTTAGGTTAGTTAGGTTTAAATAGTTCTAGCTTCTAGGGGACTGATGACCATAGATGTTAAGTTCCATAGTGCTCAGAGCCATTTGATTTGGATTCACGCCATTTTGTAGTAAACAGATCCAGAAACCGGTACCAGCTTCAATATCTGATTTTACACACTAAAACGAAGATGTTTGAAAGTCGAAATAAATATCTCTGTAACTCTAAACTGGACGCTCACCACTTTTCGAGTTTTAGCTGCAAATTTCTTAGTCCTACAGCCGCTGTGACGTTCATCACTTTTCTGAAACAGTGATTGGGCTTAGTTTCATATTTGCTGCTGCTGGGGTCAGGGACGTTATTTTCCTCACTTCCTGAAGCACTCACTGGTATCTAAGCACAAACGGGAAAATCAGAACAATTACACAAACAGAATTCGAAGCACTGTCCTACAGGCGAGTGAAATGGTTGAAATATTCGGTGTCCTACAGCTGCTGGTCTGCAAATGTTCTAAAGCCACAATGGCGGATCAGGGACAGCATCCCACCAGAGATGGATGGTCTGCTTTGACATGTCTCCGAACACTTGAACAAAGAAGACATCACGTTACTCTCAGACGTCACAGAACTTTCTGGAGATACCCTGACTTCTTCGAACCTGTCTGTAGAGGCTACTATGCCACGCACAAGGCATGTCTTGTGAATGGAGCATTGTGATTGGCGTTTAGTGTATTTTCCCGCCAAACTGCTGATGCTGCTGCCTGTGTGGGAGCACTGACCACCATTTTTTTCTGCTGACTGACATATTATGAGATTTTCAGAGGGAACGCTATTTTGTACAGATCGAGAAAAAAACATACAGCAGCCATATTGCACTGACAGTTAAACCCTACAAAATGGTCTACAGATCATGAAATAGGGAAACTACCGCGAAAGACACTTCCTCAGTTACACTGATCTGCTACTGTCCGGGAGAGCTTGAATTTTTCAAGATGAAACTGATCTCCAGTTGGACTATATCGCCACATACCATATCGATGTAGTAAACACAATTCGTATACTGCAACATAGAAAATCATCACTTCTGCATACAGCTGTCGACATCTAGATACTCGTACATATACCGCGAAGACAACCATATCCCAAAAATACATAAGCACATGACCGTACATATAGTCGCAGCACAAGATATTTCCAGCGAGGTCTCTCGGTCATCCACCGTGGCCAACAGTCACGAGTCAACTGTCCTCCCACACATTCTGGGCCAACACGTGATCAGAGCATCCTCCACGGAGAATGGTCACTCCTCGAACTGCTATACAAGGGCTGGGCTGTTTCCCCTCGGCACGAAGATTTTAGTCTTTCCGGCCCCAACCTGCTTGCTGCCTTGCTGCCATGCTTTCTACATCCATCTCCATACTATGGGATTACAATACGTATTTTCACATGGTTTGCCAGAACATCATACCATATGCGCAACAGTTATTGATATCAAGCACATATCAGTATGCTACCGACCGCTTGCATAGTATAACTCCGAAGATAAAGAGTGGAAATTATTTGTCTAGAAACCCAAAACCCTAACGAGATGCAGCGAGGTGGAACGTGTTGCACCCCACTGAGTAACTAGAAACTTATCTCATCTGCAAAGATCTTTACGTGAAAACTCGAAAAAATAGAGGGAACTGGTAATTCCTCTCATGTTTTTTTAACGAATACGAATGTCAGAGAGTTCGCTATTTACCCGTCTAGAGGGCGACAGGGTTAGGTCAGCTGCATTCTTGTACTCCAGCCCGTCCAGTTCGGAAATGTCAATCGTTCCGCTCACAGGCTACCGCCGCAACAATCGCTCTTGCACCCTAGGCAGAATCGTCCTAGGAAACGAGCCACATATATTTTATCACTGTACGTACAAGTAAATATTACGATTGCAATCACAATCTGACGATATTTGACAACGAGAAAAGTATCAGAAATATCCCCTCCTGACGACTGTGGCTCTGGAAATATAGATATCTATATCCTCTTTATGACTGGACATAAATTTCCATGTAAAGAAATCTTTCATCCTTCTTACGGCTATCACAATTTTCCATGTCAAGTCCACACCTTCCTTACGACAGTAATTTTCTTTGCACATGTCGGAATACTGATCACAGAACACACACTTTTTAAGCCTGCTGATCACAGGGAATCTATTACATATCCCCTACTAAGTGTAATACTTCGCCAATAACTGAATCCTCGTTATAGCAAACAGTATTTAGCGAAAATCCGCGATGGGCGGACATGTCTCATTTGTTTTTCATGCTAGTGGTGCTAGTGTGTCTTAGCAACAGAGACGTAATCGTCTTAAAAGCGACCAGCTATTAAGAAACCACGATTGCATCGGCTATGTTACCGTCACAGGCGGTCTTGCTTCTACCAGCGCACGTATCGCTAACGATATCCATGTTAAAAACCATAGAAGCTTTATAAATAGAGGTATGGTATTGCTTCCGAATGAAGTGGTCTTCCACATAAATACTGCAACATTGAATATAGATGGTGATCGCTGGGGTGTATACCAACAGATCAAAAGCGTGGGGTGCTGAACTGTCTCACAGCTGCCGGCAAACCATGCGGAAGTCGAGGGCTGTAACAAATGGTTCAAATGGCTCTGAGCACTTTGGGACTTAACTTCTAAGGTCATCAGTCCCCTAGAACTTAGAACTACTTAAACCTAACTAACCTAAGGATATCACACACATCCATGCACGAGGCAGTATTCGAACCTGTGACCGTAGCGGTCGCGCGTTTCCAAACTGTAGAGCCTAGAACCGCTCGGCCACCCCGTCCGGCGGCTGTAACAACTTACTGATTTGTTAGAGAACTACCTCCTCTCTCCTAGACTATGAACACAAAAAATATATTTAACAATACAGTAATTTGTTTATTCCTACTTACGAGGCTGCTCTGATGTCTCATTATCTGCTGGGGGCTGTTTCAGCTCTTGTTGTTGCTGGTTAACAGTGTCCAGCTGCCTGTCTACAAACTCAAGCGACTCTACAATGGTTGCTGTAACAAGCCAAAATATATATTTTTGTTTTGAATATTGAATTACACACACACACTCACACATGCCGAAAGATTATACAGCTACTACAGATATATTTTTTCTGTACTTATGCAACTGTTATAGCTGATTATTCTCAGCTGGAGGCTGTTGCTGTTGTTTTTTTGCAGCCTCCAGTTCAGCCAGCATTCTTGGCATGTAATCTGTAACAAGGACAAGCATGAAATAAAATTTTGAGCCTCAGACCGCTGCTACAAGTGCAACAGGAACAAATTACAGATTTTTATAAATGTTTACAAGGCAGTCCTGGCTGTAGGTTTTCCATACGAGGCTGGAGCTCAACAGGAACAGGCCGAAGAGTCTGCCATGGTCCAGCCTCCGCCTCTTCCTCTCTCTCCTCACACTACAGAATAAAATCCTGAAGCTGTGCTGTAATGAGCGAAACTAAACGGAATTACTTGCGAAAAATTCACTATAGGATTTAACACACAGAATTTTACCTATTTCCGCACCATAATCAGAGATCTATGGAAAAAAATTTATATACTTATATGGTAGTTTGTCTTCTACAAATCTACAGCACTTGCCACTAATGTTGGAGATGTTGCTGCTGCGTTTCATTGTAAAAAGAACAAACAGACACAAAAATAACTATAGCCACCACAGTAGACAAGAGCAGAATGAAGATGAGGGAGGTTTGTTGGGGGGCCTTTGTAGACTCACCACATTTCAGATGCAGCCAATCACAAAGCGCGGTTCCAGACTGTAGCGCCTAGAACCGCTCGGCCATTCCGGCCGGCGGTTTTCCCCACCCCTATGATGTCACCTACCCCCTCCAGTCCCTGGAAAGGGTGGGAAATTTTGGCAGGTAAAGGTCAGCTGGGCTACTTCCACTAACCCAACTTCCCCACCTCTCCCCCCACTGCTAAGACGTCACCCACTGCCCAGCACCACCACCCTGCTCCTGGAAATGGTAGAAAATGGTCAGTCTCTGTCCAACTGCTAGAGAGGAAGGTTAAGTTAATGTTCTTTATTTATTTTTGGTGTGAAACTGAAGTAAAGATCGCTCCTAATTACACATCGATATGCTTAGTGCTACAGAATAAGTGCCTAAAATCGCATATGGCTCAAATATGTCGCACAACTGGTGTTACCCTACTGGAAAAAATTCACAATGCCACTCGAAACTAATAGCAGGCAGGCTCAGAATAAATAGTAACTCTTCATAGGATGCTCCCTACACCTACAAGTCAAAATACATCTTTCTGCTCAACTTCTGTATTGGCAAGAAGAAGATTCAGTCTAAAATGATAACTGAAACAACCCCCAAACTCGCATATGCATAGAAATTATGGAGTGTTAAAAAAAAAAAACTGCAGTGATGATGAGAAATCAGACCTGCTATTGATAACAACACCATGGCAAAAACGATCACACGATGAGTAGCACCACTTCATCTGTAAATTACAGCCACCTGCTGTTTGATATAAAAACAACACGAAAAAGCTTTGTAAATTATTGGGTGCTAGCTCAGCTGAGGTTAAAAACTAATACATGTGATGCTTGTAATTGTGTATGTAACGCACAGTGTGGTGCAGCATAACGTTCCAGGCTGCTGGGAGGGGTGATGCATTGTGTTTGGGTAATGGTATGGCTCGCTTGATGCTCTGCCGACGACTGTAGCTTGTAACTGGGCTGCCACGTATGCTGCTGACCATGGCAGTGGCGGATACATATGGGGGCGGGGGGGAGGGGGCGCCCCCCTTGCGTGGCCACCTCCATTGCCATCCACGCGTTTTTTGCTGAAGAAAATATTTATCATTTACAGTTCAACATACTTTTGCCCCCCCCCCCCCCCCAACTCCTGAAACATGATGGTAATGATCTGGCACATAAACTGAATCAGTGCTTAACTGAACTACTGTTCTTTGAAGAAGAATCACTCTTTATGATTAAAAAGAGACTAATGCGAGAGATTCTTCAATACAAGCAAACGAGCATAAACGCCCTTAATGATCGTGATTCTGTTATGCAGGTGTTATCTGTTTGTCCTAGATCTGACCTTCCTACTTTGCACACGCTGTACAAAATATCTGCTTGTCTACCTGCATCTCTTGTTACAGTAGAAAGAAGTTTTTCAACATTGCGGCGCACAAAGACATGGCTGAGGTCAACAATGATGGAGGATCTACTTAATGGTTCAAAAATGGTTCAAATGGCTCTGAGCACTATGCGACTCAACTTCTGAGGTCATTAGTCGCCTAGAACTTAGAACTAATTAAACCTAACTAACCTAAGGACATCACACACATCCATGCCTGAGGCAGGATTCGAACCTGCGACCGTAGCGGTCGCTCGGTTCCAGACTGTAGCGCCCAGAACCGCACGGCCACTCCGGCCGGCACTTAATGGTTTAGCTCTGTTGAACACTCACCCTGACATTGATCGTCCTATTGACGATGTAATTAACCAATTTGCCATGAAGAATAGGCGCATACATGTCATCATTTAAGGAAGAGAACCACAATCGTAACTTTTTTATATCATAAGAGGGCATTGTCTTCTATATGGGTATAATCGTTTTAAATAAAACTTTCTTAAAATTTGCTTTTGACTTGATTATTTTTTATTATGGTAAAAGTAAAGGTAGCTCAAGATACCTTTAGAGCCCCCTCCTTGAGGTTTTTCTATATCCGCCACTGGAGCGTCACCATACCCGACAGCTGCCGGCGGAACTACAGTAAGGCACTAAGTGCTGAGCTCAAAGTGTCTGCCATGTGAGACAGCATGCAGAGTGCTGTTGTGACCTCACAAGAGTGGTGTGGTCCATTCCGCACGATCCAAACATAAATATGCTATCAGACTCATGTTTATAGACAGATGAGAGCAAACAGTCCAATAGCATACTTTTGCAACACCTGTGCGTGTGAGGGGGGGAAGGGGGCGAGGTGGGGGGGTTGAGCTGGCGAGGTGCGGTCAGAGATCCTCTCTGTTCATAAATAATGGACTGTGTCGATCATTGTCACATTCAAAGTTCTTCTGAGAGATAGCTCTCTAACCTTCCCATTGTCAAAACTTCGAGCAGCAGGCTATTTCTGATCACTCTGCAGTTAATGCTAAAATCTTTCTCAGCACCTGCAGCAGAGGCAGTGAGATAATACTTGTAAAACCAAACAGTTCTTTGTTAACGAAATTCCTCTATAGAATATCTCATGAACCATTAAGTGTTCTGACGTCAGGGACATTCATAAACACTGAGGGAAATGCTTTCTGCAAACTGACACAGGGCGGCCTTGTGAACAATAGCAAAATATCTGCCTGCTGACCACCCCCGCCTAAACATATATTCTTCCTGGTATTCATAGTGACTGATCAAACACACGCTCTCACATTGCTAAAGTATTGTGAAAATTCTGTACAGCAGTATGTCACACGTTACATTTCCTCTAAGTATTGTCTCACCCAGTAAACAAGTCTGTTCTTATCATTTACGTCCCAGAATGAAAAACGTCTGATTACCACTCCAACTCGCAAATCATATCCGTGGCCACTGCTATCTTCCGTCGGAGCATACTGCCACCTTCCACAATGCCAGCACTACCAAGCAGCAGCCCTGACTTATTCCCCTAAGTTAAAGTCCAAAGTGGACACTGTGTAGTAGGAACACTCGCACTATTAGGCCATGTGTTTCAAAAGACAGTGGAATTCATGGCACAGTCCTACAGATGAGAAAACTGCAAAAGAAAATGTCGTGTGTCTAATAAACACAATGTAGTGCCCTACCTGGGAGAAAAAAACAACACCCCATGGTAATAATAATCACGAAACATACTTCACTGTTCAGCAGAAGATTCGAATACTGCGTCGCACCACCGTGCATGCTTTTATGAAATGGCGTAGGACCACTGTACACTGCACAAGCAGTCGTTAGTGTTGTCCGTTGTTGAATGAGGTGCCTTGTAATGGACCACGAGTCCAGTACAAAGACCTTCCGGGTGGCGAGAGAGAGAGAGAGAGAGAGAGAGAGAGAGAGAGAGAGAGAGAGAGAGAGACAAACAAGTGTTACGTCACAGATCACGCAACCTTACAATCAAACAAGGGATTTCTGGAACTTTCAGTCAAAGTTTGAATCTCATTGGCTCCTGAAAATACTCCTTCAAAACTACCCATCAACTGCTTTTCCTGACTGGTCATCCGCTACAGTCGCAGGTTCGAATCTTGCCTCGGGCATGGATGTGTGTGACGTCCTTAGGTTAGTTAGATTTAAGTAGTTCTAAGTTCTAGGGGACTGATGACCTCAGAAGTTAAGTCCCATAGTGGTCAGAGACATTTTTGAATAAATTATTTGTTGGAGAAATGGCTTTGTTCCACTACCCCTAATGGCTGTGGCGTAGATTCTGGGGTCTTCGAAGGAACTTTTGCAGACTTTAGTATAGCCAGTTCATTTTTCCTGGTACTTTCCTCCTTGGATTTCTTCTCCTTTCGAAATGATGTTCCACTATCTTTGTAGAGGTTACATCTATGATTCACAGTCGCTTGAGCTCAGATCAGTTGACAAAAACTTTGGGTGCAAGTAACCCTATTTTGCATGTTGTGTTGTAAAGTTTTTGAATCAACATTTTTGTTTGGTGTAATTTATAAAAACATTAAACTGATTATGGATAAAGTTGTAAGAGGTACGAAGTTTGAAAAGAAAAAAAAGACACCAACAACCTGTATCCTTTGGTGGTACCTGTATAGAAGAAAGTTGAAGAATAGAAGAACAATAATTTTTCGCTGTGACGAACTAGCTACAACAAAGCCTCTGGTGGTGAGTATATGAACTAACAAATTTGTGTGTACTAAAGACATTGCTCTGCTAGTAGCCACAGTTTACAGTATATTTATTTAGGTCTAATCTTGCTGTTTTCTTTTGAACCACTTGCACTTGTCCAACTGCCTTTCAATTCTGCAGAAGTACCTATATATTCTATATGACTATACAGTTATGTGATGTAATGACCCTGCAGACAGGATTATCCACGTGGCCGCTGCCTTCCAGCCCTTCCCCCATCTGTGGCGCCTGGGGCCATGTCTCTCCCTCCCCCCCCCCCCCCTCCCTCCCTTTCCCACACTGCACTACTGGTTACCGGCACTGATGCGAATAAACAGTAAAACTAAGTTTCCGGCGACGTAAAAGAGAGGGAAGCAAGCGACTGGGCGACGAGAGGGCCAGTTAGGTAAAGTGGGGACGACCGTTTCTCGGCCATTTGTCTCTCAGCGGG
Source organism: Schistocerca americana (assembly GCF_021461395.2). Taxonomy (NCBI): domain Eukaryota; kingdom Metazoa; phylum Arthropoda; class Insecta; order Orthoptera; family Acrididae; genus Schistocerca; species Schistocerca americana. The sequence goes on from NC_060130.1 coordinate 539,200,844, forward strand.
AGACAGAGCGTCGTCCTCGAAGGGGCCTTGTGTTATGGCCGGGTGGCTGGCTTACACTAAATCCCTCGCCTGACGTGTGCTGGAAGTACCTAACAACGCCAAATTGTTAACAACGGTGAGAGTGCTGGGCGGAACTTGGTTGTCTGTATACAGCGTGCTAAAAGAAGAGTGGCAGCGTTTTATCGATATTTTAAAATAATAATTTGCTCTTTTTTCGCCGCTATTTGGCGAGACGGTGATTCATTATTTACAGAGCCGTTTCACAAAGTAATGAAAATTCCGTCCACTCAGTAATTCTTTCATGGTGGCCTATCAGTTCTACATTTACATCTGCATAAATACTCCGCAGGATACTGCACGGTGGATGGCGAAAGATACATCGTACCATACTATCGATTCTGTTTCCTGTTCCATTCTCGTGATAAACGAGGGGAGCATGACTTTCTATACACCTCTCTATGTGCTCTAATCTCTCTCATCTTTTTCTCATGATCGCTGCGCGAGATACACGTTGACGGCAGCATAAATATCGCACAGCTTCTTTGAGTACAGATTCCCAAAATTTATTCAACAGGGTTTCAGGGGAACTACGTTGTACTTCTTCCATTGATTCCTATTTAAGTTCCCCCAACATTTCTGTTTCATTTTCATATGCGCTATACCAACCTGATAAGATTATCACGGCAAGTCTCTCAGTTCCTTTTGGTGTCTGTTGCCATGCCTAAAAGATACGGAATGGTTAGGATCACTCATACAGGTATTATCCATAAACAATACCAAACAGTGTGTGCAGTACATCAGCACAATAAGGTATATTTTTCATATAATGATGATATTAAGTTTGAGCATTAGATCTGTAGTTGCGTTTAATATTATAAATAGTACTATTATACTGCACTCTCACAACATTGCGTTGTGCATCACGGAGAGATTTACTATTGAAATTTCGGCACAGCACTTTTCAGGAGGAGTTGGACAACATATTACTGCCCCCCACATACATCTCGCGTAATGTCCACGAGGAGAAAATTCGAGAAATTAGAGCCAATACAGGTGCTTACCGACAGTCATTCTCCCCACACACTATTCGCGAGTGGAACAGGATTGGAGGGATCAGATAGTGGTACCGAAAGTACCCTCCGCCACACACCATTAGTTGGCTTGCGGAGTATGATATGGATGTAGACGTAAATATTTATCGTGTTTGCTGCCAATAAATTCAGAATGGTATGGTTTAAAGAGTTGTCTGGTGAATTGAACAGCACGCACATAGTGCACGTCCACAATTTTTTTAATTGTAAAATTCATAACAAAAACACAGGCCGATTCCGTCACACAAACTTTTTCACCACATTTCACGTTTTACTGACTTTAAAACCATTCCATGAATGTTTTGCTAGAGGTCAAAAGAACTAAGACTCTACTAAATTTTACCGAATTGTGAACAAAAAACCTTCGTCTATCCTAGTGCAGTAAACCAATAACGAGTACAAAGCGTGGGCCCAGCAAGAGAGTAGGAAAACCTGTAACAGCCATCTCAAGATGGATTTGTAAGATATCCGAAACCGGTCATAGTTTGATTCATATAAATCCTTTTGAACCATACTTGGGGCTGGTTGCTGTTTACAATATAAAATTTACATGAAACCTATTAATATGAACATGTAATTTTCCTGATTAGGACGTTGTAATTACTGCTGAAAAGGGTGAAATTTAATCACATGGTATTTAACGTACACACGAATAAAAAGGTTGTGAAGCCTTAGATACAATATTAACGAAAAGTACAAAATTGGAAATCATCCATATAACGAATATAATAACTCCTTGCTGCCAAATATGCTCGCCAGCGACGTGACAGATGTTTTAAGCTCTGTTTCCCAACAGAGACCTGTGTTTCCAGGCATGTTGCACATGATTCGAGTTTGAAGACCCCAATAGCCATTTGCGGCAAATTTAACTGAAACAAGGAGCTTAGTTGTCTCTCATTAGTAGAAACCCAGAATCATAGCCAAAGCCATTACTGAACCAGAGACGTTTCATTCAGCATCTTCTGCAAAGTTTTGTGTCGCTGTACAAGAAGAAACACTGTATTTGATGTGTTGCTTCTGCAGGATTTTATTTAAAGATGCTCTGTGTATCAAACTGAAACGGTTATCGAAGGACAGTTGCTTACAAGCAAAAACAGCTAATCGTGGTAAGAATGACTGTGATCTTATAACAGCAAGGGTGGAAAACGGAATTATCTTCCAATCCATTCCTGGGTGTGGCACCCGGAATGAATAAACGTATTGTTAGTCAAGAAAATCCCTGACGATGTCGGTTTCAATGAAATTAACCGACATACAAGCAAATAAAAACGAACGTACCGAAAGCAGCCTAACACAAAGAAATTTATTTATTTTAATGCAGCTTGGACTGAAATTTCCAGATAGATTATAGCTACTTGCTGAGCTGAGACTCGAAGTCTGGTGTTTGCCTTTCACTTGCAATTTACGTGCTGTGCAGCAATGACTAAATAAGCTCCTCATAGCTTCGAACTACTAGCACCGCAGTCGTACTGTCCGATGGATGCTTTTCTGCATATCTCGATGGACTATCACACCGCAGACAAAATATGTGCTACATCGCATGTGTTGTCTTTGGGATGAGATTCATTTTATATTAGGCTTTCACTGACATGTTAAATAAACGCAGTTCGTAGCTTGTTGCACGTAATGACAGCTGTATTAAGTTTAACGTATACCGAGGTGAAAAAAAAACACGTGAAAGGCAGTATTATATTTACATAGTTGGCAAACGCTGCATAATGACGGTGGGGATAGTGAATGTGTACCCTGTGATGCGGGATACGGGACAGCCCCTTTGAGACCAGGCTGCGTTTGGCAATCATCGCACTGTTGTCGCTTGTAGCGCCACTATCATGGAACTTCCTCATTTGCGACCCAAAGCAGGCGTTTCCTCATTGTCAGGGGTCAGGAGTAGCCGTTGGCTAGAGAACCGCGGAAACTTTGACGTTAACAAAAGCACAACTTGACGCCATAAATTCAGTACAATAAAGTTTTGCACGCTGTAACTGTCCTCTGTGTGCACATCAGCAAAATCATCATTATGATGAAAAGCATAACCAGTATGTAGAAGAAATAGATTCTTTGAATGATTTCGTGGTGCCTTCAGCTGCAGTTCTCTTTATTTCATCTACGATTGTACAATTTCGGCCCCATGTAATTTCGAATTATCTAAAGCCGAAGTATTCTACATTGGATAGATTAGTGTCACTTGTGATTTTAACATAGGAACAAGTCATATCTCTAGATTTAGTGGGTATGTTATAACTTACTTTATGAGGGATTCTTTAGTGGTATTTATGGTATGTACGTCCTTGCTCCTATGACTGCGTGTAATTGTAACGAAATAAAGTAGAACAAGTTTTTCGCTATTTTAGCAGTACGTTACTTTCGAGCAGTTGCTGCAAAGCTCTTATATATAAGGTCAATGTGTTTAACGTACTTACACTAGGAAGATTCTAATTATTTTATAGAAATTTGGTAATTAAGCTACATACGTCTTTGTTCTCAATTATATTTAACTGTAGTTCATCATTGGTGTAAGTGTGGCAGTACGTAATTTTTTTTAAGTAACTTATAAATATTTGTTGTTTTATTGTGGGAGCTCGTCATTGTTTAATAGTTGTTACAAAGGTCTTATATATAAAATCAATCAGAGTACATTAATGATACAGTACTGAAAACTATGAAAATCGGGTAAAAACTTCTGTATGGTTTCATGATCTTTCGCATTACAGTAATACATATATATATGATGATGATGCTACATCGTAGAACTGGTAAAAGTTGTGTAGGACTTTTCCATTTAGCAGGTCTTTCTAATTTATTTTGTGACAATTACTTGCAGTCATGGGAGCAAAGGGCGTACATGGCACAATGTACCACCAAAGAATCGCCCGTAAAGTAAGTTATAATGCGCGTAGATAGACTTGTTCCTGTGTTAAAATCACAAGTGACACTAATGCATTCCATGTATAATGCTTCCGCTCTAGATACTTGAAAATGAGCGAAGGGCGAAATTGTGCAATCGTACATGCGGACATGAAACAAAGATCTGAAGGCATCGCGACGTCATTCAGAAAATTCAACGCAGCTACAAACCCTGTCACGATGAAAATTATGAAATAGATTCTGCAAAGTAGCATACCGTTTAGTGATTGGATTTATGTAGCAAACATAAAGGTACACTGCTGCATGTAGGGAAGAGGGCAGGCATGTAGTTGATAGCTTTTAGGACCGAATTTTGCTACTGTTGTTAGTGTTTGTCATCAGGGAAGGATACCTACTTGGGTCTGATACAGTTAATGCAACATTGGTTTCCAGTCTTTCTGAAATTGTCGTAGTTTTCTACGGATTGATCTGCAACACAGTCGGCGTTCTGGTCCATTCTAAGAATATTGTGTACAGTTCCAGCGAAAGCATCTGACTTTCATCGAACCACGGTGCTATCGTCCTCGAGTGGTGGGCAACACCATTTTCATGCTGATACACAAAAAGTCTGTCAACAAATCGTCACTTAGACTAAATAGCTTCAATGAGCACCTGAATTTGTGTAGATATCGAACAAAACTTATGTATCAAGCGAAAACCAACAAAACTTATGTATCAAGCGAAAACCAGGAAAATTTTCACACATTAACCCACCGTCTCAGTTGTGCGAGTGGATTTGTGTTTTCCTGTCAGATAGGGCAAAGTTCGTAGCACCTGACGGAAGGTCATCGCGTAAGAAAGAAGTGATACTTAACTTTTTCCAAGGAAGTGTTATAGGCCCTCCGCCGTTTGTAATATATATGAACGATTTGGCCTGAGCAGCCCTGTTAGATTGTTTGCTGATGATTCTGTCCTTTAGCATCTAGTGAAGTCATCAGAAGAGCAAAACCAGTCGTAGAGTGCTTTAGACAAAATATCTGTATGGTATGCAAGGTGTCAGGTGACCCTAAATAATGAAAAGTATGAGATTATCCACACGAAAACCAAAAGGAATCCGTTAAATTTCCGTTACATGATAAATCTCGGAAATCAAAAGGCTGTTAATCCAACTAAATATCTAGGTTTACAGTTATGAACAGCTTAAGTTGCATCGATCACATAGAAAATGTTGTGGATAAGGCGAGCCAAAGACAGCGTTTTATTGGCAGAATTCTTATAAGATGCAACAGATTTACTAAAGAGACTGCACACACTATACATGTCCACCCTCTTCTGGAGGACTGCTGTGCATTGTGAGACCCACGTCAGATAGGATTGACGGAGGATATCGAAAAAGTTCAAAGAAGGCCAGATGGTTTCGTATTATCGTGAAATGGCAGAGAGAGTGCCAAGGGCATGATATGCGAATTGGGAAGGAAATCGTAAAAAACAAAGGCGTTCTTCGCTGCGACAGGATCTCCTCATGAAATTTCACTCATCAACTTTCTCATCAAAGTGTCAAAATGTTTTGTTAGCGCCCAGCCTACATAGGGAGAAATGATCATAATAATAAAATAAGAGGAATCAGAGCTCGCACGCAGAGATTTAAGCGTTTGTTTCTCCTGCGCGCCGTTCGGAAGTGAAACGGTAGAAATGATGATCAACCTTCTGCCAGGCACTTATGTGTGAATTGCATAGTAGTCATGTAGGCGTAGATGAAGGCCTGCTGGGGCTCGAAGGACAGTTGCTATTTATATACGAAAGAGGAATAAGATTCGTAAAAGCCTACATCGCGTTGAAGGATGAACTGTTCCTTACCACTCCAGACATACTGGAAATAGTGACCATTCGTATGTCGTTGTACAGCATTGTGTGACGGAGGCTCTTCTTCTATTGAAGCGTCGCAGCTGACTCAGCGTCTAAGCTAAATGTCAGCATCGAGTGGTATTTGAAGCGACCGCTACGGGTCTCTCCGGGAAAGGACATCTCAGATACTAGTTTAGAATTCGAACTCTGCATAAAAGCGATTACTCACATGCCATGTCGTGACTGAACGGTAAGGGATATACTCGTTAATTTATGGCCCATTTTGCCTTTAGTTGACGTGAAGGAGGCATTAAATTTTACGTTGCTACTAGTATCGGCAAATGCAAGCCATTTATTTTAAACGTTTTGCCAATCACGCTGCTTTAACAGCCTCTGTAAGCAGAAGTCTCCACATCTAAACTGACTTTAAGAACTTTGTTATATGGCGGAACCCTCAAGTCTCTTCCGTCCTAGACATTTCAAAGTAAGCAAAAAATTTACTACTGGCGACAGGCAGTTTTATTATTTTTCAATAGTAATTCGACCAGTGATTTATTTTTCTGTGATACAGCTTCTTCTTGACTTTCAAAACGCTCGTAATAAAACGAGTACGGTACTCTCTACATAACTTCTTGGCTATTCCATCGATTAATTTAACTAACTGTGAACAAATTGAAACCATAATTCAGTGAACAGGGGTGATAACGCTGCATGATTAGAAGTAGAAGACAATTATGTATTTACGAGATGCTAGCAGAAATTATACCGCTGCGTATTGTTTTTTGTAATTTGTATTGTTTCAAGGCAAAGTTCACTAGCTCTAAGCCACATAAGTAATCCAATCCGACGAGGTGTTTAACTCTGTCAGAGCGGAGCACAAGTAACTATCCAGCTCTTTTGATTGGATTCTTCGTGGATTATCCAATTCATACCAAGCTAACGATGAAACGATTTTATTTTACCATTTATGTCTCCAACTGAGTGGCTGATTCTGGGAGATGTGTATGGACCAGACAACAGACGCAAAAACATTTTCACCATATTGATTCGAGAGTTCTTGTAACAGTAGCTAAGTGCAAGAAAAGATAACGATGGATCAGTACGTTGAGCTTCATCGGCGGTGCCATCGGCGCCGAAAGTTTCACATTCTCATGTAAAATTCTCCAGACGTTTCAAACTGCCATAGCACTGCCCTGTCTAGAACCGTGTTGTTAAAACAGTTGTAGGTCTTCAGATATACTTATTCATCATTTACCGCTTACCGAGCAAAGTGGCACAGTGATAGGGGATTGCACTCGTTTTCGGGAGGACTGGGGTTGAAACTTTTGTCCATATTTCTAATTCTTATTTTCTGTGGTTTGCGTAAAGTCACTTTAGGTGAATGATGAGATGGTTTCATTTAATAGAACACACCGATATCCCTCACTAATTTTGTGTAATCCGTTTGTTCTCCATCTCTAAAGACCGCGTTGTCAACCGTCCGTTAGGCCCCTTCTCTCTTCTCTTTTTATTTTTTACTTACTTCAGCTTCTTATCCTTCAGGGAAAATTAATATGACATATGCAGACACGATATACTATAATTTACGCCTTGGGTATCGGTACAAAGGGATAAACCTACCTTGGGAAATCACAAATAGATCGACCCAATGGATGGATGGAGAAAGTAGTCAGTAAAACGAAGAAGTTACCATGAAAGTACCGTGATTAGAGAAGTGGTGTTCATTCAGAAATACACTGACTTGATAGAAGTTACCGGATAGCGATAACCACATATACAGATGGTGGTAGTATCGCTACCCAAGGCATAAAAGGGCTGTGCATTGGCGGAACTGTCGTTTGTACTCACGTAATTTATGTGAAAAGATTTCCATCGTGATTATGGCTACACGACGGGAATTAACAGACTTTGAACGCCGGATAGTAGTTCGAACTAGGCGCATGGGACATTCCTTTTAGGAAATCGATACGGAATTCAATATTCCGAGATCCAAAGTGTCAAGAGCGTGCCGAGAATACCAAATTTCAGGCATTAAGTTTCATCACGGACAACGCAGTGGCCAACGACCTTCACTTAACGGCCGAGAGCAGCGGCGTTTGCGAAGAGTCCTCAGTGTCAACAGACAAGCAACACTGCATGCAATAACCGTCAAAATCAATGTGGCAAGTACGAAGAACGTTTCCGTTAAGACAAGAGTGTGAAATTTGTCGTTAATGGGCTATGGCAGCAGCCGACCGATTCGAACGATCATTGACTAAATGTGGTTATGTTCGGCTACTTGGACATCATTTGCAACCATTCGTCGACTTCATGTTGCCGAAGAAAGATGGAATTTTTATGGCTGACAGTGCGCTATGTCACCAGGCCACAGTTATTCGCAGTTTGTTTGAAGAACATTGTGGACAGTTAGAGCGAATGATTTGGGCACCCGGATCGACCGACGTGAATCTCATCGAACATTTATGAACATAATCCAGAGGTCAGTTCGTGCACAAAATTCTGCACCGCCAACACTTTCGCATTTATGGACGGCTATAGAAGCTGCATAGCTCAGTATTTCTGCAGGGGAGTTTCAACGACTTGCCACGTCGAGTTGCTGCACTGCGCCGGATGAAAGGAGGTGTCCCATGACTTTTGCACATCAGCGTAATCTGCCCGAAAATTGTTTTGCATCGCCCTTACGACTTGCATAGTTTGTGATTTTTTTATATAATTATGTTTATCGGTAAGCTAATTCCCAATGCACTTTAGACCGCAAGAAATCACTTTCTAAATTATCACGTAAAAATAAACCAGCATTCTCAGTGCAGTTGAGTAGAGCGTGCGGTGTGTTAAGTCGTGAACGATGCAACACGGATTGTGTGCACTTTTAAGTCTGTCATCATGTCTCGAAGGGTTCATTCAATACAAGGCCGTGCGTGCATTGTTGCGTAACTGCAAGAAGCCCTATAAGCATAGGAAAAGTCCCGTTTAGTACGCATTCATCACAGCGTCGATATTCGCACTTTCAACCGCTATTGCAGGGCACAAACAATTGTTCATACCTCCGGCACCGTAGGGCAAAAAGAAGGTGGCTAACGGAACACTTGAGCTTAAATCTGGATCAGTGATGTCGGTTTCTCTTCATCTACGGATTCAGGATTTGTCCGTCGCGTGATTAATGTCTTAGAAGAGTGTGTAGGCTTCCAGGGGTACTACGGTGCGTCTCCGACTTGCAGTTCCAAGGGCTAAGAGTGGTGTGTTCCTCATCTTTTGGGCCAGTATCATATACAGATATCGGATGCTCATAACTTCCGAGACTAATTTGCGTGCTGTGATGTTTCGAAATAAGAACCTGACACCTATTGTCCAGCCATAGAGTCAAAGATATCGTTGATGGGTTCGTCTTTCAAGAAGATAATGCATGAGCACACATCTCCAGTTCCATGATCACCTTCATCCAGGAGGTGGGAATCAGAATGAAAAAAAATGAAACGTACTTATGGCAGTCCCAGTCTGGCGATGTCCACTGTCTAGTGCAAGTTGTTTAAAATTTGACACCACTTCGGCGATTTGTCAATGATGAGGACAATACACACACCCAGTTCCGAGGGAGAAAATCCCCGATACCGGCGGGAATCGAACACGGGACCCTGTGATAGAGAGCAGCGACGTTAATCACAAGACAACCAGCTGCTGACAACCAAGTAGAATAACTTGTGGTATCCGCTGACATGAACCTAACTGAGCATGCTTGGGACTAGTTGAAACTCGCAGACCGGGCTCGCAGGACCCTTCTCGCACCCTTGTTGACCCCAGGAGGGTCACCGTCGAAGAATGGGACACGTTCGAGTAGCAGCACCTCAACCACGTTGTGGACAGCTTGTCATGGAGAATCCGAACAGACTACACTGTATGAGGTGGAGCAACACGGTATTAAATTATTAATTTCTCCGTGTGCTGATTCTGCTACTGTTTGCTTAATTAATGAAAAACCGCTCCAGTTGCCGGTGAGAACTTTATTGAGTACAGTACTGATTCCGGTATTTATATTAGGCGATTTTTAAGTTGATCTAAAAAATTATGTTGTAGAGAAGCAACGTACAGTTGATACAAATCAGGATGGTTAAAATTTTACGTGTATAATATGTGCACATACGAACAGTATGCTTGTATTTCGGCTATTTGTATGTTTATTTCACAGTAAACATATATTTTTGTTTTCGTAAGTTTCATTGCCTACTACTCCTGTATTTAAGTTAACGCGCATTCGCAGATATACATGTGGCGCAAAACTTTTTTGAGCAGTTGAATCCTGAATGAAACGTTTAGTAAAATACACTAAAGGAATTATTTCCTAAGCTTTTTTCCAATAATATTTTTTAGAAGGTTCGTGGTTTATCCAGATTAGATGGACCGACCTGTGTATGAACTGGCTCAGTGCAAGGCTGCAGTTTTTGTCTTTTTTATCTGTAGTGCTGAGCAAGCCACACAAGTTTCAAGCTCTGTAGAGAGGGAGATATTGGGAGGAAGAAAGTGACCGACTTATAGCTGCGTATTAAGATGGTTACGGTGGACGCAGAAGAGTACAACCAGAGCTTGAGTGTAAATGAAGGTACCCTCAATTACCTTCTTGCTGACGCCATATGGGCGATGCAGTATTTCGCAACATGACTAGATTTCTTCGGTAGCATTTAAACGTTGACTGACAGCAACAATCGTCGTTCTTAGAGCAAATATTTAAATTCAAAACAATTGCTTGATTATTCTAGAGAAATGTTTAGTATCGATGCATCCTGAGATTCGCTGAGGAAAAGAAAGAAAATCCAGAGGAATCTTTAAATCTTAAATTGCCCTGCGTGGACTAGGAATCAGCATACAAAATAACAGGTTGATAGCGCTCCACACCTTATCGCAGTGCCACTTCCTTAACTACTTCAGTGTGGGTTCAAGTAATGTATTGGTTTCAAAGTTCTGCTTTACTGTATTATGTAAGTTTAACATCCAGAGTATGCCTGAAGTAATATTATCTGAGCCCTCGTGAGGCTATGTTTCTGAAACAATTAGTAACGTAAAACCTGCGGCAGTATTTTGTCATTTAACTGCACCATAGAGTTGTTTCAACAGAATTTTGGATATATGTCTGATCTCAGATGGAGGCTCAAATGATGCTACCACCGCCAAGCAAAATACTCTGTGTCTCCTCTTTTCGTACCAGCATTAGGTGAAAGTTGAATTTGTAGATCATTAGTGGGTATGAATAGTTTTCATTTTCTTTTGTCTTTCCGCAATCGAATGGCTATGGCAGCGAAATTGGAAACAAATTAATATATTTCCTCAGCATTTTAGGACAATATTTTAGGACACAATACAAACCTACATTTAAGAATCCGTGATAAAACAATTTGTGTTAATTATGTGCCTGTTTACCTCACTAAACATTAAATATTTCAACATTTAAAGACAGTTAAATGATATGCGCTTGGGTATTTCTTTTTACGTCATATACAGTAGAAACTAACAACAGCAAAACAGTGAAGTCACTGCAGATTTAAGGAACATTTCAGGTATTAAATCTACAGTACATTTTTGTGAATCAAGTCATTAATTTAGTTTCCAAACATCAAGACATGTGCTGTTACCAACATGGAGATGCTGGATGATTAGTGTTTTCATATAATGAACGAACTTTAAGAATTTAGATAATCCTTTGTAGCAGACATTACTTATAAATTTGTGAGTGGTATCATTACAATTTCCTTTATACTTACTTAACGTGGTGGGGATGTATTTAACTATACCATGAAGCATTTATTTTTTACTCAGGCAGTGCCGATGGAATTACCGGAACTTCACTGTCGAAAAGTGTATACTGGACAAGCGGGCTTAAATCCATGTTTTCTAATTTCTTGCAATCTAATTCGAAGGGCGAAACACAGGATTATTAAGTGACCTTGCATTAGAGAAGCACCCAATCGCTAGGAAGAACAGGCAGAAGGATCAGGATTAATGAATTAGAAAGAAAATTAGGTTTGCCTGTGTACACACGCTTGGCTTTGTTACAGACCGGAGAGAACTTTGAAACCTTTCTCTCTGGTGCTCTGTAGCATAAGTTGATTAGTTGGCGCCACCACTCAAAGTAGCGCCCGCTGTGACAAACGCTCGTTACACGAATAGACTGCTTCGTGACTACTTCTAAGTCCAGCGTGCTGTACGGTTAAACTTCGATTCACTCTGGGAAATCTTTGATTTGTTACTGTATATGCTTCGCGTATCTTCTTATACTTCTTTCGTATAACAGAATGAACTACTTCTTTTGTGTAACAGAATGAGCATTACTCTACCAGATGAACGAGTATTTCCCTCTAGGTCGGTGAAGTGAGTCGGAGTCGTACATAATTCACCAGTCTGAAAGAGCAAAAGGTGTGCCACTTACATGCTGGCAGGATGCATGTTAAAATTACTGTCTGAAAATTTCAAAGTACAAGAAGACAGAACAATCTCAGACACAGCAACACTCCTCTCATTTGATATAGAAAGCATGTGTTCCTACACACCAGTATCAGAAACAATAGAAATTATAGATAAGGAACTGAAAACCTATAGTCAACTCCCTGATGAAAAGATTAAGGAAATACGCACATTAAAGCTCATAACAGAACAAAATTACTTCCAATTCTATAATGAATTTTATTTACAAGAAGACGGATTACCAATGGAGTCCCCAGTTTCAGGAGCCTTAGCAAATGTTTTTTTAAACCACACTGAACAGATCATTTTCACAAAAATAGTAGCAAAAGCATACAACGTATTATATTGGTTCAGGAATATGGATGACATCCTTTGCTTAATAGATGAGCCACAATGCAACGGACATTATCATTCCCCAGTCATCGAACCACCCACACGCACAAAAGGAAGCAGCACTTCGACACATGTTCCATAGACTCAACACAAGTACCACTCACCAGAGGAAGCTACCAAAAAGAACTGAACATAATGAAATAATTGTTACAGTAATAGCACGGACACAAAGCTAAACAACAAAATTAAAAGCAAAGTAAAGGCAGATAGCTCCAAACCACAGACAACAACACAACAGAACCAAACAAAAACACGCAGTCCCATAGTGACTACACAGGATAATCGGAAAAAGATGAAAGAAAAAACAAAATGGTACACAATGACATACAAACACAAACTCACCCATAAAATCACCAACATTTTCAAAAGACAGGGAATAAACATAGCATACACAACAGACAATTCTATACAAAAATACACCTCAAAACTGACAAAAAACAGACATATACCAGAAAGCAGGTATATATCAACTACAGTGTAACACTTATGAAGGCACATACACAGGACAAACAGGTAGAACATTTGATGTCAGGTACAAAGAACACATGAGAGCCTGGAAATATGGGACAAACTACTACACATTTGCAGCACACCTAAGAGAAAATGATTACAAACCAATCACTAGAAAAGATGACATGAAAATAATTAGAATCAACAATAAAAAACACCTCCTAACCATGCAAGAAAATTACCACATACAGAAAACCAAAGCAGAAGGGAAAATCTTGTTGAATGACTAAGTACGCATGCCAAGCAATTCATTATTTACACTAATTGGTGAAATAATAGAATAATGTTCGCAAAAGAGATTAATATAATAATACTGTCCAATATAATAACAGCACCAACATCTTTACACTGACTCATCCAGGTGTCACCAAAGTTTTCAACCACTCGCTAACAGCTAGTACACCGCCCCCAAACCCAAAAAAGAAAAAAAAACCAACTCGTCGACTCTATCCCCCCCTCTCTCTCTCACTCATACAGACTCTCAGTATAAACATGATAAATAGAAGTTAGTCTCGAACATATACTTCGGATTAAAACTGTGTGCCGGACCGAGACTCGAACTCGGGAACTGGTTCGCAGAAGAGCTTGTTTGAAGTTTGGAAGGTAGGAGACGAGGTACTGGCAGAATTGAAGCTATGAGGACGGGTCGTGAGTCGTGCACGGGTAGCTCAGATGGTAGAGCACTTGCCCGCGAAAGGCTAAGGTCCCGAGTTCGAGTCTCGGTCCGGCACAGAGTTTTAATCCACCAGGAAGTTTCAGATACCGTATGTATCTGAAGGCAACGTAGCCAAGAAATTGTTACGAAATGTAAAGATAGTAAAAGATGATAGACGTCTGTTACAAAGGTTGGTATAAATTAATGAAACGTAGAGAAAATACCGTTTGACTATGCTACCAGCGATCACTTACTAGAAGATGGAACGACCACCAGTCGGGATCGCAGATGCCAGACTCAGATTTACTGGTTGAAACTGAAGGAAGCGTAATTCACGCACGAAAGTAGTAACCCCTTACAAAATTTTCGTGCTGCTGCAATTTCTTGAGTATTATTCAGTGGTCTGGGAATCACATCTAGTTGGATTAGTGAGAGAGGTGGAGAAAATAGTAACGAGAGTTGGATGACTCATCACAGATTAGTTTTGCAAGAGCGTGAGTTTCACAGAAACTGTCAATAAACTGAAGTTAGAGAGACAACATTAAATGTGTTGCTCGTTCCGGAGCACCTTACAAAATTACGACAGTCCGTTTTCCAAAAGGAGTCAAGGCACGGATACTTCCGCTTAAAAACGTCTCACGTAATGACGACAACGGTAGAGAAATAAGGGTGATACAGAGCACTCGTACAATACGTACTTTGTGCAACACATTGCAAGATAGCTTGCGGAGAACAGATCAAGAAGTAGAACACCGCCCAGGCAGGGTACCTCTGCATTAAAATCGTGTCCTTCACAACCAGACACGCGACATTTTGCATATCGGCAGGTCGACGTGGCAAGCACGGTTATCCTGATAGGCTGTTCGTCACATTTTGGAACATGCAAAAATGGTTCAAATGGCTCTGAGCACTATGGGACTTGACATCTGAGGTCATCAGTCCCCTAGAACTTAGAACTAATTAAACCTAACTAACCTAAGGACATCACAAACATCCATGCCCGAGGCAGGATTCGAACCTGCGACCGTAGCAGCAGCGCGGATCCTGACTGCAGCGCCTACAACCGCTCGACCACCGCGGCCGGCTTGGAACATGCAACTGCTTTTTTGTACACTCAGTTAACTTTCATCTTGGCCTTGAATTATTCAGCTTCCTCTGTGCCTAAGTTATTAAAACTTTCTCTTTTGATGGCACCACAAAGTAGTCCCAAGTTGTGTCATTGCATTCAGTCGATGAACATTCATGGGTGTTGATACATTTGTGCCGTCTGATACTCGCCGTTAAACTGATCGACTAGGTTGAACTATTTATGAAAGCTGAGAAGTGTTCAGTCCACAGTGAACACTTAAGCAATTTTATACCTCTGTTGTGATCGTAGTTATGCTAGCTGTACTACTGTTCGAAGTTTTTTAGAGAAACCGTAATTGGATTCTGGCAGGCGTAGCTTTGGTTTCGAGCCGGGCAACGTGAATAAGGACTTCGATTCTTCCTGTAATTCATCGAGAGACGAACTGTTTCCATTTGAAGCATAATTTTCCTATTTTCAACCATTTCTGATAACACAGCAACTGAAATATGGAAAAATAACAAAAAAGCACAAAAATAACACTCTCGGAAGTCAGACTCTGTACGAAATCGCTACGAACCACAGGCGTATATATCCTGAATTCTGAGAGACACTAGTCGGTGTCATTAAACGGGCAATTGTCTCGGTAAACCCGAAAGTTTGTTCGCGGTAACAGTTCGTGTGTTCTCCAATTGCAGCTGGCCTAGAAGCCTGAGGTGAATGATTCATGCCTCGCGGCGGCCTCAGACAACAGCGAGTGGAACGCGCTCATCGTGCCAAGGACGAACACAGGAAGGCAGCACTGTCCAGCAGTTTTTGGTTTTCGTATAAGCTTGTGTACTTGAAGGAAATAAATGACGTTATAGTAGTGGCTTTTCGAATGCTGCTGAATGCTAGAAGAACTTAAAAAGCTTGCAAGGTTTTTTAATTTATTAGTGATTACCACAACATGAATGATAGATATGTAAATGAGATTCAGTATTGAAGTAAGGTATTTGTAAGCATAAATTGTCTCCAAAATAATTTGTGGCAGAAGTATATATTCACTTGTTGATTTCTGTGACATTGAAAACCAAATGACTAATCCATTGCCGGCCGGTGTGGCCGTGCGGTTCTAGGCGCTTCAGTCTGGAACCGCGTAACCGCTACGGTCGCAGGTTCGAATCCTGCCTGGGGCATGGATGTGTGTAATGTCCTTAGGTTAGTTAGGTTTAAGTAGTTCTAAGTTCTAGGGGACTGATGACCACAGATGTTAAGTCCCATAGTGCTCAGAGCCATTTGAACCACTTGAACCAACTCATCCATTCCTTATAGTTGAAGGGAAGCCTGCAACTGAATGTATGAAAGGTCATATCTGATACGGGATAATCATTTTCTTGTCAGTGACCGGAAACAGAAAACTTCAGGAAACGTGTATTAGCCTCAGCATTTCAGCCTATCTGATAAAATCACACCTAAACTCCTCCCGAACAGGCAACGAATGCCAAAGGGTACCGACCGGCCGCTGGGTCATCCTCAGCCCGGAGGCGTCACTGGATGCGGATATGGAGGGACATGTGGTCAGCACACCGCTCTCTCGGCCGTAGGTCAGTTTATGAGAACGGAGCCGCTACTTCTCGATCAGGTAGCTTCTCAGTTTGCCTCAGAAGAGCTGAGTGCACACCGGTTGCCAACAGCGCTCGGCAGACTGGATGATCACCCATCTAAGTGCTAGTCCAGCCCGATAGCGTTTAACTTCGGTGAACTGACGGGAACCTGCGTTACCACTGCGGCAAGGCCGTTGGCGTATAACAGAGTAACCTGATTTATTTGAGCAAAATTCGTGACCTGTCCAAGAGATTCTGCGTACAGGACGATCAAAACAGTGAAAACTCCATCGATTCGTCATAAAAGATCTGAAACCAGTGTTCGTCCATGTTGGAAACATATAGAAGAGGAGGACAAAAATGTAGAAACACAAAAACATTACCACGCCTTTTACGATGTAGGAAAGGCATTGGCATTCGAAACAACTTTCAGTCGTTGAGAATGGTTAAATATAGGTCCTGTATGAGTTTCAAGAAAGTAATACTGTTCGCCCTGGAAAATAATGGCAAGTTCAGGTAACAATGGGATAGCGATAATGTAACCTTCTCTTCAAAATAGACCACAACAGTTCAATAATATTGAGATCAGGTGACTGTGACAGCCAGAGGAGATGCGAAAACTCATTATCGTGCTTACAAAACCAGTCCTGCACGACGCGAGCTCTTTCAGCAGGGACCCTGGCGTCTTGGAACACAGCATCACCATGGCGGAACAGATATTCTACCATGGGATGATGGGATGGACATGATCAGCTAAATTGGTCACATAGTCCTTGGCATAATGCGACCTTGCAGAGTAACCATGGCGCCCATGAAATACCACGATATGGCTGCCCCAATCATCACCGAACCCCCGCCATGTTTCACTGTTGGCAGCAAGCAGTCTGCGTCGTAGGCTTGGGACGGGGTACGCCAGGCGTATACTCGGCCAGAAGTTTGTAGTAGTATGAAACAAGACTCATCCGACCAAATGACTTTTTTCCATTGCTGCTTAGTCCAGGTTTTATTGCCATGGCACCACATTCTCCTTTTACGAGTATCTGCCTCGTTGACGAGCGTTTTTGGGATTCTAGCTCGCCCTGAAATTACCTGCTTATGGTGAACCCTTCCTGTTATTTTGGTGCTGACAGGATTTGCGAGTGCGACATTCAGCTGTACACTGACTTTTGTGGTTGCCGTTCTCTTATGTTTCGTCACAACCCTCTTCGATGACCGTTCGTCACGATCCCTCAACACTTTCGTCCGCGTTGTGACTCCGAGCGGAGTCTTGCACTGGTTAGCACACTGGACTCGCATTCGGGAGGGTGACGGTTCAAACTCGAGTCCGGCCATCCTGATTTAGGTTTCCCATAATTTCCCTATAATCGCTTAAGGCAAATGCAGGGATGGTTCCTTCGAAAGGGCACGGGAGCTTTCCTTCTCTAGCCTTATCTAATCCGAGCTTCTTTTCCTTCTATAATGACCTCTTTATGGGTCGTCAAACACTAATCTTGTCCTTCTCCTCGCGTTGTGGCTTAGCAGAACATGTTTTTCCGCTGTCCCTGTATGCGGTATAAATCTTCAACTCTTGGTCCAGATAGCACCCATCATACGAGCACCAACAATTTGCTCACGTTCGAATTCACATGTTTTCTACATAATCAAATGGCTCTGAGCACTATGGGACTTAACATCTGAGGTCATCAGTCCCCTAGAACTTAGAACTACTTAAACCCAACTAACCTAAGGACATCACAAACATCCATGCCCCTGGCAGGATCCGAACCTGCGACCGTAGCAGTCGCGCGGTTCCGGACTGAAGCGCCTAGAACCGGTCGGCCACCGCGGCCGGCTCTACATAATCCACTCAAAACTACACGGAACACGGATCTCAGTATGACAGACACTTGCAACATATTGAGGACGTCCCACAGATGCCGTTCGTGGTCAAATACAACAGCGTAACCCCCTGGCTTGGCTAGCATCAGCAGTAATGTTCAAGCATGCATTTTCACGTTGGTTCTCCATATTTTTGTCCGACCCTTTTATGTATCAAATACTAACCAGCACAAAATTACATGCCCCACTTCCTGTACGCCGAAGATCTTGTCTTCACAGCGCAGGGAGTGTGTTTCGATGAGATAGAAGAAAACCTGAAACGTGCTCTAGCATCATGCCAGTATACACTGAGGTGCCAAAAGTCATGGGATACCTCGTAATATCGTGTCAGACGTCCTCTTCCCCTGCGTAGTGCAACAACTCGACGTGGCATAAAGTCAACAAGTCGCTGAAAGTTCTCTGCAGAAATTCCGAAAATGTTGCCAGTGCCAGATTTTGTGCACGAACTGACCTCTCGATTATGTCCCATAAATTTTGGATGAGAGTCATGTCGTGCAATCTGGGTCACCAAATCATTCGCTCCAACAGCCCATAATGTTCTTCAAACCAGTCGCTAACAGCTGTGACCCGATAACGTAGTGCACTGTTATCCATAAAAATTCCACCGTTCTTCGGCTGCAAAATAATTTCAAGTAGCCAAACGTAATCATTTCCAGTCAATGATCGTTTCACTTGGATCAAAGGACCCAGTCCATTCCATGTAAACACAGACGACACAGTTACGGAGCCACCAGCAGCTTGCATAGTGCCCTGTTGACAACTTGGGTCCAAGGTTGGTTCAAATGGCTCTGAGCACTATGGGACTCAACTGCTGAGGTCATTAGTCCCCTAGAACTTAGAACTAGTTAAACCTAACTAACCTAAGGACATCACAAACATCCATGCCCGAGGCAGGATTCGAACCTGCGACCGTAGCGGGCTTGCGGTTCCAGACTGCAGCGCCTTTAACCGCACGGCCACTTCGGCCGGCTGGGTCCAAGGCTTCGGGGTCTGTGCCACACTATAACCCCACCATCGGCACTTACCAACTGAAATCAGGTGTCATCAGAGCAGGCCACGGTTTTTTAGTCGTCTATGGTCCAGCCGATATGGTGACGAGTCCAGGAGAGGCGCTGCAGGCGATGTCGTGCTGTTAGCAAAGGCACTAGCGTCGGCCGTCTGCTGCCAACAAGTACATTCGTCGTACGTCCAACATTGATTTATGCCGTTATTTCACGCAGTACTGCTTGTCTGTCAGCACTGACAGCTCTAGACAAACTCCGCTGCCCTCGGTCGTTAAGTGAAGTCTGTCAGCCACTGGGTTGTCCATGGTGAGAGGTAACGCCCGAAATTTGGTTTCCTCGGCACACTCTTGACCCTGTGGTTCTCGGTATATTGCATTCCCTAACGATTTCCATCGTCTAGCTCCAACTACCACCACGCGTTCAAAGTCTGTTAATTCCCGTCGTGAGGCCATAATCACATCGGAAACTTTTTCACATGAATCGCCTGAATACAAATGACAGCTTTGCCAATGCACTGCCCTTCTGTACGTTGTGTACGCGATACTATCGCCATCTGTACATGTGCATATCGCTAT
Source organism: Schistocerca americana (assembly GCF_021461395.2). Taxonomy (NCBI): domain Eukaryota; kingdom Metazoa; phylum Arthropoda; class Insecta; order Orthoptera; family Acrididae; genus Schistocerca; species Schistocerca americana. Next base: position 539,220,744 of record NC_060130.1, read on the forward strand.
CCCATTACTTTTGTCACCACACTGGAAATTACCATATTAGCTAGAAGTTTCATAATACAAAATTTGATTAGGTATAAGTTATAACTATATATATTTGAATGACATGTTGGCTAGTAGATTATTGTGAATTCATTTATCATGAGTCATTATGTACTTGAATTTCTGGTATTTGTCTTGCATTTACATATTGGATTTTGTATACTAGAGTACAGAAGAGACCGTTCGAAACGTGTGTCGTGTGTGGGTCGAGTGCTATCGGAGAAAAACACAGACAATTATTTTCACGATTGAAGAAAATCGTTTTAGCATGAATGATTTTCCACATTGCGGAAGTCTCAGAAGTTGACAAATGTGATGAACTGCTACCATTGTACCTTCATGTGATGTTTTCATTCAATGGACCAGATTAAGAAGTCGAATGCAGAGATACTGCATGCTACAGTTCAAAGCAATAAGAATTTTTACTTGAGTATGATCAGTTCACTCATCGAGCGTTCCTATGAAGTATCGTTATTGGTGCACCACGGTTAAAAACTGCGACAGTACTGCATGACAAATGTGTAGCATCTGGATAGTCTCCGCACATAGCAGCACATACTACCCATCTGTATCGCCACCAAGCTGAGTATCATGTAGTGAGGTCTCATACCGTATTACAACGGAGCTGCTTTGACATATGTGACTGGGACATCGAGTTACTAAGGCAAGTCTCGAAGAGTACGTCAGTGACACGTATTAAATCCGTGATCTAGTGTTACACAGATAAGGCATAAGCAGGAGACTTTTCTGAGACACATAGAGCCTTCAACAGCTGTCCAGTTCATCCCTTACAAAGAAAGAGAGTTAAATAAACTTATAGCCACGTTTCCGATCACAGATTCCTATTGCATAGCTGACCACGAGTTCAGTGGTAGTAGGCATGGACCTATAAATCAATTAATTAAAAAGTCAGTCAAATTAATCTGCCAATTCGCGCACTAAAATCTATTTTCCTTGGCAACCTGACACCACCTATAGCTTGCATGAGTTGAGAAATGGCGAATGGTCGAGGCGGAGAAATTTTCATGATCACCAATCATTTAAGGATAAAAATCAGCAGAAGTTCGGCAACTATTAGTTTCGAATTTAGGCCACAGCGTAGGAACACTGATCCCGCCCACGGTCGGGGAACTGGCGCCCTCATTGCTGCAAACCTGAGCGCTAGGAGGCCAAGCTGCTCCCTCGGCCGAAAGCAGTAGAAACTGTTTGCATTGTGACCCTTTTTCAATCGCGTTGGCTACAGGGACCTTTTTCTGTGGGATGGAACACATTGCTGTGCTGTGTCCGAGGTTACAAAACTGCTAAAATACATCATCCCCTCTCCCACGCCCGGGTTCCCGGGTTCGATTCCCGGCGGGGTCAGGGATTTTCTCTGCCTCGTGATTACTGGGTGTTGTGTGCTGTCCTTAGGTTTAAGTAGTTCTAAGTTCTAGGGGACTGATGACCATAGCTGTTAAGTCCCATAGTGCTCAGAGCCATTTTTTACATCCTCTCCGCCCCTTTTAGTTGCAGTTCTTAGTCTGCTCCACTTCGTGACTAGCAACAATGCAGTGGCACCATTTCGCTATATATATGTTGGTTTCCATCCTCGTGGAAGCAACCATCTATACATTCAGTCTGCTTTAGTGAAGACATTTCGTGGTCGAATGCTCGTGGCAACTTCGTCTGTGATTAAGATGCATATACGCGATTTGCTTTGTGAGCTGGGGCAATAAGCTTTGACACGTTCCCCTTTATGTGTGCACTCTCATATTACGTGCTTCCTCATGGCTACCTGCTTACGTTCAAGATTCTCAGTTCCCAAAATTCAGTTTAAAATCGGATGGGACCAAGTCGGGACTGTATGTAGGATGATCGATGACAGTGAACGCAAGGCGTCGGATTGTTGCAGATGTCGCAGCGCTTGCGTGTGGTCTGGCATTGTCATGCTGAAGGAGAGGGTGCTCGATGTATGGACGAACTCTTCTGCGGTTAGAAATGCGATTAAAGCATGTTGTTTCTCACGTACTGACCTAGTTGAGTTACACACCGCCGTGTTACACGCAACAATTCAGAGCCATCAAGCGGCAGGCGGCTGCGAAACTGTAGACATGGCGAACAAAGGCGTAGAACGTTAATGCTGCTTGTTCGATTTAAAAAGCTTTCAGAATTTTCACATAAAAAATTCGGAGGCAATGCTTCCCGGCACGCCCTCGTATATCTGTTTTATGTACTTTCAGCTTCTGGAAGGAATGCATTTTGCTTTGGTCTCTAAATACTTATTTGATTCGTCTCCCATATCATCGAAATCTATTGCTCTAGCGCTTTCCAGATTCTTAATGACTTCGTGAAGTTCGTTCATGATAATATCCACTGTGTCCAAGTGTACCAACGGTAAGGTTTTTTTTTTTTTTGGTAACATCTCTTCGCCAGATGGGCTTAGCTGAAACTGAGACCTATGCTTAGATCACAGAACATGAGATTTACGTCGAAGATTGTATTAAATGCGAAATCAAGAGCTTAAATGAGTTGGGAGACGGGGGGGGGGGGGGGGGGCAGTGGGAATGGCTCTGAGCACTATGGGACTTAACTGCTGAGATCATCAGTCCCCTAGATTAGAACTACTTAAACCTAACTAACCTAAGGACATCACACACATCCATGCCCGAGGCAGGATTCGAACCTGCGACCGTAGCGGTCGCGCGGTTGCAGACTGTAGCGCCTAGAACCGCTCGGCCACACCGACCGGCATGGGGAATGTATGGTGGTATGATGTTCTGTTACTCATGTTTATCACCTCCGCAACGATTTCTCAAATCTTCTTTGGAAGAAATGAAATCGTATTTGAATAACTAGCGTATGATTGACCTGTGTTGTGTGGTGTAATGGTAGTAATTAAGTCTGGGCTATAATCCGGCTGACAACAACCACTGTTAACTGAACGCTGAGTGTAAATTACTCTCCAAACAACATGGAGCTCGTTTCAGAGAGCCCTTTAGCACCATGAGCATAGAGCTGTTATGCTAATTACCATTTAACTTAACAAATCTGTTCTAAAAATTACTCTCGATAATTCTCATATGAACTTTTTCATAAGGATCATCAGTATGAAACCACCGGATAATAAATGAAGAGCAAACTGCACCAGTTGCAAGACGTTGCGTTGAATATGTGTTCCACACACAGTTAGGTGAAGCTATAACTGCTGTTTCAGTTTCTATCTGTTATAACTGTACTGCAAATTGAAAGTATTTGCACTGATTCTTTTGTAATCATTATTGATGGAAGTTACTTCTGGTTCTTGTGATTACTATAGCCTGAACGACAGTTTCGCTTAAGAAAAACTTATTGAAGTCTTTACTGTCAGCATATTCTGATCCTTTTCACATTTTCTGGTTTCATTTATACCTTCGCAGCAAGCCTTTTCGTTCATTGCACTTTATGTGCATTTCACTTTATAAATTAGAAACTTTATATTATTTGTAGCTTACGGAATTTCTCTATGGATGTTAACGTTTTGTAATCAGTGCTACATTTTCATTAATGTCCATCTATTTTGTGGTTAGTGTCAATGACGGCGTCTGTTTTTGAGGACCTGTTTGAAGCCTATAATCATCAAAATATGTGTTACTAACTCAATGTTTATAGCATAAACATTGGAGATGCTCCAAAAACGTGAAACGCATCTGGCGAATGAGCTTCTTCGTTTAAATTAATCTGTAGAGAAAAACTATAATAACAGCAGCAGTTATTCATTTATAAGGTTTAGTTTGCAGTCGGTGCATATGAGTAACTATAAAGTACGTAACTATGCTGTATCTCCTAAGCGGTGATGCAGAAATTAGAAGAAAACTCATTGGCGTATATTTCCGGCCCTCAGCGGCCGCGTCTTTCAGTAGCAAGCTGTTCTGCTCACTGCCAGGACCCATCAAGAAACACTTCAGCTTTGGAAACTAGAAATATATTCTTGCTGCCATAATTTTTATTTTGGATAAATCTCTGGCAGCATGGAAATCGAACCCAGGCCCTCCACATAGCGAGCAGTCACTTTGGGCAGTTTTTTAAAAATATATATTTCAGGCCTCCTCGTCACACATTCTGTCCCGTTGTTACGCTCTCCAGTTATGCCTTTATCAACGAGCTTATCCATTGTAATTTTTCCTGATAGCTAAGTAGTTTTAATGCTTATTGTTTTAGCACCTTCTTATGTCCCATTTTTAAACAGTATTAATAAACAAGTGAAACAACGATTTGTGAGACAATTTAAAAGTGCCATATCCTGATTAAAACTGAAGCTAAATGAAGTACTGATTTTTTAATCTAAAAAGGTAATGAATTTTTTTCTTCTTCGTAGAAAATAAATTAAAATGTTCTCTTGCATTGCAGCAAGGGACATCATTCATATGTGATGAACGTTTAAAAGGAAGGTATTGAGAAAATACGGTTTTCTTGACGAGATAACTAATAATTACATGACTTAAAAAGAAATAACTTGCAGTATATTAAAATGATGATGAAAATAAACTGTAAAGCAGAACTGCTTCTTTGTGATCTAACTTCTGTACTGTACTTCCCATATGAAAGTTGAACTTCTTACGTGACTTATTTTTGGGATTTTTGCATACAGTAAGTTCGGGTATTATGGGATTACATTTAATTTTCTAGTTGTAACTCCAAATTAAACTCATTCTTACCCACTAAACAACCTTTGCTATCAACTTCAACTATTTGACGATATGTATTTGTATTTCTCGTAATAAGATTTGAAAAACTTACCACCGGGAAAAGTTTTAAATTCTGAGATCCCTCGTAATTTTAATTTTTAAAAGCAAAAATAATTTGGTCGGGTAACATATGTGTTATGTTTATTAACTTCAAACAAAGTTCTGAAACAATTATTTGTTCATGTAGCAGAGATGATTGAAGTATTTGCAGAAGTCACAATTACAATCTTTGTTCTCAGTGCTTACACAGGAATTTAAAGTATTCCATATTGCCTGACACGCAGTCTTGGGCTTCAGAACATAACAGAACCAACTGTATCCATAGCAAAAAATCGATAGATACATAACTATGCATTATTCGTTTACTTAATGAATTGCATAGTTGTAATCTTTAGTGTATATTGTCAGTAATTATTACATTTTATTGAGAACTTACCTACAAAAACTATGTGAAAGGACGAAAACAGTTTTTCTGCGACGTCACTCATATTCGTTCTCTTGTGAGTATGGCCGCTCCCATATCCGTTCCGTTTTCCGTATTAATTATAGCATTGTAGGCTATGTGAACTGTGTAATATAAAAAAGTCTTGGACATTGCTTAACCGTAGTGCTAAAGGTACTTTATAGATGTTTGCTGTGGCAACTCCATACGCTTGTTGTGCGTTCATGCCCTGTTTTTCTGGGTGCTGTTAATATACATCATTGTAGAGACTGTTTGGTCTTCCTCTTCCTGATCTCTGTTACAGGTAAGCGGTATCCTCCTCCCCTCATCTGGAGTATTTATTGGTTTGGTGGCGCTTTTCCTATTGATTCACGTATCTCCATCATTTATTCGTCCTCGTCTGTTTCGTTTACGTACTTCTTTGTTGACGTTACTTTGCGTGGTTCCTTTGTTGTTGCCATTTTCTCACAAGAATTATCCGCTCTACGTAGGTCAATGACGAAGTTTTTCCTTTCATTAAATACTTTGGCGGCTGGACTTACTGTGGAAGAACTTTCCCTGCGCTGAATTTCGTTTGGGGCACTCGTTTTCATGTTGTTGTTATCAGATGTTTGCTCGATCTGTTTGTTTCCAATTCTTTTAGCTTTCTCTCGTAGTCCAACCATCTGTTCACTGCCGTGATGGGCTGGGAATCGCTTCTTCTCCTTCTTTGGAGAGGATCTTTCTGTTGTATTTTCAGATTTCCTAGTGGCAGGTTTTGGTTCTTGGGTCGGGCTGTTTTACTTATTGGAGAAAGTGTTGGATTCTTTCTCCTTTTGTGAGCCATGTTGCCCTTGCGCACCTATGTTCGTTTTTATGTCCTGCTCCGTAGGCGTTACTGTCTCTTTGGGATCACCAATTTCCATGAGAAAGTTGTTATCCAAGTCGCATCTGGGGTCTTAGTGTTCGAGTACTGACCGCCTGCTGCTGCTGCATATGTTTATGAGGAGTGTTTTATCATCGGGAGTGATACATCTCGCCAACTGGAAGTTGCACAACTCGCCGTTGAAATTACTGCACGCAGACGTGACCTATGGTACTGCATGTCTCGCACGTTCGTAGCTGAGCGTCGTACATGATGATTGCATGGTAAGCACGTATAATTGTATACGACGGGATATGTGTGTGCAAGTCTACTTCGAGTTGGCTGACACCATTTAGAACTGGAAGTTTATGGACAGACAACCACTTTTTGGCGAACTATTTACACCTTGCCATAGGGGGGCAATCACTGCATTCGTTTGGTCAACGGTTATTTCGAATAGAAATTCGTAGCTAGTGACAGTATGGAGACCAAGTCATGCATGGATCATGGCAGTTTCACTCATGTTGCCACCCAGGATCCAGCTATTTTGTTACAGAGTTCGGTACTGTTCAGCTTTACGTACACAACACAGTTAAGAAGTTAAACATGGATGCCTACTACGTTTATAAAGCTGATTTTCACCAGTTTCTCGAGCCATCATTTATTATCAAAATAATTCAGTCCTATAAAGTTGCGGTCGAACATGAATTTCAGGTTATCTTTTCGTGTTGCATGCAACATTATGAACCATTGTACATCAATAACTCCTTCAGTTGAGTATGTTCTGATTACAACAGAAAGGTGTTTCACCGACTGAGTTGAGCATTGTTGACAGCAACCAGCAGACAGATTCGCACACCTCCACTGCCACAGGCAGGCTCACCCAGCCACAGCTGTGAAGGAAATTACTTTTGAGCCTGCATTGGACTGATACTTTAGGTAGATAAACGAAGTTTGGTTCAATAAATTAAAGGAAGGAATGGAGTTAAACTCGCTACTTTGCGTCTACAGTGCGCGACGTTTACCACGAGCAGATACGGCACTAGAACAGATCGAATGGAAAACAAAACTTCCTGCAGAAAATTTCGGATTCCTCAGTATTGCCAAATCTTGCAGATTCCCGGACTCAGAATTCGGAGGCGTGATGAGTTTTATTGGTCCCGTAATTTAGCGATCCAAGCTTCGACTCTGCAGCAGCGGCCGGCTGGTAGTAAGGCTTTATGTCAAAGACTGTAGCGTGACTAACGATCCTGGACAGCCGACAAAATAATGTGTCCTCCTCGTTGGCACTCTGAACCCATAGATTACATATTTGCATGATCACCAGCGCAATCAGCAATATAGGGAATCAATAAACTACAGTGTTGACAATCCATGATAACGTCGCACATGAATTGCGACACGTGCTTGTAGACTTCTCTCCTTCTTAAACAAGGAACAATACGATTATCCCACACACAAACGATTTATGAATGAAGAACTTTATATACACAATGTCGATGGCGTTACTCCTACCTAGTTTGTGCGGTTGCGCTGAAATTTTGATCAGTTACACATCCAAGCATATAGTACACATATAGTACACTCCGCACCAGTTTGCTGTTTACCGCCAGTATGGTGTAGCAATTTTAAGGGTCAATAGTGCACTTCTAGGTGCGGTTTTCACTAACTTAAGGGGGACAACGTAACACATTTTGTGATGTACGCGACTAATTTTTTAAGTTTAGGATAACTGCGCAGCAAACCACTGTCCCGCTGTCAGAAGTCACCCAAACATTTGCCCTCCTGTACCAAATGTATGCAGACATTTAACGCAGGAGCGGCTCAGGTGTTTATTATTATTTCTGTAATTTTAAGTGCTCAAAATGTTCACCTTGAGCATTGGTACACGACCTGCATATATTTTGGTTGGCGTGCATTTGCTGCCTCACCCTGTTTAGTGAATACATTTTTGGTAAAACAGCGATTTTGTAAGGTATCCCGGACACTAGTTCGAACGACCAGCTACTGAATACTTTATTAATTGAAAGCAGCGTTTCGGGCACGCTACCTACAGCTGCAATAGCCAAAACGACAGCGGCATAGGTGAGGTGTTGCCAGCGAGTTGAGCTCTGACCATTGCCTGCTCATGTCAAGACCGTTTTCCTTGGCTGTGAACCAAGTATGGCCTTCCTCGACACAACATGAGGTGCCGTGGCCAGGTTTACGACCACGACGTCGATAATATTGATTCCGAAGGTCAAAGATATCGCTTCTACTATGAGCTCGACACATATCTTCCATTCTGTCACAATTTTTAGTGTCAACAAACATTCCTTTACAAGCTGAAGCTCTCATTACAGACTCACAAGGGGACTGCGTCTTCTCGTAATCACCGATTTCGTCCAAATTTATGTTATATGTAGGGTCTGGCCGGAAATGAAAGTGACAGTAGTGGGAGTAGCCAAGCATTTAACAAAAAGTAGCATCTTTGGCGCGGATAAGGCGACGCATGAGCCGTTTATGTTAGCCTAGTTTACAGGCAACTGTTGGCTCACTTGCAAAAACTTGCGTATGGTTACCCGAGGCTTGTGGGGGTCGACTCCCTACGCAGGAACTTTTTTTTCCAATTTTTACGTTACTTACATTCCAAATAAACCGAAACAATGCGCAGTATATTGTTTTTATTAGTGTCTTCATAACAGGCATGAAAAGGAAAGACGAAAGAATATTCGGGGTTGCAATTAATTTCCAAGAAGAGACTGTACTTACACTGTCGACGGGGGCTCTGCAAATAATTTCCCCAAACGATATTGTAATTAAAGCGTACTGGACTTCGGATTCCGTTCGTTTCATTTTGACCTTCGAGCAGTCCTCGGCTGCAGCACACGAATGGTAGGTTCCCCTGTTTTTACGATGAGTATCGCCCGACCACTTGCAAATCATCAGCTTTAAAATAAAAGAATGTAATCTTATATATTGCGCAGCTCGTGGTCTCGCGATAGTGTTCTCGCTTTCCGACCATGGACTCCCGGATTCGATTCCCGGCGGGGTCAGGGATTTTCACCTACCCCGAGGTGACTGGATGTTGTTGTCGTCTTCATCATCATCATTCATCCCCATTACGGTCGGAGGAAGACAACGGCATATCACCTCCATTAGGACCTTGCCTAGTGTGGTGGTGTGGGTCTCCCGCATCGTTCCCCTACGTCCTATAAAAAAGCATGGGTCTTCATTTCCCTTCCAGTTTTATATACGAAGTAGTCATGAACACTTTCCAATCTCTTCCTGGAAGTATGCAATTGTAATGTTTCCTTTGAGTTTAATGTTGATACATTTCATGAAAATATTAATAAATCAATATATTGTGCATTATTTCGGATTATTGGCAGGGTAAGTAACGTAAAAGCTGAAAATAAAAGAAAATGTTCCCACACAGTGACTCGACCGCAATACCCTCTGATTACCATTTTCAAGTCTTTCCACTGCACCAACCACTGGCGGAAAACCACGCTAACATAAATAGCTCGTGCCCCGCCAAACCTGCACAAAAAATGCTATTTTTTCTCCATCTGGAGCTCTAATTTCTGTCACTTTCATTTCTGGCGAAGCCCTGCTATACCATAAATTTGGACGAAATCGGTGACGATGAGGTAGCGCGGTCACTGTCAGAACGTTAGTTCAGTCAATACTGTGCTACTGTTCGCGCCAAACTCTCGTGGTACGAACTAACTCCAACGGCACGTTCACAAAGGGCGCAGACCTGCTGAACATATGTTTGTCGTCTGTTTAGAAGACGTTTTACTGCTGGCGGATGACGACAGCTTGGCGGAAGCCGGTGGCGCATGCGCGTAGCGGCGCGGGAGGTCCACGCGTGTCGACGACCGGCGCGGGCCGGCGAGCCGTAGCGGTACACTACGCTGGCCGCGTCTTGCATCACCGCCTCCGCCGCCCTGACGTCAAGCACGCTTCCGCCCACGCTAAATGCTCTGACACGATTTAGCGAGAATGCCCGCCTCACTTGTCTTGCGCCTGGCCGTACTGCTTATGGTCAGCGACTGACATGATCACGAGAAAAATATAATCTGTCTTACGTCCTAATCCTAGAGCTGACGTGGCCCACTACCTTTGCAGAGCGCAACCAACTGAATATTCACTTTACTACATTTCAGAAGTAAGTTACGTTGAAATTAAATACTAGGATACATGGCATTAGCTAAGCACACTGGGCAAAAAAAAAATTGCCATCCTCAAGAGACATGACTAATACCGTGTAACACTGCATGTAAAATTGATAATGACCTCAATTCGGCGTAGAAGAAGCCTGCAAGTCGTTTTTCAGCTATGCCATATCCTTCCGCCGAACGTGAGGTTGTGAATACTTTTACGAACCTGATGATGGTCTGACGACTGAAACTGGTTGTGTAAATAAAGTATTTTACCAGCAGCTCAGGGCGGTAATATGACATTTTTTTTCCAATATGTAAGAACTGTGGGGCACCCCCTCTTGAAAATACATGCCACATCGAGGTGAAGCTAGTCATTGTTGATTAGATTCCGTAGAATCTCCCAGTTTCAGGGTTGTTGGTTGTTACGTTTCACTCGCTGTTCAAAATAGTCCCACATATTTTTTATGGGGAAGCAGGAACGTATGCAACCAGTCCTGAAGAACAATGCTGTTGTCATCTTCCACAGAATACTCACCTTGAAAATGTAGAATGAATAGTAAATCTTCTTCTCCGAAAATGTTGAAATAAGCATCTTGGGTCATGTTTACGGTAACCTGAAAGAGTTGGCCCATACCCTGATTTCCCGCTTGTCTGGAGTTGTAGCCCTAACCACTTCGGCTGTCCAAGCACACTCCCAGTGCTGGTCCAAACTTCTATGCGTCACGCAGTCACAACCCAAATTCCTGCAAATTCGTGAAACTAAACGTAAGTAGACAAATGTTATTTTATGTAGTCATTTTAGCCCTGCTAGGTGTTATTATATCGCCAACGGCCTTGCCGCAGTGGTAACACTGGTTCCCGTCAGATCACCGAAGTTAAGCGCTGTCGGGCTGGGCTAGCACTTGGATAGGTGACCATCCAGTCTGCCGGTGCTGTTGGCAAGCAGGGCGCACTCAGCCCTTGAGAGGCAAACAGAGCAGCTACTTGGCTGGGAAGTAGCGGCTCCGGTCTCGTAAACTGACCTACGGCCGGGAGAGAGGTGTGCTGACCACATGCCCCTCTATATCCGCATCCAGTGACGCCTCCGGGCTGAGGATGACACAGCTACCGGTCGATACCCTTGGGCATTCATTGCGTGTTCGGCGTAGTTTAGGTGTGATTTTATCAGGTAGGCTGAGATGCTGAGGCTAATACACGTTCACAAGCTGTGAACCTATTTCAAGATTTCCACAGCTACAATTCGTGAAAGGCAGTGTCTGTCCCTTCAGACAGTCATCCATGTCTGAATGACACTGTATTACAATAACTGCAGTACTGCATAAACAGAGGTACTGTCGCCATTAATGATAAGATCACGCCTGGCGCGGCTAAAATGACGGTACAATATAACATGTCTTCCTATGCCGGCCGCTGTGGCCGAGCGGTTCCAGGCGCTTGTCTGGAACCGCGCGACCGCTGCGGTCGCAGGTTCGAATCCTGCCTCGGGTATGGATGTGTGTGATGTCCTTAGGTTAGTTAGGTTTAAGTAGTTCTAAGTTCTAGGGGTTGCTATGCTTAGTTCCACGAATTTGTGAGAATTTGGATTGTGACTGCTTGACGTATGGAGATTTGGAGCGGTATTGGGGGCGAGCTTGGATAGCCGAAGTGGTCAAAGCGACTGCTCATGACAAGCGGGAAATATGGATTCGAGACCCGGCCCGGCACAAATTTTCATTTGTCACGAGTAGTTGATGCCAATATATATTCACAGTATGTGAATCCGTTTCATGATTTCTACGGTTGCAAATCGTCAAAGACACTGCGTGAAGCACGTTGTATTATAATAAACGCAGTTCCTCCATAAACACAGACAGTGTCGCCATTAATGATGTCTATAAATTGTCGTAACAAAATGGCAAGCCAATGCTAAGCATGAAACGGGAAGTTGAAAGGTGGAAGGAATATATAGAGGAGATATATGTGGAAAATGAACTTGAAAGCAGTACTATACGAAGAAAGAGGAAGTAGATGGAGATGAGAGGGAACATATTGTATTGTGAGAATAAATGGACTGAGCACTGAAAAATCTGTATCTAAACAAGGTCCCTGGAGTGGACGACATTTCGTAAGAATTACTGAGATTCTCGGAGAACCAGACATGACAAAACTTTTTCATCTGGTGTGCAAGACGTTGGAGACAGGTGAAATACCCTCAGACTTGAAGAAGAATGTAGTAATTCCAGTTCCAAAGAAAGCAGGCGTAGTAGGTGTGACTATTAAAGAGCTGTCAGTGTAACAAGTAATGGTAGCAAAATACTAACACCAATTCTTTATAAAAGAATGGAAACTCTGGTAGAGGTCGGCTCCAGGAAAGATCAGTTTGTGTTGTGCATAAGTGCTGGAACACGCGTGGCAGTACTGACTCTACGACTTATCTTAGAGGATAGATTGAAGACAGCAAACTGCGTTTATAGCACTTCTAGATTAGAGAAACCTTTGGACAGTGTTAATTGGAATATACTCTTTGGACTTTTGAAGGTACAGGAAGTGAAAGGTTGTTATAACTTGTACAGAAACCAACCGGCAGCTGTAAGAGTCGAGGGGCATGAAAGGGAAGCAGTGGTTAAGAAGGGAGTGAAACGGCGTTGTAGTCTATCTGAGATGTTATTCGAACCAAATAAAAATTTTGGGAAGGAATTGAAAACTTTGATATATGCTGATGGCAATACTGTGAATGACTAAGAAGTACAGTTGAACAGGATGAATGGCGCCTTGAAAGGAGAATTTAAGACGTACATAAACCATTGTTAAACAAAGATAATGCAATTTAGTCGAATTAAATCAAAAGATAATTATGTTAGGAAATGAGGCACTAAAAGTAGTAAATGAGTTTTGCTATTTGAACAGTAAAATAACTGATGATGGGCGAAGTAGAGAGGATATAAAATACAGCCCGGCTATGGCAAGAAAAGCATTTCAGAGAAAGAGGAATTGTTTTAACATCAGATACAAATTTAAATGGTAGGAGGACTTTTCTGAGTTTGTCTGGAGTGTAGCCTTGTATGGAGCTGAAACGTGGACGATAAGCAGTTCAGACAAGAGGAAAATAGGAGCTTTTTGACCTTGGTGCTAGAGAAAAACGTTGAAAATTAGGTGGGCAGAGAACGAATAAATAATTGGGAGGTGATGAACAGAACTGGGGAGAAAAGAACTTTATGGCATAACTGCACTGAAAGGAGAGCTTGGTTGACCGGACACATTCTGAGGCGTCAAGGAATCGTCAGTTTGGTACTGGAGGGAAGTGAGTGTGTGTGTGTGTGTGTGTGTGTGTGTGTGTGTGTGTGTGTGTGTGTGTGTGTGGATCAAGGGGGGGGGGGGATTTTAGAGGGAGAACAAGGGATGAATACAGTAAATAGGCTCAAATGGATATACGTTGCAGTAGTTATTCGTAGATGAAGAGGGTTGCACAGAATATACTAGAACGAGATACGTTTTCTAACTGAAGAGCACAACACCGAACACACCGCAAACAGCGATGGCTACTCATCTGCAGCAACAGGTACCTTTAAGCAGGTATCTTGTCTATTCAGGAGTCAACTAGTCGCTCCAGGGACCTTCTGTCTTCAGCTTTAAAGATGAATTAATCCCGTTCCTCTTTACTGCTGCTTGCCAGTTAAAATACTTATCACTCTGCCGGATGGGAAATATTCCCATCGTAGTTAAGCAGGAAACTCCCAGGTAATCACCGCCTCACCACCTGCAATCTTATCACACTTTCGTGACTGGTCGTTTCAAGTGTGCGTGTTCTCTGCTTGAACTGCTCTCTGGATATTACACTTGATAAAGAGTGGTGACAAGCGAAACTAGTTTTGTGAATAAAGAATATTAATAAGATACACTGATAAGTGGAAACAGTACGACCACAGCTTCCGCGGACTAAATGCCGCCTGGTAGCTTTGCGGGTACTTAACGTGCTGAGGAAAGTATATGAATAGAGCAGAGATGAGTGGAGAATCATTATAGCGACGGTACAATCCGCAAGTTTGGAAATTCACTGATACAAGCGACTCTGACAAAGCGCAGATTGTGACTCGGCGTCTGCGAACGAGCATCTCGAAAATGGCGAAGACGTTCGTGTGTTCCCGTGCTACTGTCGTGAGCATGAATGGAAAGTGGTTGAAGGCCGGCCGAAGTGGCCGCGCGGTTCTGGCGCTGCAGTCTGGAACCGCGAGACCGCTACGGTCGCAGGTTCGAATCCTGCCTCGGGCATGGATGTGTGTGATGTCCTTAGGTTAGTTAGGTTTAACTAGTTCTAAGTTCTAGGGGACTAATGACCTCAGCAGTTGAGTCCCATAGTGCTCAGAGCCATTTGAAAGTGGTTGAAGGACCGTGATACCGCAAGTAGTTGACAGGATGTTGAACGTTCTCACTATCACAGAACGTGGAGGTCGGACGCCTGCCCGCTCTATAAAGCAGAATAGGCGGCGATCCGTGGAAGATTTAATGACATACTACAATACTGATGCAGGCAAAAGTGTTTCGAAGCACCCCATTCAGCGCTCATTGTTAAACATGGGGATCCGAAACAGATGACTCCTTCGTGTTCCCATGTTGACTCAACGACAATATCAAGTATGATCGGATTGGGGACGGGACCATCGAGATTGACTCGTGTATCAAAGGAAACGTATCGCCGTGTCGGGTGAATCACGTTTCTCGTTTCACCGCGCTATCGACGTGTCCAGACACGCCGTTATCTAGACCACAACTGCTCGGAACATGCACCGCGCCGCGAACACAGGCCGACGGAGACAGTATTATGCTATGGGGGACATTCTGGTGGGCTGCTATGGGATCTGTGGCGGTAATCGAAGGCACTGTGACTGCTGCGGACTACTTGAACATTATTGCGGGCAATCTGCACCCTCTCATGCTTCCCCAATGGCCATTGCGTCGTCAAATGAAATAACTGTCCGTGTCACAAGACCAAAATAGTTACACAATGATTTAAAGAGCATGATTGGGAACTCACGTTCATGTTTAACCACCAGATTCGCCTGATAAGAACCAGATGGAACACATCTTTGAAGGCATCGGGCGTCAGCTTCGCGCCCACAAACCATGTGCCTCTTACGGGAATTGTGTAACCTTTGCGTTGACATCTGGTGCCACCTAACTACGGAAACCTTCGTAGGTCTCAACGAATTCATGCCACGCAGAATCGCTGCAGAACTGCGTTTCAGAGATAGACGTTATTAAACAGGGGGTCATAATATTTTGTCATACTGCGGCGGAGGAGGTGTTTACATGGGAGTTTCTTTCTTCATGTTATTGACGACTACGACACCAGCTGTTGAGCGAATCCCGATATTCCTTGTCTTCTCTGGCCGGTTTCATTGTATAGATCCAGGAATTCAACATCCGCTTGATAACGAATTTTATGAACGTAGCATCTTCTTTGTATGGAGATCAGACGGATTTCCCATTGTGAAGTCTTCAGATTAAGATAGGCTTGGGCCTGTGTTATCACGGAGCTCCCACTGGTGACCATTAATATGGAGTGTGGCAACTGTACTCCCTGTTTATAGCGGAAATTTCTGTCTGTTAACAAATTGCCGCCACAGATCATAAAATTTGAGTGTCCTCAAGTTGTCGTTCCTGAAAACCCAATGTACTGCCATCTGCGTCTCGTTGGTACTATAAGGCGTCCACGTGTTTACATTTATTCTGTGAGCTAACTTTTTCCATATATTTGAGTGATTTCTCTAATTATCTTAATACCTAGGAGGGGACGTTTGAATTGCAGAAAAGATACATCAACGTGCCAAATTCACACCATATGCATTCCAGTTGATGTAACGGCGAATACTACACACTCTCAGCCGTGCGCTCAGTTATTCTTTCTGTTACACTCCTAGCAAGACAATTGTGATCGTATTTCTAAATTTCGCCGAATATGGAAATTATCGTCGTCATGTTTCATTTTTGCGTCGTTATCCCTTAACTGAATGCCGCGAATAAACTGAATTAACTGATGTGCTTTATATCCTCTGCTTCCAAAGTCCGTTCATACTGATTGAGGCTTTCCCGACGAAGTAACTCCTTGAAAGCTTCTCGGACGTAGCGTGGAATTGCATTAGCTAAACTGCACGATAGTTCCACGGGACAGCTGCTCGTCATCTTGATGTGGGACGGTAGCTGCTTGTGGCTCGGCTACCGAAACAACTGGGCAAAGTCACACCTGCAGATGACGACCATGTCCCTCTCGAAAATATTGTGCAGCTTAGATAATACGATCCGACGCTAAGCTAGAGAACATTTCTGTCTGTTCACACTCACAAGGAAACGCAATTTACCTCCCACCCCACCACCAGCACCTCACCCCGCCCGCCATGGACGGCCTTTATAGTTTAACATTAACATAGTTCTGTATGTTCCGGTATCATGAAGGTGTGTCTCGGACGCGGCAGACAATTCCCTAACCAGGTCAGATTTTATAATGGTGACATGTCACGAACACTCAGGGCAATGTAACGACCCTGGCACTGGGTGATAGATCTTGACAGTACTGCCTTTAAATGTTTGCTCCCTCGCGGAATGTTACCCTCAGCTGTGAAATACCGCCAAGGCCTTCAGCACTTGCTCCACAACGTGTTCACTAATGCCTGTCTATAACGTGCGAGTATTCCAGCTACACGTGATGTCATCCAGACGTGCTCATACGTTCTTGAATGCTGTGTGTTAAACGCATGTAACGCAGAGACCAAGCCATTGTCCCCAAGGCCTCCGCCTACTTGCACTGTTCCAGACACACTAAATAGCCTCGTACTGTTCTGTCACGTATATCACATATTGCCACTGATTCACACCTCCATTTCTAATGTCCTCTTCGTTGAAAGGGCGTCAAACGGTACCTTTCTTTTACGATAGTGCAGTGGCTGTGTTATTCTGAATTACGATGCGAGGTTCCTTTGGACGTAAATACATGTCCAAAGGAACATGCACTGCGGCGACTACAGCCGTTATGAAATATATTAATTGTATTCGCAATTGCGAATATGGACAACCATCAGCTGTAGAATGGAACGACGACAATGAAAATTTGTACCTTTATGGTAATAACATTCATATTCACGTCCATAGGTTAAGGCACCTTCGAGATTCACAAATTAACACTGTACGGACGAAACTGTAGTAGGACATAAGAAAGGTGCAACATGCATGTCCAAAGGAACTTTGCATCGTAATACAGAAAAACTTAGACATTGAACTATCGTATTTATCTGCCGACACCGGACAAGCGACTTTCACCTGCACGGAAATATACATAATGGATGTACTAGTACAGGTTGTACACGCATGGTTGACGACATATCGAAGATTGGGTCTGGCCATGACTCGTGTACGGATAACCAAATGAGCCGGCACGGTAGCTCAGCGTGTTCGGTCAGAGGATTAACTGCCCTCTGTCATAAAAACAAGGAGTAAATGGATCAACCATGAACTTGAACAGGAGTCATGCGACGTCCACCCCGAACCAATGCAGCGAACAATAACGAACAAAATGAGAGTAGCACAAAAAAAGGTAAGGCGACCGCTCGCGGTAAGCGGGGAATCCGGGTTGGAATCCCGGTCCGGCACAAATTTTCATTGTCGTCATTCTGTTGCTAATTTAAAGGTAAATATGTTCTAGAATGGTACTCTTTGTAGTACAGAGACGAAGTATTATTTGACTACTGCTGTCAGCAAGATAAGTGCCTCAAGTCTTCAGGTTTCGTTCCGTTGAATACTAGGAATTTTACTTCTACTTCGATATTTTCCCACAGGTTATTACAACCTGATATCTCACAAACATTGTTACAGCCATCATTTGTATGTGTTATATTATCCATGTCCAAAGCAGGGATGTAGATGTAGTTGAAAGAGCACATCATTAATCGTGCAATGTAATCTGAAAGAAAGACTCTTATGTTGACAAGCTGACTTAATTACAGTCATTAATTTAGATTAGCTTCCGGTTGATTTGTAAATAGCTGCTTCTGGTTGTCCCTTCAACTAAAATCAAAATATCGATTCTGGAAAAAATAAACGTTTAAGGGTGTATATTTGCATGGACGTTCTATAAGTTAGATTCATATTTTGCGAGCTTCTCTGTGATCTTTGGCGCAATATGATTAAAACTTGCATTGGAGGTTGTATACTATTGAGTTTTAGTTGAAGCTGGACGAAACTAGGAGTAATCTAGTAGAGTAGTATGAGAACCGCTCTCAGTAACGATCAGTTCACCGAAGTTTCTTGCATCTGAGGAGCAGGGCATGGGTTTACTTCTTTTAGCTTTTCCGCAAAGTGTAATGAGACACAGAACGATTTAGATTAGCACTTTGCTCTCTTCAGACGGGCAGTGCGCGATATAGGTTTTTCTCGTGAGGGCAGTTCGCGTGACAAGGCGATTACGACTTTTCTGATTTAGATTCTCGATTGTTTCTCTAAACCGCCTCGGGGGAATACTGAGATGGCTCTTCCGACGCGGTCACATATTTTCTTCCCCAGTCCTTACCATAGCGAGAGAATATTCTTTCCTAACAAACCAGATGTCTATGAGGTACTGAACTCTTTCTTTCCTTATTCGACGTTCACGGAGTGTGAGGAACCGTTTTTGGAAGTTTGGGAGAACGGGTAATACAACCATATACCGGTTGTATTTCATATCGATTCTCTATGTCGCCAGGTCTTTATAATTCCCTAGTCGCGGCGGTCGGTGGTTTACAAAGCGGAGGTCGTCAGTTGGAGTTCCCTCCTGGGCATGAGGTGCGTTCTAAATGTAGTTACTAAATATCTTCTCGGAAGAGTGTGTGTGTGTGTGAGCACGCGCGCGCGCTTGTGTGTGTGTGTGTGTGTGTGTGTGTGTGTGTGTGTGTGCGTGCGTGCGTGTTGAAGGTAAATGATTCATGTATATTTCCAACAATCTTCCAGGAATACGTATGAGGACAATGTGGACACAAAAATTAATGAACTGGCTGTATGGCCTCTTCGCCAGATACCAGTTATATTTAAAAGAGTAATAGTGACGTAGGAAACATTTCACAATGGAACGCTGCTCTTTTTCACGCGCAACTCGAGGGACTGCATTGTATTACAGCTTACTTCTCTTTCGTTTTTGCCGCAGTTCTTTCTCTTGCCGCAGTTGAATTCAGATAACACAGTAATGGTGACTATGCGCACGTACGTTTCGATGCTTAAATGTACGTTGATAATAATGATTTTACTTTTGCGCCCTGCTTCTGTGTAGAGTTCACACGGCATCACAGTGAATAGAAACCAAGTAATCGGCTGGATTTCACGTGGATTGTGAAGGGGATCGTTCAAAACATTCTTTAAAAACTCATTCGTGCTCCGTCTGGCATTATTTAAAGCAACCCCTAAAGACCTAAATTGTAAAACTGGAATCTAATAATGATTCCGTGTAATTATGGTTCAGTAAAATTATAGTTTAAGGAGGCCAAGTAGTGCTAATTACGAGGCTCTGGTGGCGGCGCTTTGCCGTTTACTTCATTGTGTTGTACCGGTAAAACTACACCTTTAGGATAATGAGTGGATTTTTAGCTCTTATTAATATTAAGAAGAAATAAATTCAACTTGTTTAAAAAGATGCACATAAATCATTACTAGGCAAACCGTCTGGATAAACCAGAAATAAATAAGCATGCTTAAATACAATATCCAACGCAGATAGCTTAACCACGAGTACTTCAATGAGACAGGTTTACAGACTCGATATCACAGTACAGCCACATTTCTGTAAGATCCCGTAAGTAATACGGCATCACGCAGGTGTAACTAAATTTCTGAAGCAGATAAGGTTATGCGAGAATCTGAGCACAAGATTATAGTCACTAGTCAGAGTGGTATGAATCTTGAAATAGTGAGTAACTTCTCACTAGCATGGCTTCCCTAAAATGTTCATTCAATTACACTAACAAACTTGGTACTAACACAGAACACAATTACCCTTATACAGGGTGTTACAAAAAGGTACGGCCAAACTTTCAGGAAACATTCCTCACGAACAAATAAAGAAAAGATGTTATGTGGACATGTGTCCGGAAACGCTTAATTTCCATGTTAGAACTCATTTTAGTTTCGTCAGTATGTTCTTTCACCTACGCTCAATGGAGCACGTTATCATGATTTCAGAGGGGATACTCTACCTGTGCTGCTAGAACATGTGCCTTTACAAGTACGACACAACATGTGGTTCATGCACGATGGAGCTCCTTCACATTTCAGTCGAAGTGTTCGTACGCTTCTCAACAACAAATTCGGTGACCGATGGATTGGTAGAGGCGAACCAATTCCATGGCCTCCACGCTCTCCTGACCTCAACCCTCTTGACTTTCGTTTACGGGGGCATTTGAAAGCCCTTGTCTACGCAACCCCGGTACCAAATGTAGAGACTCTTCGTGCTCGTATTGTGGACGGCTGCGATACAATACGCCATTCTCCAGGGCTGCATCAGTGCATCAGGGATTCCATGCGACGGAGGGTGGGTGCATGTATCCTCGCTAACGGAGGACATTTTGAACATTTCCTGTAACAAAGTGTTTGAAGTCACGCTGGTACGCTCTGTTGCTGTGTGTTTCCATTCCATGATTAACGTGATTTGAAGAGAAGTAATAAAATGAACTCTAACATGGAAAGTAAGCGTTTCCGGACACATGTCCACACAACATATTTTCTTTCTTTGTGTGTGAGGAATGTTTCCTGAAAGTTTGGCCGTACCTTTTTGTAACACACTGTATTACTAGCAGAAAACTGGCCAGTGATCTTTAATGGCAGTCTGCTAGGAAAACTAATTGCTTACGATTAAACATCATTATAACCACATGTTAACACGCAGAACTTGAAAACCAGATTAAGGTTAAGGTTTAAAACGTTTTCCGATCAATGGATGATATTCCAGCGTCCGATAATATCATGATCATATGAACTTTTAGATGCACAGTACCTTTTGTAAAACACAGGTCTATACCAAACTTTCATAATACTGAAACATATGCCAGATATAGCTTTCCTGGTTAAGTGCGAACTGTGTCACTTTTCACTGCTTCCTACATAGGACAGATCTTTAGTACATGGCAACTTCAAAAATTAACAGTACCCTGGAACAGACTTATTGACACGCAGAAATGACAAATGTTATTATCAAAGGAGTTCAGTTCTGTCTCTAGTTAAGATAATAACAGACAGCGTACAGCTTCAAACGCGTCACAGAACAGTCAGATGGCACGAGTTAGCTTGACTTACAAAACTAGTTAGCAAATAATGCCCACAGCAAGCAACGCTGACAGAACTTCACACAGCACAAGGTGTGCTACTATTCCTCGCAGATTGTCACAAATATCAGTACCTTTAAGATGGAGCATAGGAAGAGCACGAGTAGTTCCACATCGTATACATTCACACTCTTCCTTCTTATCATCCGCTGGACTAGTGGCCGCTACAACACACACAGGCAACCCACAGCTCCAGTATCACCCGGACCGCGCTTGCACTGCTAGGGCATCAACAACCAGCACTGCCAGTCACAGATCCGTAACTAACTCTTCATTCCTCATTTCTCGCTCTCTGATAAAGAACCTGCCTCACCAGCGATATCAAGAGTCTAGGAGATGGAAACCTCTTTATACAGTGCCAACCCTGGCATTGCTAGGGCATCAACAACCAGCACTGCCAGTCACAGATCCGTAACTAACTCTTCATTCCTCATTTCCGTCTCTCTGACAAAGAACCTGCCTCACAAGCGATATCAAGAGTCAAGGAGGAAGAAATACTGCCAACCTCTTTACACAGTGCCAACCCTGGCACAGTGTATGAACGGTATATGAGTTGTACAACTATATAATTCGGGCGAATGAATGAAATGTTTGCAGAATCTAGTGTTGCGATTTTGTGGTTACAGTTGAATATAGCAACGTAATTGGAATTGGGAATGAAACCTGACGTCATCATGCAGCTTCAGGGTAAACTAGAACTCCACTATTTCTACTGAATCTATTTTAATCCCCACCGACAGACGTTCAGAGATTATTCAGGGATACCTTCTGAGTATTTTCGTAAAAAGAGACCCACGATGGTTGGCGACTCGTTACAGAGCAACAAAGTAATAATCATTTATTCGGTTTGTTACCGTAATCACACTTGTATCCGTGAAAATGCCTTCACAACTGTGAAGAAGTCTGTATATGAAATAACCAAATCACACAATGAACAATACAGAGTAACAAATACAACCCCCGTCCGTAAAAGTGCTGTGATGTGCTTGGCGTCGGTACTGGAACAGCTCAGCGTAATGTCGTTGTGTCGCTCTGGCACTGCTGCAGTGAGCCCACACACGGGGTGCATATCGACAAACTCTTCATCAGTAAACCTGTCCATAGTAATGTTATGTATCAGAACTAACGCTACCGGAAGATAAAACCTTAGACAGAAACGAACAGTACTGAATCCAAACTTGAGGGCTACGAGTCGAAGAAGGGATTGCTGTTGTCACCAGGAGGTTCCGTGAGCGGATGGAAACAAGACATAATTTGCACTGTTGTGCACTATTTTCATTGCAGTACATATACAAAGCAAATAGGGGCAACAAACCATACTAAATGCAATTTTTTTTCAAGTGGTGATTCCCCACGGTTCTTACATACCGGGTGATCAAAAAGTCAGTATAAATTTGAAAACTGAATAAATCACGGAATAATGTAGATAGAGAGGTACAAATATATACCAAAATACCCAAACTACATTCCTGATCAGCCTATGAAAGTTTGTCAGTGAAGTGCTGGTTCACCCTGTATCTTCCATACGTGGAGGAAACTTGTGGTACAACCATAACTTTCCACCTTTAATGATCCATTCGCGAATGCTACGTAGGAAAAATGATTGTCGCTAAAGCTCCATATGAGCTCTAATTTCTCTGATTTTTTCGAGGTGGTCACTTGGGAAGATGTACGTAGAAGGAAGTAATAAGCTGCCTGACTCGTCTTGTAACTCTCTCTCGGAATTTAAACAGTAAATAACTCCGTCAAGCACATCTCTCTCGTATCGTCTGCCATTATAATGTTAGGAACATCCCCGTAACGCTCTCGCTCTTACTAAATGCACGCATGACGAAACGCGCTGCTCTACGTCGGATCTTCTTTGTCTCCTCTATTAATCCTGCCCGTTAACGGTGCCAGACTGGCGAGCAGTACTCAATAATCGGTCGAACAACTATTTTGTAAGCGATATCTTTCGTGGATAAATTACATTTCTTTAGGGTTTTTACAATGGTTCTAAGCCTGGCATCTGCATCTGTTTTAAATGCTCATTCCACTTCGGGTCGCTCCTAAAAGTTACTGCTAAATACTTTAAAGTTGTCACAGTTTCCTGTGATTTGTCTTCAATCATGTAATTGAACAGTAAGTGATCTTTCCGTCTATTTATGGGCAATGCATTACGTTTATTTACGTTGATAGTCAACTGTCAGACTCTGGGCCAAGCGCAGATCTTCTGCAGGTCTTTTTGCATTTCGCTACAGTTTTGTGGCTTTAGAGTTTTCCTCTGTACAACAGCATTTTCCGCGAGAAGCATCACAGAGCTCACGACATTGTCTACCAAGTCATCCACATACAGGGTGTCTCTTCTAAGAGTAGTCAAAAGCATTTTCTCTTGAGCTTCAGTATAAATTTGCAGTTTCGTTTTTGCGATTTATAACTGGACTTGCCCCATACAAATACTTCTTATCACGTCTTTATGCGACTTCCAGTGTCAACGGAAATGTAGGTTAGTTTCCTGTTATGAACAAAATGATTTTTAAAGTGCCCATTCCATAGAGCGGTTCCAATTTAGTCTAGTGCGATATTCGTTTCATTGCTATGTGTTAACAGGGACATTAAAACACGAAGAATAAAGGCAGCAGTCAGTGCGGACAGAAGCGCTACTCAGTCGCTGCTGGAGTACTGCTTATTCTTCGCATTTTAACGTCCCTGTTAATACATATTTATAAAACGAATATTGCGCTAGATTTATTTGGGACCGCTCCATCGAATGGGCCGTATAATTCCACTTCAGAAGTCGTTCTGTTCGTAACAGGAAACTAATTTACTCTTTCCGTTACACACTGCATTAACTAAACTGCCGAAACACAAGAAGAAATGTGCCTGACGACTGTTTGGAGGGACACCTGATATGTCGTGAACATTAACGATCATGTAGCACTCCATAAGATACTGCCGAAATTATATTTACATCCAACGATATCAGCCCGTTAAGATAGGCCTGTTGAATTCCATCTGCTGTGAAGTGGTGAGTCACGAGTCTAACCAGATACCCGGTAAGCTCATAGTTTCTGCAGTAAGCGACATTGCATAACTGTGTGGAATGCCTCCTGGAAGTGAAGGAATACACCGTCAGCCTGGGCGCCGTTGTCAACGATGTTGTGGAATTTATGGCCGAACAGAGCGAGTTTAGTTTCACAAGATATCTGTTTATGGAATCTACGTTGATTTATACAGGGAAGGGTTTCATTGTCGAAAGGTACGTGAGGGTAAAACTTTTTTTTTTTTTTTTTTTTTTTTTTTTAGTTCCACAACCGATTCACGTCAACGATACAAACGTAATTATATGCAACTGTTCGAGGATCATCCTTGAATACGGGAATGCCCTGTGCCTTCTTCATTTTGCTTAGTATCTATCCTTGCTGCAGCGACTTACGATAAACTGCTGTTAGAATGGTAGAAATTTCTTTCGCATAAGGTATCTAGAATCGTGCAGGTGTCTCATGAGGTCCAAAGTCATTCCTTTGTTGAGAGATTCTAGTTGATTTTCTTTTTCGTGATCACTTCTCTCAGTCATCTGCCACTTAGGCGTTCGTGCGATGATTGAAGGAAGGATTGTGTTAGAATTGTCTGCAGTGAAACAATTTTGGAAGACCGATTTCAGTTTTTCGGCCTTCTCTAGGTCATCATCTGTTTCGGTGCCAGTACACTCAGGATATCAGTCGCCAGAAAGTTAGTTGCAGTTTCACTGAATGCTTTTCGCTTAGCTTTCGTTAAGGAGCGTGAGCCACCTGTTGTCGGTTTTTCCGGCGAGCTGAGAGGCGCGCTCAGGCTTTCACGGAAACATTACCAACTTCACCCCATATTTTAACGAGGAAAAAGCCTGCTTCCAAGACATCAGCCCCAGCAGACGTTCCCGCGCGAAAATTTGGGCCATAATTCTGATAGGACGCAGTGGTGACCATATGAACGTACAGCTTTTAAAATTCACGCACGCCGCCGCCGGTGGTTTGTCATTCGCTCCGCCCCACCGCAGCCGCCTAAGGCCCCAGCGCGAAGTGTTGTATAGCGATGTTTCGACATTAGGAACATGCTTTATTCATTGTGTGCAAGTTCCCTGTTTGTAACCTACTGCTGATGCCAGAGATCTCTTTGCTTTGAACATTTTTGTGTTGCTATTCACAAATGTAGTGTAAATTAATGAAACGAATGAGCGTGTCATTAAAGCTGTTTAATCATTAACCTCGGTGTTGTGCCCTATTTTCCTTGGATTTTAAAGATAATGCTGTTAAAGTGAAGTACATTCCAGAAGACACTATGTTTTCCAACGTCACTGGCGTGTTTAAATTGGAAATCGAAAATCATTAACTTAATTACATAATAATTCTTTAGTTGCTTAGGTTTATTCATTTTCATTCTGAAGCTTGTATAGAGCAGCAGAATATCAGTGCGTGAATATTGTTAAAATGAAATTGAACGTTCATGTGCATGAGGTTTACATGTTATGTACTCATATTTTTCGAGTAAATTAACGTATGTTCTCAAACAAGATATCAGAACACTCTGCGTAGACGTGACCTCTCCATGTTCCTCTCCCCTCGTCTTCAGCATCCCACAAATATCAAACACATCCATGCCCGAGGCAGGATTCGAACCTGCGACCGTAGTGGTCGCGCGGTTTCAGATTGTAGCGCCTTGAACCGCTCGGCCACCTCGGCCGGCTTGCCAAGTTTAGAAACTGTACATTCACAAGGGCGTAACTGCATCCTATCAGAATTGTGGCCCAAATTTTTGCACGGCGTTGATTGCTGGAGCTGATATCTTGCGAGTGTCCTCTTTTATCCGTAAAGTATGAGATCATAGTGGTGCTGTTTCCTTGTTAATGGGGATGGCACTTCTTTGAGCTCGTAAAATCTCCGCACTGCAATGCTTAGGTGAGTCTCTCCGCGTCATTTTTTCCTCGGACAGCTCACAAATGTGCTAGTAGTACGTATGCGCACTTTTACGCTAATTTTGGCTTCGTTCAGCTTTTAATCGTCAACTAGGGTCTGACTTCGCTTAAATTTAAACTGCCCGAATTAAGTTCTGTACCACTTGCATATTTGCGAATTTGTGTGGGCGTAGATCCAAGAGAAGCTGAAAAGAGAGCGTAAGCCCTATGAAATTTTAAAAATGCATAACTACGAAATAAAAAACAAAATAAAAGCAGTCTGTTAGAAAATCCTCTTATCTGAAATGAAAATCTGCTGCTTGGTAATATTCAGCATCATATTTATAAAATAATTTTTACTGCTTCAGGCGTTTTTTCAAATATTTATTAGCACAATGCACTTCGGCAGCATGCTGCCATCATCAGGTGCTTTCCAGCTACACGTACATTCCATTAAACTGAAGTGTGGTGACGAATAATTGCTGGGTGTGCCAGTGAGTTTATGTACGGGAACTTAATCCAGTACAGCAGATTCATGTATTTCATTGTGCGCCATCAGTGAGTTGTATGTTTAAATAATTTCATTCATGTCTTTACTTACATTTTTTGGTTCAAATGGCTCTGGGCACTATGGGACTCAACATCTTAGGTCATAAGTCCCCTAGAACTTAGAACTACTTAAACCTAACTAACCTAAGGACATCACACACACCCATGCCCGAGGCAGGATTCGAAGCTGCGACCGTAGCAGTCCCGCGGTTCCGGACTGCAGCGCCAGAACCGCACGGCCACCGCGGCCGGCAGCACTTTAACATTCAGATGTTTACAGTTCAAAGACTCTCAATATTCAAGATAAACTTATTTCGATTCCTAAGATAGTATAAACAATGCAGTCTTTTTTTATACAAGCGTGTTTGTCATATTACATGTTAAACATTATGAATTATATTTATTTGATATTTCTTGGTCATTCAATAATGTTGATACACTTTTTAGTTAACTTATTATTAATAAGACAGGCACTGGAGCCGGCCGAGGTGGTCGAGCGGTTCTAGGCGCTACAGTCTGGAACCGCGCGACCGCTATGGTCGCAGGTTCGAATCCTGCCTCGGGCATGGATGTGTGTGATGTCCTTAGGTTAGTTAAGTTTAAGTAGTTCTAAGTTCTAGGGGACTGATGACCTCAGAAGTTAAGTCCCATAGTGCTCAGAGCCATTTTAAACAAGCACTGGAAATTTTTTTGAAGACATTTACGTTGTTACGTACTAGGTTACCATTTAGCAACCTGTAATCACGTACTGTACCATGACTGTAAATTTCTAGCTCTTTATACAAGTTATTTGATGTTCCGTGTCCATCTTATGTAATGCATGAAGATCATTTTCGTTATCCTGGAATGGATGGCCGTTGTCATTAGCGCGGACAGCTATTGCTAATTCAGCATAATAGCTTGTGTGATAGGCGTTTATGTGTTCGTTGTAACTTTTTTGGAAGTCTCTCACAGTTTGACCTACATAGAGAACTTCTCATGTATTACACGCTGTTTTCCAAATGCCTTACTGTGTGTGTTCATCTGTGAGTTTAAGTTGTGTCTCATTGTGTGTTACAGTTTGTTACGTGTTGTGTAAGCGATGTTAAAGTTGTGAAGTCAGATAGTATTTCCAGTTCTATAGAAAAGTTTGCTTTTGAATGCTATGCGGGCGGGGTGTTTCTTTCGTATGTTCTGTGTAGTAGTTGGTTTATTACCCGTATTTCCTTTCTGTATGAGGTTGTCAGCAAGTGTGCGATCGTAACTATTTTTCACAGCTGTTCATTTGACCGTGCTGAGTTCGTCGTGTTTCACATATTTATCCATCGGTATATCATTGATTCTGCTAACTAGTGCTTGTATGCTTCATGTTTATATGGTATGTGTTGTTGAGTGGCAAGATGAGCTGTATATGGTGATGTCTGCTGTTGTTTTCCTGCGGGCCGCGGTGGCCGAGCGGTTCTAGGCGCTTCAGTCCCGAACCGCGTGACTGCTACGGCTGCAGGTTCGAATCCAGCCTTGGGCATGGATGTCTGTGATGTCCTTAGGTTAGTTAGGTTTAAGTAGTTCGAAGTTCTAGGGGACTGATGACCTCAGAAGTTAAGTCCCATAGTGCTCAGAGCCATTTGAACCATTTGAACCCACCTTGTGAAGGAAGGTGTTCACATAGTTTATGTGATGTACTCTCTTATTATGATCTTCAAGGCCATCGCCAAATATTGACTTTATGACTGGATCCTGGTTTGAGGATCCTGTCGCGGAACCTCACAGCACTGAAGTCATCTTCGAAAGCGGTGGGAGATGTCCGACATCTGTACACGATACTGACCCAAAACATGACAAACCCACCTCTTTGCTGGACCCGTGGGACTGCTTCCCTGAGATGTGCATTGGTGCCTGGCCGCCCCCACTCTCTTCCATGCGAATCACGCGACGGACAAATCCTGGAGAACCGACACCATTGCTCCAGATTCAATCCTAGGCGTTAGCTGATCAGCGTTCTTCGCGTTCTGTGGTGCCGAGGGAGGGTGGTGGGATGTACTGTTGTTCATAATGGGCGTCTACTGACCAAACTGATTTTGTGGAGATGGTTACGCACTTTTTGATGTGACACAGACCTACTATTTGTCTCCAAAGGGGCAGCACTCAATTGTATTGCACTCTCCTCCGAGGTCCCTACTAGCCACAATTTAAAGGTATCGGTCATCAGCGAGTGTTGTTGACCGAGGGGAACTACTATGAGGCAGATCTTCAATGTTTTGTGATTCACAGTACCGACTGTATGTTCAAATGACAGCCACCCGTGGCGACAATCCTTCTTGCCGTAAAGTAACTATCCATGCGCGTATACGCTTGAAATTAATCTCCTAAGCATGTTGACAGACTGAGTAGTGTTTACAACTGACAATATTCTTAGCTACGACGAGTAATACAGCAAGTTTTAATGAAATGCATGAGGACGCACGTTTTCTTTAACCTCAGTTTGGCGTGTGGCTGTATATGACAGTTTATTGTTGTCAAAGTAGCATTGTGAAAGAGTAAATAAAAAAACTATGTGAGATATGATGGTGGTACTAACGTTATTGTAACGGAATATTGTGTAGGTTCTCTGCTTTCGTAACATATTTGTAACTTGGTTCTTGAAAAACGGCCGGTCTTAACTATGCCTCGCAATTATAAACGACATATATATCTCTAAAGCGTGTCGTGTAATGCTTTTGAATTTTATCCATTTGTGCTTCACAACTTCGTCCACAGCGGTATTATTTGATGGTTATATTATATTCAGTGGCAAATGCATGGAAAAGTATTTTCCTAACGTTCTCAACATTCCTTTTAGCACCTGTATACTTTGATGCTATAACAACCTTATATCCACTGGTTCCTTTATCTACGTTAACTGATTCTAAACGTTGTGGTCTGTTTGTTATTAAGAGATTTAAAACGTTTGCTCACGAATCAGTTACCTAATTACTCGAAGTAATCTTCAGAATAGCCATTCAGATAATCTCCCACGAATCGCCGTGTTTCGAACCATTGTAGTTGCATGTCTTTTCCATTCTGTAGCTGGAAGACTGAAGTCTCGTGATCAGGAAATTCACGCGATATTTCCAACGTTTACTCTGAGTCGCTCACGTCTACAGCTCCTGAGGCAGATGGTCCATAGAAGCATCCATATACAGTGGTTACCTTCACCTAGATCAGTTCACATTCGCAGTACGTAACAGATATTATCGCCGCCACCAAAGGCATCTAGCCAGTTTTTGCGATGTATAGGCATACAGCACTCCAACCGGAATCTAGCATTTCGCCACTGTTCACTTCTGGTTTCATCCAGCTGTCTATTCCTTGTACATGGATATTATTACTTATAACTTCTCTAACGGAAAACTAAGAGAGCCCCATAGGTAACAACCCCAACCACTGGACGAACAGAAATCACCATGGTCTTATTCCTTTTACGCAGGTCAGCTCGCAGACGTTTCGAGATTAGCCTAGCGCTGTGGGACACAATTTCGAAATTACATAGTAGGGCATCCAATTATTTTGATCGCCCCAAATCAAATAACTTTTTGTCCAGAAGCAAAATATAAAATGTTTTTAGGTACCAGATGTACATTAACGAGCATCATTACCTTTCTCGTATCTTTGTTCGTTACAAAGATAGGAATAGGAGTATGTCTTTTTTAAATGCACCATGTACTTTTTATTCAATAATACACTTTCAACATAACGTGTAACATGACTCTTGTTCCATTTGAAAAACCACGGCTTTTAAAATTGCCGCCAAGTTCGTAACATAGCCTTACATGTTTCCACCTCTAGAGGAACGTGTTGCCGCTGCATGACCAAGAAGTGCAGATCGATTTAGAGAGTGTTTTCGCTGAGTGCGATGGATGGCAGCTCACTTGCGATAAGTTATCTACGGAACATAATTTCCCACACTGATTGTGCAAATAATGATAGTTATCAATGGACTGTTATCAACATGACGTCGTGGCAGTCCCCAGCAGTAATAGGCAAAGGCTGAGAAATTTATAGTCATTGTTTTTGTACTTCGCTTCCAATGAATATGAACATAACAGAACTTTGTGCTGTTTGACATAGGAAATGCAGATTGTCAGCATAACTGCCAATGTTTATTTATTTATTTATCTTTTTTTTCATTCAAGTGAGGGAATGTCAGTCTGCTAGTGAAGGAAAGACGACTAAGAGCCTATCTTGACAGTGCTCAAAATACCTTGGAAAGAGCAGTGTGCATTCGAGATGATGACCCTAAGTGATGGATTGTAAAGACCTGTCACTGCTACTCCTTCTGACAGTGTTACGGCATTGGAGCTGTAGTAGATAGCAAAAGCGTTAAAACTCTTCCCCAGCGATCATGTGTATAATTTTTCCCTGGCGTTAGGGAAAATCAATCGTTTGAAAAGCGACACACTTTATTAATATACGTGAGTTTACAAACAGCATATGCGAGTGAATAGGTAAAATCTTTCTTTCTCAATTTACTCAAAGCTACACTTGGTCACACTATCGACTGATAACAAGATTTGATCATACACTTATGAGCCAAAACAGTGTGACCATGAGCTTAGTAAAGTCTTGGTCCTCCTTTGAAAGGCAGTACAGCAGCAGTTCTGCGTGACATACATCTGACAAGTCGGCGGTAGGTTTCCAGAAGTATGTGGCACCAGATGTGTGCGCATAGGTCACACAATTCCCGTAAGTTACGAACGAATGGTTTGCGGGCCCGGAGCTGATGTTCGAAAGCTTCCAAGACATGTTCCCTGTGTTTCATATCAGGCGAATTTGGCGAGTAAGACATCAACGTGAGATTTCTGTCATGTTCCTCAAATTATTGTAACACGGTTTTTCGCCGGCACGGTAGCTCAGCGTGTTCGGTCAGTGGGTTAGCTGCCCTCTGTAATAAAAAACTGAGTTACTCGATCAACAACGAACTTAAATGGATGTCTTATCTCGTCCGCCCCGCGCCCCGAGCAGATACAACGAACGAAAGCAAACAAAATTAGATTGTGAATACCGGGCTGGTCCCGCCTCCGTTACACTGCTCGCAGACATCTGAACACATTCGCACTATTACATGGATTACACTCGACGCAGACAGTTGGGGTACAATAATTCCATCCCAGGGGGTACGGGTTGGCGGCAGGAAGGGCATCCGGCCACCCGTTAACCATTAACATGCCAAATCCGATTAACGATGGCTGACCCTGCGTAACTGCGGGA
Organism: Schistocerca americana; assembly: GCF_021461395.2. Lineage (NCBI taxonomy): Eukaryota > Metazoa > Arthropoda > Insecta > Orthoptera > Acrididae > Schistocerca > Schistocerca americana. The sequence goes on from NC_060130.1 coordinate 539,252,916, forward strand.
CAAGGCTCAAGCGATAGATAGATAGATGGATAGCATAATATTGTCCCCAAGGCCTGCGTACCTGGTGTGGTGGATGTTTCGAGCAGCTGTTTGCATGGATGACGGCGTATCAGGTCACAACAATCTACGTGATGTAACAAGAAACGTGACTAGGCGACACGTTTCCATTAATAAATGGTTCAATCTCGATTATCCTGAACACACTGTAATCATAGTTTACGATCTCATTGCATCAACATGGGAACACGTAAAGGTCGCCTGTTGCTGACCCCCATGTTCAAGAAGTGAGTTGGACGGTTTGCTCCAGAACACTTGCGCCTGCACCCTATTGTACTCTGTCGTCCGATTTGCCACAAGTCGCTGCCTACCCCCCTTTACAGAGCGGGCGAGCCTCCGACTTCCACGTTAGGTGATGAGACGTGGACGTCCAAAACCTTGTCACTTACTCATGGTTTCACGGTCCGTCAACCGCTTCCCATAGATGCTCACGACAGAACAGCACGCGAACAGACGACCAGATTCGCTCGTTCCCAGGCGTTGGGCCATAACAACCTACTCTTTGTCCAATTAGATTATGTCAGTGGATTTCTCCATTTGCGACCTGTATCGTAGCTAGAATCATTCCCCATTCGTGTCTGATTCGCTTATATACACTGGTGTCAAAGCTTAATGACGAAAGTAATTTTCGTATGATGGATCACTAGTAACATAGCTCGATGAAACATGGATTATACATAGAAAGGACTACTACAGTATAATATAGAAGATAATTGAAAGAAATACACAGTGAGACGAAAAGAAATAGCAGTTTTATTAGAAGAAAATAATTATATTTGAATCATCACGATTTATGATTCTCCCCTGGACTTTACAAAAGACGGGACGGTTCTGAATGGGTTGTGTGAGCTCCACGTACGGCAGTGCATTCTTTGCAACGTGCTCCCATGCTCTCCACAAGGTTGCTAAGGAGCTCTTGTGGTAGGGCGTTCCATTTCTCCATCAGCGCGGTTGACAACTGCTGGGTCATCATTGACTGATGTGGAAACGCTGCAGTACCAACGCATCCCACCCGTGCTCGACTGGGTTTAAGGCGGGAGAACGGGCAGACCAATTCATTCGCCAAATAACCTCTCGTTCCAACCTTCCAACTGCTCCTCCATCTGCGCTGTTAGATGCAGTCGCGCACGGTCATTCATAAAAATGAACTCAGAGCCGAATGCACCTCTGAACACACGTACATGGAGAAAGAGTACAGTGTCGTCCAGCAAAATGAAGTCAGAGCCGACTGCATCTCTGAAAAAACGGACAAGGGGAGGAGGACAGTGTCACGAGGACGTTGACCTGCGAGTGTACCGTGTTCAGATGTGTGCAAGTCATCACGCCCATGAAAAATTGTACCTCCACACATCATAACACCTGTGCTAAGAAAATGATCATGTTGGACAATGTTCTTAGGTGCATTACGTGTTCCCACCTCTTTCCGTATAAGGATACATCCAGCACAGTGGAACATTACCATTTTGGTGGTCCAGATGCTTATCTACATCTACATGGATACTCTGCAAATCACTTTTAAGCGCCTGGCAAAGGTTTCATCTAACCATCTTCACAATAATTCTCTTTTATCCAGTCTCGAACATTTCGCGGAGAAAACGAACATCCATGTTATAGTGTGGGGAGGTATAACGTTGCATGGGAGTACTAACCTCCAAATCTTTGAACAGGGTACACTCACTGGTCAGAGTTATTGCAACTCTGTACTCCTTGAAAATGGTTCAAATGGCTCTGAGCACTATGGGACTTAACATCTGTGGTCATCAGTCCCCTAGAACGTAGAACTACTTAAACCTAACTAACCTAAGGACATCACACACATCCATGCCCGAGGCAGGATTCGAACCTGCGACCGCAGCGGTCACGCGGTTCCAGACTGTAGCGCCTAGGACCGCACGGCCATACCGGCCGGTTCTGTACTCCTTCCCCATGTCCTTGTTTTCAGGGATGCATTCGGCACTGACTTCATTTTTCTGGATGACAATGCACGATCACATCGAACAGCGCAGGTGGAGGAGTTCTTGGAACGAGAAGATACTCGGCGTATAGACTGGCCTGTCCGTTCCCTCCACTTAAATCCCACTGAACACGTGTGAGACATGTTGAGGAGATGTATTGCAACATTTCCACACGCACCAACGACCATCGTGCAGTAGCAACCGCGCTGGTGGAGAAACGGAGAGCCCTGCCGCAAGATCTCCTCAGCAACCTCGTGGCCAGCATGGGAGCACATTGCCGAGCGTGCGTTGTCGTCCATGGTAATCAAACACACTACTAAGAGTCATGTCTCACCTTTTGTAATGTCCAAGGGACCATCATGAACAGCAGTGACTTCTGTCTATCTATTGTCCTGGAATAAAAGTGTCGTTTCTCTTGGTCTCGCGACGTATTTCTTTCAGTTACCTTCTGTACTGTACTGTACTGTACTGTGCTATACTGTAGCAGTTCTTTCTATGTAAGGTCCAAGTTTCATCGTGTTATGTTTCGTCCTTAAGTTTTGCTGTCCAGTGTACTTTCTTAATGGATCAAGTGGCTGCATCGCCACTGGGTGAAATTGTCCAGAAATAGCTCGGTGGGCTGTGGTCCTGATGTTCTGGTTCCTCAGTGCATCTAATAGAAACCAGTACTTCATACTGGAACACGAATTACGAACGGAAGATCTTATGTATCCCAAGGGACCTAATAGGACCGCTAAGGTGCTCATTCCGAAATGTTTTTTTTATGTTAAAAATGTTAAATTATTCATACCACAGGCCAGAAAGTTCCTTTACCCTTGCAATTATTTCATTGTAACCTTAACAACACAGTTGTTTGTTCAAAACCGCCGAGTGTGCGCCACCATTAACCTTGCACAGTTTGATACGCCTTCATTTCCTTCCGTTTTAGCAGGTGGAGTATCCATTTTCATGTGGAGTTGCACTGCGCTCCCGCTAATTCCAAAGCCTTTCAGCAAACTTTCTGGTCGAGTTTCAGCTTGAACGTGTAACTGATGTGCTAACTTAAGTACATGTTTCCCTTTGGTTTAATGGACGACCAGAGCGAGGGGCATCCAAAACACTTCCCAGGTAAAAACTTTCTTCTTCCTCGTGATCGAAGTCTGACAAAATGATCTAGAAATTCTGTAGGATGGTCTGACAATGTAGAAGCTTTCCCAAACATTTCATTAAATATAGGCTCAATTTCACTATTGGCCGATCTGATAATTTGGAGCATCTCGCTGGCGAAAAAATATATTAATCATCTTTTGCTCCACCGAATTCTATGCAGAATGCGACATATGTAATGCATCCAACAAATTGATGGGTAAATCTTGTTTTACATCAATAGCAACTAAATATTTTTGCAGCAATTTCTTTCGTCAGTGAAATTTTAGGATTTGTTTAATGCCCTTATCACGTGTTTGTAAGACACTTGAGGTTTTGTGAGGCAAAAATATAAACATTATTGCTTTAATTTTAATATCAGAGTGTGCTGGACGGTTATCAGTATTAATTGAGACCTTGCGCATTTCTCGTAAAAATCTCTAATCTAAATTGAGAATCCAGTCTGTGAAGATAGTGGCCATTATCCAAGTTTTTTTGTTTGCCTAGAATTAGACTGATAATTTTTTACAAATTTAAATCACTGCGGTGTTATACTTTTCGCAATGACAATGGAGGGTAGTTTACAGATGCATCCGAATTGTATTTTACTAATATCATATTCATTCTTCAGAGAGTCCCTCTCTTCCTCCCCCTTAACACGATTGTCCCTCAAACGATAAAATTTTATTCAGAAAAAACAGTGGTATAATAATCCAGTTTCGTTGGCGTTGAAGACATCTTTTACACCATATTGCTCAAGTATTGAAGGGCACATAGACTGAAAACTATCTGTAGTTACAACCTTTAAACTCGGTTAGCTGCACGGAAAATGTTTTTAACACTGTGCTATTCCTCTTCTTGAAACGTTCTAAGCAACCTGAATTTGCACAAAGTTAGTACTTATTTGTTTTGCAATTTCATTTGCCCTTTCCAGCAATGAAGGTCCTGTTGTGGGAATATTTTGAGACATAGTTTGTTTTAAGCAAACAAGCAACGCAATCCCCACATTTTGGTATTTAGCTGTTTCCATACGTTTTCGCTCAGACTCGAACGTACTTCGCGCAAACATTGCAGCTGCAGTTGCTGATACGTACGTTATTAAAGTCACGACGAGTTTCTTCCTTCACGTCCAGACCACCTTCAAGTGGATGTTAAGATTATGCTGTTGTCAAATGACGTCACTTCCTAATGGCACAGGCCGACACTGGTCGTGGAGTACATAACAGCAACTGGTGTGGCCTTTCATTAATTAGATATGCAGTTGAGGACTAACAGCATTTTCCGAACATGAAGAAATTAATAATTGCCGTAAGTTAATGTCTATTTTTAATATTTGTCGACATTGTGGGGTTAGCAATGCTAAACGCTTTACGAATTTCCGTTGTCGACCTTCGCGTTTCGTTAACTGTTTTAAGCAGCTCCAGCTTTATTCCAAGCGAAAGTGTCCAGAGTTACCTGCCCTTGGGCTTAAAAATTTATAGTATGTACATTTAAAAATAAAAGACACGAAACGATTTTCACACAAAAATCACTGATTTCAACATATAATTAATTGATTTTGACACACCCATCACCTATTCCGAAAGCTAACTGAAATGTTTCGACAATGGCAGTACCCAAAGTCAAGCGATATCATGACGGTAGTGACCACTTTTTCCTTTGTTTGTTCTAACGACAAAAAAGTAAGATGGATCATTAAGTCTGGGTGACGTCACGACTGTATATAGATGTATTTTCTTTTGTCGGAGCAGCGAAATCTTTTCTTGATTATAGTGTTGAAAGAAAAAAATATATATTTCATTCGACCGACCTTTCTTGTTAAGCATTTACGACTTATCAGATATTAGGCTATTTAGATGTGTCCTTATGAGGTAGAAATGACAGCCTAATCGAATTAATAGATATGCTACGAGAATTGCAACAGTTCCGTATAGCCCATACGAAGTTCTAACAGAGATGCTCCTAGGTCTTACATAGGACTATTCGGAAGACAGGCTTCGTTTTTCTCACAAAACTGTGCTGGCTAAATGTAGAGAATGTATATTAGACAAAAACTGTGCAATAATTGTACCACTTCAATCGTATCTATCGCAGTGCATGTGACGAAAAAGAGTATGTCCTGTACCGAGTCATACAGAAAGTATGCCTTGATTCATATGCTCGAATGGAGCAGGATAAAAATTCACTAATATTGTACCATCGGTCAGGCATGTTACGGTCGCTTGCAGAGTAAATATTTAAATGCTGTTATGCACCTGCAATTATCAGCAGTAAAAACTAATTCGTGGTTAATAGTAAAATGCTTGCACCATGGAGTGAACCACGGGAATAAATAAATACTAGTGGATTAGTCTATAATATGTATAGACACATGTTTCGAATTACATTCATATTCTGGTCGGAGGTGGAAATCAATGCCAGTTGCCCAGTTTACTCGCTATGGCAGTTGATGATACTATTATTTGACGCTGGACACCACGCTGACATCCATTTCGACTTTTTGGATCTCTTTCTTAAAGGTCTTCTGGTGTGCTGACGTTTATTGTGACACGCTGCGTAGAAATAATCATATTCACAACTGTAGAACTACACAAGTTTGTGTTCTAAGTCCTTTTTCACTTTATGACGACATGAAAATAACAGTGAAAAAAGCAGACAAGTTTTCCATTTTGTTGTATGACATGAAAGTTGTTACCGTTTGACAAAGAAACTTTGGTCTTGAAGCACGTCGATTCTAGCGTTGTTAAAAGTGTGTTGCGGCGTTGTCCGGCAGTGTATAGATTTTTTTTATACCCTGTCACGGGCGTTAATTGGGCGGAGGGGTGGGGGGAATAGCGTTAGGTGGATGTGTTTGTCAGCACGACGCTTTTCCCCCAGCTAGTGTCGGCTTTCAAAACCAGAGCGCTACGTCTCCTTCAGACAGCTCCTCGATTGTTCTCAGGCTGAATGAACCTCGTTGCAGTCCCTCACGGAGGAGAAATCCCTGGTATCACAGAGTATCGATTGCGGATCCTCAACGTGGTAATCACGCTAACTTGCAGACTCGAAAGAAACTAGCGTAACAGATAAAAATGAAAAAGTTGAATCAAGTTTAACTGTATGTACTGCAAAAGAAGATTTTTTATCATTCTTAAACGATTGCTCTAAATGTTCTATGTTTTGCTTAAACAACATAACGCTTCTGCTAGAAGTCATTTATTTCACTTTCATGTCGTCAAATCTCTACACTAACACCATTTTCGACTTTAAGGAGTTGGGGGAGATTAGTATTTAACGTCCCGTCGACAACGGGTGTCATTAGAGATAGAGCACAAGCTCTGATTAGGGAAGGATTGCGAAGAAAAGCGGCGGTGCCCTTTGGAAGGAACCATCTCGGCATTTGCCGTAAGCGATTTAGGGAAATCACAGAAAGCCTGAGTCAGGTTAGCCGGACATGGCTTTGAACCGTCGTCCTCCCGATTGCTTGGTTCTTTTAAGTTCGCTCGGTACTCGATCTTTTCATTTGGGCCTACGTAGGACCACGGAGCTCGTTTTGACTCTATAAGGGGACTTCTGTTTCTTTTCAGCCCAGAAAGTTATCATTTTCTATGTGTGAGCAAGCTTCCTCTCCTCTGTCCACTTCAGTCTGCTGGGTCCTGTGCTCTTTTTGCAGGCAAGGAACACTAGGAATACCTCTTGTAGAGTAATCTGCTGAAATTTCGACCGGTCCTGTATTGTTTATAGTGAAATTTCACGTTGCTCCAGGTATGATTTGACTGTAGTGATCCATTTGTTCTTGGAGGCTTTCCCTCCACCAGTCGGTTTTCTTCAAAGATGTGACGATATCTTCTTCGAGACGGTACAGCTCGCTGTTGTGTTTGATCCTGTAGATGCTATTCTCTTCTCTTATTGGCCTTAAATTATCTTTAGGATTTTTCACCGTAGGTTCCTAAATGGATCCTTTCTGCTCATCAAGAGACATTTAGAGCCGTATAAATACGGGGACCTTACTACTGAATTGTAATAAATGGCTCTGAGCACTATGGGACTCAACTGCTGAGGTCATTACTCCCCTAGAACTTAGAACTAGTTAAACCTAACTAACCTAAGGACATCACAAACATCCATGCCCGAGGCAGGATTCGAACCTGCGACCGTAGCGGTCTTGCGGTTCCAGACTGCAGCGCCTTTAACCGCACGGCCACTTCGGCCGGCTGAATTGTAATATTTGAGTTCAAGTTTCATGGGAAGGTACCTGTAGATGTAAATGCTCTTTCAGGAGTGGTAGACCCTCACCAGCTTGCCACATCTGATATCTATTGCCAAGTTCTCCCCTCATGTGGTGAAACCCATTCTTCTAAGTACTTGACTGTAGGGACTTTCCCTTCAAGTGGTGTTGCAGATGAGGCTCCCATTATGTTTGTAATGAACTTAGTTTTTTGTATACTGACTTTCATATCGGTTCTAGCCACCATGCCGAAGAGACTCTGTAGTTCGTGAGTAGCCTTCTCTATACTGTTGGCTAACAAGACAGTCATCTGCTAAGGACGGGCAGGGCACATTAGGTTATCATTTTTGTATCTTGTCTTCATTCCAGTTTCCGATGGCAGGGGCAAGCCCATTCCCAGATTATCTTCTCCGGTACACAGTTGAAGAGCATCCACGATAGGTCATCTCCTTTGTAACTTCCGTTTGAATGGTGAAACGCTCAGAGAGCTCACTTCTGGAGGTGGTGTTCCCCAGAGTGGCCGGGATTAGTCTGGTGGTCTTCTCATTTAGGCTCAGTTCTCGGAGTGTAGAGAGCAGGCTCTGCGTGTCTATCGAATCATATGGCTTTCGAAGGTCCACTAGGATGGCAACCCAGGGATGTTCGCCACAACTCCGACAAGATGATCTTGGGGCAGTGTATTTGCTCTGTGCAAGATCGACTATCACAAAAACCAGTATGATATTCACCTATTTGGGAATGAAGTTGTTTGCACGGTACTAATTTAATGCTACAGGAGATACTAGAAACGTGCCATTTAGATTCTGGCTGTGACGTTTCAAGTCTCTAACCTGTGCAACTTACTTACGTACGTTCTTTTTCTACAGTTTGCTATTACGTCCATGTTATAAGCACAACAGATCTCAACACATAGACGATGCCATGAAGTTTCTACTCGGAGCTCACCAATATAAAAAAAAGAAAACATAAGGATCACGTATCGACGTTACGTTGCTTCTATTATTGAGTTCATTGGCGTCATCGGTCGACGTGAAGCCGGCGGCGTTCGGTCCCGCAAAAAAATTAGAAGTTGTGCGTAGAAGTGCAGATTACGTTACGGGACTGCAACGCTGGAGACGAAACAGGTTCCGCCGCAGACTGTAGAGGGCAGCTTGGCTGTCTGGCAGTCTGGTGCTGAAGGAGCGCCAGGGCTGTCCAACGCAGCGCGCAGCGTCACGACGACAGGCACAGATCTGTGCTACAATCTAGGTGTCCTATTGGTCGTCGCCATTGCGTTTAAGCCTTATGACCGAAATGTGTCACCCATTTGAATTTTAAGGTAAAGGTCTCATCACTCCGAAGGCTGGTTTGATCACCACAGTGCTTTACTAGGTAGACTTGGAGATAGCATCACCCTTGACTTTCTTCGACCTTTCAACAAATTTGCCTACCGAAGTCATCGACAGGGGTAAAAAAGAGAAAAGTAAGACAAAAAATCCTGACTTCAGAATGAACACCGAATTTTTGGATTTGTAGTATGATAAGCAGCTCCTTTTACAGAATTTTGTTTCACTGTTTATAGCATTTCGCACAGTAGCATAATACTAACAAAAAGACATTCACATTTCGTTCCACAATATGGAAACTGTGAGGGTACTCCTTTTACTTGTTATACAACTTCTTTGCTATCTTTGGGATCTACCCCTATTAATACGGTTTCGTTGTAGCGTCTGTATGTTCGTTTGGATCTTCTCCTTTCCGCTGCCGCTGTGATTTTTCTTTTGACCTCCATTTGCTTCAAAATTTTCCAACGTAGAACGGCATATCTTGTATCAAGAATCCTACGATGTCGTCGTTTCCTTTCTGATGTTTCCGTAATTTGCTATGTTCCGTTGTAATCTAATACTAGCAGTCCTCAAAGCTTTTCTCGTCTCTTTCGATGTCCCGTACTATGCATAGTTGCCCGGTAACCAGTAGTATGCAATTTTTTATTTTACATTTTCGGGTACGGCACCTTGTCCGGAAGCTGTATATCTTGTGCAGTATTTTCTGTTAGGCGAAACCCTTATTATAACAGCCAGTTTTTCTTTCGTCCACGCCCATATCTCTACCTCTTCCTTTCCTTCTCTCATGCCCATTGCTGACAGCGTTCATAGTTTGTCTACCTGCCTGTCATTTTTTTTCATTGTTCTTCTTATTATGAAATAATATAAACTGTGATTTTTTGTGTGCTCTAACAACTACTATATCCACTATTTATCTCCTAGTAATCTCGAAATGTTGTGTTTGATATTAGATGTAACTTACAACGTGCTTGTTGTAACGATTGTGACGTAAAATATGTAGAATGCCTGATTAGATGAAAGAGAGAAGCTGATGGACAAAATTTGTCGGCATAAGTAATCAATAGATTGAAAAAAAATTCGTCGATGTTTGGCAGCTAATCAGTCGGCCAACAAACCACGCGCCGTTTGTTATCAGTACACTTGCACACTCAATGGCACTTTCTGTCGATGCTGACGCCCAATTTATTAAGCTTCAGTTGCCCATGAGTACCGTCTCTGTGATAACCTCGTTCAGAGTTTGATGTGAATGCGGTTCTAGGCGCTTCAGTCCGGAACCGCGCTGCTGGTGCGGTCGCAGGTTCGAATCCTGCCGTGGGCATGGATGTGTGTAATGTCCTTAGATTAGTTATGTTTAAGTAGTTCTAAGTCTAGGGGACTGATGACCTCAGAAGTTAAGTCTCATAGTGCTCAGAGCCATTAGAACCATTTGAACCTAACCACTTCGGCTGTCCAAGCACACTCCCAGTGCCGGTCCATAGTTCTATGCAACACGCAGTCACAACAAGGATGTGGTAGGTACCATGGTTGACATTGCGGGCGTATTTGACGATCTGTGGTGATCCGTAATGTTTGCCCGCCACAGAGATTATTGTAAAGGGTGCACTGTGGATTGGTTAAGGGTTTTCCACAGGTATCTACACTGAAGAGCCAAAGAAACTCGTACACCTGTCTAATATCGTGTAGGGCCCCCGCGAGCACACAGAAGTTTCGCAGCACTACGTGGCATGGACTCGAATAATGTCTGAAGTAGTGCTGGAAGAAACTGACACCATGAATACTGCACGGCTGTCCATAAATCCGTAAGAGTACGAGGGGGTGGAGATCTCTTCCGAACAACACGTTGCAAGGCATCCCAGGTATGCTCAACAATGTTCATGTCTGGGAAGTTTGGTGACCAGCAGAAGTGTTTAAACTCAGAACAGTGTTCCTGGAGCCACTTTGAAGCAATTCTGGACGTGTGGAGTGTCGCATTGTCCTGCTGGAATTGCTCAAGTCCGTCGGAGTGCATAATGGACATGAATGGATGCAGGTGATCAGATAGGATGCTTACGCCCGTGTCAGCTGCCAGAGTCATATCTAGACCTATCAAGGGTCCCATATCATTCCAACTGCACACGCCCCACATCATTACAGAGCCTCCACCAGCTTGAACAGTCCTTTGCTGACATGTAGGGCCCATGGATTCATGAGGTTGTCTTCATACCCGTACATGTCCATCCGCTCGATACAATTTCAAACGAGATTCGCCGATCAGGCAACATGTTTCCGGTCCTCAACAGTCCAATGTCGGTGTTGACGGGCCCAGGCGAGACGTAAGGCCCTGTGTCGTGCAGTCATAAAGGGTACATGAGTGGGCCTTCGGTTCCTAAAGCCCATATCGACGATGTTTTGTTGAATGTTTCGCACGCCGACACTTGTTGATGGCCCAGCATTGAAATCTGCAGCAATTTGCGAAAGGGTTGCACTTCTGTCTAGTTGAAAGATTCTCTTCAGTCGTCGTTGGTCACGTTCTTGCAGGATCTTTTTCCGGCAGCAGCGATGCCGAAGATTTGATGTTTTACCGGATTCCTGATATTCAAGGTACACTCGTGAAATGGTCGTATGGGAAAATCCCCACTTCAGTGGTACCTCGGAGATGCTGTGACCCATCGCTCGTGCGCCGACTGTACCACTACATTCACACTCACTTAAATGTTGATAACCTGCCATTGTAGCAGCAGTAACCGATCTAACAACTGCGCCAGACACTTGTTGTCTTAAATAGGCGTTGTTGACCGCAGCACCATATTCTGGCTGTTTACATATCTCTGTATTTGAATACGCATGCTTATTCCAGTTTCTTTGACGATTCAGTGTATATGTGTACCAATTTTCTGGGACCTTAGGCTGTTACCATGGTTAACAACTTTGAATAAAAACCCACAAGCGTCACGAGTCAGAGTATGCCAATGTCATGCTGGTTGTGGTGGCAGAGGACTCAAGAGCCAAGCTGGAAAGTGTGTGATGTTCTTGCTCAGCGCCAAAAATGGTGCCCAGGTAATAAACTGGAAATCGCAGCACATAAGACTGACTACCTGCTGTTCAAAGACAGCCTCTCCCGCTCGCGGACTAGACTCCAGCTGTGAAAACTGGAGGAGCCTCAGGGCGCCGCAGTGAGGTATGTATTTGAGCGTACACCTAGATGAGAAGCGTAACGTCTATATTCATATCTCTTATATATGCCAAGAAAGATTCTAAAGGTAGGCGCAAGTTGTTAAGAGTGAGACCTTTCACGTTATGATCCCATTGCAACTCCTTAGACTTCCTCATGATGCTATCCTCGCTGCTGTTATAGGGTTTGCAGTTACAGTGTCTGGCCACACAAGCTACAATACAATCGATACAAGTCAAGCGTAAGGTGTACATGAAGGAGTGTGCTACTGAGGTTCGCAGGAGCCTTTCAGATATAACCGATGGACACTTTATTAGGTATTCTAGGCCTTTGCCAAGTAGATATTATGTCAGATAAAGAGGTTCTCCTCACTGGCTTCATAAATAGGCTCTTCCCAATGTTAGAGAAATTACTGGACACGTAATGAGAACCAAACCAGAGCTATACTTATAGAACGTGCGTCAGTGCCAAAGAGGCTGGGCTAATATCACAACAGTCGCAGAATATATGTTTCCTAAAATCGAGGACCTTATGAGACATGTAAATTCATCCAGAGGCTTGATTCACTGCCTAAAAGGCGGTGAAACGTACCCTGAATATTTGTATAGGATAAAGAAACGTTCAAAATGGTTCAAATGGCTCTGAGCACTATGGGACTTAACTGCTGTGGTCACAAGTCCCCTAGAACTTAGAACTACTTAAACCTAACTAACCTAAGGACATCACACACATCCATGCCCGAGGCAGGATTCGAACCTGCGACCGTTGCGGCCGTGCGGTTCCAGACTGTAGCACCTTTAACCGCTCGGCCACTCGGGCCGGCAAAGAAACGTTCAACAGATATGTGTCCAAATGGCGACATTGAAACATCTGAATATATCGTACTACGGTGCCCTACCTATTAAGATCTGCGGACTCAGAGTGACATTGTTTGAGACGAAGAAGAATGGCACCTGTTGAATGAAGTAGTAAATAAGGTATCCGGGGTGGAATAGAAAATATTTAGAAGATAAAAGGACTGTAAGAGGAAACCCAGTTTTACGTGGTAGTACTGAAGTGAATACTGTGAGTGCAGTGAATGTCATCGAGGATTCGCCGACTTCCGTAACCCTGAGGAATCCCAGTGGTGACGGTTAGAAACTGACAATAACCCATCTGCTACAACGGTAGTGTGGATGATCATCGAATGTAGTAGGTTGGGTTAAGAATTTTGGGTTCTTTTTTCTTTTTTTAACAAATTATTGGAACTGGTAAACTGCATTGTAAATCTTGATGCGAATGTGTGCAACTTTCCTTAGTTATGTGAAAATAAAACCCAAGTTCTAGGCGGCGGTTGTAAGCAACAGTAAATAAAACTTAATAAAATCTCCAAGTGCGCGGTATCATGAAACGTACATTAGACGTAAGAGAGATCTGAAAGAATTGGAGAAGAGGAACCTACTTTCATAAACTACGTAAATAATCTGAAGAATCGAAATAATTGTGCTAAATAATCTATCTTAACAATTGCAATTTGAATAATTTTGGAACATACATTGTGACCACATTCAGCCAAAAATGAATTAAGGAAATAAATACGTGCAAATACGTCTATCAAGGACTTTTTTGAGAGAGGCGTTTAAATTAATAAACAAACCATAAATTACATTAATTTAGAAATGACCTCATAACGCAACAACGTTTTCGAAACAATCCTGTTCTACTTCGGAATGTAGCTACGTAATAATTCAGTGTCGACTACTCCTTCTATAACACCGTGATGGGTTATAAGGCATTGAAGAAAAACTTCAGAGATTCACTGGTACAGAGTCTAATACAGGGTTTAAGCTAGAAAATAAAATAATGTTGCGGAAATGCACAAATCAAAATTTACATTTACGCAAAGTGTGAAAAGTTTCTACAAAATTCTGCTAGTAGAAAATTGTATAAATTTTACCATTAATGAGGGTTTTAAAAGTGAAATGTGTGTATATTGATTTCAAGCTAAAAGTAATCTGTGAAATGAAATTTTATAACTTTGTTAAATTAACTTTTGCAGATATAGAGATCCATATATACCACATCACATCCACAATAAAGTAAATTTTCTGTGCTGATTTATGCACACTACACAGAATTAATGCCTTTTAAAAAATCAAAGTCATTACAAGTTGTCCCTTCAGTTTCAGTCATTGGCAGTTTACTAAATCTTTCCACAGAAAGACGATTTCTGATTTGTGTTTTTATATTGTTCATGCAACTAAACCCTCACTCCCAGTCAACTATGTGCAGGGGACTACTAGTGCCGTATTCTGTAATTATATCCAGAAGAGGGAATTGTTCACTTACCTTATTAACATAAATGAACTCTGCCAGCTCTTTAGAATTCATTCCATTAGACAATATCCATTCCAGTCAAAGATCATTTGTTTTTATAGATGTGGCACAATTAATTAGTATATATATTTCTTTGATTTCTTATTGCCATAGTCATCATAATTTCTGTAATTTTTCGGATATAATATATTAAATACTCATATCTTATCTAAATCTGCTAGTCTCTTTTAATGTTTTGGAATTCTTTGATTGTTCAAAGTAACTAGAAATTCTGTTCATAATATCTTGAAATTTTAGGAGCTCTGAGCAGGATTCAGCTGCGTGACTGACTGCTAGAGCTAACTGAAGAGCCACACACTGTACAGATACTATATGGGGTAACTATTTTTAAAATCCTTTTGCATTCCTGCTCGAATTCCTGTCATGACAAATGCACCATAAGTAACAATTGAGGAGCATTTGCCCTTATAAATGCCATGCCTATCCAAAGTTCCAACACATGAATATGAATCTCCCAGAGTATATCCTGTTAGCATTAATAGTGTTGAGTAGTGCGAGTAAATTTCCCCTTCTTCACTATTTTTACATATACAGGTTCTTTCAGACGTGATGGTTAATACTCAGGGATATGACAGGAATGTTCATTCTTAACAAAAAAGCCAATTACGTATGGGCTCTAAAATGCGTACCTGAAGAGCAATGAGCATGGTTGTGAATTTTAAGAAGTGATAGATATACTTGTTTCAAGGAATAAGAGGTAACGAAGTCCTAGTCCCAGTGAAACTAAAGATGGACATACAAAAGAAACAAAACCTGATAATAAAATAGGCGTGCCAAATAAACAATTAGTGGAAAAGTGGAAAATGTTATACAAATTGTACTCAGGAGAAATTCCATTATTTGTGTACAGTTTGTGTGAGAACACGGAAAAGAAGAACTGTTTGGCATAATCATCAGGTAGGCTGTAGCATTTATTAACTTTGACAACAATGCGAGAACTTACCAGTTTAAAACAATTTTTTAAATATAGACAGCACCGCAAATGATAATTATAGAATAATTCTTTATATCTAACTCAAATTAGGCTTATCCTAAAACACAACAATAAGTGAACCACGCAGACCTGATCATTTATGAGAGCGACTAGCTCGGAACGAAAGCGATACAGCGTTCGTTTTAGTGCCATTGTTATGGTCTGTTGAAACCCGAAAGACTGTTTGTTTTTAGCCTCTGTTGTTTGGTTCTGTGGCAGATTTTTGTCGCATTCTGTGAGGGAAGAAGGCATTTCGTTTGTTTCTGTGACATACTGTTAAGGCTTGTTTGTGTTTATAGCCTGATTGGGATCCCCCTGCCCCAGTGCCAACTTTAGCAAGGCTCGAAAAAAACAAGTTCTCCACGCGCCTGCTCTCTTCTCTCGGGGAGGGAATGAAAGGTGAGATAAAAAAAGGTCGTTTGTTTCTGTGGCAGAATATTGACGCATGTTATTTTAAAGTTCGTTGCATTCTTCTGTCTCGAGAAACAAAAAGTGACAAAAGCGACTGTGAGCTAAACCCTGGTTTGAATCTCTTCACAATGTGCTGAAAAAAAAGAACAAACAATTAATTCCTTACGTTCGTACGCAATAGACTGTACTTGTTTATTACGATATGAACTGCAATATTTTGTATGGAAATATTTAATTTTGTTGGTAATGTTTTGCAGAAGTTTGTGGTTTTTTTTTAATTTTGAAGAGCTCTTAACGGAAAAAAAGCTAAATGTGAAATGTGCGCAAGAACAGAGAATTGGTTGTGACTGACGGCCTAAAATGGCCAGTTCCAGCTATTTTTCCAAGACCCAAATGTGCAACAAGAGGCAGTCAGTGCACAGTAAATATTGGTTGTTAGAGGAAGAACACATAATTTCTTCAGGGGAAGCTGCAGTGATGTCTTGCTCATTTGAAGTTTATCACGATGTGTTTTTATAATGGGAAATCGAGGCCCACTTATCTTCAGTTTCACTGTGGGGAATCTACCGGTAATGAGTATAATTTATAATGGAAAACAAAAATACACCGTAGAATGATAATTTTACAAACACATAATAAATAAAATTTTCCACTTACGTTGCTCTAGCTCTGACCTGGATCACTGTGGCATTTTTTTACCTTGACAGTGCTTTGAGTAGCTTGTCATCATACGTTGCAGCCACCTTTCGATGAAACAATCCCCTTCAGCACTGTGGGGGTACCTCTTAACTGCAAAGCGTTTACCAGCAGAATGTTCCTTGGTAGTCTGATTTGCATTATATACTGGGGTGACAAAAGTCGTGGGACAGCGATATGCACAGTTACAGATGGCGCTAGTGACGCGTGCACAAGGTATAAAAGGGCAGTGTGTTGGCGAAGTTGTCATTTGTACTCAGATGATCCATGCGAATAGGTGTCCGACGTCATTATGGCCGCACGACGAGAATTAACAGACTTTAAATGCGGAATGGTAGTTGGAGCTAGACGCATGCGACATTCCATTTCGAAAATCGTTAGTGAATTCAATATTTCGAGATCGACAGTGTCAAGGGTGTTCCAAGAATACCAAATTTCACGCACTACCTCTCAACACGGACAACGCAGTGGCCGACGGCCTTCCCGAGAGCAGCGGCTTTTGCATAGTGTTGTCAATGCTAAAAGACAAGCAGTATTGCGTGAAATAAAGGCAGAAATCAATGTGGGACGTACGACGAACGCATCCATTAGCACATTACGGCGAGATTTCGCGTTAATGGGCTATGGCAACAAACGACCGACGCGAGTACCTTTGCTAACAGCACGTCACCTACAGCGACTCTCCTGGGCTAGTGACCATATTGGTTGGATCCCAAACAACTGGAAAACCATGGAGTGCAGTGTACCCCAACGAGGAGAAGGCAGAAGTTTACTTTCAACTGAAGATAGTTGACTGACTCAGCGGTGTAGTACAGGACAGTCAGTCAGTTTCGTGTTATGTTTTACGTTACGCCATGTCAACGTGAACGTTACACTGTGATACCTTTTCCAACAGGCTTTGAGGAGAAGTGTAATACCAAATAAAAATATAGGCAGCTTTTTAAGAAAGACGTACTACTGTTCGTATTTTCGGAACGAATAAGATTACAAGAAAGTCAGTTATGTTTGTCAATATCTCCGTGGTAGCTAAACAACATTTGCTTGATACTTTTTATTTTGCTTCTGGGAGCCGGCCGGGGTGGCCGAGCGATTCTAGGCGCTACAGTCTGGAGCCGCGAGACCGCTACGGTCGCAGGTTCGAATCCTACCTCGGGCATGGATGTGTGTGATGTCCTTAGGTTAGTTAGGTTTAAGTAGTTCTAAGTTCTAGGGGACTGATGACCTCAGAAGTTAAGTCTCATAGTGCTCAGAGCCATTTGAACCATTTTTTGCTTCTGGGAAAAAAGTTACTGGGAGTGGTGAAGATAAATGGGACCTCTTGTATGCTAGATGCTGTTTGTGGGTATTTACAGTATTCATGGAAATTCCGAAATAGACTGCAAGTGTACGACGATGATCCCGAATAACGATTTTGGTCCACAAAGGCCGATTTCGTGGTCGGCACGATTGCAGTCGCCACTTTTCTTGTCACTACTTGTTAGTCTCAGGCCGTGGTTAGATCTCTGGTACTAACTGCCGTACGTTAAGGCTCTACGCCTTGCTGAACACAGAATGAATAACGGGCTGCCGGGAACGAGAAACGCTGTGTCATACGCGCATACGATCATTACCAGGAATAACCTATCTACCTTTATTTTACGTGTAGCCCGGATGCACAAGCGCGCTTTATTTCAAACATCGAACCTCAGTTACACCCACGGATACACGGCAGGGGTCACGTGCAGGAGAGCTGTGAGCTGTAACGTCACCGTGGCGTAAACCCTTTCGCCACGCCGCACTGCATTTGAGCTTATTTGCACATGTGTTTAACTCATATGTAGGTATGAATGTAAGCGAGGCTTTTGATGTTTTAGGGTATTTACTGTTATCATTATTAAGCTTTACATCAGTTACATTACTTTTTCTACGGTCGGTGAAATGCTAGTGTAAGGATGAAGACCTCTTTCACCATCTCGGAGGGCACTGGCTTTTTTTTTATGGTAGAAGAGACTCGCACGTTCTTAGGCCTTGTAGACCTGTAGTGCGTAGAAACCACCTATAATGTCATTATAAACTCTTTAACTGAGTTAACAGATTTTCTTTTTCTATTGTGGAAAGTTTTGTTATAACTTTTTTCAGTTTTTGTCTTTGTTCACTCTCAGTTCCATTGCTAGATTTGCATTTTTTTCCTTGTTGATAGCTTTCATTCTGATGAAAGTGCGTGTTCTTGAGAAACACATTACGGCGAAGTCCTGACAAAAGCTATCGCTTTGTAAGATAGGCAACCTAAAGTGGCAACCTTTGAGGTATCTTCATATGACCAGTTAGTACACCGATATTGCAGTGTTTGTGTTAGTCCGATGACGGTGCACTGCCGCGACCATAGTCGTTACGAATAACATCAGATGAATTCGCAATTGCGCACTCTATCGTTATGAGAATAACACAGGCACTGCAATATCGAATTTATCTGCCGATGCCAGGCATGCGACTTTCAAGCACAACGTTTGATCTGTACGGGAATGCACATAATAGATGTGCGAGTAGAGATCTTAGACGTATGGTCAACGACATATGGAAGTTTGGGTCTAGCTGTGAGTCGTACACGGATAGCCAGATGGTAGGGCGACCGCTCGCTATAAGCTGGAAATCCTGAATCGAGTTCCGGTCCGGCACAAATTTTCATTGTCGTTATTCCATTCTACAGCTGATGGTAGTCATTATTCGCAATTGCGAATTCATCTGATAAGTTAGTACATCCTCCTTTCATACCACTTGCTGTTGACAGAAAAGAAGCCATGAATCAGATTTTGAACATGTTTTAATTTCAGTAACACAGCGCTACATCGAGAGTGTCGATCCTGTAAATCTCCATTCGTTTGCCTAAGGTTTTTATTACTGTTTCTGTAATTTCTGATTGTTGGCGCAGATAATAAGTGTCTTGGTTTTCAGAAGATGACGGTTCTAAAACCGTATCTCGAAACAAATTTCTCATTCTTGCATGTCCTACGTGATAGGGTTTCACGCTCATTCCCATAAGTGTTTGTTTTCACAGTTAACGTTTTGTGTAGTAGTAAGTTCTTCATCAGTTAGTACCGTATTTACGTTAAAATATCTTCTACTTGTTTCGATAACTTCGTTTTTATGCCTCAATATTTCTCTCATTGCACTGGAGGATGGTACATTTTGAGTTGAAACAGCTTTAGTCTGCAATTTGTATTTCACATGAATATACAACAGTTCACTTTCCAGCTCTATTTCACCAACCGAATCAGTAAAGTGTTTTGGGCAAAAACGAGCATTTTCGTCCAGTCACGAGCATTTTCACCTGAAAACAGATCTGCATTCTACAAGCATTTATCCATTTTCGTTTAGTCTAATAGTTTTTAGGAAATGTATGAAACTTAAATCCTAACTTATTTATTTGGCTGCTGTGATCAGTACAACTGGCGATCGCGTAACAAACCATTATTTTCCACTTAAAAAGTTACTCTAAAATATCGCTCAATATGCTGATAATTACGGCATCACTCTGTTCTCTATCGCCAGTTATAAACAAAAGTTCATACTGACGTACACAACCCTGTTTTCACTAGTAAATGCAGTTACCACACAGAACGTTACGGCAATTGCAGGCTACTGAGTACTGCTTGGTTTCACTCCAACGGCAGCCTCGCGGTTTCAAAAATGGTTCAAATGGCTCTGAGCTCTATGAGACTTAACATCTGAGGTCATCAGTCCCCTAGAACTTAGAACTACTTAAACCTAACTAACCTAAGGACATCACACACATCCATGCCCAAGGCAGGATTCGAACCTGCGACCATAGCGGTCTCGCGGTTCCAGACTGAAGCGCCTAGAACCGCTCGGCCACTCCGCGTCGCGGTTTGCTACTGCGCATACACCTTGCGATCCCAATCGTGTACTATAATGTCGTGGTTACACCTATTACGATTTTTTATACAGTGTTTGCCGTTCAGGAATGAATTCCTGGTAAATAATTCCCCTGCACTTCGGTTGGTTTGGGTGCATTGTACTGTGTTCGGCGTTTTTTTTATTATTAACATTTTCAACATGACCAGCAGATTCTAGAACCATTCGTAGCAGCATGTGTGGTCATTATTAGAGTACATATCGTAATCAAACAGTTTGTAAATGTTCGAAAGTCGAACGACGTCACCGAACAAGGTGGCTAGTCTTACCCGCTGGCATTGTAACGTGCGTCCCAGCGGTCCGTTTAGGAACTCGTATACATCCTAGATGTTCCTCATCTTATGCCACATTCAGAAATGCATATATTATTTGATGACAGTGTGTCGAATCTCTCCCTGATTATTCTCTCTTCGTGGTACTTCTTTACTTTTTTTTTACGAAGTACGGTATAAACGCGAGCAATCAGTAACTGGCAAGTAGCCTTGATGTGAGCCGGCCGTTACGCTTCAGTATGATTAGCGACGCAGCTTTTAATAAACATGTTGCCATCTGAGCGTCAGCCAAAGATTGTGGAGCAAAGCACTTACCTGCACACTTCCTGTGTGGTACATTGCTTGGTGCCAACCATTCATCAGGGCGAAGTTTCCGTGGCTTACATGTCTGTGTGTAGCGTCGGTGGCTGTGATGACAAAGCCAGGTCACGACCTTGCAAGGGTGACAACATTGTCGTGTTTGCGGTCGAGAGAGGGGGAGAGAGAGAGAGAGAGAGAGAGAGAGAGAGAGAGAGAGACGGACGGACGTAGGCACAAGTGGGGAAACTGTCACCCGCGAGACATCTTGCAGCAGTGAAACGCTTTCGAGAACTCTTTTTCAGTAACACTGTTCTCATAATATAATATATCCTATAGTGGAACAATAGACATGTGAATATCTGTATATTTTTTTTATAACTATATAATGTAGTAAACCTTCTTCACGACTATTTCTTGTGCTTGGCACGTTATTACTCATTTATTCTGGCATCTTTTAAAATCGAATAACACAGAGAAGTAATTTCTCTTTTCAGAGACCTTCTTGTCTACCGTTGAACTCTAACATGTGCCATAAACACTGTAAAGTTTTTCTTATATTGCTCATCACATCGCATAAATTACTCCGTAATGTCGTAATATCGTATCTATCCGTATCGTCAATAGATTATTTATTCAGCCAGGACGCTCATTTCCCTGCAGGGGAACAGCGATAGTCAGAAAATTAAACTGTTTCCTCCGAATCCCAAAATATTGCCTTGACACCGACCTACATATGGAGGAACGATCACCACGATAAAATAAGGGAAATCAGAGCTCGTACGGAAAGATATAGGTGTTCATTATTTCCGTGTGCTATACGAGATTGGAATAATAGAGAATTGTGGAAGTGGTTCGATGAACCCTCCGCCAGGCACTTAAATGTGATTTGCAGAGTATCCCTGTGGATGTAGAACAGCCACAAGTCGCATGTAGCTTTTTTTATTGTTCCATGTTTCACTGACCAACGCGAGCATCTTCAAAACTATGGAAATACAATGTGTTACATCACCATACAGTAAGATAAATGTACTGATTCAATTTACATCGTGGTAACTTGCATTAGATAGCCGAGGATCACCCGTTACAAATATCGGGCTGTGAATAGCGCCGCCGTCATACATCAAATGGAGTAATCTGGTAGTGTTCAGTAAACTTCAACTCTGTGGCCAGATACATTCAAAGATTAAACAGCAGGACCTGTCATTTCTTGTTGAGTGAGACAAAGTTCAAAGTGGTTCAAATGGCTCTGAGCGCTATGGGGCTTAACATCTGTGGTCATCAGTCCCCTAGAACTTAGAACTACTTAAACCTAACTAACCTAAGGACATCACACACATCCATGCCCGAGGCAGGATTCGAACCTGCGACCGTAGCAGCCGCGCGGCTCCGGACTGAGCGCCTAGAACCGCTAGACCACCGCGGCCGGCCAACGAGACAAAGCCCTATCGATATGCACTTTGGTTTGAAACTACCTCATCAAGCCTAATTTTAAACAATGTAGTACAAAAAAACATTACTATCACTGAACTATGGCAAATATTCGCCGCTTTTTTGGGCGTTCACACGTACTAGTCTAAAAACAAACCTTGTTATTAAAACAATTTTAAAAAGAGATAGTAAAATTACTAATTAAAATTATAATTGCCACTTTTACGGACGTTAATACACGTGTCTTGTATGAAACAGGATTAGAGAAGAAGGTATTTCCAACATACGTATTTATTTCAGACTTACATGTTCGGTACATATACGTATTTGCGTATACTCATGATGGTAACAAATTTGAAGTGCATGGAACTTTCGTATTTATTTTACTGTGTCGTGGCCGCGCGGAGTGGCCGCGCGGTTTGAGGTGTCATGTCACGGACTGCGCGGCCCCTCCCGCCGGAGGTTCGAGTCCTCCCTCGGGCATGGGTGTGTGTGTTATTCTTAGCATAAGTTAGTTTAAGTAGTGTGTAAGTCTACGGACCGATGACCTAAGCAGTTTGGTCCCTTAGGAATGCACACACATCTGAACATCTTACTGTGTCGTGTTAAAATAGCTGTTAATTTTAGATGTGTGCTCATGCCCATAAAAGCAACGATTCATTACCACATTTGACATGTTGTCACTGCCAACATGAATCGTCTATGTGGCGTCTTGCTTAAATCCGAAAATGTCATGTACTGTAATTTGAAATTTTTTCGTTTTTCCATCGGAATGAACTGTAATCTTTAGGTCAATAATGTCGCTATTTTCGACTTCTGTAGTGATATGAATTTAGTTGCACGTATTTCAATGACACGTCTTATGGTAATGGGACATTCAATGAGTAATGTCCTAAAACGATGAATAAATGCACAATTATCATTTCTGCAAGGAAACTACGTATTCTGGAAGCGGTGTTCTTGCTGACAATCTAAATAACTGAGTATGTTTACGTCCTTTATCGCAGTGCATTCAGTACCTATAACGAGTCGAGCCACCGGAGACAGTGGGTCCCATATGCCAAAATATTAAGGAAATATCCTTGAACAACCTCCGAAAGTTTTCGGAAGCTTGTGGTAAATGTCGACGGTATTCTTTTTCTTTTGGAAACAAACTTGTTCTGTACACTCATATTACGGGCTATTAACAACAGTAATGCCCACTTTGCTCTTGCCCTAATATTGCATTCAATACTGCTCGTTTCTGTTCAATATCTGTAAAATATCTGGGAGTATGCGTGCGGAACGATCTGAAGTGGAATGATCATATAAAATTAATTGTTGGTAAGGCGGGTACCATGTTGAGATTCATTGGGAGAGTCCTTAGAAAATGTAGTCCATCAACAAAGGAGGTGGCTTACAAAACACTCGTTCGACCTATACTTGAGTATTGCTCATCAGTGTGGGATCCGTACCAGATCGGGTTGACGGAGGAGATAGAGAAGATCCAAAGAAGAGCGGCGCGTTTCGTCACAGGGTTATTTGGTAACCGTGATAGCGTTACGGAGATGTTTAACAAACTTAAGTGGCAGACTCTGCAAGAGAGGCGCTCTGCATCGCGGTGTAGCTTGCTCGCCAGGTTTCGAGAGGGTGCGTTTCTGGATGAGGTATCGAATATATTGCTTCCCCCTACTTATACCTCCCGAGGAGATCACGAATGTAAAATTAGAGAGATTAGAGCGCGCACGGAGGCTTTCAGACAGTCGTTCTTCCCGCGAACCATACGCGACTGGAACAGGAAAGGGAGGTAATGACAGTGGCACGTAAAGTGCCCTCCGCCACACATCGTTGCGTGTCTTGCGGAGTATAAATGTAGATGTAGATGTAGAAATGGTTCAAATGGCTCTGAGCACTATGGGACTCAACTTCTATGGTCATCAGTCCCCTAGAATTTAGAACTACTTAAACCTAACTAACCTAAGGACATCACACAACACCCAGTCATCACGAGGCAGAGAAAATCCCTGACCCCGCCGGGAATCGAACCCGGGAACCCGGGCGTGGGAAGGGAGAACGCTACCGCACGACCACGAGCTGCGGACGCTCGTTTCTGTGTCGGGTTTGTTTTTCCGGCAGTGTTAATTGTAAGTTAACAGTGATACAAACCAGTACAAGTAGGTTTACAGACAACGAGTTTGTCGACATGAACCTCGTGTATGAATTCACTGAATATAATGGAAAATACTGAATACAGTGTGATAAAAGGTAGAAATATATTCAGTTATTTCGATTGGCAGCACGAAAACCACTTTCAAAAAATTTGTACTTGTGATGTTAAATGGTTGCACTTCTCGGCTATCATACAGTTGTACCGAAATCAATGCGTCAACAGAAGTTGGAAATGTTTCACTGCTGACAGCTTAGTGAACGCACTCAACACAACGTCCACATATGCGACGTGAGTAGTTCGCAAGCAATGCGTCAGCGGAATTTGTGTACTAACTTCGCTGGCAGAGATAAATTGAGGGCGCTGGTCAAGCAATGCGCCACATATGGTACGCCCAACGATACGCATGGGATCTCGTTACAAAAGCTGCATCAGTTAGCTGCAGTAACATTACCACAACTGGCTCCATCGCTAAGCCCGCTAAATTTCTTTACTGCCGTCACATTCAGTTACCGATGTAGCCGATTCGAATCCCAGTGGTGGAAGGAACTTTCACCTGTGTAATATTCGGGCCTGCAGGTCTAGTGGTAAAGCACGTGGCTGAGAACAGAAATGTTGTGAGATCGAATCCCGATCGGACCACGGAATGGTTCAGTCTGCCTTCATCTAGCGTTCACCCCTCAGTGATGTGAAGATTCGCCAGGAACGACACGTGATTCGTATTTCACATGAAACTGTAAGTCCCCTTTCCCCGGCCGTATTATTGAGGGTCTAAGGCGCTGCAGTCATGGACTGTGCGGCTGGTCCCGGCGGAGGTTAGAGTCCTCCCTCGGGCGTGTGTGTGTGTGTGTGTGTGTGTGTGTGTGTGTGTGTGTGTGTGTGTGTTTGTCCTTAAGATAATTTAAGTTAAGTAGTGTGTAAGCTTAGGGACTGATGACATAAGCAGCTAAGTCCCATAAGATTTCACACACATTTGGACATTTTTTTGATTATTGGGGTGTGTTAGAGACACTCAAGTTGGCGAAATGTTGCCCAATTGAAAGATTTGTACCAGGCAATGGTCGATTGGGTTACGTGGGATGAATTGTTCAAGAAAAAGAGCATCAGAAATTGAGCAGGTTGATCCAAATCTGGCCCTTATGCAAGCAGTAATTCGGCTTGGAATTGATTGATAGAGTTGTTAGATGCCCTTCTAAGGAATATCGTGCAAAATTCCGTCAAACTGGCGCGTTTGATCGTTAAAATCCCGATATGGTTGGAGGGCCCTGGCCATAATGCTCCAAACGTTTTCAACTGGGGAGAGGTCGGGTGACTTTGCGGGCCAAAGTAGAGTTTGACAAGCGGACGGACATTATCTTGCTGAAGTGTAAGTCCAGGATAGCTTGCCACGAAGGGCAATAAAACCGGGTGTAGAATATCGTTGACCAGCTGCTGTACTGTAAGGGTGCCGCGCCGTATGGCGGGCGGCGCTCAGATTGGTAACCAAACGCTGTCAGAATCTTTCCCAGGCACATCTTTGCTGGCCATCACGGCTCAGTTCGAATCAGGACTCATCACAGAAGATAATTCTACTCCAGCGAATGAGATTACAGTCCGAAGACGTGTATGGAGGCGCCCTCGACAGCGGTGGGATACCAACCTGACTGTCGCCCGCCATATGGCGCAACAGCCAGGAGTGATGGTCCTTTCCATAGCAGGACCGCTTTGGTTATCATCCACCGCACCCTTACAGCCCAGCTATACGTCCTCGATATTCTACTCCCCGTTTTCGTTATTCTTCATGGCGGGCCATCCTGGGCTTACATTTCAGCAAGATAACGTCCCCCCCGCACACGGTGAGAGTGCACGACAAACCGTACCTTGGCCAGCATGGTAGCCGGCCTCTCACCAATTGAGAACGCTTCGAGCATTGTGGGCAGGACCCTCCAACCAGCTCGCGAATTTGACCACCTAACGCGCCAGTTGGACAACGTGTTATTGACTTGCTCAGTTTGAGCAGCTCTTACTCTTCAATAAATCATCTTTTTTTTTAAAAAAAAAAGACTGTAATCGTTTGTTTGTCTGCATATCTACATCACTTATACCTGTTCCGTCCCATACAGGCAATTCCTTCGCGGAGCGTCGGTTTTTCTTTTCCTTTCTTTTCCTTTCTTTCCTTTTTCTCTCTTTTTTCCCTTATAATGTATCTAGCGATACATGGAATGCATATCAAAGAGACAGATGCAGATTTGACGCCTTAGGAGGGGGAGCGTTCATTGAAGGTGACAAAAAGATTATCGCTGTTGATGTAGAACTTGTGTCTGATAGTGAAGTTATCTGTCGGCGTTTAAGAAGTCTAGATGAAATGAAGTTAATTATTCACTGTGACAGTTTTACAGTAATTCAGAGAAAGTCTACTGTCAGTAGCGTGAAAATACTCAGACCATGCATTAATAGTTGCAAGCGACTTTTACCTACCGAGTAGAGACTGGGGCGTCTATGCATTCATTGCAGGGGTACAACAGTCCTGCAAAGTACTTTTGAACACATTTTTCGAAAACAGTTTTGAGCAGCTGCTTACACAGACCACACGTAATTAAAACATTTTAGACCCTATAGTTACAAACAGGCCTGATCTTATCGGCAGCGTTAGTGTAGAGACAGCGAGCCGGCCGGTGTGGCCGTGCGGTTAAAGGCGCTTCAGTCTGGAACCGCGTGACCGCTACGGTCGCAGGTTCGAATCCTGCCTCGGGCATGGATGTGTGTGATGTCCTCAGCTTAGTTAGGTTTAATTAGTTCTAAGTTCTAGGCGACTGATGACCTCAGAAGTTAACTCGCATAGTGCTCAGAGCCATTTGAGCCAAGAGACAGCAATCAGTGTTCATGATGTTAGGTTAGTTCTAAGTTCTAGGCGGCTGATGACCTCATAAGTTAAGTCGCATAGTGCTCAGAGCCATTTGAACCATTTATTTCACCTGTCTCATACATCGTGCTCACCAGATAGTAGAGTTTTGTCAGGGCTGGCTCTCCCAATTCTATCAGTAGTTCTAATGGAATGTCGTCTACTCCCGGAGCCTTGTTTCGACTTAGGTCTTTCAGTACTCTGTCAAATTCTTCACGCCACTGGTCTGGTGGCAGAGGCTGTAACCAGTGGAGCACGTGGCTGGGTGCTCCAGACGGCAGCTCTCCACAATACAAAAGGCCATAAAGCTGGCGGCCTACAGATCAAAGCAAGATAAATGACAGGCACCCAAGTAAAACTTGCTTGTTTGTCTAAAATGTAGCCATGCCCTGGCCAGAGCACCGCTGCTAGGGCAACCACACACGCAATGAACCTGCTCCCCACTGGCGACAACTTGCCATTCTGCGATGTAGAACACTTGTATTTAATGTCAGTGCACCTTCTGCAAGTTTGCATCTATTAATAAAAAAAGAAAACACAATCGTGATGATAATAAGTACCCTCTTTCCACGAAAACAGGCACAATCTATTTTCTTTTAGTTTTATGAGGAAAATCCGTATAGTTTTTACGATCGACTGCAGGATACAATTCACATCTCTCTCTCTCTCTCTCCCAACCTCCCGTTATTTTATGACATCCAAGAAAGTGAAAAAAACTACTACACGGCTGCTGATTGCAGATGACCAAACCACAGAGGTCAGAGTGATTTCTTTCAGTTTGATGGACGAAATTATATGGCCTGAGAGCGTCCCTCACATTCGAATTATTGTCTGTAAATAAACTGTCATGCACGTGTATTACAAACATTTCAGGATGCAGGCTTTCACGCCCTTTGCTCACATGTCAGAAAAAACACAATCTTTTACATGTAAATTGAAGGGGGATCACTGCTGCCAGCTCCAGCAGGACATTTAGTGAAAATGTGTACTGGACCAGAATTCGAACCCGGGATCTCCTGCTTACCAGGCAGGTACGGTAACCACTGCACCATTCAGGACACAGTGTTATCACAGTTGCACGGACTATCATGGCAAGCCTCATGGCTAATCCATGCTCTTACAGAGCGCCACCTATACGATCATTTTATATTCCACAACAGCAAGCTATAATTCAAGAGGATGTTGCTGTTTTGTAGACTATGGCAGTTCCCATTTTACCAATGTGCTGCTGTATCGCACTGGCTTTTATGAAACACCTCGTGTGAGCAAATCTTGTAACAGAACCCCCTAATGTCATCTAAAAGAGAACCCTGCAAGATTCCTTCTGTACATCGATAACACATATTGTATGTGTGATTACATTTGACTTTTTTTGCTCCATAACTCGCCTCTAGCTACCTGTGTGTAAAGTTTCTGTTTTCTAGCAGACAATCATTTGCAGTATCAGTAAACTCTTGATTTCTAGTTTCATAAGCAATTTGATCGTCACAGAACAGCCTGTTTCACGCAATCCAGTCACATGTCGGGGAGAACACTACCATTTCTAGGTTCCTTAATGAACTATAATTCAAGTGGTGTCTACTTTATAATTAGAGGTTTTGAAGTATGAAATAACACAGAACTAGCAGTAACACCTATTTTTAAATATGCAATCTTGACTATAATAATAAAAACAGCCGTGATACAATGAGAATAGATACAGTCAATTTCTGTTAGTTATGTTACCAAAATCGGTGTAGTTTCAGAGCATTCCATGTGTTCAAATTACAAATTGTCGTGCACAAGGGCATTACATTCATTTCAGACATATGAAATACCGATACAGATCAGTATTTAGTCATTTAGTATGTGTGAGATCACTCCTCATCGTTATTTTGTAACAATCAGAATAGATAAAGAACTATGAACTATCGGCATCCAAACTTTGACCAGTCTTACCACTCTTTGTAATAGAAACTCGTATAAGATTATACCATGTCTCTCTCTTCTGTTACATCGAAAAACAAATATCACCCGCATTTTGACAGATTACATATACACGTATCACTCCATTGGAGCAGGTGGTCAGTCACAAGAGAGAGATCCTGTGTTGTTCTTTCGTAAGTAGTTTAATACATTGGTTCTCATATGTAACACATCCAAGCAGTTTGTGACTTCAGGTTTATACGGTACCGTACACTATGTTGTTTTACCATGACTTTGAGGTCGGTGTCAGGTGCTAAACCAACAATAACACATTTTGATCCATTGGCTCTCACAGAAAGCTGAACATCGTATGTGTAAACTATACTGCTCCAACAACACACTGGATCACAGAAATAAAACAGACACGAGGTTTCTCATTGAGAAAAATGTGAAAGACATGGCAACATATGGAAACTGGAAGAGTTTGCGGCATTGTGGAGCGTTTCCAAACAGCTTTCTACAGGTGGTGACCTCTACAATTAACCTCATCTTTCACACTGACAGCGTAGCAGATGTCTAGTGTTCCATCAAGACTCTCTCAAACTAGTGTTGTAAAACACAAGAGCCCGCATTCTGTGATATGGTCACCGAACAAAACATGCTCCGTATTCCTGTATTCATCCACAAAAACAGAAATTAGCTCCCAACCAGAGCATCATAACTGGTATTTACACCTGACTAATTCGATGCTTAATAAGTGTTCATCAAACGATAGTCAATTACATGATTAATGATTGATGTGTTTGCGTGGGTTGATGAATATTTAAAATGTATTGGAAATTGCTAAAGCGTTGTTTACTAACTTCAAATGGAACGAGCACGCACATTTACTATACCAGTCTGACTCCATTCACTAGAGCAACATTGTGCTGCGCTTTTAGTGAAATAGGAGGAGTGAACGTACCCATACTAAGGTTGGCGTAATCTCCTGAGCTGGAAAGGCACCCAACGTCTTCAAACTGAATGCCGGACGAGTCTTCTGAAACGGGATCCGACAGTTTCTATACTTTCGGATACTTTTGATAGGGGAAATATGTGATTAAATTCCCCCTCTGATTACAATGCTGATCAGTTGATGAAATGAACTGTCACCATAAAAAACTCTATTACATCCCAAATACAGAGTATAACAGAGAAGGAGATATTGCTGTTGTTATAGCAGGCAGGCAGTAGATGCAGGGAGTTGTGAACATTTTTCCCTGTCTTTGATAATGACCAGTGCAGGTGCCCACTCCACAACCTCCACATGGCCCTGTGAGCAAGCAGCAAAATGTCATTTTGTTTTGGTGAGCTGTGGAGAATTGCAAGTGGACCTCTCTACCATGACCTGACAACAGACAAACTATGTTTTCCTCGAGTGTGGCATGTGCCTCATATAGGTACAAAAAGGGGATTACTATACTTACAACTACCTAGTTTCAACTAGTTTTCGAGGTCACCTCACGACCCACTTTCCCCATCTGAAATACATGCACATGGATCATTGTATATAGGAAATGTCTTTGGATTTTTGGCAGATTAGCGGATAAGACAAGCAAATATACTAGTACCACATCTTTATTAGCATTTGCATATATATTTACATTAAGAAAACAACTCTTTCCTTATTTTTGTTAGGTTTAGTTATCATAATGTCCAATTTAATTTTTAACTTCTAACTTAAATCCACATCTGAATCATCCATTAACTACCTCTTTTATGGCTTTAACAATTAGTTCTGTTACTTCCGACAGTTCTTCTAGGTAAGGGCATTTGGGGATTTTAATTTTTCCTCTTATTTCTTGCATCGAGGAAAAATTAAAGTCACCGAATGCTGTCATCAAATGGTTCAGATGGCTCTGAGCACTCTGGGACTTAACATCTGAGGTCATCAGTTCCCTAGAACTTAGAACTACTTAAACCTAACTAACTTAAGGACATCACACACATCCATGCCCGAGGCAGTATTCGAACCTGCGACCGTAGCGGCCGCGCGGTTCCAGACTGTAGCGCCTAGAACCGCTCGGCCACTCCGGCCGGCAATGCTGTCATCCTGAAGAACTGCAGGAAGGAGCAGAACTAATTGTTAAAGCCATAGAAGAACTACTTTACAGTAAAAAATTAGATATATAACGGAATTGGAGGACATACTTTCTCTGTATTTGTCAAATTACTGGCTGTAGAAAGAAATAGATGATTTAGATGTAGATATCGCTTAAAAGTTAAAAATTAAATTGGATATTATTAAAATTACACCTAACAAAAATAAGGAAAGAGTTGTTTTCTGTATGTAAATGTATATGCAAAAGTTCTTAAAGATTTGTCTCATTCGCTTATGTATCAAAAATCCTAAGACATATCCTATATACAGTGATCCATGTGCATGTATTTCCGATAAGAAAAGTGTGGTGTCACCGCCAGACACCGCACTTGCTAGGTGGTAGTTTTAAATCGGCCGCGGTCCATTAGTACATGTCGGACCCGCGTGTCGCCACTGTGTGATCGCAGACCGAGCGCCACCACAAGGCAGGTCTCGAGAGACTGACTAGCACTCGCCCCAGTTGTACGGACGACGTAGCTAGCGACTACACTGACGAAGCCCCGCTCCTTTGCCGAGCAGATAGTTAGAATAGCCTTCAGCTAAGTCCATGGCTACGACCTAGCAAGGCGCCATTACCCTTACATAGCTTGTATCTAAAGAGTCTCACTTGTATCGTCAAGAGCGATGTATACAACAAGGATGGATTAAAGTTAAGTATTCCAGAAGCTACGTACTTTTCTTTATAGCATTCATTACGTATCCTGTTACAGACCTATCTCTTGCCTGCGTAAACTAAACGCGTGCCTTTCGGCTACTTCCGTGGCGTGTCTGTCTTGCTACGCCACAACAAAAAGTTCGTAGTCGGGTGACCTTGAAAAGTAGTTGAAACTAAATAGTTGAGGGTAT
This sequence comes from Schistocerca americana, assembly GCF_021461395.2. NCBI lineage: Eukaryota > Metazoa > Arthropoda > Insecta > Orthoptera > Acrididae > Schistocerca > Schistocerca americana. Next base: position 539,285,022 of record NC_060130.1, read on the forward strand.
AGTAACACTCTTTTCGCACCTGTATGAGGAGATGATGTGAAAGGCTGTATTCTGTAATGTTATTTCACGTATCTGAAATTCTTATAATAGACTTGTGCATGACAATTTATTTACAATGATTTGAACATCAGGGAGTCTCTCAAGCTGTGTAATTTCGTCCATCAAACCCCAAGAAATCACACTGACCTCTGTCGTTTAGTCATCTACAATCAGCAACAGCGAGAGTCAGGGGGGAGGGGGAGGGCTGAGAGAGATGTGAACTGTATCCTGCAGTCGAACGTAAAAACTATACTGATTTTGCTCATAAAACTAAAAGAAAATGGACTGTGTCTATTTTAGTGGAAAGAGGACATGTATTATCTTCGCAATTGTGATATATATATACATGGAGGTGCACTGAAGCTAAATACAGGTGTTCTCTGTTGCAGAACGGCATGTGGTTGAGGGTATGGAGCGGGTCCAGTCTGTCTGTGTGTGTGTGTGTGTGTGTGTGTGTGTGTGTGTGTTACAAGCGGAAAGTAGTCATTCAGTTTCTTTTGGTGGAAAACCAGAGCGTCACAGATATTCTTACGCATAAATTCTACGGAAATGTGGCAGTGAAAAAAAGCGCGGTGACTCGTTGGGCGAGGCGTCTGTCATGATCGCAACAAGGTCGCCCAAACATGTCCGATGACTAGTATGCCGGCCGGGCGCACACAGCTGTGACTTCTGAAATGTTGGACAGTGAGGACAGTCTCATTCGATGTGAACAACGGATCACAATCGAACACCTCGCTCCGCAATTGGACGCTTGTGGGGGTAGTGCTGACACACTCGTCCGCCAGTTGGGGTTATTCAAACGTGTGTGCCCGCTGGCTTCCTTGCCGCCTACCGGATTGCCGGCACGGTAGCTCAGCGCGTTCGGTCATAGGGTAAGCTGCCCTCTGTAATAAAAAAAACAGAGTTAATCGATCAACAACGAACTTAAACGGATGTCTTACGACGTCCGCCCCGAGCAGATGCAACGAACAAAAGCGAAGAAAATGAGATTATAAAAAAAAAGACCTTAAAGGACCATCTGTGCGGAATTGCCTGCGCGTTACGGGGCTGTTGGTGGCGATTTTTTGTCAAACATCATCACAGGCGATGAAACGTGGGTTCATCACTTCGAAACGGAAACAAAACTGTGATCCATGGAGTGGCGAGAGAACACCGCTCCTCCGAAGAAGTAGTTCAGAGCCTCGCCCTCAGCCTATAAAATCATGGCATGGTCTTCTGGAACTCTGAAGAGGTTATTCCGATATCCTTCCACATGATGCAACGATAAACTCTGAAGTGTTCTGTGATACGCTCAGAAAATTGGGAAACGACTTCAGCGTGTTCGTCTCCAGAAAAGTGAAATCGAACTTCTTCTTCCCCATTACAACGCAAGCCGTCACACAAGTTTGCGCATCTGACAGGAGCCGACAAAACTTCATTGGACTGTTCGTCGCGCACCTTCCGACATGCGTCTGTTTGGTCCAATGAAGGATGCACTCCATGGGAAGCAGTACGTGGACGATGGTTCTTGGTGCAGCAAGACGTTGGCTCAGACGTCTACCAGTAGACTGTTCCTATGCGGTCAAACAGACCCTCACAGAAAGATGGCGCATGGCTGTCGCATTGAACGGAGATTAAGTTGCAAAAGCCGGCCGCTGTGGCCGCGCAGTTCTAGGCGCTTCAGTCCGGAACCACGCGGCTGCTACGGTCGCAGGTTCAAATCCTGCCTTGGGCATGGATGTGTGTGATGTCCTTAGGTTTACGTAGTTCTAAGTCTAGGGGACTGATGACCTCAGATGTTAAGTCCCATAGTGCTTAGAGCCATTTGAAACATTAAGTTGAAAAACAGGGTTTTGGAGCCTGTAAGGAATGAGGAATATTATAGTGTATTGGAATCCTGAATAAAACCAACCTCTTCTCAGAAATAACTTTCTCATTACTTACTGAGCCCCCGCTCGTATATGGCACAACTACTATGAGTGCCTGTCTTACTGCTCGCTTCTGGCTAGGAAAGCGCTCACCGAACTCTTTACTGGTCGTTGGACGGGACAGAAAGACGTTACCAGTCCGCTCCTATGTTCGCCTGATTTGACCCCAGAGGACCTTTTGTCTGGAGTAAACTCAAAGGATTTTTAAGGAAGTGTTTACGACCACGTACTTTCGTCGTTTTCTTATTGCTGCTGTTGCAGTTTTATAATGTAAGTGCGTATCTTGACATTAAACTCACGATACGAAGTTATTATTTCACTACCTGTACAACCCAATTCTCTGTTTTACAAATCCATTCGATTTTTGACGTTCACTTTTATTTTTCAAAGATCTGGCAGGAACAAGAGCAGAGCTGTTACCGTAGGTAATTGGTGAATCATCCTCAGATGTCACGTTCTTTGTCTTCCTGTTGGTGTTTTGGTCCAGCCACGTGTAAACGAGTGTCATTAATATCAGTTTTAAACTAAAGTTTTCCACTTTTGTAAGTAGGCTCTTTTAGCTGTCTCTCGCTGGAGCGTCCCATCACCTTGGCATGACAGTTCTGCATAACAAGACAGCAATCAGTTACATGCTCAAAACAGATAAAATTCTAAATATTGCAATCTATAGTATTAGGGAGACGGCGGCACTCGTGCTATTTTAACATCAAATTGAAAAGTAAACTAAGTAAATTGATCAATTAATTGCCCCCACCCCTTCATTCCCCACCCACCCACACCTCCACCCCTGGATGACATCATGTGCTTCCCCAGCTGGCACGTGGGCCCCCGGCCCCTCCCCCTCCCCACCTCTCCCTTTCCCACTCCCCACCTACACTGTTGGTGGGAATTTCGAATTTTGGTGGGAATTTCAAATTTTGGCGCGAGTTTCTTGTCCTAGGGCTATGATATCCCAAACCAACACTCCGCCCCCCTCCTTTTTAACCGGGAATTGGCAGCAAATTAAAAATGGCGGTGCCCTTCCTGGGACACAAACCCCAGGCCTTCTGGACAGAAAGCCCAAGTGCACCTGCTAACACATATAAACTGTTCAGATGAAGGAGAGCAAGGCCTAAAATCGCAATATAGCTCAAAAACTGACGATGCCATGCAACTGCTGTTATCCTGTTGGGAAAAAATTTCGCAATACCATTCGAAACTAGTGGCACACATACTGCGACGGATGTTTACGTGCGTGCGTGCGATGCACCAATTGCGACGAATTATACGTTGCTGCTGCAATGCAATATCTTTTATAATTTTTGTTCACCTACCTCTTTACAGCGGTAGATCTTCGCACGTAAACTCCTGACTGCAGCTACTTACGAGATCACAGAAAAGCAGGGTTGAGGAAACTGTAACCTCATAGCTACACGCCGGAGGCCGCTATAAGTAAAATTTGCTGAAAATTTTCTATGTACTTTAAAGAAATGATTCGGAAAGGGGATGTCACTCGTACTTTAAACATGAAGTTCAAATTTAATCCTTAAATAGTTCTTTATTGCCGTTAAGCAAGATCATCAGCCCACATTTACGAAAATTACTAAAGTTTCTGCTCACAGTTATCACCATACCTAAAACAGCCAGAACTTACCTTCCCAAATCCCGAAACCAATTACTTGTAACACAGTCAATGATCAGCCAATTAATTCTGCACTCGATATTCAGTGGTTGTCTTTAGTTAAAGTTTATGCTCGCCATAAAATACTCAGTAAGAATATACTCAGTACCGCCACGGTATATAATTCAAAGTTCACTCGCGATTTTCGTTGGAACGAATTATCAAAACACTCTAAAGTTTTCATAAACAGTTTCTGCACTACCAGATACCATTAACACTGGACCATAACGCGGAAGTCATCCCAAGACTTCATCTTACACATAATGCGAAAAGTCACATCCAGCATAACCGCCTCCAATCAAAGCTAGATCGCGACTCTCCTCTCTCTCTCTCTCCCACTCTCAAAACTATATCTCCTCTCTAGGCGGACAACCGTCTCGCTTCTCATTGGCTGTCAGCACTTACGACCAATGAGAACTCAATTCTAGGACGTGGCTCGCGCCAAAATCTAGCAAGCACCAACCACTTCTCTAGGCTCATTGACGTCATCAAATTAAGTAACACAAAACTCTCTAATTAAATAAACAAAACAAATGAACTATAAGCTTTACTCTACATCTGGAAATTATGTAGTCGCGAATGTTCTGGCTGTCCTATACATAAGCATACATACTTGGACATCCGACATTCACAGTAGGGGAACCACTAGCGGACTCGTTCCCACGTTACAGAGTTGGAACACTTGCCAGTTCCTGTAGAGAATTACATGAATGATTTTTAGTAATGCCGAACGTCCCACATACTCTCACGCACGCATTCTCATTCACACGCACCCGAACACACAATACACATATTTACTTAGAATTCTTGAAATTATTATTATAGAAAAGTCACAGAGGTTTTCTGAACTAAAAACTTTCCAAATTTATATATGAACACTGAAAGTGTTATCAGATCATCGTACATAGTCACTGAAGGTGAACTATTACATCACTGCATTTATTTAAATTCTTGACTGTCGGAAAATTACGTTTTTTTTTTTTTTTTTTTTTTTTGGAATTTTACTAACTTCCAAAATACAACTATTTTTGATCTCAGACTTTGACATATTGTTTGTTTTCACAACAGAAGGCTGTACATCAAATATGACGTTTCTCAGGTTATTCCTTTATTAGTTATTAATATTTTTAGATTCGTATAATTTAAGTGACCTGCCAGCGCTACTCCACTGCTTTCACACGCGCAGCTGCAACAGATGGTCGTGACGTCAGTCTGCAGGACTCGTCCGTTACTGGCCATATAATACTCTACCGGCTTACGTTGCAGCCCACATACATTCCGAAGTAAAGCTTTTAATAGACAAATGGGCGATCGCGCACTAGTTGCGACGCCACAATACTCAAACTCTACCCTTCACCTACAAGCTGGCGGGAAAAAGGCTGGAGTGTAAAGCACTATCTTTATTTTTTGAGAGGAATTGTGTTCAACTGGAGAGATTCTGGTGTTGGACAGAGACGATTTTAATAAGTGTATTACTTATATGCATACAGCTAAGCACTGTATCTGCCTCTGTTTGACGTCAGAGTTCGCTACAGACGCCTCCTGCTGCATTGCTCAGGTAAACGAAATTCAGGAAAACCAACACACACTACCACAACTGATAGAAAATGGTTCACTGTTCTAATTATACATCGAAATTTTCATGAAAAAACCACCACTCATAATGAGTTCAAATGTGTGTGACATCTTATGGGACTTAACTGCTAAGGTCATCAGTCCCTAAGATTACACACTACTTGATTTAAATTATCTTAAGGACAAACACACACACCCATGCCCGAGGGAGGACTCGAACCTCCGCCGGAACCAGCCGCACAATCCATGACTGCAGCGCCTTAAACTGCTCGACTAATCCCGCGCGGCACCACTCATAACCAACGGGTAGCAATGCTACAAATGGTTCAAATGGCTCTGAGCACTATGGGACTTAACATCTATGGTCATCAGTCCCCTAGAACTTAGAACTACTTAAACCTAACTAACCTAAGGACATCACACAACACCCAGTCATCACGAGGCAGAGAAAATCCCTGACCCCGCCGGGAATCGAACCCGGGAACCCAATGCTACAAATGTATGGGGGACTAGGGAAAATCGTTGTCTCAAAAGATCGCACCACGAGAGAGGGGTGGCAATTAAATGTGCATTCTCCTCGACGTACGGTCAGGGATTACCAAAATTAGAAGCATGTTATTTCCCCTCATCCCTCCCTCTACCTCCCTCACCTCACCGTAGGTGGGGGTACAAGCTTTTTCAAACGGCCAGCTGCTACCACGTCCGTGCGGCGCCTATTTCGACTGCAGCCTCCCGCTTATCTGGTGGTAGAGGCTTCAGCCAGCAGAGCACGTGGCTGGGTGTTCCAGGTGGCAGCTCTGCGCAAACACAAAAGGTCGTAATGCCGGCGGCCTACAGAACAAAGCGAGATAAATGACAAGCACCACAAGTACTACTTGCTTGTTTGTCTAAACTGTAGCCGCACCCTGGCCGGAGCACAGCTGCCTACGGCGATCACACACACACACACACACACACACACACACACACTGGAGCCGCTCTCTAACGCGTCTCTATCCTAGACGCCAGTCATAAAGGCTACGTATAACGTCGCCACGTGTCGGGACTTCGTGAAACTATAGGAGCTGTAGCGGAAACATTCCACCATGTCCCACAATAAAGTCCGCATTTTTTCAACCGAAGTTGGCCGGGGAAAAATGTGTTCCATTACTTATTGAGCGTCCCTTGTACATCTACGTATTTCAAGTGGTAGTACCTCTGCGAGAGCTGGTAGCATTTTGGCAAGAAATTTTCTCTGTATTTCACCTGTTAAGATTTCTTCAGTGAAACAAGGACGAATCAAATACTCTCCAATAATCCCGTACCAAGCGTTCACAGTGAACTCATTCTGATGTTCAACCTGCCTCAGCGATTCCGTACACTCAGCGTTCCAGTTATGCGTATTTCTTACAGTCAACTTCCCATGATTTGTAAATGTAGTTGCGTTAGTAAAGAGAATCCTTTGAAGAAACACGCCGTTGTCCCGATGTCGTTTCAGAACCGAGCGACAGAACTGGATGCATCTCTTGCAGTTCCACTCGTTAATCTGCTGGTGATGTGGCGCATGATACGGATGGAAGCTGTTACCGCACAGAATGCGAACGACGCTGGGCGTACTGATTCCAGAGTTACCTGAAATTTCTGTGGAGCTAAGATGTGGTTCATAAGAAGCAGCTTTCGGAACATCTACTTCATTCGCTCCGCTAGTTGCAGGCTTGCTTGTTACCCTTTGCGTAGTATCGCAGTTGGACGCCGTCTGTCGAGATACCGTTGTGCATACACCTCAACTGTTCCCTTCGCGTTAGTTCTGTATTATCCGTAAAGAAGTAGCATATCTGATGTCTCTTCGGTTGTGAAAGGCAATTTACTTTCAAAACTAGCCAGCACTCGACACACGTCAATGACAAAACAGAATGAAAACTGGATTTCCTCTTCGCTCGTTTTATACCGGCATCGCGACGGTGCAATACTCTTCTTATTTGGGTATTAAGTCGCGAACTTTCGCGTAAGACTGCAATCGGTTTCATGTTCAAAACAGATAAAATTATTAGTATTGTAACTGCTACGAAATTAGTATTTGGGTTTTGAAGTGTGAAACGCCGTTGAATTCGTCTCATGTAGAACTACTTCAGGGGCGTGCTACTAGATTTATTACTGTTTGGTTCGGTCAGCACGCTAGTGTTACGGGGATACCTCATGAACTCAGATGGGAATCCCTGGAGCGAAGGCGATGCTCTTTCCGTAAGGTACTATTGCGCAAATTTAGAGAACCGGCATTTGAGGCCGACTGCAGAACGCTTCTACTGCCGCCAACGTACAATTCGCGTAAGAAGCATGAAGATAAGATGCGAGAAATTAGGGCTTGTACGGGAGATTTTACTCAGTCGTTTCGTTTTCCCCTCGCTCTGTTTGGAAATGGGACAGGACGGAAAATGACCAGCAGTGGTACAACGTACCCTCTGCCAAGCGCCGTACGGTGGTTTTCGGAGTATGTATGTAGATGATGATGTAAAACTATTATACTACCAAGAGAAATTGCTGTATTGCCACTTGAAAAGGTGGCGTTGAACCCTTATCTCTACATTTTTATTTATTTGTTTAGTAATCAGTCTTCTTACTGGTTTATTCCTCTGCTGTGACAAACTCTTCATCTCAGAGTAACGCTTGCAAGTTACGTCCTTAATTATTTTCTGAATGTATTCCAATCTCTGTGTTCCCCTACATATAGCCATGAAAAGAGACTATATGTCGTTTAGTGAGGACTTCCTGACATTTCATCTGGGTGGAAACTGAATTGCGATATCTTACACAGTTCCAGAAATGCTTGAGGTAAACCACTTAGCTCATTACATTTACTCTCTCAGCTTCAGACATTGGCAGACACAGGATTAGTTTCTGCTCTTAACGTTAACTTATTGCTTGAAACAACAACAACTATAACAGTAACTCCTGTAATTTAATATTTATAGACGTTTATGGATGCAAAACATTGTGTGATCTACTGCAGTAAAGGGCTCTAAACGTTTCAGACGAAGTACGAATTGAAGTCGTACTAGAAGGAATCAGCGGGGGAAAAACGCTATTAAAAAAAGAAAAAAGGACCATGTCATACCGAAAGACCGTACAAATTAGATACATGCCAAAGAATTCTGGAATGGTTAACTTCGCAGTGCAGGGAGTAAGAGATAGGGAAAAACTGTAAAGATAGATAAAGATTAGGAACATATAAAACGTTTTATAAATGATGCTGTGTGTCGTCAATATGCAGAAACGGAAAGAATTAATGCAAGGTGGAAAAAGGCGAAAAAGAAGACATAAAACTAATCTAAAGAGTAATGCCGTAAAAAGGAGTAATATTCGTGTATGAATTTGATACTGAAAGAGTGGTCGCTCTCCAAATTACGGTGAAGGTATTCTCCTGCAGAGATCTAGGAAAATTCTGGAGGACCGCAGCACCGCGGAACTAGTTTGTGTAGACACAGGTGTTCGTGTCCCTTCTGAAGCGTGGAAGCTCTCGGTTATATCGTGTTAGGCCACCGAGACAGCGGGTAAACGCATGCGCCACATGGCAGCCTCTTTCGGCACGCGCGCTAGGTGGACATGTTTGCACTTGTAACTACATTCGCGCGTCCAATAAACACGGTACCCCGGCCGAAGTTTGCGTTGGACGATGTGCCCGACTATCATATTGCGAAATACGCTGGCCAAACACGGCCATATATTCCTACCCGTTCGTATGTGGACTAGCGTTCACACAGCAGAAAATATTGTTTTCTGTGGACGCTCTCTGGAATCTTTCAACGAGACTAGATCTTTGGCGTTTAGTTCTAGGTGGGTGACAAACTTTGGAGCTTTGTAAACGATTTGCATGTAATGATGAGAACGGTGTTAAGTACTCATCCTTTGAGTTGTAATTGAAACTACTTGCCAATTTATCGTAACCAAAATAACCTCGTTTCAAGATATTATTCGCAATTGCTTTTTTCCTTAAAAATACCCGCCTACTCGTACTGGGACTACTATTGTATGCTGTTTGAGCAAAGTGATTTCTGAGCATGTAAATCCTGCTCGCAGACGGTTACAAGGCAAAAGAAATTATGCTTTCGCGGAGAGTGCAAACATAACAGTCTTTCGTAAATCCTGCAGAACAATCAGTAGTAGCCTGTAACTACCTGTTAACTAAAACATAGCAGAAACTAACTGAAATTACGTCGCTTTTTATTGACAACGCCATAGTCATTTTTGCGAATTGGTCGGACGCGAATGAAAACCGAAACAAGAAACGGTTCGATTAGGTGATAGTTAGGTACCGTTTCCTGTTTTAAATTATGCATCTGTCAAATGGTTCCCATTTACCTCGCGACAAAAGGAACTGAACACACAGGGGCAAGGATGTGCAGAGTGATGGCGTTTAGCGCTGAAACAACAGGTTTCGGTTGTATCGAATTTTCCAACGCCAGTGTAACAACTGTTAAAATCACTCAAAATAACAGGCGTCAGAAACAACCGATTATCGGTTTTTAATTTATGCTATCTCCTGTATTAAACGTAGAAATCGAATAAAGAATAAAAAAATTTGATTTTCTCAGTTTCAAGATATATGGAATCAAAATATTGAATTAAATAGGCAAATAAAAGATAACTTAGTCCGTTCACCGTTCACTGCTTTCCTCTGAAAGTTGTAAGTGGTTGAGTAACACAGAAATCCCAGTATTCTCCTACTGATTCAAATTTTTTGAAACTTTGCTGAAAAATGATATTGTAATCGAGGATCATGCCATTATTTGGGGATTACGAATAGGCAGTGCAAAAGGGTGAAAACAGGTTGAATAACTGTGTTTACATTAACCTTATGCAACTGGTTGACTATATACTTTATATACTGAAAATTTATTTTCGGTTGCTGCTGTCAGCTATGTTTATAGCTGTCTATTTTTCGTGTTCATTTGTCCGTTTTCAGGGGATACCAGCAGTAAAGGCATGTTATGTAGGCTCAGGCAGCAGATCAGTTAGTTTCTGTTTTTATTATAAACTATGAACGATATGTTAAATTTTAACTTTTCTCCTTATATGATGACCCAAGTTTGTTGTGGCTGCTCCGTTTTTAACCTTTGAAGGCAAATTGAGGATTGAGCTTCACTGGTACCACACTTTGTAAAATACTTCCAGACTAGTGATGGTGCCACTCTGTAATATAACTGATGTCCAATGGCGACAGCGAGAAACTGCAATGTAGACCAAATGGGCAAGTCTTGCACAATGCATGTACGCGCTACCATATAATAGGCCACACTGCATCGTAACAGGTACGTTATTGCCTCAGCAGTGCTGTTCCAGTTCTTATGGCATGTGTTTGTTGCTCGTTCCTGTCTGCATTGTTATTAAAATAGTACTGATCGCTTTTCCGATTTTCTATAATAACGCAATACTACAAAGCAATGAAAATTTTGTGAGTAAAAATGATTTGTCTAACAAAAATTTGGACCGATGACCACGCTGTTTGGTCCTCTCCCCCAACTCAACCGACCAACAAAAATTTCATTTAAAAACAAAAAAAAAAAATTTGCACTAGTGCTATGGATAATAGACGTTTCGGTTTATTTACCCTGTTGCTCGTAAAAAGTAGAAAACACCTGTAATAACTGATACCACAAAACTCTGAAAAATACTAATTATTGAGAACTAAAATACCGGTATCGGTTTTAACCAGCCGGTTTTTCCCATCCCTAGAGTAGAGGCAAGACTCACAACAGAAATTGGGATTGCTTGGATCTTCTGCCTCTGACGGGGAACAGAATGAGACGCATAAAACTTCCTGGTTGTTTGAAAACAATGAGAAAGCCATTCTGCAATATTTGTAGAATCCGTGGTGTGAGATAATGTTCTACTAATCCAGTTATTATTATTTATTTATTTATACAGTTTACTCCCACATTGGAGCACTAAAATCAAAAATAGTACAACAGAGTCTACAATGATTAATTTAGGTCTTAGCAGTCAGCAGTTTCTTCGTTTCCCAAAATTTCTTCATTCACTGTGATCTGGCTGCTCGTTCTTCTGCAGATATGACATACTTCTTTCGTTCTGATGGTTTGAATGTCAGCTGTGTGTATGTGTTCTTCAGAAGCAGTTTTTCTTTTCTGTGTTGAATTTGGTGTGTGGTGATGTTCAATTCATGCAGATCACTTTGTACTTCTTTAAACTATATGTTTTTGGTTTTACTATTCCAGAAATAGTCAGAAAGTTGCTTCATGATTCTAGTATTTGGTAGGCGAGATATGTGGCCGAAAAATGCAATCGTTCTTTTCTGTATTGTATCAATAATGGATTCACTTTATTTATGCACTACTGAATTGTACAAAAGTCTCTACTGCCCATTAACTTGATGTTTTTTACTGATGATTGTTCGGAGTATTCTTCTATCAACTTTCTGCAATTTGTCATTGTTGTTGGAGTATTTAGTTTCACTAGTGTTTCACTTGCATATGTTGCTTCCCGTTTAACGACGGAGGAGTAACGTCGAAATTTAGCATTTATTGAGAGAGATCGTTTTTTGTAGGTTGACCATGTGGTTCTCTGCGCTCGCTGTAGTTTTAATGTTCTACTATCTATTGATGCTCTTTTATTAGCATGCCAGGTAATAATCTCACCAAGATATTTAAACTTTTTTACCACTTTAATTTTTCGATCATTATGGAGTATGATATGGGATGTGTCAACTGGGAAGCTGGGCATCTTTTCTGTTTTCTCAAACGAAATTTGCAATACAACCTTTGCCGCTAATCGTTGTGATTGTTCTATCTGAACCTTTGCTTCATCAATATTGTTTGCTAACAGCCCCAAATCATTTGCAAGTGCAAGGCAGTTAAGTCGAATCTTTCTTCCAATCTTAACACATGGTGGGCATATCTTGTTCCATTCACACATGATTTTCTCCAGCACACAATTGCACAATAATGGAGACAATCCATCGCCTTGTCGAAGGCTAGTATGAATCTCTAAACGTTCAGAGAATTCATTTCGGAACCTTACGCTAGCTTTGGTATTTCGAAGGGTGACTGCAACGAGGTTGTCAAGTTTCCGACGTAAACCAAATTCTTTAAGAATTACAGTAGAGATGCACGATGGATACTATCGTAGGCTTTTTTAAAATCGACAAAGGGGATCACCAGCTTCTTGTTCCTGACCCTTTGATGTTTCATTATCCATTTGAGACTAATAATTTGATCAGGACACCTTCGTCCTGGACGAAAGCCCTCTTGAAATTCGCCTAGTTCACTATCAAGCTGTCCATGAATTCTGAAGTACAGAACCTTGGAAAAAAATGTTATAAGTAATATCCAGCAGGGATATACCCCTATAATTATTTGGATCTGATCTATTTCCTTTATTGTGTAGTGGATGGATTATTGCAACATTCCATTCCTCTGGTAACTTCTCAGTATTCCAAATGTCAGTAAGATGTTTGTGTAAGTTCAGAATAGTTTCTACATTTGCATATTTCCAAAGTTGTGCCGCTGGTTGGTTCTCACCTGCTGCTTTATAATTCCGAAGTGAGTTAATAGCTGCTTGTACTTCACCTAGATGTGGTGGTATAACTCTTTCTAAATGTGTTTTGTTTCTTGGATAGCGGTCAAATTCCAAATGATGTTCAGGTTCCCCGCTATTCAGTAACTGTTTGAAATATGTAGCCGATATCATTGAATAGTCATAACTGTTATGTGCCACCTTTCCAATATTACTCATAATCCGTCTTGATTGCAAAAATGGTTATTCACATGACTGGTTTCGGTTCCTCTACAACCATCTTCAGATCTGCAATTTCGGTAACAGGACTAACCCGTCCACACACAGCAACCTTCACATGCTGCGTCACATATGCGTTTGTGTGACGCAGCATGTGAAGGTTGCTGTGTGTGGACGGGTTAGTCCTGTTACCGAAATTTCAGATCTGAAGATCGTTCTGGAGGAACAGAAACCGGTCATGTGAATAAATATTTTTGTAATCTAGACGCATTATAAGTAATATTGTATAACCAGTGATTGCGGCATCCCATCAGACATTACGTCTGTTTTTGCAAAATGCTACCTTTCCGTTTGTATCCTTCATCATAAGAGTAGGTGGAGTGTGTTTCGACTGGTACTGTTTGAATATCTGATAGTAATCTCTTGTCTTGTGGCGATAGAAATGGTTCAAATGGCTCTGAGCACTGTGGGACTTAACATCTGTGGTCATCAGTCCCCCAGAACTTAGAACTACTTAAACCTAACTAACCTAAGGACATCACACACATCCATGTCCGAGGCAGGATTCGAACCTGCGACCGTAGCGGTCACGCGGTTCCAGACTGAAGCGCCTAGAACCGCGCGGCCACACCGGCCGGCTGTTGCCGCATCCTCGATAGATTTTAGCGAGTCCTTACGAAATTGCCTTTTGACCCATCTAATTTCTTTGGTGGTTGATCGTCTAGCATTTATTAATTCCTCCCTGGAGCTTTCAGTTCTCTTTTGTTGGTTATTTAACCAGGCATTGTGTCTATGTTGAAACGCTACATCGTATTCCTCATTCCACCAAGCATGTTTCTTGCGTTTCCGTACAGGAGCTACTTCTTCAGCCAAGGCTTTTAATCGCTTGACAGTGGCCCCTAGATTTTATCTTAAAGGTATTCTTGATCTCTCATAATACATCTGATTATTAATAATATAACTAGGATCGTATGTTCTCTTTATATCTAACTTTTGAGGTTTGCCTTTTCTTTTAGGTGTCAGTTTGATTTTAACTTTTGAAATGTAGTGGTGTGAATCAACACCGGCGCTACGCAGCACTTTAACATTATAGATTTCCTTATGGAATTTCTGATTCATGGCCACATGATCTATCTGGAACCCTCCAAGCTTGACGTTAGGGCATTTCCATGTCATTAACTTATGTGGTCTTCTCTTAAACCTTACTGTCTTCAGAACCAATCCACTTGTAGTACAAAAATCAATTAACCGTTCCCCGTTCTTGTTTGTAAGTTTATGCGCTGGCGATCGCCCCACCACACCTCGAAATTTCTTCTCTCGTCATATCTTCGCATTACAGTCTCCATGCAGAATTTTAATGTTAGTATCCGGCATGGTCCTTACTAGTTGATCAAGTTCATCCCAGAATTTTTCCGTTCCATCCTAGTCAGTTCTATTTTTAACATTAGTTGGAGCATGAATATTTATCAGTGTCTATCTTTTGTTTTCCATCTTAATTGTTAACATTGCCATTCTTGAGGATATGGATGAAAAATCCTCAATGGAATCGAATATTCTATTATGTACCAAGAAACGCACCCCGAACTGGGGAACATTTTCTATTACCCTTTCCCCTGGTGGTCCCGTATAAAGTCGATATCCTCCTGATTCGATCGGGTCCTGGTCAGTATTGCGTATCTCTTGAAGGGCTGTGATAACTATGTTCTGTTGATCTAAGACACCTGTTAAATGTTTCAATTTATCAACTTTTCTTAAAGAATTAATATTTACTGTTGCAGAATACGAAAATCTTCCTGATTTGTTAAATTTTAGCACCTTCTTGTGTGGAATATGTTGCACATTTGTCTGTTCATTCAGTGCATCACTAGGCGCTCCGACTCGCCTTTGTCCTCTGTGTGACATCCCACCGTATCCAAATGGTGTCTTCGCTTGGATAATTTCGTCGTGATTGTCCAAACCGATGGATTCTTTCAATAGAAGACTCCTCATATTTGTTTGATTGTCTGATCAATGATCAAGTGTCTGACCAAGGTCAGGGCTTACAATTCCAGATGTGATCTGGAGAGGTGATGAGTGAAATATGGATGGGAAAAAAAAAAAAAAAAAAAAAAAAAAAAAAAAAAAAAAAAAAAAAAGAGATTGATGGGATGTGTGTTTAGTTCGCGAGAGCTATTTTATTTCGCTCAAGTCCGCCAGCAAGCTGGTGAGGACCCCCTATCCGCCACGAGGGACGCGCACGTAGGAGTACACCTCTCCTCCTATTACGACACCGTAACAGGTTCCTGGATTATTATTATTGTTGTTAATGTTATTGGAGTTAATGTTATCCATTAGTGTGGTGAACTGTACTCGTTAGGACGAGTTGCTGGTAACCAAGGAAGGAAGATAAAATGTTGCGCTGACAAGATCATTAGAGACGGAGCACAAGTTAGGATTAGGGAAGGGTGAGAACGGAAATCGTCCGCGCCCTTTCCAACGAACCAACCATTCCAGCATCGCCCTCCCGAAAGTGTGGTTACAACTACGCCATTTTGCTCGGTTGGTAATGAAGGAGTCATAGTTTTGTGCCCAGCCATGGGCGTTTATGTGAATATTTTGTCTGCGTCTTCTTTTTTCTTTGCGTTCCGTTAGTGGCGACATGTACTGCTCAAAATATAATCATAGAGGTCTTTCATTGTTCTGTGTTTAATTTAATGTACAAAAGCACGAAAATACGTAGTGGTAAACGGTGTTACCCTGTTAATGGACTAACATACCATTTATTTCTTGCAATTATTCGTAGCTAAACTGGTAACTTTAAGTAACAACCTCGAAGGCGGTGACGTAATACTGTTAAAATCACCACATAAAGATAGTGTTATTATGCGAAAACATATTAGAAGTGTAGCGGTAGCAAATGTCTCACACAGGGCATACATCACTAAAGATTAACATAATATTCTTCCTTTGTTCCAGGTGAGTCATCTGTAGCTTCTACAAGTAGCAGATGTGACTGCATAAAGGTAAGTGTGTGTGTGTGTGTGTGTGTGTGTGTGTGTGAGAGAGAGAGAGAGAGAGAGAGAGAGAGAGAGAGAGAGAGAGAGACAGACTCTTCCCCCTCTGTACGGGAACAGGCGTCGGGTGTATCGTCATGAGTTTGTAAGAGGTGCCTATACTGTGTGTTGGCAGAACAGTTATTTCCAGCCTAAACTTTTGAACTTGACTTACTTCCGGTTAAAAAAAAACTGACGTTCACCCCACATGAGGTCGCAGGTACTGAGACCAGCCGTGGAACTTTATCTGTTGGTTTAATGTGTTCTGATGTGTATATCTTGTGATGTCTGAAGCTATATTAATAGTTTTTACAGCTTTCGCGCTTAATATGGATGACGCTGATGATTTGATGCCACTGAACCACTCTTCTTGTATCTGTGTCCATAAATGCAGAACGTTCTACTTCAGGAATGGCATGTGTTTATATTCCTCGTGGTGTATTCGTGATTTCGCATCGATACTAGTTCATTTCATGCACCATTGCATCTGTCAGACGAGGAGTTCGTTAGCTGTGGTTGGCTCTTCACTACTATATCAGTTCTGTTACTTTGAGACGTATGGCTAATATTGGGTAACAGAAGACGCTGATGCAGTAAATTGCGCAAAATAGCCTCTCTTCCACCTAAGTCGCTGCAGGAGAAAGAAAGATATGTGACTGAAGTCCCGTCTACAGCGGACAAGTGCATATGGACAAGGATGGGTGGACTGAGTCGAACATTGTCTTGTGGAATCTGCGTCCACTGCGTACACATAAACTAGTGTAGATCTAAACCACATCTTTACTGTAGAAAACTTATTTTGCCCAAAGCTGGCTCAAAAATACCGTTCATTCTATAAGGGACAATAAATGAAAGCGAGGCAAATGGAATAAAGTAAGTAATCTGTGTATTATTTCAAAAGTAATCGCCATAATGTTAATACTTTTTTCCCGCTGTCGGACAAGACGGTCAATACCTTCATGGAAAAACGATTGCGAATGCCTGCGGAATCATGGTTGTACCCAGGCGCGCTTCTCCTCGTCCGAAGCAAATCAACGGCCACGAATGTCTTTCCTCAGGACTCGAAAAACAATGGAAATCCGCATGGACACTTTGCAAAAACTGAAGTGCGCCATCAACCCCAAACGCCTAGGAATGTTGACGGACAGAATCGATCTGTTGGAGGATAGTGTTACATTACATGTTACCAAGGTTTTTTCGACTATGCTGCAGAAGTATCGCTTGGAAGCTCTTACACATCCTCCACAGACTCCCGATCTCTCCTCATGCGATTTCCGTATTTTGGAGCCATGAAAAAAGACATTCGCGGCCGACTATTTGCCTCGGACGAAGAGTTGCACACCTGGGTACAATCATGGTTCCATAGGCAACCGCAAACACTTTTCCACGAAGGCATTGACGTCTTATCTCACAGTGGGATAAATTTTTGCACAGTTACAGCGATTACTTTTGAAATAATGTACATTTAATTTGCTTTTGTCCCTGTGTCGCGTTTTCATTTGACAGCCCCTTATATAAAAAGCACAACATTTGTATGTGTACTTTCAGTAATGTACCTGATGTACTGATTTTTAAAAATATTAACGTGTCCCACGTCACAAATTGGCGTACACATAACCCGTAGTACAAGATGATGATGATGATGATGATGATGATGATGATGATGATGATGATGATGATGATGATTGGTTTGTGGGGCGCTCAACTGCGAGATTATCAGGTTCCGTACAAACTCCCAACCTTTGCTCAGTCCAGTCTCGCCACTTTCATGAATGATGATCAAATGATGAGGACAACAAAAACACCCAGTCATCTCGAAGCAGGTGAAAATCCCTGACCCCGCCAGGAATCGAAACCGGGACCCCATGCTCGGGAAGCGAGAACGCGACCGCGAGACCACGAGCTGCGGACCGTAGTACAAGAGACAAACTAAACTAAACGAAACTAAAGCCACGTTACGCTGGGATTTAAACACCGCCCTAAATATTAATTAAATATCTTCACCAATGATCATGTCATTTGTTACCATAGACAGTAGTGCACAAGTCGTAGCATTAATTTTTTATGATATTGTTCTTGTTTGCAGCCATTTTCCTCGGTTGCTACTAATAAATTATGTTTTATCATAAAGATAAGAAAATTTTTGTCTTCTGCAACTGAAATTTATTCTTCAGTAACAGATATGTTTCGCCTGTTCATGTTAGGCATTTTCAGTGGTATTCATTTTTGTGTCCTGTTCATGCAGGCATTTCTTGTTCTATATGTGCTAAATGAACGTGGTGGTGTATGTTTCTTCCAGTAACTACACTACTGGCCATTAAAATTGCGACGCCGGCCGTGGTGGCCGAGTGGTTGTAGGCGCTTCAGTCCGGAACCCCTCGACTGCTACGGTTGCAGGTTCGAATCCTGCCTCGGGCATGAATGTGTGTGATGACCTTAGGTTAGTTAGGTTTAAGTTCTAGGGGACTGATGACCTCAGATGTTAAGTCCCATAGTGCTCAGAGCCATTTGAACCAAAATTGCGACACCACGAAGATGACGTGCTACAGACGCGAAATTTAACCGACAGGAAGAATATGCTGTGATATGCAAATGATTAGCTTTTCAGAGCATTCACACAAGATTGGCGCCGGTGGCGACACCTACAACGTGCTGACATGAGGAAAGTTTCCAACCGATTTCTCTTACACAAAGAACAGTTGACCGGCGTTGCCTGGTGAAACGTTGTTGTGATGCCTCGTGTAAGGAGGAGAAATGCGCACCATCACGTTTCCGACTTTGATAAAGGTCGGATTGTAGCCTATCGCGATTGCGGTTTATCGTATCGCGACATTGCTGCTCGCGTTGGTCGAGATCCAATGACTGTTAGCAGAATATGGAATCGCTGGGTTCAGGAGGGTAATACGGAACGCTGTGCTGGATCCGAATGGCCTCGTATCACTTGCAGTCGATATGACAGGCATCTTATCCGCATGGCTGTAACGAATCGTGCAGCCACGTTTCGATCCCTGAGTCAGCAGATGGGGACGTTTGCAAGACAACAACCATCTACACGAACATTTCGACGACGTTTGCAGCAGCATGGACTATCAGCTCGGAGACCATGGCTGCGGTTACCCTTGACGCTGCATCACAGACAGGTGCGCCTGCGATGGTGTACTCAACGACGAACCTGGGTGCACGAATGGCAAAATATCATTTTTTCCTATGAATCCAGGTTCTGTTTACACCATCATGATGGTCGCATCCGTGTTTGGTGACATCGCGGTGAACGCACATTGGAAGCGTGTATTCGTGATCGCCATACTGGCGTATCACCATTGGTTACACGTCTCGGTCACCTCTTGTTCGCATTGACGGCACTTTGAACAGTGGACGTTACATTTCAGATGTATTACGACCCGTGGCTCTACACTTCATTCGATCCCTGCGAAACCCTACATTTCAGCAATCTTTTCTAAATCGCTTTGCAACTGATACTGGTCTTCGGATGACCTTACTAGACGGTAAATTACAGCATCATCTGCGAACAACCTAAGAGAACTAACTGAAAACGTCTGGTCAATGGTGGCCAAGCAACTGGCTCGTCACAATACGCCAGTCACTACTCTTGATGAACTGTGGTATCGTGTTGAAGCTGCATGGGCAGCTGTACCTGTAAACGCCATCCAAGCTCTGTTTGACTCAATGCCCAGGCGTATCAAGGCCGTTATTACGGCCAGAAGTGGTTGTTCTGGATACTGATTTCTCAGGATCTATGAACGCAAATTGCGTGAAAATGTAATCACATGTCAGTTCTAGTATAATATATTTGTCCAATGAATACCCGTTTATCATCTGCATTTCTTCTTGGTGTAGCAATTTTAATGGCCAGTAGCGTATTTCTCTGCTGCTAACCTAAAATGTAGAAAACATGTGCAGTTTTCTACCGTATAGGTTATGTGCCAAACATATGCAGTTTTCTATAGCATAGGTTATGTGCAAAGAAATATTTACTCGCAGAAACCTACACCATTTGCATTTAACACATATAGAACAACAAATGGCTGCATGAACAGGACACAAAAACGAATAGCACTGAAGAGGTTTAACATGAATAGGTGAAATATGTCTGGTACTCTAGAATAAATTTCATTTGGAAAAACGGAAGTTTTCTTGTCTTTATGATAAAACATAACTAAAGTAATATGAAGCTTTTATCTGGCTGCTGTACAGTGCTGCCTTATTGCATTGCAGTTAGTTGAACAGTTTTGAAATCGTAGCTGATTCTTATCTACATCTACGTGATTACTCTGCTATTCAGAATAAAGTGCCTGGCAGAGGGTTCAATGAACCACCTTTATGCTATCTCTCTACCGTTCCACTCTCGAACGGCGCGCGGGAAAAACGAGCACTTAAATTCTTCTGTGCGAGCCCTGATTTCTCTTATTTTATCGTGATGTTCATTTCTCCCTATGTAGGTGGGTACCAACAAAATGTTTTCGCAATCGGAGGAGATAACTGGTGATTGAAATTTCATGAGAAGATCCCGTCGCAACGAAAAAGTCTTGGTTTTAATGATTGCCACTCCAATTCACGCATCATGTTTGTGGCACTATCTCCCAAATTTCGCAATAGTACGAAACGAACTGCCCTTCTTTGAACTTTTTCTATGACATCCGTCAGTCCCACCTTATGCGGATCTCACACCGTACAGCAATACTCCAGAATAGGGCGGACAAGCGTGGTGCAAGCAGTCTCTTTAGTAGACCCGTTGCACCTCCTAAGTGTTCTGCCAATGAATCGCAGTCTTTGGTTTGCCCTTCCCACAACATTATCTATGTGATCGTTCCAATTTAGGTTATTTGTAACTGTAATCCTTTAGTATTTAGTTGAATTTACAGCCTTCAGATTTGTGACTTATCGCGTAATCGAAATTTAGCGGATTTCTTTTAGTACTCATGTGAATAACTTCACACTTTTCTTTGTTCAGGGTCAACTGCCACTTTTCGCACCATACAGATGTCTTATCTAAATCATTTTGCAATTAGTTTTGGTCATCTGATGACTTTGCAAGACGGCAAATGACAGCAGCATCAACAAAAAAATCTAATAGGGCTACTCAGATTGTCTCCTATGTCGTTAATATAGATCAGGAACAATATAGGGCCCATAACACTTCCTTGGGGAACGCTGGATATGACTTATTTTTTACTCGATGACTTTCCGTCTATTACTACGAACTGTGACCTTTTGACAGGAAATCACGAATCGAGTCGCACAACTGAGGCGATATTCCATAAGCGCTTGTGACGAACGGTGTGAAAGCCCTCTGGAAATCTAAAAATATGGAATCAATTTGACATCCCTTGTCGATAGCACTCATTACTTCGAGAGTATAAAGAGCTATTTGTGTTTTACAAGAACGATGTTTTCTGAATCCGTGCTGACTATGCCTCAATAAATCGTTTTCTTCGAGGTAATTCATAATGTTCGAACACAATATATGTACCAAAACCCTACTGCAAATCGACGTCAGTGATATAGTCTGTAATTCAGCGGATTACTCCTCTTTTCGTTTTTTGGTATTGGTGTGACTTGAGCAATTTTCCAGTCTTTAGGTACGGAACTTACTGTGAGCGAGCGGTTGTATATAATTGCTAAATATGGAGCTTTTGTATCAGCATACTGTTAATGTTCAGTTTCGTTACGTGCTTAGAAGAGGGATACGGTTCTCATTTAAATTATGTTAAGCCCTAGCAGTAATTAAAATGCTTGTGATGAAGTTCATTACAGTGTTCTTTGAAGTTACGCTGTGAAAGACCATAGTTAATTCACTAATTGCTAAATCGATCGAGACACCGTGAGAAGAGTACCGTTGTTTCAGCCTTGTGTCACCTTGCTTTGTTTATCGTTCAGCCGTGAACGAAGTCACGCGCTGGTGATATACCTAGCGGCAGGCAACTTAACGGGAGCGCTTAACTGCTGAACTCAGCGCCGGTTTGCCGGGACGAGATAGGCTGTCCATTGTTCTTGTTCCAACACTTACGTCCCGTTCACGTACACAGCGAGCGTGGTGCCGCACTGGGGAAGCACTGGACTCCTAATTGGAAGACGACGATTGAAATCCCCGTCCCGCCGTGCAGATACAGCTTTCCCATGGTTTCCTTAAATCGCTGAAGGTAAATGCCGCGGTGGTTTCTTTGAAAGGAAACGGGCGGTATCCTTCCCAGTCCCAGCTCGTGCTCGGTCTTTAACCCTCTGCGTCCCAAAAAATGTAAAAAGAAATTAATTGTAAATTATTTCAAAAAATTGACCTCTGTAATCATAGAAAGCAACGAATATAAGAACAACTCGGCAAAAATAAAAAATCAGTTATTGTAAGGAGAAGGTTTCACTTTGGAAGCACTGTGGGCTACTGTTTTCAACCACTCATCATTTCATGACAAATATTCGAATGCTATTTGGCATTTTTACTAGACACAATCCCAAATCTCGAAATGTGCATTAACTCATAATGCGTAAAACTAATTAGTCCTCAATAACAAGCAAAAATGAGCCTAAAGCCGGCCGAAGTGGCCGTGCGGTTAAAGGCGCTGCAGTCTGGAACCGCCAGACCGCTACGGTCGCAGGTTCGAATCCTGCCTCGGGCGTGGATGTTTGTGATGTCCTTAGGTTAGTTAGGTTTAACTAGTTCTAAGTTCTAGGGGACTAATGACCTCAGCAGTTGAGTCCCATAGTGCTCAGAGCCATTTGAACCGTTTTTTTTAGCCTAAAATTTAGTACATTGATATCATTAGTACGCAAGCTTCAGTGGCTTAATTTCGAAATCACATAAAAGCATTAGTACAAACTCAAATTTACTTTGTAATACCGTTAAATAAACACACTTTCGCTGTCAGTGAACTCCTCAATATGACCATTATAAAACAAACCACATGTCACCATCACCTACAATCAAGTAGTACAATCTCTGCACCGACTGCTGCTTTGATCACTGTATGTGGCTCTTACAGTCTACTACATTCGTAGAAGTACCTCAGTGTACCACTAGAAGTCAGTTGCACCGGTGGTTCCGTGCGGAAGGCACTGGTACTTAAAAAAAAAAAAAAAAAAAAGATAAAATGGTGGTTTGAGACAAAAATCACTGGTACTCAAAAGTTTAATGACCGTGTCGTTGAAACAGGTACGGTTTACGACCCAAGCGACACAAGGGATCGCGTGGGGCGTTAAGTTGGTTCACAATCTGTATACGGAGTGTACGATAATTAGTAGCAGAATGTGACACAGGTGAGAGTATACGATAATACAAGAAAAAATTTTCCAGTAAACATGGAGCCGCAAACGAACCTTTACGAAATGACTTAAACTTTTTAATTAAGTATCCATGTAATTGGGCTCAAAGTTCGTGAAAGGCCTAAGGCCTAACTTAACAAGAAATCATCGCGTCACATTTTACAATTTTGTTGTACAACATTACGTTAAAAGAGCTGTTCCGTGTGTCGTCCTCACATGTGGAGGTACTTATACAGCACTCGTTTGTGCAGTGAGTTATAAATTCTTTCAGACACCCCTCGATCATCTTGTGAGTATTGGGAAGACTGCTCCTGTTCTACGATCGAATCAAAGGGAGTTGCTGTAGGCTTCACTTTTGAGACGACCAGAGGTTTGAGTTCAGGCGAGTTTGGAGGCCAAGTTGCAAACTGTGCTTGACCTATCCATCGTGGACCACATTGGTGCGTTAGATGGCGTCTTAAATGAACAGCGAAATACAGCTGTGCTCCCATCGTGCGTGTACCACATTCTCGAACGTTGCGCAAGGTAAGACAAGCCTCGGATGGCATCTGAGCACAATTAGATAGAGACTTAATCGAAAAGTTTACATTTGAAAAGCAGTTATACGTACTAACTAGGAAAACATTTCATACGGAAGTCAGTGACTGCTCGTAACCATACATTCGTAATTAACCTCAGTGGAAAATTTTTACTTCGGTTGTCGTGTACTTTCACACGTGTTCAATGTTACTTGCGACCCACACTGTACTTATAATAACAAAAATTTTGTTATAATGTATAGAGATAAATAATACTTGATGAATACAAAATCAAACTTCTAGCAGTCCAAGAAAAAAGATTCACAACAGATGACGTCTCAGCTATACTGAAAGAACGACCAGCTATCAAGGTTAAGAAAATAGAGAAAACAAAGAATGCAGTGTTAATCCTTGGAACGGCCTTCTTCATTTCTAATTCTAAAACTGAATCTATAGTAGAGTTCAGATCTCCATCTCCTAGACTGTCTGTAGTAACTCTTGCAAGTGGAAACAAATTATACACCATATTCAATGCCCATGCGCCAATCAATGAAGACAATAGAAAAAACCCAGAGAAGGTAGATGAATTTTGGTCACAACTCGAAGAAGAACTGTTCAGAATCCCAGACAAGCATGTCAAGATCCTCATGGGGGACTTCAGTGCACAGACTGGAAAAGAAGGAAAACACCGGAACATTGTGGGCAAATATGTAGCTCACAAAAGGACAAACAGAAATGATGAAACATTGATTGATATTTGTGAATCATTTGGAATGAAAATTATGGCCACCCAGTTTAAGAGGGCTCCAAAGCAGATGAAAACATGGCGATCACCCAATCCCATGTTAGGAGAATGTCAGATTGACCACGTAGCGACCACCAGCCCGAAGGAAATAATGAACGTCAAAGTGCTGAAAGGTGCGAATTTTGATTCCAACCATTATATGACAAGGATCAAAGCGAAACCAATCCCTGGCAATCGGAGAAGGAAAACCCTCAGAATACAGACGTACAGAATTGAATAACTGAAAGTTAGTGAAGAAATAGTTGTGAAGTATCAGCATGGACTTGAGACGTTAAACTCCAACGAGTGGGACAAAATGGCTCAGAAGATTCAGGAAGCAGCGAAACAAACAATTTTACTTGCTAAGAAAAGGAAACATCCATGGTGGGATGATGAATGTGAAGATGCCTTACGGAAACGTTCTGAAGCTTGGAACAAGCGGAATTCTACCAAACAGAACTTCGAAGAATTTAAAACCCAAAGGAGGACGACAGCAAACGTATTTAGGAACACCAAACGAAGGTTTGAAAGAGATCAATTAAAGGAGCTAGAAGAGAATTTCCAGAAGAACAACACCAGAAGCTTCTATCAGACATTTAAATCCAAACTTAGAGGTTACTCATCACGCAACATCTGTTTCAAAAATGATCAGGACAAATTGATTATGAACAACAAACAGAATTGCAAACACTGGCTAGATACTTCAAAGAGTTATCCAACTGTGACCCACCACCAGAAAAATTAACCTTCCAGAAACCACAAAACAAACTTCCTGATTCTACCCCACCAGATATATAGGAAATACGAGAGATCATCAGGGGCTTGAAAAACAACAAAGTGTCTGGCAAAGATTCAATTGTTGCAGAAATTTTGAAGTACGCAGGAGACAGTTTCCTGGAACGACTTGAAAGTCTCTTTCAAAAAATCTGGCTCACGGGAGAGAACCTAGAAGAATGGAGAGATGCTGTCATCCACCCATTGCACGAGAAAGGAGACAAATCCATTGTCAATAATTACAGAGGAATATCATTTCTACCAGTAGCATACAAGATCCTTGCCAGTGCTCTCAAACATAGAATAGAACAACACGTAGATCAACAACTAGGTGAATATCAAACCGGCTTTAGGACAGGAAGATCGTGTGCAAGGCAGATCTTTACCATCAAAACCTTAATCAAAACAAAGACACTAGCAGCTGATAAGAAAGTGATCATGACATTTGTGGACTTTAAAAAGGCGTACGACTCCGTAGATAGACACATTAATAGAAGTGCTGAAAGAATTTGCAATAGATGATAAGACAACGAGACTTATTCAGCAATCACTAACAAACACCCAATCACAAATTAAATTTTTGGGAGAGCTGTCAGAGCCCTTTGAAATCAAACCAGGTTTGAGACAAGGAGACAGTCTCTCTGGGATCTTGTTCAACTGCGTTTTAGAAAAAAACTATCAGGTTCTGGCGAAAAGAAATGGGTCAGTTCAACTTTCCAAATGGAATCAGGCTAGGCCGCAAAACGTCTGGGCTTACATTTGACTGCCTCGCCTGTGCAGGTGATATAGTGTTTTTTGCAGAGAATCTTCGAATTGCAACTAAACGGATTGAAGTCCTTAAGGAAACAGCAGTGAAAGCAGGATTGCAAATATCTTTTGAGAAGACACAATATAAGAAAAATGCCAAATGGCTCTGAGCACTATGGAACTTAACATCTGAGGTCATCATTCCCCTAGGACATAGAACTACTAAAACTAACTAACCTAAGAACATCACACATATCCATTCCCGAGGGCCGGACGAAGTGGCCGAGCGGTTCTAGGCGCTACAGTCGGGAACCGCGAGACCGCTACGGTCGCAGGTTCGAATCCTGCCTCGGGCATGGATGTTTGTGATGTGGCCACATCAGTTAAGTCCCATAGTGCTCAGAGCCATTCCCGAGGCAGGATTCGAACCTGCGACCGTAGCGGTCGCGCAGTTCCAGACTAAAGCGCCTAGAACCGCTCGTCTGGAACAATATATGAACATAAATGCCACTGTTCCAGTCTGGACAATGAGGACCAAGTTTGGTGACATCAAAATAGTTCAGAAGTTCAAGTACCTAGGGGAGACTTTGACTCCAAACAACAATGAAAAGGCAGAAATTGAAAAACGAGCAATAAAAATGGAAATAGCACTCAGATTGTGTCAGAACACGTCCAAATCTAAATGACTCTCATACTAGGCCAAATTCCAGTACTACAACACAGTCGTGAAACCTGAATGTTTATATGCATCTGAGACAATAGCCAGGAAGGGACTTTCAGACTTAGAAAAGAAAGAAAAGAAATTCCTTAGAAACATTCTTGGGCCCAGAAAGATATCTAATGAATTTACGTTCCGTCTAAGATCATATCAAGAACTTTATCAACGATTTGAAAATATTACCTCCACAATGAAGAAAAGAAGTCTGTCTTTCTATGGACATATTAAAAGAATGGAATCAGAGAGGCTCGCTAGCAAGATTCTTCTCTTCCAGGAGAACAAGAAGACACAAGTTCCATTGGTGAAAGAAGTGCACTGGGATCTAGAAAAATGCGGGATAACGGCAGAAGAAATTGTGAACAGGTAGATCTTTAGGAAAAAGGTTGCAGAGGTGAAGGATTTCTTCTAGGCGGAAAACGAGGAAGAACAGAGTATTCTCGGCAGAAGAACGTGCACTAGTGAGCCAACGGATGAAGGAGTACTAGCGAAAGAGGAAGGAAGAGAACTTTAGAAAATGAGGGAAGTTCCGTAAAAGTAGCCCATAGACGGCTGTAACGAAAGTAAATAAATAAATAGATAAATAATAAATATCATTTGGCTAAAGCTTGGTGCAAACATTTTCATTTGATGACATTGCAATAATGACTGTATCAGGTTTAATTGGTGCTATCACCAGTAATCGAAATCAGTTCCACCATGTGAAGGCTACCATTCACCTACAAAGAACAATTATTATACCCAAGATAAGGGTACAATACTTCTTTCATCATCATCATCATCTTCTTCTTCTTCTTCTTCTGTTTCTTCTTGTTTTTCTTCTCCTGCTACTACTACTTCTGAAACCACTACTACTACACTCCTGGAAATGGAAAAAAGAACACATTGACACCGGTGTGTGAGACCCACCATACTTGCTCCGGACACTGCGAGAGGGCTGTACAAGCAATGATCACACGCACGGCACAGCGGACACACCAGGAACCGCGGTGTTGGCCGTCGAATGGCGCTAGCTGCGCAGCATTTGTGCACCGCCGCCGTCAGTGTCAGCCAGTTTGCCGTGGCATACGGAGCTCCATCGCAGTCTTTAACACTGGTAGCATGCCGCGACAGCGTCGACGTGAACCGTATGTGCAGTTGACGGACTTTGAGCGAGGGCGTATAGTGGGCATGCGGGAGGCCGGGTGGACGTACCACCGAATTGCTCAACACGTGGGGCGTGAGGTCTCCACAGTACATCGATGTTGTCGCCAGTGGTCGGCGGAAGGTGAACGTGCCCGTCGACCTGGGACCGGACCGCAGCGACGCACGGATGCACGCCAAGACCGTAGGATCCTACGCAGTGCCGTAGGGGACCGCACCGCCACTTCCCAGCAAATTAGGGACACTGTTGCTCCTGGGGTATCGGCGAGGACCATTCGCAACCGTCTCCATGAAGCTGGGCTACGGTCCCGCACACCGTTAGGCCGTCTTCCGCTCACGCCCCAACATCGTGCAGCCCGCCTCCAGTGGTGTCGCGACAGGCGTGAATGGAGGGACGAATGGAGACGTGTCGTCTTCAGCGATGAGAGTCGCTTCTGCCTTGGTGCCAATGATGGTCGTATGC
Source organism: Schistocerca americana (assembly GCF_021461395.2). NCBI lineage: Eukaryota > Metazoa > Arthropoda > Insecta > Orthoptera > Acrididae > Schistocerca > Schistocerca americana. The sequence goes on from NC_060130.1 coordinate 539,313,379, forward strand.
GTGTTTGGCGCCGTGCAGGTGAGCGCCACAATCAGGACTGCATACGACCGAGTCACACAGGGCCAACACCCGGCATCATGGTGTGGGGAGCGATCTCCTACACTGGCCGTACACCACTGGTGATCGTCGAGGGGACACTGAATAGTGCACGGTACATCCAAACCGTCATCGAACCCATCGTTCTACCATTCCTAGACCGGCAAGGGAACTTGCTGTTCCAACAGGACAATGCACGTCCGCATGTATCCCGTGCCACCCAACGTGCTCTAGAAGGTGTAAGTCAACTACCCTGGCCAGCAAGATCTCCGGATCTGTCCCCCATTGAGCATGTTTAGGACTGGATGAAGCGTCGTCTCACGCGGTCTGCACGTCCAGCACGAACGCTGGTCCAACTGAGGCGCCAGGTGGAAATGGCATGGCAAGCCGTTCCACAGGACTACATCCAGCATCTCTACGATCGTCTCCATGGGAGAATAGCAGCCTGCATTGCTGCGAAAGGTGGATATACACTGTACTAGTGTCGACATTGTGCATGCTCTGTTGCCTGTGTCTATGTGCCTGTGGTTCTGTCAGTGTGATCATGTGATGTATCTGACCCCAGGAATGTGTCAATAAAGTTTCCCCTTCCTGGGACAATGAATTCACGGTGTTCTTATTTCAATTTCCAGGAGTGTACTTCTCATTTTCCCGTTTCCATATGGGGTCGGCATTGTAAACTGACGGAAAAAAATTCGCAACACTAAAAAGTAATTAAGGTAGAGTAATAAAATACATTTGTCTAGGTAACATCTTTAAGTGGTACGTTGCAAGATTACAGGTTAATGTAAGTGCAAGATAATCCACAGCAAATGTGAAATGGTGGTGGATTAATACACGGTGTAACTGGCAGAATGTTGAATGCTAGACGCAAAATTACGTGCATTGTGTTGTGCAGGTGCCGGATGTCAGTTTGTGGGATGGAGTTCCATGCCTGTTGCACTTAGTCGATACAGGGACGGTTAATGCTGGCTGTGGGTGACGCTAGAGTTGATGTGTCATATGTGCTCGACTGGAGACAGATCTGGCGATCTAGCAGGCTAAGACAACATGTCGACACTCTGTAGAGCATGTTGGGTTACAACAGCGGTGAGTGGGCGAGTGTTATCCTGTTGGAAAACATGCTCTAGAATGCTGTTCATGGATGGCAGCACAACAGGTCGAATCACCAGATTGACGTACAAATTTACAGTCAGTGTGCGTAGGATAACCACGAGAGTGCTCCTGCTGTCATACGAAATCACATCCAAGACCATAACTTCAGATGTTGGTCCAGGGTATCTAGCACGCAGACTGGCTGGTTGCAGGCCCTAAACTGGCCTACTTGTAACCAACACATTGCCATAACTGGCATCGAGACAGAATCAGCTTTCATCAGAAAAGACAACACACCTCCATCCTGCACTGCCCACCACTGAGATCGGAAATGGTGGTAGTTTGGGGTCAGTGGAATTATCATTACAGGGCGTCTGGCTCACAACTGTCCTTGAAGTAATCGATTTGTAAAAGTTGTATGTGACACTGTGGTGCCAACTGCTGCTCAGATCGCCGCTGCAGGTGCAGTTACGATGCGCCCATACGACGAACATGATGGTCTCCCGTCTCGGTAGTGCCTTATGCCGTCCGGAACCCGGTCTCCGGACTTCTTGCTACCTTATATTCTAGTGACCACCGCCGTCAGCAATCATGTACAGTGGCTACGTTCCTTCCAAGCCTTTCTGCAGTAACGCAAAAGGAACATCCAGCTTCTCGTAGCCCTAGTACACGACCTCGTGCAAACTCAGTGATGTGTTGATAATATCCTCTTTGTCGCCTGAAAAGCATTTTTGACTAACATTAATTCGCCACGTCCATTCTCAAAGGTAACTAACGCTAACGACAGTTACAGCGTGTATATAAAGCAAACCTCATCTGTATCCACATAGTGGCGCTCTAGAGCCACCCTAATGTGACTGGCGCTAAATTTAAATTCTTATTATCTCTCAGACGTAGAAATACGCCTGCCAAATTTCGTTTATGTCGCACAACTCATTATTGGTGTTAAGATTTTTTTTTCGTCAGTGTAATACAGTTTTTGCCAGTATTAATGACCGTCAGTGGCCGCATGACCTTCCTGACGCCAAAATCAGTAAAACACTACTGAATGGATATTATTAACGTCGAGGAATTTTGAATAATAGATTGCAACCCCTTTGGGAAACAAAACAATGAACACTTCGTCAATACTCACTGAAGAGGAATTTCCCGTTTACAGGCCGTAGTCAGCTTTGGTGCCTCCCTCCTCTACGTCCCCACAGTATAGCCGACAATGCTATCCAAACGTTGTGGCAGCAACACTTCATTCCAGACCGGAGTGTTCAGTTGGTCTCCGAGAGTGCTATTGTTCCATGCCCTGGTACACTGTTGTGTGCCCGATTGTCCAGCGCTTTTGTGAAGCTCCTCTCTATTTGTACTGTCTTCGTAGCGACGAAAGAACTAACGAAAATGTGTATGATATAAAAGAAAGTACTGGCGCATATTGTTGAAAAATAAAAGCACGAGAAAGGAAGAAAAATGACATATAGACTACGGGTATGGTTTTCTTTTCTTTTTTGCGTAGCCATATGGATGGCAACGGGAGGAAAGGCAGTGGCATAAATTTTATGGTAGTGAGACTGTGGGTTTCATTACAGACCTTCCCGCAGTGTCCCACGGAGAGATGATATGAGTCGCTACTGGTTGTGACCCCCCTCGGAGTTATTCGAAAAGATTAAGCCATGCTCTCACAGCGTGTTTCATCCTCTCATTCCCGTTCATTCCACATTCATACCTAATTATGTAACGCAAAACTACACTACATAAGAACTTGTCAGTTATTCACACAACACAGATGTAAGCTTGACGCTTCACAACTAGTCGGAAGAGAGAATGGGAATCACTCTCCACTAGGGTCTTGGACGGGGAAAAATGTGGGATTACCATGTTCTCCCAGACACACAAGTTGTTAACTTTGAAAACTACGGGAATAAACGGGGACACATTGTCTTGCAGCAGGCCCCTCTATAACTGACCTATTAGGGCTGATGACAGACGTTATGTTTCGTATATTGGGCGGCGTAATCTCTATGGACAATGGCTTGAGCTACCAGAGATACTCGTGTGGTTTTGGAAGGTATTGGTGCTCAAAAGACTGTGTCGCCCAGAAATGAAATGGCAAGTGATCTGCCTGTCCACGAATGCAATTCAGCTTGCAGACTGGCACGAGCTCCGTTATTCACACACGGTTCAAGATAACAGTTGGCCATGGGGGCGGTTCGAAACAATCAAAATGATAAGCGCAATGTCTGTACAAGTTTGGAGATCGGACGGACAAAGATCTGATTTCCACAGCGTGATAACTCTCTCTCTAATTCAATGTGTCATCAGTGTGCATCATCTTTACGAGGAGAATCAACTGTTGCAAGTAGTGTATTGTTTCAGCCTAACCAAAGTTAAGTAGCGCTGATCAGTTTATACTTTCAAATATAATTACTATATATCTAAAACTGACGCCGGCCGCGGTGGTCTAGCGGTTCTAGGCGCTCAGTCCGGAACCGCGCGACTGCTACGGTCGCAGGTTCGAATCCTGCCTCGGGCATGGATGTTTGTGATGTCCTTAGGTTAGTTAGGTTTAAGTAGTTCTAGGGGACTGAAGACCTTAGAAGTTAAGTCCCATAGTGCTCAGAGCCATTTAAAACTGACGTAGAGAGGGTGCTCAGAGCTTTTTGACAGACTTATGCAGCGCGATCAGCGTACATATCTGTAAAAGAATGGGGAGTCTACCTGCGTATCTATATTATATAAAGTAATGTACGTGACATATAGCATTTTTATTCAGCCATACGTAAAGGTTTCCTGTCGGCCTATTCACGAATGAAGCTTGTGAAGAGTATTGGTCGTACTGCTCTGTGCGAGCTGTTGTTAGGTCATTGTAAAGTCACGTGTGATGAATATCCCTTTGCAGCCGTAAAGACAGTTCTTGAAGTTTTCTAATTAGCGGACGTCCATTAATTACGTAAGCTCAAAGTGGATTGGGGGGGGGGGGGGGGGGGGGTAGGGAGGGTCCGGTAAAATCTCACCATATCTCATTTAAGAGGAGGGGGAAATGAAAATCTCATGTCAACGTTTTGATCCAGAGAATATACATTATCATAACGGATAACATTTGGTTTTATAAAACTACTCGGGAGCATAGACTATATTAAAGTGCCCACCAATCATTACGGTCTCTTTAAACAGAATACTTTTCACGTGTGCATGCTCGGGCTTGTCCTATCTGAAACAAATGCCGCACAAGTGTCAGATTTCATTTCGGCAATTCCCGGAAGCGCCGGTCAAAATCACTGCGTGTCTGTCAGTGACATACTCGTGATATTCCGCAATGCATATAAAGCCGATTTTACTGCGCTCAAAATGAATTTGTATCAAAACTTTTATAATGGGTATGTTAATCAGTATGCCGACAAATCGAAATAAACGTGCCATGGAACCTTTTTGTCCGTCTATCTGTCTGGCCGTCCGAAAACTACTCAGGACTGGCATGTTTAAAATAAAGGATTTTGAATTATGTGTTAAAAACGCTGTTCAATAAACTTGTTACATCTAGGTACCACATTTTTATGTGAAATTAAAGGTGAAAATGATCACTACGTTTAAGATGCGGTGTGACGAGTATAATTAAATTATTTGTCTTGAAAGCTGCCAAATGGCGGAGAATATTCAGAGAAGATCTATCCTTCTTGTTTCGTTTCACTCTACTTTGAAGTACGTTAAATCAGTCAATTTTTAAAGTTCCGTGTCTTTGTATTAGCCCAGTACTGTTTCTTTTTTTCCCTTCTTCTTCAGAGATCTGGACTGTTCGTTTGGTTTTCATTTTGACTTGTAATCTCTCTTTCTTGTCTTTGTTTCTTTTCATTATGAGTACATTTTATGTGGTCTGGAGTTCTCTTCAGTCTTTCTCCGTTTCCTTAAGCCAGTTTGGTTGGGCTCTGTTGTTGCAGAAGTAATCAAAAAACATTTTAATCTATTTGGATTCATTCTGAGGATGTGTCCAAAAAAATCAATTCCTCTTTCCCTTATTGTGTCTGAGAGTTTTTCAGTTGTTTGGTGAAGAGCTACATTTTTTATGTGAGTTAGTTTGTTGTCGTGAAATGTAGAACCAAGGATTTTTCTTAATATCTTCCCTTCTTTGATCTCCAGTCTTTCAACTAGGTCATGGTTGGTGATGGACAAGGTTTCAGCTGCATAGAGGGCTTCCAGTTTGATTTTGTATTGTAATGTTTTATTTTTGTATTCCATGAGGGGGACTTTTTGTTATATGTGTTTTTGGTCAGTTGGAGGGCCAGGTCAGCTTTATTTCTTCTAGATTGCATTGCTTTTTTTCTCTAGGACATTCCAGCTGATCAATTCTCCAAGATATTTGTATTCTTTGAGGATCTCTATTTTTTGTTCTCCCACATTAATATGGTTTGGTGTTTTTCGTGTTTGTCATTATCTTGATCTTTTCAGGGGAGAGTTTGAGACCTATTTTTTCAGCTTACTTTTGTAGTTTGAGGGTCTGCTCCTTGGCTTCCTCCCAGGTCTCGGCTAGTAGGCCCATATCATCTAAAAAGGCCAGACAGTTGACTTTGATACCTTTTTTCGTGTTACCGACGGATTCCATTACGGATCTTCGTCTTCCACTCTCTGACTGCTTTTTCTAGGGCGCAGTTAAACGGCAGTGGGGAGAGCATCTCCTTGCCGTACACTAGTTTTTATCTCGAAAGGGTCGGAGCGTTCTCCCATGAATTTGACTTTAGAGTATGTGTTCGTAAGGGTTTCTTCGGTTTGGTTTGTGGTTTTCTTGTCGAGGTTTAATTCTTTTAGTATAGAGATGACGGATTCCAGTCTATTCAGTCGTATGCTTTCTGAAAGTCAGTGGAAGTGATAAAATACGATTTTGCTCTTGATTTTTAATAGGCCATGAGGTTTTTGAGGTTTAGGATTTGTTCTGGGGAGGATGTTCCGTTCCTGAAACCCGCTTGGTATTCTCCAAGTTTATGGTGTAACTGGGATTCTGTGCCAGTTAGTAGGACTTCAGAGAATATTTTGTACGTTACGTCTAGGAGAGAAATCCATCTGTAGTTGTTGAGGCCAGTTTTAGACCCTGCCTTATGGAGTGGGTGGATAAGAGCCGTCTTCCAAATACCTGGCATTCTTTCATTAATCGAGATTTATTCAAAGAAGTTTTGGAGAGGGTCTATGGCATTTTTGTTGTCGTTTTTCCAAAGTTCAGCTGTGGTTTGGTTTCCTCCCAAGGCTGTATGGTTTCTCGGATTTGATATGACTGTAGTTCCTCCGTAGAGGGTGGATCAGAGTTTGTGTTGGTTATTTTTGAGGACTTAAAGTCAATTTTTTCTGTGGGTTCTTCACAGTTGGGAGGGGCTCTGCAACATTCTGTCAATATTTTTCAAGTTTCCCTGTTGTTGTGGGCAATATTTCCATTTTTGTCTTGGAGCTGTAGGATCGTCGGGCTGTATCTGGTTACTTTCTGCTTAAATAAAAGTTCCTTGTGTTGTTTTTGATAAAGTCTTCTTTGATCTGAAAGAAGTGTTGGTCATCTTTCGCTTTTTTTGTTATTTTGATATTTTTGCTCACTAATTTTCGTTTTTTTAAGAAGTTTTATCTGTTACGTTCATTTTTCCGTGATCACCACTGTTGCCATGATTTTCTTCTTAGTTCAAGAAGTCTATCACATTCTTGTATCCGCCAGGCATGTGTTTTGGCTTTCGTTATGGGAGCTAATTGTTCGGCTTTACTTATTAGGCTTTCTTTTATTTAATCCCAGTTTTGGTTTTGCATATCTTCGACTGCAAGGAGTTTATTATCTTTTCTGTATCGTATTTCCTTTTTTTCGGGTGTTGGTTCCTTTTTTCCTTTTGGGGATGATCTTGAGTTTGGTTGGCTCCTTTGAGGGCTTTGACATTTTGTATTTCGTTATGGAACTTCAGTTTGATGGCCACATGATCGAGTTGGAATTCATCTACGTTTAGATTTGGTGCGACCCATGTTTTCTGTTTTCGAGGTAGCTTTTTAAAGGCTGTGGATTTCAGGATGATGATGTGTCGTGGCATAATCCTGTCTGATGCCATTTTGGTTAGTTCTGTTACTTGCGGGTAGTTTCCAACTATTATTTTGTGATTCTTCTCATTTCTTGTGTGGGCACTGAAGTCCTCCGTAAGTAGAACTTGTGTTTTTCTGGAATTCTTTTAACTAAATTATCGAGTTAGTCCCAAAAACGTTCCACCTTTTCTAACCCCTTGTAAAGTCTTCATTTATGGGGAGATGTGCATTCGCGATGGTGAACAGTTTGTTAGCAGATTGTGATTCAAAGTTGATCCATTATTATAACGGGTAACATTTTGTTTTACCTAATAGGTGTCACCTACTAGATATTTTTAGTGGTAGCAAAAAAAAGTACATATTAAATTTCATTATTAATAAATAATAGGGTAAACCTCACGTGAGGGGGAAAGGGGGGTCCCACCACATCTCACCAGATCTCGACAAGGTGGGAGGAGGTCCAAATTTTCAAAATAAAACCTCACGTAGTTAATGGATGTCCCCTTAGCTTTATTCGACATTTAATCCTTCGCTTTTGCTATTGTGAATAACTGTAACTGGTTTATATTAATGTTCGACTTCATATATGCATGAAGTTACACGTGTGCATACAGTCTGTATTAAGAGCATTTGTCGCTCGTATTGTTTTCATCAAGTAAAGCTTGTGGCGGCATCTCCATGGAAGTTTCACGGTCATTTTCTAAGGTAACATCCACCAGTGAAATAAGGATACACGATTTGCAGCCATGCGCTATACAGTGGATTTAGCTAGTTGATAATTATATAGACAGTCTGATCAAAAGTGTGCTGTCCCTTTTTGTGGACATTAATATGTGGTGTGTCAGCCCTTCGCCTTTATTACGGCTTGAACTCTGCTGTAGATACTTTCAATGGCGTGTCTGAGTGTCTGTGGTGGAATGACTGTCAGTCTTCTTCGAGAGCCGAAACCAGAGAAGGTACTGATGTTGGATGATAGGGTCTAGAGTCACGTCGACTTTCTAACTCATCTCAAAAATGTTCCATTGGGTTCAGTTCGGGACACTGGGCAGGTCATTACATTACAGCAAGGTTTTTGTCCACGCACAGTTGAGTCACAGATGTTGCTTTATGACAGGCCGATTGTAATACTGATACAATCATCGTCTCCGGACTCTTTCCTCTACTGTTCGTAGTACACAAAGGTGTACAATGTCTTCATATATTTGCGCATTTAGCGTTTTACTTTCGAAAAACACCCCCATACCGTAACGGCACCACCTCCTCCCTACTTCACTGTTGGCTGTTGGCGCTGCAAATGGTAGGTAACGTTCTCGGCGCATTCGCCGAACCAAAACTCCCTCATCGGATAGCCACAGTAAATAGCGCGATTCATGACTCAATATCACTCGTTTCCAGTCATCCACTGTCCGGTGTCGCTCTGCACACCGTCTCAAACGTCGCTTAGCATTGACAACAGAAATGTTTGGCTTATCAGGAGCCGCTCGGCCATAGTGCCTCATTCTCCTTAACTCCCTACTCACCGTCACTGTACTAGCTGGAATCCTGGTAGCACTTTGAAATTTAAGAGTTAATTTTTCCGCTTATTTCATGCAATTTACGAACACCTTCCACAATGCTAGACGGTCCGCATTCGTCAGTCCATGAGGTCTGCATTGCCTTGTTTCGTTGTGGTTGTTCCTTTGCGTTTCCATTTCACAGTCACATCACCAACAATCGACTTGAGCAGCTTTAGAAGGGCTGAAATTTCCCTGAAGAATTTGTCACTAGTCCACGTTCGAAGTCACTGAGCTGTCCTGACCCACCCTTTCGTGCTTCTCCGCTGACAACACAATACTTCCCGCCTCCTTTTAATCTGGTAGGTTCGTCTGTCGTGACATGCGGTAGTCAGTTTCGAATTACATAGGCGTGTCCGGATACTTTTGATTAGATACTGAAGGTTTGGTTAACGTCCATATGCCAGTGAGCTGTTAAAAGTTCCGTAGGAATATTTTAACTTTTTCCATATTGTTTGTGAATCATACGATGGTGGGGGGAAGAATAACAATGTCGGGAAATAATTTTAATGAGTGTGGTCGTTATTTCGGTCATCAGCCTTAGAGTAGGTTTCATGCAGTTCTTCAGACCTACCGCTTGCCAGCTGTCCTCTTCATTTCACCATAGTTGCCTCATCATACAACAGCAACGCCTTACCTTGTGCAGGTGAGCCACCGAAGATCAGTACCCATTTTGTTATTACCTGAACGTTTCAAGATGTGGGTAATATTCTTCACTCTTGTATCACCAGAGATGTAGAAGCAAGTGTGACTTATTTTATTTTTTTAATGGAACGATCGAATTTTTAACGGCATCCGAAAAATCATGAAAAATCATGTACAGTGATAGTATTGGCGTTACTGTTGGACTTGAAATTTTCGCCAAGTAGGGCCCTAATTCCAAGCTCACAAGGAGTACCATCAAATCCGTTAATCACAGAATTTGGTGAATCGTAGTTACGTTGTAGAGGGACCTGTCCTGAGTATTTGGCTAGCGGCTATTCATGCAACAGCCCCTAGTTTCCCAGAAAATCGAGCTTGAAGTTTTATGCGTACCTCCTGTATCCGTAACGTTAATCATATATCGACCAAGCAAACGTAGCTCAGCGGCTAATGTTCACGGCTTCCTCTCTGGCTGTGTGAGTTCCCATCCTTCCCCTGTGCTTTTTTTTCTTTTCCTGTTCAGTTTCATAGTACAGAATACCATTAACTAGTACATACAACTGCGGGAGGATTCCAGACACAGTCGAAAGTAGTCATCCGTAATTTTGACCTGGATTATGCAATTAATACCAAGCTACCTTGCTGTCACTGTCAATTGACGTACGATACATCCCTCTCGGAACAAGGAGCGAAAACCGTCCCTGTGCAGAAGAAAGGTTTGAACAAACTTAGTCATCCCTTCAAAGCCCAGTATGCTGTAACTGCGCCAGGAAAGATACTCCCTACCTTTTCTTATATATGCCAGAACCATCCGAAAAATTTGGTCGGATTGTTAAAAAAGCAGTTGACGAGTTGTTTCATAAATTACAAAAATGTAATTGTAATCTGCACAAAATCAAGCAAGTTCACGAGTGCGTTGTACTAACAGCTTTTAAACTCCGTCATTCTTCCGTACGTGAGACAAGAAAAATTTCTTTACCTGTTACATACCTGAGGAGGGCAGACTAATCAGGTACGATACGATCAAATGTTCGTCGGAAAAAAAAAAAAAAATGTTCAAATGGCTCTGAGCACTATGGGACTTAACATCTGATGTCATCAGTCCCCTAGAACTTAGAACTACTTAAACCTAACTAACCTAAGGACATCACACACATCCATGCCCGAGGCAGGATTCGAACCTGCGACCGTAGCGGTCGCGCGGTTCCAGACTGAAGCGCCTAGAACCGCTCGTCCACAACGGCCGGCTCGTCGGTAAAAGAAAAGCGCGTATCTGCACCGTACAATTTTTTCCACCCAAATGTTCTCCACTGTGCCATTCGTGTGATGTTTAGTTTTACATACAGGTTAAAGTTTTCACGAAAAACATTCAAAACTGCTAAACACTAATAGAGAAATAGCTTCTAGGGAAGATTGCATAACAGAACATTCTTTAGCCCTTCATCGATTTTGTGCGCATGTTTCCACAAGAATGTTCAATTACACGTGATTCACGTCGAAGTTGATCGAAGAAACAACAATCTTCTTGAATTTAAACGAAGAGTGGTTACCGGTATCTCATGTGGAAAATCCGTGCCCGCAACGCTCTAGCTTTCATTGAAGGTGCGCTGTGCTCTACGAATATGTTTTTCGGTTGCTTCTGTGTCAAATACCATCCGGAATTCTGTTCAAGCACGGGAATCGATGTAAGTGTACTGTAATGATTCATTTATTAGTAAAATTACCATGGCGAAAATGACTATTTTTGAGTAATTTTGTATGACATAATATTTAATGATATTTTGTACGATAAAACTGAAAAAGAAAGAAAAGAAAAAGTATACGCTCAGGACTGAACCAGTACCGCCGGCGTGATAACTGCAAACCTTACTTACTGCGCTACGCTCGTTTGGGCTAAATATAATTAACATTAGTGGTGTAAGTGACGCGCATGAAACTTCAACTTCGATTTTCTCGGAAAATAGGGGCCGTCGCACGAAAAGCTGCTAGCCAGGTACTCAGGACAGACTCCTCCAAAACCCAAAACATACCTCCGACTCAGCAAAATCTGTGATGGTCCCGTTGTCAGTGCTTATATCTGTAGCAAGGCCATAGGTTGCTCTACTGAAAGAAGTGTATGTCCCCCTGTCCCCACTTCGTACAACAAAAATACAAGGTCAGCTACGATTTTTGTAAATGTGCTAAAATCCAGCGTATCACAAGGTGCTCAGGAAAATTTATTTCAGATCTTTCTCAATACTCATGTTTAAGAGAACATTTGAAAGGAATGGGACAGCGGCAGAGCCTGGAATCAGAACATCAGTTAGTGACGTTTACATCGCAACATGCAAGTCTGACTGCCTTACCAATCTAACTTACACTCGTTTTCGAATATTTATGTGAAGAGTTTCGACGGCAACATTAACATGCATTATATTACTGTACTCGTTTCTTCAACAGCTTTTCAATGCAGTTAAAATAGTATATCGTTCCATTTAATTATCGAGTTCCGTAGAAGTGCCATCCATGAGAAAATTATTCCACTTGCTGTGCAAGATATATGAGGCTGGCGGAATTACTTCAGACTGGAACAAGAATGTACTAATTCCATTTTCAAGGAAGGTGGGTGCTGACAGGTGTGAACACTACCGAACCATCAATTTTATAAGTCATGGTTGTGAAACATTAACATTAGTGTTTTGGAGAAATGTAGGAACATGTCAACAGTACTAACCGTATGACTTATGTTAGAAGATAGGATGATGACAGGTGAACGTATGATTATAGCATTTGCATATTTTAAGAAAGCTTTTGACAGAGTTGGCCTGAATACACTTTTTGTAATTCAATTAATAGCGTGGAAGGAAGGAGGAAGTTATCCAGACCTTGTACAGACTGCAATTAATAGGTGTTGAAGGACATGAAAGGGAATCAGTAATTGAGGAAGGAGTGAGACAGTGCTGAAGCCTCTCGCCGATGTTATTCGAACTTTACATTGATCAAGCAGAAAAGAAAACGAAGTAGAAGTTTGGAAAGAGGATTAAAGTGCAGCGAGAAGAAATAAAACCTTTGAGGTCTACCGGTGATATTGTACTTCTGTCACGTCTTGGAAGAGCAACTGAATGGAACGGACAGCGTCTTGAAAAGAGATTGTAAGATGAATATCAACAAAAGTAAATCAAGGATAACGGAATTCAGTGGGATTAAACCAGCAATGCTGAAGGAATTAGATTAGGTAATGAGACACTAAAAGAAGTAGATGAGTTTTGTTAGTTGGGTAGAAAAACAAGAGCCGCTGGTCGAAGTAAAAAGTGTATAAAATGTTGACTGACAATGGTAAGAAAAGTGTCTCTGCGGAAGAAAAATTCGTAAATATCGGATATAAATTAAGATAGCAGGAACTCTTTTTCTGAAGATATTTGTCTGGAGTGTAGCCTTTCACGGGCCTGAAACGTGGACGACAGACTGTACAGATACGAAGGGAACAGAAACTTTTGAAATGTCCTACAGAAAAAGGCTGAAGAATAAATAGATGGGTAGATCGAATAAGTAATGAGGAGGTACTGAATCGAATTGGGGAAACAAGGAACTTCAGACTCAACCTGAGTAAAAGAAGGAATCTGAGACACATTTTGAAGAAATTGTCGGTTTGGTTGTAGAGGAAAGAGTCTTGGGGGGGGGGGGGGGGGGTAAAAGTTGTAGAGCGAGATCGAGGCTGAGCTGTAGTAAGCATGTTCAAATGGAATATAGAATGATTCAGCTGCCCCTACCGACGTCGTTTTATGCAACCCACAATGCAATATCTGGCCTTCAAAACAACACGGGAGATTATCATATTCTGTCGCTGGCTACGGGCCAACTATTATTCCTACAGAAAAAAGAACAGGATTTTTTGCTGGAAATTTAATGAAGTTAAATTTTGTACTGGGATACGTTTTCACAAGAGGTCGCTGTTTTCGAGTAATTCAAGAAAAAATTATAAAAGTGACATTCAAACGCAACGCCACTCCCACACTCAGCCCTCACCGGTCAGGATTTCTAGTATGTTTTCCATGGCACTCTCTCCTACCCCTCTCCTACCCCTGTACAAAAACTTGCAACTGCACCAATTATTTGCCATATTCGACCTTTTTTGGTCTTAATTCACTGGCCTTATTGCGCCACTGGCTTAGCTAAGCGCGTACAAATTATAAAATTGACGTTTGTGTAAATTTTACGTAACACTTTTGTGAATTTTAACAGCACAAAATAAATAATTAAAGCGTTTTATTCGTAAGGCCTTCTGACTATGAAACTACCGTGTTTGTAGGGGTTAAGTTTTGATCTGATGACTGGGTGTTGTGTGCTGTCCTTAGGTTAGTTAGGTTTAAGTAGTTCTAAGTTCTAGGGGACTGATGAACATTGATGTTATGTCCCATAGTGCTCAGAGCCATTTGAATTAAGTTTTGATCGAATTATCAACGTAATTAATTTTAGCATAACGTTTACATAAGTAATTTTCTTCTATTACCCTTATGGGCGCGTTTAAATTAACAATGTTAACGAAGTAGCTGACTATGCTGGTGACGTTACAGCCCAAACAGAAGAGACCAAAAAAGATCAAATATCGGAAATAGTTCGTGTAGGCGGAAATTTTTCTGCTGTGGTAAGAGAGAGTCCCACGAACAACGTATTAGAAGTACTGACTGGTGGAGCTGCATTTGAAGGTCACCTTTGTACGTTATTGTTGAATAGCTCGAAAACAGTAGCCTCCAGCGTAAACGTATCCCAGTGCAGAATTAACTGCATTACATTTCCTACAGAATGTTCCAGTTCATTTTTTCTGCGGCACTAATAGTTTGGCTGTAGTGAGCGAGTTAAAATGGAAATCTCGTGCGTCGTTTTTGAAGGCCAGGTATAATATGTTGGGTTGCAGAAAACTACATCGCTAGGGGAAGTCGAATCACGCTGTAGGTTCAGTAGAGAAAGAGGCTTGCACAGGATAGACTAGGATGCACAGCTGCATCAAACCAGTCTTCCGACAGAATTCCTCAACAACTTATCGTTCCAGTAGAAAGAAAATCACACTTACTTCAGTATCTGAGTTGACACAAGACATAAGAATATTACCCATACAATAAAATTACCCGGGTAATATCGTTTGTCAATAGCCGTGTCTCTACAGGATATTTCAAAATTACAAATGGTTCAAATGGCTTTGAGCACTATGGGACTTAACATCTGAGGTCATCAGTCCCCTGAAACTTAGAACTACTTAAACCTAACTAACCTAAGGACATCACACACGTCCATGCCCGAGGCAGGATTCGAACCTGCGACCGCAGCAGTCGCGCGGTTCCGGACTGAAGTGCCTAGAACCGCTTGACCACAACGGCCGGCTCAAAATTACACTGACAAACTTCGAGAGGATGTAGAAGGTGTCTTGAAGAAGAAAATGAGGATAGAAGCCCGTCTCTGGAAACATCATCCATTGAAGCTACAGAGCGTCTTAGTGCATATGCAGCGGCGCCCGTATCTGCATGTTCAGGGTGACAATTATTGAACTATATGAAATAAAATCGTCATAACTTTTGTACAGTTTTCGTTAGGATGTTCAAATTGCACGGATGGCCGCTAGGTATGATGGAATTAGAATGCTCATGCGCACGCGACTTGTTGTTGTCGGCCATTTGTAGGTGAACATGTCACAGTACAGCGTGCCTGAGCGTATAGCGCTTGTAAAGGCCTACTATGTGAGCAACAACAGCCCAACTACGGCTCAAAGGAAGTTTGCGACCGAGTTCAAGCAGAAGACAACCGGTCCAAGTGTGCTAACAATGAAGAATTTGATTCGCAAGTTTGAGAGGACAGGTAGAGATCGTGATGACAGTGTTGGCAGTGTCGGTCGCCCAAAAAGTGTGAAAAACATCGAGAAAACACGCGCTGTGTTTCAAACCAGCCCCAGTAAATCGATCAGACGAGCTGTACAACAGGTGGGAATCAACCGAGAGACACTGCGACAAATTGTTGAAGACCTGCATCTCTTCCCATACAAAATTCAAACCCTCCAGCCATTAAGCCCCAGGCGATGGAACAGCGGTTGTGTTTCGCCAACACTAATTCCACAGAAATGACGAACAGGACTTCGATGTGAATATGATTTGGTTTAGCGACAAAGCCCAGTATGATTTTTATGGGTTCTTCGAGAAGTAAAATTGGCGCATTTGGGGGGACTGGGAATCCGCATTTCGCGATCGAAAAGTCTCTTCGTCCTTAACGGATGACTGTGTGGTGTGTTATGTCCAGTCCTAGACGAGCATTTTGGGGACCGCATTCTGGCTCTGGAGTACCCTGAGGCCACGGGCATCGGCCGCGATTTGTCGCCATATTGTCGCAGCAGAAGCTGTGTAGCACCGTGGTGTAGTGGTTATGATACTAAACTGTTGTATGGAAGGTCACGACTTCAAAACTCACATGGACTGTACGATTTTAATTTCTACATTCGGTTCGAGTACATTCTAGAAGTATCCACAGATGTCAAATGTTCTGTACCTGTACGTATACTGATGTGTTCTGGTCGGAGGAAGTTCGCTCCGCGCTCTCGTGTGTGCAAGTGCTGAATAAACCTTCGTTAAGTGAAGTTAGTGTTCAAAAATGGTTCAAATGGCTCTGAGCACTATGGGACTTAACTGCTGTGGTCATCAGTCCCCTAGAACTTAGAACTACTTAAACCTAAATACCCTAAGGACATCACACACATCTATGCCCGAGGCAGGATTCGAACCTGCTACCGTAGCGGTCGCGCGGCTCCAGACTGTAGTGCCTAGAACCGCTCGGCCACTCCGGCCGGCAGTTAGTGTTCGTCATTCATCTAATTCACCGTCTTCTACGTGACATTATTCTGTTGGAGATGCTGGATATTGGAACTTGTGATAGCGCACATTATCGACGACCCAATGGCTGCCATCAGGCCACGACAGAGCCGCCGTTTACGTGGCGAGAAACCCGAGTTCGAGCCATATTCAACAGATCGCAATCTACCGGAGACAGAAGAAGAAGAAGAAGAAGAAGAAGAGGACGTTACGATGACAGCAACGGTGTGCCACCACATGAGACATCCTTCCGGGTTCTCTGGTGATGATGGTCAAGATCCAAATAAGTGGCTGAAGGTATATGAGCGTATAGGCAAATTTAACAAATGGGATGACACCGTGTGTTTCACTAATAAATTTTTCTACTTTGAGGGCCCTGCCAAGCAATAGTATGAGAACAACGAGAAGTTCACAAGCTGGGAAGTATTCCAGGCGGAAATGCGCAAGTATTTCGGCGACACATAACGACAGAAGTGCAAGGCTAAAGATAAATTAAAGTTCAGGGCACAGCGTCCAGGAGAAACTACAGCATCCTACATTCAAGACGTCTTGGAGCTGTGTAAAATAGTGGATCCTGAAGGAGGAAGGTAAGATTGCACATCTCACGAAGGGTGTTGCTAAGGACATGTATCAAACCCTACTCCTGAAGGAAGTTTCGACAGCAGTGACTTCATAAAATGGTGACAGTATATCGAGACAATGCATCAAAAAAGGATTACAAGCAAGAAGTTTGAACGACTTCCAAACGCCGTCTCGATGTCTGTGATGGAGGAAGCAACTGATTTCACAAGTGTTCTTCGTCAGATAGTGAGAGAGGAAGTTCAGAAGGCACTTGGATTGCACGGCGAACAAAAAACCTAGGCGCTTCAAGAGGTCATAAGGGAGGAAGTTGAACAGACATTGAAACCAATCTCTCGTCATTCTTTTCCCTTTAAAACGGTGAAAAAGTCGAGACCCAGGCGAAGTTACGTTTCTACAGTGCCGCATAAGGAACCTGTTTGAGCACCAAGGAAGACTGACGTCTGGAGGACCCAGGATAACCAACTAGTATGTTTCCACTGCGGACGACCGGGACATGTGGTGCGTTGTTGTTGAGAAAGGCGGCGGATATTTGTTGACGCCCGCGCCAGAAGACAGGATACCGATCTTAGCCGACGCCAACTCCCGGACGACGAAGATAAACAAGAAGATGTGGTTGCAGGACGATGTTGGTCACCATCACTGCAAGCTAGCCCCTGGAGAGGACGCTCCCCAGCACGTCGATCAAGGTCTCCATCGCCTTTTTAAAACTCGAGCCAATCACCTAGCCGCCACAACCTGAAAAACTAAAGGGTGCGACCATCTTTGGAGGTGAGGCCTCCGAAGAGAGAAATCCTACGCCGTCGATCACTACAAAAACGCCGGCCGGAGTGGCCGTGCGGTTCTGGGCGCTACAGTCTGGAGCCAAGCGACCGCTACGGTCGCAGGTTCGAATCCTGCCTCGGGCATGGATGTGTGTGATGTCCTTAGGTTAATTAGGTTTAAGTGGTTCTAAGTTCTAGGGGACTGATGACCTCGGAAGTTAAGTCCCATAGTGCTCAAAGCCATTTGAACCACTACAAAAATGATAGGGAACTACCTCGATATCCTCATAGATGGCCGACCTGCCCAGGCTCTTGTGGACTCTGGAGCATCATATTCAGTCATTTCGGAGAAGTACCGTCGCCAGTTGCAGAAAACCGTATTCGTCGACAGCAAAATATCTCTGTTGGAGGTGGCTAATGGGAAATATGTAAAACCTACAGGAAGATGTACAATTCGTGTGGGTCTAAGTGGCCATACACAGCCCTTAGAATTCATCGTCTTACAAGAGTGTAGTCATGACGTCGTTCTCGGATGGGACTTTTTCTAAGGCAATTATAGATTGTGGTCGCTCGAAGATTATGCTAGACGAGATGAGGTACTGTGGACAGGAAGATGCGCTTCCGAGTGCGTGGAGACTGTGTGCTGGATGAAGCGATCATTCCTGCACTCAGCGCTAGAAAGGTAACTGTCACGTGTCTTGCCACGCATCAACCCATGGATCTTGTAGTGAAATGTAAGAGAAGCACACCTCTGAAAAATAACTTGGTCAACCCATCCTCTGTCGTCTCGTTTAAGAACGGATTCGGTGAATTGTGGATAGTTAACTATCGCCGAGAGCAGCAGATCCTTCCAAGACGGATGTGCGTAGCAAACGCTGAGCCGTTAATTGAAGAACAAAATGGCTGTGAGCACTATGGGACTTAACTTCTGAGGTCATCAGTCCTCTAGAACTTAGAACTACTTAAACCTAACCAACCTAAGGACATCACACTCATCCATGCCCGAGGCAGGATTCGAACCTGCTGCCGTAGCAGTTGCGCGGTTCCCGACTGAAGCACCTAGAACCGCTCGTCCACCGCGGCCGGCAATTGAAGAATAGCTGAGTGTCATAGAAACCTCCCATGTCGAGTCTGCGGGCGAAATTAGCGCTGCCACTACGTGACAAGATCTTCTAGCTCGACTATCACCATATCTCACTAAGGAACAACAGAAGAAGCTATTTGCCACTCTTCAAGAATTCTCTGAATGCTTCAATCCACAGATGAAGAGCACATTAGACAAATCGACGGTGAAGCACCGGATTAGCACTAGAGACCATCAATCAATACGCCAGAGCGCATACCTTGTGTCAGCAACGGAACGTCGAATAATTCGCGACGAGATAGAGAAAATGATGAAGAATGACATCATTCAGTCTTCGCAGAGCCCATGATGGTCACCAGCGGTCCTCGTCAGGAAGAAAGATGGCAGTTGGGGCTTTTGTGTCGAATAAAGGAAGCTTAATAATATAACCAAAAACGGACGTTTACCCTCTTCCACGAATTAACGATACACTAGATTGTGTGAAGGGGGCTAAATTTTTCTCAACCGTGGACATGTACTCGGGATTCCGACAAATCGAAGTAGATGAGGCTGCTCGTGAGAAAACTGCATTCGTCACCCCTGAGAGCCTGTGTGAGTTTAAGGTAATATCGTGTGGTCTGTGTAATGTACCAGCAACTTTTGAACGGATGATGGATAATCTTCTACGTCACCTGAAGTGGACGATGTGTCTTTGTTATTTAGATGACATTATAGTGTTCTCAGAGACATTTGATGAACATATAAAAAGGACTGACTTAAGAATCTCCAACAAGGCGGAATGAAACTTAATCCAAGAAAGTGTCTCTTTGGAGCAAAAGAAATCAAAACACTTGGACATCTTGTGTTAGCCGAGCGGTTCTAGGCGTTACAGTCTGGAACCGCGAGACCGCTACGGTCGCAGGTTCGAATCCTGCCTCGGGCATGGATGAGTGTGATGTCCTTAGGTTAATTAGGTTTAAGTAGTTCTAAGTTCTAGGGGACTGATGACCTCAGAAGTTAAGTCCCATAGTGCTCAGAGCCATCGTGTGTCAAACAAAGGTGTGCGGCCAGACCCAGGAAATGTGAGATCTATAACGGAATTTCCTATTCCTAAAAGTATTAGAGATGTGAGAAGCTTCCTCGGATTGTGTTCTTATTACCGTCGTTTTATCAAAGACTTTTGTATCAAAGCCAGGCCACGCCGAGGATTGTTAAAAGCTGATGCTAAATTTATCTGGGATGGTGCTCCTCAAGATTCTTTCGATGTGCCGCGAAAAGCTCTGACTACTGACCCTGTACTTGGTGTGTGTGATGAGAGAGCACCTACAGAGCTACACACAGATGCCAGTGGGTATGGGATCGGTGCTGTTCTGATGCAAAGTACGGATGGAAAACAGAAGCTTGTAGCCTATGCTTCTAGGACACTTACAAAAGCTGAGGGAAACTACTCAACTACAGAAAGAGAATGTCTTGCTGTGATCTGGGCCATGTGCAAATCTCGACGGTATCTCTATGGAAGGCCATTCACAGTTGTTACAGATCATCATTCGCTTTGTTGGCTGATCGCCAGGTATGACATTACTATAGTGCACAAAAGTGGAAGAAAACACTAAGATGCCGACTGTCTCTCAAGAAACCCTGTACAAGACCATCAAGACTTTGGTGAAGATAGTGACTGTTTCGCTGCACTCCAGGATCTCTATGGTGAGCAGAAGCAGGACGCCAAGATATCTCAAATAATGCTTGCCTTAAATCGGTCAGAAGATGTGAAAGGACAATTTAAGGTAGTTAACGGATTACTTTGCCAGAAAAACTTTGATCCGTTTGGAAAGAGGTGGCTACCAGTGATTCCTAAACACATGCGCTTAGATGTTCTACAGAAATTCCATGACACACCTGAGGCCAGACGTTTTGGATTTATCAAGACATACGATGGAATTCGCAAGAGATTTTTCTGGCCAGGTTTATTTACGAGGGTCCGTC
The DNA here is from genome assembly GCF_021461395.2 of Schistocerca americana. NCBI lineage: Eukaryota > Metazoa > Arthropoda > Insecta > Orthoptera > Acrididae > Schistocerca > Schistocerca americana. The sequence goes on from NC_060130.1 coordinate 539,333,948, forward strand.
ACTATGTGTCGCACTGTCGAGAGTGCCAGAGGAGAAAGGCAGTCCCTCAGAAACCACATGGCCGACTCATACCAATTCCACCAGCCGAAACACCTCTCCAGCGTGTTGGGATTGACCTCCTCGGACGATCTCAACGTCTGCTAGTGGAAATAGATGGATTATTATTTGCACTGATTATCTGACACGCTAAGCCATTACATAACGCGTGAAAACAGTCGAAGCACTCCTAGGTAGCCAGATTCATCGTGAAGACATTGAATTAAAACACGGTGCCCCAAGGTCGTTAATTATGGATCGAGGGAAAGTTTTTCAATCGAATCTTGTGACAGAGATAAACCGTCGGTGCAACATTTCTCATCACATGACGACTACCTACCATCCGCAAACAAACGGGCTAACTGAACGCCTTAATAAGACCTTGGCCGACGTGCTATCAATGTTCGTCAATGTTGAGCAGAGCAACTGGGATGAGATGCTACCTTTCGTGACGTTTGCCTACAACACCGCCAAACAAGACACAAAGTCGACCATTCGGCTTGCCTACTACAATCCGTACATGCTCGTTCCATGTTCCCCCTGTTCCACTCAGCCGTCCGTTGTGGGCGAGCGGTTCTAGGCGTTTCAGTATGGAACCGCGCGACCGCTACGGATGTAGGTTTGAACCCTGCCCCGGGCATGGATGTGTGTAATGTCTTTAGGTTAGTTAGGTTTAAGTAGTTCTAAGTTCTAGGGGACTGATGACCTCATATGTTAAGAATCATAGTGTTCAGAGCCATTTGAACCATTTACCCCCTTTTTCCTGGTGCATGGGCATGAGGTGACGACGACGATGGACACTGTTTCCGTTACATCTTGATGACGTGGACGACGACTACATCGGCCAGGTGTTAACCAGAGCTGAGGAAGCTCGGCAGTAGAGGTGCGTCGAACTCGTTCATTCCCGTGAACTACTTCATTCATTTCACTCTTTGCCGTGAAGCGTTCATATGAAGTAGTTCATTCGTGAAGTACGGAAGCCTAGCGAAATTGCCCAGTTCGCCGCTCAGCCGCTGCTACGCTCGCTTCGCCTCGCTCGTACAATAAAGCTTCGTAATACTTCACAATTTTACCAACAGATGGCAGAACTATGGAGTAACGTGCACGCAACGTTTTACGCTCTTACAGCGTCTGATTTATCTTAAATACAGCATGGTCGAAGGGGACAAAGGGCGTTTCTGTCTGTGTCCAAGTGTCTGAACAATTTTATCTTGGACTTTACGCCCGTGAACGGCACCTTGTATTTTAAAAAGTGTTTGGCTCCGTTTATATGTCCACCATCTTTTTTCTCTAATTGTCTTCATTTCTATCTTTTGTGTTTCTCTAGGGCCAAAGAGCGGCGTAGTATGCTGCTGCAGGCCTGCCTGTATACAGGTTTCAAAATGATAATAAAGAAAAAAAAAGGGGGACAAAGGAAAGATAAACAGAGAAGGCTGTCACATATAAAGAAGGTACTACATTTAATCTTGCTCGGCATTTTCTCATGAAGCCCCCAAAAAAGTCTTTATCTGCCAAATGAAACATTATTTGTTGTATTCATGAACTGAAAAATAGGGCTACCAACGAAATGCAGTCCAATTTTATGTTCCTTTTAAAATGTAATCCAAAATAGAATGAGTATGTTTAACACTGTCACAAAGTCTATATACCTACGGTAAGTAATTATTCAGAAGTTTTCCTGTAGATTTTATTTTTGTTGACAATAATAACCCACTAGATTCAAAACGTAAACTGTCACCTGTAGTCACTGGTACGATTTCAGGTAAAATCCCTCTTTCAGTGTTATTAACAAACCTTTTATTTTCATGTTTGCTGTGCGTGCTCACACAGATAGCCACTTCGTTTCTATCTTTAATATTCATTTGTCTTCAAGCGCTGCCAACGGTAGGCTACCCGTAGACGCGAAGTTTAACTGCACTAATAGTCACGGGTAATGATGTCAGCACTGCAGGTAGCAGCTGACGCTGCCTCCTCCTCACCACCCCTCACCACCCACCACCCGTCCTAAACCTATCGTCCCCCACTAACACCGCGTGATTCGTCGACAGGCAGGACAGGGAGGAGTGAAGTGATGGGAGGAGGAGTGACGTGGGTGAGGGAGAGGGGAAGAGAGTGAGTGAACTAGAAAAAAGTGTGGAGTGTGCTATCTGTGAAGAGTTTGAAGTACCAGTTCATTGAAATTGAATGGTTAGTTCACACTTCACAGGAGTGAAGCGTTCATTTGAACGACTCATTCACGAGCTCCCCATCACTACTCGGCAGTTTGCTCGATTCCGCACGCTGCAGGCTCAAGAAATCGATCGCCGAATGTATGACGCGAGACACTGCCCTGTTGTTTACCAGCCTGGTGACCTTGTCTGGACCTTCACTCCTGTTCGGAAGATCGGTCTCTCTGAGGAGCTCCTCAGGCGCTGCTTTGGATCTTATAAGGTTGTAAGACAGTTATCTGATGTTACTTATGAAGTTGAAGATTTCGACCCCGACCCCGACACAAGACGACGAAAGATCAGAGATACGGTCCACGGCCTTCGAATGAGGCCCTAAAAGGATCCTGCAACCCATGGTAAATTCGAAGCTCCAGCGACAGGCAACAAGCGGAAATGTGACGAAGAGCCTAGCGGTAAAAGAAGTTCTAAGAAGATCACCGCCAGGGCGAGCATCGATCATCGGGAGTCGGAGTATGCAGGACCGATGACTCGTTCCCAGATTAGGATGACGTAACACCAAGACGCTGTTCTCTTAAGGAGGGAGCAGTGTCGCAGTAGACGCTGAGTAGCACCGTGGTGTAGTGGTTATGATACTTAACTGTTGCATGGAGGGTCGTGACTTCAAAACTCACATGGACAGTACGATTTTAATTTCTATATTCGGTTCGAGTACATTCTAGAAGTATCCACAAATGTGAAATATCATTGTACTGGAATGTTCTGTAGCTGTATATATACTGTATTTGTTCTGGCCGGAGGCAGCTCGCTCCGCGGTCTTGTATGTGCAAGTGCTGAATAAACCTTCGTTAAGTGAAGTTAGTCTTCGTCATTCATCTAATTCACCGTCTTCTACGTGACAATATTATCTGGATCTAAACACATGCGACTCCTTTTTGTGGGGCTGTATTAAAGACGAGCAATAACCCCAAAACCATTGCTGAGCCAAAAACAGCCATTCAGGAGGTCATCGTCAGCATCGATGTTCCGACACTTCAGACACTTCAGTGGGATATAAAGAATTTCGCTATTCGTCTGCGCCACATCATCGCCAATGATGGCAGGCATATCGAACATGTCATAACCTAAATACGAATATCTTAGTGACGTTTAAATGTTGAATAAATAATGTGCACGTTGTAGTTTGTAACTAATTTAGGTTAGTTCTCATGTTGTTGTTGTGGTCTTCAGTCCTGAGACTGGTTTGATGCAGCTCTCCATTCTACTCTATCCTGTGCAAGCTTCATCATCTCCCAGTACCTACTGCAACCTACATCCTTCTGAATCTGCCTAGTGTATTCATCTCTTGGTCTCCCTCTACGATTTTTACCCTCCACGCTGCCCTCCAGTACCAAATTGGTGAGCCCTTGATGCCTCAGAACATGTCCTACCAACCGATCCCTTCTTCTAGTCAAGTTGTGCCACAAACTTCTGTAGCACCACATTTCGAAAGCTTCTATTCTCTTCTTGTTTAAACTATTTATCGTCCATGTTTCACTTCCATACATGGCTACACTCCATACAAATACTTTCAGAAACGACTTCCTGACACTTAAATCTATACTCGATGTTAACAAATTTCTCTTCTTCAGAAACGCTTTCCATGCCATTGGCAGTCTACATTTTATATCCTCTCTACTTCGACCATCATCAGTTATTTTGCTCCCCAAATAACAGAACTCCTTCACTACTTTAAGTGTCTCATCCCCTAATCTAATTCCCTCAGCATCACCCGATTTAATTCGACTACATTCCATTATCCTCGTTTTGCTTTTGTTGATGTTCATCTTATACCCTCCTTTTAAGAAACTGTCCATTCCGTTCAACTGCTCTTCCAAGTCCTTTGCTGTCTCTGACAGAATTACAATGTCATCGGCGAACCTCGAAGTCTTTATTTCTTCTCCATGGATTTTAATACCTACTCCGGATTTTTCTTTTGTTTCCTTTACTGCTTGCTCAATATACAGATTGAATAGCATCGGGGAGAGGCTACAACCCTGTCTCACTCCCTTCCCAACCACTGCTTCCCTTTCATGACCCGCGACTCTTAAAACTGCCATCTGGTTTCTGTACAAATTGTAAATAGCCTTTCGCTCCCTGTATTTTACCCCTGCCACCTTCAGAATTTGAAAGAGAGTATTCCAGTCAACATTGTCAATACAAATGCTAGAAACGTAGGTTTGCCTTTCCTTAATCTTTCTTCTAAGATAAGTCGTAGGGTCAGTATTGTCTCACGTGTTCCAACATTTCTACGGAATCCAAACTGATCTTCCCCGAAGTCAGCTTCTACCAGTTTTTCCATTCGTTTGTAAAGAATTCGCGTTAGTATTTTGCAGCTGTGACTTATTAAACTGACAGTTCGGTGATTTTCACATCTGTCAACACCTGCTTTCTTTGGGATTGGAATTGATTCCGCGATAATGTTACAAACTTTCAGGGAAGATGGCGAAGGATAAATGTATCAATCTGAGGTAAGGGGCCCTGGTGCGGAGACGAACGAGTCGAAAGTTATAAGCGAATATTGTTATGATACCTCTGACAGTGTACCGGAACTGTTATTGCTAAGGCTGTAGGTTAGGCAACTTTCAGAGGAGGTACTATGGTGTGAAACAAGAAAAAAATGTCGAGTAAACATGGGCACTAGAATGCATACCTTAGGAGCTATGAGCACTTGTTCGTTTTCGCTACTGTGGAAGACTCCTCCTTATTGAACGAGTCCTCATAATTCGTAACGTATGCGTTTTAGGACCTATGTCAACTGCTCATTATTTCATTTTTTGGTCCATAGTACCTTCGCCCAAAACGCGGAAAGCAAAATGACGAGATATGTAGGCCCTGGCGCCTTTAACTTCGACGATTCCGAATACGGGTTCCTGTCCTTATTTTGTTGCTCAAGACAACATCTAAATCCCTTCGAAGTTTGTCGGTGCAAATTTGAAACACCCTGTATATCTTCAACCATTCACGAAATAAAAAGCGTGCGTGTTCTATGGTATCTGCCGTGTATACTCGTATCTGGTATGCCCTGCGATTCTTTCCTCTACTCCTACAATAGTTTCCAGCAACGAATCATATCGTAATATGTGCCCAGTCATTCTCTACGTTTGACTCTTTATGTTCTTTACTAGCATTTTTTATTCGACGCTTCATCTTTATTCATTACTCCATGTTATCCATAAGAACTTTAATAGTCGCCTGTAACACACTTCAAAGGCTTAGAGTCCTGTAATATTTTTTCCCTTACTGTCCACGTTCGAGACAGAGTGATTAGCATGCTACAATACTCCCAGCACAGTTGCAGGGGGCGCTGCAGAATTCGCCAGCTGCCTCGGCAATTGCAGGAAGTGCTGCGGCTTTCCCCGTCCCGTACGAAAGTGCCGGCGTGGCTGCAGCCACAGCCGCAGCTGGCCTACTTCTCGGGCGCGACGACCTTCCTTGCCTGCGCCGCAGCTAACTGGGGCGTGAGAGAATCCGCCGCAACTGAGAGCAATCCGGCCCGTTACAGCCACTTTACAACTTGACCCTCTAACGGTAAGGTGAAGTTTCCTGACATAAACGGTACGGTGGGGTTGGATCAGACCCCACCCTCCAAATATCGATTTTTCGGGGTAAAATAAAAAATGAATAATGGGCAAAAGTTTTATTATCAATTAAACACATATATTATTTGTTATAATAAGTTTTTTTATTTTTATACTCAATAAGTAAGAATATAAAGTACTTTGGAAAAAATAGGAATGTGATTACAAAAAAAATACCTTGATAGAAATATTCTCTATAAAATTGTTGAAAACATAGTAAAAATCAATAGATTCAGCCATCAACTAGAAACTTGAGTGCTTTAGAAATTCTACAGATAGGAACTAAATGAGAAACATCTCTTACTACTTGTAGAAAATAATTATAGTGTCAGCAGTTTAGAAATATAAAGTTCTCAATAATAAATGTCTTTGTACACATAATGTAATAGGTGGTTTCTGAACAGTTTTCTGCATCGATATTGTCGCCATCCTCTGACTCAGACTCCTGTCGGAGAAACTCGTTGTATATCTCCTCAGGAGTTCTAAGGAGTTGATTCGCCATTTTAGTAAGAAACTAAATCCTCCCCACAAAAGAAACTAATAAGTGTGACGTAAACAGTAAGGTGGGGTCGGATCCAACCCGAGCGCGGGTAATGTAGGGTTCGGATAGAGAGGGTAGCTGCAGACCCCTCACCAGACTGACGTGGCCTCCTCGGCGTTCTCGGGACGACTGGCTGGTAGGGTAGCTGGAACCACAGCGCTCTCAGAAAAGGGAGTGGGGAGTTATAAACAAAACAGACTCGCTGGGGTCGGATCCAACCCCAACCTTACCGTTAGAGGGTTAAGTGCCGTGCTCTATGCTCCGTGTAGCTCGTTTTCGGCAGAGTGGTGTGCGTGAGTGTGCTGGTTTGCGTGACTCCTCGCAGAGGACGTACTGTAGCAGCTCAGGACACTTGAGTGTCGCACAGAGGAACCGTGATTCGAATCTCAGCCGGGCTCTGTCATACGTGAAACGGTGAAGGGCGTGGAAACTGCATAGCTTATCGGACATACACAAGCAGAGAACTAAGTGTAGTCGGTATCAGTGTTTCATCATTTTCCCACATCAGAACTCAAAAAGTCGAACATGCGGCTGTTTATTGAAAGACTTTGATCGAAAAGTGGGGTAACAGCTGCCTCATTCCACCCTTCTCAGCACCTTCAAAAAATTTCCGAAAAGTTTTGGCTTGCGAACATTTCGCTCTTGTTTTCACATGTAACTCATCTCACACGCCCACAAGCACCCCTAACTGTAACTCGCTGACACCCACTACTTCAGCCGGCTGTTGTGGCCTAGCGGTTCTAGGCGCTTCAGTTCGGAACCGCGCTGCTGCCACGGTCGCAGGTTCGAATCCTGCCTCGGGCATTGATGTGTGTGATGTCTTTAGGTTAGTTAGGTTTAAGTAGTTCTAAGTCTAGGGGACTGATGACCTCAGATGTTAAGTTCCATAGTGCTTAGAGCCATTTGAACCATTTGAAAACCACGCATTGCATGTTGTACCACTAGACAGCGAGACCTTCAGAGGTGCTGGTCCAGATTGCTGTATCACTGGTACCTGTAATATCCAGTATCACGTCCTCTTGCACTGATGCACGCCTGTATTCGTCATGGCATGCTATCCACAAGTTCATCAAGGCACTGTTGGCCCAGATAGTCCCCCTTTTCAACGGCGATTTGGCGTAGATCCCTCAGAGTGGTTGGTGGGTCACGTCGTCCTGAAACGGCCGTTTTCGATTTATCCCAGGCATCTTCGATAGGGTTCATGTATGGAGAACATGCTGGCCACCGACCAATGTCGTTATCCTGAAGGAAGTCATTCACAAGATGTGCACGTTGGAGGCGCGAATTGTCATCCATGAAGACGAATGCCTCGCCAATATGCTGCCGATATGGTTGCAATATCGGTCGGAGGATGGCATTCATATATCGTACAGCCGTTACGGCGCCTTCCTTGACCACCAGCGGCGTACGTCGGCCCCACATAATGCCACAGCAGGGAACCTCCACCTTGCTGCACTCGCTGGACAGTATGTCTAAGGCATTCAGCCTGATCGGGTTGCCTCTAAACACGTCTCCTACGATAGTCTGGTTGAAGGCATATGCCACACTCATCGGTGAGGAGAATGTAACGGCAATCCTGAGCGGTCCATTCGACATGTTGTTGGACCCATCTGTACCGCGCTGCATGATGTCGTGGTTACCAAGATGGACCTCGCCATGGATGTCGGGAGTGAATTTGCGCTTCATGCAGCCTATTGCGCACAGTTTGAGTCGTAACACGACGTCCTGTGGCTGCACGAAAATCATTATTCAGCATGGTGGCGTTGCTGTCAGGGTTCCTCCGAGCCATAATCCGTAGGTAGCAATCATCCATTGCAGCAGTAGCCCTTGGACAGCCTGAGTGAGGCATGTCATCGACAGTTCCTGTCTCTGTATCTCCTCCATGTCCGAACAACATCGTTTTGGTTCACTCCGAGACGCGTGGACACTTCCCTTGTTGAGAGGCCTTCCTGGAATAAAGTAACAATGCGGACGCGATCGATCAGCGGTACTGACCGTCAAGGCATGGTTCAACTACAGGCAACACGAGCCGTGTACCTCCTTCCTGGTGGAATGAGTGGAACTGGTCGGCTGTCGGAGCCCTTCCGTCTAATAAGCGCTGCTCATGCATGGGTTTTTACATATTTTGGCGTGTTTAGTGACATCTCTGAACAGTCGAAGGGGCTGTCTCTGTGATACAATATCCACAGTCAACGTCTGTCTTCAGGTGTTCTGGGAACCGGGGTGATGCAAAATTTTTTTTGATGTGTGTATTTCACCATTCTCCGGAAATGTACTGTGATGCTGTTTTCGCCAGAGCGCAAGGCGATGACGAATCGTGCCAAAGCACAGCCCTCGTCGCTCTCTCGCTGGCATCTTGAAGGAGCTATGGTCAGGTTGCGCTCACACGGTGGGTTAGTGCAAGAACGTCCATCCACGTATCATGTTATAACGGAACGCCGGCACCGTCGGAGGAATTTTATTAACGTTCTTACGACTGATGATGGGCAGAGTTTTGATGCCCAACGGGATATCGGGTCCGACTTCCATGCACATTACAGTACACTGTATTCTGAACAACGTCACCGCCCTGCCAACATTACGGCGGTCTCTATACTCTGCTTTGTCTCGGTTCCCGTGGATGCGACGGATGCAAATTTGTCAGGACCTTATTTCCCCTTTCGTGCCGATTCCAGGCGGTTTCTCCGATGGTTTCCTCATTCCCGTCCATAAGCCTCGGAGTACCTCACGGATATGGGATTACCGCCCCTTGACGTTACTCAAAAGCGATAGAAATATCTTTACCCGGCTGTTGGTTGCGCAGCTTGAACGGACAGCTCGGTACGTGGTTTTCCCCGATCAGATTGCTCTGGAAGGTACTAGTAACATCCGCACTGCCCTCTGCCACAATCGGGACATAATCGCTCTTGCTCACGCACGTCGTATGCCTGGACTTTCGGTAGCTCTTGATTTCAGCCAGGCGTTCGAGCGCATCGATCACGACTTCCTGGAAGGGGTGCTCCGCAACATGGGCTACCCTGATACAACCGTAGACGTCGTAACGCGCCTCCCTCGTGGAGCTACGTCTCGTGTACTCTGCAATGGCAGTCTTAGCACTCCCGTCTCTATCCGTCGATCAGTGCGTCAAGTCTGCCCGCTCCCTGCACTGTTGTATGAATTCGCCATGGAACCGTTGCTATGCGGCCTCCGTCAACGACTCTCTAGGATGTGTCTCGGTGACCATGTATTCAGCTGCACTGCATATACAGACGGTCTCGTCATCGTTCTTCGTAGCGGTGCTGAGGTCAGGGAGTCAGTCACTGGCATGGGTTACCACCTACGGCGAAGCTTCTTGTAGCAGCCTTAGGCTGCGTTCACACTGCCGGCCGGGCCGAGCCGGGCTGACGCGTACTGGTTCGGCTCGTGCCTAGCCAGCTGAGGCCGACGAGTAGTGCATTCACATTGCGCGCCGCGCCGAGCCGGGACGGCGAAATGGGGGAAAATCCACTTCTCCGATTTTCATGTTGTAAAAATTCTTAGCGGTATATAAGACTTCGCCACATCGTTTTATGAACTTATTTTTTCCTTAAAAGCGTTACTTACGTCGTGAAAAAAGAAAAAGTCTACTTTTCGTTTCGCGTGATTTCTTAGTTTCGTAACGCTTCCCAACCGATTTTGAAGAAAGTATGCGACTAAAGAATCTGATTTTTGTACACGTGGTAGTGCAACATCTTAGCTTCGTATTGAATCATTTATCTTTCCACATTTCTTAACAGTCATTGTGAAATGATGCTATTTGTCAACGTTGTGCACTTGATTTACAAATCTTGTAGTGAAAAAGTTATGTAGCGGTTAGCTTACTGTTAGATTCGTTTTAGACCATACATTGTTGGGAATGAAATGTAGCTAAAAGTACCAAAAAGTTTTTGAAATGATAATGATACTGATATCTGTCTCTGGTCTCAAGTAATGCGAGCTATTCAGTGGCGTCAGTGCCGCGTCCGCAAGCCACGGAGTTCGGGCGGTTACAGCTTGGTTTAGTGTAGTCATATAATGCAGCACAGAAAAAAAACTAATTACTAGTGATCAGCGCAGACCTAGTGCCGGTCCCTCTTATTATTTTAATGGTCTCATTCTCTAGATAAATCCAAATGTATAAGAATTTTTGCCTCGGCTACTGGACAATTCATCTGCTATGCTTTTATAATTGGCCACACGTTGCATCACAAAAGACAAACAGTTATTTGTCATCAACATCCTACAATTAGTATGATGTACAGTTCGTATTTCGAACTAAAAGATAACTGAAGCGCAATTCTGTAATCTCGTTGTCTACTTTGACAGAAAAAATAATGGAGAGTTAATGAAACTACTGTAGATCGACACAGATGTGCGTTTCATTGTTCTTCATTGTTTTTTTTTTCCTTCCTTGGCGGGCTGCGCTGCACTGTCAAGGTAATCCCCACTCTTTGGCTAAATGGCTGGCGGGAGGCCAAATAAATAAATTTAAAAAGGTCTCCACCCTTCGACAGCTGACAAGCAAGTCAGTAGAAAACGCAGCTGCAGTCAACAGTTGCTCGCCTTTAGCTAGTCTGTGCTGTCGTGTAGAACAATTGTCTTCACTCTTTTATTGGTATTGTTTTGACTCTGCAGTAACTCGTCGAGTTTTGAAGTACAGAAGAACTAGGAGGTTATGGATTCATCCTATGAATAGCGACAGACATTTAGGAGAGTTTTTTTCTTTATATGAAGAACTTAAAAACTATCCTGAAAAATTTTATTCAAATTACAGAATGAATCATAATACATTTCAGTATGTGCTGCAGAACATTCAAGACAAAATTTCTAAACAGAACACAAATTTTCGCAGAAGTATAACAGCAGAAGAAAAATTGTGTATAACGATAAGGTAAGATTCGTTAGTACACACTTTTTGGTTTGCAGTAGAACTTTGTACAGCATTCGCTACCTCCAGTTAATTGTAGTCATGCTTTTGTATTTTAAATTTCACAAACGCTAACCTCTGAGGGGAAGAGAGTTTATGGGACTCCTGAGAATCATTAGGAAGTAATTAGCTTCGTCATTTTGGGTAATGTCTTGCTGTGCCTTCAACGAAGAATCGCAGAAATACTCCTTCAGAATTTTCCAACTTTTTTCTTCTTTTTTCTTCATGATGCAGCGCTTGGCAGTGGTGATGGTTCATCATGTGGAGCCACTGATGACCTCACAGAATTCTTTTCATTACCTTGTAAGATAGACAGATTGATAGGCGAAGAGTTTTGAGATAATGCCCTTTGACTCAGTGGTTCTATTTCCACTGATAAGGAACTGCCACAGCATGACTTTACAATGCATTATCATCTGGTAGGGACACATTTCCGTCCCTCAGTGACACTCATATCTGTCTCCGTTTACAAGTAAATGCGAACTATTCAGTGGCGGCAATGCCGCGATCGCTGGCAAGCTATTGTTGTAAATGCATGTAAATACGGTAGATTAAATAAATGAAATAAAAGTAATTTCGCATGTATCATCATCATAAACGTAATTTTTCCTCACTGATTGTGAAATGTGAGGTAACATCTTAAAATAAAAGACGTGTGCAGTCACGTGATGAAGGCAGAAGGGAGACGTGTGATGCGTGTACTGCAGAAGCTGTAGTGCTGCTCCACAGGCTCGCGCCTGCGGTCGGCTCGCGCCGGCAATATTAAACACTCGGAATGTCGCCGGCTCGGCTCCGGGAGGCTCACGCCGTGTCGGCGCGGCCCGGCCGCCAGTGTGAACACCGCAATTCAAAACCACGTGTTTGATATCGAAGCGGGCGGCGGCCCGGCCAGGCTCGGCTCGGCCCGGCCGGCAGTGTGAACGCAGCCTTAACGACCGCAAATGGAGCCCCATGGCTATAGGTGAGAGACTTCCTGCGAACAATGCTGCTCCTTTGCATGTAGCTGATACTCTCCGATGCTTAGGTCTCGATTTCGCAAGTGATCTGCGGCGGACAATTGCCCTCGACTGCCGACGTCTACTTTCCCAAGTACGAGCGGGGCTCTTAGATTACCGTTTACGAGCACTCGATCGTTTGCAACGCACACAGTACGTAAATGTATATTTGGCGTCATATATCCCCCACGTGGCACATACAATTCCTATTCCGCCATCCGTGGCCCGCGGCATGCTAGCGGCATTGGGTTCGTCTGTTTGCCAGGGCTTGCTATTCAAGATAAGATACGAAACCCTCACTTCCCGCGGTGCAGGCGCGGTTTAGGTCTGTATCTTGTGCGTGACAGAGTGGTAGTCCTTTTCATTGGTTCTCACATTACGTTGTGGCGCCTTAGTCCTACGTGCCTAACCAGCCTATTGCTGGAGGCCCTTGCACTCGCCCTCTCGCAGCACCTATCCAACTTTAGGAAGTCCCGCGGCTCTTCTTTTACTTCCGCCACATTTTCCTTGAACTGAGCTACGTCCGTACTGTGATACTGCCGGCGCAGTTGACATCCACGAAGGCTATCTATGGTTTCCTTCAGCAGCACAGGTCACCGAATGTGGTTAAGGGGAAGCTTCCCCATGTCGACTGTCGTGCCGTTTGGCGATCGGTGTGCGCTCCTTATATTGACAATGACGTCCAGTCTGCATGGTATCTTGCTGTCAATGGGAAGCAAGTATTCCGGTCACGCCTTCACAGGATTCACCTAGCGACACTCGGTTGTGTGTCGACTGTGATGTTATGGACACAGACGAGCACCGTCTGGTGTGCAGATCGGCGAGATGTCTCTGGTTCTTGGTGCGACGGATGTTGTCCCAAATTACCCATATGACTTCTCATCAGATACCTACTCAACTGCTCCTCTTTCCGGAAGCGGGATACTTCCCGCAAGCAACGACGACCTCTGTGAGATGGATTTGTGGACACGCAGCACACTACTTGTATGCTGATGGCGAGAAATGCGTCCTTGACTTTTGACAGTTCCTTAATGGACGCCACTGTGCAGTTGTCCGCAATCCAAAATACAGACAATTTTTCTGAGATTTCTTCTGCAGAGTTTTCCTTAACCCACCGCAGAGATGGAATGTTCCTGTCATGACGAGTCGATCCCCGCCTCTTCCACACTTAGAACCGATATATTCATTGGTAATCGGAATGTTGTTCTTAGACAGACGACTTGCTGCGAACCGCTCCTCGCATGACGCCGGTTTCCTGATATTCTCGGTGGTATTAATGACAAAATTAAATGAATAAATAAAAGTAAAAAAAGAACCAAAAGCAAAATAAATAAATAAACGATGTTCATTGTACCTCTACTCCACATTCCCTACGCTTTCATTGGTTCCTGGAGGATGGGTACGGAACTTCGTGGCGAGGCCTCGGATTGCGACCCCTGCCCACTTTGCCTCCACACTTCCCTTTGGGCGCGGGAGGTTTTCTTAAAAAAAAAAAAAAAAAAAAAAAAAAAAAAAAAAAAAAAAAAGGGGGGGGGGGTTAGCGTTCGAGCTTGCTGGTTGGTTGGTTGTTTTGGGGGGAAGGAGACCAGACAGCGAGGTCATCGGTCTCATCGGATTAGGGAAGGATGGGGAAGGAAGTCGGCCGTGCCCTTTGAAAGGAACCATCCCGGGATTTGCCTTGGGCGATTTAGGGAAATCACGGAAAACCTCGAGCTTGCTAAGACGAACGTTAGAGGTGACGGTTCGGTTCCCACTCAAACTTAATTTTTAAGCTGTATTTTTGTCATCACTGGTCATATTATTTAATTTATATCACATTTGAGAGGCAATATAATTAAAAAAAGACATCTGTACTTGAATGAGGTTTTATTGAATTTCATGTTATTTGACTGCTTACTCATTTTAATTAAATTTAATGATTACAGCAAACATATTTATAACTGTCGACAAGTACATGAAGAAAGGCATAGAGTTTTCCTGGAAATATATGCCTATCGTGAATTGCGAAATCTCTCATACATGCAGTGTGGTAAGGTAGCCGGGACTACTTTGTACCTTGGCGCTTCGAGCTGCAGACACAGAGGCAGGTCTTATTTGACAGTTAATCAACTTAGTGGTGAGACGTTGCTAATGTAGCGAGAGGGAATAGTATAGGTGCAAATTTTTTTTGAAGGTTTGAGCGGTAGTAGAACCGTCGTCTCACACACATCCATCTTACAAACCTTGAACGCTAACCCCGTGACCACCACGAGCTCTGACGGCAAGCACCTACGCACGATACATCACTTACATAATAGCCGTGTAAAGCTTCTCTTGCGATTTTCTCGGAATTGCCAGAGTAGTGCATATGACAATTATGTTGTTGTAATTGCCTATTAAGGGTGTACAAACTCTGAAGTACACCCGTGATCTCACCGTCGTGGCCTCCCCTTGTTAGTAGTCACGTAGCTGTCACATGCTTTATAGCACCTGATATACTGCTTGATACAAAGATGCCTGGTATTTCCAATACGTCGTGGAGATTTCTCTGATATTTAGTCACCTGCAGACTAAAACTATTTCCCAACCTTGAAAGGAAATAAGACACAAAGCTCCCATTCTGGTGGAGCGGTGTTGTAATCCGTATTCAGCCTCTGTGATAAAAATTATCTATTATTTTTTAATTACTTCGTGTGAATGGGATGATTCTTTCAACAAAGCAGCAGCTGTTTCCACCTCTCATGTGCATCCAAATGAGCCACCAGTGCATCGTAATGAGAACTGAAATATGTGAGACTTTAAGCTGCTCAGCTGGTGAAGGAGCCTTTGACGGACAAAGATCTGTTCTAGTCCTAGCTGCTGTACACACAGCTGTAATCTGTCATGTGTCTCACATTGTGTTTTTTACTAAATCTCTTTCCAGTAGTGACTATGTGTACCATGTCATCAGTCCGAACGCTGTAGCTGCATAGGAAATCAGAACGAGAATTTCCCCCTCCACCACTGCAATAGGTATGTTGTTGTTGTTGTTGTTGTGGTCTTCAGTCCAGAGACTGGTTTGATGCAGCTCTCCATACTAGGTATATTTACCTTTATTTACAGATTTAATTATCAACCGCGTTGTTCACATTACTGCAGTGTCCGCAAAATTTAAGACCCTTGATTTGTACAGAGTTTCCTTTTTATGCTAGTTAAAAACATCTTGTTATTAACTGATTGACTACACTGGAGAGCCAAAGAAACTGATACACCTGCCTAATATCATGTAGGGCCCCGCGAAAACGCAGAAGTGCCGCAACATGACGTGTCTTGGACTCAACTAATGTCTGAAGTGGTGCTGAAGGGGATTGACACCATGAATCCTACAGGGCTATCCATAAATACGTAAGAGTACGACGGGGTGGAGATCTCATCTGAATTGCATTCTGCAAAGCATCCCAGACATGCTCAATAATGTTCATATCTGGGGAGTTTGGTGGCCAGTGGAAGTGCTTAAACTCGAGAAGAGTGTTTCTGGAACCACTGTGTAGCAATGCTGGACGTGTGGAGGGTCACATTGTCCTCCTGGAATTGGACAGGCCCGTCGGAATGCAAAGTGTACATGAATGGATGCAGGTGTTCAGACAGGATGCTCAAGTACGTGTCAGCTATCTGAGTCGTATCTAGACGTATCAGGGGTCCCTTATCACTCCAACTGCACACGCCCCACACCATTAGAGCCTCCACGAGCTGAACAGTCACCTGCTGACATTCAGGGTCCATGGATTCATGAGGCTTTTTCCATACCCGCACACGTCCATCCGCTCCATACAAATTGAAACGAGACTCGTCCGACCAGGCAACATTTTTCTAGTCATCAACAGTGTAATGTCGGCGTTGACTGGCCCAGGCGAGGCGAAAAGCTTTGTGTCGCGCAGTCATCAAGGTTACACGAGTGGGCCTTCGGCTCCGAAAGCTCTTATCGATGATGTTTTGCACGCTGTCACTTGCTGATGGCCCAGCATTGAAATCTGCAGCAATTTGCGGAAGCGTTGCACTTCTGTAACGTTGAACGATTCTCTTCAGTCGTCGTTGGTCCCGTTAGTGCAGGATCTTTTTCCGGCCGCAGCGTTGTCGGAGATTTGATGTTTTATCAGATTCCTGATGTTCACGATACACTCGTGAAATGGTCGTACAGGAAAATTTCCACTTCATCGCTACCTCGGAGATGATGTGTCCCATCGCTCGTGCGCAGACTACATCACGTTCAACTGCCTTCAGTCTTGATAACCTGCCATTATAGCAGCAGTAACCGATCTAACAACTGCGCCAGACACTTGTCTTACATAGGCGTTGACGACCGCAGCACCGTATTCTGCCTCTGTATTTGAATACGCATGCGTATACCAGTTTCTTTCGCGCTTCAGTGTATATGGTGCCAGATAAATTGATGAAGACTGCGAATATGAAAGGTATTTATTAATTTGGTTAATACTTTTATTAAATATCCTGAAACTGCATGAGTACTATAATCTAAGGGTGTTTTAACTTTTTTCCCTTGCAGCTGTTCAGCATAGTGGATAGTTATTAATTTGGAAAAAAGAAAAAGAAATCAGAGCGGTTCGATGAACGAATCAAATAGCGAGTTGCAAGAACTCATACATCAGCAACATACTGTGGGAGATATTGTACAGTGAACAGTTGAGGAAAAGGAAAGAAAGAAAGAAAGAAAGAAAGAAAAGGAAACTGACGTTGTAGAATGCGATTCCTGTAACAATTACCGTAATTACAAAAAAAAAAGGCTTCATTGAAGGGCGTCACACACGAACGGCCCATTTGGCCCGAGTCCTCCAGACTTCATCTTTCTGGACTGCATACGTGTAGAATAGCTCCAGATTAGGGGAACACTCACGAACGGGCCAGTCCGAGCCGTGCTGCGCTGCGCTGCCCGCGCCTCCAGAATTTTTATTTGTTTATTTTGTGCTTGGATTTATTGAATCATACTGCCATCAGCTTGATACAGATACCCGTATACTGGGTGATTCAGCTGCTTCTACAGATGTCGTTATGTGCAGCCCGCAATGTTATGTCTGGCCTTCAAAAACAAGGATCCTGATATTATACCGACTACATACAAAATAAACAAGGTAATTAACAGTGATAAGGCAGCATACACTTGAAGATGAAAGTGTTTATGTAACCACTGATAGTGCGTCAAATTTTATAAACACACATGACTGTCTCACATAAAATCAAAATAGCTCTTTGTATTTCAATATTTTCGTGACAGTAAAACAGAAGTACTTGTTGGAAGGTTTTGGAGTAAGCGGTTTTGCTTTTCTTCGAAATAACTGCAAGAAACTAGCGAGTGGTTTACATTTCCTCGCAGAAACTGTTATCCTTGATGCCTTTCAGATGCAGAGGGGATAGAGTTGTACCACTTTTGGTGTGCATTCGTGCCAGAGCAGTTGCTGCACACATGAAATTTTCAAAACCTAGGAGAGTTTTTAATGACTCCTACGATCACAGTGTAGTATTGACCTTTATGACTGAACGAAAGGCGTCAATCAAATGGTTCAATTGCCTCTGAGCACTATGGGACTTAATATCTGAGGTCATCAGTCCCCTAGAACTTAGAACTACTTAAACCTAACTAACCTAAGGACATCACAAACGTCCATGCCCGAGGCAGGATTCGAACCTGCGACCGTAGCGGTCTCGCGGTTCCATACTGAAGCGCCTAGAACCGCTCGGCCACACCGGCCAGCAGGCGTCAATCGCCTGGCAGTTATTTCTCGGGGGGTTTCTATACCCATATCTTGAGGATGGTAGGTTAAAGTTCATTATGGGGCCAGAAACTCTCGTGGCAAATAAATTTTCTCGTCTAGTACTGACGTCGGAAATTCAGCGGTGGTTCATCAGCTTCTGCTAGTAATTTTGTCGGAGTCCAACGCATTGCTTCAAGAGGTGTCCGCAGGCAACGAAATTGTACCATGTGAAATTTCTGAAAGTGTATATCTGTCAGCGTTTTCTTATATGAAACAACCACAGACTATGTCAGAGCTGCCCAGGTCCTTGTACATGATCAAAAGAATGAAAGATTTCGCGCTCCACGAAGTTCCAGCTACAGATCTTATTGCGTTACTGCTGTTTCACGTTTTCTTCATTATGTGTGTCGTCAGCCCATGTTAAGCGCTTGTCAAAAATTATACCTAATAACTTCACTTTGGTCATCAGCGGGAAGGAGAGGCCTCCTAATAAAACCCTTCAGATGGTTGATCGTATCCTTCTGCGGCTGAAATGAACTACACAAAGTTATCGATGTGCAGAGAAAGTTCACAGATCATCTGCTTACTGGAGAGTTTTTTCTCCCGTTGAAATGATTTTGGCCTTATCTTGCAGGTAGATTAAAAATGGAATAGAGCAATGAATTGAGCCTTGGGACACTGTTCAGGGAACTAGTAATTCATGAAGCGTTCGATAACAGATGCGTCACTGTTGGAGTGCGTATGTGTGGCGACTAGTTTCGAACCATCTGGTTATTCTCAAGCCTGACCTACTGAGGGTGTACTGAAAGTGTCTCATCTTAATAACAAACATCAAAATGGCAAAACACTCTTTGTAAAATGATCACATGTGCCTGTCACAATCAAATAATGTGCCTGCTTAGAAAGCCGAAATCAAACTCAAACATTGTTGAAACTGAAAAAAAAGGCCGAGTGGTGCTATAAAGCTACATACACGAAATTTTAGAGGGACTTGAGGAGATACAAAGGAACTTACTTACGTAATAAAAAGTGTCACTGGTGCACCGTTTCCGCTCTAGGGATCCATTAAGGCAGGGGTATCCAGCCTTTCAGCTTACCTGGGCCAAAATGGAAGAAGAGGAATATTTTTGGGCCGCACGTAATACTTAATACTCAACGCAAAAAAAGGATGGACCAACGAGAAAATAGCATCGTGTGACGGGAGTTTCAGTTCGGAAATATTCAAGTTTTCGTAATTTTACATAAACGGAGTTTCATGGAATTTTTTTTTTTCATACCAGCCGTGAGATACATGCTCGCTTCTTGGGCTACATTGATACTTCCTTTGGGCACCATGTGGCCCGCGAGCCGCGGGGTGAACACCCCTATGATAGGGGTTTCACACTAGTGATTTTCAGAGAAGGTGTTCAAACGGCCATTTGATGAACACTGTTTTAGAGACGCTGCTGAAAATGGCGCCCGTTTACATTAATGCACAGCTATCATCTGCGTGATAATGATTGTCTGAAATGCTCAAAAAATGAAATGTTTCACGAATATGGCTGCAGCTTCAGCCAAACGGGCAACCAGCTGCTATGGAGGTCTGACGGTGTCAGGTACATGAGCGCTTCATCTCCCCCTACAAAAAGAAATCCATAAGAGTGAGGTTGAGAGAAGGTAGTCTTCAGAGTTCTGACCCACCCCTCTCTATCAAACAACTGGCGAATACTTTTAATGTTTTCTGACATCAACGCCAAAGATGCCGGTTTCATAATATTTGCTTGACAGTTAGTGGTACATTCTCCAACCTTCCTATAGCACGTCATGGAGAAATATACCGTAATTTTCTCCACCGATCGTGTTAGTCAGAACATACGTCCCGATCTGATGATGGTGACCTGTTCCAGCCCATAGATTTATGTTAAATCTCCGTTTATGGTGAAACACACGAGTTGCCTTAGGATTTTACAACTCTCGTGTGTGACTGCTATGGATATTGAATATTCCTTCCCTTGTGGAGGCATCCCCACCAATAAACAAAACGCATGTTTGGAAATCAGGGATGTTTACAGTTTAGTGAAGATACCATTGGTAGAATTCGACGTCCGGGGAGAGTCATCAACTGATAGGTATTGCCCCTTTTGATACTTCAGTGGATGCATGTCTGTCTCGTGGAGATATTTAGTTCCTTGGCTATGAATAAAGTGCTGTTGCTGGGGTTGTCCTCAATTCGCTGTAACACAGCCTCCTCAAACTAAGTAGTTCGCATGCTGCGATGTGTACCAGCTTCCCGTCGGTCTGGTCCGACGGTTCCTGTTTCTCTAAGACAGGCATCAAATCTTTAGATGTGACATGATATGGTAACCTCTCCCAGGAAATCGTTCTGCATGCAGGTCGCTTGCCGCTCGAATGTTGCATCGTGCAAAATGCATGCATACATGAGAATCATGTCAGCTAGCATGGTTAGAGTGTACTCAGCCATCAAGAAGCTGTAAACATCAGTAGAAACTTTCATGTAAACACAACATAACATGAACACTAATAGTGTAATTGTTAGTGCAGCGACGTAGACTCTGCTGTCATTTATGAAAAGTTATTTTTGCTAGCAGTAAGATGTAATAGTGTTGTAAATCAGATTCCGATGTCAACTTGTTCCATACAAAGCAGTCGAAACAATTGTAATAATTGCCCTAAGGGATACACGTGTGGCATTTCTGTCACATAACTATGGTGTTACTTTTATATAGTCTAGTAACTACACAGATTTGTGTACGTAGTTTTTTACACCCTGTGTGGTTCCGTGTGGTAGGAATGTTTGAACGTCAGACGCGAATCATTTGAAATGCCCATACCGCTTAATTTTTGGAATGGAATCGAAATATGAATAGGCTATTATCATATGCACTCTTGACGTCAACAATTACTGCTGTGAAATTTACCAATTGTTGAATACCCGAATTTCATAGTGTGAGATAGAGAGACAATCTAGCGTTTCTTTTCCCTTTCAAATACCAAAATAACTTTGTGAATGTAAGTTTTCGGATTCCAGCCACTTATCTAGAAGTGCGTGAATAAACCCCTCTGGGGTTTTCCCGACACGCAATGATAACGGGTAACTATAGACTTACAGGCATTGCTTCAGATTTGAGAACTAAAACGATTATTTGAGTTGTCTAGTCAAGAACAGGGCCGACTTTCACCCAGATTTGTAAGACTATCGTTAATACCCGCTGTGGTAGGTTAGAAAGCGTGGGATAGTGAACATAATCCATTCATCGAAGACATCAGCACTTTCTGTACTCTTTCAGCTAAAACTGTGAGCGCAGGAAATGGACGGATGCTACGCTTACGGGGTGGAATAATAGTAATGGAGACGCAAGGAACCGACAAGCTATCATGCGTATCTTTCAAGTATACTGCGCAACACAATTAAAGGATCACTTTGTGGAAACCCCGTAACTGTTTCCCATTGCGACATAGAAGTGTGAAATTTGGCTCTAAATTGCCTACAACGTTCCTCTGTAATGCTGCAAAAGCGTGACACACTGCGACGTCACTCTCGGGCTTGAAACGGCATGGTATCGACACATGCGATAAAAAAGGCCAGAGAACTTCATCTGAGTTGTAAGGTGAGTTAAGGATGTCACACTGGCACCAAATTTCACCACAGTTCTGCCCACCGCCACAGTGGATTTGTCACACGATGGGAAGATCATCGCACCCCTCTTCCCACATTTCATCCCTTCTTTTGATGCCTCCGTGGTGAAGTTCAGAACCGCGACGCCCAGCGTTGGAATCACGCGGTCTTCTTATGGCTGACCGAGGACAGCATTTCACAGACATTGCCATGCAGAAAAAGCCGCAGGGTGGCGGGGCGTTCATTCCCACGCATTTCGCGGTAGGGAAGGACAATTGGCATTGCGATGAGCAACAGGACGGCGTTCGTGACAACGCTTGACGTTGCTGACACCCCCGGACGCTTCAATCCTTCTCTGAAAATACCGTGGCCCGGCAACCCCAATTAACGTGATCGCGCCTCTTTTGAGTGCAGCGCGACTGCAATTTTTGGCGTGGTGTACACGGTGGAATCACTAGGGACCGTTCAAAACGGAGAACTCACAGCTGCAAGTAACAAATCCTTCACAACATGGAAGCTTATCAAACCATGCCCGATGAGGCTACTTCTATGGGGAACCACTGTGTGACTAAAGGAATCTCCAATCGGTTGATCACCTACTGACGTGCGCCAACTTCATCATAAGCTGTACCCCGCTAGATTTACAACTAGTTAATGATAATGCTATCTGTGTAGCTGATTATTGGACAAAACATATTTAAATTTTAAATTTTATTACAGTTGACGTACAGTAGATTTCAGTGTATGGTGTTCAGCATACGGAAAATAAATAAACCTTCCATATAGTCATTCGCGCTTCTGCGGCTTTCACTTCTCTTGTAGCCAATCTCGTCGTGCCACTTTTCACTTCCTGTCAGTTTCATTTTTAGGCATCTATTTTCCAATTTAAGTATCACATTTGCTGCATTTTTATATTTCTTTCTGTTCATCACAGAAATTTAGTATCTCCCATGTTATCCAAGGGTTTCTGCTAAGCCATTATTTTTGTCTTTTTTCCCCTGTCAGCTGAGTGCTGTCCTTTAAACTCTCAACAATGTATCATATCTCTCTTGCAACTGAAATATCGTCAGTATCTTCTGCGATTTCCATTTGAGGTAACATGCTGAAGTTCTCTAATGGTTATTTAAGAAAGAGGATGAAATTTTCTTCGCCGAAACGAAACTCTCAGTAACGATTTTTATGCGCTCACCCATATATTTCGCGTAAGAGACAGATTGCTTCTGAATACGTAACCGTCAGACCAGAACAAGTGCGGCAGTGTACAGTCAGTCCTTTATTGACATGCCACGTGTACCTATACGAATGCTGGAGTGCTTTCAAGATTCTGTCCGAAATATGCTCATGAAAATAGTGCTTAACGTGATAAAAAGTGACTCCCATACAGGCTACTGCGCTGTAAGATTGCCTCGTTCTTCTATTGTTAAACGTGACTGTTGTATATAACAGGAAATGCTGTCGTTCAAGCGAAGACCTGTTCAGTCACCTTTATTCAGCCGGTGCTAACGGGAAAAGCATCTGTTCTGTGTCAGCTCTACTTTAAACTGTAAAGCGAACCACCCACCTAGCCGCAAGCGATGTAAACGTTTCTCAGGCTAGATGGACAACTTTTTGTAGCATGGTACAAGAGCCAATTGTATCACGAGAAACGACCCGAGACTAAAACGGTCCTCGTTTCCGTCCCATGGAGAATGTCCTTTATTCAGAAGCAGCTTTAGAGTCTTTAGAAGAACACAGGATGAGCTAAAAGAGTAACGAGTTCCGGATTTCGCGGAGAGAATCCCACGACTATAATTAACTATGAAAGAGGCAGCCAGTAAACAGAGATAGTAGTGGGAAGAGAATGGAGCACGTAGCAATGCTCCTGTTTTCCTATCCAATTAACTTCCTTCATTATGGTTAATAATCATGCTAATTTTCGAAAGCGCTGTTTGGCATTAGGAAAACGTACTCCACTTAATGTTTAGCACCGGTCTAATCATCAGAGAAGATCTTCTGTGCTCTGTTAATGAGACGACTTCGCATTAGGCTCTGTGTTGAGCTGGGTTTTACGCAGCAGCCAGAACTTCCGTTGCAAAGTAAAAGTGAATAGATATCGATCTGTGACAGAGATAAAACTTACATTTTGTTCTCGTTATGTTCTTACATGTTGCGTAATAAGGTAACGCAACTGCCGAATTCATTTTTAGTAGTACTTTTGTTTATACTGTCCTTTAAAGTAGTCGTGTCTTTTGGGTTTCGTTTAAGTGGGTAAGGTGTAATACCGTGTCATCATAAAGTTCGTTTTTTTTTCTTTTGATGGGTTCTCGTAAATGAAAAATCATACTGAGTTAGCAGTTAATTATAAGGGATCGGTTCCTTCATTTTAACAATTAAGCAACGGGCGAATAATCCAAACGTGGTCGTACTTCTCTTCAAACCGCATGAAGAATTAACTATGAGATAACATTGCGGACACTTTATGAATTCTTGCAGAACACATGCGATCACGCCAGTAAGATGCTGCAAATCGAGATAGCGCAGTGATTAATAAGCCACTGGACTCTTATTGAAGAGCAGTGAGGTTCAGATTTTGGCAGTGCTTTCCATATGTAGGTTTATCTTGGTTTCCACAATCACTTTCGTTGAGGTCAGGGACGTACAATATCTGATCAAAAGTATCCGGACACCTATTAGCGGATATTGATAAGTGATGTGTCCACCCTTCGCCTTTATGGCGGCTTGAACTCTGCTGTCGACACTTTCAGTGAGGTGTCTGAATGTCTGTGGAGAAACAGCAGCCCATTCTTCTACAAGAACCTAAACCAGAGAAGGTAGTGTTGTAGGATGCTTGGGTTTGTAGCGAAGTCGACGCTGTAACGCATCGCAAATGTGTTCTGGGTCGGGACACTGGGGAATCCTGCCCATTTGAGGAATGTTATTGTCCACAGACAATTGCCTCACAGATGCTGCCTTATGACACGGTCCACTGTCATGCTAATACAGACAGTTACGTCTCCGAATGTTACCCCGCTGCACATAGTGCACAATGCTGTAAAACGTCTTCATTCCTTCCGGCTTAGCGTTTTCATAACCGCAATAAGGGGACCACACCCTAATCACAAAAAATACCACCGTACCGTAACACACTCTCCTCCGAACTTCGCTGTTGGCACTACACATGATGTCAGGCGACGTTCTCCAGGCATTCACCATTTGAAACCCTTCCATCGGATTGCGGCAAGATACGGTGTGATTCATCATTTCAAATCACTCGTTTCCAGTCATCCGTTGTCCAGTGGCGTGGTTCTTTGCACCATTGACTTCATAAATTTATGGCTTATTGTGAGCTACTCACTCATTTACCCCTTTCTCTTTAGCCCCTTTCGCACAGCTTTTGTGGTAGATGGATTCACGTGTGATTCCTTCCACCGATTTCATGCGTTTTTTTACAACCACGCTCGGCAATGCTCGACGGTCCCTGTCCCTCATTATCTGAGGTCTGCGTGGTCTTTGTTCAGTTGTAGTTGTTACTACGCCTTCCCACTTCGCAGTCATATTACCAACAGTCGACTTGGGTAGCTTTAGAAGAGCTGAAATGTCCTTAAAGTATTTGTTACTCAGGTGACATCGAATGATTAGTCCGCCTTCAAAGTTACTGAGCTGTCCTGACCGACCCATTCTGCTCAATGGTTCAAATGGCTCTAAGCACTATGGGACTTAACAGCTGAGGTCATCAGTCCCCTAGACTTACAACTACTTAAGGGGAGCCGGAGGTCCCTATGCTGCCCATGTTAAAATCACTAAGTTTGAGGAACATTTATGAATAAACTACCAAATATAAAAATTTGAATTTTTTTTTACATATAGAGTGGTTTAGTATTGCAGTTATGACTGAGGGATTTTGGAGTATCTTTTCTAGTTTCCTTCCAATTATTTTTTTTTATTAATGACCCAATTTTTTTTACAAATAATTGCTTTATAATTAAACTGAAATGAAACTACTGAACATATTGTCAAATGGCTGTGTTACAATGTAAATTTAACCACTAGGAGTGCTGTATAAAAATTTCATCTCTCTAGCTTGAGTGAATTTTGAGAAAATGTTCCTTATATTCGAAAAATTCTAATTTATGGGAAATGGCTATCAAAGTTTCTCAATACATTCCTGCACTATAGGATGGATTATCAGGGTCTTCTTCTTAATCCTCCAAAAGCTTCCTCTTCTGTCTTCTTTTCTGGCATGTTGTTCCATCATACTTCATATGCCTTTGTCTTCTTTCTGCTACTCTTATCCTTTCTCTGTCAATATTTCTTAGTGCTTGTACAGTGTTCACCCCAGCTGTAAATCCTAATGCCTTCAGAACTTCACACTTCACACTGTTCCCTTGGTTGTAGGTTGCTATTGCATCATAAATGCCAAAGTGCAGTGTTTTTATGCTTACAAACACCCTTTTAGGAATCACTTTCCAAATCAAATTGTTTACACTCTCATTAGGATCTGCGTCTTTCCATGTAGACCTTTGTGTAACAATTCTAGCTGTGTTAAGTCATGAAAAATTGGTTTTATTGCATTTATCACAGCTGCTGGCAAACCATGTTTGTGGTCATAGTCCTTTTTTGCATTATATTTGCACCATGAATCTTTTGGGCACTGGCTGCGTTGAGGGTATTCATTGGAAGAGGCAGTATGAAGGAACAATGCCCACACTGCTTTTCGCATGTCACTAACATTACTAGTATTTTGCCTTATAGCATACCCATAGTATCTCTGTAGACGTTCAATCACCTCATCAGTAAGCCTGCCTCTCCCTCGTATTGTCTTTCCATCACTGAGCTTACTTGAACCCAAAGTTTGTTTGAGCCTTCGAAGCCGTGCACCCATACGCTTTTGCACATGCCCAATGCATTCCAACTTTTCAACTACAAATTCATTTCCATATGGTTTCAGTTCCTCTATAGTCTTGAAACCTTTGGAGTCACCATCCCCAAAGTAGTATTTGTACCTAACGTTGTACCTGGGAACTGAACGTTCAAAAATTTGTTTCATTCCATCCACTTACATTGCTCCACTTGATCCACTAAAATTTGCCTCACAGGTTCCACTGTGCTCTCCTTTGATTTTATTTTTGCACCTGCAATGTTTTGATAATATTGCAACATCTATCACTTTTGCGCTATCACCACAAGTAGCAGTTACAACCCCATTCAGGGATTTATGACCTCTCTTTTGCCAGGAACCATTTAATGCCACTACCAAATCCCTAGAACCACCATTCATTTCTACAGATTCCTCCACTGCTTCCTTCATGGTTTTCAAAGCCACATCTTCAACAGAGGATCCTACCAGTTCACAGTAGTACCCAAATTTGCTTGGAGGCGATGGCAAGTTCATAATACCACAAAACCGTTTGCCAGAAGCAGACCCTTTTCCAATGGATCGAAGACCATACACAAGTCGAACATTCACATCGAACACTCTAGATCGTCCATTTTCACCAAAGAGACTGGCATGTGAATTGTAGAAAGTCACTTGATACTTGCAACATGCACAGATTATCTTCATCTCACAAGCAAAACCAAAGTGCTTTGTTATCTCTAGTCCCACTCCTACACTTGAACACATTGAGCACAGAACACTTTCTTTCAGCACAGAAGATAATAATCCAATATTCAGTACTTCGTTAATATCATCACTGTCACTAACATATTCACGAAATCTGTCACTTCCACCAGTCAGCTTCTTGCTAGAAGATGTCACAGGGCTATGGCCGGCCATGTGTTGCTTAGCAGAAGAACGCACTGTTTCAGTAATTGTAGTTTCGCACCTTGGTATTAGTGTTAATTCTCTTTTCCCCACATTCTTCCTCTTCTTATATACACGGTTACGAAAACGTGGCATCGTAAGCAGAACAACGCTTTACACAATAAGTATAATACTACCAACAACAGGCGCAACACTGAACTAATTCGAAACGGTAAACAGCAAAGAGACGATGTTCCGCGCTCTTAGCGCTTCATTTGTCACAGAAAACAATGTAGCCAACCCTTGCACACTCGCTGTATTCGTAACATAAGGCGCTGTATGCGTAACAGGCCGAGAAAATCCCAAGCAGTTCGCCAGGAAGTCACGAGAGGGTGTTAGATGCATTCAGCGGCCGCCCATTTCCTCTGCAGGCGTGGGGGAAAATGATAATAACTCCACTTCTAGGGCGAGTAGAACAATAATTCAAAGATTACATTAAAGAGGAATGTTCCAATTAATTTTCGGTAGCAAAAAAAAAAAAAAAAAAAAAAAAAAAATTCATAATTTTTTGGATTTGATCACCTCCGGCTCCCCTTAAACCTAACTAACTTCAGGACATCATACACAGCCATGCCTGAGGCAGCATTCGAACCTGCGACCGTAGCAGCAGCGCGGTTCCGGACTGAAGCGGCCGGCTAAATCATTATCAATTTTACGTGAAAAATGTGGGCGCTAATCCCTCTCTGTTGCAAAGAGTAGCTCTTTCTAGTCATGTATACAGTACAGGCTGAGAAAAAAGCACATTTTCGCAGCAGTAAGTGCCCGTTTATGAGGCATTTATCCTGCTGCTGTGTTTCTAAGACGAGCCACTTCCACCGCCATCCGTAACTTGGTAGATGATCGCATTCTTTTTTACAAGACACAAATTATACGCCACAACCTAGCAGACAGTTGTTTTAAAAAGTTTTGTTTTTGTCTTCAGCTAATTCTGGAGTCTTAGATGTGTTTTTAATCATCCAAAACGTTATTTACATATTTACAATAGTTTATTTATTGGTTTTGTGTAAACTGATATGTTAGTTGGTTTTTCTGTATTGTGTGTTAACTTCTTTTACTATGTTTATTTGACGTCAAGTGCACTTTCACTGCACTTTCGACTGTTTTGCTCAATTTCGTTTTCATGCAATCTGACTGGGTGTAGAGTCGTTGAAGCTTACGCGAGACCCAACTCATGAAGTCTCCTAAATCTGTAAATAGCCCCAAAATGCGCTACATTAGAGGACACATAGGTAACATATTTACTGTAAAGGAACGTACAATTTATGTCTCTAGTGCGTGTGTGGGAGCAGGTACAAATGATCATTTATTGTGCTGGAATCATCAACTAAATTTCACGATAACCGTTTAGCAACACAGAAACAGTTTTGATCTGCTATATAGTGAACAGATTTGGCTCGGTATGTGCTGTGGACATTAGAAAGAAACGCGTACTTGTGGTTTATTTGACAGTTTGCAGCAAGCCTGTGGGGGCGTGGGTAGGTGGGAGGCGGCGTGGCGTGGCGTGTGTCCGGTGGATGTTGATGCGCTGAGCAACCCGTCACGCTGCTTCCTCTGGCCGCGGTCTGGCTGAGAACTCTGCTCTGGCACGTAGTGGCCAAAAGAGAGGCCAGCAACGCTCTACATCCTTTCTTCTCCTGTTAAGTTCCTGTAGCGAACGGTTACAACTCATGGGTTGCTTAATTATCTAATATTTACTCTAATATGTCACTTTCCGTTTGCTATTTCACAGACCTGTAATTATTCAGCCCGTCACCAAAATACACTGACGAAAAAAAAAGCCAAAAGATAATTAACATAGAGTAATGGAATTTTGGAAATACATTTGTCTGCATTACGTACCTAAGTGATAAATGTTGCGAGATCACAGGTTAATGTAATCGCGAAATTAGCCATTACAAATTTTAAATGCTGGCACAACCGGTGTAACCGCCAGATTGGTGAATGCAAGCGTGCAAACGTGCTTCCATTGCGTTGTACAGGAGTTCCGTGCCTGTTGCACTTGGTCGGTCAAAACAAGGAGGTTTAATGATGTTTGTTGATGACGATAGAGCTGTCGTCCGATGATGTCCCACATGTGCTTGATTGGAGACAGGTATGGTGATCGAGCCGGCCAAGGCAATATGTAGACACTATGTTCAGCTTGTTGGGTTACAACTTGTACGTGTGCGAGCGTTATCGTGTTGGAAACCACCCCCTGGAACACTGTTCATGAATGGCAGCACAACAGGTTGAATCACCAGATTGACGTACAGATTTGCAGTCAGGTGGCGTGGGATAACCGCGAGAGTCGTCCTGCTGTCATACGGAACCACACGCCATACCGTAACTCCACGTGTAGGTCCAATGTGTTCAACACGCAAACGGGTTGGTTGCAGGGCCTCAACTGGTCTTCTTCTAACCAATACAAGGCCATCACTCGCACCGTGAGTACGATCCGCCATACCCATGTGGCGAACTCTATGGTCTTCCCTCCCAGTAGTGCCACGTGGTCGTCCGGAGCCCGGTCTTCATGCGACCATACATCCCGTAACCACCGCTGGCGACATTCCTGCCAAGTCTTTCTGGAATATCGTAGAAGGAACATCCAGCTTCTCGTAGCCCTGTTACCTCGTCCAAAGTCAGTGAGGTTTTGATAATGGCGTTTCTGCCGCCATAAAGGCGACTGCTACGGTCGCAGGTTCGAATCCTGCCTCGGGCATGGATGTGTTTGATGTCCTTAGGTTAGTTAGGTTTAAGTAGTTCTAAGTTCTAGGGGACTGATGACCTCAGCAGTTAAGTCCCATAGTGCTCAGAGCCATTTGAACCATTTTGTCATGGCAGCTTTTGTTCCATTTTCAGACATAGTACAGGTTTCTTGATGCCACAGATTTTCCCACATTGTTGTTCTAGACATGCTGACTCAACGACTTCGTTCACAGCTCTTAATTATAAGGATTCATGTGCAAGTGTATATTAAAAAGCTGCTGTAGTTGGAGATAATTTTTAACTCGTTCCCACTGGCACAATTTTTCGCGGAGTGTGAGTCTATTATCTTAAGAGTAACAGTGTAGTGCAGATGATCGTGATTAGTGAGTTTATGAAGTAGTGGCACGGAATATCAGAGGGCCAGTATACATGCTTGCAGAATCAGCGTCCTTATTGTTTGTATAAAAGCCCACAAAATATTAGTGTCTGCTGGAAAAAAAACCTGACGAACAAACTACTGACCAACTGCAACGCTGGTATGTTGATTTGCGACACAGTGCAGGTCAGGAAAGCAGTGGTAACTGTGCCTATTTGAAGAGGGCATGCATATTCTTCACCATTTGTGAATGGATAGTATCCTGCTGAAATATGGCATGTGTAGTTTCCAGAAATAGGGGTCCGAGATCTCCCTCCAGTCGCGGTATATAGGACAACTTAACGAAAACACAAAGTTTTTACCACTCAGTACAGCAGTGACAGCGTTCACGAACCCACTGTAGCCTGAAACATTTGTGGAACCGACGCAGTAGCACAGTCCAATCCCCAGCAGACGACGTCACACCGTAGCTCCAGCTCAGTAACAGTACTTCACTGTAGAGGTAACGCTATGATGGAAACTGCACGTGCGTTTCGTTACCGTCAAGCAGAGGAAAGCTATAATGCATTTTATCCATTGCAGTGGATGGATTTCAAAAACTGGTTCAAATGGCACTAAGCACTATGGGACTTAATATCTGAGGTCATCAGCCCCCTAGACTTAGAACTACTTAAACCTAAGTAACCTAAGACAATCACACACATCCATGCCCGAGGCAGGATTCGAACCTGCGACCGTAGCAGCAGCGCGGTTCCGGACTGAAGCGCCTAGAACCTCTCGGCCACAGAGGCTGGCGGATGCATTTCGTGGTCATGTACCCGCACGTCGCTGTATACGACGTTCTTATTTTCTATCGTAGCAGCATACTTGTAAGAGTATGGAGCAATCATTTACCGGAAACCGAATACTTTCTCGGGTTCAAACTCACTCACGTGGTGATATTACACTTTCGCACGTAAAAAAGGGGTACTACCACGCTTTTTGACGTTTCTGTTTTATGTGACGACAAATCACACACAGTGCCTGTTGCAGTATTGACATTTTCGCTCACCAAGAAGAGAAGCTGCTGGGCGTAAGTGTGCGCCATCTTTGAAAGTGTCTTCTAAGATTAGCTTCATTGTCACATTTCTTGATGTTGAGGGCCCATAAGCCCCAACACACACACTGTTACATTTCTTAAACATATTACAAGTTTCACAAGCGTTGTCATACATACACCTTTCGAGTAATACCCAGGAAACCGCCAAGCGTTTATCTTACAAATAAATGTGTAGGTTGCTTAAGACTTTGATCGCAATTCGAACTTTGCACCAGAACAAAATTATTTCTCAAAATATGTAAGACTTTGACAACAAACTACATGTGACTCTACTGACTTAACTTAATTGTTCTAGAAGCCTGAAAAAATAGACGTGGTTGACATATTAGCACTACTGATAAAATTTGTAGGTTAAACAGCAGTTGCTGACGACCAGTGTTCGATATGTGTACCACACTTTGCAGGCATCCACATCTAACTTGTTTGTATTACTCATCAAAATACACATTGGCAGAACTGAAATAAATTACTCGTATGTGTTAATTGGCAAGCGTAGTTCGATCGTTGTACCATGCATTGCATTCATCATATTACATAAGAAATGGTTCTATAACATTAAAGAACACACATTGTCACTACTGCGTATCTAACTTACAGTTTAAAATGCACTTGCATTGAGAATTACTAAAGTAAACAATGTTATTCGCATGTCTAAATTTGTCAAAAACCTGGTCTCTAAAACTGATATCAGAGTCAAACAAACATTGTAGTGACCCATTGGAAAGGTATTAACTTCATATTGTGGTTCAGAACACATGTCATCGTCTGCTGTCATGCAGTGGGCACTGCATTATTCTTTAATAAACAGCATACTGAACAGTTTGCTATGGTATTAACTTTAGCTTGCAGTACAAAACGTTTCTCATCTTCTACTGATAATGCTAACTTAAGCTGTCACACAACAGAAATTACAGTACTAAGGAGGCAAGGCCGTGATAGTTGACACAAACAAACAGGCATTCAGAACAGAAATAATATTCTGAATCCTGAAGCTGACAGTGCATATTCCATAATTTTACAGTGCGTATATGCTGTAACTTGACAGTGGGTATCAGCTACTGGAACTTGAAACTGTATTTTAACACCAGAGCTGACAGTGTATATGTTCTGTGAATGTCAGCTGCTGGGGGTGTCAATTACAGGAGGTTGGTGGGGGTCAGCTACTGTTTCTTAAAGTTGTATAGTAACACGAGTAGCTGACAGGGTGTATGTGCAGTGGGTGACTACCATTACCCTAAACACTTGGTTGATACTATTGTGGAGCATTGGTGTTCAGTTTATAATGTGGGGTAATGGTGGTCAATTTACAGGGTGACTATGATTAACAAAGCTGAGCATATGTACAAATCTTAGCACGGGCTGTACATACTAAACTTAGCATGACCTCGCTTATGTCACTCAGCAAGTTCTGAACAGTCCCATGTAGTTCTGACAAGTCAGATCGTCACATTGCAGCAAAACTCTAACAAATTGTCCTATAATGTAACCATTTTTCAGTGTAACCCTTTTCCAGTGTAAGCCTCTTCCAGGGCTAGACGTTTCCAGTGCAACTGTTTCGTCAAGACAAGTCACATTTTCTGCTGCAACATGGATTGTTTCCATCTTTTCTGTAACATAGTTTTTTGCAATTCCTGCTTTAACATGGGCCTGTTAAAATGTTTTTACTGTAAAGCTTAGTTTCATGACACCACATGTGCAGGTCTGTACATTATCCATGATGTCACAAACCACACCACATTGACTGTAATGTCATCATGACATCATTCATGATTCATTGACCTTGATTAACAGATGACACAACAATCTAAGATGGCGGAATCCACAATGTCAAGGAGGCGTTCGTTTTAAAAGCCAGTAAAATGCTGTGCTTTGATCGACTGCATAATTTTCATGACGAGTGTAACTCAACATTGACATCATGAATTACTCCGTCTTGGGTTTTGACATCATCTGGTCAAGGCCATTTACTTACATGCCGTGATGAAATCATAGTAAAAGGGATGTGGCTAGATATCATGGATTAGGTACTGACATGCACACCTAAGGTCACAAATCCTAGAGTTACAGCAAAAAAAGAAAAGAAAAATTGTAACTACCTATGTTATTGCAGAAATTATTACTCGTTGAAACAAGTATTGCCGAAATAGGTTACACTGGAAACGGTGTCATTGTACTGTAATTATACTGGAGGACAATTTCCTACAGTTTTGCTGTAACAATACGATGTGACTCATTGGATCCAGCCAGAAGTATTTAGAACTACTCAGGCTTCTTTGTAACTTGCTGAGTGTCATAAGGGAGGCTGTGCTATGATGTGTATGTATACTTACCTGGGGTGGTGGTAGTCACCCTGTAAACTATCGTTCCCAAACAATTGTATCAGCCATGTTTTCGGTAGTTTTAAAGTCCAGTAGCTGACAACAATAGTCAAGTTATGGCACAGACACTGTCAGTTTCTGGTTTTAGAACGTTACTACTTTTCAGAGCACCTGTCTGTTCGTGTCAACTGTGAAGTCTTGCTTGCTCAGCATTGTAGCTTCCAGTGCGTGATAATGTACGTCAGCATTACAGCAGAGGATGACAAACGTTTTGTATTGCAACATGAAGTTAATACCCTAGCATGGAGTTTGCTATATTGTCACACAAATCTTAAGGCTGTAAATTCGCCTAAGTACTTAGGGATTACATTTACAAATAACCTAAATTGGACGATCACATAGATAATGTTGTGGATGGAGCAATTCATTGGCAGAACGCTTAGAACTTGCAACAGGTCTACTAAAGAGACTGCTTACACCACGCTTGTCCGCCTTATTCTGGAGTATTGCTGTGCGGTATGGGATCCGCATCAGGTGGGACTGACGGATGACATCGAAAAAGTTCAAAGAAGGGGGGCCTGTTTTGTACTATCGCGAAATAGGGGAGATAGTGTCACAGGCATGATATGTGAGTTGGAATGGTAATCATTAAAACAAAGACTTTTTTGTTGCGACGAGATATTCTCATGAAATTTCAATCACCAGTTTTCTCCTCCGATTGCGAAAGCATTTTGTTGGCACCTACCTACATAGGGAGAAATGATCATCACGATAAAATAAGAGAAATCTATGCTCACACAGAAAAATTCAAGCGGTCGTTTTTCCCTCGTGCCGTTCGAGAATGGAACCGTAGAGAGACAGCTTGAAGGTGGTTCATTGAACCCTCTGCCAGGCTCTGTATTGTGAATAGCAGAGTAATCGCGTAGATGTAGATAAATGTTTGAGTATAGTTGAAAGTATGACAACTCTCATTTCTTACCTGTACAAATATGTATTATTACTGTTCAGTATGCTATTTCGTCGAAGTGCCATGCAGTTCTCACTATATGACAGCAGAAGCTGACAAACGTTTTGAACTGCAAGATGAAGGTAATTTGTTAGCATGGGGTCACTATAGTGCTAGGCTTCTTTTGGTATCGGTTTTAGAGATGAGTTTTTGACAAATTTAGACGTGAGAATATCATTGTCTACTTTGGTCATTCTCGTTGACAAGCGCACTTCAAGTCGTAAGTTAGATCAGCGGTAGTGTCTTTGTGCACCCGTGTGTATGTAAATAGCATTGTGACACTTGATAAGCATCATAGAACAATTTAGATGTGGAAAATATTTAATTTGAGGGTGCCTTACGTCAGGTATGGTACAGGCAACGAACTTTGAATGTTCACATGATAAAATACTTTTGTACATCGCGGAAAAAATTAGTTTGTTCGAGTATTTTTGACTAGAATGAATGCTCTGGGGCTACACTGTGATTGGCTGTTTCATTTTAGTGGCTGCTAAAATACTAGCCTCTGATTTGAGGAGAAAGGTGGGGAGGCAAGGGGGAGGCTGTGGCTTGTCGCATGACGATGACTTCATTGATAAGGATGGGCACGGCTCACTGCCATCGTGAATTGTGCCGTTATTGCCCCTGCATGTAGTCAACCCACACTAGCTTTTTGCTTGATGTCGGTGGTGTCACAAAGTTCAATACCGTATTTAAGTGCAAAGTATGCTAGAATTGGCACAGACGTACTACTAATCTAAATAGTCTATTGCATAAGATTAAAACTGTGTCAATGGTGAAGTTCAAATTTATATTTTCGTTTTAAAAAAGTTCTTTCTAAGTGTATGAAATATGTCTTGTAGTTGTCTCGTACTACTTCATTAGCTTTGACCATATACATACCGATTTTTGTTACTTTCTTCTTTCGAAAAGTTTTCTGTTGGAAAACTTGCACGTTTCGGACCAGAAATGCTGCAGGTAAATACGCTAGAGCCCTAGAAACTACAAACACCGCAGGCATAAATATCGAATTACGCACTCACATAATTTGATACGGCAGCTGTCAAGGAAGAGATTAATTTAATCCCTGATGGTCTTCTCATGGATTCCATATGTTATGCGTGCTACGAACTCTTATCAGAATCCACAGAAGCGCGTTTAAGAGATGGTATGACATACCATATGTGCGACGCCAAATCGAAAGCCAGTAACGAAATTATTTTCATATCAAGCGTCTGTTGATTATCGCAGTTACCTCCTATATCTAGCTAAAGGAAGCCTGGGGATATATGTGCTTACTTTGGGAGACCTTGTTAGTATTTGCGTTAACCGAGCGTCGTGGTTAAAGGCTGCGGGTGTGTTGTTGTTAGTAAATATTAAGTTATGACTTCATCTGTACAAAGCTGTAGCTTCGTCCTGTGCGCAAGTACAACACCACTAACTTAGTCATTTCGCGAATAAGCGCATGCTTATTTGATACCCATCTAAATACCGGAAGCATTATACACAAAATTAGCGAGAGAAAACTATCATCGTCTAAAGCAATCATCACACCATTTTTCTGAAGCATTGTGAGTGTATCCCGAACTTTTTGACGCTGCAATGCTAATACCTCGTTGTAGTCTGATAACTAGATTTCAGACATTGCCTCTGTGGCTAGGTTTCTTAGCGCACTAACGGAAGAAATATAACTTTGGAAGTTTCTACACCTGATAATATCGAAGTCAAATGATAGTCTCGTTGAGACAAAGGGAAATGCAGACAGACAGGCATGACAGCATCGTTGTTGGCCACATCTCTGTTCACAAAACTGCATTTGCTTATACTAACAAAATCTGCTCTGTGGTGTACATACAGCGGCTCGTTGATACACAGGCACAGCTTAACTCCATCTACATTCTAATTGATTTATTTTTCTCAGCTTACGGGAGGTTGTGTGAAAGGACTCGACTAAGAAACAGTTCATTACGTAATTTGCAGAATATTACGTAATTTACAGAATGTTGATATCAAATTGAAAATGTAGCGACAATATATACAAATAAGGAAAACGTTTAGCGAAAGACTAAGTTACAGCAAGGAAATCGAATACAGACTAAACTAAATGCGCCACAAGGAAGCCTTTCAAATTAGACTTGGAAAATCTTTGTTCAATATTAATTTATATTAAAATATAACAAAGCTACTGCTAAATGGACGAACTTGGTGGAATTCAGTGTATCTCCGCTGTTCAAGTTTCTTGGAATCGTATCTCAATCATCTCTGTATATGTAATCGCTCGAGGAATTGGTATTTAATTTTGTGGCCGGCCGGAGTCGCCGTGCGGTTCTAGGCGCTACAGTCTGGAGCCGAGCGACCGCTACGGTCGCAGGTTCGAATCCTGCCTCGGGCATGGATGTGTGTGATGTCCTTAGGTTAGTTAGGTTTAATTAGTTCTAAGTTCTAGGCGACTGATGACCACAGAAGTTAAGTCCCATAGTGCTCAGAGCCATTTTTTTAATTTTGTGGACTGATTTAAAAGGAACTGCAGCATTCACTCAGCGAACGCGAGATAGAAAAACTATTTCCACTAGCAAGTACTTCGTAAACCACTGTACAGGAAATGCTGACACGTCTGCATATTGCATTAGGAAAAGTCTTCCAATAGGTCTAAAGAATGAACCCTAAGCCCCAAATTTACAAATCAAATTGTAAGGCTTCCTTGTGACACATTTCCATATCTCTTATTCGGCGCTGAAAGTCCTCTCAGTAGTTCAGAGCACTCCGCCTAAACGTGATTTATCTACTTACTCTAATGAGCAGCTGAATTATACACACACACACACACACACACACACACACACCTACTTATGACCACAGCAGTTGAGTCCCATAGTGCTCAGAGCCATTTTGAACACACATACCTGGTTACGTGTCGCACCCCCCTTTGAAACCGACTACGAGACGACGCTTCATAGCGCGGTTCCAAGAGATACCGGAAGCTTTGTGGTGCCAACGTGATTCATGTTCGCTCATCCGCCGAACACAGGTCGTGGAGAAAGATGGGACGTGGGCCGGAGATGCACACATCACGCCGTACTGCGCCTCAGTGAGATTGAGGTAAGGTGATCTCGCACTCTTCACCCATTTTGACACAATTCGAGAACAGTGGGTGCACTGTGTTACTGAAGGATGCCTGTAAAGTGCTGTTACTGATCAAATGGATACACGTAAACCGACTTTGGGTTCCTGTATCGTTCACCAGTGAGAAACGGTTGGTGACGTACCAACAGGCGCGTTCCATCCCACGCATGTATCCCTCACATCAGAATATCTTCAACACATGCTAAATGGTGCTCTGCAGGCAAGAGGGAGCAATTCCCTTAACGTAATTTCGATGCACTCATATTCCGTTATCGAAGTTTGGCAAAGTGTACCGCTGCTCATCAGTCCCGGCTTTTCGCAGATACTGCAGCTGTTCATCAGCAAATTCTAACTGATAAGAATTGCAATAACATCCCGTTAGATCGCAAGAAAATATTAGCCTGCTCCATAGACTGCCAGCTGGCTCTTAATGGAGAGAAACCAAAGGATTAATGAGTCACAAGGAAAATTAATAAAGAATGAAGTCACAAACTGTGATTATGGTTCAGCATCATCTGTAGAATTGAATGCGGCTGTTGATCGTCAACGCTGTGTCTCAGACACTGCACTGCAGCAGAATCAGTAAAGTCATACAATCATTATGGAATAACGATGTACAGTGATATGAGGTGAAACGACTACATAGGCTCAACTGCGAGTAAAGAAAGCGGTATTGCGTAGAAATAACTTGCAGCGCCCACACTTTTATGGAAATAATATCAATTCAGACGTAACAGGTGACATCTAGAGTATGCAGAGAAGGACAGTGCAAATGATCACAGGTTTTGTTTTAATGACGAGACAGTTTACTATAAATTTAGAAACATCTTCATTGGCAGACGTGTGAATAAACCCACCGTACACCTAGTAAGCAGCTGTTGAGGAAACTGATACCGTGTTTTAGAGCAAAAATTGCACGTGTATTTTATCTCCGTACATACCCAACCCACAGAAACTGTGGCGGTAATTTGGTAAATAACAGCTCGTACAGAGATATTCAAGTAGTTATTCTTTGCACGTTTCATTCGTAAATGGAAGGGTAAAAAGCCTCAACATACTCCAGATTTAAAAGTGCTTTTTGCCAGGCCCTTAAAGTCTGCAAAACAAACAACGACCGCTACAGCAGTGTGCTGACCGCACGCCGTTCCATACCGCATCCAAATGACGCCATTGGCTGAGGATGAGACGGCGGTCAGTCGGCCCCGAACGGCTGGTCTGAGGTTTTTCTTTCCTCTTGCCCCACACTTAACAGTGATTCGCGCAGGATAAATATAGACGTTGACGGGTCCTAGTTTGCGTACTGAGAAATTTTTGTCGGTGTGCTATTCTAGAGTTGCAAATACTCTATGGGCAGTACTTTACTTTTGATGCGCTAGACACAGCAGATATTTGAAGCATAGCGTCAACACATGCGTGTAGGTGGACTGAGTAATTGAGACCACATTCCTTATCTCTTTGACCACATGTGCAAACACACATTGCCACTTCATTGCTATATTTTTAAGCCCTGCTTGATACACGGGTGTATTTACTATCTGTGTCTGGGTTATATGTCGCAAAATCGGAACCATATATGCGGGACGCAACGTAACTGAGGTTTTTTTTCCCCCTGAGGGACCAAACTGCTGAGGTCATCGGTCCCTAGACTTACACACTACTTAAACTAACTTATGCTAAGAACAACACACACACACACACACCCATGCCCGAGGGAGTACTCGAACCTCCGGCGGGAGGGGCCGCGCAGTCCGTGCATGACGCCTCAAACCGCGCGGCCACTCCGCGTGGCAACTGAGTTATTGTCTGTTAAAGATTCGATTACCAGAAAGGCACATCAGCCACGCACAGAAAGGCACTGTAACTACGGTAAAAAAAATAGAGCGACAGGATTATCCTGTACTGGACGAAGATCACAAGCGACGGCGGCCTCTTTGTCAAACAAGCGTGCGTAATTGCGGGCGAGTGAGCTCATACGGCTTCCAGAGATAGGCTTGGGATTAAGTACAGGCTGTGGCTGGGAAATGCAGCCGGACGGCTGGATTAAAAAAGAACGGCGTGTGGGAGAATTGTGTGACCCGCAGACCGCATGCCGCAGCCCGGCTTTATGCTCTGCTGTAATCAGACAGCCACACACAGCCTTGACACCCACCAGCCTGTTGCGGAAACTGTGCGAATATCTCACACGAGCTTCGCTCACTTTCATCCTCTAATACTCTAGATACATCCGAAACTGTATAGACTGTAAATGAATCAGTTAATCCGTGTGACGCGTCAGTAGACACCAATAAAACTGTGAGAACTGCTTCTACACACTAGCGGGTAGCAGGATTGTACGCTAACTTCATACCATTAAATCAAAGTAAATTTTTAAATATTCAGATTCACTCTGGGAACATTCCTACCTAAATGTGTTTTCATAAATTATGAAGAACCCTGAAATACAGCAATAACTGATAAAAGTGTACGAGGGCTTTTTTTTCCAGCCACCGATCGGTCGCGAAATTAAAACCTCGGTGAAAATTCTGTGAAGCTTTGCGCAGATGTTGCGAAATGTCTCTAGTATGGCCGTCTATCGCTTAATGTTGCATTTTTCAGTTCCGAGCTTACTGTGAGCACGTAAAGATTCCTAGGAGATAGTGTATCTCGCCAAGTGTGAAGTCCTACTGAGGGCTTTGGCCTGATTGCATGGAACTCACATAACGAAACTCTAACGCGTTTCCTTATTCAAGACCATTCTCGGCTACGTACTGCTGGGGCAACGAAGACGCTCCTGCAGCGCTTTTGATAGGAAGTGTTTGATCATCCACCATACAGCCCGGACTTGGCTTCCTCTGATTTTCACCTCTTTGCTCCCATGAACCGCTAGCTATGACAGCATTTTGGCACAGACAACGAGCAGCAGATTAACGTGTAGAATTGGCGAAAACCACAAGCGGCTGCTTTCTACGACGGGGTTACTATGTAGAGAAGTAGCTGGAAGGTGTAACTAACTGTTGCAAATGAAATATTTTTGGTTTTCATTGTAGTTTCCATTTCGCGACCGACCGGACTTTATTTTTCGAATAGCTCTCGTACAAAACAGCCACTGAGAAGTAGCTAGAAGATGAAGCTAAATGTTATAAATATATTTTTTTTAATTTTCGCTGTGGTTTCCATTACGCAACACATCGGAGGCTGGAAAA
Source organism: Schistocerca americana (assembly GCF_021461395.2). Classification (NCBI taxonomy): domain Eukaryota; kingdom Metazoa; phylum Arthropoda; class Insecta; order Orthoptera; family Acrididae; genus Schistocerca; species Schistocerca americana. Next base: position 539,375,121 of record NC_060130.1, read on the forward strand.
AAGTAGCCCTCGTCACAGCAATTTACGCTTGATAGTTAAGAACTTATTAGAAGAGTAGCGCCGCATAAAATTACGACAAGCGGAAATGTAGTCCACTCTCGTCATTCTTCAATAGCAGAGACTGTATATGTGAGACGCGCTGGAAGCGTACACTCCGCTGCTGAGTGAAAGATTCAGTCTGTGTTTATAAGAGTAAAACGACCAGAAGCTGATGCTGTGAGTGTGACAAGATACACTTAGTATAGATCACTTCCTCAAGTGGCGTACACGCGTCATTTATCGGAAGAGCTGGCACGGATGTCCATTGGTAAATTGGAAGACGTTACAATTCAGAGTTGTGCAGTTGGCAAAATGTTCCGACCTGCTGTTGTTCATGGACTGTGGCAACAGTTTCCAACCACACACTGAACAAGCAGAAAATTCTGCTGGGGACGGCCGCTTTACTACGTACGATGGCTACGGTTACACGCTCCAAGAGACACCACAGTGACCCATCTTAACGAGTTCAAATGTTCAAATGTGTGTGTAGAATCTTATGTGTCTTAACTGCTAAGGTCATCAGTCCCTAAGCTTACACACTACTTAACCTAAAGTATCCTAAGGACAAACACACACACCCATGCCTGAGGGAGGACTCGAACCTCCGCCGGGACCAGCCGCACAGCCCATGACTGCAGCGCCCAGACCGCTCGGCTAATCCCGCGCGGCTCTTAACGATGATCTGTACTTACTTTAGTAACCGAAAGGGTGATACCGTCGAACATCGTGCGTAGAAGGCCTGACGGAGGGAATATGTATGGCAAGTGAATAGGCACATTTGTACTGCTCACCGCTCGAGCAAAACCATTCTCTTCACAGATGAGTCCCGATGTAGTTTGCAAAGTGAAAACAGACGCTTTTGGATCCGGCCTATCACATTCGTGAAAGGGAGGGCTATGGACACGGCCGTGAAGTGGGCGGGGACGCACAGGCCAACATGTCTTCTTACCTGTAACTGTAGCTGCATATATTTGTATAGACGACATCCTTAATGCGTACAGACATCCTTATTGCAGTGCCGATTCGTCTTAACAAAACGGCACTCAGTATCTAAAGACTCAGCAAACAATTTATCGTTCTCCAGACTTGAATTCGATATATCATAGTTTGAATGTCACCAGATGGCCTGTAGGTACTTGCACTGCTTATCTTCCTTTCCTAGTCGGATTGCGTATACGGCTCATCTATTATGACAAGTCTGTGAACTGAAAATGAAAATCTGTCTTCGTTTTCAAGAGAGTTCATAAACTCATCATTTTTCTCATTTAATTACAGCTACCTTACGTAAAGACTGGAAAGACAGCAGAATATGCATTCACCTATCTTAGCTTTGAAGCATTCTCCGAAATATTGTACGAGTTCGATGTTACGTTAAATAGGTCCGCTTTTCAAGATACTTACGCGCAGGATCCTCACGACTTGTCTTTATTATTACTTCGTAAGACTCAGCAATTTGTTATGAAGATAATATGTTGCAGCAGTTTCATAGTGGAATCTACGATGGTTAGAATTTCGGAATGAGAACATTCATATCAGAACTAATTGTGAGATAGCAGAGGATCGATATCTCAGTAGCTGAGGAAGGATTACTTGATATTCGTAGAGAATATCTGCTAACCAGAAGAATTATTTCGTATAGGGTTGCATGGACTCTGAACCAACAATACTATACGTCACAGGGATTCCACCAACATGGGGTAGCAGCAGGTCGTGTTGTTGGAAGAGTTCCATTTTATCGTGAGCGCTACAATAATTTTTAAAGAGTCGTGGGAGACAATCCACAGACGATGTGACGAAATGGCATGCGCTCCACGAGATTGGCGATCTGGTTAATACGAACTGTACGTTCTGTCAGCAGCAACCGCCCTCCGTAAGTGGAATGGTCCACCGGGGGCCGAACCGCATAATAACCCTGGGTTTGGTTTGGGGCGGCGGAGGGGTGAAGTGATATATACATACACAGATAGCAGTGGTAGCGCTTACAGAAGGTAGGAGTATAAAAAGACAGTGCATTGGTGGAGCTGCCAGTTGTACTCAGGTGATTCACATGAAAACGTTCTCGATGTGATTATGGCCACACGATGGGCAATGGTGGTTGGAGCTAGACGCATGGGACACTTTATTGAGGACATCGGTAGGTAATTCAGTATTCCAACATCCACAGTGTCAAGAGTGTGCGGAGAAAAACAAATTTCATTTCTTACCACGGACAACGCAGTGGCCACCCCTTCACTTAACAACCGGCATTTACGCTGATTCGTCAGTACTAACAGACAACCAACGCTGCGTGAAATAATCGCAGAAATCAATGTGGGATGTATGACGAACGCATCCGTTAGGTCATTGTGTGTGTGTGTGTGTGTGTGTGTGTGTGTGTGTGTGTGTGTGTGTGTTCCGGTGTAACATCAAGCGCCGGCACGTGGTCTAGAACGTAACAGCAGAGAAGGCTGTGAGGCGACGTCAGCCAATAGTACGCTGATTAGGACCGCACCACGACAGGAGCGGCCCCTATACGAAGAGTATATAAGCGCCGCTCCGTACGAGCCGTGGCCTCACTGGAAGACGAACAGTGACTTGTGAACAGTATCATTTGCTTCCATGTAAATTGTATATGTCGAAGGGCATTGATTATTTGCGTGTCGCCCTTTGCTTGCGAAACCTCATTGTAACTCCTCTAAGTTAAGTTTTGTCAATTCATTTCCTGTAATGAATTCCATCAATATGATTTGCTTGAATTGTTGCCTAGCTATCAAGCTATCCGAGAAAACAGCTTCCTAGGCACGCTATATTGGACGAGTTGGCCGATCACGACACGGTAAAATTTGGCGTTAATGGGCAATGAGAGCAGACGACCGATGCGAGTGCCTTTGCTAATAGCACGACATCGCCTGCAGCGCCTCTTCTGGGATCGCGACCAAATCGATTAGATCCTTGAAAACTGGAAAAACGTGGTCTGGTCAGATGAGTCCCGATTTCAGTTGTTAAGAGCTGATGATAGAGTTTTTTTATATATTTTAAAAATTGTGTGTGAATTCCTAAGGGACCAAACAGCTGAGTTCATCGGTCCCTAGACTGACACACTACTTAAACTATCTTATGTAAGAACAATACACACACACACTCATGCACGAGGGAGGACTCGAACCTCCGGTGGGAGGGGCCGCGTAAACCGTGACATGGCGCCTTCAACCACGCGGTCACACCATGCGCCAATGATAGAGTTCAAGTGTAACATGGATCCCACGAAGCCATAGACCCAAGCTGTCAACAAGGCACTGTACAATCCGTTGATGGCACCACAATAGTGTGGGCTGTGTTTACAAAGAATGGACTGGGTTCTCTGGTCCAATTGAACCGATCATTGACCAGAAATGGTAATGTTCAGCTACTTGGGGAACATTTGCGGCCAAACTACTACGGAATTTTTGTGAATGACAATGCGCCATGTTGTAGGGCCATAGTTGTTCGCGATTGGTTTGAAGAACGTTCTGGACATTTCGAGTGATTTGTGCACAAAATCCTTTACTGGCAACACTTTCGCAATTATGGACGGCTATAGACGCAGCTTGGCCCAACAGTTCTGCAGGGGACTTCCAAAGACTTGTTGAGTCTATGCTTTGTTGAGCTGCACCACTACGCCACGCAAAAGGAAGTCCGAGGTATACCATGACTTTTGTCACCTCAGTGTGTTTCACCCTGGTGGGAACACGTTAAGGACTGACAGCACTGCTCGGCACCATCGTCAGCGCGAAGCTGTACGATCATTTCTAGGGTTTCGTATCGTTAGAAACAAAACCCTAATAGCAGGGCCCGCCAGCACACGGCAAACCACACGCGAGCCGGATATGTTGGACATGTCCGGGCTGAGGCTCGACCTGTCTCGGATTTGCTCGATCCTCCTCGGAAGCATCCAGTACAACGCAACTTCCGGTTTGTACTGAGGTGTGACATTTTTCGGTCTGCGCAACTCTCTCCATTTCGGCGGAATCGTGGTGTCACGCTGTTTACCCTCTGCTATTTGATCAAGGTATGACGGTCGTTCACAGGTTCAGTGGCTGTTAGCACAAGCAGAGGCTGTCTAGCGATCTATCGTCACAAGCGTTTGAAACTCAATGGAAATGACGGAAGACAGGATGAGAATTTTCAATATCTGTTATGCAGCTGCAAAATCGTCGGGTACTGCAAATTTGCTATGAATCTACATTACACTACCATGCAAAAACAATTAAAGATTTAGTTGTTAATGAAAGAGAAACATTTCAACGATTATCAGACATTGTTCTGTACATCAAGAAGCATTTTGTGCTAAATTTGCATGCATGGAACACGTGAAGAAATAGGTGGTACGAATAGTAAAGTTTTAGAAGTTGCACGCAGCATTCCGCTGCAGTTGTTATGTGCGTGTACAGGCAAAGATATAACCGCAACTATAGAAAAATTGCACAATTTATTCAGCAGAAAGAGCTTCACAAATTGAGCAAGTCAGTAACGCGCTGGTTCACTTCTGGTCTTTATGCAAGCAATTATTTTTCTACTTGGAGGGCACTACCGAGCAATGGTATGAGAACAACGAGTAGTAGTTCGCCGGTCGAAGTGGCCGAGCGGTTCTAGGCGTTCAGTCTGGAACCGCGAACCGCTACGGTAGCAGGTTCGAATCCTGCCTCGGGCATGGATGTGTGTGATGTACTTAGGTTAGTTAGGTTTAAGTAGTTCTAAGTTCTAAGGGACTGATGACCTCAGCAGTTAAGTCCCATCCATAGTGCTCAGAGCTGTTTCAACCATTTATAACACTGTTATCCCGTCCATTACAAACACGCATGAATTCAGTCAATTACCAAGGACGCACTTACTTTAGTCTCAGTAGCTGTAATTTTCAACTTGTAATTGGTTCTTACCTGGTGCTGTTTTTATGCTGACATTCGGAGTTAATCTTCACTTCTGAGGATATTACTTGACTACATGCATCGAATAGTGTAAGTGTATGTGGTTTTTTAAGTTTTGTGCCAAGATGGGCGTTGTCTTCCGTCCATATTCTTACTAAATCAGTGGTATAGATGTCAAAAGGCGTTGGGGTATAATATAACCGTACATTACGCTCTGGTAACAGCTTCCTTTGAGTACATTTTCCTCCTTACGTTTCGATATTGACGTGCCTGTGTTGTTCATAAGTACGATACAGTGTTCTTCGGCGAAAGTCCTTGCATGCATGTCCGAATGAACTTTGCATCGTACTTCTGAACAACACAGGCACTGCAGTATCATATTTATCCACTGAAACCGCGCAAGCGACTTTTAATTAACATGTCTCCCCTGTGCATGAATATACGTAATAGATGTACGAGTGCAGTTTGTAGACACATGGTTGGAGACATACAGATGTTTGAGTTTGTCCATGAGTCGTGCTCGGATAGCCTAATTGTAAGGCGACCGCTCGCGATAACGGGGAAATGCGGGTTCGAGTCCCGGTTTGGCACCAATTTTCCATTATACACCTGATGGTTGTTCATATTCGCATCTGCGAATACATTTCATATGTTGTTTTTTTTTCTTGTCTCGTACAGCATATTTCTGTCTAAGCGACCGTTTATGACGTTAAATAAGTGGCAAACGTGTCAGTCACTTCCCTTTTTTACAGCTTATAACTTCGCTTTCTGTAAATAAATTTTCCCGCGATAAGGAATAAGAAGTTAGGGATAACCCGTCTGAGTATATCGATATCCCAAACGGTAGATAAACAGCTTATTTGTACACGCAGGACTTGAAGCGACAAACCTATACAGGCGGCTGAAGTTAAGTGAGTATTTTGAGATAAGAATCCATGATCGGAAACTGAGTATTTCACGCGTTACGGAGGGTAAGCTATCATCCTGCAGGATGACCTAGGAGTGTCAGGCGTGTTTTTCTAAACTACTTATTTTTATAACAAACAACTGCCGACCTCATCGATGTTGATGGAGTTACCTCGACAAGCAATACAATGTGATGTATTCACTGCTGGTTTTCGGAGATAGAGTGTTACGCATTCATGAACTAGCAGATATGCATGTATGGTGCGTCGGGGTGCAGTGCCCGTACAGAGAAAAGTTTCACAGCAGATGTTATCCTAACTGGTAGATATTTATGACAGACAGCAATCAGCAATCCAAGGTCGTAGACAAAGAATTGATAATACTGTAGAACGTGGTTCGTGCGGGTGAACACTCATAAATAAGCACCCATAGGCTTACCTGTAAAATGCACACGTTCACGAGTACAGTGTGGAGAGTACTGGCAGAAAATTAATTACTCCCGTGTTATAAACATCGTTTGCATATAATGCGGCCAAACTGATGAGAAACTCTGGGGTTCAGTTCTATCAGAGTATTTTTTTGTGCTGTACTACAACACATACAAAATACCTATCATCATTGAATAATTACTATATTAGACCTGGTATGTTCAGCGTCATAAAATCTTTATCTATCCACGTCCCCATTTCAGCCATATTCCAATGTAACAACCACTTTGTAACACGTTCTTATCCAGAGCCACATACATTCAAGAGGAGAGTAAAACTTTATCGGCGCAGCATTGCTCTCGACATATAGCAGCTGTTTTTCTTCCGCCCAACATTGAACCAGTATCTCTGTCACAATGCAAATTAGTTTTGTTTTGTCATTCCCATTTTTTCTGTTTTATTCTTTCCATCTAATCCGCTAATTTGTCTCTAATGTATTTTGTTCTTCCTCTGCCCAGTCAACTTCTTCTCCATCGTAAATTCCTTCTGTATTGTTCCCACTTGTTTCTGCTAGAAGTCATTGCCCACATTCGGCAAGAATGAGGAAATTTCTTAACACATTGTTAGTAAAACTGACATCTCATATCTCATAATGTATATTCAGTACTATATACCATGATGAGCCAAAGCATTATTCTTAATATCCTTGCACCGCAATACAGCAGTGATTCTCTGTGAGGAGAAGGAGAAGGAAATTAGTGTTTAAAGTCCCGTCGACAACGAGTTCATTAGAGACAGAACAGGAGCTCTGATTAGGGATGGTTCTTTTCAAAGGAACCATTCCGGCATTTGCCTGAAGCGATTTAGAGAAATCACGGATAACCTAAATCAGGATGACCGGGGGCCGGTGATTCTCTGTGACATGGATTCGAATACTTCTTAGGTTTCCAGATGTATACGGCACCAGGTGTCTACGTACAGAACACGCCATTTCCATAAGCTATGGGTCGGTGGTTTGTGGGCGCAGAGCTACCGCCCTATAATGTCCCAAATGTATGCCATCGGATTCAGATCAGGTGCATTTGGTGACAAAGACGTCAACGTGAATTCACTATAATGCTCCTGAAATCACTGTAGCAAGATTCCAGCTTTATGACGCCGACAGTTATCCTGTTGTAAGATTCTATCCTCGTCGGAGAGGACATCCAGGGCGAAGGGATGCAGGTGGTACGAAATAATGTTCACTTAGTCCACAACTCTTGTGTTGGCTTCGATTACTATCACAGGTCACTTGGAAATCCAGTTAAATATTCCCCATAACGTAATACTGTCCCCACTGAACTGTGTCCATCACAAGGCACATGTTTCTACGCGCCGTTCGCCTACATGACGTCGTATCCGGGCACGTCCATCGACCAGGTGTAACAGGAAGTGTGATTCTTATGACCAGGAGATACGTTTCCATTGATCCACGGTCTTATCTTCATGATCCCGTGCCCAGTGCAAATGTGATTGACGATGACGTTGGATCAACAGGGGTACACATAGGGGTGTCTGCTTCGGAGCCCATGTTCAGCAGTGTGCATTAAACAGTGCGCTCCAAAACACTTGCGCCCGCATCATCATTACTCCGTCGTCAGATCTTTGTCACATACTTGTGGCTTCACAGGCCTTCAATCTCTTTTCACAGGAGCTCACGACAGTAGCACGCGAACAGACAACCAGCTACACGGTTTCCGTGGTGCTCGTTGCCATGCACGGTCGACTAACACTCCACCCTTTGTCAGAGTCGCTTATGTCGGTGGATTTCGCCATTTGCTCCCCGTATCTTCGCTAAAATGATTCCCCATTCGTCTCTGCTCCTTAAGTACTTTCTTTGCCGCCTCACGTGGCCGTAAGCCGCCAGACAGCAGTCTCCCGGTGGGCAGTGGTCATAAAATTTTGGCTCATCAGTTTATATTTGTATTATTATTATTATTGCTCATATACTATTTTTGTTGTAATGTTGATTCACAAATTGTTTCTGGTTAGATCTAAGAGAGGTCCTAAAGACCATTATCTTGCCAGGTGAAATAGATGCATAAGTAAATAATTGAATGAATAACGACGGTGCCCATCATGCCATGTTTTTTTGGCTGGAGAGTAGAGTTAACTTCAAGCGTGTCCTAGGTTAGTGTGTTACCACCGATGTTGTTCGTGTTGTATATTAATGATGTGGCAGACGATTAATGCTAACCTCTGATTTTTGTGAATGTTGCCGTTGTCTGTAATGAGGTACTATATGAAAAAAACTGCACGCATCTTGATAAGATTCAGAGAGTTGCAAAACTTGGCATCTCCCTTTAAATGTTCAGAAAACTGTGCACTTTACTAAACGCGTAAAATTAGTATTGTACGACTACATCATCACCGAGTCACAACTGGAATCAGTCAACTCATACAAATAAATGAGTGTAACAATTTGTATGAAAATGAAAATGGAATGGACTGATCACATAGGTTCAGTCTTTGATACGGAAGATGGCAGACTCGGGTACATTGGCAGGACGCTGGGAAAATGCAGGAAGTCTACAAAGGAGACTGCTGGCCAAACACGTGTGCGTCCCATAAATGAGTGTAACAATTTGTATGAAAATGGAATGGACTCATTACATAGGTTCAGTCTTAGGTACGGAAGATAGCAGACTAGGGTTCATTGGCAGGACGCTGGGAAAATGCAGGAAGTCTACAAAGGAGACTGCTGGCCAAACACATGCGCGTCCCATCTTACAAGAGGCGTTCAATAAGTAAGGCAATAATTTTTTTCTCGGCCAATTTCGCTTGAATAAATGCGAAATTTGTTGTGGGACATCTTGGAATATTCCCGCTTCAGCCCCTACAGTTTCATGAAATTCCGATAGGTGGCGGCGCAGTACGTAGTCTTTAGAAAGGCTTCTGTATAGGAAATGCAAAAAAAAAAAAATGGTTCAAATGGCTCTGAGCACTATGGGACTTAACTTCTGAGGTCATTAGTCCTCTAGAACTTAGAACTACTTAAACCTAACTAACCTAAAGACATCACACACATCCATGCCCGAGGCAGGATTCGAACCTGCGACCGTAGCGGTCGCATGGTTCCAGACTGTAGCGCCTAGAACCGCTCGGCCACTCCGGCCGGCTAGGAAGTGCAAAATGGTTCAAATGGCTCTGAGCACTATGGGACTTAACATCTATGGTCATCAGTCCCCGAGAACTTAGAACTACTTAAACCTAACTAACCTAAGGACAGCACACAACACCCAGCCATCACGAGGCAGAGAAAATCCCTGACCCCGCCGGGAATCGAACCCGGGAACCCGGGCGTGGGAAGCGAGAACGCTACCGCACGATCACGAGATGCGGGCTAGGAAGTGCATTCCAAGCAGACAGCTCCACCTAGTTTCTTTTGGTGGAAAACCAGAACATCGCAGATATTCATAGGCGCTCGCAGAATGTCTATGGAGCCTTGGCAGTGAACCAAAGCACGATGGGTCATTGGTCGAGGTATTTGTCATCATTGCAACGAGGTCGCGCAACCCTGTCCGATCTCCCGCTTGCCGGCCAGCGCCCACAGTTGTGACTCCTGCATTGTTGGAACGTGCGGACGCTCTCATTCGAAGTGATCGTCGGACCACAATCAAACACATCTCTGCACAGCTTGGCGTCTCTGTTGGTAGTGCTGTCACAGTCGTCCACCATTTGTGGCACTCTAAGGTTTGTGCGCACTGGGTTCCTCTCCGTCTAACAAAGACCGTAAAGAGTAACAAGTTGGCCCCGGTGAAGGATGCACTCCGCTGGGAAGCAGTAAGTGGATGATTGGTAGGTTATTCATGCAACAAGACGTTGACTCCGACATCGACCAACAGAGTGCATGCGGGCCTTATCAGTCAGGCGCCGTAAAACCTTACATTGAACGGAGATTAGGTTTAAAAATAGGTTTTGTAGCCAAAATCGTGCAACTAATATAGTGTATTGGAATTCTGAATAAAACCAACCTGCATTCAGAAAAAAAGTGCTGCATTTCGTATTGAACGTCCCTCGTGGAATATTGCTCAGGTGTGCGGAGCCCATAGAAGATAGGACTAACAGGGTATGCAGAACGTGTACAAAGAAGAGCGGCACAATGGTGACAGGTTAGTAAGACTCGCGGGAGAGCGTCACGGAAATGAGAAACTTGTATTGGTAGACGCTTGAAGATAGACATATTTATGCCGCAAAGGCCTACGTACAAAGGTTTTAGAACCACTACGAAGTGCAAAATCTAGAGATATTCGTCGCCCTCACAACGAATTGCTCCATTTGCGATTATAACGATACGATGAAACCAAGTGCACCACGCGCAGACGCATTTAAGTAGTCAATCTTCCCGCTCTTCGTATACGATTGGAACGGGAAACAGTCCTGACATTTTATTCCATGGTAAGTACCCTCTGCCATACTCTTCACAGTCGTTTGCAGAGCTTGTATGTTTATGTAGATCGTTTTTACTGTTAACGAATGAGATGGTTATTAGATGTAGAAAAATATAAATTAATGCAGATGAGTAGTGAAAAACAAATCGATAATGTACACAGTCATGTCGCTTAAATAACCAGGTGTAACAATCAATATGAAATGGAATGACCATGTAAGGACTGTAGTAGGGAAGGCGAATGATCGGTTTCGGTTTATTGGCAGAATTTTAGGAAAATGTGGTTCATCTGTAAAGAAAAATTGGTTCAAATGGCTCTGAGCACTATGCGACTTAACTTCTGAGGTCATCACTCGCCTAGAACTTAGAACTAATTAAACCTAACTAACATAAGGACATCACACACATCCATGCCCGAGGCAGGAATCGAACCTGCGACCATAGCGGCCGCTCGGTTCCAGACTGTAGCGCCTAGAACCGCACGGCCACACCGGCCGGCCATCTGTAAAGAAGATCGCATGTAGGACACTATTGCAACCCGTTTTTGAGTACTGTTCGAGTGCTTGGGATCCGCACCATCTCGGATTAAAGAAAGACAGCGAAGCAATTCAGAGGCCGGCTGCTATATTTGTTGCCAGTGGGCTCGGACGGCACACAAGTATTACTCAGGTGCTTCGGGAACTCGGATGGGAATTATTGGAGGGAAGGCGACGTTCTTTTCGAGGAGCACTATTGCGAAAATTTAGAGACCGGAATTTGAAGCTATTACAGGACGACTCTACTGCCGCCAACGTACATTTCGCGGAAGGACCAGGAAGATGTGGTTAGAGAGACTAGGGCTGGTACGGAGGCATATAGACAGTCGTTTTCCCTCGCTCTATTTGCGAATGGAAGAGAAGAGGAAATGACTATCAATGGCACAGGGTACCCTATGCCACGCATCATACGGTGGCTTGCAGCGTCCGCAAGTCGATGTAGACGTATATGTGAGTTTCATATCACTAAAAAAATTAAATATTCATTTCCGGCCGTTAGCTCCTCACCTTACAATACTAGTCTAGAATCCTCTGTTGTCTGCATTATTTTGAGACTAAAGATTTGGAAAATCCGTTAGTAATTAAGAAGGTGAGCAGTACAGACCCGAGTGAATAAACCCAGCAAGCGTATATCTCCGTTAGTCACTGTGTAGTCAGGTTTGAGCACGCTCAGCCGTGAGAAGCAGAGGGGCGAGGCGAGAAAGATGGCTTTCAGAGCGTGGCGCGAGATTAGCGTGCGGCGAAATGTCAGGTGGCGCGTGCCTCCGGTATCGAGTCGGTGCCGCTTGGCTGCCAGGCGGAGGCACGCCTCCTACTTACAACCGTATCTCTGTCCATTACGAGCCGCTCGCCTGTCGTCTGCAGCGCAGAAACCTGTCTCGCAACGCCGCTGCTCCCGCGCCTCCCTGGTATCCACGTCATCCGCACTTGCACGTGTTACTTTCTCTCAATCTGGAATTTACCGGTTACTGGTAGCAACCAGTAAACCCCCAATTCCTTAAAGAATCGAACTTCCCTGTATAAAACAGCTCCAAACGTCTGATTACTTTACAAATGAGTTAATGTGTCAAATATTTGACGTTAAGCGTGCAAGCGAGAAAAAGTCGAGAAAATGCTTGAAATTATGTTTAAAGTTTGTTCGAAGTCTCTTAAGTGCTCTCATTATCGAACACTGGATGAGTATACTGTGGATAATTTGCATTCCGTTCCAAGCGAGAGCTACTTTTTCACGGAGCTCAGTGTTTGCGACGTCGTTTCTCCTGAGCTACGTGTCGTACAACGATAGCCTTTTGCGGGTACGTTCAGTGGAATTGTATATGTGGATACTGTCTGCAAAGTGTTGCGAATAGAGTTAGTAGTAAAGAAGTGATAAGTGATCAATTAAAACGTCATACCTTATGCTGAAGCTGTACTGCATGAACAACGAAAATGTAGTAAGCAATAAACTTACTTTCTTTCTTTCATCAGCCGGCCGCGGTGGCCGGGCGGTTCTAGGCGCTTCAGTCCGGAACCGTGCGACTGTTGCGGTCGCAGGTTCGAATCCTGCCTCGGGCATGGATGTGTGTGATGTCCTTAGGTTAGTTAGGTTTAAGTTCTAGGGGACTGATGACCTCAGATGTTAAGTCCCATAGTGCTCAGAGCCATTTTTTTTCTTTCATCATTACGTGTGGGGTGGCGTGAGTGGGGGAGCGGAGGGGGTCGGCGATAAAAAGTTTCTTGAAGGTGTAAAACTGTGTGTAAACTTTTTTTAGGCCGCAAAGTGATCTCGTTGTCAAATACTGGGTGGATATAGTCTGGTAGTTTGCACGCCGTGAACTGCACTTGCCTCATGACATATAAACTGATTTTAACTGTAATGCTTTCGTTACTGTGTTAAATCTTTGACATAAAACTACAGCTCTTACGAGCATAATATGACAGCATTTAAAATTTTTAAATTCGTTTAGTAATTATACGAACTATTGAAAATTTGGTTTTTGTTGCCCCTGGAAGGCATCCTGCAACTGAGACCCTGTACCATGAAGCATGAACTGGGTTAGCCACTTAATAACACAGACTTGTTACTAATAATAAATACAGAATCCAGACATTGTTTAATACTGAATTACTAGCAAATCTGATACCAGTTCCGAACCGGTTATTTTACCATCAGATGGCACACTCTTTTTTTTTTTTTTTTTTTTTTTTTTGCTGTCTTTCGTTATGTTGGCAATCAAATATCGAAACTTTCCCGTAGTGATCAAAGTTTCTTGCCGCGCAGGGTAGTGGCGCGGTCTGAGGAGTCTTGTCACGGTCCGCGCGGCTCCTCCCGTCGAAGTTTCGAGTCCTTCCTCGGGCATGTGTGTATGTGTTGTCCTTAGCGTAAGTTAGGTTAAGTTAGATTAAGTAGTGCATAAGCTTAGGGACTGATGACATCAGCAGGTTGGTCCCATAAGACCTTACCACAAATTTCCAAATTTGAAAGTTTCTTGGACGCATGGTACCGCGAAGAACCTGCGTCGCTCCTAAACGGCTGACGTCTAATGTAGAAATACTTCATATTGCACAGAATAATAAACGAAAACTAACAGTAATTCACTCCTGTATTCGAAGCACACTCGGTTTAGAGCATCACACTACATACTTCCCAATATTTCAGCCGCCTGGTTACTTGGTTGATGTTTCTGTTACCGGTAGAAAATTACCTGAACTTTCGAGTAGTCTTTGCCTCACGATGTCAGTTTTTGACTAGACATTATTATTATTATTATTATTACTATTACTGGGATTTGTTCTCTTCCAACCAACTGCATATTTAAACAACTAACGAACGTAATTAGCACACCGGAAAAAAGAATTATTACCTCCAGAACAGGTCACGTTAATAACACGTAACAACACATCTAGCCGTGATAATGACCTCGGTTTGGCGAGGACGAGTGTCCACAAGTGTCTTCAGGTTTACTATGTGCAGCTGATGATTATATCCTGCAGACCAACAAAATTGCGGGGATGGTTACGATGCACCCGCTGTTCCAAATAGTAGTAGCCATTTTCTGTGGAATGAACGTTGGATGATTTAGCGGGCCAATCGAGGTGCGGCAGGATGCCGGTGTGTCCGTCAAACCAGGAACGTTTATATTCAGTTCTGTGAGCACAGTTGCTGTCACCTTAGAATACGAGAATGAGAACTTCATGCTCATCATGAATGTGTAGAAAAAAGAGCAACACGTGGTCACCTAGAATGCTGAAATAAACATCATATTTCATATCCACAGTAACCTCACTGGGTGGGCCCTAGTCACGGTACGAAAAACATCCCCTAAACATTAGGAAGGCTTCCGCCCTGAACTATATCATCAGCACTGCGGGTTAAACGGCCCACTGGGCCGTCGTTGCACTCAAAGTCCAGTGTGATTTGAAACGAGGCAAAATCGCAAATCGTCGTGCCATACTGAACGTTCAGATGGTTCAGATGGCTCTAAGCACTATGGGACTTAACATCTGAGGTCATCAGTCCCCTAGAACTTAGAACTACTGAAACCTAACCAACCTAAGGACATCACACACATTCCGTACGCCTAGGATAAGTTCAGTAACATACCGCTATCTCAACAGCGACAAATGTACCAGAAAGTACTTCAGGTCTTTGCTGACAGTCTCTGGAAGAGGGACGTGTTGGCCGTTGGACAGCTCTAATATTTCTCACTTATTGAGCCGTCATGTCACTTAAATTATGCATCCAGCATTTCATTTATCCTTTAAGGGAACGATGCGTTATGAAGGCGTTATTTCGGGCAGACAGAAGTGACGAGTGATGCAGGAGTCAGTATAACAAGCTGCTGATGACGTAGGACGACAGTTGGTATCGCAGTGCGAGAATGTGCCTACGCACCGTTACAGGAGACGCTGTGGCATACTTTACCGTGATACCTCACACCCGATCTGGCTCGCGCAACGAGGAGTCTGAGTTACGCCTCCATACGAGTAACACCTACGTGTTGCGATGAGGAAGTCTGCACGTGACACAGACGAACTAATGGTGTACAAATCTTTATTCTGCTGTTTTAGTTCTAAGTTGTTTTATAAATTCGTGTTAGTTCAGAGCGATGCTGTGTGCCGCGAATTTTAAGTAACATCGTTTCACACATTTCAAAAAGTGACACTGTTTGTCTCAATAAAACGTGTCGGCATCCCGACTACATAATTTCACTTTAAAAGTACCTTTACCCCATGCGTTTAATCCGGAGCATACTCCGTCACTGCCAAGCATGTGTGATAGCTAGCTGTATGCATATCTCTTCTCAACACCTTTTCTATGTGGAAGAGATTTTCTGCTTTTCTACTTTGAAAGAATGGATATCTCCTGTTTCTTAACTTTTATAATTACACATTTTGGCACATATTTACCATGTTCAACTCTCTTTCCCATTACTTTTTCAGGAAACATGTTTACTTATTTCTTGGTTTGTCTGTTTGCGGATATTATTGTAGTCTGATAATAGCTCGACACTCACCAAGCCCAGGCTTTACCATACGATGGTATGTGAACTAGTACTATTCAACTGAAATAACACCTTAACGTTTCCCATCCGACGGACGGATTGCCTTACCTTCTCTCTATGAGACACTGTGGAGAGGTCTCGAATTTAATCCTGGACAGTAGCGCAAATTCTAGTCATCAGGAACTATGCACCACCACCTCTCTTCCCCATGCTTGCCAAACACTGACAGTGAAAATGTCTCCAATCACCCTGATTCGAACTGGATACCTTTGAGTCGAACAGGCGTGCGTCAGCATCCTCTGATCTAGACCAGTTTATACCGGCGTGGGAGCAAACGACGCATTTGACATTGATATGCTCATCGTATGTGGACGCTAAGCTCGTCTGCTTCCTACTTTTTATGTCGATGACTGTTCATAACAATGCAGACACAAACGTTATAGAGCGATCTGAAGTAGAACGATCACATAACAAATAATCGTAAGAAAGCCAGATGCCACACTTAGAGTTATCTGCAGAATCCTTAGTATCTGTACTGGACCCCTTAAGAGTTAGCTTCCAAAACCCTCGTTCTACTGATAGTTGCCGGCCGAAGTGGCCGTGCGGTTAAAGGCGCTGCAGTCTGGAACCGCAAGACCGCTACGGTCGCAGGTTCGAATCCTGCCTCGGGCATGGATGTTTGTGATGTCCTTAGGTTAGTTAGGTTTAACTAGTTCTAAGTTCTAGGGGACTAATGACCTCAGCAGTTGAGTCCCATAGTGCTCAGAGCCATTTTACTGATAGTTGAATATTGCGTATCAGTGTGGTACTTGCACAGAAAGGATTCACAGAGGAAATAAAGACCCAAAGAAGAGCAGCACATATCGTCACAGGTTCGTTTTGGAACTGCAAAAGCGCCTCGGATCCGCTCATCCTCCTTCAGTGACAGACTTTACAAGTGAGACGTTGTGCATCATGGTATGGTTTACTGTAAAATTCCCTGACCGTACTTCTCTAGAAGAGTTACCAATACCTTGCTTCCTTCTACGTGCATCTAGCGAAAGAAACCAGGAAGGTAACATTAGAGTGTTCGAGATCACATGAAGGCTTACCAGCAAACTTTCTACCCGGGCACCGTTCACGACTGGAACAGGAAATGGGAAAAATTACGGTAGTAAGCAAAGTACTATCCACCACAAACCATAAAATGGCTGGAGGAGTATAGATGTAGATGTAGACTTATGAGCCAAAACATTATGACCACCAGATTAACTACGTGTTGATCCACCTTCGAAACGTAGCACTGGAGTGATTCTGTGTGGCATGGGTTCGAAGAATCCTTGGTAGATTTAAAGAGATACGTATGTGGCACCAGAGGTTTATACACATGTCACGAAATTCCTGTAAATTACGAACCGGTCGTTTGTGGGCGTGAGCTGACGCCTGATAGCGTCATAAATGTTTCCCACTGGGTCCATATCCTGCGAATATTGTATCCAAGCCATCGATGTGAGTTCACCATCACGCTTTTGGAACCACTGCAACACGATTCTGGCTCTGGAGTACTGACAGTGTACTGCTGGAAGATGCCATCGCCATCGAGGAAGACATCAAGCTTGAAGGTATGTAGGAAGTCCACAGTAACATTCACGCAATCCATGGCTGTCATGGTGCCTTCGATTATTACCATAGGTCCCATGAAAGCCAAGGTGAATGTCCCCATAGCATAATATTGCCCCCCACCGGCCTGCGTGCGTAACCCGGTGCATATTTCAAGCACCAGTTCGTCTGGATGATGGAAGATCCGGAAACGATTATCGATCTGATGTAACAAGAAACATGATTCATCCGATCAGGCGACACGCTTCCATTGATTCGCGGTCCAATAAGGATGATCCCGTGCCCACTGAAATCGTAATTTACAGTATCGTTGGATCAACATGAGAACACCCAAGGGTCATCTGCTGCGGAGTCCCATGTTCAACAATGTGCACTGCTAAATCGTGTGTTCAGATACATTTGTGTCTGCACCAGCGTTGTAATCTGTCGTCATATTTACCACCTGTCCTGCTTTACAGAGTGGACCAGCCTCTGCCCTCCGCGTTCTGCGATGAGACATGCACGTCCAATACCTTGTTGCATACTCGTGGTTTCACCGTCCTTCAACCACTATCCATAGATGTTCACGATGTTAGGACGCAAACAGCAGATCAGATTCACCGTTTCCGAGATGTTCGTTCTCGGGCGCTGGTTCATAACAATCTGCCGTTTCTCAAAGTTGCTTGTGTTAGTGGATTTCCCCAGTTGCCTCTTTGCTGTGCTTATTTAACTTCACTACCATGTCATGTGCCCAGACGCCAGCAGATGGCGAATCTCGCGTTGGTCAGTGGTCGTCAAGTTTTGGGTCGTCAGTGTATGTGAGTGTAGATGACACTACACTGGTTGAGCTCCTCGGCTCAGTAATCAAGAGACTGGACTCGCATTCGGGAGATGTTTCCCAATCTCATATTCTGCCACAAGTTCAAATACAAACTTCTTCCATCAAGTCACGACTGACTGCAGCTTTCCATCCACTAGCGGAGTCAAACATCTGTAATCTTCTCCAAACGTAGAGAGATGGCCTGGTGGTAAGACAATGGACTCACTTTCCGGAAGACATCCATTCCATTTCCCGTCCGACCATAAAGATTTAGATTTTCCGTGGTTTCAGTTAATCGCTTAATCAAATACCAGGATGTATCCTTAAAAAGGCCACGACTGATTTCCTTCCCCGTTATTTGCCCAGTCCGCGTTTATGTTGTTTCCCTTATGACTTTATCTATTGGACGTTAAATATCTATCTTCCTTGTCTTCCTGTGACACTACAGTGCACAATACAAAATGCACAAGTATTCATCACGGTTATCCATTAGACAAAGATCTATACTTAAGACATTCAGTGTGAAAAGTCAAGACACCTTAGCTCAGTATGTCTGACTGCCGCACGAACACCAATTAAAAAAGATGATAACAGTCAAAGTTGAACTAACGACTAGTTCTGGACTTAACATGCACTGTAGTACAATGATTTCGTAACCAAAAATTTCCTCGACTTTGCGTCCGTATGTGTGAATACCTGCGACAGACTGAAATAGGTATGGGGCTCTTTGGTGAGGATTCTGGAAGATAATAAAGCAGCAGAATGGTTGCGGTTCTGTTTTGAGCAGAAACAGAACAAACGAAATGTGTTTATTCGAGGAAGAAACTTGCTGTATAAAATGACTATATACCCTGACTTAAAAGCAATGCATCTTATGAACAATCGATGGTCAAGCGTGATGACCTATTTGGGGTTTGTCTTTCTGAATTGTTTCATACAGTTTGTTAGGACAGTGGTGTTCGTTCTCCATTTTCAGCCCACATACAATGGGTCCTATACAGACTATACTCAGAATTGCTTGCCCACTGCGCCTAAAGTCTTATTTTGGCCTTTACGAATCTTACCTCTTCCTTGGAGAGCGGAACAAGAGTGGGCATGGTACGGCGGAGCGACACGAATAAAATGTGAAAAGGAATGAAAGAAACCGTTGAAAAATCTAGAAAACTGCGTGGTCTGTCGTGACTGAGCGTACAAAATATCTCTTACATTTTTTTTCTTTTCTGTGAATGCGTGGTTATTATTATGAGTGTTATTCAATAGGAGTCGTTAACGCCGACAGAAAACTCTTAGGGGCTACTACTTCACATGGTTTACATTTCACCAGTTGAAAATAACTGTGTGTAAAATTAATAACAGGGTTGGGAAAATGCTCCCAAGCCTTATTTGTTTTAGGAAATAGAAGACTCATGATCGATAATTTGCTCTCGTATCCGAGCTAAGCTTTCATTTGCTTTTAGAATGAACAATCGAGAGTATTTTTTGTTGAGTAGATTTCCAACATTAGTGTTAGGTCTTTAGAGGTAATATTTTCTTGACTTTTTCTTTTTTTTTATGCGTCTATCGCAGAAGTGTGTGATGCTAAAGTACTAATCACTACGGAACTGTTCGTGTTCAGAGTATGCCACTTCTCCAAAGTAGTATGGATCGGTATCTGCCTGGGGAATATATGTATCTATTTTGCTTGTCAAGATATCTGTCTGCAAACCGTCCCTTAAGTGTAACCGGAAATCGTTAGAGTGGCTGGCTCTGAGCACTATGGGACTCAACTGCTGAGGTCATTAGTCCCCTAGAACTTAGAACTAGTTAAACCTAACTAACCTAAGGACATCACAAACATCCATGCCCGAGGCAGGATTCGAACCTGCGACCATAGCGGTCTTGCGGTTCCAGGCTGCAGCGCCTTTAACCGCACGGCCACTTCGGCCGTCGTTAGAGTGTTAACATTGCAGCGCGCACAGCAAATGAGATAAGATATACTCGATAATATTTATAGTAGTAATGTCGACCAGTGCCATGTAAAACAGTTTAACATTTCATTGAAAAACCTACCACCAGTAAACACCTGTCTCTACGTTACTGCCCATGCTACAACGTTTCTTACGTCGAGCGATGAACGTTACTGCAGTTATGGATCGCCTACGCCAATTTTATGGTTGGCTTTGCTCAGCTAGTAGTATCGACCATACACACACATTTTCCGTCGTTTTCTTACTTCGGAGCTTTACCACGCAGACACGCAAGTTCCCGCTCCTACGATAATCGATGCGCACGGATACTGCTTACATTTCTTTGTGGACCATTATGTATTCCGAAGCTAATGTCACAGATGTCCCGTTACGTGGTGTACAATATGGCCCGCTGAGCTGTCTCATTACGCGCGCTCCTCCAGCGGCTTCGCGAGTAATTCAGACGTGGGGTGCTTGAGAGACAATATATCGGAAAATGTAGTAGAAATAAAGAACAGCATACTGACATAGTGAAAACGGCAACTTCAGTGTAGAGAAAGATCCAATATAAACCACATGTTTTCAACCCAAAGAATTCACTATTTTATATGACTTTATTTTTTAAAAATCGCCAACGAAGACGTAATGTGCAACAGAAACTAAAATTAATACGAAGTCTCTTCGAGCTCTTTGTGTAGCTTACATGTCATATTCTGTTTTAGTTCCCGTGTGAAATCACCATACAGTTTTGCCAATTCCTCTTGCAGTATGTCTTGTAAGTTTACTTGAAATCACTGAACGTTTACTCGTTCTTTTGTCCGCTTTTTTCAATGCATGCTATGTAGTACTAAGGTCAGCAGACAGGAGAAGCGTACACGACAACTTATCTCAATCCTAACGAAGCCCAAACTCTTTAACGTAAAAGGTGTGTTCAGATCCACCGTCGTGATAAAATCTGAACCTCCATGAAGAACTTATTTTGTGAGCACTGCGTTTCGAATTGCCCTTCAGAATACCCAGATATCCTGCATCATTAAGTATAGTGTCAGAAACCACTTAAGCTGGATATGTACGAACCAACGTGTTCGTATTATACAGTGACCTGCATACTGGCAGAATCCAGCTTTGATTTCTGTTTCTTTCACAAATGCTACTGTCGGTGAAATCATTGAACATGCTGTGCGAAAACAGTTCTTGACTCAAGCACTCCTTACCATTCTCACCTCGCTATGTCTTAAATTTGCAACATTTCATATTGTTATTTTTAATCACGAAGCGCGTGCGCTGAGTATCGTGAATATGAAACTGAGAGCTCTGTAGCACCATCCGAATTTCTTAACGATGAATTGTCTCCTATAGTTCTATTTCCGCGATCCATGTTCGGTTTTCCTTGAAACAATGTTCTTTATGATTTCGCGGTGTAAATATGGTATAACCTCCTGGATGGTGAGGGAACTTCAGACGATATCTTTTCCTAAATCGTTTCACAGTGACTGTAACGAATCTTCTGACTGTAGCGTGTCGATGATGTACTGACAGCTTTTCCCCATTCCATGATGAACTGCAACAGCTTCTCGCTGTTCGGTCGAACGGTCCTTCTCATCCTTACCCTTCATTTGCTTTTTCTGCCAATGACTACCCAGAAACACGAACAAAATTTTTGAGGTTACGCTAAGCTTCATATGTCATTAATGAATACTGTTCGCGACTGCTATTGCTGTTCGAAGAATTATTATGAAGTAGAATTTTGATCTCGGGGTCCCCTAAAAAAAGCGTAAATGTCAATTTGTTTTACACTAATCGCGACTTTTTGACATCTTTATTGAGTTGCTTTCTCATATCCGTTTAACTGTCATATCTGTTGTATTCCCGTTAGCCGCTTTTATGTTATCTCATTGTCTCTCTAGAGTTGTACCATGGGAAGCAAGGAGAGGATGTTGGTGGTCGGTATCCTCGTTCTATAACACAAACTGCACGCAGTTAATAACTGGGTTCTTTATTCATAAAGGAAGAGCTACTTAAGTTTCCATGTGCTGTGGTACAAAGTCTCTTCTGTATAGTCCACGTAGCTTCAATGCTGTTGAAGTCCGCTGTGTTCACTATAAGGTTACTATGTGCTGCCTGTCTCTGTGCTTGAGGCTAAGTCTTCGGCTCCGTCTCGGTGACACGCTGGAACTCCACGGCGTACAGACTCGAACTGGCGTAACAGCCTCGAACTAACTGGCTAATCTGACTGACTAAAACCCGATCCTAAATACTGGCGACTGAGAGGGCGTTGGCGGCATGGTTCCCGGGCTACGTGGGGTTTCCTACCGTGGGGTTTCCTACAAGGGTGCAGCAGGTAGCGAAGCTGTCCCGAGCAACCGGTTCCCTAACGAGGTGTTTGCGAACTGAGCCTCCCCCACTGCTTCTCTACCCCAGTCGCTCTCCCTCAGTGCAGGAGTTGTCACCGTTTCTCAGACAGTGTCGTCGTCGATAACTTTCGTTACGTGCGTTTTCCTATGCGACTTCTGTTCTATGCAGTGTACACGATGGAAGTGATAACAACAACGAAAGGGCGGCCGTGTCTTATCAAGAATGGTCATCGCTACCGTATTCATAGGAAAAATGAAGAATATACGAACTGGATGTGCATCAATTATGAACAGAGTAGGTGCAAAGGTCGTTTAAAAATTGCAAATGATGAAATCGTTGCTCAACACCAACATTCTTGTCCACCTGACAAAACAGATGTGGAGATAAAGAAAAGACGTCATAATTGCAGAAAAAGAGCTCGTGAAGAAAAGACAGTGCCTGTAGCCCAAATTTTTAAGCAGGAATTTCAAGATTTGAAAGATAAAGGGTTAGAATTCGTGGCAAATATTCCGAATGATGACAGCTCCAACACTCAATTGTGTAAGGCGAGAAGAGGAGCTATTGGGACAACCCAGAACCCTGGCTCTAGTTCGGAAATTCACCTTAGCGAATACCTTTTGAAATTAACGGAAGGTAATAGTTTTTTGAAGATTGATGATGGCTCTGTTCCAGGCAAGAGACTTCTAGTTTTTGCTTGTGAAGAAGCAGAGAAAATCCTTTGTGACAATGGAACTGTGCTTATGGATGGGACATTTGACAGCTGTTCGAGACAGTTCAAACAATTGTACACAATCAATGTCGACATCGGAAGTACAGAAGAGGCAACTAAGATATTTCCTGTTTTATTTGCTTTGCTGCCAGACAAAAGTCAAAATTCATACGATAGACTTTTTTCTGGATTGAAATCTAAGATGCCTGGGCAGTCACCAAAAACTGCAGTGCTAGATTTTGAAATGGCTACAATTAAAGCAATGAATTCAGTGTTCCCTGAAACACAACTTTCCGGTTGTAATTTTCACTTTAACCAGTGTCTGTGGAAGAAGATACAGGAACTGGGATTTACGGAAGACTACAGGGGTAGGGAGGAAGTCTGATTGTTTTGTCGCACGTGTGCTGCAATGGCATATCTTCCACTTAACACTGTCGATGAAGCGTGGATTTTAATAATGGAACAAATGCCCAGTGAAGAGAAGATCACAGCATTTGCAGACTATGTGGTTGATCAGTGGATGGAAAATCCTAATATATCTATTGAAATGTGGAACGTTTTTAACCAACGAGACAGAACGACGAATGCTGTCAAAGGTTGGCATAGAAAACTGGACTCCTCAATAAATCAGAAACATCCAAATGTATACGTTCTGATTCAGAAGCTGGAGGAGGAGGCAGTGAATGCTATTTTTGAAATTAAAAAAGATTCCATTGGCCTACCTCATCAAAAAAGAAAGAAAAGGTACATAGATCTTGACAAAAGATTAAAAGACATGAAAACATATGAAGGCTCTGGAGATTTAAAAAGGTGTTTAAGATCTCTAGCCTTTTTACAAAAAATTGAATAAGAAATTACGATTGATAAGAAGAGAAGGTCTTTAATTTGCTACTGTAATTTTGAACAACAAAAATAACAAAAAATAAATAAAAATAAATAAAATTAAAAAATTAAAAAAACATTTAAATATGCCTATGTACGACGTGCGTAGCCAGTCCTAAGCCTGGATAAAATGTGAAGGGATGTTCTTATTTTCATGTCAGTCGGAAAGTTCACGGTTACGATATTTATTTGTAGTCGGAAACACGAGCGTCACCACGGAGGGGGTCTAGAGACTCGAAAAGTTGGATGATAAAAAATTTACCGTGATGTTCTGTGTGAAGAATTCTGGAGTTTGCTGTGGGCTTTAAAAATATTGTTGTTTCAAAACGGTATGTGTAAATAAAGCACACATTTTACCAGCATCAATAATTTCGCATGGTTAACTTGCCGATTGTGGTCATATATGTCATACGAAACTAATTATTTGTATTTGGTGGATCTCATTCACAAAAGTACGCTTTTAACGGTATTTCTGAAGTTCTAATACAAAATCTGCTATTTACTGAATTTTTAACTCAACAAAACTGAAATTTTACTTGGTTAATTTCTTACATAACATGGTCACTCGTCCTGTGAAGCTCACAGAATTTTTGGTGAGGAAGGCGGAATGAAGACTCAGACAGCTGGTTGCCCACTTTTCTGTCAGAGTCTTTTAATGCGATCATATTTGCCTTTATTGTGCTCCAACAGCAGTATTTTTCAGCTGATTGTTATGTAGTTCATTTTATAAAGATGAAATTCCAGCTAGATGAACTTTGGTGGAGTCATCTATATTAAGCAACGAATTTTGTCATATGTAGACATCAAGAACAACACTCTAGTTATCGAGACTTTAAACGCCGCATCTAACCATAGGAAAATATTCTGTAATTTCTTTCAGATGAACACGCCCATTGTCGTGTAAATCTTTGTCTAATTACTAACAGTAAACCCGGCGTTGCCCAGATATTTATTCATCCCAGTTTTATGTCAGTTCATCCCCTCTTTCCTCATCTCTCTTGTCCATTTAGTCCTATTTCGTCTCTCTATCCACCTCCTCCTTCCGCCCATCCGTCTCTCTTTTCATCTCCTCCATCTGCCCCCCTCTCTTACAACACTTCCTCCTCCTCTCCGTCCTCCTCTCCTTTTTCATCCATCTTCCCGTCTCTGTCCACCTCCTCCTCTGCTTTTTCTAATAGTACATCAAATTCACAATAACACCCCTAATTTATGTATTTATTACAGTGTTCCATTAGTCATTCACCACCTTCCCCCTTTCTCTGTTTACCTGCTGCTCCCTCTCTCTTTTAATCTGCTTCTCTCACTTCTCTGGATGCACCTCCTCCCCCCTCCCCACCCCAAAAAATGGTTCAAATGGCTCTGAGCACTATGGGACTTAACTTCTGAGGTCATCAGTCCCCTAGAGCTTAGAACTACTTAAACCTTACTAACCTAAGGACATCACACACATCCATGCCCAAGGCAGGATTCGAACCTGCGACCGTAGCGGACACGCGGTTCCAAACTGAAGCGCTTAGAACTGCACGGCCACACCGGCCGGCGCTCCCCGCCCCCATCGCGTTCTCCTCTCTCCGTATATCTCCTCCTCCGCCTGTCATGCCATCTCCTCTTCCCCTGTCTATGAAAAAATACGTATATCTGCCAACTTTCATGCTGATTGACGAAACGATGTTGAATTTATTTAGAGGTAGGCCAACCCTCCGCCATCCAGCATACTTTGGCTTTTATAAATGCCTTCACCACGAAAACATACTTACATGAGCCAATTCCCAAGCTGATCAGTCAAACGGTGTGTAATTCTGTTGTAAGGTACCCTCCATCCCCCATACACCGCATGAAATTTCACGTAGACGGTGAGGTTCCCCTTGTTTTGAAGATCAAATGAACAATATTTCATCAAGATCGGAGCAACACTGTGGTTTTTGTTGAAATCCGTAAGTAAAGTACCCTCCACCATGCACTGAACGAAGTTTTAGGTAGACAGTGACCTTCCTCTTGGTTTGGGAAATAGGGATTCATTTTTATACACCCCGCTCCCTCTATGCCGACTTAGTTGCGAAACATAAATAATAGATTCGAACAACAGAAATCATGTAATGATTTCTGTCGTATAAGGGGCAACATAGCTATTGAATAATAGCAACGAGATTACGAGAGTAATCACTTTCAGTGTTACGCAAAATAACATTATACCTCGTAAATTATCACGACACAAAATGAAGATGATAAGCGATGTGGGACTTCCTTCCGTTTGCGTTTGAAACTCTCGGGGAACTCCTGTATGGCGAGGAGGGTGGGAGGGGGAAGCAAGGGGAGCCTCAATTTGTTTTGCCAGCCCGGGCCTCTGACAGGTTTAGCGCGCCACTGCTGGTAGGAAATCCCACGGTAGCAAACCCCACAGTAGGAAACCCCACGACACCGATTCCAGCGAGTCTTGTCAGTGGCCTCTGTCGATACTCCCGTAACCTCTATGCCGCATGGTGTGCTAGCGCCAGCGTACGCCAGTTTAATATCCACTGTCATATCCGTAACATCGTCATCTACGTCATAGTCCGCACTCCATCGACCGGTGTGTGGAGGAGGGTACTAATTCTCAGTGCCATTAACTGTTCCCCCTCTCTGCTCCACTCGCAAATGGCGTGTGGTAAGAATGAGGGTCGGTAAGCCCCTGTGTTAGCTGCAATTTCTCGAGTTTTCTCGTCGTGGTCATTTCGTTAGATATATGTGGAAGGAAGTAACATGTTGTCCGACTCTTCCCGGAAAGTGCTCGCTCAAAATTTCTACAGTAACTTCTCCATGATGCACAACGCCTTTGGTATGACTGGTAACTTTTCGTTCTTTTACCAATGGACACAGGATTGCCGGACGTGATATTGCTGTGGATATCGAGTATTTTTTCTGTTAATTAATTAATGATGTCTGCTTTAATAACAAATCTGCTAGTCTGTGAAGTAGAGTAAAGCTGTCATTAAGCGGAAGAAAATCTGCCATTATGCGGAAGATTGGTTTGAACACCACACTGTTTCACTAACAATGATTCTATTGGAGGCAGTATGTCCTTGCCTTCTTCAGAAATTTGAACTGACTTATTCAGCCAGATACAGAGGGATCTACAGTTTGATATTGACTCCGAAACACGTGCAGCTCGGCATCTTCCACATCAGCAAACAATGCCTGACGTGAAAGAAGTGATAAATGACAAATAGAAATCCTGAATGATTTTTGGGTTTGTAGTCTGATACTTTATCTGTGACCCACTCTGAAGCTGTTTATTAAAATCACTGTAAATTCAACTGAGATTGACCGTGTTGTATTTTAAACTACTGACTTCCCTAAGACGCCCGCTCAAAAGTGCTCGCTTGTTCGTTCTAACTCAGATTAATTCTGATCTGACACATGTGCCGTGAATATGTTCCCTGACTTTTATTATGTTTTACGTAAGCGGCGTGGAGCAGAATTTTTTTAATCTATTTATGATCGTTCACTATCTCTATCAAGAATGGTTGCTGGCAGCTCTGTATAAATTCATGTCCGAATACTTTTTTTATACACTTCGCATTTCAATTATAACGTTTTACTGGTAAAATCATTTAAGGGACGTTCTCCTTTGAAATTTACTCATATCATCCTAACTCTCGACACATTAACGAGTTATGTAGTGTAGCGTGAATTGTTTCCCTTAGAAGCTGTAATACGGTCGCCGAGGGCTTGTCACCTCGCGTGTAATATGCATGTGAATGCCGCCTCAATGGCCGAAGTTCATGACCTTTGCCCCTTGCTCCTGGACGCAGTGTGCCCTAACTTCGTTTCTAACTTGGCTGTTCACAAACCTCTCCATTATGTCACCCGTGTCCGTTGAGATCGAATTGTGTTATGTACTGGTACGTATTCCGTTTAATACACGCATACACACTCAATGCTTCCGATTATAGTTGTTATGAGAGGACAGAAGTTAAATATAGGAGGGTGTGCTGAAAAGTTAAGATGTTAGTTTTAACGCTTCAGGTGTTCTTCATAGTCTTCCACCCCTTGAGTACAACACAAAGCGTTCAGAATCATGTGAAATGTCAGAAAAGTTCTCCTTTGCGGTGTTGTTCAACTCGCATGTTACATTCGCTGGAATGTCGGTTATGTCGTCAAAGTGTTGACTCTTTGTATGAATTTCTGCGCTGTATCATTTTGTGGTAGGTTCGTACTGATAACACCAAGTCACGTCACCCGTAATCATTTCTTCCAGAAAACGCCATTTATCGTTTTGTGGTAGGTTCATACTGATAACAGCGTGTCTCGTCACCCGTGATGATTTTTCTCAGAAAACAACTGTCTGCGTTTTGCATTTCAGTCAGTTTGCGGCTGGCATCAACGCTTCGTTGTTTTTTGTTCGGGAGTCAATTTGTGCGGTACAAACTTTACAAACACGATTTTCTTCTTCAGTTGTCTTGAAGACTTGATTCAGAGATACTGCTCCATTGCGATTTGTGACGCAACAAAGACACACTGCTGTCGCACACCAGCTGCTTTGCGCTGCCTGCTCACAACTGACTAGTTGAATGCACATCTGTTGTTTACAGTTGTCAGTTAAAGCTACTACCGTAGTTAGTGCGCTGATGCCGCTTATACGCTAGGAATAAAATCAGGCTCGGAACTTTTTGGACACATGTAATTATTTCAGCTGTAGCCACACCCCCTCTTTCCAAATAATGAATGAGAAATTACTGACCAATTTCAACTCATCATGTCTTGTGATGGCTGAAATTTCAAGTTTCGGCGAGTGAGGTTGCATAGTGGTAAGACATTGCACTCGCATTTGGGAGGGGAGCAGTTGAAATGCCCGTCCGGCCATCTTGTTTTCAATTGCCATGGTTTTCCTAAATCGTTTGAAGCAAATGCCCAGATGATTAGTTTCAAAAGGACACAATCGATTTCGTTCTCCATCGGGAATGGTGCTCCCTCTTCAATGAATTTAATCGCCAAAGATCTTTTAAACCACAATCTTCCTGCATTCGACTTTCAAAGTGATGAAGAGGTTGGATCAGGAACCATACCAGCACTTGGCCAGTTTGAAGTAATTTAAAGAATGGACAGGCTAAGTAGCACGCTGTAAGTTGGACATGGCGTCATTGTACTCACTGAAAGGAACTCTTACCTCCTTATGAGTATTCGTGGAATGAGATTAGTTGTCAAGATATAGTAGAGTTCATTGGCAAATAGGCAATGTATCATGCCAAAGAAAGGCTACTTCATCTGGCGTCAGCAGGTGCTTGAGAATGACTTGCAACGCCAAGTGTACTTATAGGATCAAGGGGCCTCTTAGGTCTGCTTTTCGCAGAAATCCAGCAACTCCAGACGGCGGCATTCTCTTACGGAGATCCGCCATACAAGAAGCGACAGCGACAGCGACACTACGTGGCAGGAGGACCCCCGCACCGAGCGCGCGCGCGCGCACACACACACACACACACACACACACGCGCGCGCGCGCGCGCGCGCGCGCGCGCGCGCGCACGTTTATCCTACATAAAATAATTGCTGCGCAGAGGTATGATGCAGCCGCAAGATGTCATACAACTTCACGGTGTCACGTACTTAGTGTAAGACTGTCTTGTAAGTGGAATGGTTTATACGAAAATGGAATTTCTTAGGGTTGCACTGCATTGTTATTGCTGTATCAATCCAGGTTTATCTTTCAGAATTTTCTGTACAAAGGCGTTGCGGAAAGTGGGAGTCAACACGGCGTGCTTTTGTTAAGATACTAGCTGTTTCCGATTTTGGTGTTGTTCCAGATACATCAGAGTATGAAATCACAGAGCAAAATTATCTATGACGTATCCCACTATCGTCGAGCGCTAAATAGGATATGCTGTAGTCGTATTCTGCAAGTTTGTACTTGTAAATCAACTTTAGCTAGTGATGTATTTAATGCTGATCAACTTTGAAACGAAAGTTTACGAGAAACGCCGCGTTTCACGAAATTCAGAAGAAACTTAAGTAAATATGGATATGGCTTGCACTTGTTGTGTACGGAAGCAGGAGGAATTGGACATTGTTCCGAAATAGTTGGAAGCGCTGTTGGCCACGGTCTGCAAATTTCAGGCTGCTGCCCTGGGGTGCTGTCGCGTTGAGGTAACTGCAACGAAAACAGTGCCATCTCCGGTTGGTCTAGCGTCATCTAGAATCCTGATGTCGCAGACGCCTCATCTTGTCGGTTCACGCTCACGTGAGGGTGAATGTAGAACAGCTGTGAGGTCTCGAGTCTGTGGTCGGAAGGCAAAAGTGGCTATTGGTCTCTCGGATGTCACTTTATGCATTACAGGTTTGAGGTCTTCCACGTAGATGAGAATACGTTTGAGTCAGTACGAGACGCCTGTAATATTGGGAATATGCCTGATGCCTCTGGAAAGTCCGTACAAGCGCAGGTGGCGGGTTTGCTGGTCTTTGGGAAATCCAACGTCAGGCGGACCACTCATGGAAATTATCTGCTGTGAAGGAGGCTCTGCCGGCGGCTATTGAACGCAGTTGATATAGTTGGCTGCAAAAACGTTGTTACTGTTGGCAGGAGAGACGGTTGTCGTATAGTTCAGAGGTGGTCCTCGGTTCAAGCAGGCGACTGGCTGAATTGATAAAGACAGCATCTCGCACTCAGGACGAAAGTTCAGTTAGCGTTTTGCAGCATCGTTCCAAGAAACAATTGTAATTTTCTGTTTGGAGCTGAATGGAGATGCTAAACTTGTTTCTTTGACGATCCTGGCTGCGGATTTCTCGACCTGTTCGCAGGTTGAGAATATTTCCATGCCAGAGAGGCTTAGATTGGTCACTTCGTAACATAAAAATTATCAGTAACAGAAGATTTGGTCCTTTAGATAGGGATGGCTCAGCAACAGTTAAAAACCATCACCGCACCAGTATGAGGTTTAAAAAAAAAAAAAAAAAATTGCGAGCAAAGTTTAGAAATCGGTTTCCTCGTGTAAAAATAAGACGAAAAGCTTATATCAATACGGGTCCAGAAATGCTTACTTTTCTACTTATTAGGTTAATGTACATAGTACATACTCGTATATCAGTTGAACCACTGTTCGATACACTTGCCATTTCCTACATTGTACGCCTGGTTAGAAAAACATCAAACAAATCGTTGAAGCGCCCTTCTTCCACTTGTGTATAGATTTCAGTTCGCTATTATAATGTGGTCTGCACGTGTTCGATTATATTTGAGGTGGTATGAACACTCACGTGTTTCCTCAGCTCGAGTGTAGAGAGAGGCTTCTTTCGACAGACGTTCTGCAAATCACCAGTTTGATGTAACACCACAATGGGCTTAATTCAGGCGAGCGTGGATGCAAGAAATTGGCACCACTGATCAGTACAATGTTCATTGAGTTCGCTAGTGAACGCACAGTAAAACGTGCATGACTTGCGTCGCTCAACACACTGCTAGTGGTAGTATGTTATCCAAATTATTAGGCAGTGTGCTGCGCAAGGTTATTAATGAACCTGTTCAAACAGTATTGGAACTGAGATAGTAGGCGTTATTCACGAGTTTGAAAACTCGGAAACTAAGTATTTTAAACTATACCATCTTACTGGTGTGTGCTATACTATGCGTAGCAGTGATCGTCGTTTAGTTTCGGCAAAGCCGACGCTGGTTCTCGCAGTTTTCCATCGGCTCAATGTTCTACAAATTACCAAAGGAGGGAACTAAATTTTCAAACGGAGAGCAGCCTTGCAAGTCCTAACCAGGAGACGATAACCGCATCTTGAGCGGGGTGTCGCGCTAGCGGTGGATCGAACTCTAACTGGGGAATTCTTGGTCGGTGGGCGTTGAGAGCCGGAAATCAGATTACAGCGAAGCGCAGCGCCCTTGCGGAAGCGGAGACGCCGCAGCCGACCCTGATAATTGGTAATTCCGTGGATAGTTGAGCACGTGCCTCGCTTTGCGGTCTGAAAGAAAAAGAAACCAGTGGTTCGGTGCTCAACTGCAGACTTTGTCTTTATGGGCCGCCGCCACACTGTAACCAGAGAATAGATAACACTACGAAAAATGTAGTATTCTGCTTTTCTGGTATGGTTTAAAATACATCTTGTGTAAATTTTGTAGAGAATATCTTGAGGTGTAAATGCGCCTCCCCGCCAGAAATTATGTAGCCTTCACATATATATAATGAGGACGTAAATGAAATTTCGCATTCTGTAACAGAATGCTTATCGCATTGTTACTGTTGACTAGACATGTTTCATTAACTGTGTTTCCCACAGAGCGACAAATTTACGTTGAAATTATATTGTGACCTGTTGTAATTTGCTGATGTCACGAAATATTGCTCGACGCCTGATGGCTAATTGGTTAATTTACAGGGTCTGCCTTGTTATACTATTCCAGAAGTAATAATAATAATAATAATAATAATAGCAGTAGTAGTAGTTGGCATCGACTGTGGTGTGATGTTTAACATTCTTGCAGAACTGGCACATATATGTTATTGATTAACATTAACTTCAGTTCTGAAACAATGCGAAGTCCAATTGTAAAATACAAGAACACTTCAGCGTGCCCATTTGTGATCAAAACAGAAATTCCACAATGAGATAGACTGTCAGCATTCGGGTGGCCAGTTCTTTGCTGAAGTGTTTCATCGGAGTGGCATAAGATATTAGAATCAAGTTCCATATTCCAACCATAAAGTTATGGGACAAAGATGTGCGTATTATTAATTGACTGCCGAGCAATAAAGGATGGATTGGTCGTAATAACAGAGAATTTTTTAATTGCAAAATAGATACTTATTATGCTGGCAGAAGTAGCAGAACAAAGCAAGACGTGTTAGTTCAAATATACGCCAAATATACAACAAAAATTGCGGGAATAAACTGAAATACGTTGGTGTAGAGGCGCAGTAAAATGGACTAGACCTATATGACTAACATAATAAAGAGGAAGGAAAAATAAGACAAAATTCCAGACTATCTATGATAAGCACAAAGAAATAATTTGCAAGAAATGTTAAAATTCACCATTAGGAAGCTGCCACCAACTCGGTGTCGCTGCATGCATTCGCAACTTGTTACCTCGCTGACCTGTATCGAAAACAGGAAGAAATCTTGCACAAAATGTTTCGGCTAGACTATAAAAACATGATTTGTGCAACACGACTGAAACCCCTAGACGTAGAAGTTCGCGGACAAATGCGCAACCGTTGCCCCTGGAGTCATATAAATGAATAAGTTAATTAGTAACGTCCTTAATTCGATAGTGAAAAGCAGTATCAAGGTCGATATTGACGAAATGTACCTTAGACCAGACAGGGCACACTGCCGAAATTTCTTCAGAACTGGCATCGTGACATCTAAGGCTTTCCGAGATGAGAAAAGCCAGCTGGTACGAAATGTAAAGAAACGCAGTGCTAGACGGTGCATAGTGAAGATAAGGAATTGATAAGGACAATAGCAGCTAAACGTAAACTTAGTTTCGGAAAGGGTAGGGGAGGACATCGGCCGCGTCCTTTTCAAGGAAGCCACCCCAGAACTCGCCTTAATGTACAGGTATTTAACAAAGGCACGGAATACCCAAATCTGGATGGCCGGACGCGGGTTTGAACCGTCGTCCTCCCAAATGCGAGTCCAGTGGGCTAACCACAGCACCACCTCGGGTTATACGAGACAATAGAACTGTTGCATAGTCCACCTTCTCTAAATATCCCTATTATCCAAACGAGCTCTTTTTAAATTCATTCAATTTTTCTGACATACTTTCGTTTAGACTATACCGACTAGTTAGGATTGTCTCCGATTTTGTTCAATATCAGGTTTCAGGCCTCTCATAATGGCCCAAATACTGAATAAATACCCAGATTCCTTAAAGTATTCATTATCGATCTCTAAGCGATATGACAGACTCCATAAATTAACGAATAATGTTACAATCGGATACTGCCGATTGTTGTTCGAAAGCATGTCAGTAGCTCTCATCTCTTTGAATGCATTACTATTGATTCTTGATCTTCATCAAACAGCCATCTACCATACCTACATACCAGCGTTCTTCACATATATCTTATGTTTAATTTTAGTAATTAACCGAGCTCAGTTACACAAGAATGCATCAGGAAATTATTTGTGGATTGTTTAAAGTTCACCGATGAGCCAAATTAATTAGATTACCTGTTTAATAGTGTGTTGGTCCACTTTTGAGACGCAACACAGCAGCGATTCTGCACGGCATGGATTCCATAATCCTTTGGTATGTGGCATAAGATATCTATGCATAGGCCACGCAATTCCTTTAACTTATAATCTGGTGGTTTGTGGGCGCGAAACTGGCGCTCGATAGTGCACAAGATATATTCCATCGGGTTCAGATTAAGCAATTTTCCTGGCTAAGACGTTAACATGAGTTCATTATCGTACTCCTCAAACCACTGAAGCACGATTCTGGCCTTGTGATGCGCATCGTTATTGTGCTGGAAGACGCCATCGCCATTGTGTAAGATATGAAGCATAGTGGGATGCTTGTGATCCGAAATAATGTTCACTTAGTCCAAAGCTGTCACTGTGCCTTCGATTACTACCATATGTCGTATTAAACCTGAGCCGAGCTGACCCCACGAGGCTGCGTCCATGACGCGGTGCATGTTTCGAGCAGCCGTTCGTCTGGATGACGACACATTTGGACACGACCATCGACCTGGTGTAAGAAGAAATGTGATTCATATGACCAGGCGACACGTTTTCACTGTCCCACTGTCCAACGTCGATGAGCCCTTGCCCACTGCAGTCGCAACTGACCATGTCTTTGGGTAATTATTGGGACAGGAAGAGGTCGTTTGCAGCGGAGCCCCACTTTCAGCAATGTGCGCTGAATGGTGTGCACCAAAACACTTGTGCCTACTCTTGTCATTAGATCTGCCAAAGATCGGCGCCTATTCTGCTTTACGGAACGGGCATGCCCCAGAACTCTTAGTTGTGTGACGAGGCGTGGCGTTCAAGACTTAGTCGCCTACTCGTTGCTTCACTTTGCTCCATCTACTGCCTAGATATGCTCACGACAGTATCGAGCGATTAGTCGACTAGCTTCACCATTTCTGAGATAATCGTTCTCTGTCGCCGATCCATAACAATCTGCCTCTTGTCAAAGTCGCTTATGGATTTCCCAATCTGCGACCCGTATCTTTGCTTGAAAAATTCCCCATTCGTCTCAGGTTTAATTATACTATGTATTTTCCTTAGCGCATCACGCGCCTGCAACGCTAACAGGTGACATTCAACCCGGCAGTGAAGAAGCCAAGTGATCTCGTTGCCAAAAGTACTCGTTTCCTGTCAGGACAGTGTGTGGGTTCTGAGGCGGAAAAAAGGAGTGAAACAAGGTAAGCTCTGAGAAATTAATATAAACTGCTGGAAAAAATGAGTACACTCTGTTGTGTGGAGTATGCGAAATGATTGCATTTACAGATCAATAGCACAAGCGGTTCTGGGGTACCAGGTATCGACCCATGCGGAAACACTCATATTAGTGCTTGATGTATCCTCCACGGGAGACATAGAGGCTCTGACTCTGGCATTCAGTCGATCGTACAGATGGCCAGGGAAGTTGCTGCACATCTTTCGGAGCACGTTGAGTTTCACGGGCAGTGTGTGGGCGAGCTTCATTCTGTTGGAACAACACGGCACATTCATTTTGCAAGGACGGCAAAACCGGTTACTGTCCCCTCCAGAAACATCAAAGGTGACCGAGAGTTGCAGCTCATCGCCCTACAAACTATATGGCCTGGGGTGGGGCCAGTGTGTTGGACGAATGCCCTCTACGAGACATTGACCACCACGTCTGTGTCGTACGAGCAAACTACCATCATTTGCGTGCAGGCAGAACCTGCTTTCATAGCTGAAGACCACAGCGCGCCATTCCATCTTCTAGTCGAGCCGTGAACGTCGATGCTGTGGCGTGAGTGGAAGACGGGCTAGAGGTGTGCGTGTCATAGTCCCTCGACTAATAACAGCTTCGCAATAGTTTGTGTTGACACGAATGAGCTCACAAGCTCTCTTACCTACGCTGTGGTAGCTGTACTATCTGGTGCTCTTACAATACGATGATCGTAGCGCGGGGTGGGGGGTGGGGGGTGGGGGCGGGGGGGGGCGGCTCGTCTGCGCTCCGTGGACGTCCAGAACGTCGTCAACGGTTTGAGAAGGTTCACCTAACCACTGATACCAGCATCTTTGTGCAACTGACGTAGGACGTCCAACTTGTGTGGCAGTTCTCAGAGACGACCATCCCGCCACTCGGAAGGCCGCAATTTGACCCCTTTCAAACTCGCTCAGTTGGCTGTAGGAAGCAAGAGTGCGTCCCCGTAGCCTGGTTGCCTGCTTGCTTCATACGTTCGTATCACACTGAACTTTCTGTCCGTGAGCATTCCCCATTAAAGGGTAGACACAGGCAGCGCTGTGGTAGGTAATGCCACTACGCTATCTGTTGGCGGACGACGTTGAAACCATTTTCAGTACATCCATTATCCCTCAGGTGGCATACGCTGTCACCGGATCAAAATCAACGTCGGCTTTCTAGGTGTACTATTTTTTTCCGATATTGTATTATACTTAGCTTCAGTACAGTGACTCCTTGATGGATTCCAAAACCAAGTCCTTGACAAAGCAGTGGTAAGTCAAACACTTCAACTGTTCAGAGTGAAGACATAAACATGAGTCTTGAGGCCAGTCCTGAAGTATTACTTTCGTAAAGAAATTTGCGACTAGACTCTGTCGATACTAGACATCTAGACTGGACCGATACAACAACTCAGCAAGAACTCGTTTACCATTCCGTATAAAGTAGGCACAAGTGCAGGCGGGCGGTCACTTTTTCCACGTGACCCATGGCGCCTGTGGCATCTCAGATCAGGGGGCGTGGCATTCGTCCGGCTAATGGCTAGGCAGCGTGGAGAAACCTCACTATTTTCTGAAGTGAATTAGAATATACCTGTGACAGGTAATTCCTGAGGGTGAAACAGGAATTTGGGTCCCGGTTTTCGCGAATATGTGTCGAATCTGCGAACTCCTGCACTACCTCTTTTGATCACCTGTGAAAATACCTGACATTTTCTGAGACTGAACACTTATGTGCTATCCTGTTGCCGAATAGTTTAATAACGTAGATAATAAATGTTTATCGAGTGATGTGGCGTACTGATAAAAGCGAGAAAACGAATTACAGATGATAGTGATTATCATCTTCCGTTCTCTGTCCGGATTTACGTGCTCAATTGCATTCCCTTGATATTTCATGTACATGTGGAATGTTCTTAAACTAAATAACTTCTGCCTGCTTTGCATATTGTTGGCTAAACTGGGAAGGTGCTTCTCCTCCAAGCATTGTAACCGATCAAGGTGGCGCTGTGGTGAGACTCTAGGGTCGTATTTCGAAAGACGATGGTTCAATTTCCCGTCCGAAGATCTACATTTATGTTTCTGTGATGTCCCTAAATAGCTTAAGACCAGTACCGGAATGGTGATTTGGTGGAATAGAAATTTGGGTCCCAGTCTTCGTGAATATGTGTCGAACTCGTGAGCACTTGCGCTGCGTCTTTCGAACACCTGTGAAAATATCAGACTCTTTCTGAAACTGAACTTTTGCACCACCGATTTAATACCCCATCCTTCCCCAGTCCGGCTATAATGACCGCGTCGTCGACGGGACGTTAAACCGTTGTGTTCCTTCCTTTCTTCCAATAACTATACCTTGTAAGTGAAGATATATGTTTAGAAAACCTTTAGCTCTAATTGCTACAAGTTATCCTAAAACTGCACAACATCGTTCATTTATCAACATAATACAGAAAACATCTTAACCCTAGGTAACATTTTCTTTGAAGGGAGCCCAAAACGTACAGCAAATATGTGGCTGCTGACTGACTAGCCTGTTTTGTAACGCACTTCTATAATCCACTAATTCCCAAACGCAGTCCATCATAGCAAAAAAAGTAGCTACTGATGACGAATGAAATGGCGTGTAATTAAGAGAACGAACTCTTATACGTGTAAACCACAATTTCAAATATTTGGATTTAGGTTTTGCATGGTTTGCATTAAACACTCGGATTGCAGGGCTGATTTCTTAACAAATGAACGACTGAGTCCGTTACTAATTCTTATACAGACTGAGAAGGTCCCAGCTGTAGCGAATACAATCATATTGCGTGAAATGGACTGTAATTAAGGCACTTAAATGTTGTAAGAGGGAAACTAGTTCAAATTCCTGTCCTGCCATGGTAATTTAGATTTCCCATGGTTCTCGGAATCACTTCCGTAGTATATTAGAATAATTACTTCAACAGGCACTGCCGATTTCTTTCCCCTTCCTTTCTAAACCAACTGAAGGCTGCTCTGTGATTATGTGCTTAGCGATGACAGACATACCAATTTCAAATAAATCTCAGTGGAAATAGAAAATCGTAACTGTAGGTACCGTT
This sequence comes from Schistocerca americana, assembly GCF_021461395.2. Taxonomy (NCBI): domain Eukaryota; kingdom Metazoa; phylum Arthropoda; class Insecta; order Orthoptera; family Acrididae; genus Schistocerca; species Schistocerca americana. Next base: position 539,413,566 of record NC_060130.1, read on the forward strand.
GCTACCGTATTATCATTGTAATATTAATATCAATAATAATAATGGTATTACTATCAGTAATAACAGATTTCCCAGAAGCACCCTATACAGTTAAGAAAAGGTCATAACCACCATGGGGAAAATGGAACGACAGATATTGAGGAAAATATTGACGCAAAATCCATGGCGGTATTTGAATACGTAAAATCTCTGGAGAACTGTATTGCCTGAATGAAAAATACAATTCCATTCCATGAAAAAGATGTCTGAAATCTTATAGAGGTTTAGCACGAAACGAAACCTCAAGACTGATGAAGAACATCTTCCGCACCGCTACCAGGACCTGACAAACCACGGTACGATGGGTACCTCACACCCAACAGGATCTCACGAAAGTCATTATTCACCCTCTGGCAGCTAAACAGACCACATGCACGCAGCGCAGAAGATCGACTGAGAAGTTCACGTCTACACAAGACACAAAGGAATATGGAACTCAGAAACATGTTGACAGTAGAAAGACGATAGACCCCTAGTGAAAGGATGATGAAGTTTCGTGAAGGTAAGAACAACAACGAGAACAAAACTAATGGATCGAGGAGCTGTTTATAGAGCCAAAGGAAAGGGCAAAAAATTCAAAAATACGTAAATGGTAATAACTATAATTGATACAGTTATCATTTAACTTAGGTCACTCTGAGATATAAAAAATTATTATTCTCAATTCTTGGTCTTTTTCCAACGCCACCAAACTGATCTGTACAGACCACTAGGTTAACCTACTCAGTTCGACAACATACAAATTTCCCTTGGCAAATTTCAGTGTTGGACTGTCGGTGAGAAACTTAAAGACACCTACCTATATTAACCACCTCTTACTGTATAATGAAAAAAGGAATTCCGTGGGTTTGTCTGCAGGAACTGTGGGCGTGGTTCGCTGAATATGGAGGAAATGTAAAGCGGGATGGCGACTGTAAATCGGCTGCTCCCAGTATGTTTCGGGTAAAAGTAAATTCGTATGAAATGATTGACTGGGAGTCCCTCATGAGGGGTGTTCCGAAAGGGCACACATATTTTAACGTGGAATGCCGTTCCTCACATATCTCCACATCACTGATAAGAGAAGGCTACCATAAAAAAAACTGACAAATTCCGGCGTCTGGGCGAAATCACTTCAACGATAGCAGTACACTATCAGATGCCGAATGAGTAGCCTTTCTTGGCGGTTTTACTGAGTTGATTACTGTTATTTAACTGGATTCGTCTGTTCACAAGACCATTAAAGCCTTTTGCTTCACATGAAAAAAGGTCGTCTTTCTTACTTGCAAAACATAATTTCTTTTCTGGTGTTAACTGAACGTCTGAAACAAGTGCTGTCGCTTGCAAATAAAATTTTTAAAACTCGTCTATGCACATACAACAGCCGATTTCTGTCATAAACATAGGCTGACTTTTAAGATTTTTTTACGAAAACAATGAAGGAAAGATTCTTTGATACAAATCGTCTTATTGTTTGCAGTGCGTGCGAACCTGTTGTGGAAAAAAAATTCCAATCATATGTTGGTACCACAAAACATGATTTAGGAAAGGTCTACAGCTTTTAGCTGTGATAAATTATCTACCGACGCATATTTTGTTTCACATAATGGAACAAAACTAAGTCGTTATGCAATAAAACAGGTGAAAATAGGCACAGAGACTTTAACTCTACGCTTTTCTTGGTTAGACAATCAGCTGCTCGGCGTGCTGTGTGAGAGCTGGCATTGCCATGCTGAAGAATGATACAATGTTTTCGGATATTCCCTAATCCCACCGATGACTTGTACCAAACAAATAGTATACCATTCAATATTAACTATTGTTCGATCTTGTAAAGTAATGCATACCACGTATGCAGTGTAACCAAAGAAACAATGTACCATTTTGTGCTTTGCGAGCGAACCACTTGTTTCATTGCCTCTTGGGACAATGAAACAGTTAATTGGTAATTACAGAGGGGGGACAAGATTGTGGAAACACCACAAACCAACAATTGCCATGCCTACTACGATGTAGAAAACCCGTTGACGTTCAAAAGAGCTTCTAGTGATCTCAGAATGGATACAAGTGTTGTGTAATTTTCAAATAATTCTTACATCATTCTTCCTGCGAAACTGCGGCAAGACCCGATAATGATGATGGATGTGGATAGTGATCACGCACCACAGAGACTCAGTAATATTGAGATCTGGTGTCTGTGGTGGCCAGGGAAGATGCTATAGTTCATTCTCGTGCTCTGAAAAACAGACCTCGACGATATGAGCTGTGTGAACAGGGGCCCTGTTCTCTTGGAACACAGAACAACAATTGGAAGATAAAGATTGTACCATTGAATTGACCTGATCAGCCAAAATGGTCACATAATCCTTCGCAGCAATGTGACCATGCATATTAAACATGGGGCACATGGAATACCACGAAATGGCTGCTCAAGTCATCACTGAACCCCCGCCATGTTTCACTCTTGTGGCATAAACTCGCCCAGAAGTTGGAAACGGTGTGCAAGAAGACTCATCCGATCAAATGACATTATTCCATTGTTCCAAAGTCCAGGTTTGATGACTTGGGCACGACATTTTCCTGTTACGGGCACTTGCATCACTGATGAATGGTTCTGGAATTCCAGCTTGCCCTCCAGTTCCCTGACTCTGGAACTCCCTTCGTGTTGTTTTGGTGCTGACAGGGTTCGCGAGTTTGACATTCGGGTCTACGGTGGCTTTTGCAGCTGTCGTCCTGTTGCTTTTCATCACAATTCTCTTCAGTGACCGGTCGCTTAACACACACTTCCGTCCGTGCTGTGACTTAGTGGGCGATGTTTCTCCACTTTCCCTGTTATGCGATATAAATCTCCGAACCGATGCCCTTTAAATATCAAATATTTTGGCTGCTTTCGTTTGGAAAGCACCCACCACAAGTGCACCAACAATTTGCTGTGTTATGAATTCATTTAGCTCCGTCGAAATGCACTCACAACTACAAATAACATTGTTATGACCACGAATGTCACTTACAGCGTATTGCGGACATTTAACGGGTTCCTTCCGTGGTCAAATACAACAGCACAACCAGAAGGTTTGGCTAGCACATGCATTTATGTTGAAACATGCATTTCTCGCTGTGTTTTTATATTTTTGTCGAAACACTTAAGTTTCTGGCTCTTATGAATATACCCATGTTTCATCTCTTCTTACGAAATTGTGTACGGATTTTTTGAACCATTCCTTACACCGATTGACACGAACCTGTATTTGAGATTCGGTTAAAATGTCAGGAATCCACCATGAACAAATAGGTGATGATGACATTTGGTTTTGCGCGGCGCTCAACAGCGTGGTTATCAGCGCCCCTTACAAATTCCCAGTCTGTACACTGTCCAGTCTCGCCCTTTCCCGAATGATGATGAAATGGTGAGGACAACACAAACACCAAGTCTCCGGGCAGAGAAAATCCCCGACCCGGCCGAGAACGGAACCCGGGCCGCAGAGGCGTCAACGTTAGCCACTAGAGCACGAGCTGCCGACAGGGACAAATGGAATATACAATACTGCAGTCTTTAATATGGCTAAGGATGCCTATGTCTCAAGACGATACTCTTCAATCGTGTTGCGTAAATAATCCATGTTTTTTGGAATTACAATTGATTTTCTACATCTGCATCCGTATTCTGCAAACCACCGTGAAGTGCATGGCAGGGGATATTTCTCCTTGTACCACGTCTCAGCGTTTCTTCCCGCTCCATTCACGTCTGGAGCGCGGAAAGGATGACTGTTTAAACGCCTGTGAGCGCGATCCCTACTGGAGTGATATGCAGGGGGTTGCCGTATATTCCTAGATTCATCGTGTTCCTGAAGCACTGTCAGTAAGCTTACTCGGCATATTTTGCGTTTTTCTTCAAGTGTCTGCTACTTTAGTTTTTTCAGCATCTCCATAATGAGCTCCGATGGGTCAAACAAACATGTGGGCATTGAGCTGCCCTTCTCTGTGCACTCTGAGCATCCCCTTTTAGTCCTATTCAGTACCGGTCCAAAATTTGAAAAATTTTATACAACGTGGTTCATTATCACTAGTGTCGTGTGAGTAATCTCCTTTGTAGGCTGTCCTCATTCCACTAGAATTGTATCTACGACTGTGCTAATGCGACTGTTCCATTTCATGTTCTTACATACGACTATTATTATACCTACGTATTTGTATGAATGGACTAACTCCATTTGTGACTCTTGAGCATTGTACCCACAGGATACGACGTTTTATCGTTTAATGAAGTGTACAGTGTTACATGTATGAACATTTAAAAGCAAGTTGTCAATCTATGTATCACTGTGAAATATTATCAGGACCTGAATGAATATCCGTCCAGCTTACTCAGTGAACACTTAATTACAGATAACAATATACACGAAAAGTCTGAAATTAGTATTAATGCTGTCTGAAAGGTCATAAATATAGTAGATGAACATTTGGAACATACTTCGAGGAAACTGAAATTGTGAAGCATGTCGCAAACCTCTTGGCAGCTCTTCATTGCTGGTATCAGACTTGATACTGTGGAAGTATCTGTCATTTATCATTTTCGAAGGCTTTATTTATTTATTTTACTTCCGGACTGATTGATGCATTTATTACAGCATTTTAGAATACACATGTAACTTGAAGGTGGTACCGTGGAACATGATCTTGACGAGTAACAACCCTTGTTATCAGACCGAAGACACTGTGCACGTGCCTTCGCTACACCTGTTTGCCGCGCGGGATTAGCCGAGCGGTCTCGGCCCTGCAGTCATGAACTGTGCGGCTGGTCCCGGCGGAGGATCGAGTCCTTCCTCGGGCACGGGTGTGTGTGTTTGTCCTTAGGATAATTTAGCTTAAGTAGTGTGTAAGCTTAGGACTGATGACCTTAGCAGTTAAGTCCCATAAGATTTCACACACATTTGAACATTTTACACCTGTTTCGACAACATCCCCTGGTCACGACTAGTTCCTCCAGTCCACGGAATGCATGGAGACTTGAGCGGCACAGCCACATTTGACTCGCAGCTAGGATATGGTTTCATAATTCAACATTCCTCCCTCTCCTCCCTCTCCTCCCCCCCCCCCCCCCCCCGCATTGTATCAGACCGGGCTGGTTCAAATGGTTCAAATGGCTCTGAGCACTATGGGACTTAACATCTGTGGTCATCAGTCCCCTAGAACTTAGAACTACTTAAACCTAACTAACCTAACGACATCACACACATCCATGCCCGAGGCAGGATTCGAACCTGCGACCGTAGCGGTTACGCGGTTCCAGACTGTAGCGCCTAGAACCGCACGGCCACACCGGCCGGCGACCAGGCTGGAAAATCCTATGAGGCAACCTAGCGTTTACTTGCCAGCGAAATTGGCATCGATCTGAAAGTAACGCGAACCCTTGCAGCTATTTTGGGCGTTTCATGTGGTGCTGTTATTATCAATACTTTATTGCCCTGAAGCATGCCCTTGCTTTACCGCCCTTTTCGTAGCCAACGTGGACGTTATGGGGAACTACCTTACAATTTCATTATTTTTATACTGTATAGTTTGAAGATAGTAGAAGCTTATTTAAAGCTTTACAATCTGGAAAATACTCAATGTCCACGCATATAAAACTTACAAGTTGAAATAAGACCCACGTGACCACACCAGGAACTACGAAAGGTCAAGAAATATTACAAGTAAGGAAGATCCAAATCAGAACATTTCAGAGCACAAGTACAAATTACAAATTTTACAAAAACAGGTGCCGGCCTAATCTCAGCCCACGAATCCAGTGTCAGAGACCCACGCTTTTTCTTTCTGAAGAAATAAACATCAACAAGAAAAATATAATCTTTACGGAGATTTTACGAAAACAGGTGCCGGCCCAATCACAGCCCAAGAATCCTGTGTCAAAGACCCACGCTTTTTCTTTCTGAAGAAATAAACATCAACTAGAAAAATATAAGCTTTACGGTGGTGGCACGAAGTGCAGACGTGGGTTTTAAATAAATCATGACAGTCGAATAGGAGAGCCCTTAAACCAAGAGCGCGTTGATGCACGCGCGATTCTCCCTCTCATACACTATGTGGCCCTGAAGAGTCGACCTTCACGAAATTTATCGCTGACGGATGCACAGCCACCACGAAGTTCTGCTGTCCAGTACTAAACAGATTTTTCTGAAGGTGATTGGCTATCAAAAGTTGAACAAAGCGATTCGCTGCATTTTTATTGAATTTGGCCTTTGCGAAAATCGTAAAAAAAGTCATCAACGGCAACTTTCAAGTGAAATTTACAGTTTTTTACAACACGCTCACTATAAACAAACTATTCGGCCAATTTATGAACTGCCATTTTTTGTTTAAGAAAACTACAAATTTTAATTTTGGTATTGCTGTGTCGTTAAACCTCAGCAGCGCTACAAAGATATCTTCTGTAAAAACTTAAAAGGTGACTACCGTATACATTGAAATGGTCAAAATACAGCTATGTGCCAAACTCGAAGCGTTGCCTGGATAGCCATTTCAGTACCCTGCAGACCTGCGTTTTCGTCCAATAATCATAGAAAACAAGTTGTGGGTTGTTGACATCGGACCTGCAGTGACCTCCACTGTTGTAAATCGTTTGGAGAAGTTGTCAGTTTCATACACAATCCGCTGTTTGGCATACATGAGATAAGGCTTTGTACTGCACTAGCATATTTACTGGGTCCATAAGCAGCGTCAGGCGATATCTTGTTGCTTAAGTTCTTTAGAGTATTGTATTGTTACCACACCTCCCTAACATTGTTTTGAATCCTGAAAGGAATCGCAGAACTGAGGTACACTCTGCTATTATACAGCCAGACCTCGTGCAGTGTGGGGGAAGAGCGACACGTGAGGTCCACAGAATAAGCATGCGTGTGCCGACGCCCTTGGCAGTTGATAAGCAGACACGAGAGGAGCAACGTTCAGAGGCTTTGCTTAACTTGCTTCTGCCTGTAGTGCGGGAGGGAGTGTAAAGACACGTTAGCATACGAGGACAATTCCGAAAGGCTACCAGCGCTTGCCTGCCAACACGTCGTGCCAGTGTAGCCTTCCGAGTGCTGTATGTTAGAAGCGGTCATAGTAAGAAAACGTTATGATCTTTTACGTAACTCTTTATGGCAACACTTTTTAAATTATAGTTTGTGTTCATTGTAGCATAATATTTCTATCTGCTGGCTCTTGAATACTAACTACATCAAACACATTCGCATGTGAAGTGCACTGTACGTATCAGTTTGTACTATCTTGAACTTTATCGTGTATATTAAACTCGTGACAGAGCAGTTTGGGATGTTTATGATCTCTACTATAACATTAATTTCAGTACAAACGCACTGTATGCGTTTCTGCCTGCCTGGTTGGGTACAGGAGTAGCTGGAGGACGTAGAACTGCTAGAGACTAATTTTGAAGAGTGAGATTCTCGTTCATAGATATTTCATCATATAACTACACTTCCTGACAGAAAAAGTGAAGCTCACAGAAGACATGGCCGGCTGTCAATGTAACTTCGTACATGTGCACACCATCGACTGGTATGTAAGTGACTAGAGTTTCAGTTCACTGTGACAGGTAGAACGGCCACCAGAGTGCATTGGTGCTACTAACGTGCATCATCGTGCTTTCGATTAAATTTGTTGGTGATTTACAATCAGACACTACCAGTTCCAATCCACAGTTTACTGTAACAGTCTTGCATTTTTTTTTGCAATTCCTTGATGTCTCCATTTAATGTCTTGACTCATTTCCTGACAGTAGTTTTTAATTTCAGGCAGTATTTCGAACATTTAACTGGTTGGTACTGTACGCGCAAACCATGTTGACACTCGGCGAGGCGGCTGATGTTATTTCTCATTTCCTATCGCTCCCATCACCCACCGCGCCGAGTGTTAGTTTGGTTTGTGCGGGCAGTAGCAATGTTCGTTTTCATTTTCTGACTAACTGCTGTCATTGAACCTAGCTCACAAATGCTACTGGCTCCTGTTTCAAAATTTGTGGAACCAGCTAATTTAAACGTCTGTTCTGGATTAGCTGAAATATTCAGCTGTCCTCCTTGGTAAACAATTTCCTTCAGTTTTTCGTTGCATCGGCTATTATAATAATGTGCACCGTAGTTACCATTCATTAGAATTCACTTGGGGGGCGTCTCTGTGGCGTTCCTCTGGATCCCAGGACACGTTGGTATCTGTGGAAATGAGGCGGCTGATATAGCGGCCAAGGCTGCAGTCTCTCTTCTTCAGCCAGCTATTCGCATGATTCCCTTCGCCGATCTACGGGGTGTTTTATGTCGTCGTGTTTCTCTTTTATGGCACGCACATTGGTCGACATTGCCCAATAATAAATTGCGGGACGTGAAAGCTCTTCCCTGTTCTTGGACCTCTTCCTCCCGAACGCGTCGTCGGGAGGAGGTAATTTTAACTAGACTCCGGATAGGGCACTGTCTTTTTAGCCATCGACATCTTTTAAGTGGCGATCCACTCCCACTCTGTCCCCGCTGCTCTCAGCTGTGGACGGTAAGACACCTTTTACTTGAGTGCCCCTATTTTACTCCGTTAAGCGCCCGTCTACAGCTGTCGCCTGATATATCTTCCATTTTACCAGATGACACGCGCTCAGCCGATCGCGTTCTCGAGTTTATTAGTGCCAGTGAGATGACGTCAGTCATTTGAAGCTCTTTTTTGGGACAACCAACCCCCGTTTATAGTGGTTTTTTAAGCTTTCCTTCTGTTTTTAGTTTCTACAATTTTTTAAGTTTCGTTCCCATTGCTGCTGGTTTCCAGTTTCGTTTCTTTTACCTTTTCCTAAGTCACAGACCGGGCGCTAATGACCGTAGCAGTTTTGCGCCATAAAACCATAACAAAACAAAATAGAATTAACATTTATACGTAATTTAGAAATGTCATCGATGAATTACAGCTTGTTAACAGAGTTCACAGCTTCTTTTGTTATCATTCCTAAACAATGTTGCATTTAGTTCTACACGAAGTGCCGCTGTTTCACGCAGCGTATTGCTATGTTAATTTCCCGGACTCATCCGAAGACAGCGTTGAATCAACAATCTGGAGCAACTGTCGCCATTTGTAAGCGTACCACCTGCTCTTACACCTTCTGCGGTGACGGTAGTTGGTTTCCTCTTTATACTGTTTGGTAATCTACTTTGGGATCGGACAATGAGTAGATCATGTTGATGAAGTACAAATTAACTGACGCACTACTTATTAATGAAGAGTGCAACTTCACTTTGCTCGCCACATATATAAATATGCATCAGGACTATTACTGTGTGCCACGATTGCATTCTGAAATTATTTCGAGTAGAGATAAGCTACATTTATGTCCTAACCAGGCTGTGGCTCACACAGAAGTGGCGCGATTAGTCTCTTTGTTTGCTGTACTTCCTGAAGTGCATTGTTTGCGTCAACGATAAACTTAATAGCACAGGATATGTTGCATTCATATCCTCATAATAATCGTCATATGATTAAGTTACTGTAGCCTTGCAGAGGGTGTAAGCGTACCACCGTTCCGACATAGTCTTATCTTTGAACATTTGAAATTACGCGCCCACACTGTTTCGTGCTGCACGACACTGTCACCACGCAAGGTACATAAAGTAGAAGGGTAACCACGTTTTGGCTTTATCGCCGACTGTGCGCTAGCAGTCTTGGTCTGAGTGAGTCTGTGCGTCTGTCGTGGGGGCGAACGACCGCGGTGTACAAACACAGGCGCCGCTATTAAGTGAAAAGCGTGTTTTTAATGTAATGTTAATAGTCGGAAACGTGTGAATTGGTTCAAATGGCTCTGAGCACTATGGGACTTAACATGTGAGGTCATTAGTCCCCTAGAACTTAGAACTACTTAAACCTAACTAACCTAATGACACCACACACATCCATGCCCGAGGCAGGATTCGAACCTGCGACCGTAGCGGTAACGCGGTTCCAAACTGAAGCGCCTAGAACCGCACGGCCACACCGGCCGGCAAACGTGTGAATTATTTTAGAGTAATTCGCTGTAATAAAATCTAGTGAATAGGAAGTGATTGAATACGGGAGAAATATTAACGCACTCTTACGATACTGTCAGACCAACGACAGCACGAACTCTCACATATTTTCTTAATATGTTTAGACAGACAGAAATGTGTGCTCAACCGCGTAAGACTGAATCAACGATAGTACGATTGCGGTATTCACAAATAGAACTCGATATAGTTATTGGGACCTACAACTTCAGTAATGGTCAGCAAATAATATTCCCTTGCCGCTAGTAAATCAGTATATGCAGAACTGTGTTAAGTGTAACTGGGTAAGTTTAGTGAAGCACTTTCAGAATTGATGTTAGTGTATTCACAACTTGTGGAACCCTATTTAGCACTCCTTATCCGTGTAGTGCAGTGAAATTGCTGGTGCTGTGCAAAAGCGGCATGTTGTGTGTTGGAACTGTAGATCAACGTTAAGGTGAATGACTTTCATGAACTACACTCCTGGAAATGGAAAAAAGAACACATTGACACCGGTGTGTCAGACCCACCATACTTGCTCCGGACACTGCGAGAGGGCTGTACAAGCAATGATCACACGCACGGCACAGCGGACACACCAGGAACCGCGGTGTTGGCCGTCGAATGGCGCTAGCTGCGCAGCATTTGTGCACCGCCGCCGTCAGTGTCAGCCAGTTTGCCGTGGCATACGGACCTCCATCGCAGTCTTTAACACTGGTAGCATGCCGCGACAGCGTGGACGTGAACCGTATGTGCAGTTGACGGACTTTGAGCGAGGGCGTATAATGGGCATGCGGGAGGCCGGGTGGACGTACCGCCGAATTGCTCAACACGTGGGGCGTGAGGTCTCCACAGTACATCGATGTTGTCGCCAGTGGTCGGCGGAAGGTGCACGTGCCCGTCGACCTGGGACCGGACCGCAGCGACGCACGGATGCACGCCAAGACCGTAGGATCCTACGCACCGCCACTTCCCAGCAAATTAGGGACACTGTTGCTCCTGGGGTATCGGCGAGGACCATTCACAACCGTCTCCATGAAGCTGGGCTACGGTCCCGCACACCGTAGGCCGTCTTCCGCTCACGCCCCAACATCGTGCAGCCCGCCTCCAGTGGTGTCGCGACAGGCGTGAATGGAGGGACGAATGGAGACGTGTCGTCTTCAGCGATGAGAGTCGCTTCTGCCTTGGTGCCAATGATGGTCGTATGCGTGTTTGGCGCCGTGCAGGTGAGCGCCACAATCAGGACTGCATACGACCGAGGCACACAGGGCCAACACTCGGCATCATGGTGTGGGGAGCGATCTCCTACACTGGCCGTACACCACTGGTGATCGTCGAGGGGACACTGAATAGTGCACGGTACATCCAAACCGTCATCGAACCCATCGTTCTACCATTCCTAGACCGGCAAGGGAACTTGCTGTTCCAACAGGACAATGCACGTCCGCATGTATCCCGTGCCACCCAACGTGCTCTAGAAGGTGTAAGTCAACTACCCTGGCCAGCAAGATCTCCGGATCTGTCCCCCATTGAGCATGTTTGGGACTGGATGAAGCGTCATCTCACGCGGTCTGCACGTCCAGCACGAACGCTGGTCCAACTGAGGCGCCAGGTGGAAATGGCATGGCAAGCCGTTCCACAGGACTACATCCAGCATCTCTACGATCGTCTCCATGGGAGAATAGCAGCCTGCATTGCTGCGAAAGGTGGATATACACTGTACTAGTGCCGACATTGTGCGTGCTCTGTTGCCTGTGTCTATGTGCCTGTGGTTCTGTCAGTGTGATCATGTGATGTATCTGACCCCAGGAATGTGTCAATAAAGTTTCCCCTTCCTGGGACAATGAATTCACGGTGTTCTTATTTCAATTTCCAGGAGTGTATGTCCGAGTGATGTTCTCACTACCTCGAAATTGCTTAGGCCGAGGCACTTTATTGGTGATGTATAATGCGTGAGTTTTTGCCAACAAAGATAGGAAACAGATTACCCCCTACATTCACATCTCCATCTGTAGTCCGCAAGTCACCTTACGGTATGTGGTGGAAGTTACTTTTTGTATCACTGTCACTTCACTGTATCAGTATTCTAGTAGTGAATGGTTCACGGGAAGAACGGTTGCTGGTAAGCCTTCGTGTGAGCTCTCATCTCTGTAATTTAGCCGGCCGGTGTGGCCGTGCGGTTAAAGGCGCTTCAGTCTGGAACCGCGTGACCGCTACTGTCGCAGGTTCGAATCCTGCCTCGGGCATGTATGTGTGTGATGTCCTTAGGTTAGTTAGGTTTAATTAGTTCTAAGTTCTAGGCGACTGATGACCTCAGAAGTTAAGTCGCATAGTGCTCAGAGCCATTTGAACCATTTTTTCTGTAATTTAACCTTCTTATTTAATCTTCTTGAGAGATACACCTAGGTGACAGCAATATACTGATTAACTCTTTTAGGAACGTACCCTCTCAGCCTTATACCGGTAACGTACTCCACTATGCAGAACTCCTTTCTCGGAGCGTCTACCACTGAAGTTCGCTGAGAGCATCTCCGTGGCGCTACCGTGCTTTCTAAATAAATCTGTAACGAAACTCGCTGCTCTTCTGTGAATCTTCTTTGTACCCTTTATCAATCCTACTTGGTACGGATCCCAGACTGACGAGCAGTATTCAAAAATTGGTGTAAAGAGGGTTTTGTTAGCTACCTCTTTTGTGGGCAGACTACACATTATCACAATGACTCTCGGTGTGCCATCTTCCTTGTCTGCGGTTAGTTTGATGTGGTCGTTCCTCTTTAAATCGCTCCGTACGCATACTCCTAGACATTTTATGGATGTGACTGCTTCCAGTGATTTTTCTGGAATCGTAATATCTACAGTAATGGGTCTTTCTGTTTATTTATGCGAAATACGTTACATTTATTTACGTCGAGGGTCCACTGCCAGTCTCTGCACCAAGCTTCGATGCACTGTGGGTCTTCTTGTATTTCGGTACACTTTCCTACCATTGCGACTTCTCAGTGTACAACAACACGAAGAGCCTCATGGAACTTGGTATTTAGTAAGTACTATTAAAAGTAATGGTCCTGTAACTCTTTTGCCGACCGCTGTGGCCGAGCGGCTCTAGGCGCTTCAGTCCGGAGCCGCGCTGCTACTACGGTCGCAGGTTCGAATCCTGCCTCGTGCATGGATGTGTGTGATGTCCTTAGGTTAGTTAGGTTTAAGTAGTTCTAAGTCTAGGAGACTGATGACCTCAGATGTTAAGTCCCATAGAGTACTTAGAGCCATTTCAACCATTTGAATAATTCTCTGTTGGGGTACACTCGATGATACAGTAACGTTTGAAGATTTCTCTACGTTGAGAATGACATGTTGGGTTCTGTTTGCCAGAAACTCTGCAATTCAATCAAGCAGCTGGTCTGATAATCCGAAATTTCTTATTTTGTTCATTAGGCGACAGTACGGAGCCACGAGGTGTGTGAGAATAGTAATGAGGCTAACAACACTGCAAGCGATCTGGCAACACTATGTTGTTCTACTTGTGTAGACCGGTGTGTTCATACCATCCAGATGCTCATTCCGAGTTTCAGCTCCGTACAGTCATCGCGTGATTTTTGAGAAATTCATCAGTGAAGTTGTGTTCTTGTTATATGTTACGAAAATGGAACAACAGAATTTAGAGCAACGATATGCTAGCAATTTTTGTGTTTAACTTAGGGAATCCGCTCGCCCAGACAGCCGCGCGGTCTAACGCGCTGCTTCCCGAGCTGGAAGGCGTGCCGGTCCCCGGCACGAAGCAGCCCGGTGGATTAGTGTCGAGGTCCGGTGTGCCGGCCAGCCTGTGGATGGTTTTTAAGGCGGTTTTCCATCTACTTCGGCGAATGCGGGCTGGTTCCCCTTATTCCGCCTCAGTTACACTGTGTCGGCGATTGCTGCGCAAACACCGTTTCCACGTATGCGTGCACCATAATTATTCTACCCCACCCTCCCGGGGGGAGGGTGGGGGGATGTGGCCTGTTGTGGAGTTGTGAACCACTGAGGGCTACGGTGGGACGACGTTCCTCCGTCTTTTGTAGGTCCCCAGTTTAATACATACGTAGATAGGGAATGCGCGAATATGACCCCTGAAAAGTTGAAACAGGCCTATGTGGAATATTTCGTATCAAAACCACAAGTTTTTCTCTGGCACAAATCGGTTTTGGAAGACCGAGAACAACTTAAAGATGAACATTGCCCAAGGAGACAGTCAACTTCAAACATCGACGAAAACGTCGAACGTATGCGTGCTCTTGTGAGATCAGACCGACGTTTAACAGTTAGGATTATAGGTGACCTGTTAAACACTTTCACCGTACATCAAATTTCGACCGAATTTTCGCACATGCGAAAGGTTGTGGCAAAATGGTTTTGAAAAACGTCACACCTTAGCAGAAAGACAATTGAAGAAGCGTGTGCGTTGATCTTCTTGAGGAGGACAATGGAACAAACGCGTGCGTTGATCTACCTGAGAGGATTGCCAATGACCTCGAATGGTTGAGTCGTGTGCTCACAGGTGATGAATACTGTATTTTTTAGTTTGATCCTGAGACAAAGCGACAAAGTGAGTAGTGGGACACTGAGACATCTCCTCTACCGGAAAAGCCTCGAATGAGCAAATCAACGATAAAAACAGTGCTGATTTGTTTTTTTGACAGTCGGGGTATCGTGCGTAAAGAACTTTTCTGGAGGAAGAGGATATGTTATATTATGATAAATTTTCGTCATATATGGGTTATTTTAAGGCATGGCAATAGTATAAACTCCTCTGATGAAAGATCGACAGTCGATATGCATACAACAAAATCAGGTGGCGTACAAACAGAAGATACTTTGACTGCAAAAATTTTAACAGTGAGTTGCCGAAGCATTCGTATCATAGTTGCTGAATTTACAGTCCTCCAGGAAAGTTGTGCTCAAATTATTCTCTGGATCGAGAGGTAGATGAAACCGTAAGCAGAAAGGTCCGAAATTTTTAACAAGGCATGGAACGTATATCGAAAAGACACATTAGGTGCCATAGGAGATGGAGCGTTCATTGCAGTCGATTAAAATACCTTGTCAATCGACGTTGAAACTAAGTGTGAATATGAGTTATCCGGACACAGTTAATGGCCTAGTTGAACTCAAGTTAATCATCGGATGTTTCCACCCACCACCTGATTCGGCCGTAATAGTCGTAGTATCATTCAAAGAGGGTCTATGCTCAGTAGCGCGGAAGTACACGCATCATGCAATATTAGTGGGAGACGACTTTAACCTGCCGAGTATAAACTGGGGTGTCTGTGGATTTATTGCGGGTGGTTAGGACACACAGTCTTCGAAGTTGCTGTCAATATGAGTTTCGAAAACTGTATTCAGCAGGTAGTTCAATAACTGACACTCAACGGAAATATTTTGCACCATGTAGCTGCAAACAGGCCTGACGTTATTGGCAGTCTGTATAGAGACAGGGATTGGTGATCATGATGTCACCATAGCGATGATGGTTACTGAAATTAATAAAGTATTTATGCTGGAAAGAGGAAATAAGCTGTTAATCCTATTCGTCGACCAGTCTGGTATCGCAATAGAAGACACCAAAAGAAAAGCTGAAGCTTCAAATTTCCCGTTTAAGAAACTATTAATGCTGGAGGATCGTCCGCACATGCATACCGTCGGTTCACCGTCTTATAGACTCCCGTGTGGAGAACATGGTAACAGACATCCATGGTGTACACTCCTGGAAATTGAAATAAGAACACCGTGAATTCATTGTCCCAGGAAGAGGAAACTTTATTGACACGTTCCTGGGGTCAGATACATCACATGATCACACTGACAGAACCACAGGCACATAGACACAGGCAACAGAGCATGCACAATGTCGGCACTAGTACAGTGTATATCCACCTTTCGCAGCAATGCAGGCTGCTATTCTCCCATGGAGACGATCGTAGAGATGCTGGATGTAGTCCTGTGGAACGGCTTGCCATGCCATTTCCACCTGGCGCCTCAGTTGGACCAGCGTTCGTGCTGGACGTGCAGACCGCGTGAGACGACGCTTCATCCAGTCCCAAACATGCTCAATGGGGGACAGATCCGGAGATCTTGCTGGCCAGGGTAGTTGACTTACACTTTCTAGAGCACGTTGGGTGGCACGGGACACATGCGGACGTGCATTGTCCTGTTGGAACAGCAAGTTCCCTTGCCGGTCTAGGAATGGTAGAACGATGGGTTCGATGACGGTTTGGATGTACCGTGCACTATTCAGTGTCCCCTCGACGATCACCAGTGGTGTACGGCCAGTGTAGGAGATCGCTCCCCACACCATGATGCCGAGTGTTGGCCCTGTGTGCCTCGGTCGTATGCAGTCCTGATTGTGGCGCTCACCTGCACGGCGCCAAACACGCATACGACCATCATTGGCACCAAGGCAGAAGCGACTCTCATCGCTGAAGACGACACGTCTCCATTCGTCCCTCCATTCACGCCTGTCGCGACACCACTGGAGGCGGGCTGCACGATGTTGGGGCGTGAGCGGAAGACGGCCTAACGGTGTGCGGGACCGTAGCCCAGCTTCATGGAGACGGTTGCGAATGGTCCTCGCCGATACCCCAGGAGCAACAGTGTCCCTAATTTGCTGGGAAGTGGCGGTGCGGTCCCCTACGGCACTGCGTAGGATCCTACGGTCTTGGCGTGCATCCGCGCGTCGCTGCGGTCCGGTGCCAGGTCGACGGGCACGTGCACCTTCCGCCGACCACTGGCGACAACATCGATGTACTGTGGAGACCTCACGCCCCACGTGTTGAGCAATTCGGCGGTACGTCCACCCGGCCTCCCGCATGCCCACTATACGCCCTCGCTCAAAGTCCGTCAACTGCACATACGGTTCACGTCCACGCTGTCGCGGCATGCTACCAGTGTTAAAGACTGCGATGGAGCTCCGTATGCCACGGCAAACTGGCTGACACTGAAGGCGGCGGTGCACAAATGCTGCGCAGCTAGCGCCATTCGACGGCCAACACCGCGGTTCCTGGTGTGTCCGTTGTGCCGTGCGTGTGATCATTGCTTGTACAGCCCTCTCGCAGTGTCCGGAGCAAGTATGGTGGGTCTGACACACCGGTGTCAATGTGTTCTTTTTTCCATTTCCAGGAGAGTAGAACAACAACTGAAAGAGTTGAAAACAAATAAGTCGCCAGGTCCGGATGGAATCCCTGTTCGGTTTTACAGGGAGTACTGTACGGCATTTCCTCCTTACTTATCTTGCATTTAACTCGAATCTCTCGCAGAATGCAAAATCCCAAGCCACTGCCAAAAAGTGCAGGTAGCTCCTGAACATAAGAAGGGTACAAGAACAGACCCGCAGATTACAGAAAAATTTCCTTAACATTGGTTTTCTGCGAAATCCTTGAGCATATTCTGACTTCGAGTATTATAAACATTCTTGAGACAGAAAAGTTTGTGTCCAAAAGTCAGCACGGATTTAGAAAGCATCGCTCTTGCGAAACTCAGGTTTTCCTTGTCCCTCACCGTATCCTGCGAACCGTGGATGAAGGGCAACAGGCAGATTCCACATTCCTAGATTTTCGAAAATCATTTTACACGAAGCCCCACTACAAACTATTAAGGAAGGTCCGAGCATATGGAATAAGTTCCCAGATATGTGAGTGGTTCCAAGGCTTATTAAGAAATAGAACCCATGCACGTGTGATAGGGTCGCTTTTGATCTCAATATACATAAACGATTTGACGGACAGGGTGAGCAGCAATGTGTTACTGTCTTCTCACGGTTCTGTAGTATATGGGAAAGTATCGACGTTGAGTGACTGTAGGAGGGTACAGAATCACTTATACAGAATTTCTAGTTGGTGTGATGAATGACAGCTTGCTCCAGACTAAGAAAAATGTAAGTTAATCCAGATGAGTGTGAAAAACAATTTTGTAATGTTCGAAGACAGTATTAGTGGAGTGTTGCTTGACACAATCACGATTGAATACCTTGGCGTAAAGTTGCATAGCGATAAAAATGGAACGAGTAGTACGGAGATAGAATGGGCGACTTTTGTTTGTTGGGATAATTCTGGGAAAGTGTGGTTCGTCTGTGAAGGGGATAGTATAGAACTCTAGTGCGACCCATTCTTGAGTACTGCTTGTGTGTTGGGGATCTTCACCAGTTTGAACTGCTTCAATGTCTTTATTTAATCCAGAGGAGCGCTGCTAGATTTGTTACCGGTAGGTTTGATAAATACGTGAATGTTACGAAGATGCTTCGTGCACTCAAACGGGAATCCCTGGAGGGATTATTGAGAAAATTTAGAGAGCTGGGATTTGCAGCTGACGGAAGATACATTCGACTGGCACCAACGTCCATTTCGCGTAAGGACGGTGAAGGCAAGAATGCAAGATGACTTACTAGACAGAATCTGTAGTTGGTGTGATGTATAATAGCTTGCTCCAGACGGAGAAAAATGTAAGTTAATCCAAATGAGTGGGAAAAACAATTCCGTAATGTTCTAATACGGTATTAGTAGTGTACTGCTTGACACAGTACCGGAGCTCTAATACCAAGTTGTAAACTTGCATAGCGATATCAAATGGAACGAGTAGTAGGGAGGTCAAATGTTCGACTTTTGCTTGTTGGGAGAATTCTGGGAAAATGGAACAGGAAAGGAAATGACTAGTAGTGGTACAACGCAGCCTCCACTGTGCACCTTACTGTTTATTTATAGGTGTAAATGATTACAATTCTGTATTTCATGAAAGCACAGGAAGCTTGTCACATGTATAACACAGAAACGAACAGAACTACTTTATGTTGCATTATGGTCCTCTTTCCACTGACTACTTTGCTTTAGCAGATTCAGAGCTGAATCACGTTTTAGTTTTGTGGACGCATAAAGGTAGATGAATTTTAAGACTTACTTTTCCTTAGGAGCCGTCTGCTATTGTCTCACTCTTAGCGTTTACGTAAGTATCAACAGCTCTCTCGAAGCGACAATGCAGCGTACTTTGCTCAAATGGTTCAAATGGTTCTGAGCACTATGGGACTTAACTGCTGTGGTCATCAGTCCCCTAGAACTTGGAACCATTTAAACCTAACTAACCTAAGGACATCACACACATCCATGCCCGAGGCAGGATTCGAACCTGCGACCGTAGCGGTCACGCGGTTCCAGACTGTAGCGCCTAGAACCGCACGGCCTCTCCGGCCGGCTTCGCTCAAATGCCTGGTGCCTTGCCGGCCGGTGTGGCCGTGCGGTTCTAGGCGCTTCAGTCTGGAACCGCGTGACCGCTACGGTCGCAGGTTCGAATCCTGCCTGGGGCATGGATGTGTGTGATGTCCTTAGTTTAGTTAGGTTTAAGTAGTTCTATGTTCTAGGGGACTGATGACCACAGATGTTAAGTCCCATAGTGCTCAGAGCCATTTTTGAACCTGGTGCCTTTACCATTAGTACTGATAACTGACATAGTGGTACCAGGACGGAGGTTGGTTCCAAATTTTCTTCACGTTCTCGGAAGCAAGTATTGTTGCTGCCTATTGTAGCGCTGTCTATTCTGTAAAAATACTAATGTATGTGAGTACTGGAGTTCCGTGATCTCAGTATTTATCGGTACCTGATGTGAATCGGTGCGATTTAAGATTCTCATCCTCAAACACCGTTAGCGAAAAATTATCCCCTTGTAATGAGTTGTCGCATTGCTGTGTCATTTCGGATCGATTCACAGATACTCCTGTAGAAGTGTGAAACCTCGTTCGATTTAAGTTTTCTGATGTCATTATATATCTCAGATGTTTCCATTCCAACATATAGGGCAGTATGCAATCATTGCTGATTTGAAATCCAGTTCTTATAGCTTGTTCCGTCATGTCCTGTTCTGAGATAAGTCAGTGGATACTCATCTTGTCTCACAGTGGGACAAATATATTAACAGTTACGGCGATTATTTTGAAACAATGAACAGTGTACTTGCTATTTTTTATCTATCTCGTTTTCACCTGACTGCTCCTTACAGAACTTCAAATAAAAAAATGACAATTGATAAATACACTCGTAGCAACCAACGTGTCTTGTGTAACTGCACCTTGTTAACTAGGCTTATAGAAGTTATTTCGCACGGAAAATCAAACTACAATAGTAGACAATTTTATATTTGCCAGTGCGAGAGCAAAAACGAGCTCAATGTGCGCCGCGTTCCGATCAATTGAGTGGACGCAGCCCGGCGTTAGGGGAACGGTGTTCGGTGGCAGATGAATCGCGAGGGAACACTCCAGTGTAAAACGTTCTCAGTCATGAGCTCTTTCGCGGAAACGATTCTGAAAAGTTTTGGTATTACTGATAGGTTAGAAAATGAAACACATCACGTTTTAGTTTCCACCAGACCGATACTTTTAACAGTGTCCTCAAACACTCTATTTTGCGTGTACGTTGCGCAACGTTTGCCACTAAACCTGGAACAGACACAACATTTCAACGCGTCAAGTGGAAGACACCACTTCCTGAATTATGAGGGTTGGCCAGTTTTATTGACACCTTAAGTGGACTACTCGGATTAGTCTCTGCGCCGGCCGGAGTGACCGAGCGGTTCTAGGCGCTACAGTCTGGAACCGCGCGACAGCTAGGGTCGCAGGTTCGAATCCTGCCTCGGGCATAGATGTATGTGATGTCCTTAGCATAGTTAGGTTTAAGTAGTTCTAAGTTCTAGGGGAGTGATGACCTCAGAAGTTAAGTCCCATAGTGCTCAGAGCCATTTCATCCATTTAGTCTCTGCGGCATCCGGCTGGCGGCCAGGTTTCATGTCAAAGGCTGTACATTATAACGTCTTTTGTCAAAGATTTCAGCGAAATTTGCAAATTTGTGAAACACGTAATCAGGCATACGGGGAAATCTGTGAGAAGAAAGAAGCACGGTAGATTAAAGCTTTATGCTTCTTCGAGAATGAGGTCATTAGAGAAGGATCTACAGCTCAGTTTTCTTAAATTTCGGTCCTTGCACACTACACCCTAACTCTCCTGCTGGAGCAATACACACGTCTTTTCCCTTAGGGCTTTTCCGTTACCCGTTGAGTACAGCACCGATTTACATCCAACTATTGGTGCCCATGTATCATTGTATCATTTCTAAGATAACTCATGGCTCCATAGGAATGTTCTCTTACTAAATATGTTTTCTTCCTGCATGTGTTGCTGATTCCAACGTGCTCTCGAGGAAAAAATCAACGGCGCGCAATAGTTTTGGTTGTTATATTTGGAGGCGTTGTCGTTTTATCTGAGCACTTCGGCCAGGGCCCTCGGTTGATTACTGAGTGGTGAATGGCGTAGGAACTATCTCCACATCGCGCACACAATGTTTTCTAATTGCGAGATTACTCTGTGTATGCTTATCGTGAGGGTGCTTCTACATTTCTGTTGCTCATCACATTTTAGTATTGTTTTGTTAATAGTTAGATATTTGTTTAACTTCTTATCTACACTGCAGGTGATAAAAGTCCTGAGAAACTTCCTAATCTCGTGTAGGACTTCCATTCAGGCGGCGTAGTGTAGCATGGCATGGATTCAATAAGTCGTTGGAAGTCCCTTGCAGAAATATTGAGCCATGCTGCCGCTATAGCCGTCCATAATTGTGAAATTGTTGCTGATGCAGTATTTTGTGCACAAACGCACCTCTCGATGGGATTCATGACGGGCGTTATGGGTAGCTAATCATTCTCTCGAACTGTTCAGAATTTTCTTCACACCAGTCGCGAGCTATTTTGGTCTGGAAAAATGGCGCATTGTCATCCATCGTTGTTTGGGAATATGAAGTTCATGAAATGCAGAAAATGATCTCCAATTAGCCGAATACAAACATTTCCAGTCAATGATCGGCTCAGTTGGACCACCCAGTCCATTCCATGTAAACACAGCCCACACCATTAGGAGCCACTACCAGCTTTGAAAGAGTCCCTTGTTAATAAGCTGGATCCATGGCTTCGTACGATCTGCGCCACACACGAACACTACCATCAGCTCTTACCAACTGAAATCAGGACTCATCTGACCAGGCCACGGTTTTCTAGTCAAGGGTCCAACTGATATGGTCACGAGCCCAGGAGAGGCGCTGCAGGTGATGTCGTGCTGTTAGCAAAAGCACTCGCGTCGGTCGGCTGCTGCCAGAGCCCATTAAAGCCAAATTTCGTCGCACTGTCCTAACAGATACGTTCATCACATGTCCCACAGTGATTTCTGCAGTTATTGACGCAGTGTTGCTTGTCTGTTAGGACTGACAACTGTACGCAAACGCCGCTGCTCTCGGTCGTTAAGTGAAGGCCATCTGCATTGCGTTGTCAGTGGTGAGAGTAATGGCTGCAACTTGGTATTCTCGGCACACTCTTGACACTGTGGATCTTGGAATATTGAATCCGAAATGAAATGTCCCATATGTCTAGCTCCAACTGCCATTCCATCTACATCTACATGGATACTCCGTACAGTCTTTTAATTCTCGTTGTGCAGCCATAAAATCGTCGGAAACCTTTTCACATGAATCACCTGAGTACAAATGACAGGTCCGCCAATGCACTGTCCTTTTATGCCATTTGTACGCGATACTACTGCCATGTGTACATGTGTATATCGCCATTCCGTGACCTTTGTCACGTCAGTGTATATTATTGAAAATCATTTGAATGTTGCAAGAAGAGTGATGTACACACAACGAAGTTATGTAGCACATGAAACGTAGTGATAGCGTACGTAAACCACTATGAAGAGATACCCGTTGTATAGGAAAAATGAAGCTCATCTTTGCCTGTGACTTTCGAAGGTTTTAGTAAGGACGAAGCACGAGACAAACCCAAGGCAAAAGTTAGTCCAATTTCGGATAAGTACTGGATACTTTCGGTCACGCCTTGCCTATGTTGTGTGTGTGTGTGTGTGTGTGTGTGTGTGTGTGTGTGTGTGTGAGAGAGAGAGAGAGAGAGAGAGAGAGAGAGAGAGAGAGAGAGAGAGAGAGAGAGGGGGGGGGGTGTTCACATATGTTAGGAAGACGCAGCTTCTTTAACAGTTCTCGATGGATACATTTGTCTTCTGCAGTGGGTGTCCCACCTGTGACAGTGCCCAACAATGCATCACAAGCGACCACGGGGAAGTTATTTTAATTCTATGGGCCGAAACCGTACCTAGGGCCACCTTCGTCTGTTATCCTAAAAAATTAAAGTCGTTTGCTATATATGTCTGCGAAGCTTGTAAACTTTGATCTATGTGTTTTCGAAATTTAGCTCAGTGTATGGTCTTTGACGTAACGATGGGAACCAGCCCAGAATTAGTCTCGACGAGACAAGTGAACCAAAAAACCTTACATTACATCCCGCTGGTTGTTGTAGCAAACCATCGAAAGCTAATCCGGCGCGCATGTCTCTTCAGAAAGACTGCAGCGATTTCCTGCCCTGTCAGTGTCCGTTGTGAGCCTGCATTCCATCTATAATCATCTAATTTTCGACGTGACATTAAATAGTTATATCTTCCGTCTTCTTTGTGTATGGCAATGAAATACCCCAGTGATCCAATTCACCACACACATTTGTTCTGTGCATATGCACACACACATTGTATGCATTTCGAAAAGAGGCGAGCCGGAAGGTCAATCATAACTTTAAGGTAGCCGAGGGAAAATTTAGAATTTTATATACTTGGAATTAGCTTCAGATCTTTCTCACCTTTATTCTAATCTGTGTTTCACCATGCACTGTAAGCAATAAGCTGATGAATAACGCATCTGTTCCTATATGAAAAACGGTACGTGATTAGTGTCTCAATTGAATTTATGTTTGCCCGCATCTCGTGGTCGTGCGGTAGCGTTCTCGCTTCCCACGCCCGGATTACCGGGTTCGATTCCCGGCGGAGTCAGGGATTTTCTCTGCCTCGTGATGGCTGGGTGTTGTGTGATGTCCTTAGGTTAGTTAGGTTTAAGTAGTTCCAAGTTCTAGGGGACTGATGACCATAGATGTTAAGTCCCATAGTGCTCAGAGCCATTTGAACCATTTTTTTTTAAATTTATGTTTGTATTATTAGACTGTACGCTGAAGGCACAGTGAGGAACCTGTTGTACTGAAAAACAAGGAGAGACATTTACAATTAGAAGAAACGTATTCACATTTCCGAATATGATTAGACATGATCTGCACAATTCGTTAGTGATACATAAAAATTTGTGCCGGACCAGGACTCGAAGATGGTTTTCCCACTTTACCCAGGCGGTCGTCTGAAGCACTTTTTGTTTTTTCGCCCCTGGACAGGAAAGAGAAACTACAAAAAAATCTCTACTTGCCACTGCCACTTGTGTCCTAAAAAAAAAAAAGAAAATAAATAAATAAAATAAAATATAATGCAACTCTTCAGGCGTTGGCGCCTATCTACGCCTATCCCAAAACAACTAACCTATTATTACAGGGGAAAGAAAGAAAGTAGGGGGCAAGAACATAGAATGTAGCGATGAAAATGAAAGTAGTTGTGTAAGGGCTTTTGTTTTTTTAGTTTATTTTTTGCATTTTTTGTTTCTTTTTGCGTTTTGTCTGTGTATATTTTTATTTCCTTTTATTTATTTATTTGTTTTTTATTTGTAATTTTTTATTCTTCTTATTTATTAATTGTTTTTTAATTATTTTAGTCTATGTACCAGAATTCCAGGAGTCGCTAGCGCCTTCCGATTGACGGAACATCCAAACGTGTCTTCTTGAAATTTTAATGAAGACTCCGTTTGTAGTATGTTCCGAACATCATGTCAGCAAAAAAGCATCAGCATCTCATGGCTTGGAAGTTCCAACTGGAAGGCGGGTCATGAAAGGCGCTCCGTAGAAAATTGGAAAGTACTGCTTGTAGCCGGCCGGTGTGGCCGAGCCGATCTAGGCAGTACAGTCTGGAACCGCGCGACCGCTACGTCGCAGGTTCGAATCCTGCCTCGGGCATGGATGTGTGTGATGTCTTTAGGTTAGTTAGGTTTAAGTAATTCTAAGTTCTAGGGGACTGAAGACCTCAGATGTTAAGTCCCATAGTGCTCAGAGCCATTTGAACTGCTTGTATCTGGGGTTGCGAACAATTGCACAGTGTCGATCGTCAAGGTACGTCCAATAGCCTAGTTCTGATTTCTCATCGGGGCTAAAAAGGTGGAGGACCGTATGACCGCGTATCCCATTCACAGCGTTAGTTTTTGTTGCGGGGGTAATGAATCACATCCGGGAATAAAAGCGTCAGGAAAGTCATCTGAGCAGGTGTCTGCCGGGTAAGGAAAGCCAAGATACGCTGGGCGAGCTTACAGACGTCAGACGACGGACCACATGAGAATCGATGAGCGTCTGTGTCCTCCACACCACAGTAAAAACAGAGGGGTGTGTCAGCGAGGCGGATGCGGCGCAAACGAAACTGGTTGATCTGTTTGCCATTGACGGTGATACACCATGTGGACTGAACGCTGGTGTCGAGATGACCAGCATGCACCGCTTTCCACACACGACGCCATATGATCTGGGGAAACTTGTGTTCGATGGGGTTGGGGGTTCGATACATGTGTAATGTGTCGTGTACAGCCTTTGTCTGGAGTATACGTGGAAGGGGTAAGGAGTGCAGGATGTAACTTAATTCAAGAAAGACGTGCCGACAGTGATAGAAGGGGGATGGAATGTCTGATAACATCACTGAGGTTGACATGGAGACTGGCGCGTATTCATGCAAAAGCAGTCCGGTCAGGCTTGTCGGGCAGCGACACCAGACTTTCAGTTGGGAGCTAACAAAAAGTGCCGTAACTCTGTCTGGCACATAGAATAATCCCACTCCACCACGCTCCCACAGAGGGCAAAGGTGTAATATTGAACTTTAAATAACATCCCAGTACAGACAAAGGATCCCATCGCCACCAACATACAACGCGCGAGGGTAATCGGAACCGGGAACACTTGTGCCACATGAGGGATGCGCGAGGCGTGGTAAACATTCACGTATTGCGCACGCTGTACAATGTCGAGGGATCTAAGGCGGTGGTCCACAAGGCCAGCCCTGATCGTTCGGAGGAGATCTCTACTGTTGGTTGCCGCTGAACCACGGAGGTCATTCATAAAATCAATGCCCAAACAGCGGACACTGGTGGCCACACTTAGAGGAGCGACATATCTCTCAACTAGACGCTCACCAATGAGCAGAACCTTCAATTTGGAAATGCTAAGAGAACTGCCCGATGCTTCCCCATACGTTGCCACCCAAGTCAGAGCCGCGCGAACATCGTCTTCATTGCGGAGGTAGGGGACTAGATCTTCAGCATAGGCAGTACAACAGAAGCGGTGCCCATTCAATGTTATACTGACCAGCGTTGGCGAAGCCCCTCGAGTAGGGACCAAAGCATACAGTATCGTGGAAAGTGGTCAACCGTGTCGGACAGAGCGCTCGATCGCTAGAGGTGCAGTGAGGCGACCATTACAGAGTATTCTTGAAGTCACCCCGCTCAAGAGCCGCATTACCATTGTTACTATAAGGGCCGGAAAACCCATGTGTTGGAGAACCGATTTCAGAAAGGTATGGTCGACACGGTCGAATGCGTGACTGGAGTCAAGCGATGCTAATGCGCCAGGTAAATGTTGCGACCACGCGAGCGCGATCATGTCCCCGGAATGGCAAAGGGCCGTATGGATGTTGTTGTCACCGCCCAGCGAAGTCTGATCAAGGGAGGTGACGTATCCTGCTGCCTTCTTGGGTCGTGAGGCCAACAATCGGGTAAAAATTTTCATGTCACTGTTGAGTAGAGTGATGGTCCAGTAAACATAGATCCGTGATCGCCCATGTGGCTTAGGGACCAGAATGATGACCCATCAAGGAAGGTGGCTGGGATCGTCGTCGTGGGTGACATCAATTCACGACTGATGGACGTCCAAGTAGGTATCAAAAGATAACTACAACACTTGTAAAATTCGATGGAGAGGCCGTCAGGTCCAGGGGCTTGTTGGCAGCTCCCACTTTGATAGCATTTAGGACTTCATCGGAGGTCACTTGTTCCTGAGGTTCTTGAGCCACATCCTCAGGCCTGGTGTTGACAGTCAGTGCAGCTACCTCCTCAGTTAAGGTCGAGGGATGTGGGACTGCAGCGTACAGTCGGCGGAAATGAGAATAGAAAGCGTGACAAATGGGACATTGCGTAGTGTATCGTCGTCCTTCCACATCGGTGAGGTCGTAGATGAGAGTTCCACGACGACGACGGCGTTCTGTGAGATGGTGGTACATCGATGGCGTTTCGTGAGGCATATGGTCATGGGTGCAGGATCTGACAAGGGTCCCTTCCAAGCGTCGTCGCACGAGTGAAGTGATCTACGCTGTACCACGATGCGCTATCGTCTGACGGACAGGAGAGAATGTCATCAGAGTGCAGCCGCGAAGCACTGCATGATAAAAGTCCATGGTGCTCGCTTGCCAAGCTTTGATGTCTTTTCCATATCCCATCAGTGCAGGATAGCCACCAGGATAAAGTGGATGTGTATGCGGGGCGACGTCGACGAGAGAGGGCCCGCGCATCCTCAACGATCCGTCGGCATTCAGGGACAGTCAGGTGGTAAAAGTCTAATTTCCACAGGCCGCGGCTGTGCCACACCTGTTGGCGGACGAGGACGGCATCGCAAATGTAGGCGTCGTGGTCAGAGAAAGCCAAAGGCCATATTTCGGCATGTAGAGTGTTGGCAGCAAGGGAATGTGTGAGTTGTATACGGTCGAGGCGGCTGGACGAATGCGCCGTATAATATGTGAAACCTGCAAGGGTGCCATGAACCTTTGTCCATGTGTCAACAAGCTGAAGTCTGTCGATGATGACGGAGAAGGCCGCACACAGGAATGATGCGGAAGTTGGTCAGCAGGCCCTTATGTGGAGTTGAAGTCACCTCCGAAGACCATTTCATCCAGGAGACCCTCAAAAAGCGGCGTTACTTCGTCAGCAAAGAAAATGTGTCGGTCACGACGTCGACTGGAGCCGGACGGCGCATATACATTGAGGATGTGGACGCCGAACAGCGTGAAAGTCATGCCTCTAGCATTAGGAAGGTACATTACATCTTTAGCAGGGAGTCCACAACCGAAGAGGAAGGCGACTCCACTACCGTTGTCAGAAGCATAGGAGATTGTGCTGTGTAGCAGTGGGGGCGTTGAAATTAGCGACGATCACTCCTCGGAGGAGGGCAATGTCGACATCAGCAGCATAAATGGTCTCCGAACATTGTCAGTTCGTGGGAAGCCCGAATGGTGGCCAGATTCATCGTCGGGATGCGGTAGTGTTGTGGGCGTGCTCCCACCATTGGCACAGATGTTCTGGCAGAGATGTCCGGCTGGCGTGTAACATCCGACACAGTCACTGTAGCCGCAGTAGCTTGGTGGAAGGTGGGTCAGGCACCTCCAAGGGGCACTGACTGGCGGGTGGGCCACCATCGCGATCTGCTCCATCGTCGACATCACCAGCCCAGGAGACTGGAATAGGTGGCAAGCTACTGTCGCACTCATCGAGGGAGAGTTGTGGTGACGTTGCTGTAGCGGGGTCCAGAGACTCTCCCTCCATCGAATCCATCGTTGTTGGGTGGGATCGTTTCTCAGATGGGACATCAGGAGTGGTCACTCCTGTTGGCAGGGCGCTCGAAGGGAGAACACTGTCTTGTATCCACTCCACTGCCTGTGATGTCACATGAAGAAGTGTGTCGTCGGCTGGAGTTTGACTTCGCTTCTTCCGTTTTCGGGGTGACCGCTGCTTTCGGAGGTGCTGTTCTGTATCAAAATGCCGGCCGCGGTGGCCGTGCGGTTCTGGCGCTGCAGTCCGGAACCGCGGGACCGCTACGGTCGCAGGTTCGAATCCTGCCTCGGGCATGGGTGTGTGTGATGTCCTTAGGTTAGTTAGTTTAAGTAGTTCTAAGTTCTAGGGGACTTATGACCTAAGATGTTGAGTCCCATAGTGCTCAGAGCCATTTGAACCATTTGTATCAGAATGTTGACGTTCAATGTTCGAGGTCGCGCCTGTCTGAAGGAAAGCAGAGGTAGGCACCGCACTCACATGTATGTCTGTCGCAGCGGACAGACTGGTCATTGAGCTCTGGAGAGTTAGTGGTGTTGTAGCCATCGGAAGAGATGGTGCCGGTGAGGCCGTGGCAGCACCGTCATTTCCAGTGGGGAGTGCCGGGGGTGGAAGAGAGAACAGGAGCTTCCTGAAGTGACGCATGGGGGCTGCGTACGGCTGTGGCGTAGCTGTCTGGTAAAGAAATGACCGTCGCATTGGGAGCTGCGTCACCGGTCGGTACCTGGAGTAAACGTCGGCAACCGGCACACATCCGCGGCTGGCCATCATACTTACCGATGGCTCTCACGCCACCAATCAGCAGATAGGATGGTACATGTTTGGAGAGTTAGATTTTGATTTGGCAGACACCATTCAACACGTGGTATGTCGTGAACGTCTGCCATTTTTCTGCAATGTGCCCAGCAACATTGCCGTAGGCTCGGAAAGCTTCGACGATCACGTCTTGTGGCACTTCGAAGGGGAGCTCAAAACCCGAATTGTTCGAAGACCGTAACCAGCGTGATCTACCGTTACCTCTCGAATATGCCCATCAGAATGCTTGAACTTGAGTCCGTGTGCCTGTTGTCGAACTACCTTAGCAGATGCTTCCTCCGTAGTCATCTTAATATTAACTATACTGACAGTGATAGAGAAGTTAACACCTATCTCTTCCTAGGGGTCCAGACGTAACTCTTCGCGAATGAATTGTTCAATTTCATAGCGCGTGGTCCAGCATGTTCGGCTTGGTATGTTACTTAAGTGTCGCTCGGCATTAACAGTGCGCCATGAGGTGCAGTAGTAATGGACGCTACACAACACGAAATACCGCGACGCGGAAGTAAACAACTGCGGTGCGCTGTCCGGCGCGTGGAGCCGGTCCGTACGCGACCACTGCCTAAAGCATACTGTACTTTGGCTATCTGAACACGCCTCCTGGATCGACCCAAATCTCCACTGTTACCATGTGTCCACGTCCTGCACTTCCACAGTTGCCATGATTGCCGCACAGAGAGATACTTATTTATTATTGTCGCGGCCTGTTTAGACATGTAACACTATTTTGCAGCGTCTGTGTTTTTACGGTGTACTGTGCAGTGTCCTTCAGACATGCGTTCATCTATCGAAGCATATATGGAACCATGTATTGAACCCACAGTATTTGATATAGTAAGATTAAAGACCTTGTTAACAGCTGAGGCGCATAAGAAGCAGTCAAATAATAAACTGCATCCTTCGTAAATCCCAACACTAAAAGTTGTTAAATGGTTCAAATGGCTCTAAGCACTATGGGACTTAACGTCTGAGGTCATCAGTCCCGTAGACTTAGAACTACTTACACCTAACCAACCTGAAGGACATCACACACATCCATGCCCGAGGCAGTATTCGAACCTGCGACCGTAGCAGGAGCGCGGTTCCGGACTGAAGCGCCTAGAACCGCTCGGTCACCGCGGCCGGCAAAAGTTTTAAGCTACGGATGAAAAAGGTTCCAGTGCAAATTAGGATCTTAGTCTGTAATGGATTCAGCACAGTCGTGTTATGCTTATGTGGTATAATGCGTTTAATAACAGATACATACCATACCATGCACATACGCTGGTAGCCTGGAAAGTGGGGAGGCTATAAAAACACTTATCCTTAGATTTTTTTTGCTGATGTCTTTTTTCCTTTGTTTCAGGTGAGTAGAGTCTGCCACGGGTTACGAAGTGTGGTTGTATGAAACGCAAGTAGCTTGGTGCCCCGTTACGAAACTTATTTTGACCACAAATGAGGTCAACTACTTGCTTCCAAATTTGGTGAGTTTTGTAATCTGTTGTTACATTTATCATATCTATTTATGGTCTGAACATTTCGCAGATGTATACAGCTTATGGGATGTTCACCTTTAGCTAAGTACACGAAAATCTTAAACACACAGAAACTATGCGTTGACAGCTACTGTAGTGGTAAGTGTCTTAGAGAGACTAGATTAATGTGGCATATTTCGTCTTACTGATCGCAGTAAATTCTAGAAATAACTCTGAAATTAGAAGTCTTAACATAAAAACTTCTGTTAAATTTATATGGTTTTTTTTATAATAAAGAATGCTGCTTTCTTCGTGCTGAATCGTGAACACTTTTAATGCAGACGCTTTTCACCATTTGGTTAAAAGACATCGTCTGTGTATTTTCTGACACATTCGTAATTTTAGGTTTTACCAAACGTTGGTTATAGATGTAAAACATTCATTACGAAACTGAAACAGTTCATGTCTTTGTTTGTACGTAAAGTTAAGTGGTACTTGTAGCCAATTTTCTTTTTACATATCCGTACGACTACCCTGATTCTGCTACATGTGTCCACAGGTTGAGAATCGGATTTCACTGTAGAGAATTTGCCGCATATCCACATCGAACTTGCCCGATTTTCTTTTCGGTGAGATTTTGCTACGTGTTCAGTATCATTAATTTTAACGTCAGTTCGAGGAACATGTAGTGAAAATGACATTCTTAGCTGAAGATCACATCAGGACAGATAAAAAGAAAATTGACTGTGAGAACTTTTCCGTTTTGAGTAATAATCACGGATTGAATAACGCGGCCCCTCCCGCCGGAGGTTCGAGTCCTCCCTCGGGCATGGGTGTGTGTGTTGTCCTTAGCGTAAGTTAGTTTAAAGTAGTGTGTAAGTCTAGGAACCGATCACCTCAGCAATTTGGTCCCTTATCAATTCACACACATTTGAACATTTTGAGTAATAATCAAGACGTGAAGTGTTTCAAATGCGTCATTATTTTAGAGTTACCAATAATTGTGTAATACCCAGGAATCTGACTGAAGGTGTCATTTGAATCAGAAGACGTCTATGTTAAAATATGTACATTGTAGCACGCAAAGAGCAGTTTGGTTTATTATCAAAGAATATACAACATTATTGACATTTTCTATGTTAGGAATCCTAGCTTTAAAGCTATTTCTGGAATGTACGTCGGTTAGGAGCCGCAAAATATCCAAGAAGATACTTACGTCTTGTGAGAGACGTTACTGTGCAGTAGCTGCGAACGTGAATCAGAATTAAAAATATAGACGTTACAGTGCTAAAGAGGCAGATTTGTCCATTGTAAAGGAACACAAAATTTTTATAGCTGGTGCGGAAAATGGCCATACCAACCAACTTGGCATTAAGTTATTTTAAGAGATTCCCCGTTGTTATTACTGGCAATAACACTTCTTAGTAAATATCTAAATTCTGATTTGCATATCTGTGCCACTGGTCTGTCTCAGTAGATGTTCTTGTGCCACAGGAATAACTGAGCTTCCATCCCTTGTCGTGCAAAACAGTATTCCTTGGTAAGAAGGTTGTAAACACGGTTCCTCAGCTTCTATAGGACAAAAAAGGAGTTTACTTTTTGATCACAATTTATTTATTACGGTGACCGTTTTCGACCACTACTGTGGTCATCTTCAGACCAGTGAGTAAGAACCTCCTCCTGCTGGAGAATCACTAGAGTAGTGATTCTCCAGCAGAAGGAGGTTCTTACTCATTGGTCTGAAGATGACCACAGTAGTGGTCGTAACCGGTCACCGTAATAAATAAATTGTGATCAAGACTGTATTTGATAGTAAATATTTGTAACACATTGATAACTGTTCACTCCCATAATGTATTCAAAAGTAACAAAAAAGGAGTTACCTGAAGGAGATGTAATGGCTGTGGTCTCGAAAGCCAACACTAACGTTCGAGATGCTGTGTGCTGAACTCATGTCCCCCGATACCGCCAGCCAACAACTCCTTCGGCAGAGGTTCGGTGAGCTGTCATCGCGTGCCCCCGGGTCTAATAAATGGTTCAAATGGCTCTGAGCGCTATGGGACTTAACGTCTGTGGTCATCAGTCCCCTAGAACTTAAAACTACTTAAACCTAACTAACCTAAGGACATCACACACATCCATGCCCGAGGCAGGATTCGAACCTGCGACCGTAGCAGTCCCGCGGTTCCGGACTGAGCGCCTAGAACCACTAGACCACCGCGGCCGGCCCCGGTCTAATAGCGAACTACTTTGGTTTATTTTGTTCTACTAAAATGTTGGTATTACCTTATAGACATAGGCTTTGTTTTCACAGTCGTTTCACAAACATCGCGAATATGTGACGAAAACGAATGGGAGTAAAAGCCTCCTAGAAATCTTGATATCAATTCAGACGACAAAGAAGCTAGAACTTGAGGAGAGTCATTTGTTTATTCTTGACAGCTGTTACAATTATCTGACATGAAAATAACTATGTCTATTAGTGATTAGCTGAGTAGCATTGGGTTTTTGGCGCAGGCAGCGAAAAATGAAAGTGAACCAAATGCTGTTGAGCTCAGAAGACAACACGAGCTGGTCAAGTGCGAGTATTCTGTTCGTGGCATGCACTTCTGCGACGTAAATCAATCACTTTCAAAATGGTTCAAATGGCTCTGAGCACTATGGGACGTAACATCTGTGGTCATCAATCCCCTAGAACTTAGAACTACTTAAACCTAACTAACCTAAGGACATCACACACACCCATGCCCGAGGCAGGATTCGAACCTGCGACCGTAGCGGTCGCGCGGTTCCAGACTGTAGCGCCTAGAACCGTTCGGCCGGCAAATCAATTATTTGATCTACTTTTTTTCCTCTGTTAATTTTGCATTCTATCATATCTTTTGTCGTGTCTCTGTACAGTTCTCTTTCTCGAAAGTATCTTTGGGTTGCATCTCGTTTCACAGCTCACTGTTTACAGCAGCGGACAGGAACAAGGACTATAATTTGGCAGTAATCGGTATAGTCTTGGGCTGTAAATACTGAACTCCAAGAAATTACACGGTTACTGGCGCCACAAAAAAATATGAAAAGCTTATTACCACTAAGGTAACTTCCATAAACCCTACGACATTCTGTTCGGAGTAAGACCGTCAGTCCTCTCGCTTGCCATTGGCCGCACGCCAGTCGCAACTTGTCATCCACGTCCCTGTCAGCAATAAAACTACGTTCAGAGGTATCTTGCTTGTTATGGTCACACATGTGAAAGTTTTAGGCTGCAGAGCTTAGGCTAGTGCCTTGGTTCAAATGGTTCTGAGCACTATGGGACTTAACATCTGTGGTCATCAGTCCCCTAGAACTTAGAACTACTTAAACCTAACTAACCTAAGGATATCACACACATTCATGCCCGAGGCAGGATTCGAACCTGCGACCGTAGCAGTCGCGCGGTTCCGGACTGAGCGCTAGTGTCTTTCCTACTCATTCAGATCCTTAGAGTGTTTCCCTCACTAGTTCAAAATGCAGGTACTGTCGAGAACAACAACGGCACTCACCAGTACGCAGACCATTTCACCATTCTGTGCCTCATTTTATGCAAATGCGGACGAAAAAAATGATCGTCCTCTGCTTTTGGCTGTCATTGTCACCTCTCATGGAAATAATGTGTTCGGCTTGAAATTTTTGCGTAGCTAGGTTGACGTGCAGCTAAACGAAGCTAATACAAGTATCATTGAAACCATCTACATCTACACTCCGCAAGCCACCTGACGGTGTGTGGCGGAGGGTACCTTGAGTACCTCTATCGGTTCTCCCTTCTATTCCAGTCTCGTATTGTTCGTGGAAAGAAGGATTGTCGGTATGCCTTTGTGTGGGCTCTAATCTCTCTGAATTTATCCTCATGGTCTCTTCGCGAGATATACGTAGGAGGGAGCAATATACTGCTTGACTCTTCGGTGAAGGTATGTTCTCGAAACTTCAACAAAAGCCCGTACCGAGCTACTGAGCGTCTCTCCTGTAGAGTCTTCCACTGGAGTTTATCTATCATCTCCGTAACGCTTTCGCGATTACTAAATGATCCTGTAACGAAGCGCGCTGCTCTCCGTTGGATCTTCTCTATCTCTTCTATCAACCCTATCTGGTACGGATCCCACACTGCTGAGCAGTATTCAAGCAGTGGGCGAACAAGCGTATTGTAACCTACTTCCTATGTTTTCGGATTGCATTTACTTAGGATTTTTCCAATGAATCGATCTGGCATCTGCTTTACCGACGATCAAATGTATGTGATCATTCCATTTTAAATCACTCCTAATGCGTACTCCCAGATAATTTATGGAATTAACTGCTTCCAGTTGCTGACCTGCTATATTGTTGCTAAATGATATGGGATCTTTTTTTCTATGTATTCGCAGCACATTACACTTGTCTACATTGAGATTTAATTGCCATTCCCTGCACCATGCGTCAATTCGCTGCAGATCCTCCTGCATTTCAGTACAATTTTCCATTGTTAAAACCTCTCGATATACCACGGCATCATCTGCAAAAAGCCTCAGTGAACTTCCGATGTCATCCACAAGGTCATTTATGTATATTGTGAATAGCAACGGTCCTACGACACTCCCCTGCGGCACACCTGAAATCACTCTTATTTCGGAAGACTTCTCTCCATAGAGAGATCCTCGACGCTACAGTGTTTGCTTATTTTAAGAAGCACTGCTCCTGATTATCTTAGAAGAAAAGTAACCGAGATACAAACGTTAAGAATGGTAATGTCCCACAGAAATAATTGTGTAAGGCTCTGCAGGATCAACCCGCAATGCGACTGCAGTAGCAATAGCCGCCTTCAGCAGACGTAAACATCAGTAACTCCTCTGCTATCGGGCAAAATTATTATCTAAAAATGTTCCAGAATGTGTCTTGAACAGTTAGTTGATGAGACAACAAACTCGCAAGGAAGCGTAATACGAATTCTAGTAACAAACATCGTCAAACCTTTCCATTCACTGAATACTTAGATGCAAATCAGCCATCATAGATTGTGATAGTTTCATAGATCGCTAGAATTATTCTAAAAATTAAGAAAAACAAGAAGATATTTCTGCTTAACGAGGGCGTCAATAAAATTATCAAAATCTAACTAAACAACCAGTAGCAAACATTGAGTTTTGTGGAGAAGTATGAGGAGAATATGTGGCACAAATTGCTTACACGCTGCCGCCTTAGAAGATATTAAGGGATGCAAAGTGCTTATAGTTTCCTGACGATATTACAGGGATATACTGCAAAAACAGAAGTACCGCTTAGCAAATTATGTGAAACAGTAAAATTCCTGACAAACATCAACTGAACAAAGTCAAAACAAGTGTAAAGGAATGTATGCAGGAAATAATCAGTGAATTTGAAAGCAAGATTTTAACTACCGAGTTGCTACCATATGTTAAGACAGTTTTGGATCCACTTAATATCGGTCAGTCATCTGTCTGGATGCTCGGTGGTCATGATGGCACCGCAGTGGCAGATGACAAAAAGCTTGACATTACATACATATTTTTATGAACAAAACGCTTATTATTTAACTGTGTAACTGATTTCAGGGAATTACCGGCCAAACCGGTTATTATCCAAAATAAATACACTGCTGATGTGGACTGCGATTTTCTTCAGTGAGTCAGTATTGGCCATGGTTCCCTAAGATTCCCGTAGAGACTTCATCGTAGACAATTGTGTCGTCAGGATTGCCGCATGGAAGTACGATAGGACAGCTGTCATTCTCTATATACATAAATGATCCGAGGGATAGAGGGAACAGCAGTTTGCGGCTGTCTTCTGATGATGCTGTGGTGTACGGGAAGGTGTCGTTGTTGAAAGACTGTAGCAGGGTACAAGATAACTTAAACAAAATTTTTAATTGATGTGATGAATGACAGCTAGCTCTAAATGTAGAAAAATGGAAGTTAATGCAGATGAGTAGGAGAAACAATCCCGTAGTGTTGGAATACAGCAGTAGCAGTGTGCTACTTGACACAATCAGGTCGATTAAATATCTAGGCGTAATGTAGCAAGCGATATGAAATGGGTTAGAGCATGTAAGGATTGTAGTACGGAAGGCGAATGGTCAACTTCGACTTACTAGGAGAGTTTCAGAAAACTGTGGCTCATCTGGAATGGAGACCGCATGTAGAAGACTAGTGCGACAGATTCTTGAGTATTGCTCGAATGACTGGGATCCCCAACAGTTCGGATTAAAGGAAGTCACCGAGGCGATTCAGAGGCGGGCGGCCAATTCTTGAGTACACCTCGAGTGATTGAAATCACCACCAGGTCAGATTAACGGAAGACATCGAAGCGATTCGGAGGCGGGCTGCTAGATTTGTTACCCGTAGTTTCGATCAACACACAAGTATTACGCCGACGATTCTGGAACTTAAATGGGAATCCCTGGACGGAAGACGACGTTCTATCCGTGAAGCACTATTGAGAAAGTACAGATAACCGGCATTTGAAGCTGACTGCAGAACGTTCGTACTGCCGCCAACGTAGGTTGTACGTTTCGCGTAGGGCGCACGAACATAAGATAAGAGAAATTAGGACTCGTACGGAGGCATATAAATTGTCGTTTTCCCTCGCTCTAGTTGTTAGTGGAACAGGACTGGACATGATCAGTGGTGGTGCAACGTACCATCCGCCACGCACCATACGGCGTCTTGCGGATTATGTGTGTAGATGTAGACTTTAAGAGTAAAAAGGCAAGATGAAATTAAAATCTACATACATTCTCTATAAGCCACCATACGGTGCATGGCTACTGTTTGTCATTTGCTTTCCTGTTCCACTCGCAAATGAAGCGAGGGAAAAACGATTGTCTGCTTGCTCCCGTACGTGCCTTGTCTTCGCGACCCTTACGCGAGCTCTATGTTGGTGGCACTAGGATCGTTCTGCAGTGTGTCGCAAATGCTGTTTCTCTACATTTTCCTGATAAAATTGCAGCCATTCTCCTACAGCTGTAATTTTGTTGTCTATATGATAAACATAATTCCTCAATAGTGTTTCGCGAGAGGAACTTCATCTTCACTCCAAGGGTGTCCATTTGAATTCACGCAGCATTTCCTTCATACAGGCGTCTTGATCGAAACTACCAGCAACAGCATGCCTCTGAATTGCTTCGAGGTATCCCTTAAATCATATCTCGTGGGTATTCCAAACACTCGAGTAATAATCAAGAATGGGTTGCACTAGCTTTTTATTCGAGGTCGCATTCCTTGATGAGCTACAGTGTCCTAGAATTTTCCCGACAAACCGAAGTTGACCATTCGCTGTCTCTACAACCGACCTTTCGCGTTCGTTCCAGCTTATGTCGCTTTGCAACGTTACTCCTCGATATGTAACTGACGTGGCAGCACACTACTAGTACTGTATTCCGAGCAATGCATCGTAGGTTTTCTAACTCACCTTCATTAACATACATCACATGAAATAGAAGTTGTAAGTCATACCGTATCCTCAGTCACTCGAAAACGACACCTCCCCGTGCACCACTGTATCATCAGCAAACAGCAGCAGACTGCTGTTGACCTTGTCCGTCATATGATTTATGTACATAGAGAACAAAAACAGATTAATTACATTTTCCTGGGGAATCCTGGTGATATATTTGTTGGCGATGAACACTCACCGTCCAGGATGACATACTGGGTTCTATTACCTAAAAAGTGTTCGAGCAACTTACATAACTGGGAACCAATATGATCTGACCTCCGTTAACAGTCTGCAGTGTGCCACTTTCCGGAAATACTGGAATGCGCTATCCACCTGTTGCGCTTCAGCCATGTGCCGCAGGATATCGTGCAAGAAAAGGGCAAGTTGAGTTCCGCACGAGAGATGCTTTCTGAATCCTTGTTGAGTTGTTGTTATAAGCTTGTCCAC
Source organism: Schistocerca americana (assembly GCF_021461395.2). Classification (NCBI taxonomy): domain Eukaryota; kingdom Metazoa; phylum Arthropoda; class Insecta; order Orthoptera; family Acrididae; genus Schistocerca; species Schistocerca americana. The sequence goes on from NC_060130.1 coordinate 539,452,341, forward strand.
CGCAGGGAAATTTCTTGTATTCAAACGTAGCATATGCTCAAGAATTCTGAAAAAACGAACGTTAAGGATATTGGTATATAATTTTGTGGGTCTGTTCTTCTACGTTTCTTGTATACGGGAGCCACCTGGGCATTTGTTCAGTCACTTAGTACTTTCTGCTGGGCTAAATACTCGCATTAAATGCAGGCTATGTATGGCCTCAGTGCCGAGGAGTACTCTCTTTAAAACCGAATTGGGACTCCATCTGGACGTGGCGACTTTCAGCTGCTTTACAACGCAAGGTATGCTTATTTACATGTTCCATGTACTCCTTATGGAGATTTTGTGGCGATCAAACGATGCTACCCATGTCTGTACAATCTTCTTGCGTGAATGACTTTTTTAAAAGCGAGATTTGAAACTTCAGCTTTTCTTTCACTGTCTTCTATTCTCACACCAAAGTGGTCGAAGAGTTACTGGATAGAAGCCAGTGAGTTAGCATAGGACCTGAATTTTCTCGTGCTCAGTAAGATCTTTCGCTAAGAGTATGACGGCGGCAGGTGGTATATGCATCGGGCATTTCTACTAACGTCTGCCTGTCGACATTTCCACTTTTTTTTACCGAAAGTGGAACAACCTCTGCATTTTCCAAATGTTGTTATAAAGCCACGGTGGGTCTTTTACGTCCTTAATCCACTTAGTTCGGCAAATACTTCTTCAGAGAGCAATTGACAAAACGTTTAGGCTTTTCCCATAATTCCTCTCCGTCCATCACGTTGGAACTAAATTATGTCCATTCATTTTCTAATAGGGAAAGTATTTGGGCTGGAACAAACAAATTCACACAACAATTCCGTGAGGAATCATTTAAAGGTTCCTTACTGCACCGGTGATTTTCGTTTATCTGCAAACTTCTGCAGTCGTTCATTAAAGGCTGCTGAGTATGCTATGAAATGAAGTTACATTTTGTGAAGCTAATTGTGTTGTAAAGCTTCAGGTGGGCCAGAGTTCGGCAATCAACCTGCAAGGCGGCGCGTAAATAATCTTCGTCGTTTAGAAGAGGCTGATAACTATTTTTACTGTCAGCCAAAAAGCGATGGTGAACATACTGACCATAATTTCCTAACTGCAAGTCCACATTACTCATTGTGCTCAATGAAAGAAAATGTTCCTACCTGCGTTATTTACTCAGTGGGATCAGGAACAGCCGGCCGGTGTGGCCGTGCGGTTCTAGGCGCTTCAGTCTGGAACCGCGAGACCGCTACGGTCGCAGGTTCGAATCCTGCCTTGGGCATGGATGTGTGTGATGTCCTTAGGTTAGTTAGGTTTAAGTAGTTCTAAGTTCTAGGGGATTGATGACCTCAGATATTAAGTCCCATAGTGCTCAGAGACATTTTTGATCAGGAACAATGACTATAAATAAAAGTCTCGAGTTTTAACTGATTGATACGTTCACTAAAACTTCACTCGCACAAAATAGGGTATAATAAAATTACTACTACTACTACTAATAATAATAATAATTATTATTATTATTAAAAGAATAGGCCTCCGGTATGTTCTGCCAGTCGTAAAAGGCGACGAAAAGAACAAACCACTAATAGGGCTAAGCCCCCTTTTAGTGTGATTAGTTGGTTCAGGACAGAACTAAAGAAGCCTCGGACAAGCGCCGTCATGGTCGGGGACGACGCTTGAACCCTATGCCCGCCCACAATGGTAACGACACTGCTAGCCAACTGGAAAATGATTCAAATCCAAATAGAGGTGTTTTGCAGGATATGCTTCCTGCAACCACCCTAGAAGGAAAACAAAGACAGAGGATGAGATGGTCAGATGAAGTTAATCGACACCTCATGTTCTGTTATTACCAAGCAACAAACCTAGGAACCAACACAACTGGATACAGATCACAAGTATACACAACATTTATTCCCAGATACCCAGAATTAAAATTTTTAACAGAACAACGACTAGCTGATCAGATCCGTGTAATAATCAAAAATAACAGGATACCCCAGTCAGAACTAGAAAACATCAAACAACAAGTACAACAAATACTGGAACAAAATAATGTGCAATCAGAAGAAGAAGAAGAAGAAAATACAGTAATGGACTCAAACATCCCAGAGCAAACAAACAAAGAACAACACGCATCAATTAAACAGTCAGATGAAAACGAAATCTTAAGACAGCCACCAGAACAAGCACAAATAGAACACGAAGTGACACACATGTTAGATATAGAAGAAAAATTTCAGCTGACATATACAGAATACAAAGACACAAATACAGACATTAGACCATTCTTGCATAGACCGCCAAATAACCCACAAGTCGAAACAACAATAAAAACTATCAACACAATCATACACAACAAAATAAATGTAAACACAACTATGGAACAGTTAAAAGTACTGGTTTATATAGGAGCACTCACTACACTAAATATACACACTAGGCAGAGATCAGAACCAACCAACACACAGAAGAAACCCACAAAACCAGCATGGCAACACAGGCTACATATCAGGATAGAAAAACTGAGAAAAGACATCGGACAGCGAACACAATTTATAAGAAATGAAATGTCAGAAAAAAAAAAAAAACGAAAAAGGTTAGGTAAAATCTCACAACAAGAAGCGATAGAGCAATTAGATGAAAAGAAGCAGATATTACAAGCATTGGCCAAACGACTTAGAATATACAAAAAAAGTGAAAATAGAAGTAAATAAAACCAAACATTCAACACAAACCAAAAGAAATTTTACCAGACAATAGATAACACACACATTAAAATAGACAATCCACTAAACATAACAGACATGGAACACTTCTGGAGCAACATATGGTCAAACCCGGTACAACATAACAGGCATGCACGGTGGATACAAACAGAAACAGATACATACAAGATGATACCACAAATGCCTGAAGTGATAATTTTGCAACATGAAGTCACCCAAGCAATTAATTCCACTCACAATTGGAAAGCCCCTGGAAAAAATAAAATAGCAAATTTCTGGCTAAAGAAATTCACCTCAACACATTCTCATCTAACTAAATTATTTAACAGTTACATTGCAGACCCATACACATTCCCTGATACACTTACACATGAAATAACTTATCTGAAACCTAAAGATCAAGCAGACACAGCAAACCCAGCTAAATATCGCCTCATAACATGCCTACCAACAATATTCAAAATATTAACTTCAGTCATTACACAGAAATTAATGACACATACAACACAGAACAAAATTATAAATGAAGAACAAAAAGGCTGTTGCAAAGGAGCACGAGGATGTAAAGAGCAACTGATAATAGATGCAGAGGTGACATGTCAAGCTAAAACCAAACAAAGGTCGCTACACTATGCATACATTGATTACCAAAAAGCTTATGATAGTGTACCCCACTCATGGTTACTACAAATATTGGAAATATACAAAGTATATCCTAAATTGATACAGTTCCTAAACATAGTAATGAAAAATTGGAAAACCACACTTAATATCCAAACTAATTCAAATAATATCACATCACAGCCAATACAGATTAAGCGTGGAATATACCAAGGAGACTCATTAAGTCCTTTCTGGTTCTGCCTTGCTCTGAACCCACTATCCAACATGCTAAATAATACAAATTATGGATACAATATTACTGGAACATACCCACACAAAATCACACATTTGCTATACATGGATGATCTAAAACTACTGGCAGCAACAAATCAAGAACTCAACCAATTACTAAAGATAACAGAAGTATTCAGCAATGATATAAATATGGCTTTTGGAACAGACAAATGTAAGAAAAATAGCATAGTCAAGGGAAAACACACTAAACAAGAAGATTACATATTGGATAACCACAGCGACTGCATAGAAGCGATGGAAAAAACAGATGCCTATAAATATCTAGGATACAGACAAAAAATAGGAATAGATAATACAAATATTAAAGAACAACTAAAAGAAAAATATAGACAAAGACTAACAAAAATACTGAAAACAGAATTGGCAGCAAGAAACAAGACGAAAGCTATAAATACTTATACTATACCAATATTGACCTACTCATTTGGAGTAGTGAAATGGAGTAACACAGACCTAGAAGCACTCAATACACTTACACGATCACAATGCCACAAATATAGAATACATCACATACATTCAGCAACTGAAAGATTCACATTAAGCAGAAAGGAAGGAGGAAGGGGATTTATCGACATAAAAAACCTACATTATGAACAGGTAGACAATTTAAGAAAATTTTTATAGAACGAGCAGAAACTAGCAAAATACACAAAGCAATCACTCATATAAATACATCGGCTACACCACTGCAATTTCATAACCACTTCTACAACCCTTTAGATCACATAACATCAACAGATACGAAGAAAGTAAATTGGAAAAAGAAAGCACTACATGGCAAGCACCCGTATCATCTAACACAGCCACACATCGATCAAGACGCATCCAACACATGGCTAACAAAAGGCAATATATACAGTGAGACGGAAGGATTCATGATTGCAATACAGGATCAAACAATAAACACCAGATATTACAGCAAGCATATTATTAAAGATCCCAATACCACAACAGATAAATGCAGACTTTGCAAACAACAAATAGAAACAGTAGATCACATCACAAGCGGATGTACAATACTAGCAAATACAGAATACCCCGGAAGACATGACAATGTAGCAAAAATAATACATCAACAGCTTGCCTTACAACATAAACGTATAAAACAACATGTTCCCACATACAAGTATGCACCACAAAATGTACTGGAGAACGATGAATACAAATTATACTGGAACAGAACCATTATAACAGATAAAACACCACCACATAACAAACCTGACATCATACTCACCAATAAAAAGAAGAAAGTAACACAACTAGTCGAAATATCCTTACCCAATACAACAAATATACAAAAGAAAGCAGGAGAAAAAATTGAAAAATACATCCAACTGGCTGAGGAAGTCAAGGACATGTGGCATCAGGATAAAGTTGACATTATACCAATTATACTATCAACTACAGGAGTCATACCACACAATATCCACCAGTACATCAATGCAATACAGCTACATCCAAACTTATATATACAACTACAGAAATCTGTAATTATTGACACTTGTTCAATTACCCGAAAGTTCCTAAATGAAATGTAACATATACCGTACAGTTAAAGGGAAGTCACGCTTGATCAAGGTCCGCGTCACCTTCCAGTTTTTAACCATACATAATGCCTGAGACAAGAAAGAAATAATAATAATGTCCCTGTCGGCGGGCCGCGGTGGCGGAGCGGTTCTAGGCGCTTCAGTCCGGAACCGTGCGACTGCTACGGTCGCCGGTTCGAATCCTGCCTCGGGCATTGATGTGTGTGATGTCCTTAGGTTAGTTAGGTTCAAGTAGTTCTAAGTTCTAGGGGACTGATGACCTCAGATGTTAAGTCCCATAGTGCTCAGAGCCATTTGAACAATTTTTTGGTCTCTGTCGGAAACAGCACTATTAACACTTTAGAGGCGACCTCTGCGGGAAGTTCCAGGGAAAATGGTCTATCGCCCTGACTTCTAATCACCAAAAGTAAATTGCTCACTTTAAAAGTGAAAATAATTTCTCCAATTCCCACGCGGTTTTGTCGACGTGACGGGCGACACACAAACAGCAACTTCCATGAAAGATACGCGATCACGACCGCGTACAGTTCTCGCGAGTTCACCTCCGACTTTACAGAAAACGCTTTTTGTAGCTGCCTGGCTCTGACGTCACCGGAGACACAGCGCACGCATTCGTTTGACTGACGCAGACAGATTGATATCTCGTGCGAAGTGTCTCTTCTCACTGCGTCTGTGGTTGTGTTTATAAATGGGCGCAGCGAAACGCCGAACGAAACATCTGCTATCAACCGCTCTAAGCACAGGTAGCTGCATTTCAATTTTCTCGGACGGAACTGCCCCGTGAGATTCCTTGTAATTATTGTTATTTACAATAAAGTGCTGAAACTTGGTGCAGTTGTATTATTTCATCAATGTAATCGAATGTTGTAATTACAACTTCCTATAACAAATAGAAATGATACTTTATCTATTATGAAAAAGCACATTTTCATTACAAATTTGGTGTTTTAGTAAATAACTTGAACACTAATGGAGGTAGCTTATTGTAGTTACAGGTATAAGACTAAGATCAAATTGAGGCTACATACGAATTTTCATCTTTCATAGTCTGATGTATAGCGTCTTCAGTTTTTCGTAAAAACGCCGAATTTGACCAAAATAGTGCTCTGATCAAGTTGAGACTTGTAACGTTTAATTGTGACGTACATTTGCACATTTTGAGCAGTTTTTAGCTTTCTAGCTTCGTTATTTAGCGCCACTTATTTTTTTCTTAAATTCGTATATTTAGCGAAACATATTCATTTGATCATTCTGAGACTTCACAATGTTGACATTAATATATTGAAGCATACACTAGCAAAGTTTGGAAAAGTTACTTTAATTTTTAATTTCGCTTTTTGATTATGGTGCAGTCCTTTTTATACTATGCACAGAAGCTTTATGATCACGTGGCGCTGGTGGTAGTGAACTGGGGTAAATACCGGCACATTCGCTTGCCTCTGTACCTCTTACAATGATACAGCGCTGGTTTCGATTCAAGCCCTGCTATGTATTGCGATTAGTTGAGATAAAGTCACGACGAACTCGTCTTCTCTAAGATGCTATTGGTGCAGATGATGAAATATTGGCATATTTTCTGGTATAAAATCACAATCTAATGCTAGTGTTGACAGTGGCGAACAACTCACCCCAAGCGGTAGTGGTACAGCAAGTTGGAGAAGAGGCGACGGAAGCAGTGAAAGTGAGTGCCAACCTTCTCATAATAAGGACCTTAAAGTCGAAAGTGTCGTCATGGTGTTTGATGACAACACACTAGATAACATATACAATGATTATCACGACAGAGGTTACAGCATATATGACAAGTTCCTGAAAAGATACCCTAAACTGAAGGTTAAAGCAATATTAAAAGCGTACTGGACTTTGTGAAAAAAAAGAAAACTCTGTTGTTTACAAAGGAAATTGTTCACTGCAGTTCAATATAATCAAGTAGTGTATAATGGCGAATATTGATGAAGCGCGAGAATGCGGTTCTTCCGTTCAGTATAGACTTCTTCATAATTGGGCATCGGACATAACCAGAAATCTCTGCCGTGCAAAACCTTACAGCGTAACTGGGATTTACTACTAATTTGAAAAATCGACATAGGACGTTTTTTACAAAATTATCATTCGACCTTTAAGTATCGTAGCCCAACGCTAAACTGGACACGTAACTATCGCGAACTAAGTAGCCACTGGGAACTAAGATCGACGTTCAACCACAATAGAATGCGAATATTACGACTACCAGCCCGAATAAATACCTCTGAACGAAGGCAGAATCTTCGCACACAGCACACAATACAACAGAATTCTAAATGAACGGCCTGGTCCATAAAGCAAGGTAATAGCTGTATTCGAAAAACGACGTAACTGTTTCTTTGGTAACGAAATACTGTGAAATACGAAACAGCAGTGACTGTGTTACTAAGAATTACAATGCAATGTGTGTTTTTTTGACATGCATGCATTTTACTGATTAGTAACACAAGCACTACTATTTCCTGTTTATTCCCCGACAGCAGGCTCTTGACTCTCCGTAAATATGTCCTTCCTGGATGGGAGTATACGTAACATATGAATGCAGGTTGTATGTAACACATGGACGACGACATACGGAAGTTTAGGTCTGGACGTGATTCGTGCTCGGATGGCGGAAGCGGTTAAGGCGAAAGCTCGTTTGAAGCGGGAAATGCGGGTTCGAGTCCCGGTCAGGCACAAATTTTCATTGTCATCATTCCAGTAGATGCATAACAGACATCTCCACGTGACGTGTTTGCCGTCATCCCTAGGCTTGCGGCGGCCGAAGGCGAACTATGAGCCGTAGAAATATTACAGGGTTATTCATAAGTACCTGCGGGGTTTCAGAAGAAACAGTGCGAAAGCTGCAGGACTTACACCACGATGACACATACGAGTGGCTAGAGCATCCCGCCAGCTTTCTATTCGTAATACGCGCCAGTAGTTGTACTAGGAGGATGCATTTCAGAACATGTAGACGAATCATCCGCTTCGTATTGTTTCAAATGGCTCTGAGCACTATGGGACTTAACAGCTGAGGTCATCAGTCCCCTAGAACTTAGAACTACTTAAACCTAACTAACCTAAGGACGACACACACATCCATGCCCGAGGCAGGATTCGAACCTGCGACCGTAGCGGTCACGCGGTTCTAGACTGAAGCGCCTGGAACCGCACGGCCACTCCAGCCGGCGCTCCGTATTGTCTCATCGAATTAGTTCGCGCCTGCAGATAGACATTGAATGAACAGATGTCCAAACCGGGTTGTTATCGCGTCTATCAGGACAATTTGTGTCTGCCGCATCACAAACGTCTCTTTCACGTCAGTTTACGCGTACTTTGTACCATGACTAGGTATTTTTCTGTATGTTCTGTAGTTTTCGTCTTCTAAAACCTCAGAGGTACTTATGAATAACCGTCTATCGTCACCACTCTCAAGAGTCTGCCTCCATGGCACTGGAGTGGCGGTACGTTCGACAGCTGATTCTTGATTATTGTTCATTCTGACGGGACTCATCGATTTGTAATAACGGAAGAGGACGAGAAAATTCGTCACAGATTCGTTTAATTAGCATTCAAGTAAACGGTCGAGGAAGTGCAGTGGAAGACGTTACAAGAAAATCGCAAGCTATTATGGAGAATTTTAACGTTATAATTTCGAGGCGTCATGTACCAATACTAGTCAGTCTTCCGCATTGTGTAATGGCCTCTAGGCTGAAAATATAGAAATCTGGGCATATACCGACGGATACTGGCAATCTTTCGTCTTGTGCGTAATCTGTGAATTTAATAGGAAGGGAGAAAACGTTTCTGCTTTGCCATTAATACATCCGGCTGTCACTCTGATTAATGTCTCATTGGAAGACATTAAGGGATTTCTGCTACCCTGACTTGAATGGCTGCAATTTCTAATTAATTTGGTATTAATTTGTAACAGTATTTTTTAATGGCTAGCCAGACAATAATAATAATAATAATAATAATAATAATAATAATAATAATAATAATGCATTGTAGCTCTTCGTCACCGTCTTAAGAAAAGGCCACTGTGCCTTGAATCTCGTGTATGTGTGAAGAAGTCATTGAGAAATTTACTCCCGCGATTTAGCAGGCATAGGAGAGACGTATACATAAAATGGTCGCCACTACGGCGAACCCAGTGCGATGCTCCCGAATGCATGGATGTCTCCGAAGATGAAGCTTGCCTGGGTCACGTTTTGCCAGCGTTCCGGATGCCAGCGGCTTAGCCAAGGGCAAACATTCATACCAGCGTGGGTCAGTGCCAGCTTTGCGCCAGCAGCAGTCGGCGACATTGGCCTCATTTCGACGCTTTCATGGGGACACGCAAGCAAACACACTCGCGCAATGCTGTGCTGCCGCCTTTCCAGAAGTCTCTTCTACTAACGTTGCAAATATTTTAGGACGTTCTCAGCTTGTTCTTAAACGACGAAGAGCAATCAGAAACCCAGTTTGTTCGCAGTAATATTTTAAACTATAAATCTGACTGAGACAGAAATGAAGGGAATATCAGAATCTTTTTTTGTTTTATTTTCTCGGGGGTTTTCGATTTTCGAAGTATTTTCATCGCTTATTGGCGTGTAGTTGTGTAAACAAAGAATTAAAGTACTTACATGATTGCTTGCAATTTGATCTTTGGTCATTTAGTCAATTACATTAGCTCAATAAGACAGGGATTTGAAAGGATCCATCACCAAAACCGGCGGAGTTATGAGAATAAATCAGGGAAAACACGAGAGTCTTCTGCCTCAAGTACAGCACCACCTCGTTCAGTGAGAACCTTATTCGTCGTTGGCTCTTTTATGAACTAGTAATGTCAATGACGTTTTATTGGTGTGGATAATCAAAACCCGCAGGAGCGAAACATTGAATTAATCTAGCGAAAATTTGTTCTAAATTTTAAATCGGGTCATGTCTACCTTTACAACTACATTCTTCAATCCGCTCGGGCGTATAGTAAAAGATAAACACTGTTATCCGTATCATCGCCAACTTCCATCCCATTTCCATTCGCAGTTGGTGAGAGGGAACAATCGCTGTCGGTAAGCTTCCGTATGAAGCCTAAGCTCTCTGTTTTTAGCGTCATGGCCCTTATATAACATGTACGTGACAGGAAAGTAATATGCTTGTTCAGTCGGCATTGGTAGTAAACTCTCGTCACTTTAGGAGATGGTACACAGCAACCTTTTCTGTAGCGTTACAGTAATTTAGTTCGCTGAGCACAGTTGTAACGCTCTTGTTGTGACTATCCACACCGCAGCTCTTCCTTGGACCCTTAGGTAGTTATTGCATTCATCGAGGAATCGTTGGGAGCGAGAATTTTGTATCAGATTTCCCTCGAAAATAGTTTTTTATGATCCCCCATCTAATTGTTTCCCACACCGATATTTATGTAGTGCTCTGGCCCTGTTAAGCTTAAAAGTTTGACGATTGTGATTTACTACAGGACTTATCGTCGATGGTGTAATGAAACAATATCGCAACTATCTAGGCCTATCATTCCTGAAAATCCACTGTAAAACCGTATTTTACTTGGTAATCAAGCTTATACATGAACATTATTTATGACTTTATTCTGTCAGTTTTTGAATGGTAGTTAGGAGAAAAAAACAAAATGTACCATTTACTCGGCGATAAAAATCTGTCGTTAACTTTAAAGTAAATTTTCCATACCTTCAGAAACATTTACGTACGTACTATTGACAGAATGTAGTAGTGCCATTCCCTACATAGTTCCTATCCGTGAGCGTGACCACGGACGTCTGAAATACACTGACGAAAAAAAACACAAAACATTATTAATGTAGAGTAATGAAATTCCTGGAATACATTTGTTTAGGTAACATATTTAAGTGATTAATATTCCAAGATCGCAGGTTAATGTAAGCGCGAGATAAAACTTTGAACATGTGAAATGCTGGCATATTAAGAACGGTGTAACCGCCAGAATATTGAATGCAAACATGCATGCATTTTGCTGTACAGGTGCCAGATGACAGTTTGTCGGATGGAGTTCCATGAGTGTTGCTCTCGGTCGGTCAATACAGGGACGGTTAATGCTGATTGTGGATGGCGCTGGAGTTATCGCCCGATGCCGTCCAATACGTGCTCGATTTGACACAGCTCTCATGATCAAGCAGGCGAAGCCAACATGTCGACAGTCTGTAGAGCATGTTGTGTTACAAAAGAGTATGTGAGCGAGCGTTGTCCTGTTGGAAAACAGGAATGGCAGCACAACAGGTCGAATCACCAGACTAACGTACAGATTTTCAGTCCGTGTGCCTGCGATAACCACGAGAATGCTGCTGCTGTCATGGGAGATTGCACGCCGGCCATAACTCCAGATCTAGGTCCAGTGTGTGTAATACGCAGACAGGTAGGTTACAGGCCCTCAAACGGCCTCCTACTAACCAACATACGGCCGCCAGTGGCACCAAGGCAGAACCAGCTTTTACCAGAAAACACAACAGGTCTCCATCCTGCCTTCCAATGCGCTCTCGCTTGACACCACTGCCGTCACAAATGGCGGTTATTTGGGGTCAGTGCAATACACGACACAGGGCGTCTGTCTCGGAACTGTCGTCGAAGTAACCGATTTGTTACAGTTCGTTATGTCGCTGTGATGCCAACTGCTGATCAGATTGTTGCTGCAGATGCAATACGATACGCCAGAGCCATACGCCGAACACGATGGTCTTCCCTCTCGATAGTGCCACGTGCCCGTTCAGAGCCCGAACGTCTTGCGACCGCACATTCTCGTGACCACCGCTCCCAGCAGTCGTGTACAGTGGCTACGTTCCTGCTAAGTCTTTCTACACTATCGCCGAATGAACATGGAGCTTCCCGTAGTTCTGCTACGCCACCTTGTTCAAACTCAGTCAAGTGTTGATAATGGCGTCTTTATCACCTTAAGGGCTGTCTTGACTAACATCAACTCACGACATCCAATATCAGCGATATGTAACGTTCAGTACTGTTACAGCGAGTATTTAAAGCGAACCTGATTTGCATCATCATAGTCGTGCTACTAGCGCCACTCTTATGCGAGTGGGGCGAAATGTGAACAGACATCATCTTTCATATGTAGAAATGCGCTTACCAAATTTAGTTTATATCGCAGAACTCCTTCTTGCTAGTGAGATTTTTTTTCCGCCAGCGTAGTAAAAATCGTATTTGAAGAAATTCACATATAAGAACCACCAGGAGCTGCTGATAAAATAAACCTTTATTCACAATCATTTTCGATAAACCATCGTTATGTGGTATCAGAAAATTTGTAGATCATTCTTCATGGTGATGTCTGAATTAACGCTCTTGGTCTACTTATTAAATGCTTTACGTTGTGAAATTCTGTATTTAATCTCATGGCAGTATCAACCATCCTATTCAGCTACCTGTAACTAATGGAATTTGCATAAAACCATAGACATCCGCGGCCTATGTAAACGTACATAACAGCACAACCAAGACATAATAAAATAAGTGCCGACGTCCCGACATACTTGCAAACACCTTCTTTCGGATGTAGGGTCATATTAATCTTTCCTTTTATTAGCTCTTTTTTACATACCAAGATTTAAATTTTCATCTTCTCTCTTTTTATTTATTAATTTTCCGAAAAGATAGTATTAATGACTTCTGTGACTTCCTGACGGCTGCGTTCTGATTCAGCTAAACCGACTGTATCATCTGTAGGTGTGAGCCTGCTTGCTGTCACCGACTACAATTACTTGAAAACATTAAAGTACTTAGATTTGTCTAAATTCAATTGAAGAATAAGACAAAAATACGAATTTATGCTACTTATCAGCAATATGGCGTCAGATAGGCGACAACCACCCAAAAAGTGCGTCGACTTGTACTCGTAAATACCATCAAAAGTTTCTTGCTGTAGAATGCAAAAAATGCGGAAGTACGCAGGTCGGAAATTAATCCAGTTTATATAAGGAATACAGATATGAGAATCGACCTTCATTGCTTACAAGGGAACCTCCCCGTCGCACCCCCCTCAGATTTAGATATAAGTTGACGCACTGGATAGGCCTTGACAAACTGAACACAGATCAATCGAGAAAACAGGAAGAAGTTGTGTGGAACTATGAAAAAATAAGCAAAATATACAAACTGAGTAGTCCATGCGTAGGACAGGTAAAATCAAGGCCAACGTGTGCCAAGGAGAGCCGTGGTCCCATGGTTAGCGTGAGCAGCTGCGGAACCAGAGGTCCTTGGTTCAAGTCCTCCCTCCAGTGAAAAGTTTAATTTCTTTATTTTCGCAAAGTTATGATCTGTCCGTTCGTTCATTGACGTCTCTGTTCACTGTAATAAGTTTAGTGTCTGTGTTTTGCGACCGCACCGGTAAACCGTGCGATTAGTAGACGAAAGGACGTGCCTCTCCATTGGGAAACGAAAACATTTGATCGCAAGGTCATAGGTCAACCGATTCCTCCACAGGAAAACGCGTCTGATATATTCTATAAGACACTGGTGACGGCATGTGCGTCACGTGAGAGGAATATGTTGTGGACCCACTTAACTTGCACACTTGGCGAATGGGTAAAAAGATTCTTCTACCTTGCCCGATTTCGGTTTTCTTGTGGATGTGATAATCACTCCCAAAAAAGTGATGAAACCATAAGAGTTTGTCACATAAACTGAAAATAAAAATTAAACTTATCACTGGAGGGAAGACTTGAACCAAGGACCTCTCGTTCCGCAGCCGATCACGCTGCCCCACGGGACCACGGCGCTCCTTAACTCATATTAGCCTTGATGTAGCCTATCTTGCGCATGTACTACCCAGTTTGTATATTTTGCTTATTTTTTCGTAGTTCCACACAACTTCTTCCTGTTTTCTCGATTGATCTGTGTTCAGTTTTTCAAGGCCTATCCACTGTGCCAACTTATAACTAAATCTGAGGGGGGTGCGATGGGGAGGTTCCCCTGTTAGAATTATTTTTGTATATATTGGTTCAAATGGCTCTGAGTACTATGGGACTTAACTTCTGTGGTCATCAGTTCCCTAGAACTTAGAACTACTTAAACCTAACTAACCTAAGGACATCACACACATCCATGCCCGAGGCAGGATTCGAACCTCCGACTGTAGCGGAAGTTTCGGAAATACCTCCTAGCAGAGATACAATTATATTCATTTCTTATTTACTGGGTCCAGAGACTCGCTGTATTTTCTAAATTAAACCATTAATATGTTTGTTGTCGTCAGCTGCAATTCCGGCTGGTTAACCATTTTCAGTTGTGAAGAATAAACTTATGTACAATCACAGGTGAAAGATTTACAGAGCTTTATTATGTTTCTTTTCTTGACCCAAACATGTTTCACCACAGTTGTAGCATAATCAGTGGGCTTTTAATTATTTTCCGTTTGGTTGCATTTTGTGATCTCTCTGGCTACATATCACTTTTAGCCAGACGCCTATACGAAATCGGACTGCTGTAGTTGTTGCAGTGGACCTACTGAGTTTTGTTAGATCGGTCATTAGGATTATTTTGGTCTCTTACTGAAACTTTTGTATTTTTGCTATGTATTACACGTACTAGTTTACGATTATAGTTATTGTTCGTTTGACGACAGTATTTCCAGGATCACATGATTGCAGTTCGGTTGCTGCAGAACGAATAACGGCTAGAAATCATAAACGTACGACGGAAACAATGCAAAAAAGTATAAGTTATAATAAAAAACAACAGAAACGACTAATGACCCATGTAACACGACTTATAAAAGGTCCAGGGCATCAAGGACATGATTTACACTTAGGTGACGAAAGTCATGGAATGGCGATGTGCACTTACCTGTACCTGTACCAGTATACACACGGCGGTCGTACCGCGTACACGAGGTATAAAAAGGCAGTGCATTGGCGAAGCTGTCATCCGTAATCAGGTCATGCATGTGAAAAGGTTTCCAACGTCATTATGGCCGCACGACGGGAATTAACAGATTTTGAACGCGGAATAATAGTTGAAGCTTGACACATGTGACATTCCATTTCGGAAATCGGTAGGAAATTCCATATTCCGAGATCCACAGTGTCAAGAGTGTGCCGAGAATATGAAATTTCAGATATTACCTCTCACCACGAACAACGCAGTGGTCGACGGCCTTCACTTATCGGCCGAGAGCAACAGCGTTTGCCAACAGTTGTCAGTGCTAACAGAAAGCAACACTGCGTGAAATTACCGCAGAAATCACTGTGGGACGTACGATGAATGTTTCCGTTAGTACAATGCGGCGAAATTTGGCGTTAATGAGCTATTGCAGCAGGCAACTGACGCGACTGCCTTTGCTAACAGCACGATATCGCCTGCAGCGCCTCTCTTGGGCTCGTGACCACATCGGTTGGACCCTTGACGACTAGAAAACCGTGGCTTGGTCAAATGAACCCCGATTTCAGTTGATAGTATGGTTTGAGTGTGGCGCAGACCCCACAAAGCCATGAACCCAAGTTGACAACAAGGCACTGTGCAAGCTGGTGGCTCCATAATGGTGTGGTCTCTGTTTACATGGATTGGACTGTGTCCTCTGGTCCAGCTGAACTGATCATTGACTGGAAATGTTTATGTTCGGCTACTTGGAGACCATTTGCTGCCATTCATGAACTTCACGTTCTTAAACAACGATAAAAATTTTATGGATGACAGTTCGCCGTATGGGTTCATTCTGGGCAAGCCGAGTGAATGATTTGGCCACCCAGATCGCCCGACATGAATCCCATCGAACATTTATGGGAGACAATCGAGAGGTCAGCTCATGTACAAAATCCTGCACCGGCAACACTTTCGCAGTTATGGACGGCTTTGAGGTAGCATTCTTCGGTATTTCTTCTGGGGAGTTTCAACGATTTGTTGAGTCCATGCCTTGTCGAGTTGCTGCACTATGCCGGGGAAAAAGAAGATCCAACACGACATTAGGAGGTATCCCACGACATTTTTCATCTCACCGTGTTTATTGTAGACGTGCGGCTGAAATGGATAGGATGTAACAGAGCCGGTCGATGGTGACCGAGCGGTTCTAGGCGCTTCAGTCTGGAACCGCGCGACCGCTACGGTCGCAGGTTCGAATCCTGCCTCGGGCATGGATGTGTGTGATGTACTTAGGTTAGTTAGGTTTAGACTGATGACCTCAGATGTTAAGTCCCATAGTGCTCAGAGCCATTTGAACCATTTGATGTAACAGAATACGCAATATACAGCGTGCGGCACTAAAATCGGGACAGTCCGCAGCTCGTGGTCGTGCGGTAGCGTTCTCGCTTCCCACGCCCGGGTTCCCGGGTTCGATTCCCGGCGGGGTCAGGGATTTTCTCTGCCTCGTGATGACTGGGTGTTGTGTGATGTCCTTAGGTTAGTTAGGTTTAAGTAGTTCTAAGTTCTAGGGGACTGATGACCATAGATGTTAAGTCCCATAGTGCTCAGAGCCACTAAAATCGGGACAAATTTCAATTAGAATTTCCCGACATATCGTAGTTCCGCCAGACGTCCAGATTGGCGTTCTTGAAAGCCATAGGCATCTAGTAAACATTCAGAACCTCAAAATGGCCGGGATGTTACGGAAAAGTGCGGAGTACAACCGAAGAGCCGCGATTATCGAAAGTCTTCGCACTGGGCGTCCGCCTACTGAAATAGTTCGAATCTTCGGATTCCCGAGATCAACTGTAACGATGTTATGGCGAAGTATAATGCCTTGGAGTGGCCTGAGGAAGGTTCCGCCACCCCGGCGAGGAAACCCCATTCGAGAAAACACGTGTCACGAAATGCGGTGGTCATCGAAAAGGCTGAAGTGCTGATTTCGGAGGACCCGGAGCAATCGCTAAGGAAATTGGCGTCAGTATTGAATTTCAGCGAGAGAACAATGCGTCGGATGACAGAGGAGGACCTCATACGAGGCATTTACTCCTAAACCGGCTGTCGGATAACGTTGACATGCTCTGGTCAAAGAAGTTGTGGGCCCCAAATATCTCTGCTGTGAACCCCCTCGACTCCTATGTTTGGAGCGTAGTCGAAAGAGTTACCAGTAAGATGAGGCTCCCTAATGTCGCATCTCTACGCACCGCTATCGAAGCAGCATTCGCGGACAGCGCTGTTTTAAAGAGTGCGTGTGACCGCTTCAGGACAACATTGGAGGTGGTCCTTGCGTCTGAAGGGTTATGGGTAATGTTACTCTTGAAAGATACCACTACTTATATGTAAAACGATTTCCGTTTTCATTTGTATTATGTTTCAATACATTTGCTTTTATAAAAAAAGTTTCATTTGTCTGGAATTAAGCGCCGCACTCTGTATAATATAAAGAGGAAATAAGGAGACGCGCAGTGATGACGATACCGTGAATGTGGTGACGTATACTTGAATAGAGACAGATATCTGTGTTCTTTGTAGAAAGTGGATCCTATTGAACATATTTTCTGCAAGCACGGAAACAGGACCACAATCCAGGGTGGTACATTTCTGATCAGGTACGTGTTTCGTTGCGTCACAGGCGATACTCATCTCCAGAACTGCTTTTCCACTAATTCATTCCTTTTCCTCTAGACTAGCATTCGGGATGAAGACTGTTCAAATCCACGTCAGACCATAGTGATTTATGTTTTCCTTGACCACTCTAAAGCGCTCCAGGCAAATGCCGAGATGGTTCCTTGAAAATGGCGGGGCCGCTTTCCATCCCCATTCTTGAAACAATCTGAGTTTGTGCTGCAGTCTCTAATTACCTCGTTGTGAACAGGACGTTAAACCGTTCAAATGGTTCAAATGGCTCTGAGCACTATGGGACTTAACATCTGAGGTCATCAGTCCCCTAGAACTTAGCACTACTTAAACATAACTAACCTAAGGACATCACACACACCAATGCCCGAGGCAGGATTCGAACTTGCGACCGTAGCAGTCACGCGGTTCCGGACTGAAGCGCCTAGAACCGCTCGGCCACCACGGCCGGTCGTTAAACCGTAATCTTCCTTCCTTCCACTCTTCGTTTGCATATTCGTATCATTAATCCAAGAGTACAACGAAATCCGCTTATTCTCTGGCATTTTAAACGCGAGTCGCAGTACTCTACCTAAACGCTTTGAAAATAATAATTGACCGTAATTCATATAGTTTTGTGGCTTCCCATTCGTGCAAATGCATTTCTGTTTCATGTCGAACTCTGATCCCTCTTTTTTGTTTAAAATGTTGTTAAAGTGAGCAACTATTGATATTTAATTCTAAAATTACGTTAAAGAATCTCGTAAGCTAGTCTGACGTCAATGGGCGAGGCCGAGGTGGTCCACAGTTATGTTACCACGTCACTGCTTTCATCTTCGCAGGCTGTTGCTGTTATATCATTTTTCCTGTGAGATAAAGTCGTTCCACGTGTTTGTTCCCTGAGTCCCCTCTCAAATCTATCTCATAGAGCAGTCTTAATATTAGTTAAGGTAAACGTGTTTGACAGTGGAACCTGTAAAAACTTCAGTCAACTTGTGCCCGTCGCTGCCACTGAATGTCTTCTTCTTTCCACTATCAGCCTCAATGAGGCACTTGCCCCCAAGGTCACAAATGATGCCTTGGAGGCCTCCGATATACTTGATATGTTTTTGGTTGTTTTTGCCGTTTCGCGCAGGAAAGTAGCATCAGAAAGAAATAGCTGTTCTAATTCCATGCAGCGAAAGATACAACAGCGGCCTAGGAATGAGACTGTATGCGTCCTCAGTATGGTCATTCTGTCCGGATAATAGTGAGGATAGAGAAAGCTGAGACACGGCTGCCCAGAGCACTAACACACGATTTCTAGAATTGGTTCTTGGTGTTCCTTTGCTTTTAATGCTGAGAAAAAAGATTGTACCAGTGATTTGTTCATACTAACTCATTCCGTGCCTCCAAATAACAAATGAGAAATCCGGATGTATAGAAACTCCAGAATTGTATTCCAGTATCATTTATATTTTTAGTGGACATCATAAATCAGAGCAACGATTACCAAGCTGATATTTCTTTTTTCTCGTTTTGGCAATGAACTGTCAGGCTCCAACAGTTCCCCTCGGGTCCCCGTTCATTCATAACATGCTTCCCCTACGCTGTTTGAGGAATCAATAACTCTACCAAAGCACCAAAGCATATACAGTAATTTTTTATCTGACATCCGAATGAAAGGCATCCAGTAGGCAAACAATTGACTCAAAAATTACTGATTGACAACTAAATATCGTTCAAATATACAATCGCTATCGAGCTGAACTTCTACAGCCCCAGCAAAAAGATGCAAGCTGTCCGTAAATTATATCTTTATGTAGAAATAAAATAAGTGAACACCTCATAAAGTTTGTTGCGCGCAATTGACAATATGGAGCTATGTGATTCTTTGCGAGAAAACTTTATAAATGTCGATCATTTAAGAGAAAGTATCGTGCGTACTCTAATTGTTGAATGGTTGTGGTTTAGGAGCACTGAAAATGAGCTTATCAGCACCTGAACGTGGAAAATAACTAACTATGCCAGGGTTCAGAATTGACACAAGACATTTTACTAAGAATCCACGTAAATAACAGTCTCTGAAGTTTTTATGGAACTTAAAAACTAGCCCATAGCAATCTATGTAGTATACTACTCGATAAAAAATAAACACTTAGGAGTTCATAAGAAATAAAAACGATCAAGTGTATAAGCGTACAGACTTCGGATGTTGCAGGAAATCAAAGCAGACAATAATCCAAATCGTGTCAAATTTGCAAAAGACACTGCAACCCCGATAAATAGAGATGAAAAGTCCTCAGCATCTTTTCTTTAACAATAAGCCAGCTTTGTTTCTATCTTTTTTTGAGAGTAGACACTACAGCCGGATTAGGATTTTCTGAGAATTCTCGTGTCGTTCCAGAAGGCGTTAGAAACAGCACCATGTTACATGTGGATGAGCTCTCACAAATAACCGTCAAATAGGCGGCTTTTATGGGTACTGGATATTAATCTATAGGTTTGTTTACGTGGCATTACAATGAATACATAGTTTACAGCGAGAAAGTTAAGAACGTATTAGAACTGTGAAGGGTAGGACCTTAAAAGTTGAACCGACCCGTAGCACGTTGCATGTATTCTCGGATGGACTTGAAACTGTGAAAGCTACCAGGGGGTTAAATGGCTCTGAGCACAATGCGACTTAACTTCTGAGGTCATCAGTCGCCTAGAACTTAGAACTAATTAAACCTAACTAACCTAAGGGCACCACACACATCCATGCCCGAGGCAGTCGCTCGGCTCCAGACTGTAGCGCCCAGAACCGCACGGCCACTCCGGCCGGCCCAGGGGGTTAAATTAAGAGTGTACTGGGTAATTGTTAAAAGTTTTTTATTCACTGTGTTACGTGACGTGTCTCAGCCTCGTGAGGCCAACTGAGGAGCTACTCGACCTATTAGTAGCAGCTCCTAGGTCAAAAACCGCACAACGACCGGGAGAGCGGTGTGCTGATCACATGCGCCTCCACATCACATCCAGTGATTCCATTGGCGGAGGGTGATACGGCGGTCGGTCGAGCCCGATTACTTTATTATGTTTCGTGTAACATCAAATTTATAATTTACATATTTCGTTGAAGTTATCAGGGTATTTGTATCAACGAGTAATTGATAAGCACTCAGTACACTGGAAGAAATCGGCACTCTGTACACTGGAAGAAATAGTAAAACACGAATTCGAAATTATTTAAGTACGTGTTTGTATTTTGTTGGTTTAGTCTCATTTTCAGCTTGAACTGCACATTGGTCATGATTCTTTTGCGGACTTCTGTTGGGCGAGCATTTGCGGTTGTCATAAGCTAAGCGTCCCCACACTTTGTGGATCTAGAATTTCTAGAAAAACTAAAAAATGCCTTTAAGGGGACAAAGACGCCATTATCAACACATTAGTTTAAACGAGGTCGTGTAATAGGGCTACGAGAAGCTGGATGTTCCTTCTGCGATACTGTAGAAAGAATTGGCAGGAATGTAGTCACTGTACATGATTGCTGGCAGCGATGGTCACGAGAATGTACGGTCGCACGAACACCAGTCTCCGTAAGGCCACGTGGCACTACCGGGAGGGAAGACCATCGTGTTCGGCGTAAGGCTCTGGCGCATCGTACTGCATCTGTAGCAGCAAGCTGAGCAACAGTGTGCGCCACAGTCACACAACAATCTGTTACAAATCGATTACCGAGCGAGGTGGCGCAGTGGTTAGACACTGGACTCGCATTCGGGAGGACGACGGTTCAATCCCGCGTCCGACCATCCTGATTTAAGTTTTCCGTGATTTTCCTAAATCAATCCAGGCAAATGCCGGGATGGTTCCTCTGAAAGGGCGCGGCCGACTTCCTTCCCCATCCTTCCCTAATCCGATGAGACCGATGACCACGCTGTCTGGTCTCCTTCCCCAAACAACCAAACCAAACCAACAAATCGATTACTCAAGGACAACTTCGAGACAGACGTCCTGTAGTATGTATTCCACTGACCCTAAACTGCCGGCCGCAGTTGCCAAGCGGTTCTAGGTGCTTCAGTCCGGAACCGCACGACTGCTACGGTCGCAGGTTCGAATCCTGCCTCGGGCATGGATGTGTGTGATGTCCTTAGGTTAGTTAGGTTTAAGTTCTAGGGGACTGATGACCGTAGATGAAGTCCCATAGTGCTCAGAGCCATTTGAACCATTTGAAGGGCAGGGTGGATGTCTGTTGTTTCTTCTGATGAAAGCCGGTTTTGCCTTCGTGCCACTAATGGCCCTGTGTTGGTTAGGAGGATGCCAGTTGAGGGCCAGCAACCAACCTGTCTGCGTGCTAGACACACTGGACCTACTCTTGGAGTTATGGTCTTGGATGCGATTTCGTGTGGCAGCACTCTCGTGGGTACCCCACGCACCCTGACTGCAAATTTGTACTTCAGTCTCGTGATTCGACCTGTTGAGCTGCCATTGGTTCAAATGGTTCAGATGGCTCTGAGCACTATGGGACTTAACATCTGAGGTCATCAGTCCCTTAGACTTAGAATTACTTAAACCTAACTAGCCTAAGGACATCACACACATCCATGCCCGAGGAAGGATTGGAACCTGCGACCGTAGCAGCAGCGCGGTTCCGGACTCAAGCTACTAGAACCGCTGGGCCACAACGGCCGGCTGTGCTGCCATTCATGAACAGCATTCCAGAGAGTGTTTTGCAACAAGATAACGCTGGCCCACATGCCATTTTTTTAGCCAAATATGCTCTACAGGGTGTCGACATGTTGCCTCTGCCTGCTCCGTCACAAAGATCTGTCCACATATGGCACATTGGACAACTCCAGCGTCATACACAAGTGGCTTTAACCGTCCCAGTATTGACAGACCAAGTGTAACAGGCAACGAACTCCATTCCACAAACGGACATTCGGCAGCTATACAACACAGTGATTGCACGTTTGCATGCTTCCGTTCAACATTCTGGCGGTTATTCCAGTTATTAATGTACCAGCATTTCACATTTTTAGTGGCTTCTACACTTTTACATTGTCCCGGCGGAGGTTCGAGTCCTCCCTCGGGCATGGGTGTGTGTATTTGTACTTAGGATACTTTAGGTTAAGTAGTGTGTAAGCTTAGGGACTGATGACCTTAGCAGTTAAGTCCCATAAGATTTCACATACATTTGAACTTTTACATTAGTTTGTGATCTCGCTATCACTTAAATATCTTACCTACACAAATGTATTCCTGAAATTTCATTACTCTACATAAATTATTTTTTGGTGTTGAGATTTTCTTCCGTCAGTAAACAATTGTTTGATGTTTTTACCGAAAGACACAAAGGCGAACCAAAAAAAAGACTTCATTTATACCTGTAAATTGGCTTGTTTTGGAATTTGTGTGCTGTAAATAATGTACTAACTTATTTATCTAGCACGTTCTGTAAGAACTCAGTGTGTATGCATGCCACCCCCTGTTTTGAGTTTTCATCAGAAAGAATAGCGTACCTACTGTCATAGGCAACTAGTAAATAGTAAATGACAGTGTGCATTACTATCTCGTTTTCTGTAAGAAATCTTCTCAAGTGTCAGTATCTAAACGACGGCAAATTACGGTAACAGATCACAGGTAGGTACGTTCTTGAATAGAACGAAATCAAATATAGATCTAGATCGTCGTACGTCGTGAAGGGTACGTCTGTTCCCAGTGTGATTTATCCTCTTTCCCGTGCCAGTCGCGAATACGCCTTTTCTGATGAGTAAAACCGAAGAAACATACGGTTCTAAAAAGAGAGGCGTTTTCGCGGTGAAGTAAATCAGGTGCAGCCTGAAGCTAAGCTGAGATGTGGCGTAGGGGGGCTGGCAGCGGCCGGCAGTGGGCCAGCACTGCGCCAGCACTGCAGCGGCAACTGCAGGTGTGGGATGGCCTCATTTCCATGCCGCACTGCCGTGTCTGCGGACGGCTGCTCCTCTCTTCTAATAACGCTCACTGCAGGCGCTTACGCCTCTCAGCAACCGACGAGCTACAGCATGGAAACGATGCACTCATTATGGAGGAAGGGGTCTTTAAAATAACGCTCACTGCAGGCGCTTACGCCTCTCAGCAACCGACGAGCTACAGCATGGAAACGATGCACTCATTATGGAGGAAGGGGTCTTTAAAATCGTGGATTCTTCATCCCTTGATTGCCCTGTGTCACTTACGGTTGACAATTTTCTCGGGAAATGAGGTACTGAACTATTACGCGAAGTCAGTGAAAGGGATATGAAGATGTCCACTCTGTATAGTACTCTAGGGGCACATGCAAGTGAGTTTGAGTTCGATTCAGACGACCAGCTTGCAAACAGAACGTATTACACCGAGGTGAAATATTTTTTTTTCTTCGAAACAGAACTAGATCTAAACACAGTCGAAGATTGTAATCCGATATAAAAGAAATGAATCACCTGATAGTTTCTGACTGGACCATTGGTCCAGCCTATCACATCGTTTGACTTCATAGGAGGAATGCCACGTACAAGTAGCTTCCGTGGAAGTAATTTAGGAAAGCGCAGCGGACCTGTTGTGATAAACACGTACTTATCGCTAGTATGACATATTCTAAAGTACTTTTCCAATGTTTGGAGAGCTTAGCAGGTAGGCCAGACGGGAGAGCTATCGAAAAAATTCGTGAGTACGCTGCTAGAGCCGTAAGAGACTGAGACTTACTAAAGGGTACCAGAGATTATGAGGGAATTAAAGTGGTTGTCGTTGGAGAAAGAGGCAGTGTTTTCGTGAAACCCTTATGGGTTAAATTAGAAAATCAGTATTCGAAGCCGGCCGGGGTTGCCGATCGGTTCTAGGCGCTACGGTCTGGACCCGCGCGACCGCTACAGTCACAGGTTCGAATCGTGCCTCGGGCATGGATGTGTGTGATGTCCTTAGGTTAGTTAGGTTTAAGTAGTTCTAAGTTCTAGGGGACTGATGACCTCAGAGCCAGCCAGTATTCGAAGTAGGCATCGCAACGGTCCTACGGGGGGTGGACAAAAACATGGAATCAGCAAAAACGTAAAACATACCATGCCTAATAAGGTATAGGAAAACTGATGTCATCCAAAACAGCTTACAGTTGTTTCGGAATGGACAAATATAGGTCTCATGTGGTTTTCAAGGGAATTTTGTACAGTTCTTCCCGCAAAACTGTGAAAAGTGGTGGTAACACTGATGGAGGTGCATAGCGCTCACGCATCCTTCTCTCCAAAGTAGACCACATAAGATCAATAATATTGAGTGCTGGTGACTATGGTCGCCAGGGAGATACAAGAATTCTTCCCCGTGCACACAAAAATAGTCCTGGACGATGCGAGTTCTGTGAACAAATGTCCTGTCGTCTTGGAACACACCATTACCACTGGGGGACAAATATTTTACCATAGGATCGAGTTGATCAGCCAAAATGGCCACATAATCCTTGGGAGCAATTCGATCTTGAAGATCCAACATCAGGCCCATGGAATACCACGATATGGCTACCCAAATCATCACCAAATCCACGCCATATTTCGCTCTTGGGACGTAAACTGGGCCAGAAATTGGATACAACGTCAAACAAGACTTATCCGACCAATTGGCATCCTTCCATTGCTCCGAAGTCCAGGTTTTATGGCTTCGGCACCACGTTTTCCTATTGCGGGTGTTTGCATCGCTAATGATCTGGAATTCCCGCTCGCCCTGCTATTCCCTGCCTCTCGAACCCACCCTTCGTGTTGTTTTGATGGTGATTGATTTCGCGACTGCGAGATTCTACATCTACATATATACTCCGCTAGGCACCAAGTAGTGTGTGGTGGAGGGCACAATTCGCCCCAAAGTCATATTTCCCCCCCTCTGTTCCACTCGTGAATCGCACGAGGGAAAAACGACTGTCTGAATGCCTCAGTAAGAGCTCTTATTTCCCATATCTTTGAATGATGATCATTACGCGATTTGAAAGTTGGTGGTAATAATATATGCTCTACATCCTCTGTGAAGATTGGATTTCGGGATTTAGTGAGCAGCCCCTTCTGTTTAGCGCGTCGTCTATCTGCAAGTGTGTCCCACTTCAAACGTTCTGTGATATTTGTAACGCTCTCGCGATGACTAAATGTACCAGTTACGAATCTTGCCGCTCTTATTTGGACCTTCTCAATTTCTTGAATCAGACCCAATTGGTAAGGGTCGCATACAGACGAACAATACTCTAAGACTGGAAGAACTAACGTATTGTAAGCTATTTCCTTTGTTGAAAGACTGCATCGCTTCAGGATTCTACCAATAAACTGCAATCTAGAGTTCGCCTTACCCGTTACTTGTGTAATGTGTCATTCCGTGTGAGATCATTTCGAATAGTCACACCCAGATACTTGACTGATGTTACCGCTTCCAAAGACTGATCATTTATTTTGTACTCATACATTAATGGGGATTTTCGCCTTGTTATATGCAGTAGGTTACACTTACTAATACTGAGAGATAACTGCCAGTCATTACACCACGCATTTATTTTATGCAAATCCTCATTGATTTGTTCACAATTTTCGTGTGATACTACTTTCCTGTAGAGTACAGCATCATCGGCAAACAGTCTAAGACCGCTGTCAATATCATCAACCTGATCGTTTATGTAAATCGTAAAAAGCAGAGGACCTATTACGCTTCCCCAGGGGACACCTGAAGTACTCTTGTTTCTGTTGAAGTTACCCCGTTCAGCACGACGTACTGCTCCCTGTCTGTTAGAAAACTTTCAATCCAACCGCATATGTCACTGGATAGACCGAAAGCGCGCACTTTTTGTAGCAAGTGACAGTGCGGAACTGAGTCGAAATGCCTTTCGAAAGTCGAGAAATATGGCATCAACCTGGGAGCCGGTATCTAGAGCCTGTTGTATATCATGCACAAAGAGGGCCAGCTGTGTCTCGCATGACCGCTGTTTCCTAAAACCGTGCTGGTTTCTGCAGATGAGCTTCTCAGAGTCTAGAAAGGTCATTATGTCTGAAGACAAAATATGTTCCATGATTCTACAACAAATCGATATCAGTGAAATTGGCCGGTAATTATGTGCATCCGATTTTCTATTCAGTTATGAAGTGACTTTTATAGCTGCCGTCCTCTTACTTTTCGTCACAATGCCCTTCAATGACCGTCCGTCACGATAACTCAGCACACATTTTACTCCGCGTTTTGACTTATCAGATGATGTATTTTGAAACATCATGCCTGATGCTCTAGTTTTATTGCATGAATAGCGTAAATATATTAAGCGATAAACTTTTATCCTTTCATAATTTTGTTGGGAGTTCCATTGAGAAAAAGTTTCGTAAAGGTTTGAAATTATGTTTAAGGATTGTTGGAAGTCGCTAAATGCTCTCATTCTCAAACACCGTATGAATAAAATCCGGGTACTTTCGTGCCTTCAGTTACTCTGCCTCAAGACAAACGCACGGTTTCTAATATGTGTCGTGTTAAGCTTTTAGCGTAAGAGTATACCTCTTAATGAGTAGATTATGAAAGCGTTTTAAATTTTTATATTCGGCGAATAATCACACGAAGTACTGAAAATCAACTTTTTGTTGTCCCTGGAAGCTGTTAGATAGGCAGCCTACAAAGGGTACTGGTGTCTAGGTTCCGGAATAGTCGCTTTCACATCTACATACATACTTCGCAAGCAACCATAGGTACTTGGCAGAGCGTACCCTGTACCAATACTAGTCATTTTCCTTCCTGTTCCACTCCCAAATAGTGCGAAAAAAAAAGACAAGTTATATGCCATCGTACGAGCCCTAATTTGTCTTATCTTAGTGGTCCTTACCCAGCTGTTCTCAAGAATGAGTCGCAGTAGTGTCTTAAATGCCATCTTCTTTACAGATAGAACACACCTTCAGAAAATTTTCCAAATAAATCGAAGACATCCATTTCTTCTTTCGTAGTAACATTCTTATATGCTCGTTCCATTTCATATCGCTTTGCAACGATACTGCTAGATATTTCATCGACCTGACTGTGTCAAGTAGCCGCGCGGTTTGAAGCGCCATGTCACGGATTGCGCGGCCCTTCCCGCCGGAGGTTCGAGTCCTCCCTCGGGCATCGGTGTGTGCGTGTGTGGTGTTTTTAGCATAAGTTAGTGTAAGGAGTGTGTAAGTCAAGGGACCGATGACCTCAGCGGTTTAGTCCCTTAGGAGTTCACACACATTTGAACATTTTTTTGTCAAGTAGCACATTACTAATGCTGTATTCGAACATTACAGGTTTGTTTTTCCTACTCACCTTTATTAACGTATGTTTTTCTAAATTTAGAGCTAGCTGCCATTCATCACATCAAATAGAAATTTTGTCTATCTCCTATACTCCTACAGTCATTCAACGAAGACACCTTCCCGTGCGCCACAGCATCGTCAGCAAACGGCCGCAGACTGCTGCTCACCCAGTCCGCTAGATCATTCATGTATACAGAAAATCACACCTCTCTGGGGCGCTCCTGACGATACGTTCGTCTCTGATGAGCATTCGCATTCGAAGGCAACGTAGTGGGTTCTGTTACTCAAGAAGTCTTCGAGCCACTCACATATCTGGGAACCTATTCCGTATGCTCTTGCCATCGTTAACAGTCTCCAGTGGGGCACCGTGTCAAATGCGTTTTTAAAATCTAGGAATATGAAATTTGGATCCTACCGGAAGAAACAGGCATATCTGCTTTAATCAAGTGAAAGTATGTTGTTCCAGAGACCTTTCCAAGTCTCAAATATCCGTGATGTATATATGTAGACTGAAGTGATGAATGAAAATTTGTACCAAGGCTGGAATTCGAACCCGGGTCTGCATATATACGTCATATATGTTTGAGACTTGTAAAGGTCTCTGGAACCATACAGTTTCACTTAATTAAAGCACCTATGACTGGGTTACAGGTAGGATACCGCATATCATTCGTTGCTGAGATGGTACTCTAGTACAACTGGAGAGCCTCTGCAATTCCGTTCGTGCCGGCCGCGGTGGCCGTGCGGTTCTGGCGCTGCAGTCCGGAACCGCGGGACCGCTACGGTCGCAGGTTCGAATCCTGCCTCGGGCATGGGTGTGTGTGATGTCCTTAGGTTAGTTAGGTTTAAGTAGTTCTAAGTTCTAGGGGGCTTATGACCTAAGATGTTGAGTCCCATAGTGCTCCGAGCCATTTGAACCAATTCCGTTCGAGTTAGGGAGAATACCAAACGGGCTGAGGCGTAAATTGGAATTTGGACTGAGGAAGGAGGTGTCCTATGGTAATCCGTGCAGTTGTGCAAAGCCACTGCGCCTGTGTGGCGTGGTGGTTAGCGCATCTGCCTAGTGAGCAAGCGAGCCAGGTTCGAATCCCGACCTTGGTGCAAATGTTCAGTCATAGATGTTTGAGACTTGTCAAGACCTCTGGAACCATATAGTTTCACTTGATAAGTATATTTGGAAATAAAATTACAGGAACCTTCGTAGTTAATTCAGTGCTGTCAACTTTATTCATATTTCAGTCGCTTAACTTGCTGTTATTCAAATTTTTCTTATCACATTTTTTCTTACCAACTTGAAGAACTGGTGAGGTCAGATTCAAGTAGTGTTGAATCAGCATTACTTGAGTTCCAAGTAGCTCCGTGAATATCGACTGGCAACACTATCTCAAAAATTCCGTTTCCATAAGTGAAAAACAAAAGACGACCCCAAGCAGAAATAACTGTCAAGCTTGGAGTTTCCTTTGATAAATCGAGGGACTGTGACAGTGTAATAGTTTGCACCCTGATAGCTACAGTCTAGGCTGTAGCTTATGATATGCAAGACTTTGTAGTCAGTGGTAGCTCTATTCACTACTTTGAAGAGGAAACCCGCGAGTAAAAGGCCACTGAAATCATGAACCAATTTAAGAATAAGAAATTGCAGGCTGCTGCCTTCCGTTGGCATGCTAAATTACTACCTAAATTAACAAGTAACGATACTGAAACAACTGCATGCAGTGCCTGCATTGCAATCTGTGACTGGAAAATAGCAGGCTATAGCTTCGTATTAAATTCTTCCAAAAATGGATTTTGCAGTCCTTTGGTAAAATATTAGTTTTTGACACAACAGCGTCATGTACGGGAAGTTCTAGAGATGCCTGTGACTTCATTGAAAACTTTGCAGAAAAGACTCTTTGTATTTACTTTTCAGGCATCACGTGTACGAAATCATTCTCGAAAGTGTCTTAGAGAAGAATTTAGTTCTAGAAGCAGAGACCCACCACTAAAAATCTCTTTAAAAAACTTATAACTGTTGGATTGAAATCTTTGTTAACAGGTTCAGAACTGGAGTTTAGTGCGGAAGAATCAACGACTACTTGATTCAAGTCCATGCGTCTCGAATACTCGATTTTGTTCAACATCCTTTGAGAGAACAATAACCTAGAGATGATTATACGAACTCTTTGGAGTTCATTCCTATCTTTCTTGGCGAGGCACCATGTCGTGGAATATATACCCGTGCTCCATGGGGTGTCCATCATGTAACGTGGATGCCGAAAGCTACTTAGTGATGGAAAATGTTTGTATTGTAGGATGAATTTGAACTAACACCACAAGAAGAGAATGCACTTTTGTGGTATTTGTATTTTCACTGTCAGTGTGTATGTCGAAGCGTGGTTCTGTGCCACTTCTGCAGTCTAAGCACGATATACGAACTGCAGTTATGGTCCCTATCCCCTGAATCTGTTGCCTTTTCATTCTTTGATCTTAATTTGTCCTTTGATTTAAAAATAACAACTGTCAGTTCATTGAATCGTGAGGCAGTAACATCAGACGAAAATATTAAAAGGTTTAAAGTAAGGACAGATCAAGTCTCAAAAATCCCCAATACTGGGGTTGAACAGTTTGCTTCTAATAAAACAAGACTATTTTTTTCTATATTTGATATTTGTGATGAGTTCCTTAACACGGTTCGTTCGCAGTGGCTTGAAAACAAAAATCTCATCAAAGCCCTGCGTCTGATCGATGAACTGAAAGCTCAAGGAGGACTACAGTAAATAATTAAAAAAAAAGGAGTAACAGAAGCAACTTTTGCGTTAGGTTGTATCCGAATATCACTCTTTAAGTTTCCAGGGTACAAAACAGAGATTTCATCAAAGAATAAGGATTTGTGAAGGAAAGTTTGATTTATCTCATCGTATTTGCCTTGCAAACATTGTACATAGATTGAACTATTGTAGTTAATACAACAAATTTGATAATTTATTTGAAAGTAATTGATCAAACAGCTATTTCAGTGTAATATTTTGTGATATAATAGTGGCCACGTAACAAGGCTTCTCCTTTTCATATGGAACCCAAAATATACGCAACTCATTTTGCTGTGCAATGGAACCAAACTTGGAGGTAGCACAAAGAAAAAAATCAAACTTGAAAGTAAGAGCCACTCTGTAAAGCATTCACTCAGCTAAATGTTACGTGAGTCTACAAGTGGTGTCTGATTTACTCCATGTTGTATGTCAATCATCTGCCCTATCGAATAACATATTTCTGCCTCCAGAATGACACGTCAGAGAAATATATGCCTTCAGTCCACCAACTTGGCCCTGGGCTTGGTTTAGGTGAATTCTAAGAATATCGTGTCTTACACAGACGACCCAGCAAAAACTTTCCAACATCGAGCATAGAATTCAGCAGTCGTGGTGCTTGCGGGTTTATTGACTGTAAATCCATGGAGAAACAAAGATGTGTCCACGGTAGCCAGCCAGATACTGTCCTTACTGGCCTCCGGTCGTGAAGCTGTGCCTCTTTCGAGTAACCATTCGCCTTGATGACGGCTTCCATTCGTGCTAGATGCCTTTCCCGGTAGCAAAGGAATCTTCCAGCAGGGTAACTGCCCGTATTGCAAGGCCAGGGTAGTGCTACAGTGGTCTTACAAGCATGCTAGTGAACTCACGCCCATGCTTTGCACACAATATTTGCTTTATTCGCTTGAGCTGATCCCGATGAACACATCTGGGACGCTATTGGGCGCCAGCTCACGCCCACGAACCACTGTCCGGAAATTTGCGGGAATTGCGTGATCAGCGTGTAGACATCTAGTAACATACGCAACCGGAAACTGTCAAGGACGTGTCGACTGCATGTGGCGCAGAATCGTTGCTGTACTGCGTTACGGAGGTGGAACAACACAGTATTGAGCAGTCGGTCGTAATGTTTTGGCTCATCACTTCAGTGTATAGATTTTAAAGGCAAAGATTGGT
This sequence comes from Schistocerca americana, assembly GCF_021461395.2. Classification (NCBI taxonomy): domain Eukaryota; kingdom Metazoa; phylum Arthropoda; class Insecta; order Orthoptera; family Acrididae; genus Schistocerca; species Schistocerca americana. The sequence continues at coordinate 539,484,236 of NC_060130.1, forward strand.
GAAATAAATTATGACTAGACTGATGTGGGAACAATATGTAAGAGGTACAATCCGCTGCTTTCCATCAAAGTTTTAGGTATTGTCCTCAGATATTTGCAGGCAATTTTTGGTTAATACTATAATTTAACGATTAACTCACAATAATATAAAACATATTCCATATGTGAAGTAACATGAAGGAACGATTACTAAATTTCCATTTTCATATTGCGTAAGCTACACTTTCTCTTATTTATGCAATGTAGCTGCAGCGTTTTCTAATGCTCTTGTGTCCTGAGTGTGCGTATTTGCGTTTGTTCATTGATAATTACCCAAACGCCAGGACAGCTCAATGCCTAGCATGACCTGTTGTATGAATATCCATTCGTTTCCGATGACTATGTAATAGGTGCACATATTTAACTTTCTCCCAAGCCACTGACACAGAAGGGATTCGAAATGCTGTTTGAACTCTGATATATCATCAAAATATCTTAGAGGTTTTGCTATGTCTGAAGGTGGAACCCGATGCTGGCCAACATCCACTGAAACCAAACTTATCATTAACGTCTGACGTAACGGTTCCATGGCGAGCCAATAAGATTTGAATTTATCGCGGATACTACTTGATGATAAGTTTTAGTTCGTCAGATCGTCTCCTGCTCTTAAAGGCCATTTGTTTTACAGAAGAATTAAACCGACCTAATTGTGACTGAGCACTACAGCATGATTGTAATTTAACTGTAACTACCACAAAAAGAGGCCAACTGAATCGTACAACACAAAATGTCCCAGTTACATTAGTTTCACAATCCAAAAGCACAACCACAGAATCTTTAAACAACAGGGCACCCCAGTGTAGCATAGGAGAGCAAATAAGAAAAACAAGGTGGTTATAGAAAAGTGAGATGTCTATATAGTGGGAATGCAGCAAATGTCCTACTTCGTGACGAGTCCTTCTGGTGGAGTAGTACGACAATGAGGTAAGTATTAGTGTTAACGATTATACGATAACATGCCACATTAAAATGATTACAATTATAATACTAGCGTTTATAGGGATATCAAACGCGATTGGATAAATCTGTCTTAAGCTATATGGAGAAGTATGGTAGTTAAGTTCGTTAAGAAAACCACAAGGAACATTGTACACTGACGCGTCAAAGAAATTGCCTATGCGTATTCAAATACAGAGATCCGTCAACAGGCAGAATACGGCGCTGTGGCCGGCAACGTTATATAAGACAACAAGTGTCTGCCGCAGTAATTAAATCGGTTATAGCTGCTACAGTGGCAGGTTATCAAGATTTAAGTGAGTTTGAACGTGGTGTTATAGTCTGCGCACAAGCGATGGGACACAGCATCTCCGAGGCTGTGATGCTGTGGGAATTTTTCCGCACGACCATTTCACGAGTGTACCTCAAATGTCAGAAATCCAATAAAACATCAAATCTCCGACATTGCTGGGGCCGGAAAAACTTCCTGCAATAACGGGACCAACGACGACTGAAGAGAATCGTTCAACGTGGCAGAAGTGCAACTCTTCCTCAAACTGCTGCAGATTTCAATGCTGGACCATCAACAAGTGTCAGCGTGCGAACCATTCAAAAATGGCTCTGAGCACTATGGGACTTACCATCTATGGTCATCAGTCCCCTAGAACTTAGGTTGGCTAGGTTTAAGTAGTTCTAAGGACGTCACACAACACCCAGTCATCACGAGGCAGAGAAAATCCCTGACCCCGCTGGGAATCGAACCCGGAAACCCGGGCGCGGGAAGCGAGAACGCTACCGCACGACCACGAGCTGTGGACTCCGAACCATTCAACGAAACATCATTGATATTGGCTTTCGGAGATGAAGGCCCCCTCGTGTACCCTTGAGGACTGCACGACACAAAGCTGTACCCCTCCTCTAAGCCCGTCACCACTGACATTGGACAGTTGATGACTGGAAACATGTTGCGTGATCGCACGAGCCCCGTTTCAAATTGTATCGAGCGGATGGACGTCTACGGGTATAGAGACTACCTCATGAATCCATGGACCCTGCATATCAGTAGGGGACTCCTCAAGCCGGCGGTGGCTCTGTAATGATGTGGGGCGTGTGCAGTTGGAGTCATATTGGACCCCTGATACGTCTAGATACGACTCTGACATGTGACACATACGGGATTCCGACGGACTTGGGCAATTCCACCAGGACAATGCGACACCCCACACGTTCAGAATTGCTACAGAGTGGCTCCAGGAACACTCTTCTCGGTTTTACAACTTCAGCTGGCCACCAAACTCCACGCACATGAACATTATTGAGCATACCTGGAATGACTTGCAAGGTGCTGTTCAGAAGAAATCTCCACCTCCTCGTACTGCTATGGATTTATGGACAGACCTGCAGGATTGATGGTGTCAATTCCCTCCAGCCCTACTTCAGACGTTACTCGAGTCCATGCCACGTTGTTTTGCGACATTTCTGTGTGCTCGCCGGGGCCCTACACGATGTTAGGCAGGTGTACCAGTTTCTTTGGCTCTTCAGTTATATGAAGATTAGACGATCATATTTTGAACTGTAAAGAAAATGGACCCACCTGAGTGGCAGATGTTCCCTCTATTTGCTGGAAAGTGAATAAGATATTCTTCTATATTACTTCGCAGTAGAAGTAATGATTTAATATCTGCATCCTCCTAATTTTCTGAGATATGCTTGTTGCTACTGGCTGCTACATTGCATATTTTCTTCAAATTGTGAGCTCATAGTAATTATTCACAATGTCGACCCCTCGACAATAAAAGATAAGTATCAACATTCTAGAATGAATCTTTCACTCTGCAGCGTAGCGTGCGGCTTTGTAAAACTGCTTCGAAGATTATAACTGTATGCCAGATCGGGACCCTAAGTACGACACACGACCCATCCACAGACCTAGAAACAAACCGCTAGGCTGTGGGTAGATCATTTCTCTGTATTATTCTTTCTTCCAAGACTACCGGTCCCGCGGTATATGCAGCAGAGCTTAGGTGAAGTTTGGAGGGCCGGAGGCAAGTACTGGTGAAATTGAGTCGTGCGTAGATAGCTCAGCAGGTAAGTGCCCTCGAAATGTGAGCTTCCACGTTCGAGACCACCTGCCTCACACAGTTCGAATCTCCAGGAAGTTTGAAGTATGTTCTACGCGCACCATGAACAAGTCGAATTATCAACTGTAACATCCATCTGAATCTCTGAAACGATGTTCAGTGTTCTGAGACGGTGTCATAGTAGAGCATTTCGAAATTTTGAATGCCCATTGTGTAAACTAATTCTTTCGTGAGGTCCCACGGATAAATATCGGTAGTATTAACGTCGAAACGTGTAACTGGCCAGCTCTAACAATATTACAAAACGTTTAGAGACCTGTGTTGCCTAACTGGCAAAGACACATGCTGCAGAATGTATGGAAGAGTGTTCTCCAGAATATTTTTGGAAATATGACCTGTGAGACTGTTGGGAAAATATATGGAATGACTACACAGCCAAATCAATTGACGTTTCTTAAAATGATATTCATGAATAGTTTGTATTGTCTCCTCACGATTTTCTTCAGTCTGCAAGTATTTCCTGCGAAATTTTGCAACACCGCCACTTAAAAATGTTTGTGATATACACTGCCTGACAAAAAAGTGGAACATCCAGACGGGAGAAGGAAACGAAGTGAAACTTCACAGTGTGAGAGGGAACGTGATAGTATTTCAGTAATTACAGAATCGAGTGAAATTTACAAAGAACTTGGCAGTATGAGCACACTTATCAGTATGACGTTGCACTCTTTCTGGCCTGGATGACTGCACTGATTCGGATGGGAAGGGTGTCATATAGCAGTTGTATCCTCTCCTAAGGCAAGCTGGCTCACAACTGTTGTAACTATTCCGTTATATCCTGGATATTGGCACTGGGACGGAGTTGACTTGCGAACTGGTCCTACACATGTCCTACAGTGACAAATCTGGGAATTTTGTTGGCCACGAGATTACCTCAGCATCAGGCAGACAGTTCGTAGAGACACTCCATGTGTGGACGAGCATTGACCTGTTCGAGAACGGCATCACGATATTGTCGCATGACAGGTAACACATACGGGGGTAGGATGGCCGTAACGTACCATTCTGCCGCCGAAGTTCCATCAGTCACTACCAGCTGCGACTTGAAGTCATTCCCGATGACTCACCACACCATGATGCCAGGAGTAACACCTCTGTGCCTCTCCAAATCATTGCCAGAATGGGACCTATGCCCAGGTCGCCGCTAAATTCGCCCTCGATGGTAACGTAGAGTACTAGAGAACCGTGATTCATCGCTGAACGCAGTGCGACGTTATGGTAGTTGTTCTTCCTCTGCATCTCGAATCATATACGTATCTGTCGTTGTTGTGTACGTGAAAGAAGCTGCACTGATATTTCATAGTGTCTTCTTGGCGCTCCACTTTCTTGTCACGTAGTATTTATACAAGAGACGACCAACAGATTGGCAAATTGAGCAGCAAATCGTTGACAAAAGTTTTCTCGTGGTGGCTGGGAAGCCAGCGGAAGATCTTGCCCGCTCTGCAGAGTTGTTTGCGAATGAACTTCCATGTTGTACTACGAGATGCTAGGACCTATCTTGCGCTGATGTCTGTATCTTCTTCGAGAGTCGGTAAAATTTCTTCTCCCAGGTCATCTACGTGTAGGATTTTTGATCTTCCTCATTTTTCAGTAGTTAATGTTACTGTTGCTGCTTCTGTAAATTGGAGATAAGCAGCAGAAACGGTTTGATGAATGGGCCGTCTCTGGTCTGAAAATGTCATTTGACCTGACCCCTTTCGAAATAAGATGAGAACCTGTTCAAGAAATGAAAGCAGTATCATGCTATTTAAGTGAATAAATTTATGACTGCCATGCAGTGCCAATCCAAAGTAATGACAAATAAGGGTAGGTACAAAAATGAGACGGCCGGTCCTCTTCGCCTACATGCTGCATCGTCGCAGTCTCGTAAAGCGGAGGTTTTTAATTTTGATTCTGGCTTCACTCACCTCTGATCTGCCACTGTATTCCTATAACTGTATTCTGGATATATGCATGCATGTCATTCTTTTATTCGTTTCGATGTGATAAATCTGCCAAAGAAAAAATTTCGTGTATTTTTATGTGTTCAGGATTTTAGTTTCTATCACTGTCAAGTTGGTATTACAGCAACACTGTCTCAAAAATTCTTCTTTATGTTTTTAATTTTCAATTTAAATCGAAGGTTCACTTTTAGCTCCTTCTCGAATGTCTGCATCGCTTAGGCCACGTTACACGGGATAGAATAATTTATTTAATGAGAGAAACATGTTATTCAAAAACTTTAAGAATTTTTGAATAGAGAAACTTGCGTTCTTTGCAACAGTGTCACTGGAAGACAGTTGTTACAGTTTTCTGTTTAATAAAGTAATTAAGGTTTCCTTCACAGTTACAAATACTATTTTTATTGCTGACTAGTTTCAAACATTTTAGTTCATTCTCAAAACATTGTCCATGTTAGAAGCTACAATATTATTAAAAATATGGAATACAAAATGTTTAACTAGATAAATAACCTTCAAGTACTTTGTATGCACAGATCTTATGGCATACCATCTTTTGTAATGTGTGACTGTATATAATTTCGTGGAGTATACAGTATAATAGTTCTTACATAAAATCAGTATAGCAAATGTGATTTGACTGTAATATAATTCTCTTGGTACATTACAAATCCGATAAGCGTCTTCAGTTGTTTATGCATTAAAATTTTAATGTATAAAGAATCAAAGACTCCTATCGGATTTTGAATATACCAAGAAAATTATATTACAGCCAAATCAAATTTGTTATATTGATCTGATTTAAGAACGAATCTATTATATTTTTAATCGAAATTATGTACAGTCAAACATTATAAAGGCAGGCATGTGGTAAAAGGTTTAGTGCACTGCTGTAACCAGTGCATATGCTGGAAGATTGTTTATGTAATCAAACAATTTGCATTCATGTTTTCTTCAATAATATTGTACCCTCTTGTGTAGGTAATCGTTTGAGACTGAACGAAAATATTCGAAACTAGTCACCGATAAAACAACATATTCAGCTGTGAGGGAAACCTTTATTAATAAATTGAGTTTCTCATCGTGATACCAACGCAAAATTGAAGCTGCATAAATTTCCTTATTTGTTGTAAGTACAAGTTATTGAGAAAGATCTTAGCAGCGAACGACATGATTATTACAGTAGATGCACGAAATAGTTGCTTATAATAAGCAATCTTTATTCACGACAGACTGTGCAGATGAACAGCGATATTTTTTATTAACTAAAATTTGTTATGATTGCCTTTGGTTGTAGCCCATGTTACTTCCGATTTATCCATTTTCGTGTTCTAAAAGTTCAATAAAGTTTCTGAGATAGTAGTTGCGTCTAAATTCTGTGCGTTCGTTTAATATTTCTTGTTGGCATTTTCTCGTGTACACACAGATTTATAATTCTTAAAGAACGTTCATTGCGACCCTTTTTGTGTCTATGCAGAATCTGTAGTGCATTTTCGATGGTATCAGCATTGTGATTTTGATTTTTCACGTCTAGAGAGATGTTTGCAATCTTTGTAAACATATAGCGTCGTAAGAGTTTTCACATCGTAAGTAACATTTTATTTTCAACATACTGACATCATTTACCATCTTATTAAAACAATAACAGTTATAAGACAGTCTACTAACGACGTAATATGGACGTCACATCAGTCTAGACGTGAGTACAATACAGCTGCTGTACTGCAAATAACATTCACATTCATGCATGTTCTCACCAAGATTGTAATCGCACGTACTTGAAAATGGTGATAAAGTCGACGCAACCTGTCGAGAATAAAGATAACTTACTAAAAGCAGCTATTTTGTGCATCTACTGTAATAATCATGTCGTTATCAGACAGTATTGTGCTGCTGGCCCTAAAGACTAAAAATTAGCAGCTAACGTTATTGTCAAGCATTTATCATCATACTCTGGAAACTTAAGCTAGTTTATGTGTATTTTTACTTTTTCTCCAGTACGTACCCTTCGATTACGCCGCAGATTCTCTCTCTCTCTCTCTCTCTCTCTCTCTCTCTCTCTCTCTCTCTCTCTCTCTTTTTTCCCCCTCATGCTCTTCAACGTCAAGTTTTAGTATTCATATTGTGACTTCGAATCCACATCTATAGTATGGTGTCTTCACCTATGACATTTGCCTGCACTCTTCTGCCCGCCTTCGATGATGTTAGTCGTGAGGGAAAAATGACGTCAGGTTCCAGGGGGTGGCTAACACGTAATAACGGGCCGGATTTAGCTCTGCGCGGGACAATATCTAGATGCAGAGCGCGTGCCGAAGATAGGCCAGATACGACGAGGCACGAGCACGCTAGCGCGATCGAACGCAATTCTCTCGGACAACATACACACGGAAACGAGCCTCCCCCCAGTCAACAATACCGTTTTTGCGAAACAGGCCTTGCTCCGATACAGCTCTATCACGGAGGAACGTGTTTGGAAGCGGAGTTGGTTGTGGGAAGGGTAGAGGGGATTGGTGCTGGGCACTCTTGGCGTCCGGATCGTGTCATACGCGCCAGTCTCAATCCGCTCCAGAGGGTTAGGTGAGGCAACAGGCTGCGGACTGTGTACAACGTCGAGAGAGGAACCTGGAAAACTATTACCTCAATGAGCATGCACGTCCTGAACTGAGAGCAGCTTCTATTCGCTTCCAAGAGCATCTTGTGTAGCGGTTCCTGTGTGTTTTAATCTGTAGTGTTAAGATGGAAGAATCGGTTCTTTGCGCCTTGCCTGTTAACGATGGCTGTATGAGCATTACTTTGAGTCCTGTCTCGGTCATGAGCAATACCGTAGTATGTACTACATGTGTACCGCCTGTGTGATGTCCTGTGCTGTCTTCTAGCGACAGCGATTCATGATGCTCTGGCCACAGTACCACAGAGCCACGCCACAACGTGAAGATACTGAAGGTCCTAGCACGAACAGCAAAGTGCTATATCCAAAAACGCGCAATTTATGTCTTTGTAAACACTGCCTACGCCGAAGTGTTATTCTAAATGGATGCTAAGGACATAAACAGCTGCAAAGAACTGTAATGCATACACCCAATGATGATGTTTACTGCTTTTGGGATACCATTTTCGATATTTATGCTGTGTTGTTACTGTTCACGTACGGTACGTGTGAAATGTAAATGTAAAATACGGAAAACCACTAAATATATTCGTTTACTGTCTTTTAAAGTATTTAATGATAATAAGGCGTCTCCACTCTGTATACTGAGTGTCCCGTACAACATGGAAATACATAGATTCCATAAATAGTTTAACATATCGAAACAAGGCTGTCGACAGGTCATAGTACGGCAAGAGTCAATTCTTTTGCTGTGTGGTTAATGCTTGAAACTTTTTTGCGGAAATATTGAAGCATCTACGGCTTTTTTCAACGAAATGTCCTTTTATAACGACATTCTAGATCTTCTAAAACGAGTTTGATGACAGAACGAGGCAGGAAAACATGCTAATTGCAAAGGTCAGCGTGTGACGTGATTTTTATGTAGCGAAATAGGTGAAACAGCACTGTGCCGCTAGTCTCGACGATCGAGTATAACACATTTTCCAGCGTCGTTTTGCAACGGTTTTCACTGCAAACTTTAACAAGAATAATTTAGGTACATTCCTCTTTATAGTGACACACGAGTGACATTAAAAGTGCGTTGTTTCGTCAAAATAAAAATCATAATTGTTTCAGTGTGTCTCTTGACAAAAATGTAACAACGATTGACCAATTGAAAAATCTCGCCACTTAGCACACTTGCATTACTTGAAAACTGTGTATCGTAATTTGAAATTTTTTATGGAATTTAGAGGATATTCCAGAATCATTTTTCACTTTGCAGCGGAATGTGTGCTGATTTGAAACATCATGGCTGATTAAAATTGTGCGCTTCACTCGGAGCCGTACCTGCGACCTTTACGGGAACTACCGACTGAGGTATCCAAGTGTGACTCGCGACCCGTCCTCACAACTTTACTTCCGCCGGTACCTTATCTCCTATGTTCCAAACTTCACAGTTCTTCTGCGTATACGGAAGTAAATCTGTGAGGGCTGTTCGCGAGCCTTGCTTGGAAAGCTCAGTGAGTAGAGCACTTTTTCGCTAAAGGCAAAGGTCCCCGGCACACAGTTTTCACCAGCCAGCGAGTTTCATAAAGGATATTTATCACCTTACATGAATGGGTGGTGTCTGTGCTTTCGGACGTGTCCGAAAGAACAGACACCAGGCATTCATTTAATTGATACACCTAGCTGGGCAATGGATCAACCTTCTTCAGTGCGGATGCACAAATACGTCCGACTTCCTATGGGAATCTCAGAGTAGCGAATGAGAGTGAAATGCACAAGGACTGCGGGCAGGTGGCGCTCGGTGGGAATGTGGATAGGCTGTCAGGCGTGCCGAGATAGTCCACGGAGTTGCGGAAAGGTTGTGTCCCGGATGGCGCAGTCGTTAACGCACCTGCCTAGTAAGCAGAAGATCCTGGGATCGAATCCCGGACTGGCACACGTTTTCTCTCGTCCCCACTGATTCCGCGTAATGTCCTGCTGCAGCTGACAGCAGTGATCACCTTTAATTTACATATTCACTCTGCAATTAAATATTTGATATATGCTGACACCTTTCGTAACTCAATATTTCCTTCAAAATTGTTTGAGCAAGGAGTAAAACTGGAGGAGACGTGCCGTTAAAAACCAAAGTGTACGTCTTCAGGATGGAATTTTAGCTGTGAAACACGTCAAGCTTCGAAACTGTGACAAAAATATAGTGGATGCATGCATTTTCGTATTGTTGAATCGTGTCCTTTGGATTACAGTCACCATACGCCCAAATACACTTCAATGTCAATTATTTCTCTCTCGATTCCGATTGCGGATAATAGCTTTGCTAAGAGAGACACTTAAAGTTCTTCCGTTGGTTCCTAGATTGTAAATTTTTCGAAAGAAGCACACTTCACTTATTATAATTAAAATACTTGTAACACAATTAGAACGAGCATATTTTAATAACAGAAGTAACAGTTCTACACAGTCCAGTCAGATTAACTCTATGTGGTCAAAAGTGTCCGAACATCTGGCTGAAAATGATTTACAAATTCGTGGCGTCCTCCACCGGTAATGTTGGAATTCAATGTGGTGTTGGCCCACCATTAGCCTTGATGATAGCTTCCACTCTCGCAGGCATACGTTCAATCAGGTGCTGGAAGGTTTCTTGGGGAATGGCAGCCCATTCTTTACGGAGTGCTGCACTGAGGAGAGGTATCGATGTCGGTCGGTGAGGCCTGGCACGAAGTCGGCGTTCCAAAACATCCCAAAGGTGTTCTGTAGGATTCAGGTCAGGACTCTGGGCAGGCTAGTCCATTACAGGGATGTTTTTGTTGTGTAACCACTCTGCCACAGGTCGTGCATTATGAACAGGTGCTCGATCGTGTTCAAAGATACAATCGCCATCCCCGAATTGCTCTTCAACAGTGGGAAGCAAGAAGGTGCTTAAAACATCAATGTAGGTCTGTGCTGTGATAATGCCACGCAAGACAACAAGGGGTGCAAGCCCCCTCCGTGAAAAACACGACCACATAACACCACCGCCTCCGAATTTTACTGTTGGCACTACACACGCTGGCAGATGGCGTTCACCGGACATTCGCCATACCCACACCCTGCCATTGGATCGCCACGTTGTGTACCGTGATTCATAACTCCACAGAACGTTTTTCCGCTTTCATTCGTCCATTGTTTACGTTCCTTACACCAAGCGAGGTGTCGCTTGGCATTTACCGGCATGATGTGCAGCTTACGAGCAGCCGCTCGACCATGAAATCAAAGTTTTTCACCTCCCGCCTAACTGTCATAGTACTACAGTGGATCCTGATGCAGTTTGCAAAGATCTCTTGCGCGCGTTGTTTGGTGATGATCGTGTACTCAGCCGCCACTTTCGTCATGCTTGGCCTCCCAGGTCCCCAGACCTCAGTCCGTGCGATTATTGGCTTTGGGGTTACCTGAAGTCGCAAGTGTATCGTGATCGACCGACATCTCTAGGGATGCTGAAAGACAACATCCGACGCCAATGCCTCACCCTAACTCCGGACATGCTTTACAGTGCTGTTCACAACATTATTCCTCGACTACGGCTATTGTTGAGGAACGATGGTGGACATATTGAGCATTTCCTGTAAAGACCATCATCTCTGCTTTGTCTTACTTTGTTATGCTAATTATTGCTATTCTGATCAGATGAAGCGCCATCTGTCGGACATTTCTTGAACTTTTGTCTTTTTTCGGTTCTAATAAAACCCCATGTCATTCCAAGCATGTGTGTCAATTTGTACCTCTATATCTACATTATTCCGTGATTTATTCAGTTTTCAAATTTATACTGACTTTTTGATCACCCGGTATAATGTGCATGGCAGAATGGTGCTATCCGAAACCGGCACCGAGGCAGCTGTGGTGTTCCTCGGGACATCGACAACAAAGGTGAACAGCGACTGCGGAGACGTACACGGGCGAATAGGCGTGCAACTGTTGAGCAACTGACTCCCCAGATGAACCAATGGGCTACCAACAGTATCTCCTCAACGACCGTTCAGCGATCGTTGTGCGCATGCGCTACCGCAGAAGGCGTCTGGTTCATGCATCCATGCTGACAGCAGTTCATCGGCGACGAAGGCTGGATTTTGCACGCCAGCTCTGCAGCTGGACGTCCACTGAGTGGCGACAGGTGCCTTTTTCATATGAATCACGTTTTGTGCTCCATCCGACAGATGGCCGTTGGCGTGCATGGCGTGAAACGTCTGTAAGTAAACACCCTGCAACAGTTATGGTTGAGGAAATGTTTTTGTGGCATTCCCTGGGTGATCTCGTCATTCCGCAAGGCACAAATGGATCAACACAAGTATGTGTCAATCCTTGGGGACCATGTTCACCATTACATGCAGTGTGTTTTGTCCGCAGCACGATGGCATCTATCAGCAGAACAATTCAACGCGTCACACATCTCGCAGTGTACGTACCTGGTTCGAAGAGCACCGGGATGAGTTTACCGTACTCCCCTGGCCACCAAACTCTCGGATTTAAACCCAACCGAGAATTTCTTTTCGCGCCATAGATCCTCAACCGAGAAACCTAGCGCAGCTGATCTCGACACTTGAGGCTACATGTCTCGACAACGCTGTCGGTACCGTCCAGAACCTTATTGACTCTCTACCTGTACGTCTCGCAGCAGCCCGCGCTGCAGAAGGTGGTTGTTCTTGTATTTTATAGGTAGTCACGTTAATCTGATTGGACAATGTACTACGGCACTAGAAATAATTATAATACTGATTGCTGTATAAGGGCACCAGTATTATTTTATTTGAATAATTACAGCATGTAACATGTTTAAATATAAACTTATATCTTTTTTGTCAAGATCATAATTACGGTTGTACTAAAGTTGAGAGTTACGAAGCGCTAATTTGATTTTGAAATACTTAGAAAAATGTTTTAACTAAGCTTGCCAGCCGGAGTGGCCGTGCGGTTCTAGGCGCTACAGTCTGGAACCGAGCGACCGCTACGGTCGCAGGTTCGAATCCTGCCTCGGGAATGGATGTGTGTGATGTCCTTAGGTTAGTTAGGTTTAATTAGCGCGGCTTGCGCGCTGTACTTCCTGTTTCGTAGACACACGCAGAGCCGTATCAAGCATGGCTTTCTGCACGCCAGTAACATGATCTCCCACCACTCACTTCCCCTAACACTCCGATGTCAGTAACAGAGTTACTATATTCGAGCTATAGCTTCACATGTGCTCGCACCGTGAAATAATGAGGACAAGTTCTGCCATCGATCATCTTCCAGTCCCACCTTGGCCCCACCCAACTTTCATCCGTTTCACAAACTTAAAGAACACCTTCGAGTAATTCACTTTGATAGTGACGAAGCAATGCAAGGAGTGATGAGGTGTTATCTCCGTCAGTCAAATCAAGCATTGTACAGTGATAAGTATACTAACAAGACAATGGTCTCTGGCTGTGAGAAACGTGTTCATCACCAGGATGACTATGTTGAGAAATAAATATGTAGGTATGAAGAATAAAGATGTAGAATGGTAATAACGTTTGTTTTATTTAAAACGCTTGAAGTGCCTTCACAAAAAAAATTCGCAGGCGTCAATTTTCAGCACGCCCTCGTACAGCTGGTTTTGAATCTATGTGTGGTTCTGTAAATAACTGAAGTTTCTAGCACTGCTGTAAGTGCCACAGACGTTTCAATCCATGCATATGCACGCGAGAACGTCTCTACTGTACAGATAGTAGTGTGCAGTATTAAGAGATTGGATTTCTTATGAAAAAATAGGAATAAATGCCTTTGAGAATGTGTGTCCCGAAATAACTCCTTTCGTAGTGACGCATAATATGTCGGTAGAGGGAACAGTCACTTGCTGCATTTCTGCTACATTTCAGAACACCCCACACAGTGTTCCAAGAAACCTCTTTCTGATTGAATACAGGCTTCAGCTAGCCAGGGTAGTGACTACCCCGTCCCCATTATACGTTGCGTATTGTGTACTGTATTCCGCGCTTCCACAACGATCCCACGAAGAGATGTTTCACCACTAACAAGTATTACATAAAATCACGACTTAAGATTATCCTACAGCAACTCGTACAATGTGTTTAAGTCAAATGAGTTTGGAGTCAAAGCAATTTCATTCATATCTACCTATCCTCTGACCAGGTCAATGCACGTGAAGATGTTATCAGGCACGCACACTGAAATATGTAGGGATGCCATCCCTCGTTAAGTACATCTCGTGACAGAGTGTGGAATGTTATGCATCCAATCGTGTAATGTGTTACACAAGAAACACTCCTAGTTTCTTTGTTATGAACCTATATGGCGTAGCTTGAGGTCGTAAACAAGTGATCACCAATAGTTGCGGCCCAGCTGTAGATTTGAAGTGCTGAGCACTTTTGAACCTATGTGAGTTGTTGAGACCATTCGCAAAATGCAGTAAATGAAAAATGTACTGAGCAGTTGCTTGCTAAATACTACATGTAATAAAGAATCCCGGATCTATGTTGATAAAAACTTTTCTTATACTTTTTATACGAGGAGTCCAGTCGTTCATTAATTTCGGCTCGCTGTTTAGCTATACGGTAGGTAGGACAAAGAACAATCCCCGGGTTTTGCTCCATGTGCCACTACTGAGAAATTGCATCATGCGATGCGCGCTTAATCAACGGTGCGATGTACGAGGGTGGAGCGAGACTGCTTTATGTTGTCGAGTTGCGCAGTCGGTCCGGCGCACCGTTTTAATCTGCCAGGAAGTCTGAAATCAGCGCACACTCCGCTGCAGCGCTCGATATTCATTCTGTAACCAATCCCCTAGGCTGTGGTTAAACCATTTCTTCGCAATATCCTTTCTTCCGGGAGTGCTAGTACGGCAAGGTGTGAAGTTTGGAAGGTAAGAAATGAGGTACTGGCCGAAGTAAAGGTAAGGGGCGGGATTCGAGTCGCGCCTGTATAGTAGTTTCTTTGCTCGTGTCATGGTTCGGCTCGCCGTAGTGATCTGACTGGAAGTTTGAGGTCAGCGCACACTCCCCTGCGAAGTGGAAGATTCGCTGCGGACCTGAACGCGCCCTCAATTCAGCGCTGTGTGGGTGGTGTTGGGGGGTGGGGGGCGGGCGCCATCCCCTGCGCGGGGGAGCGCCTAAACGTAAGGAACGCCGCACACGTCTGCCAGCTCAGTTCTTTCGGCAGGGATCAGCGCCACGTAGCCGTGCGCCCCAGGGGCCGACGCTGCTTCTGCTAGGTAAGTCGAACATCTGGGGCAGCTGCCTTGCGCCTCAGCATACTGCCGTAGAACCGTCCACACATATAGAAACCTCCAGCACGTCCAGTTTCCGCTAAGCTTGTCTGGAGTTGTGTATCTTCCTTTTATTTTGTAAACAAGCTAAAAGTACGCTGTTGTTTGTTTTTGTTGCTTCCCTTCCGCAGTCACAATTTTACAGGTAATACGGAAGATATTTCAACTACTGCGAATGTAATAAAAGTCTTATTTCGACCAGATGCGTTTCGCTTTATTACAAAGCATCTTCAAAGCATCATTACAAAGCATATTACAATTGTGCTTTTCCTTAAAAATAGGTTTAGTGAGGAGACCGCGTATAGAACATTAGTGCGACCAATCTGGAGTCTGCTCGAGTGTTTGGATTCACCATCAGATCCTTTGCTGATGATGCTGTCGTGTATGGGAGGATGTCGTCGCTGAGTGACTGTTGGGTGACACAAGATGGCTTCTAGATGGTGTGATGAATGGCAGCTGGCTCGAAATGTAATTTAATGCAGATAAGTAGGAAAAACATACCCGTAATATTCGAATACAGCATTAGTAGTGTCCTGTTTGACACAGTCACTTTGTCTAAATATCTGGGCGTAACGTTATGGAGCGATATAGAATGGAACTGGTACATGCGGGTTATGTTAGGGAAGGGGAATCGTCGAATTCGGTTTATTGGGAGAATTTTGGGAACTGTGATTCACCTGTAAAGCAGAACTCATATAGGACGCTAGTGCGAATTATCTTGAGAACTGTTGTTGGATTGGGTTGGGTTGTTTTGGGGAAGGAGACCAGCCAGCGAGGTCATCGGTCTCATCGGATTAGGGAAGGATGGGGAAGGAAGTCGGCCGTACCCTTTCAAAGGAACCATCCCGGCATTTGCCTGGAGCGATTTAGGGAAATCACGGAAAACCTAAATAAGGATGGCCGGACGCGGGATTGAACTGTCGTCCTCCCGAATGCGAGTCCAGTGTCGAACCACTGCGCCACCTCGCTCGGTGTGTGGTTGGATTCCACAACAGGTTGGATTAAAGGAAGAGATCGAAGCAACACAGAGGCGTGCTGCTAAACTTGTTAGCGGCACGCTTTATCGACACGCGAGTAGTACGGAGATGCTTCGTGAACTGAAGTGAAGTCTCTGGAGCGAAGACGAAGTTCTTTTCGTGAAACACTGTTGAGTAGTACAGACCATTCGCTTTATTTGAGACTGGAACAGGAGGGGAAATGACTAGTGGTGGTACAAGGTATTCTCTGCCATGCACCATACGGTGGCTTACGAAGTATGCCTGTAGATGTAGGTCATAAACATTTCTCATTTTTTTAAAAAGTTCGTGCTATTACTCACAGTCTTGTGGCTCGTACATCTTTTCCATGCGTTCTGCTTTCGATTCTTGGCAGACTGCACATCACTGACACACCAAACTTTTTCTTTGTGATGTTTTTATAAATCCATATTCAGCTCGTGCACTTTGGTTTTATCGTCTATTGTTTTGTTTTTGTGGCTGTGTCAGCGTCTGCTTTTCGTCTGCGGTTTTCTGTGTATCCAAGTCGTGTGTGTGTGTGTGTGTGTGTGTGTGTGTGTGTGGTCCAAATTAGACTTGACTTTTATTGCACACGCAAAAGCTTCCATGTTACTTGTAAAAGTACGATTTTGTTAAAGGAATTACTAGCAATTTTTTCTGCAGTGTTAAGAAAGAAATGAAAATTAACTTCACCGGACGAGATACCAATAACTTACTTAAAAGAAGTACACTAGTCGCTTTTTGTGCTGTAGATGAGGTATAACTGGAACCAGACGGTCATGTGACCGTCCAATGATATAAGTCACAGCGGTCAAGTGGCGCTAATGTACTTGCTTGTTGTAGGAATCAGCGCAGTAAGATGGGTCGACTTGGAGACGTTTCAGAATGGCAGAAAGGAGCTGCTTTGTTTGGATGTGCCCACGACCATGCCTTTCAGAATTCTCGGTGACCAAGTGTCGCACTTTCTTCTACATCTCTATGATGAGTACACTGTGGGCACTCCCATATTGCAAGATGTCAGCAGCTGTGTTCACGTGACTACTCACATACGTTCCTGAATTGATGAACAGTCAAGTATCCTATCGCACTTCAACTGTTCAGGTAAATCACCCGATCTTAATTCCATACAAAATAACTGGGACTGTTAGGAACGCCGGCCGGGGTGGCCGAGCGGATCTAGGCGCTACAGTCTTGAACCGCGCGACTGCTACGGTGGCAGGTTCGAATCCTGCCTCGGGCATGGCTGTGTGTGATGTCCTTAGGTTAGTTAAGTTTAAGTAGTTCTAAGTTCTAGGGGACTGATGAGCTCAGACGTTAAGTCCCGTGGTGCTCAGAGCCCATTTGAACCATTTTTGTTAGGAACGTAGCAGTCCATATCCCAGCGATTTGGTACCTGTACGGTATCTGATTATCAATCAGTCAGTGTCGTTAGTTGGATACGGCATATCTGAAGAAACATCTGGACTCACTTTCTTGGTGGATTGAGGCCATTCTTAATGCTATAGATGATATATCCTGGGATGAGATATTTTTGTACTTACGTTCACGTGTGCTATCTAGCCAGTTTGCAACACGATCTAGTAATTCTTGAGAGACAAACGGATCACGTAACATTAACAAAGTTATATCAACAGAAATTATAATTAAAAATAAAAGAATGGTTATTCCACTACAGATAGAACACGAACATTAATTTGTCGACTGTGGACGAAGGAAGTCCAAGATTGCCGTTTAACACATTTGTACTGAAAGGGCACCAACAAGCAGCATGTTAAGCGAACATTACTTTGTTAAACGGTAGTTACTTTTTCTGTACACATTTAGTGGTTCACATTCAATACACACATTTCGTGTAGGTAGGGCACTCTTCGAATAAAGCATATACCCGTATTAACTCAGTTAACCCACGAGATGATGCTGAAAAGTAATGCCTCCGAATCTTTTATGTGAAAACCCGTACAGCCTTTTAAATAAAACAAACGTTATAACATTCTAAATCTTTATTCTTCACATATATTTATTTGTAGCCCTCTGCCGCTAGAGGGCTCCGAATTGTAACGTCTAACATGGCGGTGTGTAACGTAACTGCCGGCCACGGTGGCCAAGCGGTTCTAGGCACTTTAGTCCGGAACCGCGTGACTGCTACGGTCGCAAGTTCGAATCCTGCCTCGGGCATGGATGTGTGTGGTGTCCTTAGGTTAGTTAGGTTTAAGTAGTTCTAAGTTCTAGGGGACTGATGACCTTAGATGTTAAGTCCCATAGTGCTCAGAGCCATTTGAACCATTTTTTTTAACGTAACTATGTTGGGGCGTGCTGTAATCGAGTTCAGAATTGTAAGAGCTCGCCCACACATGAAGCACACTCTTCTTCAGCATAACAATGCCAGACCACACACGAGTGCATCGACACGTGCAACAATCCGACGCCTTGGGTTCACTGTCATTAGTCATTATGCATACCGTCCCGACTCTGCCCTTTCCGACTTTCGTCTGTTTCCAAAACTAAAAAGAATGTCTTCGAGGACTTCACATAGATAGTGATAAAGAGGTACAAGCATAGATGAGGTTGTGGCTCCGTCAACAGAGTCAAACACTCTACAGTGACGGTATCAACAAACTGGCCTCTCGTTGGGAGAAATGTTCGTCTCCAGGCTGACTATGTTGAGAAATAAATGTGTGTACATGAAAAGTAAAAATTTAGAATGTTGATAACGTTTCATTATTTGAAAAAGCTTTAAGAGTTTACATATAAAAAATTCTTTTACTTTTCAGCAAGCCCTTGTACTTCTTTGCTATATAAACGTTATCACCTGCCATGCAATGCTGGATAAAGGCCTCGTGTAGACTTTTCCACGCATATAGTCTGCATCTATGCCGCTGGAGCATGCTTTCTAACGTCGTCCACCCACCTCCCTTTACGCCGTCATATCGGTCTTCCCTACTCTCTCTAAATCCATCAAAGAATTCCCTTGGTCCATTTACCATCTATTCGTGTGGCTACGTTTCCTTGTCAACTCCACTGAAATTTCATTGCATTTGTAGTTACGTCTTTTACTCCGGTCCGTTCCTTAACGCATTGGTCTTTATGTATGTGTCTCATACTAATTCCCAACACGGAATTTTTCCATTGTTTGCTCAGCATCCATCAGTTTTTGCATAATTTTCGCTTTAAAAGTCCATATCTCACTATGATAACTCAAAACTGGTAGTGCAAATCGATCGTGACTCTAATTTTCAAACGCTTCGGACGCTTCATTAAAAAAAAAAAAAAAAAAAAAAAATTCGTTTAGTAGAAGCACATCAGACCATTTGAACACTTCTTTTGATTTATTCACACATCATCCAATCAATGCGCTTAACTGCTCTCGATATAAAAGCTCATTCATTGATTCTATGACTTCAGTGTTAATTCGTATTACACTGCCTGACAAAAAAGTGAAGCACGCAGGAGGGGAGGAGAAACGAAATGAAACTTCACAAATTAAAGGGCTATGTATGGTATTGCGCTACTTAAAAAAATCGAGTCAAATTTACAAAGAACTTGATAGTAAGAGCCCATTTATCAGTATGACATCGTACGCCATCTGGCCTGTTTTTCTGTAGAGGTTCCAGAACTCTCGGAACCGAGGTGATGCAAAACTCTTTTGGTGTATGTATTTCGTAACCAAATGCACGTCCTGAACTAACGTTCTTTGTTTTGAGAATGCCACAATAATTGAACTCGTTTGTGCGCAACTACTGAAGTTATGTGACCTTTCCCAAAGTACAACTGAACATGAAATGCCGACAAAGGCGTAGTATTAGTTCAGATAAACTGACGGGGCTGGAAGCCTCGTCTGTTCTCCCTGATTTAGAATGCCCGTGATTTACATAAATTACCTAAAAAGTTAATGCTGATATGAATCGATGGAAAAAGACATCGGACGATGTGCCACACCGCTATTGTCTAAACCAAGTGTCAGTACCAAGCAATACTTGAGTTTCAACAACTGACACGTTTAACTGCGCGAAAAAAAAAAAAAAAAAAAAGAAAGTGAGCACCAACTAGCCTCCTAGAGTTGTAAGACGATACCCCAAATTAACTTCTCAGAAATTCGTTTCTTAAATATGTATTTGGATTCTGTATGGTTAACTAGCCCCAAATAAGCCTGGTTAAATGTGTGGAAAGTCTCAGATGAACCACAGAGCTTACGAAACTCTATTTTGCCCAGAGTTATCCTGCTATATGAACTTAGCATATATGTGTGTTTCGAAGGTTTCCGGGATTACGGTATACATATCATCGGTAAATACTGCATTGTAAACAGCTACATATTCCTGATATTGTTCATCAGATCAAACATATGCAACACTGCCACTCAGCAGTAATAATAATAATAATTATTCCCTGTGGCTCAACGACCTGGTGCAAGTTTCTCAATTGGACGCAACATCGGGAATTTGCGTGTTCCTAACCTACTCCAGCAGTCTTATCAGGGAAAGGGGATCGAGTCCCGATCGGACCACGGAATATTTCACAATACCTTTAACTTAGCCTTTCCCTCTCGATGATGTGAAGATTCGCCACACTACTGTAGGTCACCACCTTTCCGTGGCAGTGTTAAGAGGTAGGTTAGGAACACGTAAGTCGCCGAAGCAGCATCCAGTTGAAAGATTTGCACAAGGCCATTGAGCCACACGGAACAGTAATAGCGAAGCTTTTGATACGGTAATTCGCATCGTTATTTGGAAATCATTTCTCATAAACTTGCCAAAGCATCTGCTGTTACAGGATACGAGTTTCTTTTTGTATTTCAGGATATTATAAGTAGACATTTGATACGTTTATAGATTCAGAGCAATCCAAAAACATTTGCTACATCACTAGAACAATGCGGCCACTAATTCGTGCAACAACAGAATGCATACAGATATCTTTATGCAGATGTCTTTTAATAATTAGTCATTATGTGAAACTGAAAATTTGTTATTTGCTGCAACCCACAGCTGTTTTAACTGGTCATTTCAGACGTCATCCGAGGTTTCTGTTAATTATGCTGTATTTTTCCATGGGGTATTCTGCGGAAGATGCCTGCACCATTCGATTAGACACAGTCTCAAATTAATAGGAAATCACTGAAGATATTTCAAGTGATTAGGTGAAATCCGTTTCTCTATAAGAACAAACTCTTTCAGTTGCAAATGACTTCTAACTGCTAAAGTTGCTAAAGTAAATTATACAAAGAACAGAAAAGCATTTATGTTTCAACTAGGAAAGATGCAGCCATATCGAAAGGCCGTATTTCGAGTGTTTCCGTCGAATTCATTCCTTTTCGTTCTGTTAAGGACATTTTGCGTATCCGTTCCCCGTCCTTCGTTTCGCTCAGAAAGGTGAGGCTGTTGATTTTATTTTGGACTTACACCCGCAAAACGGGGACAGAAAGAGAACACGCGATTGAGTTCCAAACGAAGAGCAGCGCATATTGAATCAAGACATTTTCTTGAGCGTGAGCCGGTGACATATTCCCTGTAACATGTTACATGTTACCCTATACCCAAGAAAAAATTAATCTCTTGTACGATGCGAGGATGTCGTTCGTTGTGTATTTATTGAGCTAGAACGTTACGCATGATTACGTGACTGTAGAAGATTTATTGACTAGTTTCTGTACTTCTCAGAGAAGAAAGTGAGATATGAGGCAACGTTTAAGACGTTGGACTCATACTCGAGGACGAGGGTTAATGCTCCCTCTGACCATCCTTACTTATGTTTTATATGACTTCTGTAAATTAATTTTCTTCTTCATTCTGGTTCAACGGACCTATACGTATACGCAGCCGGAAAAAATTAGTACGTCCTTTTAGAGGTTGACAGTTCAAATTGGTTCAAATGGCTCTGAGCACTATGGGACTCAACTGCTGAGGTCATAAGTCCCCTAGAACTTAGAACTACTTAAACCTAACTAACCTAAGGACAACACACATATCCATGCCCGAGGCAGGATTCGAACCTGCGACCGTAGCGGTCGCGCGGTTCCAGACTGTAGCGCCAGAACCGCTCGGCCACCAGGGTCTAGCAACGTTCTGCACTTACCGAGAACTGGTTAGTGTCCCTCCAGAAACATCAAAGGTGAGCGAGAGTCTTAGTTTACCGCTCAACAGACCATAGCCGGTCGGTGTGGCCTGTGCGGTTCTAGGCGCTACAGGCTGGAACCGCGAGATCGCTACGGTCGCAGGTTCGAATCCTGCCTCGGGCAGGGATGTGTGTGATGTCCTTAGGTTAGTTGGGTTTAACTAGCCCTAAGTTCTAGGGGACTAATGACCTCAGAAGTTGAGTCCCATAGTGCTCAGAGCCATTTGAACCATGAAAAGACCATAAGGCCTAGGGCGGGGCCAGTGTGACTCGGACGAATGCACACTACAAGACAGCACTCTCCAGGTCTATGTCGTATGCGCAAACGACCATTACTTGCGTGCAGACAGAATCTGCTTTCGTCGCTGAAGACCACGGCGCGTCATTCCATCTCCCAAGTGATACTCTGACGGCACCAGTCGAACAGTGCACGTCAGTGCTGTGGCGTGAGTGCAAGACGGGATACAGGTATGCGTGCACGTAGTCCCACTGCTAACAACCGGATCGCAGCAGTTTCTGTTGACACGTCTGAGCTCACAACCTTTCTTGTCTGTTCTGTGGTGGCTCTGAGTTCTAACACTGTTGTCCTTACAATACGACGATCCTGGCGGCTGTCTGATTGCATGTAAGTGTACTTAGACAATTGTCTTCGTTTACAGGTTCCATTTATTTCGGCGATGTTTTAGGACAGTAATACCGAAGGGAACCCAAACCACAATTGAGAGGTTAAGCAGAGCACTTGAGACGTATATTCGTACGATTTCTTAATCAATGCCACTAAAGATTTCCTTCACTACCCTTGTCCAGTCTGATATAATACTCACTCTCTATTGCCCTCCAGCTCGACTTTAAATCAAACCCTAGCCTTCCTCTTTGAATGGCCACAATGGTTCCTGGAAATATGCACCGTCATTGTCCTCCTCCACCTCTGTATATTCCGAGATAGCACTCAGTCCCAAATGTTCTCGTTTTCGGGATGTTAAGGTCTGATCCTACTGTTTTACTGTCGGGGAATGGGAGGACGTAATGCTGTGATTCTCAATGGCCGATGACGTTTACCTCATATGAGCCAGGAAAATATACACTGAAGAGCCAAAGAAACTGGTACACGTGCCTAATATCGTGTAGCGCCCCCCGCGAGCACATAGAAGTGCCGCAAAACGACGTGGGATGGACTCGGCTAATGCCTGAAGTAGTGCTGGAGGGGATTGACACCATCAATTCTGCAGGGCTGTCTATAAATCGATGGAAGGACGAAGGCGTGGAGATTTCTT
Organism: Schistocerca americana; assembly: GCF_021461395.2. NCBI lineage: Eukaryota > Metazoa > Arthropoda > Insecta > Orthoptera > Acrididae > Schistocerca > Schistocerca americana. Next base: position 539,507,543 of record NC_060130.1, read on the forward strand.
CTGAACAGCACGTTGCAAGGCATCCCAGGTATGCTCAATAATGTTCATGTGTGTGGAGCTTGGTGGCCAGCGGAAGTGTTTAAACTGAGAAGAGTGTTCCTGGAGCCACTCTGTAGCAGTTATGGACGTGTGGGGTGTCGCATTGTCCTGCTGGAATTTCCCAAGCCCGTGGGAATGCTCTATGGGCATGAATGGATGCAGGTGATCAGACAGGATGCTTACTTACGTGTCACATGTCAGAGTCGTGTCTAGACGTATCAGGGGTCTCATATCACTCCAACTGCACACGCCCCACACTGCACGTCCATCCGCTCGATACGATTTGAAACGAGACTCGCCCGATCAGGCAACATGTATCCAGTCATCGACAGTCCAGTGTCTGTGTTGACGGGTCCAGGCGAGGCGCAAAACTTTGTGTCGTGCAGTCATCAAGGGTATACGACTGGGCCTTCGGCTCCGAAAGCCCATATCGATGATGTTTCGTTGAATGTATCGCAAGTTGACACTTGTTGATGGCCCAGCATTGAAATCTGCAGCAGTTTGCGGATGGGTTGCACTTTTGTCACGCTGAACGATTCTCTTCAGTCGTCGTTGGTACCGTTCTTGCAGGATCTTTTTCCGGCGGAAGCGGTTTCGGAGATTTTTTGTTTTACTGGATTCTTGACATTCGAGTTACACTCGTGAAATGGTCGTGCGGGAAAGTTCCCACTTCATCGCTACCTCGAATTTGCTGTGTCCCATCGCTCGTGTGTCGACTATAACACCCCGCTGAAACTCACGTATCTTGATAACCTGCCATTGTAGCAGCAGTAACCGATCTAAAAACTGTGTCAGACACTTGTCTTATATAGGCGTTGCCGACCGCAGCGCCGTATTCTACCTGTTTACATATCGCTGTATTTGAATACGCATACCTATAGCAGTTTCTTTGGCGCTTCAGTGTAGGAGAAAGGCTTAAGCAGAATGGCCACTTGAGACTAAAATCCTTCTCAATACGTACCAAAGTTGGTGTGACTGCTGCGCTCAATTGTTCCAAAGCCTAACAGACAAAATTGTAGCACCACGGTGTTCCGTGAGCCGGCGCTCTGCGTAACAGGGATAACCTTGTGTGGGGCCGAACGACAAACATTCTAGTGACGCCGGGGGCGAGACACGCGGAGCAAAGCCTTGGAATTTATTGCCAATGTGCAGTAGGCCTTGAAAAACTCCCGTACTGGCCAACTAAATGTCACGGAAGCTTTTAGACTCAAAATCAAGTACACTGGCTTTGCTGCCACGTAGATGTCTCGAGACGCCAGGCATTGCTTTCACCAAAACACTGAGTAAAGTAAAATGGTTTCACTAAAAGTTTCACTAGGAAAAGTAAGAATATATTGTGTGATCTACATTCCTCCTCTTAATTTGCTTGTGCCTTTGCTCCGCATTGGCGCAGGGTCGGCATTGTGATAAACGGATTCAGGATGGTTAATTTAAGGGTCAGCCGGATGCCTCCTCACCTCGTTACCTCCTTGGACGGAATATGAGCACATCAACAGTCTGCGTGTAGTATTATTCATATGAAAGTGGTTGAAAGTTTTCTAAGTATTTGCGAATCGTGTAAATGTGGCGGGACTTCGGTACCAGCCCGATATTGACACAGTGAACTGTCGGAAACCGTCTGGAAACCTCATCCAGAGACCAACCGTCGTCGTTAATACCGAGCGAGGTAGTGCAGTGGTCAGCACACTGGACTCGCATTCTGGAGGACGATAGTTCAAACCCGCGTCCGGCCATCCTGATTAGGTTTTTCGTGATTTCCCTAAATCACTTGACACAAATGCCAGTATGGTTCCTTTGAAAGGGCACGGCCGATTTCCTTCTCCATCCTTCGATAATCCGACATTTTGCTCCGTCTCTAATGACCTCGTTGTCGACGGGACGTTAAACACTAATCTCGTCGTCGTCGTTAATCCGCCAGACGGATTCGATCCGTGGCCGGCCCACAGTCCCGTTCAGGAGGTGACACTTTAACTCGGACATTGAGCGAAGAGGCGCGATTGTAAGACCGTAGGACCGGGATTTTCCTAAATCGCGTAAGCCGAATGCCGGGATGTTTCCTTTCAATAGGATACGACCGATTTCCTTCCCTATTCTAGTCACATTGCCACTTGTGATTCGTCTCTAATGATCGTCTTCTGGGCTCGGAGGATTTTATCGTGCAACACTAGACGTCTTGGTTGAATTAAATTCTAAACGGATAGCAGTCACGACTGAAGCGTTGTGAGCCTAATGCACTGCGTTTCATTATCTCTGAATACGGAGTACTTGTATTCTTTACTTCCGCTTAATGAGGCGTCGACGATACCACGTGGCGATGGAAACCTGCTGAGTCGATGTTATCTGAAATGATTTAGCGGAGTAATGACGTACCTAATCAGGATAGACGAAACTGCGCTCCTCCCGGCTGCCAGCTCTCGATAGAAATTGCTTTGTTTAAACATATACAGTTTAACGCGGGTCTACTTAACAGGCCATCTCGAACAGCATGCTATAATGACATGAACTGGACACGAGTCAAACACGGATGACGGGTTATCGGTCATTGGTCTTGTTCATCGGCCGACATGATGGTGGATATTAGGGGTCTCATCATCTGGTTAGCTAAACGGCAAGTTGATTTCTCATAAACAACGAAAGATTCAAAAATATGAAATAAGGAAATCCACAGAACACACATTACGCCCTGACTGAAACATTTATTCTTGGGCGGAGTTTGCTATGTTTTTGACTAACCCGATGCATTCAGCTGTGTGCTAGGAAAGGCCGGATGTTTGGCTTTCGTGACCTAAGCGCCAAGATATTATGTCGTCCTTAGGTAGATGATGTACTTTAACCTCAATCCAAAGGTGTTAGTTAAAATGCAATGCCGTAATGGGACTGAATACCAGATATCTTATATAGAAAACTGTCCTCACTTGCACTCTACACCTTCCTATCTAGTACAGATGGAACAGAGGTAAAAAGGAGATCACTTAGCTGTGAATAGCTGTTGCTATACATCATAAATATGATTCGCTCTGTTTTCTGCTTAACCACGCGAACGCTTTGGAGCAAACATAAAGGAAAGCTGGCGGTATGAGACAGCCAGCAGCAAGTCTGTCACGACCGTCCCCCTAGCGCCCTCTCCTCTAACCCCCCCCCCCTCTCTCATCGCCTCCACCCCTCCGCATCACAGCAGCAGCCTGCTGCCACAGCGGCACAACATTTCGCGCAGTGAAGCAGACATGCGTCTTCAGACGACAAAGGCTTAGCACGCCTCTCGGGACAGTCTTAATTGCCTGGGTTGGCACACGCCGACTTTCCATGTAAAGGTCTCCGACTTCACATGTTTCTAAATCCACGTAACTCAGTGTCGCGGTTGAACTTTATCAAACGGCAACAACTATTGCAGACAGCTGGAATAATCTTGATATAGAGTGGAATACTGCGCTGTTTGAACAGAGATTTAGTGAAACGCTACGTTAAACTCAGTACGATCAAACCGCAGCACTCGTTCAGGTAGTGTACACTGAAGAGTGTCAGTAATAATTGTATTAACAGACACAGTATTAGAAAGGAAAGTATTCCGCCTTGCCCTCACAAAAAAAATGTTCACATGTGTGTGAAATCTTATGGGACTTAACTGCTAAGGTCATCAATCCCTAAGCTTACACACTACTTAACCTAAATTATCCTAAGGATAAACACACTCACACCCATGCCCGAGGGAGGACTCGAACCTCCGCCGGGACCAGCCGCACAGTCCATGACTGTAGCCCTACAGACCGCTCGGCTAATCCCGCGCGGTTTGCCCTCACATACGTCTATCTTTGGCCCGGGAACTTGTAGAATACACAGTTATATTTAATAATAAAAATGCATAACTCCTGTTCACGTGGCAGGTTGCATACGAAAACTATATCGTGAAAATGGTCTATGGGAACCATAACTAACAGACACCCAGCAGCAATATAAAATAAATTTAAGGTAATATTACACGGAAAAACCAGTGCAAAACGACAGGGTCCAATGCTTTCCCTTTTCAATCACTCCCCTGTTTTCTACAGAATCTCAAATCAGTTATGCAAAAGACTCATAAATAAACAACTCGGCCCTGAAGAAGATCCAACGAATCACGTAGATTGTATGAAAACACTGTAACAAAACTGGAAATAGAGCACGTGTCTTGGCGAGAGGCCCTACCATTTCCTGGTGCATTTGACGTGCCATTATCAGAAAACTACATTTTATAGACTGTCAAGGAAACGTCCGCATGTTTGACAGGGGACTTACTCTTTTGTGTTGGTGACGATTAGTTGAATCTCAAACAAACTTTAAAGTTCTGTATAAAATCAGAGTAATTTTCTAAACTGACGCATCGGAGATTGTGCTGTGTACAGAATGGCTATGCCATCTATTTTTGAAAGCGATCTATCTGCCATATTGAGTTACTGGTTTGAGGCTTTCGCTATACTCTGCATCTTTCTATATTTCCAGAAACAATAACAATTCATTTTATCGTAATTCAAATATCCTCTAGGTCATTTTAACCACACACATCTATAAATTATTGTTTTACGCGCTGTGAATGTTGTCACGGAGATGCAGATATAACTACAGTCGCAGACAATCCAAGAGAGATGTGCATCGTGAAGAAGTTTACTTTCAAAATTCCGAGAGCGTACGCCCCTAGAAGAGTCAATCCTTATATTGTCTCCTCCTACGCATATCGTATGTAGATACCTTGGAAGAAAAATTCCAGATTCGGCTCACACAAAAGCCTACCAACAGTCGTACCCTTAGCGCGCCATTCGCGACTGGAACCGGAATGATGGAGCTTACAGTGATACACGGAGAACCTTCTGCCACGCACTGTAATGTGGCTTGTGGTTTATAGTTGTTGGTTTTAATATTGTTATTGGCTAGGATGTCTCTAAGGCATTCAGTAACATACAATACGATGTATTTCTTTTTTCGGCCCCGTTGGCCACTTTTCCGTTGTGAAATATAATCAGTGTGTCTCACTTGTAATTGTATCGCGAAGATGACTATTAAGAGTGGTTTAGTTGATGAGGATGTAAGAGAGAATGGAGACGGTGAAAAAAGACGTCCATACATAGATTACTCCTCTCGAATGGTACTCAATCTGTCGCTGAGCTCAACGTCCCCACCTGGCAGACGAATCTCACTCCACAGTGCCACATCCCCCGCTCAGCCAGACACTGTTAAAACGTTTCGAATTCAGTCTTGGACGTTGTCGCACGTCTGATACTCTTAAACTTTATTCTACTTCCTTGCTGACCCACTACGGTCGCAGGTTCGAATCCTGCCTCGGGCATGGATGTTTGTGATGTCCTTAGGTTAGTTATGTTTAACTAGTTCTAAGTTCTAGGGGACTAATGACCTCAGCAGTTGAGTCCCATAGTGCTCAGAGCCATTTGAACCATTTGAACCTTGCTGACCAAGTATCTATGGCGACAACTTTTACGTTCACCAGTGTCGAAACAGTCTACCCTCGGATCGACTGGGGCACGCAATAACGCACTTGGCTACGGTGGAAGGCACTATTTTCTGAAACTGTTCTGAAGACTTGATTGTAGAGCTCTCAGAGACAATAAATCACTCGGAAATGGACAGTCTGGTGCTCAGAAAACTTCTACATCTAGGCGCCCCTCGACAAGCCACTTCGTGGTGTGTGTCGGAGGGTGATTTATGTACCCCTGTCAGTTCCGCCCTTTCCTTTACCAGTAGCGAATGGTGCGCAGGAAGAGAGTCTGTTAGTAAGCCTCCGGGTGAGCTCCTGTTTCTGTAATTTTACCTTCATGGGTTTCTCGTGAGACCTACGTTAGGAAGGAGCAACATATTGGTTGACTCGTCTAAGAACAGTCGCTCTCCGCACCGTAATGCACAACGCCTCTTTCATAGTGTCTGCCACTGGAGTTGTATGAGCATCTCCGTAATGCTTTCGCGCTTACTAGCTGAACCTGTGACGAAACACATTGCTCTTCCTTGCATCTTCTCTGTTTCCTCTAACAGTCCTATCTGGTACGGGTCCAAGGATCACGAGCAGTATTCAAATGTCGGTAGAACGAGGTAAGTGAACAGTAGTGGTCCTGTAACTCCCCAATGGACTACGCCAGAAACTACTTACACGTCGAAGATTTCTCTCCGTTAAGAATGACATACTGTGTTGTGGTTGTTAAACGTAAGCTGTACTCTCTTTTTTTTACATTAGTTGCCAATTATCCGTGGGAAAAATTACTTCCACACCGAAATTGGGCAGCGCTCACTCTGGTTCGAGATTAAACCACGTCTTCAAGTTTTAGGCACCACAGCGACAGAGACGAGAGTTGATTTTTTTAACGACATCATTTGTTCTACACTGCCGGAAAAAATGCAACACCCTCAAGGACTGCGGTAATTTGCACCAGGCCATAACATGTGCCTACAGAGCGGTTGTAGCGTTAGTGATTCAATTGTCACGATCATCGGCGGTTAGCGTCCGCTCAGAATGCCTGTCTGTGCACCCTCTACTTCTACTGCAGGCAGTAGCTGTGCTGAGTTCAGAGGTGTACAGCGTTCGCAAAACTCGTGCTATCGTAGAACCATCCCCGCCGGCGAGTGCATAGTCGTGTTGAACAACTTCAGCCAAATGAAAGGAGTTGCATTGTGAGCATGAGGCAAGCTGGATGAAAGTAAAGGTGGATTGCCGCACGCATTGGCCACATTGTATCGCTGGTGCGTCGCTGCTTTCACCGGTGGTCTGTGGAACATCCCCACACCCGTAGACCAGGTTATGAAGGTCCGCTTAATACAGACGCACGTCAAGATCGACGCAGTTGTGCAAGAGTTTTATTTGGTCTGAATTTGTCATTTGTTTATTTTCCTAATCACTTGCCAAAAAAATTATTTAGTCCTAGAGGGTGTTGCATTTTTTTCTGGCAGTATATCATTGTTCTGGTTTAATGCAGGTTTCCACGCTAGTAGATCCTGTGCAACCCATTTGAATCTACTTTTTGTATTCAAGCCATGCTCATCCTTTACAATTTTTGTCCTGCGCGCTTCCTTCCATTGCCAAACTGATGATGCCGGAATGCTTCCCTCATTGTAGTCAAGTTGTGCCATACATTCCTTTCCTCCCTAGTTTGGCTGAGTACCTCGTCTTTGGTTATTCGATATACCCATGCAATCTTCTATATTGTTGTGTAGCACAACATTTCAAAAGCGTATATCCTCTTCTTATCTGAACTGTTTATCATCGACGTTTCACTTCAGTAAAAGGCTACACAAACAAATATCTTCATAGAGGGCTATCTAACATTTAAATTTATATGCACTGATTTTGACATTATGACTACCTATCTAATAGCCGGTCTGCATGGAAGCGATGGGGCCTTGGTAGACTGCTGGAGAGAGCTGGCATCACCCTTACGCACAAAATTCACCTTATTCTCGTAAATTCCGAGGAGGGGGGCGATGAGCTCTGACGGCATTTTCAATCAGATCCCAGATGTGATGGATCGGGTTCAGATCTGGTGAGCTGGTACCACCCTTACGCACAAAATTCACCTTATTCCCGTAAATTCCGTGGAGGGGGGCGATGAGCTCTGATGGCACGTTCAATCAGATCCCAGATGTGATGGATCTGATTCAGATCTGGTGAGCTGGGGTCCAACGCATCAACTGGAACTCACCCTCTTTGTCCCTCGAGCCACTCCATCACACACCTGGCATTGTGACATGGCGCATTATCCTGCTGAAAAACGCCACTGCCGTCGGGAAATATGATCGTCATGGAGGGGTGTACGTGCTCTACAACCAGTATACGATACTCCTTGCCGCACACGATCTCCACTGGACCCATGGATGCCCACGTGAATGGAGCAGCCACCAGCTTGTCTCCCTCCCGCAGTACACTTGTCAAGCAGCTGTTCGCCTGGAAGACGACGAACTCGCGCCCACCCATCGGCGTGATGAAGAATGTATCGGGATTCACCAGCCCATGCAACGCTCTGCCACTGTGCCAACTTCCAGTGCATATGGTCATGTGCCCATTTCAGTTGTAGTTGCCGATGTCATGGTGTAAACATTGGCACATGGATGTGTCGTCGGCTGCGGATACCCATCATTAGAATGTTCAGTGCAATGTGTGTTCAGACGCACTTGTACTCTGCCCAGCACTAAAGTCTGACGTTAGTACCATCACATTTCGTCGCCTGTCTTGTTTTACCAGTTTGCCCAGCCTACGACGTCCGACATCTGTAATAAGGGGTGGCCGCCCAGCCCGGCGACATTTGGACTTCGTTTCATCTTGGTTTCAGAATCTGTTGAAGACATTGACCACAGCAGTCCTCGAACACCCGACAACTCGTGCGGTTCCCGAAATGTTCTTGGATTCGAACCCGGGTCTCCTGCTTACTGGGCAGATGCACTGTCCGCTATGCCATCCAGACAGTGGTCACCACAACCGCGCGGGCTACCGTAGCACGCCTCCCGTTATACTCAAATTATCAACTTATAGCACACACTACTGATGTAGTGTCCCTGCTCATTAGCTTCATTACTCGCGGCATCTCGCAGATGCCCATAACAGTTCGAGCTTGGTGTGCATGTGCACTGAATGGCACAAATTTTCAACTTTAGTCGTTAGTATAAAACAGTGCCTGCTGGCAGCTAATGTCTTTAATTCCTCTGTGTCTTGATTTAAATTTATATTCGATACTAATATATTTATCTCTTTCATAAATCCTTTTTTTGGTATTGTCAGTCTGCGTCTTAAATGCTCTCGAGTTTTGCCATCATTATGCATTTTGCTGCCCAAGTAGCAAAACGCATCTACTACTTTTAGCGTCTCATTCCCTAATCTAAATTTCTCGGCATGCCTAATTTGATTCGATACATTTCATTACCCTACTTTACTTTTTTCACTATTAATTGTATATTATTCATTCTACAAACTATCCATTCCTTTCAGCTCTCTTTCAACTACTTTGCTGTCTCTGATACAATCACAACGTCATTGCCAAAGTCTATATTTCTTCTCCCTGTATTTGAATATCCTTTCTAAATTTCTGTTTGGTACCCTATACTGCTTGCTTGATGTACAGATTGAATAATAGGGGGTTAAGGTACAACACTATCTCACTACCTTCTCAACTACTGCTTCCCATTCTTATTCTTCATTTCTTACGCCTGCCTCTGCTTTCTGTACAAGTTGTACATAACCTTTAGGCCCCCTGCTACCTTCAGAATTTTAAAGAGTGCATTCCAGTCAACACTGTCAAAAACAGTCTCTAAATGTATAAATGCTGCAAACTTATATTTGCCTTTCTTGAACATACGTTCTAGGATACATCGTAGGGTCAGTGTTGCGTCATACCAATGTAATATTTGACAATTCGACATAGAAACGAGGGGTAGAAGACGTAGTCTGAGGAATACGAGTCGAAGAGCTGCATCTGAGCCCAGGCGCTGTGGCAGGTGCTGCAGAAGCTTGGATCCGGAAGCGGCCGGTCGCCCCGCCCCAGCGCCTTCGCAGGCGGCAGGCGCTAAACTGGGTCAACGAGCCGCCGACAATCGGCCATTCCGACACCCACCGACGTCATATATTTGCATGCGCGCCGCCGTCTCACTTTTTTCGACACCCCTATCCCAGCACGACGCAGTCCCCATGCAGCACTTTCTCAAAGGAACGCGTGTCCCAGCGGAGCCCTCCCACCTGGTACCCGGTGAACGCGTTGTTGCCCGACAGTGTGCCAAAGGAACCAGTCCCAATAAAAAGGAAAGGCTCGAAACTCTCGTCACGTTTCATACCAACACTTAAGTTTCCTTTCTTTTTTTTATATATCTCGGACCTGGTAAATGATAGCCTTATATTGCGTAGTCAGATAGCTCAAACAATGGTTCGTTGTTTCTGCACGACAGCTGTTCTGCCCTACCAGAAGTATCGTATTAATTTTCTCGCTGACCTCTCCATCTTTTTCTGTATGTGGGTGATTATCAAAGCAAAAGCACTCACAACTGGACATCTAGGATCATACCTACTTTAAACTGCCTATAAATTATTTTAGCAAAAGATGAGGCTTAGTTCTGTCTTAAAATTTAAGTGACTGTGATGAAAACGGTAGTAGTAGAGACAAAGAGAGAGCTGGCGCATTTTTTATGTGCCGGTTGCCTACATCAGGGGCAGGTGTCCACTCAGGGGCAAGCCTATTGTTCGCCTTTGATTGGCATGTCATTAACCTAGAGGTTAACCTATTGTTCCTATTTTAGGTAGTCCCTATGCCTCTTGCAACTTTGCGCACGTGATCGTTCCAATTTAAGTCGGAACTGAGCAGAAGTAGGAGAGAGCCATATCCAACCCATGTAGAAACCTGAGTTAGTGTGACAGGACCGTGTTTTGACCATTCGGTGGAAATGGGAAGAAGTTTTAGTAGCTTCGCTAACAGTGTATAATGTGTAAAGTCAGCGCCAAACGAAGCCTGCTCCTGCAACACAAGGTAGTAGAAAAGACAGTATGAGAACTGGGAGAAGGACGAGGATGTTGCTGCAGCATTGTGGTGCGTCCCCAAACTACATACAGATACTGCAGTCGAAGCAGATTCGCGTCCCTCAGGGCCCATTCACCTCTATCACTCCAACATGCTGTGATCGTTATTCTCTACTATCCAACAGAGAAAAATTACGAACTGTGAAAGCTCCACTAACTTCATCTGACAGAGAACTTGATAAGATTTTCACTGCCTCTCTCTCCTCCCATATATTGAAAACAAATACTGTCTACGTTCTGGCATCGAGTACATGTGACGATGTTACTAAATATACAGGTATTGAACCACTGCACAGACCAGTTTAAAGTTGCATCACCTGTACTGTAGGAGGATGACCGTATCCCATAGACTATATTGTAAGTCGCAAGAGACGCTCCCTGTGACCCTGTGTCGTTGTTTGTAACATTGCTTTTTTTCTACTGTAACACGCTTTGTACACTGCCATACATTTCGTTATTTTCGCCAACACTTCGGGGTCTGTGTCAGGTTCTAAACTGATTAACACGTTCTGATCCATTGCCTCCCCCCATATATTGAAAACAAATACCGCCTGCGTGCCGGCAGCGAGTACATGTGACTAAAACCAGACATCTCATGGTGTAAATTATGTCGTTACTGCTGCTACCATAACACACCACACACACTGGATGATTTTAAATAAAAGACAGTTACAACATAAGGAAACTTTAAGAGTTTGGCGGCGTTGTGGAGCGTTTCCAAACTGCAGTCCGAAGGTGACTGATGACCTTTAGATTTAAACTCATCCGTCACAGTGACGGAATAGCTGATTCCTCGACGTTCCATTTCGACTGATTCCTCATATTGCAGTTACGTACACTATCACTGTTTTGGTGCTAACCATACCCAGATGGTGTTGCCCCTCCATCTCAAAGAAACGATGTCAGTCAATCATTATGTGGTGACCAACAGCGTACCAGTGGACAGATGGGATGGAAAAGACACCGTCGATGTACTGTAATATTAAGCATAATGCGAACAATTTTAGCAATTTTACAATAATTTCACCACTGACAAATGATGTGACAGGATGTTTCCCAATTTCAGTTATCATCGCTAATCCGCCCATTCTCTACTTTGCGAGTATCATTGCGAATATAGATAGAGGACTGTGCAGTACGTATATTCGCTGTTAATTCTCGAACATATACATCGTCAAACTATACCAGACAGGACTTTACATACACTCCTGGAAATGGAAAAACGAACACATTGACACCGGTGTGTCAGACCCACCATACTTGCTCCGGACACTGCGAGAGGGCTGTACAAGCAATGACCACACGCACAGCCAGTTTGCCGTGGCATACGGAGCTCCATCGCAGTCTTTAACACTGGTAGCATGCCGCGACAGCGTGGACGTGAACCGTATGTGCAGTTGACGGACTTTAGGCGAGGGCGTATAGTGGGCATGCGGGAGGCCGGGTGGACGTACCGCCGAATTGCTCAACACGTGGGGCGTGAGGTCTCCACAGTACATCGATGTTGTCGCCAGTGGTCGGCGGAAGGTGCACGTGCCCGTCGACCTGGGACCGGACCGCAGCGACGCACGGATGCACGCCAAGACCGTAGGATCCTACGCAGTGCCGTAGGGGACCGCACCGCCACTTCCCAGCAAATTAGGGACACTGTTGCTCCTGGGGTATCGGCGAGGACCATTCGCAACCGTCTCCATGAAGCTGGGCTACGGTCCCGCACACCGTTAGGCCGTCTTCCGCTCACGCCCCAACATCGTGCAGCCCGCCTCCAGTGGTGTCGCGACAGGCGTGAATGGAGGGACGAATGGAGACGTGTCGTCTTCAGCGATGAGAGTCGCTTCTGCCTTGGTGCCAATGATGGTCGTATGCGTGTTTGGCGCCGTGCAGGTGAGCGCCAAAATCAGGACTGCATACGACCGAGGCACACAGGGCCAACACCCGGCATCATGGTGTGGGGAGCGATCTCCTACACTGGCCGTACACCACTGGTGATCGTCGAGGGGACACTGAATAGTGCACGGTACATCCAAACCGTCATCGAACCCTTCGTCCTACCATTCCTATACCGGCAAGGGAACTTGCTCTTCCAACAGGACAATGCACGTCCTCGTGTATCCCGTGCCACCCAACGTGCTCTAGAAGGTGTAAGTCAACTACCTTGGCCAGCAAGATCTCCGGATCTGTCCCCCATTGAGCATGTTTGGGACTGGATGAAGCGTCGTCTCACGCGGTCTGCACGTCCAGCACGAACGCTGGTCCAACTGAGGCGCCAGGTGGAAATGGCATGGCAAGCCGTTCCACAGGACTACATCCAGCATCTCTACGATCGTCTCCATGGGAGAATAGCAGCCTGCATTGCTGCGAAAGGTGGATATACACTGTACTAGTGCCGACATTGTGCATGCTCTGTTGCCTGTGTCTATGTGCCTGTGGTTCTGTCAGTGTGATCATGTGATGTATCTGACCCCAGGAATGTGTCAATAAAGTTTCCCCTTCCTGGGACAATCAATTCACGGTGTTCTTATTTCAATTTCCAGGAGTGTATTTCTAGCACCTCAAGCATAATGCATAATTTACTATCTATCTCTATGCGGATGGGAGTCACAGAGCATTCTCGCACTCTTAGGATAAAATTAAAGACTGAAAGGCCCCCTCGCACTGTCTTTGACCAACCCACCCTGCAGTGCCATAACCGATTTAATCTGCAGCTGACCAGGACTAGACCGCTGAAGTCCGCATCTCGTGAATAAATGGACCTTGACGAGTCTTTGCCCATCCAAGTGCACAAGATTTCTCCAGATGAGCCCATGTGGAGGAAGTTAGCACCCCTTATCCGTGTGCAGTAACAGGTTTGAAAGTGTTGTAATAGCAGACGATTAAGAACAAGAAACGGGTGGTTTTTATGCATGATAGAGCTCCAGATGGATGGAGTTCGACGCATTTTACGTAAATCAGCTACGCTATCAATTTTAAAGTATTGGTCTAGTGTCTGGGATCAGTACCAGGAGGGTACTGGTAAGAGAGAACATAAACACACGCACTCCTACGGCTACACGGTTCTGCACTTAAAACGGGGTATAATGTTAGATCGCTTCAGTTTCCGTCCTGTTGTCAATTAGGACCTTAATGGAAGCTTATTATTCCCCACGGAAGAGAGACGATATTCTGTGATGGGCTGGCAAATGGATGCACCCGTTGAGCCCGTGCCTGTATCCTGCAAAATATCCAGGACGAAGGGGACGATCTGCATAGTTATTCAGCCGTCTACGGCACAACAATATTTCACAGACTTATCAGAACACAAACTGTTTCCATTAGAACTAATGTATGTGCTGCACTTATCCAGAACTGTGAATACCGTTTGCAGTTATAATACTAACAGATGTTCAGTGCGTACCGCATCCATGGAAAATAACTGAAGAATGCCGGCCGTGATGGCCGAGCGGTTCTAGGCGCTTCAGTTCGGAACCACGCGGCTGCTACGGTCGCAGGTTCGAATCCTGCCTCGTGCATGGATATGTGTGATGTTCTTAGGTTAGTTAGGTTTAAGTAATTCTAAGTCTAGGGGACTGATGGCCTCAGATGTTAAGTACCATAGTGCTTAGAGCCATTTGAACCATTTTTAACTGAAGAATGTTTCTACATTTGGTTACTGCATTCTGTAGGTCGTTCATAATAGCAAAGAGCTTGCAGTAGGAGAGATGCGTTTCGTAGTAGCGAAGATGTAGAAATGCTCATAACGCTTGAGCTATGCATTTTAGAACCAGTGTTTACTAGTTTTTTTTCCCTTGGTTTAATTCATATTACCATTTGTTAAAATATGAAATACTTCTTATAACACCCTTCATGTACAGCTAGCCACGTCCCTAGTTCGATATTTGTGAGGTCCCCGTGACGCCGTTAGCGCCTGTTTGAGATGAACGAAGTCCTCTCTGCCATCATTTGTGCAGGACGATTAAAGCATGTGGTTTCAGGAAGAACATTGCCTCTTGACGTCCCTTGTGACCTGTAAAATGGAATTATTTGTCACGTTTCTACCACGCCACTCCCCCCACTGCGACGTCAGTTCCATCATTTACAGCTTCCGGCTGCTGTACTATGTGATCTTGATTAGTTGGTTCAACATGGATCCTTGCAGACTTGCATTTTCTGTGCCTACCAGTGTAGTTGTCGAATTCTGTAGTTGATGTACATGCTATTATCTTGACAGTCATAAAAGAATAATTTTTGATAACACGAACACGGCGGAGCCCGGGATTTTCTCTGCCTCGTGATGACTGGGTGTTATGTGATGTCCTTAGGTTAGTTAGGTTTAAGTAGTTCTAAGTTCTAGGGGACTGATGACCACAGATGTTTAGTCCCATAGTGCTCAGAGCCATTTCAACCATTTGAACACGAACACGTAACTAACTACGAAATTTGAGAGGACTGCTCAAATCCAGGTCCAGTCATTCAGATTTAGGTTTTACTTTATTTGTCAAAATCGTCGAAGACAAAGGCTACAATGGTTCCTTTAAAAGGATACGACCGAATTTTTCCCATTCCTACCTCAATCAGAGCTTCTTCTCCATCTGTGGTTCAAATGGCTCTGAGCACTATGGGACTTAACATCTGTGGTCATCAGTCCCCTAGAACTTAGAACTACTTAAACCTAACTAACCTAAGGACATCACACACATCCATGCCCGAGGCAGGATTCGAACCTGCAACCGTAGCGGTCGCGCGGTTCCGGACTGAGCGCCTAGAACCGCTTCTCCAACTGTGACAGCTTCGTCGTCTACTAGTTATTAATGCCTGGCTTCCTTTTTAGGGCCCCGTACCTCAATCGGTAGAACCGGAACCCTTGTAAGATCACTTTGTTGTCCGTCTGCTGAGACCCCTTTTTTATCCGGAACGGGTAGATGTGTTCAGTTGAAATTTATGCCAACTACTTAAGACTACAGGCACCTGGCGGCGTAAAAAGTTTAAGTTTTTAAGTCAATGCAATCAAAAGATACGGCCAATTTGTCATATATTTTAATACTCGCAAATTCACTCATCAAAAACTATAGATGAACAATTTATATACATAATTAAGTTTGTACGGGAGCCTAAGAGCGCGAGTACTACTCGCACTTCTCCGTTTTTTTGTTTTTTTTTTCTTTTCTATTGTGTGATTGCTCTCTTACATCATTGTGTTAGAGAATGTAAGAGGTATCCCTCTAGTAGCGTCTCCGTTGTCTATTCATATTACTTCTCTCATTGTCCCGCACTCTTCCCTCTGAAATTCGCCGTCTCTGCTTTGTCCTTCATTAATTTTGTGAAAAGCTGTAAGCATCCGTTAAGTTTCCAAGTAAGGATGAAATTATGTTTTTGAACGAGCGCTGTCGTCTGACGTATATCACGAAAAAAATATCTTAACATAATTTTCTCCTAGCCGGTCGAAATTAGTTCGTTCTTCACATACCAAATGACAGTTTATTATTGACTCAGTTAGGTACATGCTCCTGGGTTGGAATTAGTAGCATGAGTGCTAGAAGGCTGCAACTGCCAGTTGATAGTAAAACAGTAGCAATGTGTCTTATGCTAATGAAATAAAGGAATGAGAAAGAGAGAGAGGGTGGGAAACAGTGACTTCCAGCCGCACTAGGCCTTGTGGAAATGCAATGGTGAAAGATGAAAATTTGTGCCAATCCGGGACTCGAGCCTGTATTTACCGTTTCTCATGAGCGTTGTCTTACCCATTTCGGCCATCCGGACGTGGTTCCCGATCGACCCAAAGTTCCAACTAATCGCACGCTGCAATGCAGCGTCCCTCGTCCGTTAACCCCCAACTCGCTAATAATTGATACCCGTAAGATTTCGGACGATATTAGTGCATCCACACTGAAGCAAATATCATGGAGCCGTCACGCTATCACAGAAGTGCGACAGCATAGACACTACTCATATGTAAATATACATAAATGCATCTTTTGTTTCCCTCTGGCCTCTTTTCATGCGAATGTCTTATTTGTTAGCACTCTACGCAGTTACAAATGGGTGATCGGAGTATATTGGAACAGAAGAGACTGGCACGCCTGTACGATAGGAGTAAGCTAGTGTTGCAGGCAGAGAATTCAGAAGCCGCGGGTCCGGAGGCGACGTGTTGAATACAGAGAGTCGCTGCCGTGTTTATTAGCGGCTTGTCTTTGCGCACCACACATCAAAACATTTCGGACGCGCCCACCACAAACCGCAGTTCGGCGGATGCTACGTTCACGCACAAGTTAATTTCATCCGGCGTGTCAGTTCGGCAGTAGCGCAGTCGGAAAAATCTGAATTCTTTTATTACGTTTTTCACAAGGCACGTGTACACCGTTACAACGAAGCAGCAAAACAAAATAGAGATGTACCTTTTGTGGCCAGAATCTCCGGACACCCGTTGTGCCGTTTCAAAGACACCAATTATTTAGAATCATAATGAGTAAGACCTATGGAGTCTTGATACACTGAGGGCATAATTTTGTTTCCATCCCTTCTGAAGCGTGGTCAATAGTCGTTACCTGGGTTCTGAATGAATTTATCTAGCGTACAAGTAACGCACAACGTCATCCCAGAGACATTCAGTGCGCTAAGTCAGTGTAATGAGCAGGGATGTAGTTTTTTTCGAACCACGAAGCACTGGTCTTTGTAATTTGCAGGAGCATAATCATCTTGATTCAGAAATGGGTGCGATTCCCTTTCTTCAGGGCTCCAAAAGTATGAAAATGGCATGGTGAGAGACCAGGACTGTATGGGGAATGTTTAAGGGCTTTCCAGCAAAATTTCTGCAGTGTACTCGATATACGCTTGGTGACATGTGGATGGGCCCAATTAGGTTACCGGACTATGAGAGGAGCTGGAGACTAGGAAAGACAGATTCAATCTTTTCGGAACACTATTACCCCCCTATGCTAACGGTTTCACTGTTCACTAAATACTATAATTACTGATTCGAAGACGCGTACATTTCGTGTAGAGACCCAAAGAACTTGCGCAAACGTGGAGAATTTAATTTTAATAA
Organism: Schistocerca americana; assembly: GCF_021461395.2. Taxonomy (NCBI): domain Eukaryota; kingdom Metazoa; phylum Arthropoda; class Insecta; order Orthoptera; family Acrididae; genus Schistocerca; species Schistocerca americana. The sequence continues at coordinate 539,525,131 of NC_060130.1, forward strand.
CGCCGCATAAAGTGAATCTTGTGAAAATTATCAAAATGAGTAGTTTCACTCTCTTAAGGAATTTACCGTATGGAAGAAAAATGCCGTTCTATTTACCATGATTAAAAATTATAAAATTATGTACTATTTACCAAATGCATCATACTTTTGGTTACATTTGTTCTGAGAAACAACACAGAAATCATACTATAACTCAAATTCAACGATATTCTGAACTGTCTTTTTGTGAACGTTTGAAAATCAAAGTATAAAGCAACTCTCAGCTCAATTGCTCTCATAGAAATTACACTCCTCCATTAGGAAACGTAACGAATGAAAGCCAATGATATTGTGCTAGCGCATAAGATAAATCGTAACTCTCAAACATCCTGTGTTGACATGGTTACAAAATGCCGTATCTTATGTTTAGACGCATACCATCTTCCTACTCTGCTGTCCATTGTGAACGTAGAAACTTGTAACGCCACGCACCCGATGGTACGAATAATACTCGCTGAGCGTTCGGTTCGTTCTGGAGAGTAAAGGACTTCACTTTTCGTCCAGACAACCTAATTTGGACTGTTGTACCTCTTCTAATCTACGTCAGGTTAGTACTTTCACAAGGCTGAAACAGCTTCTCTTTGTGAAAATGAATAAGCAAATCATAGTGAGCAACACATGTTCATTGTGACACGGCAGAAACGTGTAAGGCACCAAATATTCGCTTTGATGAGTTAATCATTTTTAATGAAAGTTTTGCAAGAAAGCAGCACCTTAGTCCGAGTTTTCTGGCAGTGGCGGCACAAATACTGTTAAATATTCAAAAAGAAGTGGCACCCTGAAAGATGCCACCTAATGGAGTGAAATTTGAGATTAAAAAATATCTATCGGTAACGCGAACTGACTACAGTTTCAGTTAGCAGTCCGCCACAGTTATTACGAAATCAATACCAAAATGTTGTTAACAGTACCGGCCGGGGTGTCCGAGCGGTTCAGGCGCTTCAGTCTGGAACCGCGCGACCGCTACAGTCGCAGGTTCGAATCCTGCCTCGGGCATAGATGTTTGTGATGTCCTTAGGTTAGTTAGGTTTAAGAAGTTCTCGGGGACTGATGACCTCAGATGTTAAGTCCCATAGTGCTCAGAGCCATTTGAGCCAGTACACAGTATTAAATTCCCTCGTTTCGAGAACAGCCGGTAGGCATCGCAGTATGCCTGATGACACACTGTAATAAATCGTTCCAGATAGCGTGAATCTCTACTCCGAATATTGTGCTGTGAATACGCATTCTGTGGAACATGTTCCATTTCGTTACACACGTTCCTTTCCAGGAGTAAAGCATTGCTGCGAGTAATGATACGATGTTCTGGTCAAAAACCTGGCGAGTGCGCCATGGCACCACACGTGTCAGAAGAGGCCGTACTCAGCCACGTTGTTTTGCACTTTTCATATTACCCGTATTGCTGATTTTCTTATCGATCAGAAAGTGAGCAGTGGCTGGTGATTCACAAAAGAATGTGTGGACCGCCTCTTAAATTCGTTATTTAATGTAGTGATAACTGTGCTCGCCACATGTCGCCACATGATAACTATCAGTCGAAGTGGTGTTGTAAGTTTCCACAGGAAAGTGTTTACAACAGCGCACCGATGACAATATTTTCACCGTGTCTCATCCCTACTACTCCTGTACCACCTCACCGCACGAAAAATATTAGCCTACGCTTACATAAAATTATGTTACCTTTGTTCCCTACGCGATAGCGATTAAGCAATTAATGGTTTCACAATTTATTTTGTGAAGACTGCTGCCATGTAAGCACCGAAGTCAAATAACGTGCGGTTTACTGTCAGACAGCTATTCGAGCACTAGATCGGGAATGCGCACTTATATTTCGGAGGTAGTATCAGGAAAAACAAAAAAGAGTCTCCTGTGGGCTACAATTCTCACACTGGACAGTGTACTTTGCTTGAAGATAGTCCCTCGTAATGGTAGGCCGGCAACAGGTGATATCGCCGGCCGCGGTGTCTCGTGCGGTTCTAGGCGCTGCAGTCCGGAACCGCGGGACTGCTACGGTCGCAGGTTCGAATCCTGCCTCGAGCATGGATGTGTGTGATGTCCTTAGATTAGTTAGGTTTAAGTAGTTCTAAGTTCTAGGGAACTGATGACCTAAGATGTTAAGTCCCATAAGTGCTCAGAGCCATTTGAACAATTGATATCCTGCTACAACATTATACCAGCAAAAGGGGCTAACAATTGTAGGGCAACTTTCTGCATACTCTCCTTAATTTAACGGCGTGCTATTTAGGTGTGTGAAATGAATATAACGGGAGACTCATTATTGTTGGCACTCTACAACGTAACAGGAGTCCATTAAACTCTGTGACGTTCGAGATTAAGCTGTTAGTTGTACTTTGTGGATTCGCTGCTCATGCCCACCAAGACAGAAGCGGAATTTGTACAATAAGGGTCAAAGGAAATAAAAGCTGCGGTTTAGAATAGTTCTAACAGTTCTTTCGTTAAAAGAACTAAATAAGAATATTCGAAAGTATATTTGAGCAATTGACAACTGCTCATATTGATCCTGTGAACACATTTTCAATAGTTCGACGTAAATAGTGAAAACCTAAATATGTTATTCGTTTTCAGTAATATAACAGTAGCTCTTAAATCTGAATTTTTAAACAGTAAAGTAATGTTCCCTTCCAAAAGAATTACACATCACATTCTCTCCTAAAAGACTTCGAGTCTTAACTCAAAACGTATACAACTACGTAACTCATTTACACAGTGAGGACATTCTCTAAATGCACCTAATACCCAACCCGTACCCAGTCACAGTCATGTATCCTGTGATATCATGCCGATTTACCTCAAAAGATAAGACTGATGGATATGTAAAACGTACTCCTGTACCTTTAGCAATTGGCAGACATCTGCGACACAAATCTCTCTTTCCGAGAGAGATGGCGCAGCGGTTAAGCCATTAGAATCGGTTTCATGAGTAGCGTAATTCTAATCCTCGATCGGCCATCCAGATTTAGGTTTTCCATGGTCCACGTGCATCAGTTAAGGCGAATATCATAACGTTTCTTTTGAAAAGGACACCTTTGTTATTATTCCTTGAATTTTTAGCCGTATGTTTGTCATCCTAATGTATAGAGTCATCGCGAGTACCTTAAAGCAATACATATACAAATCCAGGCTTTGTTACGTCATGATACTGATAAAGGAAACGAACCATTTAGCAGGAGAATCGTCTCAGCAAGATAACTCAGTATGTTTTAGTTTCCCAAATTCCTTATCTCTCGTGAAAGTACCTCACTGGTAAGGAAAAGAACCAGTTCTAGGTTGTTACCACCATTTTGGGAGCATACTGTTGTCTGAGGAACGGCGTTTATTTTTCCATAAACATAAATACTAATGGTCGGACTTAAAACACAGAAAAAAGAGAAACAGCCGTAAGTCATAAAACCAGCAATATAGAATTTTGCTGTCGCCATAAAACACTCCGGTAAATACCATTCGCCAAACATTGGCCAAATCCACCTTCGTCCATATGACCTCTTCAAGTTGGTCGGCGGCCGCAGCCGGGAAGACATAGAACCGAAAATTGAGAGAGCCATAGAGAAACTCCAACAATGGTGCCACATGACTAAAATGACAATCTCACCCAGCAAATCCACTTATTTTTGCTTCCCTACTGATCAATGACAGTCTTGTCTACATCATTCTAAGTACGCTGGACATTCGTTCTGGGAATCAGTGTCTTCTGGATAGTACCATTACCATGAAAACGGCATCCTGTCGCCTTTCAGTAGACCATCCTCTCGCTAATTTTCTGTACCGATGATCCAGAAGAGTTATCTACAGTAGGTGACAAATATTTCTGATGATTCTGTAGTACGGTGCACTACATACACTGCTGGAAAAAATGCAATGGCGCCATGGTAGAATATGAGCTTACTGAGGGGCCGCAGGGTTAGTAATTCATTTGTCATGGTCATCGACAATCACACGGCGCTCTGTAGGCCTGCCTGTGCACCCTCTGCTTTGGCTCTGCAGGCAGTAACTGTGCAGACTACAGATGTGAACAGTGCGTGCAAAATTCACTCTAGGGTACACCCATGCCGCCCCGACGAGTGCTTAATCCTGTTGAACAACTTCAACCATTTGAAAAGGGTCACATTGTTGGTCTGCAGGGAGCTGGAGGGACGTAACGGCGGATTGCTGCATATATTGGGCACAATGTATCGGTGGCGTGTCGCTGCTTTCACCAGTGGTCTATGGACCAATCCACACCCGTAGACCAGATCCTGGAGGTCCACGCAGTACAGACGCATGTCAAGATCGACACGTTGGCCGACCGAACGACATCCAGGATAGAAATCTGGATTCATGCTACACACGATGTGCCACAAGGACCATTGGGAACCGTCTGCTTGCAGTACGATTAAGACCACGTGTGGCTCTGGCCAGGCTACCACACAACAAGACGCCGCCATGCATGGCTAATCTGGTGGCGTGAAAGAGTCGCCTGGAGAGCGGAATGACCGTGTTATCATCTGTGATAATAGTGGGTTCTGTCTGTATGCGAATGATGGGAGTACATGTGTCCGGCGTAGTCCACATGACTGCCTATGTCGCATTGCATTCGCCCACGACACAGGTTTCACCCCTAGCTTCATCACGTGGGCGGTCATCAATTGCAACTCGTGGTTAGATTTGATGTTTCTGAAGGGAAAGTAACCAGTGCCCGCTACATTGCAGATTTTTTCGACAGGCAAGTTATGTGCTCTTTCAGCACGACAAACCACGCCCACATACCTTTGCTGAGACTCAGCGTGCTCTTGGTGGTGTACAACTGCCCCGGCCAACAAAGTCACAAGATCTCTCGCCAGTTGAACCCGGGATATAATGAAGCGGGAACTTCCTCGTTCTTCAGAGCCTAGAAGAACCACTGCCGAAATGCAAAAAAAGGCGCAATATGCTTGCCATTCGAACTTTTGTGATCATTTGCATGTGAAAATACACGCCTACGTTGCCGTCTTTTGCGACTGTTTCAGCATCTTTTTCCGTGATACGCGTTTTTCATTTGGTCTGAATTTGTTACCGTATATTCCTAAAATGATGAACTACCTGTCACATCACGTGTCAATAAAATGATCTTGCCGTGGAGGGCGTTGCATTCTTTTCCGGAAGAGTAGCTCAACTGGTCATATTCTTCGGTCTGCGAGAGTGGTGATAACATCTATTAATTTCCTGAGATCAACACCTCACAGTAACATCGCTAACAGTCTAGTAGCTCTGTGAAGTCTCTCTGTCAGTATGTCCGAACTTGCGAGAGCTAGAACCATGCTACGTTTGAGCTCACGCAGTTCCCACCATTAAGCAAGAGTGATAAAGAAAAACACGTGTACTATTTTCGCTCACTGCATATACCGTCGTATTTCCGTAGGAACATAATTTGATTACACACGCAGCTCGTTCTCTGAATTGGCAGGAGATTTTTCGAAAAAAATTTCTACGTGTAGATGTTCCGCGCAACACATTATCTGGCTCATCATATGTTGCGATTTTCGGTTTCTGTGGTGTTACGCTCCAGTTTAGGTTATATCTGTAGATAACGATGGGAGGCAGCAGAGGGGACACGGATGTATTGAGGCGAGATGCCGGCTGCCCCAGCTGACACATAACGGCGAGCGTGCGAGGCATATCCGTTATTAAAGCCACTAATTAATCGCGGGCTTTCTTTGTGCTCCTCAGTTCGTTTCTTTGTTCCACCAGCATCGCCCGATCACGTAATTAGTCGTGTGTGTGTGTGTGTGTGTGTGTGTGTGTGTGTGTGTGTGTGTGAGTGCGAGAGCGAGAGAGAGGGAGTGAGAGAGAGAAAGGAGAGAAAGGGAGGGAGGGAGGAAGAGGGAAAGGCAGGCAGGGGGAGAGAGAGAGAGAGAGAGAGAGAGAGAGAGAGAGAGAGAGAGAGAGAAAGCAAGCCAGAGAGCAGGTCTCATCTCACTTCCTGAAAATACATTAGCGGCAATGTATTCAAGTCTTCGTGATGGGCGTCCAGAACAACGTAATATGCAAGCAGGTCTCTAGCGAAAAAGGGCCATGAAGCTTAAAACACTGAAAGTTGACAGGTAACCTTGTTTAAGTCTCCATACTGCATTTTAATAGGCAGCTTTTTGTGCCTGGCAAATACTTTCCGGGTGAAAATAATTGCATTGTAATAATGTACTTCACTGACGACGTTGTAAGTGAAATCAGCTAGTGCTGTGCCAGCCCAGTCTCTTCCAGGGTCGGGGCACAGTCGCCATTGCTTTGTATTGCTGTCTGTATTTTTCAAATTAGTTCCGTTACTCGGTTTGTTGACTAAAAGTAACTACGTCGACTGACTTTTTATGATTCGTCAACGTCCCGATCACAACGACGCGACTGCATTTCCTCTCCCGTGATAACGTTGTAAAAATGCAAAGTTGGAATGCAATGTGTTTTTATTTTTGCCCATTCCCTTAACCCAGCTCGAAAAAATTTGACACGTTGCTCAAACTTGTGTATGAGAATTCTCCCACTTTCGCAGAGTCTGAATTAAGTTAGTAAAGAGATTGTAGTCCGCAGCTCGTGGTCGTGCGGTAGCGTTCTCGCTTCCCGCGCCCGGGTTCCCGGGTTCGATTCCCGGCGGGGTCAGGGATTTTCTCTGCCTCGTGATGACTGGGTGTTGTGTGCTGTCCTTAGGTTAGTTAGGTTTAAGTAGTTCTAAGTTCTAGGGGACTGATGACCATAGATGTTAAGTCCCATAGTGCTCAGAGCCATTTGAACCAAAGAGATTGTAGTCAGGGCAGTCCCAACTGACCTGTGTTTCCGAAAGGTGTTGTTTACAATGCTGCGAATTTTATTTTTACAAGTTCCCTGAAAACTTCATTAAATAGGTTTACAACCATTTGGGTAATGCAATTCCGTTGTTACTACAATAATGTTTGGCTTTTTAGACAACGATATAATATCCTACTTTTAACCCTTACTAGGCACTTTCGTGCTACTGTGTGTCATCTATAAACCAATACCACACAACAGAGCCGAAGAAAATAAATTATCCGTACTCTTATTTACATAAAAAACAATCACCTGCTATTTATACGATTTGTTGACACTGAACTGACAAAGGTCATGGGATAGCGATATGCACATATATAACAGGCGGTGGTATCGTTTAGACAATGTATAAAAGGCCAGTACACTACCGGAGCTGTCATTTGTAGTCAGGTGATTCATGTGAAAAGGTTTTCGACGTGATTATGGCCGCACGACGGGAATTAACAAACGTTGAACGTGGAATAGTATTTGGAGCTAGACGCATGGGACATTCTATTTCGGAAATCGTTAGGGATTCAATATTCCGATATCCACAGTGTCAAGAGTGTGCTGATAATACCAACTTTCAGGCATTACCTCGCACCACGGACAACGCACCGACCGGCGGCCTTCACTTAATGACCGAGAGCAACGGCGTTTGCGTATGGTTGTCTCTGCCAATAGACAAGCAACACTGCGTGGAATAACTACAGAAATCAATGTGGGAAGTACGACGAACGTATCCGTTAGGAAAGTGCGACGAAGTTCGGCGGGGCTATGGCAGCAGACGACCGGTCCGAGTGCCTTTGTGCCAATAGAACTTCGCCAGCGGCCCCATGTCCCGGTCAGATGAGCCTCGATTTCAGATGGTAAAGCCGTCAGCACGCGGACCGTGTTGTCGAACGTTACGTTGAGCGTGCCAAGTTCAACGTGCTGCTGAACGCTCAGGAACGATGCGACTTGTGCATACGGTACGTGGGCCCCAACGTGATATACACGATGGCAACGCGCTCCAGTGGCGGTTGAGGGATGTTTCTAGTTCGTAAATCACACTGTTTACTCAACGGGCTCACGTAAAATACCCACGTTAGCTCCATTAAAACGCACATTTCCTTCATCGTCCAGGAAAAGGAAAGTACGATGTCCAATCAATAAGGACACAGGCTTAGAAAAGTTCCATTACAAACAGTGCGGTACAAATTTGGAATACTTCTCCGCATAAGATAAACATTATTTCATCATTCCCACATTTTAGTAAAACCCCAAGATCAGTCTTACTTGATCACTGTTCCTACCCAGTAGCAGAATCTTTGCAACATGTGAATTACGAAGCGTAAAAGGAAAAGGAGCAAAATATCTTTATACAAGTAGCGCAAGCTGTCCTGTAGAGTAAGCCAATGGAATAAAGTCACCCCTAAAAAAAAGTGAACTTATATTTACATAACATCAAATAATATAGTATATACTTATATTAAACTAATAATATAGTATCAGAACCTAATAAAAAACGTGAATGTTAGGAAAAAAATATTTGGTAGTGTCAATCTGCGAACCACCGCCCCAACAAGCAACTGAGTACATGGACAGTCACACTACTCCTTACGCTAAACCAACAACACACCTATCGCATCTTATCATAGTGTGTTACCCCTTGCTGAAAACCTTAATCGTAGATATGTTACTAATTGAAATTTAATTATGACAAATTGTACCAAGAACAATGCGTTTTGGGTGGATCTTCAGTGTGTTACTGCCTTCAAATAGCCTACTCTCATAATACGCAAGTTACAATAATTCTTTTGCCACGTTATGATGTTTCTCATTATTTTATTGGAACGTATCACACAGTTAACAACGAGTTTTCCTGTGATTCTCAATTTGCTGGTGCTCAGAAACGGCATATATACATATAGGCTTGAAATGAATGCCAATATAGCGCCTCACAACTCTGTACTGAAGGGAGACGGCGTGCGTGTGACGTAGGGGCGTTGTGCCATCTTATTGGTCAACGCTCAGACGCACGCTCAGAATATCTGACACGCCAGATATTGCTCTGCACGGTCGGAAAGACTCCAGAACGTGCTATTCACGCTGTGACGTCAGAAACTCGGCACGCTCAACGTTCTGATGCACGGTCCGTGTGCCGACGGCTGAAGAGCTGATGGTACGGTTCGAGTGTGGCACAGACACCACAAAGCCATGAACCCAAGATGTCAAGAAGGCACCGTACATGCTGGCGGTGGCTCCATAATGGTGTGGATTGTTTTTACATGGAATGAACTGGTTCCTCTGTTCCAACTGAACCGGTCATTGACTGGAGCTAGTTATGTTCGGCTACCTGGAGACCATTTGCAGCCCTTCGTGGACTTCATGTTCCCAAACAACGATGGAATTTTTATGGATGACAATGCACCATGTCACCGGGCCACAATTAATCACTGTTGGTTTGAAGAACATTCTGAAGAATTCGAGCGAATGATTTGCCCACCCCGATTGCCTGACATGGGGACGTAACCGAGAGGTCAGTTCGTGCACAAAACCCTGCACCGGCAACTGTTTCGCAATTATGGACGGTTATAGAGGCAGCAGAGCTCAGTATTTCTACAGAGGCTTCCAAAGACTTATTGAGTCCATGACAAGTCGAGTTGCTCCATTACGACGGGGAAAAGGAGGTTCGACACAGTATTAGAAGTTATCCCATATCTTTTGTCAGTTCAGTGTAGTTTTCAATGGTTTTCTCCTGATATATTGAAAGAAATCGTTTTATTTTTTCTCTGTCCGACAGTGTTTTTTGCAAATCGATTTTAAGAGTATCTATAGGTGGTCAAGCAATCTTCAAAGATAAGTTTGCCAACGCCATTAGCACAATAAGGACGTTGCTGCTGGGAAACGTGATGTGGGAAGATGTTTTCATCTGCAGTATTGGAAAGTGGAGGAGAGGAGACAGTGTAAGCTCCTAAAGTAAAGAGGAAATAACATTCGTTCGTGATACCCCAAGTTAAACACCATATCCCACTGCAGGGTCTCGTGGTACAAGGACAAGTTATACTGTTGGTACTCAACTGTCCTTCGGCGATCCTCTTGGTGCTGTTTATGTATCTCAGCATTGAAGGAATACGAATAAGCTTTTTATATTTAGATATATAGACGCGGGACTAAAATACTAATCTTATGTTACTATCGACCACCCATCTCAAGTCTCAGCTTGGAACGGTACAGACAAAAATTCTATGAACGCTCCCTAGTAATATCAACCTGTCGTATTTAGCCTGGGAGATTGGCGAGTTTAGACCGCGAGACATCTTGCAACATTGTTTTAAATGTATTATCCAAAAATTACTAAGAGCTGCTGGTGACGCAACCTCCCGCCAGAGAATCGTATTGGGTCTAGCCTGAACATTTCTCGATTCAGCAAACGCAGAGACAGGAATCGACGACAAGGCTGTTAAAACATCACTGGTCGCTGGTGTCGAACATAAAGTTAAGAAAGGTAGAAATTTATTTCTGCTTGGCAAATGCAGAAGGATAATGATTAGAAAGTAACCGGGTAGGCAGCTGCAAACATTCATCTCTGGCGAAAAGAACGTAGAGGATACCAGGCAGACATTCAGACTACTGCAGACCATGTGATACATTACGACCACATAACTACTATCGATATAAACCCGGCAAGGCGAAAGCAGCGGCACCTGGTGAGGAATGACTGCTAGTCGACACACGCATGGCGCATGTAGTGTCAGTGAGCGTGTTGTCCGTTTGTAGAATGGGAAAGGCGCCCGTTCTATCTGAGTTTGACCGATGGTAGATTGTGATGGCCCAGAGGCTCGGACCGAGCATTTACGAAACTGTACGACTTGTCGGGTGTTCGAGGAGTGCTGTGGTGTCTTCAACACGTGGCGAAACCAAGGTGAAACCCCGTCCAGATGTCGTACGGATGGGCTGCCACCCCTTATTAGACATGTCGGATGTCGTAGGTTGGACAGACTTGTAAGACCAGGACAGGCGGCGAAATGTGGTGGTACTAACATCAGACTTTAATGCTGGGTGGAGTACAAGTGTGTCTGAACACACATTGCACCGAATATTGCTAACGATGGGCCTCGGCAGCCGACGACCCGTGTATGTGCCAGTGTTAACACCACGACATTGCAACTACGATTGAAATTATCACGTGACCACCAGCATTGGACGTTGACGCAATGGCGGAGCGTTCCATTGCATTATGAGTCCCGATACATTCTAAGTCATGCCGATGGGAGGGTGCGTATCTGTCGTCTTCCAGGGGAACAGTTCTTTGACACCTCTACGGCGGGATGGAGATAAGTTGGCGGCGGCTCCGTTATGCTGTGGGGAACATTCACGTGGGCATCCATGGATCCACTGGAACTCGTGCAAGGCACCATGATGCCTAAGGAGTGTCGTACACTGATTGCAGACCACGTACACCGCTTCATGACGATCATGCTTCCCGACAGCAGGGACATTTTTCAGCAAGATAATGCTCCGTGTCACAAGGTCAGGAATGTGATGGAGTGGTTCGAGGAAAACAGTGGCGAGCTCGAACTGACGCGCTGGACCCCCTACTCGCTGGATATGAACCCGATCCAACACATGTGGGATTTGATTGAACGTGGCTTCAGAGCTCATCGTCCTCTCCCTGGAATCTACGGGAATTAAGTGACTTCTGTGTGCAGATGTGGTGCTATATCTCTCCAGCAGCTACCAATGCCTTGCCGCCCTTTGTGACCGAGCGGTTCTAAGTGCTTCAGTCTGGAACCGTGCTACCTCTACGGTCGCAGGTTCGAATCCTGCCTCGGGCATGGATGTGTATGATGTCCTTAGTTTAGTTAGGTTTAAGTAGTTCTAAGTTCTAGGGGACTGATGACCTCAGATGTTATGCTACGGCGCGCCGCCGCTGTTATCGTCACCAAATGTGTACAAACCGGCTATTAGGTAGATAGTCATAACGTTCTGCCTGATCGATGAAAGTTGGTGCTTTGCGAGATTCAGGGCGTTAGCAAGGACGCATTGTGGTTCAATAATAATAATAATAATAATAATAATAATAATAATAATAGAGTATTAGAAAACTACCTACTACGACAGCTATGTAGCATATTAAAACGAGGCCGATCACTTGCTGGCAAATAAATGCTGAACGAAGTGAAAACAAGCATAAAGACTACAATGCGTAAAGCATTCCATGAATTTGAAAGTAAGATCATACATACTTAATTGTCATGAAAACACTAACAATGTTTTTGCACTGCATAAAAATAGTCAGTGAAACAAAGTAATCTGTCCGAATGCTCGCTGATAGTGATTATACTGAAACGGACATTCATAAAAATGAAGGCTGAAATATTACATTCTATTTCCGAAACGGCTTCATCGTGTAAGATCACAGCTCATATCCTACGATCGAGCGTCGCAGAGATCCTAAAATGACATGTACAGGTCGTGGCAGCTAAGATAAACCACAGAAAATACACAAACACAGTATCTACTCGAAAGTATCTGGATATTCTTATGTAGTGCGGAAATGGGCACTAGATATCAAGAGGTGTGGGGCCGCCAGAGGGGGGGAGTATTGTATCGTCAGTAGAGAAGCAGTAACAGCAGAATCTGTCGGTCAGGAGAGCTCAGCTACTTCGAACGTGTCCTAATCACTGGATACCTCGTCAGTAACAAATACCTCAAGGACATTACAAGGCTTCTAAAGCTGCCCAAATCGACTTTAGGTATGTAATTGCGAAGTGGAAACGCGAAGTGACAACCATAGATAAACCAAGACCAAGCAGGCCGCATGTACCCCGTCATAAACCAACATCTGTGAGACCGGTTTGTGGACAGTAACATTCCTGAAATGGACTGGCCTGTCCAGATCCCCGACCTGTAACCAATGGAACGCGTTGGGGATGAATTAGAATGTCGGCTTCACTAGACACCCCAGCGTCCAACGTCACTACTTCTCTGGTTTCGGATCTTTAAGAAGAATGGCATGTTATTCCTCCACTGACATTCAGACACCTCACTCCAAGTATCCCCAGCAGAGTTCAAGTCGTCATAAAGGCGAAGGATGGATAAACCTCATATTAATGTCCACTAATAGGTGTCCGAATCCTTTTGATCACTTGTTGTATACCTTGGTGCGATTTTCGCTAAGCTATTGTGCACAGTGTGGAGTATTTTCTGACATACGCAAGTAATTTTTAACGTTTGTAGCTAATGAATTGTGACATCGACTTTTTTTTCACTGAAACTGTGTAATTTTTCCTTTAGATTTGAAGGATCCTTGAAAGACCCGCCAGGTTATCCGAGAGCGCTAATGCGCTGCTTCCTGGACTCGGGTAGGCGCGCCGGCCCCGGATCGAATCTGCCCGCCGGATTAACGACGAGGGCCGGTGTGCCGACCAGCCTGGATGTGGTTTTTAGGCGGTTTTCCACATCCCTCTAAGTGAATACCGAGCTGGTCCCCACGTCCCGCCTCAGTTACACGACTCACAGACATTTGAAACACATCCACACTTTTCCATGATTTACACTAGACGCAGACAGATGGGGTACTCTGATTCCGTCCCGGGGGGGTATGGGGTGGCGGCAGGAAGGGCATCCGGCCACCCCTTCACATTAACATGCCAAATCCAATTTAACCACGCCATCCCCGCGCAAAATGCGGGACAAAGGCGCAAGTGATAGATATAATTTGAAGGATCCTTTGAAGAGGACTTCAGCAACGCAGCCTCTGTAAAACTTGATCAAATTATTAGAAGATAAAAGCGTCGTAGACAATCGTTCAGTCTTCAGGAGATAGTACTATAGTACACGTAACGCAGGTACAGCTCATGCAAACAGGACAACACTCGTTCACGCAGGAGGCTAGCTGCAAGGGAGGGGAAGAGCATTTCAGGGTAGCAAAGGTGTTAGAGGCGATACGAACATACATACGAAAATCTAAGCGGTTTTATTTTACAGGCATAGGCATGTGAAACATACAGTTTTGATGTAAACAGTATCTTCACTCCTAAGATGTTCACAGACCTTTCGCGTAGTTACCGAGGCAATTGCACACTGGAAATCTCAGTTCCTCGTTCGACGTAATAGTATGACCCGTTCACTGCCACTGTTTCCACACGTAAGAACATATTTAGAAAATGCGCCGCACTACGTTTCTTTATCTTCTGTAGCCCTTTTTGCTTCGCTTCCACTGCCAGTGTTGGCTGATTTACATTTTTTGCGATTTCAGTATTTTTTCCGTTACCATGAGTATGTTACTCGTGTCTGTTCCATTTCTCCCATTCATCATCACCTCCAGTGCTTGGTCCAGTAAATCTTCACTTAAAAATGTTCTGGTCTTCAATTTTCTTAACGTGCTAAAGTTTTTTCCAGTCTTCTTTTGTTATGGAAGCAATTTGTTCATATATAAGTTTTAATAACGTGTCCAATCTAAATGTCACATTACGTTCAGATGAGCCGTCCCTGGCACTTGCAAATGTCAGCGTTATAGGATTCGATGTTAGGTGCTATGGAGGAAGTCGTTATACGCTGTGATCATGTTAGGTTAAAATAATGTCTGTTTTATAAATTCCCTTGCTTGGTGTGTTCATGTTAGTCAATGAATGTAACTGGGGTCTCAGCCTACCCGTATGGTAAAGAAATCCCTTTCCTGTTAACGAGGATATCATTTTCCTCCTCGTGGTGTTTGATGTTGGAAGACGAATCATCTGTATGATAAGCTCCCGTTTTCAGCGTGGATGATGATAATTCTGGTTCCTGAAGTTTTTTCGGTAAAAATGGAAATGTCGTGTGGCTAGGGCCTCCCGTCCGGTAGACCGTTCGCCTGGTGCAGGTCTTTCGATTTGACGCCACTTCGGCGACCTGCGCGTCGATGGGGATGAAATGATGATGATTAGGACAACACAACACCCAGTCCCTGAGCGGAGAAAATTTCCGACCCAGCCGGGAATCAAACCCGGGCCCTTAGGATTGACAGTCTGTCACGCTGACCACTTTTTTTTTTCCAGCCGGGAATTGAACCCGGGCCCGTGGGACGGCAATCCGTCGCGCTGACCACTTTTTTTTTACGCTACACTTTTTTTTTTTTGCAGCCCAACACCTTAACCGTTTTTTTTCAGTGCTCTACCAACTTTTTTTTACTTTTTTATATTTTTGTTATATTTTTTAATTTTTTTTGTTTTATTTTTTTTTTATTTTTTTTTTCCTCTGCCAACCTTTTTTTTAATATAGATGGAAAAAGGCGTCTTTCAGTTACGACAAACAAAATTAGAATGTACATCCGTAGCAACAACAGAACAAGAGTTTCTTCTAAACTATGAAAGAGAATTTGAAACCAGTATGGCTCTGAGCACTATGGGACTCAACTGCTGTGGTCATAAGTCCCCTAGAACTTAGAACTACTTAAACCTAACTAACCTAAGGACAGCACACAACACCCAGCCATCACGAAGCAGAGAAAATCCCTGACCCCGCCGGGAATCGAACCCGGGAACCCGGGCGTGGGAAGCGAGAACGCTACCGCACGACCACGAGATGCGGGCTGAAACCAGTAGTGTGGTGATAGATAATAAAGAAAGAAAAACGTAACCAAATCCCGCACGCCATTCCATGTGCATGGCCCATCTGCGTACAGATTCTATGTTCCAAATTGGTACAACATTTCGCAGCGTTTGGAGCTCCATGACGGCAGTCATCCTCTGCCCGGTACTCCCCAACTGTGAGGGGGGTTATCGAAGACACTGCGTAAATAGTTGGCAAATAGTTCTCGGTATCGGGGTGTACACTCAAGTGTGCTATGACTGTCCTGGAGAAATTGCCAGTAATCAAGCACCATCTTCTCATCATCTCGAAAGAGGTAGTATATGGACATGCCTTTAAACCATGTGAGAGCATGAGTCTTCGCAGGTGGGAAATAAGTATCCTCTGGACAAAGGAGGAGTCGTGGCTCAATTGTGCGAGGCGCGATACGTAGGTAGCAGGCGAGGATCTTCTGCACTAGCAGCCATACCTCTAACGCCGATCCACATGTTAAACGGTGGTCGTCAGTATCCACGAGGTGGCAATGTGGACAAAGGGGGGAATCCGCCATCCCAATAGCGTGCAGCCTTTGTCGTGTTACAACCTTCCCGTTCACCACCTGGTACCACGCGGCTCGTACCCGCGTGGGGAGGAACGACTTCTGGACCGCTCTCCACACTGCAGGCCATAGGGTCGTAGGGCTCTTCCTCTCAATCACATTGCGAGGGATGGACCTTAGCAGCAGTCTGTAAAAGTCTCTCGCCTTGGGAGGGCGAGTGTTGGGAAGGTCTGGGTGCATGTAACTATACTCAAGAATAAATGCCGAGAGGTGCGAGAATGAGGGTGTAATGTGCGCAACCGTGACAGGTGGCAGGAGAGACGCCGGCAGCAATTCCTCTAACAGACGACCCGTAAGGGAAGCATCTTTGTGGATCCACAATTTCATCATTGTGCACAAGTATAATGCTGTAGCCCTCGCTCGTACATTTATAAGTCCCAGTCCGCCATCAAGCGGAGGGAGGGTGAGTGTTTCGTAGCGGACTTTGAATAGGTGTCCGGCGGCAAGGTAATATCCAAACGCTGCTTGCAGTCTGTGTGCCATCGCCGTCGGTATCGGTAGGACCTGGGCCATGTGGTTCATCTTAGTTGCCACGTGAACGTTGAGGTATTCCACACGCTGTAGGAGGTCCATCCGTCGAAGTAAGTTCCGGCGAACTTCTGTGCGTATTGCCTGTAGTAATCGTGCATAGTTCATGGCAGCCGTGCGGCGCACATCCTGTGTAAATGTTATGCCCAAGAACCGGATCTTGTTAACTAGTGGGAGTGGGGCTAAAGCGTCCTCCTGTAGACCTCTCCCAATGGGCATCGCTGCCGACTTGGCCACATTCATGAGGCTGCCCGCTGCCAAACCATAGCGATTGATCCATTGTATCACCGAGCGTACCTCGTCACCAGATCGGACAAGTAATAGAAGGTCATCAGCATATATCCTGCAGTGAAAGGTGTGATCCCTCAATGACATGCCCGAGAGCCTGTTTTTCAACCCTCCGACAAGTGGTTCGAGTGCGATCGCGTAAAGGATCATGGAGAGAGGGCATCCTTGGCGAACTGACCGTCGGATCGGAAAGGGACCCGCAATCCGTCCATTTACCAATACACGGGATGCAGCTCCACGGAAAAGGCGCTGAAAGATGTCGAGAAAGTCAGGCGGGAAGCCCATGCGGGCCATAACGGACAGAAGGAACTTGTGGTGAACTCTATCGAAGGCGTGGTCGAAATCAATGGAGATCAGAGCAGCTCGAAGGCGACAGGATGTGGCGATGGCTATTAAATCTCTGCATTCACTGGTTGCCGTTTGCATGTTGGTCACTCCGCCCTGTGTCGTTTGCTCCATTGAGAGGAGTAGGGGCAGAACCGTCTTCATGCGGCTGGCGAGTAGTCGGGCGAAGATTTTATAGTCCGAGTTGAGCATTGTAATGGGCCTGTAGTCCTCGACCGTCCGACCTCTGGAAGGCTTGTGTATCGGTATTAGGAGACCTTCCACGAATGCAGGTGGCACGTGAGAACCGGGGGTCATCAGTTCTTGGTACATGATGATCCATCGGGGCATCATGAGATCGCGGAAAGTACGATAAAACTCGAGCGGTAGTCCGTCTGGCCCGGGAGATTTGTTGAGTGCTCCCTTGTTAAGCGCGTCCTCGATGTCGTCTCGTGTAATCCCACCTAACAGCGTCGTCGCTGCTGCATTGTCGAGGGTGTGCGACACGTGCTGCAGTATGTCGTGATCGTCCGCTCCCTCGTCCTCTGTATTCACCTCGTCGTAAAACCTGCGATAGTTATCTGCGAAGGCTTCTGTAACTGCCGCCTGAGTCATTACGACCCTACCACCTGGCAATACGAGGTCCGTGATCAGCTGCTGTCGAGCACGATGTGATGCATAGACGGGTTTTCTCCTTCCACTCGGTCTTGACGTCGCGATCGCACTACGACCCCCTCCAAACATTTCCTCGTAAGAGACAATATTTTACCTTTAATTCGGCGGCTTTCCATTTGTCGGTTTGGAGATGGTGGTTGGCTGTCGAGTTCGCGGAGCATCGTGTAATAAAAGTCCAATGTGTGACGATGCCAAGCTGCGATATCTTTTCCGAATTGTGTTAGCACACGCCGAAAAGCTGGTTTTGCACAGTCCACCCACCATGCTAGAGTCGATGGGTATCGGGGAAGACGACGTTCGCAATCCAGCCATGTGTTGACGATAATCTGACGGCATTCCGGGGCTTGAAGATGTGCCACATTCAGCTTCCAGGGTCCTCGGCTGCGCCATATCCGCTGCTGTTGTAGAGTGAGTGTGCATATGAAAGCGCTATGATCGGAGAAGGCAAGCGGCCAACGTTCGGCGTCCAATACTCCCGGCGCTAGAGCTCGTGATACATAAATGCGGTCTAGGCGACTGGCGGAGTGACTAGTAAGGTATGCCGGCCCGGGACGTTCACCGTGCACTGTCTCCCACGTGTCGGTGAGAAGCAGATCTCGAACCAGGAGCCGAAGTTCTTAACAAGTCGAGAAATGTGGGACTTGGTCTTTGGGGTGGAGCACACAGTTAAAATCGCCCCCGAAGATATATTGCTCGAAGCGGCTGATAAAGAGGGGGGCGATATCCTCCGAGTAGAGCAGCGATCGTTCGCGGCGTTGGTCAGTTCCTGATGGAGCGTAAATGTTAATGATGCGCGTTCCCAGTGCTGTGATCGCCAGCCCCCTTCCTGACGGAAGGTAAGTCACTTCGTCGATGGCAATTCCGTCGCGCACTAATATTGCCGTACCGCTGCCATTCCGGTCCGCCGGTGACACATATGTCACATAACCGTAGAAAACGGGGACGGCCGCTATATATACTTCTTGCAACAGGGCAATGTCAACATCCGAAGAACGAAGCATCTCACGCAGCAACTGGATCTTCACTGCCGTTCGTATCGTGTTGAGGTTAAGCGTGGCGATACGATAAGCTTGTTGCCGAACCGCAGGTGTTAAGTTATCCATTAAGACTGGAATTACCTATGACGCTTCTGACTGTATTGACACCTCCGCATCCCCCCAAACCTCACCGGCAGTCCTTGCTAGAGAGCCGGCGCCAATGGCGTGGGCCCTGTTGGCGTAACTTGCATGGTTCCATTGTCGTCGTGGTCATCCGCCCACAACGGGGAACTGAAAGTAAGATCGGCCTCCCTAGCTTCCTCAGGACACGGCATGGGTGCTTGCATTCCAGATGGTGGTGGGCAGCATCTGTCCTGCAGCTCGGCATCCGATTTTGCCACTGTAGATACATGTGGTTTGTCCTCAGTTTCGTTCGATGGTGCCACACTGCAGCAAATGGCGGCTACCTCTGTGGTAGCGTCGTCATTGAAGGTGGAATCGTCATCCTCTGGAGGCTGTGTCGCATCCCGTTCGGAAGTTGCTCTACGCCTCCGCTTCCGTCGCTTCGGAGAGCGTTGCTTCCTGGTGTGTCCTTCTGTGTCAGACGATGGCAAAGATTCACGACGTTCCGGCACAAAGGCAGCCGTAGGCACAATAAGTGAGTCTACGGCCATGCTATCGTCATGTATGTTGTTATCAGTCAACGGGGGCGGCGGCATCGGAGTTGAATCCGTATCTTGTGGAACGGGTGTGTCATCATCGCCCTGTATTGGAGCATGGAGCCGCGACCCAACAGTGGATGTCGGCTGTTGTGGTGAAGTGGTAGCTGTCGTGAGGGCTGCTGCATAAGTCACAGGAAGCAGCGTCGGCTGCGATGGCGGGTCCGCTTCAGCCGGCGGCAGTTGAGTGATGCGACGTTGCATACATTCTGATCTGAGGTGTCCCTCCTTCCCACAACCAGAGCAGGTCTTCGGTTGCCCATCGTAGATGACGATGGCACGGCAGCCACCGATATTCAGATATGAAGGTACATGTCTTTTAAGTTCTATTCGAACCTGGCGGACGCCGTTCAGCACAGGATATGTCTGGAATTGCGTCCATTTTTCCGCAATATGATCATGGACCGTGCCGTAGGGGCGCAGCGCTGTCACGACGTCCTCCGCCGGTAGTTCGAAAGGAAGTTCGAAAATTCTGATCGTGCGAAGTCCCATGCCAGAATAATCGACGTGAACAGTCCCCACATTGCCATCAGCATGGCAGAAACGGAGGCCCTGTTTCGTGTCCCGAAGGATCCGTTCTCATGTTGCGTCGTTGATGATCTTGACATATACGATACTACTCACAATGGACAAGTGAATGCCGAGAATGTCGGTCGCCGGGATTTTAACTTATTCTCGTAGAAATCGTTCGACTTCGAGTGCTTTGGGCCGTGAAAATTTGTTGCGGAACGTAAATTTGAGCGTCGATTTTCTGTATTGGTGCGCCATAGTGATCTATATGCTGAGTACGGCACGCGCGAAACGGCCGAGTACTATGTAAACAACACGAGCGCTCGCTCCGCGGCAGGAACACAAACAGCGCGTCCTCACCGCAGCACAGCCAAAGGCCAACTCTACCACTCAGATACCAGGGCGGACAGGTTTTTCGGTGTAATGACTGTCTATGAGGTTTCGGGATTAGAGCCGGATGTCGTCGACATCTTGCCACGATATTTCGACTGAGAACCATTCGTCAGGTGAATGTCTTGTACGGAGTGCCCTGTTGGATAATAATTCTGCTTCCTTTCGAAACAGTTTCAAAAGACCCTGTAGTCATTTGCCACTCCATCCGTACGATATCAGGTGCTAACCTACGCCTCGTCCATATAGACAATCAGTGACACTCATATCTGCACTCTCGGATACTTTTTTAAGTAAGCAGCTTGATTTGTCCTGCTACTACTTTGTTCCCGGAATGCTTTTCGGTTATTCTCTGTTTTCTTCCTCTTGAAACCTAGAATCCCAAGAATTTTACGTATAATACCTTCAAAATATTCTTATGTCTGTAATTTAGTATGAATGTTCTTTAAAGTGAAACGTCTTTTATCTGTAATGTAGAAATTATTCACCACGCGGTGAACGACTTGCTCATCAAATTTGTCTAAACTGGCCTTCCAAGATCTTCTGGGACTTTTTGTATGTATTCCCGTGTAACTACAAGAGCCAGCACGAAGACGAACGCAAGCGCAGAGAAGGCTGTGAGAAAATGTCAGCCAATAGCTCGCTGACTAGAACCGCATCACGACAGGAGCGTCATCTAAAATAAGAGAATGTAAGCGCCGCTCCTGCCGGCATCGGCCGGACAGTGCTAGACCGGGACTAGCAGACCATCACAGTTAGTAGACCCGGTACTAGAAGACAGCACTACGGTAGCAGTTATTAGTGATCCATATCAATTGCGTACATGGACATTTGATGTAGCAAAGGACTTACTTACTTGCATATCGCCCATCGCTTGCGACACGTTCTTTTATTTATTTATTTATTTACACGTCAAGTTCCGTAGGACCAAACTGAGGAGCAAATCTCCAAGGTCATGGAACGTGTCAGTGCATGAAATTACAACGTAAATGTAATAGCAGCTAAAAATAAAAAGTTTATGAACCCAACGAAACACAAGTTTAAGTAAACGCAATCAACGGTACAACAAGAATCAGCTTAATTTTTCAATCCTCGATAGAAAAGGAGTGATCCTTGAGGAAACTCTTCAGTTTCGATTTGAAACCGTGTGAATTACTTCTAAGGTTTTGGAATTCTTGTGGTAGCTTACTGAAAATGGACGAAGCAGTATACTGTGCACCTTTCTGCACAAGAGGAGTTAAGGAAGTCCGATCTAAATGCAGGTTTAATTACTGCCGAGTTTTAACTGAGTGAAAGCTGCTTATTCTTGGGAATAAACTGATACCGTTAACAAGAAATTATATATATATATATATATATATTGAGAGGCTAATATCAAAATACCCAGACTAGTGAACAGCGTTCGAGAAGAGGTTCGCGAACTTACACCGCTTATTGCCCGGATCGCCCGTTTCTGAGCCAAAAATACCATTTTAGAATGGGAAGAGTTACCCCAAAATATAATGCCATGTGGCATAAGCGAATGAAAATAAGCAAATTAGATTAATTTTCGTGTCGAAAGATCACTTACTTCAGAAGAATGGGCCGTAAACAGATGATCGGGATATTGCACCACACACATTGACTTTGGGCGAATTTCGTACAAGTTCAGTGGCTGCATGTGGGTTCTGTAGGCCCCAAATTCAACCATTTTGTTTGTTTATCTGACCACTAACATGGAGAGTTTGGAAATTTGTGGTAAGGTCCCTAAGCTTACGCACTACTTAATCTAACCTAAATTAACTTGAAAAATGAGATTTTGAAAATGTAGAGGATTCACTTACCTGGACGCTTTTCATTTCTCTCTTGATTCGCCGAACGGAAGCAATCGATGCAACAGCTGCTTCGAACACTCGTTGCTAGATGGATTTTAGCTTCAATGGAGCACCTAGCACAGTTTCTTCATTAAATGGTAGACATTTGCAACCACTTCGCGTGTTTGAGTATGAAGAACTTCAGCGTCTAACTATCTTTGTACTGCTTGTATCCTCAACTTCGAATGTGCTCTCCCAGAGCATTTACTATCTGCGCACTCCGCTTGACACGATGCAACCCGTCTGACGCTGACGATCGACTGAGCGGAGCCTACTGCGTATATTGTTAACGGTGTTCAGGTCTGTTTGCATGAACTATATCGTTCAGGTGTGTAATATTATGACTGTCGTATCAAGTGTTCAAAATGTTGACTTTGATCATTGATACATACTGTATAACGCGACTTCGGAGAGACAATACTGCACGTTGAAAATTATGTAGATTTATAGCGGCGCAGACTCATGTTATATGGCATGACATATCTTCGGAACTTGTCGGTGGCTCGTTATAGATCTCTCTTGTTTCCCGAACGACCCATCAAACGATCTCCAAAATGTGCTGTTATACAGTACTGCAAAGATCATCATTCATGAGCATCGGAACTCCCAGGGCTGCCGTGCCAGGCAGCCATTGCTGTGGGGAGAGCCCCTGACTGGAGTGGGTGGTACCAGGGTGGATGCTTTGCGTAAGAAACATACCAAGCGCCAAAAAACTGGCCAATCTTCTGCGGTCATCTCTTTGGTTGGTAAAAAGACAAATGTCTTGGTTGGATTCCCCCAAACCCAAAAATCTATGAGAGGCTTGTTGGAGCTGGCTCCCCTCAGGGACTGGGTGTTGTGCTGTCCTCATCATCATTTCATCCCCATTGTCGACGCGCAAGTCGCCCAATGTGGCGTCGCACTCAATAAGACTTGCACTTGGCGGCCGAACTTCCCGCCTGGTAACTCCCGGCCACTGGCACCATACGATCATTTCCATTTTCCGTCCAGGACAGAGCTGCACTGATCGAGTCTTATCTTTAACAACATTTACTGATGCAGGATACCAAATGAAGCAGATAACATCAGTTGCTTTCGTCGATCTAAGTGCAGCATATGATACAGTTTGGGGGCATGGACTGCTGTATAAATTATTGCAACTTGTCCCATGCAAACGGACAACAAAACTAATTAACAACATGTTAACTGCAAGGATATTTACTGTAACTACAGAAAATGACACTAGCTGGCCAAAAGTATTGAATAATGGCTTTCCACAGGGATCCGTCCTTGCCCCCCTCTCTTGTTTACTCTATATATATCTGATATCCCTCCAACACAGTCCAGAAAGTTTGGCTATGCAGACGACTACGCAATAGCTACCCAACACAAAACTTTTGAAAGAACTGAAGAAATCCTAACTTCTGCTCTACATACCTTATGCCACTATTTCCGCAAATGGAGGTTACGACCAAGTTCAAATAAAACAGAAGTTTCAGGTTTTCATCTGTCCAATAGACTGGCCAACAGTGCCCTCGATGTCTCTTTTGAAGCAGACAAACTTCATCATAATATGCACCCAAAATACCTTGGGAACACGTCATATAGGACACTTTCTTTTAAGGACCACTTGACACGAACATCTGCTAAGCTCTAAACCAGAAACAACATTCTCCATAAACTGTGCAGCTCTCGTTGGGGATCGTCAGCAGACACTCTCCGTATATCAGCACTTGGTTTGGTATACTCAGCAGCAGAGTACTGTGCGCCTGTCTGGCTTAGTAGTCCACACGTAAAATCGAGGCCATGCACATTGCTATTGGGTCAATACTATCTACTTCCACATACTGGCTACTTATCTTGAGCCACATTACACCTCCTGATATCAGACGGCAGAGCGCGCTACTGCGTGAATACCAGAAGATTGCTAGTGACACCGACCTTCCAGTAGTGGACGACTTATTCCCTGTGGAGCGGAAAAGACTGAGGTCGAGACGTCCCACTCTCATCACAGCCAGGAGTCTCATGGAAACTGAATTGAATCCCATCAATAAATGGAAACACTGCTGGCAACAAAACCGTTCCCCAGATGCCTGAAGCTACCCCGTATCCAGAAGAAACCCCCTGGATTCGGCCAGCCTCGGGCAATTTTGACTATCTTGAACCACATCCAAATGGGCCGTGGACGATGTGCAGACACTCTCTACATGTGAAGCAAATCTTCATCACCATCCTGTGACTGTGGTGCGGAACGACATGTTGCATCGACATGTTCTGCATGTGCCTACAAGGGTCGTTTCGAAGATTTCCTGACAGCGGTGTTATAAAATACGTAAAAGACCTTGTTGTCCATCTAGGGCTGTTGTTATTTGTGTTCTTTTATGCTGGATAGTGTGACGTCCCTTCCCTCCTTCTTCACTCGCCGGGAAGAGACGCGACTCGTAGCGATGTTCATCCCCGTCGGCGTGACGTGGAACAGCGCCTGTAACTCTCGTAAGAACACAATTCCTCGTGTGGTTTGGAAATATTCTATTATCTGTCCGCAACAGTCTTCTCACTTTGCGCAAACTGGTAAACTGCAATCGTTTATTTTTATTTTTATGCCCGGTTAGTTCCGCGACGAAATAAAATCTTGATTCTTGATTTCATCATTACGGTCGTTTTTCACATCATACATAGCGAGGATGAAAATTTGCTGTCTACTATTCCGTTACTATGCCGTTGCTACGTCCAGTTATTAACAACGGTCCGACGTAACTCCGGAGATAACTTATGTTGGAGTATTTTTTTTTTTTAATACGCCGTAATACTGGTTTAAACTAATCGCTCTTCACTGTCCTTTATGCATGTACTCACTTAGTCACTTAAAATGTATAAAGAGTTAGGCGACACGTAAGATTTACCTTTTGACTCCGGTTTTATTGTTCTTTCTGTAATCAATTGTTTGTCCCTAAAACACACTCACACCGATATGTCATTCAAGATTAACTTCTGTTCAGTAATCGTGACGCTGACAACTTTTGACTAATCGGCGTACTTGTCTTTCTTCGTGTCTTCGTTTTATTGTGTTCTACTCAAGACTACGAATTGTTTTTCTGTCGTTGATGCATTGCTCTCAAGGTTTGTAACTGTTCATCAGTACGAAGGCTAAGTCCGATAAACCAATATCACTCAGTTGAAGTCTAACACTCGTCTTACTATACCGTCGCGTTGAGAACGGTAAAGATTAACTTTCATCAGTCGAATGACTGAGCAATACTTCAGTCTCTACCTCACGAATTAACAAACTTCCAAAACTGAAACAATCCAATAGCGTTTGCGTCCAGACAACTATCGCAAAAGTACTCTAGAGCGACTCAAGAGCAACTAACTAACTGAACATTTCTATATCCGAGTTGCATTGTAGTCGCATTGAATTTCCTTTTCGATGCGGCTACAACTATTTTCCATGGTAAATGTTATCTTTGACTGAATTACTTTCTTGGATTTAACCTTCGTTCATATGATTTTGAAATTATTCTATGGATGTTTGATAAAGAATCTATGTGATACTTTCCTGTTATCTCCCCTTTTTGTATGCTATTCTCAGTATTTGAATGATATAGGTATTAATCAAAATATTACCAGTGTAGAGTTTATCGCCAATAGTTGCCGTCACTGTCAAGATGACTCACTTCTCTGCTTTAAGTTTCTACAAAGTTTGTTAATTGGGGTTTTCTGTCCTTGGGGCTTTACAAGAGCTGTGCTTAAATGTTGAAGGACAGTAATTTGTAATTTTTACATATCATTGCCATACGATAAATAAATAAATAAATTTCGTTGGTAATGAGTCATTAAATGCTGCTGCTTATGACCCTGTGGCCTTCCCTTCCATATTCACATCCTGGGAGGTTGACTAGGCTCGTTGGCTTGGGGTGAAAAAATTTCCCTCCTACCTGGTCTGCACAAGAACGGACAGAGACACATTCACTGCCACAAAGCCATTATTTCTTGTGGAAAATATCGAATACAAGTTTGATGAAGTAGAGTGTCTCAGTAAGATGCGCTCAGGTTCACTGTTGATGAAAACGACTTCTGCCACGCAGTCTGCAGTGCGTCGTGCTGATGCTCATCTTGGCAACATCCTGATGTCCATTACTCCTCAACAGTCTTTGAATACGGTTCAGGGAGCCATTTTTCATATGTACCTCGTCCTTCAAACTCATGAGGAACTCTGGGCTACTCTGGATCACTGGAGCATTCATTTTGTTCAGCATCTGCAGAAAGATCGTAAGGACAATTGAATCGATATCGGCGGCTTTATTGTGGATTTCTAGAGCGACACCCTCCCAGAGAAGGTAAGGGTTGTGCATTATCAGTGTGACATGGCTGGCTCTGAGCACTATGGGACTTAACATCTATGGTCATCAGTCCCCTAGAACTTAGAACTACTTAAACCTAACTAACCTAAGGACAGCACACAACACCCAGCCATCACGAGGCAGAGAAAATCCCTGACCCCGCCGGGAATCGAACCCGGGAACCCGGGCGTGGGAAGCGAGAACGCTACCGCACGACCACGAGATGCGGGCAGTGTGACATGAAGTCGTACATCCTGCCACCCATGAGGTGCTTTTGGTGCTTGTGTTTTGGGCACACATCTTCCCTCTATGTGGTGAATGTGGATACCCACTCAATGAGGGAAACCTCTGTGTTCCACCACCCATGTGTATCACAACTGTCGCTCTCCACACTCACCAGATTGCCCAGCTTATAAGAAAGAAAAGAAGATGCAATAGTGTAAGTCCCTTCATCGTTTGTCTGACACTAAGGCTCATCAGAGATATGACGGACATCACCCTGTGTCAATGACGTCTACTTTCGCCACTTTTACACAATTTCCTCCTCCCTCTTCCTTATCCCAGACACATCCCCCTCTCCTCTTCACCTCCCCTGTGGTTCCCATGCCCTCCCCTCTGAGTACCATTCCACCTTCCTGGCCAAAGAAGTGTCCCCTTCTTCAGCACTCACCAGTGATGTGGCTCCTCCCTGTGGCGTCTGTCAGGCCAAAGGCCTGTTGCCACTTCCACATATGGCAGAAGCCTGCTCTCCCGCCCTGCCCTGCCGTCCTCAGCCTATGAAACAGAAGAGGAAGAAACATAAGTCCTAGGACAAGGCCCTCCAGGTGTCCCCAGAGGTGCCATCTCCCCCATCATAGCCTGAATCTGTCTTATTTATGGATGTCACTCCATCCTCATCCTCATGGTGACCTGGCAGTGTGATTGGCTCCAGTCCATTCAAGTCCCATTTTCATACCTACTCCGTGCATCTTCAATGTAACTGAGATGGATACTACCGTCACCTCCCAGAGATGCAATCCTTTATTTCCTTTTACTCGGCAACTAGTGTCATTCTCCAGAAATCCCATTTTACTGATGCTCACTCAAGTCCCTTCATGGATTCCATACTTTCTGTCGGAACTGGGCGAGCCCTTTCTGTTGGCGGTTGCATGTTGGTCCTTACAGGTGTTGTTAGTACATGGATCCAACTTCATACCACATTGAAAGCAATTCCTGTTCAGGTCCATTTGGACTAAGTGGTAACGGTTTGCAATTTCTATCTCCCTCCTGGCAGACCACCCACATCTGCTGCCCTAACTGCCCTCCTTCATTAACCCCCCTCCCTTCCCCCTTTTTAGAGATTTTAATGCTATCTCCCTTAGTGGGGCAAAGATTTTTCATCTAACTGGGGGCTCCTCATTGACGAATTTCTTGTGGACCACACCTGTGCCTTCTTAATGGTGGCTCCCCTGCTCATTTTAGTGCTGCATATTGCACTTCCTCTGCCATTGACCTTTCGCTCTCCTCCCATCCCCTCCTTCCTTCCTTACGCTGGTCGCCACACGAGGACCTCTGTGATAATGAACACTACCTGTCTCATTTCCTTCCTGTCTCCTGACAGCCAGGTTACCATGCTGATCTTTCCATTGTTCTGGTTGGCCTCTATGTTACTCCCAGGTCGTGTTTACACCTTCCTTGTCCGGTTGTATTGATAAAGCCGTCTGTGATCTGTCTGGTAAGATACTCCACACTGCTGGCATTACCATTCCCCATTTGAGAGGTCCCATTTGCCGTCGGTCAGTTCCATGGTGGAACACGACCATTGCCACCACAATCGATGATCATCATCGCACCTTGCAACAACTTAAGTGGCACCCATCCTCCTCTGGTCTTATTACCTCTAAACCTCTTTATGCCATAACCCATTACTTAGTCAAATAGGGCGAACAGGTGTGTTGGGAATGCTTTGTCTCCTCTCTAGGTTCTTCTGTTCCTTTGTCACAGGTGTGAGCTACACTTCACACCCTCCAAGGTTGTAAATGGCAGTCTTCCATACTGGTCCTAGCCCTTTCAGGTGGCCTTTGTACAGATCCAACACTTCTCATGGAACTACTCACGATCATTTTGTGGTCGCATCGGCTTCAGTCCCCTGTCCAGCCAACTTCCCTATCCGGAAACAGTGGGCTGAAACTTTCCACTTATGTTTTACTCCTTGTCAGGCGGAATCCTACAGTAAACCTTGTACTGAATGGGAGCTTATTGTGGCCCTCTCTTCTTCTTACAATTGAGCTCCTGACCCTGATTCCATCCATAAACAACTGCTTCAACACCTCAGTGTTGCACAACGGCAGTATCTCCTCCAGGAGTTTAACCGTATTTGACTCCAAGGAATTTTCCCCACTCAGTGGAGAGACAGTATTGTGGTTCATGTCCTTAAGCTTGGCAAGGATCTATCGTCCCTTGATAGTTACCGGCCAATCAGCCTGTTCGATTGATTTCCTTTATGTTCCTGGCCACATCACCGGTAATGAACTTGCTGATCATCTGGCGGGGCGGGGGGGAGGGAGGGGGGGGGAATCTACCACTCATTCTCCATGACCACTCCAGGGGCGGATTTGTGGCTTTGAAACAAATCTCTTTTTGCTCATTCATAGGCCGGCTCTTTGGAGGCTATGCCCCTGTGCAACAAACTTTGCACGGTAAAGGAGACCCCACCACTTGACGTTCTTCCCTCCGCCTCTCCTGGTGGGAATGTGCCATACTCTGCCGTCCTCATGTTGACCATTCTAGGCTGACCTCTAATTTTTTATTCTGCAGTGACCCCCCCCCCCTCCTTAGTAGTTGCAGGGCTCCCCTCATGGTGATCCTTATTTTTGCTGGACTGCCCCATCTTTTGGCCCTTCACACTAAATATACCTTCCTTGTCTCGGGTGTTAGTGTGTTAGTGGACGACCCTCACATGGTTATGTCTGTCCTTTCTTTCCTTCACGAAAGTTGTTTGTCTTCTTAGGTTTAAGTCCGTCAATTTTCCTCTGGAATCTGAGTCCCTCAGTTACCGTAGGCATTGGTTATGGAGGCCTTGACCTTGCCTGCACACCAGTCAGGTTCTCTCTGCGCTTTTCCCTACGTTTTGTCTGGTGTGTTGTACAGTTGTTTCCCCAATTCTTGTGTTTTCTTTCTCTGGTGTTGTCGCCGTTGTATAGTGATAATGGGATGGTGTGGGTGTCCGGATGGATCGGTGTCGGTGCTTGTGCCCCACCACGTGTAAAGTTTATGGGGCATTAATGCTCTCCCCATTTCCACCCACACCCCTTTCGTTCTTTCCTCTTCCTACTGGCCTGACGTCACTTTCCCTCTTTGTTTGCCCGTTATCCCATCCCCTTGACTGGACTGTGCGATTTGGGTTGTTCCTCCCTTGATTTCTGCCAGCTTAGATTATGAGACCGATGACCCTCTCCTCCGACCAACTGACAGACCAACAAACGTAACAATGAAAAGAAATTGTTGACACTGAAGTCTCAGCACTCTTACAATGGGTGCTCCTGCCTACCTGTAAACATGCAAAGAACCCCATCCTACATGCTCCCACAAATGCAGTTCCAAATCTTCTTTCAAAAACCCATAAATAGGTGTTACCATACGCTCTATTAATTGTCCTGTCATCCTTGCAGTTTCCTTCGTCCCACTTCAAAAGCCAAAGAAAATTCTTTTCAATCCATAGTCCTCCAAAACATATAGTTCTCTTCATGTCCCACACCCACCATCAAGTTTCTCTAGCTGTCCAATACATTTTTCACTTTAGTGTCAAAACTATATTCTCTGATAAGCAGATTCACATCGGTTTTAACCATTTATCCATCATAGTTTAATCCTTTGTACTCCCTAGTCCCCCCACCCTCCATTTTCTACCTAGTCACTCGTGTTCAGAAGAACTGAGAGGCAGATGATCGTCAGACCGTCCAGATACACGTAATTTTATTTTGATTTCCTGAAGGACTTCAGATGATAATTTGATAGTCCTCTCAGTAAGGCCGCGGCTAGTTTCATCCCTCATTCTTATGCAACTGAACTTGTTCACTGTCAGTACCTTCGATGTCGGTGACACGTTCAACCCTAAAATTCCTCTCTTTTTCTACTCTTTTAACTGGAAGCAGCCGAGACAATCTCTGATACTGGTCGTTCTCTGTCAAAAATAAACTCCCGATGAAAATGAAAAGTATCCAAACGGCCGAAGCGTCTCATTGGGGAAGCAAGTGTCGTCTGTTTACAGCATTGTATGACTTTTCTGTGTAATATTTATTACGTGTCATTCATTATTAGTATATCTGCAATAGCAGCACTATCAGACGATTGTAAAATTGGTGGTATAAAAGATTGTAAAGCAGACGTTAGGAATCAGTATGTAACTTATTCTCAACGGTTTTGTTTTTTTGTATTATAACACAAACCAGACAAGCAACAAGAAGGTAACTTTATACCAGCCAAATAACACTCGTCCTTACAGTAGTGGGTTCTTACGTTTACTCCTGGAGATTCCGAGATGATACTACAATACTTAAAATATTTGATAAATTTATTACAATTTTAACAAGATGAAGTTATTAACTGTGTAAAAATCCATGTGCACAGGAACGTCATGAGTATTTGTACTGTGAATGAACATTAATGTATCGCTTGATACAGAACAAGAAACGAGTTGCTTCTGACAGAATAAAATTGACTGTAAACTTTTATGCAGAGTTCTGTATAATACAATTGTCGCCCTGCCGGCTCGGTAGAAAGACGAAGCTCTCGTCTTCGACAGTGATTGAGGCTGTGCAGCACTCACGAGGGTAACACGGCAAGTGACATAACCCGATTTCCCAGAAACATCACTCAGTGCAAGAGGGGTCAAAATAAGCGAACATGTATCTCTGCTTATCCGAAGATACTGGGCCGCTTGTGAAAAAACGAAGGTAAAATTTTCTAGGTATTTTCGAGGTACTTTATATACCTTTTACAGCGTGATATTCTCAGATGAAGTGATGGCACGGTGGCTAGCGTCGCGCCTTATTAATGTTGCGCCCTGTATTCGAAACCCGAGTATTACTTGTATTTTTGTTTTTCGTTTATATACCAATGTATGTAGAAGATTACTACACGAATGATTTACAGTGTATATTGATATAACGTTCTCCTTATACGTCTACTAACTGTATGCCAGGTGAATGAATTAAAAAAAAAAAAGAAAATTATTGGAAACTTGTGGGGCGGCTGGTTTAAATTTAATCTGTTGTTTAAACGTAGAATGTTATGTAGAAACACTTCACGGCCGATGCACCATATGTGGGGCGGCTGGTAGAATATTATTGTTGTTATTCAATAAAAATGTTTTGTTTGTAATGTAGAAAAGATGCAATTCCCTGCCTATTAACCATATGTGGGACGGCAGGTGAAATTAATTGTTTATATAAATGCTCCTGAATGCAAAACCAGTTCCTATTATTTATGCTGTCTTTTGCCGTTCTCAACACTGGCTCTCTAACTACAATATTGGCAACCAGAAAGTGATTAGCAAAACGTGAAGTCGGTAATTAGAATTCCTAGTGCCCACTTCATCTGAGAAATACACTTATAGCTACAACTTATAGCTCTGAGAAATTAGGAGATTGTCTGGGATTCATAATCAAAAAACGATTTTCTAAAAATTCTCTGTATTCTGAAAGTCACAGATGACAAAAAAACAGAATCCACACAGTCTGACTAACAGAGCAGTTCAGAGTCTAATGCGCTGATGCAACTATAACTGTCCAAATTAAATGTTTAAGTGAATGCTCGCCATAATTTGATGATAATGCTCATCAAACGCCACGCTTAATAATGGTAGAAAGTCTGTCCCGCGGCGGCACGTGAAAATACGACACACGCAAACTGAAGATAGATTATTAAAGTCATCCCAGAATTAAACACTTCACTCGAAAATGATTTCATGGTTATGCGTATCTCGAGTAACTTAATACGGCATCCGAGGCTGTTTGTAGCAATGGCTATTCAGCGAGAACTGGGGCCTTGCCTTCCTCGCGAGCGTTCTTATATATAAAGCCGTGGTGCGGACGGCTAAGGGAATGCCTGATCAAATCGGCTCTCCCGACTAGCCGCTGGGCTAGTAATGCACCACATTAAGTTATTGAATAAATCATAGCTTCTTTTGCTGATGGCCGATGAAGCTCTCAATTTAAATGTGTATTCAGCACACAGGTAAGTATTCATAATAAAAGTTTGACGTGGCTAAGTTAAATATTTTGGGCGAGAGAATTAATTTAAATACACTAAACGCAGTAGACGAGGTCTGAACTTGCCCTTTGGAGATACGCTATCGCTATAGTTTTATAGTCATTCAGTTGAAACGTCTCACATCTTTATGATTATAGCGAATCTCCCTTCTACTTAAATTTAAACATCCTAGCCTTATTTATTAGCCTACTTAATTTATCTTGCTTCCTTAATTTTTAAGACAAAACCCAGAGAATCATGAATTTCCACTAAAATTTCAATTAATGAAATCCAAAGTACTGTTTCTATTGAGTTATTATGAAAAAGGAATCTAAATATAAATTTTTAAGTCTCTAGCTCTTTTCTGTTGCGCCAGTGATTTTTACAGAAAAACGTCCAAATTTCAAAAATGGTTAAAGTTATTGAACTGACATTCAACACATATTGATTTAGTATTACTCCTGACATGCTAGAACCGATTTAGGTTATTTGCTTGATTTTTAAAGTATTGCGCAACATTTATGACGTCAGAGCTAGTTACAGCGGACTGGCTGGCACACAATGGAAAGACTGATCTGAATTTACTACGGCGTGAGTAGGCTGCTTTCCTACAAACTGTGTTCCGTGAAATTCCTGTTGTATGCCTTGATTGATAATCAACTGAAGGCGCCAGTTTTCGAAAAAGTGACCCTTTATGCATGGTTTGCCACTAAATTATTACCAACGCGTGAAAATGAAACAAAATAAATAAAAACAATAATCGGGTTTCGAATACGGAGCGCAAAATTAAGAAACTGCGACGCTAACCACTGAGTCGCCAATTCGTCTGTGCATATAGCGCGACAAAAGGCACCTGAAGTACCCGGAAAATTTTGACCGTCGTTTTTAAAGAAACAGTCGAGTATCTACAAATAATCCGAGACACGTGTTCGCTTATTTTGACTCCTCTTCCACCGAGAGAATTTCGTGGGAAACTGGGAGATGGCACTTGCCGTGTTCTCCTCGTCAGACGTAAGCAAACGTGCTGATGCGGTAGCGTATTGTCGTCGCTTCTGGCAGCGACTACGTTTCCTTGGGTTTTTTTTTTTTTTCATTTTATTGGCTTTCAGGACGTGCCCGTACAGACATCTCAATAGTATAATATACCATAATGTGTTTCGACAATTCACAACATTCATTAGGGCCAAACCACACGCTGGTGCGAAGTTTCATAGGCTCAGACTTGTCATATGACGCCATGCAGGCGATTTTCGTACCAGTTGTGACAGTACGATGGTAAGGAGTGCACAATACCCAGTCCCAGAGCGGAGAAAATCGAACCCGGGCCCCTTCGTATAGCTTGTCTTCCGTGCTGACTCGGCAGCTACCGAGGCGGACGTCCATTGTGGTTCCGTCGCGAGGTGCCGACCTTCCCTTGGCACCTCGCTCTTTAGATGACGCCACAGCAACAAAAATGGCAGAAAATCAGAAAGAATGGGGGTTCGTCGTGTAATGTGAAAGTCACTGATGATTCCATCTGGAAGTGTAAGTTCTTAACCGAGATAGGCTAGTGTACAAATGATCAACATTGTGTGATCTACCAAGTTCTAAGTTGGTGTGACAAGAGGACCTGCGTGAAAAAACTATATGACAGAATTTATGTGTCCTTATGGTTCAAATGGCTCTGAGCACTATGGGACTTAACATCTTAGGTCATCAGTCCCCTAGAACTTAGAACTACTTAAACCTAACTAACCTAAGGACATCACACAACACCCAGCCATCACGAGGCAGAGAAAATCCCTGACCCCGCCGGGAATCGAACCCGGGAACCTGGGCGTGGGAAGCGAGAACGCTACCGCACGACCACGAGATGCGGGCTGTGTCCTTATGTATCACCGCTGGAGTAAAACTGCCTACAGAATTCTCCCTCCCTCCCCTCTCCCGCTCCTCCTCTCCCCCCTCCTCTCTCTCTCCCTCCCTCCCTCCCTCCTCCTCTCTCTCTCTCTCTCTCTCTCTCTCTCTCTCTCTCTCTCTCTCGCTCGCTCTGTCTGTTTCTCTCTCGTAGTTTCAATGTAGAGCAAGTTGTGTTACAAACGGAGTCTCTGTGGGAGAACACCTAAACTAGTTTCCCAATTTTTGTCGGACTCCATCTTAAACAAGATTTTACGTCTGATAAATTATTGTCTCAAATCCACTTTAATTCGATCACCTAAAACACACCATTCAGTCCATGTTATTATGCCGGAATGTGCAAGTAGCGCGAATGGTCTAAAGGTTTGTTTGACCGATGCGAGAGTGTTAAGGAGAGCCTGGAAAATCTATACTGAGCGACAGTCGTGTGAAGTTAGCACCCATTTTTCGAGAAATATACATTTTTTTCAGAGTTCTTGATAGATATGCCATAGTTCTAGAGTTCTTTGTACAAAATTTCAATAGTTCTGCAGAATTTAGCGAAGAAAACAACAATATTCGAAAAAAATTTCGTATCGAAAACGTTCTTTGGCAATTTCCGCAAAATGTAAATAAGTACAAGAGTTCTGAGCACAGTTCTGAACAGAGCTCCAAGAGTTCTTTCGAAAATCCAAGTAACGTTTTTTTGTGCAGCTAATAGTTTACGAGATAATTGCATTTTAATGAGAAAATCTTTTCACTTACTGTGAAGTTGGCACCCTTTTTTTCAGAAAGATATATTTTTTTCGGAGTTCTTGATAGATATGGCATAGTTCTAGAGTTCTTTGTACAAAATTTCAATAGTTCTGCAGAATTTAGCGACGAAAACAACAATACTCGAAAAAATTTTCGTATCGAAAACGTTCTTTGGCAATTTCCGCAAAATGTAAATAAGTACAAGAGTTCAGAACACAGTTCTGAACAGAGCTCCAAGAGTTCTTTCGAAAATCCAAGTAACATTTTTTTGTGCAGCTAATAGTTTACGAGATAATTGCATTTTAATGACAAAATCTTTTCACTTACTGTGAAGTTGGCACCCTTTTTTTTCAGAAATGTATACTTTTTTCAGATTTCTTGATAGATATGCCATAGTTCTAGAGTTCTTTGTACAAAATTTCAATAGTTCTGCAAAATTTAGCGACGTAAACAATATCCGAAAAAATTTTCGTATCGAAAACATTCTTCGTCTATTTTCGCAAATTGTAAATAAGTACAACAGTTCTGAGCACAGTTCTGAACAGAACTCCAAGAATTCTATCGAAAACCCAATTAACATTTTTTTGTGCAGCTAATAGTTTACGAAATAATTGCAATTTAAGGAGAAAATATTTTCATTTACTGTGAAGTTGGCACCCTTTTCTTCAGAAATGTATATTTCTTTCACAGTTCTTGACAGGTATGCCATAGTTCTAGAGTTCTTTGTACAAAATTTCAATAGTTCTGC
This sequence comes from Schistocerca americana, assembly GCF_021461395.2. Classification (NCBI taxonomy): domain Eukaryota; kingdom Metazoa; phylum Arthropoda; class Insecta; order Orthoptera; family Acrididae; genus Schistocerca; species Schistocerca americana. The sequence goes on from NC_060130.1 coordinate 539,561,303, forward strand.
AGAATTTAGGGAAGAAAACAACAATACTCGAAAAAAATTTTCTATCGAAATCATTTTTTGTCAATTTTCGCAAAAATTACACTGGTGCAACAGTTCTGAGGACAGTTCTGAACAGAACCCCAAGAGCTCTATCGAAAATCCTAATAACATTTTTCTATGGCGATAATAGTTTGTGATAAATTGATTTAATGTGGGACACACTTTCTCTACAGAAAATATAAATATATTCGTACAACAGTTCTGATGACAGTTCTGGACACCACGTGAAGAGTTCTATCGAAATTCCTAGTAGAATTTTTTAGTGCAGGTAATAGTTTAAGAGGTAATCGCAACTTAATTAAGAACCCCATAAGAGCTCCTACTGTGAAGCTGGCACCCTTTTTTTCAGAAATATATATTTTTTTCAGAGTTCTTGATAGATAAGTCATAGTTATAGAGTTCTCGGTACAAAATTTCAATAGTTATGCAGAATTTAGCGAAGAAAACAACATTGTATAACAAAGCTGATTCAGGAACCCTTTCCTTTTGATACAATTCTTCCTGTTGCCATAAGAAATCACTTGTGCATAGATTCCAACTGTACTGATCATTACAAAAATACAACCATTGACCAGCGGCGCACATTTCTTGCAGCGTTGTACAAAGCATTCGGCTTATCCGCTGTGAAAATACCACACTTAACGCTATTTTAAAATTTACGGTGGATGACTTCCGTTTATCTACAATGTCAGCATCTATCGAATTATCTTCATGCAAACATGATGCCTGGATCACTCACTTCCCATTTTAGGTACGGAGGAAACTAGAGTTCAGTCTTGTGGAAGTCAAAAAAGGAAATGTGGGCAGCCCTTCTTTTACTGATAGCAAACTCTAGAGAAATCTCAACACTTGTTTTTCTTCATCATGCCAACAAAAGAAAAACTCTCCCTTCATAGCTCTATTATCATTCCAGTACTAGTAAACCAGTTGTCCGCTTTCACATTTCGACCTGACTGATATATAGGTTTACACAGTCACAGAACAACATCAAATTGTTTATTGCTCAGTTGGTAAATCCTTCTGGTTGCAACACAGCGTATATTTCCAAATTGTACAGGTAAAATACTTAATAATCCACACTTAAGAATCCATACTCGTTTGTTTTGATTGATACATATTGGCGAAAACTGTACCTTCCACAGAATACTTCCAGCTTCTTGCCTACTGTAACATTTTCTCCAAGGGTGTAAGATTTGTGGTAGTTGCGTACAAACACAGAAAATATTTCCCGAATAGCTGTTAGCTTGTGTAATTGTCTCCTTTCATCACGAATAGCGCGACTGTAAAATCTAAGTCTCTCCAGAATAAATTTGAAACGTTTTATGTTCGTTTGCGAGGTGAAATTTTTCAATGCCATCACCATCAGTTCCACACAGATCTTCCAGGCTTTATCTGTTACTTTTGTTAACAACAATTAAAAACAAGAGACTGATGAAGGCTTTCAATTCAATATCATCTATTGATTTTACCCCTCTCTCACGCTGAAATACGGCTTTGATGCTCTCAAAATTCTGATTGGAATACAAAACTACAATAGACAAATATCGTTATCTATGAGGTAATTACAGCATCACAAATGCTGCTTTGGCTGCACCTATTGGTACAGGTAAATTTCGAATAATATTATGCTCTTCGAACAATATGCTTCGAATTTCTTCAACATTATCTAGTACTTCCCACTTAAAATAATAAAATTCCTATAAAATAACGCAACCAGGCGCAGTGTATTAATCTGATATTTGACGTTCAGACAGCGGACACTGACTATTAAACAGTTCAAACAGTATTTAAGTGCAGTATACATTCTGGATTAGCTTTGTACTACTTACTACGTTGATAAACAAATAAACTAATCGCTAAAATGAAATACGAAAGGGCACAGTGGATAAAAACGAGCAATCGGCTCATATCTCATCAAGAGAGCATTAGCGTCGATACTGAATCATACATACAACAATGAAAGGCACACATGAAGTGTATATTTTTAGAATCAGGAAGTACCAGATGAATTTTATCACGTAAAACAGTAATTGTTTTGAACTCTCATGACATCCAGGACCCACTAACAGCTAAAAATATGCCCAGGACCCTCATGGATGAAAGTTATATTGCAACATCACCAGCCGCTAGGATACATAAAAACATGTGCTGTGTGTAACGAATAAATTTGAAATTGATGTCGTTAATATTGTTGCAAACATTTGTTCTAGTTAGAAAGGAAGTGTGGAAGTTTGATGAGTTACACTACAGCGAGAGTTAAAAGTCTTTACAATGTATAGAAATGTAAGTATATTTACTGAATATATCGTACAAACGAACTAAGTAGTATGTTTAAATCCTAATTCAATACATGACTGATAGAGGTGTTATAATGTTGAGGGGATACAGTATTAAAGTTAATAAGAAGTTAGAAATTTGTAAATAAGTACCTCGTTTATTTGGTCTTCAATAATCCGGATTTCCGGTTTATCCGGATTCATATTTTGTGTCCCTTGGTATTTTTCTCTTTTTTTCCTTATAACACGAAGATGTGTAGTCGGTGAGGTACATAGGCTGCTTATCACCAGGCCGGTAATTTAGTCTAGTACTGAGTGATAAGGAACTCGGAGTGTGTGAAGAATGACCTTGTTTCTCAAGTATTGTACATTAATATAACGGTGTATTGATGCCCATCAAGTAAGTTGCATAGTAACCACGCCAACAGCACTCCACCACAGCTCATTGTACCTCTGGTGCGATTCTCGACAGGTGTGACACCGTTTGGTTAGTGGCGCGTGTGAATGTATCTGCTCTCTCAGCCATGTGTTTGTTTTGCACTGACGAGCCTTCTCTCCTTGAATCATCTAAGCGTGCACATCCCACGCTTCCACCTACAGTTACTACAGTCAGTCTTAAGAAGGTGTACTGGCATTTGTATAGTGCTAAACATTTAGACTTTTTGTATTTAGTAGAATATACATCCGGTTTTCGATTTTCGGTTTTCCAAAATAAAAGTGAGAATTTACGATCGTACTCATAGCTGTACTTCCAGCAGTACTTCATCTCCTGCGTTCCCAATTTCGTAGAAGTTGTCCTACGAAAATTGCAGAAGAAGCACTCCTGGACGAAAGGATATTGTGACGATATTCTTTGGTCACAGCCTGGGGTTAGAGACCCGGTCCGGCACACAGTTTTTATCAGCCAGTAAGTTTCACATCGGCGCACACCCACTGCAGAGTGAACACACAATCTATTTCATAATCTACTGGCACCATAAAAATGTTATGAGGGTTTTTAAAAGAACTCTTTCGGTGCTATCCAGAACTGGCAGCAAAAGGGTTGTGCCAATTTATTATAATGTAGACCAAGTGGGTCTTTCGAAAATGCTATTATCTCATTAACTGTTATCCCCACAAAAAATGTTATTACAGTTGTCGGTAGAACTCTTAGGGTCGTATTAAGAAATGCCGTCGGATCTTTTGTACGAATTTATTACTTTTACATGACAAATGTGAGTCCCACATAAATTACTCATATAATGTCATCGTCACAAATAATGTTATTATAGTTTTTGGTAGAACTCTGTGGGTGATATTCAGAACTGTCATCAGAACTATTCTACGAATTTTGCTATATTAGATAAAGTGAGTATCAGATTAAAGCAATTATTGTATAAACTATTATCGCCACAAAAATGCTCTTATCATTTTCAATGCAACTCTTCCGGTGCTATCCAGAACTGCCAACAGAACTGTTATACAAATTTATTTTTTCCAAACTGACAAATAATTTTTTGCCATACCAAAATTTTGCCGTGTTATTGTTTTCTTCCCGAAATTCTGTAGAACTATTCGTGTTTTGAGCAGGGAAATCTAGAACTATTGCATATATATCAAGAACTGTGAAAAAAATTTATATTTATCGTAAAAGGGGTTCAAACTTCACGGGAAATGCTCATAAGCATTCCTTAATAATGGCAGTTACTACGTAAACAATTACCTGCACAGAATATGTTACTAGTTTTTTCGATAGAACTCTTGCAATGCTATCCAGAGCTGGCATCAGAGCATACGAACAGACATAATTTTTTTTTTTGAGTAAGAGTGCCCCACAATTAATCAATTACCATACAAACTATTACAACCACAAAAAATGTTGTTATGATTATAGATAGATGTCTTGACGTGTTAACCAGAACTGTTCATCAAAACTGTTGAACGAATTTACTTTTTCTGTGGAGAAAGTGGATCTAACATCAAAGCAGTTACCGTATAAACTATCATCGCCACAAAAAGATGTTATTAGGATTTTCGATAGAGCTCTTGGTGTTCTGTTCAGGACTGTTGTACGAATTTACTTTTTGCGAAAATTGACAAATAATGTATTCGATACGAAAAATTTTTCGAGTATTGTTGTTTTTTTTTCGCTAAATTATGCAGCACTATTCAAATTTTGTACAAATAACTCTAGAACTATGACATTTCTATCAAGAACTCTGAAAATATATATATATATATATATATATATATATATATATATATTTCTGAAGAAAAGGAATCCAACTTCACAGTAAGTGAAGAGGTTCCCTAATTAAATTGCAATTATATCGTAACGTGTTAGCTGCACAAAAAATTGTAATTATGATATTCTATAGAACTATTGGGGTTCTGTTCAGAACTGCCCTCAGAACTGCTGTCCGAATTTACTTTTTGCGAAAATTAATAACGAATGTTTGCTATACGAAATTTTTTTCGAGTATTGTTGTTTTCTTCGTTAAATTCTGCAGAACTATTGAAATTTTGTACAAAGAACTCTAGAACTATGCCATATCTATCAAGAACTCTGAAAATAATATGTACTTATTTACAATTTGCGAAAATTGACGAAGAATGTTTTCGATACGAAAATTTTTTCGAATATTGTTTTCGTCGCTAAATTCTGCAGAACTATTGAAATTTTGTACAAAGAACTCTAGAACTATGGCATATCTATCAATAAATCTGAAAAAAGTATACATTTGTGAAAAACAGGGTGCCAGCTTCACAGTAGGAGCTCTTATGGAATTCTTAATTAAGTTGCAATTACCTCTTAAACTATTACCTGCACAAAAAAATTTCACTAGGATTTTCGATAGAACTCTTCACGTGGTGTCCAGAACTGTCATCAGAACTGTTGTACGAATATATTTATATTTTCCGTAAAGAAAGTGTGTCCCATATTAAATCAATTTATCTCAAACCATTATCGCCATAGAAAAATGTTGTTGGGATTTTCGATAGAGCTCTTGGGGTTCTGTTCAGAACTGTCCTCAGAACTGTTGTACAAGTTTAATTTTTACGAAAATTGACAATAAATGTTTTCGACACGAAATTTTTTTCCAATTTTGTTGTTTTCTTCGCTAAATTCTGCAGAACTATTGAAATTTTGTACAAAGAACTCTAGAACTATGGCATATCTATCAAGAACTCTGAAAAAAATGTATATTTCTCGAAAAAGGGGTGCTAACTTCACACGACTCTGAGCGACGCTTGAAGATACACGCTCACTGTCGTGCTGAAATTTGCTTGCAAACTTTCAAGAAGTAGTATTAAGTGAGGAACCTAGGAATATACGTATTACAGCCCCCTACGTATCGTTACCGTTGGGACCGTCAAGGTACTACACACATTAAAAAAAGTTTTGCATCACCTCGGTTCCGAGAGTTCAGGAACCTCTACAGAAAATTGGAATAGAGATCAACGTAAAACATCATTTCCGCCCTTTTTATTGCTCATGAAAACCACACATTGCATGTTGTACCACCATACAGCGAGACCTTCGCCCGCATCTCGTGGTCGTGCGGTAGCGTTCTCGCTTCCCACGCCCGGGTTCCCGGGTTCGATTCCCGGCGGGGTCAGGGATTTTCTCTGCCTCGTGATGGCTGGGTGTTGTGTGCTGTCCTTAGGTTAGTTAGGTTTAAGTAGTTCTAAGTTCTAGGGGACTGATGACCATAGATGTTAAGTCCCATAGTGCTCAGAGCAATTTTTTTGAGTGAGACCTTCAAAGGTGGTGGTCTAGATTGCTATACACAACGGTACACCTCTAATACCCAATAGCATGTCCTCTTGCATTGATGCCTGCCTGTATTCGTCGTGGCATACTATCCACAAGTTCATTAAGGCACTGTTGGTTCAGATTGTCCCACTCCTCAACGGCGATTCGGCGTAGATCCCTCATAGTGGTTGGTGGGTCACGTCGTCCATAAACAGCGCTTTCCAATCTATCCCAGGCATGTTCGTTAGGGTTCATGTCTGGAGAACATGCTGCCACTCTAGTCGACCGATGTCGTTATCCTGAAGAAAGTCATTCACAAGATGTGCACGATGGGGGGCGCGAATTGTCGTCAGTGAAGACGAATGCCTCGCCAGTATGCTGCCGATATGGTTGCACTGTCGTCGGTCGGAGGATGGCATTCGCGTATCGTACAGCCGTTACGTCGTCTTCCATGACCACCAGCGGTGTACATCGGCCCCACATGATGCCACAGTAGGGAACCTCCACTTTGCCGCACTCTCTGGACAGTGTGTCTAAGGCGTTCAGCCTGACCGCATTGCCTCCTAAACACGTCTCCGACGATTGTCTAGTTGAAAGCATATGCGACACTGGTCGGTGAAGAGAACGTGATGCCAATCCTGAGCGGTCCATTCGGCATGTTGTTGTGGCCATCTGTACCGCGCTGCATAGTGTCGTGGTTGCAAAGATGGACCTCGCCATGGACGTCTGGAGTGAAGTTGCGCATCATGCAGCCTATTGCACACAGTTTGAGTCGTAACACGACGTCCTGTGGCTGCACGAAAAGCATTATTCAACATGGAGGCGTTGCTGTCAGGGTTCCTCGACCCATAGTCCGTAGGTAGCGGTCACCCACTGCAGTAGTAGCCCGTGGGCGGCCTGAGCGAGGCATGTCATCGACAGTTCCTGTCTCTCTGTATCTCCTCCATGTCCGAACAACATCGCTTTGGTTCACTCAGAGACGCCTGGACACTTCCCTTGCTGAGAGCCCTTCCTGGCACAAAGTAACAATGCGGACGCGATCGAACCGCGGTACTGACCATCTAGGCATTGTTGAAGTACAGACGACACGAGCCGTGTACCCCCTTCCTGGTGGAATAACTGGAACTGATCGGCCGTAGGACCCCCTCCGTCTAATAGGCGCTGCTCATGCATGGTTGTTTACATCTTTTGGCGGGTTTACTGATATCTCTGAACAGCTAAAGGGACTGTGTGTGTGATACAATATACACAACTAACGTCTGTCTTCAGGAGTTCTGGGAACCGGGGGGATGCAAAACTTTATTTTGATGTGTGTGTTAGACTAATTACAGTGCGTTCAGAGGCTTTTCAACACTCATACTTCATGTTCTCCATACGCGAGTGGAACGGAATGAAGCTGTAATACGTGGTACAATAGGAGGTACCCTCTGTTATGTACTTCTCAGTGCTTTGCAGAATGTAGATGTAGCGATAAACCCCTTAACTTACGATTTAAGTTCCAACGGTGCGGGTCCAAAATGTAAACACGATCGCACAGCCGTCGAGCCATTCCACGGTTCGGCAAATCGATCCGACGTTGTGCCATTCGCGCACGACTTACGGAATGCATGTACTTGTGAAAAATCCAGCTGGTTTAATTTTGTGAAATATTTTATAAGTGATTACTAGCTCATGTAATAATTGTGTTAGAAATACCACAAAAGATTTATTGTCAGTTAATACAATATAATATAAATCAATACCGCATATCTCCAGGTCCTGATAATTTCCCTAAAATCGCTTCAGGGAAATGCCGGGATGGTTACTTTGAAAAGGCATGGCCGACAACCTTCCCCATCCTTCCCTAATGCAGTGGGACAGAGGACCTCGCTGTTTCGTTCGCTCCCCCGAATCAACCAACCAACCATCCAGTTCCTGAAAACATCCTTCACATAATTAGCACTCTTACAAAAAGCAGCGACACCAATCCATAATCTTCAAGGATGTTATATTGTTCGAAACATATGGGTACAGATAATGGAACTTTGCATCTCTTGCAATCCCACATTGTTTCGCTACGTTTTTCATTTTTCGTACAAACTTTACCCCACCGATATACCACGGCCCAGACCCGTGAAGTTTACATTTCGCCCGACCGACGTACCACGGGCTAGGCTCGTGATACATTTCGCCCAGATACCGGACCACGATTCTTACACGTGGATGTAGGTCAAGGGGGTTATAAACGACAGATAAGGTATTTTGCTATAGGATGTACCTGTAGAAAACTATACAATGTACAGGGCTATTACAAATGATTGAAGCGATTTCATAAATACACTGTAGCTCCATTCATTGACATATGGCCACGACACACTACAGATACGTAGAAAAACTCATAAAGTTTTGTTCGGCTGAAGCCGCACTTCAGGTTTCTGCCGCCAGAGCGCTCGAGAGCGCAGTGAAACAAAATGGCGACAGGAGCCGAGAAAGCGTATGTCGTGCTTGAAATGCACTCACATCAGTCAGTCATAACAGTGCAACGACACTTCAGGACGAAGTTCAACAAAGATCCACCAACTGCTAACTCCACTCGGCGATGGTATGCGCAGTTTAAAGCTTCTGGATGCCTCACGGTTTAAAGTTTACGGCCCCTTTTTCTTCTGCGAAAAAAACGTGACAGGACACGTGTATCTGGACATGCTGGAAAATTGGCGCACGCCGCAACTGGAGACTGACAGCGCCGACTTCATGTTTCAACAGGATGGTGCTCCACCGCACTTCCATCATGATGTTCGGCATTTCTTAAACAGGAGATTGGAAAACCGATGGATCGGTCGTGGTGGAGATCATGATCAGCAATTCATGTCATGGCCTCCACGCTCTCCCGACTTAACCCCATGCGATTTCTTTTTGTGGGGTTATGTGAAAGATTCAGTGTTTAAACCTCCTCTACCAAGAAACGTGCCAGAACTGCGAACTCGCATCAACGATGCTTTCGAACTCATTGATGGGGACATGCTGCGCCGAGTATGGGAGGAACTTGATTATCGGCTTGATGTCTGCCGAATCACTAAAGGGGCACATATCGAACATTTGTGAATGCCTAAAAAAACTTTCTGAGTTTTTGTATGTGTGTGCAAAGCATTGTGAAAATACCTCAAATAATAAAGTTATTGTAGAGCTGTGAAATCGCTTCAATCACTTGTAATAACCCTGTATATGCTGTATGTACAGTATCTAGCCCCCCCCCCCCCCCCCCTCCAATTTTTTGTGGGAAGCACTTTAAAATAGGAGTTTATTTTTAAACAGTTGTTATAAGGGATTTACATTGTACTACGTAACACAATAATCCGTCTATGCCATTGAGCTGGGATGTGCATGAGAGGGAGCAATTTCGATATCATCTATAGAACACTTTGGAATTGGTGATATATTTTCTCACAGCACGTGGCTTTCCCTCTAGTTCCAATCGTGCTGATATAATTCTTCTGTCGTTTTAATAACTGTTACCATACGTTTTCGAACATTTTCCTCGAACTAGTGTAAAAACTGCTCATAAATTATCCATGTTCGCTTAATTTCGATAACGTACATAAGTTGCCTTCTACAGCCTCGACGTTATCGTTCAGTGAATGAGCAGAGAATGGCGTGAGAACGTTTGTGATAAGTTTTCTCCCATAACTTTACCTCAGTTTCTGTCACAAGCAACGTGGTGCTTTGATTTAATATTTCGTTTATACGCTGATATTTTTGACAAAAGAGCCTTACATTCATCGGATATGATTGATCGTTCTTTCAGAGTGACACTCTTTCACTCAGTGGCCCAGAAGCTTACCTGCGCTACTCAAGTGATAAACTTAAAAAAACCGGCAAGAGTTAGTAATTAAGGCAGAACTTTCAAACGTTTTGCTGTAGATGCTGAAATTTGTACTAAAAAATAAACGGTTCATCACAATGACTTCTGTTTGTACTTCACGTTATTGTGTGTCTTGGGGTGAAATAAATTAGTAGGGCAATATATTTTGTATGTTTTCATTCAATAACATCAGATGGGAATATTTTCTCGGGTATTTCATCTTTCATGAAAGGAAATTGTTATTGCACAAAAGCGTACCATGCAATTACGTAATTGCAATTGTAAAACTAAACTCTGCCCGAATAGGCAATGAAGATCCAACGCTACCGACCGGCCGCCGTGTCGCCCTCAGATCACAGGAGCCACTGGATTCAGATATGGAGGGCATGTGGTCAGCAAACCGCTCTCCCGACCGTATGTCAGTTTACGAGATCGGAGCCTCAACTTCTCAGTCAAGTAGCTCCTCAGTTTACCTAACAAGGGCTTAGTGCACCCCACTCGCCAACAGCACTCGGCAGACCAGATGGTCATCCATCGAAGTGTTAGCCAGGCCGACATCGCTTCACTTCGGTGATCTGACGGGAAACGGTGTTACCATTGTGGCAAGGCCGATTTGCAATACTAGAATGAAAAAATTTACTTTAAGTGTTAACTAATGCTGCTACGAAAATATTTAGTGGTTTACCTAATTATGTATTTCACTTAGCACCGCACTAACGCATATAATCGAAAGTACGATTGTATGGGTATCAAGCGAAATTTGTGACAAGATTGAGAAATGCAGATGCAGAATGTTATCTCGGCAGATTTAGAAGTACCTTCAGGTGTGCGCCAAAGATGTGTGTTGGAACCCTTGCTGTTCTTGTTGTATATTAATGACCTTGCAGACAATAATAGTACCTCAAACTTTTCGCAGAAGATGCAGTTATCTGTAATGGAATACTCTGTGACAAAAGCTGCGCAAATATTCAGTTAGATCTATACATGATTTAAAAAGTTGTTCAGAAGATAGGAAACTTGCTTAAAATGCTTAGAAATGCAAAATTGTGCACTTCACAAAACGAAAAAGTATAGTGTCGTACGACTATTGTATATCAGTCACAACTCATACAAATAGTTAGGTGTAACAGTTTGTGGGATACGAAATGGAATGATCACAAAAGCTCAGTCGTAGGTAATGCGGGTGTCAGATTTCGGTTCATTGTTAGGGTAGTACGAAAATGCAATCTATCTACAAAGGATATTGCTTAAAAAACACTCGTGCAACCCATCCTCGAATATTGCTCAAGTATACGGTACCCGTACCAGGTAGGACTGACAGGGAATATTGAACGTACAGAAAAAAGGGCTGCACGAATAGTTAGAGGTTTGTTTAACTCGTTGGAGAGTGTCAAACATGGCGAAGAAACTGAACTGGTACGCTCTTGAAGACTGCCATAAGCAATCCCTCTAAGCCTACTTACTGTGAAACATTCTTAATATACCGCAACCCTAACACCTTGCTCCCGTAGGGATCCCGAAGATAAAATTAGACCAATTGCAGCTCGCACAGAGGCCTTTTATGCAGTCATTCGTCCTGCGTTCCGCACGAGAATGAAACTGGAAGAATCACTGATTGCTACAGTGGGACGTACCTTCTGTCGAACACTTCACACTAGTTTGCACACCATAGACGTAGATGTTAAAGCATAGCTTAACTTGAAAGTATACTAAGACAGTTCGTTTCGGACAACACCTTCCGAAGGACTTGGCAGTATACAGGGTGTTGCAAAAAGGTACGGCCAAACTTTCAGGAGCCGGCCGGAGTGGCCGAGCGGTTAAAGGCGCTACAGTCTGGAACCGCACGACCACTACGGTCGCAGGTTCGAATCCTGCCTCGGGCATGGATGTGTGTGATGTCCTTAGGTTACTTAGGTTTAAGTAGTTCTAAGTTCTAGGGGACTTATGACCACAGCAGTTGAGTCCCATAGTGCTCAGAGCCGTTTTTGAAACTTTCAGGAAACATTCCTCACACACAAATAAAGAAAAGATGTTATGTGGACATGTGTCCGGAAACGCTTAATTTCCGTGTTAGAGCTCATTTTAGTTTCTTCCACCTACGCTCAATGGAGCACGTTATCATGATTTCATACGGGATACTCTACCTGTGCTGCTAGAACATGTGCCTTTACAAGTACGACACAACATGTGGTTCGTGCACGATGGAGTTCCTGCACATTTCAGTCGAAGTGTTCGTATGCTTCTCAACAACAGATTCGGTGACCGATGGATTGGTAGAGGCGGACCAATTCCATGGCCTCCACGCTCTCCTGACCTCAACCCTCTTGACTTTCATTTATGTGGGCATTTGAAAGCTCTTGCCTACGCAACCCCGGTACCAAATGTAGAGACTCTTCGTGCTCGTATTGTGGACGGCTGTGATTCAATACGCCATTCTACAGGGCTGCATCAGCGCATCAGGGATTCCATGCGACGGAGGGTGGATGCATGTATCCTCGCTAACGGAGGACATTTTGAACATTTCCTGTAACAAAGTGTTTGAAGTCACGCTGGTACGTTCTGTTGCTGTGTGTTTACATACCATGATTAATGTGATTTGAAGAGAAGTAATAAGCTGTAACATGGAAAGTAAGCGTTTCCGGACACATGTCCACATAACATATTTTCTGTCTTTGTGTGCGAGGAATGTTTCCTGAAAGTTTGGCCGTACCTTTTTGTAACACCCTGTATAATTTTAACAACGCACACATGCGTTTACTCATGAAGAAAATACAATAAGCGTAAAATCAATAGCAAACGTGTCTTACAGTGTAACCAACAGAAAATGTAACACTCTTTTGGTCTGTATTATCTCTGGTAAGGCAGGACTTGAGGTCTGTTTCCAGATTCGTGAAGACTGTGAGGGAACACCACTCATGGGCTGTCTATATAAGCGATTTAAAATACATCTGTGCCCGTTATATCACTTTTTTGAACATTATTTTAAAGGGGAGATTCTAAATACCTAGAAAATATTTTTTTTCAAATAGCGAACATTTCATGGAAAAACTCATTCCTCAGATTTATTCCTGAACGAGTCCCAAACCACAAAAGAATTATCAGTTACAGAAAGTTGCAGATTACTTTGTGCAAAAATACTACTACTCACCGGTAAATGGCCAGCATGCAGACGTATTTCGATATAAAATAAGTTAATAACTTATATATCTTGTAGGTGACTCGTGGAATGTGTAACTAATTATACATTCTCTTCCCTCCCCCCGTCCCCGCCCCCGCCCCCCCTCCCTCTCTCTCTCTCTCTCTCTCTCTCTCTCTCTCTCTCTCTCTCTCTCTCTCTCTCTCTCTGTGTGTGTGTGTGTGTGTGTGTGTGTGTGTGTGTGTGTGTGTGTGTGTGTGTGTGTGTCTGTCTGCCGTATTCCCAGATTTTCTTCAAGCTGCAAGAAAGCCACGATATAAAAGGTCCCATAGGTCTGTAGCCTTGATGAGAAGCTAACGCCTTGTCTCTAAAGGTTACCATGCTGGCATGGACGCCCACTGACGGACTTCGAAACTGTTCGATAGTGTTCCCGGTGCGGTAGGGAGCGTGAGCTGTCGGAAGAAGCAGCAACACAGCTGGAGCGAAAGGAGGCCCTCGTCGCGTGACCTCGCAGTCAGCCGGACTTCCTCATTACGTGGCAGCCTGCCTCCAGCGGAACGCTGGTGGCCGGCGTCGCACAAGCTTTACCTACCCCTTTTTCCAGGAGTAGCAGTCCTTTAAACGTATAGTTGCAGTTACGGATAAAGAGGAGTGTCTCCTCACATCAGTTTCGTATTACGAAGAACCATCATCTCATATGACGAGAGATCGGGGTTGTATGGAGGATATGGGCCCGGCCACATGTTGCCAAGGTTTTTGCGATTACGTTGCAGAAGTTTCGCTGGGGAATCCTGACACATCCTCCATACCGTCCCGATCCCTCCCCATGCCATTTGCGTGTTTTTGGAGCCCAGATATTCGTGGCCGTCAATTTGCTTCGGACGAAGGAAGGCATTTACCGTTTTGTCTCACAGTGGGATAAATGTATTAACAGTTGTACATTTACATATACACACATACTCCGCAAGCCACCGTACAGTGCGTGGCGGAGGATGCCCTGTACCACTACTAGTCGTTTCTTTTCCTGCTTCACTCGCAGACAGAGCGAGGGAAAAACGACTGTTTATATGCCTCCGTATGAGCCGTAATTCATCGTATCTTACCTTCGTGGCCATTACGGGGATATGTATATTGGCGGCAGTAGGATCATTCTGCATCGGCTTCAAATGGCGGTTCTCTGAATTTTCTCAGTAGCGTTCCTCGAAAAGAACGTCGCGTTCCCTCCAGAGATTCCCAAGAAACTCCGTTAACACTTCTGTGTTGTTCGAACCCACCGGTAACAAATCTAGCTACCGGCCTCTCTATTGTTTCGATGTCTTCCTATAATCCGACCTGATGCGGATCCAAAACACTCGAGCATTTCTCAAGAATAGGTCACAATAGAGTCCTATATGTGGTCTTCCTTACGGATGGACCACACTTTCCTAAACTTCTCCCTATAAACCAAAGTCGACCATTCGGCTTCCCTACTACAATTCTCACATGTTCGTTCCATCTCATATAGCTTTGCAACGTATTGCCTAGATATTTAGACTACGTGACTTTGTCAGGCAGGATACTACTAACGCTGCATTCGATCGATAGGATTTGTTTTTCATATATCATAGTAAACAGTTTACTTACTTTTTCCCATCTCTCATCTGTCTCGTTCCCATTTCATTGTCCCTTTATATATATATTACTCACAGATTTTGTGAGAGAATCAATGTATTTTCGGGTTAAATGCCTAACTCTTTACACAGTTGTCTACAAGACATTCATATTTCAACACACCATGTTATACTCACCATATATCTTTTGAGAAATGGTAACTTTTATACTGGATAATGAGTAATTCCAGAATATAAATGTGTAGTACGCTATTCCCTGAGGTGACAAAAGTGATGTGTTACCGCCTAATACCGTGTCGGACCTCCTTTTCCCGGCGTAGTGCAGCTACTCTACGTGGCATGGACTTCACAAGTCGTTGGAAGTACGCTGCAGAAATATTGAGTCTATAGCCATCTATAAATGTGAAAGTGTTGCCAGTTCAGGGTTTCGTGCACGAACTAACTTCTCGATTATTCCCAATCTAGGGGCGATCTGGGTGGTCAAATCATTCACTTTAATTGTCCATAATGTTCTTCAAACTAATCGTGAACAGTTGTGGCCAGGTGACATAGTGCACAGTCATCCATAAAAATTCCATCGTAATTTGATAACATGAAGTCCATGAATGTCTGCAAATGGTCTCCAAGTAGCCGAATATAACATTTCCCGTTAATGATTGGTTCATTTGGACCAGAGGATGCATTCCATGTAAACACAGACCACACCATTATGGAACCACCACCAGCTTGCACAATGTCTTGTTGACGACTTGGGTCCGTCTCTTCGTCGGGTCTGCGACATACTCGAACCCTACCATCAGCCCTTACCAGCTGAAATCGGGGCTCATTTGGCCAGGTCACAGTTTTCCAGTCGCCTAGGGTCCAACCAATATGGTCACGAGCCCAGGAAAGGCGCTGCAGGCGATGTCGAACAGTTAGCAAAGGCACCCGCGTCGGTCGTCTGCTGCCAAAGGTCATTAACACCAAACTGCTGCACTGTTCTAACGGATACGTGCGTCGTACGTCTCACGTTGATTTCTGCGGTTATTTCACGCAATGTTGCCTGTCTGTATGCACTGACAACTGAACGCAAACGTCGCTGCTCTTGGTCGTTAAGTGGAGGCCATCTGTCACTGCCTTGCCCGTGGAGAGAGGTGATGCTTAAAATGTGTATTCTGGGCACACTCTTGACACTGTGGATTGCGGAATATTGAATTCCCTAACGATTTACGAAATGGAATGTCCAGATGTCCATTGCGTCTAGCTCCACTACCATCCCGCATTCAGAGTACTCTGAGTACGCACTACAGCTCCGCCAATCCACTACCCAATGCCCTTTCACACCTTCTGTATGCAATACTACTACTACCGACATTTGTATAGGTGCATATCGCCATCCCATTATATATATATATATATATATATATATATATATATATATATATATATATATATATATATATATACAGGGTTATTACAAATGATTGAAGCGATTTCACAGCTCTACAATAACTTTATTATTTGAGATATTTTCACAATGCCTTGCACACACATACAAAAACTCAAAAAGTTTTTTTAGGCATTCACAAATGTTCGATATGTGCCCCTTTAGTGATTGGGCAGACATCAAGCCGATAATCAAGTTCCTCCCACACTCGGCGCAGCATGTCCCCATCAATGTGTTCGAAAGCATTGTTGATGCGAGCTCGCAGTTCTGGCACGTTTCTTGGTAGAGGAGGTTTAAACACTGAATCTTTCACATCACTATGCGTGAAACTTGCCCGCACGCGTTCAACCGTTTCTTCGCTCACTGCAGGCCGACCCATTGATTTCCCCTTACAGAGGCATCCAGAAGCTTTAAACTGCGCATACCATCGCCGAGTGGAGTTAGCAGTTGGTGGATCTTTGTTGAACTTCGTCCTGAAGTGTCGTTGCACTGTTATGACTGACTGATGTGAGTGCATTTCAAGCACGACATACGCTTTCTCGGCTCCTGTCGCCATTTTGTCTCACTGCGCTCTCGAGCGCTCTGGCGGCAGAAACCTGAAGTGCGGCTTCAGCCGAACAAAACTTTATGAGTTTTTCTACGTATCTGTAGTGTGTCGTGGCCATATGTCAATGAATGGAGCTACAGTGTATTTATGAAATCGCTTCAATCATTTGTAATAGCCCTGTATATATATATACACACACAGGGTGTCCCAGCTATCTTGTCCACCCAAAATATCTCTGGAACAATAACAGCTATTGGAAAACGACTTTCACCGGTATCAATGTAGGGCTGGGGCCCATGAATGTACATATTTGGAAACATTCTAAAACGAAAGCATATATGTTTTTTAACACAAACTTTTGTTTTTTTAAATGGACCTCCTATATTTTTTCTTCAGCAATCCATAGCATGACAAAGCACATACACAATGGCGTCGATTGCATCGCAATGTTCCCATTACATCCCGAGATATTGAGACGCGAAGTTGACGCTTGAAACACCCGACATGCGCTGCTAGCGCACGTCCTGAGGCTCAGGCGTGAACCCCATGCTGCCCGTAATCGCGATGTGATTGACATGCGTAATCACACCTCCATACTTACCAAGAGGTCCGAAACAACGGTCGTTAACAGTACGTTTCTCGCAAAGACTATGAAATACCCTGTATGTGACTTTAAACACGACCTCACCATAAAACCACCGCCTCAGAATTTTACTGTTGGCACTACACACACTGGCAGATGACGTTCACAGGGTATTTGCCATACCCACACCCTGTCATGGGATCGCCACATTGTGTACCTTGAATCCTCACTCCACACAACGTTTCTCCACAGTTCAGTCATCCAATGTTTACCCTCCTTGTTTGTCTGTACATGTACACCACCTCTATCAAATGGTTCAAATAGCCCTGAGCACTATGCGCCTTAACTTCTGAGGTCATCAGTCGCCTAGAACTTAGAACTAATTAAACCTAACTAACCTAAGGACATCACACACATCCATGCCCGAGGCAGGATTCGAACCCTCGACCGTAGCGGTCGCTCGGTTCCAGATTGTAGCGCCTAGAACCGCCCGGCCACCCCGGCCGGCCCACCTCTATCGATTTCCGTCCCATTCGGATAATTCCTTCGTGGTGCGTCGTTTTTCTGTCTTCGAGTGTAATCGGCCGACGTGTATAGTGATGTACAGGGACAGTGATGTTTCCTGTTAATGTTGCTTGGTCTTGGGCGTACTTTCTTTAGGTCGTACTTCATCACCGAATCTGAGTTGCTACACTGTGTTTTTTGTATGTGTGTGTACACGGAACTACAGGACGTCGACAGCGATCGCGGGATATGTAGTGAGTTGACCTGTAGTGCAATATGTGATTCGAAGGAGGCTTTAGAATTACTGTGCAAGTAAGTCACGGTCAGACTGCCTGGTTGTCTATAGTTGACTCGAAGTTGGATTCCGCCTACGGGCCAATCTTTTTTAAGTTCAGGTCGTGGTAGGTGCCCACTGACTTTCTATGTTAGCTACTCTTGTCACGATGAGTACGACATTGGTGCATATTATTTTTTGTCTGCAAGAGAAGTATTGTAGTACGAGCTAACAAAACTCATGCAAATTTAAACAAAATTGATAAAAGTTCATTAAGGGCGTTCGTTTTAAAACAGTGAGAGAATGTTGTTATTTTGAGGAGTTAGTGATTTTAGATCACTCAGATATATTGAAAAATTTTATCTTTTACGAAGCTCGTATTTAAAATGTATCAGAGTGCAACTAGTTGAGTAAGTATTCAATTCTTTGCCACTAATGAAATTGGGAATGATATACTTTTCTTCAAATTGCGCACTCAAATGTAAGCACCAAGCTCAAGAGAAATATGTTTGCCATTTTATTTGGGAACACTAAAGTTCAGTATCGTCTGAATTTCAAACATAATCAGTCCAAATTTTATGCATAATACTTTTCACAGGAGTAGCTGGTTGATCAGGAAAGAAGATGCAGTAGAAAAAAACAACTTTAAGATGAAACAGAGTAAGAGAGAATAAATGTTGACGATGAGCCCATGAAGTTTGATCTCGAAGTAAAATTACGAAAATACTGAGAAAAATAAGTTCAACTACTCAGCGTAATGAGTCTGAATAAGAAGTTCAAATTCTGTCCGATAATATTTTTTAAAATCTGCTTGGACATGTAAAATGATCCGAATGAGGTACGTAAGTACGAAACTGCAGTACCTTCCAATTTACAGGACAAGCGTAGAATCTGGTTTTCCAACAGAAACTATGTTTCTTTGCTCCCTAATTTTCATGGAAAATAGAACTCTGTCATTTCGGTAGTCTGTGGTTATGAAGCTACAGACACCAGATGACAGTCCGACTGCTTAGCTGGGTGGTAACGTGCTCGCCTCCCATGCAAGCGGACCTTGGTCCGATTCCCGGCCAGGTTGGAGATTTTCTCCGCTCGGAGACTAGGAGTTGTGTTGTCCTTATCATCATTTCATCCTCATTACCGGCGCGCAAGTCTCCCAATGTGGCGTCAACAGAAATAAAACTTGCACTTGGTGGCCGAACTTCCCCGGATGGGGCCTCCCGGCAACGATACCACTCGCTTATTTCCATTTACCAGATGATAATATATGTTCTGATCTGACATTCCTTTTAATTTGCCCAGAAGCTATTGTCATTACTGCAAATGAGTTTGAATATAGAGGAAAGATGCCTTTTATGGCAGAGTTCGCTAATGTGACACAAGTAGATTCTGTCCAACAAAGTGCTCAGCGTTATTGGCAAATATCGGTAGATGTCGAAGCGCCTGAGGGATGGTAAGTGATGATAAGACCATTACGAAGCTGGATACGGTCGAGAATCCCTGATTTTAAAAGTGTTGAATTACGAGTTTTATGACAGTATCGGGTATTAGGCACAGTATCTCATTTTAGGATAAATTCAGCTTCACACCCTAATAGCAGGATTCGGATACTTGTTTTTACCAAGTGGTTTGACAATTTTGTGAACTTTGTGAAGCCATCTGATGATGGTCCAGCTATGCTAATTCTCTAACCAACTCCTTCACGCTCTATCTCGGTCCACCTCCTCCACTCTGCACTCTCTGCTCATCTCCTCCTGCGTCTTTCTCTCTCTCTCTGTCCATCTCCTCTTACCCCTCTCTCTGTCCATCTGATCCTCCACCCTTTCTTTGTTCATCTCCTTCTCGTCCTATATCTGTCCATCTCTTCCTCCCCTATCTCTGCCCATCTCATCGTCCCCTCTATCCCTGTCCGTCTCCTCCCCCCTCTCGCTATTCATCTCATCCTGCTTCTCTAACCGAGTGAGGTGGCTTGGTGGTTAGCACGCTGGACTCGCATTCGTGAAGACGACGGTTCAAAAACACGTCCGACCACCCCGATTTATGTTTTCCGTGACTTCCCTATATCACTTCAGGAAAATGCCGGGATGGTTCCTTTGAAAGGCAGGGCCGATATCCTTCTCCATCCTTCCCTAATCCGGGCTTGTGCTCCGTCACTAATGACCTCGTTGTCGACGGGACGTTTAACACTAATCCCCTCCTCCTACCTCCTCTCTCTCTCTCTCTCTCTCTCTCTCTCTCTCTCTCTCTCTGTCCATCTGCACCTATTTCCTTTTGCTGTCCATCTCCTCCTCCCGCCTCTTCTGCCTATCTCTTCCTCCTCTCAGTTTGTGCCCATTTCTTTCTCCAGTCCTTGTCCACCTCCTTGTCTTCCCTTTCTCTCTCCATCTCCTCCTTTCTCCTCTCTCTGTCCATTTCCCCCTATCCCTCTCTCTGCTCATCTCCTCCTACCCTCTATCTGTGTCCATCTCCTCTTTCCCTCTCTCTGCCTGTCGGTCTCCTCCTCCACCTATCTTTCTCCACGTTATCATTCCCAATCCAATAGGAGGTTGCTGGTTTTTACCCTCAACGTATTCCTTTCCAGATCGTAGCAATGTGGTTGAAACAGTTCCAGAGGTTTAGGATAAGTTTATAAACCGTGGCATTTGTGGCGTACGCAGATATCAAACCTATTTCACATACATTTAACATGTTTCACACATGTTTGTACACATATTTCACCCGTATCTCTAGCGAAATTCGCCCTGCAGTTTCATTTTCACGCAGCTCAGTGTTTACAACGTCATATCTTCTGAACTATGTGTGGTTATGTTGTATGATTCTATTTGTACATTTAGTGCTATATGTGAATACTGTCTCCAAAACCTGGTGCCAGTACATGTAGTAGTAAAGAAGTAGTAAATTAAAACTTCATGCCTCATGTGGTGGTTTTACTTCACGAACAGCGAATAGGTAACTGATAAACTTTTTCGTTTAATCATTTTGTGGGAGAGGCAACGGCCTTACCGCAGTGGATACACCGGTTCCCGTGAGATCACCGAAGTTAAGCGCTGTCGGGCGTGGCCGACACTTGGATGGGTGACCATCTAGCCGCCATGCGCTGTTGCCATTTTTCGGGCTGCACTCAGCCTCTTGATGCCAATTGAGGAGCTACTCGACCGAATAGTAGCGGCTCCGGTCAAAGAAAGCCATCATAACGTCCGGGAGAGCGGTGTGCTAATCACATGCCCCTCCTACCCGCATCCTCAACTGAGGATGACACGGCGGTCGGATAGTCCGATGGGCCACTTGTGGCCTGAAGACGGAGTGCTATTTTGTGCGAGATGTCAGCGAGAAAGATTCATAATGGCAGGAAATTATGTGTAAAGTATGTTGCAAGTCACTAAGTGCTCTTATTCTCAAGTACTGGATAAATAAAATATGGGTATTCGCGCGTCGTGGGCTACACTGCTTTTTCATCCCGCGTTGGTAGATAGGTGGTACTTACCCCGTAGCGGTTCTTTCCAGGCCGAAAGTGATATGTGTACAAAGTTTGGTTGAAATCTGTCTAGTGGTTTAGGAAGAGACGTGGAACACGCATGCGTACTCTGATCAGCCAGAACATTAGGACCACCGACCTACTATCGATATGAACCCGTCAAGGAGAGGAATAACTACTTGTCAGACACACACAAGGCGCATGTAGTATCAGTGAGAGTGATGTCCGTGTAGAAAATGGGGAAGGCGCGCAGTGTATCGGATTGTGATGGCCCAGAGCTCCCCACGAGAGTTTAGAAAACTGCACGTTTTGTCGGGTGTTCGAGGAGTGCTGTGATGGGTGTCTTCAACACGTGGCGAAACCGAGGTGAAACAACGTCCAGACGTCATGGAGTTGGGTGGCGACCCCTCGTTATAGTTGTCAGACGTCGTAGACTGGGCAGACTGGTAAAACAGGACAGGTGGCGAACTGTGGCGGAATTGACATCAGACTTCAATCCTGAGCAGAGTACAAGTGTGTCTCAACACACAGTACACTGAACGATCGGTCCCCACAGCCGACGACCCATGCATGTACCAGTGTTAACAACGACATCGACAACTAAGACTGAAATGGGCACGTGACCATAGGCACTGGACTTTGGCACAGTGTCAGAGCGTTACATTGTCTTATGAGTCCCGATACCTTCTTCGTCATGCCGATGGGAGGGCGCGAGTCCGTCGTCTTCCAGGAGAACAGCTCCTTGACAGCTGTGCAGCAGGACAGAGCCAAGCTGGTGCGGCTTCACTACGCTCTGGGGAAGGTTCACGTGGGCAACCATGGGTCCAGTTGAGCTCGTCCAAGGCACCATGACGGCCAAGGTGTATCGTACACTGGTTGCAGTCCACGTACACCGCTTCATGACGATCATGTTTCCCGACGGCAGTGGCGTTTTTCAGCAAGATAATACTCCATGTCACAAGGCCAGGAGTGTAACGGAGTTGTTCAATGAGCACAGTGGCGAGTTCAAAAATGGCTCTGAGCACTATGGGACTGAACATCTTAGGTCATCAGTCCCCTAGAACTTAGAACTACTTAAACCTAACCAACCTAAGAACATCACACACATCCATGCCCGAGGCAGGATTCGAACCTACGACCGTAGCAGTCCCGCGGTTCCGGACTGCAGCGCCTAGAACCGCACGCCCACCGCAGCCGGCGTGGCGAGTTCCAATTGATGTGCTGGCCTCGCAACTCGCCAGATGTGAACCCGATCAAACACATCTGGATGTGATTGAACGTGGCGACAGACCTCATCGTCCCACGCCCCGGAAGTTACGGGAATTAAGTGACCTGTGCGTGCAGATGTGGTGCCAACTCCAGCGACCTTCCATGCCACGACGCGTCACCGCTGTTATCCGTGCTAAAGTTCGCATGCTAGCTATTAGATAGTAGTCATAATGTTCTGGCTGATCAGTGTATATCTTGAAAAGTACTCCATACCTTTCTTACCGATAGGATGTTTACATGTTTTCACCCTACTTTGCATGTGTACCATCTTACTGTATATGGTTTTCACGACATGGCTTGTCCTATTTTTGTACATGATTTTTCCTGTTTTCTTTTCAACGTAAGGAATTATTCATTTTGACGCTGTACTCACATTATACACAATCCTACGTTGAACTGTTCTATATTTCGGTTAATTACTATCATTCAATACTACTACTTTGTATATATTTTTCATACACTGTAACCACATCTTTTTACACCGTCCCTATTACACCTTCTTTACGATATTTCTTATTTTTGACATTTTACTAAATGTGTTTCACATCTTGTACGTAGAATATGTAGGTTTTTTACATCCCATTACTATGACATGTCGGCCGCGGTGGTCTAGCGGTTCTGGCGCTGCAGTCCGGAACCGCGGGACTGCTACGGTCGCAGGTTCGAATCCTGCCTCGGGCATGGGTGTGTGTGATGTCCTTAGGTTGGTTAGGTTTAAGTAGTTCTAAGTTCTAGGGGACTTATGACCTAAGATTTTGAGTCCTATAGTGCTCAGAGCCAGCCACTATGACACCATTGTGTTTCCTAGTTGATTTTATAGATCTGATGTACTCATACGTTATGTCTATGAAATACTGTTGTTCATATTATTTTTATTTCATAGACCCTAATTATTTACTTGTATCTATTCGATGTAACAATTTTATTATATTATAGAACTTATATTACACATTTATGTTTCAAGTATTTTATGTAACCATATAGAAACCTGAAGAAGACGCTACTGTGGCACTGGAACTAGTACCGTAGATAAAGTTTTCAAAAATAACAGCTGATGGTATATACACTCCTGGAAATGGAAAAAAGAACACATTGACACCGGTGTGTCAGACCCACCATACTTGCTCCGGACACTGCGAGAGGGATGTACAAGCAATGATCACACGCACGGCACAGCGGACACACCAGGAACCGCGGTGTTGGCCGTCGAATGGCGCTAGCTGCGCAGCATTTGTGCACCGCCGCCGTCAGTGTCAGCCAGTTTGCCGTGGCATACGGAGCTCCATCGCAGTCTTTAACACTGGTAGCATGCCGCGACAGCGTGGACGTGAACCGTATGTGCAGTTGACGGACTTTGAGCGAGGGCGTATAGTGGGCATGCGGGAGGCCGGGTGGACGTACCGCCGAATTGCTCAACACGTGGGGCGTGAGGTCTCCACAGTACATCGATGTTGTCGCCAGTGGTCGGCGGAAGGTGCACGTGCCCGTCGACCTGGGACCGGACCGCAGCGACGCACGGATGCACGCCAAGACTGTAGGATCCTACGCAGTGCCGTAGGGGACCGCACCGCCACTTCCCAGCAAATTAGGGACACTGTTGCTCCTGGGGTATCGGCGAGGACCATTCGCAACCGTCTCCATGAAGCTGGGCTACGGTCCCGCACACCGTTAGGCCGTCTTCCGCTCACGCCCCAACATCGTGCAGCCCGCCTCCAGTGGTGTCGCGACAGGCGTGAATGGAGGGACGAATGGAGACGTGTCGTCTTCAGCGATGAGAGTCGCTTCTGCCTTGGTGCCAATGATGGTCGTATGCATGTTTGGCGCCGTGCAGGTGAGCGCCACAATCAGGACTGCATACGACCGAGGCACAAAGGCCAACACCCGGCATCATGGTGTGGGGAGAGATCTCCTACACTGGCCGTACACCACTGGTGATCGTCGAGGGGACACTGAATAGTGCACGGTACATCCAAACCGTCATCGAACCCATCGTTCTACCATTCCTAGACCGGCAAGGGAACTTGCTGTTCCAACAGGACAATGCACGTCCGCATGTATCCCGTGCCACCCAACGTGCTCTAGAAGGTGTAAGTCAACTACCCTGGCCAGCAAGATCTCCGGATCTGTCCCCCATTGAGCATGTTTGGGACTGGATGAAGCGTCGTCTCGCGCGGTCTGCACGTCCAGCACGAACGCTGGTCCAACTGAGGCGCCAGGTGGAAATGGCATGGCAAGCCGTTCCACAGGACTACATCCAGCATCTCTACGATCGTCTCCATGGGAGAATAGCAGCCTGCATTGCTGCGAAAGGTGGATATACACTGTACTAGTGCCGACATTGTGCATGCTCTGTTGCCTGTGTCTATGTGCCTGTGGTTCTGTCAGTGTGATCATGTGATGTATCTGACCCCAGGAATGTGTCAATAAAGTTTCCCCTACCTGGGACAATGAATTCACGGCGTTCTTATTTCAATTTCCAGGAGTGTATTTCTACAACAGTTCGGCCGGCCGCTATTCCTCACTCCATATTTTTATGCTGGATTTACGATCACTTAATATGTACCTACGTTTCGCGCGAGTTTAGTCTTCGGCACGTAGCCGTCTCATTCACCCATCTACTCTGAATGGCGCGGTGATGGGGAAGTCGGAGTGCTGAGCACACTCGGCTGCTATCGTAAAGCGCAAATCTTGGCCAGGTTTGATGTACACCCACAGTCAGAGGTGGAAAGATTGCCCGAGGGCAGCAACACTAAGAATAGCCATTTACTGAGATTACCGTTAGGTTTCGTTCACAGAAGTGGAGCACGAAGGAACAGTCGGTAGCAGAGACGCGTAGTGCAAGAGCAGGTGTGGTGTGGGTCGCTGGACACAACAGGCGAAAGCTGAATGTCACGTCCATTGCTTTCGTGTTTTACTTAATCGAACTGAGACCTTGGGAGAGCGAAGAAGCTTTGCATTTCTTGATATAGCTAATGCAAGGCTACGAAAGCTCTTTGTTTTTCTTTCTCGGCATACTTTATTTTTGCAAGTTTCTAATGCGCCAGTGTGAGTCACTGTTATTCCGGACGTGGGTGACGTGGTACAGCGACAGTACCAGTAGGATGCTGCTGCAAACTGGCAAAGCGGATAGCGGAACAGAAAGATTTTGCTGCTGTATTTTTCCAACAGACGTTAGCGAGAACAGGCCTTACACGAGGTTCTGACCATTCCAGGTAAGTGCTGCTCACGAAACGGCCATTAGAAATTTTCATTGAATTTTGGGACCTTTGTTGACGAGAAAGGCGCTGTGTCTCCAAATTCAGAGCGTTGTAGTTGAAGGCCTAAACATCTACATTTATTTTTCGCGCGTTATGTTTTGTCCGTTTTAAATAATTTTTAAAGGCAGTGACAACATTTGTGTATTGTAATACAGAAATATACAGGCGGTCCCTCAAATTTCTCCCACATTTGCAACCTCATTCGAGCAGGCTCTGTGGAGTACATTGTGGAGGGCTGTTCAAACTATTATTGGCCCTCTGTGTTTTGATCGATGTCGTGGAGAGAATACTGACTCTTTATTCCTCTGCAAGCATCTTTATCGCCCTCATCCGGTCTTGTAACACTAATATGAAGTATAGGATGTGTTCAGAGTATCTGTTTCTCTGTCTGTCTGAAACAGTGAATCTCAGAATTTGTCTGTGAACACTTTACGACACGAATTCGCTTTTCTTCAAGCGATTCCCGTATCTCTGCCTAACGTTTTC
The DNA here is from genome assembly GCF_021461395.2 of Schistocerca americana. Lineage (NCBI taxonomy): Eukaryota > Metazoa > Arthropoda > Insecta > Orthoptera > Acrididae > Schistocerca > Schistocerca americana. Next base: position 539,587,756 of record NC_060130.1, read on the forward strand.
CTAGTGTCTTCGATCGATTAGCACACCTAGAGCGCTTCTCTGATTGTCTTCGGTTTCTTACTTCATGGTAGTGTGGTAAGGGCTGCAGTCGTCCAAGAAACTTCAATGCAGTGCCGGAATGTCTCCTTTGAGCAGACAACGCCCGAGTGGTTCCCCACCCTCCAGCAGCTGAGGTGGTGGCTCTGAGCACTATGGGACTTAACATCTATGGTCATCAGTCCCCTAGAACTTAGAACTACTTAAACCTAACTAACCTAAGGACAGCACACAACACCCAGCCATCACGAGGCAGAGAAAATCCCTGACCCCGCCGGGAATCGAACCCGGGAACCCGGGCGTGGCAAGCGAGAAGCTGAGGTGGTGTTCCGTCTCGAGCCTTTTCCCAAATACTGTAAAAGTTTTTTTAAGAATGGATCGTAAGAAGTGCTGTAGATGCTGTTGTTGAATTTTATGCTAATTTTAACGCTTCGATGATACTGAGGTCATTGGAGAGCGAGGTGATCTCGTGGTTTGAATCTACTCGACCTAATATTTTTGGAGGTTTCTGAGTATTACGCTTAAGCATGGTCCAAGTTGTTCTAAATAAACTGCTGCGACAAATCCCTCACATTGAGTTCTGTTTTATACGTAGTAACACAGGCACTGCTGTTTCGTATTTATTCGCGAATATTAGGCCCTCGACTGTCAATAAATACAGTATATCCTTCCTGGACGGGAAAATACGTAACGTACAAGTGCAGGTTGTGACACATGGACGACGATATTCGGAAGTTTGGGTCTGGCCGTGATTCGTGCTCGGGTGGCTGAACCGTTTAAGGCGACCACTCGCGTGAAGTGGGAAATCCGGATTCGAGTGCCCGTCCGGTACAAATTTTCGTTGTTGTCATTCCAATGTAGAGCCGAAGGTGGATCATATTCGCAACTGTGAATAAATTTTTAGTAATTTTTTAGATGAATGATCCCGTTAACCGTTAAAAATAAAGAAAATTGATCGCTCAAAACATGCAATTCTAATTTTCATTTGTTTCAAAAAGGTCGTATGTAAAGTAAATTACGGAGATGTAATCGAATACCGGCTTTCCAGAGGTCAGCATTCACTCTTTCGAATAACTGTGGCTGAGAACTACGATGTAGTAAGTCACAGTATCGCTTTAAAACATAAATCTTTGTGTACGTACACTTATCTTGGTTGAAATTTTTTTCGTTATGAGACGCACATTATAACATGCCCTTTGTACTAGAAACATACAAAAATTTCTGGACCCAGACACAGTTGGGCTCAATGTTCCCTGCAGTTGGGGCGAATCGGCCTCAAACCGTATACAGCAGGCTTGATTCAGTTTTCAGTGACTACAACACTTCAGCGAAAACCGGGTTATTCCCCTGACAAGGACATCGCTGCCTCCTCCCTACATCCTCCAGTTGAGTTGGTATTCTCTCTCTAATAAATTGCTTTCCATTAATAGCATTCTTTTTATTCGAGTTTATTGACAGCATCATTATTTCTTATTATTCAGATAAAAACAAGACATGTTTGATTTTATAAGCATAAATAGAAGTAGAAGTAAATTCTGCTCACTGCGCTGAGCGTAAGCAGCAACGTTCAAAGACAGTATCGCCATCAGTATTAGTTCATATTAGTGCGATATTCCGTGGCGATTGTAAGAAAGCATGCAACAATATGGATCCTAGAATGTTTTGGACTGGGCAAGAACAGAAATGATTAGGAAACAAGTTAACACAGTAAACAGGAGATTTACTTAACTTGTATTTCTCGTAGCGTACAAAGACTCATCACAAATAATGCAGCGAGAAATAGAGTCCAGCTAAGACAAGAGCAACAAGGACGTGGCTCTCTGTACTTACGCACGAACGCTGGATTTGGAGCCGTGACCTGGCGGCGTCTGTGTAGCCTCACAAAGCATCACTTACCGAAGTGGCTCCAAGTGGGTATGGGTGTATGACTGCCGCCAGCCGTCCTGTATCGTGATAGCAGAGGGAGGTCGTAGTACAGAGCCACTGGACGCCCGGTGGGCCCATATGACTGCCGAGTCCTCACATGACTGCTATAGGCGTCTAACAGAAACCTGCAGTTCCATTGTCGACTTTGAGACACCAGTATGTCATACCACATAGGAGAGTAACCTCATTGATGCATGCTGTGAAGTTCGGCGAACTGATCGCCACGCTGACCTTTCTTACTACACTGTAAGAAGAGGTGGCAACATTTGAGACGCGATTGAAAGTACCAATGTCAATAATACCTCACGATGTCTCCCAGAACTGTGTCTCCAATCTCGTTGTTCCATCGCCGATCCTCGCATGGCACGCGAGCTTTCATTATGCAAAACATGAAAGTAAATGTTCTCATTAGACGTGGAGGAAAAGCTCAGATTAGGAACGGAAACCGACCGTTTCCTCTCCAAAGTAGCCTATGGCACTTCTTTTATTAAATGCAAATTAATAAGTCTTATCCCTTTTCAAGGATTACGTGAATGTATTCGTGTGTCTAAAGGATTAAATATATCGAACTGTTAACTTCGTTTCAAAACATTGCATTGTATAGAAATAGAGAATAAAGCTTTAAACGAGATTCGAACCTAGGTTCATTAAGCAATGGGAAGAATATCCAACTGACTACACAAAAACGTTCGCCAGTCCACCTCGAACTAATAATTTGAGAGTACATGCCAATACCGATTTCTTCTTTGCGTTCAGAACTCAGAAATAATATGTAAATCCTTAGACTTGGAATTGGGAGAGATTATGTTAAAAACCTCAGTGACTCACAGCTTCTATAAAATTCGCTTCTGTGAAGCATTAACAAAGCAATAAAACGTTCCAAAGTATAACGTTTACTAACTTACTAGCTTAATAAACAAAATATCTCTATAATGAAAATTAATCAACCACAGATCAAAACAGTTTCCAGAATATAGGGACCCTAGGACTGTGATATCATTCAACACTTTTAGTAGCACTTTCCACATACAGAAACGCGTAGCACTTAAGTTAAACAGTGAAGCAGTAATTTAAGCAAAAGTAATTTAGACCAGTATGAAAATTTAAATCAACAATTCTGTGCAGCAGCCTGATGTTTACATCACGTTGGGGAATTTATAAACTGCAGTACCTTTCAAACTGAGATAATAATTTGATTCAGGTCTATGAACAGTTTAATTATTGATGTTAGCAAAATCCCAAATAATTAACCTCACATTTATAGATTCTTGGAAACTTTCAGGTACAAGGAGAACAGGAATTGGAGGTGTGGAAAAGATAATCTGCTGCGGCGACTGTGCTGGAAAGCATTACGTAACCGTGGCTTTTCATACGAATTACTCTATCAAAGTTTTTCTTTTCACTGTAAGATATCTTAGAACATTCCACATTATACCACGTTGCAATATGCTGATAGTACTTGCATCTGAGGCCCTTTTATAAAAATTTATGAGTATATTTGCCTCATTTCCGTAAGTAATTTAGGAAACTTACAAGAAACCTTAATCTGGATGGCTGGACGGGGATTTGAACCGTGGTCCTCCCGAATACGAATATGGTGTGCTGCCACTGCGCTACCTCGCTCAGTAACCATGTCAGATGACAAAGATTGTCCGTGCCGAAGTTATCTACGGGCTGAGTATTCTCCTGCAGAAGTTGTTGCCTATGTCTGTCGAGCAGCCACACAGAATATAAATCATGAAAATGAACATACAATAATATATTAATATTATTAGCAATTGTCGAAGACTTGCGATGAAGATTTCGAAGAAAACTGTGGATTCAAGTGCGTTTAAAATGTCTAAGAGAAACTTTTAGCAGTAATTTTGTTATGAACTTTCTGCGAAGAGTATCTATGGTTGGAAGCAAACAAAGTTTTCACTTTCGCATAATCAGTGGAGCTGGACAGGCCATTGATTGGGTAAAACATTTAGAATAGTTTATATTTCTGTCCATACCTTTGCACTTCAAAGGATGTGTGCTAATATCTATGATGTTGAGCGCCGTAAACCTAAAACTAATCAACCAACCTACTATGTACTTTATGACATTATAATACTTTTAACTATCGACGTGCCACAGCTTGACATTTTTACAACATTCTGAGGACAGGTCTTAAGTGCTCCGATACCTTGAAACAGCATATTTTTTAAATGTTATCAGTGGTGTTTAAGGTCGAATGCAGGTGTCATCCGGACACAGACCACAGCTGAAACACTGACGGCGCTGTGATATTTTTAGGAACTGGAGCGAATGTATGACTCTTCATGTCGTAGAGCTCTCCAGAATCCTATAACTCAGAAGAATGATGCAAATCCTCAGATGGCAGAAATGTTCGTCGAACGCATCCAGAACGTTACTTTCCTAGATGAGCCAGCAAGGCAAGGCGACGAAGCTGACTCTATGCCGAATCGTGTCACTCTCTGCCACTGTCAACGTCGTGCAGGCGTTTCGATTTCACTTACGTCGATCAGTAAACCATAAGTTTTCCGTCATCAAGTTATTACTTATGCCTGATATTTTAGTAGTTTCTTTATGTTATTACGCCGTATGGGTGTGAAAAGTCTCATGCTACATATGGGAAGCATGCAGGGTGATTCGGTGACGATGTTACCAAATTTGTGGTAAGGTCTTATGGGACCAAACTGCTGAGGTCATCAGTCCCTAAGCTTACGCACTGCTTAATCTAACTTAAACTAACTTACACTAAGGACATACACACACCCATGCTCGAGGGAGAACTCGAACCTCCGACGGGGGGAGCCGCGCGGACTGTGATAAGGCGCCTTGGACCATGCGGCTACCCCACGCGGCACGATGTTACCAACTTTCAGGTATGATGGAGAAGGGTAAATGTATAAAGTTGAGGTAAAGAGGCCGTGGACCAGAACGACCGGGTCGAAAGATATAGGCGAAAATCGTTCCGATGCCGCTGATAGTGAAATGCATGAATCGGTATCGTTATTACCGAGAATGTTGGGTAGACAACTTTCAGAGATGGTAGTATGAACCAATACAAGAAAAATGTCTAGTAAACATGGACTCTTAAATGCATACCTTGAGAGCTCTGAACGATTGTTGATCTTCGCCACTGTGAATCACATCTCTTCTACAAAGGCCCTAAAGTGCATACGTTGAGAGGTATGATCACTTGTTCATCTTCGCTAATGTGAAACATATGTCTTCTACTGGACAAGTGCCCATAGCTGTTAAGGCATGCATCTTAGAGCCCACGTTTACTAGACATTTTTTCTTGTTTTGATCTATACTATTACCTCTGAAAGTTGCATAGACGCAGACGACGTTGAATGTGACGCTCATTCACAAGAGAAGGAAGAAGATAGGAGACATCCAGTGTGCCCTTACCGCTCCAGTGACCAAATAAGTGGCAGTGAGTCAGCGGCGTTTTGGCGACGATATCACATTCTATCGTCGTCCATGACGACACCACCTGTGGCAGAGAGAAGGCTGGAAAAAATCAACCTGAACGCTTTCCGTACGCGCCATATTCTCCATGCTACAAGACAAGCTTCATGCCGCGCACATCGACATCACTCTCCTGCAAGAGATTCACGTAGCCAGTTTTCCCGACCCCTTCTATTACACAGCTAATGTCTCTTGAACGTGGAAGATGTTAGGTAGACCCGCCCCCACGGTGGGCATGTCCTCCATGCCCTCTTCAACGCCGTCGCTTTCCTGTTCCATCGTGAGGAAGAGGCAATAGTTCGATGCCGCGCGCCATCGCCTTTTACGTTTGCGAGGTGATCATTGCTTACGAACATGAGTTTCCGTGTCCGAGTATCGGTGTTGATCGGTCACTGTTGTTCCATCAGTGCGGAACGCCGAGGTCGGCACCGCATTGACGTCGATATTTTCTTGAGGTTCACCCATTAACGTCAGTTGGGGGTGTTGCAGGGTTATCTTCGCCTGAGGTGGCGGCGTGATCTGGGTCGTGACCTCGTTGGATTCGCAGGACGTCAGCACCCGTAGGTAATCGGTGGTTTCTTAGTTCATGAGGCTTGTTGCCGCTGCTTTGATGTAGGTGAGGGGGAAGATCGTCGCCACAGCCGGTGGCGCCGATTCTCCGATGGGCGTTTGTATTAGTCGGCGTTGAATAGACACCGACCTGACGTGGCCTTCCTGGCTGCACCCAGAATATGTGCACAGTTGGCCGTCCTACATCACTATAGTACAGCAAGTGCCAATGAGCAGGTAGGATGGTACGTATTTTGTCGGTTCGATTTTTATTGCGCAAACACCATTGTACACCTTGTAAGTCTCAAACGTCTGCCATTTCTCAACCACATGGCTTATCACGTTTCCGTACAGTCAGAAGGTTGCAGTCTTGACATCGGCTGCCATCTCAAAGAGGAGTTCAAAGACTCTAAGGGTGTGCAAGCCCAGGTCCGCTTGGTCCACTGTAACGACCACAGTGTGACCATTGGATTGTTTGAACTTAAGTGAGTTTGTGAATTTGTTCACCACGGTTGTGCACACGTCGGCATTTGTCATCTTGACGTAATGACACTGGCCATAATTGAGAAGTGGATGCCAACGATTTCCAGGGGATTCAGACACAGGTGGTCTCATAGGAATCGTTCAGTCTCATATGAGCGTTGTCTGGCATTATCCTGTTGAGAAGTGGTTTTGATCGTGGCCGATCTATAGGATTGCGCCGTATTTAGAACGTATACCCAACAACCCGCAACTGCTCAGAAGTAAATGACAGCCACACACAGCTCCACTGGCAGTACGCTTACGAGATGTCCACACCTCGCTGCTGCCAAGAGCAGACTGTAACTCAACTGCGCAAGTGGGTCTGGGATTCTTAGCTGGTTGAATTAATAGAAGAGACAGAGAAGATTCAATGAATAGTGCCACATAATGTCAGGGGATCGTTTACTAAGGGGGAGAGCATTACGGAAACAATCTCCAGTTGCAAACGCTACAAGGGAGGCGCTGTGCATCACTGAGAAGACTACTGTTGAAAATGAGAAAGTGTGCGTTCCAAGAAGAGTCGGACAACATGTTATTTCGTCCCATATACCTCTCACGAAATTACCGCGACGACAAAATTAGAGAAATTAGAGCTCGCATGGAGGTTTGACAGCCGTTTTTCCTTCATAGCATTCGTGAATGGAAAAACGAAGAAGGAAGCAGTTGTGGTACCGGAAGCGCTCTGCACCACACACCGTTAAGGTGGTTTGTGGAGCACAAGTGTTGATAAAATGTTCTGGAACTTTTTGTTATTTCCTTAATGATCCTTAACGAAACAAACAACTTTTCTGAATAAAAATCGCTGCATATACTGTAAATCTTTAATTAAAGGATTGAAAAATGCCGTTGATAGAGGAATTACAACAGCTGCTGCGGTTTTTCTTCAATATGGAATAGCATCCGCCCAGTAAACTATAATGAAACAGGCAGCACTACGTTGGGCAAATAATCATCACAGATTCGCACTTCGCGCACTATGCCGAGTACAGAGGAAGATCCACGCCTCTGTGTTTCAGTACATCCCACCAACGCCAGGGGTCAACTTTAGGGTTTGTACCACTGAATCGGTATATACGCTTTGACGGGACTGCAGAAGCGCAGGAAACCGTAATGGAGGGCTGGTGGGTGACTGTGACGGTGGTGAGGTTGAGCGTAAGCATCAGCTGTGGTGGTTGTTTTGCAGATGAGCGCGGCAGGGCGTTCGCGATGCGAGAGCGGCACGCGGGAGAAATGAACGCGCCCGTGGCGCCCCTCAGGTTCCACGCCAGGCGCCGGTCCACCGCTGCGAGGTGAGTCCACGAGTCGGCACGCCTCCGCTTCCTAGATTCTTCACGTCGCACTGACTGCCAAAGCTTCGATTTAGCTAGATGTAGTGTCGGTACTGGAGAAAGCTGTAAAGGGCAGCCGTTCCACAGTTGCCGAGAGGTGACGGTCGTCTCTAGTAGGCTTAAATATTATTTATTCCTTGTAGTATAAATCATTCGCGGTGGAGGTGCTGGGAGTGGTGATGCTGGCAGTGGTGATGCTGGCAGTGGTGATGCTTTTAGCGGTGTTCGTAGCGAGTTTGGTGTTGGTGTCTAATTCGCTACATTATAATGGTTTCGTTCTTGAACTTTCTGTTTCTTATGACGGTCCAGAGTTGATCTAGCTCTTCAACGTTTACATTCTGTAGCAATATGAAGCAGTTACGTTGATACTCCAATATGCTGATGCCTTTAATGGAAATAACAACGAATGTAGCTTAAGAAATCAATGACGCATTGTACAAAGTAGTAGCAGACGTAGAATAAGGGGCGATCAATAAGTTTCCGTTCGGAGGCCTTACAGTGAGGCAAAATCGCTGTGAGCATTGAGGGAATCGTTTCACCGACGCACTAGGTTGAAGATACCTGTTTGGTAAAATACTGTGTTCTGCTACCTGAAGAAATCTGTAACTACCTGCTGTACTTTATCAACCCTTCATGGCCCTTTTTCAGGGACCGCAGACATTAAATCGCATGAGGAGAGACAAAGACTGTAGGATGGGTGCTTGAGTGTCTTCAGTTGTGTGCGACTCCCTACAGATGGTAAGGAGAGGTTGGTAGTAGAGTGGTGTGGCAATTGTCGCTGTAGAAAAGTTGGACAGGAACAGAAATAATTATCGAGCAAGATAACATAGTAGACAGAAGATTTATTTCCAAGCAAACGACGACTTATTACAAATAATGCAGCAAGAAACAGAGTCCAGCCAATACAATAGCACCAAGGATGAGGTTCCACGAACTAAGCACAAATGACGGTGTTAGAGCACGACTAGGCGGCGTCTGCGAAATGTCACATAGCGAAATAGCTCAGAGTACTAGTGGGCTGTGTGACTGTCACTGAGCATCTTATACTGCAGCGGCAGAGGGCGCTCATGGTACGGAGCCGCTGGAGGTGTGACTCAGCGGGCGTACTCCATTGGGTCCGCCGGATCTCACACGACTGCTGTCGGTGTCTGAGAGGAACTTGCAATTCTGTTGCCAACTTTAAGACGCCCGTAGTGATATGTTGATACATGATACCTCGTCTCCCACTTGAGTTGGCGTAACTTCAGTGTTATGACATTTACGATATGGGGACGTGCGTTAACGTGAAGCAGCAACAGCCTTTGTTGCGTACCAGTCCACAACAGTGGTTTCCAGTACACATGCTGCCCCATACACATTCTGCATTATCCGATGGATGTCTACCGGTGTTTGTCCTTCAGCAGCCAAGAAAAGAATGACAGCACATTGGTCCTGTTTGGACGCATAGCTCACATTTCCGTACTGACCGCACACACGTTGAAAGGACACGGATGCCACACTAATCCCTTGCCGACAGAAACTTTTTGATCACCCCTTATGTCTGACTAAAAGTCTTGTACGGCTACGTTCCAGTTAATTTCAATTGTTTGTTTCAGTTGTTGATTCTCCGAAACTATGGAAAAATTCACGGGGTAATTTAAGCGGTAATTATGTGATTATATTTCCAAAACCTGGCAGGAATGGAAAATAAAGCAACCAAGGCTTCTTGGCTTCACGAATTTCCTGTTACATTTCACACGGAATAGTAGGCGAAATTAGTCCCTTTCCGAACTTGAGAAATTCTCGCGCAGCGAAGTGTCTCGCGTGACTGCAAAGATTCGCAAATTACTCCAGTTTTTATAAAGCATCAAAGATGCGTTGAGCAGATATACAACACAATATCGTTCACATCCGTAGCAGAATTCTAGAGTATATTATGAGCTCTGAAATTACGACGTTCCTGGCAGGAAAGAAGGTACTCTGAAAGAACCAGCAGGAGTTCGGGAAAAGCAGTCGTTTGAAGCGCACCTGGTTTATTTCGCACACGACGTCTTGCAGAATACATGCAGATGACGCAAGGCTGACGCAGGTAATCATGTTCAGTCTGTCTTCCTAGATTTTCGAAATTCATTCGACACTGTATCATATTATCAGCTGATAACCAACGGATTATCTTTAAAAATATGTTACTGTATCTAAGAAGTTTTACATGATACAACTCATTACGCCATGCTGCAGGGAAAATTTTCAATAGAAATTAAATTAATATTGGTTGTGCTCATAGAAGTGTGAAAGGACTTCTACTGTTATCAACAATGATAAATGATTTACCTGATTGGACTAGCACCAACGTCATCGGATTGTTCGCTGACGATGCTGTTGCCTACTGGAAAGTATCACCGCTGGATGATCCTAAGGAACGGCAGGACGATGTGGACAAAACTTAACCTGGCGCAGTGAACTGAAGTTCTCTATAAACGTGGTTAAGTATAAGACAATGTTAGAGACCCCATTACAAGTTCAGTGGCAAACTTTTAGAGCATGTCACATCGTTTCAATATTCGATGGTAGCACTACGAAACATTATGGAATGGGACGACCACGTAAAATCAGGAGGCAAGTGGAACGTTTAGAACTCCTGGAGCGATTCTGGAAAAGTTCCATGTAGTTGTCAATGATGTACCGTACAAGGCGCTAGTGTGGCCTGTTGTAGAGTAATGTTCCAGCGCTGGAAGTTCTTAGGCATTACAGCACACATCAAGCGAATTCAGAGATGCTCTGCTCGGATCTTGATCAGTCAGTACAGCTCATATGTAAGTGTAACAAAGATAATCAGGGAACTTAAATGGGAATCTTTGGAAGAAACGAGACATTCGTACTGCCCCCATGATATATCTCACGTAGAGCAGTAACAATAATAGCAGAGAGATAAGGGCGCGTACCGAGGCTTGCAAAAAGCTATATTTTTATCGTTCAGTACGCAAATGGAATAGGACACAAAGTCGGTGTCATCTGTACGAAGTACCCTCCGCCACGCACCGTGCACTGCCTTACGGTGCTTATGTGTTAATGTAGACATCAAGCTCATCGCCACCTTTTCTTGTTACTGTACTTTGTTCAAACACACATCTATGTAGCTGTGATAACACTTGGAATTCGGAGAGTGACTTAATTTCCCATTGGAAAAGCAATCTGTTTTTCGACGGTGGGCTGTATTCTTAAGGTGTGACAATTTTCATCAAAATCTATTAATTCAGTGGCAGTGGATGTGCCGCTTACCGCCTGCTCGAAGGCTGACCTTATGGAACTCTGGTGTACTCTCTAATGTGGAGTTCAAATGTTTTTAAATGTTTGGCCAGTACTGCGTACTCCCTAACAAAATTACATGCTTGCCAATATACCCCTGGAAGATATGGTTCACTTTTAAATGACAGTGTAGTTGAAATTGGCATCTCCACTAATAATAATAATAATAATTGTTAAATAAAAATAGGTTTTGCGGAAACAAATGGTTTAATTTAAAGCTTTCCACTGTAGTTGCATTACTGGGAGAGTAGTCTTTCGACTCTGTCATATTCAAGAAACTTATGGACACTTTTGAGTTCAGCCAGTCATTTTCGAATTGTTGAAACTGAAGGAGCAGACTTGTTACAAACGTTCACTAAGGTCTGATGATTTCTCTTTGGTGATAGAGTTCAAAACAATTTTATGGAAGTATAGTAGTCCACTTTACTTTCGCAATTAATAATAATGATATGGAAGTACGAATTAAACACGTTGGGGATTGTATAATCATTGTATTCATTACGTTGAATCATGTTACGTTGAACATATCAGTCAATAAAAGCATTTCAACATATATCGTTTGAACGTCAAAGAGTAAACAACTTTTTCAAACAGTAAATATGTTACTCTATGTCACGTAGATAAAACTTTAAATTACGATACCTTTTTTGTCGTCATCCGATTATGGTGATATAAAGCCTATTCGTTGACCTAAGCTACGCTCAAGTTACCTGTGAAAACCTCGTGAAAATTCATCTAGTATTTTTGGAGATTATTGTGTTCAGACACAACGATTTTACAGTTTTATTAGTAGTATAGATATAGATAACACGCTATCCTCTCCCTTTCCTTATGTAGTTGTTTCATCCACTGTATTGGATAGTTCCCTCTCTGGATTGAAAGCTCTTTATTGATACTCAAGAATTATGGTAATACGTATGGAAAACGTCGCGAAACGACAAAAGTTTGTTTCGAAAAGGAGAATCTTTTCAAGAAATCGAAGAAATTATTGGCAAACCCACCAGTACAGTGAAGACTATTATATAAATGTTTAATCAGAACAAAACCTACGAAAACTAATCACAAAGCGGTCCTTCCGCATTTCTGTTGGAGATAGAAAAAGGACAGCTACTTAGGCAAATCTAGAAAAGTCCAAAACAAAGGGCTCCAAACCTAGAAGTTCAGATCCACGCAGGAAAGTCTGTTTCAGCGCAGACTGTAAGGAATGTGCTTTATGAAATTGGGTGTGGAGGTCGAACTGCACGCAGGAAACCATACATCAGTCTAAATTAACAGAAGCAAGCGAGTTTCTTTTGCAAGAAATCATAAATCCGATTGGTTTGATTTATGTAAGAAGGATGTATTTAAGGACGAGAGCCGATCTGAGCTGTTTAAGCCAACTGAGCGAGTCACAGCGTAGAGAAAACGGAATTCTGAACTCGAAGAGACAAATATAACAGCCTCAGTTAAACATGAAGGAGGTTCAGTACTTTTCTGGGGCTGCATGAGTGCAAAAGGTGTTGAGAATCTGTGTTCTATTGATGTAATTATGGAGCACAAGGTTTACATAAACATCCCGAAAACACATCTGTCCAAAAGTGTGAATAATATGAGTCTTTATGGGGATTATATTTTGACACAAATAATTATCCAAAACATACAACTCTAGAATGAGATTTTCACTCTGCAGCGGAGTGTGCGCTGATATGAAACTTCCTGGCAGATTTGGAAGGTAGGAGACGAGGTACTGACAGAAGTGAACCTGTGAGGACTGGACGTGAGTCGTGCTTGGGTAGCTCAGATGGTAGAGCACTTTCTCGCGAAAGGCAAAGGTCCCGAGTTCGAGTCTCGGTCTGGCACACAGTTTTCATCTGCCAGGAAGTGTCACACAACTCTATATGCAAGTCTTTGGCTGTTGTATAACAGTCCCCGATGGATGCCGACACCAACGCGTCCTCAGACATTAATCCAATGGAGAATTTGCCAATAGAGAATTTGTGGAATGTACTCGACAAAAATATGAGGAATCATCAAACATCCAATTGAAATGATCCAGAGAACGCTCTACTAGAGGAATGGCGTAAAATTACAAAGCTAACCACAAAATCCCTTGTGAAATCTGTGACAAGGAGAATGCAAGAGATGATAAAGAGGAAAAGAGGACCTATTAAGTAGTATCCAAAACATTCCATGTTCATAGTATCATTTTCAGTGTTGCACACAAATGCTTATTTTGCATTCTAAATTGCCTATCTCTACTTTTGAATGGTTCAAATGGTTCTGAGCACTATGGGACTTAACATCTTAGGTCATCAGTCCCTTAGAACTTAGAACTAATTAAACCTAACTAACCTAAGGACATCACACACATCCATACCCGAGGCAGGATTCGAACCTGCGACCGTAGCAGTCCCGCGGTTCCGGACTGCAGCGCCTAGAATCGTACGACCACCGCGGCCGGCACTTTTGAATGTTATACTATGTTTATGTAACTGGAAATCTGTGTTTCTTTATTGTATCTCCATTTCACTGTAAAAAGTCCATATCCCTGTTGTACTTCATTCTGACAATTTTCCACTATCTACACACCCTGTAAATATAAACTCATGTATTATACGAATAGTTTTTGGAGTATGTGTATGAATGTAGCTACATTTACCGAACAAAGTAGTTGATCCATTTGAGATACACTGAATGTGAATACACAGTTTTAAAGAATGAGAGACGATTCACCTGCCTAAAAAAAAACTTCTTTGTACGATGATTAATACTGAACTTACCAACGTTGAAAGGCTACTAATTAACAGAAACACTGATGTGAACATTTCTCATAAATGCAGAGATATGATGCAACAAGTGAAGTATCATTAGATTAACATTCAGCAATGCTGTTTCTTTGATGTAACTACACATTCTATATTTACAATAACTTGTCTGTCAGGGGCGGAAAACTAACAACATCACAAACAGCTTAGTCAGCACCGTGTGGTGTATTTAAGTACTACTTAATAATATTGTAACCCTAACATAGTATATTCCACATAGATTAAATAGTAAAACTGTCATTTCAGGGCTTATAGGATAATTAAAGTAATTACATATGAATGGTGTGGAGCATAGTAGTTTGATGATACAGTATGAATGGCAATGGCAAGGAAAGCGTTTCTGAAGAAGAGAAATTTATTTACATCGCGTTCAGATTTAAGTGGCAGGAAGGTTTTTCTGAAAGTATTTGTATGGAGTGTAGCCATGTATGGAAATGAAACATGGACTATAAATAGTTTAGACAAGAAAAGAGTAGAGGCTTTCGAAATGTGGTGCTACAGAAGACTGCTCAAGATTAGATGGGTAGATCACGTAACTAATGAGGAGGTACTGAATAGAATTGGGGAGATGAGGAATTTGAGGCACAACTTGACTAAAAGAAGGGATCCTATGGTTGGACATGTTCTGAGGCATCAAGCGATCACCAATTTAGTACTGGAGGGCAGCATGGAGGGTAAAAATCGTAAAGGGAGACCAAGAGACAAATAGACTAATCAGATTCAGAAGGATGTAGGTTGCAGTAGGTACTTCGAGATGAAGAAGCTTGCACAGGACAGGGTAGCATGGAGAGCTGCATCAAACCAGTCTTTGGACTGAAGACCACAGCACATGAAAGGAATCATGAAGACCATGTAAAATGATGTGTTATACGTACATTAGACATTAATTTTAAGGATGTTTTATTTGTTTATTAATATTTGCACAAAGAAGTAAGACTAACGATTTGCATTGGGAATTTCTACTCCGACAGATGAAATGCCATCTGTAGTGCCACATGCCCTCCCTCTCTGAGGCTTTGTGAAGAGACCTAGGTTTTAGACTAGAACATTGGTTCATAATCAGATTATCATGAATTGGATGGATGACAACTGGTAACTTACATTTCTCATCTGACGTCGATAATTTTTTCGAGCTGCAGTATTCAGATCGGCCACCTCCCTATCGATTCCACTGCAATAGCGACATTACTTGTGGAGGCTGTGACGTCTCCGATCACACTTCATTTTCATTTCCAGTGCTTATGGTGAGGGCATCTGTTAGTTCGCACAATTTATTGCATGTGGAGAGATGTGCCAAATGGAGAAAGTCGGCTGTTCCCAACGCACAGATGCTGCAGTTAACCACCCTTCGCGTCCCCTATAAGCTGTTGGTTGGGGGACTTTGATTCGGTAACAACGCTAGCGTGAATAGGCCTACATTACCGTCTACACGTAACATGAAAGTTTAGACACCAAATTAAGAACACTGTCTTAGCCTCATATGGAGCCATCTCCATTAGCAATCTACCAAAGTCTCTTAATGCATTAACATTTAATTAAATTTCATGTATGTTTTTGGAATACGTTGCACATAATAAGAGGCAAGTCATTACCTATCAGTGGAACAAAAGGGGCCAAGTTTGAGCGATTTTATCTGAGCTCAACTAATCGGTAATTTTCAAGAAGCGGTGCAAATCGAAATCGCTGCCTCACTACGAGCGATATGTTGCGAAGGCTCGACTCTCGAGATATTGACAAGAGAGACGACAAAAGACGAACTCATTGAAAACAGAAAGTCATTAAAAAGAGTGAGTATTCGCAATTTTTTCACTCAGTGAAATAAATAATATCGTTTACTTTACTCATCAGATATATCGTCGTCGTGCACAATACTGTGTCTGGTGTAGGCACCATTCATTTGTTGCTGTATCCATGATACACGTTTTACACATCTTTTAGGAAAATTGGGAGAGTCTCGCAGGAGAGAGATTTACCAGATAGTCGTAAGTTGTGAAAATATAAAAACAGAAATATTTACTCTCATACCACGTTTTACTACTCTTGCGCGACGTTCCATTGTCAAAGCAGAAAACAATATCCGTATTAACCGCATCGAGAGTCGACTGTTCGATATATATCGCTCGCAAGCAGGCCACGACTTTAATGGCAGCGTTTCTTGGAAATTGCCAACGGATTTAATTAGTCTGCGCCTCAACTTCGATGTGTATTTCGGAATTGTCGTGTACGTATGCCCGTTTGATAATGAAGTGATTACTTTGGAGACGGTATAAAACACTGCAAAACAAAAAAAAAATAAACAGAAGAAAAATTCCTGAGATTTTTGCACTATCCATATCTGCCACTGTCACAAAGTCCCCCTTCAAACCCACACGAAGTAGTGCACATAATTAAAACACTATTGTCTCCAATGACGGTGCAAGTCTGGGGTTTTTTGAGAGGAAACTGAACACTGTAGGTTACATCACATCGAATAAACCATTCTGTTGCCGTTCCTGCAACACCAGGGAGATAGTCTCGCCTCGTAGGACAATGTCTGAGCACACACACTACTAGCGTTACTGAACGTGCTCTGCAATATGTTCGTCAGTGTCACTCTCCAGGACAATGACTAGAACTGGCCCCTCTGTAGTCCATGTGGGGCATTATTAGTCGGCGTCTGGTCCCATCTACTTTATCCATGACTCCACCTGACCATTCGCGTCAACAGGTGGAAGTAACGGTATAGCCGACTCGTCTTGCTATCGTTACTATGCAATACTGCAGGACTTCGTTGTAGCCAGAGGAGGCTACACAAGGTAATGGAATTATGGTCGAAGACAATCTATCGATAGATTTATGGCGCTGAGATTTGTGTGGGATCCAGTGTAAAATTCTATAATATGAGAAGAAAATTTATCCTGTGCTATTGTTGCTGTAAGCGTAAATTTTTAATTTATTTTCAACTGGGTTGAAAGTAAACAGAAACAGTTATGAAGAGCTGCTTAACACAGACTCCCTTCTCACGTTACACATTGATGCAGCTACTGAACCTCTAATAATTATGTGTGCCCTTATAACAACACGCGCAATGTGAGTAGTAATAGCAAACAGTGTCAGTTGATCTCTCGGATTTTTGACAGGGAATTTTGCAGTCTACAGAGAAGTGCTATCGTGGGAAAATTACTGCGTATTGCCTGTATATTTACATATATGTTCTAGTTCTTGCTGTACACAGCTAGGTATAATCATGTGCAGCTGTGACATAAGGTGCAAAATACTACTTAAACATCAGTATAATGTTAGCATCGAACGGTGCTTCAGCACGAGGAATCCTTACCATGCTTAATCTGAGTCTATGCTAGCGTGATTCGGAAACTAGATGTGAATGTCAGCGAAAATTTTAAACTGTCAAATTGATAGAGAATAGAAGACCACTGTTCAATAAATTTCTGTGTTTTAGTAAAAAAGAAATACATTTCATGAGACCCATCGCAAAGGCAGAATCATTGGCATGAATATTCTTTAGTTCCCCCACGTGCGAAGGGTGTTGATTCCGCAACTGTGTATTCAATTAATGAAAAGCGATTGGAGCGGCTTTTCATTAACCTGCATATTTTTATAAAACTGCAGCTATTTTGTATGTCCTTTTAACTTTTTCGTAATTTTTTCATAGCCACCGTTAAAACAGTATTTCACGTGATGAGAAGTTAATCTAGACACCTGCGTTTCTTAAGGGAAAGAAAATCTGGTTACACAACAAGAAGTTATTGCAACATCGTTTCAAAAACGTGAGATATGAGAAATGACCATTATTGCTCGTAGATCACGGAGTAGAAAAATCTTCGGACCTTGGTAGGAATTCCGATACGTTCTGTCGTATGTGGTCGAGGCTACTCCAAGAAGCCGCTGTTGATTGTAGGTTAGCGCAACATTCTTGGTATCTCTGTACATCTCAGTCATACCCATCCATTTGACCGTACGTGAATTATTCAGTTGAATTATTCAATCTTCCTTCAACACTACGCCCGTTGTTAACTTTTCTGTTACTCTTTCGTATGACAGCATCCGAAAACAAGCGAATAGATGTAATTCACAGAAAGTCTGAGTCAGGCAATATTCAGCATTTGTCATTCGCGTCATAGTTCTATGTGTGCCGAAATTCCGCGTAGGCAGCGTCCGTTTGCAAGTGGGTTTGCGTCATTGCCTGGCACGGTATGTATGATCGATTCTGAATCGACAGACTCCTACGGCCGCTCTGTTGTGGTCTGCTGAAGAACGGCCGTTTGTCACGCTTTACTGTCGCTAGAAATGTGTTTGCCCACGCCATACAGCAATGTTCCGTACTGTATATAGGACAGAGCTGTGAACGCTTATCGTTGCCAGCGGCGAACATGGGAAATAGGCTCGTCAAACGCAGTCCATTTGCAAGACTTGATAAACCAGAAGTTCCTGTCTATCACTGGTAACGCACAGATGAGAAATGGTCGGAAACGTATCTTTACAACAGATTGCTCTATCACAGACTACTTTGGACTTGACCTATTCGTATAGCTTTAAATCGAAATAGGCTGGCGTGAAAGACAGGGAGGTGAAAGAGATTCGTGCCAGATTACCGACTGTAGGTCAGGTACACCAGGCAGCCCGAGTATGGCTTTTGGGCGGTTTTCCACACTCGTGTAGCCAAATTCTAGGTTGGTTGTCAGCCTTCGGCTCAGAAACGCAACACAGAAGAATAGTTAAAATTCGGAAACAAATAAAATGAAATTTATACGATACATAGAAACATGAGGAACAATTTAGCATCAGTTTGAATATAACCAGAACACGCAATTGATATTGACTAGTAGCAAGTGTACCCAATGTCTTCTGTCGTGAAATCTTTAAACTGTATAACCGTTCACTGTTGTTCTTCTACCAACTGAAAATGCCGGAAGGCTCCGGGGTTTAAAAGCTTCCAATATTGTTGCACTTTCAATTCAAGATGTTTTTCTTTCGTACTAGTAAGCGTCAGAGACAGATAGAATACAGAAAGTGTTTGCATGTATCTGAACGTTACCTACCTGACAGCAAAATAATATGTACAAATCCCATACAAAGTACGCTCTCAGTTCATTACGTTATAGGTGAGAGGTACCTAGTGTATAGTCGCAGCATTAGTGTGTTCGGAGATTAAAAACTACAGTTTTAGTATAGCTTTGAATTTTATTTGTAGTCAATCGTGATTAGTTATCTCGAACTAACCGACTTCCATGAAACTGTTATTTGTTGCTGACTCCTATCCTAGCTCAGATACCGCCTACTCTCTTGCTAAACTCACCAAAAAGTGCTATTCAAAATTGCAAGACCAATGCTATTACGAATTAAGTAAATGACGTGGAATTGGACATAAATCAAGAACCAAAGAAAAACGTATTCTGTTGACGGCGAAGAAAATAATCGCTCACATATACTGAGATTTCATGCCTTACAACATTACAAATTAAGTCCAATCATGCAACAGTAATTGGTTTGGTTTTAGCTACTTAGATGTCCTCTAAAATGGCCGCCATGTTAATAACATAGCCTCACAGATTTTCCCATTCTCCTCTGTCATACTGTAAGGAGCAGTGAAATGAAAACGAGACAGACTGTAGAACGAGCATGGCGCGGACGTTGGTAACGCAGTTTCGTGTATGTCAGCTGGGTGTCTCACACCTTTTGGGTCAAATTAAAACAGGTGATAGTGGGTCCACAACCGATTATATTGAGATAGAGAACCAGTGGTCTGAAAGTCATATTTATCGTGTTATGGACATACACAGCGTACACCGAATGACAACGTAGCTCATGGTAATCAAAATCTACATCTCCATGGATTCTCTGCAAATCACACTTAAGTGCCTTCATAATAATTGTCTATTATTCCACTCTCGAACAACTCGCGGAGAAAACGAACACCTATATCTTTCCGTGCGAGCTGTGATTTTCCTTATGTTTTTGTGATGATCGTTTCCCCCTATGTAGGTCGGTGTCAACAAAATATTTTCGCATTCGGAGGAGAAAGTTAGTGACTGAAATTTCGTGAGAAGATCCCGCCGCAACGAGAAACGCCTTTGTTTAAATGATGTCCACCACAAATTCTGCATCATGTCCGTGACACTCTCTGCCCTATTTCTCGATAACACAAGACGTGCTGTTCTTCTTTGAACTTTCTCGATGTGCACCGTTAATCCTGTCTGGCAAGGATCCGACACTGCGCAGCAGTACTCCAAAAAAGGACGGACAAGCGTAGTGTAGGCAATCTCTTTAATAGATCTTTGCATCTTCTAAGTGTTCTGCCAACAAATCGCAGTGTTTGGTTCGCCTTCCCCACAATATTTTCTATGTGTTCTTTCCAATCAAGTTGTTCAATGTATGCACGGCAACGGCGCAAGTAGTTCTGCCGCACTCTCTCAGAGATCCCTGGTATATTTGTATCAGGAGACAGACAGCATGAGCCCTTGGTGGTCGGGGGTGTACGCTGTTCACAACCCGCCCATGTTCTTGTGTACAACAGACATCCGGGATCTTTGCGGGAGTGCGGCACAAATACATGCACTGAGAGTGGCGGCCACCCATTTGAAGGATTGAGGCGTTGACAGTAACTAACCTTATAGTTAGTCCCACATGCTCATCAAGCAGAAGACAGTTTTGTGCCATAATCTGTAATCATAGAAAAAGGCAAATAATAGAAAACTGTAATAGAAAATGACTGACATATTCTCTTTTTGATTTAAACAACACTCATTTTATCATAAATATCATGCCACTAAAAAAATAGTCTATTTTCAAGCAAAATATTCTTTTTGATCATTTCAATATGTTCTTACATATTGCTATTACTTGTATAAACATTCATAATTAAACCATACGTATCAAAACAGACAGTATAATGTAAGTCAATATCCTTCTTAATGCCTTTGCTTCTAACATGTGAGAGTTAACATGTCAAATCACAACACCTTCAAACATGTAAATTTCCTGTTTTCCTTTATTTTTGTTAGGAGTTTCACCGTTACACTACGACCTCTTCCGGACCCCTGACCGACGTGCGGGAAGAATCCCACCTCTTGTACAATCGAAAGAGGGGCCACCATACAGTCACTGGTATCCGTAGACTTCTCTATAACACAGCGATCTCTTCGATTATCACTTGTAGACTCAGCATTCAACATTCTGGCGGTTACACTGGTTATTAATGTACCAGCAATTCAATGGATTACCTCGCGCTTATATTAACCTGTGATCTTGCAATTTTAATCACTTACATATTTTACCTAGATAAATACATGCCCAAAATTTATTACTCTACATTAATTATCTTTTGGTATTACCATTTTTCCGTCGATGTATTAAGTGCAGAGAGTACAAACAGTGAACATTATATGACTATGTAACTGCAATCTCCCCCTGTCCTTTCTAGTTGATACGCTCCAAACCCTGACCTTCTTTTGTTTTATCACACTTCTCTCCCACAATTCAGGGCATCGTTTCTTCTTTATAAATCCATGTAAATCGTCTCCGGATTCGTCTGACGGTTCTATCACCGAAGTCATTTCGAAATATCACAGCTGTTTACTCCATCCCGCTACAGTGTTGCCATCACGCCTGGAGTTCTTTCGTGCAGTGTAGGGACTTGTCTCTGTTCAGGTCCTCTTTCTGCACGAAACGAAATTTCAGCACTCGGTTTGATAGGAAAAAAAAACACTCAACAAACCCCATTTTAGAACCAACAGATCTGGAATCGTGTGAAAATAACAACTACAGTAATAACTCATACACCCCAAAAATCATGACAAGTCCCGTTTGTTATCTGAACGCCTTAGTTACTACGAGCTACGTTGTTCGTATGCGGCGTACACTGTGTATGTCCATAACACAATAAATATCCGTTGCCGGCAATTGGTTCCCTATCTCAATATAATCGTTTGTGGACGCCACTACCAACGGTTTCAGTTTGACCAAAAAAGTTTGAGTTGCCCTGCAGAAGTGCCTTCTATTTGGACTCACCTGGGAACAGCGCGAACGTTCACCATTGTACTAATTGTTTGTTAGATGTGTCTGAGCTGAGGTCAACGACTCGTGTGTACATCCAGCTTCACTATGGAGTCCGGGAAAGAGGAACATGGAGATATAGTACGGTTTTTGTTTGCAGAAGGAGTGTCAGGAAGTGAAATTCGTACCCGAATGTCTGCTGTATATGGCGAACACAGTATGTCATTTGCGCGTGTGTTTTGCGTGGATTGAACGTTGAACTCGGGTGTCACTGAAAGACAGCAGTCGACCATGACAGGCTCATCGTGTCATTACCTCTTCTTTCGTTGTTGTGGTGGATGCTGCCGTCAGAAATGACCGCCAGCGGACGGTGTAAGACATTTAGCTCATTTTGGGCATCATTCGCGGTACTGCTCACACTATCATGGCAGAAGATCTGATGTTCCGGAACGTCAATGCGCAGTGGGTTCCCCACGGCCTGACCGGAAGTTGAACAGAATATCGATAACGCTGAAGTACCTGGAATGGTATGACGATGAAGATTATCGTTTCCTGCTCCGTACTGTCGCGGTAGGTGAAACATGGTGTTACCATTTTGAGCCGCAGAGAAAGCGTCAGAGCCAGAAATGGAAGCGCGTGGATTAACCCCCACCGAAAAAATCCAAGGCCGTGCACGCTAGCTCCGAGAGAGTCATGATGACCTTTTTGTTTGACTGCAAGCCCCAGCTACTCTTTGACTTTCTGGAACATGGTGCCACAATTAACGCACAGCGGTACGTGGACAATTTGCAAAAATTGAAGTGCGCCATCAAGTTCAGACGCCCAGGATTGTTAATGGACGGCATCATTCTGTTGCAGGTTATTGCCTGTCCACATGTTGCCAAGGCTGTTCAGACTGCGCTGCAGAAGTTTCGATGGAAAGCCCTTACACATCCTCCATACAGTCCCGATCTCTCCCCATGCGATTTCCATATTTTTGGAGCTCTGAAGATAAACGTTCCTTACCGTCGATTTCGTTCGGACGAAAAGGTGCACGCCTGGGTACAATCATGGTTCCATAGCCAACGGTAATCATTTTTGCATGAAGGCATTGACCTTCTTGTCTCATATTGGCATACATGTGTTAACAGTTAAGGTGAAGTAGTAAACAGCTTACTTACTTAATTTATTCCCTCGATCTGTTTTTCATTTGTCTCACCCTTAGTCTTGACTTTAAATTTGTTTTATCCACCTGTGTTAGTTTTAGAAAGGCGATTCGACAAGTATGGACCGCCCTTTGCATTGGAGGGAGCAATATATTTCTTGAGAACACAGCGTCGATTCACGGTAGCGTCAATGATTTTTGCGTCTTAGGAGGACTGGCTTTGGGTGTTCTTCGCGTTGTGGTGACAGTGGAGGACATAAATGAAGGCCTCAGGTTTGGTACACTGTACTGTAATGACCAACAGAGCGGTGTGCTAACCACATGTTACTCTTTGCTGACGTTCAGTAACACCCACAGACATCAGTCCGCAGCACGTGTTCCACAAGGCCTGATTTTGAGACTGACGCTTTCCAAGACGCGCAGTGCCTTTGTTGTAACGTCTCACACTGGAGTTTGATGAAGTTCTCTCTGTCGCTTCCACGCTAGCTAACAAAACCCCTGACTAAGCTTTCAGCTCCTCTTTAAATCTTATACACCACTTCCGTTAACCCATCTTGGTAAGAGTCCCAACCGGTGAACAATACACAAGAATTGAAACTATCTAGCAAATGAAAGATACATGCCGGATCCGAAATCGATATTGGAACCTTGCCTTTCACGGACAAATCACTTACCGACTGAACATCCAGGCACGAATCACTATCCGCCCTTTCAGCTTCAATTCTGCCAGTCCTTTGTACTACTCTGTAAACTTCACGGAAGCCGTTCTGTATACTTTGCTCTCCTAGCGCTCCTAGAGGAAGGAGTGCTAGACCAGTAAAGTATACAGGAGATGTTGTACTTGTTTATGTTAATTGTCAGCAGCTAGTCGTTGTAACCCACAGGCTGGGCTTCCAACAGTTGCAGCCATGCCGAGACAGAACACGGAAGGGGCTGCTGTCAAAGCCGCTGGGACACCTGCCGTCCCCATCACCGGCCATATGCGAGAGAAAACCGAGAGGAACGAGTGGCTCGTATAGCGTTATATGGTGGTGGCTGCGGCAAAAAGCGGGCGCACAGCTGGTAGCCGCCTTGCCTCGGTTCTGATTCCCGGAGCCGCGAGTCGCTGACCGGTCAGCCCGGATTGGAGAGAAGCCCTGCGCCAACTGGTTCCCGCGCGATCGCCAGCTCGTCTGCAGGTGGCAGCCGCTGTAATGGACACGTCTCCTGCGGCTTGCGGGCGGGTCGGGAGCCACTCCGTCATCAGACCAGACCCGTCTAGCTCGCAGTGCCGTCAGTGTCTAAGGAATCTGGGGTGTGTTAGGATATGCTCGTTTTCGTAATGGAAGACTTTGCCGGGGCGAAACAGTTCTTGGGTGCTGATTAATTTTACGCCAGCTCAGTCTTCTCGCAGCACCTACTTAACCGAGGTCGTTATCCAGCGTCATTGCAGCGACACGCGGGTTTGTGGTAACAGGTTCGAATCCAGGGTGAAGCTTTCACCTCCTTTGATTTGTGATCGCATCCTTAACTCAACGGTTTGGCCGTCCGCATGCCAGGCGTAGGACACAGCTTCGATTCACGGTAGCGTCAGTGAGTTTTACGTCTTAGGAGGACTGGCTTTGGGTGTACTTTGCGTTGTGGTGACAGTGGATGACCTAAATTTAGGCCTCAGGTTTGGTAAACTGTACTGTAATGACTAACAGAGCGGTGTGCTAACCACATGTTACTCTTTGCTGACGTTCAGTAACACCCACAGACATCAGTCCGCAGCACGTGTTCCATAGGCCTGATTGCGGATTTACGTTATAATAGCTGTGTGGCCACCAAGGATAATGAAGGGGGTGACGCACTGTGCCTTGATTACCAAATGAATGGACAGTGTCGCACAGAAATCCTACACCTCTCAACTGTTCCTTGTATCATAAGGCCTAAACCACAGTTAATGCTGGTCCTTCCAACATTCGTCGCCTGCTTGGTGCTATTCAAGATCGAGAGGTATGTGCCATCAACAAGTTTCATCCCATCCATTTCTTTCATTTTGGCAATTCTCCGTAGCAGTACAACCACAGCCGCACACTACACAGTAATTCATCTCAGACATCCCCACGACTTCTCACAACGCTCAAGGAAGGGTAAATATCCTACCTTGATAATATAGTGTGTTTCAGAAACATCCATATTCAAATTCTAGGTTGCAAGTATTAAATTGGCAGCGACTGAGTTCATCCATTGCCGTCCAGCTAGCGAAAACTGCAGGAGAGCCTCGTGACTCAGGTTTTGAATTATTATTTATTGCCGCTGCTGTTGTACAACACATATGGAAATTTTGTGGAAGCACTTTTAACCTGCTCTTGTGTGATCATTGTACAGAAAACTTATACAAATAGAATTTCTCGACGTCCTAAGAAAAAAGAATTATTTTTTCAAGCTATTTACACTTCTTTTATGCTAATAATATTACTGTAAAACTGTCGTGTCTGTCTGTTTGTCTGTCGGGACACGCTGATATCAAAAACCACTTGACGAATTTTCAGGGGTTTTCACAAGCGACATAAGTTTAGCCTGGAGCACCGTATAGGCTTCATTTCATCAAAATCGAATCACAAAAAAAATCATAACTTAAAGTTTTATAAACGTGAAAGCGTATTTGTCTCTTACGTTTTCACGACTAAAGCGCTGAACCGATTTTCTTTAAATGTGGCAAGGAGATAGCTTGAACGACGAGGAAGAACATAGCCTACTTTAGAAAGTGTATAGTACAAAATATTTAATGATTTGTAGAATATTACGCGAATTACGGAAATATATTTACTCTTTGAAAAAGCTATTCATTCTTTGGCTTTTGAGTTCCATCATATTTGTGAAAATGCTTTTATTGATTGATGTGTTGTACATAATACGATTCTCCAACATAATGAATAGAATGGTTATGCAATCCTTAACGTGTTTAATCCACACTTCTACACTGCAATATAATACGTGCGAAAGTAACTCTGTTACGTTTTCATGACCAAACCGCTGAATCAATTTCTGTGACACTTGTTGTGAAGACAGCTTGAACCCTGAGAAAGAACGTAGGTTACTTTATAAAGTAAAAATAAATAAATAAATAAATAAATAAAGTAAAGTCGACACTTAAACGCCTGAAATACGGCATGGAGCACTTTTGTTTTACATCAGTGAACACAAACCATGTTAAACAATTACAAAATTTGTTGCATAATGTACACTCTGTATAATGTATAGCTACTTCAGCAGCACAATACATAGATGCGCACACGTGCCCATTCACGTCCGCATGCGCCGCAACGCTGTATGCATTAGACGTCGTCGTGTGTTGGGGTAGTTGGAAGGGTGGGGAGGGGTGCATCATGGTACACGTACGCGAACAGGCAGACGTGTGACGTGCTGACGGTATTGCGGGTAAAATAGATTACTTACTTACCGTTACTCATCATAGCTACCGTTAACAGCTAGTAATGATTCAAAACATGTTCAAATATGTGTGAAACATTATGGGACTTAACTGCTAAGGTCATCAGTTCCTAAGCTTACACACTACTTAACCTAAATTATCCTAAAGACAAACGCACACCCATGCCCGAAGGAGGACTGGAACCTCCGCCGGGAGCAGCCGCACAGTCCATGACTGCAGCGCCTGAGACCGCTCGGCTAATCACGCCTGGCTAGTAATGATTATTTTCCTTGTTTCTCACAACATGGTGCATGTATATTCTGACTGGCAACCCTTTCGGAGCTTGCATGACTGGCTTGTTATAAATGTAGGATCCAAGTCCGTATTCCAAAAGCTACCTTACGATGTGCAGTGGAGGACCGCCATTCCTACCACCCGCCCAGCCATACCTTTCTTCTAGCGTCTCACATTGGAAGCAGTTTGGTGATTGTAGTGCGCCTCCGTAGCTGACAAGGAGCACATTGAGTGCGAGGTCGCAAGTTAAATCCTTAATAAGGCTCATTTGAAACTGATGTGTTAATAATTATGACAGAAAAAATATTTGCTGCTAAAGACTCACCACGTGCATCAGGAGGGTAACAGAAAAATGAGTGTCGTGGAGGTACAGAAATCAAATTTCTATGGGGAGTATGTATTATACTCCACAATATGGACATCGTCGACATTCAAGAAATGTTCAAAACAAAGCATTAACTTGTACCATGAGTACAGAGTATTAAATGGGGCGCCGCAGTGACACAAAGGGTCGTACGATCAAGATGGAAGGCAAACTCCTCGGGAGTTACAAACCGTGCAGGATGTTCGGCTAGGTGCCCACTCTTAAAGGTTGCATACAGAATCATACTGGTGTAATAGGGTGAAGAGAACTGATGAAATGTGATGGCATGCAAGCGAATGCGAAACAGTCTGTCGTGGGACTTAACGTGAAAATGGCTATCCTTTAAGGCGTAACTGCAGATAGTGCAATAATATGTTTTATAGTCACAGAAAAAACAAGCATCCCGAGGCTGAATTCGTCCAGTGGTTCCAGTTGGCATGAATTGTAATGTCACACACATTTCAGGGGGGATAATATGTTATAAAGGAGTATGGTTTTTATATTCAAATCAGGAATCAAGCGATAGCAAGTTATTTTGACCAGCTATTGGAAAAAAACAGTGCTCATACCGTAGTTGTAGTTCTCTTACGCTCATTTTCCCACTCTTGCTTGCTGTGACGTAAATACTCCGTACTGCCCCTGCAAGATCACGCACGCGAGAAAGAATCGTAGGGAGCAGAGCACCTCCAACTTCTCGCAGCATAATAAATAACTTTCCAGCCAATTTATCATACAGATTAACGGTCGGCATAATTGTATGCGAATGCGTTAAGGCATTGATGTAAGTGGATCCTGATACGACTCTCTTGGTACCTCTAATTTCTAGGATTCCTTTCATATGCATTTCCTTGTCAAATCCCGACTGGTCGGAGTTGAAAACAAATTCCTTACTGAACAATGGGATAAGTTTGTTTGTCTCCTCTACAAATATTCGGGCCGATTCTGCAGTTTGCTGTGCATCGTCAAGTTGACACTTTGTTGGAAATTTCGTTGTCTTACGTTTACCGTGTCTGTAGCACTGTTTGAAGTTCTGCAAACATCCACTGCTTCCTTTGAAATCACTTTAATGTATGCCGCGCACAATGTAGTGTGCATAACGTAGTAGGTCACTATCTTACACATCCTGTAAATTGTATCGAGTATCCTTGAAACGCGCAAACACCAGTTTTTGTAGCAAGTGTACCTTGTCCTACACGGTCACAAAGCTGCGGAATTTTTAGAAATCTGTTCATAACTTTTTTTTTACTATGCTGCGGATGATCTTCCATGTACGGAATTACGTTTAGTACTCGTTCTCTGGAAACGATTGTCCTTTACTACGTTTCACTGAAAATGGAATTTATGGCTCCCTAGCCGACAGGATGATGAACTACATGCCTCAACAACTGTTTCAGTATCACTTTCACTTGCTAAGCACGAATTGTAATCATTGTTCTACTCATGTACATTGTCCGCACAGTCAAGCGTTTACGACATCACACATTATACTGACACATCTTGCAGAAACGCTAATATTCCATCTGCCGCTTGTCTCTCACTCTGCGAAATTCCTTGGGTCCCATCTGACGAAATATCAACTTCGGTAACTGTCGTTGTAGATATAATGCAATGTTTGCTTTGTTTATCGTTGCCATTGCTCTGCTTTGTATCAACACCACCAGCACTGCAGCACAGCTGTGAGGTGCCCGTCGACTGATCTGTTCAGTTACGCTCCGTAGCCACATACTGTGCGGAACCATTGGATACCTGCAGTTCTGCCCCCTGTTGCCATTAGTAGCCAATACTGTGGTTGCAAGATAGACAATATGCGGCGCGTCGAGTGCCTTAAACATCATTGGTCTCTTGCAGCCTCGCACTCAAGAGGTTCTATGTGAGTGGTCGGTGCGTATAACTGGCAGGTTTAATTCCTGGTACTGCCAGAGGTTTTTCCTTTGTCGGAGGACTCAAAAGGAGTTCTCTCAGCCTCGTGATGATAACTGAAGCAATAGCTATCGAGAAGTAACGGACCAAGGTGTGGAAAGCTAACGTCGGCCGAGAGCTCGGTGTACTGAGAATTGTAAAGGATGGCAAGGCAGCCGTTCGGCATTGTGAGGTCCTTTGGATCTGATCGTGCAGTTAGTTTATTTAGTGGGTGGGTGCAATGAGACCTTTTTTATCGTGCATGTGCTATTGCTGGAAAAAAGAAATGGTTGAAACATGTTTCTTTCGAGAAGCGCCAAGGCGACTGGTTGTAGTGACTACTGCACAGTGAGTCAATACGAAACAAACATTTATTTTATTGGCAGCACAAGTACGATCACAGGCGATACAAGTAATCCAATAACAGTAAATCCAAAGCAGAGTCCAGCTGAACACTCAGGTAGTTCGTGCACAGAGTACTAGATGATGATTTTAACGATGCAGCAGATGAACCGAAGTTCTAAAGCTTGGGCAGCTGCCTAAATAAACCGCCGTAGTTCATGTGTAAACCGATGGCGACCTGTGTGTATCGGCGCGTGCAGTCTTACTGGCAGACTCGCGACAGGGGTGCAAATGTTGTTCCTGGTGGTTGGCTGCGTGACGAACGCCACGGAATAGCGGGCGAGCCTCGATGACGTAGCATACTGTGGTCCAGTTTCCTTCTGAGTGAAGCAGCAGCTCAGATGCGCAAACAGACAACCTGCATTCTGTGACGAAACCGATTGTTTTCTGATGCGTGCCTCAGTGAAATATCTGCCTCCATTGATTCGTGTAGTTAGCAAAACAATGAATGATAATGCACTTTATTTCATGCGTTCGATTAGAGGTGACTAATGGTTTGTTCTGAAACACAGATCAAATCCCACTAATCAAAGTCCCATCCGTGACTTGTCAGTTTCTTAGAATATTAATGATGTTCTCTGAGTAATGACGCATACTTCAAGAATATGGATAATACTCATAGTACTTTGCACAAGAGTTTTTAGTAACAGAACAGCAAAGTTAAGTTCTGGATTCACAAATAAATGGAAGGTTCATTAGCACAACACAGCAACGGCCTAGTGCCAACGCTCACACAAATCCACACAGAAGAGGCCACATTTCGGCGAGGTCCAACGATGACACTGGCTGCTCCCCGTAGTGACAACTTGCGGCAGGTAGATGGGCGTCGAGGAACTGGAGGCTCGATGGTTCCTAAGTGTGTTCGGCGCCTGGCCCAGAGAGCCCACTAGGACTGGGCTGGCCTGACACTGCCTGGGCGCAGGCCTAAGTGCCGTGGAGGCGCCAGGATATTGTTGGACCTATTTTTGGTGACGTGGCCCCGCAGAGGCAAGTAAGACCATGAGGCCAACAACTCCTCGTGGCGCTCTAGCTTCCGCCTGCCGGCCAGGCTAGCACTTGAAACTTTCTGACTGTCGTCTGCAAAGGTGACCAGTGGGCTTGCTGAGTATGCCACCTGCTGGACGCTGGTGTGAGACTGGTTGCAATATGAGAGGGTGAAAAGCCTCAACATACCAGAAGTGATATAATTAGCTATTCGCCAGAAATAAGTGGAGCTGACCAGTGTAATTTTTCCAGTAAGCGTATATCTTATTGCAATTGTGATGAACGGCATATCAAGATGATAACACATTCATTAACATCCAATATGATCAAACAGCAAACATAGTTGTTCTACAGATATGGAGAAACTATCTGTAAATAATGCCTCATGGGCAATACAACACAGAGCAACAAAACACGTGTGTGGCAGACGGTACTTTTTGTACTACAGTCACTTCCTCCTTTTCTGTTCCAGTCGTGATTGATCCGTGGGAAGAACGATTGTTGGTAAGCCTCCATGTGAACTGGAATCTCCCTGATTTTACCTTCTTGGTGTTTTCATGAGACATACGTAGATGGTTGCAATAGATTGGTTGACCTTTCAGGGGACATAAGCTCTCGGGATTTTAACAGTAAACCACCCCATGTTGCACGATGCGTCTCATGTAGCGCCTGTCACTGGAGTTGGCTGAGCACCTCAGCGACACTTTAGCTCTACTAATACAACCTGCTTTACTCTTTCAGTTCTCTCTGACCTATCTGATACGGCTTCCAGACTGATGAGCAATAGCAAGTAATAGTCGAAGGAGAATTTTGGAAGCTACCTCTTTCGTGGGTGGACTACATTTCCTGAGTATTCTTCCAATGAATATCTGTCTGGCATCTGCCTTAGTGCGCCTATTTTTTTTTTTTTTTTTTTTTTTTTTTTTTTTTTTTATGGTGGTTCCAGTGTAAATCGCTCCGTGCCCATACGTCTAGACATTTAATGGATGTTAATGCCAACAGCGATTGTTCAGCGATCGTATAGCCATACTGTAATGGTTCTTTCTACCTATTTATGCGCAATATGGTATATTTGTTTATTTTGAGGGTTCACTGCCAATCCCTGCACAAATCTTCTGCAGGTCAGTTTGCATTTCACTACAGTTCTGTAGTATTGTAGCTTCTCTGTGTGCAACAGCATCTCCCACGAAAAACCTCATGTAACCTCCTACGTTATCCAGTTCGTTTAAAAAATGTAATCTGTAGTTTGTGAGGTGGTAGTTTTGACCAAAACAAGACAAAAATATGCAACAAACATGGACTCTAAAATGCGTACCTTAAGAGCTGTGAGTATTGGTTCATATTCCCTGCTGTGAAATTATCTACAGTTTTGTGCATATATACGATGCCCGTTCTTGAAACCTAAATGGCCGCCTTTTTTTTCCACACTCTAGAAACGTTCGCTTTGCTCCTCCAGCGACCTACGGTACACTACTAGTAGAGGAGCAAGTTTGTTCATAAGTTCTATTTAGAATCGCGCAGGTGTCCCATCAGGGCTAGCGACCTTTCCCCTGTTGAGCGATTTCAGTTGCTTTTCTGTCCCGTTTTCACTTATTACAATATCTGTTATTTTGACGTTCGTACGACGTTTTACAGGAGGAACTGCAGTCAAACAATTTTGGGGAAATGAGGTTAGTATTTTCACCTTCTTTCACCTTCCGTTTCGATGCCATTATGCTCACAGAGTGTCGAGACAGTTGACTTTGATCCGTTTACTGGTTTAACGTAAGATCAAAATCACTTAGGATTTTCTGGAAGATCGATTGATGAGATTTCAGTTCCTAATTCGTTTCACGCATGGTCTCCATCCACTAATACTGACTTCGTTAGAGAGGTGGGAACAGGCAATGCACTCAGAAATATTGTCGAAAATGGTCGTTTTGATGGTCCAGGTATTATGGTGTGAGGAATCATAATGTAGCACCGGCGTACGTACCTCCAAATCTTTAAATGCGGTACACTCAGCGGTCAACCTTATTATTACACTGACCTTCTGCATGTTGGTCTCTTCAGGGGTACATTCGCTCATGACTTCATTGTTATGGATGACAATGTGCGACTGCATCGAACAGCGCAGGTGAAGAAGCTCTTGGAACGAGAGGATATTTGGTGAATGGACTGGCCTGCCCATTCCCCCAGCTTACATCCCATCGATCACATGATGGACGCGTTAGGGAGATGTATTGCAGAACGTCCACATGCACCAATGTCCGTCGAGCAGTTGTTAACAACGTTGGTGGAGTAATTGAACTATCTATCACAAAACCCCTTACCAACCTTGTGGTCAGCGTGGGAGGACACTGGTGAGCATGTGTTGCTGTCCATGGTCATAACACATCCTATAACAAAAAAACGTGTCCCGCCTTTTTAATGTGCAGGAGAACATCATGAATCGCGGTAACTTCAGTGTTAATTATTGTATTTGAATAGAAGTGTCATTTCTGTTTGTCCCATTGCGTATTTCTTTCAGTTATCTTCTGTTCTGTATTGTAATTGCTCTTTTTATTATGGTCCAAGTTTCATCTAGCTATGTTACTTGGTAGTGAAACATGATGCTTTAACGGATCATTTGCTGGCCTCGACTATCGGCGAGTGCTGGCTGCTATAATGAGCGACAGAGCCGGATGCACAGTGACTGGAACACTGCGGTTAATCTGCAGCCGTAAGAAGACGACTGGATTCCACTAACCTGGATAACGCGTGGTGGCCTGTCCCGACTAGATGACCTTCAAAGAAGTGTTTCCCAACACAGAAAGGCTGGTGTTTCCTAGTACCCCCTGGGGAACAAACTTCTGAAAGGGCCGACAGGCAGCAGCACTTTACGGTAGTACTGTGAACATGAGCAAGAAGTGGCCAAACACAGCGCCTTTCTGTTCTGGAGGTTGAGTGGCCAAAACATCGACATTTGAAAAGAATGTCGTGGAGGTATGAGCAGCTCGCTAACCCGAGGAGTCGGTCGGTGCCGCCGGTAGTGTGCAGGAGACAGTGTTATATATTTAAGGCACAGGTTATTTCCTGTATTCTGCGAAAAGAGTATATTATTTACGATCGAGTGGTAGAAATTATATAAACCTCCGATAGGGAATTTTGTATTTAATGGGTTTGGTATATATGCGTTATCATAGTGCAAGATGGGGCTAGAGATTCTGAGATTTGAAAGGAATTGTTATTTTATTGCAAACTGTGTTACAGAATTAACAAAAATTGATCAGCGAATAAACGTTCTTATATACACTACATGACAAAATAGTGAACACCCAGAAGATATGATCGGATGTCAGTGTAACTCTGCACGCGTACACACTACCGGCCGTTAAGTAAATGTTAGCATTGTAAGTCTCTGTGAAACGGCTACATTAGTGTTGTTCGTGTTGTTACCAGGCCTGGTAGAGTATATGAGGGGCGGGAACAGTATAGATGTTGAGTGATCACTGTGAAGGACATGGAGATGCTACGTTCTCCTGTGACAAAGAGTTTTGTCTCCATTTGGCCGGCTGGTTGAATCGTGCAATATGTAGATATGTGGGGCACTCAGTTTTACACTGTATGGGAACGTGATAGCAAACATACTCTTTGTCAAGGTTCTGGTCGGCCACTTCTGACCATCACAAGTGAGGATCGCTATATTGTGCATTAAGCACATCGTAACCCCTGTACCTGCCATAAGTGAACAAGTAATAGACACCCTGAAACAATCTATCCCATCACTGACCATTGGTCGGAAATTAGCAGCAGCCAGATAAGGGAATTACCGTCCATACGTCGTCTGCCGTTAACGCCACAACAAAAACGGCTGCGTTGGAATGGTGCCGTGATCGCGAAGCATGAACTGCAGATGAACAGCGTCTTATCGTATTAATCCATGAATCGCCGGTCTTCACCACCGCGGATGACGGTCATCATTGATTATGGTGGAGACCTGGGGAGAGGTCCCATTATTTCAATGTTTAGAAGAGGCACAGCGGTGTTAATCAGGTTGCCATGGTGTGGGTAGCCATCGAGTATGACTTCAGATCAGTCCTAACAGTGATTGAGGGAACTTTGATGGCACCACGGTACGTCACAGTCAATCTCTGTCCTCATACGTTACCTCTCATGCGACAGTATCGTAGTGCTGTTTTTCAACAGGATAATGCTCGAAAACACAAGGCAGGTGTCCCTGTGAACTGTCCGCGTGATGTTGAGGTACTCCCTTGGCCAGAAAGATCCTCAGATCTCTAGTTGATAGAACGTATGTCGGACCAGCTCGGACGTCAACTCCGTCCCAGTGTCAGTATCAATGATACCAAGGATCAGTAACAACATTTGTTAGCCATTTTACCTCACGAGAGGATACAATGGCTTTATGGCATCCTTCACTACCGAATCCAGGACAGAGGGGGTGCAACCTCATACTGATAAGTAGGCTCGTGCTGCAATGTTCTTTGTAAATTTGATTAGATTTTTTAATCATAGAAATAACATCGAATACGCTCATAACCCGTGAAGTTTAATTTCGTTTCCTCCTCCCCTTCTGGGTGCTTCACTTTTTTTTTGGTTTTGTTTTGTAAAACTCTTGAAACAATATTTCTTGTTACTGAGGCACAGGAGCACCTTGCCTTATGAGTACATCAGGTGAGGCAGCAAATGCTTTTTGTTAGTGCTGCAGGTAGCATAATGATGAAGTGCCGTCCTATCTGGCAGGTATTTACAACGCTACAGAACTTTCATCTTGGGTGTCTTTGTTGGTTTCACTGATGTACTGTCAGATGCGAGACTTGTCAGACTACTTGACGTTTTGTTTTTCAGAACCTTCAAGTTCGTTCCATTGTATGTAATTTGTTTATACTGGAATCAAGCAGATGAAAAAACAATCCGTGACACCATGTTTACTATTTCGATTTGTCTAACAGAATTTCTTCACCTCCTCAAGTTTCTCTACATTGTTCGTGTTGGCACTATAGTCCTTAGGGCTGCACAAAACACTTTATGCTGCATTCTTTCCTCACCATGGTGGAAATTTGACGGCGGTATGAAAATTTGACGAGACATGAGCTGACTTTTATCCTTTCATTTTAAAAATAAGATATCTTTCCCACTGGCGTGTCAAACAATATCATCCCTATTAGAATTCTTACTAGTTTTCAATTCTGGCAAGCATATCCTGTTT
This sequence comes from Schistocerca americana, assembly GCF_021461395.2. NCBI lineage: Eukaryota > Metazoa > Arthropoda > Insecta > Orthoptera > Acrididae > Schistocerca > Schistocerca americana. The sequence continues at coordinate 539,623,335 of NC_060130.1, forward strand.
GGCTGAAATTTCTCACAACCACTGATAAATTTTTCTCGCATTTGAGCCGAGGACTTGTAGTTGTGAAGCAGTTACCGAAGTACAGGTGACAAAAATTGTTACCAAGTTCAGGAGAAAGACTGAGAATTATGAACTCTTCAAAAGATTTCTAAATTGTATCACCTACTATTCCTATCTTTTCACAAAGCATCCTCACTTTATATCCCGGATTTATAGAGATCTCTCTCTTATTGTTTTATAACAATTCACCTTCTTAATTTTATTATACTCTTCTGTGGCTAAGTTAACAGCATTTTACTTGCATTGCAGGAGGACTGTTGAGCATTGGTCTCATTTTGTATAACGTACCGTAGCTATGCACCTGTTATTCAGTCACGGAGCACATAATAAAATTTTAAATCGTGTAATATCGTCAGTTGTGGCTCTTCTGCAACTTATAGAAGGCATTTGACAGTACCAGTCATACTGTTCTGTTAGAGAAGTTAAGTTTTTATCTGATACATGGTTCAGTGTATGCCATGTTTACTTCTTATTTCGGAAACACGCCGTTAGGGTAATAAAAGAGGGACACCACGTTACCTGCATTCGCACAAATCACAATTGGCGTTCTGAAGTGTTCGAATACGAACCTGTTGCTGTTTTTGCTCTATTTTAATTATCTACGATTTCATATTCCTGACATACTATAGGTTGGAACACCCCCAACAGAAACAGAAAAAACTGTTTCAGTATACAGTCGCACTTTTATTTTGCCTACTCTCCCACCTACTTTGGAAGCGAGCTTGATGACTGCGTCCCAGGGGATGACCTGATGATGGTACTTGTACCGAGAACTGTAGCCAGTGGCAAAAAAAGTCCAGCTGTAAACTGAAACAAATATTTTTTGTGATTGAACATTTCATTGGAATCAGGAGACGAATTAATCCTTTTCTCCAAATGGTAAAATCATTATTGGTAGGCCAAGCCAATAAATATCAACAAGGAAACTACACTTCCCAGGTTTATTAATGTGACCTCCTGTAAAAAGCCTGAATAATCACCTTCTGCAACGCGAGATGTGTAGGAAGAGAGTAAATGGGGTTCTGGAAGGTACCGACAGGGATGTGAAGCCATGCCTACTCTAGCGCCGTGGCCAGCTACGCCATGGCGCGAACAGCTCGATCCAGGTGGTCCCAGAAATTCTCAATTGGGTTTAAATCCGAGGATTATGGTGGCCACGGGTGTACGATAAACTCATCCTGGTGCTCTTAGAGAGGGACGTTTACAGCGGGCTGTGTGACATGGTGCTTGCTGGAAGATGTCATCGTGCCTCCCGGAATGAAGAGATCATCCCATGAAAACATTCCACAAAGACTATAACGCTCCCTCCTGGTTGCATGGTGTTCGCTTTCAGATGCTTCACGCCGCACACGCCAACGGCCATATGTCCGATGAAGCATAAAACGTAATTTATCTGAAAAGGCTACCTGTCATCTATCAATGGACGTCTAGTTGCGGTAACGGCTTGAAACTTCCAGCCTTAGAGGCCGATGAACTGCACTCAGTACGGGTGTTTGAACCAGATGCCTGTTGCGGAGGCCCATATTCTGCAACGTTCGACGAACAGTCATTGAGGAGACACTGTTTCAAACCAATTTGTTCATCTGGGCCGTCAGTTGTCAGCGGTTTCCCATCTTTTCTCCCGTACACATCTCCGCAGCCGTCGTGCACCCGTGTCATCTGTGGCCTGTGGTGCACCATAGTTACCTCAGCGCCGGTTTTGGCTAGCGCCATTTTGCCCTGCAAGGCATACTTTAACGACGGCGGCACGCAAACAGTGTGCAAAATAAGTCGTTTCGGATATACCCTCACACTTGGCTCGAAATCCAATAACCATGCCCTTTGGACGTCAGATAAATCGCTTCGTTTCGTAATTACAACTGCACTGTTATCCGCCTCCCCCGAGATGTTTTATATACCCTCCACTGCTAGTGCTGCCACCAGACGTTTGTGAGTGGTTACTGCACGCTGGCCTTGAAGATAGGCAGTGGTCACATTAATGTGACTGGACCGTGTAATACATGATTACCTTTTTGTTAAATTTATAATTGTTTTTGCACAGATAGGTTACCTTTAAACTTGGAAAAAATACATATCATTCAGTTTTGTTCTCTCAAAAATATCCACTCTCTTTTACCGATACGTATAACAAACGCTATGTATAAAATAAACTGGCTATACAGTACTATGTTCATAGGTGCTCATATAGATTAATTATTAGTTTCTCCATATTTGGATGATGATGATTCCGCAGCTGTTGTTCACTTGAAAAGACGCTTCAGATGCTTAATTGCAGCTTTGTTAAGTTCATACGACATGTTCTCCCCCTGATATTAGGCCATTATCAAGTGTACAAGGGATATTCAAAATAATGTGAACACCTGTACTTAATTGGGAACGGTTTATTAATAAAGAGGTTCGACCCCCATTTGACCGTAACACAGCTGCAATTCTTCTTGGAATACTGGCATATAATGATTGCATGCCGGCCGCGGTGGCCGTGCGGTTCTAGGCGCTGCAGTCCGGAACCGCGGGACTGCTACGGTCGCAGGTTCGAATCCTGCCTCGGGCATGGATGTGTGTCATGTCCTTAGGTTAGTTAGTTTTAAGTAGTTCTAAGTTCTAGGGGACTGATGACCTAAGATGTTAAGTCCCATAGTGCTTAGAGCCATTTGAACCATTTTTGAATGATTGCATAGACTCCGGTGGAATATAATGCCTATCTTCGATCAGAACCTCTTCTAACTCCTATAGTGAGGAGGGAAGCGGAAATCTGCTCCGGGCTGGCCTGTGTGACCGTGCGGTTCTAGGCGCTTCAGTCTGGAACCGCGTGACCGCTACGGTCGCAGGTTCGAATCCTGCCTCTGGCATGGATGTGTGTGGTGTCCTTACGTTAGTTAGGTTTAAGTAGTTCTAAGTTCTAGCGGACTGATGACCACAGATGTTAAGTTCCATAGTGCTCAGAGCCATTTGAAACATTTTTGAACAAATCTGCTCCGGGGTCTGCGCTCCAATACCGCCCACAGGGGATTGTGCTGGCCGGGGAAGACGCTGCAGTTCAGTTGTATGCTCCTCATACAACGATTGTACTGTCCTGGCTTTGTGAATGGGTGCATTATCGTCCTGAAATATGGGATCATTGTTGCGGAACAACATTTCAATCATGGGATGCACCTGGTCACCCAAAATGTTACCATAAGCGTTGGCTGTAACACGACCTTTGAGAGTAATGATGGTACCGGCAGAATACCATGATACGGCTGCCCACACCATCACACTTCTACCTCCATGCTTAACCGTTGGAATCAAGCAATCAGGATTGTAGGCTTCTTTTGGCGTTCTCCAGACGTAAACCTGGCCCAATGTTGGATATAACGAAAACTTTGACTTGTCGGACCATATGACGTGTTTCCACTGATTAGCTGTCAGGATTTATGCTTCTGCCATGTTTTACGCTTCTTTGCGTTGGTTGTCGTCACTAATGGCATCGGTATAGCAGCTCGTCCGTGAATATTCGCTTTATGGAATTCTCGGCGGACAGTGTCGATGGATACGGGGTCTGAAAGATGGCTATTGAGCTCTGCAGTCACTTTAGCTGCCGTAGTTTTGTTTGTTTTGATACAAGTCGTGTTAGTGTACGACGATCTCTGTCATTTATATTTGATTTGCACCCACTACTACATTTATACGATGATGTATTTCCATGTTCCGTGTAGGCTGTAATGACTATTGAAACAGTTGCTCTTGAGGTATTCAGTAAGTTGGCTGTCTTGGTTACTGATGCTCAGCTAATCAGGCTCCCATAATCTGCCCTCTTTGGAACTCTGTTAGGTCTTTCATTGCAAGTCGATCTCGGCCTCTGAATGCAGATACGAAGTGTGCACTACTCGTAAACATCCCACACTGATGCCTAGTCCGTACCGAACAAGCAGAGTCCAGCGCAACACGTGCCTTACGAGCATTGTTGACCGTCAAGCACGACCATCCAATTACTGCCACTGTTCACATTATTTTGCATATCACCTGTATCTGTGTATAGAAAGCCAAAGTCAAATAGTAAATTTATGATTTGATTTTGTTTCTCTACAGCATAACTTTCAGATACATTTGAAAACGCCTAACATAAAGGCCAAAACGGGTCGTGTGAACTTAATAAAAGTTCTAATTAAGGAAAAGGAGCGGCCTTTCAGTAATTAAACTGAAAAATCCATATACTAGGCCTACTAAAAAGTTTAGGTTTAGCTACGTTTGCCATGAGAATATTTGCAACTTTGGGGATATATATGTTAACATATTTCACAGTTTTCGTTCATTGTCGTCCTATGGGTTGATATTATGCGGTAACTCCTCACTCAGGCGAAAAATATTCACTACAAAAAAGAAACTGTGATGGGGTTCACATATGTACCGGGTGATCAAAAGGTCAGTATAAATTTGAAAACTGAATAAATCACGGAATAATGTAGATAGAGGGGTACAAATTGACACACATGCTTGGAATGACATGGAGTTTTATTAGAACCGAAAAAATACAAAAGTTCAAAAAATGTCCGACAGATAGCGCTTCATCTGATCAGAATAGCAATAATTTGCATAACAAAGTAAGACAAAGCAAAGATGATGTTCTTTACAGGAAATGCTCAATGTGTCCACCATCATTCCTCAACAATAGCTGTAGTCGAGGAATAATGTTGTGAACAGCACTGTAAAGCATGTCCGGATTTATGGTGAGGCATTGTCATCAGATGTTGTCTTTCAGCATCCCTAGAGATGTCAGTCGATCACGATACACTTGCGACTTCAGGTAACCCCAAAGCCAATAATCACACGGACTGAGGTCTGGGGACCTGGGAGGCCAAGCATGACGAAAGTGGCGGCTGAGCACACGATCATCACCAAAAGACGCGCGCAAGAGATCTTTCATGCGTCTAGCAATATGGGGTGGAGCGCCATCCTGCATAAACATCGTACGTTCCAGCAGGTGTTTATCAGCCAGGCTGGGGATGCTGCGATTCTGTAACATATCGGCGTACCTCTCACCCGTCACGGTAGCAGTTACAAAACCAGAATCACGCATTTCGTCGAAGAAAAAAGGCCCGATAACGGTAGATGTGGTAAATCCAACCCATACCGTGACTTTCTCGTCGTGCAATGGAGTTTCCACGACAGTTCTATGATTTTCGGTAGCCCAAATTCTGCAGTTGTGGGCGTTGACAGACCCTCAGAGCGTGAAATGAGCTTCGTCGATCCACAACACGTTACTCAACCAATCGTAATCTTCCGCCATCTTTTGAAACGTCCACACTCCAAATGCCCTCCGCTTTACTAAATCGCCAGGTAACAGTTCATGATGCCGATGGATTTTGTACGTATAACATCAGAGGGTACGCCTCAGTGCCAACCAAACAGTAGTGTATGGAATGCCGGTGTGACGTGCGACTGCACGAGCGCTGACTTCCCCGTGCATAGACGAACCCGCTACAGTCTCCATTTCTTCCTGAACTGTCTCAGCAGCATTACACCTTGTGCTCGGTCGGCCACTACGGGGTATCGTCTAAACAACCCGTGGCTTCGAACCTCGAAATCATTCTCGCCACAGCTGCATTTGTCAACGGACCTTTACCCGTTCGAATCCCCTTCCTATGGCGATAGGATCGTAACGCTGAACTAGCACATTCCCCATTCTGATAATACAGCTTCACTAAAAGCGCCTTTTCAAGTAACGTCAACATGCTGCGACTGCTGGCGCATCTGATTCTCTCTCTCATTACAGCATACACGATTGTCATGCACAGTCACTGACGTTTTGCTGTCCAGCGCCATTGTCGGACATTTTGTGAACTTTTTTTTGTTCCAATAAAACCCCATGTTATTCCAAGCATGTGTGTCAATTTTTACCTCTCTATCTGCATTATTCCGTGGTTTATTAAGTTTTCAAATTTATACTGACTTTTTGATCACCCGGTACATCCTCTAGGCATTTTTTTAAGCAATTGTGACCATTAATTAAAGCCTCCCAGTATATATTTCTTCATTGTTGAAATCAGTGTCAACAATCCATTGGAGTTTGAGAATAGTGGAGATAGGGGCTAGTGGGCATAGATTTTGGTTTATGAAATTTTATTTATTTTATTTTATTTTATTTTATTTTATTTTATTTTATTTTATTTTTTTTTTTTTTTTGTGGAATATTTCCTCACGACCAAATAACACTTGAAGGAAGTTGTTTTTGCTTCGACTTACCAGCCTTAGTCATGTCGCCCTTCTTGACTTTACATAGCTTTTTTCTTGTTGACCCACTCAGCTGCGATTCTGTCTTTGATAGTACTGTCTGTTAGAGCAGCACTAAACTTCCTTTTTTTTCCACGGGGGATTTGATGTCGTAGTCTGACATTGGGCAAAGGACAAATTTCTTTTGGCGAGATGTGTTTGTATTCATTTCTTACAGAAAATATTTTTTAATGAACAATATTGGAGGGTTTAGTTGATATAGGTGAGGGGCGAGCTGTCATAGCTACGCCAACTGACCTCATATCTAATTATACTAACAAGCGCCACGGTGGTATCAAAATACTTAATGGATACCACACAATTCCAGACATCAGATACAAAAGGTTATAATTCGTGCGTGCAACCACAGATAATAACTTCTTCGAAAATCGCCACTATTAGCACCTCAAATCGATCTACATGCTCACCAGAACAAAAAAAAAAAAAAAAAAAAAAAAAAGAAATACAATGAAAAAATTCAATCAGCAGTCAGAAAAACGATGAAACAACGGTTCTTCCTTCGTGACGTTCCAAAGCCGCCTAAATTTTCGGTGGATGGTGCACTGTTATATACATTCCCCAATATCACGCTGAAAGCACTCGTGGTGGCAGGAAATAGAAGCTGTGGACTGACTAGCCCCCTATGTCAACCAACCACAGTCTCCCTAATAGAGAGATAATTGCTTAGGCTTCGACGGCCAGAATCAGTTAATACGGAAGTTTTCTTGGTATGGTATCGACTCATACTGTAAAAGTAATAGCTTTTTGCAATATTACACTGTACCATACTCAGAAAACTTTCGTGTTAAGTAGTAGAGATATTTGTAAATACAATACTAGAAGGAAAAATGATGTTAGCTTCCCACTAGTGAATCTAGCATTGGTACAGAAATGAGTGAATTCCACAAATATGAAACTTTTGACAATCTACCCATGGAAATAAAACTTCTAACAGGCAGCAGAAGGGTTTTCAAAAGAATATTACAGTTATTTGTCTTTACCAGTACATTCTATACCATAGAGGACTACTTCGGTCTTCAGCCATAAATCTGTAAATTAGAGCGAGACGGTTTTTTTTAATTGTCTATGCAATATTTTTTTCAACCGTCAACTTGCGTATTGTGAGGTTTACCATGAATGTGACCTAAGGAGCATGCAATGAACCAACAAACTAAATAGGATGCCCTGTCTAAGGTTGATATGAAAATTACTAACCAATCCTACAAAACGATTAACTGTCATTAGGAATACTACATAGCTGTCACGAAGCGTAGATGCGCTAGGACAGTTTGTGAAGCATATCTAATTTCTTATTCTCAACAGATTGATTTACAGTAGTGTTCTTATTTCTTGACTAGTTCTTAGAGCAAAACTCTTTCTAATACACGTTGGTTTGAAAAACTATCAAAGTTACTAATGCGTTTGGAAATATCTGACGGAATATGTCAACAGCCCTGGGATCATCCATAGCTTTCCAACAATAATGTGGCCCCATTTCCACACGAAACTATCTAGTCGGAATTGCATTGAATTGTGCTGTCCAAGTATGAGACGCCATATGTGGACGAACTCTTCGAATTCGAAACTCGATTACGCGCACCGACATAATTGCGTTACACATCGCCATGTTGCACACTACAATTCGAAGCCATCTAGCGGCAGAGGACTGCAAATATGTAGACATGAAGAACGAAGATGTGGAATGTTAATAATGTTTTATTTAAAAAGCTGTAGGAGTTTTCACATAGAAAATTCGAAGGCATTACTTCTCAGCAAATTCTCGTATAATCCCTTATTGTTTACGAATGTTGCAACTTTTATTAAAAGTTAGACCGCTGTATCCCTGCCGCAGGGAAACGGGAAGTGTACGAGGTGCATTCAAGTTCTAAGGCCTCCGATTTTTTTTCTCCGGACTGGAAAGAGATAGAAACATGCCCATTGTTTTAAAGTGAGGCCGCGTTCATTGTCAATACGTCCCAGAGATGGCAGCACCGTACGGCAGATAGAATTTTACCGCCAAAATGGCGACGTTTTCCTTACTTGAACAGCGTGCAATCATTCGTTTTCTGAATTTGCGTGATGTGAAACCAATTGAAACTCATCGACAGTTGAAGGAGACATGTGGTGATGGAGTTATGGATGTGTCGAAAGTGCGTTCGTGGGTGCAACAGTTTAATGAAGGCAGAACATCGTGTGACAACAAACCGAAACAACCTCGGGCTCGCACAAGCCAGTCTGACGACATGATCGAGAAAGTGGAGAGAATTGTTTTGGGGGATCGCCGAATGACTGTTGAACAGATCGCCTCCAGAGTTGGCATTTCTGTGGGTTCTGTGCACACAATCCTGCATGACGACCTGAAAATGCGAAAAGTGTCCAGGTGGGTGCCACGAATGCTGACGGACGACCACATGGCTGCCCGTGTGGCATGTTGCCAAGTAATATTGACGCGCAACGACAGCATGAATGGGGCTTTCTTTTCGTCAGTTGTGACAATGGATGAGACGTGGATGCCATTTTTCAATCCAGAAACAAAGCGCCAGTCAGCTCAATGGAAGCACACAGATTCACCGCCACCAAAAAAATTTCGGGTAACCGTCAGTGCTGAAAAAATGATGGTGTCCATGTTCTGGGACAGCGAGGGCGCAATCCTTACCCAATGCATTCCAAAGGGCACTACGGTAACAGGTGCATCCTACGAAAATGTTTTGAAGAACAAATTCCTTCCTGCACTGCAACAAATACGTCCGGGAAGGGCTGTGCGTGTGCTGTTTCACCAAGACAACGCACCCGCACATCGAGCTAACGTTACGCAACAGTGTCTTCGTGATAACAACTTTGAAGTGATTCCTCATGCTCCCTACTCACCTGACCTGGCTCCTAGTGACTTTTGGCTTTTTCCAACAATGAAAGACACTCTACGTGGCCGCACATTCACCAGCCGTGCTGCTATTGCCTCAGCGATTTTCCAGTGGTCAAAACAGACTCCTAAAGAAGCCTTCGCCGCTGCCGTGGAATCATGGCGTCAGCGTTGTGAAAAATGTGTACGTCGAGAAGTAACGCCAGTTTCATCGATTTCGGGTGAGTAGTTAATTAGAAAAAAAATCGGAGGCCTTAGAACTTAAATGCACCTCATACAGCATCGCAGCATAGGAAAATAGATCTGTCTACTGAAGTATTTTGTCTGTGGTTTGTAACAAGACCTGCATGAGGCTAACGATGTGCAACAACGCCTTCCTGAAGACTCTCTTTCACAGGAAACACTATTCAAGTCTGTCTGACATTTCGCCTTCCACCGATAATTCCGTGATTTCTGCTGTTACTCTTGACATCTGAAACAAATTTGTTTCTGTAAAACTACAATACACTGACGATTTGTCGTTAAGCGTGCAAATGCAGCATTAGGAAGTACGTTTCATATGCTGTGTGATTAGGATTCGACTGCATGTTGGACTACCATTATTTTATTGTCCCCGGTTATCAATAAACGAGCCGAGTAGTAGGGTGTTCGGCCAAAAGAGTGTCACAGCACGAGCTTCAGGATCTTACTATTAGTCGTAGGTTCTCCTGAGCCAATTCCGACGTCTTTTCAATCCCAAGAGCACTGAATTCCCGAGGCTCTGTCTCCTGCTTCATTTAAAGTGTAAGTAGGCTACGTTGCTGCTGCGCACACTAGCCCTCAGTTTTCCCACTTCCCAGAAAGCGCAATGCTCGCGGTCATTTGCGTCGTAAGTTGAGCTATAGCTCAAAAATGTATGGCGATTGAGGTTTTCCTGCTTAAGTTCGTCACCTGTAAGAACTGAGTGCGTTTCGATGAAGGCTTGGCACCGAAATTCTAAACGACATTAACGAAAGCTAAAAACAGCTTAGGTCACACAGATGGGTCAGTCCTCAGCTCATTTTTATCATCCATGTGATCTTCTTCCACTCGTAGGTATCCATATAACCACACTGACACCAGTGACCGTTGAGCTGAACTGTCCAATCTCATATATATGTTCACTATTCATTGAGGAAGCTGCATCGTTCTCCTTAACAACTAAGCTACTACAATATCGTGTTTATGCGCCGATACCAGGCAGCAATTTCCAGTTAAAATCTCCTCGCCTGTGCTGGAATTACATAATGTGGGTACGAGTACGGATTGTGACGCAGGAAGGACGACATATGGAAGTTTGGGTCCGGCCGTGAGTCGACACGGATAGCCAAAGCGATTTAGGCGACCGCTCGCGTAAAGCGGGAAATCCGTGTTCGAGTCCCGGTCGGCCACAAATTTTCGCTGTCATCATTCATTTATACAGCTGATATTGTTCATATTTGCATCTGCAAATACATTTCAGGTATTTCATAACGGCTGTAATCGCCGCAGTGCCTGTTCATTCGGATATACAGTACATACATACATACATACATACATGTCCGAAGGAACGTTGCATCGTTCTTGTTAACATCACAAACACAGCAATATCGTACCACTACAGAATGTCTGACGCCATCTACTCATCGTGAACTGCTACTCCAGACAACAGAGCTCTCCAGGTACAAACAGAATACAGAAATGTGGAATCTGCAAAATATTACCTAGTAAACAAAGAACTGCTCGTGTAGTATAACACATAAACAGACATACAGATGTGTGCCAGACTCGGATTGAATCTGCACGCTGGATTAGTAGCCGTTGCTTTAGTGCAATATCCAGCCGAAGTATAGTGTTTAGGCAGTTTTCTATATACACCTGTGTAAATGTTGGGCTGTTTGCCGGCCGAAGTGGCCGTGCGGTTAAAGGCGCCGCAGTCTGGAACCGCAAGACCGCTACGGTCGCAGGTTCGAATCCTGCCTCGGGCATGGATGTTTGTGATGTCCTTAGGTTAGTTAGGTTTAACTAGTTCTAAGTTCTAGGGGACTAATGACCTCAGCAGTTGCGTCCCATAGTGCTCAGAGCCATTTGAACCATTTTTTTGTTGGGCTGTTTACTATCTGTCTTTAAGAAAACAATACACGAACCCGTTAAAACACTGCAACACGAACAACATCATGCCACGTCAGCAGGAAGGTCATTGGCCCACAGAAATACACTGAAGAGCCAAAGAAACTGGAACACCTGCCTAATATGTGGGCCCCCGGGAGCACGCAGAAGTACTGCGACACAAGGTGGCATGGACTCGACTAATGTCTGAAGTAGTGCTAGAGGGAACTGACACCATGAATCCTGCAGGGCTATCCATAAATCCGTAAGGTGGAGATATCTTCCGAACAGCTCGTTGCAAGGCATCTCAGATATGCTCAATAATGTTCATTCTGGGGAGTTTGGTGGCCAGCGGAGGTGTTTAAACTTCGAAGAGTTTTCCTTGAGCCACTCTGTAGCAATTCTGGACGTGTGGGGTGTTGCATTGTGCTGCTGGAATTGCCCAAGTCCGTGGGAATGCACAATGGACATGGATGGATGCAGGTGATCAGACAGGATGCTTACATACGTGTCACCTGTCAGAGTCGTATCAAGCCGTACTAGCGGTCCCATATCACTCCAACTGCTCACGCCCCATAGCATTACAGAGCCTCCACCAGCTTAAACAGTCCCCTGCTGACATGCAGGGTCCATGGATTCATGATATTGTCTCCAAACACGTACACGTCCATCCGCTCTATACAATTTGAAACGAGACTCGTCCGACCAGGCAACATGTTTTCGGTCATCAAAAAAGAGTTCAAATGACTCAGAGAACTGTGGGACTTAATATCTGAGTTCATCAGTCCCCTGGAACTTAGAACGACTTCAACCTAACTAACCTAAGGACATCACACACATCCATACCCTAGGATTCGAACCTGCGACCGTAGTAGCAGCGCGGTTCCGGACTGAAGCGCCTAGAATCGCTCGGCCACAGCGAATGTCGGGCCCAGGCGAGGTGCAAAGCTTCATGTTGTGCAGTCATCAAGGGTACACGAGTAGTTCTTCGGCTCCGAAAGCCCACACCAATTATGTTTCGTTGAATGGTTCGCACGCTGACTCTTGTTGATGGCCCAGCATTGAAATCTGCAGCAATTTACGGAAGGGTTGCACTTCTGTCACGCTGAACGATTCTCTTCAGTCGTTGTTAGTTCCATTCTTGCATGATCTTTTTCAAGCCGCTGCAGGTTTGAAGATTCGATGTTTTACCGGATTCCTGATGTTTACGGTACACTCTTGAAATGGTCGACGGGAAAATCTCCACTTCGTCGCTACCTCAGAGATGCTGTGTCCCATCGCTCGTGCGCCGATTATAACACTACGTCCAAACTCACTTAAATCTTTATAACTTGCCATTGTAGAAGCAGCAACCGACCTAACAACTGCGCCAGATACTTGCTGTCTTATATAGGCATTGCCGACCACAGCGCAGTATTCTGCCGGTTTACATATATCTGTATTTGCATACGCATGCCAACACCAGTTTTTTGGTTTTTTTTTTCAGTGTATAATAAAGCTGAATTCAGAATGGACTAATGTCCATCACTTGCGACATTCAGAAATGTCAATTAAAATTACTTACCTTGTTAAAAAAAACGCGTCAATGAGTTCTACTGGAATCAGTTCGACATTTCGTGGTAAGTCTCGTTCTGTACTAGATTACGTATATGATCATAGAAGACATTCGTCACACTCCACGGAAGTAGATCCAGTGCCTATGTTTATGGCTGTTGTGTGTGTATAAGAATATTAAAAAGATGGAACGAAGAGCGACTCGTTTCGTCACTGGATCGTTTAGTCGGCGCGAGAGCAAAACGGAGATGCTTAACAAAATTCCAGTGCCAGACGCTACAAGAGAGGTGTTGTGCATCACGTAAAGGTTCGCTATTGAAATTTAGAGATAGTACATTCCCTTAAGAATCGTGCACCAAGCTACTTCGACCACATATGTCTCGCAAAATGACCACTATGCGAAACACCGAGAAATTAGAGCTAATACGAAGCTTACCGACAGGCATTCTTGCCACGCGCCATTCGTGAGTGGAACAAATGGTTCAAATTACCTGAAGGAGATGTAATGGCTGTGGTCTCGAAAGCCAACACTAACGTTCGAGATGCTGTGTGCTGAACTGATGTCCCCCGATACCGCAAGCCAACAACTCCTTCGGCAGAGGTTCGGTGAGCTGTCATCGCGTGCCCCGGGTATAATAGCGAACTACTTTGGTTTCTTTTGTTCTACTAAAATGTTGGTATTACCTTACAGACATAGGCTTTGTTTCCACAGTCGTTTCACAAACATCGCGAATATGTGACGAAAACGAACGGGAGAAAAAGCCTCCTAGAAATCTTGATATCAATTCAGACGACAAAGAAGCTAGAACTTGAGGAAAGCCATTTGTTTATTCTTGACAGCTGTTACAATCATCTGACATGAAAATAAATATGGCTATTAGTGAGTAGCTGAGTGGCATTGGGTTTTTAGCGCAGACAACGAAAAATGAAAATGAACCAAATGCTGTTGAGCTCAGAAGACAACACGAGCTGGTCAAGTGTGAGTATTCTGTTCGTGGCATGCACTTCTGTGACGTAAATCAATTACTTTCAAAATGGTTCAAATGGCTCTGAGCACTATGGGACTTAACTTCTGAGGTCATCAGTCCCCTAGAACTTAGAACTACTTAAACCTAACTAACCTAAGGACATCACACACATCCATGCCCGAGGCAGGATTCGAACCTGCGACAGTAGCGGTCTTGCGGTTGCAGACTGAAGCGCCTAGAACCGCTCGGCCACTGCGGCCGGCTGAGTGGAACAGGGGGAACATGGAACGAACATGTAAGGATTGTAGTAGGCAAGCCGAATGGTCGACTTTGGTATATTGAGACAATTTTAGGAAAGTATGGTTCATCTGTAAAGGAGACGGCGAACAGAACACTAGTGTAGCCCATTGTTGAGTACTGATCGAGTGTTTGAGATCCACATCAGGTCGGATTAAAGGAAGACATTGAACCAATTCAAACGGGGCTGCAAGATCAAACCCGCAAGTATTACGGCGATGCTTCGGGAACTCAAATGGGAAATCCTGAATGGAAAAACACGACCACACCATAACATCACCGCCTCCGAATTTTACTGTTGGCACTACACACGCTGGCAGATGACGTTCGCCGGGCATTCGCCATACCGACACCCTACCATCGGATCACCACAACGTGTACCGTCATTCGTCACTCCACACAACTTTTTCCACTGTTCAATTGTCCAATGTTTACGCGCGTTACACCAAGCGAGGCGTCGTTTGGCATTTACCGGCGTGATGTGCGGCTTATGAGCAGCCGCTCGACCACGAAATCTAAGTTATCTCATCTACCAAATCAAATGGTCCAAATGGCTCTGAGCACTATGGGACTTAACATCTATTGTCATCAGTCCCCTAGAACTTAGAACTACTTAAACCTAACTAACCTAAGGACATCACACAATATCTCACCTACCGCCTAATTGTCATAGTACTTGCAGTAGATCCTGATGCAATTTGGAATTCATGTGTGATCGTCTGGATAGATGTCTGCCTATTACACATTACGACCCTCTTCAACTGTCGGCGGTCTCTGTCAGTCAACAGACGAGGTCGGCCTGTACGCTTTTGTGGAGTAAGTGTCCCATCACGTTTCCACTTCACTGTCACATCGGAAACAGTGGACCTAAGGATGTTTAGGAGTGTGGAAATCTCGCGTACAGACGTATGACAAGTGACACTCAGTCACCTGACCACGTTCGAAGTCCGTGAGTTCCACGGAGTGCCCCATTCCGGTCTCTCAAGATGTCTAATGACTACTGAGATCGCTGATATGTAGTACCTGGCAGTAGGTGGCAGCACAATGCACCTCATATGGAAAACGTATGTTTTTGGGGGTGTCCGAATACTTTTGATCACGTAGTGTATGTCCTTTTCGGGCTGTAACTTGTGTTTCAAGATATTCATTGCTCCAGAAGTTAATTCTTTACCCTGTGGTTTACATTTCCGTGGCGAAGAACATGACATGAAGAAAGATTGTCGTTTAACGTCCAGTTGACGATGAGGTCATTAGACGCGGGGTAAAACTCAGATCGCGCAAGGATTAGGAAAGGAAACGGCCGAGTTCTTTTCGGGGGAACCATGCCGGTTTCTACCTTAACAGACTTTACGCTAACATCGCAAAACCAAAATGTGGAAGACCAGATGGTATCTGAACACTGCGTTTGCCTTTACCTCTGAACTACCTCGCTCGATAGTTGTTAACAAGTTTCCCCGATAGCAAAATTAACAAAAAAGTGTCTTCATTCGTTGTGGAAAGGAGTGTAGAGACTATAGAGAGTTTTTTCTGCGCTATCTATGACAGGCAAATCTAAGCGAAGTTCAATAAATGTAACGTTGCTTAAATATTACACTATTGTTTACTAAACGAGCATTGAGCAAAAAACAAGACAATGTCCCCATTATTAACTCTCAAGAAACTAATTCACACTAAATCACAGCCCTGATTTGGTGGAAGATATTTCGTAAAGTTGTTAGTCGTTCCCTTTCCTCGCTCTTTCGCGACTGTAAATAAAGAATATGACTCTCTCTACGCCATTCTATTTGTTCCATGACGTCTTTTTGATCTCTGTGTGAAACTGACGATTGAGCCATTGAAGCTGTTTTACAGTTTTGTACAGTAATAACGAAGCCACGTGACAAATAATGGACTCGCAAAACGTGATGGGCGGGATTCAAAAAATCGGTGCGGCTGTCTATATTTAACTGCAGTTTTCCTGAATAATGTACGGCGAATATCTTAATGGTTTGCTTGAAATCTTGCAAATGAATTCCAGCTCCGTCCTTGTCAAACCCGAGACTGTGTTTCACCTCTAACGAGCTTGTTGCCGACAAGACGTTAACCCTTAACCTCCTTTCTTTACTTAGAAGATTGAAATTTACCGAAGCACTCTCGCGTGTAGAACCTCGTCGTCGTCGTCATCTTCGTCGTCATCGTCTATTTATTTTCTTCCTTTTTTCCGGCTTCCCATTTTAAGTTCACCAGGCATCTCCAAAACAATTTCGTATTTGAATTCTATCGAAGTCTAATATCAAATTGAATCAATTACATGCTAGGTACAAGCGATCCTTTCATCAGTAGCGTATGCGAAGATTTAGCAGTCTAGCAGAAGGCCAGAGAGAGTAGCGAAGTGTTTCTTTGCGTTGCAGGCAGGCGGAGGGGATGTCGCGGCGCAGGAGCGTGTGCGGCGTGGCGCTGATCTGTTCCATCGGCGTGCTGATGCTGCTGGCCAGCCAGAGACTCGTCAGCACCGCCAACATGGAGCGCACCCCTTTCATCGACATCGGACGCACCATTCAGGTGAGGCCAGTCCCCACTCCACATTAGCGGTTCCGTAGGCTGGAGAATGTCGAGAACAGGGAAGAGGAGAGGGGGAGTGGTGATTGTGATGGGAGGGGGTGACGATGCCATGATAGTGTTTCAAACTGGATGATTTTTACAAGCAATCACGTCCTCAGTTCCGAAACTGACCACTTTTATTTGCATGCCCGAGAAAAAGTAAATCACCCAGAGCGGTAGGAAGAAACGATATAAAACTTCACAGGTTATGCGGATGTGTGATATTATTTCAGTGATTACAAAATCGAGTCAAATTTACAAAGAACTTGACATTATGAGCCCACTTATCAGTGTGATGCTGCACACCGTCTGGTCAGGATGCATGCACTAATTCAGTTTAAAAGGGTGTCATGAAACTCTTGTTTCCTCTCCTGAAGCAAGCTGGCTCATAACTGTTGTAATTGGTCCTGGGTATCCTGCATACTGGCACTCGAATGGAGTTGAAGTCGCAGCAGATCCCACACGTGTTCTATCGGGGACAGGTGTGGGGATCTTGCTGGCCACTGGAGTATCTCGGCATCACGCAGGCAGTTCATAGACACACGTGCCATGTGTGCATGAGCATTGTTCTGTAGAAAAGTGGCACCGTGATACAATCGCATGAGAGGTAACCCAAGAGGACGCAGGATGTCTGTGACATACCGTTACGCCGCCATAGTTCCTTCAGTCGCTAGCAGCGTCGACCTGAAATCATATCCTATGGCGACTTACACCACGACACCACGAGTCATACCGCACTGCTTCGGCAAAACAATTGGAAGAGCCGGATCTGTCTCCAGATCGCCGCCATACTCCTCGACGAGAGTCATCCAGGGTAGTTTATTTATTTAATCGTATGGATAGGGCCCCCCGTCCGGCAGGCCGTTCGCCGGTCTTTCAATTTGGCGCCACATCGGCGACCAGCAGTCGATGAGGATGATAGGATGATGATGAAGACAGCACAACACCCAGTCCCTGGGCGGAGAAAATTCCCCGACCCAGCCAGGACTCGAACCCGGGCCCAGAGGATTGACAATCCGTCACGCTGACCATTTTTTTATTTTTTTAAATCTCATTTTTATCGATTTTGTTTGTTGCATCTGCTCGGGGCGGACGTCGTAAGACATCCGTTTAAGTTCGTTGTTGATCGATTCCATTCAGCTACCGGGGACGGACAATCCAGGGTAATGCAGAACCGCGATTTATCGCTGAACACAATGCGACGCCATTCATCAGCAGTCCACGTATCCCGGTCCCGGCGCAACTCCAAACAAAACAGTTTGTGTTATGGTGCTAACAGCATACTACGGATGGGACTATAATTGGAAAATTGGAAATTTGTGGTAAGGACTATGGGACCAAACTGCTGAGGTCATCGGTCCCTAGGCTTACGCACTACTTAATCTAACTTAAACTACCTTATGCTAAGGACAACACTCACACCCATGCCCGAGGGAGGACTCGAACCTCCGACGGCGGTAGGCGCGCGAATTGCGATAGGACGCCCTAGACCGCACGGCTACCCCGCGCGGCGGACTGTAATTGCCTTGCCATGCCGCTTCTAGTTCCGATCAGTGGTGAAGGATGACACAAAACGTTGAAGGAAGTCCGACATTGTTCTCGGATGGCAGGTGCAGATGTGAAGAAGAGGTTAAGATGTATGTGGTGCACAATACGGCGATTCTCCATTGTGGTGGTCAGACGTGGTCGACAGGAAGCCTTATGGCGAGTGTATTTGTTCTCACGTTGTTGTATAAAATTACCTTGACACACGACCATGTCTTCTGGGTGCTTCATTCTTTTTGTGTAAGTTGTTGCAATATTTGAGGTGTATTGCGCTGCAAAATTTCAATGTCACAATTAATGCTACTTAAACTTGTCTCAGTTCCCCTTATTCCCACTGACTTGCATTTCGATTATCTCGATTTGATCATCATAGCACGTGATAATTAACAGCTCAATATCCTTTTGTACGCTTATAATTATCTTAGTGCCTGCTACGAGCTTTTATGCCCAGTAATCAATTCTGTATGTATGTGTGTGTGTGTGTGTGTGTGTGTGTGTGTGTGTGTGTGTGTGTGGGCGCGCGCGTGCGCGCGTGCGTGCGTGCGTGCAAGAGTCGCCATACACAACAGTACCATTTCCAGTGTAGACATAATAGAAGAAATTCACTCCTAGCCACAAATATACAAATATTTGGCAGTCTTTTTCTTTTTTTGTTTTAGCTGAATATGGCGGCATGTGATCCCATGAAACTAGTACCTCTTCATTTTACTAGGCCACCTGAAAATAATTTCTCTAAAAATGTTTCAAATGGCTCTGAGCACTATGGGACTTAACATCTGTGGTGATCAGTCCCCTAGAACTTAGAACTACTTAAACCTAACTAACCTAAGGACATCACACACATCCATGCCCAAGGCAGGATTCGAACCTGCGACCGTAGCAGTCGCGCGGTTCCGGACTGAGCGCCTAGAACCGCTGACCACCGCGGCCGGCGCAATATTTTCTCTCTTTTATTGCAACAATAATAATATCAATATGGAAAAGACAATGCAGGACTGAAGGCCAAAATGGATACCTTCTGAATTTAATTTAATTTTAAGCGATGATAAGTATCGGACGCACGTCCATTTTTAAGTGCCGAGTACATGTACGAATGCGTATTTTGATAAACAAGAAAACATTGGTGTCTCTTTCGTAGCTCACAAGCGACATCTGAGGTCATCAGCCGCCTAGACGTAGAAATACTTAAACCTAACTAACCTAAGGACATCACACTCATCCATGCCCGAGGCATGATTCGAACCTGCGACCGTAGCTGCAGCGCGGTTCCGGACTGAAGCGCCTAGAACCGCTGGGCTACAACGGCCGGCTTTAACAATTCACAAAAATTTGTAATAATATTATAAACAAATTTGGAAAGGAGTATAATTTCATAAATATTTACGAATTGAAAGTACTTATATGAAGACCACGCATTTCGCACTGTACGACCGAAATGAGAATAAACATTGCTAAAAAACTATATGCCATCGCAAATTTCGGATAACTCAGGACGGAATAGGAGATTTCGATTCAGTTAGAAAATCCATAATATTTGTTTGTTATACGTTGCAGTAACAGTTACTATACAATCTCCTACATCGTATTTTCCACTTCAATGCAAGATATATCTTCATTTTTTTTGTCTACTCCATCGAAAGTCTGTACATACTTATTCGTTAACAAAATCTAAAGTATGCAAGAACAGCAGCAGGGTGGGCTATTATATACTAATGGGCATGCACAGTTTGAAGTGAATACCTGCGAAAAAGATTTCTTACAGTTATTTCAGATTGCCTAAGGAAGAAATCTAGTCTTTTCCTTATTCTTTAAAACTACTTAAGTTCGAGGACGATGAGAGATGAAACCGAGATCGTTTGAGATAGTGCACAAGAATGCGGCACGCAAAGACGTGGAAGGAATTTAACCTTAAATTGGTTATATGTGGTCGAACGGGGATTTGAACCTCGCCTTTCCCGAGTAAGAATCAATTTCCTTAACTACTGTGCCCCTCCACTCAGCCTCAGAAACTTCTTGCAGAAACCCGAACGTTGAAGTCATTCCTTTTTTATGTTGTCAATACTTATTTCTTGCGTAGATTTCAGAAAACTCCTGAAATAATAAGTTGAGAATTTCTCTGTAAATAAAATTCTGAACATTTTTCCCCCTTGGTAAAGGCGTTTTTCGCTGTGTGTAACCATGTGCTAGACAAGTGGCTGAATTCCGTGTCGGCAGTGGAGTCCACGGCCGTACACACACCGCCCGCTCCATTTCCATCTTCTTCACACTTGAATCTCATTCTTCTAGCCATGCCTTTATCCAGCGTAAAATGCTGCGCAGAGGAGAGGGCAGGAGAGAAGACGGAGACGGAACGAGAAGCAGTAATTGGATCTCTGAATGTTATAACTCTGCTATGTGTTGGACTACCCTCCAATCAAGACAAACTGTTTCAGAGCATAATCACACACTTATTTAATTTCCTCAACAATACTGATGCCATTTACTTTAACAGTTACATAGTATACCACATAAGTATCTCAGCAGTGGCCATTTGAATTTTAACTTTGCATTTTATGTTCGTAGACGTATTGCCTTTCGTTAAAATCGATCGAGATGCGCACTTGATACGCCACTGGACCCGTATTCGGGAAAACCGAGGGTTCAAATCCCCGTCCAGCCATCCAAACTAATGTTTTCCGTGAGTTACGTAAATCGAATAAGGCGAATGCCAGTGTGGTTCCTTTGAAAGGACACAGCCGATTTCCTTCCCAGTCTTTGTCCAATCCGAGCTCAAGCTCCGTCTCTAATGACTTTTTTGAAGGAGCCTAAACACTTAATCGTCCTTGCTCTTTTTGGTAATTTTTTGGTGTGCAGAGCTTTTGTAGCACTCGTCTTGCTGCTAGGAGCCCTTACAAGGGACATTCCAGAGTCTAAGTCGAATGCCGTCGCTGAAGAAAATCAGGACTAGTTCCGGCAGAGTTTATAGTGTCAAATGTTTTGTGTTCAGTGCAGCGAACTGTGACTGAAGATTTGGGAGTGAAAAGTATGGCTGCCAAATTCGTGCCACGGCTGATGACTGATGAACAAAAACAAGGGTGCGTGGAAGCATGCTGTGCTTTGAAAGAAGACCACCAAGATCTTTTGAATGAAAAGTCCAGAAATGATTCAAAATTTTTTACGAAAATCATCAAAAGTAACGAAACTTGGTATTATGCTTACGATCCTGAATCAAAGCAATAGTCAAGCCATGGAAGACTTCAAATTCGCCTCGCCAGGTGAAATTAAACGTTAAAACAAAGCTGATTTATTTGTCTATGTGAGAGGAGTCGTCCATTCAGAGCTTGTTCCACAGAGTCAGACAGTTAACGAGGCTTTCTTCTTGGAAGCATTGAAAAGATTGCGCAACAGTGTGTGGCGGAAGCGGCCTGGCTTGTGGCAGTCGGGTGACTGGTTTTTATTTTTTCTTTCATCATGACAATGGCCCTGCTCACACAGCCCTGTCTTTACTACAGTTTTTGTCCAAAAATGGTATGGCCCCTTTTCCTCCCTTCCCCCCTTCCCCGATCTTGTCCCGTGCGGCTTTTTCTGTTTCCTAGAATGAAAAGAAACGTGAAAGGAAAGCGTTTTGCTGATGTTTCTGAGGTGAAGAAAAATGCGATGCAGGAGCCGACAAAAGATTAGACAAGCACGTTAGTGCAAGTGCAGAGTGCTTTGAAGGGGATTGAAAGAAGTGGTTCAAATGGCTCTGAGCACTATGGGACTTGACTTCTGAGGTCATCAGTCCCCTAGAACTTAGAACTACGTAAACCTAACTAACCTAAGGACATCACACACATCCATGCTGGAGGCAGGATGCGAACTTGCGACCGTAGCGGTCTCGCGGTTCCAGACTGAAGCACCCAGAACCGCTCGGCCACCCCGGCCGGCCGAAGGGGATTGAAGGTTTGTGCTTAAAATGTAAACAAATAAGTTAAAAAAATAAGTTCAGTTTCTTTTGGGTACCCCCGCGTACTTGATTAAAAAATTGTAAATAACGAAAACTATTTTTAACATAATCTCCATTTAGCTCACCGCATTGACCTTCGCAGAATCCAATTTCTTATCTTCTCCAGAAAAGAAATGCCTTTCGAACTCCACAATAAGACTTCTTAACAACTCAGATAACTTCTTCGTTCAACGAAAATTACTTCTGTCTAAGTCATTTTTGGAGCTCAAGAAACATAAAATGTTTTGCAGACCCTAATCTGGGGAGCAGGGTGGATGGTAAACTGTTCTGCTGCCCGTTTCGTCTGTTTCTTTCATCGTTTATGCTATATTATTGTGGAATCGGTAAAAGAAGGCCCCTGACAGCTGCAGAGGGCGTGGTGTGGCTGTTTCGTGCAGCTACCGCACCTACGTGACGTGGTTTTGTATGCATCTGTATGGCAACGCTTCAGTGTTGTTGCACCTCTATAGACAACTACTGGTTTTGCCTGCAGCCGATTGCTCTTCGGAGTTAAAAGCTGGCAACAGCTTTTCCTTCAAGACATCAAAAGTCCTGTCCACTAACGCAGCACAATAACAACCAGTCATTATTTTAATATTTCACAAATAGTAAATAATTCTTCTACCCTGTGGGACCAAAACAACAGTCAGTATCATATTTACCGTCGATGGATCGATATTCGCCTTTTTTAGGCACCCTATCATTTATGGTAACGGCCTTTCTGTGATAAGGAATCCATGTTTCGTCGATAGTCACATAGCGATACTAGAGTATTTTCAGCTTTCGCAACATGACTTTTATTTGTTCTATTTCTAGGATTTTTGGTTTGTGGCCAATAATTACAGCTGCCATTGTGCACTCGTTTTGTTTATATACATAACTTCAGTCTGATTATTATGTACCCATGCATAGAAGACACTCACTCTCACAGGCATCTCATGAGTCTTAATGCAACTATCTTCTTTCACGTTACCATTCTCTGTACCTGTACATTTCTTCACAAGAAACTGTAATTGGGCGCTCAGAACGTCCCATATTTACAGTTATTCGTTTATTCAATAATAAACAGCCGTTAAGTGATGGTACAGAGCCTATACGAACTACTTATCTGGCTAGCAGTGCAGTTCTTAAATAAAAATTGTTTAACGGTAGAACAATACTATTTTTATGAACTGTAAGAAATCCGTCATATGATATTCCTAACAAACAATTGTGCATCTCATCTGTTCGAAAGTTTGAACAAATCAAGATTCACCCATACCAATCTATTCCCTTTACCAAAATTTGCAGGTATTACATATGAATTTAGCAAACTTAGCAATTCACTTTTATGTATAGCAGTCTCTTATATGACACTTTAAAAAAAAAAAAATCATCGTTTCTCTCGGGCAAACAACCCAGTTTGTTTCCATTCCATATAAAAATGTGCTGTGTGGAAATCAGCTTCTACAATATAAAGGGAAAGTGTGCCTCTAGGCCTTCACAGTATGAAATTCCAGACAATTCATATTACAAAATATTACTTGTGCACGATAAATCCATTTATTGTCTAATGTAAATATGTAGTTAATTGAATTATCGTAACAGAATGCCATCTCATTCTGCAGATCACATTGTTCATTTGATGTAATGGGTCAAGGCAGAGCAAGCCAAGTCATTTCTTCTTAGGACCCAACGAGGACAATCGCAGCAGTCTTTTACTTTTGGGTGAAATTTGCAGATGTAGCAAGTATAATGTCCTCATTTAATTTATGGTACATAACAGAAACTCACCGGTCAAAAAATTAGTGACCCTTAAGGATAACATTACAAGCATCGCTTACACTTCCCAGTCACATTAATATGACTGCCTGTCAGAAGCCTTCGTAACCACTTATTGCAGCGTGGACCGCTGCGAGACGTGCAGAAAAAGAGTCAGGTTGTGCAAGGTACCGACAGGGATGTTCAGCCGTGCCGACCCCATGCCGTGACCGCCTGAGCTAGGTTCCATGGCGCGAACACATCTGTGGTCATCAGTCCCCTAGAACTTAGAACTACTTAAACCTAATTAACCTAAGGACATCACACACGTCCATGCCCGAGGCAGGATTCGAACCTGCGACCGTAGCGGTCGCCCGGCTCCAGACTGCAGCGCCCATAACTGCACGGCCCCTCCGGCCGGCTCTGGTAAGTTATTCGTTTTTGTATTCTCCGTCAAATAACTGGAAATATACTGCCATCTGAAACACAAACATTAATACACTGACGGAAAAAAATCTCGACTCCAACAAATAATTAATGTAGAGTAATTAAATTTCTGGAATACATTTGTCTGTATGACATATTTAAATGAATAACATTGCAAGATCACAGGTTAATGTAAAAGCGAGACGAAGCATTGCAGATGTGAAATGCTATTAATTAATAACCGGTGTGACCGCCAGAATGTTGTATGCCAGCATGCAAACGTTCATGCAGTGTGTTCTACAGGTTCCGGATGTCAGTCTGTGCGTTGGAGTTCCATGCCTGTCGCTCTTGGTCGGTCAATAGAGGAACGGTTAGTCCCGGTAGTCGATGGCGCTGGAGTTGTCCGATGATGTCCCATACGTGCTCAACTGGAAATAAATGTAGTGATCGAGCAATTCAAGCCAACACCTCCACACTCTGTAGAGCATGTCGGGTTACAATTGCGGTATGTGAGCGAGAGTTATCCTGTTGGAAAATACTCTCTGGAATGCTGTACGGGAATGGCAGCACAACAATTCGAATCACCAGACTTGATTTCTGGCGTTCCCCAAGCCATTGTTAAAGGCCCTTTGCTGTTCCTTATAATTATAAACAATTTGGGAGACGATCTGAGCAGCCGTCTTTGGTTGTTTGCAGATGATGCTGTCGTTTATCGACTAGTAAAATCATCAGAAGATAAAAACAAATTGTAGAATGATTTAGAAAAGATATCTGTATGGTGCTAAAGTTGGCAATTGACCCTGAATAGCCGGGCGGAGCGGCCGAGCGGTTCTAGGCGCTACAGTCTGGAACCGCGCGACCGCTACGGTCGCAGGTTCGAATCCTGCCTCGGGCGTGGGTGTGTGTGATGTCCTTGGGTTAGTTAGGTTTAAGTAGTTCTAAGTTCTGGGGGACTGATGACCTCAGAAGTTAAGTCCCATAGTGCTCAGAGTCATTTGACCCTAAATAACGAAAAGTGTGAGGTCACCCCACATGAGTGCTAAAAGGGATCCGTTAAACTCCGGATACACGATAAATCTGTCAAATTTAAAGTCCGTAAATTCAACTAAATAACTAAGAATTACAATTACGAACAATCTAAATTGGAAGGTACACATAGAAAATGTTGTGGGGAAGGTTAACCAAAGACTGCGTTTTATTGGCAGGACACTTAGAAAATGTAACATATCTACTAAAGAGACTGCTCACACTACGCTTGTCCGTCCTCTTTTGGAATACTGCTGCGCGGTGTGGGATCCTTACCAGACAGGATTGACGGAGTACATCGAAAAGGTTCAAAGAAGGGAAGCACGTTTTGTATTGTCGCGAAATAGGGGAGGGAGTGTCACTGAAATGATACATGATCAATGAAACAACGGCGTTTTTCGTTGCGGCGGAATCTTCTCACGAAATTTCAATCATCAACTTTCTCCTCCGAATGGGAAAATATTTTGTTGACGCCGACCTACATAGGTAAAAACTATCTCCATAAGAAAATGAGAGAAATCAGAGCTCGCACGGAAAGAAGTAGGTGTTCGTTTTTTCCGCGCGCTGTACGAGACTGAAATAACAGAGAATTGTGAAAGTGGTTCGAAGAACCCTCCGCCATCCACTTAAATGTGATTTTCATAGTATCCATGTAGATGTAGATGTAGACGTACAAATTTGCTATCCCGGTGCATGGGATAACCATGAGAGTGATGCTGTTGCCATACTAAATCGCTCCCCAGTCCGTAACTCTAGGTGCAGGTCCATTGTGTCTAGCACGCAGATAGGTTGGCTGATGGACCTCAACTTGCCTCCTTCTAGCCAACACATGACCATCACTGACACTGAGGCAGAACCAACTTTCAACAGAAAACACAACAGACCTACAAATGTTGCGATTTTTCCCCGTCAATGTAGTTTTCTTATACAATTTGCGGATATGTAAATTAAACGTGCTTCTAAGTACTACTCTGTGTATGTGGGAAATGCAGATTAAATGGGAAAAAGCATCAATTCAAAAATGAGAATTGAGAGACACAGGTATCAGTCTTAGAAATATGTCAAAACTTTTGCTTGGGGATCAGCATTAATGAATACCAGACTGTAATACAGCATATTACTTTATTACTAGACCTGTGTCGTTTACCAGTCATGACTGGACAGACAGCGTCATAGAAATGTCAAGGAAAACTTGCACTAGGTCGGTATGTCTCACATACTCGATTTTTTTTCAGGATACTTGGATGAAACAATACCCTAGAGAATATCATATTGTAGTTTTAGAATTCGCTGTGATCTCTCTCGTCATAGCCCCATCTCATGAAGTAACTTTCTCTGCTCCTAGGGCTATCCATCATGCAAAGTGGATGGTGAAAGCTGTTGATTCGTTAAAAATGTCTGTTCATGATAAATTTGCTTTGTGACGACAAGAAAAGATTGGAATTTGCCATATGCGTAAGACTATGTGCAGCTTCTGAAGCTAGAAATTCCCACAGAAAACACGCATACACAGACGTAACAATAGACAACTCATCATGCCATTACACACAAACATACTGCATGTAGGTCAATGTTACTCAAAGCACACTCACTTCACTTAGAAGGTAACGGCCTTAGGACAGAACTGGACACAATAAAAAGTATTACCATTAACATAGGCTACAAAGCCAAAACAATTGATAATTTAAACACACAAAAAAGAAGACGAAAAATTGCCACATTAAGAAAGAAGAGGAAATATTTGACAATATCCGATACATAGGTCTCATATCACAAAAAATAGCTAACTCATCAAGAAAAGTAGCTATTGCATTGTACACTAATAATAAGTTAGGACCCTTACTAGTCCACAACATAAAAACAGATACCAAAAAATTCAACGGCAGAGGAGTGTATGAAGTAAGCTGCCCCAGTTGTCCTGCCTACTACTTAGGGAAAACTGGCAGAAATTTCACAAAATAATTAATCAATATACAGAAATAAAAATATTTTAGTCACAAGTCCTTACCATTGAATTTCAAAGAAAATTTCAGCTAGAAGAAAAGAAAATACATGAATTTATACCATAATTACAAAACAGAAATTTAAGTAAAAAGAAATTATGAATATTTCATTCATGTACTCTTAAAACAGGAACAAATAACATCATATATTTGCTACTTTAAAAAAATCCAAAAGTAAGCACTTCAATAGCAGTAACTCATAACAAGTGGGTAACATCAAGTATTTGAAAATCATCCCGGACCTATAAAGTGTATCTCACATACTTTCAGATCTGTCCAGTACTTAAGTGAAATGTATACGCATTTGCGAATATGGACAACAGTCATCTGCATAATGGAATGGTGACAATGAAAATTAGTACTGGACTGGGACGTGGACCCGGATTTCCCGCTTACCGCGAAAGGTCGCCGTACCATTAGGCTATCCGAGCGCGACTCACAGCCAGACCCAAACTTCCGTATGTCGTCAACCATGTGTCTACAACCTGTACTCGTATATCCATTATGTATATTCTCATACAGGGAGACATTTTACTTGAAAGTCAATTGCCCGGTGCGGATAAATACGATATTGCAGTACCTAAGTTGTATGCCCGAAGGAACATTGCATCATAATTCGGAATAACACGGGCACTGCTGTATCGTATTTATCCGCTGACACCAGGTGAGCGACTTTCAAATAAAATTTGTCCCCTGTACGGAAATATATCTAATGGGTGTACAAGTACAGGTTGTAGACATAGGGTTGATGACGTATGAAAGTTTCGGTCTGGCGGTGAGTGATGCTCGGATAGCATAGTGGTAAGGCGTCCACTCGCCTTAAGCGGGAAGTCCGAGTTCAAGTCCCAGTCAGACACAAATTTTCACTGTCATCATTCCATTTTGCAGCCGATGGTTGGCTATAGTCCCAACTGCGAATACATTTCATGTATTTCATAACAGCTGCAGTGCCTGTTCCGTCGGACAAGCGTGCATGTCCGAAGGAACATTGCATCGTAATTGGGAACAACACAGGCTCTGCAATATCATAATGTTTTACTGTTGATCAGAAATAAGCCGAGGTCCTTAGGAATAAGAGATTTTGCTCATTGATTCCAATCATACCTGTGAGATACAATACAAAGAGTGGAAATAACATGTGCCTCAAGTAATGTCCAATTCGTGGTGAAACATTTATCAGAACCAGAATGTTAGTTTATGGGGAAAAATTATCTTTGCTGATCATGGCAAACATAGTCACTGCAAAATAACAAGAGAATTCCTTCCAGAGAAAGTAAATGAAAGCTTAGAGAAAGTTAACAATTTTTCAGTATGCAATAAAGTTAACCCTGAGCACAAAGGAAACAAATGCCGTGACTTTCAATTTATAGAAGGTAAACATCACTGTTACATCAAGTGTAAATGTTAATTCTGTAGATTGCATAATCAAAACAAAATATCGAGGAATTAACATTTATTAGATTGTCAGTTGTGGTTTTTTGCAAAGATACTAGCAAATAGAATATCCTTGCTCATTTAGAGTCCTATATTCTCTGTGTAACATTCAGTGTCTTTTAGTTACATACTGTCCATATGCACACTCAAATCTCAATTACTGAATACATGTATAGACAGATATGAACACAGCCCTCAAACTATAAAAGAAGCACTATTAGAATGGTGAAACAACTAAACATAGAAACAACTAAAAATAGTAGTCAGAGCCATTGTAAAGATAAGTTGAAAATATTGAGGGTATTCATTACATCATATGAATACAAGAACCTTCATAATTACTGGAAACACATCTCTAGTTATGACTATAGAAAAAAATCCACGCTGAACTGAGAAAAATAAACAGAAAACTAGCAGTGCTTAAAATTTTAGAATAAATTTCCTAAGTAGAATAAAGAGATTATAAAACTTATTTTTTAAAAGGCAGTTAAAAAGTACTTCTTAAGCAATACAGTCTATACAATAAAAGATTGTTAACGTAGCAAAGAGATTTGATTTGGTAAAAAAACGTAATACCGGGTGGTTGTAATTGAACTGACGGTGTTCCAAGCGCTGCATTGCGTCCTGTTTACATAGCAGGACGCTGAAACATCGAAGGCATGTTCATTAATCGATCCGCTCGCGGAGTATGCTGAAATAAGTAGTAGTTCCACTTTCTGCCACCAGGTGAAAACCGAGCGAGGTGCGCGCAGTGGTTAGTCACTGGACTCGCATTCGGGAGGACGACGGTTCAATCCCGCGTCCGGCCATCCTGATTTAGGTTTTCCGTGATTTCCCTAAATCGCTCAAGGCAAATGCCGGGATG
The DNA here is from genome assembly GCF_021461395.2 of Schistocerca americana. Taxonomy (NCBI): domain Eukaryota; kingdom Metazoa; phylum Arthropoda; class Insecta; order Orthoptera; family Acrididae; genus Schistocerca; species Schistocerca americana. The sequence continues at coordinate 539,653,012 of NC_060130.1, forward strand.
GTTCCTTTCAAAGGGCACGGCCGACTTCCTTCCCCGTCCTTCCCTAATCCGATGAGACCGATGACCTCGCTGTCTGGTCTCCTTCCCCGGAACAACCAACCAGGTGAAAAAATGGCGCTGTAGGCAGTCAGAATGTGGTGTGGGGTGCAGGAAAAGGGGAGGAACTATCAAACACATGATAACTGTTGTTCTGACACTTTTATGAGCATATGGTCTTAAGTTATAACACTGTCTCCTAACTCAACAACATGGTTCATCTGTAACACGGCATAGTCGACAGTTGCTCGCAGCATATGCGGTGTAATCAGAGCGATTTGTCGTCGTATGCTACGCTGCAGATCGGAAAGAATGCACACAAATCCCTGATAGACACCATCTTTCAGATATCCCCACAACAAGAAGTCATATGGATTTAGGTCGGAGGATCTGGAAGGCCACACATCCTGAAATTGCTTAGAGTCAGTGCGGTCGTTAGTAAAGGTTTCTCAAAGCAAATATTTCACATGGCAAGCAACAGATGATATCGCCCCATCTTGCCTGAAAATAGTGATGTGGACACAGTTGCGTTCTTGCAAAGCTGGAATCACGTGTTACACAAGGAGACAGGTACAACAACAGATGTCACTGTGTACGTAACAGGCCCGCGAGATGTCATCTCCTGGAAGAAAAACAACCCAGATTGAAGAAGCTTGTGAAACCACATCACACAGTCACATAAGCTGTATGCAGTGAATGTTTCTGCACATGTGTCTTAGCAGAACCGCATATGCAACATTTCTGTGAATTCACGGTACCGTACAGAGTAAAATGTGCCTCGTTCATTCAGAGATATTCCTCGGCCACATGTCATCCATTTTCGTTTGTGCCAAAAACGAAGGGCAAAGTCACGGTGTTTCAGCCCATCTTGGGGGCTTCATTTGGTGCACACTCTGAAATTTGTAGGGATACCGGTGTGAAACGTACTTCAAAATCTTTTAAGCTGTTGATAATGAGAGAGAGAATTGCAGCTACAGCAGCTGCATCAACAACTGCCATGAAAATTGGCCGTCTCGCTCTCCTGCTGCACCACCTGATTCATCTTTTTCTTCAACCTTCTTGATCACACACTAAATGCGAACAAGGACAACCATCAGCTGTTGAATGGAACGACGGCAATGAAAATTTGTGCCGGACCGGGACTCGAATCCGGATTTCCCGCGTATCGTGTGCCGTCGCACGACTCACGGCAACTCCCAAACTTCGATATGTCGTCAACCATGCATCTACAACATGTACTCGTACATCCATTACGCATATTCCCGTACAGGTGAGACATTTTACTTGGAAGTCGCTTGCCCGGGTCGGTGGCTAAATACGATATTGCAGTGCCTGTGTTATTCTGAATTACGATGTAAAGTTCCTTTGGACATGCATGCATGTTGCAGATGCATGGATGGCGACATACGGAAGTTTGGGTCTGGCCGTGACTCGTGCACGGATAGCCAAATGGTAAGGCGACGGCTCACGATAAGCGGGAAATTCGGGTTCGATTCCCGGGCCAGTACAAATTATTGTCACTGCTGTCTTTCCGTTCCTGAGCTGATGGCTGCCCATATTCGCAATTACGAATACATTTAATGTATTTCATAGCGGCTGTAGTCGCCGCAGTGCCTGTTCCTTTGGACATGCATGCATGTCCAAAGGAACTTTGCATCGTAATTCAGAATAACGCAGGCACTACAATAGCGTATTCTTGATCATATTCTTTAGTCTACTTATCCACGTGGAGCCTCTTCGTAGCTGTTTCTGTCGGCCATATTCCCGCATGCAGCCCTGCTGTTGCTGTTGTTCTGATAAAGCAGCTTTACCAACAGTGCACGACTTTTCTTCTCAATAGCCATTGCATTTCGTACGGAAAACTTCAACCTTCGTAACGCTTTATACCAACAGTCACCAGTTAATGAACATACGTACGATGTTTCAGTGTCCTGCGATGTATTATCCCGCATTGCAGCTCTCGGAATACCGTTAGTTTAATTATTACCACCCGATACAGGTAATGCTAATATATTGCACACTAAAGTGTTTTCTTCAGTGAAACCTTACACATATCCTTTACACTGCAACTCTTCCACAGCTCAACATCTCGCTCACTATTTAAGGTTGTTAACTTAAGTTACAAGAAAACAAATTGGGAAACTGCAGTACACAAAATAAAAACAAATCATCGTCATACTCTTGCATCAGCGAATAGTGTGTGTAGTTTGTGCACTGTTGTTGAGGAGTGAATGAAGAGTGTAGTTTTAGCTTTTTACATTATGAAATAACTTCATTGCAAAAATGTATAATCGAAACAGTATTGTAATTTGGAATAAATCCATCCATGCTGTACTGTTCTTAACAGACTGGCCCTGTATACAGGAGGATGGAGGAGGCTCTAATCCCCTTACGATACCGATTTTCTGAGGTTTCCCTAATTACTTCATATAAATGCCAGGACGATTGTACCATAAGACCATCGCCGTCGACTTATCCTTATTAAACTATTTGTTCGCTAATTCGCAGGACTCAGCTTTTACAGTTTCTAACACACAATTCAACAAAACCTGGCGTTTTAATTTCACAGAATGGTCATATGATTACTGAAATTGAACAGTTCAAATTTCTAGGTGTTCATATAGATAGTAAGCTGTCGTGGAAAGCCCACGTTCAGGATCGTGTTCGAAGACAAATGCTGCCATTTTTACTACTCGAACGGTATCTGAAGCGAGTGATTGTTAACACGAAAATTAGTCTACTTTGCTTATTTTCATTCTCTTATGTCGTATGGTATTATATTTTGGTGTAACCCTTCCCATTCTAAAAAGAAATTTTTGGCTCAGAAATGGGCGGTTGAGGCAATAAGTGGTGTTAAGTTCACGAACCTCTTGTCGACCCCTGTTCACGAGTCTGGGTATTTTGACATTGGCCTCTCAATATATATGTATATATACTCCTTACTGTCATTTCACTCAGTTAATACTCGGCAGAAATCAAACCTGCATTTCGATCACTTTTCCTTAACTCGAATGCAGAAAGGTTTGCAGTATACTGTTGCATCCATTTTCAGTAAGCTACCACTAGAATTCAAAAATCTTAGCAGTAATCCACGCGCTTTCAAATCGAAACTGAAGAGTTTCCTCATGGGTCACTCCTTCTATTTTGTCTAGGAGATTCTTGAAAAATTACGCTGATTCTTGTTGTATTGTTGATTGCGTTTACATGGGCGACACGTTAGTGGTGCGAACACATGGAACTAAAACGCGTGAAGAGGTCGTGTAACTCTCTCCATCTTAATATAAAACTCACGATGCGTCTTAAAAATGAATACCAGCTTGACTTTTTTCGGGTTCATAATCATTTTACTTTTATTTGTTATTACTTATATGTTGTAATTTCATGTAATGACGCGTTTCATGACCTTGGAGATTTGCTCCTTAACTTGGTCCTACGGAACTTGATGTGTAAATAAATAAACAAATAGGCTGTTACATATGTCCATGCCTGTATATATCATTTACGTTTTCTTGCTCTTATTTTGTAATATCACGACATGTAAAATATTCTAGTGAAAGTGATCCGCTACTACTGTTATTAGTACCACTGCTACAAATCCTCTATAGAAATATCACATTTTCAGTACTGATAGCTACAGAGATTTTAATTATTACAAAATTTTCCACCAGTTGTAATCTTGGACATTCTGATAACAAGTTTGACTTTACTTGAGAGTGTATAAATTTGCAATATGCCGCAAAGATTTTAAAGATGTTTCTTTGGATCACACCAAAAACAACAATATGAAATGATGCTTTGAGGTGTAAAAGACTGTTGTGTAATTTTATTGAAGCAGATCAAAACGTAATGATAAATGACTAACAGCTGAATGTTGATGAAGTTATCAGGAAACTGTCCAACGACATATTACTTCCACTAGGGAAAGTAAAACCTCTTAAAATCTCACGTAGAATAACTACGCAAATAATTTGTTTGGGAAACAGTTTTAGATAATTTAAATACAAAGAAAGTAAAAGATGAAGGTGTATCTTATATTCTTTCCCTGTAAAATAAAATATTAATTGAAAAGAATTTGAAAAATGTTTATGCAATAATGTTGCGAATAAGCGACGTACACTGATGAGGTAAAACGTTATGACCAGCTACTTAGTATCGTTTTGGTCCACCTTTGGAATGCAGTCCCATTTGTTTACACAACGGTGGTTTGTGGGCATGGAGCTGGTGCCCTATAGTGTCCCAAATGTGTTCCATCGGTTTCAGATAAAGTGAATTTGTTGGACAAGACATCTGCGTGAGTTTTACTATTATGCTCTTCAAACCACTGAAGCAAGATTCTGGCCGTGCGACACACAGTTATCCTATTGGAAGATATCATCACTGTTGGTGAAGACATCAAGAATGAAGGAACAAAGGCAGTACACGGTATTGTTCTTGTAGTCCACAGCTGTCATGGCGCCTTCGATTACTATCAAAGCTCCCAGGGATGTCCAGGTGAATGTCCCCCTTAGTGTAACACTGCTCCCACCAGCCTGCGTCAGTAGTGCGGTACTTGTTTCGAACAACAGCGGACTTGGCTAGTGGCATATCCAGACACGACCATCGACCTGGTGTAACAGGAACTGAGCTTCATCCGACCAGGCGACACGTTTCCATTCATGCACGGCCCAATCTCGATGAATTCGTGCCAACTACAGAAATAATTGGCCTTGTCTTGGGTCCTACTTACAGATCGGCCAAACTGATCGTCATTTAATAGATCTTCAATTTTCTTGTCCCTTCTTCTGTACGTTATTCTTGTCAGCAACTTGGATGCACGAACAGTTAAGCTGACTGTGCGATACTCCTCGAACTTGTGGGCTCTAGCAATCTTGAGAATTGTGTGGATGATGTTTTGCCCAAAGTCTGATGGTATATCGCCAGTCTCATACATTCTACACACTAACGTGAATAATCATTTTGATGCTACTTACCCCAATGAGTTTAGAAATTCCGATGGAATATTATCTATTCCATGTGGCTTATTTAAGTCTTCCAAAGCTCTTCTAGATACTGATTCTAATACTGGATCCCCTATCTCTTCTCTGTCGACTCCTGGTTCTTCTTCTAACACGTCAACAGATACGCTTTCCTCTGCATTTAAAAGTGGAACTCCCCTCGCCCTCTTTATTAACGCCCTTGCTTTTAATGTCACCGAAGGTTATTTTATGCCGAGTCAGTCGTTCCGACAGTCATTTCTTTTTCGATTTCTTCACATTTTTCATGTAGCCATTTCGACGTAACTTCCCTTGAATTCTTGTTTATTTCGTTCCTAAGTGACTTGTGTATCTGTATACCTGAATTTCTCTGAACGTTTTTGTACTTCCATCTTTCGTCGATCAGCTGAAGTATTTCTTCTATTACCCATGGTTTCTTCGTAGTTACCTTCCTTGTACCTACGTTTTTCTCTCCAACTACTGTTATTGATCTTTTTAGAGATATCCATTCCTCTTCAACTGAACTGCCTACTGAGCTATTCATTACCGCAGTATATATAGCCTCAGAGAACTTCAAGTGTATCTCTTCATTCATCAGTACTTACGGATCTCACTTTTTTGCGCATTGATTCTTTCTGACTAGTCTCTTAAACTTCAGCCTACTCTTCATCATTACGAAATTGTAATCTGAGTCTATATCTGCCCCTGCGTATGTCTTACAATCCAATACTTGGTTTCGGAATCTCTGCACGATGTAATCTAACTGAAATCTTCCTGCATCTCCCGGCCTTATACAAGAATAGCTCCTCGTCTTGTGATTCTTGAACAGAATATTCGCTATTACCATCTGAAATTTATTGCAGAACTCAGTTAGTCTTTCTCCTCTCTCATTCCTACTGCCAGACCCATACTCTACCGTAACCCTTTCTTCTTCTCCTTCCCCTAAAACCGCAATTCAATCCCCAGTGACCATTAGATTTTTATCTCCCCTTACGTACTGAATTACACGTTCAGTATCCTTATCCTACTTAAGAATGAGTAATCCCAGAACATAAATCCGCAGAACGTTATAGAAAGAAATCAAACAAAGTATGTCAAACTGTGTATTAGTTTCTTTCCATACTTGTTATGACACTTAGTGTAAAAATTTCAGAAATGATTTGCTTAAGGAGGTCCGAAACGTTTTTTAAATTTAAATTATCATATGATGACTGACAAGAACTTTTTAAGAAATTTTAAGATCTCTTTCTAATTTTTGTCATGTTTGTCTGTACAGCAATGGTCCAGCAATGAAATTGATATCGATGAACCCGTAAACTACACGAAGGAGATCAGTGACGTGGTCTCAGAAATGAGGCAAATCATAGGTGCAGAGATGGAGGACTACCAGTACCCAAACGGACTATACAACGTGACAGCAAGGTAACTTCTCCTCTGATGATCTATCGCATATGTGCATATTTGTGAAGTTATTTGTAGTGAATTCGTTATTACCAGTTATTAACTGCTTATGGACGCTGACAAGGCGAATCCTGAACAGTCTCATTTGTTTTTGTTGTGATATTACATGACGTTTGTCCTTGATAATAACCAAGCACAGAAAAGAATATATGTGTCTTAGAATAGTAAGTTTATTTGCAGTGTGATTCTGATTCAGTTAAAGATGATATTTTTAATTAGAATACTTCATTGTTCTACAGTGTAGGATCAGTCGATGTGTGCTCATCCCAGACCTTTAAGGCTAGCTAAAAACGTGAAATACACAGGAAAAGAAATTCGTGATGTAGTGATATGCTTCACTGATTTGGATGGGAACCAACACAGCATTCGCCTTTAATGTTGAAAACTATTGCTTTATGACTTTCTACACGTTTACGACTTGAAAGGAGGTACCCATCGTTTCGCAGCAGATAATAACCTGCAATTTGCTAAGTATCATACAATATCGAATATTGAACGTAGACAAAGAATGGCAGCAGGAGTGGTCACAGGTTTGTCGGGCGCGTGGGAGACCGACACGGAGTTGGCAGACGCTTCAAGATAGATGCAAACAATCTCGTGAAAGAATAAGTTTTCACTTTGCAGCTGGGTGTGCACTGACATCAAATTTCCCAGCAGATGAAACCTGTATACCAGGCCGGGACTCAAGCTTGTGACCTTTGCCTTTCGTGGGCAAGTACTCTATCGACTGGGCTGTCCGAGCAAGACTCACGACCCGCCAACAGAGCTTAAACTTCTGACAGTCCTCTCTCTCCCTTTTCAAACTTCACAAAAGTTGTGCCCATCTTGCGAAACTAATACTCGAGGAAGAAAGGATATGACGGAGAAGGTGTGCAAGAGCCGGCCGCTGTGTCCGAGCGGTTCTAGGCGCTTCAGTCCGGAACCACGCTGCTGCTGCGGTCCCAGGTTCGAATCCTGCCTCGGGCATGGATGTGTGTGATGTCCTCAGGTTAGTTAGGTTTAAGTGGTTCTAAGTCTTGGGAACTGATAACCTCAGATGTTAAGTCCCATAATGCTTAGAGCCATTCGAACCATTTGAGGTGTGCCAGAGGACTTCTATGAATGGACGTAGGAGATGAGGTACTGCCAGAAGTAAAGCTGTAAGGGCAACACAGCGGACACGCCAGTGTTTCCGTGTGCGGAGCGCGAGCTCGTCTTGTTTACATTCTGACGGCCGTTCGTTCCGTGCCGGCTTACTGTCTACGATACATGGCGAACCGTACACCCCGATTTACTTTCTGCAACGATTATACCTGACCCAGAGCGCTCGAGGTGGAGCGTTTTGTGCGAGAGGAAGTGGCGTTGTTCAAATGTGTGTGAAATCTTATGGGACTTAACTGCTAAGGTCATCAGTCCGTAAGCTTACATACTACTTAACCTAAATTATCCTAAGGACAGCCAGCCGTGGTGGCCAAGCGGTTAAAGGCGCTACAGTCTGGAACCGCGCGGCCGCTACGGTCGCAGGTTCGAATCCTGCCTCGGGCATGGATGTGTGTGATGTCCTTAGGTTAGTTAGGTTTAAGTAGTTCTAAGTTCTAGGGGACTGATGACAGTAGAAGTTAAGTCCCATAGTGCTCAGAGCCATTTGAACCATTTTTTTTAATCCTAAGGACAAACACACACAATCATGCCCGAGGGAGGACTCGAACCTCCGCCGGGACCAGCCGCACGGTCTATGTTAAAATCATTAATGACGCGGCGTGCGAACGCATCCTACGCGAGACCAAACAGGGGTTGCCTTCTGTCATGCTGATGGCAATGTTGGGGCGGTAACCGTCGACCACGCGGGCTTAGGTATGCGTACGATACGCATTTTCGAATTGCCATTCGAACTTCCTGCAGCACTCCACCAATACTGCACAAATGGTTCAAATGACTCTGAGCACTATGGGACTTAACTTCTGAGGTCATCAGTCCCATAGAACTTAGAACTGCTTAAACCTAACTAACCTAAGGACATCACACACATCCATGCCCGAGGCAGGATTCGAACCTGCGACCGTAGCGGTCGATCGGTTCCAGACTGTAGCGCCTAGAACCGCTCGGCCACCCCGGCTGGCAATACGGCACAGTCCACGGCCATACTGCGGAGAATTGGACACAGTGTCAGACATATCGTGTCCTAAACGGCGCCCGACAGGTCACCATTGATCTCCGAAGTCACGTCCCATCATACTTCAGCTCTGCGGATGCCGTGCAATAATTATGTATGACGGCTAGCCTCAGACCTGTTCCCGGTGCAGCAAAGAAGGCCACCTTAGTTACATCCGAATGCCTACAACGGCGTGTTACGCAACTTCCAGCCGCCGTAGAACCGTCTGCGTCGCAACCTGCGGTGCTACTGGTGACCTGTGCTGCTGCTCTTGCTTCTCCTATCATCTTGCAACGCCGCCCGGACGCCATAAATGAGCCCGACAATACCCCGAATCCGCCACTACCGAAGCCACTACACAGCTACATCCACCCCCAAAGCACCATGGGGACGTTGAACTATTTGATGAACATAGCACAGCCGAAACTACACCACGAACCACTACTCCATCTTCTGACGACAAAGTAGACTATACACCAGTGCCCGCCTCTACGGTATGGTACGACGAGGAGGTCGAGGAGCAGGAGCCGTTACGGGACCCTGCGCCGTCGGTGCTGCTCCACTAGCCATACTCTCCCCAGAACCCCTTGGGGGCGAGTGGGATGTGCATTCCACCACGACACCCACGTCCTTCCGCTAACGCCAGAGTGGACCAGCCTCCAGTGATCTGCCAACACGCCTATCAGATAGCAACCATCAACACCAACATTATATGTTCCAGGGTGAAAATCCGCCTTATGCAGGATATGTTCTGGGCTTCTGATATTGATTTCACCCTCCTGCGCCGGCCGGGATAGCCGAGCGGTTCTAGGCGCTACAGTCTGGAACCGCGCGACCGCTACAGTCGCAGGTTCGAATCCTGCCTCGGGCATGGATGTGTGTGATGTCCTTAGGTTAGTTAGGTTTAAGTAGTTCTACGTTCTAGGGGACTGATGACCTCAGAAGTTAAGTCCCTTAGTGCTCAGAGCCATTTGAACCATTTTGAACCACCCTCTTGCAGGAAGTTCACTTGGCCAGTCTCCCGAATATCAGTGGCTATATGCACATTCCTCCATGAGCGATCCCATGAGCTGTGGACTGGCCATCTACATCTGCGATGGGATTTCTGTCACCAATGTCATCTTCCTTCCGTCAGCTCGGGGTATGGCACTCACTGCTATGGGGACACGTGTCATTAATGTCTATCCCCCTTTGGGCACCGACCAACGACATGAATGGGCCCAGCGTTATTCTGAGAACATCGCCCCACTATTTTTAGGGCGATACAAACACTGCCTGCTCAGAGGTGATTTTAACTGCGTTCTGCACCCAAAAGTTCATGTTACACACTATACTACATGTCAGGAACTACATATAGTGGTGCAGGACCTCCTGTTCCAAGATACCAGGGAAGTCCAAAATTGCGACTGCTCTGGCCATACCTTTCTTACCAATCATTCCACAAGCCACCTAGATAGCATATCTATGTCTCACAGAATCTTAGATCTGTGATATGGGGCACCAAACGCTGTCCAGTGGCCTCTTCGGACCATTGTGGTTCTTCTTCCACTCCAATCTGTATGGCGCAGCTGTACGCCATGGAAACTAAATGCTTCTCATCTGCATGACCTGACTTGTCGCCAGCAAGTCATCGAGACTTGTGAAGCCTGGAAACGACACCTTCCCATGTGCAGCTCATCATTGGCGTGATGGACGGACTGTGGCGAACCAGCGATCTGGAGAACACTGATGAGATACAGGAAGGACTTGGCCGACAGATATCGCAACACTGTTGACTCCTAGTGTATGATTCTCCAAGGTTTGGATACTCAGCGGCCAACCCCAGACAACCAATTGGAACGGAAAAGAACTAAGGCAAGCGACCAGCTGAATTTTACTGAGCGTTCTGGGAACTCATGGCAGTGTGGTGGATGAATATGTTTCAAGACCAGATGACACATGTCAAAGCAGTCCCCGCCTTTGTTGAGGGCATCATCACTCTGGTCCACAAACCAGCCTCTGATTTGATGGTCATGAGCTATAGACCCTTCACCCTATTTATTGCTGATTACAAGATTTTCGCCCGCTTACTGGTGATGCGACTCTGAATAATATTCCCTCATGTCCTCTCGTCAGAGCAAACGACGCCCTGGGGGGCTAGGTTAACATACAGACTGCCACAAGGGAATGCCGCCACTTAGTTGTGATGGCGGCAGCCTGCAGACTCCGTGCAGCGGTCGTCGCTGTAATTTCGATAGCGCCTTCGATAAAGTGCACCACCGTTTTATGTTTTTGGTGGCAGACCGCATGGGCATCCCCCCTCCGTTCAACGACGTCCTCCAGCGACTTTACAGCAGTGCTAGTTCACGAGTCCAAGTCAATGGACATTTAGCACGTCCAGTACCGATCCGCCATTCAGTTCGGCAAGGGTGACCCCCTCTACAGTCCTGTATGCTTTTGCCCTAGAGCCCCTCATTGGGGGCCAGGCAACCGAGCTCTCGGGCCTCACCCTTCGCCATCGTACTTTCCGCTATCGCCCATATGCTGATGACCTCCCCCTCTTCATCCTCTCGAGCTCTGAGATTCAAGCAGTCCTCAAATTGATTACACATTATGGCGCTGCCGCTGGCAATGCCATGAATGTCGCCAAATCTTCTGCAATGTACATTGGACAAGGCCTCCAGAAAGGTGAAGTGGCACCTCTACCACTCGTGATAACGTTCCAGTATCTCGCCATTACCTTTATCCCACCGTCACACGCACAGCGGCAACGAATTTCCATCGCCTGTTACACATTATCCGCCAGAATCTCCTGCGCCACCAGGACACACTTCAACGCATTACGTTTCTCAATGGGTATGTGGCCTCACAATTGGTCCACATCGTGCAGGTTCTCCATGGTGGCCTCGGACTCATCAGTGTCTGTATGCAAGCTGCGGTTTTATATATGAGTACCATGAGAAGACAAGGGACCAGATGGGGCACATCTGTAACACGCAACTTACTTGAGGTCCTCCTACCTGCGTCCACCCCACCACCAGTGTGTGTCTGTCACATCGTCCCTCATTTGCCTCACATTTCGACCTTTTTCGTCGACTACAGTGACAAACTCACCAGTCTCCCAGATATGTGTCCACCCAGGACCAAGGATTTTTACGGCCTACTTTTGCACTGTGTTCCCAATAATGTTATTGAGACCAAACATCCCACCATCCAGTAGTCCATAGTGTGAAATACCATATGTCTGGGCAATGAGGTATCATATAGTCAACAGAAAATTTGCCACAAAACAGCGACTGCACAACATTGGTTTGTCGGATTCCCCTCTTTGACTCCTTTGCCAGCAATTCGACACTGATGACCACTGTCTAACCTGCGCCTCTTCACACGACGTCTGGCGATTCGTGGAGCAGATCACTGCCTTCTATCTCCAAGTGCCACCACACACGATCGAACCGCGAATGTTTGTATACTCGGAGGACAAACATTTTCTCGCCACCAAATTTCATGCCATTACGTGGGTCAAGGGGCTGGCGTTAGGATACCTACTCCGTGAGGGACCTAAATCCCGTCACGACTTCTGGACCTATTTACAAACAGCCCATGCAGCACTGGAACATACCCCACGCTACCGAACATTATTTGCCAGCTGTCATCGAGGGTTCTTTGTTAGACCCCCCACTCAGGTTGGGGGGGGGGGGGTGCCTCCAGCTGAGGGCACCAACCCCTCCTCAGGCGGTGTCTGAGCTTATGCCGCCTATGATCGATTCTACCTCCGACCTCCGCGGATGGGAGAGCGCTCCGTAAATGCGCGGATTTTATTTATTTTTTCTTTTTCATTTTCTTTTGCACAGACTTCATTTTTTCTGTGTGGATGAAGTACGTTCCACATAATTTCATAACAACATTGCAAGTTACGACATAACATGGAAATAAATAAACAACAAAACGTTCCATTTATGTCGATTCCTGAATCTCTCACTTTCCTGTGCTACATAGGCTTGGTGGCGGCGGGAGGAACACTATGGCCAGGCCTCGGGTTTCGACCCCGGCCTACTCTGCACCCTGAGCCCCCACCCGTCCATTCCTTAATATATATACATATATAAAAGTCGGTAGAGCATTTGACCGTGAAAGGTAAAGCTCTCAGATTCGAGTCCCGGTGGGCACACAGTTTTAACCTGCCAAGAAGTTATCTGGTGAAAGCCTGCTTACAAAGTTTCAAGAACCAGCTTTAAGTGAGGAATCTAGGAATGTACTACAACCGCTATGTTTGACTCCCATAAGAGACGCGGAGACGAGATTAGACTATATATTTGAGTGGTGTCTGTCGTTTCGGACTTGTCCTGCAGACACCACTCGTGATGACACGGCTGGTGCATACATTTATATGAAACAGAGAATGGGGAAAGAAAGGGAAGGGGTGGGTGGCAATCCGTGACTTCCAGCTGCAGAGGGCATTGAGGTAATGCAATGTCGAAAGTTGAACAATCGTGCCGGAACGGGACTCGAAGCAGGATTCAGTACTTCTCATCAGCAGTTGCCTTAACCGCTTCGGCCATCCAGACACCGTTCCTAACCGGCTCAAATTTCCGACTTATTCTGCTCGCGAATTGTTGATTGTCCAACAGAAAAGACACCACTCAAAAACACACATCAAAAAAGCTTTGCATCGCCCCGGTTCCCAGAACTCCTGAAGATAGACGTTGACTGTGGATATTGTATCACAGACACAGTTCCTTTGACTTTTCAGAGATGTCACTAAACCCGCCCAAAGACGTAAACAACCATGCATGAGCAGCGGAGGGGCTTCGACAGCCGATCAGTTCCAATCATTCCACCAGGAAGGGGGTACAAGGGTCGTGTTGTCTGTAGTTCAACCATGCCCAGACGGTCAACACCGCGGTTCGATCGCGTCCACATTGTTACTTTGTGCCAGGAAGGACTCTCAAGAAGAGAAGTGTGAAGGCGTTTCGGAGTGAACCAAAGCGATGTTGTTCGGACATTGAGGAGATACAGAGAGACAGGAACTGTCGATGACATGCCTCGCGCAGGCCGCTCAAGGGCTACTACTGCAGTGGATGACCGCTACCTACGGATTATGGCTCGGATGAACCCTGACAGCAACGCCACCATGCTGAATAATGCTTTTCGTGCAGCCACAGGGCGTAGTGTTACGACTCAAACTGTGCGCAATAGGCTGCATGATGCATAACTTCACTCCTGACGTCCATGGCGAGGTCCATCTTTGCAACCACGAGACCGTGCAGCGCCGTACAAATGGGCCCAACAACATGCCGAATGGACCGCTCAGTATTGGTATCACGTACTCTTCACCGATGAGTGTAGCATACGCATTCAGACAGACAATCGTCGGAGACGTGTTTGGAGGCAACCCGGTCAGGCTGAACGCCTTAGACACACTGTCCAGCGAGTGCAGCAAGGTGGAGGTTCCTTGCTGTTTTGGGGTGGCATTATGTGGAGCCGACGTACGCCGCTGGTGGTCATGGAAGGCGCCGTAACATCTGTACGATACGTGAACGCAATCCTCCGACCGATAGTGCAACCATATCGGTAGCACATTGGCGAGGCATTCGTCTTCGTGAACAACAATTCGCGCCCCCATCGTGCACATCTTGTGAATGATTTCCTTCAGGATGTCGGCATCGGTCGACTAGAGTGGCCAGCATGTTCTCCAGACATGAACCCTATCGAACATGCCTGGCATAGATTGAAAAGGGCTGTTTATATACGACGCGACCCACCAACCACTCTAAGGCATTGACGCCGAATCGCCGTTGAGGAGTGGGACAATCTGGAACAACAGTGCCTTGATGAAGTTGTGGATAGTATGCCAAAATTAATATAGGCATGCATCAATGCCAGATGCCATGCTACTGGGTATTAGAGGTACCGGTGTGCACAGCAATCTGGACGACCACCTCTGAAGTTCTAGCTACATGGTGGTACAACATGCAATGTGTGGTTTTCATGAGCAATAAAAAAAAAGGGGCGGAAATGATGTTTATGTTGATCTCTATTCCAATTTTATGTACAGGTTCCGGAACTCTTGGAGCGTGACGGCTCCTTGACATTTGTTTGAGTGCGGATACGTTAATATCGTCCGAACTCTTACAGGAATCAAGAATTAGTGAACGAGGAACGGTGCACTGCAGCGTGCGAAAGGTTGGAAATTGGATCGGTCAGGGTCCTTGTCCGGATGGCCCCAAGTGGTGCGGCAGGAACCCACTCTCCTGCCGCCGATGTATGGTCACTGCATATTGGAAGTATTTGTACCTGCCACGGCATCACGAATTATTCGCCAAAATGTTGAATCCTGTATTTCGTCGTCAAGGTATCGGTTGAGTTAACCAGTCCTTGTCATGGCCCTTTTTCATATGTATTGTTACAAAGTTTATTTCATTTCGGTGGCCTTGTTGATCTTTTTTATATTAAAAAAAATAAACAAAAAATTGTTGCAGGCAGCAACTGGAAAGGGAAAGTAAAAAAAAGTGGTAAACGTTGCGAAATGGAGATGTACGGTCGCGAGTTTGAGACCCCTTGGATCCCATTGTTTCCATCGTATTTCGGATGTCTCCTCAAGCTGCGTGTGGTGGAGCCTAAAAAAAAAAAAAAAAAAGGCGGTTAGGGCAACCGCTCATGAGAAGTGTAAATGCGGACTCGAGTACCGGTCCGGCACAAATTTTCAGCTTTCGCCATTGCATTACCACAATAGCCCGTGCGGCTGGAAGTCACGAATTCCCATCCAGCCTTTCCCGTTCCTTCCCTATTCTCTGTTTAATATGGAAGATTACACTAATTAACTAATTAGAGGGCGCACATAGAAGTTCAAGCAGTCATTCTTCCCGCGTTCTATGCACGAAGAAGCCCTACTTCGTGGTACAATGGGAAGAACCGTCTCGTATGCACTTCAGTGATTTACATACTGTAACTGTAGACGTAGAATACCAGAAAAATAATATGACGTTTTGATTCCTAAAAGCAGTATTTGGTTACAATTTTCCGTTTAGAGGATATTACTTTCTGAATTTGCTACTCAGGCTACCATGTAAACCTTGCGGCCTTCCAGCTTCCTTGGGCAGCACAGAGTAGTCCCACTGTTTTTCCGACTCCCCAGTCACGTTCATTATTATGGTGGCGATGTATTTAAGTGGAGTAGTCTCCACTGAGTTCATAGTATGAAAACCAGAATACTTCTTACTGACCCCATGAAGCAGTATTTGCAACAGAAAATTTTCCAGCACTTTCGCTGATGCGTCTTCCAAAACAAGTCGGTGTTTATTACTGTAAAAAGTCAGTTGTGGATAAGCTTGATGAAGGAACATTTTGAGTCACGTGAATAGTTACATCTCTGTTCCACTACAAGTGGTACAGTTTGTTACTTCGTAATGCATGCGTAGAAAGAGGTAGCAGAAAAGTAATACATTATGAGGTTACTGTGATTTGTCGATGGATATTAAGGTAACCGACATTCAGAAGAAGAAAAGGGAGAATGGCTACGAAAAAAGCGACGAAATGTGCTTCCAGTATCGTAAATTGTTGGTTTGTAAAAATACAGGATATGGGATGCGGCTCACTAGTAAATGGAACTTCAAAATGGTTCAAATGGCTCTGAGCACTATGCGACTTAACTGCTGAGGTCATCAGTCGCCTAGAACTTAGAACTAACTAAACCTAACTAACCTAAGGACATCACGCACATCCATGCCCGAGGTAGGATTCGAACCTGCTAAATGGAACTGGAATATCTTCTCCCGAAAGGAAAAAAAAGGTGGATAGTAGTTATTTTAGTTTCCTGTCGTACTATCTACATAATTATGCTACGAGGCAGCTGTCTCTCTGTATTGTGAACGGTACAAACAAATTATAAAACCTGAGACAATGTCCAGTTTTGTTCTTGAGGAGCTAGAAGTCAAGAATAGCAAAGAAATAATGAGAAACTTGGCCTACCAGAGCGATTAGTTTTTTAAAGGCGTCAGAAAATAGGAGGGGCAAAGTTCTAACAACAAAATGTAGCCACCACACTGTATTTTTCTGATAAAACGAAACAGCCGAGTCCAGGAGACCATTGTATTATTGAGCTGAGCCATGGATTAAGCGTTGAACTCCGATGATTCAATCGTATGTTCGCCTCCGTAGCTGAGTGCTCAGAACGGCAAACTGCTATACTGGGCTTGGGAGGGATGGGGCGAGGGGTAGAGGGATGGGGGGGTTGGTTCGATTCCCGGTACTGCCAGGACTTTTATGCTGCTGGGATGAATGGTACGGATTCAACTCAGCCTCGTGAGACCAACTAAGGTGCAATTCGACCAGCTTAGAGCTGTTCCAAGGTCATGAAACCGTACAGCGACCGGCAGAGCGGGGTGCTGAGCACATGCCCCTCCATACCGCAACCAATGATGCCATTGGCAGAGGATGACACGGCGGTCGGTCGGGACCAATCGGCCCGTCTAGTGCCAGAAGGCGGAACTTTAACTTTTTAAATTGCTGGTGAAGCAAATGTATGTATTATTGTCACTGAACAACAGTGTTTAGCTTTTACCCCTTCTCATGTGTATTTAAATATAAAGGGCGATCAAAAAGTTTCCGTTTGAAGTCTTTACAATTCAAAGTGGGTATTCCAATCAGACAAAATCGTGACGATTGAGGGAATCGTCCCACCGACACAGCAGGTTGAAGATACCCGTTTGGTAAAACACCGTGTCCTGCTGCGTGAAGAAGTCCGTAACTGCCTACTGTACATCCTCGTCCAACAGGAATCGTAGACGCTTCAAGGTCTTTTTTAAGGGACTGAAGGCGTGGTAATCGCATGGGGAGAGATCAGGGCTACAGGGCGAGTGCTCGAGTGTCTCCGACTCCTGCGTTACGACACTTGGGATATGGGGATGTGAATTACAATGAAGCAGCAGCACCTCCTGGCACACCATTCCGCAAAGGTGGTTTTCGAACGACATGCTACCTCATACCAATTCTCCATTCTTTTATATTCATAAAACTGTTCAAGAACATCTTCTAACGCCGTTGGGCAACTATTGTATCCTCCAGATTGTAATCCGGAAGAACGTATTCTACTGTTGTTGTTGTGGTCTCCAGTCCTGAGACTGGTTTGATGCAGCTCTCCATGATACTCTATCCTGTGCAAGCTTCTTCATCTCCCAGTACCTACTGCAACCTACATCCTTCTGAATCCGCTTAGTGTATTCATCTCTTGGTCTCCCTCTACGATTTTTACCCTCCAGGCTGCCCTCCAATACTAAATTGGTGATCCCTTGATGCCTCAGAACATGTCCTATCAACCGATCCCTTCCTCTAGTCAAATTCTGCCACCAACTCCTCTTCTCCCCAATTCTATTCAATATCTCCTTTTTAGTTATGTGATTTACCCATCTAATCTTCAGCATTCTTCTGTAGCACCACATTTCGAAAGCTTCTATTCTCTTCTTGTCCAAACTATTTATCGTCCATGTTTCACTTCCATACATGGCTACACTCCATACAAATACTTTCAGAAATGACTTCCTGACACTTAAATCTATACTCGATGTTAACAAATTTCTCTTCTTCAGAAACGCTTTCCTTGCCATTGCCAGTCTACATTTTATATCCTCTCTACTTCGACCATCATCAGTTATTTTGCTCCCAAAATAGCAAAACTTATTTACTACTTTCAGTGTCTCATTTCCTAATCTAAGTCCCTCAGCATCACCCGACTTAATTCGACTACATTCCGTTATTCTTGTTTTGCTTTTGTTGATGTTCATCTTATATCCTCCTTTCAAGACACTATCCATTCCGTTCAACTGCTCTTCCAAGTCCTTTGCTGTCTCTGACAGAATTACAATGTCATCGGCGAACCTCAAAGTTTTTATTTCTTCTCCATGGATTTTAATACCTCCACCGAATTTTTCTTTTGTGTCCTTCACTGCTTGCTCAATATACAGCTCGAATAACATCAGGGATAGGCTACAACCCTGTCTCACTCCCTTCCCAACCACTGCTTCCCTTTCATGTCCCTCAACTCTTATAACTGCCATCTGGTTTCTGTACAAATTGCAAATAGCCTTTCGCTCCCTGTATTTTACCCCTGCCACCTTCACAGTTTGAAAGAGAGTATTCCAGTCAACATTGTCAAAAGCTTTCTCTAAGTCTACAAATGCTAGAAACATAGGTTTGCCTTTCCTTAATCTAGCTTCTAAGATAAGTCGTAGGGTCAGTATTGCCTCACGTGTTCCAATATTTCTACGGAATCCAAACAGGTCTTCCGCGAGGTCGGCTTCTACCAGTTTTTTCATTCGTCTGTAAAGAATTCGTGTTAAGATTTTGCAGCTGTGGCTTATTAAACTGATAGTTCGGTAATTTTCACATCTGTCAACACCTGCTTTCTTTGGAATTGGAATTATTATACTCTTCCTGAAGTCTGAGGGTATTTCGCCTGTCTCATACATCTTGCTCACCGGATGGTAGAGTTTTGTCAGGACTGGCTCTTCCAAGGCTGTCAGTAGTTCTAATGGAATGTTGTCTACTCCGGGGGCCTTGTTTCGACTCAGGTCTTTCAGTGCTCTGTCAAACTCTTCACGCAGTATCATATCTCCCATTTCATCTTCATCTACATCCTCTTCCATTTCCATAATATTGTCCTCAAGTACATCGCCCTTGTACAGACCCTCTATGTACTCCTTCCGTCTTTCAGCTTTCCCTTCTTTGCTTAGAACTGGGTTTCCATCTGAGCTCTTGATATTTATACAAGTGGTTCTCTCTTCTCCAAAGGTCTCTTTAATTTTCCTGTAGGCAGTATCTATCTTACCCCTAGTGAGATAAGCCTCTACATCCTTACATTTGTCCTCTAGCCATCCATGCTTGGCCATTTTGCACTTCCTGTCGATCTCATTTCTGAGACGTTTGTATTCCTTTTTGCCTGCTTCATTTACTGCATTTTTATATTTTCTCCTTTCATCAATTAAATTCAATATTTCTTCTGTTACCCAAGGAGTTCTACTAGCCCTCGTCTTTTTACCTACTTGATCCTCTGCTGCTTTCACTACTTCATCCCTCAAAGCTACCCATTCTTCTTCTTCTGTATTTCTTTCCCCCATTCCTCTCAATTGTTCCCTTATGCTCTCTCTGAAGTTCTGTACAACCTCTGGTTTAGTCAGCTTATCCAGGTCCCATCTCCTTAAATTCCCACCTTTTTGCAGTTTCTTCAGTTTTAATCTACAGTTCATAACCAATAGATTGTGGTCAGAGTCCACATCTGCCCCTGGAAATGTCTTAAATTTAAAACCTGGTTCCTAAATCTCTGTCTTACCATTATATAATCTGTCTGAAACCCGTCAGTATCTCCAGGCTTCTTCCGTGTATACAGCCTTCTTTTATGATTCTTGAACCAAGTGTTAGCTATGTTTAAGCTGTGCTCTGCACAAAATCCTACCAGGCGACTTCCTCTTTCATTTCTTAGCCCCAATCCATATTCACCTATTACGTTTCCTTCTCTCCCTTTTCCTACTACCGAATTCCAATCACCCATGACTATTAAATTTTCGTCTCCCTTCACTACCTGAATAATTTCTTTTATTTCATCATACATTTCTTCAATTTCTTCGTCATCTGCAGAGCTAGTTGGCATATAAACTTGTACTACTGTAGTAGGCGTGGGCTTCATGTCTATCTTGGCCACAATAATGCGTTCACTATGCTGTTTGTAGTAGTTTACCCGCACTCCTATTTTTTTTATTCATTATTAAACCTACTCCTGCGTTACCCCTATTTGCTTTTGTGTTTATAATCCTGTTTTCGCCTGACCAAAAGTCTTGTTCCTCATGCCACCGAACTTCACTAATTCCCACTATATCTAACTGTAACCAATCCATTTCCCTTTTTAAATTTTCCAACCTACCTGCCCGATTAAGGGATCTGACATTCCACGCTCCGATCCGTAGAACGCCAGTTCTCTTTCTACTGATAACGACGTCTTCTTGAGTAGTCCCCGCCCGGAGATCCGAATGGGGGACTATTCTTGTAGTAGTTTGACAATAATTTTCTTGAGATGCATGTCACGGGAATATTTTACCCAAGAGGACACCATTATCATTTAACCATACAGAAAAGCTGCATGCCCTCGGGAAAAATTACGGCTGTAGTTTCCCCTTGCTTTCAGCCGTTCGCAGTACCAGCACAGCAAGGCCGTTTTGGTTAGTGTTACAAGGTCAGATCAGTCAATCATCCAGACTGTTGCCCCTGCAACTGTGAAAAGGCTGCTGCCCCTCTTCAGGAACCACGCGTTTGTCTGGCCTCTCAACAGATACCCCTCCGTTGTGGTTGTACCTACGGCACTGCTATCTGTATCGCTGAGGCACGCAAGCCTCCCCGCCAACGGTAAGGTCCATGGTTCACGGGGGGAACATATTCTAAACATTCAAAACAATAAGGCATGTGTTGTCATTACGTAAACTACAAAAATATGTGACGATTATTGCTTGGTACATGTTTTTACATACTATGATACTTAAAGTTTCGTAATATCAGATGGCATGGATCGAAGCTAAAAGTTCTCATTATTCTTGGGTGACTAAAGAGAAATTCTGCCTTCAGCTGCTGTCGGACATTGAAATAAATCCAATGGCGACAAGTGAAAATTTGTGCCGGGCCGGGACGCAAACCTGCATTTCCCACTTACCGAGAGGGGTCGCCTTAACCACCCGACCACACTTCCCGTCCAACCCATATTCGCATATGTCGTACACTACGTAAGTAGTGTCCCCTGTGCATTATCCTCATTGCTCCCAGCCACACCTGACTCCAGCAAGAGATCGAGAAACAGTGCATCCACACTGAATTTATCGATATTTGAGGCTGCGAGCAGTGATGGTAATGGACACTGCACACTACGTATGTGGTGTGCCACCTATGGAAACTTGAGTTGGATGGGAAGGGTGCTCTGATAGCCAGAGTGGTTAAAGGTGACCGCTCGCAATACGTGGGTAATCCTCGTTCGAGTCCGGGTCCGGCATGAATTTTCACTTGTCATTGGATTTATTTCAGTGCCCGATAGCAGCTGATGCCGAAATTGCACTTTCGTCATGTGTATGGCAGTAGAGTCTTGAATGGCGTCTGTTCTTTTGGACATGTCCGAAAGAACAGACACCACACATGTAAATTATTCTTGGAGTTAGATTCTTTGCGGGCGATCAACAGAATTTAGTTCCACCCTCACGGCTGCGAATGACCGTAATCTGTACGTAGGAAGTAATTGAATGGGTGCTGCCTGCATATCCTAGTGGGTATCAGACAAAAAAAAAATGGTTCAAATGGCTCTGAGCACTATGGGACTCAACTGCTGAGGTCATTAGTCCCCTAGAACTTAGAACTACTTAAACCTAACTGACCTAAGGACATCACAAACATCCATGCCCGAGGCAGGATTCGAACCTGCGACCGTAGCGGTCTCGCGGTTCCAGACTGCAGCGCTTTTAACCGCACGGCCACTTCGGCCGGCTGGTATCAGACAAAGGAAACGTTTGTATTCTTGTAGTAGTTTGACAATAATTTTCTTGAGATGCATGTCACGGTGCACAGTCCATATGTGTAACAATACTGCAGCATACCTGGTTTATACTGTTGTTAGAATAATAGAAACAACTGTAACCCTGAGTCCGAGTTTTGGTATGAAAACTGGAAAATAGCTACTGTACCATAATGTAGTTGAAGAAGTGAATCCTAATGAAGTTATGGGCATCGTGGAGACTTACAAGTTTACAGAGAAACCAAATACCAGTGGTGTGTCATGTGCTGTACTGAAGGTAATTATT
The DNA here is from genome assembly GCF_021461395.2 of Schistocerca americana. Lineage (NCBI taxonomy): Eukaryota > Metazoa > Arthropoda > Insecta > Orthoptera > Acrididae > Schistocerca > Schistocerca americana. Next base: position 539,675,418 of record NC_060130.1, read on the forward strand.
TTGGAAAGTGCAGAACTAGTAGCCACAGTAATAGATAAATGATTTTTTTCGTTTCTTTCACACACTTTATAAAACCAGGTAGGAGAGAACCATTCTTCAGAAACGTTTATACAACGAAGTATTAAGCACATGTGAATACTAATAATTCATGTATTGAATTAAGTCATGGAATCTGTAATGAAAAATCATTTGAAGACAACAACATGTTGCACGATGTCCAGCCTAGATTTCGGTAAAGGAGGTCCACCACTGTGCCAGTGTCTGTTGTATGAAGGAAATGAAGAAGTGTGAAAAGGAGTAGTGCATGCCCGTGTCCTCAGTAAAGCATTCTCCTGCATTTCATACTTGGGCTTGTTGTATAGGTGCTCAAATGGTTCTAAGCACTATGGGACTTAATATCTGAGGTCATCAGTCCCCTAGATTTAGAACTACTTAAACCTAACTAACCTAAGGACACCACACACATCCATGCCCGAGGCAGGATTCGAACCTGCGACCGTAGTGGCAGTGCGGTTCAGGACTAAAGCGCCTAGATCCGCTCGGTCACAGCGGCCGGCTGCATAGGTGCAAAAACAAGTAATAAAACAATATAAAACTTGCCGCATTTTAACAACATGCTGAAATACTAAGCAGGTTAATGTGTGTGCCGTAAAAGGTTTTGTATTTTCTTATTGCATTACGTAAACATTTATGAACACTGTAGTTCTCATATTGTTTATTTCTCCGATCAGTTTCCTCTTCAGAACGACTTTTCACGACACAAAGTTGTAGCTACCATTTATACATGCAGTGGTTTGACAAAAACATGGGAATACCGCGAGAAATTCACGCTTGAACATAAATGCAGATGCTAGCCAAGTCTGCAGCTTGCGCTGTTGTATTGGGGCACGAGCGGCACCTGTAAGGTGGCCACAATACGTTGCAAGTGTCAGCCGCGATCAGAGGAGTGTCCTGTGCAGTTATGAGTGCATTATGTCGGAGATAAGTGGATTCGAACGTGGGCAAATTGTTGGAGCTCGTAAGGTGGGTGCTTCTGTAACCAAGGTATCGTATCGAAGATTTATACCGTATACGTGGAAAGCGGGAAAACATCGTCCCCCAAGTCACAGCGCGGACGAAACTGTATGTTGAGAGTGTGTTGAGAGATCGTGACCGACGGTCATTGAAGAAGATTGTGACTAAAAGTGCGAGGGCGACCGCTGTAAAAGTCATTTTAGAACTGAATGTCGTAGTCGCGATCCCTGTCAGCCCCAAAACAACATGAAGGGAGCTCCAGAAGCAAGGAATCTCAGGGCGAGCGGGAATTCCGAATCATCAGCGATGCAAACGCCCGTAACAGGAAAACGTGGTGCCGAAGCCGTAAAACCTGGACTATGGAGCAATGGAAGAATGACACTTGGTCGGATATGTCTTCTTTCACACCGTTTAAAACTTCTGGTCAAGTTCACGTCCCAGGAGTGGGGTTCGGTGATAGTTTGGGCAACATGGTTACTATGCAATGTCACATTACTGCCATGGGTTATGTGACCATTTTGGCTGATCAGGTCCAGCCCATGGTACAGTGTTTGTTACCCAATGGTGATATTCTGTTCCAAGACGACAGGGCCCCTGTTTTGTGAGCACGATGATGAATTGTCGCATCTTCCCTGCTGCCACAGTCGCCATCTCTCAATGTTACTGAGCCTTTGTGGTCTACTTTGGAGAGAAGGGCGCATGATCGCTAGCCACTTCCATTATCTTTACCTGAACTTGCCACTAATTTGCAGGAACAGTGCCGTACGATATTCTTGAAAACTGTACACGACTTGTATTTATCCGTTCCGAGACGACTGGAAGCTGTTTTGAATGCCGTTTTATGTTTGTTAATGTGTGGTATTTTTGCCCAACCCTTGTAGTAAAGTATAAGCCTCATGATGAGAACGTGCTCACTAAACACCCGCTGTTTCCAGAATAGCAAAATGTTTTATGGCAGTAAAATGTCTTCGTTCATCTTTCGTTAAATAATGAACACGTACGCACTAGCTAAACAGCGTGCTCCTACTCTGTCTTTGGGGAGGTCTACATTTTTTTGTTGTGTTTACTTCGTATTACCCAAGTATATTTTAGTATTGTTTATATCTTCACACTTCTTTCCCGACGTTATATTAAGTGCTCTTGATTTTGTGGCAGATATTTGTTGTTCATTACCGACGATTTTGTATTTATTTTAGATCAGACAACACACATTTCCAGAATATCTCGTCCGCATCACAGTCCAGGTGAATTGCAAACTCTTTCAAGCGAAAATCTGAATATTCTACAGTGAGTCTCAGAGATATGATGAACAAAGTAGGTCATCAAAGAGGTAAAGGCGCGGAGAAGAAATTCTACAAATGGTTCTGACGCTGAGAAAGGGTGCAAAACAATACGATGCAATCATTGTTAGAAATGTTTATTCCAAGTTCTTTGGATAATTAGTCGTTTGCAAACATTAAAAAAAAGTTAAAACTGCTGAAGATCCTAGCTTTAGTGACAGGCGACACATACGATGGGCATCGAGTTATCGTACCGGTACGGTGATAGGAAATTGCAGTTTTTTACGAAAGAAACTGCTTGCAATGCGCTTCCTCTGCGCCTGTGGAATTAGGATAGTGTTCAGGTGTGTGATAGCCACATCAGGACGGACTGACGACAGACATCAGGTGTTCTCAAAGGACGACAGCGCGAATACTTGGGTACTGATTTTCCTTGTAGAATAGCGAAACAAAAGTTCTGGAAGCAGAAATCCTCCCAATCTTGCCATAAAAACTCTTTTTATAAAAGTCTAAGAATCGGTTTTTGGGCTGAAATCTTCAAATTGTCTTCGATATCTGTGAATGAAACTGAAAGGAACCTCAATATACACCAACGGAAAACAATTGTAACAACAAAAAATAATTCATGTAGAGTCATGAAATTTCGGGGATGCATTTGTCTATGTATCATATTCAAGTGATTAACATTGCTAGATCACAGGTTAGTGCAAGCGCGAGATAAGCGATCACAAATGTGTATAGTACATTAATAACGGATGCAACCGCCAGAATGTTTAATGCAAGTATGCAAACGGGCATGCATTGTGTTGTACAAGTGGTGGATGTCAGTTTGTTGCATGGAGTCCCGTGCTACTTGCACTTGGTCGGTCAATACAACCACGGTTAATGCTGTCTGTGGATGACGCTGGAGTTGTCCGATGCTGTCCGCAGCTCGTCGTCGTGCGGTAGCGTTCTCGCTTCCCACGCCCTGGTTTCCGGGTTCGATTCGCGGCGGGGTCAGGGATTGTCTCTGCCTCGTGATGACTGGGTGTTGTGTGATGTCCTTAGGTTAGTTAGGTTTAAGTAGTTCTAAGTTCTAGGGGACTGATGACCATAGATGTTAAGTCCCATAGTGCTCAGAGCCATTTGAACCATTTTTGTCCGATGCTGTCCCATATGTGTCCGACTGGGGACGGATCTGGCGATTGAGCAAGCCAAGGCAACATATCCATACTCTGTAGAGCATATTGGGTTACAGCACCGGCTTGTGGGCGAGCGTTATCCTATTGGAAAGAAACCCCTGGGATGCAGTTCATGAATGGCAACGCAACCGGTCAAAACACCAGACTGACTTACAAATTTGCAGTCTGGGTGCGAAGGATAACCACAAGAGTGCTCCTGCTATCAGCTGAAATCACACCCGATACCATAACTCCAGGTGTAGGTCCAGTGTGTCTCGCACGCAGACAGATTGGTTGCAGATCACCTCCTTCTCACCAACACACGGCCATCACTGGCACCAAGGCAAAACCAGCTTTCATCAGAAAATTCAATAGACCTCCAACCTGCCCTCCAATCATCTCTAAGTTGACATCATTGAAGTCGCAAATAGCGTTGGTTTGGGGTCAGTGGAATGCAGGGCGCCTGGCTCGGAGCATTCCTTGAAGTAACCGATTTGTAACAGTTTGTTGTGTCATTGTGGTGCCAACTGCTGCTTAAATTGCTGCTGTAGATGCAGTGCGATGCACCAGAGCCATACGCCGAACACGATGGTCTTCCCTCTCGGCAGTGCCACGTGGCTGTCGGGAGCCCGGTCTTCTTGCGACCGTACATTCTCGTGACAACTTCTGCCAGCAATCATGCACAGAAGGAACTTCCAGTTTCTCGTGGCCATATTACATGACCTCGTTCAAATCCAGTAAGGTGTTGATAATGGCGTCTTTGTCGCCTTAAAGGCATTCTTGACTAACATCAACTCACCACGTCCAATCCCAAAGCTAACAAACTCTCACGAGCGTTACAGCGTGTAGTTGAACCAAACCTGATTTGCATCCTCATAGTGGCGCTACTAGCGCAACTCCTATGCGAACAACGTGAAATTTGAATAGACATCTTTTGTCACCCGACCAACTTTCGTTTATGTCGCACAACTCCTCCTTATTGTTGCGACTTTTTTCCGTCAGTATTTGTGTCGAGTCACATTAATGTGACAACCGCCTATCTTCGACGTCTACACGCATCCAGTCACAGAGGGCAGATGGCAGCACTAGCAGTGGAGGGTATATAAATTTTTTCACTGGGACGTGGAAAACAGTTTTTGTCCTAATGCGGAAAGGGAGTGATTTTTCTCACGCCCAAAATACTGTGATCATTGGTTTCCGGACCACGGGTGGAACCATTTCCGAAATGGCTAAGTTTGTAAACTGTTCACTTTCCGCCGTAGTTAAAGCTTACCGCGCATGGAAAAATGGCGCTATCCAAAACTGGCGCTGAGGCAACTGTGGTGCTCCACGGTTCATGCTGACAGGAGTGAACGACGGCTCTTGATATGTGTATGTGTGAATAGACGTGCAACTGACCATGCAAAGGAACAAGGGGCTACCGATTGTGTCTTTTCAACAACTGTTCAGCGAAGGTTGCTGCATATGGACTTCTTCAGCAGGCGCCTGGTTCACGCACCCATTCTGACTGCTTTTCATCGGCGACGAAGGCTGTAATTTGCACACCAGTACCACAACTGGACGGATGAATCATATTATATGCTACATTGGATTGGTGTCTTTGGCATGAAACGTCTAAAAGCAAGCATCGTGCAAGTCTTCATCTGGGCATGTTCTCACGGCATTCCCTGGGCGATATCATCATTTTGGAAGGCACAGTGGGTCAACATAAGTATACCTCTACCCTTGGGGTGGGGTTGGGGGGGGGGCTATGTCCACCCCTACATGCAGTTTGTTTTTCCTCTGCACAACGCCATCTACCAGCAGAGCAATACAATGTGTCACACATTTTGCAGTGTACATGCATCGTTTGAAGAGCACCAGGATCAATTAACCATACTTCCCTGGCCAACAAACTCCCTGGATCTACACCCAGCTGAGAATCCGTGACACCACCTCGATCAGACTGTTTGTGCCATGGATCCTCAACCGAGAGACCTAGGCAGCTGGCCATACTACTGGAGTCAGAATAGCTCCATATCCTTGTTGGTAACCTCAAGAACCTTCCTGACTCTCTTGCTGCATGTCTTGCAGCAGTCTGCACTGGAACAGGTGGTTATTCAGGCATTTGACAGATGGTCACATTCGTGTGACAAGACATCTATATATGGAGATTTGCAGTTGCCGGACATTGCATACTGTGTCATCTGTGAGCAAATGTCAGTCCTCTTTCCTCATAAAAAGCACTGAAAACAACATATTTTGTGTAGATGTTTTTTTCTGTTCGGAATTTAAAATCATGTTATGGTATCACTGCTAAGAGAACACACTACCATTTACAGTGAAAATGGAGAGAGAGACAGAGACAGAGAGAGAGAGAGAGAGAGAGAGAGAGAGAGAGAGAGAGAGAGAGAGAGAGAGAGAGATATCGTGTTTTTCTTGAGGGGAGAGGAATGTATCTAAACATATGTGAGGAATCTCTTCTCTCTCAGAAATGGCTAATTTTTAATCTGATGAATTGTTTTGTAAAACTGAGGCACAGCCACAATTACAAGGTAGTACTGGTAACTATTACCATAACGTTTTATTTTTAACTATAATATTTTTATTTTGGTAAATGTTAAGAATCATGCTGAGCATTGTATGGAACTAAAATGAAGTTTCTAGGTAATACATATAGGTCCCACTAGTCTGTTTGTAAATTATATTCTGCAGACAATTTTATGCACAGGACACAAGTATTTTAAAAATAAAAACAGTTTTCTACCCAGAGGACAATCACCTTTTCTGTCATATATTCTATTTTTGTCCCTGTGACATAGGAATTAATAACTCACATCTGTAGGTCATTAAAAAAAAAAAAAAAAAAGAAAATTTATAGTGGTCAGCATGAACTGGTAGCAATACTTACAAAATATTTGTGATATGAATATAAAATATCTCATTCTGCAACATTACAATTTATCATGCAAATGACCCCTGGAATATGAAACTAACTGGAACATTAAACGTGCTGTGGTTTGTAACAATTAAATATGTGCAATAGTTGACATATTCTAAGAACCACTGATCTGCAGTAAATAATTAATGATTAAAAATTGTTTATATTTAATACACAAAGGAATTACAGTCATCGGCTGCAATTGGGCATTGATCAAAATCAATGGGGAAAAATGAAAATTTTTCACAGATTGAGATTTGAACCCAGGTCTTCTGCTTACTAGGCAGGTGTTCTAACCACTAACAAGGGAAACTCCCCATCACCCTCCTCCCCCCCCCCCCAGATTTAGTGTTAAAATGGCCCAGTGGATACCCCATCAAAAATGAACACAGATAAAGCATGATAACATGAGAAGGTGTACTGAACTGTGAAAAAAGAAACAAAATACACTCCTGGAAATTGAAATAAGAACACCGTGAATTCATTGTCCAAGGAAGGGGAAACTTTATTGACACATTCCTGGGGTCAGATACATCACATGATCACACTGACAGAACCACAGGCACATAGACACAGGCAACAGAGCATGCACAATGTCGGCACTAGTACAGTGTATATCCACCTTTCGCAGCAATGCAGGCTGCTATTCTCCCATGGAGACGATCGTAGAGATGCTGGATGTAGTCCTGTGGAACGGCTTGCCATGCCATTTCCACCTGGCGCCTCAGTTGGACCAGCGTTCGTGCTGGACGTGCAGACCGCGTGAGACGACGCTTCATCCAGTCCCAAACATGCTCAATGGGGGACAGATCCGGAGATCTTGCTGGCCAGGGTAGTTGACTTACACCTTCTAGAGCACGTTGGGTGGCACGGGATACATGCGGACGTGCATTGTCCTGTTGGAACAGCAAGTTCCCTTGCCGGTCTAGGAATGGTAGAACGATGGGTTCGATGACGGTTTGGATGTACCGTGCACTATTCAGTGTCCCCTCGACGATCACCAGTGGTGTACGGCCAGTGTAGGAGATCGCTCCCCACACCATGATGCCGGGTGTTGGCCCTGTGTGCCTCGGTCGTATGCAGTCCTGATTGCGGCGCTCACCTGCACGGCGCCAAACACGCATACGACCATCATTGGCACCAAGGCAGAAGCGACTCTCATCGCTGAAGACGACACGTCTCCATTCGTCCCTCCATTCACGCCTGTCGCGACACCACTGGAGGCGGGCTGCACGATGTTGGGGCGTGAGCGGAAGACGGCCTAACGGTGTGCGGGACCGTAGCCCAGCTTCATGGAGACGGTTGCGAATGGTCCTCGCCGATACCCCAGGAGCAACAGTGTCCCTAATTTGCTGGGAAGTGGCGGTGCGGTCCCCCACGGCACTGCGTAGGATCCTACGGTCTTGGCGTGCATCCGTGCGTCGCTGCGGTCCGGTCCCAGGTCGACGGGCACGTGCACCTTCCGCCGACCACTGGCGACAACATCGATGTACTGTGGAGACCTCACGCCCCACGTGTTGAGCAATTCGGCGGTACGTCCACCCGGCCTCCCGCATGCCCACTATACGCCCTCGCTCGAAGTCCGTCAACTGCACATACGGTTCACGTCCACGCTGTCGCGGCATGCTACCAGTGTTAAAGACTGCGATGGAGCTCCGTATGCCACGGCAAACTGGCTGACACTGACGGCGGCGGTGCACAAATGCTGCGCAGCTAGCGCCATTCGACGGCCAACACCGCGGTTCCTGGTGTGTCCGCTGTGCCGTGCGTGTGATCATTAGAGATGGGTCGAACTCGTTCACTCCAGTGAACTACATCATTCATTTCACTCTTTGCCGTGAAGCGTTCAAATGAAGTAGTTCATTCGTGAAGTACGGAAGCCTGTCGGAAGTTCCCCAGTTCGCCGCTCAGCCGCTGCTACGCTCGCTCGTACAATGAAGCTTCATAATTTTACTAACAGATGGCCGAACTATGCAGTAACGTGCACGCAACGTTTTACGCTCTTACAGCGTCTGAGTTAACTTAAATAGAGCATGGTCGAAGGGGACAAAAGAAAGATAAACAGAGAAGCCTGTCACATATAAAGAAGGTATTACATTTAATCTTGCTCGAAATTTTCTCATGAAGCATCCAAAAAAATCTTTATCTGCCAAATGAAATATTATTTGTTGTATTCATGAACTGAAAAATAGGGCTACCAACGAAATGCAGTCCAATTTTATGTTCCTTGTAGAATTTAATCCAAAATAGAATGAGTATGTTTACCACTGTCACAGTCTATATATCTACGTTAAGTAATTATTCAGAAGTTTTCCTGTAGATTTTATTTTTGTTGAGAATAATAACCTTCTAGATTCAAAACGTAAACTGTCACCTGTAGTCATTGGTACGATTTCAGGTAAAATCCCTCTTTCAGTGTTATTAACAAACCTTTTATTTTCATGTTGGCTGTGCGTGCTCACCCAGCCAGCCTCTTCGTTTATATTCATTTGTCTGCAAGTGCTGCCAACGGTAGGCTACCCGTAGACGCGAAGTATATATAACTGCACAAATAGTCACGAGTAATGTCAGCACTGCACGTAGCAGCTGACGCTGCCTCCCCCTCGCCCCTCATCACACCATCTACTCGTAAACCTATCGTTCTCCACAAACCCCGCGCGATTCATCGACAGGCAGCAGAGGAAGGACTGAAGTGAAGGGAGTATGAGTGACGTAGCGCCGATGTAGAGGGAGAGGGGAAGAGAGTGAGTGAACTAGAAAAAAGTGTGGAGTGCGCTATCTGTGAAGAGTTTGAAGTACAAGTTCATTGAAATTGAGTGGCTAGTTCACACTTCACTGAAGTGAAGCGTTCATTTGAACGACTCATTCACGAGCTCCCCATCACTAGTGATCATTGCTTGTACAGCCCTCTCGCAGTGTCCGGAGCAAGTATGGTGGGTCTGACACACCGGTGTCAATGTGTTCTTTTTTCCATTTTCAGGAGTGTATATCCGAATGAACAGGCACTGCGGCGATTACAGCCGTTATGAAATACCTGAAATGTATTTGCAGATGCAAATATGAACAATATCAGCTGTATAAATGAATGATGACAGCGAAAATTTGTGGCCGACCGGGACTCGAACACGGATATCCCGCTTTACGCGAGCGGTCGCCTAAATCGCTTTGGCTATCCGTGTCGACTCGCGGCCGGACCCAAACTTCCATATGTCGTCCTTCCTGCGTCACAATCCGTACTCGTACCCACATTATGTAATTCCAGCACAGGCGAGGAGATTTTAACTGAAAATTGCTGCCTGGTATCGGCGCATAAACACGATATTGTAGTAGCTTAGTTGTTAAGGAGAACGATGCAGCTTACTCAATGAATAGTGAACATATATATGAGATTGGACAGTTCAGCTCAACGGTCACTGGTGTCAGTGTGGTTATATGGATACCTAAGAGTGGAAGAAGATACTTGCTCCGGACACTGCGAGAGGGCTGTACAAGCAATGATCACACGCACGGCACAGCGGACACACCAGGAACCGCGGTGTTGGCCGTCGAATGGCGCTAGCTGCGCAGCATTTGTGCACCTCCGCCGTCAGTGTCAGCCAGTTTGCCGTGGCATACGGAGCTCCATCGCCGTCTTTAACACTGGTAGCATGCCGCGACAGCGTGGACGTGAACCGTATGTGCAGTTGACGGACTTTGAGCGAGGGCGTATAGTGGGCATGCGGGAGGCCGGGTGGACGTACCGCCGAATTGCTCAACCCGTGGGGCGTGAGGTCTCCACAGTACATCGATGTTGTCGCCAGTGGTCGGCGGAAGGTGCACGTGCCCGTCGACCTGGGACCGGACCGCAGCGACGCACGGATGCACGCCAAGACCGTAGGATCCTACGCAGTGCCGTAGGGGACCGCACCGCCACTTCCCAGCAAATTAGGGACACTGTTGCTCCTGGGGTATCGGCGAGGACCATTCGCAACCGTCTCCATGAAGCTGGGCTATGGTCCCACACACCGTTAGGCCGTTTTCCGCTCACGCCCCAACATCGTGCAGCCCGCCTCCAGTGGTGTCGCGACAGGCGTGAATGGAGGGACGAATGGAGACGTGTCGTCTTCAGCGATGAGAGTCGCTTCTGCCTTGGTGCCAATGATGGTCGTATGCGTGTTTGGCGCCGTGCAGGTGAGCGCCACAATCAGGACTGCATACGACCGAGGCACACAGGGCCAACACCCGGCATCATGGTGTGGGGAGCGATCTCCTACACTGGCCGTACACCACTGGTGATCGTCGAGGGGACACTGAATAGTGCACGGTACATCCAAACCGTCATCGAACCCATCGTTCTACCATTCCTAGACCGGCAAGGGAACTTGCTGTTCCAACAGGACAATGCACGTCCGCATGTATCCCGTGCCACCCAACGTGCTCTAGAAGGTGTAAGTCAACTACCCTGGCCAGCAAGATCTCCGGATCTGTCCACCATTGAGCATGTTTGGGACTGGATGAAGCGTCGTCTCACGCGGTCTGCACGTCCAGCACGAACGCTGGTCCAACTGAGGCGCCAGGTGGAAATGGCATGGCAAGCCGTTCCACAGGACTACATCCAGCATCTCTACGATCATCTCCATGGGAGAATAGCAGCCTGCATTGCTGCGAAAGGTGGATATACACTGTACTAGTGCCGACATTGTGCATGCTCTGTTGCCTGTGTCTATGTGCCTGTGGTTCTGTCAGTGTGATCATGTGATGTATCTGACCCCAGGAATGTGTCAATAAAGTTTCCCCTTCCTGGGACAATGAATTCACAGTGTTCTTATTTCAATTTCCAGGTGTGTAAAAGCAACAAAAAAAAAAAAAAAATAAATGTGAATCATGTTAAGCGTTAAAGAGTCAAAACTTGGAAAATGGAATACAGGGGTCATAGGATGTGGTGCTTGTGGGGAACAAATAGGAGGTACCTACAATAGGAGGTGTCTTCCTTACACTTTGCTGTTGCATATGGACGTCACACCTTAGCACAGACACAAATCTGAATACAGTGGACAGATGCATTAGTGACCAGATTTACAGTTCATAATTTAGTGAGAAAAAAAATTAGGCAGGAGGGAGATTCGAACACGGATTTTACCCTTCACAGTCATCAACGTGACCACATAACCATTACTGGGCAGCTCGTCAAATATGGTCGATGTTGGCCTTCTTGAGTATGAACCGTCCACTATTTCTATTTGATTCTTTTTTCACAGTTCATTACGACTTCTGCCTGTTTATGTGCTTGATCTGTGTTCAGTTTTTGATGGGCTATCCACTGGGCCATCTTACCACTAAAACTAAGTGGGGTGCTATGGGGAGTTTCCCTTGTAATCCATCTGGATACAGTGGTCATCACAGCTGCAGGGACTATCCTAGCGTGCTTCCTGTCAGATCCAAATTCTCGGCTTAACCACACACTACTAATGTTGTGACCCTAGCCCACTATTCTCATTACTCTCGGCATTTCACCGATTCCCGTAAGAGTTCAAGCCTGGTGTGCATATATACTGAAGATATCATTGGCTACCCTTGTCTTTGTTATATATATGTGGTGTCTGTTGTTTCAGACATGTACAAAGAAACAGACACCATTGGGGTTGATCAAGCAGCCACTATGAATTAAGACACAAGGGAATTAAAGACATTGGCTGCAAGTGGGCATTGATTTAAATCAATGGGGAAAGTTGAAAATTTGTGCCGGACTGGGATTCCAACCCAGGTCTCCTGCTTACTCAGAAGATGCTCTGACCACTAATCCATCTGGTCACAGGGGCCATCACAACTGCAGGGACTACCCTAACACTCCTCCCATCAGACCCAAATTCTCAACTTAACCACACACTACTAATTTATGGCCCCTTGCCCATTATCCTCATTACTCGCATTATGTTCACCAATTCTCATGAGTGTTAGCCTGGTGTGCATCCACACTGAAGGTATCATTGGCTGTCCTTGCCTAATCAGTGGGGAGAGTTGAAAATTGGTGCCGGACCAGGATGGAGACCCAGGTCTCCTGCTTACTAGGCAGATGCTCTGGCCACTAAGCCACCCCCCCTTCACCCCCCCCCCCCCCACTCACACACATATATGATTAAGGCGAGGCCTAATAAGCAGGAGACCTGGGTTCTACTGGACGGCACAAATTTTCAACTTTCCCCATTAATTTAAATCAGTGCCCACTTGCAACCAGTGTCTGTAATTCCTTCGTGTCTTAATTCATAGTGGCTTCTGGATAAAAAATGGTGTATGTTCTTTCAGATATGTCTGAAAGAACACACACCACACATATTTACATTTAATGCATTAACTTCAGTGTGTATTCAGAAATAATATACTTAATGATATTTTTTTTAGCAATTGCTATTGTATGTGATATGTATTTTGCACTGATGTATATAATATTTAATTACTGTGACATGGGGGCATCTTGCAACCTATCTCACCAGCAGCACACCCACAGTAATGTATTAGGACTAGCAACATCAGAACTTGTGCCTTATGTATTTTCCTAAAATGTGATTGACTTGAACTTCAGAAATACAGGACTTACCTTTAACAATGTACATATCAATACAGCTGCATTCCTTCATGATTATGAGCATTATAAGTGTAACAGGGGCAGGCTAAAACAGAAATCAGAAATCAGAAAGCATATGGTGTATGTTATGATAATTTGTTGAATATCTGCACTATGACAAAGAACAATTAAGAACAGTGAATGAATTTTTTGTATTATCATAACTCCATTGTAGATTTATTGTTATGAGATACATATCTTATATACATTTATTATCTTACACCTTGATCAATTGTGGATTTTATGTATGTTACATGGGCACATATGAGGAATAGGTGTCAAGAAGTTAACTGTCATCTAAGTTTCAGGTGTTCTCTAATTTACATTTTTTTTCATATCCCCAAATAGCGAAAATTATGAAAAAAATGATGTGAAAATCATCAGAATATCCTTAATATATTTGAGTTCCATGCAATTCTCGACATATATTCTTGAGACTGAGTTTAATGTGCAATTTTGTGTAAATCTTAGTGTTTGTGATGTCCAAGGGAAAAATTATTGAGCCACTTCAGAGGTTGAATCCAGCAGCTACTTGGTTATGTAGTTATGTTACCAGTTATCAGTTCTATACATATGTTATTTTAGTACACAACTTTCACATACCATATCCCTAGAGCTGAACGGTCTTTACTTGTCAATTATTTTTACCTACGTTGAGATGGTTGCTATGTGTTTCATATGGATCTATTATTCAATCAGTCAAGAAATTACATGCAGATATGTACAGTCTTTTAATAACTCTGCCTGAGAAGAAAAAGATTACATATCTCCTGCAGGTTGGAAGTAGAATACTCGGTGGGTTACTGTAGAAGTACTTCTGTTTTCAGATCGCTTGCAGATCTTGTGCCAGAACTGGGAGGCCAACCAATTAGGAACCTAGTTATAACAACCTGGAGATCAGGTTCGACTTTCTTGGGGGATGTTCTGAACAGTCACCCTGGAAACTTCTACCATTATGAACCACTTCTTGATTACGACATTGTTCGGATCAGAGAAGAGCCCTCAGCGAGTGAAGCTGTAAGAATACTGAAGGCCTTGCTCAACTGTAACTACACAGGCCTAGGTATGTAAACTCTTTCTGTTCGCTGCTTATTAAACTGTATATTTAAATACATTACATAAATAACTTTAAAATATAAATAATTAATTGTTTGAACTTCACATGAGTAATTTAACATTATAGTGCCTTATGTATAACAAACTAACTTTCAAATATTGAAATTTGTGCTGTGGTCATTTTTAAACTTACGTAGCAAATTTTGTGAGTTCAAACTGATTTTAATTTATGAAAGATTATCTTCTAACACTGATGAAATCTTTATATTGAGATATGAAATGTAATTATCCAGCAGATTATCATATTTTCACCTACTTATAATACTTATCTCATTTTGTAAACTATAATTCTGTATCGCTGTGTGCCACTTAATTTTTATCTACAGTAGTTTTCATAGTTCAAAAATTACATAAGCACAGACCTTAATTAGGACAATAAAACATGCAGAATACTAGTTGTACAGACATTAGTATAACAGTGAACAGACATACTTTAATTTAGAATACTGGGGGCGAGTAAATAGTTATGTTTTGGTTTTTGTTTTGCTGGTTTGTGTTTTTGTTTGTCCTTTTGATAATTATGCAGTATTTTTGTGTTTAAGACATTTGAATGGTAACAATTGGATACATACAATTAATAGTATTAAATATGATAACAGAAATTTAAGAATCGTGAACAACAATAATAGCCTGGCTCATTCAGCAGTCACACTTTGTACATCTTCACAAATATCTTTTGCATGTACTCAGTTTTATTATGATGACCCACCATTGTGATTTCACTTTTAATATGATTAACTTCCTGAATGTTGGGACTCTGTAATTGTCCACCTACACTGTAAAAATATAACCCCCTGTTAGTACATGTCATTGTTTTTTGTAGAATGCGAACACTGTCGGTGGTTCTGTACTTCTACCATTTAAAAAAAAAATGGACAGTGATTTGTATTCTTGACAGATAAACCTGAATATGTGTCTGTACTGATGTGAAACTAATAGTTGCAAATAAAGTGCATTTGTATGGCTATGCAGCTTTTGGAAACACCTCAACATTCTTGACTTTTTTTATTTTTATGATAATTTAAATGGTTATTGAGTGAGAGAATAATCTTTTTATTCATCAAGCTGTGTCTTATCTCACATCCTCCTCCTGAACAGGGAGTCACAATGTTTAAGGCACTTTATTCGTATTCAGCGGAAGCAAACATGAAATGTTGTTGTGTACAAAAGAAACAACAAGTTTACTGTTACCTTTAACTATTTATTTATTTCCATGATGTATTTAAGAGGTTCAAACCTCCATCACCAGGTCGATTTATGTGAATGGATGTGACATGTATGTGTTGTCTTACAACTTTGGGGTAACTTGTGGCACTATCTAGTAGAGAAAACAAACACACACACACACACACACACACACACACACACACACACACACACACACACACACACATCAGCAGTAGCCGCTCAGCTGCATGACATTAAACGCCATGTTAATAACAAAAGTATCAACATTTTACATATTATACATATTCAACCCAAAGGCAAGAAACGAGAAATCCTTAAACTGCTCCAAGTATATAAACATGATATAAAACAGTCTGAGTCCATTCTAAATGACAAAAAATATTGTGGTATGTAAACTTGACAGAAAACAATCTAGTTACTTAGTTAGGTGGTTCTACATTCCATGGATCATTTTGCATGATAAATCGTAATGATATGGAATGAGTCATTTTACTCCTGGACATATTTCTGTTCATTTATGCAACCAGATATCTTAACCCTGCTTTATTACTTGCTCCAAAGGACATGAGTTGCTGAAATGAGTACAGCTGAACTGGCACTCAGCCAAAATCAGTTGATTTGGTTGTGGTGACAGACTGATCTGTAGTGTAGTCCCATGTCTAAGTTAGATTGAAAGGAGATTATTTGGTTGTGAGTTGGTGAAGCCAATGAATGTTGATGCCAAACAAAGGTTCTGGTAGCAGATTGGTCTGTAGCATATTTAATCAGTCAATTTTAGCCTACTATCAGTTATACCATACTCATTTTAGTCATTCATCAGAATAATGTTTTTCTTTGCTGTATGTTCCATATATATTAGATTCTAGATGCCTCTCAGCTCCATTCATTGTTTAAAAAGATAGCTGTATGTGATGTAATGTGACAGCAAAGGGAGCCTGTGACCATTGGAGGCCCTTCAACTTCCACATTTATATTTTCGTTCACATTTTCAAAGACTTCCCAAAAAGTATGGACAAGATGGCGTCGGGTATCCAAATAACAGTAAAGTGTTCTGTAGAGAAGCCAGTTACATACGATTTAAAGTGCATAAACTGTCAAAATAGTGTTTACAGTGGTATTCGTTTATGCTCTTTCACACATCTGTGGATCCATAAATCGTGCATGAAGAATATACAAGTGATAAACCCACATTGTGAATGTGGCTTTGTTCAGTGCAATGGACAAGGTAGTGCAATCAAAGAGCATAATGGCGGTATTGTTGAATCCGTCTCAGATGCGCTGCAAGAACAACTCGTAATGGCTAAAAACTATATTAAAGGTATTGAATCACTAATGAATAGACTGAGTGTCGATATAAATTCTTCATGTATGGAAAATGAACAAAGCGCTATTTACAACATCAGTACGGAAACTGTTTGCGCTAGACAAAGTGCTTCAGTATATGCTAAAAATACGACAAACACATTTCAACTCCTTGTGCACAAGAAACATGCACAAAAGAAGACTGAAATTGCAAACAGGTCAAGTATTTTAAGTGATGTAGCTGTGCCTCCCAAAGTTTCAAAACAGAAGCAAACAAATAGTAGCCTATACAGAGCAACTCTGAAGGCATTGGAAGTGTGGTAAATGGCTTAAAACTTGATTTATGGCCAGATAGACGAAACAAGTTACTGAGAGAAGAAGCAACAAAACCAAAAATTCGCATTTTCTCTGATAGCCATGGGCGAGATTTGGCCACTATTCTTATGAATAAGCAATCGGAGTTTTTGTTACAGGAACTGTAAAACCCGGGGCTCCCCTCCAGGAAATAGTTAAAGACTACAATCCACACTCAAATGATGTCAGTGTAGTTATTGCTGGAGCTAATGATGTATATAAAATTGAGTAAAAAAATGCAGTCAGAGCATTGCGCCAAACGTTGGAAAGAATTTCGCAACAAAAAACGACCATTGTTAGCATTCTATACAGACATGACGTAATAAAAAGTTCATTTGTAAATACTGAACTAAGTTTCACAAACAGAAAGTTTCGAAAAATCTGTAAAGCATTCAAACATGTCACGTTTTTAGACATTAGCTCCGAAGAAAGAAGCTACTTTACTCGCCATGGAATGTACAGAAACCGCCAAGGAAAACATGTACTTGCTAATGCAGTATTAACAGAAACGTCCAAACTATATGAAAACACCATGCCACCAATCTCACTAAAAGCACCTGTGCTTAATGAAACTGTACTATTGGGTGAAAAAGAAACAGGTGCGTCAAAAAATTCACATGCAATTAATGAAGAAGCAGGTAAGAAAACATCGCCCACAAAGCACAAGAAACTGGCAGCGAATTATTACACAGGCAAAATTTGGATACCGCTATTCAAACAACAGCTCAACAAGAAAAGTCTACAAGATTACAACATACTCCTACTACATCATATTCATCATTGGAGAGTCACGTTCTTATGAGAGTACAGCTTCAAGCAGCAATATCTCCGAGAAGATAGTCAAGAAAAATTAAGAAAAAAATGTCAGCTAATAATGAAGATTTTGTATGGTCAAGTCACCTCTTTTGCAAGAGGATGCAGCAGACATAAATCTTCCTCACATAGAAGAATGTGATAACCTTAACATATACTGTCACAATATACAAGGACTGAGAAATAAAGTAAGTGAACTTGAAAATCTTATGAGTGATACTAATGTTCTGTCAGACATGCACTTACTGTGTATTAGTGAACACTGGCTAAAGGAGTCAGAATTACCTTATCAATATATTCAAAATTTCAGATTAGTTCACCACTTTTCTAGGAAAAATTACAAAGGTTGTGGAACTTGTATCTACATAAGAACTAGCATTAGCTGTGAACCTTTCCATCCCTGTGAAGTGTATTCCTTAGACAAAGACCCTGAAATAGTACTTGCCAACCGAAATATGTATATAATGTGTGTGTATAGATCACCCCGTGGTAAATGTTCTGTCTTCCTCAGAAACTTTGCTCTGTTGCTAAAAAAAAAGCATTTCACAATAAAAAAAATATAATACCATAATATTTGTTGATGTAAACATCGATTTCCTTGAAGAATCTGCTCAAAAGTTGCAATTAGTAAATTTAATGGTGACATTCAACTTAATTATGAAAGTTATATGTCTAATGAGATTAAACAGCTGTCTTGATCAGGTTCCTACTAACACTGATTGCACTGTAAGAATTATAGATGTTGGTTTTTCAAATCACAGTGCATTTTAATCCACCACTCAGTGTTCTCCCAACAGGAAAACAGTTTTTAAGTGTAGAAGTTATAGTGATAGTAACATAAATAACTTTGTACTTAGCTTAAAGAAAGAAGACTGGCAAAGTGTATTTACTTCTTCAACTACCAATGAAAATTATCACAATTTTCTGCAGATGTTTGAATATTTCTTTAATTGCCATTTGCCAGAGAAAACAAAGACTGTCGCTAACAAAAAACAGAATATGTGGGTCACAAGAGGTATTAAAACTCCACCAGAAAAGATGAGGCTGCTGCACACACTTAGCAAACTGGACAGTGGCAGATCCAAAGAGTTCAAGGTATAATATAAAAATTACAAAACCACACACCAAAGATTTATTAAATGGGCTAATAAAGCTCATAATGATTAAACAATTAGGTGTTTTTCCAACAAATGTAAGACCATCCGGGGTATTGTAAATTAACAGACTGGTAGAAAGTTAAGGATAGAGGATAAAATCACACTAAATATACAAGGACAAAAAACTGAAAATGAACATAAAATTGCCAATACATTCAACAGCTATTTTTCAGAAATTTCCACAAATCTCCCAACCATGGTTCAAATGGCTCTGAGCACTATGGGACTCAACTGCTGAGGTCATTAGTCCCCTAGAACTTAGAACTAGTTAAACCTAACTAACCTAAGGACAGCACACACATCCATGCCCGAGGCAGGATTCGAACCTGCGACCGTAGCGGTCTCGCGGTTCCAGACTGCAGCGCCAGAACCGCGCGGCCACTTCGGCCGGCAACTCTTCGAATACTGTACACTTTCTTCCCACAAATCTCATGACTAACTCTCCAAACACTGTACATTATCTTCTCAGAAACAATACACCTTTGAACTCCTTTTTCCTATCTCATACAAGACTGTATGAAATTGAAGATATTATTAAGAACAGGGTTAAAAGATTTATTCTGCAGGGCATGTTATGATACTTTGCTTCTTACTTCATAAGTGTTCAAATTACATCAGTGGACCCCCATCAAATATAATAAAAACCTCATTTCCAGAGGGAACATTTCCAAACCAGCTAAAACGTGCTAAAATTATACCTCTCTACAAGAATGGAGAGAGAATGGACACTGACTGATGACCATAGATGTTAAGTCCCATAGTGCTCAGAGCCATTTGAACTCAGAGAATGGACATAGCAAATTATAGGCCAACTGCTATACTGTCTGCCTTCTCAAAAATATTTGAATACTGTATGTTAATTAGATTAGAAATATTTTTAAACTCTAACAACATAATCACATCTTTCCAGTATGGATTTCAGAAAAATAGGCCCAGCACACATGCTTTGTATGCATTTCTAGAAAAGTGCTCAAGTTTCATTGACCATAAACAACCTGCTGTTGGTATATTTCTTGATCAGTCCAAGGCATTTGACATAGTCGACCACAAGCTGTTTCTTAGGGAACTCCAGATGTATGGGTTTCGAGGTGTAGTCCACAATTGGTTCCATAGCTACCTTAGTGAAAGAAGGCAAAATGTAGAGACAAGAAACTCGAAGACATCCAGGCACTGAAGGTCAGATACAGTACATACAACAAAAGGCATCCCTCAGGGATCTGTTCTTGGCCCTGCTCTTTTCGTATTGTTATTATTGTTCATACTGTTCTGTATGCCGATGACTCAAATATCCTGTTAACGGGTAGAGGTGACACATTGCAGGATGCAGTCAATGAAACTACTTGTCAATTACAATCTTAGTTTGAAGTAAATGGACTACTCATAAATACTCAAAAATCTGTAAGTATGAACGTCCACACTAGACAAAATCTTACCCCTTCAATGCAGTTACAGGTTTTGGCAAAGATGACATTACAAACAGGCAGGACACCAAATTTCTTGCACTTACCATCAGTAACACTCTAAATTGAAAACCACATATTGAGGCACTGTCACAAAAGCTTAATAAAGCCTGTTATCTATTAAGATCATTGAAAGACACTGCCAGTATAGATACCTTGAAGCTGGTGTGCCATGTCCTGTTTGAGTCTGTCATGAGCTATGGCCTAATCTTTTGGGGAAATAGCTCTGATCCTCACGTAATTTACAAAAACAGGTGGTAAGAATAATGAAATGTAAAAAAAGAACTGAACACTGTAAACCACTGTTTCAATAGTTAAAAATCCTGTCACTGCCATGCATCTATATAATGGAACTAGCTTGTTTTACAGTACAGCACTTGGAATCACTCCACAGAAATGTAGACCACCATACATGACACTAGAAATAAAACCCAATTACAAATTGTAGCTCACAACACAAAATTATATGTGAATGTGGTTAAGTGTAGGGCATTAAAATTACAACCACCTCCCAACAGACATAAAAAGAAGCAAAAACCCAAAAATAATGAGAATTAAATCAAAGGAATTACTACTAAATCACTGTTTCTATTCCATACATGAATTTCTTGAAACAAAATTTTAATTACTTGTAATAAGCTGTCTATTCACTTGTAGGCATTTCTACTTAGAAAGACAATTTAATTATTTATGTTATTCGTATTCTGTCTGTATCTTTTATATGTATTCTGCTATGTGTAGTATGTACCACCACTGTCACCTCTCATCACACACCACCTTTTTTATATTTTGTCTATATATCCTATATGTGTTCTGCTACGCGAGTTATGTACCACTACTGTCATCTCTCATCATACACCATCTTAACATAATTTTCAAATTGACTTGTCCCCTATCATGATATGCTTTGCTGTACAAATTGTATGATCTACAGGGCTAACAATAAATAAATAAATAAAAAACTATGAGCCATGTACTGAAAGAAAGTCTTCACACAACTCTTACATGTCATATTAATCCGCATGAATCCATGAGATGATGGCGTTTTAACATCTGAAACTCATTAGTGAATTAAATAAATTGTGATCAGTAACAGTAAACTTGTTGTTCCATTTGGTTCGATATTCACACCTGGCAGTGTTGTAATCAGTGTCATATCACTATTCTTGAAGTCATAGGGTATATGTGCCATATTCATACATATAAGTTCATAAGTTCACCTGATGGTGAAGGTTTAAATATCCAAAACACACCATGGAAATAAATAAACAGTTATTGATAACAGTAAATTCATTGTATCATTTGATATAAGAACAGTCACAGTAAAGCATTAACAAAAATGTTCACATTTAAAATCACTGTGTTGTTGACCTAAATATTTCATCATAACTGTATCTCAGGCTTTGCGGAAAAATTTCTGGCCATATTGATGTGGATATTTTTGCTTCCTCCAAACCCTGTCATGTGAATACTATGATAGCTGTTGCAATGATTGAATGTCATTAATTTTCCCTCTTTCAACATGTTTCCTCATGCACTTTCTTGGCATGTATCTGCTGAAAAAAGAAAAACTGCCAACACTAAAACTTGCTATATAAAATTATTTTTTTTCCATGTCAGTTGTCATAACCTTAAATTGTTTAACCTTAATGGCAGTAAGAATATTTTATCTGTGGTTTGAATATTATGTTTATATGCTGATAATAAGTGCTACTGAAATGTTACTGTGTTGAGATACTGAGGTATTTCAATATAACTACATCTCATGCATCACATAAATAAATAAAAACATAGAAAAAAATCTTTATAGGTCATAGTTTACAAACTGTTTTAACTTTAGAAAATATTCCTCCTTAAGCAGTGCAGTGAAACTCTATGTATAATTTCAGATCACTACCTCGAATATGGAAAATATCATGTGTGGTTATTTACCCACAATACTCGGCTGTGGGAGCAATGTCAGCAGCACCCTTCGTTGTGCTGGCTGCCAGAATTCCTAAACCCATTCTGTCGACTCTTCCCATTTCAGAGCATGAAGACTGTACGACTAAAGTTAAGCCTTGCTGAACGCCTTCTTGCTGACAAAAGGTGAGTTCTAGCATGTTCTTATAAATTTGTTTGTTTTTAATGCCATTAGTTATCGTATGGTCATTTTAAGAATATTTGATAAAAGGCAGTGTAGGCAACACATTACAGTTAATTTTGATAATTTATAGTAACTTTAAAAGTTTTTCTGTAGAGACCATATGACCTTTCCCAAATAATCATCTTAAAACATATATTGCTTTGCTTGTTCTAAAACTTCTTAGGTAGCAATCCTAAACAAGCTTCTTCTAGATTATCAGTCATATATGATTGCAATTGGCAGCAGGGTATTTCTTTCTATTTTTTTTTTTTTTTAAAGTAAGAATTTCCCAAAAGATGAATTTAGCGGAAACATAGGCTAAGTAGCTCAGAAAACAGTATACAGTGATGGATATTAATGATCAAACGATAAATAACATGATGTTGTCTTTTATAGTCTTTGCCTTCCAGGCTTTGATGAGAGAGTGAAACTGTTAATCAGCATGCCAGTTAGGAGTAATAGATTTCCACATATGTTATTCCTCAGGTTATTTTTTGCCAGCATTGTTACTATTCACTGAACAGAATGTCTGGTGATTCAGTTTTCATTAAGTAGTGACATCATGTAGAACAGTAACGTCTTTATGAAAAATTTCAGTACTCACACGTCACAAGACATGAGCTAGTACCTTTGTTCATTAGGTGGCTTATAGTAATTACTTCATGACTATTAAGTTCCCATATAACTGAAAATAGGAATTGTGTTACCTCTAGGTCAATTTTTTCCATCAAAACTTCCAATACTGCTATAAAGTATAGTCATTTGTAGGGAGAAAAGTGAAAGATAGAATAAATTATTAAGAAAGGTCAAAATAAATGTATGAACAGCAAAGAAAAAAGAGAAAAATAATGATAATGTGAGACACGTAGGATAACAGCTACAGTTACCATGCAATACAGAGAAAACGTGTAGGCAGACTGTTGTCAACTCTATTGTCATGTAGTCTTGCATCAGTTGCTTCTAGAAGATTTTTACAATAACAGATTATTAACTTAACTACATCAATGTTGTGCACTTCAACAATTGTTTTAACTGTATTCTAAGTTTGCATGAAAGTGGGTAGTTTGTTACTCCTCATGATTCCACATTTCTGAACATGAAGTTCTGTAATTACAGTGTTTGCCATCTACTTTACTTTTTATGTGCCATGCTTCAGAGGTACCAACATTTACTTTGTTTCATCTTATGTAAAATATAAGTGTTACTAAACAAGTAACATGAAAAGTCTTTTATATTTCAAATTTTATAAGAGTATTACATCTGTACTAATGAGGAAAAACCTTCATGCTGCAGGAACTTCACTAATGATATCTGTACCAGTTGTACGTAGGTTCTCAGAGCACAATAACTGTTTTAAATTAATACAGTAGCTTAAATCTAAGTGTGTGAGTCTTCTTTTTCTATTTTTATTTCAGTTTTCTTCACATTTCTGGAACTCTGAATGTGAGAGATGCAAAAAGAAATGCTTATTAAATCTGAGTGAGATGACTTTTAGTCCATGTGCCTTAATCTCAGGATAAAAATATGAAGGTCCTGAAGAGCCACATGTGAGAAAATTATGTTATATCATTTAGAACCATGAAAAGGTGTGAGTGAGCACTTAATTTTTCATTTTTAATATAAATTCATTGACGAACAGATTTTTTTTTTTTTTTAAAAAAAGAGGGGGAGATAAATAATAGAAAACCCAGCTTTTACATTAAGAGATGTATTAAATAGTTTATTTATTGAAGTAAAATAATGATCTGTTAGCTTTCTGTGGTTTCAAAACAGGTGCAGCTTACACAAAGTAACTTGGTTAATGCTGTTAACATTGGTAGTGCATGTTTTTGATTTGAAGCATTGTATTTGTTCCCTCGTAGATGGATGCTATAATGAAAGATATATTTGAGTTCATCCATGTGAAGACCTTTTTTCATTCTTAAGAAAGACAGTGACTGCAACTTAACATATGTAGGTAATTCTATGGTCAGCCAGGGATTTTCTAAATGGTCTTGGCAGAAGTTCCTGGTTTCTGAACCATAGACTTTTATATTTTGAAATGTTACTCCTGTCTTTTCTAATAAAATTAAATGTTAAAAAATCTTACGCACTGCTGTAGCATTGAAAGTAAATATGGTAGATGGTTATCTTTAGGTATAAATGAATTCTGCCTCAGAAGAAAAAACTAGTAAGTAAGGGAAAAGAAGGCACAGAAAAACATTGACTGACAACCAACAGAGGGAAATATCTCTACCACTGACATATTACAAAAATGAAAAGTATAGAAGTGGACACCATTTCCTTTCTCCAGATCATCACCAATAAGCATACTTTATGCAGATAACAATGAGGGATGTAAATCTGAATATAAATCAAGAAATATTGGTTTTGCACACATATTCAGTTCACTGGATTAGGCCTTGCCTGTGACTTCAACTGCTACTTAAAATCATATAGACTATCAAGATTAAAACCAGACACCTTCTTTGCTTTTATCAAAGGCAATTCATACAGATGTTTCATATAATAATTTTAATTTGTAAGATATTTATACACCACTTGCGAGTACACAGCAGGTGTTGTAGTTCCAGTCAAAGACAAAAGTGTGTGTGTGTGTGTGTAAATTCTGATTGTCAAAGGCCTTTTGGGTACACAAAAAATTTTGTATGTCTGTCTGATGCATACAAAAATAAATCAGATGGGTTTTCTGACAAGTGAACAGGCCACCTACGGATGCCTATGTGAGAAGCATTGCCAGATTTAGTCCAAACACTCATAGCAATTGGCCCTGTGCTTTCTTGACAGTCACTGCAGATGTGAGTCACCCCAGGAACTGCACCTGAATTCAAAAGGCTTGCCTGTCAAAATTATTGAGATACATGGCACCAGTACATTTACTCCTGCAAATTTTTCACTTAAAAGTGTAGTTTTGATGATATTTTTCATCACCTTTCCCTCTGAAAACTTGGTACCATTGCAAAGTTGTGGATTTATGGTTCACAGAAATGATGTCAGTTTTTAATATTAAAATAGATGGTGACACCCCTTACAAATAAAGTGAATTCAAGAATTCAGTTGGATAAGTAACAACTTAGTTTTGATTCATTACAGTATTAATGGGCTAATATGTTGTCACTTTGCTTGGTATCTCATTGTGAATATTGAGCTTGATGGCAGTGTTGCCATTGTTTTTAGCCTCTAATATATCACATACAGTGAGCCACTCATGATTTTTTTTTAAATTCAGTGTGATATTTGGAAAATTTTGTGAATAAACCGTGTATGCTTTACAAAACAATCAGCAGATGCATCATGTTGTAGTCATACATGTATATTGGTCTTCAAAGTCAATTTTTTCTGTGTAACCATATAAAACAGGTTATGTGAGACATGCAGTAGCTTCATCAGTGGCTGCTGAATGCAGTATGACTGCTAGAGTAGTTTGTTGAAAATTACCAGAAAATAAAATGAATGCACAACTGAAGAGCCATTCATTTCCTCTCATGCCTTTGAGTGCATGATGAAGCACTTCCACTGCTTTCTTGCACACCACAGTACATTTGTTCTTTGTAGTGAGTTGATTGGAGTACTCAACCTGTTTCAGAATTTTTGTTGATGTTTTGTGTTGGTGTCTCATTGATTTTCATATTCATTTCCAATTTCAGTGCTGAATGCACTGTTAGGCCATCATCCAGAATTGCTGCAATTTCAGATAATGCAATTGCCAGTGCAATATTTTTTCATAAGCATATGGTTTCCAAAATAAGTGAAATAAGATAACTTTGGCCTGTGCTTCCTGGCACATCTAGGAAATACAACCTGCAATTTTGGCTTTTAATTTCATCCATAATTCTGTCATATGCTAGGCATTGTTTTGGAGCCAATTTTGAAAGTTTCATTTTAACGATTGTACCCTATTCATCAGCATCAAAGTGTGTTTCTGATAGTAAACCACAATTGAAAAGGCCATTTTCAGATCAATTCAGCATGGCCATTCCCAAATGTACAAGGGCTGTGTTAGCAATTGCCAGTTTACTTAATTCAAACCAATGCCACATTATATATATTTCTTATGAATTGAGTGTCCAGATTCTTATTCATAGAGGGAAACAATGTAAGATGTCTTTACTCATGTAGTCTTTGCATTTTTCTCAAAGATGAATGGGAAGCACATTTTCAATATGATTGCAGATGATGTGCATATTTGTTGTGGTTCAGCTGTTTTTCATGCATCAGTGACTGAAGTGTCCCACTCTGCATCATTTCTCAGACATTCACTTCTTGGCAAGCTTCGTTATAAGTGAGACATTCTTGATTGTTTACTGGTCTCAGTTCTTCTCAGTGTTGGTCTACATATGTTGATTAATAGTAATTGCAAGTTGTAGCATTCTGCATTGTTTGCGTGAATAGCATACAGATGGCTTAATATGATGGTCAAATATAATTGAGTTGCTCTGTGACTGCTTTACCTTGTTTGTAATATTGAAACTTGTTCGCTGGTGCATTCCGTGTGTTGTATGTTCACACTTCAGGATGAAGTAGCATCTTATGCTGTCATATTCACACAGTGAGAACAGTGCAGTTAACAGTCTTGGAGGTGGTGACAATGCCATTGCATGTGCGTTTTCTGTAGTGAAGCAAAAATCTGTCTATTATCAAGGTGCTCGGCCCATAAACAGCTGTTGGATATTGTGCATGGATTGGAAATGATAAAATGCCCTATACTGCACCATTGCTACTAATGTAGTGTGGCAGTTAGTAGCAATAAGTTTCATTGAGACAGACAATTGAATTTATCACTCCAAAATTGCCGTATTACGTCCTTTATTAACATATTTGCAAATGTATTTGATCAATGTCACCAAACTGCAATACTTGACACTGATGTGTACTATGTACACTTTCAAGAGCACCTGTCACTATGGTACAACTCAGTGGTTACTGACTTCAGCATCATTGCTCTGTACTTTTAAAATGATGAATTTGCCACCATCTTCAGTTGACCATCACTGGTACAGAGGATATACAGCAATGTCACTGATATTTTATTTAGCATATGGCTAATACAG
Organism: Schistocerca americana; assembly: GCF_021461395.2. Lineage (NCBI taxonomy): Eukaryota > Metazoa > Arthropoda > Insecta > Orthoptera > Acrididae > Schistocerca > Schistocerca americana. Next base: position 539,702,959 of record NC_060130.1, read on the forward strand.
ACCTATCATGAAATTACATATACATATGTACATATTGACACACAACAAACAACTGAATATCCAGTCCTTCAATCCAGTGCACTGCATCTGTAGTTGCTAGCAGGAAGTCCTCTTTGGCGCCGTGATAGGCTCGAATCCTGCACTCACTGACAATGTGGTGAACAGTCTGGTATGGAGCCCCGCAGTCACAAGCTGGATCAGGCAGCTTCTTCCACTTAAAGAGAGCATCCCTGCATCGCCCATGGCTGGTACAGATTCTGTTGAGAGTAGACCAGGTCTTGGTGGTAAGTCGAATCCACTTGGAACTTTAGCACCTGAGAAGATGTTATGCAGGTGCACATCTGTCACTGCTTCCCACCGACCTTTCCATTCTTCAAGAGGTTTGAAATTCTTAGCAACCATGTCAGCAGCATCGCACAGATTTGGATGACGTGATTTCAGTCTCTTGCAATTTAAAAGTGGCAGGTCGCTATGCACGGGTAGGTAAGAATTCCTGGAGATATTGTGGAATTCTCTCATAAGGGCAGTACATCTGCGTAGATCAGGAGGCATTATACCGGTTAACAGTGGAAGCCAATAAACTGGAGTAGATCTGATTGTGTCACATATTATGCGCATTGTCGTATTCAGCTGGGTATCAACAAGCCTTGTATGATGACTATTCATCCAAACAGGTGCACAATAATCAGCACTTGAGTATACCAAGCCCAGAGCTGAAGTTCGCAGGGTGGTTGCTGAAGATCCCCAAGTAGTTCCGCATAGCTTATGGAGGATGTTGTTTTGAGTCCTCGGCTTTTGAGCTAAGTTAAGAAGGTGTTGTTTGAAGCATAGTGTACGATCCAGGATGACACCGAGATATTTTGGGTTCCAATTGTGACGAAGAATTCTGCCTTTGAAACTTACTTCCAGTTTTACGTTCGCCAACTGGTTATTTAGATGGAAGCAACACACTTCTGTTTTACTCACACTGGGTTGGAGTCTCCAGATTTTGAAGTAATTGTCTAATGCAGACAGGTCATTGGCTAAAATCTCTTCTGTTGTCTTCATTTCCTGGTGTTTGACGGCTAGAGCCAGGCCATCGGCATAGCAGTATTTTCTGGACGAAGTGTCAGGTAGATCAGATAGATATAGGTTGAACAGTAAGGGTGAGAGAACTGATCCTTGAGGCAATCCGTTGTTCAGCTTCCTCTCCTTACTTATGTTGCTTCCATTGATTACCTGGAACTTCCGATCACTTAGCATGCTGTTAATCAGTCGAGCCATTGTTCTGCAGGGTATGATGTGGAGAAATTTGTGGATAAGGCCTTCCCTCCACACAGTGTCGAAGGCGGCAGTTAGATCAACAAATGCCACAGATGTTTCCTGCTTCATTTGGTATCCTGACTCTATGAAGGATGTGAGAGACAATACTTGGTCGCAGCAGCTGTGCCCTGGTCTGAAGCCTGCCTGATCAACTGGAACATTCTCTAAGATAGCGCTACTTATTCTGTTATATATTAGCCTTTCAAAAAGCTTGTAGTTGCAGCTGAGTAGGGAAATGGGGCGATAGTTTTCTACCTTGTTGCTGGGTTTGACAGGTTTCAGAACAGATATTATCTTCACCTTTTTAAACTCAGATGGAAGTTGACCAGTCAGCAAGATGTCAATGAAGAATTCTGCCAGCCATTTCTTAGCTTTTCCTCCCATATGGATAAGGAATTCTGGATGGATACCATCGAATCCAGTTGCCTTAAGAGGTTTGTGGTCCTTCAGTCCAGAGTCAATGTCTGAAACTGTGAAGGGATGGGTATACTCAGATGAGGGAGATGCCTTCTTTTTCAGGTCACGAAGCTGTCGTCTGATATGTCTTGTATGTTTCTTGTCAGGAGGTACTCTTGAGGTAGTAATGATGTGGGAAGCAATTTGGTCTGGTGTTACTTTGGAATTTTTTCTGCATGCTGGTGCACTTCCTCCCAGTTTTCTCAGAAGACTCCATGCTTTCCTGCTCGAGTGGGTAAAGTCCATAGTTTTGACTGTTTCTGCCCATTTCTGCCTTCGAGACATGTCCAAGCTGGACAATAGTTCCGTAGTTATCCCTGGGTCACCACTTTGCTGGAAGTATTGGTATAGTGTTTCACTTTCCTTATTCCATCCTGGAACATATTCTTTTCGGTATCCTCTTGGCATACACTTTTTAGCTGTTGCTGTTACTGCACTAATGAAGCATTGATAGTTATTATGTGATGGAGGTGTCCATCGAATGGTCTTATCCAGTTCCGTTGAAAACTTCATCCAGTCGGCTTTCTGGAAATTCCATCGAGCATGCGGAGTTGATCGTATGACAGGAACAGTGCAACCAATTTGTATTATTAGTCTCATCAAGTAAGTCTCTTGGGTATCACTTCATGCATTTCCCAACAGATGTGCATGGTGAATTGTTGTTGAGTAAGCCATGTGGATCATGAATCATGTTATTGGTGATGACTTCAAATAAGTCAGCATTAGTGTTAACATCTTGCATTTCTGCTGAGATGACTTGATCAGTTTGATGTGGTGTGACTTTTTTGATCAACCAGATCAAAATGTGTGCATGTGGCCATCCCCCTTTTTTTTTTCTTTTTTTGGTCATTCAGTGGAATACATACTAAAGTGTATCTCTTCAAAAACATGAGGCTTGACAATTAAATTAATTAAAGATTTCAATTTTTGTTTGAATAAAAATGTGTAAATATCATGACCATCTGAAGACGATTGTCCAGTTAACAAAAGTACTTCTATATCAGCCCACATATGATTTTATGTGAATGAAATAATCTAATCTGGGTGGCTGTATGCATGAACATATGTCATTGCACTGCATGCATAGTCATTCATGAGCCATGGACTCCCTGTAAAAATGGCCAGTAGTATGACGATTTTTCCCAATTCACCTGGATTCACTTTGCCATCATTAACAACTGCATCACTTAAATGAATGCCCTGTTTAGAGAACAACTTAGTTTGATTTAATTGAATGTAAATGAGTTGTTGGGTTTTGATTTTTGCATACATATAGCTAATCTATTGATGAAACAACTATCAACATTTCTAAATATGATTTTCTGTGTTTTCATGAAATCATCAATCAGTATGAATAATAATTCATACTTCTGTCTTTCTTATTTGTTCCCTTGTCTATTTGTTGATTCCTCAATTTGATGATGAAATGATATCTTCTCCTTGCCAAAATAAAATTGGATACTGGAATCCACATATGAGTGATGAGTTTCTGAAACTTTCTGAACATCATCCTTTCTGTGATGAAGAATTGTACCACGTGAGTTAAATTCTTCACCAACTGAAATGACTGCCACTTCATCAAATGTTGGTACATTGAACTATCTTTCATGTTGCCTGTTGTGTGTTTTGTCAGCTCTAATTACAATATTGTTATCATCAGCTAGTGTTTACTCAACTGCAGTTCTGAAAAACTGAATTAATTTATTGTGTTCAGCATATAAAGTTTTTAAGGTAGCAGCAGTTCCTTGTTTAGTGCCAGTATTGAATCAATGATGTTGCTTTATTTGCTCATCAGTGAAATAAATTTGAAGAAATTTGTGAATGGTGGTAGTGATCATTGATGGTGAAAAATTTGTCCTTGCACCTTGAATTTTGTCATGTAATTCTCATGCATGATATTTGTTGCACCAAATGATGTCATTTAGAAACATGAATTTTACTTGTGTATGCTCGGCAAGAAATGTTTCAATTGGTTTGTGTCACATGATACCAACATTGATAATGATTTGGGTAGTGAATGTGATTCTGGCAGCTCCAATTTCCCAACCATGGAGCACAGTACTGGTTTTTCAGTCTTAAATTTGGGAGCACTGCAGGGCACACACAATTTATTCCATTTTTTCCAGTAATCACACTGGATGAAGACCGCAGTCATAGTTAGCATAATAATGGAACACACCAAGATGTAAATCAGCATGCAGTGTTCCTCGAGCAGTTTCCAGTATTTCATCACATTGCTTGTTTCTTTCAGACAAATGGACTTCAGCATTGCATACTCTAAATGTTTCCAGTCTTGCTTCCGGTTGCTTTCCTGTTACTGAAGCTCTTGATGTCTTTCTCTCTCAGGCTTTAGATGTAGGTCAGCCATTCACTTTTTATGTGGCTGCCACAATTGATTTTACAGTAAAAATAATAATTTGTGATGACTAATACAAAATCATCTGGACAAAGAAAATAAAATGCATGTGATATCTGTTATGTTATGTTGACTGACTATTGGAGTTTCATGATCAGCCCCACATGTTATGTCACACACAAACTGAAATGTAGCTGTTTGCATTTCATTCAATTCAGTTATGCCATGCATGCACACTCATACACTGACAACACAAGAACAACTGCTAAACAATATGAAATATACACATTTGTTAAAATGGCTGACACACCACCTGTTGTAAGCTGCATGTACTAAGTCAGAAGTTGTTGTGGGCCTACACACAAAAACTTGCTAAAATTTTATTGTTGAAATGACACAGAGCACCTGTTGTTAAAATGGTTGCACCAGTTCGGAAAACTAAGTACATAGGTGCTCAACAACTCGCCAAAGTTTCATTGCAATTACATGGATTGTATATTGATTAGTCAAGAGCTGAAAAAGATTCGTATGGTTTACTGAAGTATGTGTTTGTGTACAAATATCAGTGTCACCATTTTTTAAAGCAAAACTAATTAATTAGTCTATGTTGCTCTCATTTATGAACTTGCAGACAAAAGATTTGAGTGTTCTAACTCCTCACTTTGTCTGTTAATATGTGCCTGTATGTAGCAAAAATCCATACAATTATGGCACTAAATTTATTTCTGTATTTAAAGAAAGAGATTTAACAATAATTCTATGGTTTAGCTGTAGACATGTGAGTTATGTGTCAATAGGAATATACTTTGCTGGCCATTAAAACTGCAACACTGTGAAGACGGCATGCAACAAACATCAGATTGGCATGAAGTGTACTACTGTGCCTGTATATGCAAATGATTGCCATTCCAGCACAACTGCACAAAATATATTGCAATTACACCATTTATGTTTTGTATGTAAGAAAAGGTTACATAGCACATTTCTCATTCCAAAATCGCATTTGAAAGTTGTTTGTTTGTGAGAATATCATTTTATGCCTCATATAAAATGAGAAATGTCAACTAGCACATGCCAGAATTCAACAGCAGCCATGGTCATCATTCTTGTAAATTGCCATTCATGTCAATTGGAATCCCTTGGCTCATCCTGATACAATGTCGATGCACCCATAGTTAATGTCATGCAGGCGTTCAATGGCCATACACAGCTAATACTTGAGAGGGCAGACATATTGATTGCCTGGCTGTGCAAAATCATACAGTCATGTCGGATATCTTTTGTCAGGAAGTAAGCTTGTTTGCGGAAGGACAAGTGTTCTTGACTTCTGGAGCACCACAGAGTGCTAGCATGGCAACCGTTGTTGCGGCTTCCATTCACGCAGCAGCAGGGAGAGATACACAACATTGGTGCAGCCGATGACATCACTGGATACATGAGTGGCTTCACATCATATTTCATACGAGTCCCAGATTTGTTTGCAGCATCACAGTGGACATATCCTTGTGCGGAGGCTCCAAGGAGAACAAACATTGCCAGATTGTGTTCATCATTGTCACATGAGACCAGCACCTGAACTGATGCTAGAGGATGTCATTGGTTACACAGCACAATCACCTCTGGTTCACACAGCCACTAATTTTGAGACAGGTGTTACATTTATGAAGAGTTAAGGCCAGTGGCTGTTGCCTAATTTCAAGGTTTATCTTTCAATAAAATAACACAGAACTGCATTATGCCCACACTGTCGTGACAATCTTAATACACTGTGTGTGTGTCTGCTGCCCTGGCCAGCAAATTCTACTTGTCCTTTATACATTGAAAACATATGCTAATGGGCTGGCAAAAGACCGACATACCACAATTCAAAAGCCTATATGAGTGATCAACTCTTGCATAAAACTGAAGTGGGCCAGAATTGAAGAGACCTGTATGTGTCATCCAAGCTCAGTTTGACTCAATGCTTAGCTGAGTTGGAGCTGTTTGTGGCTGCTAGATGTGGCTGAAGTGTGTACTAAATTTTGTACCTAAAAAAATTAATCATGCATTCTTCCTACCACAATGTATACACACAATGAATGAAATTTTATTATTTTCTATCCTTCATGGTGTTGCAGTTTAAATAACCAGTTGTCTATAAGATGCTTCCAATGCTTTAATGAAAATTTTTCTCTCTCATTGATCAGATAAACCTGTAATCACATTGTTTCCTTAACTTTTCTTTACTGTACCAGAGAGGAAATTAATTGCCACTTCTTTGTGCTTTTAAGTCTGAATGTACGAGTTTTGCTGCTGGTGCGTGATCCTCGTGGCACTTTGCAGTCTCGTAAGCATCGCTCATGGTGTCCGGGAAGTCCTGACTGTAGTGAACCCAGGATTCTGTGCAGTGATCTCGTTGCTGATTATGAATCTGCTAAGGAGTTTGCTGTAAAATATCCCAATCATTTCAGGTTTGTCCTTTTTTTAGTTTATCAGTATACTGACATGCTTATAAACTCAGATTTCCACAACATGCCAATTCCTATTTAATGGCATTCTCTGTAGAAGTGTTTTGTAAGTAGTTGATTTAAAGTTGTAATGCACAGTTATTTAGCTATTTTTGTGTTTCAAGGTTCATGTTTATGAAATATTGTTGTGTCTCGCAATGCATAAAAGTATTTAACAAAGTAAAAAATATTTTGAATGAATAGATACATACTAAAAATTCATATTCAGTGCAACAAAGACTGTAAGTGTGTTTCCTACCAACAGATTGAAAGGAAACAAGATGAAATAGGGTAGCGGAGTATGTTGGCATGCAAATATAGGTCTTTTAGGATAGACACATCCCACCACAGGCCTGATAAGATACCTTCTGAGTCCAGGCAGAATAACATTTGTGACAGAAGACTGGAGAAAGAAAATGTTAATATAGTATTAGTTAAATGAAAGAGCGTCTATGGAAAGGTCCTGGAACTAATCTCGCCTGTAAACAGTAACAATGATAACATAGGTCCAGGGATTTAAAAAAAATGGCTGGAACCAGATGTCAGTAGCAATTAAGTTCTGATTTACAATTGGAATGTACCGGGTGATCAAATAGTCAGAATAAATTTGAAAACTTAATAAACCATGGAGTAATGTAGATAGAGAGGTAAAAATTGACGCACATGCTTGGAATGAAATGGGGTTTTATTAGAACCACCCCATATTGCTAGACACGTGAAAGATCTCTTGTGTGCGTCTTTTGGTGATGATCATGTGCTCAGCCACCACTTTCATCGTGCTTAGCCTCCCAGGTCCCCAGACCTCAGTCCGTGTGATTATTGGCTTTGGGGTTACCTGAAGTCGCAAGTGTATCGTAATCGACCGACATCTCTAGGGATGCTGAAAGACATCATCCAATGACAATGCCTCACCACAACTCCGGACATGCTTTACAGTGCTGTTCACAACATTATTCCTCGACTACAGCTATTGTTGAGGAATGATGGTGGGCATATTGAGCATTTCGAGTAAAGAACATCATCTTTGCTTTGTCTTACTTTGTTATGCTAATTATTGCTATTCTGATCAGAGGAAGCGCCATCTGTCGGACATTTTTTGAACTTTTGTATTTTTTTTTTTTGTCCTAATAAAACCCCATGTCATTGCAAGTATGTGTGTCAATTTGTACCTGTCTATCTACATTATTCCATGATTTATTCAGTTTTCAAATTTATACTGACTTTTTGATCACCCGGTATATCGCAGAGATAGGTTTAAGGCTGGTGGTGGAGGCATTTTTATAGCCATAAAAATACAATAACATCTAGTGAGATTAGCGCAAATAACCAGAGAAAAATAATTTGCGTGGGGGCGAGTGTTAAAGGTGGATCAAACGTGGTCAATGGATGCTTTTATCGAACCCCTGCCTCAGCAGCAGCCATAGCAGAATAGTTGAGGGGACATTAGGAGAATATTTTGCATCAATTTCCTTATTCCAGGTGGAGATTTTAACTTGCCATCTATAGACTGAGAAATGAAGTGATGAGGTATGATAGTAGGGACAGAAAACCGCGTGAAATTGTTCTAAGTGCTTTGCCCAAAAATTACCTTGAGCAATTAACCAGAGAAAAATATTATGAAGATAACATCTTAGACTTGTTGGAGACAAAAAGACCCAAACCTTTCAATTCAGCATAGAACAGGGAATCAGTGATCTTATGGCCATTAAAACATCACTGAGTACAGCTGTAAGTAGGAATACAACGAAGGGCAGGAAGATCTTTCTGCTTAGCAAGAGTGACAAGAAATGGATTTCAGATTACCTGAGCAGTCAGCACAAGAAATTCATCTCCAACACTATCAATGTTGAATATCAATGGACAAAATTCAAGAGCATAATGCAGTAGACTGCAGGCAGGTATGTGCAGAGAAAAGTTGAGAGGGATGGAAAGGCTGACTGTGGTTTGACAGCCATATTAGAAAACTGTTGTGATAGCAGAGAGACCTTCACTGCCAATTTAAACTTAGCCAAAGCTTTACAGATAACAAAAATTAATTGAAGCCAAAATTAGTGTAAGGAGAGCCAGGCATGAACCATTCAACAAATTTGAAAGTACAATTATGTCTACCAACTTGACAGATAATAATAGGATGTTCTGGTCTTATTTTAACTCGGTAAACAGATCAAAGCCATCTGTCAAGAGTCTCTGTGACCATAATAGCACTTAAACTGTGGATGACACCAAAAATACCAAAATACTAAAAGTCTTTTTCCCAGTGTGGTTCACAGAGGAAGATCACACTGAACACCTTTAAATTGTCACACAAATGAAAAAATGGCCAATATTGAAATAAGTGATTATGGGATAGAAAAGCAACTGAAATCACTCAACAGAAGGAAGGACACTGGATCTGATGGGAAAGGGCACTGGATCTGATGGGATACCAATAGAATTATAGGTAGAGTATGTGAAAAACTCACCCTTCTTCTTGCAGCAGTGTACCATTGATCTGTGGAAGAGTGAAGTGTTCCTGATGATTAGAACAAAGCACAGGTCAATCCCATTTTCAAGACCAGGTGCACAAAGCCTATATCTCTGATGTCGGTCAGTTGTAGAATTTTATAACATATTTTTTATGTTCAGGTATTATTACATTTCTAGAAGCCAAAAAGTCCTCTTTACAATCCAACATGGGTTCAAAAAACAATGATTGTCTGAAACCAGCTTTCTATGTTCATCTGTGAGACCCAGAAAGCAGCAGATACAAGCACCCAGGTAGATACCATGCTCCTTGACTTCCAGAATGCATTTGATACAGTTTGGCACTGCTGCCTAATGAACAGAATGCAAGTGTACAGAATATCGGACAAACTGTGTGATTGGGTTGAAGAGTTTCTAGAAAACAGAACACAGCATGTTGTTCTGAACAGAGAGAAGTCTTCAGACATAGAAATAACTTTGGGTGTGCCCCAGGGGAGTGTTATAGAACCATTAATTTTCACAATATATATAAATGACTTAGTAGATAATGTTGACAGTTCCCGAAGGCTTTTCATGTATGATGCCATCATATATGGGAAAGTCGCAATGCTAGAAAATTGTTGTGAAATGCAGGAAGACCTGCAGAGGATCAATGCATGGTGCAGGGAGTTGCAATTCAAATGGTTCAAATGGCTCTGAGCACTATGGGACTTAACATCTATGGTCAACTACTTAAACCTAACTAACCTAAGGACATCACACAACACCCAGTCATCACGAGGCAGAGAAAATCACTGACCCCACCAGGAATCGAACCTGGAAACCCGGGCGTGGGAAGCAAGAACGCTACCGCACAACCACGAGCTGCGGACGGAGTTGCAATTGACCCTCAACATAAACAAATGAAATGTATTATGAATACATGGACAGAAGACCTTTTATTATGCAATTACACTCTTGCAGAACAATCACTGGAAGTAGTTACTTCCATAAAATATTTAAGAGTAGATTTGAAATGTAATGACCTCATAAAATTAACTGTCAGAAAAGAAGGTACCAGAATCCTCAGGAAATGTAGTCCATCACTGAAGGGAATAAATTACAAAACATTTGTTCAAACAATATTTGCATATTGCTCATGAGTATAGGATCTGTACCAGATAGGACTGATAGAGGAAATTGAGATGATCCAAAGACGAGCAGCACGTTTCATTACAGGTTCATGTAGCAAGCATGAAAGTGTGACAGAGATGATCAGCTAACTCTAGTGGCAGGTGCTTCAAGAAAGGCATTCTGCATCGTAGTGCAGTTAATTGTTAAAGCCCCGAGAGTGCGTGTTTGTACAAGAATAAAAAAATCTATTTCTCCCTCTTACATATATCTCGTGAGAAGACCACAAGGAGAAAATTAGGGAGATTCAAGCCGATATGGAGGCTTACCAGCAATCGTTCTTCCCACAAACTATTTGCGTTGTAACAGGAAAGGGGTGACATGAAAGTAGTATGCAAAGCAAAAAGTACCCTTTATCACATACAGCAAGGTAATTTGCAGAGTACAGAAGTAGGTATAGATCTAAATGTAGAATTAATGTTAAGAATAAACTTTTGAATGAATGTAAGACAGTCAAAGCAAGGAGTTCCTTTATATGTAAAAGAGAGAGAATTTTTGAAAAATAGAAGTGTGTTTGTTTCAAAGAAAGAATGTGGAAGGTTAGTGTTTAATGTCACATCAACAGTGAGGTCATTATAGATGGAGGACTAGCACAGATTAGGTAAGGGCGAGGAAGGAAATCAGTCTTGCCCTTTCAAAGGAACCATCCCAGCATCTGCCTTAAGCAATTGAGGGAAATCTTGGAAAACGAAAACTGGGTGATCAGCCGGGAATTTGAACCACCATTGTCTCAAATGTCAGTCTAGTGTGCTAACCACTGAGTCACCTCACTCTGTGTCTGCTTCGAAAACCAGTGCTGAGTTCACCTAGGGAATTACACTAGATAGACACAGAAGGTTGTTTAGTTAATTTCATTCTTAGTTATGTATCCTACAGACAATATTTGCAGTAAGGTTTATGATGTGGGATGTGTCAATTGAACAAAAGTTGCACACACACTTGTTATCATAAATAAGTATTAATTGCTTATTTCTGTTCAAGTATTCTTCTGTAGGAAAGAAGAAGTTGTTAAGCAGAAACAACTTTAATCTTTAACTTTAATAATATTGAAGACAGTTGAGAGATACATACCAAATAAATTAATAAGCGTTTGTACCAATCCCCCGTGATACACAAAACAGGTCAGAACTCTGGTGCAGAAGTAACAAAAAAAGCATGCCACACTTAAATGAATGCAGAGTCTCCAAGATTGGTGATGTTTCACTGAATCTTGAAACTTAGCATGAACTTCAATGCCAGATGCTTTTAACAGTTTCTGCAACAAAACTCTGACTAGAAATCTGGCAGAAAATCCAAAGATATAATGGCTGTATGTAAAGTACACCACTGGCAAGAGACAATCAAAATCTTCACTGTGCGATAGCAATGGTAATATTACCAATGGCAGTGCCACTAAAGCAGAGTTACTAAACACAGTTTTACAAAATTCCTTCACCAAAGAAGATGAAGTAAATATTCCAGAATTCAAATCAAGAACAGCTGCCAATATGACTAACTTAGAAGTAGATATCTTGGGTGTAGTGAAGGAGCTTAAATCACATAGTAAATGCAAGGCTTCAGTTCGTTTAAGAGTATGCTGATACAATATACATATACAACAGCTTGTTCATCAAAAGATCTGTATATAAAGACTGGAAATTTGTACAGGTCACAACAATATTCAAGAAAGGAAATAGAAGTAATCCACTGAATTCCAGACCCATGTCACTGATGGTGATTTGCAGTAGGATTTTGGAACAAATACTATGTTTAAACACTATGAATTACCCTGAAGAAAGTAGTTTAATGAGAAACAGCCAGCACAGTTTCAGAAAATATTGTTCTTGTGAAACATGGTTAGTTGCTTATTGACATGAAGTAATGAGTGCTGTTGACATTTGGTATCAAACTGATTCCATGTTTTTAAAATTCCATTAAGTTTTTGACACCAGCCCTCACAAGCAACTTCTTATCAAACTGTGTGGCTATGGAGTCATCAAGTAAAACAGAATTTAAAGATAGCATTCCCCAAGAAAGGCCTTTTTCTGGTCCTGATTTATATAAATGATGTAGAAGATAGTCTGAACATCCCTGTTAGATGGTTTGCAGATTTACCATCTTTTAAAGTCATGAGATGATCAAAACCAGCTGTATAATTATTTAGACAAGATGTCTGTATGGTGCAAAAAGTGGCAATTGACTCTAACCAATGATAAGTGTGAGGTCATCTACATGATGACTAAAAGGAATCTGTTAAATTTTGTGTTGTTGTTGTGGTCTTCAGTCCTGAGTCTGGTTTGATGCAGCTCTCCATGATAGTCTATCCTGTGCAAGCTTCTTCATCTCCCAGTACCTACTGCAACCTACATCCTTCTGAATCTGCTTAGTGTATACATCTCTTGGTCTCCCTCTGCGATTTTTACCCTCCACGCTGCCCTCCAATACTAAATTGGTGATCCCTTGATGCCTCAGAACATGTCCTACCAATCGATCCCTTCTTCTAGTCAAGTTGTGCCACAAACTTCTCTCCTCCCCAATTCTATTCAATACCTCCTCATTAGTTATGTGATCTACCCATCTAATCTTCAGCATTCTTCTGTAGCACCACATCTCGAAAGCTTCTATTCTCTTCTTGTCCAAACTATTTATTGTCCATGTTTCACTTCCATACATGGCTACACTCCACACAAATACTTTCAGAAACGACTTCCTGACATTTAAATCTATACTCGATGTTAACAAATGTTTCTTCTTCAGAAACGCTTTCCTTGCCACTGCCAGTCTACATTTTATATCCTCTTTACTGTGACCATCATCAGTTATTTTGCTCCCCAAATAGCAAAACTCCTTTACTGCTTCAAGTGTCTCATTTCCTAATCTAATTCCCTCAGCATCACCTGACTTAATTCGATTACATTCCATTATCCTCGTTTTGCTTTTGTTGATGTTCATCTTATACCCTCCTTTCAAGACACTGTCCATTCCGTTCAACTGCTCTTCCAACTCCTTTGCTGTCTCTGACAGAATTACAATGTCATTGGCAAACCTCAAAGTTTTTATCTCTTCTCCATGTATTTTAATGTATACTCTGAACTTTTCTTTTGTTTCCTTCACTGCTTGCTCAATATACAGATTGAATAACATCAGGGATAGGCTACAACCCTGTCTCACTCCCTTCCCAACCACTGCTTCCCTTTCATGTCCCTCAACTCTTATAACTGCCATCTGGTTTCTGTACAAATTGTAAATAGCCTTTCGCTCCCTGTATTTTACCCCTGCCACCTTCACAGTTTGAAAGAGAGTATTCCAGTCAACATTGTCAAAAGCTTTCTCTAAGTCTACAAATGCTAGAAACATAGGTTTGCCTTTCCTTAATCTAGCTTCTAAGATAAGTCGTAGGGTCAGTATTGCCTCACGTGTTCCAATATTTCTATGGAATCCAAACTGATCTTTCCCGAGGTTGGCTTCTACCAGTTTTTCCATTCGTCTGTAAAGAATTCGCGTTAGTATTTTGCAGCTATGACTTATTAAACTGATAGTTCGGTAATTTTCACATCTGTCAACACCTGCTTTCTTTGGGATTGGAGTTATTATAGTCTTCTTGATGTCTGAGGGTGTTTTGCCTGTCTCATAAATCTTGCTCACCAGATGGTAGAGTTTTGTCAGGACTGGGTCTTCCAAGGCTGTCAGTAGTTCTAATGGAATGTTGTCTACTCCTGGGGCCTTGTTTCGACTCAGGTCTTTCAGTGCTCCGTCAAACTCTTCATGCAGTATCATATCTCCCATTCCATCTTCATCTACATCCTCTTCCATTTCGCTAATATTGTCCTCAAGAACATCGCCCCTGTATAGACCCTCTATATACTCCTTCCACCTTTCTGCTTTCCCTTCTTTGCTTTTGGTTACATAGTAAATCATGCAGATCTGAAGGCTCTCTATTCAACTAAGTATTTAGGAATTACAATTATGAATAACTTACCTGGAGTGATGACATAGATAATGCTGTGGGAAAAGTGAACCAAATATTGCATTTTATTGGCAGAACACTTAGAATTTGTGACAAGTCTACTAAAGAGACTGCCTACACTTCACTTGTCCATCCTGTTCTGGAGTATTTCTGCTGTGTGTGAGATCCTTATCGGATATAATTGACAAAGGACATCAAAAAAGTTCAGAGAAGAGCAGCTTATTTTGTGTTATTGCAAAATAGGTGAGAGTGTGTCATGAATATGATATGTGAATTGGGATGGTAGTCTTTGTTTCTACTTGGAATACAAAAATATTTTCTTAGTTCTCACCTACATAGAGAGAAATGATCATTATAATAAAATAAGAAAAATCAGAGCTTACACAGAAAAATTTAAGTGTTAATTTTTCCTGCATGCTGTTCGAGAGTGGAACAGTAGAGAAATAGCTTCAAGATAAAACATCCCGGCAGATTAAAACTGTGTGCCGGACCGAGACTGAAAATTGGGACCTTTGCCTTTCGCACACAAGTGCTCTACCAACTGAGCTACCCAAGCATGACTCACACCCTGTCCTCACAGCTTTACTTCTGCCAGTACCTCAACTCCTACCTTCCAAACTTTACAGAAGCTCTCCTGCGAACCTTACAGAATTAGCACTCCTGAAAGAAAGGATATTGCGGAGACATGGCTTAGCCACAGCCTGGGGGATATTTCCAGAATGAGATTTTCACTCTGCAGCAGAGTGTGCGCTGATACGAAACATCCTGGCAGATTAAAACTGTGTGCGGACAGAGACTCGAACTAGGGACCTTTGCCTTTCGCGGGCATGTGCTCTACCAACTTCTTTCAGGAGTGCTAATTCTGCAAGGTTCGCAGGAGAGCTTCTGTAAAGTTTGGAAGGTAGGAGACGAGGTACTGCCAGGACGGTGTGTGAGTCGTGCTCGGGTAGCTCAGTTGGTAGAGCACTTGCCCGCGAAAGGCAAAGGTCCTGAGCTTGAGTGTCGGTCCGGCACACAGTTTTAATCTGCCAGGAAGTTTCATATCAGCACACACTCCACTGCAGAGTGAAAATCTCATTCCAGCTTTGAAGAAACCTCTGTCAGGCAGTTAATTGAGAGTTGCAGAGTAGTCATGTAGATGTAGATGTAACTGTAGATATTGTTAATGTCTGTCAGATATTTGGTTTCTAAGGATAAACGGTAAAAGTTTTCTTCACTGCAATTTCCACAGAACCAAAAGCATGAAAAATTGTAGTTCATTGTATTCTGTGGCAAACTTTTGTTGATGAGAGGATGTCAGAGAGAATTTGTTCTTATTGTATCATATTTTTGAATGGCTCTATTACAGTCAAAGTCAAATTGACTTTTCACAGTACGTTTCACCAGTGAATAAATACACTTTGAGGCTGTGGTTTACTTTCCCAAGCTTAAGATATGTAATACAATTCTGATTACTTTCTTTTGTGCAATTAATTATTTTTTCAAACAGATTTGCCCCAAACTGTTATTGTATGCTCATCAGTGAACTGAAATATGTAAAATACATTAACTTACTGATTTCTGTATGTCTGAACTTGGAAATTAATTGCACGGCAAGTGCTCCACCAACTGGTGTTACCAGTTTATGTTTTCATCAAAAGTTACACCCAAGAACTTTGAAATTTCTATCTTGTTTATTAAACAGTGAAAAGTCCAGGTTGGAATATCAACAATGTTATGAAAAGCATAGATTGCTACTCACCACAAAGATGACACATTGATCTGCTGACAAGTACAATGAAAAGACTGTTATGTATTGGATTTTTAGCCAAAGTCTTCTTCAGAAAGGAAACTTCCACAAGCAAGCACACCTTGTGCACACACGACTGCAAACTCCAGCCCGTCTGGCCAGAATGGGGGCTGGCCAGCAAGATAGTGGTCATGTATGCATGAGGTGTGCTTGCTTGTATGAATGTGTGTATGTTTCCTTTCTGAAGAAGGCTTTGACCAAAAGCTCAGTGTGTTACAGTCTTTTCGATGTGCCCTATCTAAAACTCAACATGTCATCTGTATGATGAGTAGCAGTTCTGTCCTTTGGTGGGGTGAATGACATTTTTTCCTAATTTTAAAGCTAGCCCTTTTGTGCAAGATCAGTTACTAAATTTTACAACAACATCCTTTACTACTTTCCATGGTGATGAATTTTTATTTGTTTGCCGTGGTTGGAAAAAATAGTTGATCACCTGCAAAAAGGACTAACAGTGTACAGTGAGGTGAAAGTTATTTAATGAACCCAACAAATGATATTAAAACTTGGATGGTAGGAAGTGATAGTAGAAACTGTTATTGACATGGATGCATTCATTAACTGGGAAAATGTTTCTGAGATGGACAAACAGGACTTTAATGAATAACCATTGTTATGCAAAGAATGATGAGTGTCAGTGGTGTATAGTCACAGGCCTCTCATTGCAAATATACAGCACACTTTCTGAAGAATTTGTGCAGGGGTAGACAATCATCAGATGTAAACCAAGCCTAATTTTTTATGTCCATAATTCTTGCTTTCATTCAGGTATAGTTACTACGAACAGTGTGATAGTTTGTAAATACTACCATTTCTTAGGGAAACACGATGAGGATAACCATTTATGAATGAAACTACTTTGTAATTGTATTGCGTACTATCTGCTGTTTTGTTTTAAAAATTCTAAAGTTCTTGTCAGTTACCTGGTCATGAACCTAATAAAAATTGTTGGAAAAAAGTTGGATACAAGAGATGTTCGTGTGTTGTAAATTAATATTGGTAGTTTCATTTCAATATATATTTGTTCTTTTTCTGTGTTTTGTTTTTTGCCTTTTTTGCCATTTGTGCTGCAAACATCCTTTTCAGTAACTTTGTATTCCTCCGTCTCTCTCTCTCTCTCTCTCTCTCTCTCTCTCTCTCTCTCTCTCTCTCTCTCTCTCTCTCTCTCTCTCCCCCCCCCCCCCCTCCCCCTCTTTTTCTCTTATTTATCTTCTGTTGTGACTTCTGTTACAAAATTAAATATATGTCCACCCAAAACATAAATATAAGGTATCTGCATGGTACTTTTCCATATCAATCAGCTATGTTTTACCTGTATGTTCAGCTGATTTTATTTTACTTATGTTCCACATTAATTACTTAATTTTCTTTTCTTAAGTCTGGTAATCATACATATCTCATTGTTTCTGGCTACATCACTTACAAATTATTTGCTTTGTTCAGATCTTTGAGGGTATTTGTGAAGGGACAAGCAGAATACTCTAAAATACACTGCATGTCTTCAACCTGACTGCTATTGCAAAGGATCTTCATCCTTCAGACCCCATTTTGCTAAGGTGGGCTTCTTTTCCACTCTCATATAGCATGAAAATGGCAGTTCACTGGGCATGGAATGATCATAATAAACTAAAGTGTACAACAGTAGATTTGACAAGCTGTACAGCAGTCAGAAGGCAACTGGGACTTTCTACAGATGATGTGTGATATTTGCCTGTTTATCAATATCCAGAGTGTATGTAAGTGCTATACTTCATTCTGAACATCATTGTGTAGTATGATATTTCATGCAATTCCAATTTTCCTTTACATTCAAAACATATTTGAATTATGGTCCAAACACCTAAAATAAACTCTCTGAATGAATTTCAAAATGACCTCTCTTTTAGCACTCTCATCTTAGTGAGTGCATTGATAGGCCATCTACTCCACTTGTCAACATATGCAGTATAATTTCCAGTATTAAAATTCATTAATTCCATAAATTAGTGCATTAGAACATTCAAAAATAGAAAAAAATGGGTCATGAGTATATTGGGCCTTCAGTCAGTGCCCATGACTACTGGCTTTCAGAACCATAAGTCCCTTTTTTCTATTGGGTGTGATTGGGGCTCTCAGAACCTAGATTAAGATGGACTGATGATTTACTATGATGAGGAACTCCAGGGTCTCTCTTAACCTGGAGTCTGTTGATCATGATCTTATTTTCTTTTTTCATCGGGACACCTAGACTGTCATATTTGAGTCCACCTTGAACTGTGTGAATGATGAAACCAGGGTTGCCAGGGTGAAGAAATCTCCATGATATGGCTACAGCAACATTTTGTGAACTTCTGTGGAAAATTTCTGCAAGAGAAGCAAATTCCCACAGCTGTATACCCATTGTTCTTTGTTTTGCAGTTTTTTGTGCTGCATATGACTTGGTCTACTCTTCTCATGAGACTTGATTTTACCATCCACTGTGTACTACATGAGAAGTTGATTGGCAACTCCATGGAGTGATGTGTGCACAACGACCATATATGTTAAATTAAAAGGAAGGTCAGCGTTGGCCGTAATATTGATGTTTTATTGATAGCAGAATCAATTTTCGATCACATAGTGATCATCTTCAGTGCTGTACAAATTAAACTCAGACACTGGTAACAAGTTATCAATAACCAAAACTTGATTGTTGTTATCACTTCTCAGTTTTGGTTATTGATAACTTGATTGTTGTTATCACTTCTCAGTTTTGGTTATTGATAACTTGATACCAGTGTCTGAGTTTAATTTGTACAGCACTGAAGATGATCACTATGTGATCGAAAATTGATTCTGCTATCAATAAAACATCAATATTACGGCCAATGCTGACCTTCCTTTTAATTCTATGTGAGAGGTATTCATAGACATTTTTGACTAGTCCCAATACCTCTAATTTTGCAGTTTTGAGCTTTGTGCAACATGTTCACAGAGAGTACTAGTATTTCCTTAGAAGCAGTATCTTGCAATTTAAAAGAGCTGTTATTTTATATTGCATAACAACTTCCTTTTTTAGCTCCTTCTAAATTTCATATATTGCGATTGTGATGTTTCATCAGTCTTGAAACAAACTCATTAACATTCCTAAAAGCCTTTCATAGAACAGTGCCTAAATAAAATCCTCTTGGTGTTCAAGTCATGTCATTTTGAATCAACTTCTTGAGCTATTGGCAGGTGCCTCAGCCATCACCTATAAGATTAAAATTATTGTGTAGTGGGGTTGGGACAGGGTCTGCTTATTTAGTATCTGGCAGTTATTTGGATTCCTTGCCTAGCTCATGCATTGAGAGGGGGAACATGACAGAGATATTCAGGCTCCTGGCAATAGCTGCTGCTTGCATGCACACAAGGCATAGCAGCTGCAGCTGCAGCACAGCAAGCATGTCAGGTGGCGTGGCCCTCTGGCTCATAGTTGTCCCTAAATACAACAGCCCAGCTGTTGTTAGCTGGTCTTTCACTGGTCACTGAAGCCGTTAGTTATGTGCCAACAGTTTTGACATTGCCTGATTTACATTTGTGATTTAGAGTGCACCCTGGACTGTTCACTACACTTAGGCTGTATTTAAACAATGGAAAATCCAGGATGGTATGTGACAATATTATAGAAAGGATAGCTGCTACTCACCATATAGTGGAGATGCTGAGTCATAGATAGGCACAACAAAAAGCCTGTCACAAGCTTTTGGCCAACAAGGCCTTTGTCAAAAATAGATGACAGACCCCCCCTCCCCCCCCCCCCCCCACACGCATGCACATGCTACTCACACACACATGACCACAGCCTGTTGCAGCTGGAGCCACACTAGTGTGTCACCTGTCTACAACTCAGCATCTCTGCTTAAGCTGTATTTGCTATACTTTGGACTTGTTTTGGTTATTTGTTCACTTCTGCACTAAGAAACCTAATGTATCACTTCACATTTGTGGTTATTTTAAGTCTACCACTAATGCTAAACCAAATGTTGATTTGTATCCCATTCCCCAGCCAGAGGAATTGTTGGCTGAATTTGCTGGGGGCTCACTGATACCTACTTTAAATTGGTTATAAATGATCAGACAAAACAAGTTTTGGTGATTAATACACCATTTTGCATGTGTTGTTGCAATAGATTGCCATCTGGTGTTGCAAGTGCTACCAAATATTTCAGAGATATATTGAGCAACTCATACAAGGTATTCCCAGATGTGTTAATTAGTTAGATGATGTATTAGTTACTGGAGCCTTACGGGAGCAGCATCTGCACAGCTATAGATGTTGTTTGAGCTTCTCAAATAACGTGTTCTGTGTTGTCGCCTTGACAAATGTAGTTTTCTTGAGCCAAGTATCCAGTACTTGGGACATATATTAAGTAGAGATTGGCTCACACCCACACAGGATCATGTGGACACAATAACTAACTTACCTGCTCCTAAGTACCTCAAAGAACCACAGTCATTCCTTGGCAAAATAAATTATTACATCATGTTTATTCCCAATGTGAGTCACATTTCCCATCTTCTCAATCAACTGCATAAAAAGGTGTTAAATTTGTGTGACCAGATGCATGCCAGAGCGTTTTCATGCAATTTAAAAAGAGCCTTAAGTTGACACCTTGTTTACCAACATTCCATCCGGGCACATGTTTAATGACTGCAACTGATGCATCGGATTGTGGCATTGATGCCGTGCTGCCCCAGAAATATGTCAATGGCACAGAACAGCTCATTGCATTTGTACCTAAAACATTAAATGTGGTGCAGAGGAATAATTCACAAATAGAAAACAAAGCTGTGGCTATCAGGTATGGCACTGGGAGGTTTCACATATATCTTTGTGGTGCTAAGTTTCACCTGATCATGAAATCAAAAGCCCCTTTTGTTACTTTTTGGTCCTCATTCAAAACTTCATGATAAAATGATGCAACAACTGTAATGGTGGGCATTGTTCCTCAGTAACTATACATATGCGATCCATTATTGGTCCACGACACAGTTCTCCAACTATGACTCACTTTCCCACTTGCCGTGCAGTCCAGATGCCAAATTTGATAGACATGAGGCATTTTGTTTTGCCATAGACACAAATCGGCAAATTACCCTTGAAAAATTTCCAATTGTGGTACACAAAGTGACATCAGAAATGGCCTGTGATCTGCTACTCCACAGAGTGTTGTCTGCTGTATGGTGCTGGTGTTGACAGGAGCACTACCTGCCTGAGGACACTGACCCACAATGGCTCACCTATTTTTCCTTATGTCACAGGCATAATGCCACTGTACATTTGGGAATGTGCAGAATGAAGGCAATAGCATACAAAGGTAGACTGAAAAATAATGTCTCCACCTTGATAACTCTTCAACAGTTGGCAGTATTGATATTTGGCAGGTACTGGCTTGTTCTGTAGCCTCTTCTCTACAGCTCCAGTTGGCAGAAAGCCTTAGTATTGAACGGTTTTGTTGTTACAGTGTAAAGTATGGAACATTGCACAGACAGTCGGTCAATGCGATTTAAGCAACGTACAGTCATTGAATTCTTGACAGACGAAGGTGTCACCCCAAAGGAGATTCATCAGAGAATGAAAGCAGTTTATGGTGATTGTGTTGATGAGTACTGTGCACTGTTGGGTGAGTAAGTTTAAAGATGTTGAGGTGGGAACATCTGACCTGTGTGACAAACAAAGAGTTGGATGTCCTGTGACAGCAACCACCGAGTTTCACAAGCAAAATGTTGACAGATTGATTCAGGACAATTGTTGTATCACTTAGAGAAAAATTGCAAGCACAATCAGCATTTCACAAGAAGCTGTGGGTCACGTTATTGCTTTGCTTGACTATCAGAAGATCTGTGCACGATGGGTACCCGGATGCTGACTCCTGAAATGAAAGTGCACAGACTTGAAATTTGCCAGGAACTCCTCTCGCATTACGAGAATGAAGATGCACAGTACTCACATCAACACAGTCACCATAAACTACTTTCATTCTCTGATGAGTCTCCTTTGGGGTCATACCTTCTGCTGTCAAGAATTCAATGACTGTACGTTGCTTAAATCGCATTGACCGACCGTCTGTGCAATGTTCCATACTTTACACTGTAACAACAAAACCGTTCAATGCTAAGGCTTTCTGCCAACTGGAGCTGTAGAGAAGAGGCTACGAAACAAGCCAGTACCTGCTGCATATCAATGCTGCCAACTGTTGAAGAGTTACATAGGTGGAGGCATTACTTTTCAGTCAACCCTTGTAGTATCATTTGTGTTGGCCTGTGACTTATGTTGCAATTGTATGCACTATCCACAAATGCCATGCCTGTGTCCTCAACCACATGGCTCCAGCACAGTATTTCAGTCCTTAGTCCTGCCTTGACCACTCCCAGTGAAAAGTGCATGGTGATTTCCCTAGTCAATTCTGGGGAGCAGTTTGGTTGCTAAGTTGTTGATGCCCTCTCCAACTTTCCGCATGTTGTATTGATGGCTATAACTATTGCTGCAGCTAGTACCCATGCCATGGCCATCATATTTCCAATAGAGGGGGCACCTCCCATTCTGGTGTCTGACAATGGCCCTCAGTTTACGGCATCTGCATTTCATTTAAGGACTATTGTCAGCCCCTGACCATCCCCCCTTTCCATTCCACATCCAGTTCGGAGGCTGAACTTATTCAAGATGCAGACCCGCATACTGCTGTTGACAGCTGACTCCAGGGAAGCACTCATCAGCTTGGTGCACCCCTGTAAATGGATGTAACCCAGCCAAACTTTTACACAGATGCAGACCCCACACCCTACTCAACCTGCTGGGCCTAGCTCAGAGGGTCCACCACACACACACATATACACACACACACACACACACACACACACACACACACACACACACACACACACACACAGACATATTATAGTGTAGGTTCCCACATCTGGGCTTGTACTTTTAGCAAGAACCTATCGGGACCCAAGGTGTCATCATTCGTTATAGGGGGAGGCAGATATTTGAGGTTGAGAACAGCAAGCAGAAGCTGCTCCATCAACAGAATCCACACCATCCTCAGTGTGACATACCCACTACTCCCCACCCCCTACCCCTCCCTTTCACTTCCACCACTAACTGTTGAGTGTGCCATCCATGGCCACTCTAGGAACAAGCCAACTTTCCATCCTGCCTCTTACCACTACAACCTCTCCCATCATGTTAGGCATCAACACGAAGTTAGCAATGGGAGGTGGTGGAGGTAGAGCTCCTTCCTCCCTGTATGGTGCTCCTGACTCCCACCCTTGCCACTGGTGGACCCTCCCCCCACATTGGTGGAGGTCATTATTGGCCTTGGTGTCCATATAGACCAACCTGTTGGTCCCATCTCTGCCACATCAGATGTCTACTCCCATGTAGGCTGGCCCAAGCTTCCCCACAGACTGTTTTCATCATCTTTTAGGACCCCCACAGACAATGCTGCCTCCCTACCCAGCCAACCATGATGGGGATCTACTGTGGAAGCCTTTGGCAGGAATTTCTGCATCCCTCTCTCCCCTTCCTTGATGAAATCAGCACAGTCTAGTTCATTTTCAGCCCTGTGTACTGATCAAAGACAGGAGAGTTTTAGTACCTGATGGTGATTCAGATTCCTTGCTTAGCCCAAGTATCAATAGGGACAACACATCAGAGGCACTCAGCCTCCAGCAGACAGCCACCCCATGCACCCGTACAATGATCAACAGCCACGGCAAGTACGTCAGGTGGCTCCATCGTCTGACAAAGTGTTTGCCACTAAATACCACACTCTGGCTATTGCTAGTCAGCCTCTCGCTAGCCACTGAAGCCTTTAGTTATGCACCATTGAGTAGTAGAGTTTTGACCTTCTCTGATTAATTTTGTGATTTGGATTGCTTCCTGGATTGTTGTATAGACTTAAAATAACTTTACTGCACTCTGCATTTGTGTTTTTTACTCATTCACTTCTTAGTTTCTACTGTTATTTACCTCCAGAGCCATCTGTTTTGTTCCACTGGTCTCTACATTACCACCAGTGTAAGTTACTGTAAAGCATGTTCTGCCTATGCAGAGTAGGAGAGAAGAACTGAGTAGGATAGAAGAGCCTATATAGAAATAGCAGAAGCTTATGGAGCCTTTCAGAGGAGAATTTTGTACATTCTTGTCCAGTTCCTTGTTACTAAAATGCAAAGCTTTTATTAATTCACAATCAAACTGCTAACAGAACATAGTTAAAATTCATGTAACGTAAAAGAGCTGGGTCAGCAAATGTGAGCAAACTTGACATTGTAAGTATAATACCAGATATTTAGTTCGTTGTCACAAAGTTGTTATCAGTGCAGTAATTGATAGTCTTTATAGCAGTGAATAGTCCAATCCAGTAGAGAGGAAGCAGGTTCCAGAACTTTTCACAAGAAAGATATCAACAGTGTTCGCTCGGCGAATGATATGTTAGTTGAGCTCTCAGTTGCTGCTTGTAAAGGAATTTTGGCCTCTAGCTGGGGGGACAAGATGAGTTGCTGGGAACACCTGCCATCACGAATTTCTGTGCCCCACAACTGCCCCATAACTGTCACATTCTACAGTTGGTTGCATTGTATTTGACAAAAATGTATTTTTGATTCATTGATGTATACTGTTTTTTCTTTTGTAAAGGTGGTTGTTGTAACTGAAACTGTTGTTGTTGTTGTTGTTGTGGTCTTCAGTCCTGAGACTGGTTTGATGCAGCTCTCCATGCTACTCTATCCTGTGCAAGCTTCTTCATCCCCCAGTACCTACTGCAGCCTACATCCTTCTGAATCTGTTTAGTGTATTCATCTCTTGGTCTCCCTCTACGATTTTTACCCTCCACACTGCCCTCCAATACTAAATTGGTGATCCCTCGATGTCTCAGAACATGTCCTACCAAGTTGTGCCACAAGCTCCTCTTCTCCCCAATTCTATTCAATACCTCCTCATTAGATATGTGATCTACCCACTGAAACTAGTAGAGAGTAAATGTACAGTTTTACAGCTGATAGCACAAATAAGCTTTTTTCAAAATACTTAACAGATGTAGACAGTCACCTAAGAAAAGTTCTATATTTTGGGTTGTCACCACACAGTAGAGAGAAAAATGCTGCCATCTTGTCTTCTTATGCTGTCTCATGAAATGTCCGTCCTCAGTTGCATCTGAAACATCAACAATATGTTTTTTGGTGTAACCGTTTTCACTGTACTTGAACATCAAATGCTGAGGTTCAGACTATATATGCCCATCCTCAGGAATTATATTTACATTATGTGCTAAAATTTTCAAGACAACTTTGTTTTGTGCATGTTCAGGTCCTGGTCAGTATGGGTACATTTGTTATATACCAAATGGTCAAGCCAGCCAACTGTCTTCCATTTGATTAGCACATTCACGAAACATTGTTTGCCATCCCACTCTATCTTGACACTAAATTTAATTTTTGGGTGAACCTACCCATGTGATCCACAAACTGGTGCAGTACCATTTCACCATCAGTACCATTTCACCATCAGATCATATCAGATACTGTCAGTGGAAACAATATGGGCAAGGTGGTGCAGAGTTCAGAGCTCCTTAATAATATCCTTAATAATATTATTAATAATATTACTCCATGACCAGGTTTGCCAAAACAAATTGTGATAGTTTTGTTGTGTACCATTCATCACATTATATTATTCTACATTGCAGAGGAAGCATGTTGTCATCTGGGGGCTGGAAAAGTCAGCCATGGATGAACACTATCCAGAGAATGGTCATAAATCACAGTTGGTTCAAATGGCTCTGAGCGCTATGGGACTTAACTGCTGTGGTCATCAGTCCCCTAGAACTTAGAACTACTTAAACCTAATTAACCTAAGGGCATCACAAACACCCACGCCCGAGGCAGGATTTGAACCTGCGACCGCAGCAGTCGCGCGGTTCCAGACTGTAGTGCCTAGAACCACTCGGCCACTCCGGCTGGCCAAACACAGTTGGAGAATACTACAGTCTTTGCCCATACTTAAGCATGTTTGGCATCTATATGTATTATGAAAGTGCCCTTTGAGGGCTCACAGCTATTTCGTAAGTTCGTGCATGGCACACATCAGGCCCCAAACTATTACAGCCCATTCTTCCTTCCCAAGATGCATTCCCTTTCCTTTTGCCCTCTTCTTTCCCTCTCTTGGTGTCCTAGCTGGGCTATCCTCCTGGTTTCTGCTATCTCTTACAGTTTTGTTCCTCTTGTTTTTTTCTTCTCCATTCCTTTTCAGCATTTTTGGTATCCCATTGGGGCTTTACGTCCCCCTCTAAATTTTGTTTCTGTAGCGTGAACCATCTGTGGAAGAACACCTTATTTAGCATTTTCAGCACATGGCCTTATTGCCTCATCCATTATTTCCCAAACATCCCCTAATGCTGTATAGCCAGCACAGTAGACAGTCCATGTGGTGGGGTTGTTATGTACCCTTATGATTGAGCCCCCTGACAACAGGAGAATCACACGTCTGATATATGAGCTGCTACTTCCTTCTGTATGCCTAGACATACTTGCTTGTCATTCTGGAGCATCAGAGCTGCTGGCAATGGCTGCCATGCCAGATGGTTCTTGCTGTGGCAATGTGGTGCCCACAGGAAGAACTCCTGATCAGAGTGGGTGGCATCAGGGTGAACACTGTGTGTATTAAATGTGTTAAGCTCCAAAAAACTGGCCATTCTTACACGGCCATCTCTCTGTTTGGGAATGTATGTTTCAGTGTTGCTTCTTATGACTCTGCAGCCTCCCCTTCCCTGGCTACCCCCTGAGAGGAGGGCCAGGCTTTCCAGCTTGGGGTGAAACCCTTTCCCCACTACCTGTTGTGCACCATGACTGACGGGGACTTTTCTACCTCTGCCAAGCCATTATTTTTCATGGAAACTATCAAAGACAAAGTTTGGCAAAGTGGACTCTGTAACAAGTAACCCATTGAGTACGAGGTCACAAGTTCAATCTTTAGTAAAGCTCCTTTGCAAGTGTTGTGTTAACAGTTATGACAGGAAAAATATTAACTAATAACAACTCACCATGTGCATCAGGGGGATGACAGAAATGAGTGTCTGGGAGGGACAGATCAACCTTCTATGTGATGTATGTATTACACTTCCCATAATGGACATTATCAACGTTCAATAAATGTTCAAAACAAACCATTAACTTGCATCATCAACACCAAATGAAAAATGGCATGCTACCGTGATCACAAAGGTTCACACCATCAAGATCAAGGGCAAACTCTTTATTAGTTACAGACCATGTAGGCTGTTCAGCTAGGAATCCACCCTTAAAAGATGCCTATACAGTCATATCACTAACAGTGTATGAGAACTGATTGAATGTGATGGCATGCAGCCAATTGTGAAATGGTCTGTCATGGAGCTTATCATGAAACTGGCTATCCTTTAAGGTGTAGCTGTGGCTAGTGTGATGATATATTTTATAGGCACAGAAAAACAAGCATCCACAGGCTGAATTTGTCCAGTAGTTCCAGGTGATATGAATTGCAATGTCACACACTTTACAGGTTGCTCTAAAGGAGTATGATTTTTATACACAGACCATATATCAAGCAAAAGCAATTATTTTGACCAGCTGTTCACCAAAAGCAGTGCTCAAACGATAGCTGTAGTTTGCTTACACTCATTTTCCCACTCTTGCTTGCTGTGACATAAATATTCCCTACTGCCCTTGTAAGATCACACACACCATAAAGAATCGTAAGGGGCAGAGCACCTCCAACTTTTCACAGCACAATAAATAACTTCCATCCAATTCGCCATCCAGATTAACAGTCAGCATAATGAATGCATTATGGCATTGATATTAATTGATGTTGATACAACTGTCTTGCTACCTTTAATTTCCAGGGTCCCTTTCATGTGCATTTCCTCATCAAATCCTGATTGTTCAGAGTTGAAAACAAGTTCTTTATTGACTGATGGGATTATTTCATAGTTTGCTGTGCATTGTCAAGTTGATGCTTTGTTTGAACTTTTGTTATCTTATGTCTTCCAAGTCTGTAGCACTGTTTGAATCTCTGCAACCATCCATAGCTTTCCTTGAAATCACTGTTATTTGTATTGTGTCCAGTTTGATGTGCATTATGTAGTAGGATCATGCACATCCTGTAAATTGTATCAAGCATCCTTGAAATGCACAAACACAGATTTTGTAACAAGTGCACCTTGTCCTCACTTGAATATCCATAGTTTTTCTTATGCACTACATGGTCATATAGCTGCAGACTTATTTGAAATCTGTTCATAACCCCCCCCCCCCCCCCCTTTTTTCCATATACATTAATTATGTGTAGTACCTGCTCCGTGGACAACAATTGTCCTTTACTATGTTTCACTGGAGACAGAATTTGTGGCTCCCTGTCCGACAAGGGTAATGAACTGCGTAGCTCAACACCTGTTTCAATATCACTTTCACTAGATAAGCAGGTATCATCATCATTAACTGTTCATCCTACAGAAACGCTAATATTTTAGCAGCCACTTCTTCCTCACTCTCTAAAATTCCTTGGGTTACTTTCTGGTGAAATGTCAACTTTGACAGCTGTTGTAGATACAATGCAATATTTACTTCTTTATCATTGACATTGCTCTGCTTTGTATCAATATTGCTAGCACTGTTGTGAGTTACTCATCGACTGAGCAGTTAAGCTATGCTCCATAGTCTCATGCTGTGCTCATCATTGGATACCTCCAGTCCTGCCCCATGTTGCCATTAGAAGCCAACATTGTGGTTGCTTGGTAGACAATATGTGGGGCATCGAATACTGTAAACATCATTGGCCTTTTGCAACCTCACACGCAAGGGGTTTTTTGTGAGTAAGATGTAGTCGGCTTCACTGTTGATCAAAACTACTTCTGCCTTTCAGTCTATGACCCTTCATGCCTTTGACCATCTTGCCAACATCCTGATGTCCATTATTGCTCACCAATCTTTGGATATAGTTCAGGGAGTCGATTTTCAGAGAAACCTCATTTTCAAACTCATGAGGAACTCTGTTCTAGTCTCAAATGGTGGGATATTAATTTTGTTTGGCTTGTTCAGAAAGGCTGTAAGGACAATCAAATCAGTACTGGTGCTTCTGTGGTCTTTGTGAGGGATACTCTCACAGAGAAGGCGGCAATTGTGGTTTACCCATGTGATGTGAAGCAGTACATCCCATCACCCATGACGTGTTTTCGGTGTTTGCATTTTGGGCACATGTCTTCCCGCTGTAGAGCAGACACTCTATGTGGTGAATGTGGACATCCACTCCCTGAGGGACAGCTCTGTGTTATGCTGCCCGTGTGCATTATCATGACCATCACTCACTATGCTCACTGGATTGCCAAGTTTATGGGAAGGAAAAGATACTGGAATAGAATCCCCTTGATCATTTATCCTACACTGAGGCTTGCCAGAAATATAACTATCTTCACCCTCACATCTAGGTTTGTGTCTGTTATGTCCTTTCCTACTCCTTCCTCGTCCTTATCCCAGTCCTGCCCACCTCACATCTCCTCGCCCCTCCCCTACAGTTCTCACACCTTCCCGTCCAGATGCTGCTCCCCCTACCCAACTGGAGAAGTGTCCCCTTTCTTCAGCATCTGCCAGTAATGGGTACCCTACCTGGACCACTCTTGCCCCTGCATCTCCCAGACTGAAGGCTTGCTCCTGCAAGTCAGCTGCTGGACCCACAGTCTGTGCACTCCAAGGTCACCTGCTCTTACTCAGTTCCAGATCTTGCTGAAGCCTGCTCTCTTTTTGGGTCCTGCCCTCCTTGATCCATGAAAGGGAAGAAGAAGAAGAAGCTTAAGTCCTGGAGCAGAGCTCTTCCAGTGCCCCCACAGCCGCTGACTGCCCCCTTGCAACCTGTCTGATCTCTTGCTTATGGACGTCACCCTGTCCTTGGTAGTGATAGCTGGTGACGCAGTGGTGTCACCAGCTTCAGCCCATTTGAATTCCATTTGGACCCCCATTCCGTGCTTATTCAATGGAACTTGGATACTACAGTCACCTTCCAGAGTTAGAGTCCCTTATTTCCTTTTACTCCACAGTTGGTGTCATTTTCCAGGAATCTCATTTTACTGATGCTCACTCACCAACACTTCATGGATTCCATGCTTTCTGTTGGAACCAGGTTGGTCTTTTGAGGGTTTCTGGTGACATTTGCATGTCGGCCCATATACGAGGGTAAGTCAATTATTATCAGCAATTTAGTTATATTTTTGTTTATTTTGGTAGTATTGTCATTTTACGTTGATGACACATGCTGTGTTTATTTGTTGTTATATCTTTGCAATTTTCAAGCTGCTAGGTTAGTTTCGTTATCGCTGCTGTGCTGTTAATCGTAGCTGCTCTGCTGTCTATTTGCACCAAAGAAGAGCAATGTTCAGTGATCCATTTTTTGTGGTTGGAAGGCATATCAAGGGCCAAAATTCATCGAAGACTTTTGATACGGTACGGGAACAGTGTTTTGCCATAATGGGGTGTCTACGAATGGATTGAAAAATTCAGAAATGGTCGCACAAGTGTTACGCACGAAGAAGGAGCTGGACGAGCATTTACCGCCACAAATGAAGAAACCATTGAGCGTTCACATGAAATGATTCTCTTTGACAGACCGTTAACTATTGACGAAGTGGCACATTATCTGCAAATTAGTCACAGTCCTGCCTACGAAATCATCCACAACAGACTTAGGTTTCATAAAGTTTGTGTGAGAGGGGTCCCAAAACAACTCGCACAGTTGGATAAACAAACGTGCTTGGACATCTGCTAGAAACATTTGGATCACTATGGTAACAAAGGGGACAACTTCTTAGACAAGATCATTACTGGTGACAAAACATGGATCTATCATTACGAGCTGGGGAGTAAGCAGCAGAGTATGGAATGGAAATATCCAAATTTGCCGTGCAATAAAAAGTTCAAGACTCATCTGTCCACAGGAAAATTGATGCTTACGGTATTTTGGGATGCATAAGGCCCAGTACTGGAACATTATGGGGAAGGGGCACAACAATAAACAGTGTACATTACAGTGAGATGCTTACTGCCAGGCTAAAGACTGCAATTCGAAGCAAACACTGAGGGGTGCTGTCAAAAGGTGTTGTGTTGTTGCACAACATTGTCCATCCACAAACTGCAGTCCACACTGCTGAAATGCTCCAGAAACTCAAATTTGAAGTACTGGATATAGTCCCGATCTTGCCCCTTCTGACTATCACTTGTTTCGTCCTCTCAAACAGGCATTACGAGGCTGTTGATTTGCCTTGGACGAGGCAGTGAAAGAAGCGGTGCATTCCTGGCTCGCAGCTTAACCGAACACCTTCTTTTATGAGGGCATCAGGAAGCTCATACAACAATGGACCAATTGCGTTGAAATGCAAGGAGACTATGTCAAAAAATGATGTTCTTGAAAGTTTACTATTTGATTACAATAAAATTCTATAACTACTTTGCGGATAATAATTGACTTACCCTCATAGATGTTGTTAGTGTTACCCCACCAGGCTTTGAATCATTCTGATTGGCCTCTATATACCCCCAGGTTGTGTTTATCAAATTTTGTCAGGTTGTAGTGATTCAGTCATCTGTGACATGTCCAATACAATTATTCGCACCACCAGCATTGCCTGGTACTCAACAGGCCTCTTTCACCACCATTCGGCCCTGTAGTTAAGTATGGTGATTGTCATTGCAATCTATGATCACTTTCAAGCCTTTAAATGCCTTAAGCAGCACCCATCCTTTGCTAGTGTTATTAGCTTTACAAGCCTTCATGACAAAGCATATTACTTAATCAAACAGAGCAAGTTGGTGTGTTAGGAATGGTCCGTCTCCTCCCTAGGTTCTTCTTTTTCTTCATTGCGGGTATGGGCTATGCTCCACACCCTCCGAGGTTGCCAGCAGCCATCTTCCATCCCTGGCCTTGCCCTCGTGGGTGGCCTTTGTACGGATCCATCAGTTCTCATGGGACATCTTGCAATCCCCTTTGCAACAGCATCAACGTCAGCCTCCTATCTGGTTGTTTTCCTCCACCAGAAGTAGGAAGCTGAAGCCTCCCACTTATGTTTCACCCCTTGTCAGATGGAATTTTACAATGAATGTTTTACTAAATGGGAACTTCTTCTGGCCCGCTTCTCTTCCCACGATTCAGCCCCTGGCCTCAATCTCATCCATTACCAATTGCTTCTAAACCTCAGTCCTCCACAACTACAATATCATTTCTGGGTGTTTAGACATATTTAGTTCCAAGGTGTTTTTTTCTCTCACTGGAGGGACAGTACTGTAGTTCCTGTCTTCAAGCCTGATAAGGATACCTCGTCCCTCAATTGTTCCCAGTCAATCAGTTTGAGCAAAGTTTGATTAGAAACCACAGTTTGGCTGGCATTTTATCAACACCGCCATCTTGTTGCAGTTGTCTTCAAACTCTGTAAACCCTATACAGAGCTTGACACCATCACCTCTTACTTACACTCCATGAATGGGGTGTTCCAGGTCCTCTCTCAGTTTTTATTTACCAGTTCCTGTCCCACCAGTTTTTTTGAGTTCATGCTGGCACTGTCCTAAGCTCTCCACAAATCCTGGAAAATGACATTCCACAGGGTTCCGTGTTAAGTGTCCTTCTTTTCCTCATCACTGTTAATGGACACATGGCCTCTGCCAGACCAGTGGCCACCCCTGCTCTGTATGGGGATGATTTCTGTATGTGGGCTAGTTCCCACTCATTGGCCTCTGTGGAGGGACAGCTCCAGGGTGCCATCTGGTACGATTCCTCATGGACTCTCTCACACAGTTTTCAGTTCTCCCCCCTTAAAACATGGATGGTGCATTTCTGTCATCTTACTACAGTCCATCCTGATGCAGGTCTCTACATCAATACCCAATGCCTGACCATGGTCCATTTCTTGGCTCTTCTTTTTGATAATAAGTTTACTTGGTTGCCCCATATCTGCCTTCTGAAGACCGGCTGTTTCCATAAACTCTTATGTGCTTGCTTCCTTGCCAACCCATCTTGGTGTGTGGATCATTCGATTCTTCTCTGCCTTTATTGAGCCTTAGTTCCATCCTATCTGGACTATGGTTCTCAAGTTTATGGCTCAGCTGCCCCTTTCACACTGCTCCTCTTGGACCTGGTCCACCATCATCGTATCTGTTTGGCCAGCAGTGCCTTTCATGCTAACCCTGTTGATAGACTTTTGGTTGATGCTGGGATCCTCCCCCCCCACCCCCACCCCCCTCCCCCCATTTTGTTCAGCTGTTCCAGCTCCTTGTTTCCTATGCCATTGATATCCTCACTTGCCCCTCGTATTCTATTCTTTTCGTGGCCACGTCATGTCATCCACCTGTTTTTTCACCCTCAAATGGGTTGACTGGTTGGGCTCCACATTGATTTTCTGTGCTGTGATTTCCATCTTCCCTCTTTGTCTTGCCCCTTCATTCTCTCCTGAACACCCAATCTTGGTTAGTTCTTGGCCCTGGATTCAAATAGATTTCTTCTGGTGTCCAAAAATCTCAATCGCTCCAGTGGTGTCTCATTGTTTGTTCCTCCTCCTCTTCTTCTTCTTCTTCTTCTCCTCCTCCTCCTCCTCCTCCTTCTTCTTCTTTTCCCCACCAATGGCTCTAAATTCACCAATCACATGGGATATGCCTTCACATCTTCTGTTGGCATGGGACATTATCTCTCACCTGCAACATGTGGGGTGTTCACTGTTGAATAGATAGCCATTTACCAGGCCCTTTGCTTTGTTAAACAGTTCTCCCTTAACCAAGTTTTGTTATGTATGGGCTTGATGAGTGGTCTTCAGGCTATTGACTGGTGTTTTTTTCACCATCCCTGTGTCTGTGCTGTCCACAACTTTCTTGCCAATCTTGACTGTGCTGCTTGTTTGGCTGATTCCCTTTGGATTCCTGGCCATGTGGGTATCCTATCTAATGGGCTTGTCAGTCATCAGGCTGGGGGAAGCAGCCAGCTCAATCCATTCTCCATGGCCCCTCCAAGGGCAGATTTGCAGCTTCACATCAGATTACTTTCACTGAGTTGGGAGCCAACTCTTGGGGTGGGGGGGAACCCCCTGTCTAATAGGTGTCATGTGATTAAGGGGACACCAACCATGTGGTGTTTTTCCCCTCTGCCTTTCCCAGGAAGAATATATCATTCTCAGCGATCTTCATATCAGTCATACCTGGTTGACCCACAGTTTTTTACTTTGTAATGATCCCCCACCCCCTTGTAACTACTGTGGGGCCGTGATCTGTATTTTGCTGGACTGCTCCCATCTTTTGGTGCTTAGCACTGTACATGCCCTCCTGCTCTCCTACTAGGTGTTAATGGATGACCATTGTGTGGTTACATCTGTCCTCAGTTTTCTTTGCAAAAGTGATTTATCTTCCCATATTTAAGTACCTGAATTTCCTTCTAGACTTGGTTATCACTGGCATTGCTCTGGGAGTCCTTCAATTTTGTCTCCATGCCAGCCAGGCTTCCCCCCTTTTCAGTAAGTTTTATCTAGTCTTTTGTGCCATTTTGTTTCCCCTTTCCATGTGGCTTCTTTGCCTGGTGTTGACCCTGTTGTGTCAAGATCATGGTATGGTGTGGGGATTCAGATTGGTTACCGACTGTACTGGTGCCTCTAGGGCACCCCTGCTGTCCTCCCTCCCCACCTCTGCCCTCTCCTGTTCTTTACTCTTCCTGCTGCCCTGACATTCCTTCTGCCTCTTTGTTTGCCTGTATTCCTTGCCCATCAACTGGACTGTGCTGTTGGTGTTGTTCCTCCCTTAGTTTCTGCTATCTTGTATCGTGGGACCAATGACCTCGCTATCTGGTCTCCTCCCCCCACCCCCCTCCCCTCCCAATCAAATCAACCAACACATCAGCCAACCAACCATATTATAGAAGTGAATGCATGTGTGTATGTATGTTCCATATCATCTCCTAAACCAATTGATCAATTTCAACTAAACTTGGTACACGCATCACCTAGTGTGTGGAAAGAACTATTGTAAATGGTAGGAACCACCTATCTCTCAAAGGGGTGGGTGCAGAGGTGAAAAAGAAGCACAGCTCATGACATGCAAATAGGCAGATCATATTAATGCAGTATTTGTGAGTGAGAGCAGTTAATGACTTGCAACAAACCTTACACCTTATTTCATAGCTTTATGAGAACTTCTTCTCACTGATCCCCCACCACAAAATTGTGAAAGGAAAAAAGTTTATCACTTGCTACGCTTTTGCTATTCGTGCAGTAAAACTGCAGTACCAGACATGACCCTTTAGTTTTATTATTTCTTCACTACTCACTCTATTAACAACAGATTTTGCAGACAGTATTCACATATACCACTGAATGCATCTTCAAAAATATATCACTGTACAATGCATGATTCAGGAAATATGTAGTCATAAACACTGAGATGTGTGAAAATCTGCAGCATCAGGCACAATGTTTTAACTTTTTAGTTGTTTGCTATTAACTCTGTGTGCAGCACATATCACCGACTGTATCCACGTACACCACTGGATGTACACACAAAACTATATCATTGTATGACACATAGTTCACTGGATTTGACATCATAAAAATTGAGCTGCCTGAAAACATTACTGCAGGATGAAATTCACTAGGGATACAGGTGAAATATTTGTGCAAATATGTATGAAATACATTAAATATATGTGACATGTGTATATGGGCAAAGCCATAAGTAAAAAGCTCCTCCTAAAGCCGTTGATCGATTTCAACCAAACATGGTACACACAATACTTGCTGTCTGGAAAGAAATACTGTGGGGATTAGTACCAGCAATCTCCTGATGGAATGGGAGAGGAAGAGAGAGAGAAGGAAATAGGCAGAGAGAGGGGGAGGAGGAAATGGACAGGGAAAGTAAATAGGAGGAGATGGATAGAGAGAGGGGGAGGAGGAGATGGAGAGAGAACGTTGGGAGGAGAAGATGGACACAGGGGGAAGGAGCTCGTTGACAGAGGTGGGAGCAGATAGACAGGGGCAGGTGGGAAAAACAAATGGAAAGAAAGAAAGGGAGTACCAGATGGACAGATATAGAGGGGAGGAACAAAGGAGAGCGATTGAGAGGGGGGTAAGAGGAGATAGATAGAGAGGGAGATGGAAAAGATGGGCAGAAAGGGGGAAGAGGAGATGGACATAGGGGAAGCAGCAGATGGACAGAGGGGAAGAAGGAGGTGAATAAAGAGAGGGGCAGGAGAAGGTGGATAGAGAGAGGGGGGTAGGAGGAGGTGGACTATTATAATTGAAATAAATATGTACCCAGGCAGCACGCAGTACTCAGCTAGTTGATTATAAAAGTTGCAGCTGACATTAGATTAAGTTTTATAATTTTAGTACAGATCATATTGGAATCTGAGTTGTATCGTTACAACTAAAAGTTTTGTATTCTCATTCCATCTCATATTAGTTTCACTAGTCATTCTATTTAATTTATTTTGTTGGCTGACTGCTGATATTGTGCTCAAATGATATGAGAAATTGTCATCTACTTATGCACATTGAGTTTTAAATGCCTATATTAAAGACTGGTTGCTACACTCTCCATCAAGTACTGATTTTTTCAACATTTGTCTGGATTTCAGAACACTGTACTTTAGATAAAAAATATTTCCAAACCAAAGCATCATCCGAAAATGTGAAATTTATTGGT
Source organism: Schistocerca americana (assembly GCF_021461395.2). Classification (NCBI taxonomy): domain Eukaryota; kingdom Metazoa; phylum Arthropoda; class Insecta; order Orthoptera; family Acrididae; genus Schistocerca; species Schistocerca americana. The sequence continues at coordinate 539,739,618 of NC_060130.1, forward strand.
AATTTTTTAAGACCAAATCATTTATGTACAATAGTCAAAACAGTTATTGGTAATTTTTTAATGGGCTACATTCTATAGATTGTGTGTGTAGTGATCGATTTCCCAACATGATTTTTGACATTTTGGGATAGTATTTTAAGTCTTGTTGTTGGCAAGGCTCACAGTAGCTGAATTTCATCCTGCTGCCGATTCTGACTTCTTGTGAGCAAGAATTTGATATCTTTTTATAGTTGTTGTACCTACATCTGTACTCTGCGAGTCTGTGTTAAGTACATGGCTGAGGATACTCTCAATGGCACCATATATTAAGAGTTTATCATCTTCTATTTACAGATGGATGGATGGCTCATCTATTATTTCCCTAATTTTACCTGCATGATCTCTACAGGATAGATAAGTAGGGTCCAGAAGAATATTCATTGTTTATTACCCAAAAGAGAGTTCTTGAAGTTTTCTTAGTAGTTTTTCTTACATTTTTCAGCTTCTTTCTTAGAGTGTCAGCCAGTTAACATTTTTCAACATTTCTGCCACTAAAACAAACTATGTAATACCCATCTTTGCATATGCTCAGTGTTTCCTCTTAGTCTGAACTATACTGGTTCCGTACACTTGAGCAGTATTCTGTATGGGCTATAGAATTTTTTTTGTATGTAACTCTAGTACCTTCCGCTGCGGAAATCGAACACGCGCGAGAACAAATGGACGTGGTCAGCCCATAGAGGGCTCCGCCTCCGCGGCCGCTATTCCGCGCAGCAGCTCTCGCGCAGCGAGGGCGCCACCGCTACGCCACGTGCAGACAGCGGCCAATAGCCGCTCCCTCCGGTTTCGTATATAGGGACCCGCTCTACACTGGCCCAGTCAGTCTGGTACTCGCTCTGGATTTCGTTTCTATCTCGGCAGTACTGCGTTCTAGTCGTTGCTCATTGTTGACATTTGCCTGGCTCTGGTTCTGAGTGGATTTACTGTTGGTGTTTGGTGTTGTGGTTTCCACAAGCCTCCGTTGTTTATCTCTTCATTGTTGTGTTGGTTGTAGTCGGTTGTAGTCGGTCGTGGTCGGTTGTTGTCAGTTGTCGTTGGTCTGTCGCCCGACTTGTCCTGTGTTTACCCGGTGGTGCATGCTCCACCGCCGGCGACTTCCCCGCCTGGCGGCTCCGATCCGCAGCCCAAGGCGTTCCCGCAGTTGGTTTTGGTTACTACAGTAACCTCTTTTACAAATAAAGTTTAGTTTCTCAGTATGCTACCAAAGCACTGTAGCCTGCTAATTGTTTTTCCTATGACTTGAGCCTATGTGGTCCTTCCGGTTATTGTCTCTACACATTTTTATACCAAACTATTGTATGACATGTCTTGTTGTAATCCATTAATCCTATAGTCAAATGATACTATGCAGTTATGTTTCATAAAATATATGACTGCATTTCTCTACATTAAGAGCTAACTGTCAGTCTGTACACCAAGCTAATATTTTGTTTACGTCTATCTTGATATAAATGGCAGTTTTTATGGGTGGAGTTTTCTTTGCATCATCTGAGAAAGCCTGGACTACACTTAACATGCTCCACTAACTCATTATTGTGTAACATCAGCAGCAATATTTGTATTGCACTCCTCTGAAACACACCAGATGTTACTTATGTATCTGTGAGTGACTCTTCATTCAAGACAACATTCTGAATTCTCCCTTTCAGGAAATAATTTAACATTATGAACCATCATAGTAGAATCTTGTTTGAACACTTTGATTGTTCAAAAACAAATCCTCTTTGATTACTCATTGGGCACTCAATGACATTAACTGCCTCACACTCTTGCTGACTATCTTCCACCCTCTAAGCCTTGCCATACCCTAGGTACCAGTAACTGAAGTTGTTGAAGCACAACACAATTGTTTTTCATAAACTAAACACCACTTTCCCAGCCATTATCATTTTTCATTAGCAGACTGCTACTTTCCAATTGGGTAACTACTCAGTTGTTCTCACAAGGACTAAATGCTCCCCAGTTTGGCAACAGACCTGGACAGTCACCCATGCATGTGCTAGACAAGCCCGGCAACACTTAACTTCAGTGATCTGATGGGAACTGGTGTTACCACTGTGCACAATTTTTTCTCATATTGAAGTAAATACCAGCACCAGATCACTGAAACTGGTTTTAATAGTTGGGCAAAGTTCAGTTTAAGTCAAATCTGTAGTTGATATGCCAAATCAGAGGAACAGTCTTTTTCCTCTCACTGTGGAGTTCTGTGTTGTGTACCAAGTTGTTAAATACATATTTTATCCATGACATTTCTAGATATTATTATTTGTCTTTTGTTATTTCTAAGAACATGTAATATAGATTCTTCTGGCCCGAGATGCTGGAGTTGGCAGTATGTTCTTAGAAATAACAAAAGACATGTAATATAGACTCTTTGATGTGTCAGTTCCATGTTTACACTACATTAAAATTATGTCAGATGTGATGAAGACTTGTCACTGCCTAAGATTTGACAACAGTAACGTACACATCAACATGTGTACTATGAGGTAGAACAGATTTCATATCCTATCATATTGACACAGACATGGTTTCAATCAGGTTCTAGGTATCCACATGGTTGTTTGCTTTCTTTATGCATAGCTGAACAACATAAGAAATTATAGCTGGCTTTTTGCTATAGAGATACATAATGTAAGTAGACTTATGTTTCTGCTATTATGTATAAAGTTGTTATTTTGTAGAAATTGAAGTACATACAGTTGTTTGTTCCTCTGTATCAGATATCACTGAACTTGGGTTATACACCCAAGTACTGGTTTCATTAATAAACAATTTAAGTGCCTCTCATGGTGTTTGGAAGCTGTTATTTAACAAATATCGAAAAGCCGTAGAGCACCAGCATTCAAGATTTTTATTTTCATGCTTATTGAAGAATATGAAATCAGGTTCAGACTAACATATTTTTGTATAGTTCGGCATCTTGTACAGCTTTACAAAGCTATGGGGAAGAAAAATTTTCAACTAAAATAAAGGTACAAAGTGGAACTGTAATAGTACCAGTACTGTTTTAATAGTAATATTTCCATTTTACCTGATAGTTAAGATGGTGATCAGAAAATTGTTGGATTCAATGTGCATATTATTTAGTAGCAATTTTTTACACTTAATAGTAAAGAGTGTGAAAAAGTGAAGATCAGTGAAAATGAACAACAATCTTCTGAACACAATAACTGTTCCTCTTTTGATCATTCACTGTATCTCCAGAACTTCAGTATTTGGACTCACTTAAAAAATCAGTTTTCAAATTGTAATTATTTCTAATGAGTACTACCCACTTGTGTATCTCATTGGTTTTTGACTCTTTCATTTTTTTAAATTGCAGTACCAAAACTAAAATCCAGATGGTACAGGTAAGAAAAAAAGTATACTGTTAAAGATGACCATGACCTGAGGAAGGTCTCAGCTTCTCAGCTTTTAAAGCAAAGAATAGTATTTGAGGGAATGGAGACATGTCATTCATGCTGTGGTGCCTAACTGATACAAAATGTGTGAGAGAGAGCTAGGTTGAGAGGGACAATCATTCAGGGCACGTGGGTAATATCTGTCAAACATTCATTTCATAAGAACTTTTGTATTGTCTACAAATTTTTATTAGATTAATATTAATTGCTGTGAAAGGGAGTCAGATATTGCTCTATCATTCAATGTATCTTAAGGAAAAAAAAAACAAAAAAAAAAAAAAAACAGGAAATTTATGTACGTTGTATTTCGTTACTTAGGCCCAGTAAGACTGCAGTTCCTTACAAAGAGTGGCAAATCAGTAACAGCATATTGAGCATATTGATTACCAACAGCTTTCAAAATTACTGTGTAAATTTAATTGTGAAGACTTATAATACTGAAATCTTTGTTCTGCAGGGTTGTGAGATATGAAGACCTATCAGTGACACCTTACAGAAGTGTGAAAGAACTGTTCCAGTTTTTTGGACTGGACTTCCACCCAAATGTTCAAAAGTTCCTTGATACACATACAAAAGTGGATGTTGGTGGAGTTTCCAGCACATATCGTAATTCGAAATCCGCTCCATTCCATTGGCGTCAAGATCTTTCGTTTCTGGAAGTTCGTGCTATACAACGACACTGCAAGCAAGCCATGGATTCTTGGGGATATGTGGAGGCATTTAACTCCACACATCAACGTGAGTTTAATCCACTGAGTGACTACAAGCTTGCATAGTGCCTTGCACAATTTTGTGGTTGTGATACTGAAGAGATTGCCTTAGAACACTGCTAAGAAAGGTAATTCATAGCATTGAAATAATGAACTGTTATTTCTGTGAGCATTCCAGTACATTTTTATTTGGACAACTTCTTTTTGTATAATCAGATATTTGCTGGTCAGAATGATATCAGCCAATAGCTTTTCCCTCCGTGTCTGAGTATACCTGAATTTTCTTTTTATCTGAACTGTTGTGTGTTATATGTGAAGCAGAGTAGTTGTAAACATAGAGTGAGGTGTCCTTTTTTCTGTTTTGGACAACCTCAAACTGACAAAGGGATTCTGCAATAAAATTGTTCAGTCTGTGATGGCACTTAGGGAATCTGCTAGCATTTAGAACATATTGTGAGACATGTCATGTGATATGGATTATATCATTTCTCTTGTAGTTCTTATTTAACAGAACTATTATACTAAGTTTTCAAACATAAAAGACTAATGATACAGTGCTCATAAGAAATGTCTGAGAGTGGAGTAAAAGATTGGGCCATTTTTACATTGCTGACATAGTTATTTATTTGATTATCACAATTTTAATGTTTGGCAGCTGTAGATATAAATTACATGTTATTATTGTATTGTATGGGCAATTAAATTGGTCATATTTTCTCACAGTTGATAATAGTACTCCCTGGTAGTCAATTGATATGGAAGGGATGGCAGTTTTATTAAAATATTTACACATTTCCAGATCTGATGTTCTCCTAATTGACTTTTTTTACATGACACAGTAAAGCTGCCAAAATAAAATGGCTACTTCCACTGATTTTAGTTAGTTTTATTTTGTGACATTAAATTGTCATGTGGGCTTCTTGTTCTTGATTTTTTTGCATAGGAAATAGTTGATCATATAATACGTCGTCTAAAAAAGTATAATGATACTTTAATAATCAGATTATTGAGTGTTGGTAAAAGCTTCAGTTTTACAATTCTGTATCTCTTTGTGAAAGTGCAGAATGATTTTGTTTCCTGTCCTTTCTTATCAAACATTGAATTGACATGTGTTTTGCTTTTACTGTCACTCAGAATCCTCTAGTGGATGCCACACATTATAGAGTCAAAAGTAAAACACAGCTTAAAAGTTTTCATGAAATTTTTGATCTGGGAGTTGGATATCAGCACTGGGTTTAGAATATTGTATGCTTGCTAGAGCAATAATCAATACTTACAATTACAATACAGCAATATGTACAGTTACTAGCAGTGTTGTGCAAGACTGAAAGGAATTACTTTTCACAGTTCTATTTGTTGTTGAACAAGTGTTTGTTTAGAAATACAGCTGTGGACTGGCCCATTGTTAGCATTTCGTATAATGTTTTATTGTAACTGGAATAAATTACAATTTTTGCTCATGTTTTTATCAATACTGGAAGAGATTTATTGACAGTTTTTTCATCATATAGGAGCTATTAAAGTAATGTCATAGGAATTTACCAAAACTGGCACTGACCTTGTCATTTTACTAGTGCATATTTTACGGTTACTGTAACTTCCAGGACTCTAGTTCGAAGTATTAGGTACTACATGCTTTAGGGAATTGAAGCGGCAAATGAAGTAGGTATTTAATCTACTCCAGTTTCCCAGAAGAGCTGTAATGTGTTTCTTCGATACACACTCCAATGTCTAGCCACCTAATAACATCATTATTAGCAAGACAAGATACCAATTAAGTATTTCAGTTGTAATAAAAGTGAGGAATTATTGGGTTGATTTTTATAAAGCAGCCTCCATATTTTTACTCTTCTGGTTGTATATGTAGATCCACACCTGCCTTATAGAACACTGCCACAGTGTGAAGAGTGCCTTCAATAACATTTCCATTGATTTTTAATATAGGCTTCAATATTTTAGGTTCAATAAACACAATAATGAAAGTATTAATGATATATTAAAAGACTGTTGGTCTAGGAAAAAAAAATCTTTTTTAATGGATAACTTGCATGTTATTTTTTGCATTGGCGATAATCATTTTTTTAGTTAGGGAGTTACTTTATTTTTTCCTACATATGCTGGTTTGAGTCAATGTGAATTTCATGTTTTCAAGCTTTCTGAACTATAATTTGTTAAATTTTTGTTGTGTTTGTGTAACCTGCAAAATCAAGAAAAAAATAAATATTGTCAAAACAAGTGTTTGTGTAACATTGTGTTGTTATTCCATGATAAATGGTTACATACAGTCAATTTTAGAAGAAACTTTCCATAGAAGTTTTTATCATGTGGAGAATAAATTGCCATGTCAGGTTTTGACAGGAAGTTGTTATCAAACTGCATGTGTTAATTTTTTATTGTGGTTGTTGTTACCCAAATTCAAAAGAATGCTTTTGTAATCAAGAGACACTCTTCTCAAGTAACAAAATTTATCTGAGATCAGTTTCAAATAAAAGTAGACACTGAAAACAAAATGTTGTGTTCATTCCTATTATATGTGATTTCATGTCTCAAAATCCATTGCGTATGATAGATATTTATCATCTTAGTACACCACATGAATATAAATACACACTAAGTTTCACTTTGAAAATAGAATAATTTTTTTTTACATAAATAGTTGTTATTTCTTTTACTTGCTATAGTTTATTTTTGGTATACCTTCACTCATGACATGGGCAATTTCAGAGATTGTGCATCCTACAGTTTACAGGCTCGCTTATGGGGACCATCTAGGTCGGCCCCCTGGCATGCTCTGTTGAACTGCCAAAAAACCGGTAGTATTTAAACAATTGCAAATGAGTCCTTGGCTATCCTGTTACCTGTATCACTATTTTCCAGTCAGTGTGTTCAGTGCTATGCACAGCCTGCACTTCATTCTATCTTACGTGTTGCTCTATAAAGTACTATGTTCCATAAATTGTGTTTCTTTTTGCTATAGCATTTTACATATAAGATAGTCACAGTGTTGGTACAGTCCATTATCAGCATCCTAAGTGCTATTGTAGACCATTTAGTGTGATATGTATTTTAAGATATTGAAAATTTTCTATTTTTCATCTGCTTACACTACTCAGGCCCCGAAGGCACCTCTCTTTTTGTTCTCACACCACATTTATTGCTTATGCACTTCAAGAATATTGACAATTTAATTTGATTTAACCACTTACTCAGTGATTTTAATGATTTAATGGATAACACTGAGCAAGGTGCCACAGTAATCAAGACAATCGTTTCGCCTTCAGGAAGGCCAGTGTTGAAATTGCTTTATGGCAATCTTGATTTATGTTTTTCATGGTTTCCTTAAATCCATTAAGGCAAATACCAGGATGGTTCTTTTGGCAAGGGCATGGGTTATTTATTTCCTCACTTTGTCCATATATAAAGGAACCTGGGTGTCTCCAGATGGGAAAACGGTGAACCAAATTGACCACCTAATTGTAGAGAAGAGAATAAAGAAGTGGATACAAAATGTTAGAACGGCAAGAGGTGCGGAATGTGGATCAGACCACTTCCTTGTCAGAGGAAGGATGAAAACAATATGGAGAGCCAGGAAGCACAAAAGAATGCAAAGAGTCACTCGATATGACCATGAGAGTCTGACTGAAGATAATATAAGAAGAACTTTCAAGATAGCACTAACAAACCTTTTTGAGGCTTTGAATGAAGAGGAAGGAGATACTGTGGTAGATCAGAACTGGAAGGCGATTGCAGAGACCATTAAAGAAACAGCCCAAGAAGTAATCCCAAGGCGAACTAGGGGAAAAAGAGTGTGGCTCAATGAGGAGTGTGAGGGAGCTATCAGGGAACAACAACAGGCCAAACTACTGTGGATACAAAGCAATATGCAAGAAGAAGAAAAATCGAAGTTTGAAGAAACACGACGGCAGACCCAAGTCACATTGAGGAAAGCAAAGAGAAAATATGTTAAAAGTATCATGGAGGAAGCTGAACAAGACTTTCATGGAAATAGGTATAAAGAACTTTATAGAAAAGTGAAAAGTTTTAAAGGAGGGACATACCATCAACACAGATTTATAAGAGATGCCAATGGAAGAATGTTAACAGAAGATCAAAAAATTGGAAGAAGATGGATGGAATACTTCAGAGAATTACTAAACTCTGATGAACCAACTGAACTACTTGAGTTTGATGAACCAGTAACAGTAGACCCAGAATATCCTCCACCCACCATTGAAGAGATAAGGAACCAGATTAAAAACCTTAAGAATGGTAAAAGTCCAGGTGAGGACGGTATTCCTGCTGAACTTCTCAAGGCTGGAGACGAAATCCTCTGTTTCAAAATCCACAAGCTAATCGAGCAAATTTGGGTAAAACATGAAATACCAGAGGAATGGAAGGTAGCTGTGATATGCCCCATATATAAAAAGAAAGACAAATCCGTATGTGACAACTACAGGGGCATAGCGCTACTCAACACCTGTTATAAGATCTTCTCCAACTGCCTATTAGAACGAATAAAACCTATAGTAACAGACATAATTGGAGAATACCAAGGAGGTTTCCAGGCAGGGCGAACAACCACGGACCAGATTTTTGTCCTAAAACAGGTCTGTGAAAAAGTGTACGAATACGGACGAGAGATACATCTCCTGTTTGTAGACTTCAAGAAGGCTTACGACAGTATACATAGACCTAGCCTGATTAGAACTATGACAGGGTTTGGTATACCATAAAAGTTGGTCAAACTGGTAGAGGTATGCCTAAATGACACAAAACTTAAGGTTGAGGTAGGCAATCAAATGACAGAAAGCTTCCAAGTTGTAACAGGATTACGCCAAGGAGATGGGCTATCACCTGTCCTCTTCAACCTGGCACTTGAGAAGGTAATGCGGGATTTCAACAAAGAAAACATCAAGGGCATTCAAATTGGTAATGAACACATTACATATCTGGCCTATGCAGATGACATTGCACTATTAGCATGCACACAAGAAGACCTGAAGAGAAGTATCCAGACCTTGGAGTTATTGGCAGCTAGGATCGGTCTACAAATTAGCTCTGAAAAGACAGAGTATATGACCATAGGAAGAAAGATCCAGAACTCTCAGGATTTAATTGTGAACAACACCAGGTATAAACATGTGAAAGAGTTCAAATACCTTGGATCATTTTTTACAGAAGTAACATCAACTGAAGCAGAGATAAAAGCATGACTGCAGGCGGGAAACAGATACTATCACTCTCTGGACCCTATATTAAAATGTAGAAGTGTCTCGCAACAACTAAAGCTATGGTTGTATAAGACATTAATAATGCCAGTAGTACTTTATGGTTCTCAAACCTGGAGCACTCGAAAACAAGACCTTAAGCGACTGCTAACATTTGAAAGGAAAGTCCTCAGGAAAATATTTGGACCAGTCAGAGATCAGACTACTGGAGAATGGAGAAGACGCCATAACACTGAATTAGAAGAGCTGTACAAGGAGCCTAACATCTTGGGAGTGATGAGAAGCAAAAGACTGCAATGGGCTGGACATGTTGTTAGAATGGAGGCAACAAGATGGCCCAAAATCACAATGGACTGGATCCCGTCAGGCAGCAGACCAGTGGGAAGACCTAGAAAGAGGTGGATCGATGGAGTGAGAGAAGACCTGTTGCAGCTGGGAGTAACGGAAAACTGGAGACAGATAGCAGAAGACAGAGACGGATGGAGAGCTCTAACTGTGGTGGCGCGCGGTCCTCTGGGCCTGATCGCATGAAGAAGAAGAAGACTTTGTCCATTCTTAGCCTCATCTCCATCTCCGATCACCTCGTCTCCTTATTTGCCTTTTCGCTCCACAGAATGTTTTCTCAATTGTCCACGTACAAGAGTGGATGAGCAGTAGGGGGCAGGCGGGGGTCACTATCACTGGATTAATGTGCTTCAGCATAGCTTTGTAAATGATCAGTGAAATGAACACTGGAAAGACTAATGTGGTATGGTGGCTTTGTAAAATAGGGATATGTTCCACATTATAATGAATATGACAATGAAAAGTGGAATATGAATAATAGAAGTAGCAAGAGTAGCAACTTACAGTAGTTAAGCAGACAAGTCCACACCTACTCCAATATCACTCAGTACAGGACCTGCCCTATTTACCCGCTCAGAATGTCGTATTCTAGTTCTGCCACAGGGATATCCTATCCTGTGACTTGCAGGGCCACCTGTGGAAGCAATCATATCATATATCAGTTCTATTGAACTTCAGCACAGCCTTTCATTTGAGCATGACTACTATCCAGCTGTCCACTCAAATGAATGACCACCACGAAACTACAGCCAAGAGCAGAGTCAAATATCCAGTGACAGAATATGCTGCTGAACACATTGTGTTTGATTTCAAAGCCATGCTATCTGAATCTCCATACCCAAATTTGAGCTTCTGTGAAATACATAGGTGGGATTATCCTTACATCACATAATTTGATCCCACAGTACTCCTCATCTCAGTCTCTGCTAGCTTCTGTCCAATACCCATCTCCACCCTGTCCCCATGCATACCACTTCAGTCACTATATAATTGCACCTTCGTCTCTACAGTCTTCCTCTTCTTCTGTTATATCTCGCCCTGCCAGTCCACTTCACCATCCCAAAACTCAGAACCCTATTTATGAGGGTGCTGTTTGTTTCATTTATGATATTTGTGTTTACGTTTATGATATTTATGTTTATATCTCCACACAAACTTTTGCGAACTTTAGGATTTGGGACTGTACCTAGAACTTCTGTTAATTTATTGAAAAAAGTGTTCGTAATACCATTTGGAGATCGATACACATGGAAAATGATTAACTTATTTGTGTTGTCAAGCCCTGTTAATTCAATAGCTGGTATTTCAATGTGTGTGTCTTCAATTTCTTTGAAGTAGTCCCATGACGAGAGTCTGTCCTTTCATGCAATGATGATACTAGATGTTGGACTTTTGTGTCTCTACACCACTTCTCAGTGATGCATACGACAGTGCAGTTCAAAGATTGGAGCTCATCTTCAAATTGTTGTATTTTATTTTTTTATTAATTGCATGTTTTGATGAAGGATGGTCAAGTCTGTGAAATGTACCATGATACTTTTCCCAATGGTTTCTTTTTCTTAGTGACATCTAGTATACATGTAATTTAGTGTGTTATATTCTATTCTGTGAGTGATTGTTTCAGAATTTTTGAAATTTTAATATGCTTGCAAAACAGAAAGTGGTGCAGTTATGTTGTACAAACTTGTGATACATATACAAACCATGGCACTATAATGTACAAAATTAGCACATACATACCAGCAGTGCTACAGTTCACTTACATCATTTGTACGTAGCCAACAACTGCATTATTGAAAGTAACAATTAATACTGAGAGAGAGAGAGAGAGAGAGAGAAGATTCCTGGTAGAGCCAATGTGGTGAAATGGAGTTAAGGTATCAATTTCCTGAGGAAAATTTGATAGAGTGCTGTCTTCAGATTGTACCACAGCCAAGATGGGCATGTGGTTAATTGTTTGTCAGGCTGTGGTTTTACACAGTGGCAACAATTTATAAACCCAATCCGAGTTTCCTTATAGTTCACCAAACAACAGTGACCAACAACAGTGATTAACGTTTTCTGTTATGTACTTAAAGCATTTGGTCAGCTTGGTGGTGGATTCCAAGGAGTTGATGGGTTCTTTGACAGAGAGCAAACGTAATGAGAAGAACATGTAGTGTATAAGTAATTCGTTTTACTTAATTCGAGTAACAGCAGATCCTGAATACAGTCCAACACATGTCCTTGAGATAGGGAGGTTTGTCATACACAATAACAATATATGCTAACTGATAACACTTTGAGAACACAGACAGAACTTGACTAACAGACTGAGATGAGCTTAGATTGGTGCAGCGTCCTTTAAGTCAGCTCTATGGTGGTGCTGGACGTGAGAGCAGAGGAGGGTGTGCACAGAGCCAGCCGCAGATTGGCAGTGGAGTTACATGGGTTACTGCCAACTTGTAGAAGGGGACTGCATGGCATGGTACTGGTGGTGATGATGCCACATAAATGAATAGGATTATGAACCCAGTCTACCCTCGTTGCAGCCACTAGAAAGGGTGGTCGTATTGACTACTGTGTGCAGGATGTTTCATGAATGTCTGTATGTATAGTGAGTTAATTTCTCATAATACATGGGCAAGTTTCCTCTGTTCAAAACATGCACACTGTTCTTCAAATATAAAGTATTATACTGAAGCAAAATTTAAATTCTCATATTTTGAGTAATGTAGTCAAAAACTACAGATAAAATACTTCAGCATGTTCCAGTATATTAAAATGTAACAGAAAGTACACCTCCCTGCATTTTTTTTTCTGTACTTCTGTCTATCTGTGTAATGTGCAAGGAACTCTGTGTACTGCCAATGTATTCCTTCATCTATAAGTTATTTTACTAGAAGCAATCATAAGATCATCTGCTGTTTGATTCTATTGTAATTCTGTAATCCCAATAGAGTCCCTCAGCTGGGAGTTACCCTATCAGGAGCAACATAGACCACATGGAAATTAATTGCAATGTAAAGCTTATGAGTCATTTAATTCAACCAACTGATTGAAATTAGTGGTCACAAGGCATTGAATGTAGCAGTCCAATGCTCAGTGTGTTAAGCACCCATTTAACTGGGGAAAGACTTCTGAAAATAAATTCAAACTGTGATGAACCACACAGTTCCACACCCGAGATCTAGGTGTGCAGTTGTAAGGCACACCACAGAAATTGATAGACACAGCTAGAGGTTCAACAACTGTCAGAGGCTGCCACTCATGGATGCATGTGCAGCCTCTCAACTCTGCACTCTACCTGCTAGCTGAAAGGTTTTAGAGATGGTCCTGGCCAGCTCCAACTCAGTTAAACATTTACCTCTGCATACGTGTTATCAGAATGCCTTTGTGAGCCACTCTGAGTCTAGTGTATCCATTATAATAAGTTGTTTTGTAGACTTTTAAAGTCATTGTGTGGTGTTCTCTTGTGGGATTAGAATACATTGGCAATGAGTAAGGTAATATCTTCATGTGTTTTTCATTGTGCAGTTGCACTTTGCATCTTGTCATGACATGGAGTCCCTGATTCAAACACAGGTGAAGAAACAGAAGGGCCTCATCATAGTCAAGCAAGAGGCTTTGCCAGCATTGCTCTCTGAGAAGTGGAAGGTGTACGAACACCTCCTACAGCAGCATTTTCATGTTTTCCATGTTACAGATGTGGAGGTATGTCATGCTTTTGTCATGGGTTTCTCTCACCTTGTATCAGGTGCTGCGGCAGTTCGGCCCATTGATGGAACTTTTCTCATTGTTGTTTGAGACCCTATGTTCATTGTTATCTTCCTATTATCGCAGGCACATGCACATTGTGGCCACTAGGACTAAATGTTACTAATGCAAGAAGCAGCCCCATATATCTTATTGTGCCTGGTATATGACCCTCCCCAGCCTTCGTCACAAGTGCCATTTCACAGACAATCCAAGAGTCATAATCAGACACCAAGGTTGGTGATGTTACACCCACTGTACCATGGATAAGGAAGTCAGACAATGGGCTCTCCAGTTAGAGAACCCTTCCCTTCAAGAGGTTTTGTCAGCTGCTCAGTTGTATGAAGTCTCACAAGGCACTGGTCAGCAACTGGAAGCCTGGGCAATGTCATAGTGGTACAGGGTGGCAAGGCTGAGTTCACTGCATCCAGTGAGGATGACATTGTTGTGGTGCAAGCCGGCCACTTCTGCAGTTCCTGTATAGTTCATATAAGCATTCCAACCACTACTCCCTGTTGCCTTAGTGTGCATCATGTCACACCAAACACAACAGATCAGATTGTCTCCAACTGTCTGTTGTAAGTATTGTTAAAAAGGCCACATTGCAGTAGTCTGCCACTCAATAGCGCAGAATGCAGCATCAGAGATTATGGATAAGGATATTCAGGAAATGTTGGTGTCAGGGCAGGTTCCTGATCCTGATTCTAACATGCTTTTCATCACAGTTTTGTTCTCTCACAACAACTGTGCTTGCAGGTAGACACTGGCTCAGCAGTTTCACTGCTTCATGCCCAAAAATGTTCAGACCTCGGCTGTCTTCAGTTGTAACCAGTAAACAGGTGCCACAGGGCATGTGGTGAACAGCAAATCTCCTTGCTTGGCCAATTTGTGGTGGAAGTTACCCATAAATCAGTGACTTGTTACCTTTATTGTTGTTCAAAATGCTAGTTCAGCAAACATTCTCAGGTTTGATGCCAATCAGGCCTTTCACTTTTAGGTCATGGACTCCATACAATTAGTATCTGCTGAAGTCCCTTATCAGTCTTTGGAATCTCTGTGCTCAGAATTTGAGGATATCTCTGTGGAAGACCTAAGATGCACCACAGACTTTCAAGTCCACATAACCTTGGTGCAGTTTGCTTACCCTGGATTTATTCATGCCAGTCAGATCCCACTGGCCCTCCACTCCCAAGTAGCTGGAGCAGCTCACCTCTCCCAGGACTCTGGTTCCTATTTCCTCTAGTGAATGGGTCACACAATTTGTCTTCATGAAGAAATCCTCTGCCAAATTGTGCCTTTGAGTGATTTTAAGGCCACCATAAATTCACAGTCTGTGGCCGACACATACCCATTGCCATGTTGTAATGAACTGTTCACATGCTTCACAGGAGATGAATTTTTCTCCACATTTTATCTTTCTGAAGTAGATCAACAGTTACCCATGGATGAAGAGTTCAAGCGTATCATGGTCATTTACATCCCTGTCAGCCTTTACCAATACCAACAGTCGATTTCGGAATGGCAAGTGTCCCCACAGTCTTTCAGTGGTAGTTGGTTCAAATGGATCTGAGCACTATGGGACTTAACATCTGTGGTCATCAGTCCCCTAGAACTTAGAACTACTTAAACCTAACTAACCTAAGGACATCACACACATCCATGCCCAAGGCAGGATTCGAACCTGCGACCGTAGCGGTCTCGCAGTTCCAGACTGAAGCGCCTAGAACCGCACGGCCAAACCGGCCGGCAGTGGTAGTTGGAACAGGTCACATCCAATATTACACACTGCTTTGAGTACCTAAATGATATCATCATTATAGGACATACTTCAAGTGACCACTTGCACAACCTCTTGGCCATCTTCCAAAACCTCCTGGTCATGGGTCCGCACTGCAACCTACAGAAGTCCAAATTTTTGCAAACAACTATTGAGTACCTGGGCCACATCAGATTGAGGCAGGGTGCCGAACCCATTGAGAGTCTTGTCAGGGCCATTACAGACTTGCCATATCCTTTGTTGTTGCATGAGCTGCTGGCTTTTTTCAGGTAAAATTGCCTATTACCACCTGTTCATTTGCAGGGCATTCACCATTGGACATTCACTGCCTCTCCTTCTACCTAAAGGTGCTCTCTTTGTCTGGTCTCCTAAGTGCGACCAGGACTTCATCAAGCTGAAGGAACATCTCCAGTCAGCATCGTGTTTAACTATCTTCAAACCCAACAAACCATTCATTTTGGCTACTGACATCTTACAGTACAGTGTGAGAGAGGTCCCCACTAATCGGAACCAGATGGCTCAAAGTAACCACTGGCATTTCCATTTAAAACTCAGTCCAGCACAAGTCCAGTACTCTCAAACTGAGGAGGAGACACTGGGTATTGCGTGTGCAGTAGCCAAATTTCACTTCTTCTTGTATGTCACCAAATTCAAATTAATTGCAGACCACAAGCCCTTAACCATCCACCCATGTCCGCAATAAGGCAGTTCACAGGTTGCAATGGTGGGCTTTGTTCCTCTCCAGATACAACTATGAGATTGATTTTCCCCCACAAGCGGCACCATGACAGGCAGACGTCTTATCTGGGCTGTCCATTGACATGGACCCTGAGGTGTTTTTATTGGATGTTCCCTCCCACCAAGCTGTAAACATTTTTCCGACAACTAGTGCTCAAGTTGCCAAGGCAACAGAGCTGACCCCAGCCTCAGGCAGTTAGTCCACCTTGTCCAGTAGGGTTGGTCTTCTTGTCCTCCAGGCCACTCGCCTCATCCACTTCACAACTACTTCGTCTTGCACCATCATCTCTGTCTTAGATGGGGTCCTCTTCCTCTTCACAGATCATGCAGCTCCCTGGGTGGTTATTCCCAGGAATTTGCAGTGGAAGATTTTACAGCTGTTACATAATGGGTTCTGGGGAGTTTCTCTACCAAAACCTTGGCAAGCAGAAATGTTTACTGGCTTGGCATTGACGGAGAGCTGGAACATATGGTCGCTGCATGCCCTCAGTGTGCTAATCAACAGGCAGCTTCCAGGTCATCATTCTCTCCATGGCCTCCAGCATCACAGCCCTGGGAACACATCCATGTTGATTTTGCTGATCTGTTTTGAATGTGTTTTGGCTGATTATTGTTGATGCATTTTCATGTTTTCTGTACATGGTCTGGTGCCCCTTGGTCACTACTGAAGCCACTATCCAAGCCCTCAAAATTTTTTTCTGTGGATGCTCTTCCACCTACTCTCATTTCTGAAAATGGGCACCAGTTCCTGTCTCTGCTGTTTCATGATTTCTATATGTGGTTAAGCAGTTGCCATGTTCACTCCCCTCCCTTTCACCCACAATCTAACAGGTAGGCTGAGCACATAGTTCATACTTTTATGACCCAGATGAAAAAATATCTGCAAGACTTCCCTACCAAAGGGGCATTAATTTTTTTCTGATGAGGCCCATTGGTTTCTGTAGCTCAGCAGAGCTTCTCCAAGGACACCAGCCAAGGGTATTGTTCCACTTCCTCCATCCTGAATCTCACCCACTGTCATGTCCTGGTGTACCAGATTTTACACTAGGGACAGCAGTCTGGGTGCATGGTTTTGGTCACTGCGCCCGCTGGATACCACTACCCATGAGGGTTCCATGCCACCATCTGAGGAGCCTATGCCATCACATCCTCTGGCAACAGCTCTGTTGGCACTCCAGCTGTAGTGAAAACCCCATACTGGTTCAATGTCACAAGAGGAACCACAGCCTGCAGTGGTGTTGCCCCCACCTCACCACTGGACGTTGTCATGGTTCTCGACTTGGACATCATGACTTCTGTCATCTCATGCTCTGATGGAGGGAGGAGGGGGCATTGGGGTTCTCCCCACTTTGCACATGTCTGCAAGTCTATGGTGACAGCATTGCTCATTCCTCTTGCCTCTGGAACCTCCATGGATGTTGATGTATCAGGTCATCATCAAGAGAGCGGTTACGGCAAAGTTTGGACATTTGTGTCCTAAAATTGTGGACAAATCATTCCGCCTATGGCTTTCGAGGCTGGATGGCAAGGCACAGTGTGGACTGAAGTGATGTCACTGGTTGCAAGGATATAAATTTCAAACAGGTGAATTGAGCACCATTATCAGTAGCCAGAGTGTCCGGGAGGGCTTCTAGGGAAAAAATTCGTGTCAGCCTTTGATGGTGTGTGCAGAATATGTGGAGAACATGCAGGTAACATAACGAAAACCTGTACCTGCGTCAACAGCCATGGGCTATGAGGTGCCGAGGAAGAGGCTGGCAAAGTTGAGATGGATTCAGGACCAAGTATTGGAGGTGGTATGCCATGGAAAGTAATGAGCCAGGGTGGCGTGTTTGCTTTGGCATGTATAACAGGCAGCCACCATGGGCATTGTAGCATAGTCCATGCCCCACCAATATACACGTTGGTGGGTGAGGTGTTTGGTGAGGACCATCCCCTTCCCTCATGTAGATGGCCAAGGACCCAGTTGTGGAATGCACGAGGGATGACAAAGCATTTTGTGCTGTTGTCTCCCCGTAGGTGGATGATGCTGTTGACCACAAAGAGTTCCTAGCATCAAACCAAAAAGGCCTATGGGCCTGATCATGTGAGTGTCTTTTGATTCATGGACCAAATTTGTTTCATGAACTACAACACATCACACAGGTGTTAACATGCTGAGCCATGGATGGAAACTGAATGTTGTAGGTGTACACAGAAAGAAAAAGAGCTCAGCACTGGATCCGGTGAACTGTCATTGTGGGTATGGGCACAGTGGACTTCAATAAGGGTGGGAGTGGCCTGTGGCCTGTGAGCAATATGAATTGTCAGCTGTACACATGGTCATGACACTTTTTGATACCAAAGATAATGAGCAATGCTTCCTTTTTGATTTGGCTGTAGTTGTGTTGAGCTGATAACAAAGTTTTTGACACAAAAGCAATCAGCCTCTCCACTCCGTCAACCACATGTGAGAATACTGCCCCCTATGTTATAGTCTGATTCATCACCAGCAAGACTCCGAGTCTTTGAAGGATCATAGGTGGTAAGGCAGGTGGGGTGGAGGAGGGGGTGTCAGAGATTATGGAATGCTGTATCATACTGGGGTGTCCAGTTCCACTGTACATTTTTACATAGGAGAATATGCAGTGATTTCGGGAAGAAAATGGCAGTAGTGGTTTAAATGTCCTAAGATGGCTTTGAGTTGAGACCTGTCTCTTGGCTTGGGCAGACCTTGGATAGCATCAATATAGTGGGGTGTAGATCAAATTCCCAGTGCACTGACTATTCAGCATGTCACACAAAAAAGTCATACTTTTTTTTTTGTTACAACAGAGCCAAACATGGTCAAACACTGCAAAAACTGTGTCCAAATTCTTGGCTAAATCTTCGACAGAGTGACCTTCCACCAGAATGCCATCAAGATAATTAATGGTGCCTTGGACATCTCGTATCTGCTGCTCCAAATATCTTTGAAAAATAGTTGGGGCACTGGGAATACTGAAGCAAAGTCTGTTGTATGGGTAGATTGTGAAAGATGTGTTGATCACTAAGATGTCATGGGATTTGGTGTTGAATGATAAATGGAGGTAGGCATCTTTTAAGTCTATCTTGGCAAAAACTTTGCACCTCCACCCAGTTTAGCAAGAATATGTTTCAGTTTGGTAACAGGATAGAATTCGGCCACAGATTAGATGTTGACAGTAGTGCTAAAGTCTCCACAGATACTCAGTCCTCCACTGAACTTCTTGATGACGATGATGGACATTGTCCAGTGGCTGCTGGACACCAGTGTCAGCACCCTGTCATCCTGCAGGTATTGTAATTCCACGCATAGTTTATCCTGAAGTGCATAAGTGACAGTTCGAGCTATGCAAAATTTGGGCACAGCTGAAAGGAGGAGTGTCACATGGGCCTTAAAGTCAGAGATGTCTGATGAGGGTGACAAAAAGCCAGCTGGGTACCTGGACAGAAGTTCAGCCTTGTATGAACCCTTCAGGATGGCACTGACAGTGGCTTCCATGTCATGAATTTGCAGTCCCAAGGTCCACACCCAGCAGACTGGAGGCCCCTGGTGCCATGTGGGACTGAAGCTGTGAAAGACCCCATGACAGACGTCAAATCATTGCAAAACTGTGTAATGGAGTATCAACATTTTGCAGGGAGTGGGAACAATCTGTTAGCATGTTGACTAATCAATAACGTTAGCAGAGGATCCAGTGTCCATTTGCAGCTTGACCAGAACAATATGCATATAAATGGAAATAGACATTAACGTTTTTGGAAAATGGGAGAATAGATTGGACAAAAGCAACACCAGTGAAAGGTATGTCCAGTTGACATTCATGGCTGCTGAAGAATTGCACACCTCTGCCTTATGCCTGGTTTTACCACACGCACTGCACTTTGCTTTGCAAAAGCAGCAATGGTGTCCTTGATGGCTAATAAAGCATTGTGGACAGGAAAGGAGGAGCCAGAAACGACACTGGCCTCGATCTAAAGCCAGTTTGTGTTGGAATTTGGCTGTTGTGGGCTAACAATGATCAAGTAGACTACTCAAAGGCGTGTATCATGGGTAAATGCACCTCCAAGGAGGGATCTTTCAGCTTCAGAAGGTCATGGCACAAAGCCTCATCAGGCGAATGGACCAACACCATGTCTCGTACCAACAATGAGGAGTAGAATTGTTTACTGTGTGAGCTGTCAAAATGAAAGTGACAATTCCATGACTTTGGAGTCATGCAATCCATTCCCTGTACAATGAAGAGGAAAGTTCATGACAGCTAAACATTTTGTCGGATGCTGCCACCACATGAACTTGTGAATCAAAATAGTTAAGCAGACTAGATTTCAGCATAGCATAAGGTAGGGTATGAGGGCCACCTCAAGGTGTAGTTGTGGGATGTGTTGGTACACAGACAGGGCTGTGTTAGCAAGGAGGAAAGTGTATTGTTGCATATCACCTGAAATATCATGCACCAGGATATGTTGTCCCATCCTTGCAATGTAGCAGGACCATGGTTCTACCTTTCTGTCAAACTGTTGGAATGGTGGCAGTGTGGGCCAGATGTTGCAGATGGAAGTGTCAATCTGGGCGGGATGTCTGGTAAACTCCAGTGCCAACTGTGTGATAGCTGCCAACCGTTCGACCAAATATTCATTTGTCTGTTTCATCCTTTGGAGAAGAGTAATGAAAGGGTGAGTCAGGTCCACTGGATCTTTTTTACCGAGTTATTAAGAAAAAATGGAAAAAAACCTGTTATTATTGAGTCCCACCAAATACCAAAATATATCTGTTATTCAGAACTAAAATACTGGTATCAGTTTTATTTGACCAGTCAGTTTTTCCCATGCCTATTTATACTGTAAAAATCCTGTTAGTGATTATTTTACAGGTATTAGTTACTTTGCCTATCTCCAACATCACACATCTGATCGAACTCCATTGAGAATTCAACTCAAGAGGACATGAAGTTTGAGGCATGAATATTAACTTAATTCATAACAGCAGTCAACTGAAAAATTCCGTCAAATAAGCCCATAAAAATAATTACATCCATGTCTCTTACGGTTATTAAAACAAAGACTTATTTCAAATCTTTGTGGTGTTTGCCCCTAGGGCACAGCCTACATAGCCTGCCTGGAAATGTGACTCTATGGAAGAACAGGAGTGAATAAATGACTGTTGGTATTTCTCTGAGCAGTTGTCCTGCAGCCAGTGACCTGGTTACATCAGGGAACAACTCAGTCAGTCATCTAAGGAGGGCTTGCTTTCTTTGAGTGTGATAGCAGGAACTCAACTGCTAGGTAAAAAGATGGCAAATGTAAACAGGCAGAAATGAGTAACATACAAAATGCTACACAGAAAAACACACTAATCTTACAATGAATGATCATGTAGTCTTCCTTGATGTAGAACACTGTGAGCACACTTAACCACTATTGAGAGTTACAGTATTTTGCAGAAAAGATTTTATTCAATACACTGTACAGGAAGATTGGTAGAAATCACTTTCACTGAAAGACTCATGTAAACTATTTTTACATAAGTATTACAGCATCTAATTTTGAAGTTTTGTCTAAATGATCTGTTTCATAGTATGCATGCAAAACTAAAATATCCTGCCAAGTATATCACATTAATTTTAATGTAATAGCTCTTACTTTCAACAAACGTTCTTTACCAATATTTAAAGCTCTCTGTTCCACTGAATATCAGATAACTAATGAGACAGCTTTCATTGTTCAACTATACTACGAACTGTTATCCCCTCCTCAATTTGTAGCTCCACTTTCACAATAATTTTTCTGTGTAAACTGATGTGGTTGTTTTGTGGCGGCGTTCGTAGCGACAAGCAATTCGCTGTAGAAACGGCTTACGAAGTCACCGCCACACTTTTAATAGCGGGCCGACCGGTCCGCTGGAACAGTGAACAGAAAGATGAAAACCCAAACAATCTGATTAAATAAAAGTCGGTACTTATCTTTATTAACGAAGATACAGATCACAGTAGTGAACTCCATGTCTACAGAAATCTGTCTAGTTCGAGTCGGAGCGGCTAGGTCAGCGTCGGCTGACGACAAACAACAACTCTGCTGCGATGAACACACAACTGACTAGCAAGTACACAATTCGGTGGCGAGTATACAACTGAGCGGCGAATACAGAACTGTCCTAGCGCTCGCGACTCCAGCGCTTAAGAAGCCAGAAGCCAGCGGTGGCGCGCGCAGACTTGCGGCGATTTCCTGTCTCGCTGGCGCTGCTTATGCGGACGGCGTCCGGACTTTGATGCTGCCAACCTTTTGGCAGCGGGCTCGGGTGGCATTACTGGCTAGGATATAACACTCCTCCCCCCCAAATCGCCGCACCGTCGTTGAGTAATGACGTCGCGAGCGTCGACGGCGGGGGAGGGGTCTGGCCGCAGGCGTAGCAGAAGAGACCGGGGCGGAGACTGTTGTCGGTGGCAGTCCCCGGTCCGCACCCCAGCATTGGCTGCGCGGGGCCTCGGGAAACACCGACTGAAAACCGAGGTCAGGGTGCACGCCTGTGACCACGGGCGCAGCTTCTGGTACTGGACGCGACGGGGCGTCGGGACCCACGAAGAGAGGCAGCGTCTCCTGACGCTGCGTCGACGGCTGCTGAGTGGACGCCGGACAAGGCGCTGCGGTGTCAGACTCCTTGGGGGTGCCCAAGGAAAGCGGCTGCAGGACAGGCTGCACAGCCACCGCTTGGGAAGGCGGCCCGGCTGAGGGGTCGACGTCCATCAGCTCCGAAGGCGGTGGCGACTGAAGGGGGACCGCAGGCGCCGGAGCGACCACCTGGGCCGCTCCCGGATGAAGCTGCGCGGGAGGCATCAACGGGACGGGCTGTCGGCGTGGTAGCGGCGACGGCTGCTGCTGCTGCCCTGGGGGCGGCAGCGAAGTCGGAAGGCGCGGCTGGAACCCGCCGCGGACCAAATCTGTGGACAAAGAACGAGCGGCAGAATCCGGGCGGCCAGCGCGGCGCAACTGGTTCTGATGCCTCCTGTGCACCCCAGTAGCACCTTGAACAGTATAAAAACCTCGACCCTGGACACTTATCACGGTACCACGTTCCCAACGACGGCGACCGTGATAAACTCTGAAAAAAAACGGCGTCGTTGCGCTGAAAACGCGTGCGATGCTCAGAAGCGGCGGGTCGATCCGGGGGGTGCAACAACCGTAGTAGGGTGCGATGACGACGGCCGTGGAGAAGCTCCGCAGGCGAAGGGCCGTCGCGTGGCGTGGTCCGGTACGACGACAGGAACGTGATGAGGGCCTGCTGACGAGAGTGCGTAGCACGAAGGCGGTCCATATGATCCTTGAATGTGCGTACAAAACGTTCCGCTGCACCATTCGATTGAGGGTGGAACGGCGGAGTAAGAACATGGCGAATGCCATTGGCAGAACAAAAACTTTCAAATTCAGCAGAGGTAAATTGTGGACCATTGTCAGACACTAAAACTTCTGGAAGACCCTCAATACAAAAAATTGAAGTCAACGCCTGTATAGTTTGTGCAGACGTTGTAGACTGCATGGGCACAACAAACGGAAAATTACTAAATGCATCTATCACGATGAGCCAACGAGAATTCCAATATGGACCAGCGAAATCAATATGTACTCGCTGCCAGGGACCGGCAGGGAGTGCCCACTCAAAATAGCGTTGAGGCGGAGCAGCTTGGTGTTCGGCACACGTCGAACAATCTGTAGACATCTGCGTAATCTGCTTATCAATGCCGATCCATGTACAATGACGGCGGGCAAGCTGCTTGGTGCGGACCACTTGATGCAACAAGTCGAGGACCTTGGATTGGAGCACTTGGGGAACCACTACACGAAGCTGGTCATTCTCGGTGCGTAACAGCAAAACTCCGTGCGAAACAGACAACAGATGACGTTGCGGATAATAGCGACGAACCACAGGATCCGATATGTCCTTTGCCTTGGACGGCCAACCACGTTGAACAAAACGTAATAGTAAACTCAGATGAGGATCCGTAGCTGTCTCACGTGCCACCTGACGATAATCAATCGGAAAATCCCGGAGGGATTGATACTCATCGGCGTCAATCTGATGGCAAGAGTCGTCAGAGGAATCGAAGACATCATCCGCAGCAATCGGCAATCTAGAGAGCGCGTCAGCGTTTGCATGCTGAGCTGTAGGGCGATACAGTATCTCATACTGGTATTGTGATAACAAAAGAGCCCAACGTTGTAGTCTCTGAGCTGTCCGCTGAGGAACTGGTTTAGACGGATGAAACAGTGACGCCAGGGGCTTGTGATCTGTTACTAAATAGAATGGTCTACCATAGAAGTAGTGATGGAATTTTGTGACACCGAACACAATAGCCAACGCTTCCTTGTCCAATTGGCTATAATTACACTGAGCTTTGTTTAGCAATTTAGATGCGAACGCAATAGGACGTTCGGTGTTACCGACTCGGTGAGACAACACAGCACCGAGGCCGAAAGAAGAGGCATCACAAGCTAACACCAGAGGCTTGTTAGGGTCGTAATGGACCAGACAACTATCATTCAATAAAGCCTCTTTAAGCTGCTGAAAAGCTGATTGGCAATCAGCTGACCACACAAACGGAACATTCTTACGGCGGAGACGATACAACGGTGCAGCAATCTGTGATGCATTAGGTATAAACCTAATATAATATGTCAATTTGCCAAGAACTGCTTGCAATTCATGCAGATTGCGAGGGGCGGGCAAATCACGAATAGCTGCTAAATGTGACTGGGAGGGATGAATGCCTTGAGCATTAATAACATGTCCCAGATACTCCATCTCCGTAAGGAAAAATGAACATTTATCGATGTTGCAACGTAGGCCTGCCTGAGACAACACTGTAAACAAACACTCCAAATTACGGAAATGTTCAGCAGGCGTCCGACCGGACACAACAATATCGTCTAAATAGTTGCAACACGATGGCACATTAGCCAGAAGTTGTGACAAAAAACGCTGAAAAACAGCTGGAGCTGACGCACAACCAAAAGGCAAACGCAGAAAACGGAACAACCCAACGACGTGTTTATGACAAAATACTGTTGTGATTGCTCGTCGAGGGGCAATTGCAAATATGCTTCACGGAGATCAATTTTGGAAATGAAACGAGCTTCCCCTAACTTATCCATCAGCTCGTCCGGTCTAGGCAAAGGAAAAGAATCAATGATAGTCTGAGGATTAACTGTCGACTTAAAATCAGCACACAAACGTAACTTGCCAGACGGTTTCTTTATAATAACTAAGGGAGAAGCCCACTGGCTCGCTGAAACGGGTTGAATAACACCGTTGTTTTGCCAACGACGAAGTTCATCTTCTACAGGTGCCCGGAGGGCGTGAGGCACTGGACGAGCACGACAAAATCGAGGCTGAGCATTATCTTTTAACGTAATATGAGCGGCAAAGTTCGCAGCACAACCTAGTTCGTCTTTAAATATGTCACTGTATCGTTTACACAAATCGGTTATGCTGTCTTGAGGAACAACAACAGAATTAATTTGCAACACATTGTCTTGGATAGACAGGCCAAACAAGTCAAAACAGTCTAATCCGAAAATGTTTACACTGTCAGTAGCGCGGAGCACTGTGAATGAAACTGTTTTTGTATTGCCACGGAATGTGGCTGGCACGCTACATACACCTAACACAGGAATTTGTTCTCCACTATAAGTAGCCAAAGAATGTTTTGCCGCTGAAAGTTTAGGGCGGCCGATAGCCGCATACGTAGCACTATTTATGAGAGTCACAGACGCACCAGTGTCTAATTGAAAATTGAAGGTCTTATCCTGGATGCGTAGCTTCACAAATAGTTTATTACACTGTCTCTGGATCGGTGCAGTGGAGGCGGAAGACACAACATCAGCGCGTTTAGCGCGTGTTCGCTGTTTACGACAACTCGTGGGTTGGGCGGGTGGAACAACAACTCCCGCTTCACTTGCAGTCTGTACATTACTTTTTACAGCGTTTGAATTACGCTTGGGTCGCATAGCAGAGGGCTGGGTGGGTGGCTTATTGCGAACAAGATTATTACCCACACGAACCGTGGAAGAGTCTTTAAACGCGACCTTCTGGGCGGGCTGGCTTTGAAGAACATGAATATCCATGGGCTGGGCAGCACTAGAATTGTTCTTGCGTTTACGCAAACAAACAGTCTGGATGTGTCCTTTCCTTTGACAAAAGTGACAAACCGCGTTTCTTAACGGGCAACGTTCACGAGGATGAGCAAGAACACACTTAGGGCAAGACTTAACTCTATCATTTGGCACACGCGGCTGACGAATGTGTTTAACATGACGCGGCCGGCTAGTGTTTACAGTCTGACTCTGCCGGTGGGGCCGCGGGCGTGACAGAACGCGCTTAGCACAGGCAATTTGAGAAATACATGGCTGATCTAACTCACACTCAGCATAGTCAAAAGTATCTTGGGCTTCAATGATGTTCATCACAGTCTCTAATGACGGGTCAGGCAACTTTAAGATAGCAGCACGAATACGAGAATCTGCAATGTTTTGAGTAATAGCGTCTCGTAGCATGACATCACTGTAGGAAGCTCCACACACGCAATTAAATCGGCACTGACGGGTGAGGCCCCGTAAATCTGTTAACCACTGTTTATTAGATTGATGTGGCAGTTTCTTTAATCTGAAGAACTTGAATCTGGCTGCTGCCACATGAACTCGCGACTCGAAATACTCAGCAAGCTTGTTAACAACAACGTCATAGTCTAAAGCTTCGGGCTTGGATTCCGGGAACAACTTACAAAGTAGTCGATAGACTTCCACGCCTGCAGTGGAAATTAAATAAAGCTGCCGCTCAGTACCCGTGATTTTGTAGACTGTCATGTGCGCCTGCAACTGCGCGAAATATTCTCGCCATTCTTCTGTTGATGCATCAAAAGCACGGAAAGGTGGTGTTGCCTGTGCTTGTTCCTTTTGTGTTGGAGGATTAGCCGCTTGTTTGGCGATTGCTTCCACCAGACTTTGTATTTGCTGACTCTGTAACAAGATCAACTGTTGTAATTCGGCAGACATAGTGAACACAAATTATACCAGCCCCCAAAATTTTATCGCTATAATTAGTAGAACCAGAAACAAGTTGAACCAGCCCTGCACACGAGTTCGGAAGCCCTCGTCGCCAGTTTTGTGGCGGCGTTCGTAGCGACAAGCAATTAGCTGTAGAAACGGCTTACGAAGTCACCGCCACACTTTTAATAGCGGGCCAACCGGTCCGCTGGAACAGTGAACAGAAAGATGAAAACTCAAACACTCTGATTAAATAAAAGTCGGTACTTATCTTTATTAACGAAGATACAGATCACAGTAGTGAACTCCGTGCCTACAGAAATCTGTCTAGTTCGAGTCGGAGCGGCTAGGTCAGCGTCGGCTGACGACAAACAACAACTCTGCTGCGATGAACACACAACTGACTAGCAAGTACACAATTCGGTGGCGAGTATACAACTGAGCGGCGAATACAGAACTGTCCTAGCGCTCGCGACTCCAGCGCTTAAGAAGCCAGAAGCCAGCGGTGGCGCGCGCAGACTTGCGGCGATTTCCTGTCTCGCTGGCGCTGCTTATGCGGACGGCGTCCGGACTTTAATGCTGCCAACCTTTTGGCAGCGGGCTCGGGTGGCATTACTGGCTAGGATATAACAGGTTGTATCCTTTTTTCTACATCTACATATACACTCTGCAAGCCACCATACTGTGCATGGTAGAGGGTATGCTGTAACACTGTTAGTCATTCCCTTTCCTTGTTCCACTCACAAATGAAGTGATAGAAAAACAGCTGAGGCCTGATATATCTTGCATTTGTAATCCTTATGCAAAGTGGATATTGATGGCAGTAGAATCATTCTGCAGTTTGTTGCAAATACCTGTTCTCTTCAACTTCCTCAATAGCTTTTCATGAAAAGAATACTTCTTCCCTCTAAATATTCCTATTAGGGTTTATGAAGCATTTTCATTAATTTTGCATGTCAGTCAAATCTATAGATAACAAATGTGGCTGTACATCTCTGAATTGCTTTTATATCTCCCTTGAATCCATCCCAGAGGGGATCCCAAACACTTTACAGATGAGCAACACTCTCCTTGAATTCTCCCAAAAAATCTTAGCCGTTGCTTTGCAACATTATACCTAGATATTTGATAGATGTAACAGTGTCAAGCAGCACACCATTAACATTGTATTTGAATATTACCAGATTGTTATTCCTACCCAAATCTATGGCTCATGGTCTAGTGACTAACATTGCCACCTCTAGGTCATGGGGTTCCTGGGTTTGAGTCCCACCCAGGTCACAGATTTTATCCTCTTGAGAACTGGGTGTCGCATTGTCATCGTCATCACTGATGCAGTCTCTGAAATGGCATCAAATAAAAACACTTGCACTAGGCATGGTCAGCAAACTGTGGCTCGGGAGCCACATTTGGCCTGTTAGTGTAATTCTTCTACAAAATACCGTGTGCAGTCATTCATGTGCAGCACAAATGATATTTTCTGTTTTCGACCTGAGTGAGTCTATTTTGAAGAAGTGTCATCATACAGGACAGTAGATTTCCACTCACTAACATTTGCACTGGTCTTTCCTCTTGTTACAATGTTTTCAAATGTGGGAATGAATAATGCTTCTAAGTCAGGCATGTGATGTACTTTTAACATGTCAAAGTTAATGCAATATGAAGGAGTGGAAGGAATTACTATTCCATCAAAGAGTGTGGAACTGTTTCTCATGGGAAAAAAGCATGCAACCTCACTTAAAAAAAAGGAGATAATGAACTAACGAGGGATCGTTTGCAAAGCGATTTAATGATAACTATGAGTCAAAAATAAGTGAATGATAGGGACAAAGATATTTAAGCTTGTGCAATAACAAAAAAATAAATATACTTTCAGATACGACTGGTTTTCTTAAATCTATTTTTTAATACTTAGTTGGTGTTTGTGTACATCTTTAGGCCAGTGCTCTGAAGTGAAGATATGTTGATTTTTGACACCTATAATTGTATTCCTGATACACAATCAGCCAAAAAGACTAGTATTTGCATTCAGGTCTTCGTGTTCATGTAAACAATAACTCTCATTAAGTACATTACATTAGTACTTGTTCCATAGATCATGAATAGGACATTATGCGATGATGTGGAATGTGTCAGTTTAACATAAGTTTTCTAGTGTAAAGAAAACTCTGTATATAGCCGGGAATCTTAACTTAAATAAAAAAAAGGACATGGAAACCTTATTTACTCAAACTTTCCAAGGAGATGCAAAGCGATTGTTCACATTACTTTCCGCCAGACACTGCCATGACTGAATTTTATGATTACCTTACAGTCTAATTTTACTAATAAGTAATATAATTACTAAGCACGATATCCAGTTTTATTCAATGTACCCAAACTTTAACTAAGATTTAAAAGTTTTAAGTGAAGTATGTTAAGTTAATTTTAGGGAGCATTGTGAAGTGAAAGAAGCATTAGTGTCGAGTATTGAGAAAGATATGTTAAGATTGTTTGGACATATAGAGAAGATGAAAGAAAGAAGGTAGATGAAACAAATATAGAAGACAAGTGTGGATCTCAGTCAAACTGAGAAGGTTTTTACAAACACCTGCTTAGGAGTACAGTATCCTAATTAAATTAGTAACAACATATCTACCTACATGGTTTAAGTTTAAAAAATTTGGCTCTCAAAAGAAATTTCAATTATTGTATTGTGGACGCATGGCTCTTTTGACTGGTCATGAATTTGCTGACCACTGCATTATGCAATTGACAACCCCACCATATAATGCCACATGATCAATTCATTTCATTCCTACCCACCTTCATTAACATACATTTTTCCTCAATTCAACCAAGCTGTCATTTATCACACCAAATTGAAATTCTGTACCAAGTCATCTAGTACCCACCAATAGTTACCTAACAACAACCCTTTCCTGACAGTAAAAATTCACAGACTGCTGCTCACTCTATCCGTCAGACTGTTTTTGTATATAAAGAACAACAGTGGTCCTATTTCATGTTTCATCCTGATGATACCTGTACACTCTCTGTCCAAGACAATTAAATAGGTTCCATTACTCAAAAATCTACAAGCCACTCCCATGTCTAAGAACCACTTTTGTATTAAGTTTTGTTAACTGTTAGTAGTGGGACTCTGTGGTAAACTCTGTCCAGGAATCTAAGCATATGATATCTGCCTATTGCTCTCCATCCATGGTTCACAGGTTATCATGTTAGAAATGGACAAGTTGAGTTTTGCTTTCTAAACTCATGTTGATTTGTAGATAGAAGATTTTCTCTCTCAACAAAATTTATTATATTCAGACTTAGAATATGATAAAAAATTCTGCAGCAAACTGTTATTGAATTAGTCTCTAATTTGGCGTGTCTGTTCTTTTACCTTCTTTTTCACTTATTTGTAAAATATTACCTGCACAGGTGAGGTGGGAGAGTATTATTCACCTCACACTTACTCATTCCTGCTGATGTTTTTAGAAATACATGTACGTACTTTATGATACCCTATTGATAAGGATAGGAGAAAAGATCAATTTTGAAAGACTACGAGGTATACCTTCCTTTGTCCTAACTTTGTACGATGTTTGTCGGTCACCTGTTTCTAGTACGAAACTGAAATTTTTGCAATATGTTCAGTATGTGTGATTTTGTGTATATTGCCGTATGATTTTATTTTAAAGCTATGAAGAGTAAGTGGGCACTAGTAATAAGTGGCTAGCTTATTTGCTGAGTTATTTTAAAGTGAATAGGCGTTCACTTGCCAATCTCATTTCTTTTGAGTCCATACTGGTATTCAGTTCTGCTGTTCTTTGCTACTTTCAGTTAAAATTTGAGCCACACTTGGAGTCTGTCTTTCCACAATGAACACACTTCATACACCAACTCAGTTATTCAGTTTCATGGTAAAAAATACTTGAAGGGTAACCTCTGTTAAGAGTAAAATGGGCAAAAGTAAGAAGTAGTTAGTTGAAGCTATAGATTGGAAGGTGAATGATGCTCTCGAAACAGTAATGTCACTGAAAGGTACAGATTCAAGTGATGTCTTAGCCCAGCATAAAATTTAAATGTGTTATGATTGTTCAGCATAGTATGTACTTAACCAGAGTGTACTTATGTCATTATTTTCACTTCATTTATCAGTCTAACTTACACCTGCAGTCACCAGCTTCTGATACTGTTGGTGAGACGCAGTGTACCTGTCACTACAATATGCCCCCAATTAATTAAGTATTAATGTGTTTCTTTGCACTTTAAAGAATCATTATATCTTGAAATACCCTAATTAACAGATTGTAAAGATCTTTCTTCCTTTTCTTTCAGGAATTAGGATCAACTGGAGCTAATCCTGAATGGTCAAATAGAGCTAATTTTGTAGCAATCATTTTCTGGGACTATGCTGCACAATAGAGACACAATATCCATTTTACCATAGCCCACAAAAAAACCAGTGACACTATCACCAATACTACACATTATGGTCAGCTGAATGGTTTCCAAGTCTCTATTTTCTAGAAATCATATTTCTTGGGCTCACTAGGCCATGTTTAGAACCACTAGAATCTCTCTGAAGGAACTAAAATAAATGTTCTTAGGCTCTTAGGAATTAGGATAAATTTGTAACTGGGCAATTCTGGGTAATCAACTAGTAGCTCATAACATGTGATCCCCAATATGTATGACACTGCTCCTAACAGATTGTGTTCCTATCAAACGTCCAATGGTGGTATGTAAATGGTTTCTCTGATGAACCACAGTACTTTTATTCTCAACAGAATATGATCTCATGTTTCACAGCAGTAAAACATCATGAACATATTCACCAATAAATAAAAAAAATCACTTCCAGCTCAAATGACAATCATACAAAACACTCTCAAAATATTATTATATTAGTAAACATCATAGAATTAGTACCAGTTTATTTCTGCGACTCATGCTTTTATTTATCCTGATTTATATTATTTTTGCAACACTTTCCGAAATACTTCAGAAGTCCATGTAATGGTTCTCACATATTGTATTCATTCTAGCCTGAAACAGGAGGTCAAATGAAAAATGTTCTTTTGCTATTTTCATATGCTTAAAACTTCCAAATCTTAGCAACTATTTCTAGTAAAGAAAATGCTTTATTGAAAGAAGAGCCTGGTGTGATCTACACCACAGATAACCCCTTACAGTGAAAACAGTACTTTTGTGGCAAAATAATTTCAAATGGAAACATTCTGAGCCTGCTGGAACAAGATAAACGCCTCAGCACAACATTTGGAAGGAAGGAAAGAGTGAACTAGCAGCTACAAGTTGACTTTTTGGGCAAAGGGCTACTATTGCTCTAATATGGGAGAATTTATTTGATGATGACGAATTAGATGAAACAGTTTTACATGCAAATGTGGAACTCAATACAAGGGCACAGTATCAGGCAACAATTAATTCACCCAATTACAGAGATAATGACAATACTGAAATGAAAGCCTTATAGGACTTTTAATGATGAAAATATTCAAATCACCTCATGAAGGTGTGTTATCCCTCTTTGAAAATGATTTTATTGGTCATCCTTCTTTTTCTTTTTCCAATTCAAGTTCCGTAGAACCAAATTGAGGAGCAAATCTCCAAGGTCACGGAATGTGTCAGTTCATGAAAGTAATAACAGATAAAATTAAATGTTTATGAACCCAAAAAAGACAGGCCATAAGTTTATGTGAACGCAATCAAAAATCTAACTTAAGAAACAGCTTAATTTTTCAAGGAACTCGTCAACAGAATAGAAAGAGTGACCCATGAGGAAACTCTTCAGTTTTGATTTGTAAGCATGTGGATTACTGGTAAGATTTCTGAATTCTTCCGTTGGTATTGTCAGTAAAGCACTTTGAAATACTAGTGCCAAAGTGCCTGATATTTAACAATGTGACTACCAGAGATGACAAAAAGAATTCAGATAGCTCAAAAGCAATCGGTATGCTTGTAGTTACATGGTTACCCATGTGTTCCAAGACAGAGGGCATGGAATCAAAATTCTTCTAGGGTTCTATTGGTGGTGTGTTTTGTATGGTCCCTGCAATAGGAACTATTTGTATACCCAACAGAGAGATCATCTTAGTGTCACTGTCCTACAGTACGGGGTCAAAATATGAACATTACACCCTTCCTAGAGCTTAGGCAAATGGAGCAAATCGGTTGGTTCCTTTTGCATTTGATGTGGTCTACAGTGGGCTTTAATGAGCTTAAGGGGGAACCTTTAGTTTATGGGAATCAGGTCGCTTAGCTGCCATAATAACCTGAACACCACTTGTATGAAACTTGTATTTATTCTAACTGCACAATTACGCATATACACACATAAACAAGCCTCGCGAGCAACGCCAGTCGAAGGGTAAACACACACTGCACAAAGGCGCGTGCCAAGACCGGCATCCTAAGAGTGTGTCAGTGTGCAGAGATACCACTGTGCTCTATTCCAGTGGTCGATGATCGCAACAGAGGCCCCCACCCCCCCACCCCCACGCCCTTTCCAGTGCGGAGTACGGTGAGAGGAGGTGATGTAGGTTGGCGTGGGGATCGGTCCATTGTGATGAAGTCACGGTGCTACGCCGGTGAGCGTAGCGGGTGGCCGAAACGGGAAACTGGGATCAAGCGGCCCGGCGATGCAGGGGTGTGGTGTACCGTGAGTGGCACGTGAATGCAGAGGTGGCCATCCTTGTTGATTAAAGCAGTGATTCCCACCTCCTCTGCATCTGTCGGTACCACAAACGTGCATAGGAGTGTAACCTGGGTGGCTGAATCGTCCAATGTGCGGGGGACGTGCAGGATGAACAGTGTACCATCTCGCAGCTGGAGAGACAGGTCCTCAACCGAAAAAGGTGACACATCAACGTGGAAAACGGCGATGCTGGCGTCGTCGGTCTGCGTCGACTGGTCGACGGAAACACTAAGGTGAGGGGAGGGAGGGGTGAAACCTTCACACGCGACCTTTCCTGCAACCTCTGAGCTGGAGGGAGAACACAAACCACTGGCGTCACACGCATCATCACACGCATCCTCACATGCGTCACGGGTGCCAGAGGGGGGATTCGGCGCGTTTGAGGTATTAAAGATGGAAAGTGGCACGAGACTGTGGTCGGGTTGGAAGTTGTATTCTGAAGTTGCCTCATCATTGAGGCACCAAGCTGGTTTAAGGCGCGAGACGGACACTGTTTCTATTCTACCGTTGCACAGAATGTCAAAGGTCTGCGGCGAGCGGCTTATCACTTTGTGTATGCCCGAGTAGGGCGGGTGTAGTGCGGGGTGTACTGTATCATCGTGCAGCATCACATAATCGCAAACGTGTAGGTCTTTGTGCACGAAGACACAAGGGACCGTGTGTGCTCTGGGGGCAGGGGGCGTACATTCATGGCGAAGTGTCGGACACGTTCTATAAGAGTTGGAAGTTCTGACAGCGGGGGAGGATCGGAATCCTCGACGAATTGTGTTGGGAGGACGAGGGGTTCCCCATACAACAATTCTGCTAGAGAGGCTTGCAAATCGTCTTTGTAAGCCGAACGGACACCTAGTAGTACCCAGGGGAGGACTTCGGACCACGATCTGTTGGGCACATGAGCGCTGCTTTTAAATTTGTGGTGCCAGCACTCGACCAACCCATTGCTTTGCGGGTGGTAGGCGGTTGTACGTAATTTGTTTGCACCACATAGATTGCATAATTTGCCAAAGAGCACAGCTTCAAATTGTCGTCCTTGGTCCGTCGTGACTGAAGATGGGCAACCGAACCGCGTGATCCAGCAGTCGATGAAGGCCCGTGCAACAGAGTCGGCGGTAATGTCTGTTATTGGAATCGCCTCCATCCACCAACTAACACGGTCAATGATAGATAAAATGTATCAGAAACCCTCGGAAGGAGGGAGTGCTCAGACCAGGTCAAGATGGATGTGACGGAACCTGCCTTTCAGTACCTCAGACGAGCCCAACGGTGGGTATGTGTGACGGCCGACCTTAGCACGTTGGCAAGATATGCATGCTCGTGTCCAGTTTTTGCAGTCTGCTCTAACCCCAGTCCATACGAATCGCTCTGTTATGAGGCATGTGGTAGCCCAAATACTGGGATGTGCTAGGTCGTGGATAGCGGCAAATAACTTACGGCGCAAGGTGGCCGGTACCAGGGGGCGGGCAGTACCTGTGGAGACGTCACAGAGGACTGGTAAGGCCGAACCTGGAATTCAGTGGGGCTCAATGGAGAGCAAGGTGGACTTGCTATTCAGTAACTGTTGAATGTCGTCATCCGCTTGTTGCTGAGCAGCTAGGTCGTCGAAGTCCGAAGAAAACGAGATCGTACCGACCCGTGACATGTAGTCAGCAACGATATAAAGGATGTCCGTTATGAATTTACATATTAGGTCCATGTGTCTGAAACGGCGGGGGGGGGGGGGGGGGGGGAGGGAATGTCGGTTGTGGGATTACACACAGCGTCCACCAACGGTTTGTGATCTGTATATATGGTCACTGACCTACCCTCAATGTCCTCTCGGAAATGCCGAACTGCCTCATTAATAGCAAAGAGTTCTCGTTCGAAAGTGGACCACTTACGCTGGGAGGCTGACAACTTCCGCGAGAAAAAAAGTAGTAGTGGTGTGGAGCCTGCCACCTGCTGCAGGAGCACAGCGCCGATGAGAATGTCGACAATTACACGTAACAGTATGGGAGTGAGAACAGGTGGAGTCGATAAACCGTTGCCAAGCCTGTGCTGCGTTTTTGAGGCCGTACAGCATATAACAGCATTCGTACAGTCCGAAAGGGGTGATAATTGCTGTTTTAGGGATATCGTACTGGTACATGGGGATCTGATGGTACGCTTTTCGGCAATCAAGTACGCTGAAAACGCGTGCACCATGGAGTTGTTGGGCGAAATCTTGTATGTTTGGTATAGGGTAGTTGTCTAAAATCGTTCTGGCGTTCAAGTGTCGGTAGTCGCCACACAAACGAAATGAACCGTCCTTCTTGGGCACTAGATGGATAGGCGAGGACCAATTGCTGTTGGATGGACGGACGATACCTGAATCTAACAGCTACTGTACAGCGGTTATTGCATGCTGTAATTTGGTGGCATTAAGGCGTCGAGCCTTATTGCGTACTGGGGGGCCTTCCGTGGTGTTCAAACGGTGACAGGTACCGTTAGTAATCGCGCCTATCACCTGTGGGACACCCTGGGGAGCCACACTGGGACTAGGTGGGGTAACACGCACTACATTAGAGGTAGGAATGTCACTGACCTGTGGGAAAATGCATCGTTGTGGAGGTATCTGCGCCTCGGTGGAGTTCTCGTGGGTGTATCCCCTTGGTGCGGAAGCGTCCCCTGCTGCCTCCCATGCGCGTGACAGTTCGGCTGACGTGGCGGTGATCAGCTGTTGCAGGCGCATGTTTTCGGCGCGAAGGTCGGTGATCTCGAGGCGCTGGGTTGTCAGGCGCGACCGGGTGGCGGAGAGCTCTGTCCTGTGGCGGAGAGCTCTGTCGTGAGATGGGCGCATT
This sequence comes from Schistocerca americana, assembly GCF_021461395.2. NCBI lineage: Eukaryota > Metazoa > Arthropoda > Insecta > Orthoptera > Acrididae > Schistocerca > Schistocerca americana. The sequence goes on from NC_060130.1 coordinate 539,776,153, forward strand.
CGGCTGTCACAGTGGGCAAGGTATCACAGTATGTGGCAGGGGGCGGTGGGAAGGTGGTGAAAATCCCTGGTATCCTGTTGCCGGAAGCGTGCTGCAGGAGGGCTGCTGCCTCGAGGTCTGGCGAGAGCCCGAAGTTATGCAGAAAATCCATACCGATAACGGGGCAGTCGATATCTGCGATGCAAAATGTCCAGGTGCAGCGTAAATCAGGTGCGAGATTTAGTTGAAGTTCGGCTGAACCGTGGACACGAATTGCGGAATTGTTGGCAGCTCGCAGTAGCACGGCGGGCGTCAATGTCGAAGATGGGGCACTCGACTTAGGAATGACGCTAGCATTGGCACCCATGTCCACGAGGAAATAGAGTGTGCTCGTCCTGTCATGGATGTACAGTCTGCCGGCATGGTGGGCAGCAGGGGTGGTCAGCCGATAATGTTTTTGGCGAACTAAGCTGCCGGTGCGAGCCGTGGCGCCCATTCTGACTCGCGCTTCCCGTTTGGGTAGCTGCAGGGTGCGCGACAAGAACGCGCAGCGTCGCCAAACGTGATATGATACCAGCATAGTGGGTATGCTGGGTGTTGTTCCAGAGCCAGCGAGAAGGCAACGTCACGTGGTGTGTTCTGTTGCACCCGCGTGGAGGTGGTCGGGGCAACCGGTTGAGGAACCATAACAAGTACGGCCGTCTGGCCACCAGTGGGCTCCATCGGCTGTTGCTGTGAGCTGCACGCCCGGCCTCTGCCGGCCGGCCGGTGAAACTTAGTAGATGTGACGGCAGTGTTGCCAACATTCGGAGTGTCGGAAAACAGGAGGATGCGACCTGGCGATGTTTGATGATGGAATATGCCTGGTCTGCCAGTCGTAGTTATTCCTCTAGAGCGGCGTTTTGGTAAGCCAACAGGTGTAGTTGGAGGTCTGGCGGTAATTTCACAAGCCACAACGCCCAGAGTGCGAGGTCGAGGAGTTGCTCCTTGCCCACCTGGGCCCTTAAATGGCGCCAAAGTTGTGAAGGTGTACAGTCCCCTATTGGCACGTCGTGAATTACGTAGTGTATGGCTTCTGCTGGAGGGCGCGATAAGTGCTCGATGATGCGAGCTCTTGCGATGGCATGTTTGTGCTGGCTTGGTGGCGAGAGCAATACGTCACTGACCAGGTCCGGTTCGTCGTGGAGGTGGGTAATTAAACAAATGAAACATGTGTCATCTCCCCACACTCCGTGGATTGTCCACTAACACAAACCATGATATAGCGTTGTCCTTCTATAGTTTTGGCAGCTTCGGAAACCACCCTACAGGTGGCTGTGGTGGCATTGTGGGAAGATAGCGATGGGGGAGCAGCGGAGGCCCGGAAACTGGTATAGGGTCGAGTGTCTGTACTGTACTGCAATTAGGCCTCTGACCACACGACACACACGGCGCGGGAGCAAATGCGGTAGGCGCGGCCGCCGCAGCTACTGCAAACGAGGTTGCATGCTGTTGGTATGTATGTTGGTATGTATGTTGGTATGCGCTTAGGGCGAAAGTACCTGGTCGTGTGTCGGGCTGGTATGTAACATATTCATACGGGATGTTGCTGAGCATTGTGGTGAGGGAAGTTCTTGTTTCACCTGCGGTATGAAGTCCGGAAACTGCCACGTGTTTGGATACACTGCAACATGTGTGGCCCAAGGTGTGTGGACTGTACTAGTGGGGTTACGCGGTTATGCTGTACACACGGGTTTAACACTGTAGTCGGAGCCATCGATGGCTGAATTACCAGCAATTCCCCCCTGAATTAAATTGTAGCAAACTCATGATGAGCCCCAGGTCACAAACCACGTTATGGTTCATCGGTGCATAACAGTGGCAGGAGGAAAGATGAGAAACGCACATACTGTGGTCGTACCGAAAAAGTCCGGGATCACCACTATGGGAATCTGGTCGCTTAGCTGCCGTAATAACATGAACACCACTTGTATGAAACTCGTATTTATTCTAACTGCACAATTACACATATACACACATAAACAAGCCTCGCGAGCGTCACCAGTCGAATCATAAACACACACTGCACAAAGGGGCGCGCCAAGACCCGCGTCCTAAGAGCGTGTCAGTGTGCAGAGATACCACTCTGCTCTATTCCGGTGGTCAATGACCGCCACAAGTTCATGGACGGTTGCCCAGCAAACCTGTAAGGAGCGCTTTTTTAACATTTTTTCACACCAAAACAGAGTTGTGGCTTCCGAGACGGATATGCATAGCAAACAGCTGAAACTTTTGTGATATGCTCCTAAGATTCCGATGTCAAACAGCCTTGAAAATTTTCTTGATATCTGTATCCAATTCCAAGATACAGAGTTCCAATTATAATGAGGCGTGAGGCGAAAACATAAGTTTATATAGTGACACAGCACGGAGAAATACCGTATGCTGTAAAGCGTCTCCATTAGCATCATAGGAGTTCTGGGAACCCCATGTTAAAATACTCAACGACGTACGAAATTTTTTTGCACGTAAAATCTGGTCTGAGGTGTCAAATTAATATTCAGTTATTTCAATTTCACGTAAGTAACTATCAGCATTTTACTGACCAATATACGGTATCTCTTTTCGTGTGACTGATATACCCTGTGGCAGAACACAAGATTTTAGCGACAGCGAAACACGGTAAGTGACGTAGTTCACAGAAGTTACCACATCCAGTTGAAGGCGTTGCCAGTGTTAACTTTGAAGACGAAATTTTTGGCGGACAGAAAGATCTGTGTTTGTTATTGTTTTCGTCGAGTTGGTAGATGTTGCATGGAACTGTTGTAGTAACTCAGCAATAGGTTGTGTGCTATTGTGATTTCTAAGAGATGAAAGGCAAAACGCAATATTGTTGGAGAGAAAACAAAAGAAGTAATGTACATTTGCATTCTGGCTGGCAGATAAGCTGTTCGGTTAAAATGATTGTGGTTAGAATTACATATTTTCTCATAGAATGGAAATGTATGGGGTTTATTTAATATTGTGACGTATGTACTCAAGCTGCACGTATAGTGTTGTAGCATATTCATGAACATTATAAATAGCAGATTTAGTTTCATAGCTGTGTTGTCTGCAACTTAGGACTGTTGTAGTGGTTGTTGGAAGACTTCATCTAAGGTAGCTCTCGTTTAAACATGTTGAGATATTAAGTAATGGAGTTATTGAACTTTAGTTTTAGTCACTAAAGTATATAGCGATGAAACTCGCCAAAAAACAGGAAGAGAACTGCAGCAAAACTGGAGATACTGTGGGAAATTTCCATTTGCAAAACAAGATGCTGAAATACCAGGTAAGTATTCATATGAATGTCTCGCCCGACATTCAGAAAATTCGTAAATCAAATCAGTGTCTAGTAAATTCACTTTTTATTATTAATCATAAGTACCAGTAGGTAGTAAATGGTTTAGGATGTAAGTATTAGAATTTCAATGTTACAATGGACAATTTTTACATCTTAGCTGCACTGCTTAGAAAGAAAATGCTCTAGGGCAGATTGGATAAAAGTATGCTGTCAATCTTGTTTGTGGAGCAGTACAGTGAGAAAGATCTCCTAAGTGCAAAGCAGGCAGTACTTGCCTGTTTGGGATTGTACCAAAGAGATGCAAACTCTGAACAAATGTTCCAACAGTAATAAAGTTTCATTCTTGGTAATCTAGTCCTGTTTTCTTGCCAATTGGCAGTAATTGCCTCATCACTTGATGTTTTGAGTTTTTGTTTTTATTTATTCATCCGTGGAACAATATATATTGTATGGATGTCGTCAGTTTATAATACATGTATATTGTGTCTTGTAGTATTTGGTGGCGCTCTCTTGTGCTGGATGTTTGTTAGTGAGTTTCGTTCGGGTGCAAAAAATTCTGTGTTGGGCGCGTCGGTTTTCTATATTCTTCTGGCGTCTCATGGTTGCTTTGTGGCTTGGGTGCACCTTGTACTAATGATATTTTGTTCCACGGAAGCTCTTGTGCCGCACTCTCTTTTTCTTGTAAATTATCTACACGAACCTGTAATTGTTCTATGTTCTTCGACGCACATTCGGCTTGTTTCATTAAAGATAATGAAAGTTCCTTTACCTTCTTAAGTATGGTCATTTTTGCTATACCACCAAGTCTACAGACACAATGGATTCTTCAATATCACTGCCAATGTCCGTACGTGCTTCTATTGTTCGCTTCAGTTCGCTACAAAGCTGCATGAGTTGTTGTTCATTTTTCGCGGTTATTTTGCCAATACGGCCGTCAAACCTCTTCAGCACGGCTTTTGTCACTCTTTTCTGGATGTGATTGTCTTCAAGTATCTGGCATACTTTGATCTCAGCTTTCCATGCTAATGGATCAAGATATTGGTTAACTTTTTCTCCTTCCATTTGTGTTTCTTTTGTTCCACCATTAGCGACCTGATTTCTTCTTGTGATTCTTTGGCCTCTTTACGAATAGTGTCTAATTGCTCATCAATACGAATAAGTGTACTTTGGATCTCTCTGCCTATATCCAGTATACCCATTATATGTATGGATTAGCAAGGGGTAATAGCCGTGGCGCGGTACGTTTGTATCGAGACAGATTTCCAGCACGAAGGTGTCCCGACAGGAAGACGATCGAAGCAATTGATCGGCGTCTGAGGGAGCATGGAACATTCCAGCCTATGACTCGCGACTGAGGAAGACCTAGAACGACGAGGACACCTGAAATGGACGAGGCAATTCTTCGTGCAGTTGACGATAACCTTAATGTCAGCGTCAGAGAAGTTGCTGCTGTACAAGGTAACGTTGACCACGTCACTGTATGGAGAGTTCTACGGGAGAACCAGTTGTTTCCGTACCATGTACAGCGTGTGCAGGCACTATCAGCAGCTGATTGGCCTCCACGGTTACACTTCTGTGAATGGTTCATCCAACAATGTGTCAATCCTCATTTCAGTGCAAATGTTCTCTTTACGGATGAGGCTTCATTCCAACGTGATCAAATTGTAAATTTTCACAATCAACATGTGTGGGCTGACAAGAATCCGCACGCAGTTGTGCAATCACGTCATCAACACAGATTTTCTGTGAACGTTTGGGCAGGCCGTGTTGGTTATGTCTTGATTGGGCCCCATGTTCTTCCACCTACGCTCAATGGAGCACGTTATCATGATTTCATACTGTGCTGCTAGAACATGTGCCTTTACAAGTACGACACAACATGTGGTTCGTGCACGATGGAGCTCCTGCACATTTCAGTCGAAGTGTTCGTATGCTTCTCAACAACAGATTCGGTGACCGATGGATTGGTAGAGGTGGACCAATTCCATGGCCTCCACGCTCTCCTGACCTCAACCCTCTTGACTTTCATTTATGGGGGCATTTGAAAGCTCTTGTCTACGCAACCCCGGTACCAAATGTAGAGACTCTTCGTGCTCGTATTGTGGATGGCTGTGATACAATACGCCATTCTCCAGGGCTGCATCAGCGCATCAGGGATTCCATGCGACGTAGGGTGGATGCATGTATCCTCGCTAACGGAGGACATTTTGAACATTTCCTGTAACAAAGTGTTTGAAGTCACGCTGGTACGATCTGTTGCTGTGTGTTTCCATTCCATGATTAATGTGATTTGAAGAGAAGTAATACAATGAGCTCTAACATGGAAAGTAAGCGTTTCCAGACACATGTCCACATAACATATTTTCTTTCTTTGTGTGTGAGGAATGTTTCCTGAAAGTTTGGCCGTACCTTTTTGTAACACACTGTATTATAGGATTACTGACACTCCTTCTGTCTCCCTGCACTGACATATGTGGATTGAATCTACTCGCGTTCTGTAATAGTTGTTCCATCTGCGTATTATTAGATTCTCGTTCTCTGTCGCTAGAATTTTCTGCCTGTCTGTCACTACCGCCATTACTTCGTGTGTCTCTAAGATTGTAAGACTTTCACTCTGCATTGGCTGTGATGAAATGACAACATCTTCGCCTACCATTCTGTCCTGCTGTATCTCACGTGAGTCACAACTTTCAAAGTGTTGCGTCTCATTTTCGTCATGATCAAGTTTTTCTGCTCCCTGATTTGCCTTCATCCTGTTGCTTTCTGTCATTTCTGTCCTAGCCTGCAACCCCTGTAACCCCTGTTTGTGTCTACGCTGCCTTGCCTGGGATCTAATCAACATTCGATCATAGGATTTTATGTGTTTCCAGAAAAGCTTGAATATCCTATCTGATTCTGATTCTCTTGGTCCAATTTCCCAATATATTCAACCCCTTGCAGCGCCATATCAGTCAACACATGCGATGGAACAAATCTTACGTAACAACGCTGTTATATATCGTGTAGCAAGTGCCAGCTTAACTAGGATCACTACTGCTCAAATACACAAAATTACTCAATATTGTGAAATAGTCTTAATTCAGTTAAATTAATCCAGATAAATGTGTGTAGTCTGATAGTGTGTCACACATGTACTTTAAATTATGCTTCTCCTGACATATAGAAGCTCGAAGTATGAATTTTGTATAGGCCTACAGTCAAATTCAGTACTTTCTTAACATTTTATTTGTCAATTAATTCAATAATTAACCATCCTGGCAGGGTCACGATTATCTAAACACGCCTCTGGCTGGTAATAAGTGAATTCTGTTCCTCCACTGTGAGCACGATTCCACTCAGCGTGTGTAAGACAGTTCGAACCCGTCCTGTAAGGATATGTGCTCTTACTCACCAAGGGTCTAGACTTAAGAAGAATAGCTGCCATCAGTGTTACTAAAATATTCCAATGAGGTAAGAAGTGGACCTCTATCTTAGAACAGACGACAACTATTCTCTATAATTGTATTTATTGGAATTACATTTGCACATATTGAGTCATTACAATACACAAGAGCAGTCTCAGGAATCGCCTGTTCAGAGAAGAGGATCTTGCTATTAAATTTCTCCATCAACATAAAATACAAAAGATCAATAATATCACAAAATTCAGGATAGTTAATTATTTTGACTGAGAGAAAGACACTCTGGTGGAAGACTGTACTAATGTCGAGCTGAACAATGTTACCAGCTCTAACGAATTTTATTCTTTCACCACAAATGTTAATCATACATGGCCATCGAACGCATGAAGGAAATACGTTAATTTCGGGAAATACTACAAAGAGAACAGGTCGTTCCACTTTCAGCTTCGTACCACTGGAGTAAAAATTGGCTTGTGACACAACATTTACATTCAGTGGTGTGCTGCGTTCTTTACCTTGTGTTGCACAGCATCGTCGTCTTGGCTGCTGCAATGTGTTATCGGATCTGCAAATCTATCAAAATCCTACACTGAGCCTGGCTGATTCTATATCAGCAAACTTGTCCTAAATTTTTGTGAAGCGATAAATGTTAACATCACCCTAGTCTGCTTTTAATGGCTAAACACACATGCAAGGCTGTCCAGTCATGTGTTACACTGCCTTCGCAAATCTTGCAAGAATTTAACTATATTGGCTCCCTTCATTCTTCGCTCAGGAGAGAAGAATTCAGTCAGCTCTTGATTGAATTTTGAAGCCGGGTGCACAAAATGTTCACAACAGTATATCTCCTTTCCCTGTCGTCATGTCAGAGAGATATGTCCTCCGACCACACTCGACGACGTCTCAAGGGAAAGCGCCCTTTGTACTAGGCAGTTGTGCATCTCCTCAACCTAACTTCCCTTCCCTCTACAGTGGCTCTTTCATTTCTAGTAGCCATGGCTGCCCAATCAGCAAAAGGCTTACTAAGTAGTGTGTCATATAATTGGCTGGCTTTCAAGTGAACTGCCAGGTATGTCACCCTCCTTATTAACACTGCATCATCCACAATAGTGGTAAGTTACATCCTCATGCGCTGCTCACGTGGTATACTGTTCTTCTCCCAGTTCTGTGCTATGCGTGTCACCTGCACTTGACCTTGACTAGGCTATGGCTCTGCAGGCCATTGTGTCACAACATGACTAACTAAAACTGACTTCCCCTTTGGTGATGCTTCCACCCCGTTTTTACCTAACTTAAACATGCAAATTTACATAAGGGGGTTGTTGTCGTCACTCTCAATGCCCAGTGTATTAAATCTCATACAAGTGAAATACGCTCATAAAAATCGTTTCCATGTTGCAAAACCAGTGTCTTGCGACACTATATATGACACGTAAAACTAGGGCACCTGCCATGTACGGTGTCCAAAATGCTAACGCCTTACAGTGGCAAGTATGTTCTTAAAGAAACTAACACTTTAGCGTCGTACATAAATACACAACTCTACATTAAATCATATTAAATTGAATACTTTCTTTACGTGGCCTTTGGAGGCCTGTGTAGTTTCATGTGTATAATTATAAATATGTGATTAAACAAAATCTATATTACTAACCAGCTAACCTGTTTCACGGTTGATGGTCCAAAATACCAGTTGTCCGCTGCTTCTCTTCCAGCTTCCAGAGGCAACAAAAATTTTATTTTCAATATTTCTTATAAATATTGACGAAATTAAAAAAAAATTAAATTTCTGGCATACTTTGGGACTACTCATTGAGAGGTATAATCTGACGTCAAACGTTTTACACAGTAATACAATTACAACCTTTAGAAACTGCATATACGTCTTGAGGCAGCATTGTTCACGATATACCGATTACCTCACCTACATTCATCTGCTTTGGATAATGAGAACACTTAGTGCCTTGTAACAAACTTTAAACATAATTTCAAATCTTTATGACTCTTTTTCCCAGTGACAACCCCCAAAAAATGATGAAAGGAAGAACTTTAACACTTACAAGATTTTCGCTGTTCTTTCAGAAAACTTTTGAACTGGGCATGACGTTTTATTACTTCTCGGCTAGTACCTCTATTTGCAACATATTTTACACAACACTGAATGTACTTGCAAAGTTGTCTCGTTGTATGACATGTAGTTCAGGACGTGGCCTTCGATAAATACAGGCCTAAGTGCACAACTGTTTGACATCAGCAATGTAGTGTTAACAGCCAGCCGACAGAAACACATGCTTTGTCAAAGATTTTGTGAAACTTCTTTGATCAAACTACTTCACTTTAGCTATTACACGATCGTAAAATTTTTCGTCGTAGTTGTTCAGAAATGAATGACAAACAGTTCAAAATCGCATAAATTGGTGGTGGGTGCACTGTTGGAAAAGACAGAAGTGGAAGCGATTGTGGGTGAAACCGTGGATAGAGAGTGGAGGCCAGAGTTTGCTTCGTGAGCTACAGTGTGGAAACGTAAAAAACAACAAAAATTATTTGAGAATGAATGAACAAGCATTTCAGTTCGCCCTCATGAAAGTGGCCACTCATACTTGCATGCAGGATACTCAATTGGAAAATTCCATTACTTAATTTCATTCATCGCAATCGATGTTTCTGGAAAGTCTGCAACAGTGCTGTTCATGATTTAAATAATGAAACTCTGTAATACGAAATTTTTGACGCTTAATATCACGCTTTTAGATAATTTATTCTCATTTTCAAAAGGAAATAATCACATAGGTCTAGGTGTTTTATGTGGTGTTTATATGAGTGTTGTTCGGCCTCTCTTGCCCTGCAGTTGTTATTATGGTCAACTGTAATATGGCAGATTTCTTTTGGGCGGTTTTCCTAAACATCGCATAAAACAGCACTGTCAAAATTTTTACTTGACCATGAGAATAAATTCTCCCTAACTCTTGTGGAAATCTTAAAAATATACGTAACAGGTGCAGTGCTACATTTCCTAAATCATTTATGTTGTTTCTGCTACAGATTTTTAGCAACAGGCGAAAGTTATTCCAGCTTTCAATATACCGCAGTACTCGGACCCCACAATGTACCATTTTAAGTATTAGTTCAGAATCATTTGAGCTATTATATCACCCAATGAGGAATTCATGAACGTTATGTTAGGTTTTTTGGAGAAAAATAAACACACTTATTTCACTTATGTATACTTTGAACACACTTGGCGTTTCACACATCCATCCCTTTCCACATCCTTGTATGTAAGCTTAACATCATCCACAGTGGACCAACTCGAATGCAGCTGATTGCTGCAGCTATTTCTTGGTGGGACTGCAGCCACTTGTTACCGTTTTTGTTGTCAGAGTGCTCTCTGGTACGCATAAATTCGTACTTGCATACTCTGCAACGATCCTTGTGATGGTAGCCATGCACCAAATATGCTTCGTCATTTTATAAATTGCACTAAAACAACCGAAGACTCATGTAAAGTAAACAGTGACCACACCCTAACTTTGGTAAAAGCTTCCCTACTACTCTGTCAAAGAATTGATCTAAGGGCTTTGACACAAACATAGACAGCCTATATACGTACAGGCTCTCTACACAGACACAACTACTTTGCTAACGTCACACAGCCCTATGCCTAGGCTTGAATTTATCGTTCAGGAGATATGACGTCATAAATATTTAGATGCGAGGAAGAGTAGCTTTTCTTTAAAACAGAGCCCAAATTACCCAGACTCTACTCATTCAGCGTTTCTTAATCAGAACACTAAGCGATTTCCAACAACCTTTAAACACAATTTCAAACATTTTCTAAACTATTTCTTGTTTACAAGCTTAACGTCAAATATTTAACACTTGAACTCATTTGTAGAGTAATCGGACATTTGAAGCTGTTTTATATGTGAGTGTTCGATCCCAAAAAAAGCGATGGTTTCTTGGTTCTATCAAAAACTATTGCATACGAAAACTAATTTTTTATCAGTTGTCACTATTCTAAAATTAGATCAGTATTTTCCATATGTGCATTACCCCACTAAGTTGCCCCTATCTATTACAAAGTTTTGTTTTCGTTTAACAAGAGACTTTCGGTTTGGAGGAGGGCTTCTTATTTTTTCACGTGAGAAATTATAGCACTATATCACTAATTGCAAGTTAAATGCTATGAACGGAAATTTTATTGTTGCAAGTCATACATGAAGGTGATCTATAGGATACCACTCTGCTCTGGCAAATAACGTGCTACGAAAACATGCTGTTTTGAGACGATATCGCACTAAGTATCTGTGAAAATTTCATCGTTTTTCTTAGAATATATTACAACCATGTACAGTATATTTAAAGAGGGATAAGAGGAGGAGGAGGAGGAGATTAGTGTTTAACGTCCCGTCGACAACGAGATCATTAGAGACGGAGCGCAAGCTCGGATGAGGGAAGGATGGGGAAGGAAACCGGCCGTGCCCTTTCAAAGGAACCATCCCGGCATTTGCCTGAAACGATTTAGGGAAATCACGGAAAACCTAAATCAGGATTGCCGGAGACGGGATTGAACCGTCGTCCTCCCGAATGCGAGTCCAGTGTGCTAACCACTGCGCCACCTCGCTCGGTGGGAGGGACAAGACATTTTGCTAAATAATAATGTTACTGGCCAAGGCACCTGCTGATTCAAGTAGAGAGATTTTTATTGTCAAGCATTTTATTGGGCATATGAAGCAATTCATGTGAACTTAATTCTATCGTTATTACTCCTAATGGCAAATATTTTGTTTTGCATTGATATTTAACCCTCAGTCCCCCCTCCCCCCAACCCCCAGTAGCCACATGAAGTGAAGTTAAATTTTAGAGATGAAATTACAGAGAAACTGCTTGCATCTCTTTAAAACTATAATCTAAATGTGGTTTTGTATATGGCGTAGAGCTTGTGACGCTAACAAGGGAAAACTCACCATCGCACCCCCCCCCCCCCCCTCCGACCACAGATCTAGTGGTAACTTGGCCCAGTCTACAGCCTATCAAAAAGGAGTGAACACAGCATGAGAACGGGAAGAAGTTGTACTGAACTGTGAAAAAAAAGCATAATCGAAACAGTGAACCGTCCAAGTGCAAGATGTGCAACATCAAGCACATTAGAATGACCGAGGGGAAGATTCGTGTTTAAATCCCCTCATGCCCCATATGTATGACCACAACTCCTTGGCTATTCAAATGCACTCGGTGTTTCACTTGGATGGTTCACTGTTTAGATTTTACCTTTTTTTCACAGTTTGATATACTTTCTTCCGGTTTTCATGCTTGATCTGTGTTCAGTTTTTGACGGGCTCTCCACTGGGCCATCTTACCACTAAATATGAGAGGGGTGCGATGGAGTTTCCCTTGTTAGTGTCACAAGTCCCGTACGATATAAAATTATGAACTGACCATCTGATCATTGACATGTCTGTTCGATATGTTCAAATGTAATGTTAGTTTGCACCAGTGAGTTGGAAGGAAGGGACCTCCAGACGTACGTACCTCCCATTCGTTCTACACAAGAACCACATGTCATGACTCTTGTGTTCAGTTTTGGAAATTTTAACTCTTGAATTCCTTTGCTGAAAATAATTCACACTCGTTATTTGTTGTTTTCATATCAGTGTGAGGTCTATGCAGCATCTCGCCTACTCTCACTATTCATCACATTTGCTTGTGACAGTAATACAGGATGGAGAAAAATTGTGTCACGAAATTTTAACTCTGGATGGCTGATGCCAGTAGGAACCAAAATTACTAATGTTGTGTAGGTCGACAACGCACCATTTTTAACTACAGAAACTTAGTGCTACGCGCTCTGATTGGCCGTGGGATCGCCATGTTGGCGTTCGTTGGTTGAAGGGCAGAGCCACGGTTGTCGGTTCACACATACAAACGTCCCTCGTCCAGTCACTGCCTCAACGTGATATGCACACGTGTTGAATAGGTCTTGCTGTTTGTCTACACCTCACGTCAGAGGCATTCACACGTAAGCTTTGCTTCGAAGTACACATACATCACCTGCAATTTAGTCATACAGTAAGCATGGCGGCACAGTATTCATTTGAAGAACAACGGGATATGGTTTTTGTTTATGGACTAACCGATGGTAACACGCATGAAGCTCGTCAGTTGTATGAGGAACGGTACCCAGCAAGATGTCACCCACACTGGCAAAGTTTACAGCAATCCACGGGCGATTTGGGGAAACAGGCTCGTTAGCGGGATATCGTGGTGATGTTGGAAGACCTCAAACATGATGGGATGCTGCGTTTGAAGAGACTGTTCTCGAGCACGTCGAGGAAGTACCTACAACAAGTAGTCGAGTACGTGGACACAAAATGGGGGTCACTCATCGGTTAGTCTGGGAGGTTTTGATGGATGACGGCCAGCATCCACTTAGTTTCCACCCTGTCCAAGAACTAAATCCTGTGGCAGACTCTGAACACAGTCTAGGGTTTTGCCGGTGGTTTCTGCGATATGTTGCGTGAGATCCCGACTTCCCCGCCATTGTATTGTTTACCGACGAGTACCTCTTCCATCGGGATGGCCTTTACAACACTCGAAATGTTCATCACTGGGCAAGGGGAAATCCTCAAGTCACGTACGTCCACGGACACCAGGAACGATTTTCACTCAACATTTTGGCAGGGGTTGTAGGTGACCATCTGCTTGGGCTGGTCCATCTACCTCCTTGATTTACCGGGGCAAATAATGTAAGTAGGCTGTTTGTGTTTTCTTATTGGCAACGTTACGTAGCGCTCTGTATGAAAATCACTGGCTGTGCTGTGTGCAGTCTGTGGCTAGTTTGCATTGTTGTCTGCCATTGTAGTGTTGGGCAACTGGATGTGAACAGCGCATAGCGTTGCGCAGTTGGAGGTGAGCCGCCAGCAGTGGTGGATGTGGGGAGAGAAATGGCGGAGTTTTGAAATTTGTAAGACTGGATGTCATGAACTGCTATGTATATTATGATTTTTCAACACTATTAAGGTAAATACATTGTTCGTTCTCTATCAAAATCTTTCATTTGCTAACTATGCCTATCAGTAGTTAGTGCCTTCAGTAGTTTGAATCTTTTGTTTAGCTGGCAGTAGTGGCGCTCGCTGTATTGCAGTAGTTCGAGTAACGAAGATTTTTGGTGAGGTAAGTGATTTGTGAAAGGAATAGGTTAATGTTAGTCAGGACCATTCTTTTGTAGGGATTTTTGAAAGTCAGATTGCGTTGCGCTAAAAATATTGTGTGTCAGTTTAAGGACAGTCATGTATAATTGTTCAAAGGGGACGTTTCAATTACCTTCACTTTTTGCAAGAAACTCTACCTGGCCTGCTGGAAGATGTTCCCCTGGACATATGGCTACGCATGTGGTTGTAGGATGATGAGGTGCCCACACATAACAGTCATGTTGTGAGTGGATATTTAAATGAACTCTTCAACGGCAGGGGTGCTAGTAGGACATGGCCCCTGCGATCACAAGACACACTTTGTTCTGTGTGAATTGTGCAAGGTTCTAGTTCACCCACCTGGACATGAACCAGCTATAAATGAAGAGAAATTAATGGATCACATTCAACTTGCCGCCAATCACATCAGGGCAATGCCAGGAATCTTTGAAAGAGTTCAGCAAAACATCGTTCGACGTTAACAAGCTTGTGTCGCGTCAGAGGGTCGCCAGTTGCAGCACCAGCTTTAAGTAAACAATGTCCTAGTTACAAAAAAGTTCCTTTTCAGGGCCGACACAGTTTATAAAAGATTTTCTGTACCAGAACTAACAGCTGTTGACGCATTTGTTCCTAGTACAGCTTATCATGGAAGTACAATGGATGTGTTGGGATCCCGATGGATTCTGCCCGCGGGCCTCCAGAGTGGAAGGCTGGTGCACTGCCACCGAGGTTAGGAGCTGCCTTGGATACATCACGATCTCTGGCAGCCAATGCATTCGCAGTCATGCGTTGTCCAGAGCATCCACCAATAGGGCATTCTTACTGCCAATTGGGGAGTGTGGCGCCAAGTTTCTGTAGATTAAAAATCGTGCGTTGTTGACCTACACAACATTGGTAATTTTGGTTCCTTCTCGCATTAGCTATCCAGGTTTTAAATTTCGTGACTCAATTTTTCTCCACAGTGTATACTCTGACCATATGACTCATATTCCATAACCAGTGTATAGTATGATAGCTACCAAGACTACAGAAGCAGAACAGACACATCAATGACTGAATGGTAAATTCATAATTTTATGATAAAAGAGGGCCACAAAGGCGATTTGGATATGGATCTCCCATGTTGCTGTCCAACACCACGATGGCATGCTTCTTGCAACTCGCTCAATGTTGTGTTCCTTGAGCTTGGATCGTTCACTGTTTTTGTTTTGCTTCTTTTTTCGCAATTCAGTACACCTTCTTCCTGTTTTCATGCTTGATCTGTGACCAGTTTTTGACGGGCTATCCACTGGGCCATTTTATCACTAAATCTGAGGGGTGTGTGATGGGGAGATTTCCTTGTAAGATGATTTCATGCTTCTCATACGATTAGTGTATTTTATGTTCGCCATGGTTCCTCTGGATGCAGACCACATACTAGTACCAAATGTGGATTTTGCGGGTATATGAATGCTAAAATGGGCATTGATTGAACAGTACCACTAACACTTTTTAGGGGATCTTCAGTACTATAAAAATACATCAAATGTTGCAAGCTAACTTTCTAATGGGTTTTAAAACTGAATAACTAAATTTTATCTCACATGTCTACTAAAAATTGCTGTCTAAATGTGAACAAAATTTTAGCGTAAAGTGATAAAGCGTGGGGTACGAGTTTCTTACTGTAAAGTTAGTATTTTATTTTTCGTTTTAATGAACGAAAACGTGTGAAAATGTATACTACTCATTAACTACCGCACCGTATAAACAGATAAGCAGGGGAAGAAAGATAGGTGTTCTGGCACTGAAGCAGGATTTAGTCGCCACTGATCATTCAACTTGACAACGCTTTTGTGTGAGAACTCGTTGTATATCGTCCCTAATGACGTCTGATGTATATTGTACAAGAATCCGTTCTCTAAAAGACAGAAACATAACCACAGACTTCTGATGGAGCAGATCCATGACACAGAATAAAATGCATATACTCTCTATTCCATGTCCATGAGGACGGCATGACCCCTACACCCCTCACAACCAAGGCTTTAGTAACAGAGTCTATATTCAGAAACTATTTTAGCCAGGAAATTGCGGCTATTTACAGGCCTACCGTAACTGCCGCTGACAACAAATCTGACACTGTTAGTAGAGTGCACATGTGGGGCCAGTAAAACACAGATAGTTTAGTGAAGGCAAGACAGACTCGAATATAGGTGTAAAACAATAGAAAAATACTGCAATCCCTCCTTGTATATTACTCGCGTAGCCGTAGACTGCAGATTTGTTTTCGCAGTCTTACACCCAGGTCAGAATAACAAAATGATTGACAGTGAAACGTGCTGCGCTCGGTCACAAGAGCATGGTGGGGTGCGTATCATAACATATTACCGTACAGGAGTCTCGTACGATCTAAAATCGACTGTGGAAGCATGTTCTTCACCAGAGGTAACTGGAAATCAATTTGGAAACTAGAATAACTCCAGTGTAGCTGCATCAGAACTTGCCGAGGAGCTATGTGCTCCATGCCAACAAATGCATTGTTAGCTGATGTTCATGCCAACAAATACCCAATGTCCTACAATGGAAATTAATGTCAGATATATTTCTTTTATGAAGACTTGCTGTAACTGACCACCTATTGGTACAGAAACTCAACAGTGGTTTCAACAAGATATGAATAGACAGAGCATAAACTCTGCCCTAAAATCAGAATCCTGTACAAGGTTCAGAAACCTAAAGGACATTTTACCTTACCTCCAAAGATCGCCTACATGTCCTAATTCAGAATACCAGTATAACGAAATAACTTCAGTAGCTGACGTCTTTTACCTCCCAATAACAACAATTAATGGTGGAGAACAATTAGTAAAAACCTGCATTCCTGATAATTTACCGGAATATGTCCAGATTTATACCGACGGCTCCAAAACATTAGACAATAGTAGAGTGGATTGCAATTTACCGGAATGTGTCCAGATTTATACCGACGGCTCCAATACATTAGACAATAGTAGAGTGGATTGTGCTTTCCTTAGATCAAGCACAAACTACAAGGAATTGGTATCGCATTCCAGTGAAACTTGTAGCTTTTCTGCATTAGCTATAGCTATACTAGTAGTTTTAAATTTTATTCACAGACCCTCACAGCAAGAAACATTTTGATTTTAGCGGACTAAAGAAGCTTGCTCCGAGACTTGAAGACACCTGCCAATCTCAAGAATCCACTGCTCATGGACATCATGAAAGCTACCAAAGAAAACGAATATATCGGAAAGAAGATAAAATTTATGTCGATCAGAGGACACGCCAACACTAAATATTATGAAATGGTAGTAGGGCATACATATAATGGATAACAAGGAGTGAACTGTAACATTACTCAATGTTTTCTTGAGAAATGTAGTGGCTAATGAGAATCTCCAATACAAATCTGTATATATTGATCGGCATTTGCTTACTGTGGGACATGGTATGACTGTGATGTAAGTCCAGGTCCATTACTGTAGGTGGTCTGTATAGGCAAGGTGTTCAAAAAAATGTGTCGAATACTTCGATAGGTGGTAGCACTCATCGGAACAGGAAAAATATGTCCACTAAACAAGGATCCGAAAATGCTTACTTTCCGCAATAAACACATGTTTACGGGAGGTGTTCAATGTGGTCCCCATTCAAGACAATGCACCCTTCTGACTTCTGCTGTAAGGAATGACGCACAGTTTGAAGTACTCATACATATGGTTCATCTACATCTACGTCTACATCTACACAGATACTCTGCAAATCACATTTAAGTGCCTGGCAGAGGGTTCATTGAACCACCTTCACAATTCTCTTTTATTCCAATCTCTTATAGCACGCAGAAAGAACGAACACCTATATCATTCCGTATGAGTTCTGATTTCCATTATTTTATCGTGGTGATCGTTTCTCTCTATGTAGGTCTGTGTCAACAAAATATTTTCGCATTCAGAGGAGAAAGTTGGTGATTGGAATTTCGTGAGAAGATTCCGTAGCAAGGAAAAACGTCTTTCCTTTAATGATGTCCAGCCCAAATCCTGTATCATTTCTGTGACACTCTCTCCCATATTTCCTGATTATACAAAACTTGTTGCCCGTCTTTGATGTACTGTGTCAGTCCTATTTGGTAAGGATCCCACACCGCGCAGCAGTATTCTAAAATAGGGCGGACAAGCGTAGTGTAGGCAATCTCCTTAGTAGATCTGTTACATTTTCTAAGTGTCCTGCCAATAAAACGCAGTCTTTAGTTAACCTTCCCCCCAACGTATTCTATGTGTTCCTTCCAATTTCAGTTGTTCGTAATTGTAATAACTAGGTATTTAGTTGAATTTACGGCTTTTAGATTAGACTGATTTATCGTGTAACCGATGTTTAACGAAATCCTTTTAGCACTCATGTGGATGACCTCACACTTTTCGTTATTCAGGGTTAACTGCCAATTTTCGCACCAGTCAGATATCCTTTCTAAATCGTTTTACAATTTGTTTTGATCTTCTGATGACTTTATTAGTCGATAAACGACAGCGTCATCTGCAAACAACCTAAGACAGCTGTTCAGATTGTCTCCCAAATCGTTTATATAGATAAGGAACAGCAAAGGGTCTATAACACTACCTTGGGGAACGCCAGAAATCACTTCTGTTTTACTCGATGACTTTGCGTCAATTACTATGAGCTGTGACCTGACAGTAAATCACAAATCCAGTCACATAACTGAGACGATATTCCATAAACACGCAATTTCACTACAAGCCGCTTGTGTGGTACAATGTCAAAAGACTTCCGGAATCCAGAAGCACGGAGTCGATCTGAAATCCCTTGTCAATAGCACTCAACACTTCATGTGAATAAAGAGCTAGTTGTGTTTCACAGGAACGATGTTTTCCGAACCCATGTTGACTGTGTGTCAACAGACAGTTTTCTTCGAGGTAATCCATAATGTTAGAACACAATATATGTTCCAAAATCCTGCTGCATATCGGCGTTGACGACATGGGCGCGAAAGAACTTGCCCCCCTTCTAACAGCCGTGTACCGCAAGTCTCTAGAGGAACGGAAGGTTCCAAATGATTGGAAAAGAGCACAGGTAGTCCCAGTCTTCAAGAAGGGTCGTCGAGCAGATGCGCAAAACTATAGGCCTATATCTCTGACGTCGATCTGTTGTAGAATTTTAGAACATGTTTTTTGCTCGAGTATCATGTCGTTTTTGGAAACCCAGAATCTACTATGTAGGAATGAACATGGAGATCGTGTGAGACCCAACTCGCTTTATTTGTTCATGAGACCCAGAAAATATTAGATACGGGCTCCCAGGTAGATGCTATTTTTCTTGACTTCCGGAAGGCGTTCGATACAGTCCCGCACTGTCGCCTGATAAACAAAGTAAGAGCCTACGGAATATCAGACCAGCTGTGTGGCTGGATTGAAGAATTTTTAGCAAACAGAACACAGCATGTTGTTATCAATGGAGAGACGTCTACAGACGTTAAAGTAACCTCTGGCGTGCCACAGGGGAGTGTTATGGGACCATTGCTTTTCACAATATATATAAATGACCTAGTAGATAGTGTCGGAAGTTCCATGCGGCTTTTCGCGGATGATGCTGTAGTATACAGAGAAGTTGCAGCTTTAGAAAATTGTAGTTAAATGCAGGAAGATCTGCAGCGGATACGCACTTGGTGCAGGGAGTGGCAACTGACCCTTAACATAGACAAATGTAATGTATTACGAATACATAGAAAGAAGGATCCTTTATTGTATGATTATATGATAGTGGAACAAACACTGGTAGCAGTTACTTCTGTAAAATATCTGGAAGTATGCGTGCGGAACGATTTGAAGTGAAATGATCACATAAAATTAATTGTTGGTAAGGCGGGTACCAGGTTGAGATTCATTGGGAGAGTACTTAGAAAATGTAGTCCATCAACAAAGGAGGTGGCTTACAAAACACTCGTTCGACCTATACTTGAGTATTGCTCATCAGCGTGGGATCCGTACCAGATCGGGTTGACGGAGGAGATAGAGAAAATCCAAAGAAGAGCGGCGCGTTTCGTCACAGGGTTATTTGGTAACCGTGATAGCGTTACGGAGATGTTTAGCAAACTCAAGTGGCAGACTCTGCAAGAGAGGCGCTCTGTATCGCGGTGTAGCTTGCTCGCCAGGTTTCGAGAGGGTGCTTTTCTGGATGAGGTATCCAATATATTGCTTCCCCCTACTTATACCTCCCGAGGAGATCACGAATGTAAAATTAGAGAGATTAGAGCGCACACGGAGGCTTTCAGACAGTCGTTCTTCCCGCCAACCATACGCGACTGGAACAGGCAAGGGAGGTAATGACAGTGGCACGTAAAGTGCCCTCCGCCACACACCGTTGGGTGGCTTGCGGAGTATAGATGTAGATGTAATTTAGTGGATTACTGCTAGTACCTTTCTTGAATATTCGTGTGACCTGTGAAACTTTCCAGTCTTTGGGTACGGTTCTTTCGTCGAGCGAACGGTTATATATGATTGTAAAGTATGGAGCTAATGCATCAGTGTACTCCGAAAGGAACCTAATTGATATACAGTCTGGACCAGAAGACTTGCTTTTATTAAGTGATTTAAGTTGCTTCACTACTCCTAGGATATTTGCTTCTACGTTACTCATGTTGGCAGCTGCTCTCGATTTGAATTCTGAAATATTTACTTCGTCTTCTTTTGTGAAGGCATTAGGAATCCTGTGTTTAGTAACTTTGCTTTGGCAGTACTGTTTTCGATAGTATTTCCACTGCTATCGCGCAGAGAAGGCATTGATTGTTTCTTGCCGCTAACATATTTCACATACGACCAGAATCTCTTTGGATTTTCTGTCAGGTTTCGAGACAAAGTTTCGTTGTGGAAACTGTTATAAATATCTCGCATTGAAGTCCATGCTAAATTTCGAGCTTCTGTAAAAAGTCGCCAATCTTGGGGATTTTGCGTCTGTTTAAATTTGGCATGTTTGTTTCGTTGTTCCTGTAACAGTGTTATAACCCGTTTTGTGTACCAAGCAGGATCAGATCCTTCGTTTGTTGATTTATTTGGTATAAATCTCTCAATTGCTGCCGATACTATTTCTTTGAATTCAAGCCACATTTGGCCTACACTTATATTATTAATTTGGAATGAGTGGAGATTGTCTCTCAGGAAGGCGTTAAGTGAATTTTTATCTACTTTTTTGAATAGGTGTATTTTTCGCTTATTTTCGGAGGATTGAGGGATTACTATATTCAATCTCGCTACGACAACCCTGTGTTCACTAATCCCTGTATCAGTTTTTCTGCTCGTTATTAACTCAGGATTATTTGTTTCTAAGAGGCCAAGTGTGTTTTCACAACCGTTTGCTATTCACGTGGGCTCATGAACTAACTGCTCGAAATAATTTTCAGAGAATGCGCTTAGCACGATTTCGGATGATATTTCATGCGTACCTCCGGAATTAAACATGTATTTTCGCCAACATATCGAGGATAAATTAAAGTCACCACCAACTATTATCGAATGAGTCGGGTACGTGTTTGAAATCAAACTGAAGTTTTCTTTGAACATTTCAGCAACTGTATCACCTGAATTGGCAGGTCGGTGAAACGATCCTATTATTATTTTATTCCGGTTGCCAACAACGACCTCTGTCCATACTAACTCACAGGAAGTATCTACTTCAATTTCGCGACAAGTTAAACTACTTCTAACAGCAACAAACACGCCACCGCCGACCGTGTTTGGCCTATCCTATCGGAACACCGTAAGGTTCTTCGAAAAATTTCAGCTGAACTGATATCTGGCTTCAGCCAGCTTTCAGTGCATATAACGATTTGAGCATCAGTGTTTTCTATTAGCGCTTGGAGCTCTGGTAGTTTCAAAACACAGCTAGGACAATTTACAACTGTTATACCAATGGTTCCTGTATCGATGTTCTTCCCGCGTTCGGCCTGCACCCTTTGTGACTGAAGCCCTTCTTGTGTTTTCCCGAGACCCTCTAACCTTGTTGTTGTATTCATTAGCATGCATTGAAGACATGACCCTGTAGTGTCGGCACATTGTTTATTGACCTGGCATAGACCAATTCCTTCAAGTGTCCCATAATTGATGTCAAGGGGATTGAGGTCTGGGGAACGAGCAGGTCAAGGTGTGGGGGCCCCCATGACCTAGCCAGCAATGATGAAGTGTCTGCCCAAGATCTTCGCACACATTGTATCGAAAGTGTGCTGGTGTGACATCATGTATGAACCACATTTGTGTTTATTGCTGCAACGGTACAGCCTACAGCAATGTAGACCATACTTTAATGAGAAAGTACAAACAATGGCCCAGTTAACCTTTGTGGTAGCGTGTATGACCCTATTAATCTGTTGGCAGGTACACCTGCCCATAAGTTGATTGAGATTTAGTGTTGATGCCCATAAGTTGATTGAGATTTAGTGTTGATGCCCTCTTTAATGAATTGCTATTGGATTTACATCTGCACATACATGCTGGTTATGGAAAGTCACACTCTCTTGTGAACCCTGCCACATCAGTAAATAAAATCTTGGATGTGAACAGTGGATCTGCAGCACACTTCTACAACAGTCATTGCCAGAACTGCCATCTACCATGATGTTCCTGTGGCCTTAGGCCCTGAACGCACGTAAGTGATATGGGTACATTAATTGTTCATGAAGTACCTTCCAGATAAGAGTGTAAGATACATATTCTGACGCTGCTAATGTCGCACATTGGTCCCAGGGTTTTGTTCCGCTGAACATAGCACACGCTCCTCCATGTCACACATGTGGACTCTGCAGGGTCTTCCACTGTCAGTCTTTTGAGGTGGAGGGCTACATGTGTCCCTCAGATGCTGGAAAACTCTGCCAAACATGTTGTCATAGGACACTCTGCGCTGTGGATACTTTTCAGCACAGAGAGCACAGGCATGCAGGCTACGTCCATTTGCTAAACCATAGCAGAAAATCGTATCCACCATTTCACTTGTCGAGTAGTAGGCTTCCATTGCTAACAAGTGGTGGAGGAGAGAAAATGTAAATGTACTACACCATTTGTACATACAAGCAGCACAATAACACTAAAATGTAAGTTAATCCACATTTGGACGAAGATAAAACACCTTGAACCACACAACTGACTGCAAGCAGCCTAATGGTAGGTAAAGTACTGTGAGTAAGACATCATAATACCCTGCCAACACATTTGACTGGGCGCCAATGCAACAACTGTGCTAATGTCCACAACCAAGAGTTACGCAGCCCTTCCTATAAACATGTACTTATCTCGGAAATTATGCATTTCTGGACCCATGTTTATTGCACTTATTTTTCTTGTCTCAATGAGTACTACCATTTGTCAAAGCACGCAACACTTTTTTTTAACACTCAGTATACGATTTTTTTTTGTTTTAGGAAAGTAACTGTTTTACTTACTAAGACTGCTCCCTAACTATAGTTTACTAGACAAATCCTTTGCTGTTCTTGAATAGTTCAATTGCTTTTGGTAGACACAGAGCTGCAGTTAGTGTAAACATGGTAAACTGTGAGTATTCAATTAAAGTTTTTTATCACAAAGTGTATGAAGCATATCAAT
Source organism: Schistocerca americana (assembly GCF_021461395.2). Taxonomy (NCBI): domain Eukaryota; kingdom Metazoa; phylum Arthropoda; class Insecta; order Orthoptera; family Acrididae; genus Schistocerca; species Schistocerca americana. Next base: position 539,799,641 of record NC_060130.1, read on the forward strand.
TCTTTCTCAACAATTAAGGACAACTGGTTATTTGCCAAAAATGCTGAGCAAAGCATTTTTTGAGTTAGTCTGACAGGCAAATGTAGATGTGACCAGAGGCTCTGGAAGACATTTGAGTTTGTGAACACTAAGGCAAAAACTCCAGTCCAGCCGTCCAGGATGCCCTTGTCCGATTTTCCGAAATTAGGTTGTGAATGCTGGCAAGATTATAATGATGAACATACGCCATGGCATGTTCCTGGTATTACGTCTGTAAAAACTGACTAGTGTCCCACATTGATTCACCTCACTGTTAATGGGATATTATGGCCTAGACAAATTGTCATTATTCTCTGTATACTCTGTAGTGAGCCCAACCTGAGGTTGCAGGGCGTTATGGGGGAACCACTTTTTGATATCTTTTGCAGTGCTATGTACAGATCATTTGCTATAGTAGAAAAGTGACACAGAAATAACAAGGCTTCATGATAGTGCACTGTAATGATGTTAATGTGCAAGTTCAGTAATAATTTGCAGTAATTATCAGTGGTGAAGCTAATGGATTAATTGTAGGTTTTTATACAGGAGATCCATGTGTCAAGTCTCCTTGGTAGAAAAGTTACCAATCCCATTATCTTTAAATCTGTGATCACTTATAAGTTGTTGAACCCTGGTTCTTCTATGACAGTGGTGCATAGAGAACTTAACCTAACATTTGTCATTAAGTGCAAAGGTCATTTCGATTCTTTTAAGGGTTCTCATGCATCTTTCAGAAAATGCTGTAGTGACAGCGAATGTAATAATCAGTTTCATAAGCTTTGTTACTTCATCACAACTATTTTAAATATTGTTGCCAATTATGAATTTAAAAGGTCTCCAGGCGATAAATGTTTATGTTTTTCAGTATACATGTTTCCCTACTCACTTTTTTTACTTTATTTTGTTGAAAAATGGGTGTTTTGAGAAGACCATTCAGTTTAATTGTTGAGAAATTTTATAATTTCCAAATGCATTCTGAATATTTCGAAAATGCATTTCCATTTGTACTACCATGTTATGTAACATCTCACAAGATACCATCTTATGGGACTGGAAATCACACTCACACTTTTTTCACTGTGAAATTTCTTGTTACAACTTTCAATATATGAGATCACAGTTTTTCTTGATCTCATATCCTTCAGCTAACTGATGATCTTCTTGATTGCAGCATTGCGAATACTAATATCACATGCAATTTTGTGTTGAAGAAGTACATAGACATGATCTACATATACAAATACTTCTTTGTAAAGGCAAAGCAGGAAAAGGAACTGACTCTTATTAAGAATGCTAAGCAAGCCAGAAGCACAGCTGAAAGACTCTGGATTTGCACAGCTAAAACACTCTGGATCCGAATTTTCATCATCTATGGTATTAGTTTGGAAAATATCTTTCAACTTATGGTATTTAGGATGTATTGTCTGAACATCTCGTGAATTGAAATTCCATCATGTAGTATATGACTGATGTAATCTGAATCGTTTACTTTGTAACAGTTGTTTTCACTTTGAGGACTTGTTAAAAAATTAATGAAATGCTATGAGATTGTAAATGAAAAGCCTACATGATTTAATATTTCTGGAACAATGTAACAGTACTAGATTAAGGAATGCAATTTTCACTCTGTAGCAGAGTGTGCACTGATATTAAACTTCCGGGCAGACTCAAACTGTGTGCCGGATCGAGACTGGAACTCAGGACCTTTCCCTTTTGCGAACAAGTGCTCTACCAACTTATCTACCCAAGTACTAGTCCTGACCTGACCTCCCAGCTTCACTTCCACCAGTACCTTGTCTCCTACCCTCCAAACTTCACAGAAGCTTTCCTCTAAACCTTGCTAGACTAGCACTCCTGGAAGAAAAGCTACTGTGGACACGTGGCTTAGCCACAGCCTGGGGGATGTTTCCAGGGAAAAATTTTCACTTTACAGAGGAGTGCCCACTGATATGAAACTTCCTGGCAGATTAAATTGTGTACCGAACCAAGACTTAAACTTTGGACCTTTGCCTTTCATGGACAGTTGCTCTACCAACTGAGCTACCCAAGCACGACTTACAACCCGATGAGCTTTTTATGTTCAGTACTGCATTTACACATTAATATCTCTACACAGTATATTGTGAGTAAAAGTGATCAGTCAATACAAATTATATGTATATATATTAGGTGGTGGTAAGGTACCCCCTCTCAGTAAAACACTTTGGAAATGTGTTGGTAATGCTGTGAGTATCATGAAAGAAATTTTCAAGCTCTAGACCTTCTTACACATCTGTACATCTTTCAGAAGTTTGTGGTTCAGCTAAATCAACAACAATTAACAAATTCTGAATTTTTCTAATTTTTTTAGGGTGAGTGTAAACCAGCCCCCCTTGGTAATACCCGTTATATGCGTTGGTATTGCAAGGGTTAATCCAGGAGTAAACAGCACTCAGAGTAACACACAGTTTCACCACTGAGGCAGACTTCACTGCTACAACACATGACTGCCTGCCATGCTGCGTTGCAGGTAGTAGCAGTATGATAAATCTGTTACTTTATTGCAGTGAATAAACCCTTTATCCAGTGATTATGCTGTGCTCAGAAACTAAAGTATATACTGAACGCACATAATATTTGCTCAGTAATTCATATTAATTCTGTAAATATAAGGTGGAGGAAAGGAAAGGAATTATTCCTCCCAGCTGCATCGGGACTTTATGTAAAATGTGAAGTGGAGAGGGAGTTGTTTTAACCACTGTGTTATCTGGACACTGTTTATAGCAGTTATGTGGACTATCTTGGCACACTTCCTGGCTGACCCACACATCCACCGACTGCCACCTACATGCAGTCTCTGTCCATGTCCTCCATGATCGCTACTTTGAGATTCCTGCAGAACATAACGGTGCATCCATACCACAGAAGGTGAATTCATGACCCATCAAGGTGACTCAACTATATGAATACACGATGTCTGTTCTTTCAGACAAGGCTAAAAGAACAGATATCATATATTCATATAAATCATAATTATTTCTGTTTCTTAGAATATAAAGATGAGCAACCATATCATAGTGATGTAAAATTTACTTTACGAAAGGAAACAAGTCTTAGAATCTTGGGGAAACAAAAGCAATTTGTCACAATTCAGTAAGAAAAATGTGTGTGATGTCTGTACATGTTCAGTGACTGATGAATCCTGTTACATTCTGCATTACCTTTACATCTGTTTAGCGCAGCTCAGGTAGCTCTTTGATAGCATGTTGAACTCTTACATATGCCAAGAAGCCTGACTGAGCATAAAATGTTTCTTAAAAAAGTATAACTGATTGGAATAACCTATTTTTGTTTACTTTTGTGCACGTAACTCAGGAATACAGGAGTTCCCAGCACACAAGTACTGATGAAACTAAAGGGAAATGAGATACCTTATTTGGATGCTTCAGCAACTGGTGTCAAGAACATTTTATTACAAAAAGTATAATGAAGAAACAATTCACATTATTGGGCTTGTTTTGTAGTGAAAAATGTCACAGTACTCGTTTGAATTATGCCAAAAAATGCTGTGCATAAACCAAACGACTATTTTTGACACAAAAAGTCATCCAATCTGCAACACACTGTGTGCTGTTCCTGTGGGCTCAAATGCTAGTTCATTCACAGTTTTTTAATGTATCAAAGACAGTGCTTCCCCTGCAGAACAAGATTTCATTCTCCTCTTTATTCACCAAAATATTGTTGCTGTTTGCAATTCACTATACATTTATTATAGTTCCCTTGCACACTCTCTGAAGAGTACCAGCAGTAGCAAAATGATATAAACTAGCTAAATCTCTAAATCTGATCTCAGTAAACCAACATTAGGTGCATGGCCTACTGTCCCAGCAATGTTTTTCCTTCGGGGTACAGCTCATATTATGATTTCAACAACAGTGCTAAAGTACCAAAATGTGAAACAAGCATGTATTACATGAGCAGTTTTATAAAAGCAGTACATAAATCTTATTTTAAAAACAACAAATTTCGGTTAAAAGTTACAAGTATAATATGAAAGTATGCACAAATCATTAGAATGTTCTTACATGTATAGCATGAAACCAACAATTATAATACCAGCGCTAATATGTGATACATATTTCTCTTAGCCATACATTATATATCGTGACCAGACTGAAACAAACCTTCAGTTTGATAAGGAAATCAAACAGCATAATCCTGGCACATTGGGTCAGCAAACACAACTGTTGGTTAAAAATTTACAGCAATCAACAGAAATTTTATTTCCACTCGATTTCATCTCGGTAAATGTGAAATGCCAACAATCTTTAGCACATCAAAATATTCGAGGGGTTGGAAGTAAAATTAATGAACTACTTATGTGCATTGATGAATTAGAGTGATTGAACCCAGTTGATATAGTGTGCCTCTTTGAACATCATGTGACCACTGGTATGGATATGTTAAACCTTACAGAATTTAAGTTAGCCTCCTGCTTCTGTAGACAAAAGATGGAGAAAGGAGGAGTTGCCACATTTGTTAAAAACAGTTTTAAATTTAAGAATATTGACATTAATAAATTTTGCTTAGAGCAGCACTTAGAAGCATGTGCAACAGAGAAAGAATGTCATAATAGGTCCTTTATAATAGTAGCTATATACAGAGCACCTTCAGGAAATTTCATCCTGTTTATAAACTGTCTTGAAGATTTATTATCTCATCTAAAATTAAAAAACAAAGAACTAGTGGTTGCTGGTGTTTTTATATAGATGTCCTGAAAAACACTGGCAGTGAACAGTTACTGAAATCAGTTACATTGTCATTCAATTCAGTTTCCACTGTAAATTTCCCAACTAGGATATACAAATGTTGTAAGAGTGCCATTGATAATATATTTATAGACAATTCTAGGCAACTAAGCCACATTACAAAACCAGTAGTAAATGGGCTATCTGACCATGACATGAAACAACTAACATTAAAATTTGAAAATTGACAGGGTGAAACATGTATCAGAACTGAGTACAGAAGGCCAATAAAACAGTCAAAAACTGAGAAATTTAGGAGATTGCTCAAAGAAATTAATTGGATGGATGTTTACAGCATCCAAGACACAAATGGAAAATACGAAACATTCATTAACAAAGTTAGCACCTTATTTGAAAATTGCTTTCCCCTGAAGGTAACTCAAATTAAGCAGAAATCTAATAAGAAACCATGGATCACACAAGGGATAAAGATATCATGTTAGACAAAAAGGAAACACTATCTGATACGTAGGGACACCTTTGATACTAGAGTTATAGCTCATTACAAAAATTACTGCAAAATATTGAAGAAGGTTATCCAGAAATCTATACACCTGCATTATGAGAAGAAGATAACTACATCCAGCAATAAAATAAAAACAATATGGGGTATAGTTAAGGGGAGTTGGAATGCCGGAAAATGGAAAAAATTCACATTTTCAGTTTTTAACCTTATAACTTAATTTGAAATTTTCTGCTTAAAATGGTGCAAAATTTGTTAAGAAATTCCAATTGGAAGTATTTTTATTTAATTTTTCAAAATTACATGTGCGCCCAGCAAAGTTACCCATCTTGTGATTTGTACACATTTAAATCTTCGCATTTCCGAAAACATTACATATAGAAGGCTGTGGATTTCACTCTTCAGTTGTAGAATCTTTGATCCTTCCATAGGTACCATTGTTTTTACGACTAGCTGTGTTTATTGTTCAGTTTTTGATCTGTGAGTGTTTGTTTTGAGCCTCGAGTTTAGTTTGTCGCTCATTTGGAGTTTGTTATCTGTCTTGTTTTGACTTTCAGTGGTGAGTGCGTAGTTTCTACGATGCCTAGGAGTGCATCATTATTTAAAAAGCGAAAGTTTCGCGGTAATAGATTTACAAATAACGTTTGTTCAAGTGATTATGCTTCAGCACCTGTTGATGCTGGTGAAAGTTCTGACGTTTGTACAGCTGAGATGTGTGAAGGAGACACGCCCACCAGTGCATCAAAAAAGAAGTTATCAAACTGTGCAAGTGAAATTACAGATGAAGCTTCTAATGAACAATATGTTTTAGTCGACTTTCCTGTTTTTACTGAGTTTATGAAGAAATGTTTGTGTTGTAATCTTTGTGGAGGTTCTTTTGATATGAACATAACAAAATCTATAGGACTTTCCTGCAAAATTGCTATAGTTTGTGCCAGTTGTGAAAATGAGACCTGTTTTTGGAGCTCTAAAACATGCAGTAGCAATTTGTTTGAGAGTAATATCAGGCTAATGTATGCAATGAGAGCAATTGGTAAAGGACATACTGCTGCTCAAACATTTTGTGCCATAATGAATCTTCCACCTCCACCTGCTAAAATTGACAATTACACTGAAGTGATAGGAGATGCTGTTCAGTCTGTAGCAGATTTATCAATGAAAGCTGCTGCCAGTGAAGCAAAATATATAAATGAAGGAAACCCAGATATCCCTGTTGCTTTTGATGGAACCTGGCAGAAAAGGGGTCACACATCCAAAAATGCTGTTGCTACTGTTACTAGTGTGGACAGCGGTAAAGTTTTGGACTATGAAGTGCTCACTAAACATTGTTACCATTGTGCATCTGGTAAGATAGAAGCAGCTCACATATGTAGCAAGAATTATGAAGGTACGAGTGGAGGCATGGAGGCTGCCGCTGCTGTGAAAATGTTTAGCAGATCAGAAAAAGAACGGGGAGTATTTTACACAAAATTCCTTGGAGATGGGGACTCCAAGGCATACAAAAGTGTTACAGAATCCATGCCATATGTCAATAAGACAATAACTAAACTAGAATGTGTCGGTCATGTCCAGAAACGAATGGGCACTCGTCTAAGGAAACTGAAACAGAATCTGAAGGACAAAATTTTGTCAGATGGTAAAACCATTAGAGGTCGCCTGTCAGATAAAATTATAAATGAATTACAACAATACTATGGTATGGCAATAAGAAATAATGCAAATAATTTGCAGGAAATGAGACAAGCTGTATGGGCCACATATTTACATCGATCATCAACTGATGATAATCCTCAACATTTTGCTTGTCCAGATGGTCCTCAGTCATGGTGCAATTATAGAAAATCTCAAGCTACTGGGGATCCTTATCACCATAAAAATTATATTCCATTGGCTGTTATGGAAGTAATTAAACCAATATATAGAGACTTGGGGCATCCTGATCTTCTGCGAAAATGTCTTCATGGTTGTACCCAGAATCAAAACGAGTCGTTCAACAACCTCATTTGGACTCGTGTACCTAAGAATGTATTTGTTGGGATAAAAACATTGAAATGGGGAGTCAGTGATGCTGTTATTTCATTCAATGATGGTCATATGGGTAGGCTAAAGGTCATGGCAAGGCTCGGCATTGCTCCTGGTATCAACACCATCAGAGGTCTTCAGCTTCTGGACAGCGTGCGAGTAAGGAAGGCTCAGTATGCAGCTGAATTTAATACAAAAAAAGCAAGGGCAGCAAGGAGAAGAAAGCTTCTAGGTGAAGAAGAAGAACTAGAAGATGACCCTGATTACTCTGCTGGACACTTTTGATAATAGAATAAAAGGTATTTGTGAATTTTCATAATAAATTACTTTAATCGCATTTTCTGGCATTTGACATTTTTAGTGTTACATGTACCTTTATCTCATAAACCACTCAACCAACAACATTCAAATTTTCAGAAATGCTGCAAAACAGTTCAAAGAGGCCACTGAACTAGAATCATGACAAGAACTGGCTTATTCTCTGAACTAGGGAAGTTTATGTTATACTTTTTCCAATAAAAAATGGCTTAATGGTAAAAAATTCATAAATACTATACCAACAAAAAGAAAACATTGGTTCTAGTTCAGTGGGCTCACAATATATGCTGAAAACCTCTGCCAGAATTTCAAAGTTCTGAAGATAATAGTTCCAAAGAAAAAGGTACACAAAGTTAGCAAATTTAACATTGGCGAGATAGGGCATTCCAACTCCCCTTAAGTCAGAGAGAGATAGGACGAGAAATGAAGAGGAAAAGATAGCTCTAAAAATAAATGAAATCCTGGTAACAAACACATGTTGTGTTGCAAACCATTTAAACAAGTATTTTGTCTCTGTTACTGATAGCATGGGGTTGTCAGGTTTAGTAAATAATGAAATGGAATATCCGAGACCAGTGCACACAAGCAATCTCAGTAAAATGGAATTGACACTTACTTCATCCAAAGAAATAGAATCCATCATAAAGTCTTTGAAATCAAAGCGTTCTAGTGTTTATGATAACATATCAACAAAGTTAATAAAAGAGTGTTCATGTGAGGTTAGTCATATCTTAAGCTATTTGTGTAATCAATCACTTGTCACAGGAACATTCCCGGACTGGCTTAAATATGCTGAGGTTATATCTCTCCACAAGAAAGGGGACAATGAAATGCCGTCAAATTACAAACCGATCTCACTTTTGCCAGCTTTTTCCAAAATCTGTGAAAAGGTTATGTTCAAGCGTCTACTTAAACACCTAAGTGAAAATAACATACTGTCAAAGTCACAGTTTGGGTTTCTTAAGGGTTCTCATATTGAGAAAGCTATTTACACTTACAGCGAAAATGTCTAATTCATTACACAACAGATTAGAGACAACTAGCATATACTGTGACCTGTCAAAGGCGTTTCACTGTGTGAATCACAGCATTCTTTTAAGTAAATTAAAATATCATGGCGACACTGGTAGTGCTGTAAATTGGTTTCAGTCATATCTTACTAATAGAAAGCAAAGGGTGTCATTATGCAACACTTCAGCAGTAGGCAATCAGACATCATCTGACTGGGAAGTCATGTGGTGTTCCCCAAGGTCTTGTACTAGGTCCATTACTGTTTTTTGTGTATATTAATGACCTGTCATCTGTTAAATTACCAGATGCCAAGTTTGTCTTATTTGCAGATGATACAAACATTGCAATAAATAGTAAATCAAACATAAATTTAGAAAGGGTAGCTAATCTGACATTAATAAGTGGTCCATAGACAATTCACTGTCATTAAACTCTGAAAAGACCCACTATATGCTGTTCAGAACTTCCAAGAGATTTCCTTCTGATGTGTGTATAAAATATGATGACATGGAAATAGGAGAAGTTGAGAGCATAAAATTCTGGGGATTGCAACTTGATAATAAATTCATTTGGGAGCAACATACTAACAAAATGGTAAAGCGCCTAAACAAGTCTGTGTTTGTAATGCGAATAATGTCAGACATAGGCGATATAAATGTAAAAAACTGGCATATTTTGCTTATTTTCGCTCCATTACGTCATATGGTATCATATTTTGGGGTAACTCCACAAACAGAGAAAAAGTTTTTAGAGTACAGAAGCGTATAATAAGAGTAATGAGTAGTGTAAATCCCAGAACATGATGTCGAAACCTATTCAAAGAACTGGGTATATTAACCACAGCTTCTCAGTATATTTATTCCTTAATGAAGTTCGTTGTAAATAATACATCTCCTTTTTCCAACTAACTGTAAGAAGTACAGTTTAAAATACACAACTGTGGTAGTAAATTCCGACCACACAACATTGAACCCAAATGCCCATACTGAAGAAATTTTTTTGAGTTACTACCTTGATGAGACAGGATAACAAACACCATAAACAAAAATTATATATACCACTCTCAGAATACTAAAATCCAGTAAAAATATATTTGTATCATTGAATCCAGAACCTAAATGAAACATTGATATCAGTAGTTGGGAATAGATTTTATAAACAACTCTGATTGGCATACTTCAAGATATTGATCACATAAGGTGCTACAGAGCATTAAAAATATTTTTGTGTTCACTACCTACAATTTTGAATTTTCCTCACTATTCAATGAAATGACAGGATTTACTTGTGCTTTCCTCATACTGAACTGAAGCAAGCACAGCACCAGTTACATTTTTGAAGGCCAAAACAAAGTTGCAGACTATAACACAATCCTTCTCCACCTGTCTACCCCCATATATTATCCTCCTGTTCTTAATAAACACTTCCACCCTCTCCTGCTCTTTATTACTGTGTATATATTCCAGTTCAATTCCACATACATTTTTCCATATCAGTTTTTACCCACTCTCCTGGCTGAACCACTCCATTCACCTTACAGATTTATCAATGTAACTGTCCGCACCTTGCCAGCCATAAGATGTCTGCACACATTAAAAGAGTGAAAGCACTCTTTGTGCCTGTGTGTAAATCATGTTTTGTTCTCTGACATAAGTCTTATTTCCCTCTTCCCCGAGCACAGTAGTTTTGTGGTATTTGCAGGTAGCTGTAACTGCCTTGTATGTGATAAGAGCAATGAAAACTTGAAGTATGTTAGCGTATGTAGGAATACCTTGTGGCTCAAGATCCGATTGTTACCAATTTGCCCATCTGCAAATAAATATTACAGAATTTAAAATTTGGAACTTTCGATCCCTGTAATTCCAACTGTGGTGCAGTACAAATGCTTAATTTGTTTTTGAAACACACACACACACACACACACACACACACACACACACACACACACCAGTACGTACACAGTTACAGAAGGTGTAGTACAACTAAAACTTATTTAACGTGTGCTCCATCACACATGCCATATGGGTGCTCCCATTCGAGACCAACTGTTTCATAACTGCAGACAAGGGAACTGTCCCTTCAGCATATTCTGCATTCTCCAAAATCTTGTGCCCTTAACCTTCATCAACAAAATTTTGCCCCTCTGTCGGTATCAATCACATCTCCGTCCTCCAATTGGCTTGAACAGTGTTTACACACTTTATTTCTCTCCTACCTCTGTCCAATTCAATCAATACATACGCAACCCAGAATTTTGACACAGTAATAACACTTTCCTTCTCTCCTCCAGTCACTCTCTCTTCACCCCACCTCACTCTCCTCACATAGTTCATGACTGCATAGAGCCGTATTTCCCTCCCAAGTTCCCTAGCTTACACCCTCCCTTCCAGAGCCTGAGTCCACACTCTTCCCTCACCCTAGACATCTCTCCACCTACAATGTGAAGTCACAGTGCAGCATCAGTAGTGTGCTCTTCAGTGCCCATGTAGGGTTGTATGTATATGCCATGTGACTGATGGAACAGCACAGGCTTGAAAGGTTAAAAGTCCTTTCTGCCCTTATGTGCATCAGATTATGTAAATGCATATTTTGCAAGAATCTGCAAAGACAAAAAATTGCACCTATTATGGACAAGTTATAAAAAAGCATAAAAATTGTCTTAAAACTGCCCTTCCCATATCTTAGGTTAAAAACACAAAATTATAACTGCTGAAAATGGTAAACACCCAAAAATATACAGTTTTTGAGCTACTCTGAATGAGTTGAACTATATCTGTGTGCTAAGTATGTTCTAACGAACGTACTGTATCCAGATGAAAAGCAGTGAGCATGACTGGGTGTGTGTTGGAGAAAACATAGGAAGATCAGCATTCAACATTCACTATTCAACATCCACCATGGCAATCTTACGGGAAAATGAAGATCACTGTAAAAGAAAAACAATATCACAAGCAATATGAATAAGATACAATGTACTTTTTTGAGCATTGTAGACGTAAGGGATGTGAAATGTATGAGGTTTGAATTGAAAAATTTTCTTCAGTCACAGGAGGCTCCTAATAGCTCTTACTTGGTGATGCAAACTGATTTCAATAGCATAATCATGGCACAAAACCATTTTTGTTGGAGGGTGTCAGATAATATATAATGCCCTCCAAAAACAGCTTTATATACAGATGATAATATCCATGATATCTAAAACAGTTAGCATTAATACATAAGCTGCTACTGCTAACCTTGTGTAGTTGAACACGTATTTTTAGATTTGAATCTATTACAAGAAGAATTTAGTCCAGGGGGATACTACACAATATTCCTAAAAATGTCAATCTTTAAACAGATCTCATGTACATAGTTTAGTTACATTTTCTTTATGTCATTTAACACCTAAAAAGTAGCCTCTACCACGCTATTTTATGATAATTATATTATGGACACTGGTGCAAATTTTGGCTTTCAGTAATCCATTTTTTTTAGAGATAAATATATATATATCAGTGGGCATGTAATACTCAACCACTTATTTTACTTTGTAAGAAAAAAAGAATAGAAAAAATTATGAAACAAACTTGTGTCCCTAACTTTGAAACAATTCCATAGTATCCATTGAAATACTATGCAAAGAACACCATCTCAGAACCCAGAGTTTTCAAGATACAATAATCCCATGATGTTTTCACACATTCCCTTAAAATATCAAACAGGTGCTGTTTTTATATGCATGTAGTAAATTTAAGTTTGCTTGAAACTTTTACATTCCTTACATAAAATGAATGTACAAGGCCAACCACATGTCAGAGTGATCATTGTTATGCCCGAGTTTTTGTGCAGAAATGCTAACAATGATAGGAGTTCATTGTCTTAAAAACTCACCCAGAACTCAAAACTCAAATTTTGAGGTGATAATAATGAGTAGTGGACATACTGAAATGGTAAAGCAGTGTGATCGGGACTTTATGTAGTTGAAAAACTTAATCACACTATGTTCTCGAATTTTCCTTACTACATGGTGACATGAAACAAAGACTGCCATGCACTTTCCTCATACTGAACAGAAGTGAATCAACTCATAACATTGTTCACATTTTTAAGAATATGTACATACTCAAAATCCCTACAGAGTCACAAACTACAAAATAACACAGGAAAATTCCAAGGCAATAGGAATGAAGGTATAGACTTTTTTAAATATGTAGCAGGTAACACCAATCATCATCTTCTTGCTGCTGTATTTTTGGTGCCGTGTTCTTCCATTTCAGTTAAAACAGCTAGGAAGGCAATGTGCTAATTCTGAGACCCTGCAAACAACATTAATTAGTAAGCATTTCATGATCAAATTAGAGCAAAAAAGTAACCTAAAAGTATGAACACAATTCTTATTTACTAACCAAGTGAGTAACACTTGTGTTACACGTTCATGGTTCTAGCAATAGAAAGTTGAGTAACTTGAAGCAGTTGCAATCAATTAATGCCAACTGCAACAGGAATGCAAATCACTCCACCAATTGAATCTATCTGTGGGGGATGATGCTTGGTAAGTGAAAGTATATGACAGTTTATTTCTTTGAAATAAATGAGATACGCTGCTTTTTGCACAGGTTCCTTGTTCTGAGTATGGCCCTAACAACTAGAGTACATACCATGACAGGACGTGATGCTCATTTGGAGGTTATGTTCTTGCAACACTGCTGCTCGGTCTACCAATGACAACAGTGACATCAGAAGGAGAGCCTGCACAAACAAATTCAAGTAGTCCTATATTAATGTTACATTTTGTCCCGTCTCCATCTACTGAACATGTGAAAAGTACCATATTCAAAGCAAAACATGTAAATGGTTAATGATTTGCAGCTATGTGGTGCAACTATGTTTTGTATCACAATTGTTCCATAGTGCCCATACCATTACCAGTAATAATTGCCACTTAAAGACAGGAGGCTGTACACCCTTGCCCATAGCTGTACAAATGTTGGCAGCAGGAGGAGAGCCTGGCTTCAGAATATAAAGTAACCCTGCATTAATACCACATTTTGTCCCATTCCCATCCACTGAACATGTGATGAGAACCATATTCAGTAAGCAAAACATCTAAATAGTTCATGATTTGCAATTATTTAGTGCAAATTCATTTTGTATCAGAACTGTTCCATAGTGTGCATACCATTATCAGTAACAAGTTGCAACTTGAGGGCAGGAGGCTGTACACCCTCACCTATAGTAGTAGAGATGGTGGTAGCAGTGACAGCAGGGGTACACTTTAATTACATGCCATGTACATTAAAGTCTCATCAGTGGAACTCCCATTATCTCAACCCATGCAATAAAAGCTGATTCTGCTTGATCTGGCGTGAAGACGTTTGGGAATATCTCTCCTACTTCTCTTTCTATGTGCTTGACGAACAGTGATTGCACTTGCGAGTCAGTTCTGTTGGAGATCAAGAAAGCGCATGGAAATTCTTGCCTCATATTGTCAAGTACCAACACAGTTGTAAGTTCAAATTCGTAACTATTTAGTCCAAGCATATTTTCAACACACATACAATCGTTACCATATTTTTTTTAAGATTTCAGCTTTTGCAATGGTCATTATCATTAAAACAAAGTCTGTGCTTTTATATCCTGACAAGGTTACACTGGTTTACGCTTGAGGCTTGTAAAACAAGACACAGGGTTTATCACTGCTGTTTACTTCGCATACTTAGGCATCAGCACTAATAACATCATTCTGATGATGGACTACCCCTGAATACAGATTATAACATCGTTCGGTCTTTTACAAATTTTGCCTGATTATAAGATGTCGTCCTTCGAGTATTGAGTCAGTCAGTGTCCCTCGAATTTCATTAATTATCCTGGCAAGGTATCGTTCTTGGAACGGATGCTGCTATACCAGCCCTAACTTTTGCAGAGTGCTTCAGGTGGCCAAAGTCAGGTCATGACCAACATGTTTAGAAATATATTTCACACGACACTGTCCATTTGACCCTTCACTAAGTTATACTGGCAGGGCACATTCCACTAATTTTTTTTCTTGTATTTTCAAGCTTCTAATATCTCTCCTTGTGGAGTGAAATTCGTTAGATCTATCGCAAATGTAGTAATATGCTATAGAATCAGCAGTACGATAAATACTAAATTTTATGTAACCCGACTGTATGGCATGTTCAGTTACCACTTTGCACGTTTTGGGTTCACTGACGGAAGAGAAACTCAATTCTTATGATAACACACTGGTTTTGTGTAGCCGATTGCAGATGTCTCAATAAATGATCACTTGCCTTTATTTCACTAGTACACAGGCAGCACTCACCAGCATTTTATTAGACTCAACCTGTTGTTCATGGGCATTTTGCTGGTACCGTTGCAAGTCATCATTAGATGCGTAATATTTGTCATAGATGTAGCAGTGGTACTGTGAAGGTTGCTTACATAAAACAGGAGCGATGCCGTCCATAGATTTTTCCAGATCCAGTAAAGATACATCCTTGCGGAGTGGAAGTTGTGAAATACGTGGACAAATTGACTGATAACCTCTCCGTTAATGATACGTTAATCGTTATTGGTGGCACAAATGACTGGAAGAATTTTGGAAGAACATGATAGATTCTTTGGAGTATATACTGAAACACAAACACAAAACGAATTTAATAATTCATCCAATACCGCTTAGACGTGACGCTCAAGGTCTAAATGAAAAAATCTTATATGTAAATCGCATTATGTGTGAAAAAAAAAAATCAACACCGCCACAGGCGAAGGTAGGAAGAGATTATCTGTGAATTTAGGGCTCAAACGCCTGAAAAGAAATGAATATACTACTCATGGTTTACATCTAAACAAATAAGGAAAGACTCGCATTTTTAAAAGGCTTCCTTTTTTTTATACACATGTCGAAAACTGAAAAACCAAGTACTGGTACAGGGAAAAAGCATACGCAAACGGGTAACAGGAAAAAAGTGCCAGTCTCGAAGTGAAAGTGCCACCCTTGAAAAAACATACTGTTATGGATCAGTAGTTAACAAAAAATAAACTCAAAGAGAGTCACAACAACACACTTACTAGGTAAAATTTCAGGACATGAAATGCACCAACAAGGCAGTCGTTAATGGGCAGATCGGTGAAAAAGGACGTAAAAAAAGTGTAAATTGGAAACAATTCCACAGAAGAAAGACAGGAATCCACATATGGTGAACCAGCACGCCACTTGTCAAACACCATTAATGCCATCCCTGGAAAACATGAGAATTTTTTCCCACTAAATACACTAGCTCAAATAGTGGGGTAAGTGGTCAAACAAGAAATGATTTGCTACCTGTACCTAATTTTAAATTACTCCATCAAAATGTTCACTCACTCTCGAATAAGCTAAATGAAATAGAAATAATTTTAAATGACCTAAATGATATTTCTGTACTATGCTCTACAGAACACTGGCTGAAACAAGACATGTTAGAGCAAATATATATTCCTCAGTTCAAACTTTCAAGCATGTTTCGCAGGAAAATATCAAGTCATGGGGGGTACATGTGTGTATGTTACAGAAAATATTGAATTAAATAGTCTAACTAAACACCATAAACTGTCCTGTGAAAAATATATAGACCTCTCTTTAGCTGAACTACCGAGGCAAAATACAGTTATTATTTGTGTGTACAGATCACCAGATGGAGACAAAAAAGTGTTTTGCAATCGCATGGAGGAAATCTTGGAAGAAATTCACTGTCCCAAGAAAAATATAATTGTATGTTGTGATTTTAATATTGATTTCTTGAGATCCAAGAAATTAGAGATGACATTATAAATGAGTAGCTCAGTTTCAAAATGTCCTTTATCCAATAAGTATAAATTTCTTTAATTAGTAAAAAATGTACTATCAAATAGTGTATCTTGAAATACTGTGCTTACTTGAAATGCTTGTGTCATGTCTTGTTTCTACATTGTTGGCAACACTGATTTGTAGTGTATTTCGTATGTTGTATGTAAAGACAGTTGAAGGAAGCTTTGTTGGTGACTTCTGGAGTGAATTCGCCATAAACTACTCCAGTATTTTTTTTGAAATTTTAATCACAGAGACATTTCTTAACCTAAAAATAGACCTCTGTAAACTTCTGATGCAAAACTAAATACAGATGAGTGAGATTATTGAAACACTGAGGTGCCTAACCTCACTTATTCTCAAAATGGCTACAGTATCAATCTTTCAATAGCTCTCCATCTTTTTGATATATATTTCATTTTAAATTTTAATGACAGGAGTGGGGCAATTTGAAATGGGTGTTTCAAGTAGCCCTATACATTTCAAGTTACCCCAGGCTGAAATGTAAGTACTGTTTCACACTGTAATTACATAGGTAGATAGGCAGAATATGGTAATTTTATATTTTGCTTTTGTTTTATTTTAGTCCAAGACGTCAAGAGTGTATAAAACTACCCCTGATGCTCGAAAATACAGAAATTATTGAGAAGAAACCTTACAGGAGGCTTTGAAGGAAATACAGAGTGGTGTTATTTCATTGAATAAGGCAGCACAGAAGTATGGAATCTCTGCACGAACTCTTATCAGAAAATCACATGGAAAACATACGAAAAATGTTGGCCGACCAACAGTATTGACCCCAGAGGATGTCTTGCAGAGGGAGTTAGTCTGGCAAGTGAATGGTGGTTTCTGTTGACTCAGTTAGACATTCGTCTCATTGTGAATATATTTTTTACATCGAAGGAGCATTGCAGAGAATCGTTTTACAAGAAATATGCCTGGCATTGATTGGGTCTGAGGGTAACTTGATAGACATCAATCAGTTCTATCAGAGCGATTGTGCCACAATATAACTCGAGCAAGAGCAGCTTTCACTGCAGAAGTGATTGTAGAGTATTTTAGGAACTCACAAAATTACTGGATGGGGTGGCTGAAGATACAATTGTAAATTATGATGAAAGCAACATGACTGATGACCCACAAACGAAAAAAATCCATTAATCCCAGGGGATGTAAACATCCAGACCGAATAATTGATCACTCAAAGTCTAGTGTACTTGTAATGTTTTGTGGTTCAGCGTCTGGAGTTCTTCTGCCAGTCTATGTTTGTTACAAAGCTGAACACATGTGACTCATGGACTGAAGAGGACCCTACTGGCTGTCGATACAACAGAACTAAAAAGGGATAGCTCAGATGGACTGTGTTTGAGGACTGGTTTCGAAGTGTTGCCTTGCCATACTTAAGGAAGTTTGATAAAGAGTCTCCTACAGTACTCACTGGAGATAATCTCAGCAGCCACATTTCTTTGGCAGTTATCAGTGATTGCAACGAGAATAACATTTGTTTTGTTCTTCTTCCCCCAGACATTAACTATTTGTGTCAACCTCTTGATGTAGCATATTTCAGGCCTCGTAAAAGGTCTTGGCAGAAGGTTCTTGATGAATATAAGACGAAGCACAGAGGACCCATTCTAAAATATAGTTTCCCTTGTCTGCTGAAGAAGTGTTTGACTGAATTAGAAAAAGATGGTTCATCTAAGCAAAACCTGATGGTAGGGTTTGAAGCTACTGGGATTATGCCACTGAATAAAGATAAGATTCTGAAAAAATTACCAAACGGAAATGAAGATACTGCAGATGTGGAACCTTGGTCTGACAGTTTAAGAGAGTTTTTGGAGCAATTTAAGAGATCCTCACATACCAATGTAAACCTTCAGTCAGCTAGTGCTCTTCCTATAACACCAAGAAGAAGTGTTTCAGTGGGTGATGTTCAGGAACTACAGCACACTGACATGAAAAACTTGCAGCTTTCAGGTTCCGGTACTGGTAAACAGAAGAACAGGAGACTGAATAACCCATCTGAGGAGCAACAAATGCAATCTGGACAACATCAGGAAAAGAGCTCTAATAAAAGGAGGTAACAGAATAGACCAAAGGCGATTTGTACTGGCAGTGAAGCCAGCAGTGATACTGATGATTTTATTCTGTGCATGACCCTAGCAGTGTTCTCCTGAACTTGAAACTGTAGAATATTACTACCAGAACAAGTATGAAAATCGCTTTCATCAGCATGCAACACGTGCAACTGCAGGCCCTGGAAATATTGCCCACAGGCAGAGCATTAATGGAGACAAATATGATGTGAAATTCTTGAGGATACATATATATATATTCCCTCAAGAATAAGATATAGGCTCAATTACCACAAAAAAATGTTATCAGTGTGGTTACCCCTTTATTTGAAAGACGAGGAAGTTACTGTTTTCCATTGGAAATATAACTTTGTACTTTAATTTGCAGATACTTGTGTCATTATTTTGTAGTTTGTACTACATTTCACCCTCGTGTATTCCAGTTGAAATTTACGTCAATAAAAAATTTTCATTAATGTTTGCAATTGGTACCCAATTTTGTATGTTTGGTAGATGAAAATATACCACATAACGTCTTTTGGAATTAATTCACTGTTGCAAGTGTCCCACAGTAGTTCAAACTTGCGAAAACTACAAGTTTTCAGTATAAAAGCCAGGGGTGGCTCCTGTATAGGTTTGCAGGTTTGTGCTACCCCCACGGAATAATTCTGTTCAACACTGATGGCCTTCTGAGCGTTCTATACTAGTGGAGAAGTAGCGCATCGTTTATCTGTTTTGAAATGCCCGGTCTCCAGACGCCGAACGCAGCGGAGTTGGACGGAACGTGCCAATAGCGACAGCGGGTTTGCACTGTGGCTGCAAATGCGGACTTGGATGTCTCAGAGGTGTGGGGACAACGCTTGGCAACAATATACTCGTATGCGGCCCTTGTGTGTATAAACACCTCACCCGGGCCACCCTGCCGGCAGCAGGAAGAGGGCCCGAACTCTTCCAAAGAGAAACGGAGCCATTGGATCTTCTAACAGAGTGGGATTCTCGCGTCACCTTACCAGTTCAGGTGTAGCTGTGAGCGAACTAGCTATTTCCTGTGCGTTGTGTTAGTCATTATAGTGTGTGCTACAGTGAATTTTGAGGCTCAAATGACAAGTGAATACGTGAAATAATGAACCATATAATTTCATTGCTCTCTGAACCCTTCAGTTCACGGAAGTTTGAAGAAAAATTTGACATCAAGAGGCTAGGTAGGCCGACTCCTGCTTTAACAATTTCGCCAATTCAATAGGAAGTTAACTCTGAATTGTACAACAAGCATGAATGGCTGTGTGATTGTTTTCCTTGTTTATTATTTGGAGGAGATCTTTCATGGTCTAAGCACGGAGTCTGTGACATTCAACACCTCCATGACAAAATTAGGAAACACGAACTTTTTTCAGTCCATGTAAATAACGTTTTGAATATGGAAAGTCTAGGCAATGTAAATATGGCTACCCAATTAGACAGTGGGTACAGAAGGTCCGTGGCATTACACAACTAAAAAGTTATCGATAATAGGTACATATTGAATCTAATTATGAACTGTATTCGTTTCTGTGGCACGTTGTATCTTGCTCTTAGAGGACATGATGAAACTGAATCATCTTCCAATCCTGGTGTTTTTCGTTCTTTGATTAATTTTAGTGCAGAATTAGACTCTGTATTAAAATCACATTTAGAGAAAACTACAGTTTTCAAAGGAACCTCAAAAACCATCCAGAATTAACTCCTCCAGTGCATGCTTCAACTCCATCAAGAGGAAATTAAAAAGGAAATTGAGGGTGCTGAGTTTTGGTTCATATTAGCTGATGAGAGTAGTGATGTAGCCTGTGTTTTCCAAATGGTTATAGTATGTAGGTACATCATTAACGGAAAACTAGTTGAAAGATTTTGGGACTTCATAGCACCAGAAAAGCATGATGCCCAGTCTTTGGCAACGTCTATCATCTAACTGATAATTAATCATTTGAGGAATTATCCACATAAGCTAACAGCGCAAACATATGATGGTGACCATCATCTAACAGATAAATAATAATTTGGGGAATTGTCCACATAAGCTAACAGCGCAAACATATGATGATACAGCAGTACGAGTGGTTCGTCGCGTGGGGTGCAGGCTCTTGTTAAGGAAAAGTTTCCCAATGCTTCATACATTCATTGTTATGCCCACCAGTTGAATCTCATTATGCTTAAAGCCGCCTTCATTAATAAAAATGTACGAATATTCTTCACTAAACTTCAAGGACTTTGCAGTTTCTTTTCAGCATCTCCTTAAAGAACAGCAGTTCTCGACGAAACAGTACGAAAACGACTGCCACGTTCAGTGCCTATTCGTTGGAACTTTCAGTCAAGGAGCGTCAATACCATTCTCGAATATAGGGCAGATATTATCACTTGCATGAATAATATGAGCCAGGGGGAGAAACTGTGGAATGAGAACACGATCCTGCAAGCCTGTGGCTTAATAATAATTTTAAAGGATGAAAAGTTCATTTTTTGACTTCCATTTTTTCATAAAATCATGATCCATGTGCATATTTTGTATAACCAGCTACAAAAAAGGGGTAGTGACCCAACTTATGCACAAAATCAGCTGACAGCTTTTGCGAACACTAGGGAAGGAGTGAGTGAAAATTCAACAGGTTTACACGAGTAAAATAAAAGAGGGACAACTGAAGATGGCGCAGCGATGTGTAATCTACTGTGGGAAGCAAAAGAAGTATGTGATGTCATAAGTTATGAGGCAAAAGAAAGATTCAAGTTCACTGGACACCTAGTTGCAGCCTCTCTCTTTCTGTCAGAGAAATTCGCTACTTACTCTTCCAGTTTTCCAGAAACATCATTCAGAGCTGCTATTGAATGCTACTCTTTTTTGGAAGCAAAGAAACTTCGAACAGAACGCTCTGTTATTTATGGAAGAGAGGAGTTCAAAAGCATGTGTGGAGCTTTGAGCTTTCTAGATTACAGAACAGACAATAATCTTTGTGATACACTGAGCCAATATGTGAAGCTCCTGAAAGCGATAATTACAATTCCAATGACCACATCAGAAGCAGAACGTTGTTTTCCTTCTCCGAAACGCATCACAACCTTCTTGCGGAATACTATGGACCAAGAAAGACTATCAGCATTCGTGATGCTCTCTATTGAACTAGATCTCGTTTTAGGAGTTGCAGACTTCAATCGAAGAGTGAAAGATTTGCAAATGTGAAAGAAAGAAGAATAGAGTTCCTGTACAAGTGACCATCACCACATCCAAATTCAGAGATAAAATCGAACGACGTTAACATCAGTCCTGCTGAAAAAGGTTAGTAAGGCATGCCTACAACTGTTTGAATACATAGTGCTGCAGTGATTTTAATTTCATTTATTCTGCAGAAGTAATACCTTTTTCTGTGTACACCTTTTGGTTTTATTATGAGTAAATGCAGGAGTCACACGAGCGAGCGATCTGTTTATATTAGGCATTACAAAAACATGAGCAGTGTACTAATTTTCTCTCTTTTGTTGAAGTTTTTCTTTGTGAGCAAAGTGCACCACCATCTTGTTTGGTCATGAGCCGCCACTGATGAAAGCATAGGTGTCTCGAGTAACACCTTCCCATGGGCAACTTGAAACACCAACATTTTTGTAAAAAATCAGCATAAAGAAATTTAAGACAATAGTTTTTCTGCTAGCAGGATCTTCACTGCAATGTCACCTGTACTTTAAAGTTCATTAACCCCCTTATTTTGTAAAATTGAGAAAGGTAGATGCTGAGGAAATTCGAAACTCTTTCAAGTAATCCCATTTTGTGCTATTTAACAATTTATGTTGCATGTACAAACTTGAAATTTTTTTTGCTTTTTTCTCAATCATCTATTTTTGTTATTAAAACAACATAAAAATAGCTTATTTCAAAATGTTGTTATAAATAAAAAACTCTTGAATAAGGGACGTTTTGGAACCAAGATATGAAGAGACATTTTGAAAATAAAAACTTTGGATAAGAGACAGTTTGGAAAAGAAAATAGGGGAAAAATTATAAACAGTGTTTATTTAGTAAATGTACATAATTTAATTTTTGTCGATACAATGTCTGTAGGTATTTTTGAAACAACTGAAATAATTTCAGGTTAAGCTAGGGAAACAGATAGAAACATACATTTACCAGAAAATTATTAAAAAATAACATTACATTATACCCATACACATTACAGAAAACATAATTTTAAAAGTGCCTTAAGGGTAGTCATTTACTTATTTAAATCAGAATTTGTCCTGTTAACTGCTGTGAAGTACTTAAAAACCATTTTCATCGTCCATGTGTCCACCTGCATTTTCATCATCAGATTGTTCTTCAGGTATATTCTGTACTGGATTGAAGATAATATTTTTGTAGAAGGCCAGGTCTTCATTTTGAGCCCAGTTTTCCCCAAAGTGAAGAGTCAGAAGCTTCTTGACATCTTTCACTTTCAGCTCTTTTACTGTTACTCCAGGTAGTACTAACGGTAGTTCAAAGTTTTGAACTTTAAATCCAGGTTTGAGTACTTTTTTGGGCTTTCTGAGATTGGTGTTATACCAAGGTTCACCTGCAACAAGTACTTCACAGGTTGGCACATTGCCTAGTGTTATAATAAATCTTTCAACAGTTGAAAATTTGAAGTGTCAATTTCCAGGCTTCTTTTGGTAATTTTCACATACCTTCCTCGAGTCAAAAATATTACAGCTCTCAGTAATACTGAAAACAGTTCCACATTCCTTAAAGATTTCAATCTATTTCTCAGTCTTAATAATAGTGTCATAATTTTGAATTTCCTTCTCAGTTCTACCAAATACACGATCAGGCAGCATATACGAATGGCCTGGTACAGGGAATACTAAAATAATGTCTTAAATATTTCGTGGCACGTCATTTACCAACCAGTATTGAAGCATAATCATCTTTGAAATGTTACGGTTTTGTCTCCACAATCATCCGAAAATAGCCTTACAGTGGTCACTCCTTCCAAGTAAGTGTTTTTTAGCCTATGTAAAATTGCTGATGCAATTTCATTTGAACCTTTTTTGAATTCTGATTCCATCCAGTGATATATAAAACCACGGTTTTTTGTCTGCTTATCTTTAGATGTACTTTGGCAGATAATAAAGTTAAATAAATAGAACTGTCGACTATAGTACGCTGCCTGGTAAGGGATTTTGGGTAAAACTAAATTCTTTTGCCAGTCAAAGGAAAGGGTGATTTCATTTTCATTTTTCAGTAAATTAAAAAATGCTTGTGCCCTCTTTTTGTGGAGACTGAAATCAATTTTAACTGATTTGTCTCTGTTGTCAAATTTCAACTAAAACTGGATACATTTGGAGCACTTGTCCACAGCAGCAGAGCCAAGGCTTAAGTTATAATCTTTGACAATTATCTCATAAAAATATGAATATGGAACTTGAAGATTACTTTCTACTCTTGAAATGTCAGCATTGTGAAACTTACTTATTGAAAGATCTGTCAAAAAATACTGTCTTGTAATTCTGGTGTTCCTGCAATAATATTTTCAAGTGGACAGAGACTCTCTATGAATGACTTTACAGATTGTCTTTTAGCCTCAAACAGCTTAGACTTATGGTCTCCTCCTCTATTTCCTACAGCTAGATTTCTGGAGTCGAAATGTCTCTTACAAACTCATTGAGCCCTTTTCTCACTAACACGAAGTATGCCACAAAAGGATTTCTTACGTACCTGAACCAAAGAAGTGTTCCCAGATTTGGTTGTGGGATTAGATAGTGATTCCAATTTTCAATGATTTGTCTCCGTTCATCTTCATTAGTTCTCCTAAGCTTAGGTGTTTCACTTACAGTATATTTAAGCATATAGTTCCCGTGATCAATTTTATTCTTAGAAAAGTAAAAGCCTCTCTGAAACTTACAAATATCTTGCATTGTAAGCTGAATACACCTAAAAACTTGATCAGAATGAAGGCATTTTGGTAGTCTTGGCAAAGTCTTTGACATGTAGAGCTTCTGTTTCTCTATTGCCTTTTTCCATTTATCTGGATCTTTTATACATTTCCTTCCTTTGTTCTTCTGGCATGGAGTTATCTACGGTCCCTCCATAACCTGTTGTTCAGTAATTTGAGATTATAGTTCCTCCATTGGTTAACCA
The DNA here is from genome assembly GCF_021461395.2 of Schistocerca americana. Taxonomy (NCBI): domain Eukaryota; kingdom Metazoa; phylum Arthropoda; class Insecta; order Orthoptera; family Acrididae; genus Schistocerca; species Schistocerca americana. Next base: position 539,824,281 of record NC_060130.1, read on the forward strand.
CAAAGTTTATCAACTTTTAGACCTACAACACTGCCTGTACAGTACACTTTTAAAACAAGAAGCTCACTTTTAATGCAGAAGAACACTTAAAAACAGCCTAATTTCAATTATTGGTACGAATTTTGACAATAGAAACTAGCAAAAACGCCATGGTGATCACAGAAAACAAGCACCAACTTCACAATAAACAAAAAAATAACCTATTGTGAACAGTAAACAAAACTTAGCTTCAGCTGACCACCAGTTCTACCACAACACATTTCACTGGAAAAATACCCTACATAATGATTTTAAATTACCGTATTCCTTAAAATGGTTGGTAGTTGGACTGTGTGTAAAGGTCACTTTTGAAAAAAAAAAAAGACACACTGTTTAGAGAAAGGCAAAGGATATAGGTCGTTTTGTTAGAAAAATTAACAGTAGTTGAGTCGGTCATGTTGGATTGGATAAGGGACATTCTCAAACTAAATAGGCATATTACAGGATTTTATTATTATATAGTAACGGTTTAAAGGAAGTTTTGAATGAAAACCGTAGTTTAATATGATGTAAAAGAATCTGATGAATGCTATGGTAACAATAACTCAATTTCCACAAAAATTGGATAAAGAACGTTTTGGAAACAAGCGACTCAAATTTACTACAGTCGTTCAACATCAGTGCAATGGTAACCGAACCAACTCGAGAAACACCACACTCTCCATTTATTATTGATCAGATCTTGATAAATATGTGCAAGTATGTCTATAATATACAAGTTTGTAAACACGCATTTTAGTGATCGCAATGCTGAAATTCTTGCAATGAATATTTCAGGATACTTAGTTCTCAGTAGAATAAAACACATTGTTAGGAACTTCGGTACAAAAAATGTGTAATATTTTAGTTCTCTCCTAAAGGGTGAAAGATGTACATCACTGTATTGATACCAACGAGAAATATGGTAAGTTTATGGCTACATTCAAACATTTTTTTGAAATGGCTTTTCCCAGGAAAATAGTACATTTAACTCTGCTCAAAAAACAAACAAGTGTATTACAAAATGGGTAAGGATATCATGTCAGAATAAAAGAAGATTGTATGAGTACTCCGAGCAAAATACTAATCCTGGCTTTATTACATATTTTAAAAGATATGAAAGAATACTAACATGAGTGGCCAGTCTGAAAGGTGGCCCCAAGTTGTACGTCAGTAATCGTCAGCAGGTTACAAAAATAAAACACAAAGATAGTGAAACACAAAAAATTTCTAGTTTTTACAGTTATGAGGAGAAAATAAAATATGAAGTCCCACAAGGGTCAGTTATGGGACCTGTCCTATTTCTGTTGCGTATAAATGAATTGGCTGGTAAAATACATGATGCAACCACTGTACTCTTATCAGAAAACCCTAATATTCTAATTAAATTACAGAATGAGGGAAATCTGCAGGAGGCTGCCATATCAGTTATCCACACGTTAATGCACTGGTTCTGGACCAATAGGCTCATCATAAATTCAGAAAAAACTGTGACAGTTAACTTCCACACCACACAAAACCCTGTTTTCACTATCGAAGGAAAAAATGTGTCGAAGGTCAATCATACAAAATTTCTAGGCATTCATGTTTAGGCAGATCTGAAGTCCTGTAGACCCCTTCTTAAAACTCTCGAAATATTTGTGGTGCCTTGCTTGTACATATACAAAATGCTAATTTTCACAAAAGGTGGCATCTTAAAATAGGAAAATCTCTCCAGACACAACTATGATATACACACATATGAAACTAGGCAGAAGATGAACCTACACATGAACACAGTAAACACAAACTTATGCAAAAGAAGAGTGTATCATACTAGAGCTGTGCTATATAACCATTTGCCTTCTTACCTAAAACACATACCAACATTAAGTGCATTTAAAATAACGTTCAAACAGTTCTTGTTTGACCACTGCTTCTATTCTTTGTCTGAATTTATGGAACGTCACAATAAGTAAATCTCGTTTACCAAATTTTACTAATTGTCAATTCATAACACAGCTTACGTTGCGCTTATCATGTCATCTCACTTAATAACTGCTATTATCACATGTGGAAGCAATATAGTACATCAACCTACATTATTATGCATTTTATGTCAACAATGTAGCCAAAATGATTACTCTATTATAAATCAATTAGGTTTACCACTGTTCTATATCACAAGTGCAAAAAATCCACTAAACTGATTCTTGGACAAATAAACAACAATAATGTACTACTGACTGCAGAAACTACAATGTTCACAATCACACAAGAAGTAAAGATTTTAGTAATTTTAGAATGTACATTAGCCACACAGATCACCTCTAAGAAGTTTTCCTTCATGCTTTTTACTTCACTTGAAAGAAATAATTCTTTCTTATGACTAATTCCCTGTTAACTCTCCACAGCCTGGTGTTATTCTTCGGAGCTCTGATATCCATCAGGTTGTCCAATGCTGTGCCAAAAATAAGCAGGAGAATATAACATCACTGAGAACAAATAGAACTAGAAGTCATCATAAAATGTGTAATAAGATGTTCATTTCTCTATTTTTAATATGTAACTATAGCAAACACGATTAGCAAATGTCAGTTTTCTCTGCTAGACTAAATTTTCACAGGATATGATACTATTATTGTATCCACGTCCCTCTGCCAACATCACGAAAGAAAGTATTTTAATTTGACTGATAGATCATTTCACGCCTTCAAGAAATGGCAATTTCTAAGGTTTTTCTGTTTAGCTAGCAAATGTGCCATAATTATTATTGGGCTATACAAGAAGTATTGTCATTGGAATTATTTATTTTTGGCACAGTTTCATCTCTTGGCAATCCTTTAATTTTTGTGTTCTCAGTAGATGGGTACCTTGCAAAACATCACTGCTCACAACAGCACTTGAAGCTGCACACTTTTGTTGGACCAAAAAACACAGAAACGGAGCAGTAGCTGACCAGAGACATGTAGTGTGGTCTGACAAGATACTGTTTTACCTCTTTGCAAAACAGGAAAGATGTCGAGTATACTACTGGCACAATGAGGCCCTTAACCTACAGTGCACAGAAGGGGTAATTAAGCCCTCAGGGAGTTATTTGACGTTTAGAGGGCATTTTCGTATCATGACTGTGTGCAGGAATCAGAATGTTCATTTCAACTTTATTGGTGAACAAGTGTTGACCTTTCTTCCAAGTCTGCACAATAAACACGCTGTGGACACTCCTCCCTTCCAACATGACAATGGTCGTGTCATCTAGGCTGCAAGAATATATTACTGGTTAAACATTCTGGTTCCCTACTGTACTCAACCAGCCCACTAAGTCACCCAATCTTAATCTCACAGAAAGTGTATAGGATTACTTAAATCAGTGAGCAAAATGTAGTGATCAACATCCCTGCAGTTTGGTAGCTCTGCAGGATCTAATCACCAATGAGTGGCTTCAGTTGTGTATGGCATACCTGAAGAAACTTGTGGACTCTTCCATTACGAGGGTTAGAGGAGGTATTACATAGTATTAGCATCACGTCTCCTGACAGTACCTCAGTTTTTCTCTGGAGTGCTTAATATTGCAGATGTTCTTGACCTGATAAAAAATTATTCAAAACATGTAATGTTATCGAGTACTTCACACAAGTCCCTATTATCAGCACATATCTGTCAGGAAACTGCCTTTCTCAATAATAAAAAGCAGATAAGCAATGGAAAATGTAATTTTTGAGAACGTTTCTCACGGAGGAAAAAAGGTACGGCTAAAAGTACATTAAAAATGGGTTACAGACTGCAAAAATATTTATTTTGATGGTAATCGGTTTCTTTCAGTATTTGACCATCGTCAGACCCTCAAACCATAGAAGTAGAACAGTCTGAAGATAGTGAAATACTAACCAAAATCAGTTACCATTGAAATAAATGTTTTTGCAGGTGACACTGGTTGTAATCCATTGTTGATGGCAAATGTTTCTGTATTATTGTAATAGTATCAGCATATAATGTACATTGATAAGAATTCAGGATCCTACAGCCAACCAGTCGCCATTCACTAGGTATATTGCAAAGTAACCATTGTCTTTAGGCCAGTTAACATCGTAATCCCATGGTCTCATTGGTATTGCTCCATCCATGTGATAAAGTGACACCTATCATTTCTTACTGTCCAATGCATCAATTGAAGTGCCCACTGTGATCACATCCAGAGTAGGAGCACCGCTAGGTTTACATCTACCAAAGGGGGCAAATCAACTACGTATGCCCCCTCAAACACTTGGAGTATTGGCACATTACATGAGTACGTGATACAGGGATGCAATAAGAGTTTTATCTGCAACAATCATCAGTTATACGGGGTGTCCCATTTAATTCGACGATCCAAAATAACTTTTGTGCAGAAGCAGAATTAAAATACCTCAAGCAAATGATGTTTAGCTACTTGGATATTAACCAGCATGGTTGCTTTATTTTTAACTTTGTTTTTTATTAACAACAGTACATATAGTACGCCATGATTTTTATTTGGTAATCTACTTCTTCTTATCAAGACTTGCTCAACAAAATATGGCAGTGTAGCATTCATGTAAACATGACGTAATTAAAAATTAAACATAATATTTCATTTTATAGCTATGGCTGAAGTTAAAGCCAGTGAATTGATGAGGTCCGAAAACGTTTATTTTTATGAGTAACTTATACTTTGTTAGATTTTATTTTTTTACTTTAGGTCTCAAAACAACTGTTGTCATAAGCGACCATGTCATTACCTTAGAACACCAATAAGTAAAAGAAGTTAAAAGCGACTATATGCTATGCTTAATCAATGGAAGAAAACGGAACTAAAAGCAAGGGCTTCCAGTTGCAGAAAGGAGCACAAAATACGCCTAGAGACAGCGGAGGAGCCTAACCAAATCTTAAATGTCCTTCACTATACTGCTACACCAGATATAAAGTAAAATGCGATAAACAGTATGTGTGTTGTTCACTAAAATGGCTGACAACTCAGACGGCAAACATACACTGGAACATAACTTGTTAAAAGAGGGGTATTGGGTCACGAAATGGCGAACCGTCAAAGCTTCATGACAGTGAGCACAAAGTGGTGGGGGATCACCACCTAACAAATAGCCATGGCCAATTTCTTTTCCTTTTTTTCTGGTGTTGTTTTAGAGCACAAAAACACCTGAGATCATAGGCACCCAAGTAATAACTTTAGAACACGAGTAAGTAAAAGAAGTTAAAAGCAACTACATGTTCAGAACAACTGACAGAAGGAATGAGCTAAAAAGAGGGGCTTCCCCTTCGAGAAAGGTCCACAAAATATGCCATAAATACAGCGAAGGATTCTAACCAAAGATTAAATGTCTTTCGCCATAGTGCTAAAACGGATAAAAAGTAAAATGTGGTCGACAGCCCACACGTCATTCGCTAAAATGGCCAACGTATGCTGGAATGTAAATGGTTAAAAAAAGGGCACTGGGTCAGGAAATGGTTAACCAACAAAGATTGATGACAATGAGCACAAAGTGGTGGGGGATCACCTCTTAACAAATGGTAATGGCTAAAATGACAGTGCCCAAAATGTAGCCTAGCTAAAATGGTCCCCTCACGATGAGAGGGCTAAGATAATGTCGGTCTAGCTGATGGGTGAGGTTTAATTCCAAAGATCTTGGTCCCGTGAAGAGACGACCAGTGGTGATTCCAAAGTGACACCTCCTGCTGACAGATGGCAATGCATAGATCACCTGAAGGAATGGAAGAGCTAGCAAGCTGAGGTAGGAGGACTGCATCTTTGGCACCAGCCTCATTTCCAATCAGACCAACATGATCGAGAATGTGCATGAACATTAAAGTGGCTCCCTCAACAGTGAGCAAGTGGAAGCTTTCTTGGGCCCGTTGCACTAACCGATGGACTCTGTGCAGCACACATAAGCTCTGAAGGGTACTGTGAGAACTGGAACATATGACGCATTTAAAAAGCCTGTGTTGCTGGATGTATTGGGTGGCCTAATAGAGGGCCAAGAGATCTGCTGTAGAAATCCAGCAGCGTTCTGGAAGCTGATACTGAAAATGCTCGGTGCAAATGATGGGGTCAGTCTTAGAGAACATGTACACGAAGGTTCTATCGCTAAATTGAGTGTTGAGAAACTTACAGGGATAGAGAGAATCTGGAGTAGTGTTCCTAAGAAGTGAATGAAGAAGTCCATGATGAGCACGAGCCGCCACATAAAGCTAAGTTTACCACCTTTACCCATTGGTAACGTGGCTGGGGCGTGAAGTTAGGCTGCTGGAGCAGTAGCCAAAAGCTAACTCTGGGAGGTAACAGAGAAGAAGGACATACCCCATACTGGAGTGTTGTAGGCTTTCTCCAAATCAAAAAACATGGCTACAGTCTGATATTTCCGCAGAAAACGTTTCATAACTTTGGTTGGTAAAGTGACAAGATGGTGAACTGCAGAATCGAATGCTCAAAATCCACAGTGTGCAGTGGTTGGAAGACTGTGAGACTCATGCCACCATAACAGCTGGCCATGAATCATATGCTCCATCACCTTGCAAACACAGCTGGTGAGGGAAATGGGAAGGGAGCTAGAAGGAAGGTGTTTGTCCTTACCGTCTTAGGTATGGGTATGACAGTGGTTTCACACCAGCACGTGGGAAACGTGCCATCTGGCCAAATGTGATTTTAAGTATGAAGGAGAAAGTGCTTGCCTGCAAGATAAAGCTGCTGCAACATCTGGATGTGAACATTATCCGGCCCTGGGGTAGAAGAATAGGATGAAGTGAGAGTATGGCTAGCTCCCTCATAGTAAAGGGACCATTGTAACATTCAAGATTCTGAGAGGAGAAGGATATAACCTGAGCCTACTCCACTTGCTGCCGAGGGAGGAAGAAGGGGTGATAGTGGGTGGAGCTCAAAATCTCTGCAAAATATTGACCCTAGATGTTGGAGATAGCAATAGGGTTCACAATGATGTCATCTACAATGGTCAGACTGGAAATTAGGGAGTGTAACCTGGTCCCAGAGAGCCTACAAAGGTTGCCCCCCACAGTGGAAGGGGGAGTGGAATGGCTGCAAGAACTAGCAAACGAAATCAGTTAGCTTTTTTGCTATCCCGAAGAATGCGACGCCACTGCACACACAGCTGTTTATAACAAATACAGTTCACCGTTGTTCCATGACAGTTAAAATCATGGAGAACACTTCTCCACACACAAGTCATGTTGGGGTATGCCTCAGTCAACCAGGGGACTGGGAAGATGAAGTGTGCAGTGTGGAATATTCTGCAGTACTAAGGATAACATTCATAAGATACTCTACATAGTCATCACAACTGGGGAAATGTTGTTTGTCAAAGGCAGCCTTGGAGGAGTAAAACCTGCACTCAGCCTTAGAAAGCTGGCAGTTGGGTTTAAATGCAGGTGGGATAGGAGTTAGCAGACGGATATCACATGGTAAATGGTTGCTCGAGAACATGTCAGAAAGAATGGATCACTAGAGACGACGGCAAGTTGGGCAGTGCACAAATAGAGATCCATATGGGAAGAGGTGTGCGTGGAGTCTGAAGGGAATGTGTTAAGCCAGATGAGGTTGAGTAGACTGAGAAGATCAGTCAAGAGGGAACCTCTCAGACAGTTTCTCGAAGAACCCCATAGTGGATCTACATCTACATCTACATGGATACTCTGCAAATCACATTTAAGTGCCTGGCAGAGGGTTCATCGAACCACCTTCACAATTCTCTATTATTCCAGTCTCGTATAGCGTGCGGAAAGAATGAACACCTATGTCTTTCCATACGACCTCTGATTTCCCTTATTTTATCGTGGTGATCGTTTCTCCCTATGTAGGTTGGTGTCAACGAAATATGTTCACATTCCGAGGAGAAAGTTGGTGATAGGAATTTCGTGAGAAGATTCCATCACAATGAAAAACGCCTTTCTCTTAATTATGCCCATCCAAAATCCTGTATCATTTCAGTGACACTCTCTCCCATATTTCGCGATAATACAAAAACGTGCTGCCCTTCTTTGAACTTTTTCGATATTCTCCGTCAGTCCTATCTGGTAAGGATCCCACACCGTGCAGCAGTATTCTAAAAGAGGACGGACAAGCATAGTGTAGGTAGTCTCCTTAGTAGATCTGTTACATTTTCTAAGTGTCCTGCCAATAAAATGCAGTCTTTGGTTAGCCTTCCCCACAACATTTTCTGTGTGTTCCTTCCAATTTAAGTTGTTCATAATTGTAATTCCTAGGTATTTAGTTGAATTTATGGCCTTTATATTTAACTGATTCATCGTGTAACTGAAGTTTAACGGATTCCATTTAGCACTCATAGTGGGCATTAAAGTTGCCAAGCAGGAAAAAGGATGCAGTTTTGTTTCTTGGAGGCAGAAAATAAGCAGATGCTGCAATTCCGAGAAGTGATGTAATTCCTCCTTGTTGGATGTAATGCCATGATCATCCCATTGGAGAAGAGTCTCAACGGGGAATGGGGAGGAGTGAACAAATGAAGGGTAGTCACCTCAGCAGCTGCCGAGTGCCAGCCTCCTAAGATTCACTATTACAGGGTGCAGAGGCTGAAGGATCCCGTCCCATGAAATCAACAGAGGCATCGACATTCTCCCTGCGTCGACCTGTGGATCCAAGGACAGACGAATGGTAGGCGGGTTGCAGTGGTGAAATGGAGGATTCTGAGCCGAAGAAGGAGAAGACTTGAATTCTTAGAGCCTTTATAGTTGGTAGACAAAGACTCAGATGGTTGATGGCCGGAGGGAAATAAAAAGCCCTCATGGGAGTATTCCCTGTCGGTTGTGAAGCAGGCCCGGATAGCACAGTAAGCCGGTTTCAAACTTGTTTCCAGCTGTAAAGTTCAAGTATATAAGCTTGATCAAAGCTGGAATATTCAGGCCTGTTAGCTGGATTCAAGCTTGAAACAAACATCAAAGTTGGCAGAGTTCAAGCTATATTTCAAGCTTGACGTATCAAGCTTGGCTCCAGCTGCATCTACACACGTGGAATACAGCCTGGTATTTACAGCTTGTTTTAAGCTATATAAATATTAATCTGAATTTATTGAACCTAATTAATTAAATAAATATCAGAATGGAAATGGTGTGAAAAAATTATGAAGAAGTTTTAACTTATTTGTGCCACGTATTAGAGAGTTAGTTTAAAATGACCTCTTTCTGCACAACAACTTGTAATATGTATTCTTAGCTGGTAATCCATTTCACTTTTATCCAGGCTCAATTTTTCTACATAAAAGAATATGGTATTCCTTTACGTTACGTAATATTTAACATTTGTAACATTAACGTACCGAACTGTTTTCTAGTATAAAACAAACTTGTCAACAAACCACAACCATTAACGTGCGTCACAAAGGTAAAATGGCCGTAAACGTAACTTTACGTTACGTAATATTTAACATTTGTAACATTAACGTACCGAACTGTTTTCTAGTATAATACAAACTTGTCAACAAACCACAACCATTAACGCGCGTCACAAAGGTAAAATGGCAGTAAACATAGCAAGGCTCAGAAAAGTAAATAAAATAAGATAAAACAGAACTGGAGAAAGCCACACTAAAACCAAACTCCGCGCCGTCATGACGTCACACATGACAACACCCATACGTCTCGGCTTATAAACGCTTGTGGCACTTCCCGTGGACGTCTATGGAAGCTATGCTGCGCGCGCATCTGCTGTACAGCCTTCCAGGGAAATTACAGTTTATTTCAAGCTTGGGAAAATTATTTTAATTCAAGCTAAATTTTTACAGCTTGATGTAAACTGTGTAACAGGTTGATTTTTCAATCTTGAATTTTCAACTGAACCTAAACTCAATACCCACCTTGAAACAAGCTGTGTAACAGGTTGATTTTTCAATCTTGAATTTTCAACTGAACCTAAACTCAATATCCACCTTGAAATAAGCTTGAGTGCTAGCTGGGGGTGATTTCGCCGCTGGGGGCAAAGATCTGGTGGCCTGTTGTGCAGCTATAGCAGAAGGAGAGGGAGATGCTATTGCGATATAGGGCGATTTCACAGCTGCAGTACTGAAATGGAGGTCGCAAGTCAGTATGGCCATGTCCTTTGTGGAGCGAGGCATAGCAAAACTCGTACTATAAGTGCCAGATAGTATAATGAACGACTTGGAGCAACAGACTAGGTTACTTTTTCCTTCACCTGGATCTCCTGGACTGCCTGCTAATTGACGTACATGGGACATTCACGGGATGAGGTGGCATGGTCTCCATTACAATTAATACAGTGAGTAGAAGAAGGTGGGCAATCACCCTCAGGAGCATTCTACCACAAGTAATGCATTTGGCCAGGTTTTGACACGGCACACGAGTTCAGGTATAATGTTGATACTGGTAGCAATGCATCAGGTTTGGAATATACGGTTGATCATGATGACTTCAGAGCCTTCCTTAATTTTTAATAGAAGCACAACTCAATCAAATGTGAGAAAAAGAGTGCATGTAGGCACTAAGTTTCCATCAACTTTTCTAATTACCCAATGGGCTCTAGTGATGACCTGTTCAGAGAGGTAAGTTTGGAGTTCTCCCTCGGTCATGACATTAAGCAGCTGCATGTGAATAACACAATGTGAAGAATTCAGCATATGATGGGCCTCAACATGAACAGGACAATTGTGGAGTAACGAAGCTGTAAGCAATTGTTGGGCTTGAAAATTACAATTGGACTCAGAAGCAAAGTCCCATTGCATAAGTGAGAGCAGGATTTCACAGGCCTGCAACTCCATCAAAACCTTTCTGAATAATAAATGGATTAACCACAGCAAAAGGCTGACCTTCTTTGGTACATAATACCATGAGAAACCGAGGTGCAGCTTGTAGAGTCTTTGAATCTTTATCCTGATTCTGTTTACATTTAGTAGACATAGACTGGGACAGCAAGTGGCTCATAGTGAAAATATCTCCCACGACTGCCAGCACCTCTGATGGCACACTGATTCAAACAGGGGCCTCCTCAGAGGGGGCTTCACCTACCTTAGGTGACTGTTCACACCTCCCAAGCTCCTGACAGAAGGACCAATTGACAATTGGAAAGGTAACAGCTTAGTAACAGCTTCTCCCTTGGCCTGACGTGTAGTATGGGGTATGTGCAAACCCGATCTGTTGAACCTGGACTGCGAATTACGCATTACCAAGTCACCTGTTATGCGTCAAACACATGGGCCGGCCTTCAGAACTGCACAGGGCGGAAGAAGAAACAAAGAGAAACCTCAAACACCAAAGGAGAGGAAGGGGAGGAGATTGAGATCGAAGAAAGAAAGAAAAAAAACATATGAGAGACTGCTCCAATACCAGGCTATCAAAATTTCAGAATGTGTTCCCAAAACTATCCAAGATATGTTCCCCATGGGAGGAAAAAATGAGTAGCGGAGGATAGACATACAGCATGGAAAGGGAAGAGGTGCTGTAAAGTCTGGGGACTGGCAGTACCCAAGCACAAACTCACCATAGAGTGGTGATCCCCCTGTGGGGTCTTATATTTTATGGTAGGTATAGATTACATGAAAAAATAAAAGCAACATCTTATTGAAGGAGAGCTTTACTTGGATGTTGTTAATCAGCTTTAATAACAGAGACAGCCACCGTGATAGTTCTGCATATTCTCCTACAATGACGTGTACTTCCATTATAACACTGTAATAGGGATTACTTCCATTATAACACTGTAATGGGGATAGCGATAAAATGTTTGATTTGTTTCCAACTGATAGATGTATAATTATTTCAACCAAACATATTTTTTATAAAAATACAATTGTATTTTTTAAACCCATTTATTTATTCAGCCTCTGAATTTACTCTAAGACATAACAATACTGATCTTAAGGCACCTTATACAATTCAGTCTGTTAAAATTCTCACTATTCTTAGTCATTTTGCCAAAATTCAGTGCAATTCATGGGACTGGGCACCACTGGGAATTTGATGTGAGTGAATGCGAAGTTCAATAGGTGAATTTTAACTTAATTTGAGACAGCTGTCAACTTAAGAAATCAGCCAGATAAGCCCATAAAAATAATTAGGTCCATTTTTATGGTTATTAAAACAAAGACTTATTTATTTCAAATTTTTGTGCTGTTGGGTACGTAGCCTGCAGCCTGGATAGCTGCCCCATGGAGGAATAGCTGTGAATGAATGACATATGGTATTTTTGTGAATGGTCATCTTGCGGTCTATGACATGATAAAACAATACTGTTAGTTGGGTACATCAGTTTCAACTGTGGAACCTTGGAGAATAGATTGCTAGGTTACAAATGACAAATGAAAATAAGCCAAAGCAAGTAACATACAAAATGCTGCAAGGAAACACACTTACCTTACACTGAATGCTTGTATGTACAAAAAAGCGTTCTCCTTTTATCATCCACAGATCACTTCTCGCTGGAACAGGTATTCTTGGAAGCCGCTGGGGATTGGTACAAAGTCTTCTTGGTGTAGAGCATGCCTAGTGTTCATATACACTCTTGAGAGTATAGTAGGCTACTGTGTAGAAAACATACATTTCCTTTCATGTAGAGAAAGATTGGTTACAGCCACTTTCACTGCGAAATATCTGCAAACTTTTTGTATAAAAGACTGTCTGTAATTATTTCCGAAGTTTTGTCTAAATGGTCTGTTTCACAGTATGTGTGTGAAACTGAAATATGCTGCCAAGTATATTGCATTAATTTTAATTTAATAGTGACTCCTTTCACCAAATGTGGTTTACTCATATTTAAAGTTCCCTGTCGTACTGAATCTCAGATCATAAATTAGAAGTGTTCTTCCATTGTCCAACTATACCACGTACTGTTCTCCCCTCTTTGATTTGTAGCCCTACCTATAATATAATTTTTCATTGTATGCCGATGAGGTTTTATCCTTTTTCTACATCTACATGTAGTAGAATCATTTTACAGTGTTCACAAATGTCACTTCTCTAAAAGTTTTCAATAGCAGTTCAATAAATCATAATCTTCTGCTCAAGGATTCTCATCTGAGTCTCTGGAGCGTTTCTGTAATAGTCATGTGTTGATCAGATCTAGTAGCATACATCTGAGTTGCTTAGACGCTGCTCTAAACCAACCTAACGGGAATCTGCAACACTCGAGCAATTCCCAAGAATGGGTTGCACATGTGTTCTGTAGGCAGTCTCCTTTATGTATGATCTACGTTGTTCTAAAATTCTCTCAATAAACTGAAGTCTGCCATTCACCTTCCCTTCAACCAAATTTACATGCGTGTTTCATTTCTTCTCACTTTGCAGTTTTACTCCAAAATGTTTAATCAGTATCTCCATGTCAATCAGCATACCACTGAAACCATATTCAAACATTACCAGAGTCTTAATTTTACTCTTCTTCATTAACTCAAATTTTTCCATAATTAGAGCAATCTGCCATTCACCACACTAAACTGACATTCTATATAAGTCATACTGTACCCTCCTGCTGTTACCCCAATGACATTTTCCCATCACCAAAAATATGCAGATTACTGGTCACCTTATCTGTCAGATCATTTACACATATAAAGAACAAGAGAAGTCCTATCTCACTTTTCTGGGACACTTCTGATAATACTTCTTTTCTCTCCTGCACACTCACAATCCTGGTCAATTTACTACGTTTTATCATTCAAAAAGTCTTCAAGCCACTTACGTGTCTAAGAATCTACTCCATATGATCAGACCTTCATTAAAACTCTGCAGTTTGGTTCCATGTAAAACAAAATGTGGAATCTGCTTGTTGCATTTCATGCATGGTTCACAGAATATTGTGTGAGAAAAGGGCAGCTTGACATTTGCAGTAGACAAGCTTTTGAAATTCATGCCAATTTGTGGCATGAAGGTTTTTGCTCTCATGGAATTGTAATATATTCAAACTTACACTTAGAATGTAATCAAGACTTCTGAATCAAACTGATATTAAGGATATTGGTCTGCAATTTTGTGGGTATATTCTCTTACCTCTCTTCCCTTTCTTATTAGGGCAATGTTAGCTACCTAGGTGAGCTGGAATAGTATTACTCAGCCCACATTTACACTGGTTAGCCAAAACATTATGACCACTGCCCACCGCAATGTTGGGTGCCACCTGATGGCATTGTGGGCAAGTGACATGATAATGAAAGTAAGAAAGCGGACCAGACAAGGATCGGGGATCACCCTAGCAAATATATGGGCTGCAAATAGGGGTATCCAATGAGATAAACGGACTTTGACAAAGGGCAGATTATTATTACACAGAGCATGTGAATCAGTATCTCAAAAACAACAAAGTTAGTTGAACGTTCAAATGCTACATCTACAGAAAGAGGTAGAACAGTGAAAATACCACTAGACACTAAATGGTTGTCCATTTAGGACTCTTCACAGAACATAGGGTTTAGACACTTGTCTGCTTGGTAAAGTAGGATAGATGGTGATCTGTGGCACCTCTGTTGCAAGAGTACAGTGCTGGTGTACACACAAGTGTTTTGGAGCACACCAGTCATCATACATTGTTGAACATGGAGCTCTGCAGCAGACCACCCCTACATGTTCATATGTTGGCCCAGCAACATTGTAGATTATTGTCAATTATGATTACAGTGGGCATGGGACCACTGTGATTTGACCATTGATCAGTCGAAATGTGTCAGCCCTTCAGGAGAATCACATTTTTGCTACACTAGATCAATGGTCATCTCCACAAACACTGTCAATGAGGTGCATGGTGGCTTGAAACTTGCAGGGTGCCACAGACACAGGCTAGAGGTAGCACTCTAATGCTGTGGGAGACATTCTCCTGCACTTGTGTGAACCTGTGGTAGTAATTGGAGATGTGCTAACAGCTGTGAACCACCTGCATCACTTCATGCTTGATGTCTTACCTTACGGAAATGCCATCTTTCAGCAGTACCATTGTCCATGTCTCAGAACCAGAACTATGCTACAGTCATTTGAGGAGCATTATAGTGAACTCACGTGGATGTCTTGGTGACCAAATTCACACAATGTAAATTCTATGGAACCCATCTGCTATTGAGTGCCATCACTGTGAACGCAAATCAGCTGCACATATTTACACAAATTACATGAACTGTGCATAGACATCTAATGCCACATACCTCCAAACACCTACTAAAAACTGTCAGATGCCTGATATGCAGAATCAGTGATGTATTTCATTCCAAAATTGGACAGACAAGTTACTAAGCAGTTGATCATAATGTTTTGGCTCACCCGTGTATTCTTTTGAGGCAATTTTAGAATTGCAATTGTATCCTTGCTGATACCTGGCTGAAAATATATGAGAAAAGATCAATTTTTGACTAACTACACACTATAACTTCCCTGTCCTAACTTTGCAGAGTGTTTGTCAGAGACCTGTTTGTAGCATGAGAGTGAAATTCTTCTAATATACTTTCCCAATCTGGTTTGTGTTATACTGTACTGTTGTATGGTTTAGTTTTAAACATATGAAGTGAGCATCAGTAATGAACACTCAGCTTTTTTCAGGAGTTGTCCCACAGTAGATAAGTGACTGCTCGTCAGTCTGCTTCTTCTGAGTACATACTGGTATTAAATTATGGCATTTCTTGCCACTTGCAATTCACATCTGTGTCAGAGTGGGATCCTGTCTTTCGCAGAAAATCCTCATTTCACCTTAGCCGCTCGTCCACATTTCAGCTATTAATTCAGAAGTATAGTCTCTGTCAATACCAAATGAGACAGAAGTAAGTAGTAATGAAGCTTGAGATCACACAGTGCAGCATGCTCTGGCAAGAGTAATGTCACTGAAGAGTACAGGTTCATAAATCTGTCAAGAATGTTCAACACAGTAAATACATCACCACAATGTACTGATGTTGTGCTTGATTTAGCAATCCATCCCCCAACCACAGTGCCCACCTCTTAATACAGCTTGTGATAAACATTACACATGTCTCCACATTATGCCTCCATTAAGGTATCAAAGTGTTTCCTTCCCCTCCAAAGAATGACTGTACCCTAAAATATCTAATTAATACAATTTCAAGATCTTCCCCTCTTTTTTCAGGAACTAGGATCAACAGAAGCTAATTTTAATTGGTCAAATAAAGCAACCATTTTTTTGGATTATATTGCACAATACACACACCACACCCATATCACTAATACCACAATTTCTTGTTACATGAATAATTCCCAAGTCTCTCTCCCTCTCTCTCTGAATGTGTGTGTGTGTGTGTGTGTGTGTTTGGGACGGGGTGGGAGGGGGGGAGTGAGACTTCTAAAAGCTACTGAAAATGTTGAATATGGCCAATATTAATGCCAGTAGTATTCATTGGTGTTGAGGTGAAGTGCTACAGAGCTAGATAGTTTTCAATAGTGAGTATCCTTTGTGCTAAGTGGACTTGAAGAAGGGGCTTGTACAAGATGCAGTGAGAGTATCCTGGACATGTAAGATTGCAAACAAGACAATGCTGGTGGGTCTGTATCATACATTTTGATTAAACAATGCTTTCGGGCATCTGCACATACCTTTCTGAGCACTGGTGGCAGAGCATTAGAATTTTGCTCATACAGATCAATTTGAGATTGATGTTTTTCACACCATTCGCGGTACTTTCACAGAATCGGTAGGCTACTTCTGCATCAGGGAATAGTCAGTAAAAGTTTTATCACAGTGGACAGTGTGTCAGGTGTCACCTTATTTCCATAGTCTACCTACAAGTTTTCTTTTCTTGTATTTGCTGGGTATGCAATAGCTGTATACAGGGTGTTACAAAAAGGTAACAGGAAACATTCCTCACACACAAAGAAAGAAAATATGCTATGTGGCCATGTGTCCAGAAATGCTTACTTTCCATGTTAGAGCTCATTTTATTACTTCTCTTAAAATCACATTAATCATGGAATGGAAACACACAGCAACAGAACGTACCAGCGTGACTTCAAACACTTTGCTACAGGAAATGTTCAAAATGTCCTCCGTTAGCGAGGATACATGCATCCACCCTCCATTGCATGGAATCCCTGATGTGCTGATGCAGCCCTGGAGAATGGCGTATTGTATCACAGCTGTCCACAATACAAGCATGAAGAGACTCTACATTTGGTATCGGGCTGCATAGACAAGAGCTTTCAAATGCCCCCATAAATGAAAGTCAAGAGGGTTGAGGTCAGGAGAGCGTGGAGGCCATGGAATTGGTCCGCCTCTACCAATCCATGGGTCACCGAATCTGTTGTTGAGAAGCGTACGAACACTTTGACTGAAATGTGCAGGAGCTCCATCGTGCATGAACCATATGTTGTGTCATATTTCTAAAGGCACATGTTCTAGCAGCACAGGTAGAGTATCCCGTATGAAATCATGATAACGTGCTCCATTGAGCGTAGGTGGAAGAACATGGAGCCCAATCAAGACATCACCAACAATGCCTGCCCAAACGTTCACAGAAAATCTGTGTTGATGACGTGATTACACAATTGCATGCGGATTCTCGTCAGCCCACACATGTCAATTGTGAAAATTTACAATTTGATCGCGTTGGAATGAAGCCTCATCCATAAAGAGAACATTTGCAATGAAATGAGGATTGACACATTGTTGGATGAACCATTTGCAGAAGTGTACCCGTGGAGGCGAATCAGCTGCTGATAGTGCCTGCACGCACTGTACATGGTGCGGAAACAACTGGTTCTCCCGTAACACTCTCCATACAGTGACGTGGTCAATGTTACCTTGTACAGCAGCAACTTCTCAGACGCTGACATTAGGGTTATCATCAACTGCATGAAGAATTGCCTCGTCCATTGCAGGTGTCCTCGTCGTTCTAGGTCTTCCCCAGTCGCAAGTCATAGGCTGGAATGTTCTGTGCTCCCTAAGATGCCGATCAATTGCTTCGAACATCTTCCTGTCGGGACACCTTCGTTCTGGAAATCCATCTCGATACAAACGTACCACGCCACGGCTATTGCCCCGTGCTAATCCATACATCAAATGGGCATCTGCCAACTCCGCATTTGTAAACATTGCACTGACTGCAAAACCACATTCGTGGTGAACACTAACCTGTTGATGCTATGTACTGATGTGCTTGATGCTAGTGCTGTAGAGAAATGAGTCGCATGTCAACACAAGCACCGAAGTCAACATTACCTTCCTTCAATTGGGCCAACTGGCAGTGAATCGAGGAAGTACAGTACATACTGATGAAACTAAAACGAGCTCTAACATGGAAATTTAGCGTTTCCGGACACATGTCTACATAACATCATTTCTTTATTTGTGTGTGAGGAATGTTTTCTGAAAGTTTGGCCGTACCTTTTTGTAACACCCTGTATAATTTTCAACATTTACAATTTGTTACTTGCCACACACTGAAACCTCAGTCCTGTGAGTCTGTTGTATGCTATATGAATCTTAATTTTTATATAATTGTGTCCTATTCCAATAAAAGAACCAAAAAGTGAAGAATATTTTCTGTGTTCTGTTTGCCTTTCTTTTCGTACCAATACCCATACACTAATGCCTGTACATACTAGTGTACCATAGGGCTATGCCGTGCATGCAAGGAAAGTGAGGAAAGAATTACTCACAGAATCACTGGGCTGAATGGTAACTGTTCCATAGTGACATATAAAGGAAAGTTTAGAACCATTAACATCTCTCTGAAGGAACTAAATGTGAAAACATGTCCTTATGCTCTCAGAAATTGGGAAAAATTTTTTACTGAGCTCTTAACTAGTTGTTCATAACATGTGGACACTAATGTATGTAACACAGCTCTTAATGTATTGTGTTTCTACCACATTTCCAGTGTAGTAATGGATATACTTTCTTTGATAAACTGCTGCAGTTTTATTCTATATACAAAAATGATCTCATTTCTTATAGTAGCAAAAGGGATATTCACCATTTTTGTAAACAAGAAGAAGAAATAAATAAATGTATAATTAAAGAAACAAAAATCACTTCCAGTTCAAATGTCAACCATACAGAATACCCCAACTACTTGAATACAACACATGATGTATTAGCAAGCAGTACAAAATTAGAAAAACAGTTGTCTATATAAGTTGTTGTCTGAATCATCCTACTTCATTTATTTTTGTAGGCTTTTTTGTAATGATTTCTGAGTGTTGCGTGCCTTCAGGCCTGAAACAGTAAACATGGAAAATGTGCAATTGTTACAATCAAATACTTTGAACTTCTGAATCTTAGCAATATTTGAATATTAATTCTTATCTGTATGATACACATAATTGCAGTAGCAGCTGAGGAAGAATGGGTGCAAATATTAATATTTTGTAAGAGGTATTCCAGGCACATGTTATTATTCCAGTAGACGTTGCAACTTGATTTGTGAAGTTTACTTTTGTTAGCAAGATGAAGGCTTGAATAACAACTAAAAATGTAATCACATGACTGATCAACAATTAACCTTACACAATACATTAACATTTCTCATTAAGGCTGAAGAAAATATCAATGAAATGATGTTTTGGAGAAGAGGTATGAAATTTTTGAATTCACTCCTAAAGGAAAATTATAATACATTTACAAAATTGATAACACTTTCCTCTGACGAAAATTTTCTTGCTTTATGCTAATTTTGTTGAGAATTGTGGTAAAGATAGCAGAAAGGAGGAGGAGGAGGAGATTAGTGTTTAAAATCCCATCGACAACGAGGTCATTAGAGACGGAGCACATGCTCGGATTAGGAAAGGATGGGGAAGGAAATCAGCAGTGGCCTTTCAAAGGAACCATCCCGGCATTTGCCTGAAGTGATCTAGGGAAATCATGGAAAACCTAAATCAGGATGGCCGGATGTGGGACTGAACCGTCATCCTCCTGAATGCGAGTCCAGTGTGCTAATCACTGCGCCACCTAGCTTGGTAAGATAGCAGAAAGGGGAGTGGAGTGGGGGATCTGAAGAAAAGGAAGCTGCAAAATATTTTTCAAGCACAACTCAGGCATTTTTGCTGTTGCAAGACCATTGTGTACATTTACAATAATTCTGATTGGGTCTGCTTCAATTTAGAATGCTTCATGGTATGAGCCAGTCAATGTTTTACACTTGGATTTTTGTGAACTTCAACAAAAATTATGCACTGAATAGAGCACAAGATGATAATTTACCCCTGGATGACTACATATAAGACAAAAAAGCAAATTTGTATTAATTTTATTGATAAAGTAGTGAATGTTTTAATTTAAGTAATGATGATTGACAGTAATGGAATATTGAGCTTTTTATTGCCATTTTCTTAACAACATACTATTGATGAATTCAAGTATTTGCAGAAACTGATGTATCAGCATAAGAAGTGTTGGTAACTAGATTTAAAAGTTCCTGTAATTCATCACTTTCAGTAAGGATAGCAGTTTTATCAGTGATTATTTTCATTGACATCCTTTTGACCCTTAATTTTAACACCCACTCCTGAATCTTTCTTTTATTTCCATCATTGTTCCTTTGATGAATAAATGGAAATGTATGGGGTAAAAGACAACATCCCTGTCTTACACCATTTTTAAGCTGAGTATTTCTTTCTTCATCTTCCAGTATTGTTGATACCTGGTGGTTCTTTTACATACTGTATATTATCCATTTTTCTTTATGGCTTATTTCCATTTTTCTCAAAAATTTGAACATCTTGCACCATTTTACATTGTTGAATGGTTTTTTTCACGTTAATGTATCCTATGAATGTGTCAACAAAGTAGGCAAGACAGCCATTTTCATCACCTCAAGATTTCGCAATAAACATCCCACACTTGGCAGGCAAGATATTGTGTTCTGTGCCAACAGAAGATGATGTCGAGTCATATTCCAGATTGGCAAATTTAGAGCCACTGGTGTAAAAAGCAATAGCATCCTGAATCTTCCCTAAGTATGTTCCGAACAGACAGTGGAACACTACTGGAGTGATGGAGGCTTTTGGACCCTGGAAGTGGTCCATCAGAATCCAGGGCCAAAGAACTAATCAAAGTGAGGGGGGACCGAGGGAGTGGTTGGGAGTGAATGTGAGGAAGAGGACAAAGAAGGAAGACAGAAGTCACAACTGAGACAAGCAATGCAGAGCCCAATTGGTAAACACACCTGAAAAAGGCGGAGAAAGGGTGAGCAGGGGAAGAGTGGATAGTGATGCCATAGGAAACCTGAAGATGGGACCACCATACTGAAAGCAGAGGCATCCTAGCATCAGCCAGAAGACTATTGACAGGGCTAGTACAAAAGGCACCAGTGGCTAAACAGATACCACAAGGGTGAATCAGGTCCAAGAGGAGCAGTGTGGAAGTGGCAGCTGATCCATAAACTTGACAACCATTGTCCAGATGAGACAAAACTAATATCTTGTAAAGGTGAAGAGAGGTTGAACAATCTGTGTCCCAAAAGGCAAGTGTAGGGCATTCAGTTTATGGAAAAAGTCAACCTTCAGATAATGAATATGGGGCAACAATGTTAGCTTGTTGCCAAGAAGAAGACCCAAGAAATGGAACTGGGGACCACTGTCGGGTGATGGGTCTAGAAGTAGAGCTCAGGGTCAGGATGGACCATAGTACAGCAACAGAAATGCACCACCCTTGACTTAGGGAAAGAGAACTGAAAACCATGCAAGAGCATCCACATGGAAGCACAATGGATGGCACCCTGGAGTTGTCATTCTCCAGAGGCCACTGAGTGGGAGCTAGCCCAAGAACACAAATCATCTACATACAGAGCAGAGATGATGGTCTGGCAGAGGCCACAAGTCCATAAATATCAATGAGAAAAAGGAAAAGACCCAAAGACCCCACTCAGGGAGTGTAAGGAGGATGTGAGGCCACCAAGCTGTGTCACAGGCCTCACTAATATTGAAGAAAAGCTGCGACGAGATGGCAGTGTTGAGAAAAGGCCTTCTGAACTGCAGTTTCCAATCAACGCAGATGATCAATTGGAGACTGTCTGTCCGAGAAGCTGCACTGATAAGGAGATAAAAGGTCCAAAAACTCAATGACCCAAATGAGCTGATGAGACACCATGTGTTCCAGCAACTTGCAAGGGACATTGGTCACACTGATTGGCTGGTAACTGTCAAGGAATGATGGTTCCTTGCCAGGCTTAAGGACAGGAATTACAATATGGTCACAACATTGAGAGGGGGAAAAATGCATTGGAGCCAAATACAGTTAAACACCCAGAAGAAATATCATCATTGTGGAGGATTGAGATGTTGCAGCAATTGGTTATGAATGGAATCAAGGACAGGAGCTGAATCATGAGAAAACGAAAGGGCCAGAAGAAGCTCCCATTCAGTAAAAGGTTCAGTGTAGGATTCTGTCTGACAAGGGGTAAAACATAAGTGGGAAGCTTCAGCCCACTGTTTCCGAAGGAGGAAGGCGGTTGAATAGGAGGCTGATGACAATGCTATCACAAAATGGGTCATGAGATGTTCTGCAAGAACTGATGGATCTGTACAAAGGCCACCTGTAAGGGCAAGGCATGGGACTACAGCTGATAACCTTGGAGGATGTTGAGTGGAGTGTAGCCCACACCCATGATGAAGGGACAGGAGAACCTAGAGAGGAGACAATGTGTTCCCAACACACCTGCTTGCTCTGTTTCATTCAGGAATGGGCTTTGGGCAAAGATGTTTAAAGATAATAAGGGCAGTGGAGTACAGGTTCCACTTAAGATGTTGCAAGGCATTATGATGACCATGGATAGTGGCGGCAATAACTGTGCTCCAGCATGGAACTGGCTGATGGTGAACGGGGCCTGTCAAGTGGAGAATGGCAATGCTGGCAGTGCAGATTACCTTATCCGACAGATCATGGACAATTTCATCAATACAACCTGACAAAGAAGGCGTAAACACAAACTGAGAGATATGTAGAGGCAAATGAGCATGATGGAAAGCCCAGTGTGGTAACTTGCTCACCTTGAGGAGGGAAGGGAACGAGAGAATCAACAGGAAGTGGTCACTATCACAGAAGTCATTGTGTGGTGACCAGTGTAAGGCAGGAAGAAGAGGAGGGGAGGAAAGCGAAAGATCAATGACAGAAAAGGTGCCATATGTGGCACTAAAATGAGTATGAGAAACATCATTAAGGAGGCACAATTCGTGGTCCGCAAGAAACTGATCAATGAGAAGTGGCAGACTGTACAAAAAAGCACTGCCCCACCTGCCCCACAAAGGGTGATGGGCATTAAAATCCAAAGAAGGAGGAAGGGAGGAGAGAGTTGCTGAAGGACGGCAGTTTGGGTAGCAGGTATAGATGGCTGTTAGGAGGGAAATAGAGATTGCACAGCGTGACTACAGAATCCAAGTCAAGCCGGACGGCAACTGTTTGCAATATGATATGAAGTGAGACCTATGTACTAACAACATGCAAAGGCAACTGGAAGCCCTCAAAGTGCTGACCCAGTTCCAAATGAAAGCATGGAACACATGAAGGGGCAGTGAGTGAACATCAGTAAAATGAGATTCCTGGAGAATTGCACAAGCTGCTGAGTAAAAATCAATAAGGGATTGCAGTCTTGGGAGGTGATAGTAGTATCCACTACAATTTCACTGAATAAGCATGAAACGGGTATGCAAACGAGAGGCCAAGAGGCTGTAGCCAATCACACCACCAAGTCACCAGACATCAGCAATGAGGATGGGGTGACATCCATAAAGAAGAAATCAGACTCAGGTTGCTAGGGGGGCACTAGTGGGGGAGGGGTGCTTTACCTGGAACTTATATTTCTTCTTATTCTCTTTCATGGTTTGAGGAGGGCAGGGCATGGAGGGAGTGCAGGCTTCTGCAAGATCCACAACTGAAAGAGAGCGGGCGACCTTGGGGCACAGAGACTGTGTGTCCTGTGGCCAATTTGTGGTAGGAGACCTCCAGCCTCAGAGATGCTGAGGGGTTCTGGGTGGGAGCCCCATCACTGGTGGGTAAGAGTGGTAACAGTGTGGTAACTGCAGGGGAGTGGGAGAGGAGAGGAGGATAGGACTGGGGTAAGGAAGAGGGAGTAGGGGGAAAGGACATAGGAGAGGCAAAAGTAGAAGTCATCAACACAGGGTGATATTGGTCATATTTCTGACAAGCCTCAGCATAAGACAAATGATCAAGTGACTTATACTGCCATAGCTTCTTTTCTTTCTTATAAGCCAAGCAATCTAGTGAGCATGGAGAATGATAGTCATGACAGTCAACATACAGGGGTGGTGGACCACAGGGGCTCCACTCATGGAGTGGGTGTCCTCATTCACCACATAGAGGATCTGCTGTACGTGCCCGAAATGCAAGCACTGAAAGCATGTCATGGGTGATGGGACATACAGCTTCACATCACGTCGATAACACATAACCTCAACTTTCTCTTGGAGAGTATCTCACTAAAAAACCAGAATAAAGGTGCTAATATCAGTGCAATTGTCCTTATGACCTATCGGCACATTTTGAACAAAATGAACACCCCATTGTTCCAGATTGTCCCAGAGATCCTCATCATTTTGAAGTATCAAGTCCCTATGAAAAATGTGAACCATATTAAAACATTGGCAAGTTTTAATGGACAACAGGACATCACCAAGATGATTACAAGAACAAAGAGATGCAGACTGAGTGACAGAAGTAGTTTTGATCAAAAGGGAACCTGACCAAATCTTACTGAGATACTTCACTTTGCCAAACTTGTCTTTCATATCTTCCACAAAATTAACTGCTTATGTTGGTGAATATGTCCCCACCTGTCCTAGTACAGACCAGGCAGTGGTGAAAGCACAAGTAGGTGAGCCTGACCCTCCTCTCAGGGTGTATCCAGGGAAGTGAAGGGCACAGGGTCATAAGAAGCAGCAGTCAATGATATGTTACCAACCAAAGAAATGTCTGTAGAAGAATAGCTAGATTTTTGGAACTTGATACATTTTGTAATCAAAGTGTCCACCCTGATATTACTCACTACAATCAGGGGCTCTACCCATGGGTTCCACTCAGCCACAGCAAGGGCTGTCTGACTTGACAACTTTTGCCACGAGTTCCATTACTCCAGAATGACAAGCATGGGCATACATGGGGAGGCAACAGTTCAGGTATTGGATGTGTAATCCCTGTGTTAACAAGGAGCTCATCCAGATGAGAACATAACAGCTCCACCACATGGACTGGCTACAGGTGCTGGTGACATAGTGGGGTGGAGGGGGGCTATGGCGTGGAAGGAAGAGGTGAAGGAAGGGGGGACAGTAATGACAAGCCTTGATTTCTCTTATTTCTACAACTGGTTTTCAAATGTAATTATGTACTTCACTGAACAAAAGTCATGGAGGAAAGGATGAAACATCCTGATGTTGATATAAATGAGTGTATGTTGGAGGCAAGAACACAAAGAAAATGTCATGAGTTCTGCACAATTTTTACATTCACAAGGCTGTTACCATGGCAAAGCAACAAGGAAAAGCCATTTTTCAAAATGCAGAGCATCAAACCATCCCCTTGCTGAATTGCCATATTTGTTTCCTTTGGTCCTTCTAAAATCCACATGTGTCACTGCTTTGAATGATACACCATGAAAGGAGAAAGCAGCTCTTTTGATGCCAAAGCTGAAAGCATTAAATAAATACTTGCTTTGGTAGAATTTATAACTTTTTGTAGATACTTGTATCCTCTACAAAGTATCATTTTTTAGGCCCTGGATCATAAGTCAGATTTGTCTTGTCTAATGAAGCTTTAAAATGGCTGAAGTATACTTTAAGCCAATCTGCTCCACCACTAGCTGTAGCATGAGAAAGTTTTTGTTTATGCCATTTCACAAAAGAACTGATCCAGTCATCACCAGGTAAGTTATTTTTGAATTGTGAAACCAGCTTCCCCACTGAATCGAAATTTTTTTCATCATAAGCTGTAGATCAAGAGTATCAAGAGCATTCCCCAACATGCACACATGAGGACTTGTTTGAGAATTTCTTTTTCTTTCTCTTCTTTTTCTTCTTCTTCTTCTTCTTTTTCTTCTTCAGTGTTCAGTGCAATCTGGCACACTTATTTCTTTAAATGAAGACACTTTACTTTGTTTTCATTTGTTCTTTGAGGGATTTGAACTACCTTGCTGCTTTTCCACAGCCCATTTTCTTTTTAATCACTGCAGAGACTTCTAGCTGTAGCATAGTGCAGTCATAATTTTAATATGTTGCTGCTCCCAGTTTGGTTCTAATGAGCCAGAGACCCCAAAAATTCTCAATTAAAAGAAAAAAAATGTGTGAAAGAGGAAAGAGGTAAGAAAAAGGTGAAAAACCAAGCCAGAAAACTTGTCTAATTTTTACTAAGCTTTGTGGTGCAATCTTACCAATTTATGTTATTATACTAAATACACCACATAATTATATTTCTGAAAGCAGTTCTCAAATGTAATTGTGTATTGCACTTAACAAAAGAAATCTTTTCACTTATGTTAGAATTACGGGGCAGGGCAGGATACTTTCGTAGACTACCAGAAAATGTGGGTTCCATACACCAGAAGAAAAAGCACTAACAACCTTCCCATTGGCGTAGAATCATGAAATTTGGCAACCAAAGGAAAAACCTGAAAAATGTAAATTTGTAACTACACCCCACAAAAAAACCTCCCTTTGTCAGGAAAGTTCCAGAACATTTCTGAATTTGCAATAATAAAAAGGAACAAATGTTGTTCTTATGTTACTTGATATGTGCGCGTCCTTGAAATAACCTTGGACATGTTTCTGTGCAAACTCATTACATGGCAGGGCTGTGCTTAGCAACACACTGTTTGAGTTCTCAGTGTATTAGTTACAGTGAAGCAATGGATGCCGACTGTGAGCAAAGAGTGAATGTTAAGTTCTACGTTAAGCTCAGGAAAATCCATAGTGAAATGTGGACAATGAGTAAGCAAGCATATGTAGGTGAGGCAGTTTGAAGAAGTCATGTTTTTGAGTGGCACAAAAGGTTGCCTGAAGGCAGAGATTCAGTGCAAGATGATCCCAGAGCTGGTTGCCTGTCTACAGCACATACCAGTGTAATTATAAAGTGTGTAAGGCAGTTTTTTCAAGGAGACCAGCATGGAAGTGTGCATGCAATATCAGAGGAACTTAATTTGAATTGTGATGACCATGATAAGATTTTATACAAAGATTTAGGGAAATGGAAAGACAAAGAATTTCTGCTGTACTACTGGATAGAGCCAGACATGCTCCAATACTTCTGTCAAAGATTATTGCTGGGGATGAAAGCTGGTGCTACCAGTATGACCGTCAGTTTAAGTGTCTATGTGCTGGATCACCAGTCTTAAAAAAGTCAAATGACAACCTTCAAGAACAAAGACAATGTTAATCACATTCTTTGATAGTAAGGGATTAGTTCACCATGAGAATGTTCCTCCAGGTCAAACAGTGAACCAAACTCTTTCCATCAAAGTCTTGAAATGTTTGCCAGAAGCAGTTCGACATCACAACTCTGATTTGTGGCTTTCTCAGGACTGCTTCCTACTGCATGACAATGCAAGACCCCACACTGCTTTATCTGTAATCAAGCATCTGTCCAGACATTCTGTTACTTCCATCCCACATTCACCATATTTGCCCGACCTCTCGCCTTGCGATTTTTTTGTTCTTTGTTTCTGTGAGAAAGAAGAGCTTCATCAAAATATCAAAGACATCCAATAGGCTGTGACAAATGAGCGTCCCAGAATCACAGATAAACATTTCCCTGCTTGCTTCCAAGACCTCCAGAAACTTGGCAACTGTGTATAGATAGCCAAGGGGACTACTCTGATAAGAGCTAGGATCATTACTTGGTAAATGCAATTTTCTATTTTAAGAAAATCCTGTCCTGGAACTTTGTGACAATGTGAGTATTTCTTTTCTCATTTTTTTCTGACGTCAAAAACCCGTCCTGGAACTTTGTGACAAAAGGAGTATTTCTTTTCTCATTTGTTTTCTGACGTCGCAGTAGAAAATAAAACAATCAGTAGTTCTGCATTCAGGCTGAATGGGTCACAATGGTAAAAGTCAAACTTCAGGCAAGGAATGACTTCGTTGCTCATATGATGCATTTCAGAATTTATCTGTCATCAGATATCCAGGACTGATGACTGCACATAGATATGGTGTTTCAAGTTCTATGTGAAACAAACATTTGAAAACTGGTCTGGACATCTAATCAGGATAAATTCTGAAACACATCATAGGAGCAATAAAGTCATTCATTGCCTGATGTTTGACTTTCGCCATTGAAAGCCAGTCAGCTTGAATGGAGAGCTATTGATTATTATAATAATGGTAACATGTCCCCTGCATGACTATGTCGCATTAATGTTACTGAAATTAAAACAGTCTCAAAAATCTTAGAATGATGGGGACCAATAACTTGCCAGTATCAGTGTCAGTAACAGACATAAATGGAGAGATTCTTGATTCCCAGAATGGATAAGCTGCCTATATACATAATTATGTTTGTACAGAAACCTCAGCACATGTCTCTTATTTGTATCTGGCCAAAAAATTTTTATGAACAAATATCAGTGATCTGAGAATCCTCATAAACAGTTGGAGATGAAATGTGCTGTGACTTAAATGGTGGTTTCAGACAAAAATGATACATTTGATGTTAAATTCCTCATTACTCTCTTCTTAGCAAACATGTTGCTGTTTCCAAAAATGTCATGCTTGGTAAGTTACTCTCAATTAAAGTTTCTTGTCTTCCAGAAGATTCCATTTTTAAGAAATGATGATTTCCACAATTCAGTCTCATAGTTTTGTAGTTCATTACAAAAAATACTCACTTTCACTCAGAAAGTTGGTTAGTTTGCCAATTATTCAATTTACAAGTTTTAATAGTTTTGCAATTTTTTGTGGGACTTGTGAATCCCTGCAGTAGTCAGTAATTTCTGTAACTCTATGTATACTCTATTCCATTCATCGTAAGAATGATTCTGATGTTAACAACACATGTGCAGTGATTGGTCAGTGGTCGTAGCATGTGTTCATCGGTGTTGTTATGCCTCTAATTATGTATTAGGTGTACTATCTCTAATGAAACTTTAAGATGTTCCAAAGCATTGACAGACAGGAACAGTTTTGCTAATCATTATGCTAAATGTTTATGACAGCTATTCCTTTTTTCAAACTCAGTGTACAATCGTTTCCTTGGAACAGTTCTGTGCATGACATTATGGTTAGTTCTGATCAGTACATGTCATCTTGCTTTGTATACATTCTCTCAGTTTCTCTTTTGAAAATGAAATGTTGAAAAACTTAGGTTTTCACCTTTTTTAATAACTCAGAGAAACATGGTATAGTATCATTATAAAAATATCTCCAAATCTGCACAGTTGTAGTGGCCTAGTGGATATAATAACAGACTTGTACATGCAAGGTTGTTGGTTTGATTGCATTCTAAGTTAATTTTTTTAATGCTTATCAAAATGACATCCTGTGTTGTACACTTGAGAGTAGATGGAGTATGTGAAGGAAAATCATCCTTTGTATGTGACAATGCACTTCTCACAAGTCCTCAGTTTGTAGGTGGTGATCTTTCTGTACAAGAGTGCTCAGTTATATATGTCATTCTGAAGAAACACACAGAGGGTAGGTGGGTGCAAAAAACTTCCTTGTTGTACTGAAGACAATGGCGGGAAATGTGGCCCCTACCTCCAGCTGCTTCTCAATGGACATGTTGCCAATCATAGTGCTGCTTCTCATTAATTTGTGTTTCCCATTTGCATGGTGAAAGAGGCTGAAACTCTGTCACGTTCTTTTGTGAAACATAGAGGAGGAACTCCAGTACAAATTGGTAAAAGACTAATTGTTCTCAATGTTTCTGTGAAGTTGTTTCTTTTGTGAAACATAGAGGAGGAACACCAGTACAAATTGGTAAAAGACTAATTGTTCTCAATGTTTCTGTGAAGTTATAGGAGAAACATCCATCACTACTAGGAAAGGAATTTGCAGCTATAACATTCATGTTTACCTGTGTTTTTGTGACAAGTATAATGTGTGTGTGTGTGTATGTCTGTAAAGAAAGATGCAATACAGGTAAGCTGTCAACTTTGGAAAACACAAGAAAATGTCAGTTGTGTGTTTATAAGGCAAATGTAATGATTTCATTAAAAATGCTTGTGGTCAAATGTGCAAGCATTTTCTCCAGGAACAAATCACCTAAAATAAACAAGGCACTTCAAGTGGTAAATAATGATGATGACTTGCTTAGTTTTAAAAGAACAACATTTTGTACACTGATGAAAGATATTCATTTTCAATTCAAAAGTAGGAAATGAAATAGCATAATTATACATAGAGAGGATATTGCTTTGTAGAGGAAGCATTATCACCAGCAGGTTCAACAGTTCAGGTGAGAGATACAGGAGATTTATTACCTTGACAAAACATGGGTAACACAGAACATGTGACATGAAAAGTGTGGACTGATAAAACAATGAGTGATAAGAGAAAGGTTTTGTTGCAGGTCTATCACAGTGGTTAAAAAATCAGATGGGAAAAGGAAGAAGGCTAAGCATAGTGCATGTAGGAAGCAACTGTGATTTTGTGGAAGCTGCTGAATAGATATTTGAATCAGAAAGGACTGGAGATTATCCTGAAAACAAAATTAGAGCCCAACAGTGTTATACTTATGGACAGTGCTTCACATCATAACAATAAGGTTGAGTGTAGCCCACCAAAATCTTGGAGGGAGAAATACATTGTAAACTGGCTGATGGGGGCAGAAGCACACATCAATCCTACTGCAATTAAGCTTGAATTACTGACACAGTTTGAAGCTTACATTGTAGATCACTACATTATTGATGAAACAGAGCCATATTCACGTCACATTGTCATTAGGTTACCACTGTACCCCTGCAATTTTAACCCCACAGATCTTATTTGAAGCCAAGCTGAAGCGCATGTTGCAAGAAAGAATATGGCATTTAAGTTACTAGACATGCTTAAATTAATAAACAAAGCTCTGTCACATGTCACTCACTACCGAACACTGGTGGGATGCAGAACAACATGTATGGTAATGAAACAAGAAGACAAAATGTAGCTCTTGGGTGGTTCCATAGATTGTGTTGTTGGTTGACTACTCATCAGTGTTGAAGATGGCAGTTCCACTAATGAAATTTTTACTTCAGAGATAGAGATGGCAGGAGTCCAGAGGTTATCACATGATTAAGGTGAGTAATACCTTAAGTGGTTTCAGTATTTCATTATACAGCTAAATCTCTGGAATATACTGTTAAACTCACACAGTGCTCTCAGAGACAAATTGTACTGTGCTTATGCAAGTATTTTTAAGGTTTTTTTATAAGCTAAAATATGGTTTCTGGATGATCCCTTAAGAAAAATATTACTGGAGTGTAACTGCATATTAATGTATCCCTTTTAAAATTTAAATTAGATTTCAAGTTTTATTATTAGACTGCTGTTTGTTGATTTTATTAACTGTCTGCAGGTGGAATGTTTGGTCTAATCTGCTCATCAATGTTTTATTTTAATACTTTTGACATATATTATTTCACAGTGTTCCAATGTTTTCAAATATATATCTGTGACAAAAGTTAAAGTACAGTAATTGGAAACAGATTAAATGAAAGAGTATTGTGGGTGAGCTATGCTGCCACATAAAACATAAGGTTATTGTACCAACTATACGTAGCTGAAGCTGTGTAGGAAATACAGGGTGATTCAAAAAGAATACCACAACTTTAAAAATGTGTATTTAATGAAAGAAACATAATATAACCTTCTGTTATACATCATTACAAAGAGTATTTAAAAAGGTTTTTTTTCACTCAAAAACAAGTTCAGAGATGTTCAATACGGCCCCCTCCAGACACTCGAGCAATATCAACCCGATACTCCAACTCGTTCCACACTGGAAAACCAGTGTAAGTGTAAGAATAAGGTCTTTCAGGGCATTAATCCTTATTATATCGGTATTCAAGTTGCTGGAGACGAACCTGATAAGACCGATACTGTGCAGAGTGAAGTTAAATATGTAACATTTAATGTACGTAATCGAGTGTATATGACATTTTGTAAGCGGAAGGGTACTGTCACATTTTGAATAAAGTTTATTGTTTACAGCTAATGTCTGCGTTGGAATTTTTCTATGCTAACTGGGAACATATAAGGAATTATCCCGACGACCTTCGCCTTGCATTCCTGGTACCTACCAATCAGCAACGTATCGACGATTTGGCCATTACATTTTATGGAAATAAAATTAACTACGCCGCAGCTGTAATAGTATTGGAAGAACTGTGGTATTATAAACCCAATGTGGAAGAGTTGATTGAACAATTTAGGCTTGCATATAGAGAGTATGTATTCATGCCAAATGGTATAAGGTGTGCCAACAGATATTTTGACTTTTGTCAGGGTTCGTTTCAAATCATCAATGGTGGCTGGGAGAGGTGGCCGAAACACCACATCCTTAACATACCCCCATAAGAAAAAATCGCAGGGGGTAAGATCAGGGCTTCTTGGAGGCCAGTGATGAAGTGCTCTGTCACGGGCTGTTAGCAGCTGCAAACAGTGCTTGAACCAATTTCAGACGATAAGGTGTCATAACTAACCTTTTTCGTAGGACTCTCCATACAGTTGATTGTGGAATTTGCAGCTCTCTGCTAGCTCTGTGAGTCGATTTTCCTGGGCTGCGAACAAATGCTTGCTGGATGCGTGCTACATTTTCATCACTCGTTCTCGGCCGTCGAGAACTTTTCCCTTTGCACGAACACCCATTCTCTGTAAACTGTTTATACCAACGTTTAATACACCACCTATCAGGAGGTTTAACACCATACGTTGTTCGAAATGGACGCTGAACAACTGTCGTCGATTCACTTCTGCCGTACTCAATAACACAAAAAGCTTTCTGTTGAGCGGTCGCCATCTTAGCATCGACTGACGCTGATGCATAGTCAACAGCACCTCAAGCGAACAAATGTACGACTAAATGAAACTTTATAGCTCCCTTAATTCGCCGACAGATAGTGCTTAGCTCTGCCTTTTGTCGTTGCAGAGTTTTAAATTCCTAAAGTTGTGGTATTCTTTTTTAATCACCCTGTAAAATTCAATGTGGTAATAGCAAATGAAGAAGAAAACACAGCTTAATGTTTGCATCAGGATGCTTCTTATGTTGAATAGACTGGAGTTATGGCCTTCAGTCTGAAGACTGGTTTGATGCAGCTTTCCATGCTCTCCTATCCTGTGAAACCTCTTCATCTCCACGTAACTATTGAAACTTACATCCTTCTGGATCTGCTTACTCTAGTCATCTCTTGGTCTCTCTCTATGGTTTTTAACTCCCACATTTCCCTACAATACTAAATTGTTGATCCCTTGACATCTCAGAATGTGTACTGTCAACCCACCCATTCTTCTAGCCAGGTTGTGCCACAAATTCCTTTTCTCCCAATTCTGTTCAGTACCTCCTCATTAGTTACATGATCTACCCATTTAATCTACAGCATTTTTCTGTAGTACCACATTTCGAAAACTTCTATCCTCTTCTTGTCTAAACCGTTTTGTCATTCATGTTTCACATTGACACATGACTGCACTCTACACAAACACTTTCAGAAAAGACTTCCCAACACTTAATTCCATATTTTATGTTAACAAATTTCTTTTCTTCAGAGACACTTTCCTTGTCATTGTCAGTCTACATTTCATATTGTCTTTACTTTGTCCATTTTCAGTTATTTAGCTGCCCAAATAGAAAATCTCAACTGCTACCTTCAGAGTCTCATTTCTAATCTAATTCCTTCTGCATCACTTGATTTACTTAGACTATATTTCATTATCTTTGTTTTGCTTCTGTTGATGTTCATCTTATATCCTTCTTTCAAGACACTGTCTGTTCCATTTAACTGCTCTGACAAGTTCTTTACTGTCTCCAACAGAATTACGTCATCAGCATAACTCAAAGTTTTCATTTCTTCTCCCTAAACTTTAGTTTTTGTTTTGTTTCCTTTACTGCTTGCTCAATGGACATACTGAACAAGATCAGGGATACTACAACTCTGTCTCACTCCCTTCTCAACCACTGCTTTCATTTCATGCCCTCAACTCTTATAACTGCTGTTTGCTTCCTGCACAAGTTGTAAATAGCTTTTGGTTCCCAGAATTTTACCCCTGCTGTGTTCAGAATTTTGAAGAGAGAATTCCAGTCCACATTGTCAAAAACCTTATCTAACTCTTGAAATGCTATAAACATAGGTTTGCCTTTCCTTAATCTGTCTTGTAGGATAAGTTGTGGGTTAAATATTGCCTCACATGTTCCTTTATTTCTCCAGAATCCAGACTGATTTTCCCTGAGGTTGGCTTCCACTAATTTTTCCATTCATGAGCAAAGAATTTGTTTTAGTAAATTGCAACCATGACTTATACTGATAGTTCAGATGTGCTCACACCTGTCAGCACCTGCTATCTTTGGAACTGGAGTTATTATATTCTTCTTGAAGTCTGGGGGTATTTTCCATTTCATACATATTTCTCACGAGATGGAAGAATTTTGCTATGGCTCTCGAGGCTATCAATGCTTCTGACAGAATGTCTTCTACTCCAGTAACCTTGGTTTGCCTTAAGTCTTTTTCAGCTATCTGCCAAATTCTTCTGGCAATATCATATCTTCCATTTCATCTCCATTGATGCCCCTTTCATTTCTATAATGCTGTCTTCAAATACACCTCCCTTGTCTAGGCCCTCTATATACTCCTTCCACCTTACAGCTTCCCATTCTTTGCTTAGGACTGATTTTCCATCTGAGCTCTTGATACTGATGCAGCTGCTTCTCTTTCTCCAAAGGCCTCTTTAATTTTCATGTAGGTGGTATCTACTTTTCCCCTAGTGATATATGCTTCTAACTCCGTGCATTTGCCCTCTATTCATTCCTGCTCAGCCACTGTGCACTTCCTGTTGGTCTCATTTTTTAGATATTTGTATTACCTTTCACCAGCTTTGTTTGTTGCATTTTTATATTTTCTGCTTTCATCAGTTAAATTTGATATCTCCTGTTTTATCCAAGGATTTCTACTAGACCTTGTCTTTTTAGCTGTTTGATCCTCTGCTGCCTTCACTGTTTGATCTCTCAAGGCTATCCATTCATCTTCCACTGTATCCCTTTCCCTACTCTCTACAACCTCTGGTTCTTTCCATTTATCCCCCCCCCCCCCCCCTCCCCTGCAGTTCATAACCAATAAATTGTGGTCTCCTCCACATACACAACCTTCTTTCATCAACCTTAAACCAAGTGTTACAATGATTAAATTATACTCTGTGAAAAATTCTACCAGGCAGCTTCCTCCTTCATTCCTTTCCCCCAATTCATATTCACCAGCAATTTTGCCTTCTCTTCCGTTTCCTTCTATCGAATTTCAGTCCCCATCACAAATGAGTTTTCACCTCCCTTAACTATCTGAATAATTTATTTTATCTCATCATACATTTCTTCAATCCCTTCATCACCTGCAGAGCTAGTTGGCATATAAATTTGTACTGCTGTGGTGGCTGTGGCTTCATATCTATTTTTGGCTACAATAATGTGTTCACTATGCTGTTCATAGTAGCTTACCCATATTCCTATTTTCTTACTCATTATTAAACCTACTTCTGCAATACCACTATCTAATTTTGTATTTAAAATCCTGTAATCACCTGACCAGAAGTCCTGCTCCTCCTGCCACCGAACTTCACTAACTCCCACTATCACTAACTTCTGCCTCTCTATTTCCCTTTTTAAATTTTCTAATCTGCCTAACCAATTAATGGATCTAACATTCCATGCTTCAATCCACAGAATGCAGTTTTGTTTCTCCTGACGATGACATCCTCACGAGTACTCTCCACCTGCAGATCTGAATGGCGGACTATTTTACCTACAGAATATTTTACCCAAGAGAATACCATCAACATTCAACCATACAGTAGAGATGGATGCCCTCAGGAAAAATTGTAATTATAGTTTCCCCTTGTTTTCAGCTGTCCACAGTACCAGCACAGCAGGCTGTTTTGATTGATGTTACAAGGCCAGATCAGTCAATCATCCAGACTGTTGTCCCTGCAACTGCTGGAAAGCTTGCTGCCCCTGTTCAGGAAGTACATTCTTGTCTGGCTTCTCAACAAATAACTCTCCAGTGTGGTTGTGCCAATAACATGGCTATCCATGCTGTGGAGGCATGCAAGCCACTCCACCATTGGCGAGGTCCATGGTTCATAAATAGAATGTAGTCATTTAAATAAAAAATTATTATCTTTGTGAACTTCTTCGAGTCAGTCTGCAGGAGTGATTCACAACATCAACATCATTAATCAGCTGTTTACCATCAAAATTCAGATAAACATTTTGTATCCTCATGTCATAGAAGTCTGCCTCATGGGGTTGGACCCACCGTGTGACAACCATCTCTGGCTCTTTGTCAGTCAGGCAGGCCATGGTATGGACATCTTTATGATCTCAATCTTTGTGAACTTCCTCCAGTCATCTGGCACCTAATGGCTGCATTGTGAACTCTTATGCCATCTTCATATATCAGTTTATGGTTTGCAAGCATTTCCTTAAAGTCTTTGTGACACTGTTATGGTTGGGTAGTCAAATGATCCCACCTGAATGTATTATTATTTTGTGACTCACTCTGAGATTAATTAATATTTAGTAAGCATCAGATAAATTGTTTGTGCAAACATCAAGTATGTTATTTGTGTGAACATCTACTGCAAACAGTGAATGTGTCATGAAATGTGATAATGAAATTACTCAGTATGTTTGTTGCCACTGATAAGATTAGATTAGATAAGATTAATACTAGTTCCATGGATCATGAATACGATATTTCGTAATGATGTGGAACGAGTCGAATTTTCCAATACATGACATAATTAGGTTAATTTAACAACATACTTAAGTTAATATAACAACTTTATTTTTTGTGTTTTTTGTTTTTCTTTATTTTTTATTTTTATTTTTATTTTTTTTATTTTTTTTAATATTTTATTTTTTCTTAATTTATATCTAAAAATTCCTCTATGGAGTAGAAGGAGTTGTCATTCAGAAATTCTTTTAATTTCTTCTTAAATACTTGTTGGTTATCTGTCAGACTTTTGATACTATTTGGTCAGTGACCAAAGACTTTAGTGCCAGTATAATTCACCCCTTTCTGTGCCAAAGTTAGATTTAATCTTGAATAGTGAAGATCGTCCTTTCTCCTGGTATTGTAGTTATGCACACTGCTATTACTTTTGAATTGGGTTTGGTTGTTAATAACAAATTTCATAAGAGAGTATATATACTGAGAAGCTACTGTGAATATCCCTAGATCCTTAAATAAATGTCTGCAGGATGATCTTGGGTGGACTCCAGCTATTATTCTGATTACACGTTTTTGTGCAATAAATACTTTATTCCTCAGTGATGAACTACCCCAAAATATGATGCCATATGAAAGCAATGAGTGAAAATAGGCGTAGTAAGCTAATTTACTAAGATGTTTATCACCAAAATTTGCAATGACCCTTATTGCATAAGTAGCTGAACTCAAACGTTTCAGCAGATCATCAATGTGTTTCTTCCAATTCAATCTCTCATTAATGGACATACCTAAAAATTTGGAATATTCTACCTTAGCTATATGCTTCTGATTAAGGTCTATATTTATTAATGGCGTCATACCATTCACTGTACGGAACTGTATGTACTGTGTCTTATCAAAATTCAGTGAGAGTCCGTTTACAAGGAACCACTTAGTAATTTTCTGAAAGACAGTATTGACAATTTCATCAGTTAATTCTTGTTTCTCAGGTGTGATCACTATACTTGTATCATCAGCAAAGAGAACTAACTTTGCCTCTTCATGAATATAGAATGGCAAGTCATTAATATATAATAAGAACAACAAAGGACCCAAGACTGACCCTTGTGGAACCCCATTCTTGATAGTTTCCCAGTTTGAGGAATGTGCTGATCTTTGCGTGTTACGAGAACTACTTATTTCAACTTTCTGCACTCTTCCAGTTAGGTACGAATTAAACCATTTGTGCACTGTCCCACTCATGCCACAATACTTGAGCTTGTCTAGCAGAATTTCATGATTTACACAATCAAAAGCCTTTGAGAGATCACAAAAAATCCCAATGGGTGGTGTTCGGTTATTCAGATCATTCAAAATTTGACTGGTGAAAGCATATATGGCATTTTCTGTTGAAAAACCTTTCTGGAAACCAAACTGACATTTTGTTAGTACTTCATTTTTACAGATATGTGAAGCTACTCTTGAATACATTACTTTCTCAAAAATTTTGGATAAAGCTGTTAGAAGGGAGATTGGACGGTAATTGTTGACATCAGATCTATCCCCCTTTCTATGCAAAGGTATAACAATAGCATATTTCAGTCTATCAGGGAAAATGCCCTGTTCCAGAGAGCTATTACACAGGTGGCTGAGAATCTTACTTATCTGTTGAGAACAAGCTTTTAGTATTTTGCTGGAAATGCCATCAATTCCATGTGAGTTTTTGCTTTTAAGTAAGTTTATTATTTTCCTAATTTCAGAGGGAGAAGTGGGTGAGATTTCAATTGTATCAAATTGCATAGGTATGGCCTCTTCCATTAACAGCCTAGCATCTTCTAATGAACACCTGGATCCTACTATATCCACAACATTTAGAAAATGATTATTAAAAATATTTTCAACTTCTGACTTTTTGTTCGTAAAGTTTTCATTCAATTTGATGGTAATACTGTCTTCCTCTGCTCTTGGTTGACCTGTTTCTCTTTTAATAATATTCCAAATTGTTTTAATTTTATAATCAGAGTTGCTGATTTCAGACATGATACACATACTCCTGGATTTTTTAATAACTTTTCTTAATGTAACACAGTAGTTTTTATAATTTTTGATAGTTTCTGGGTCACTACTCTTTCTTGCCGTCAGATACATTTCCCTTTTCCGGTTACAAGATATTTTTATACCCTTAGTAAGCCATGGTTTGTTACAAGGTTTCTTACGAATATATTTAACTATTTTCTTGGGGAAGCAGTTTTCAAATGCATTTACAAAAATGTCATGAAATAAATTATATTTTAAATTGGCATCAGGTTCACGGTACACCTCATCCCAGTCTAACTGCTGTAGGCTTTCCCTGAAATTTGCAATTGTTAAATCGTTGACTGAACGTACTACTTTGGAGGACTTTTTAGTATTGCTGAATGGAGCTATGTCATATATTGTAACTAGCTGTGCACCATGATCAGAAAGACCATTCTCAACAGACTGAGCATTTATCTGGTTAAACTTATCTTGGTCTATAAAGAAGTTATCTATCAGTGAGCTGCTATCCTTTACCACCCGAGTAGGAAAATCAATGACGGGTGTCAAATTGAAAGAACCGAGTAATATTTCAAGGCCATTTTTCCTATTACCCTCTTTCAGAGAATCTACATTGAAGTCCCCACAAATAATAATTTGCTTCCCCCTGTCTGACAGATAGCACAACAAGGAGTCCAAATTTTTCAGAAATAGATGAAAATTTCCTGATGGGGACTTATATACAGTTACAATTATAAATGTGCCTTCATTTAATTTAAGCTCACAGGCACATGCTTCTATATGTTTCTCTACACAAAACTTTTTTGTTTCTATACTTTTTGCACAATGATTACTTTTGACATATATAGCAACTCCTCCTTTCTCCATATTTTCTCTCATTACATGTGCAGAGAGCTTATAACCACTTACATTTACCTTATCCATATCAGTAACAATGTGATGGTCAGACAGGCATAGTATATCTATTTCATTCTCAGCTTCTAAATCTTCTAAACAAACCAGAAGCTCATCTACTTTATTCTTTAAACTCCCAATATTTTGATGAAATATACTTACATTATTTTTAATTATACTTTTATGAGAACCTTTCCTTATTCTAACATTTGCAGTCCTCTCCTGTCTGAGTTTCTCATTGTGCTTAGGCCTAGTTCCTATACCAGTGGTCACATGGTGTTCAGAGAGGCAGATTATGTCAACTGGGTTGGGTGACTTTAATTCATCAATGCAATTACCTAGGACTGAGATACAACTTGGTGGAGATAAAATTTCTGGTGATTGGTGAAAATTTATAATTGATAGCTGTGATTGGTGATCCAATGTGCTAGAATTGTGCTGTTTAATTTCTTTCCTAAACTGAAGATTTGTTTCAATCCTGACCTCTCGTAGAACTTGACATCTTTCTGTCTTACCTATCCTAAAAAAGGTACTGCTCCAACACCTGTAACCACTGGTATTTTACTATTCATGGCAGTGCCTCCCCCCCTTAAATTTCCTGCTATTACCCCAGCCAGTTTCCCCTTCCCTTTCCTGTTGAGA
This sequence comes from Schistocerca americana, assembly GCF_021461395.2. NCBI lineage: Eukaryota > Metazoa > Arthropoda > Insecta > Orthoptera > Acrididae > Schistocerca > Schistocerca americana. The sequence continues at coordinate 539,864,621 of NC_060130.1, forward strand.
TGTAGGCCGTGCCTGGTATAGTCCCAGCTACTGAGATAATCAACAGGAACCACACCAATATGAGCCCCCACACCCAACCCAAGCAGCCGTTCCAACTCCAAATTAACCATCCCAACAGAAGAGTTCAAATGAGGCCGGTAATGGCGTCTCAGGACAGATACAAACTCAACATTGGTGTGTCACGATGCCGACGCAATCTTTACCAGGTCACACTCTATACTGCACCCAGGATCTCTGTCGATGCTGTTCCCTGGCCCTCCCACAATAACCACGGTGTCTTCCCTGGTAAATCCTTTACAGAGTGAACCTAAATCCTCTGTCACCTGATCCAGACTAGCACTTGGTTTGAAAAAATTTGTGACCTGGTATTCTGGTCCCAATTCCTCCTGCAGAAGTTGGCCTACACCTCTGGCATGAGAACTGCCTAACAACAAAACTTTCTTCCTTTTCGATGACTTTCCTACATTCTTTTTCAATTTCCTATTGAAAGTTTGTTGTGTCCTGTCTACACCTACCTCTGCTTGAGGCTCATCAGTTTCTAACTGAAGCAACAGGTCAAACTTATTTTTGACATTCACCACAAAACTGTCAGACTTAGTTCTAGGCCTGTTCCTTCTGCTACCTGTTGCCACTTCCCACCTCTCTTTGCCCTTCTCCCTCCTTAACCTGTCCAGATCTTCCCTAGCCTGATCTAGCTCAGCCTGAAGGGCAGCAATTTTCCCCTCCTGTTTCACTATCTTCCTATCTCTGCTGCAAATCCTACATAACCACTGATGAGCCTGATCCACTTTCCCAACACCCACGCCACTGCAGTCCCCCCAGTGAAAAAAACTACTGCATCCATCACACCAAACCCCGGAACTAACAATTCTACGGCAAGTCAGGCACTTCTCACTCATGGCAAAAATAATACTTTAGCTAGAATAAATCAATTAAATTACCGAAAATCAAAAAAGACGTTACAAGAATTAAGCCTATTCACAAATGTATATAAGCAAGTTTCTGATTTAAAATTCCGCTGTTTTTCTGAGATCTGTATTAAAACAACGAAGGTATACGCTATTTATTATATATTTCACTCGATGGAATGAAAAAAAGGACAATTAAATGAGATACTTTAACTTTGATTCTCCAAAAACGTTACGAGAATTAGGCCTATAAACAAATGTATATAGGCAAGTTTCTGATATAAAGTTACGCTGTTTTTCTGAAATCTGTATTAAAACAATGAAGTTATACGCTATTTACGGTAGTTTACTTATTTGTTACCGAGAAACTAGTTAAATTACTTCATAAATGTAGCTAATGGCCAGTGGTATGTGCACTGTGTAAATTCATTAGAAGAAGCTCATCATCATAGTGCTTCTGAGATGTCAATGAATTTTAGAATATTTCTAGGTGACATGTGTGCTGTCTTGTCCATCAGGTTGCTAAAGCACATGATTACAAGGGAAGAGATATCAAGAAGAGCAGCTACCAAGGCCAGGCAAACACAGGCCAGTAAGCTTACTGCCAGTACTTATGCTAGGAGGCAATAAGTATAGAACTGCCTATAGACACACATTTGAGGTGCAGCAATGAAATAAATTTCCCTGGGATCATGAACAGAAAAGAAAAAAATAAAGCTTAATTAAAAAGTTATAGGAACAGATAAAGGAAATATTGTGCTATTTTTTTTTTTTTTTTTTTTTTTTTTGCACGTTTACCATCAAAATTCAGACAAACTTTTTGTATCCTCATGTCACAGAAGTCTGCCTCATGGGATTGGACCCACCGTATGACAACCATCTCTGGCTCTTTGTCAGTCTGAAAGCAATGACTCCAACCGGACAGGAATTTTTTGAGGCTCTGGAACAGAAGGGAAATCATGGTGAGTGTGGTCTGGACAGTAGGATGGGTGATCAGACATCTCCCAGCTGAACATTTGCAGGACTTATGTCATCTGCAGTGCCGTGTGTAGCTGAGTATTATTGGACAGTGAGACAACACTGGCACTAAGTATCCCGCAGGCTCATTCTTAATGGCCTGCCAAAATTTTCACATTGTTTTGCAGTAATGCTCAGATTTCACCATCTCACCTCCAGTCATAAATTCAAAATGAGGAGAACGTGCCTTCTGTCCCAGAACACTGAAAACAGCACTTTTTGTGCAATCACAAACTGACTGAATTTCATCCTGCAGAGAAAACCACTGTGGTGCCAATTCATTGCCAGTTTCTCACTTGCTGGGGTATCATGTGAAACCCACATCTCCCCACCTGTGATGATCTGGTCCAGAAATGAATTGCCATCATCACAGTACCACCACAGAAAGTCAGAGCTGCCCTCATGCACTTGGCTTTGTGTTCTGGAGTCAGTTGCTTTGGCATCCACCTAGCCATAATTTCCAGAATTACACATGCTCAGCATGCAACAAGTAGGGGCACACGTGTGGGAACTAACTGCTGATTTCTGTAATTATAGTGTGATGATTCTCCATAATGCATTCCCATACCAGCTCCACCAGCTCTAATGTCACATGGTCTTCTGCTGCACTCCTCACTGTGAACGTTTTAACTCTCTACTCCAAAGTTTCTGCACCACTGACACACCATCTGCTTGCTTGTGACATTAGTCCAACAGACCTGGCACACCTGACACTGAATTTCAATTGGTAATAAGATCTGTACATTCAAAAACTTTATCACTGATTGCACTTCACACATTTTAAACTGCTGCTACAAAGCTACTGGGAGACCCCAGAAAGTTTTGATAGTGCATGCCACATCATTATTCCTTCATATATACACAATTGCTTCCTATAACATATGTTTTTCTAGGTGTGGGACGAGTGGGAAACTTAATTTGTGGACATGCTTTGTATGAGTAAAAGCATATCTCTTGCTTCTATACACATCTACCGACAGTACTACACATTTCGCCTCCTGAATCAAGTACCAGCTTGCAAATCTGCCTCATAATTTCTCAAATTTTTCAACTGCCATTGCTTTAAAAATAATGTAAGACAAACTTTAAAACAACTCTTGAACACCATATAGAGGTCATTTGTAAAATGTGAAAAGATGGCCTTCATATAAGGGTTTTGGGAAGACTTACTGTCAATCTCTGGCTGTGTTGGAGATAATATTTACCTTGTTACCTTTACTCTTCTCAGACTGATAGGTGGAGTTCTTGCAGCTGCTGCAGAACAGAGAACTGCGGAGCAGTGCCTCCTCATTGCCTTTCCAGTCCTTGAGCTTTCTCATCAACGCCAGCTCCTTCTTGATCTTCTGTAGACAAGAGACAAAATCTGTCATCATTTTTGTTTATTGATTTACTTGTTCTTTAACTAAAGTTCTTTTATTTCCTAGATGGTAATAACAGCTGAAGGCTAGTGCCAGCTCATCAATTTCCTAAGGCAGTATGATGGTATTCTTAAAAAAAAACTCCTTCCAAGATTGAAGATATCTGGGAATTGTTAAGTACAAAATGTTTTGAGCATTTTAGCAAAGTTGCTAGAGGTGCAGTGCTTGCACAAAAGTCTTGTATTCATTAAGTTCCTAGGTCACTTTAGATTTAGTAAAGGCAATTATTCTTAATAAATGAAACTTTTGTACAAAAATATGTAGCATCAAATAGAAAATGTATCACTTTTTCATTTTTATAAATTGAACAGTATTATTGAATCATACATTTAATCAATTGCCAATTAGACCTTTCACACATAAAGCAAATTTGAGTTTATTTACATGTGATTAGTAATTAAAAATAAAAGGATGTTAACCGAGCGAGGTGGCGCAGTGGTTAGCACACTGGACTCGCATTCGGAAGGACGACGGTTCAATCCCGCGTCCGGCCATCCTGATTTAGGTTTTCCGTGATTTCCCTATATCACTTCAGGCAAATGCCAGGATGGTTCCTTTGAAAGGGCACGGCCGATTTCCTTCCCCATCCTTCCCTAACCCGAGCTTGTGCTCCGTCTCTAATGACCTCGTTGTCGATGGGACGTTAAACACTAATCTCCTCCTCCTAAAAGGATGTTATTTTTTATTAAAAATTATGTCTGTATTTGTTAGTTAACACTTCAATGACAGTAAAGTAGAGTTTATATAAAATGTAAATAAAAGAAGGTGTTGCTGGTGACATTCATATGGTCAGAGACTTCATGATTACAAAACACTTATACTATGTATTCAGTTACCAGTGACTCTGTTTAAATTTAATCTTCAAATGTAATTTTCTATTGTTTTTTCATATTGCATCTTACAGCATTATGGAATTGATGACAGGGTGTGAACAAGTATGATGAACATCAAAGTGGGCTACTTTCTAAGATCCTCTTATCAGATAATATGTACAATATCACAGCATATCAGAAGTTTTCAAAATCTCCCTCAATACCCTCAACCTCCCCACAACAAAAGCTACATGCTCCATAACTCCTATTTGTTTTATACTGAAATACTTATTTGCCTCTCTTATCCTCATCCTCTACTTACCCAACAAGAGTACCAGAAATAAAAGCTTTAATTTTTGTCCAGTGACTGACTTTTGGTATTTACAGAAAAATTTCAAAACTTGAATCATGAGTTAGCCTAATTCCACAAACAATCATAAAAAATACAATGGAAGGAGACACAGAATGATCAAAAAGCACATAAATGAGACAAATCTGTACTAAGCTTCTTTACAGCTAACAGACTAACAAGAGACACTACAGTAGTCAGGTTGTAGTGTTGGAACACTGTAACCATGTGTGCGTGCGTGCGTGCGTGTGTGTGTATGTGTGTGTGTGTGTGTGTGTGTGTGTGTGTGTGTGTGTGTGTGTGTGTGTGTTTTTCATTAGTCTGTTAGCTTTGAGAAACCCCTGCAAATATTGGTAAGCATGAGTAATTTGGAAGTAGATTTCTTCAGTAATAAATGCAAGTCTCCCAGGACTGTATATTAATTAGGTTCCTTTCAGAGTAAGATAATAAAATAGGTCAATTTTTAGTAATCATATATAACCACGTGCCTGATGAAAGATTTGTACCTAAGGAATGAAAACTGTACAGGTAACACGAGCACACAAGAAAGGAAATAGCAGTAATCCATCAAACTGTAGACCCAGATCACTGTCATCTATTTGTTGCAAAGTTTTGAAACATGCACTGTGTTCCAGCATTATCAAATATTTTAAAAAATGCTGTTGACACATAGTCACAATGGATTCAGGAAATACCATTCTTGTAAAACACAACTGGCACTTAATTCACATGAAGTAATTAGCGCTAGTCGATGAGAGAACTCAAGTTGATTCCAAATTTCTAGATTTCCAGAAAGTTTCTGACACAATTCCTCACAAGTAGCTTCTAATCAAATTATATGCCTATGGTGTATCATTTCAGTTGTGCAAGTGGATTTGTGATTTCCTGTCAGAAAGGTGGTAATTGGCAAGAAGTCAGTGAATGAAACAGAAGTAATCTCTTGGGTCCCTCAAGCAAGAGTTGTAGGCCCTCAGCTATTCTTAATCTATACAGATGATGCAGGACAAAATCAGGGATGCCCTTTTAGATTGCTTGCAAATATCTGTCATTTACTAGCATCAAAACTAATTACAAAATGATTTAGCTGAGATATCTGCATCATGCAAAAAGTGATATCTGATCTTGAAGACTAAAAAGTGTGAAGTCCTCCACATGAATATTAAAAATATTTCGTTAAATTTTAGTTACATAATGAATAACAAATTTAAAAACTGTAGACCCCACTAAATATCTAGAGTTGAAAATATACAAAAAATCTTAAACTGGAACCATAATGTAGGAATTGTACTAGCAAAACAATTAGAAGGTGCAACAAAGCAACTAAAGACACTGCCTATACTTCCCCTGTCAGACCTCTTATGCAGTGCTTTTGCAAAGTGTGCAGTCCTTATCAGATAGGTTGGCTGGAGGGACAGCTCCTTTTGTTTTATGGCAAAATAGGGAGACAGAGATTGACACATATGATAAGCAAATATGGACGGCAGTCATAAAAGCAAAGGCATTTGTTGCTGTGATGAGATATTTTCAAAATATTTCAATCTCCAACTTCATCCCCTGAAAGTCAAAATATTTTGTTGACTCTCATCTACATAGAGGAACTGATCAATATGTTAAAATAAGATAAATCTGAACTTTCACTTTTCCCTCATGCTGTTTGAGTGTGGAACAGTAGAGAAGTGATCTGAAAATGGTTCTATGAACCCACTGGCAAATGCCTAAGTGCAAACTGCAGAGTAATCGTGCAGAAGTAGATGTACACTGAAGTGACAAAAGTCATGGGGTGCTGATATGCACATATAGAGATAGTTGCAGTATCGCATATACAAGGTATAAAAGGCCAGTGCATTGGTGGTGCTGCCATTTGTACTCAGGTGGTTTATGTGAAAAGGTTCCTGACGTGATTGTGGCGACAAGATTGGAATTAACAGACTTTAAACTTGGATTCATAGTTGCAGCTAGACACATGGGACATTCCATTTAGGAAATTGTTCAGGAATACAATAACTCAATATTCACAGTGTCAAGAGTGTACCAAGAATACCAAATTTCAGGCAGTGGCCGATGGCCTTCACTTAATGACTAACATCCCATCAACAATGGGCTCATTAGAAAAAGAGCAGAAGCTTGGTTAAGGCAAGGATGGGGAAGGAAATTGGGCTTGCCCTTTCAAAGGAACCATCCTGGCATTTGCCAGAAGTGATTTAGGGAAATCACAGAAAACCTAAATGAGGATGGCTGGATGCCAGTTTGAACCATCGTCCTCCTGAATTCAAGTCCAGTCTGCTAGCCACCACATCACCTCGCTCGGTCGCATAGAGTTGTCAGTACTAACAGACCAGCAACATTGTGTGAAATAACCAAAGAAATCAATGTGGGACATACAATGAACGTATCCATTAGGACAAAGCAGCGAAATTTGGTGTTAATAGGTTACGGTAGCAGATGACTGACACGAGTGCTTTTGCTAACAACATGCCGTCACCTGCAGTGCATCTCCTGGGCTCGTGACCATATCAGTTGGACCCTAGATCACTGGAAAACTGAGGTGTGGTCAGACAAGTCCTGATTTCAGTTGATAAGACCTGATGGTAGGGTTTGAGTGTGGTACAGAGCTCAAAAAGTCCACGTTGTAAGCTGGTGATGGCTTCATAATGGTGTGGGCTATGTTTACATGGAATGAACTGGGTCCCCTGGTCCAGCTGAACTGTTCACTGACTGGAAATGATTAAGTTCGGCTACTTGGAGACCATTATAGCCAGTCATGTAATTTAAGTTCCCAAACATGTCACTGGGTCCGAATTGTTCACAATTTGTTTGAAGAACATTCTGGGCAATTTGAGCGAATGATCTGGGCACCCATATCACCTGACATGAATCCCATCAAAAGTTTATGGAACATGATTGAAAGGTTTGTGCACAAAATCCTGCACAGGCAACACTTTCGCAATTAGGGATGGCTACAGAGGTAGCACGGCTCATTATTTCTGCAGGGAACTTCCAACACTTGTTGAGCCCATACCACGTTAGGATGCTGCACTATATTAGGCAAAAAGAGGTCCCAGGACTTTTGTCTCAACAGTGTAGGTACCTGTTGGCCTGTCACTGTCATAGGATGCAGTGGGAGGTTACCTTTTCCCTTATTTTTTACATTCCATACAGGGCACTGCAAATATTGTAATACTACAGTGATCACATGATTACTCAGATAAACACTAGCTTTTGCAAAAAGTATGAGTTACTAAAAATTGTGACTCTCCTATGGACATAGTGCTGCCTGGTAGCTGTGAGCATACCTTGTAGCGGGCCACAACCTTCATTATCTCCTTCCTCTCCTTGCTGAACTTGACCACCTTCTTCATCCAGTTTTTCATATCCCTGATTAACTGTGTCACGTAGTCCTTCCGTCTTCGATAATATGCTGACAATGACTCATCAGTCCAGTTGCAACCTCGCTTCACATTCTGCAGCTTCCAGATGAGGTAGTCCACCTTCTTAATTTGCTTCTTATTCTCAATGGTGAGCTGGTGCTTCTTTCTCTGAAGTCGTTGTAATAAATTATTGAGCTGGGTCTCCATGTCATTCATCTGAGTCTCTATGTTTTCCAACCTTGTGGTGAACTGCAAAAGAACTGGCAGCAGATTTGCCAGGTCTTGGGCGCAGGTGCAACTTTGTTCCTGCTCTGATTTCGACACTGGAAGAGAGAAAATCAGATATCAACAATGATGGAACGCAAAGATTTTTTTTTTCTAACAACCTGAAACTAAAAACAGGCAAACTACTCTCACTGGTTACACCGAGATCCATAAGGAATCCACAGAGACAAAAAAGAAAGAAAGTGCTATTGTACTATTCAAAAAAATGCTGATTTCAGCCTATAGTGGCAGTGAGAACTTCTTGCTGCACAAAGGCTATTTACAGAGATATGTGATGATTGGAAGATTATGGATGCATATGAAAATTTGTCACATATTTTTGTAAATAACAGTCTTGGTACAGCAGAAGCTGTCATTGACACTTGTGGATTGTTTGTCCAGTCGCAAGTTGTCTGATGATGGCCTAGAAAAAATATAAAACAAATATTATTGTGGAAAACTAATGCTGTAGCTTTCAGTTATTTTTTAATTTGATTAGTTAGCTGTTCATATTGTAATGATACATATGCATACTTGCCAACCTTTAAAGATCGGGAGATTCAGATTTATAAATCAGGAGGAATGAATGATCGAAAACTGTGGCTCATTTTCAGTATAAACCCGAGACAACTGATGTCTTTCACTGTGATGTCACAAAGCATTATAACAGGTATAAAAATGCATATTGAAACACCAGAACTGTCATCAAACTTTCTTGGTCAAGAGGTAACACTGACATTGTGGGGTGGCACCTTGTACTGCATATCTACTGATCTTATTATTAACTCGTAACCTAAGGCAGTTGGACAAAAATATGGAAACACCATGAGAAATGGGCGTTTCAACATAAATGCAAATTCTGGTGGGGGTGCAGCTTGCGCTGTTGTATGTGACCATGAATGGCACTTGTGCAATGTCATCAATAGGTAGCAAATGTCAGTTGTGTGCTATGTAGTTGTGAATGCTGCTAGTGCATTATGTCAAAGCTAAGTCAATTCGAATGTGGGCAGATTGATGGTTCTTGTGTCGTGGGTGGTTTCACACCCAATAGCCAAAGTGTTTGGTGTTTCAAGCGGCACAATATGAAAGTTTTATTTTGCATACAGGGAAAGTGGGACAACACCTTCTACAATGTCACAGTGCAGACAAAAGTGGGTGTTGAGTGATAGTGATAGATGATCACTGAAAAAGACTGTGACAAAAATGAGAGGACAATGTCTGGAAAAGTCACTGCAGATATTTTTGTTTATATTTTTTGTTTGTTTCATTTTTGTGATTACAACTGGGCATGTGGTATCAAAGCAGTAATAGAAGTCAGCAGCAAAGCTATCATATGAAAAGCTATTATTTTCAGACCATTTTATTTGTGCTAGCATGCAGTTTACTGTATTTATGTTGTCATTATACATGATTATTTTAGTTACAAACTGTTGCTTTGTGGTGACAGTGGGGGCCTCATGGAGCTCCAATTTAAGCTGTACTGCATGGTGATCTGAGATGGCTATTTTAAAACTGATGCACTGTGGGATAGGTGGGTCATGTTTGTTATTATGTTGTCAAGACATGTTTTACTATTGCCAATTTCTCTAGTGGGTTCCCGAATGAGTGGGGTCAGGTTAAATTCATCACACAGGCGATGTAACTTTTTGGTGCCGACATCATTTGTTAATAAATCTATATTTATCAGCATTTGCACAATGCAGCAGGCACACAACTTTTATTGATGGCAAATTGATAACCCCCCCCATGAACCATGGACCTTGCCGTTGGCGGGGAGGCTTGCGTGCCTCAGCGATACAGATAGCCGTACCGTAGGTGCAACCACAATGGAGGGGTATCTGTTCAGAGGCCAGACAAACGTGTGGTTCCTGAAGAGGGGCAGCAGCCTTTTCAGTAGTTGCAAGGGCAACAGTCTGGATGATTGACTGATCTGGCCTTGTAACAATAACCAAAACGGCCTTGCTGTGCTGGTACTGCGAACGGCTGAAAGCAAGGGGAAACTACAGCCGTAATTTTTCCTGAGGGCATGCAGCTTTACTGTATGATTACATGATGATGGCGTCCTCTTGGGTAAAATATTCTGGAGGTAAAATAGTCCCCCATTCGGATCTCCGGGTGGGGACTACTCAAGAGGATGTCGTTATCAGGAGAAAGAAAACTGGCGTTCTACGGATCGGAGCATGGAATGTCAGATCCCTTAATCGGGCAGGTAGGTTAGAAAATTTAAAAAGGGAAATGGATAGGTTGAAGTTAGATATAGTGGGAATTAGTGAAGTTCGGTGGCAGGAGGAACAAGACTTCTGGTCAGGTGGCTACAGGGTTATAAACACAAAATCAAATAGGGGTAATGCAGGAGTAGGTTTAATAATGAATAGGAAAATAGGAATGCGGGTAAGCTACTACAAACAGCATAGTGAACGCATTATTGTGGCCAAGATAGATACGAAGCCCACACCTACTACAGTAGTACAAGTTTATATGCCAACTAGCTCTGCAGATGACGAAGAAATTGAAGAAATGTATGATGAAATAAAAGAAATTATTCAGATTGTGAAGGGAGACGAAAATTTAATAGTCACGGGTGACTGGAATTCGAGTGTAGGAAAAGGGAGAGAAGGAAACATAGTAGGTGAATATGGATTGGGGGACAGAAATGAAAGAGGAAGCCGCCTGGTAGAATTTTGCACAGAGCACAACATAATCATAACTAACACTTGGTTTAAGAATCATGAAAGAAGGTTGTATACCTGGAAGAATCCTGGAGATACTAAAAGGTATCAGATAGATTATATAATGGTAAGACAGAGATTTAGGAACCAGGTTTTAAATTGTAAGACATTTCCAGGGGCAGATGTGGACTCTGACCACAATCTATTGGTTATGACCTGTAGATTAAAACTGAAGAAACTGCAAAAAGGTGGGAATTTAAGGAGATGGGACCTGGATAAACTGAAAGAACCAGAGGTTGTACAGAGATTCAGGGAGAGCATAAGGGAGCAATTGACAGGAATGGGGGAAATAAATACAGTAGAAGAAGAATGGGTAGCTTTGAGGGATGAAGTAGTGAAGGCAGCAGAGGATCAAGTAGGTAAAAAGACAAGGGCTAGTGGAAATCCTTGGGTAACAGAAGAAATATTGAATTTAATTGATGAAAGGAGAAAATATAAAAATGCAGTAAGTGAAACAGGCAAAAAGGAATACAAACGTCTCAAAAATGAGATTGACAGGAAGTGCAAAATGGTTAAGCAGGGATGGCTAGAGGACAAATGTAAGGATATAGAGGCCTATCTCACTAGGGGTAAGATAGATACCGCCTACAGGAAAATTAAAGAGACCTTTGGAGATAAGAGAACGACTTGTATGAATATCAAGAGCTCAGATGGAAACCCAGTTCTACGCAAAGAAGGTATAGCAGAAAGGTGGAAGGAGTATATAGAGGGTCTATACAAGGGCGATGTACTTGAGGACAATATTATGGAAATGGAAGAGGATGTAGATGAAGATGAAATGGGAGATACGATACTGCGTGAAGAGTTTGACACAGCACTGAAAGACCTGAGTCGAAACAAGGCCCCCGGAGTAGACAATATTCCATTGGAACTACTGACGGCCGTGGGAGAGCCAGTCCTGACAAAACTCTACCATCTGGTGAGCAAGATGTATGAAACAGGCGAAATACCCTCAGACTTCAAGAAGAATATAATAATTCCAATCCCAAAGAAAGCAGGTGTTGACAGATGTGAAAATTACCGAACTATCAGCTTAATAAGTCACAGCTGCAAAATACTAACACAAATTCTTTACAGACGAATGGAAAAACTAGTAGAAGCCAACCTCGGGGAAGATCAGTTTGGATTCCGTAGAAACACTGGAACACCTGAGGCAATACTGACCTTATGACTTATCTTAGAAGAAAGATTAAGGAAAGGCAAACCTACGTTTCTAGCATTTGTAGACTTAGAGAAAGCTTTTGACAATGTTGACTGGAATACTCTCTTTCAAATTCTGAAGGTGGCAGGGGTAAAATACAGGGAGCGAAAGGCTATTTACAATTTGTACAGAAACCAGATGGCAGTTATAAGAGTCGAGGGACATGAAAGGGAAGCAGTGGTTGGGAAGGGAGTAAGACAGGGTTGTAGCCTCTCCCCGATGTTGTTCAATCTGTATATTGAGCAAGCAGTAAAGGAAACAAAAGAAAAATTTGGGGTAGGTATTAAAATTCATGGAGAAGAAATAAAAACTTTGAGGTTCGCCGATGACATTGTAATTCTGTCAGAGACAGCAAAGGACTTGGAAGAGCAGTTGAATGGAATGGACAGTGTCTTGAAAGGAGGATATAAGATGAACATCAACAAAAGCAAAACAAGGATAATGGAATGTAGTCTAATTAAGTCGGGTGATGCTGAGGGAATTAGATTAGGAAATGAGGCACTTAAAGTAGTAAAGGAGTTTTGCTATTTGGGGAGCAAAATAACTGATGATGGTCGAAGTAGAGAGGATATAAAATGTAGGCTGGCAATGGCAAGGAAAGCGTTTCTGAAGAAGAGAAATTTGTTAACATCCAGTATTGATTTAAGTGTCAGGAAGTCATTTCTGAAAGTATTCGTATGGAGTGTAGCCATGTATGGAAGTGAAACATGGACAATAAATAGTTTGGACAAGAAGAGAATAGAAGCTTTCGAAATGTGGTGCTACAGAAGAATGCTGAAGATTAGATGGGTAGATCACATAACTAATGAGGAAGTATTGAATATATTGGGGAGAAGAGAAGTTTGTGGTACAACTTGACCAGAAGAAGGGATCGGTTGGTAGGACATGTTCTGAGGCATCAAGGGATCACCAATTTAGTATTGGAGGGCAGCGTGGAGGGTAAAAATCGTAGAGGGAGACCAAGAGATGAATACACTAAGCAGATTCAGAAGGATGTAGGTTGCAGTAGGTACTGGGAGATGAAGAAGCTTGCACAGGATAGAGTAGCATGGAGAGCTGCATGAAACCAGTCTCAGGACTGAAGACCACAACAACAACAAATTGATAAACAGGTAACACAGTACAATACAATTATAATTTACAGAGCAAATTTTAATTTCCATTGATAGTTTCATTGATACAGTTCTTCAGAATTACTATTTGCTCGAATTTGCAACTCACTCAATACCCATAATAATTAGTAGATGTCTTTGCGGTATCACTAACTGTTAACAATGGAGGTAAAACTGAATTAGCTTTCTTTGTGTTTTCTTTGTATATGCACACTAATAACAGCTTTCTTTGTGCAGGTTTCAGAGTTTCACAGCAATATGATATCAAAGTAATGTTTTGAGTCTTGCAAAGAAAGTAACAAAATGTGGCATGCATTCAAATTCACTTACTTCTCCTGAAGAACTACTTATGTGTAATTTTTAGTTAATTTCTTAGACATTCATTCTAAGAATGTTGATATTTTGTTCAAAATTGGGGAACCATTAGAAGGAAGTAACTCTGACAGTTCAGTGAATTGTGGCTTGAACTATGATATAGTACCATCCTAGCCCAAAGAAAACATAGAGAGTAATAGTATTCTGCAATAAAGAAAGACTGTAAAGTTTTTCATTAAATGAAGGACAACATAAAGGTAAGTTATCTGCAAAAGCTAGTTTCTACATCTACATCTACATGATAACTCTGCAATTCACATTTAAGTGCTTGGCAGAGGGTTCATTGAACCACAATCATACTATCTCCCTACCATTCCACTCCCGAACAGCGCGCAGGAAAAACGAACACCTAAACCTTTCTGTTCGAGCTCTGATTTCTCTTATTTTATTTTGATGATCATTCCCACCTGTGTAGGTTGGGCTCAACAAAATATTTTCGCATTTGGAAGAGAAAGTTGGTGACTGAAATTTCGTAAATAGATCTCGGCGCGACGAAAAACGTCTTTGCTTTAATGACTTCCATCCCAACTCACGTATCATATCTACCACACTCTCTCCTCTGTTACGTGATACTACAAAACAAGCTGCCCTTTTTTGCATCCTTTCGATGTCCTCCGTCGATCCCACCTGGTAAGGATCCCACACCGCGCAGAAATATTCTAACAGAGGATGAATGAGTGTAGTGTAAGCTGTCTCTTTAGTGTTTCATTTCATAAAAACTGAATATGGATTGCATAAATGGAAGAAAGATTTACAAGCAATATGAAATATGTGCCAAAGCAAAACTCACACATGTGTGAAAGGAAAACTATTCAAAGATCTGGTACTGCACATGTGAGTCAATGCACCATTACTGAGGGAAATCTACGAATTGTGAGTGAGATGAACATTACTGATTTTCAGGTTTCTTTGACCTGGTTAAAGAGATTCAGATAATTATACAGAAAAGGAAGTTGCAAAATTATGAAGTTTACTTCGAGTAAACTTGTAGAGAAGTCATTAAGAGATAGTACTATAGACAAATGTGTAGCTTCTTGCTATCCCCTAAAATGCTCTGAGCTGCTTGTGCAGTCAATAAATGCTATGGCACATTCATATACAACAATGACAGTGATAAGTATCAATGGATTACTGTTTCCACAGCTTTACATGTGTCTTCAGGAACCTCAAGGTTATTAAGGCCTATGATTTAAAGGACTGTTTAGTTACAAGAATCACTGAATTGAAACAGAAAAATCTGGAAAAAAGGGAAAGAATAATTTTCAATACCACATTCATAATGTATTCTTACCAGTTGCAGAAAACAATTCATTGTTTTCGTTGGACTCTTGACCTGGACATATAGACTCCTCCATCCATAGGTCCTTATGATGGGGACAAAAATGCTATTAATCTAATTCAGATTGCATCTGGAACTAATAGTGTGACTCAGTCTCTTAATAAAGAAATTTTTCAACAATGTGGAGCATTTTTCAGAAATTTGTTGGACAATATAATTTCTGATAGCTCTTTGTCATTTCATGTTTATCAGTATAGCAGTATTGTTAAACTTCAATCATTTGTGATTGTCAGTTTGCAGCTTAATATGCAGAGCAATGGCCAGGACCATTTCTTACTCCATCCCAGTTCTGTCTAAATAAAACTAGTAATTCGTGTGCCTCAATGAATTAATTTTTCTCTCATCTGGTGTGCCTTGTGTGAAGACAATTTTTGCCTTCATCATCCAATTCATACTTTGCGTTTTTGTGATAACTACAGTGAATAAATAAGGAACTACTTCATTGTTGGTAGAACATACTGTATTAAAAAATTATCATAAGAACTGTGCTACAGGAATTTTTATAAAATAATGTCAATGAATTGAAGTCACAACTGATGAAAATTTTCTATCATGTAGTGTAAGAAACTGCCTTGATTTTCTTTCCTCAATGTGTAACAATAAAATCTGCAACAGTTTAGCTGTCAATATGAACCAATGGTTATTCAAAAAATTAACAATGTGAGACATTTTTTGATATGGTTTAAGAGTTTAAAATTCACAAGTGTGCACTTTGGACTTCACCCTATGTTCTCTTGTCACGGCTGTGTCTGCTTGTTTGCTGGATTGTGCACTAGGCAGAAAAGGCTGTACAGACTGCTGTAATAAGTGGTTCACCATGGGGCAAAAGTGAGTAACTTCCATTTTTTTAATACTTGCGGTGCACCTTATCAATTAAAATTTTGGCAGTGCATTTCTTTCTGTGTATTCTTCCTGTGTGAAAAATTTCAGAGTATGTTTCAACATGCTGGACTGGACCATTCCCTTGTAAGAAGTTCATAGTGATAATTGACATATTTGGATTTGTCTGCTAGTGATTAGATGTATACTATAATAAAGTATGGCTGGGAACTGTGGACTACACAGTTTGTTGCAGTTTGATTATCATCTACTAGATCTACCCAAAAGACATTCATTTCATAGCCCTTACTTGTTGTGTAGCTCTCGTGATCAATACCAGGATGGAATGATTTGTTTCCATTTTAAAAGAGGAAGTATGACCGCTATAAAACAGTGTCTGCCATGTTGTTCTGTGACATACACATGAATATTGTAAAGAAAGGCTCCCAACTGGCTCTCAGGCACACTCTGAAATTCTGCCAAAACTGCTTCTCTGTTAAGTTTCAGGGTTATTATCTACTTTCTTCTCATACAATTTCACATACTATATATCAGCATGTTCAAAGACAGCTGCTATTACATATTTCTAGATATGCTAAGTCATTAAAGGAATCTCTAAATTTATCATGATATTTAACACTTGTTATATAGCCTATTAGTATTCACCTATACTTAAATATCAATTGACACTGCAATAATCATAAGAACATGTACAGTACCTTTCTCCTTGCAGATGAAGATGAAAATGGTAAATTTATTACCATAATGAGAAACAAACCACTGAATCAGAACACAATGACTAAGATACAAGTGAAATAACAGCTTAAATAATAATAATTTAAAAAAAAATTAAGCCTTTCCGTGATCCAGGTAACAAAATAACACCTATGACCATCCCCTCTAAAAATTTACTCTGATTATAAGAACGTTAAGTAATAAGTGAATTCAGTCAACACACAAACACAACACACAAACAAGTACAAAAGAGAACAACGCCTGCAATAGAAATATATGTCCTACAAAATATTTGAGAAAGAAGAAAAATAACAAATAATATGTGGGTGATGTGTGACCTTCTATATGTGTCTTGATTAGAAACAGGTAATGGATGAAGGACTTCCAGGATCATTCATGTCAAATCACCCAATAACTCTAGGATTTATAGCCCTCCATCACAGATTTTCATGAAACTTTGTATACTAGCTCATACCTATAACAAAGGACCTTCTGGATATTATTTTTGGTCTCAGATTTTAATGTTTCTTATACTGCATTTTCAGTATAGTGATGTTCTGATAATTTGGCTCTTCGAGAATGTCCATGTGAAATGGTACTTGTCTACAGAAATACTCTTAACTCAGATGTATATAAAGCTTTTTATTTGTAATTTCTTTCAGAAGTTAAGAGAGGCATAGTTAGCATGAATGAATTTATTTAAGCATTAAAGTTTCAAAGAAAATTACAAAAAATATGTTAATGTTTGCCACTTTACAATTTCAGGAAAAATCACAAGGACCTTGAAAAACACTTATTCTTATAATAAGAACAAACATGATTTATGGAGCATGGTACTCAGTGACAACATAAGATACAATGAAGTACAGGTTGCACATAGTACTGAACACACTGAATGGATAACAGTAACCAGGTTACAGAATAGGTCAAGCACACATCTGTGATAGCCAAATAATACTGCTTTTTGGTGGCTCTCCAGAGCACACCAGAGGCTTGACCCAGTTGGCCTCTATAAGTGGGCCTGTGAACCATATGGATGCATGATCGCTGAGATTGTACGTGTCATGAGTGAAGGTACATCACTTATATCACATTTCTCCAAACTGCTGGGAACCTAATTTTGGTCTTAAAAACTGCTAAGGTTGCAAGCTTTCTAAAAAAATATAAATATTAAAGGGTTTTCTGTAAAAGAATACACCAATAAATCGGAAATAAAGAAACTTTTTAATGTAAAAAAGGTCATTCCAAGTAAGTTCAGCCAATTCTGACACCTAGTGCCTCAGATGGATGTGTCTCAAATTAGCATATTTACATATCAATTATTCTAGGCAGACAAATCAATCTTAAGTGTGAAAAATTTATGTCATTTTACTAAGTGATTTTTTGAATGACTATATTATATCACATTTACCTGTGCAGCAAACCACCAGGTCATGGTTATAAAGTGTTTTGTGTGTTTGTAGTAGCTTATTTGAAACATGTGCATAAATGAAAACACTGCAACAGTCACTGCCATGTGTTGTTGAACATCACTGATATGCAACAATTGGTCCTTCTGGCCTCAGTTCCTCTTTGTCTTTCTGTGAGACAGGTTGTATTGTTTTCTGGTGCAGCCACTTATCATTCTGTTTGTAATGCAGTGTGTTTTTAATTGAAGTAGTGCCCAGTTATTTACAATGGACAATATGAATTCATGTTGTGGCAGAAAATTACTTACAGCTCCATGTCATTTGACAACTTACACCTCAGTAAAAACTCTTCAATTTTTTTCAGAGATGAGTGAAGAGCAACACGATTTGGTAGTGTTATGGTCCAATATAAACCTTGACACTATCAAGAAAGAACTATACAGGGTGGCCCATTGATCATGACCTGGCCAAATATCTCATGAAATAAGTGTCAAACGAAAAAACTACAAAGAATGAAACTTGTCTAGCTTGAAGGGGGAAACCAGATGGCACTATGGTTGGCTCGCTAGATGACGCTGCCACAGTTCAAACAGATATCAACTGCGTTTTTTTTTAAATAGGAACCCCCATTTTTTATTACATATTTGTGTAGTACATAAAGAAATATGAATGTTTTAATTGGACCACTTTTTTCGCTTTGTAATAGATGGTGCTATAATAGTTACAAACATATGGCTCACAATTTTAGACGAATAGTTGGTAACAGGTAGGTTTTTTAAAATTAAAATACAGAACATAGGTGCGTTTGAACGTTTTATTTCGGTTGTTCCAATGTGATACATGTACCTTTGTGAACTTATCATTTCTGAGAATGTGTGCTGTTGCAGCGTGATTACCTGTAAACACCACATTAATGCAATACATGCTCAAAATGATGTCCGTCAACCTCAATGCAGTTGGCATTACGTGTAACAACATTCCTCTCAACAGTGAGTAGTTCGCTTTCCGTAATGTTCGCACATGCATTAACTACACGCTGACGCATGTTGCCAGGTGTTGTCGGTGGATCACGATAGCAAATATCCTTCAACTTTCCCCACAGAAAGAAATCCGGGGATGTCAGATCCGGTGAACGTGCGGGCCTTGGTATGGTGCTTCGATGACCAATCCATCTGTCAATCCATCAATGGATGATGGTATCGAATAAATTGCTTCCCCCTACTTATACCTCCCGAGGATATCACGAATGTAAAATTAGAGAGATTTGAGCGCACATGGGGGCTTTGCGACAATCGTTCTTCCCACGAACCATACGCGACTGGAACAGAAAAGGGAGGTAATGACAGTGGCATGTAAAGTGCCCTCCGCCACACACCGTTGGGTGGCTTGTGGAGTATAAATGTAGATGTAGAAATATGCTATTCAATACCGCTTCAGCCGCATGCGATCTATGAGCTAGACATCCATCATGTTGGAAGTACATCGCCATTCTGTCATGCAGTGAAACATCTTGTAGTAACATCGGTAGAACATTACGTAGGAAATCAGCATACATTGCACCATTTAGATTGCCATTGATAAAATGGGGGCCAATTATCCTTCCTCCCATAATGCCACACCATACATTAACCCACTAAGGTTGCTGATGTTCCACTTGTCGCGGCCATAGTGGATTTTCCGTTGCCCATTAGTGCATATTACGCTGGTTTACATTACCGCTGATGGTGAATGATGCTTCATCGCTAAATGGAACGCGTACAAAAAATCTGTCATTGTCCCGTAATTTCTCTTGTTCCCAGTGGCAGAACTTTACACGATGTTCAAAGTCGTTGCCATGCAATTCCTGGTGCACAGAAATATGGTACGAGTGCAATCGATGTTGATGTAGCATTCTCAACATTGGCATTTTTGAGATTCATGATTCTCACGCAATTTGTCTGCTACTGATGTGCGGATTCTCCATGACAGCAGCTAAAACACCTACTATGGCATCATCATTTGTTGCAAGTCGTGTTTGATGTTTCGCATGTGGCTGAATACTTCCAGTTTCCTTAAATAAAGTAACTATCCAGCGAACAGTCCGGACGCTTGGATGATGTCGTCCAGGATACCGAACAGCATACATAGCACATGCCTGTTGGGCATTTTGATCACAATAGCCATAGATCAGCACGATATCGACCTTGTCCGCAATTGGTAAACGGTCCATTTTAACAGAAGTAATGTGTCACAAAGTAAATACTGTCCACACTGCTGGAATGTTACGTGATACCACGTACTAATACGTTTGTGTCTTAACACAAAGTGAAAAAAGTGGTCCGACTAAAACATTCATATTTCTTTACGTACTACACGAATATGTAATAAAAAATGGGGGTTCATATTAAAAAAAAAAGCACAGTGGATATGCATTTGAACTATGGCAGCACCATCTAGCTGGCTGACCATAGCGCCATCTGGATTACCCTTTCAAGCTAGACGAGTTTTTTTCTTTGTAGTTTTATCGTTTGATGCTTATTTCGTGAGATATGTGGCCCGGTCACTATCAATGGACCACCCTGTATATATGGACATCACAGTTACTGTTACTCAAAGGTTTTTGGAAGCCATCAAAGAACTTGTGATCATTTCAGAATTCACAGGCTGATAGATAGTAGCTAAGAGAATTGATGTCAAACCAGGCAAACAACTTTTTACATGTTGTCAGACTTTTTTTTTTTTTTTTTTAAAAAAAAAACAACCTGTAATGGAAATGAAAGTGATGCCAGTGACCCAGAGGTAACTTTCATGAGTCAGTGCTTGAAAGTCAATGTATTAAGGATGTAAATAAAATGTTAGATGATTTGGAGTGCTCTCCCTTAAAGATTCATACCATTCCAAATCACATCAAGGCCTCATATGGCAAACAGAAGCTACGAAAAGTGAAGCATGTTTTGGAAGAAAAAGTGTACCAGGCATTGGATTGCAGTGTTGAAATTTTTGATAGTAGGGAGGATAAAATGGATGATGGAATTGTTAAGATAGCCAAAGAATTTGATGCCATGGCAGTCTTAATGAAATAAAAAATGGGTAGTGTAAGGAGATCTGAAAAAAATTGAGTTTTAACTTTAGCTTCTCTGTCTTGGTCAAAAGACAAAATAATGTCAGAATTCAACATTAGTGAGCATATAGTTCAACTGGCAAGGAAACTGAAAACAGAGATCAATGTTTTATCAGTTCCTAAGCCAAAAAGAGATAAAATGATCACTGATGAAACTGTAAAATCTGTCACTGATCTTTACCAAAATGATGAATATACTCTAATGTTACCAGGAGAAGAAGACAAAGATTGCATTCAGAAGAATGTGTATATGCAAAAAAGACTTATCCTCTGCAACCTGAGGGAACTATATTATTGTTTTAAATGGGTGAACCCAAACATTAACATTGGTTTTTCTAAATTTTGTTCACTAGACCAAAGTGATGTATTTTACCTGGTACTAAAAGCACTTATTCAGAAGTGTCTGTTCTATCCACCAAAATGTAAAACTGCTTTTGGATGTGGAACACATTCAATCAACATAGAAAGAGATTATAAAATTTCTTGAATGTGACTTCAAAAACTATGACTGTATTCCTAATCACTTGATGATTCTGAAGTGATAAAGTATTAGGTTTTTGAAAGAAAAATAACCTTACAAATATGATGATGATTAAACTGAATACAGCCAGTGGATTAACACAGACCATCAGACTCAACTGGTTAATCAATCTGGAACTTTTGATTTAAGTGGTTGGCTGAACACTACTCACAAGTCAAGAAGCTGTATTGTTTCACTGATGGCTGCACTGCTCAATATAAAAATAGAAAAGCTTTAAAAATGTGTGAATACAAAAATGATTTTTCCATTGACAGTAAACATTCCTTTTTTGTTACTAGCTGCAGTAAATTTGTATGTTGTAAGTGATGGATTGGGAGGAACTGTAAAACATGTCTTCAACTAGAGGACGATGTATAAATATAAAATGCATCTGGTGTTTACAGTTTCTGCAAGGCTAATATTGACAAATGTTTTTTTTTCATTTATTAGAGAAAATCAATGCAGACTTCCTATGAAAGAAACTCGAGAAGAGATTTTTCACAACCTGCACAATTTTCACTGTTAAAAACCACTTCCCTGTGATTTATTAGAAATTAGAAAATTAATTTGTTCAGAAAAGCCTTTCTTGATTTTCTCATTGAATGTAAATGCCTTGCAATGGGCATGTACTGATCCTTAACAAACTCTTTTGTGGCAGCTGTATATGATGACAAGTAATAGTTTGCCTTTATCAAGAATGTATGTAATGAAGAAGGAGACACTGAGCTACTTTTTTTCCACCCATTTGGACTGTCAGTGTCATCTTTTGACCTGAAAAGGAAGACTCTTGTTTTGTGCCTTTGGAAAACATTTTATGTACTGTTGGTGTACTTGGTGATGGTAAGTTCCTATGGGACCAAACTGCTGAGCTTCATATACACTTGAATAATGGGTATTCCTGTAGAGAAGTACCACTTTGCATGGGCATTCTTGTAGAGCCAGATCATCAGAACATCACTAATTGAAAATTCAACATAAAAAGTTTTGGTCTGAGGCCAAAAAGAATTTCCAGAAGTTCTTATGTTACCAGTGTAAGAAAATATACAATGTTTCATGAAAACCTGAGATGATGGGTGGCATGACCTGTGTGATTTGTGGCGTGGTATGACTCTCTAACCATTGACAAAAAAACTGAAATGGCAGGTTTTCAAGGCAAATGTCTGAGGTTTGATGACAAGTAGCTGAAAATCACGGGAAATAATGGAATAATGGGTTGGCGGGAGAAAAGGTGGAAAATCAGGATTCTCTCTCTACAAGAGAGTTGGCACATGTGCCTATGGTCCAGAGTTTATACTGAATCTCAGGTTCCCCTGTTACTGAAGCAGTAAGTTCAAAGATTGATGGAAAGCAGCAGTGTAACATCTGCAGTAGGACCATATGTGGTAAAACACGGCAGCATTCAGTAACATTTGGAGGATGTTGGCAGCTTTACCTCATCATTCTCATTACTTAAAAAGTGTGGTTTTTCACATACATGTTTTGATTTTAATTATCTCTATAATGTCTTTGTATAGTTTATTGCACAGTTTGATCCTCAGTAAGAAAATACTGTTTTGAGTTTATTTCAAATTAAGTGCAGCTTTACTGTAAATTAAGTGTAGCTTTATTTGCATGATCACTGATGGGGCTGTTTGTCTAATAATTATATAATCAGACTTACCAACACTTTAATCAGATTTCTCAAGAAAAAGAAAGAAAAGTTTAACAGATGATACTTACTGATAGACAACAGCAGCTGTCCAAAATCTACCTGTAACAAAAGCAAAATTACATTCAGTAACATAATTCACACATCAAATATAAGTAACTAAATCATTTTCAGCACACACTGCAAGGCTATAGCAAAGGAGTTAAGAGACTATGAGTCTGTCACATAGTGGAGAAGCAGTACACTTAAGTACAGCAGATACTGTAGTGAAGTTGTAAACTGAAAGACAAGTGTGGGCAGGAGAAACAGGCATGGGACATTCTTTGTTAGTTAGTTAGTTATGTGTTCCATTGATCAATAGCATTGAAAAACCGTTATGATGTGAAACATTTCAAATGCACACAGCAAACAAGGCTTTTTTTTTTTTACCTAAATATTCCTATTATCGATCCCATTCCCTTAAATGGCACAAAATGCATATATCAATATCATATCTCCAGATTTATTTACTCATATTCAAGGATTTATCTATGGTATAGAAGGAGTTGTCAAGATTTGATTTGATTTGATTTATTTCGTGTTCCCTAGGTCCAACTATGTTGGATACGCATGGACGTGGAACGAGTCAGTTTTTTACAAATACAATCTGATAATCTTGTAGCATATACAGAAATTTGAGTACATAATTATATAAAAATTTATACCGTAAATTCTTTGGGCAGCAACACAGAAAAAGAAAATACATATTTTCTTAGAATCATTAAAACACTACAGAAAACAGATACAGAGCACACACAGATACAGAGCTCAGGTTAAATAACTTTCTTAGTGGGATTATGTCAACTTGTATCATATAATATTAAAATATTACAATTTATTTAGTTAAAAATTCATCTAGACTGTAAAAAGCTTTTTCTAGCAGAAATATTTTTAGTGCTTTCTTAAACTTACTCTTGTTATGAATCTCTGTCTTTATTTCAGGAGGAAGAGCATTGAAGAGTTTTGCTCCAGTGTAGTGGACACCCTTTTCCGCCAAGCTCAAATTTCTGAGCTCGCTGTGAATGTCGTTCCTCCTCCGTGTGTTATGCTCATGGTAAATACTGTTTGGTTGAAATATCTCTATATTTTTACAAACAAAACAAATGAGAGAAAAAATATATTGGCATGTAGTTGTGTATATTTTAAATTTAGGAAAACTATTTCTACACGAGTCTCTTGGGCGCAATCCATATATAATTCTTAAAGCTCGCTTCTGTGCAATGAACACTTTCCTTGCTAATCGCTGGTTGCCCCAAAAAACAATTCCGCACTCAATGAGAGAATGAAAATAGCCATAGTATGCCACTTTTGCAGTGTTAAGTTCAACACATGTAGTGACAACCCGTAAAGCATAGGTAGCAGAGCTAAGCCTCTTACAGAGATCAATAATATGTGAAGACCAGTTCATTTTCTTGTCAATGCGCACTCCAAGAAATTCTGTTGTTTCCATTCTTTCTATTGGTTGATTATCACATATCACACTTATCTCTCTCTCTTTTTCTGTTTTTGTACAGGATTGAATAAACCGGTCTTACTGGAATTTAATCTGAGACCATTCACCTTGAACCAATTAACCACATCTGACAGTATGTAATTAATGAGTTCCTCAAGATTGTTGTCTGTTCTACTGCTCATAAAAATTGTGGTATCATCAGCAAATAATGTAAATTTACACGGCAGGCTTGTACATGATGGTAGATCATTTATAAAAATCAGGAATAATACTTGCCCAAGAATTGAGCCCTGTGGCACTCCACATGTAATGGAACTCCATTCAGAATCTGAGGAAGCATCACATACTCCACCCGAGCTACTCAAGACAACTTTTTGTTTTCTGTCTTGGAGGTACGACTGTAGCCAATTGCCTGCAACACCACTTATTCCTACTAATTTTGCTTTTTGCAAGAGAATCTGGTGATCAAAACAGTCAAACGCTTTGGATGAATCACAGAAGACACCAAGTGCTGCATTTTTTCATTAAGGGTTTCTAGGACTTCATTTGCAAGTGCATAGACTGCGTCTTCTGTTGAACGGCCCTTTTGAAAGCCAAATTGCCTCTTGCTGAGAACTCCATTCTTCATGAGATGATCAGTAATTCTTGCATGTATTAGCTTTACTAGAATTTTGGAGGAAGCTGTCAGCAAAGAGTAAGGTCGATAGTTAGTTAGTTCAGCTTTATCACCCTTTTTTAGAGGGGCTTCACTGGGAACAACACTTTTTTGAAGGGAAGTGTTGAAAATATGACAGAGGATGTCCCTTATCCACACACAAGAATATTTCAATAGATTGCTAGATATATTACCAACCCCTGCAGAGTTCGTACTTTTTAGAGACATGATGATTTTTTGAATTTCTTCTACAGTGACAGGATTAAGGTGCATTTCTGAAATTGTGTTTGAATATACTGCTTGACAAAGAGTTACAGCTTCATCAACATTGGGCTTGCAACCAATCTGTTGAGTTACTGATAGGAAGTGTTTATTAAAAATCTCAGCCACCGTTTTGGGGTTATCTACTAGGGTACCTTAATATCTGATTTTATTTACATCTTCTTTGCTTGTTGTATCTCTTCCTGTTTCTTTTTTTACAATGCTCCACATTGTTTTCATTTTATTATTAGAATTATCTATTTTCTTCTCATAATAAAGGGCTTTTGATTTTTGTATTAGTTTCTTCAAAATTTTACAGTATAATCTATAGTGTTCCCATTTTTCTACATCTTTACAGAATCTTATTGCAGCATAAGTTTCCCTTTTGGTTTTACATGACTGTTTTATACCTTTTGTAATCCAAGGCTAACTTACAGAATTGGAAGCACTGTTTCTGATCCATTTATTTGGAAATATTTCTTAAAAAAGAGCACAGAATTCATTTATAAAAAAGTTAAATTTAGTATCAACATCATCATGGCTATATATAAAGACCAATCCATTTGCTCCAACCTGTGGTTGAAAGTTCCTTTTGCCTCTTCATTCATTACTCTTATGAATTTCCATTGAGGAAATTCTTTTTTGAACAGATTAACGTCATAGATGAAACTTGTTTTGCCACAGATAGAATTCAACCACACCTATTAATGTTCTGCATCAAATATTTCCTCGTCTGTATGGAAAGAAAGAAAGAAAGATTACATTCTAACATTCTGATAACAACGAGGTCACTTACAACAAAAGCCTTTTTTTTATTATTATACAAAACCATACAGACAGACAGACAGAGAGAGAGAGAGAGAGAGAGAGAGAGACAGAGAGAGAGAAACTAATCCAA
The DNA here is from genome assembly GCF_021461395.2 of Schistocerca americana. Classification (NCBI taxonomy): domain Eukaryota; kingdom Metazoa; phylum Arthropoda; class Insecta; order Orthoptera; family Acrididae; genus Schistocerca; species Schistocerca americana. The sequence goes on from NC_060130.1 coordinate 539,891,050, forward strand.
CAAACTCACTGACAGTGCTACTGTGCAGATACGATTGATGGGGATGGGAGATAGCCTTAATAAAAAGCTGCAAGAAGAATGAAATCTCAGTAATGCCAAGGGTGATTGTGTGCCTGGAATTTCCATTTTTGGGATGTACTTTAAAGCAATCACCTATTTTTCAGCCACAATGATATAGTTTCATTCGCTTTCTAGATATGTATTATTGAGAACACTGTAATGTATAATAATTCATCAGTCTGGAAGATTTGAAAGGAGTTGGTTCTGCAACCACTGACAGTAATTTGCACTGTTCATCTCATCAACTTGGTGTTACAGAATGGTGAGGGCTTTCTGTTCCTCATTTTCACAGAAGAATACTGTGTCAAGTTTCCTCCCTGTGATTCTCTCACTAATGGGAATTTCGTTGCAGGTGTCCCATGCTAATTACTGTTGTTGTGGTACCAAAAACTGGCACAGGTGAAAGTATTTGAGAATGAAGGAAAAGATATTCCACTAAACATTCATCCACAAACTGGCTGTTTACAAAATAGTTGCAAATGTGTTGTTACGAGCCATCACTGACTTCAGTATAAAATATTGTACTAGTTAATTGAAATGTATTCATAACATAAACGTTTTGAAGTCTGACTGGGCTCAAATTTCACCCACAACAAGCAATACAAATCTACGTCAGCACATTATAAGTTATAGTTTTTATTTGACGTATTATCTTTACATGACTTAATATTATTTCTCTTTGATATGACACCAAAATTGGTGTTTACCTTTTCATTTGGATAAAAAACAACTGACCCAGCTTATCAGTTTTCAACTATTCTCATTGCAAATTTTATAAAATTTTTAACGATGTACTGGTGAGTTATTTTTCTCATGTAACACAGGTATCTTATGTTGAACTTGTCATTACAAAACTGGATAATATTTTTGTATTTATAACCCACTTTTTTCTGAGATACAGTGAAATAATTTGTAATTTCTGGAATTATTTCCACTATTAAACTGAAAAATTTCATAAATTTTGTGTTTTCACTCTTTCCATTCAATTCAATGGAAAACATATTATATAACTAGAACAATAAAATAAGTAGGAGTAGTTCTTTTGTAGATGCTTTTAAACATATCAATTGCAATGGATATTGTTTTATATTTTAATATTTAACACTGAAGTAAGATAAAGAAATTTATTTCTGTTGCAGAGCATTGTGTATGAAGTAGGGAGAGTGTTGCAGCTAGAGGATAGTGCACCTAGAAGTACACAATGTTTTAACCGATTTGTGAACCATGCATAATTGAAACATAGGAAGAAAAATAACAATATCTTTGGGCCACTATCATGATTTTAGTGGCTATATGAGGTCATTATATACTGGTTGTTTCACAATGAAACCACTTGTATTTTTTAAGAAACAAACCTGGTTGTTATAATTATTAATAAAAACATAGTCCTAAGTGACATATGAGTACAAAGAATCACTCTAAATTCTGAAGGTCTGCTGCAGAGGTGTTACAAATTAAGTATATAAGCAAGTTGGGTTGCATGACTGTGTACTCAGCACAACACTACACTGACAAGGCTGTTAACTATCAGCAATCACTTTGCTGTTGCAACTAGTCATTGGTCCTGATACTAAGTGATACCAGAAATCAGTGAGCAGGGCCGGCTTCAAGATAAACCACTGGGGCAGGTGAGGAAGTGAAGTAAAAATATGGGTTAAGACTAACCCCACTGATCAAGAAAGCAGTAGGGAGGTACTTCTGTGAAGTGCCCAATGTTAAAATGATATGAAGGAACATCCACTGGAGACCACTATATGCATTTTCCATCAATTTCTGCTGTCCTTTTTGTTGTCAGGTATGAGTTTCTGTTTTTCACAACCTTTTACAATCTTTCACATTTTGTACATTTAAGTGCTGTATAATATATTACATCTACTTGGAATCTATTGTTAAGTCTTCAGGTAGAGAAGTATATGGTGAGTAAAATTGTATACATTTTCAGAACTATTTGTACAGGGTAGTAAAAAACAGTCTGACAAACTTGTTAGGGTGTTGCATTTCAGGGTTTGGTGGGAAATAATAGTTTAGAAGAAAACTGATGTGTTGTGTGATATCTATATGAATTAGCATCAAAATTAGTCAATCAGGCCATAGTGTGCACAAATTCAAGTGGCCTGCCACATACAAAATTCATTTTGCTTGTAACTAGTTTTTGGTAATACTGCTGCTTGCTTAGATTTCACTTACTGATTATTGGTGTGTAGTACAGTAATAATGGAACAAACTATTAAATACAGCATTGACAGGATTTTCTCAGTTACAATGGTATTAAATGCCAATTGAATATTTATTCCTAGGTACATGACCATATTGTACCTTGTAATACATTTTCACATTTAGAGAGACTTTAATTCTCTATAGCAGTTTTTGTAATTTCAGAAAAAGACTGCAACACACAAAAAATGAACGCCTTCATTTAAAAATGGAGTAAGAAAATTGTTAAACTTTTATTACAGGGCAGGCAAGAGGTAAAAGTCTGAAAAGTGTAACAAGCAACAGCTCTCTCTCCTACTGGTTTTAAAAGAAAAACTATTTCCACTATCAGTAGATTTATATTGTTTATTAAAGACCTTACCGAGAGTCCTAATAAAAAGCAACTAATGACGGAAGAAAGGGGGGAATGGGGGGGGAGAGTGTAGCCATATGATACATACTTGGTTGGACAACAGTTGTCAAACCGGTCTTGAAAACACAGGACAACATGAACTGAACAGTATCACTGGCATATCTGGTTCTCTGAAGTGATTTTAAATGGTGCAAATTATGCTACATCTACATCCATACTCCGCAAAGAACCATGAACTGCATGGCAAAGATTTGTCCCACTGTACCAGTTATTAGGTTTTCTTTCAGTTCAATTCATGTATGGAACACAGGAAAAATGATTGTTTAAATGCCTCTGGGTGTGCTCGAATTATTCTAATTTTTCCCTCATGATCCTCATGTTAGTGATACATAGGGGGTTGTAGTATATACATATAATCATTAGTTAAAGTTAGTTCTTGAAAGTCTGTTAGTAGACTATCTTTGCATAGTCTATGTCTGTCTTAAAGACTCTTCCAGTTTGGTTCCCTCAGCATCTCTGTATCGCTTTCCCAAGGGTAAAACAGACCTGTGACCATTTGTACTGCATTCTCTGTGTAAGTTTTATACCCCCTGTTACTCCTATTAGACAAGGGTCCCACACATTTGAGCAATATTCTGAAGCAGGTCACACAAGTAATCTGTAAGCAATCTCCTTTGTAGACTGATTGGACTTTCCCAGTATCCTATTAATATATTGAACTCTACCATCTGTTTTACCCACAACTGAGCCAATGTGATCATTCCATTTCATATCCATACAAAGTGTTACACCTAGGTATTTGTGGGAGTTGGACAATTCCAATAGTGACTCACTGACATTATAGTCATAGAACACTTAAATTTTATCTTTTCATGATGTGTACAATTTTGCATTTCTGAACATTAAAAACAAGTAGCCAGTCTTTGCACCACACTGAAATCTTATCAAGATCTGACTGAATAATTATGCAGCCTCTTTCAGAAGGTACTTCATTATAGTCAACAGCATTACCTGGAAAGAGTCTGAGGTTCTTAACATTGTCTGCAAGGTCATTAAAATACAACAGGAACAGCAAGGGTCCCAACACACATCCCTGGGGCTCACTCAATGTTACCTCTACATCTGATGAAGACTCTCCATCCAAAAGAGCATGCTGGTCATCCCTACCAACAAGTCCTCAATTCAGTCACAAACTTCAATCGATATCACATATGATCAAACTTTTTACAATAAGTGTAGGGACGGCACTGAGTAAAATGCTTTTCAAAAATCAAGAAATACTGCATCTACCTGACTGCCTTGATCCAAAGCTTTCAGTATGTAATGTGAGAACAGTACAAGATGAATTTTGAATGATGAATACTTTTGGAATCTATACTAGTTGGCATAGAGGAGGTTATTCTGTTCAAGATACATCATTATATTTGATCTCAGAATACGATTTATGATTCTGCAACAAACTGAAGTCAAGGATATTGGATGGTATTTTTGTGGACAACCTATACAACCCTTCTCATAGACGGGTGTGAGCTGTGCTTCTTCCCAAGAACTGGGCACAGTTTTTTGTTCGAATTATCTATTATACACTATAGTTAGAAGAAGGGCTAAAGGAGCTGAAAATTCAATATAGAATCTGATAATGATTCCATCAGGCCATGCAGCTTTGTTCAATTTTAACGATTTTGGCTGTTTCCCATCATAACTAATACTAACACTGATTTAACTCATCTTTTCAGAGGTACAAGGATTAAACTGAGGCAATTCTCCTGGGTTTTGGAGATCGGTGTGCTGACCTTACGCCCCTCCTATCAACATCCTCAGCTGAGGATGACACAGCGGTTGGATGATCCTGATGGTCCACTTGTTGCCTGAAGATGGAATGCTTCATGGGTTTTCCTTTGTAAAGGAAAATGTGTAACCAGATTTAAGCATTTCAAGTTCTGCTTTGGTACCTTCAGTTTCAGTTCCTGTCTAATTTACTGGAGACTAGACACTGACTTTGGTGCCATTAACAGCCATTACATTCGATCAGAATTTCTTTGGGTTTTGTAAAAGATCTTTTGACATTATTCTGCCTTGGTAGTCACTGAAGGCTTCATGCATTGCCATCTTGACAGCCAAATGCATTTCATTCAGCAACTCTCTATCTATAGTCCTGTGCTTTGTTTTACACCTAGTATGCAGTAGTCTCTGTTTCCTTAGAATTTCTGTGTGGTGGCTGTATACTATGTAAGGTCCCTCCCATTATGATCTATTCATCACAAGATGTAAAATGCATAATAAGATGTAAGCAATACTTGACTGTGTTGTGTGTTCTGCAGTAGCCCTGGAATTCTGCCTGAAGCTACGACAGCTGAAAACTTTTCAACCTTTCTATGTCACAAGTGTGGTATGAATGCATAATCAAACATTTAGGACAAAAATTAAAGTTTCCAACATTTATTACACACTTTTATTTTGCCTAATGAAAGATGTTTGATTTACAAGAGTACTTCTAATCTTTAATGTGAATAATTATAGCAGTATGTTACTGGATGCAGACTGAATTCTTGTACTACAAACTACATTTTGGGTTACATGTTACAGCATTAATCCGATTTACATTACCAGCATACTGTCATAACTAACATGCTACAAAAACAAGCTGTTTTGAGATGATACCATACTAAGGTTCTGTGAAAAATTCATAATTTTTGACAGTGACTGGCCAAAACCACTCCTTATTCAAGTAATGACTAGTAAGTTCATGTTGGAGCATTTCATTTCCTTCATTCTTGCACACAATGGTGAATTCATTTTCCAATGACAACTAACTTGCATTCTACTGAAATGGAATGATAAACAATGTGCTGTGAATGCATAAAACTTTTGAACTATTAGGTTGGTGCATAAGTTTGTAGCATTTTCATTTTGGATGTTCGTATTCTGACTGCTGTGAGTTTATTCATCAATCATAATTTTTTATTTGTAGGTCACTGTTGCTATTTGAGTTTGCGTATTGTCATTTTGCCATTTGGAGATGATGAGTGGAGCTGTGGACTTTAGAAAATGAAGTGCTGAGAGGAGAAATTTGAACATTTCCAACACAGTCTCCTACTTGAATTCAGTAGAGGGATGACAGCAGCGGAGGCAGCCAGAAATGTTTGTACCATGTGTGGAGACAATGCCATGGAACAGAACACTACAAGAAAATGGGTTCCTCCTTTTAAGGGGGATCGTTTTGACATTAGTGACTTTCCACATTCAGGAAGATCTTTGAGGTTCAATGATGATTGTTTAAATGCATTAATCCACACTGAACCATGTCAGTGAACTTCAGAACTGGCAAATGTGATGAATAGTGATCATTCCACTATTGTGTGACATTTGCATGCAATGGGGAATGTTCAAATCTCAGGTGTATGGGTATATGCTGTAAGCCAAAATCACAAGAATCAGTGAGTGGCCATTGGACATCTCAGCTGCTCATTGCCAACTGTCTCATGAACAACACTGAACATTCCTATCCTGTATTGTTACTGGTGATGAGAAATGGTGTCTTTATTCTAAGACAGGAATGGTTGAGTCCAAACAAAGCAGCAACTCCCCACACAAAGGTCTACATACATCCACAAAAGATAATGGTATGGATCTGGTGAAACAGTAACAGTGTGATGTACCGTGAATTTCTTCTGAAAACAGTAGTCATCACTGCTGATATTTGTTGACAATAACTGAGAAGTTTTGCAGACACAATCCAAGAAAAACCACCAGGAAGACTGCATGATGTAATGCTACCCACATGTTCCTCATCTCAAAACTGTGTCATTTATACAGTTGTGGAATGAAGAAATTAAGCCAGCATTGGCAGTCTGTTGTAAATAATGAAGAAGAATATATTGTTAATGATTAAGTTCTCTTTTGTGTATATCGGTTGTGTTTATTAAACTTACGAAAAAAGCACCTCATACTTGTGTACTGATCTAATAAAAGCAGGTGTTTTATATTTTAACCACGAAAATGCGCCCATTCTCAGGCTCATCTTACCATGAGAAAGTTAAATGCGTATGGTACAACTGGCATTTGGCTGAAATCGACTAATAAAATACAATGCAAATGTAAACATTGGGCTACACTAGATGTCAGTCGGTTATAACAACCTTTATTTAGGATTCACATTCGTTTGCTTTGCTGACTCACAACTAAATTAACAGTTTTACCTAACCTAGGCTTCGGACTATGCTACAGATTGGTCTGAAACTAGCACCAAAACTATCAACTTCAGTTTAGTGTCAGTTGCACTGTACTCACTTTTGCAACTCGTGACCAGGGTTGGCTTAAATTCCAAATGACTCAAGCTACGACTGGGGGCATCCAGCTTAGACGGCACCACTAGTATAAGGTTTCTATGCAGGATGTTCCACAATTAGTAGCAGCTGCTTGGGGTGCCAGGCAGAGAAAGGGGCACCGTGAGTGCCCATGTGGAAGAAAAAAATGGTTCAAATGGCTCCGAGCACTATGGGAGAACTTAGTACTACTTAAACCTAACTAACCTAAGGACATCACACACATCCATGCCCGAGGCAGGATTTGAAACTGCGACTGTAGCGGTCATGCGGTATCAGACTGTAACGCCTAGAAACGCTCGGCCACTCCGGTCGGCCATGTGGAAGACTTGTATACAATATGTGTGTGTGTGTGTATCGCAATTAATAGCAAAAATTTACTTGGGTGAAAGTGTACAATGGGAAAGGGCTGAGATGCCTCTGGGGGAAGGAAGTGGGCATGAGGTGGCATATTGTAAGTCACTTATGTAGAAAAATGTTCTCAAGCTGGCCCTGCTCATGAACATGACTGCTGCCTACAACAAATCTGGCACAGTTCATGTATACACAGACAGAAGAAGCAAACCACAGAAAGAATAATGCCTCTGGGGGAAGGAAGTGAGCATGAGGTGGCATATTGTAAGTCACTTATGTAGAAAAATGTTCTCAAGCTGGCCCTGGTCATGAACATGACTGCTGCCTACAACAAATCCGGCACAGTTCATGTATACACAGACAGAGGAAGCAAACCACAGAAAGAATTGGGAATAGGGAAAAGAAGGACAAAGGTGTTCCACTAACGAATAAAAATACGGTACTCTCCCATTTATATTCTTGCATAGTTAATGACTACAGAATTCTGTTCACGATCTTAGATTTAAATGCAATACTGGTAACTGTGAGAGAACACTTTGATTTATACTCTATAAATTATTAAGTTGTCAGAGTTTGGAAAGTTTGTTGATATCATAATTCATAAAATAGCTGCATGTCAAAGGTAATAGTACTTTTAAAATTTTTGGACACATATTTACAATTTTTATTTTGTGCAGAGCTTCATTTCTTTAATTGTCTTCTAGGTTTCATGGGTAGTCAGCACCATGGCACCTAGAATCTGCAGTGTATGCCCTTATAAGTGCAGTTACTGGTCGCCAAATGAATATGAAATATAACAGTCTGAATATTTTTCACACTCACTTCATAATTACACTGCATAGGTGTATGAACAGCGAACACACTGATTATCGCAACAAAACTGGCCCAACTTCCAATTTCAGATACTGTAAATATTGAGCATTTTGCACAAATGTATCGCATATCTTTCTGAACTATACTGTTACACAGTGTTTGCTTAGAGCTGAAATACAAGTTCTTGCCTGCAACATGTTTGCAACTATTTATGTTCTTTGTGTATCCATCAACACTCGCAACAAAGATTTATGTACGGGATTTTCATCATCTGTAACACCAAAGCTGGTGGCAGAAACTTTTCATTGTGTATTTGTGTAGTATATTATGCTGTATCCAATGCAGAGGCTTAATTAATGATGTGATACAATGCTCAACAATATAAGCAGATGAAGACAAAGACATATCATCGTGTTGGACTAAAACTACTATAGCAGATGTGGCTAGGGCTGCCAATGTCTGGCTTTAGCAGGACATATCTTACTCTTCACCACCTTGTCCAGCCAAATACATCAAGTCCGGATTTTTAGCAATGAAGAAGAGAATGGAAATTTCAGGCTTAGTCCAAGCTAATGGTATAAGGGTAAGAAATAAATAGGATCAACAAGGACGTATGCCATAAGGGTATGCATACCAACCAATTGTATTGTTATGTCTGTGACCTATGCTTTTCTTTGTAGGCACACTAGCCTAACACACACATACATACATACAAATTCCAGAAATGAAATCTTTCTATACAGCTCACAATACAGTTCATAAGGAGTTACACATACTTGTGGATCTGCTTCCCTGCCCATAAGCAGCTGTAAGTCTGCAAATATGGTTCACAATTCCCATATTACAAATGTAGTCTTTTACTGCAGAAGGGCACGAATGTTGATTTTAACGTCATCCACTCGCTTTCTGGAGACATTTTACTTGTAGTCCACGGTAGCTGGAAGCGATACACACATTTTTGTTGTCTTTCAACAAACTACCCCACTGCCAGAGGAAAATATCTTATTAATGAAGTTCATCTCTTTTCATTTCCTCGCCTCTATTTATTCTCTTTGAAGGTGAAGGGCCTGATGGGAAACTTTTTTTCGTCAGTATTCCACAAGTGAAATTTTATTACTTTTGGCCACCAGGTAAGAAAAGTAAGTAAAAAGTTATCGAAATCTGGTATTCTGTTTTTGTCGCCAAAAATACTTTGAGAAACATGAAACTATTATAAGGAATTGTCAAAATCCTTCTCCAGCTTTTAATTTCTCTCTCAACGAAACTCAAAGGCAAGAATATAGCCTTTCAGGTCTGGAGTAAGCCACAGTTTGTACCCACGTTGCAGAGGATTCACTGCATTCTGTTGTTTCATCAAACTACTTCCTTCAAAAAAATAATTGAATTACCTATACATACATTCTATAATATAATAATATAATAATTCCAATCCCAAAGAAAGCAGGTGTTGACAGATGTGAAAATTACCGAACTATCAGTATAATAAGTCAGAGCTGCAAAATACTAACACGAATGATTTACAGACGAATGGAAAAACTGGTAGAAGCCGACCTCAGTGAAGATCAGTTTGGATTCCGTAGAAATGTTGGAACACGTGAGGCAATACTGACCTTACAACTTATCTTAGAAGAAAAATTAAGTAAAGGCAAACCTACGTTTCTAGCATTTGTAGACTTAGAGAAAGCTTTTGACAATGTTGACTGGAATACTGTCTTTCAAATTCTAAAGGCGGCAGGGATAAAATACAGGGAGCGAAAGGCTATTTACAATTTGTACAGAAACCAGATGGCAGTTATAAGAGTCGAGGGGCATGGAAGGGAAGCAGTGGTTGGGAAGGGAGTGAGACAGGGTTGTAGCCTCTCCCCGATGTTATTCAATCTGTATATTGAGCAAGCAGTAAAGGAAACAAAAGAAAAATTTGGAGTAGGTATTAAAATCCAGGGAGAAGAAATAAAAACTTTGAGGTTCACCGATGACATTGTAATTCTGTCAGAGACAGCAAAGGACTTGGAAGAGCAGTTGAATGGAATGGACAGTGGCTTGAAAGGAGGATATAAGATGAACATCAACAAAAGCAAAACAAGGATAATGGAATGTAGTCGAATTAAGTCGGGTGATGCTGAGGGAATTAGATTAGGAAATGAGACACTTAAAGTAGTAAAGGAGTTTTGCTATTTGGGGAGCAAAATAACTGATGATGGTCGAAGTAGAGAGGATATAAAATATAGACTGGCAATGGCAAGGAAAGCGTTTCTGAAGAAGAGAAATTTGTTAACATCGAGTATAGATTTAAGTGTCAGGAAGTCGTTTCTGAAAGTATTTGTATGGAGTGTAGCCATGTATGGAAGTGAAACATGGACAATAAATAGTTTGGACAAGAAGAGAATAGAAGCTTTCGAAATGTGGTGCTACAGAAGAATGTTGAAGATTAGGTGGGTAGATCACGTAACTAATGAGGAGGTATTGAACAGGACTGGGGAGAAGAGAAGTTTGTGGCACAACTAGACTAGAAGAAGGGATCGGTTGGTAGAACATGTCCTGAGGCATCAAGGGATCACAAATTTAGCATTGGAGGGCAGCGTGGAGGGTAAAAATCGTAGAGGGAGACCAAGAGATGAATACACTAAGCAGATTCAGAAGGATGTAGGTTGCAGTAGGTACTGGGAGATGAAGGAGCTTGTACAGGATAGATTAGCATGGAGAGCTGCATGAACCAGTCTCAGGACTGAAGACCACAACAACAACATTCCTTTCATTTCTGTCAGTTGCAGTTTCAGCCATCCCTCTATTTTTGAGTGGGTTTTCATGTAAGAAGGCATTTATTCTTTGTTTTTTAACATTTGGCAGTGGTATTATGTAAACTGACTTCAAGCCCCACTGACGCAAGTTCTATCAAAACCCTTTGAAAAATTTCACCAAAACAAAGCCTTTCAAAAATCACATCAAAATCTAAACCTGCAAGATTATTAGCATCATTTACATCAGTACGATTGTCCTCATTATCCCCGAGTTCTGTAACAACATTATCATCTGGCGAATCTCTGAGAAGAGTTGAAACAATTCCGTCCCTTGTTAGTATTGGTAATGCCCAAAATTCTCTGTGAAACAATATTTACAATAATGTGGGCCGAGCTAAGACTGAAAGTAACCTAACGCTTATTCAACCAGATCGACAAAGATAGTAAAACACAGCAAAAAAAAAAAAAAAAAAATCAAAGAAAGTGACAAACGACGCTTATGCAGAAGAACACAAAAAAACGCACTTACGGCTAGTTGGTACACTAAAGTATCATATGGTTTTCGGTTAATTTCGTAAATGAAGCCTACAGATTTTACAAAAGAGCTATGCAAGGAGAAAATAGGACCAAATTTTCATCATATCTAAATAAAAAAATTGATAACAGTTGTACGACAGCAAACAAACATATACGGTCTCTCCAAATCAAACCTTCAGCTTTCACCAAAGATTATGCAAATATATTCACTAACTTGCAAATCAGATCTAGAAAGAAGAGAAATGGTTCTAACTGCACATAAACAAGTTGTTAAACGCAACACCAGTCCAGTGTGTGTAAAATACTTGTGAATCAGAATAAACAAGGATCAAAAGAGGTCATTTTTTGATGTACCAATAGACAACAAAGGGTTAACGAATAAGAAGGGAACCTATCTGTAGTAGTTGTGTATTGCCATGCTCACTAGTAGCTTTTCAGGTCTGTCAAGGGCCCCACGGATGAGCAACGGAGTGCAGCAGTGGGTGACCGATCCCTTCGTAGATCACACGTGTGTGGACAAATCACAGTGATTGGTCGTTAATCGCTGGTTGCATAGAAATCCCAGGCAATCTGATGGATCGTATGCAATTAGAGCATGCAGTATTGCTGTCTGGCTGGGTATCAGTGGTGTGTGGCAATATACCTGACACTTGGGTCTCTTTATCAAGCCTAGTTTTGCAGTTTTGTTTCGTATTGCCCAAGATGAGTAAGAAATTTACATTAGAATTTATAGTTATCATGCACCACGAACTACTCTGAGAAGTGAAGTGGAAGCCAGATTTCCCATTCTATTAAGAAGTAATACAAAACGTACCTTGCAATTTTGCAGTGATTAACATTTTGAAGCTTGTGCAATAGAAATAGAACAGATGGAAACTTCATGGTCAGGTTACATATTATGATTTTGAGCTATATATGAAATAATTATACACACTATTAAAGTTTGTAACTTCTAACCAGATTAACATAGTACCGTACGTATGGTACTGTTACGAGGACATTTTAATTTAAATGTTCAGGGCAAATCTATTGTACCGTTATACTTACATCCTTAGTCTTTTTCTATAACCGAATTCTCCCTCATACAATTTATAGCGTGAACTACAATAATCAGTAGTGCTGCAATTGACAACATCTCCAAAGAGACATCAAACAAATTGTGTAAATACTTGCAATTTAACTGTAAGACTAACGAACAAAAAAGGAACTGAGAACTAATAAATGTACAACGAATTATACTCGCACATTGGAAAGACTTACACAACCCATTTTGCGTCAATAAAAAATGTAATATATTCTGTAAAGTAACCTGCAGTTCCCAAGAGAAGCATTTCCAAATAAGTTTAATGTATTACAGTTCTCTTTTATTATAAATTTACGCTTTGCACATATTCTTGGCGATGGGGAAATCAACTGCAACTGTTGCTAAACGCAACAGTCCATTTACCACTTCTGGGCACAGTGAAGTTCGTAATACTGATTGAAATTGTTTGGCAAATCGTTCATGTGTGGGGTGTCGTAGCAAGCGAACAGTTGCAGGCGATAATGCATTCGACCTACGCCACCTAGAGAAGGCGTTGGTTGATTCGACCCATCGCTGAGATCCATTGCTCATGTGTGGGACCCTTTAAATAAATTCAGTTGCACCAAAAAGAGTACCTGATACAATTTGTCAGTAGTGTATTAGCAAGGATCTCAAATTTTTCTCACGCTGCTGCTGTTACTGTTAAGCATAAGAGCTATTTTCTGGATGAAGCCTTTTTTGAGATGGAATTTTTACGGTCTGCTCTTCAGAGGTTCCACAGGCACTCCTCAGCGTCGTAGGATAGTACATTTATTGTCTTTACGCAACAGATGTGGGTATTTCAACTTCTCACACACTATGACTCAACAAAATTACTATACTCTGCTACAAGTCATGAAGTAAGTCATAATAACATTAACATTTGCACCATACGTTGGCACTAAGCAATAGCAGGCTAGAAATATAGTTTTCGTTGATATGTACCAATGCAGACTTGGATAACTGTTCGTGTTTGCAACATAGTTGCAAAACATATTTCAAATCCAGTGTAAACGCCATTTAATTCAATCAAGCTTTGACTGATTTCGAGAGGTGACTTTTTCCCTGGAGTAACCTACAACATGGACCCAACTAGTCCGCAGTTAACATTTTAAAGAAAGCAACAAAAATTAAAATGTCAGTTCGAAGGAGTGATTCGTTACATATCTGGACGCAGGAGCATTATTTACGTTGAGTTCGGTTGCTCAAAATTTCAGCAGTAACACAAAATTTCACATTTTCAAGCCATAATTTATAACAAATGAATCGATACGAGCATTCTAACTGCACCACCCGAAATTTTAAAAAAATAAAAAAATGCTACAGATTCATGCTAGTCTACCTTAATACCTTCCACTATAAAGTAATGCACTTTACGTATTTATAAACACTCAAGCATCGTAATTATTAACTCACGCTTTGTGCTCATTACAGAGCAACGTATGCATTCTGATACGCGCTGCTAATTTCTGCAACTATATACTTAGTATCCTAAATCTAAAACACACGCAAGGAGAAAAATTGTATTTTTTGAAGGTACCTTACCCGCACAGCACGAACAGCTTTGGTTCGCTTCTTTGCCGCTTCGTTCAAGTCAACAATACCGAGGGCTGCCGCCCGTCAGGTTGTCCATCATTGCGAAAGAAACAACCGGAAGAAAACGACACCTTTGATATACGCAGAAATTAAATAAGTCTGTCAGTAAATTACTCAAGGAGTTGTTTGTTTCTCTATTTTTAAAGTGCAAATGCATAAAATACGATTAGTAAATATTAGTTTTCACAGTTAGCGTAAATTTATTTGCTTATTTATTCGTCCAATGACCATTTGGTGCTGTGGCGGACAGAAATGGACAATCGATATGGACCGAGTGCAATCGTTAATACATGAATAGCTGTGATATAAAAACTAAATTTATCTTTGCATTGGATAATGTTACTTGCATTCTTTGGTAATTACTATGGTGTTGTGACTTCTGTTGTGTGCGTTGGAGGGGTACTCTATGTGTAGTAAATAAAATCAGTGAAGTGTTGACGACTGTCATAGTCGTGTATGTCACAAGTGGAGACAGAATATCCCTAAAGTGGTGACCTAGTTGTGAGGAACACGCAACCTTTTGATGTACAGTCGGTGAATAACGTGCAGGCAACAGACACTTCAGCAAACAACTTATGTCCATTTATTATAGGTAGTGGTGACGCCCAGTTTTCGACACCTTAAACAACCTAGCACACCTGGGGATAAGAGCTACTGCTAAGTTAGTATCAGCCAGAGTTGTTTGGATGGCAATAGAGAAAGCTTGCTGTCTATGGGCTTGATGTTGGACACGATGACAAAGTTTTAAAATCTCTCTCCACAACTTTCCTCGAGGGGACAATTTCCCCTCCCCTTCAGGAAGATTGTCACACTTGCATTTGAATATTGTATGTCGTCTTCTGCCTTCAGAAGGCTTTCGTTTCCTAATTACCATCGCAGACAGATTTTCTAGATGGCCCAAAGCTGTCCCTGTACCAGATATTTCAGCAGTGTCCGTTGGCCGCACATTGATCCCCACTTGGTTCTCCAGGGTTGCCATTCTGCAGATTATCACTACTGACAGTGATAGGCAGTTCAAATGCCAACTGTTCAAGGAGCTCTTGAAATTATGCGGATGGAAAGACGTATGAACTACGAGCTACCATCCTACCAGCACTGCACCCTGAAAGCTGCCTTGGCCTGCTGTGAGGAATCCTGGGTGACAGCACTATGATTAGTGCTTCTAGGACCCCATACAGTAATTAAAGAAGACTTGGGGTGTTCCTATGCTCAATTAGTCTATGATTATAAACTGAAATTATTGGGCAAATTTTCCTTGCCATCTCCTCTTCCAATTTATCTGTTAGGGAATATGCCACTTTTTACACACTCTGCAAACTCACATTCAAATGGTCAAACCTACCAATCCATCACAACATGCAGATAAACCAACTTTTTCCAGCAAGACTTGTTAAAATGTTAGTATGTATCAATAAGAGATGACATTGCTGACCACTTCTTTCCTCTTCATACATGGGACCCTTTAAGGCCATGGACAACGGTGACAAAAATTTGAAATTAAAAAATGGTAAACACGACACAGTGTTAGTTGACCACCCTAAGCCAGCATAATATGAAACACGTCTGGGTGAACCTCGCAATGAAAGAGCCCAATTATTATATTACCTCATGACTTGTCAGACTAGGATATAGACTTTCATCTCTGTGAACAGACTGGAAAGCCAACTGTGTTTATGTGGTATGGCAGCCAAGTTCTTTGTTGATACCCCATGGTCTGGGAGCCTCCAGATTTTCAAGTTCAATCCAGTTGAGGGGCCAACAGACATAGTGAGTGACTATTCTACACACATGACTTGCCAAACTGCAGCTCTCCAAAAAGGGGAGGGGGGGGGGGGGGTTATGTGGTGGAATAAAGTGGACAATTGATATGGAGCAAGTGCAATCATTGATTCATGAATTGCTCTGACATAAAAACTAAAAAAAGGGTTCAAATGCCTCTGAGCACTATGGGACTTAACTGCTGAGGTCATCAGTCCCCTAGAACTTAGAACTACTTAAACCTAACTAACCTAAGGACATCACACACATCCATGCCCGAGGCAGGATTCGAACCTGCGACCTCAGCGGTCGCGCGGTTCCAGACTGTAGCGCCTAGAACCGCTCGGCCACTCCGGCCGGCATAAAAAAAAAAACTAAAGTTATCTTTGCATTGGACAATATGATACGTTTTTTATGTTGTCTGGTAATTACTATTGTGTTGAGATTTCTGTTGTTTGCATTGGATAAGTATTCTGTGTATAGTGAATAAATAAAATAAAGTGTTGACTGGTATCATAGTTGCGTGTAATACGAGCGGAGGCAGAATTCCCCTAAAGCACAATAGTATCGGAGATATCAGAAACAAATAGAAATAATATATATACATAAAACATCTGTTGTTTTTCTCCTATTTTGGAAACAATTATCATCAAGGAATGTTCAAGAAACACCGTCTTCTGGTACAAGTTCATGTCTTGACAACCTCTACATTGTCTTATTCTCAGATTTTCAAATAGTAATTTCTGTAATTTACTCCTGCCTCTTTTCCCTAATTCTTTCTGTAAAGAAGTGTTTATCATGAACTTTTTTGTTAGTAAATAACTAATCAGTTTCATCTTTTTTCCTTTACCTTCAATAAGAAGCAGCATTTCTTCACTTGTTTGTCTTCCAACATCACTTGTTTTCAATTCCCTTGTTGTTGAAGGACATATGCCTAATCAGAAAAGAATGAGGAGATGGGCAAAGAAACTGGCCATGAATTTTTCAGAGGCAGTACCCCAGGATCTGACATAATCAATACAGGGGAACCTAATAAAATTTAAATGTAAATGGTCAATCTTACCACAGTACCACCTAATTGCCATTCTGCCGTGGGAAGTGACAGTGGGTAGGCATGGTTTAGGCACATGAACATAGCTTCCAATGAGTAGTTTTGCACTAGGCACCAATGAAATGACTAAAATAATAGTTTAATGAATCATGGTATAGCAAATAGTTACCATAGTGTAACTTGAAAATTAATTGGTCAGTTCATGAAATACACTATACTTGTTTATTTAGTGTATCACTTTCTGAATAAAGTTCAGTATTACCCTCAACATTTAGAGTTTGTTTTCAGACTCATGAATGACTACTCTAGAGATATTCATTACGTTTATTTTGTCCCAACGTCTTGAAGACATGACTGGGTGTGGGTAGTATTGGTCTACTTTTTTCTATGGTACTGTAGTAACAGATATAATGTTTTTTGTTTAGTAACTTACAGTACTTAATTGATGGTACCAGACTTTGACAACATAAGAAAAATATTCTTGATATTTTCTCTCTGCTGTTATTCTTTATTTTCTCAGCATACATAAAGAGACAGGCAAAAACTGGTCCAGGTAACCATAGTTTATAGTACAACTCAGTTAGCGTTTACTTTGGTAGTATTTATGCTCATATTTCCTAATATGTATGTAAAATTGTTACTTGCAGAGAACTGCAGTGATAAAAGGAAGGCTCAAAAACATTAAACAGCCCATTAAAACACTGGTTGCTTTGAACCACTGTAAAAAAGGTAGAACTGGTACCAGGACGTCATGTCACTCTCTGCCGATAGCAGAAATCCTGGCAGTGAAGTGGTGCATATCTGCCTGACAGTTGTATGGAATCAGTGGAATAACATAGGTCAATGTGACAGAATGGCAGAAATGAGCTATGAAGATTAGATGCCCATGACCAGATGATGAATGAAGTTGTCTAATAAGTGAAAGATATCAGTGCAGCCCATCTAGTGTGCCTACTCAAAATGGCGTATCACTTGCAGCCATACAACACTAAAAGTGGCCATAAAATGATCTTAACTGACAGGTATTGCTGCTATCAGTGAATGAAACTTCTGTCTTCAGCTATTTCCAAGCAAACACCATAAAGGGTACAGCATGCACTGGACATTTACAACTGGATATCTCACAAAACGTCATTGTTCACAGTAGCACATAGAGTTACACATCTTCAGCGTGAAATTGGACAATTGCAGACTTGAGGCTTGTAGTGTGAACCGATGGGACCCCGTTTAGTCTCTTTTCAAAACATGAAAGGCATCAAGAGCACTAACAGCCCAAGGGGTGGCATGTAATGCGGTGGGTGTAGCCTAGAGGATGTAGTTCAGCTCTCAGGAGATTATTTGATGTTTAGGAGATGTCGAAGTATCGTGACTTGGACACAATCATTCAGATTATGTGCATAGGAGCAATGATATTCAATCCGTCAGTTTTCGTGAGTATCAATTGTGATGTCACCCAGCCTTAATGCCATAGACAGTGTCTGGGTCTATTTGGACCACTACTGGCAAGATTTGTTTATTTAGTCCTTTGATCATTGTAATAAAGTATACAAGATGACACTGGACTGGATCATAGTCGTTACAGATGACACCTTTCAGTATTATATGTAAGCATAGTTCTACATGTTACATATTACAAAAGTTGCAGATTGATATATTTATTGCATTTTAGGTATTCACTTACTGAACAGAAGCAATGGTGCTATAGATATTGATAGTTTTATTCCCACGCAATGCATACCTTTCTGGTACAAACTAGTTTTGGCTGGGAGTAAATGCAAGCTACCTTTTAATCTAGTGTTGTCATTACATAAGTCACAATTTTTTCTAAAACTGTTATCATTTCTAATTACATTTTTTAAATATACGTTAGTGTATCAATAATAAACATGCAAGGTAGTGGTAGCACAATCCATGTTTTAAATATCAGTCTGCATGACTGTCCAACTCTGCTCCTTGTAATGATCCTAATGGCTGGTTTTTGTATCCCTAAGGTCACCAGAGCTGTTGGTGAATTCTGTCAGAATATGAATTGATATTTTAGATGTGTATTAAAATACACACAATAGGCAGACATTATATACTGTTAATTTGTGGATTCTTTATCGTCCTTAAAAGTAGCAGTTTGTACTCAAATTGGCATTAGCATGTTAAATAAGTTTGTCCTATTTTAGGGCACTCTGAATCCAAATGCCAGAAATTTTGTTACTTCTTCATTCACAATCAGCTGCTGGTTGATGGTGATATCTTGAAAATGCAGGGTATTGTTTTTAGAGTTACAGAAATTTAATGATACTGTTTTCCTGTTGTTTATTATAAGCTTATTCATTGCTGACCATTTACTTAGTTTATTTATAACAGAGTTTATTTCATGTTCAATATCATCATCTTTTGCTGATTTTGCTAATGTTGTTGTGTCATCAGCAAATAGAATTATTTTGTGCAACTCAGTGTACAAATCCAGATCGCTGATATGTATCAGGAAAAGAAGAGATCCATTACCGATACTTGACGTACCCTATAGGTGATTGATCTATCTCCTGACAGCCATTCTGAGACTGTTTGTGCTTTTTCTTGTACATGTCTGATGCATACTTTTTTGCTTATAGTCACTGAAAAATGAACGAATTTGTTCATTTGGTAACCCCCTAAAGCCATAGTACTTAAGCATGCTTAGAAGTGTTCTGTGGTTTACCAAGTCCAAAACCTTAGCTAAGTCTAAAAATATACCTGCTGTTTGCTGTTTTTTATCAATGGCTTTTAAAACAGTGGTCATGTATTCATAAATTACCATCTCAGTTGATTACTTATTTCAGAAACCATGTTGAGAACTGGCTAATACACTACTTTTTTTTTTACAATTTGTATTAACTTATTGTACATTATTTTCTCTAATACTTTTGGGAAAGAGGATGTTAATGTCATGGGGAGGTAGTTTATCTCTTTATCATTGTCATCAGCTTTGCATACTGGAATAACTTTGGATGTTTTCATTTGATGAAGAAAGATGCCTGTCTCTAATGAGCAGTTACATATATATGAGTGAGGGATTCATTAATATTTTGGAGGGAGAGCTGTAAGATTCTGCAGGGTATGCCAACAACTCCTACTGGGTATGTTGTATTTAGATTTGTAACAGCATTGACTGTTTCCTCCCTCCGTACATGGCCCACAGTGATAATTTAAAATTATTGATCTTGTTTCCTGCTGGTTGCTCATTTCCAACAAAACTAGTTTTTATTTAATTTTCAGTTATTCCAACGAATCATCATCCTAGCAGTTCAGTTGTTCTACTAACACTTATGAGTGGCTTCAGCTGGATATGTTTTACCTGAAAATGTTTGTCGATACTCTTCCATTATCAGGGCTAGTGACAGTGTTACAAGGCACTCGTGGGAGTAACTAATTGTTTGTCTGATGTAATTATTATGGCACATGTACCTTACAGGTAGAACATGTTTCAAAAGAATCGATTGTTCTAAAGAAATATGAGCAAGTTACCCCATTATCAGCACATTTGTGTCAGTAAACCACCACAGATGATGCAGTACAAGTGGCTCACACTCATGTTAGTACAGATTATGTTGTTCCCCATCATCAAATAAGGAATGAAAAATGTTTCTGTATTGCTGCAATGGCATCAGCGTATGGTGCAGGAACATACACAACAAAGATGACATTGATAACAATTCCAGATTCTATTTTAACAATTGCGAAGCCAGGCAGTTGCCAGTCACTAAATTTATTACAAACTAACCATTGACCTCGGGGCATCACAAGCTCCACACAATCACCATACTGTAATCCCATGGTCTCAGTTTTATTGCTTCATTCATGTGTTAAAGTGGAACCTTTAATTTGTTAATGTGCAATGTATTAAGCAAAGGACCCACTTCGTGTGAATGATGAACTCCATACAATGTATATTTTTTTGTGGATTAGTGAAGAAATCAGTCAATCCCAGCGAGAGTAATAGCAACACTGAATTTATATCCAAGAAATAGGGCGATAAATGAACTAGGCATTCTCCCTTAAACAAATGGAGCGTTGTCACATTATATCAGTAAATGATACAAGGATGGAATCAAGTTTATGTACAAAAATAACAATCACCATATAAATATACTGGGTGTCCCATCTACATGACCATCCCGCATAACTTTTTGCCCATAAGCAATATGAAAAGCATATCAAGCAAATGTTGTTTAGCTACAAGGATGACATTAACCAGCATTTTTACCTTGCTTGATACTTCATTCATAATGAAATATGAACAAGAGTACATCTTTTTTAAACTACACTATATTTTTTACTGAATAATCAACTTTCTCTCCTCAACATCTGTTCAGAATGTATCACAGTGTACCATTCATACAGTCATGACAGTATTAAAACAATAACACAAAACTGAGTTTGAATCTTGTGTATGTCAACTGTCCCCAGTTGAATGTTTCTGTGAGTGCAAGGTACACAGACAAAGAGAAGGTAGAAATGCTACACGTCCATGCAGAATGTAAGTTAGCAGAACAGTAATGACCAGTGTATATTTTCCTTGTGTTTCCATTTGTTTACTGTCAACTCCAGGAGGTTGATGAGTTACATTACCTCAGATATCTGCACTTTGTGCTAGTACATTTATAATGACATGATGTTTACACAAACAGTACACCATGGTAAGTTTTTGAACAGGTCTTGAGGAGAGTAAGTGGAGAGGAGACTAAGTGGCTTACAAGTATAGGAGGTTATTTGAAAAAGACACACAGTTATCCATCTCTTCATAAAAAATAAATTTACAAGAATGGCAATCATGCTGATTAATGCTCCTCTGGTAGCTGAACAACATTTGCTTGCTCAATTTTTTGTTTAACTTCACAAAACATTATTTGGGCTGATCAAGATAAGTGGGACACCCTATATAACTTGATCTACCAGTTTTTTCACCATCTAACGGAAGAGTGTCAACAGCATTATTAACCAATTTTATTTCTTTGGTCGTAGTTTCCACTGAATCTAATAGTCTTACCAGAGCCAGAGTGCCAGCCCATGAAGGCACTTTCAGTAATCTTTTCTAAATTCACACTCCAAACCTACAGTTACACAGTACTTTGTGTACATAAATGTGTCTGTTATTATATATTTTATGTCCTATCGATCTCAAGTTACATTAGATAAATTACATGTACCTGTAGCCTTCTTTAAATATTTACAAAAATAATAACAAAGTGCAATAATGTAGGACATTAAAGAAAACTAGTTGACATACATGTATCAGCAAATTTCTTTAATTATTTACAAAAGCAGATACAGGTACTACAGTTTTGTATGGTATATCCTGGAAAACAGCAAAACTGCATATCCCAAAGGAGAAACCAGATGAACCATGCATAAAAGATTTTACAAGAATAATTTACTACAATAAAATTTACAACAATAATTTATTACAATAAATAAAGATGTTGCACATCTGTGAAATGATATTTGTCAGGATGTATAGTAATTCATATGTTACAGTTCAATAATTTATCGTAGGCATTTATTTATTTCCTTCTAAATACAATTTCCCATTTTCAGGATAAAACTTTTGTAATGGGTAGGTAGATGTATCTAACAAATATTTCTTTTATTTAACTTTAAACAGAGTTTCATTGTCCCTTTAACATCTTATTTGTCACAGGGAAGAGTTAAATATTTAAGTGCCAGACAATTTGTCACCTCTTTAAACTGCTGTCACCTACTAAATCTGGTAAAGCAGATTTCTGTCTCTCTTATGACTTAGCTATGATAGTTTCTTTTACAGTCATATACATAGAGCAGGATTCTTTATTACAAAACATAAATTTGAATACATGTACTGTGATGTAGTGATAATTTTTTCTTATTCTTTCTGAAAATGTTACAGAGTGAAGTCCTAGGGGTACTCACACATAAGCCTTTTTTTATCCTACAGAAATTTTCTTTGCTAAGGCCAAATTCCTGCAACACATAATGGGGTGAAGATACCCAAGGTATGTGGACTTCATAGTCTTTAAGTCTCCAATGGAAGAGATCATTCTAATGGCATATGTAGCTGAACTTAGTCTTTGTAGAGACTGTGGGATATGAGAAAATAAGTTCATTTTACCATTACAGTACACTCCAAGGAACTTCGACACATGAAATCTTTCCATAATTTGATTTCCACTTATCACATTTACTTCTCTCTCATTTTTAATTTTTGTACAGAGTTGAGCAACATTGGTCTTAACTGAATTTAGTGAAATACTGTTTGCATTGCACCAGTGAACCACTTCAGACAGTATGTCGTTTCTAGATTTATCAAAACTCTCATCTGGTTGTCCACTCATCAAAATGGTGATATCATCAGCAAATTAAATAATCTTATAGGGCAGTCTTGCACATAATGACAGATCATTTATAAAGATAAAAAACAACAGTAGCTCTAGAATTGAGTCTTGAGCACACCATGATTCGTAAGAGTCAATTCAGATTGAACAGAGATATCACATACCCCAGTTGAGCTATTTAAAATTACTTTTTGTTTTCTATGTGGAGGTACGATTGTTATCAATATCCTGCAACATCCCTTATTCTAAGTTAGCTTTCTAAACGAAAATATGGTGATTGAGACAACCAAAAGCTTTTGTTAATCGTAGGAGACACCAATTACTTTCATTTTTCATTTAAAGATTCAAGGACTTCACTTTCAAGTTCATAAACTACTTCATCTATTGAGCAGCGCTTTTGAAAGCCAAATTGGCCGTTGCTCATAACAGGATCATTCCAGTGACTGGCAGATAAGAGTGAGAAGACCAGTCTTGCGCACAGAGTTTCAACAAAGCTTTAAATTTGCAGCATTGTCCTCAAACCTGATTATGGCCCACTGGTTCTAAGTCGAGTGGGAGGATTGAACCAGAGATTCCAAAGGTTCTGTGACAAGGTAGGCAGTGACTTACGCCACAGCACTGAGAGCTGTAGGATCCCTCTAAATGGGTCAGGGGTACCCTACACATCAGAGGCTGCTACCCTCGTAGCTAATTGTGTATGAGGTTCATACAAGGTTTTTTTTTAGATTAGGCAACTCTCCATCCAGTCCAGATAATAACAGTTGTAGGAGACGCAGAAGTGTAACTCTAAGATCCAAAAGAATGCCCCCATAGGTGATAGTTTCAAAATCTTAGTAGTAAGCTGCTGAAGCATTCAGAACAAAGTTCCAGAGTTCAAAGCAATCCTGACAAACAGTGTAGTTCACACAATACTGAGTATAGAAAGCTGATTGAAACTTGAAACTTGAAATTGATAGCAGTGAGATTTTTTAGGAAATTTTAGTGTATCTTGGAGATGGAGGTGATGTATTTATCAGTATAAACAAGAAATTCAAATCAATTGAAATAGAAATTGAATCTGCATGTGCGATTTTTTGGGCAAGTCTCAGTATCAAGGGTGAGCATAAAACTACTGTGTAGTTCATTTATTGACCACAAGATTCGCCTCCTTATATTACCAAAACTTTCAGAGGAAACCTCAAATTGGTTGTATATAAGTTCCCCAATCATACTGTAATCATTAGTGGTGACTTTAATAATCCAACAATCAATTGGGAAAATTATAGTTTTGTTAGTGGGGGGCATGACAAGACATCCTGTGAAATGATACTAAATGCTTTCTCCAAAAAGTACATAGAACAGATAGTTTAGAACCCGACTCATGATCTAATGGCAACTAACAGACCTAACCTTCTTGAGGAATTCACATCAAAACTTGTATCAGTGATCATGAGGTTGCTATAGCAAAAATGAATATATCAGAACACAGCAGATAGATAAATAGGAACTTGAAACTCTTATGGCAGAACAGGAGCATAACAAGCAACTATTGCTCAAGTTAAAAAGAACTGTTGATCATGCACTGGATGGATATGTACCCTGTAGAACAGTTCATAATCGGAGAGCTCCTGTATGGTATACATGCACTGTAAAGAAACTTATAAAGCAACAGAGGCTACTGCATAACAGGTATAAAACAAAGCATTGAGCTATAAATAGAGAGATGCTGAATGGAACATGTTTGGCAGTCAAGAGAGCAGTGTATGGAGCCTTCCGTGGCTACCATAGCAAAATGTTATCAAATGATCTTTTACAAAACCCAAAGAAATTCTGGTCGTATGTAAAGGATGTTAGTGGCAGCGAATTTTGCTTCCAGTCACTCATGGACATGTCAGGAACTGAAATTGAGAGTAGCAAAGCACACAGAAATGCTTAACCCTGTTTTCAAATTTGTCACAGAGAAAAATCCAGGAGCAATGCCCCAATTTAATTATCATACCACTAAAAAGTCAGTGAAATAGATTTAAGTGTTGGTGATACTGACAAACAGCTAAAATCATTAAAACTGAATATAGCCCCAGGGGCTGATGGATTCGCTATAAGATTCTACATCCAATTCACAGATTTTATTTAGTTATTTATTAACGTCCTGAATCTTTTAGGTACATATACTATACCCTAGATGTTGGACAAAATGACATTATATTAATATATTGTTACAGTGATTGTGTACATTACATTTATAAATTTTTACATTGTTATATTGCTGTATTGTTAGATTACATTTTTATATTTTTACAAGAGAAATGAACTTATTTTTCAAGATACTGTGTTAATGAGTAAAAACAATTTTCCAAGAGATATGAAGTTACAGATTTTTTAAAGCTATGGATTTTGCTTATGGCCTTTAAGTTACTTGGCAGCTTATTAAACAAATGTGAACCTGAGTGATATACACAATTCTTGCACAGTGTGGTATAACAATAATGTCTGTGTATACCACTATTTGCCCTTGTATGGTGTTCATGTACAGATTTATTTTGAATAAATACATTTCCATTTTTAGCATGCTTTTTTTAGGTACATGACAACTTCTAGTATATAGATACATGGCAGGGGTAGAATCCCCAGTTCCTTAAAGAAAGGTTTGTATGATTTTCTACTGTTGGCATTTTTCATTATCCTTAGAATCTTTTTTTGTTTCCCCAGAATATGATGCCATATCTCAATAGGGAGTGTATGCAAGCATAATACACCACTCTAATTGTTTCAGGACTTGTGTTATTCCATATAATCCTCATCGCATAAGTCATTTTCGAGAGTTTAGAATTTAATGATGTGATGTGGGAATTCCATTTAAGATTGTCTTGTAAGTAGATGCCAAGAAATTTTGTTTCAGTGACACTGTTAATTCTTTCGTTTTCCATGGACGTGTTTGGTTTTAATGGGTTTTTATTTTGTTGTGTATGGAAGTGTAAGACGACTGTTTTTTGAGGGTTTGTCAGTAATTTATGCCTCATAAACCACTATGTGATATTTTCATTTGTGACTTTAGCATTTTTTTTCACCGTCAATTAATATGCTCTCCTCATCTGCAAATAGCACTGATTCGGAGTGTTGAACGTGTAGGGGGAAGTTGGTAATGAAAATTAAGAAGAGAAAGGGACCCAAAATTGAGCCTTGTGGTACTCTGTGGGTTAGTGTGGAAGGTTTCGATTGATAAGCTTGGAGTTCGTTTTTCCCATGTGTTTTACCTCTGTTTCCTGAGAGCGATTTTCTAGGTAGGATTTCAGCCACTTGTGTGGCAGCCCTCTTACATCATACCATTCTAACTTTCTTAGGAGAATTTCATGGTCTATTAAATCAAATGTTTTCGTTAAATCCAGGAAAATCCCCGAAACATTTTTGTGATTTGCCACTGAATTTAAAATACGATTTATGAGGCTAAAAGTGGCTGTTTCAGTACTGCACTGAGGCCTGAAGCCATGCTGACTTTCTGAGATCATGTGATCTTGTTGCCCACCTGTGACAATACAATATTTTTGTATGTGTCCACCTTTCCAGTAACTCTCTGTAGCGTGTTCCACATAGTCTTAGCTTTGTTTGATGATTCCATAATAAATTTGTCATTTTCCATTAGTTTTGCTTCTCCTATTACACGACTCAGAGTTAAATTGTATTTTTTGAAGTAGTGAGCAAATTCAGGGCTGCTAGCTGTTTTTGAAAGTGCAAAAAGTTCTCTTTTTCTTCTGCATGATACTTTGATCCCTGATGTAATCCAAGTTTTGGGTTTGCTGGGGCCTTTACAAATTATTATTATTATTTTTGTTTGAAATGCAATTTAAAAACAATGCCTGTAAATTTCCATGAAATTATCCAGCTTTTCATCTGTGGTGTAACTGTTGTAGATTTTATTCCACGAGTGGGTACTTAGCATATGTTTGAAGTGCTCAGTATTTTGCATGCTGAATTTTCTCTTGTAGATAACACTTCCATTCCTAGAGAAGTCAATACTTCCGCATACAGCAAGTAGCAGTGCATTGTGGTCACTGTAGCCAGTATTAAAGTTTTCTGAGGTGTGCATGTCTGTGTTAACAAAGATCTGATCAATAAGTGTAGCACTAATTTTTGTTATGTGTGTAGGGGAGTTTATTTTAGTGCACAGGTTATATTCTTGAATAATATTAAGGAATTTTTCTCTTTGGGCAATATTAAAATAACCACACAGAACTACAGTTTTGCAAGTATTTTTAAGTTTCCCCTAGTGCAAGGTCGAGTTTTTTAAAGAAAATGTTTACATTGCTGTTGGGTGATCTGTAAACACACATTATTACAGCTTTTCCTGATGTTATTTCAATAGCTGTGGCTTCAAAGTGTTTTTCACTTCCTAACTGATTTACACAGTCTATTATCTTATAGTTTATGTTTTCTTTTACATAAATGCAGCTTCCTCCAAGCTTTGATATTGATCTGCATAAGTAGTTTGCCAGAGCGAAACCGGTTATGTTTGAATACTGTAAATGGTCCTTCTCCATCCAGTGCTCACAAAAACATAAAACTGATACCTCCTTCTACTCATGGCTAAGAAGCACATTTATTTCATCAAGTTTGTTTGGTAGGGACTATAGGTTTTGGTGAACGACTTTTAAAATGTATTTATAAATTTGATCTGTAACACATGCCCCTGTGGCACCCTCAGCTACTCCAAAAAACGTCTACCTGTCCCTTGGTGTGTATTTGTTCCCAGCCATTTCTCCAATGTGTTTTGGACCATTTTTTTGTTACTCGTTCTTTCCTTGGATTTCATCCTCCCTTGCGAGGCAATTTGGACGCCTTTAACATGTTCTGCTACGGTTTTTAGGGCTTTCATTGCCTGTTATGAGCCAATTATCCAACGTACTGGTAAGTCTTCTAGTCTAATGCTTTACAAAATTATATATTTTCTCTGTTAGGTATTGTTTACCAGCATAGTTTAAATGAAGTCCAAGTCTGGCGTGCATGGATTTTTCAAGAGTGCTTACATCTATTACATTTACATGCTCACATTTTCCACAAACATCCTTTATGTCAGAGTTTATCTTAATCACTAATTTATTCACACATGACCAGAAAGGTAGGTCATACCTGTGTGGTTGGTTAATAACTAATACATTGGTGTGGATTGTCTGGTGCAGTACACATTTAAGAGCTATTTTCATTTCGTTGGCTTGATCCCTTGCAACATCGTTCACACCTCCAAAAATAACCACGTATTCTGGTGGTCCAAAGTTTTTACAAGAGTTTTCAACTGGTTTTGTTACTTCCGAAAAACGAGCTCCTGGTTTCACGAAACCCTTGACATTGTAGCTTGGTAAAAGGCTTGACACTCTTGGTGCAATTTGACGACCATGACTGTCGGCGACTATAAGGACCTGTCGATCTCTTTTGCACAGTCTAAGCTGGTCTATATTGTTTTGTTCTATGTTGTTTATCATAGCGGTACCCGAAATGCATGTTTCTGTACATTCTTTATTGTTTGAAACAGATGGGCATTCTTGGGTGATGCTATTTATTGACATACCGTGGTCTGGACAGTTTTTACTACACAACACTGACTGCTCTTTACTGCTTGAACAAAGTGAATGTTTTTTAGTTATAATATTTGCGGTCTTAGCTTCGGAAATGTAGTTTTGTGCAAGACTTACGTTCAGGTTAGATTTTGAATTCGTTTTCCCTATGTGGACTCTGTTCATCTGATCGTTGTTTACGTTGCAGTTGAGAGGTTGCTTGAGGTTACGGCCTTCACATGTCCCACTGATGACTTCTTTCTCTCACAGTTCTTGCAGTTGACTTCTTAGCCTCTCTGTTAACTATATCTATCATAGATTCTTAGAGCAAAAATATATGCCCAGTAGCTGGAAGAAAGCAAAGGACACACCTGTCTACAAGAAGGATAGCAGAAATGATCTAGAAAACCACTGATCTGAAACAGAAAGAGTTATCTCAAACAGACTGACCTCCTACATTCCAAATATCACGGATTTCAAAACCAAAGGTCATGTGAAACCCAACTCACACTTTTCTCACATGAAGTTCTGAAAGCCATGGATCAGAGTAATCAGGTAGATGCAGTGTTTCTTGGTTTGTGAAGAGCATTTGACCTAGTACCATATCCATGCTTATCAAAATGCAAAATCAAAAAATGGAAAATCCAGGACGGAATGTAACTGTATTATGGAAAGGATAGTTACTACTCACCATATAGTGAAGAAGCTGTAACGCAGATAGGCACAACAAAAAGACTGTGAGAAAGTGAGATTTCAGCCAACAAATAAACAACACACACACGTGCAAATGCTACTCACACACACGTGACCACAGTCTCTGGCTGTTGAAGCCATTTCTGTGAGTGTGTATGTTGTGTATTTTTGACAAAGGCTTTGTTGGCCGAAAACTCACTTTCTGACAGTCTTTTCTTTGTGCCTATCTGCGACTCAATACCTCTCATATATGGTGAGTAGCACTATCCTTTTCATAATACTCTTATTATCAAAAGTATGATCATATGGGGCCACAGACGAAATATGTGACTGGATTGAAGATTTATTGGTAGGGAGGATAGAGCATGTTATCTTGGATGGAGAGTTACTGACAGATGTAAAAGTTACTTTGCATGTACCCAGGGAAGTGTGTTGGGTCCCTTTCTGTCCATGTTATATATCAGTGGTCTTGTAGGCAGTCTTCATACTAACCTCAGTAATTTCACAGATGATGCAGTTATCTGTAGAGAAGTGCAGTCTGTAAGAAGCTGCACAAATATACAGCCAGACCTTGATAAGACTGAAAAGTGGTACAGTAATTGGCAGCTTGCTTTAAACGTTCAAAAATGTAAAACTGTGCACTTCAGAAACTAAAAAACATAGTATTCTATGAATATAATACAGTCAATCAAGGTAACCAGTCATGGTATCTTTGTGCCACTTCCTACTTTTGTTTCAAATGCTTGGTGTGCCATGTACTGGCGTTCTTACACACCAAAATTAGCGCTGTTTTTACCTCTGAGATTTCAGGTTCGTATTTCAACAGTCTTTCCTCTTTCCTACAAGCTCTTTGGCTTCTTGTTATTCTTTGAATGTGTTGGCTGCGAAGAGAAATTCTGGCAACAGTGTTTTCAATTTGTGATTGTAAGTACAAATAATGTGCTTCTCTGTAATGTTCCATTTCTAAACAGCTAAATAATTCTTTGAGTTTACAATGATGCAATTTGAATTGAAATTATTCTTTACTTTATCGAGATAATAACTGTTATATAGCTAGTTGCAGATTCTAGCCCAGTTTAGGGTAACATTGTACCGGTACAAAGTTACCAGGATTGTGGTACAATGTTTACCAAATTGAGTGTATACTAATAAATCTAGATATTATAACATTAAAACTGAGAAAATGACTTGGTATATCACTAATTATGTGACTTTAATGCTTGAACATACTAATACAAGCATTTATGTGAATAAAAAATCGGAAATTCCTATCACAATAATTAAAGAAACTTGGGGTAGACTATTAAACAAGTTCTTACGTCAATCGTTTGTAAAATATTAAAAAATTACTGTAGGCTCAATAATAAACTGAAATATTCATCCTAAACATCCACTCAGTCATGAAGTTAAATAAGCGTACTATATTTTTCTTCTACAGACCATGGGACGGCAGAAACCTTCAAAACCAGGTACTTGGAAATACGGCACAAAAACTCGTTACTCGAATGACACCCTGCAGAAAATATTAGAAGAAATTACTACTGGAAGAATTGGCCAGAGGGAATCTGCAAGGAAATATAACATTCCAAGACAAACCGTTCTGAACAAATTAAAAAACAAGCACAGCTGTAAAGTTGGAAGACCCACTGTGTTTACCGAGGTTGAAGAAAGATCTTTTGTACAACATTGTATCACTGTCAGTGACATGGGTGTTCCAATATCAATCTTTGACTTGAGGTGCATAGTTAAGTCATATCTTGACACCTGTAACAGAAAAGTAAGCTGCTTTGCAGATAATATGCCGGGATGGGAATGGGGAAAGGCCTTTTTAGAGAGGCATGGTTCTGAACTTTCTCAAAAATTTTCAGTAGCCTAAATATTTAAAGGAAAAGGGCTGCCGTAAATGAGGACATAATCAGTACTTTCTTTCTGAAATACAAAGTCGAGATAGAAGGTGTTCCTGCTGAAAATATTTTCAATTTGACGAAACAGGATTTCATGGCTCTTGTTTCATCGAATGTGTCGACATCCTGAGAAAATTGAGAATACATGAAAATCATGTTTCACTGTCATGTTCTGTGGGAATGCAGCAGGAGAATTCCTTCCTCAGTATCTTATTTTTAAAGGTAAGCAAAAATGGACTGACTGGATTTACAATGCACCTTCTGGAACATGAATGAATTTATCAGACAGTTGATGGGTGGAACAAGGAGTATTTGATGACTCTTTTCAAACTCACTTCCTCCCTTTTGCCTCAAAGAAAGAAGGAAGGAGAGTAATTATTGGAGATAACCTCTCCTCTCACATCTCAGTCAGAACTTTGGAGCTTTGAGCACAAAATAACATTAAGATCATTTGACTGCCACCGAATGCGACACATCTTCTACAGCTGCTAGATGTGGCTTATTTTTCTTCTCTGAAGAAAAACTGTAGAGATGTTCTATCTCAATGGAGGAAGACTCCAAGAGGAAGGAAGAAACAATGTCTTCCAAAGGGTACATTTAGTGGCCTACTGGTGAAAAGTTTGCAGTTAGGTGAACAGACAGCATCTTCAAATTTAGTGAAAGGATTTGAGAAATGTGGACTGTGTCCTGTAAACTGTGATAGAGTCTTACAATGGCTCTGAGCACTATGGGACTTAACATCTATGGTCATCAGTCCCCTAGAACTTAGAACTACTTAAACCTAACTAACCTAAGGACAGCACACAACACCCAGCCATCACGAGGCAGAGAAAATCCCTGACCCCGCCGGGAATCGAACCCGGGAACCCGGGCGTGGGAAGCGAGAACGCTACCGCACGACCACGAGATGCGGGCAGTCTTACAATGTCTCCCTGATTATGCAAGAAATTAATCTTCTGTGACGGGAAGTGTGGGAGCTGAATTAAAAAAAAAAATATTTGGAGACAATCAGATCTGAATGTGAAGTGTGAAAAAAGTACAAGTTGCCCATAGAACCAGGGAAGTGTGTGTCTACAGAAGATGTCACGGCATTTCATGAGAACAGGGAGCTAACTAGAAACAATGGAAGGAGGAAGCAATCACAAATAGAGGGAGAAGAAACTGAACCGGGGGGTGAGATAGTGTTTGTGCAGTGTGGTACATCATGACCAAGATCAGGACCAAAAACAAGAGGAGGTGTAAGAGCTCGTGCTGCAACACTCAGAACTTTAAATCGAAGTAACATGCCCACAGATGCTTCTGACAGTTGTATCTTAGCTGAATTAGATGTGAACAGAATTATGACTGATCACATGGAACTTGTAAACAGCCCTATTGTTATCGCTGAGGGGAACATCGTTGTAGAAGAAGAATTACTAATTGATATGGTCAATCAACCTTCTACATCTGAAGGTTACTTTCATGTAAATAACTATGTCATTGTAGTATATGAGGGCAAATGCTATCGTGGAAAAGTCACTGCAGTAGAGGTGTGAGGCAATTGTGTGACATTCAGAATATGTTGCACAGTTAAAAAAGGAAAATATTGGGCGTGGCCTGAGAGAGAGGATTCAATTTGGTTAAGAAAGGACAGTATATTAAAGAAAATTGATGAATCCTGCATAAAAGGGGCATGGTTCATATCAGTGATGACCTCGTGTGCTCATTGGATGAAGATATTTGAGGAAATCTATTTCCTGTATAGTATTAGTGAATGTGTTGTGTTCTGTTTTTGAAGAAAATGTGTACACTATTATTTGTAATATGTGTTACAAGTCATTCACTGTGACAAATATTTATTTATTTATTTATTTCATCCATCTTTCAGCACCTACATGCAATCGATGTCGTCAGAAGAGTTACAGCTATTTGAACATTATGTTTTACATACCAAAATATTACATAGTAAAAATATAGCAATGTTGTAAACTATTAGCTTACAACAGCCTCTACACCTAGATCCATACATAACAGTAAGCCATAATTTATCAGCATTAACATGCAATCAATGTTGTCAGAAGTATTATAGCTATTTGTACATTATGTTTCATATAGCAAAAATATTACATGGAAAAAAAAGATAGTGTTGTACCCTATTAGCTTATAGCTAGCTGCCTCTACATCCGTAACTATACATAATAGTAAGCCTTAATTTATCAATAAATTAGATCATCCTTACAACTATTCTGAAATTCTTCTACACTGTAGAAAGTATTTTTCTTCATCCACACTTTGGTTTTAGTTTTGAAAATATCCATTGAAACCAATTGAGCCTGTACGGGTAAAGTGTTGAATAATTTTATGCCTATGTATTCATAGCTAGATTGGGTTTTCTTAAGCCTGGTTGTGGGTATATCAATCATATTTGTTTGTCGAGTATTGTGTTGATGAACTGATTTCCTTATAGTGTAGTGGCTTAAGTTTTCTTTTATGTTCAATAGGCAACAACATATGTAAAGAGATGGGACTGTGAGAATTTTTAAGTCTCTAAAATAAGGTCTACATGAGGTCTTGTTGTCAGTGATTCCGTACAAACGTCTAATTGCTTTCTTCTGCCAAGTGAAAATTTTTTTGGCTCCTGGAGAGTTACCCCATAAAAGAATGCCATATTGTAGATGGCAATGAAAGAAGGCATAGTATGACTGAAGCAATAAATCTTGTGTAACACATGTGTGTAGTTTGGCTAGTAGGTAGATAACTCGTGATAGCTTTCGACATACATAATCTGTATGTGTGTCCCAAGTTAATTTTGAGTCAATGTGTATTCCTAGTAGTTTAACAGATGATGACTCCATGTTACTGTTTGATAAACTGAAGATTATCTTGACAGTCTTTTCATGGTTCATAGATAAGTCATTAGCTTTAAACCAGATATTAGATATTTTGAGACACTCTTCACTTTCCTCCTTCAATATGTTTATATCCTTTCCAGAATTAGGTAATGTTGTGTCATCAGCATAGAGGATAGATTTACAGGGTAAGTTGTTCGGAAAGTCATTTACAAACAATATAAATAGTAGAGGGCCAAGCACTGAGCCCTGAGGAACACCTCGTTTTATACTTAAAGTCTGTGACTGTTGGTCATTATGCTTTACTATTTGTTTTCTATTGCTGAGGTATGATTCAGTTAGTGAGAGTTCCAGGTGTTTGATTCCATAGCAACACAGTTTATCTAATAATAATTTGTGGTTAACTGAGTCGAAAGCCTTACTCAAGTCAATTAGAATGGCTTCAGCAGATAATTCTGACTCAAATGCACTTAGTACAAAAGAGATAAGCTTTCAACTGGTTTGACTGTTGATAAGTTTGACCTGAATCCATACTGAGAATCATTTAATATATTATTGACTGATAGGTGTATGCATATTTTCTGCATTATGCAATGTTCTAATACACTCCTGGAAATGGAAAAAAGAACACATTGACACCGGTGTGTCAGACCCACCATACTTGCTCTGGACACTGCGAGAGGGCTGTACAAGCAATGATCACACGCACGGCACAGCGGACACACCAGGAACCGCGGTGTTGGCCGTCGAATGGCGCTAGCTGCGCAGCATTTGTGCACCGCCGCCGTTAGTGTCAGCCAGTTTGCCGTGGCATACGGAGCTCCATCGCAGTCTTTAACACTGGTAGCATGCCGCGACAGCATGGACGTGAACCGTATGTGCAGTTGACGGACTTTGAGCAAGGGCGTATAGTGGGCATGTGGGAGGCCGGGTGGACGTACCGCCGAATTGCTCAACATGTGGGGCGTGAGGTCTCCACAGTGCATCGATGTTGTCGCCAGTGGTCGGCGGAAGGTGCACGTGCTCGTCGACCTGGGACCGGACCGCAGCGACGCACGGATGCACGCCAAGACCGTAGGATCCTACGCAGTGCCTTAGGGGACCGCACCGCCACTGGAAAATACTGATTTTTTAAAAACTGGTCTAAAGTTAACCTGAATGACAGTGTTACTTTGTACCAGTATTAAAATTGAAATTTCTCTGTAATAGGGCATAATTATTATATATTTCTATTATCCCAAGCACTCAATGACTATAGATGCAAAATGTCACAATATCTGTTCTGATGTGTAATTTATTTTTTTATACAGTATTTTCAAAAAATGGAAAAAAGTGGTACAAAGTGACCCCGACTAACTGTAGTGAGTCATAGCTGGAATCTGTAAACTCATACAAATACTTGGGTGTAACACATAGTAGGTGCATGAAGTGAAATGTTCCCATAGTCTTGGTTGTGGGTAAAGCAAGAAGCAGACTTTGGTTTATTGGCAGAATTCTAGGGAAGTGCAGTCAGTCTACAAAAGACAAAGCTTGCAAATCACTTGTGTGGCCCATCCCAGAATACTACTAGAGTGTGTGGGACCCATTCCAAATAGTACTAGCACAGAATATTGAATGTATACAAAGAAGGCCAGCATGAAAGGTCACAAGTTCATTTGATGCTGAAAATGCTTTATTGGCAGACTCTTGAAGATAGATGGAAACTATTGCAAGAAAGTCTACTGACAAAGTTTCAAACACTGGCTTTAAATGATGAGTATAGGTATGTACCAGAATCTCCAACACATTACTCCCATGGGGATTGTGAGGATAAAGTTAGATTAATTACAGGCATTTAAACAATCATTTATCCTGCACTTCATATGTGAATGGAATGAGAAAAAGTCCTAATAACTTGTGCAGGTAGACATACCCTCTGCCATGCAGTTCACAGTGTTTCACAGCTTATGGATGTAGATGTAGATATAGATGTAGGACTGGTCATTTCAAGATCATGAGTCACAAAAGTAAAATTTTACAAGAGAAGGTAAAAATTTCCTGCTGCATAAACCATCTGTTTATTTATTGCTATTTCAATATCACTGGTTACTGAGTTTTCAAGAATTCTGCAGCATCATGTATTTTCATTTTGCAATTTATAGTTTAGCATAAAAGTAAATTTAAAAACTGCTGACTCACGACCTTGTTTGCAATGAACAAATATTCATTAGGATAAATGAAAGATATACATGGAAAAACATATTGATTTCATTACAAAATCGCTAAATATAGTGAACAGCAAACTCTAATGAGACTATTACTATTTTATTCATATTCTGAGCTTTAGCTGCACTTATTATGAGAATGCTGAAGCAAAACACAATAAAACAAGTTAAGCTCCTTGATCATCATTGTTATTGTTTGTTGCTCCTGCTAATGGCAATTGTGTCATATTGCACACAAAATTATATATACTCAAGTGGAATACACCTTTACACTTTGAATATATTTTGCATTTTTTGACGTTGGCAAGCACATATTTTTGAGGATATCCTAGCGCATTGGGTAGTACAGGATCCTTAGTGAAGCTGTGAAGGAGCTGAAATATCCCTGTGACAACACCATTGATGAACTGCTCTGTTTTCACTTGCCTGGGATAATGTTCATCTTACACAAAACTCATCCACTTAAGAGGAAAAGTAAGTTTTATGTTCCTTATGAAATTTTCTGATGCTTGGTTCAGAGAGACAACACTTTTTAAAATGAACAGGCCAGCAATTTTTAAAAGCTAATGTAGTAGTATCATTAATTAGTTTCACTGAGAATTTACTTCATGTCTTCTTTATCATTATGGCATACTCTTTAAATATGTACGTCCTGTCATGTTGGTTCACCAACTTCTTTATAGTCCCATTTTTATAATGTGGGAGAAAACTATGCCTGTGTATATGGAAGTAATGTTTTATCTTCTTAAGTCATCCAGCTGATACAAGTGTTAAACAAAAGCGAAGCATTGTGTTCTTATTATTGTAACAAGCACATCCATAGGAGAACAGGTGAAGCTCATTCACATCTTTTGGAATATGTTTCTGGATATAATGGTAAAGAAATGAACAAAATTCATTTCTACCTTTCTTGGCTTAATATTCTTGGTACCCATAAAAGTGTGATTATTTACTTCTCATATTATGTATGTCAAAAACAATGACCTACAGCTTTTTAAAATAAAAGATATAATGAAGAAGAAACAAGAAAAAATACACATGGAAGCCGCAACAGCCCACCAATGTGTTACACTCTCATTTAAACACACATCCACTCATGACCTTTCCATGTGGCATGAAGATTTTGAGCTGTGATAGTGAAGTCATTTGATGGTTGACTACTGCCCTTCTTGTATGTATTGATCTGGCTATCCTTCATCACCCAGTTCCAATTTATAACTCATTTTTGTAAAAAACGTGACTAATGACCTTTTTGCAATGACTAATTCAACTAATTTCTTAGTGAAGTGTTCAGTAATTCTAACATCCATTAATTTTTCTAGAATTTTAGAGAGAACTGTTAACGAAATAGGGTTCTAGTTAGTGAGGTCAGTTTTATCACTCTTCTTGTATGGGAATTTCACAATGGCATAGTTAACATATTGACTGCTGCACACTTAGAGATGGATGTTTCAGAGCCTGGCCAGGCACATGGTGCTAGGCTTGGTGCTCTGCTGTGGTCATCGATGGTCACACTCCAGTCACCATTTTAAGCCTCTCAGGAACAATGTCTTGTCGAAATGAAGCAATAGAAATATGCTGAACAATATCACTTATCCATAGCCATGAATATTTCTATAAATTGTTAGAGTCATTATCTACTCCTGCAGAATTCTTGCTTTTTAGAGGCCAGATAGCTCTTTAAATTCTCTCTACAGTCAAAGGGTCAAGTAACATTTTAAGGATTATGTTGGAGTACGCAGTTTGACATAAAGACATGACATCATCAACAGGAGGTCTACAGCCAATTTTCTGAGTAGCTGACAGTAAGTGTTTGTTAGAAATTTCAGCTAAACTTTTAGATTTTATATTAAGTTTCTATTTTGCCTGATTTTTAGGCCATCTGTGTTGCTTGTGTTTGTATTTTCTAACTTTTTACAATGTTCCAAATTGTTTTCAATTTATTATTAAAATTGTCTAACTTATATTTGAAAAATTCTTTTGCCTCTCTGTTTATTACTCCCATGAATTTATATTAAGAAGATTGTTAACTGAGAATATTAACGCTGTGAAGAGTGAGGATGTGAGCATCATGATCTGAGAGGCTATTTATAACCTGACTGGCATTAATGTTGTGTTGTCTACTAACATCTACACAGTTTGGGACTAAGGCGTAATTCCAATGGGAAACTTGATTATAGCATTCAGATTACAAGTGGTCATCACATTCTTGAGATTACCTCTATTATTATTTTAAGTCAGAAAATTTACATTAAAAGCACCTAAATTATAATATCCTTTACTTTTGAATACAACATTGACAGTGGCTGGTCCATGAGGTGTAAAAAGATTTTTACATACCCTGAAGATACCTGTAAACTGTCAGTACTATTAATGAATCGAGATTAGTTTTTATTTCAGTAGCCCATGCTTCAAAATATCGCACCACACAGTATTTCTCAATGTCTGTAGCTTTGTAAACTAAACTTTCTTTAACATTAATTGTTACTTTACCTTTAATTTTATTTACTCTATGTAAATGGTTTACTAAGTTATAACTGGCTCAAGGTGGCATGGAACTTTTACTAGCAATACGGTGCTCAGAAAAGCACAACATCTGAGAATATTATTTTGGCGATTACAAAATAAAGTCGAATGTGTGCCCTGGGTAGCCAAGGCAGCTAGTTCATAGCGCTTCGGTCAACCAAGTAAACGAATGTACTGAACATGCTGCAAACTGCTACAGGGAGCCTGTGTGTCAGAAGTCTCATCCAGTGTGGCTCAAAGGCGTTACGATGGAAAAATGAGCCACAGAGAAGAGGATTTGGTGGTCTGTTGGATTGAGGATAGGTTCACATTGTTATGGTGTGGGTTCGATTCCAGCTGCTGCTAAAGATTGTTGAGAGGGAGAGACAGATTCTATTCTCTTCTGTCTACGCCAAGTGAAGAACGTATAATGGCATTGTGGTCTGAAATTCATATTAAACATGATATTCCTTCTCTATCAGGTAGACGTTAGGTTGAACCTCAATAAAATCAGGAGTGGCAACATGTAGAAACTCTATCACCAATAACCTTTCTTATACTAGTTATATATGTTTAATGACGAAACAAACGCTATGTAGGGTCACAGGACACTTATTCAATCTTTTATTTGAGCTTTTGTATGTCGATAAAATTGGTTCTGATCAGTGATTGCAACTCAGACCGCCCTTAAAGCAGAATCTGATCCCTTCGTGACAATACAGCTCGACTACAATTTGTTTGTTCAAAACTGCAGATTCCTCAGCATCTCCACATATTGCGCGTGAATGGGTTCGAATGCTGGCCCGGCACTGAAGTTTTCATTATGTATTGTCAAGCTCTAGCATGAGAACACCTATCTGTTGGTGATTGATAATTTTGTTTTTTAATGTATTTTCATTCGTTGTCAACATTAACAATATCTGACGTTTTTGACTCCCAGTGAGACACAGAACTATTTGCGAGATCAGTGAAAGTTCAAGGATGTTATTCCGAGCTGCTGGTGGAGAAAAATTCAGTAGCTGACGTCGCTTTGTGTGTAGTCAACAACGATATGTGTGGGGTTCGATTTC
The DNA here is from genome assembly GCF_021461395.2 of Schistocerca americana. NCBI lineage: Eukaryota > Metazoa > Arthropoda > Insecta > Orthoptera > Acrididae > Schistocerca > Schistocerca americana. The sequence continues at coordinate 539,930,981 of NC_060130.1, forward strand.
CAGTCAGTACTGAACTCTTCGTCATATTATTTCTAGTTCAAACATGCTCACATGTCACTGCAGGTGTAACAAACCCATGTTTCACGTTTGTTTTCTCTAGAATGTAACAACGATAGGTGTCGGGTTGGAGTCCTGAGAAGAAAATAAATCAATGTTTCGTCTCGTCATTTCAGTTAAAACATCTAGCCACTGCCGAGAAAATCCGATAGGTCACAGTTGATCGTGCTTCGATAACAATCCGATTAGATTCTGGGTTCGAATCCCTGTCCAACACAAAGCATTACCTCACGGCATTTCAAGTAAGTTACTTGTGAAGAAGCAATACTTAACAGGGACATAGATACTGGGTAGGAATTCATGTCCGTTAAAAAGGTTTATGTTATGTAATTTAAAGTTGATATTTGGTAACTGATACTGTCTAAAATCGAGATATATCACTCTCTCTATGCCTAGTCAGGAATGACTGTTAGTTTCCGTCAGTCACGAAATCTTTGCTTAGTCTGCATGACCTGGGTTTTAATCCATGTGCAGAACGAGACGGTTCTTCGTGTCATTTGAAGTTCATACATATTCTCAACTAGCTGTTCATGAATAACTTAATTTTTAATGTCATTTAGTGTTAAATAATAAGTAATTTATGTTACTTTGAATAGGAAATCATCAATACGACGAACTTACTACGTGCATTACCTATCTGACGTAATGATGAGAGTGGTAATATTCAAGGTATGTCATTTATTGTAATAAATGTGAGCTTGCAAGCCTTAAGGACAGTCTTATCTGAGATAAGGTGTACCCTGGTATTTGTAGTATCGTGGTATTACTTTACATCTTGAGTTATTGTGATACCGAGCAGTGTTTTCTAGTGGTGACTTGTTGGAACCATTTTCAATAGTCAAACGACTGCACCGAGGAGCGATTAGAGGACCTGGCAGACAGTTGCGTTATGCAGGTTGCATGCGAATCAGGCGAAATACAATTCAAGTCGTTCAGATACTTTTGAGCACGGCTGTACATATTAAAGTCAGAGTTCTGGTCTAGCATAAAATTTATATCTGTCATGAATGTTACACATAGTGAATACGTCAATACATTGTACAGATGTCATTGTTTACAATTATCAATATATTCCCCACCACCACTCATCAGCTTTTAATACAGTTAGTTATATACATTATACATGTCTCCACATTATGCCTCCATTAAAGTATCAAAGTATTTCCTTCCACTTCAGAAAATCATTGTACCCTGAAATACAATAATTAACATATTGTCAAGACCTAGACAATTCTAGGCAACTAAGCCACATTACAAAACCAGTAGTAAATGGGCTATCTGACCATGACATGCAACACCTAATATTAAATTTTGAAAATTATCAGGATAAAACATCTATCGGAACTGAGTATAGAAGGCCAATAAAACTAAGAAATTTAGGTGATTGCTCAAAGAAATTAATTGGATGGATGTTTACAGCATCCAAGACACAAATGGAAAATACAAAACATTCATTAATAAAGTTACCACCTTATTTGAAAATTGTTTTCCCCTGAAGGTAACTCAAATTAAGCAGAAGTCTAATAAGAAACCATGGATCACACAAGGGATAAAGATATCATTTGAGACAAAAAGGAAACTCTATCTGATATGTAGGGACACCTTTGATACTAGCATTATAGCTCATTACAAAAATTACTGCAAAATATTGAAGAAGGTTGTCCAGAAATCTAAACACCTGCATAATGAGAAGATAAATATACTCCTGGAAATGGAAAAAAGAACACATTGACACCGGTGTGTCAGACCCACCATACTTGCTCCGGACACTGCGAGAGGGCTGTACAAGCAATGATCACACGCACGGCACAGCGGACACACCAGGAACCGTGGTGTTGGCCGTCGAATGGCGCTAGCTGCACAGCATTTGTGCACCGCCGCCGTCAGTGTCAGCCAGTTTGCCGTGGCATACGGAGCTACATCGCAGTCTTTAACACTGGTAGCATGCCGTGACAGCATGGACGTGAACCGTATCTGCAGTTGACGGACTTTGAGCGAGGGCGTATAGTGGGCATGCGGGAGGCCGGGTGGACGTACCGCCGAATTGCTCAACACGTGGTTCGTGAGGTCTCCACAGTACATCGATGTTGTCGCCAGTGGTCGGCGGAAGGTGCACGTGCCCGTCGACCTGGGACCGGACCGCAGCGACGCACGGATGCACGCCAAGACCGTAGGATCCTACGCAGTGCCGTAGGGGACCGCACCGCCACTTCCCAGCAAATTAGGGACACTGTTGCTCCTGGGGTATCGGCGAGGACCATTCGCAACCGTCTCCATGAAGCTGGGCTACGGTCCCGCACACCGTTAGGCCGTCTTCCGCTCACGCCCCAACATCGTGCAGCCCGCCTCCAGTGGTGTCGCGACAGGCGTGAATGGAGGGACGAATGGAGACGTGTCGTCTTCAGCGATGAGAGTCGCTTCTGCCTTGGTGCCAATGATGGTCGTATGCGTGTTTGGCGCCGTGCAGGTGAGTGCCACAATCAGGACTGCATACGACCGAGGCACACAGGGCCAACACCCAGCATAATGGTGTGGGGAGCGATCTCCTACACTGGCCGTACACCACTGGTGATCGTCGAGGGGACACTGAATAGTGCACGGTACATCCAAACCGGCATCGAACCCATCGTTCTACCATTCCTAGACCGGCAAGGAAACTTGCTGTTCCAACAGGACAATGCACGTCCGCATGTATCCCGTGCCACCCAACGTGCTCTAGAAGGTGTAAGTCAACTACCCTGGCCAGCAAGATCTCCGGATCTGTCCCCCATTGAGCATGTTTGGGACTGGATGAAGCGTCGTCTCACGCGGTCTGCACGTCCAGCACGAACGCTGGTCCAACTGAGGCGCCAGGTGGAAATGGCATGGCAAGCCGTTCCACAGGACTACATCCAGCATCTCTACGATCGTCTCCATGGGAGAATAGCAGCCTGCATTGCTGCGAAAGGTGGATATACACTGTACTAGTGCCGACATTGTGCATGCTCTGTTGCCTGTGTCTATGTGCCTGTGGTTCTGTCAGTGTGATCATGTGATGTATCTGACCCCAGGAATGTGTCAATAAAGTTTCCCCTTCCTGGGACAATGAATTCACGGTGTTCTTATTTCAATTTCCAGGAGTGTACATCCACCAATAAAATAAAAACAATATGGGATATAGTTATGTCAGAGACAAGTAGGACCAGAAATGAGGAGAAACAAATAGCTCTAAAAATAAATGAAACCATGGTAACAAATGTATGTTGTGTTGCAAACCATTTAAACAATACACGGAGTGCAATTCTTTTCTCCTCTTCTATGAAGTAGTAGGATCAACTGGACCTAATATTGACTCATCAAGTAGAGATAATTTTATAGCAATCAGTTTCTAGGATGATACTGAATAATAGAAACACCATATCCCTCTAATCACTGTCCTATGCACTCAATGAAACTGTCACCAATACCACATATTATTGTCACGTGAATGGTTTCCAAGTCTCTGTTGCTGTGTGTGTGTGTGTGTGTGTGTGTGTGTGTGTGTGTGTGTGTGTGTGTGTGTGTGTGTATGCGCGGGGAGGGAGGGGGGCGGGTGATGGGGTTTGAGACACATAAAAATCATTTGAAATTATTAGTGCAAATACTACCTCTTAGGGTCACTAGGCTGAATGGTGACAGTTCCAGTAATATTTAATGCCAATTTTAGAACCATTAGAATCTCTATAAAGGAACTAAATACGAAAAAACTTACTTATGCTCTCGGAAATTGGATAAATTTGTTACTGGCCAATTTCATGTAATCAACTAGTAGTTCATAACATATCAACACTATTATATGTAATACTGCTCTTGATATATTGGGTTAATATCACATTGGTAGTGTATTCATTTATATGATTTCTTTGATAAACTACGGCTGTTTCACTGTCTTCGGTAATTAACCTCATTTCTCATAGCTACAAATGTTAGAAAGATATTCACAATTCAAGCGGTAAAAAAAATCACTTTAATTTCAGATGTAAATCATACAAAATACCCACATCAGCTGAGGACAAAATACTATTTATTGGCAAACAGTACAAAATTAGAAACAGTTGATTTATAGAGCTCATTATTTAATTTATCCATTATTATATCATTTTTGTACACCTTTTTTCAAAAATGTAACTACGTAACATGAATTAAGGAAGAAAATTTTCATTAAATTTACTGCATGAATTTCAGATTGAAACAGAAATATATACAAAAATTATGCAGTTGATGTAACAAAATGTTTTAAACTTCCAAATCTTAGCAATTCTTGTAAAGCTTCTATGAATGAATTTAATCTCTAATATATTAAACTATTTTGGAATATATTTATTTTGTATGTAAGAATAAATATTATCTGTCTTTTACAACTGAATGTTTCTGACATATTTATTCTAATTTACGTGATTAACATAATTGAAGTAGCAACTGAAGAAGAATGGCTGCAAAACGTATTAGTATATATTAAGAGATGTTAAAAATATGTCACTATTCTACTATGTGGTGCAACTTAATCTGTTAAGTTTACTGTTGCTGATGACAGAAAGGCTTGAATAGTAACTAAAAATGTAATCACAAACTGCTCAACAATGAACTTTACAAGGTTTACAATAACACATGTCACCGAGGCTGAAGAAAACATCACTAAAGCAATTTTTAGTGCAATGAGATTCCTGTTTTTGTAATCCCTCATAAAGGAAATGTGGAATACATTTACAATATCAGTAACACCTTCATTTAATGAAAATTTTCTTCCTTAATGCAATTTATGTTGAGACTGGGGTAAAACATTCGGAAGAGAGAAATCTGAAAGAAGAGGTAGCTGAAAAATATTATTTAAGTCTAGCTCAAAAAGTTTGGGAATTGCAAGACAACTGCACAAGTTTATCATAATTTTCCTTATGTCTGCTTCTACTTGATAAGCAAACTGTCCAAAAATGAGGCACAATATGAGCCAGTCAATGCTTTACCCCTTGATATTTGTGAACTGCTACAAAAATTATGCACCAAAAAGAGCACAGGGTGAGAAGTTGACCCTGGTTGACTAAATAAAAGAGTGAAAGTGTTTTAATAATTATGGTGGCGCTGGTAACAGAAATGAAGTTGGGCTTTTTATAGGGCATTTTCTTAACAATTTACTATCGTTGAACACATTTCCAGAAGGTAATATATAAACATAAGAAATGTTCTTGGTAACTAGATTCAACTGGTCCCATAATTATTCACTTTCACCAAGGATGTCAATGACATCACAAATGTTATCATTCATGTTCTTTCATGGTGAATTGTAATCCCACTCTTGAGCCTTTCTTTTATAGCCATCATTACTTCTTTGATGTACAGACTGGAATATAGTGATCAAATGACTACATCACAGTCTTAAACCACTTTTAATCTGCGTATTTCTTCTTGGTCTTCCCTCTTGTTCTTGTACATATTGTTATTTATCCAACTTTCCTTATAACTTACCATTTTCCTCAAAATTTTGAACATTTTCCACCATTTTACATAGTTGAAAGCTTTTTCCAGGTTGATATATTATACAAATGTATCAAGACAATCATTTTCATCACCTCAAGGATATGTTTTATTCTTCCAAAACTATATTCCTGAGGTACCAACATCAAACACAGTAAAATATTTCCATTATTGGTATGATTCCATACAGAAGTGTATTGAATACTTTTAGGAACAACAATACAACCTGCTTCAATAAAATGTTATTCTTTCATCACTTTCTTACAGTTCAATTCTTTTATCTTGGCGGCTCACGCATGCCCGCCTAGACGCGGGAGATTGCTGCGTTGCCAGTTGCACACGACGCACGCGCCAATATTCTTTCCGTATGGTCGATTTTAGTTGCCACAATGTTGAGAATGAAATGTGGACAAGATACCTATATATTTAATTTAATTTAAGTACCACATAAGTGTCGTATGTAATATTGAGAAATATTCCACCTTTCGCGACTGTAACAAAAGTTTTACTTACACTGGGCACGTTTGGCTTTATTTTAAAGCACTTCAATCAATCAAAAGGAAGTAGACAAAATACATTAAACAAAACTGTGGACTTACAAAAACATTAGGACTTGAATATACCGTCTGTCAGTGAAGTGCTCAGAGCTATGTCAAATGTAATTTTGTGTGTGGCACACACAAACAGCATTTATTTGCTAAAACACTGATGAGCCAACACAAACGTTGAATATTGTGCTACCGCAGCAGAAAACTACGAAAGGTGACTTGGCAATGGAGGACACAAAATACAGTCCTCTTATGATGCTTCAAAAGAGAGAAACGCGTCTGGTCTAAATACGTCGCTTATTACAGTTGCAGAAGAGGGATATATTTCAATACCATTGGTAAAACTGTGACTGTGGAACAAAAACAAGAAATAGAACATGAATACCATTGTGTACGTGCCATACCTTTCACCGATGGAAGTGCTTTAAAATAAAGCCAAACGAGCCCTGTGTAAATAAAACTTTTATTACAGTCGCGAAAGACGGAATATTTCTCAGTATTACATACGACACCTATGTGGTACTTAAATTAAATGAGATATTGTTATACAGTAAATATTATATGAAATTTAGGTATCTTGTCCACATTTCATTCTCAACATTGTGACAACTAAAATCGACCATACGGAAAGTATACGCTATGGATTTTTACCTCTGCAAACTGTTCAAAATTTCGTGCAATGGTTTACTACATTTAATGCTGCACATCAAAACAAAATTAAGTCATTTATGGGGGGAAGGTATCAGTCAAGACGACGTGTAAAAATCAAATTTTTTGGCCAAATAGTTTTTGTGAAATCGAATGATAAGTGTGGCGAAGCAGTGGGAACACCATGTGTCTGCACAGGCGAGAACTGCAGTGATGACAAAATCACGCACAGCGCGGAATGCGGGGAGCACGTGTCTGCAGCAGCGAAAAAGTTAATGAAGAGGCAAAGCACTAGAAATTTCATTCAAACGAATAAAATTCGTGAAGTAAGGCAGTCCAATATTGTTTTTAAATAAAGAAAATATTAAGCCTCACACAAGGTTTGAACTCATAACCTTTCATGTGGCAGCCCAACACCTTAACCATTTCGCTACCTTAGCTCATCAAACACTGTAACTCCATAAGGACTCTAACACCTCACGCAACTACTTATAAACATTGTTGGTATGATTATGAATTACTCACGCTTCGTCGAAGTACAATAGGAAATAAACAATTACCACTGTTCTTTATTGCGAAAAAGCAATTCGTGAGATTGAAACAAACACCTTTCCTTGCTATCGCCTGAATGAGGAGTCTTATTGCTTGTTTGGTTTAATTAATTAATAGAATATGAAGCAACTGGTATAATGAATGCTTTTTCCAAACTTTCTATAAAAGAAAGTCTGCTATCAAGACATTGCTTTTGTTCTATTACTTTATTTATGACTGAATGTTTCTAAAACTGAAGACACTCGTCCGTGGACTGCACTGCAGTCGAGATCTGGCAACGTCGTTCTCTGTCCATTGGCTGTCTGTGTTTTGTGACGTCAGATGCGCAGAACGAACCTAAATTCGGCCGCCAAGATATATGACGCGCACTTTAGTAACTGGAAAGGTGGCCACATAAAACATGCAAATGATGGTACAGTTACACTTATGTAGTAATTTCACCTTTGTGGAACATCTATAACAAATGGGGAAGGGGGAGAGAGATGTTTACAGAAACGGGGGATGGATTGTGGACTGGCTTGAATAGGCAATTTTCTACTAGCTACTCACTGACTCTACCACGCACTACCCCTCACACTATTCTGAGCCAGCCATATGTGGCTTGCGTGATTTTTTTGGGGGGGGGGGTTAGTTTTGAAGAATGGCATTGTCCAAAAGCTGAGGAATGTTACCAATCTAATTTATGTTCCTTTTGAATGCACAATGCTTCAACTCCACCAAGGACTTTTTAGAATTACAGATATGGTACTAGGACTTCCTTTTAAGTATTGATAAAAACTGACTTGCTTGACTTATTTCTCATTGCTCTTATGCAGAGCATAGGACTTCAATGAAGCTCCCCCAGTACATTCGATATTGATTGAGGATCTTCAGCTCTGCAAATAACCTCTCCTACTTCTTGGCCTCTTCCTCCACTGCCCTTGGTCTTCCTTGTTTCCTTTAACCATCTGGGTTTCAGCAGAGAGCTCTTCTCTCTACAGCATCCTGGCATTTTAGGAGGGTATATCCAACCCACGTTCAATTCCTTCTCTCATTCAATTCCAAAGTTCTTTGCTGTATATCACATTTGCTCAAGAGGTTTTAAGAATTTTTGTAAGATATCTGTTGATGAAGACTTGCAAACCGTTAGTGTTTGTAGTGTTGATCTCTGAAGTTTAACATCCGTATAGCAGTACTGCTTTCACATTTATGTTAAATATTCGTAGTTTAGTAGTTACAGAAATCTCTCTTGCCCTCCATAATGGATACAGCTGGATGAATGCCCCATTCATGTTTCAGATTCTTGTACTGACATCAGCAGCTGTTCCTCTGTCTTCATTAACAACACTTCAAAGGTATGTGAATTTGTTTATGTTTTCAGCATCCTCAATGTTCAATCTGAGCTTTCTTATGCATATCTTGTATTGATTTTCATAATCTTCACCTTGGCAGCATTCAATTTCAGCCCAACAGCCTTGGATTGATGCTCACATTGCTGTAGCTTTCCTTCCATGTCAACAAGTTTCTGTGAGAGAAGGCAGATGTCATTGACAAAGTCAAGATCTTCCAATTGATCAGTCAGTCCCCACTGTATACCTCTCTTTATTCTTCTCCGCCACTTTCCTCATCACTTCACCCAGCACCAGTAAAAAGATAGCTGGAGGTAAAACTCATCACTGGTGAACTCCGCAATTAGCTGATAACGGTTCTACAACTTTACCTTTGTCTGTGTCTGGTACGATGTCATCTGCCCCTGGGGCCTGTTCATTCTTTAGCTGCTTGACTGCATCTCTTTCTTTGAAGTAGCCTCTAGCTAATCATATTTTCTACCATTTGAAGACCACCTTCATCTTTGTGTTCCTGATCTTGTTCAGACTATACCTTGTCACCTCTATTCAGCACCTCCATAAAGTGCTTACAGCATCTTGAAAGCTGTGCATCATCATTGGCAAGGAGATGTCCTTGTTTCCTCCTTACAGGTCAACTGTGGGTGGATTTCCTTTTGGTGAGGGAATTTTAGAGCTCCTTTATGTTGCAGCACTTGCTGTCACCTCTGCCATCTCAGCCAATTCCAAGACCAGGATAACCAGCTCCCCCGAATTTCCTAGGATTGCCTATATAATGGAACTTTTTTTAATCCTTGGGCTCCCTTATTGCCCTTGTTTCTTCTGTATATTTAATCAGTGATCACTGTTATAAATATTGATCCCATGAAGTACTAGCCATAGTCTGACCTGACAAGCCCTGAAAAGTTTTTGTATAATAATTGATACTGTTGCGTACATATAGTGTTTTTACTGTTCATGCTTCTATGGAAGGAAGAGAATTTGGCTCAAGGGAATTTGAGGAAATAAGAAATAATGACACAGTCTATGCATCTAGAGGGTTTGTAAGAGAGGGAATGTTTAGTTGTTTCTCAATGATTATTGACAAACCACAGATGCACTCATCCCATACCCATCAACAGCTATGACATATATAACACACATAATTGACAAGGACTTGTGAAACCAGACAGTACAAACTATAGCATTTAAACACACTTGTTATACTGTTTACTTCTCAACTGACTTACACAACACAACAGTATTTCACAACACTTCAAAAGAGTAAATGCCTATAGACCACTTGAATTATCAGCAATCAAAAACAAGAGGATATTTGACACAAACTATTTCAATTTGTTTAATCTCATTTCCCTAATTGTAGATGATATATTGTTCAGCATTCATGTGTCTCTTCATTTGTTACTAAACTGAATCATTTTCATCATGTGCTCTCGCAGTGAAAAATGAATAATAGAGTAAAAGTAAGCAGTATATTGCAAGTCCTTCTAAATATTCACATCTCCATTGTCTACCATTCCAAGGAAACACTATATAGTTGTGCAGTTAAAATTTATTGTGACTAAATCTCCCTTCAGCCTTTCTTCAAATCATGCTCAGATGTTGATCAAGTTCCTTAAAATCATGCTCAGATGTTGGTCAACCCCCTTCAAAAAATGAGCAAATGTGGGTTTCCCTATCTGAGACCCACTTCCTTTGATCAGCCAAAACACTCTTTTACACCTCAATGTCTTTAGCTTTCTATTCCCCTGTAGTTTAGGCTTCTGGAGGTGTGTCTTGCTACTGTTCAGTTTTTGTTTTACTTCTATCCATTGTTTGGTACAATTCTGGGTTGTTTCTAATAACATCCATTCCCCTCTTCTTGGGTTCCCCAAGCCAACAATTCTTTCATCTGTGCCTATGAAGGCTACTTTCCACCGTCAACCAGAGTTCATCAATGCCATCCTCTTCATCCATGCAAAGGCCCTAAAACCAATTTCTCAGTACTAGTTTGAACTCTTTGCTGCTACTTTCAGTTCTTGACTTTCTAACATAAAATCTTTTCTTTTAAGTGTGGAAACATTATCTCGTCACAGCTATCTTGATGTGAACATGTGCAGTTATACGATGGTTGTTAGTGTCTCTACTGGCTTTTGTTTGGTTTCTCATGTCGATAGGGGATGTTTTCACTTTCTGCTAAAAGCTAGATGGTTAATTTGATTCTGAGTGTGAACACCAGTGGGAACAATATTTTAACTATGTATGGTGATTTTAATGCAAAGATGGCTGCAGACAATCTTTGATTGGAATGAGTGACTAGAGGACACAGCATGGGCAATGTGAATAATAATGGAGAGTTTTTTGTGGATTTTGTATACAATAATGATCTAATTATTGGTGACACAATCTCGTCTCATAAATAATGTCAAAAAGTACAGGTGTCTCCAGATAATCATACTCAGAATCAAATTAGTTATGTAGCTTTTAGCAGAAAGTGGAGAAAATATTGATGGTGATTTTGAAATTACCTGTATATCCCTGATAGTACCTGGGCAAAAAGTGCAGGAGAATAACTTAGAATTGAGTGATGGCACGGTATACCTTCTCTTGCTCTAACTTTGCAGAATTTTAGTCAGTTACCTGTCTCCAGCAGGGAACGAAGATTCATACAAGATGTTGAGTAAGTTTAAGGACAGAAACTTGAAATTCAGAGAGAATGTTGATCTTATGCTCTAGGCATCATTTAAGAAGGGATTTCTTGAAATCCCACCCCTAAGGTTGTGAAATAGGGAATGAAAGTTTTCTGAAAAATGTCACAATTAGCTAGACCTATGAAAATTGGTATTTGGTTTCTTGGTCAGGAATAAATAAATATGTGTTTAAGAATTTTTGGAAATTTAACAATTATGAGGGTGAAATAGTGCGTGGAAGTCTTTTTGAAAAAATCATTATTAAAAAACTACTAAATCAGTTTTAAAACTTCATCTATGAATATTGGAATATAACTCTTCAGTTAGAAATAAAAATATGTAATTTAGTGTTTTTGTAAATTCAGTCCCCTAAGGGAATTAAATAAGGGATGAAAGATTTCATAAATTTATTTCATTACTGAAGCATTTTGAAAGCTAAATCTATGAAAATTTAGATATGGCTTCTCTTTTAGAAATAAAGAATACTCTTTTTGGAAATTGAACCCCTAAGAGACTGAAATGGAGGATGAAAATTTTTAAGAAAATATTTTGTTATATTAAAAAAAATTTAAAACCAACTCTACCAACTCTGATATTTCACTTTCCTGTTAGATACAAAGATATATGTGTTATGGGATGAAAGTTTGTATGAAAATATCACCACAAGAACGCAAAAAGCTTAATTAGCAAAAACCTGGGACTCCAGCTACTAGACTTGCCTTTTGGTCATAAGTACATTCAGAAAACACCTTAATTAGCTTGGAAGATTCAGAAGGTGTTTCAATTTGTGAACAACATAAAAATTTGATTAAGGAAAAACAAAAAAAATCTATGCTGACCATACAGTCTACATGAGCAAAATAGTGACCACTGAGCCAATCAGAAATAACTGTCCAGCTTTTTCATGAGTTGTGTCACAATAAATGTGTGTCATTTCACAGTCTGATTCTTCTGAGTCCATACTGGTTTTATATTGTAGTGTTATTTACTACTTGCAAATAAAATTTGAACCAGACTGGGACCCTGCTTTTCACAGGAAATACTCATTTCAACTGAACTGTGTGAGCACATTTCACAAGATGATTTTGTTATTAAATTTTACAGTAAACATATTTGAAGAATACCCTTTGTAAAGACTGAAAGCTACAGAAGTAAATAATAGTTAATTGAAGCATTGGATTAGATGATGAAGCATCCTCTGGAAAGAGCAATGTCAGTGAAAGGTACAGATTCAAATAAGAGTCCCAGTCTAGCATAACATTTAAGTCTGTCATGAATGTTCAACATATTGAATACACCACTACAGTGTACAGATGCCATTATTTACAATTTATTTATCAATCTATCTACCACTTCCAGTAACAAACTTCATACAGTTGGTGATAACACAGCTGTCTCCACATTATCACTGAGAGAGGTGGCACAGTGGTTAGCACATTGGACTCGCATTTGGGAGTACAATGGGTCAAACCTGTGTCTGGCCGTCCAGATTTACGTTTTCTGTGATTTCCCTAAATCACTCCAGGCAAATGCAAGGATGGTTCCCTTGAAAGGATATGGTCAATTTCCTTCCCCATCCTTGACACAATATGAGTTGGTGCTCTGTCTCCAATGACCTCGATGTCGGCGGGATGTTAAACCCAACCTTCCTCACTTTCTTCTACATAATGCCCCCATTATAGTAGCAAAGTGTTTCTCTTCACTTTATAAATCATCACTGATCCCTGGAAAACGCTATTAACATGAAGTCTTGATCTTTCCTCCTCTTCTACCAGGAATTACAGTCAACTGGAGCCAATATTCACTGGTCAGATAAATAAATTTGTAGGAATCTTGTTCTCAAACACTTTAAAATACCATACCCATCTTACCACAATCCAATACACCCATCAAAATTACCCATACCAATATCACACGTTTTATCAGCTGAATGGTTTACGAGTCTCTAATAATACATTGGTGTATGTATGTTTGTTTGGGGGTGGGGTGTTGAGACATCATAAAACAATTGAAAATGCCCAAGATTAATGCCAGTCATATTTCTTGCAGCATCTAGGATGAATGGTGACTGTTATGGTGACATTTCATGCCAAGTTTAGAGCAATTAGAATCTCTCTGAAGGAACAATATATGAAAAAAATATCTTTAAGCTCTCAGAAATTGGGATAAATTTGTAACTTGGCAGATCTGCATAATCAACTAGTAGTTTGTAACATATGAGCACTGTAATGTCTAACACTGCTGTTAATATATTGTGTTCCGATCATATTTGCAGTGGGGTGATATATATGGTTTCTTTGACAATCCGCAATAATTTTATTGTTTAAGAGGAATGGTTTTATTTCTTATAGGAGTAAAAAGTTAGGGAATATTCACCATTAAGTCAGAAAGAACTCATTTTATAAAAAAATGTCAATCACATAAAATGTTCCAGTTAGCCAAGCACAGAATATCATTTATTATTAATCAATACAAAATGAGAAACAAATTTATTTGTACAACTCATGCTGTGATTAATTAATTTATTTTACCATTGTAGTCCTTTTCAAAATGATTTACAAGTACAATGTAATACTTCTGACACACTGCATACATTCTGGCCTGAAACAAAAACACACATGAAAAATGTGCACATGTTACAACCAAATGCTTTAATCTTACAAATCTTAGCAATTTTTGTAGGATGTACTCTCTAATATGTAAAATGACTGTGACTTGTATTTATTGTGTAGTTAACAATAAATATTATATGCCTTTTTCATGCAGATGGTGGTAATATGTATTATTTTCTAGCAGATAATCCAAACTGATTTAAAAAATGAAGAAGAATGCCTGCACATATTAATAATACATTTTAAGTGATGTTCAATACATGTTACTAACACACCAGATGTTGCAAACTTCATTTGCTAACAGAATGAGATTTTCACTCTGTGGCGGAGAGTGCGCTGATATGAAACTTCCTGGCAGATTAAAACTGTGTGCCCGACCGAGACTCGAACTCAGGACCTGTACCTTTCGCAGGCAAGTGCTCTACCATCTGAGATACTGAAGCACGACTCACGCCCGAACCTCACAGCTTTACTTCTGCCAGTAGCTCGTCTCCTACCTTCCAAACTTTACAGAAGCTCTCCTGCGAACCATGCAGAACTAGCACTCCAGTTTTAATCTTCCAGGAAGTTTCATATCAGTGCACACTGCACTGCAGAGTGAAAATCTCATTCTGGAAACATCCCCCAGGCTGTGGCCAAGCCATGTCTCCGCAGTATCCTTTCTTTCAGGAGTGCTAGTTCTGCATGGTTCGCAGGAGAGTTTCTGTAAAGTTTGGAAGGTAGGAGACGAGATACTGGCAGAAGTAAAGCTGTGAGGACCAGGCGTGAGTCGCGCTTCGGTAGCTCAGATGGTAGAGCACTTGCCCGCGAAAGGCAAAGGTCCCGAGTTCGAGTCTCGGTCGGGCACACAGTTTTAATCTGCCAGGAAGTTTCATTTGTTAAGTTTACTTTTGTTCATACAAGAAAGCTTGAATAACAACTATAAATGTTATATATTCCTGATATGGTCAGCCTGGGAGCTATCTGCAATTTATGGTAACTGAAGAAAAATTCATGGGTCAAGCCTGCCAAAAAAGCATTTCATTGAATGACTTCATTTTGACAGAGCTATGCTGTCAGTGTCAGATCTTATGTTATTTAAGTTTTACAACATATTATCCATCAGTGTTACAAGCTGCATCACATTGCATATGTACAGCCCACTAACATGAAAATCACTAGACATCAACATGTCAAACGTAAAAGTATTTTGTACAAATATAAACATAGCTGTATTGTACCAGTTGCAAGTATTCATATTCACTACTTACTGACAACTCATCCAATGATGACAGCATAGTTCTGTTGAAATGGGTAATCCAATAAAAAGCTTTTTTAGCAGACTCAGGCTGTGAAGTTTTCTTTAGTTACCACCAAAAAATGTATATATGCCTGATCAACAATTTACCCTACAAGCTACATTAACATTTCTCACTAAGGCTCAGGAAAATATCAAATAAAAATGTATATATGCTAGATCAACAGTATACCCTACAAGCTACATTAATATTTTTCACTAAGGCTAAGAAAAATATCAATTAAGTGATGTTTTGGTGTAGTGAGATTCCAGTTTTTTATTACCTCATAAAAGGAACTTACCATACACTTTAAGATGTGGATAACCTTCTCATTTGATGAAAATTTCTTTGCTCAATGAAATCTTTGTTGTGACCAGGGGTAAAAAAAAAGCATAAGGGGAAAAGGTAGCTGAAAAATTCCAGAATGAACTTTTCACTCTGCCTGTGAGCAGAGAGAGCACTGATTTGAAACTTCCTGGCTGTAGTAACTACACATGCAAATAAGTATACATATAAAATCAAGCTCACTTTAATGACAACAAAGTATGGAAGTTCTGTAGACAATCTGTGTATGATGGCAGGCAAAATCCGACTATAATCAGAGAGTTCTGAGAGCAGAGTCAAGTGAATGCAGCAACACACCATAACGGAATAAAGATGAGTACACTCTGCTCTGGGGTTATATAAGGTTGATTGCTTGCCAATCTGTCAAGGTGGAGCTGTCCACAAGCTGTGCACACTGATCTCATTCAGATGCTGCCTTCAATGTTTGTTTGTGCCACCACCTGGCAGCTGGATCTGTACTGCCAGGTGCTGGTCTGGGCAGACTGACAGACTAAAACTGAGCGTTGGGCAGGACTCAAAGCCACATCCATTACCTTTCACAGGTAAGTGCTCTATCTTTCACAGACAAGTGCTCTATCAACTGAAGTACACAAGCAGAACTCATGACTTATTTTAACAGCTTTGGTTCCACCAAAACATCCTCTTCTACCTTCCAAACATCACAGAAGTTCTCACATGCATCTTACAGGATGACACACCTGGAAGAAAGGACATTACAGAGACATGGCCTAACCATAGCCTGCTGGATTGTTTCCAGATTGAATTTTCCACTCTGGAGTGGAGTGAGCTGTGCCTGTGTACCTAAGCCAGTAGAACACTTGCCCATTAAAGCTAATGGTCCCAGGTTCAAGTCCCAGTTCATCAGGCAGTTTTAATCTAGCAGGAAGTTCTATGGCTCAAATGTATTTGCTGAAGCCAGCTCAGGTATTTTTGCCATTGCAAGACCATTGTGTATGTTTACAATGATTCCGTTTGTGTCTGCATCAACACAATATACAAACTTCCCAACAGTGTGGCAAACATGAGCAGGTCAGTGCTTAATTCATAAAATTTCATGAACTGCAACACAAATTATGCACTGAAAAAAGCAGAGAGTGAGAATTTGCCCCTGGTTGACTACATAAGATAAAAATGGAAATTGTGTTGATTGGTTTTAACAAAGGAGTGAAAGTGTTAAATTAGGTTCTGCAGTGGTGGTAATATTAGTGGAACTTGGAATTTTATAGGCCTTTTCTTAACAGTGTACTACTGTTGAATTAATTTCAATTAAGTGATATATAAACATAAATGTTGGTGGTAACTACAGTAATAGATCATATAACTATTAACTTAAGTGAGGACAGGAATGCTGTCAGTAAATCTTATCATGATATTCTTTTACCATGAATTTCAGTCTCACTCTTGAACCTTTTTATTTCCATCATTGCTTCTTCTATATATAAACTGAACAGCAGGGGTACAGACTACATTCCAGTATTATACCATTTTTAATCCATGCACTTCTTTCTTCCATTACTGTCGTTGAATCTTGGTTGTTGTGTGTATTGTATATTAACCATCTCTTCCTATACCTTACTCCTATTTTCTCTGAATTTTGAACATCTTGCACCATTTAACATGATAAAACAGGTCAACAAATCCCATGGATGTGTTAATGAAAAATGCGTGGACAGCTACTCTCGTCACCCCGAGAAGCTATTTAATCCTCCGAATAAAACGTTCTCGGTTTTCAAGCCACTTCAATTCGAATAAAATCCTTGAGCTTTCGATGACCATCTTCACCATCGTCATCAGGAGTTCACTGACTGCCGGGACTGCTATGGTTTCACGCTTATATAGTCATAATGACATCATCAGCAGCCAATCAAATAGATTCAATGTGGCGCGCATGCATAAGTCAACCCAGGCAACTAGCAGAACTATTGCCCATGGCAGCACCGGTGACATCAGGTGGCGCCAGTGGCAGGTGTCACACATCCGTCTTTGCTTTCTTTCGATGTCCAATGCCTGCCCCCATGCCCTGCTGGTAGCGTTCCCCTGGTCTTTGTTGAAATTGTTGTTGCTTAAACGAATCTCGGCCGCTTCCTTTATAATGGAGTCCCAATATGTAGATGCATGAGCCAACACTTTTGTATTTTCAAACTGTATTTTATGTCCATTTTCTAGGCAATGCTGTGCTATGACCGACTTGTCAAGCACACTTTGTTTCATATGGCACTTGTGCTCAGTACAACCTCTCCGCAACCATGCGAATTGTTTGTGTGATATACATGCTGCCACATTCACAGGGTACACCATATATGCCAGACACTCGAAGAGCAATGTCATTTTAAAGAGGCCACAACATATCTCATATCTTTGGGGTGGGCTGGAACACTGGTCTTAGCCCATGTTTCTGCAGCAGATGTCCTAACTTGGTGCTAGTTGCTCCACAATATGGCAGGGACACAGTCCGTTTGGTCTCTTCTACTGATTCACCAGGTGTCTTTCGTCGACGGCCCTTGAAAGTGTTGTAAAGTGTCTTTTGCTGTATTCATTTTCCCGGAAAACACATTTTATATTCTGAAATTCAGGCTGCATGTGGTCGTCGTCAGAGATAATCTTGGCTCTATGAACCAACATGTTCAAGACTGCTTTCTTGTGTACAGGGTTGTGGACACTATTGGCATGTTGGTTTCCGGTACACTGAATTACCAAGCTGGCCTCCTGCCTTCCACTCAACCAAAACATCAAAGAATGATAGCTTGCCATGCTTCTCCATCTAGACAGTAAATTTAATGTTGGGATGGACACCATTCATGTGATCGACGAACTACTGTAGTGTATCTTCACCATGAGGCTACATCAGGAAGGTGTCACCAATGTATCGTAGAAAGCAAGAAGGCTGTAATGTCACAGTTTGCAGAGCCTGCTCCTCAAAGTGCTCCATGAAGAAATATGCGACTGCTGGAGACAGTGGTGATCCCATGGTTGTGCCATCCATCATCTCATATTATTCATCACAGTAAAAAAGTACATTGTTGTTAGAACATGATGGAACACCTTAATGATTCCAGGTGGAAAATGTTGGGCCAAAAGATCCAGTGTATCTTGTATTGGCACTCTCGTAAAAAGTGACACAACTTCCAGGCTAATCACTAGGTTGTTTGGGCCTATCATCATTCTCTTGAGTGTCTCAACAAATTTATGCAAGTTGACAACATGGTGTTCACAATGTCCCAAATTTGGTGCTAATAATCCTGCCAGATGTTTAGCAAGTCTGTAGGTGGGCGAACTGACTGCACTAACAATGGGCCTCAGAGGAACACTTTTGTTGTGTATATTTAAATCAATAAAGCCTGGGAGGTCTGGCAGCACGAGTGATTAATTTCTTCTCCACTTCATCTGGTAAACCATAATCCTTTAATAACTTCCCTGTCTTTCTGACAATGGTCTGTGTGGGATCATGACTAAGCTTGTGGTACGTGGTGTCTTCTAATAAATGTAGCATCTTCAGGTGGTAGTCTGCAGAGTTCAGAACCATGGTGGCATTCCCTTTGTTGGCTGGCAAGACAACCAAGTCTACATTCTCATGTAATTACCGCAAGCCACGTCAATCCTCCTGCCTAATATTAGATTTTGGTGGCTTAGCTTTCACCAGGATGTGGTTGAGATGAGCTGAAAAAAACTGTTTCCATAATTGTTATGGTTTCATGGAGAAATGTATGTATCTCCTTTCAGAATCAGTAGTACTAACTACAAAATGTTTTTATTTCACTGCTTTTTGTAAAAACTCAAAAGGCAGCCCCAACACATATGCAAAAAGTGATACATTCACAACTAATAGTAATTTCATGTTTGTGGAACAGTTAAAAGAAATAGCTGTGTAGGGAGTGGTGGTTATGGGAACAGGGGATGGTATGTCATGCTTTCATGGACCCTCTCAAACCTTTAACTTGCTAGTAGCTGTTCACTAGCTACTGTGCACAAGCCCTCACTTTGCTCTCACGGCCAGGACAATGTAGCCTTGTACAGCCGGAGGAAGGAAGGAGGAGTGGGTGTAGTTACGAAAAATGGCTTTCTCCAAAAGCTCAGCACTGTTACTATTGTTGCTTATGTGCTTGTCAATGTACAATGCCTCAAATACATGCAGGACTTTTCAATATCATTGCAAAAGCAGAGACATGTTACCCTATCTTTCAAATATTTATGAAAAACAATGCTAGAAGAACATTTTTAGCATACATTATTTTATTGTTTCTCAAAATGTCTGCCTTAAAATTCATACATATTTGTATGCATTTGAATCAATTCTTGAAACACTCACACTCATATGGTTCATCAAAAATGTGGTTTTAAAGGATTCAACAAATTTTCAGGTGATAAAACCTTCTGTACATGCATTCTTTGTTTAACATTAAAGAACAAAAAGAAGTAGTTAGGGAATCAGGCGGTGAATCAGGTGAATATGGGTAGCAAGATATCAACTCAATATTTTTCTGCATCAAGTAATTAGTTTTTTCTTGTGCTTCGTGATGACTTGAATTATCATGATGAAAACGGATGTGCCTTTTTAGCTGTTTTTCCTGATTTGATAGATATCATCCAGCATTAATTGCCCTTAGCTCCCCTAAAGCAATGATTGTGACATGTGCACCGCAGCAAAGAAACAGAGCATCATTTAGTTGGAAATGCTTCTATAATGACCACTTTTGTCAGTTTCCATTCAATTGAGAACATACAAACAGCTGATGGCTGTTCGTACATATGCTTCAGTGTTTCATCTCCCATTATAATGTTACATACTGATTACGCACATCTACATCTTCATCTACATAAAGGGTTCAAATGGCTCTGAGCACTATGCGACTTAACTTCTGAGGTCATCAGTCGCCTAGAACTTAGAACTACTTAAACCTAACTAACCTAAGGACATCACACACATCCATGCCCGAGGCAGGATTCGAACCTGCGACTGTAGCGGTCGCTCGGCTCCAGACTGTAGCGCCTAGAACCGCATGGCCACTCTGGCCGGCTTCATCTACATATATTCTCCACAAGCCACTGTGTGGTGCTTGGCAAAGGGTACCCTATACCACAACTAGTCATTTTCTTTTATGTTCCACTTACAACATAGCACAGGAAAAATGACTATCTGTATGCCTCTGTATGACTCTCTCTAATCTTATCTTTACAGTACTTATGTGAGATGTATGTTTGTGGCGGTAGAATCATTCTACTGCCAGCCTCAAATGCTGATTCCCTAAATGTTATCAATAGTGCTCCTCGAAAAGTACATCACCCCCTCCAGCAATTCCCATCTGAGTTCCTGAAACACCTCCAGAATATTTACACATTGTTCGCACCTTCCGGCAACAAATCTAGTAGCCTGCCTCTGAATTGCTTTGATGTCTTCCTTTAATCTGTCCTGGTACAGATCCCAAATGCTTAAACAGTACCTGACAATGGCTCGCACTAGTATCCTGTATCTGGTCTCTTCACAGATGAACCACACTTTCCTAAAATTCTTCCAATAAACTGAAGTTGGCCATTCACCTTCCCTAATACAGCCCTTACACACTCATTCCATTTTTTATTGCTCTGCAACATTATGCCTAGATATTTAATCAATGTGACTGTATCAAGCAGCACACTACTGATACTGTATTCAAACACTATGGATGTGTTTTTCCTACTTACATGTACAGCTAGCTGCTCTTCATCACACCAACTAGAAATTTTGTCTCAGTCATCTTGTCTCCTCCTACTATCAATCAATAATGACACCACCCCATACACCACAGATCATCAACAGACAGCTTACCCGGTCCACCAGATCATTTACATACATAAAAAGTAATAGTGGTACTATCACACTTCTCTGGGGCCCTCCTGACAATAATGTTGTCTGTGATGAACACTCACCATCAAGGACAACATACTGGGTTCTGTTACTCAAGTAGTCTTTGGACCACTCACATACCTGGGAACCTATTCTGTATATTTGTAACTTCATTAACAATCGACAGTATGGCACTGTGTCATATGCTTTATGCCAATCTGGGAACATGAAACCTACCTTTTGCCCTTCATCTATGATTACAGGATCTCATACACAAAAAGGGCAAGCTGAGCTTTCCATCAGAGATGTTTTTTAAAACCATGCTGATCTGTGTGATGAAGCTTTTTCCTCTTTCTTAGGAATTCCTTACACTAGTTGACATGAGCTCATTTTTGAGCTTTGTTCAAAGTGTACAGGATGCATCAGGAAGAGAGCTGTGTCACAGTTGAATGTTGACTAATTAACTGTACTTTAACAGTCGACATGGCTGAGTGAGCCTCTAGCTCAAAGTCAACATGCTGACCATTTTCAGTTATGTTGTGCACAGCATCAATGTGTTTTTGAAACAAAGCTGATTCTGCCTGATATCCATGAAATTCACCTCTGCTGGAAGCATGACCATGATAAACTACTGCAAAACAATTGCAGACAGTCTTTACTGAAGGTCATTCTTGGTCCAAGTTGTCTAAGAAGACCTTTATCAAAATCATAAGAATCTTCTAACAGAAACCTTCATGAGAAAATCCGAAGTTTTACAACACTGCTCATTGTAAACAAACTACGCTGACTGCTAACAGTATCAAATGAAAATTCGGTCAAGAAAACATGATAAATCATGAGGCAGGTGATAAAAATGAAGCAGAGGAATTGGTTGCATCTTTAAGAAATGTTGCTGCATTAACAGAATCCAGAGCTGCAACTACTAAAAAGCAGTTTTCTCACTAAAATATGAATGAACAGATTGGTGGGGAAAAGGACCACCTAAGGGTAGACTTCTTCTACGTTTCAGGGAAGGTTTCAGCAGCTCAGTAACTACTGTGACGTGTTCATTGTTTTTTTTTGATAGCAAAAACCTGGCAATAAAAAAAATATAATTTCAACAGAGGATATAGAAATCTTGCCAAAGCTTTGAGAGATCCTAAAATGTATTCAGGAGACGTAAATTCACAGGATCTTGTAACTGTTGTCACCTATGCTTTCACAAACTGCAAACGCATATTTTGAAGTACTTCAGTACATCTTTGGAATGAACTTGCAATACGTTTCCGAAAATGCAGCAACTGCGTTAAGAATATTTGTGTGCATGCCAGTGTCTTTAGCTTCTACAGAACGTAGCTTTTACATGTTAAAGATCATTAAAAACTGTCTCAGATCTTCAATCAGCAACAAGTGGCTATGAGGTCTTGTCACAATAACAGTGGAAAGGCAGACTGCACATTCGCTCGACATGGAGAACATGGTGAAGGTCTTCGTTGCTCAAAAAAGCGAGAAAAGTGATTTAGATGAGTAATTTTTAAAAGAATGTTTTTATGATGTAGGAGGCTTTTCCCCATTTTATTTAGCGTTAGACAGGATCTATGAAATTACATACCTGATTTTGCATGGTTATAGCGGTGCATGTAAAAGTTATTACTACCAAATAAGCCAGGTTCATCCCGCAGCTATTGTGAACTATTCCTAAGGTGTGGTCATCAGTGACATAGGATCATGAAAACAAAATTTAAGAATGCATACAAATACAAGGTCTGTGAGAAAAGTATTCGACCTTTTGTTGGGGGAAAAAAACTTGTTACCTGGAGTGACTGACGCCTTATCACCCTCGAAGTAATTCCCTTGAGACTCCACACACTTCTCCCAGTGGTGCTGCCATTGTTGGAAGCATTCCAAAAAAGCTTCTTTCAGAATGGAGTTTAGCTTAGCTGTCGTTGCTACCACAATGTCCTTTCTTGCCTGACACTGCATTCCATTCAATGGCCTCTTGAGTCTGAGGAGCAGCAAAAAGTCCCAGGGGACCATATCAGGAGAGTAAGAAGTCTGTTGAAGCACACAAAGTTGGTTTTTCGCAAAAACTTCTAAATTAAGTGTGAGAATGTGCTGGAGAATTGCCATGATGGAAGCGCCAATTTTCTGCTGACCCCAAGTCCAGTCTCCAGCGCAGCATGGCATCACGTAGGTGATGAAGGACATCCCTGCAGTACTCTTTGGTGATTGTTTAACACTGTGGTGTGTAGACGTAGTGTACCAAAATGTGGAAGTCAAAGAAAGCAGTCAGAATCACTTTGACATTGCTGCACACTTGGCGGGCCTTCTGTAGTCTTGTCAAAGAGGAATGCTTCTACTGTAACTACTGGGATTTTGTTTCGAGGTCGTACTTATACGCCCAGGACTTGTTACCAGCGATTATGATGTTCACAATGGCGTTGTCACTGTTTGTGGAGTCCAGTATGTCCTGTGAGAGTTCACCAGAAAGTTGCTTTTGCTCTGCCGTCAGCAGCTTCGGCACTAATTTCGCTGACACTCCCTTCATGGCTAAATCTTTGGTCACAATGGAATGTGACGTAAAAGTCCTGATGCCCATCTCTTCTGCAATTTCTCTGATAGCCAGATGACAGACCCGCAACACAACAGTGTTCACTTTCGCAACGACCTGGTCATTTCGGCATGCTGATGGCTGACTGGAGCATGGCTTGCTCTCCACCGATGTACAGCCGTCTTTAAACCGGTTGTACCACTTATTAACCTGTGTGACACCCATAGCGTCACCACCGACATCTGTCTGGATCTTCCGAATTGCTTACACCTGGATGTCGCCCAATTTATGGCGAAATATTATGCAGCAATGAAAAACCGATGCGAGAATTACACACTGTCTCACTAAACTGCTGAATATCAGCAACTGACACTGTGGACAGGTGGGAAAAAATACCGGCATGTACATGAAGTTTTAATGTCGACTCACGCAAGCGCACTAGATTCAAATCAATCAGGAGTTCAGAAAAAAAAACCATCGTTACTTTTCTAACAGACCTCGTATAGTTGATTTCTATGACAGCTCTCATCAGCTGCTTGTCTTGAATATAATAACACACAATGTGCAAAACCCATGTTGAGCCAGCCACTATCGCTTCTTAAAAATTAAAAATGCCTATGGAACACTCAGTAGTTACAGCAGCAGCAGTATCTGTAATAATCGGTGATTCGCTCAATTTATATGAAATGCGGTAAGTAAGTTTTTTAGTATATTTCAGAATTGCAATATACTTGCTTGCTGTTAAATTTGTGAGTTAAAGAAAAACATTATATCAGGCATTATGATTCTGGAAATTATTTTAGAGGATTATTTTGCAAGTGACTTTGTAACAATGAAGTTCTACTTTGTACCATCATGTAACACAGAGGGAAATTTTCTAAACGTGAAAAGTATTTGATAGGTGTAAGGTTGGGTTTTCTGAACGATTTGGAAAAATATTCACTAATTTACTATAATAGCCAACTAAAATCAGTTTACGGTTGATTTGGTATTATTATTGTGTTAGAAATGCCTGATAAATTTTTAGATTCTTGTGCTATTTGGTGTTGGTTTTTGGTGCAGGTTCATTCATTTTATGTACATATTAGTGTATTTTTGGTGTATATTTTCCTTGTTTTAGTGTACCTTTCAGGTAGTTTTGTGCCAACTGTAATGCATAAGTGCTTACATTTAACACGGCAAAGCCAGTTGGCGACCTAGCTGAGGCAACAGCACCATCTGTTTACATTTAAAAGAAAAGATGAATGGAGATACAGCGAAATCTACAATATCCAGTATTCTAACAACTCGAGGTTAACACGCTACACTCTATGTAGAAAATAACTGAATGCGTTTTTTACCAACAAATACTTACTTACCCACAACTTCGCATGGGTTAACAATGCGAAGTCACGTTTGAGCTACTACGTAATGAACTCCTGGCCTGTTTGTGCATAGATGCAAAGAATCGTCAATCTGTGAATTTCCTCGAAATGGTTTGAGCTACACACACACCTACACACACACACACACACACACACACACACACACACACACACACATTCATAGAAATCATATATAATGACGAAAACTATACAAATTGTAAACAAAATTATGTTGCAGATTAGATTTCGCAGGGGGCCGCAAAATTTTTTTAATCGGCCCTGTCCTCAACCACACTAGCAACAAACATCTGTATGCTCTTTGCATCGCCTGTTAACGCCGAAGTTGGAACAAAAACTTCTCGTAGTGTATTTACACTTTATATTATGCTATATCCAGAGTAGACGATTAATTAATGATATGTGTGCTGTTCAATTTATAGTCGATGATATGAAAAGATGAAGACAAAAATGTGGTTCTTGTGTTGGACTAAAACGGAAAACATACCGTACTATAACAGTCATGGCTACGGCTGTCTTGTATATAAAGGTTTGGACTGTATGGCTCTTTAGCAATGAAGGAGGGAATGTGCAACTAAGGCTGCAGACACAGTGGCACCGATATCGGGGGATTCCGCCGACGACCGATATCGGCCGAAGACAGCCGATCTTTTCAAATCAGCATGCCACCATGTACGTGGTCACACAGTAGCCAATCTTATTGTCCGGACGTAGAAACGTCAGACGAAAGTCGGTGAAATTCATGTCAGTAGTTTGTGGTCTTCGGTCAAATCGCCCGACGTTCTTAAACACAAAGTATGGACTGTGAGAAGCTGACAAGTTTATTCCAAGAAAACTGTGGCATTCAGAGGGTAAAAAATATTGTAATCGGGATATAGTTCGGAATCTGTGGAATAAAGCTGCAGGTTTGTTAGAAACCAGAAGTAGTTTTTATCAAAACTTTAGGTGTAAATTATAATCTCAACAAACAATTAGTTCAAGTGAGCAGGGTACCGTATCTTACGCTTAAGCTGCTTTCATACTGGCGATTTCGTCGCCGCAATTCAGCCGCGCGATTCAATCGCTGCAATACGAGACTATCGCGCGGCTGAACCGTGCCACTGAATTGTCAGGCACGCTGCTCAACCCCCCCCCCCCCCCCCCCCCCCCCCCCCGCAGAAGCTCTGTGGCGGGAGCTGTCTCTGTACTTGTGCCAGCCAATTCCGACATGGATTCTGATGAGGAAGTGTTGCTTTTTGCTCTGTTGTTGAAAAGGAAATAAAGATGCCGCTGACGTCAACGAAAATACTGGATTCATCCTCCACTGAATACTCGGGAGAAACATGGACATTTGTTCACAATTTATTATGAATTATGAGAAAACTCTGCAAAATTCATGAACTATTTCAGAATGTCTGTGACATATTTTCAAGAATTATGTACTATGCTGAGGCCAAATCTCACAAAGCAAAATGCGCAAAAGAGGAACAGTATTTCACCAGAGGAAAGACTAATGATTATTTTAGGGTAAATAAAATGCTTACTTTACATATACCTTTATTTTTAAAGTAGGTTTAACAGTAATTTGCTCCAATGTGTAATATTAAAATACAATAAGCCAAAACTGTGATATTTCGCTACCCAGAGAATAAATCAGTGACCACTTGTGCATCAGATGATACAGGTAGAAGTGTGCTATCACGATTTGATGTACATGGGCTTGGATTAGATGCAGGTACAGTTATGGGTGAATTTGAGTATACAGGCATTGGTATTTGTGAAATGAACTGAATGTTATAGTTGTCTAGTGAACTGTAAGACCAGCTGTGCTTTCTCAAAACTGATATTATTTCAAATTTAGCATCCATTTGCAAATGTTGTGGCACAGATTTCAAATCATCTAATAATGATAGGAGAAAATGTTTGTCAGGGTCATCTGCTTTGGCCATTGATGCGTTTTTTTCCCCTTGATGTTTGCTGCAAGTACCGGAAATAATTTCTCCTCATCTGTCATCTTTTGTCTCTTATGGGAATTGGAGGCAACTCCATCCTGTACATCAGAATTATTTGCCTCATCAGTATGTGCATCAGCTTCTTCCAACTCTGGTGGTTTAGTGGCAGTTACAGGTGACAGGAAATATAAATATTTTTTGTGGGTTTCTGCAAGAGAACCACTTTTTGAGGCTTTTCTCGTGTTGAGTTCTCTTGTGCAACAGTCACGAATGCTCTTCCACTTCATATGTAACTGTGTTGCTGCAAAAAAACAGAACTCTCTTATTTCAGGTACCTAGCTACAGGCTGTACGTTTACAGAGCTACATTATTCCTTCAAATGTGGCATTTCAAGTATATCAAAAATCGTGCGAGACACTTGTCAGGAGATATGGGATATCTACAAAGAATATGCATGACACCTGCATCATAAGAAGGTTGGATTAATATAGCAGAAAAATTTAAAGTGTATGCTGACTTTCCGAACTGTCTTGGTGCAATTGATGGAAAGCATGTAAGAATGTTTAAACCTGAGCACAGTGGCTCATTATACCATAACTACAAACGCTTTTTCTCAATAGTGTTACTAGCAGTTTGTGACACTGATTATTGCTTTACAGTCATAGACGTAGGTTCATATGGCAAAAGTGGGGAGTTACAAATTTACAAAAATAGTGAGCTTTACAAAAGAATGAAAGACAATAATTTAAATTTGCCAGAGCCTCGACCTTTGACTGACCCAGGTGAGCCTCTTACATTCTGCTTTATTGGAGATGAAGCATTTGCACTTGAAGAAAACGTGCAACGTCCGTACAGTGGGAAAAATTTGACAGAGAAAAGAAAGATTTATAATTACAGGTTATTGAGGGTGCGACGTTACATTGAGCGCACTTTTGGAATCCTATCCAACAAATGGCGAATTTTTCATCGCCCTTTAAATGTGAATGAGGACTTCTGTGCAGATATAATTAAAGCATGTTGCGATCTGCGCAACTTCGTTCGCAAAACAGATGGGTTCAAACTGGATGAAACTTTAGAAACAATTGGGTTGCACAATGTACAGAGCAGCACTCCTGTAAGAAGCCACTATGCTGCGAGTGTACAAGACAAATTAGATGATTATTTTATCAGCAAGATATAAAATGTATTCTAATTTTTATAAAAAACAGTCTAAAGTGCAAACGTTTGAATTTATTAGCATCTAGTTTCAATCCATACGTGGATCATCTTCAGGCAATACCACAGTTGGCGTGGAGCAGAGCGGGTGCTACGGATGCCTCCAGGTGCTGTTACTCCTTATGAAAATTGAAACAAAGTTTGCGCTCTAGACTGCTTCTTATAAAAATTGTAAGAGGAAAAGAGCACTGTTTACCCAAAATGTTCCCAAAAGTATAAGATGTATTCCAATGAGAAAAAAACGGAATAATACATACCACTTTCGTTTTTCTCCGATACTGTTTTATTTTCGAAGTCAGGAACAAATTTCTTACACATTTCCTCCCAAGCATTACCTTTTTCGATCTCATTACTGTAATCCTTGTTTCTTGAATCCCAAATTTCCAGGGCAACTTTCTACTTCAGTGATGAAAAGTTCCACATCGAAAGTCATTTTTGTACCAAAAATAGCACAGTAGCACGAAAGGTAACAATCACACAGGCGAGGCAAGGCGAGGTGTCAGCTGTTTACCCCGTCCACTGCTGCCTAGCCTTGCTGTCAGGTCGCCGAGTGTGAAAGGGTCAAACGCGGCTGAATCGCAGCGACCAGTCGCTTGGAACGGCAGGCGCACAGCGGGTGCGCGACCAAATCGACAGTGTGAAAGGCCTTATGGGAACTGCTTGTTAAAGGACAGACGCGACTCCGCCTAGTGTGCAACTCGCGCGACCAAATCGCCAGTGTATAAGGAGCCTTATAGTTACTGTAGTGGATCTTCCTTGGGTTGTAATAGGTGGCTATCAGCTGCCTGCAAATTGTTAAACTGCTTCCGACGTTTTTATGCCAGTAGGGTGGTGACGGTTATATGAAATGGTTTGCAGATGAGGTGTTTGTTTTTCCACCTTTCAGTGCTTTAGGTGTTCAGAGTACCTCATTCTAAACTTTATGCTTGTCTTTCACACGTTTTTGAATGGCACTCATTGAAGGTTATTTGAGGTGTGTCTGCACAACTTAAAATAAACACAGCAAAACAGAGTGTCTATAATCTTGCTTTTCAAGGTGGTCATGAATCATTTCGAGTATGTAACAGAACGTTTCTCCCTTAATTTCATATACTATATTCGAAAAACCTGTCTGGTTATTTCGATAACTGAAGACAGACTGTACAGTACTTGCACGTTATTTTCGAGGCAGTTATAGCTTAGTCAGATGCATTCGGCGTCTTTGTAATAGCAGAAGTCATAACATAGCACTCATCTCCGAGCACAGACAGGTCATCGTATTAATTCCGACCTAGAGTAAAGTCTAACCTAATTCATAGGTTCTAACCTAACCCACCAAAAACTGATGAAGGGAATCAGACATACTGTGACCAACCTGTCGGCCGATGTTATGGGACGACCTCTGGCGATGGTGTCTGGCCACTGCTACCATTGCCACTGTGAACGCAGGCTAAGATTCATTCAAAAGTATGACAAAAGTGGGAGGAATAAGGAGATATCAGAAGGATAAATAAACGAGTCTATGCTAATGTCATATCTGTGTCCTATGTTTTTCTTTGTGGGCTGAACTATCCTAAGACATAATGTCAAAAAAAACTCTGTGGGCAAGTCGAGTGTGAAGAAACAGAATGTGCCGATCAGCCTATGCCAAAGCATGTGGAAGAATTTACAGCAACCGTGAATAATATCTATATAACTACCAAAGATTGCTTAATATCATGGGATGTGAATTCAGCACCCAATTAAAGCACTTATTGGGAATGACATTTACATATGTTCCAGCCTAGGAGTAAATAGCAGAAACTATAGACATTTTGTCTAGAAAGAAAAAGTTAAGTTGGATGAGCATAAATTCCATCAACAGTATCCAAATTTTGCGAAATTAACGAAAAAAACTGACTCTGCTTTTAATAATTTTTTGACACATGAAAACTTGACAGATTATTTCAAATCACACTACAATGACGGATTTTATTGGGAACTTCTGATTTTGGCAAAAAATTGCTTTACTATTCCAGACCATGACACCAATGTTGAAAGCACGTTTTCTTTCGTAAACGCCAAATGGACGAAGGAACGCTATAAATTGCAAACCGACATAATCGACGTAATTGCAAATATGATTTTATTTTTGTGAAATTTAAAATCACCCTGTCAAGAGCTTCTCGAAATGAAATCCAGGAAAAATAAGATTCTTCATAAAGTAGTTTTAACTGAGAAGCATTACTATTGGTACTTAACAAAAGATTATTATTCTTTGATAAATCTAACTAAAATGACAAGAGTTACGAATGTCCTTTTGTTTTACGTCACAGAAGAGTAATTGACTGTTTATTTTGTTTAATGAAGGACTTTCAGTTTATTTTGATATAAGATTATCTTAGAAAGTAGACTGAGCTGTTAAGAAGTCTGAGCACTTAACTGTTATTTTAATTTCCAAATTATATGTCTGTTTATTGAATGATTTTTTAGTTTAAGTACATTTAAGGCTGATCTAGCAAAAACTGACTTATTAATTATTAATAAACGACAGAAAATCTCCAGCTGACTATTTTTATTTGAAATCAGTGTTCCGACTTTTAGGGCAAACTGTCTGACTAAATATAACGCTGAGTCCGGCTTTACTGTTTTTGACCTGGCAGCCCTAGACGTGGCAGGCATAATACTGTACACAGCGCATGCTGAGGGTAGGCACTAGGATGTCACCCACTGATTTTAAAATTCCAACGAATCTGATAGACCCCCAGGAAAGCACTACCTGTGAATCAGTTATCTATTGTTATTTTTCGGTTTTTGGCAATGAAAGTTTCCTTTTAGTTCCTTGCTTACAAATTTCATATTTCATAGCCAGCCACACTGCTGGAAAAAAATAGTACGCCGTTTTAAAGGTTTCCTATCCACTAAAGACGTATTTTTGTAACAGTGCATATGGAGTATATGAAATTGAGGTCCAAGTATCGACTCATGCTGAAACAGCAACATTATTACGCAGTGCAACCTCCATGGGCAGCAATGCAGACGCTGAGTCTGGCATCCAGTCGATCGTACAGATGGCGAATACTGTCATGGGATATGTTATTCCATGCCTGCTCGAGCATTTCTCGTAGTTCTGTAAGAGTTGTCAGTTGACGTGTTTCACAGGTCACTTGTAGGCACACCATATCGCACAAGTGCTTGAATGGAAATAAGTCCAGAGACCATTTTGGCAAGGGAAGTTGCTACACGTCTTGCAGAGCAAGTTGAGTTTCATGAGCAATGTGTGGACAATCATTATCCTGTTGGAACCCCACATCACTCTCCTGTCACAAGAATGGCAAAATAACGGTCTAACCACATTAGGCATGTACCGAGCGCTGGTTAGCGTACCGTCCAGAAACACCAAAAGTGAACGAGGGTTGCTGCTTATTGCACTCCAGACCATAAGACTTGGGGTAGGGATAGCGTGTGTTGGACAAATGTACTCTACGAGACAGTGCTCAATAGGTCTACAGTGTATGTGCAGGCAACCACCACTTGCGTGCAGGAAGAATATGCTTTCATGGGTGACGACCAAACCACACACGACGATGCTGAGGCATGAGTGGAAGACAGGATGGACGTGCTAATAACTGGCTTGCAACAGTTCGTGTTGGCACATCTGAACTCACACGTCCTCTTATCTGTGCTGTGGTAACTGTACGATCTGCCACTGCTGCCCTTACAATACGACGATTCTGAGATGCGTCTGCACTATGTGGATGCCCAGAACCTCGTTTACAGGTGTGAGAATATTCACGTGACCACTGATACCAACATCGTTGTACAACTGATGCAGCACGTCCCACTTTTGTGGCAATTCTCTGAAAAGAACATCCTGCCACTCGCAACGCCACAATTTAATCAGTTTAAAACTTAGTCAGTAGGTTCTTGGAAGCATGAGTGTGCCTCCATGGCATGGTTGCCTGCTTGCTTCACCCGTTTACACCATACTGAGTCTTCTGGCTGCTATTAAAGGGTATACACAAGTGGCGGTCTGGTAGCTTTGCTACTATGCTATCTGTTAGCGGACGACTTTGAAACCATTATCAGTATATATATATTATCTCCCAAGTGGAATATGCCATCAACGAATCAAAATCGACGACGCCTTTCCAGGTGTACCAATTTTTATTCCTTGAAGTGTATATCTCAAACAGTTACTGCATTCTGTAAAGTTTTGGTTGAACGTTTTTGCAGAGGCAACCGAGTTGTAGAAATAAGAATGTGTAATTTTCTTGCTTATGTTGTGTGTGTTATTTACTGTCCTGATATGTAGAACCAGATGTAATACCTGCGTGTATTTTGTGTTATCTGAATTGGTTTACAAAACATACTGTTGTGCAAAGCCAACTGTAATATTCTTATACTATACTGTTAATAATAAGCAATGTGACAAACAGAAATACAGTTACCTATCTGGACAGTAAAACCACAAAAACAAGTATAATGACCGTTGTGTTAACCTAAGGAATAAGCATCAGACTTTAACTCGTTTCTTCAAATAAGTCATTAGTTCAGAGGTATGGCAAATAACAGTAGTTAGACTACTATTCTGCATCGATAACAATATATGTGGTTGATGGTACACTATTATTCGCCAGTATAATCAGGCACACGTCATGAAGCTGAGTAGGACAGCAGAAAAGATTGCAACTCCCTATTTACCTAACAGACTTCACTTTAGATTTAGATAAAAGATGGTTCAGCAATACAAGAAAAGTTTAGCCACTCGAAACAAAACAACAGCACCCAATTGCTTAAGCAAACAGACTGATTTCATGAAAGCAAAAGTAAATTAGGACAGGCGAAGGGGGGGGGGGGGGAGGGTCTCTACATCAACATATTTGGTTCTCAACATTTCATTGATTCACTATAACCTGTTTAACGTTAGTATTTATCACCATTAATCATCAACTTAGTATTTCCTTTCATTAATACGTAATGTGAAAGCAGCAAACAATTTATCCAATGTGGTCTCTGAATCTGGCATAACCTTACATAATCATTTTAACACAGAAAATAATAGCAATGTTAATTATTAAATTCTCAGTTATTCTTTGCATCAATTATTTCACTGATTAATCACTGATTTGCCAACAATATATTAAAGATTTCACTGTCTTGGCTGAATACAGCTCACTCGGAATTTTCATGTACCAGGTTAGGATCCTGCTTGGTTTGTGAGCAGGATAAATTATCAGGTGGACACAATTCTTAATTTTGATGATGGTTATTATTCTTAAAGCACATTTCAATTTCGTGGCACACACTTATTTCCTCTTCATAGCGTTGATCTATCTTATAATCAACAGCCCGTTTTTCTTCCCATACCAGGCCGTGATAAACTGCAGTTTCCAACCGAGGCAAGATGCAACAATATGACGAACTTCACACTATGCTGGCACTGTACGTGCTGCCTCTAAGATCACTGGCCACCGACTTACTTTGTTTGCCCCCACCAAAGCGCGCCAACGTTTCTGCTCCCACCTTTTCCTACACTTACACAGCTTTCCGTTCCTGACGGAACTACTCCATCTTTTAGATTACACATATCTCCTACAGCCCTAAGTGAGTGCCAGTAACTATTACATACATAATTACATTATAGCACCTTTTTACATTTAATAATTATAACAAAGAGATATCTTTACAATATTTAAAAGTAAATATTACACCATTTTTCTTAATATGTTCATTGACTTTAATCTTATCAAAGAGTTTCAGTATCGATTTCGATTCAAACAAGATGTCTCTACTTCTGCTTTGACAGTTTCAACAAAATATTTACAATTAAAAAAAAATATGAATAATAATATCACAAGCGCAGTATACTTTCTTGTGTTTGAATACTTATTATAACAAAATATATACAGTCATAACTTTTTCATTATCGACATATAACACCTCTTCTACAACAGGGTCATAATCGGTAATAACGAATATGATGGGAATCTGCAAATGTTGTCGATTCCCCAGCTATATCAATGCTCACGAATTCCTCAGTTCTGTTAAATAAATTCAGCTGCATTGAAAAACTATCTGATACAATTCGTCTGGGTGTTAGCAGAGGCATCAGTTTCTTTTCCATGCCACTGCTGCTACTTTTACGCGCAGGAGCGGTTTTCTGGATGTATCCTTGTGCTGTGCATTAAGATAAAATATGTACGATCTAGACATGACAAAAGATATTTAAACTTATCACACAGTATGATGAAAGCATTATTAAATGTATTCTGCTACAAGAAGTGGTGAAGTAAGTTGTAAGAACATTAACACTTGTACCACACACTATACACTGGCATTAGCAGTAACAGTCCCAAAACATTTTCTTTGAATGCATTCTTGCAAAAATGTTTCAAACAATGTGTACTTAAATGCGAATTTAGCTCAATAAAGTTATCACTGACTTTGAGATATGACAATTTCCTGGAGCATCCTACAGCATGGACCCTGTTGGTCTAACTTTCATATTTGAAGAAAGCAACGACAATGAAGACATGAGATTGATGCATACTCCATACTTATGAGTGAAAGTAATGCAACAAAGGGGGTAGCACTACACTCTCCATTGTTGCCAGATGTATCCAACATGGCGGCGACAACGTCATCCTAGATGGCAGCCTGTAGACTTGGCAACCGCACATGACGTCATCCAAGATGGAAGCCATTACGTCAGCTGATGACGCAAGTAACGTTATCCAAGATGGCGGGGAAGTGCCACGCCCCGCAGTCACGCCCCCCTGGCAGGATGTTCACATTCCATCAGGATAATGCAACACGCTTACACTAATCTAAGAAAATGGCTCGAAAATAGCTCACTTGGGCTACCTCCACTAACGTAAGTCACCTGACTGCAACCTTTTCCTAGGAACTGGCGGGAAGTCCTAATTCCACCAGGAAAATGCAACACACCTCTAGTAACCTAACAAAATTGTCGGAAAATAGGTCACTTCATCCACCCCCGCTAACGTAAGTCATCCGACCGCAACCTCGTGATAGTGATTGGCGGGAAAATGACTGGGCTGCTGGAGAGAACAAGGATTGTACTTTACTTATTTTGGAAAAATTTATTTAAGGGATGGATTTTGAGAGATACTATGTTTATTACACTGATATAAGCCACACGCTCTGGTATGCCTGGGATCGTGCTACACAGCCTACAGACCTGCAAACTACTCCTAAATTACCAAAATAACTCATGTATAATGCTCTGCAGACGCACTTGCTAGTTGTAAACTGTCAAAATAATGCATTGCACGACCTAAAGACCTGCAAACCACTCGTAAATAATGCAATAGATTTATGTCCAGAGAGGCAAACAACTTGTACTGCCACCAGAGGGAGCTGTCGTCCGTTCCATGACATAACCCAAGATGGTTATGTCATGGACTCAGCCTGTGCTGGACATAAGTATTTATTGTGCAGGCAGTGTCTCCACCATGAGGTCTAGAGTCCAACTGACCTATTACACAGTACTGCCAGTAGAGGAGTTGTTGTCCATTCCATGGTGTAACCCAAGATGGCTGTCTGTAGGGGAAAATGACTCAGTCTGTGCTGGGCTGCTGGAGAGAGGAAGGAGTGTACTTTATTTATTTCAGAACAATTAACTTAGGGATGGATTTGAAATAGTATATTTATCACGCTGATGTGAAACACATGCCCTGCCATGCTTGGGGTCACGCCACACAGCTTACAGACCTGTAAACTGCCCGTAAATTACCGAAATAACGCTATAGAGACACGCAAACAACTCCTAAATTACCGAGATTATTTCAGTACACAGCACACAGACATGCAAACCCCACCTAAATAATGCAGTACAATGATGTGCAGACACGAAATCAACTCATAAGCTGTCAAAATAATGCATAGCACAGCCTACTGACCTGCCAGCAAAAAATGCAAACAAGTGTGCAGGCACTGCCTGCCACTCACTATCCACTGGACCGCAGAGGAGGCTACCGCAAATGCAGCTGCAGAAGTTGGGATGCACCAGCGGCCCCCGCAAAGTGACGTGGCCATCAGCTGCCAAGTCACAGAAAGGTGCCCATTCAGGTGTCTCAAAGAAGAGGTGGAGGCATCCCTAACACATTTGCTAATCGTCAACTGTCAAAATCATGCACTGTACACCTTTTCACAAAATAATGCAACAATCACCAAAAAACTCCCAAATTGTCAAAAGATAATGCATGTGTAACGCTCACAACGAAGAAACCGAAAATAATCCAGTGCGCAAACACTCAGTGTACATAAAAAAAGCTTGCAAATCATCAACTGCAACTATCAGAGGCACCAATGCACTCTGCAGGGACAGCTGGATGCAAGCCAGTGCAAGAGTGCTGCCGACGGCATGTCAAAGTCACCTCTACAGTTAAGGTTCTTCGAGTGTTATACTGACGTCACATGTCTATCTAAATAAGTGCCAAGTCATTCTCTGTGCAGTGCCCACGTGAGTTCGCCACTGCTGGTGGGATCCCTCTCTCTATCTGTGGTCCAGTGAAGACCTAATTGCTGAGCGACTCACCTTGCGCATGCTGCATATATCCATTCCAGAATAGCAGAGGGTGCATTGTTCCTCACTATCGTCTTGGGACATGCGAGACACGTCTAGCCATGCTTAACTGCCCAGTGTAACTGACGCAATGCCGCGAAATGCGCATGTACAGCTACAAACCATCACAAGCGCATCTAACAAGGTTCTAACTCTTACACTGATATCACATGGCTATGTAAAATAAGAACCAAATCAACCTCTCGGAAATTGTATAGCGTCCCAGAAACAGTTAACACTCGCTTTTGAAGGAGCTTTCGTAATGTCTCGGCTTGTATGCATGGAAATTCTTGCCCTAACAAAGCCTATGTACGAAAATAGCACAGAATAACGTCGAATGCATTCTCCCTCACGGTCCTAACGTGGCGCCTTGTCCATTATGTGTTATCCTTCCTGGAAATCGTAAGTCCTACTTTCCCAGCTATGTACCAGCACAAAGGATGTCTTTTGAAATGAATGGAGCATTATGAACAGCTCTTACTGAATTTACCCTTTGAATGACTGATTCCACTGGTGTGAAAACACCGTCACCTTTTTCTTTCTTTCTGCAGACTGGACTTTCAGTGGGAAAAAACCTTTTTTACGCAGGTTTCCATATTAGCCCTGACAATTAAATCTTACAAACTGCCCTATACAGGGTGTTACAAAAAGGTACGTCCAAACTTTCAGGAAACATTCCTCACACACAAAGAAAGAAAATATGTTATGTGGACATGTGTCCGGAAATGCTTACTTTCCATGTTAGAGCTCATTTTATTACTTCTCTTCAAATCACATTAATCATGGAATGGAAACACACAGCAACAGAACGTACCAGCGTGACTTCAAACACTTTGTTACAGGAAATGTTCAAAATGTGCTCCGTTAGCAAAGATATATGCATCCACCCTCCGTCACATGGAATCCCTGATGCCCTGATGCAGCCATGGAGAATGGCGTATTGTATCACAGCTGTCCACAATACGAGCACAAAGAGTCTCTACATTTGGTATCGAGGTTGCGTAGACAAGAGCTTTCAAATGCCCCCATAAATGAAAGTCAAGGGGGTTGAGATCAGGAGAGCATGGAGATCATGGAACTGGTCTGCCTCTACCAATCCATCGGTCACCGAATCTGTTGCTGAGAAGCGTACGAACACTTCGACTGAAATGTGCAGGAGCTCCATCATGCATGAACCACATGTTGTGTCGTACTTGTAAAGGCACATGTTCTAGCAGTACAGGTAGAGTATCCCATATGAAATCATGATAACGTGCTCCATTGAGCGTAGGTGGAAGAACATGGCGCCCAATCAAGACATCATCAGCAATGCCTGCCCAAACGTTCACAGATAATCTGTGTTGATGACGTGATTGCACAATTGCGTGCAGATTCTCGTCAGCCCACACATGTCAATTGTGAAAATTTACAATTTTGTCACGTTGGAATGAAGCCTCATCCGTAAAGAGAACACTTGCACTGAAATGAGGATTGACACATTGTTGGATGAACCATTTGCAGAAGTGTACCTCTGGAGGCCAATCAACTGCTGATAGTGACTGCACATTCTGTACATGGTATGGAAACAACTGGTTCTCCCGTAGCACTCTCCACACAGTGACGTGGTCAACGTTACCTTGTACAGCAGCAACTTCTCTGACGCTGATATTAGGGTTATCATCAACTGCATGAAGAATTGCCTCGTCCATTGCAGGTGTCCTCGTCATTCTTGGTCTTCCCCAGTCGCGGGTCATATGCTGGAATGTTCCGTGCTCCCTAAGATGCCGATCAATTGCTTCGAATGTCTTCCTGTCAGGACACCTTCGTTCTGGAAATCTCTCTCGGTACAAACATACCAAGCCACGGCTATTGCCCCGTGCTAATCCATTCATCAAATGGGCATCTGCCAACTCCGCATTTGTAAACATTGCACTGACTGCAAAACCACGTTTGTGATGAACACTAACCTGTTGATGCTACATACTGATGTGCTTGATGCTAATACTGTAGAGCAATGAGTCACATGTCAACACAAGCACCGAAGTCAAAATTACCTTCCTTCAATTGGGCCAATTGGCGGTGAAATGAGGAAGTACAGTACATACTGACGAAACTAAAATGAGCTCTAACATGGAAATTAAGCGTTTCCGGACACATGTGCACATAACATCTTTTCTTTATTTGTGCTTGAGGAATGTTTCCTGAAAGTTTGGCCGTACCTTTTTGTAACACCCTGTATATCGTCAAATATGCAAAGACCCTTACTCAATTACACTGCTCTCCCACCAAGGACAGGAGCTTTAATATTAGATCTCTGACCCATCAATACATCACAGTCTACTGTGTCGATCTAGTACTGCACCACACAAAGTCTCCCCCCTTACATCATTCATACATATACTGCGATGACAGACAGCACCATAGGTATCCTCGTGGCACTAAGTATTTCCTGCGAGGTCGGGCAGGCATTCATCACCAACACGTGACCAGAGTACCCTCAGTGTATCGAAGTCACTATCAATATTTTTCTTCAAATTGGGGCTTGTTTCCCGCCTTTGCACGAACACATTACTGTTTCTGGTCCGGACCTGCTTGCTTGATTTGCTTGCTCGCGCTCCTATACTCATGTGGGATTACAAGAACATATCTAATTTTGCATGGCTTGCTAGAATATCATACCATTTTCGTGGTACTTCTCGATATCAAGCACATATCAATATTGCTCGTGTGACATAATCCCAAAGATATAGACTGGAAAATATTTCTCAACATACCCGAAACTTTAGCTAGGTGGGGCATGCTATAAACCACTGACTAACTAGAAACTTGACATGTCTGCGAAGACATTTATATGGAAACTAGAAAAAATAGAGAAAACTGGTATTTCCATTTGCGAATACCAATGTTGGTGATGTAGCAGATTCCAAATCTTCCTTATAATTTGCAAGGTCAACTACGGTGTTTCTCATGTCTACAGAACCAGCAAAAATATCTTCCACATGCTAGATGCACACACCACAATCGATCCTCTCTCAACTAGATAAAGGCGCGAAATGGGCAGAAGCAGTCAACCGAACAATTTACATGGGAAGGAATAACAGTCCAGCTCAAACACACCTCCATATTAAATCTTCTCAGATTTCGACACGATTACGAAAGCTATCCAACACATACTAAGTATCAGATCACTATTCGATCGTCTAGAGGACAACACACATTCCTACACTCCAGCAGGCTTCTCCATTGGTAGAGCTCCTACTGTTAATGGGAAATGTGAATCATCCCCCCACAGGTAACTGGCACTGCACACCAAGCACCCACTGGTAGAATCATCTTCCTAAGAAATCGGTCACATATATATTTTATCCCTGTACTTAAAACAAAATGTTACGATCGCGGTCTGAGTTGAACAACATTCGAAAATGAATGAAGTATCGGAAATACATCCTGTTGATGGCTGTGGCACTGGAAATAGACGTATCAGTAACATTCTTATGACTTGACATACTCTTTCCTTTCCTATCACAGTACTTGATGTCAAATCTATACCTTCCTTACGAATGGTCATAGTCATTTCCTTTGCACATGTCGGAAGACAAACACCTACATTATAAGCTTGTTGCTCAAGGCGAACCTATCACGCACTCCCAGTTTCTAAGTTAATGCTTTGTCAATAACTGCCGGCTGGCATTACAAAATGATATTGACTGAAAAAGGAGATATATTTTGTAGGTTCTGGCTCACTAACTCAATTATAAACTACAGACAACCGATTTCTAAAAATCAGTAAAAAATCAGTATCTTTAATTAACTAAACCAATTTTATATCGTTAACTAAATACACATTGTTATCAATAATACAGCTAATTTTAATATATAATATTTCTTACTTCATTTACAACACGATTTTAGCACAATGAAATTTATTAGTTCAAAAGTAACTTATTTTTAAAAATTTTAAACTGTGAAAATAAGTAAATAATTTAAATTTTTAGTTAAGAAAGTACATTATTTTAAAAAATCACATTGTAAAGGTAAGTAAATTAATTAAAATGTATTAGCTAACAAAGTATATTAATTTAAAAATTTTAGATTGTGAACTCTATATCATGAAATTCATTATTTCTTTTTTTAAGATTCTTCATTCCTTTATATTTTACTTTCATTTGTCCTTTTTTTAATTATTTCAAAATAAAAATCATCAAATAATTTAGAATATCTATTTGGTAAAATTATTGAGTTCTAGACAAAGTTGTTCTCCATATCTAGTTTTTAAATATTAACAGTTCGTAATATCACAAAAACATTTATCTCTAGCACATTTACTTTTTTAATTTCTTTATAAATACTTATATAGTTGAGCTTCTTGATTAAAGTAGTATACATTTATACAGAAACTTTTTTATTGGTTTTACAAAAATAATGTTGTAGTATGTATTCAACATATTTTTAAAAGGTAGTGATTATGAACTTACAGTTAAATTACTCATTGAGAATTATTCTTTATTATAAAACTAATATAAATTATTTCTTATAAATGGAGAACTTAAACGAAATGCAAACTAAACTAAAAGAAACATATGACCTAATTGAGCAATCTGAAAAAATATTGATTGTCCAATTTGTTTAAGTGATGAAAATAATAATCAATTTGTTAAAACAAATTGCAATCATATTTTTCATAAAAAATGTATTGATGACTGGATAAAGGAAAAATAAAATTATCCACTTTGTAGAACTATTATTAAAAATAAAGTATCAAAAACTTGAAATAATTAATACTAATGCTGTGTTTGATGCCAAATTGAAAGAGCATATTTTGTTGAACCAGCATAATATTATTATTATTATTATTATTATGATTCTGATTAATTAAATATTTAAATTGAAAAAACTATATAAATTTTAGAATTTTCTTGTTCACAAATGAAATAAATTTTTTTTCTGTATAAATGGAGCAAGTTCAACAAAAGTCTTCTGTGAAGTGTAATTTTTGAACTATTGTAATACAGAGAAATCAGTTGATAATTTTACTTCACAAAAATATAGAAAAGATGGCAATAATACTATATGTAGACCGTGTATAAATAAATTTATTGAAACAATTATGTAATTCCTTGTGTATGTGGACAATATAATTTTATAGAACGTTTTCGACGACATCCAAGTGAAGAACATTCAAGAATCTTATTAACAATGAATATGAAGAAAAATCTACATCTACAATGAATAATGAAGAAGTTATTACTGAAGAAACATCTACGCCTACAAAGAAATGAAAAAATGGACAAGAGAATTAGGATTCAAGTAGTTTTTATACAAATCCTTCACATAAAGATAACATAATAATAAATGTAAGAAGTGTACTTTAGAGTAAATTAAGAATAAGAAAGCTTTAACATTATGATTTATTATTTATTAAATAATAATCCTTTGTGATTAACAAAAAAATTTAAAAACTAACCGGTTGTTAAAATAATTAATATATTAATTCATTTAAAAAAGTCATTGTTTAAAAAGTAATTGAGTGGTAAATAAATAGCAACTAGTACTTTTAAAAAACTAATTGTTTAAAATTTAATGGATTGTCAAACTAAATAGTAAACTAATTGATTGTTATTGAGTTCTAAACTAATTCAGTTTTTGATTAATTATCTATTAAATAATAATTTATTAAATAATTATCATCTTGTTAAAAATATTTTTTACAAAGCTAATGATTTTTTAGGAATAAATATAAGAACGAAATGTAAACATACAATTCTATTGAAATACCTGAATTTTAACTTAAAACTCTTTGCGAATTTTGTAAAATAAATAATTTATGGAAAGATGATTTAATTAAATTTCTTATTAGATACCGTCGAAATATTTTTAGAAATCATGCAAATATTCTTAGAAATAGTACATCTGAAGTAAGGATAATAATACAAATATTGTTAAGTATAGTACATCTGAAGCAAGTGATAATTTTAGAAAAAGTTACCAAATGTTGTTAGAAATAATACATCTAAAGTAAGTGAAAGTAATACAAATAGTCTTAGAAATTGTGCATCTGAAGTAAGTGATAATTTTTGGAACAACTTACCAAAAATTGTTAATAATTATAAGAAGAAGTAAGTTGAAAATTTAAAAATTTTGTTACAATTATATAACTGATTAAGAAAAATTGAACAAATATTGTTAAAATTTATATACCTGAAGTAAGTGAAAATCAAACAAATATTGTTAGAAATTATATACCTGAAGTATGTGAAAACCATACAAATATTGTTAAAAATTATACATCTAAAGTAAGTGAAAATCTTTGAAAAATTTTCCATATAATAATACTTATTATGTTTTTCTAACTAAGGAAATAAAGCATTAAAAACATATAGCTATTTTATACAAATATATATAAAACTGAAACCAAAAGAAAAAACTTTAATTTAAGGATAGTTAGTTGAAAAAGCATTTGAAAGCTGATTTCAAATTATGAATTTTGAAAATAGAATAAATATAGATGATATTAATCATTTTTAACAGCAGTAAAAACAAATTTTTTTAAATTGTTAAAGATTATTTCGAAGTACATAATGGTGTAAAGATAAATTTTAATTTATGATGATATTGTAATCTACAAACAAATGAAATAAATGAAGAATTCCAAGAATTTCTATAACAAAC
Source organism: Schistocerca americana (assembly GCF_021461395.2). Lineage (NCBI taxonomy): Eukaryota > Metazoa > Arthropoda > Insecta > Orthoptera > Acrididae > Schistocerca > Schistocerca americana. The sequence continues at coordinate 539,974,576 of NC_060130.1, forward strand.
ACGAAACTGTAATATTTGGAGAGAAAAAGATTATAACAAAAATTTAAACATGGTAAAAGAGGTATTCTAGAAAAAATATATAATTTGCAAACACAAGGATCAGGCAGGACATTAAATAGAAATATTGTTTTGCAACCAGCAATTAATAAATATATTCCATTACAAGGATCATCTTATATTGATTTGTCAGATAAAATTAAAAATAAAAGTGCTTGTATTAATGTAAAAAATACTGATGACAAATGTTTTCTATGGTCTATAAAAGCAGCTTTGTATCCTGCAGATAAAAATGCAAAAAGAGTAACAAAATATGAAGATGTTGGTCTTGATCTTGATAAAAAAGCTTGCAAATATTAAGTTTCCTGTATTAGTTGATCATATTGGAAAAATAGAAAAGTAATAAATTCATCTGATTGTGTTACTCCATTTGATGATGAAAAATATCAAGTGTATCCATTGCAAATTACAAAATCTAGAAAGGAAAAAACGTATAAATGTACCTTAATTCAAGAAACCTAGTAATTCACAAAATTGCTATATAAAAATTTTATCGAGACTTGTATCAAGACAAATCAATAAACATAACGAAACAAATTTATTTGTGATTTAGGTTTACCACATTTAAATAGTAAAGAAATATTAGGTAATTATACACCAAATTGTTTAAGTAAAAAGTCATTAAAAGTACAAATGCCAAGTGAAGGAGAATGTGTTTATTTTAAGAATTACCAATATACACAAAAAGTTCGTTTTGTTATTTATGATGATATAGTTAGTTTACTTTGAAAAATGGACAATTGTAAACCAAATACAGAAAAATCTTGTACAATGAAATATAAAAAACGTCAACCAAGTAGATTTTGTTTTTACATGAATTGCACATATGTAATCAGTTATTTATAGTGACCAAATTTTCGCATAAAATTTATTGAATGTATGAAACAAGAAGTTGAAGAAATTGAAATATTTATTCTGAAATTGAAGAAATGGAACAATTTACATTTCAGGAAAACAAAATACATACTAATACTAAATTTTGTCATTGTGTACATATTATTATTCAAATAATAAAAAAAAGATTGTCATCATGATCATGTAACTGAAAGTATATTGCTCCATTATGCAATAATCGTAATTTAAAAATACCACAACCTGATTTTGTACCTATTTATTTACATTATTTAACTGGTTATGATTCTCACTTTTTTGTAAAAGAACTTGGTTATGATAAAGAAGAAATAGAACTAATACCAAACAGTGAAAATAAATTCATTAGTTTTAGTAAATGTACAAATAAATTAAATAGGAGATTTGTTGACACATTGAGATTTATGTCTTCTTCACTTGATTAACTTTCAACAAATTTAAGGAAAAATCTATTGAAAATATTAACATTATTTTTCTCCAGATTTATTTAATTTAGTAATTAGAAAAGGTGTTTTTGATTGTATGGATTCTTGGAAAAAGTTTGAAGAGACACAATTACCAACAAAAGAATAATTTTACAATAAATTAAATGATTGTAATACAACTGATGTAGTTTATGAACATGCAAAATTAGTTTGGGAGAAATTCAATATAAAAAATCTTGGTGAATATCGTGATTTGTATCTTAAAACTGATGTTTTAAATGTTTTTGAAAATTATAGAAGAAACATGTATAAAAACGTATATTGCAGATCCTTCTTGGTATTATACAGTAGCAGGTTAATCTTGGGATGCACTGTTAAAAATTACTGAGTAAAAACTTGAATTACAATTTCATTATGAATTCCATTTAATGGTTGAAATAGGAATAAGAGGAGGAATATCACAATGTTGTAAAGGAAATGTAAAATTATATAAAATTTTCAGAATATTTTAATAGTGAAGAAATATCATACTATGAAACATAGTTAGATGCAAGTAACTTGTATGTTTATGATATGAACCAATATTTACCATGTGGTGGATTTAAATGGGATGAAGCAAATAATTGCAATTGTACTAAAATAAATGAAATTTCAAACAAGTATGAAAATTGTTATATATTTGAAGTAGATTTCGAATGTACAAAAAAATAGCAACATTTACATAAAGATCTGTCATTAGCTCCTGAAGAAAAAAGGTTACAGGTTTAAATGAGGGTAAATTAATAACTAATTTAGATAGTAAATATAATTATGCAGTACATTATAGAAATCTTAAAAAATATTTATTTCTAGGAATTCATATTACTAAAATACATAAAGTTTAAAACGTTAACGAACTTATACCTTTAAGAAGTGTATAGATTTAAACACACAATTAAGAACTAAAGCTATAAATGATTGGAAAAAGATTTCTATAAACTAATTAGTAATTCTATGTTTGGTAAAGCAATGGGAAATATAAGAAACAGACAAGATATTAAATTAGTTTCAAATAATAAAGTACTAAAAAACTTGTTGCTAAGCCAAACTTTTAATCTAGATTTATATTTAATGAAAATCTTGCAGCTATTCACATGCATAAAACTATTTATGTTGGATTAAGTATTGTTGATTTACCTAAATAATTGATATATTATTTTCACTATAGAGCTATTAAGCCTAAATATGGAGAAGACATTGAATTATGTTATGAAGGTAGAGAGAGTTATATTTATTATACCACAGCTGAAGATTTCTATGAAGATATAAAATCAATGATTGAATATTTTAATAATAATGGTTATCCAACAGATAATATACATAATATTCAACAAATAAACAAAAAGTTGTTGGAAAAATGAAAGATAACTGTAGTGGAAAACCAATTGGAAAATTTTGTGGTTTACGAGCAAACATATATGCTTATAAAGGTTGGTTAAAAAATAGAGAAAAAATTTAAAGTAATAAAGATATAAGTTGTTAAAAATAGGATAAGTTTAGAAGATGTACAGATTTTTTTGTTTAATGATATTGAACAACAGAGAAAAAATATTTTTATTTAAAGTGAAAAACATGAAATATATACAATTCAAGTGAACAAAAAAGGAATAAGTCACCATGAAAATAAAAGGTATGAATTGGAAAAAATAGATAACTTACCATATAGTCATTATAAGTTATTAAAAATGTAATAAAATTTTTCTATATAAATGCAAACATTTTACAAAGATAAAATAAAACACAAAGATTTTTTGTATACAAAAACCACAAACATTGAATAAAGTAAACAATGAAGTAATTACAATAAAGGGTAATGGAATTAAAGTGAAAGGTGAAAGTATTAAACACTTAAGGTAAAAGATGAAATAATTTAATCAAAATGAGTTCCAATTCCAAGTTTGATGGGAATAGTTCATACTTACATATAAAACTAATTGATTGTCAAATGAATTGTACAGCTCTCGTTTTAATAAAAATAAATAGTAAAATAGCTCTTTACTTTATCTTTATTTATAGAACTGTTATGTGAATTATCAATATCTAACTATATAAAATAAACTGTATTACGTTTCTTTCATAAAAGTTTTCAACTAAGTACACATGTGGATATTTTGTTATGGCTAGTTATTGTTCATGAAACTTCCTTTTTTATCTTTTAATTCGTATGTAATTGGATTAGAATAAACAACATCCTCAATTTCAAAAATTTCTGTTGAGCAATTACCTGTGTAACCTTTTTCAAAAAGATGTTTAAGTCTACCAATTTTAAATATATCTCCTTTTTTTATAATTTAGCTATTTCATTAGATACTATTTTACTTATTTTTTATTTTTTTACTTTTGTCTATTGGTTTCTTTTTCATTGTAGAATGTTTTGTATTATTGTTTTTATCAATTAGATTAACTAAATTTAACCATTTATAATTAATATTATAATAAATTTTTCCACATTTTTTTCTTTAACTACTTTTAATTCTGAAAAAGTTGAATAAATATTAATTTAAAATTATTCCATTAATTCTTTGTATTCTTTATATAACATTCTTTACCATTATTTTTTTGTAAATGTTTTGGGTTTCCAACTATTAAAATTTTTCGAAAAGTATCAACTGTATTTTTAGATGTTTTATATTTAGTAAGAACGGCAATTGCATATTTTGAAAAAACATCATATATGGTTCATAAATATTTATAACCATTATTTATTTTTGAAATTCTTTATAAATTATCAAAATGACTTTAAACCATATCAACATGCCATTAAACATCTTTATTAAAAGAAACAACTTTTCTTCTTTTAAAATTATACCAATCGGTTTTTTTTCATTAATTATATATTCATGAGTATTATTTAAAACTTCACCACCTAAAAATTTTTATTGTGAATTTGAGTTTTTTAGATTTGCAAATTGTACAAATAACTTCAATTCATTATCTTCTGCTTTTAGTTGTTACCCTATGTGGATAATGTGTTTCTGTATAGTTTTTCAACTTTAAACAACAGGTATGATAGGATTGTGAAGTACGATTTTCCATTAATATTTATAAAAATATACAGATTAAGAAGTTTATATAGATAAAAATTTTAATGAAGTGAAAAATAACCTAACGATTTTAATACTTATAGATCTTCACCTTCTTTTTTGTCTAAGCTTTTATTAATATGTGATTCTAATGATTTAATGAATTTTTCAATGAATCAATTTTAACTAATGAATTCAATTTTAAATGGTTTATTTACTAATTCATCACTCACAAATACCCCATGAAAGTTTTTTATTTTTAATTTTTTTGTATGTTTTTGTATATCAAAGTTACATAATGATTTGGCACAGTTATGAATTACTCTTTGAAATTTTATTATTTTTTTTATTCCATTGCCAATTTTCTATTCCATTTTTGGATTATGTCTTTTTTATTCTTTTAATTCTTCGCCATTTTTCTCTTTGTTAAATACTGCATTTGCAATTGCTGTAGATCCTCCTGCTAATGAACCAATTGTTGCTATATATGGCAATACAGTTTATAATAATGGAAGAAGTCCTTATTTATGTTGTGTTAATCCTTTACCATCTTTCGTTTTTGTTAAATATTCAATAACTTTTTTAACTATAGGAATATGTATTGTAATAAGTAAATTTCCACCAATGTTTTATCTTTCTCACGTTTTTGTTGTTAAGTTAAAAATAATTCAATTGCATAAAATTGTACATCATTTTACTTTAATTTAATCGATTTTCGTTTAGTTTTGCCACTAGTTAGCAAAGTATAATGAATTGTTAATTTATTCATTGATATTGTTAAAAATTTCATTAAGTTTTTTATATAGTTAAAAATTTATAAACATTTATATTTTATATAGTTTATAAATGTTTAAAGATTCTTGATAAAGTTACAAAAAAAATAAAGATATTTTATATAGATTAAGATTTTTAAGATTTTTTCTATAGTTAAAAATTTTTATAGTTTAAAAATTTTATAAGATTTTCTATAGTTAATTACGGTTTTATATAGTAAATAAATATTTTTATAGTTCAAAATTTATAAAGATATTTGTATAGTTTATAAAAATTTTAATTGTTGTTTAAAAATTTATAAAGATTTTTGAAATCCTCAACCACTTTCATCAATATCAACATTAATACCTTTTCCTAATTTTCCTTTTCCACCCACTATTCCTCTAAGAGACGTTGCTGAAATAGAGACATCAATTGCATACATTCTTTCTTTTGCAAGTAACAAAGGTCTAGAAAAGAAACTTATACCCGATAAAGAAATTCATTCTTTATCGGGTATAAGTTTCTTTTCTAGACCTTTGTTATCTCTATAAGCAATGTCATGTTTTTACAAGCGCAGTGTAATGGATTTAACACCTTTCTCACCTTTATCTAATTCTTGATCTACTTTTGTATCTGGGTCACCAAATGGATAACCTGGAAGATGCATATCAAATGTTAGTTTGTTTTCCATATTTATCACTTTTTCATTATGTATGTGGAAGGTTATTCAAAAATCTAATTAAATATGGACTTTTTGGATTTTCAATTATAAAATCACAAAATTTATTTGTTAACATTTTTGCAATACTAACTTATCAATGTGATAAATTTTAATCTGCAGCTAATTCTTCACCATTAATAACTGCTAATCTATCAATTAATTGTTTTACATCATTTAACCAAACATATTCAATTGATTTATCAGTATATTTTTTTAACTAAACTTTCAAGTATTTTTTTTCCAGTAGAAGTTTTAATACTAATTATACAATTTATATAATAAATATGGCACATAGAAAAAATGTTATAACTACACAAAAAACAAACATGAAACTTTGTGCAACTTTTAATGATAAAATTTCAAATGATATACTTGCTTATATAATTATGTATGGTAAGAAAATTCCTATATATGATGCACAACATAGATTACTCACTGAAAATTTTTAATTATTAATATTTTAGTCTATAGAAATGAATGAAAAACTTAATAAACTTATATACGTGTTAATTTCATGCTTATATACATATCTGAAACATTGTAAGAAAGATAAGAAAAATAAAAACTGAAAATTTTAATATAATTTACTTTTGTTAACTCATTCATTTTAGTTATTTACTTACTCTCACAATGTGATTTTTTAAATAATATACTGTGTTAACTTATACATTTTAATTATTTACTTACATTCACTCTTTAAAATTTTTTAAATAATTTAGTTTTTTACCTAATACATGTTATTGTGTTAAAATCGTGTTGTAAATGAAGTTAGTATTATATATTATAATTAGTTGTATTATTGTAAAAATTGGTGTTTAGTTATCGTTATAAATTTGGTTTAGTTAATTAAATATACCGACTTTTTTACTGATTTATGAAAATTGGTTGTCTTATTTATAAAATACAGTATTTTGTTTAAAATTGAGATAGTGAGCCAGAACCTACAAAATATATCTACTCGAAAATCAACAATGGGTGGACATGTCTCTGAAGTTTTTCTTGTGAGTGCTACCACCATGTATTAGAAAGAGAAGTTTTATCATCTTACAAACCACCACATGTTAGAAAACTCGATCCAAACAACTACTGTATGATACTGTAACAAGTGGTCTTGGTTGTACATGTGCACGCATGTATGCATGCTAAAAGCTATACTGGCTTTATAAATCCACATATGGCATTACCTGTGGTTTTTCCAGACATATACCAAGACAGTGATTGTAGGAGTGTATATTATCGGACCAGCAGTCCGGTTACACGTAGCTCACATTGCAACCTCGTCATAAAATCGCTGAATTTTGAAAGTGAAACGGCCGAGGAATGTGGCATGAAACTGCTATTTGCAACCCTCCCACGCCACCGCCACTAGATATTTCTCCAGTATTTGTAACATATTCTGCCTTAATACCACGTCAGTGGTTTTGCGATATATCCACTGAGTTATAGGTGATGACTGATTGAGAAGGATCACAAACAGTAGTAGATGGTGTGCTGATTGAGGATGTAAGAAATGTACACTAGCTTTTCAGATATCTAGTGTTATGCTATCTGTTAGAAATGATGTCTATGATTTGGAATCAAGTCTTTCCATTCAACCACATACCTGTGTTGGATCCTATGGAGAAGTTCTTACAGCCACAGCCACAACTGAATCATATTTCTGGCACTCTCATATCTCTAAATGAGGCACCTTACAGCGACTACTGAATCATATTTCTGGCACTCTCATATCTCGAAACGAGTCACCTTTCTCAAACCTTACTGCTACAGTAAAATTCCAGTGTGGTTTTAGTGAGTCCATTTCCATAGCTTTGCACGTGTGATCGTTCCACTTTAAGTCTGAACTAGCTAGAAGTCGAAGAAAGCCATATGCACCACTTTCTACAACCAGTGTAGAAACTGAGTGACCTGAGCTAGTGCAACAGGACCATGTATTAATCATTCAGTGGAAATGGATGCATTTTGGTGCGTCCGCAAACAACATACAGGTACTGCAGTCCAAAACAGATCTACGTCCCTCAGGTCACATAGACATCTATTAGCCCAACATGGTATCATCGTTATTCTGCGCCATCCAACAGAGATAAATTACGAAATATAAAAGCTCCACTAACTTCATCCAATTGAGAACTTGATAAGATTTTTATTGCATCTCTCTCCTCCCATATATCGAAAACAGATGCCACATGCATGCCGGCTTCGAACACACATAATGATCCTATTAAATGTAAGATATTGATCCACTGCATAGACCAGTTTAATGTTTCATCACCTATACTGTAGGAGGAGGATGGTATCCCACATACTTTATTGTACATCACGAGAGATGCTCCCTGTGACCCTGTGTCAGTCTTTGAAAGATTGTTTTTTTCTGCTGTGACACACCTTCTACACTGTCATACATTTTGTTTTTCCACCACGACATTGAGGTCTGTATCAGGTTCCAAACTGAAATTAACACGTTCTGATTCATTGCCTCTCGCAGAAAACTAGGCGTCACAAGGCATAAAACATGTTGTTACTGCACCTACCATAACAAGCCACTCACACTGGATTACTATAAATAAAATACAGTTACAACATAGGGAAATGGGACAAGTTTGGTGGCGTTGTGTAGAGTTTCCAATTTGCTGTTCAAAAGTGACTGACGACCTCTACATTTAAACACATCTTTCATAGTGATGCAATAGCTGATGCCTCCGTGTTCTGTTTCGACTGATTCCTCATACTGCAGTCATGTACACGATCACTATTTCGGTGGTATCTGAGCCCAGAAGGTATTGTTCCTCCACCAAAACTCTATGCCCAACTCAAACACGCAATGTCAGTCATTTATTATGTGGTAACCAACAGCGTGCCAATGGACAATGTACTTAAATAATAAGAATTGCAGTTGATTGCGTCAACAATTTTACCAATTTTTAGTAATTTGAACACTAGCCAATGATGTGACAGCATGTTTCCCAATTTCAGTATCATAGCTAAACCCACCCCCTCCCCACTTTGCGAGTATCATTGTGAATGTGGATAGATGAATGTGCAGTATGTCCATGTGTTGTTAATTCTCAGAACACATCCATCATCAAAGTTAATAAGACAGCGCACTACATATTTCTAAGACTTCAAGCATAGTGCTTAATTTACGATCTCTCTCTATGCTGATAGGAGTCACAAAGCATTCTTGGAGGTAAAATTAGAGACGAAATGCCTCCCCTCACATTGTCACTGACCAACCCGCCCTGCAGCACTGTTACCGATTTAATCTGCAATTGACCAGAGATACACTCCTGGAAATGGAAAAAAGAACACATTGACACCGGTGTGTCTGACCCACCATACTTGCTCCGGACACTGCGAGAGGGCTGTACAAGCAACGATCACACGCACGGCACAGCGGACACACCAGGAACCGCGGTGTTGGCCGTCGGATGGCGCTAGCTGCGCAGCATTTGTGCACCGCCGCCGTCAGTGTCAGCCAGTTTGCCGTGGCATACGGAGCTCCATCGCAGTCTTTAACACTGGTAGCATGCCGCGACAGCGTGTACGTGAACCGTATGTGCAGTTGACGGACTTTGAGCGAGGGCGTATAGTGGGCATGCGGGAGGCCGGGTGGACGTACCGCCGAATTGCTCAACACGTGGGGCGTGAGGTCTCCACAGTACATCGATGTTGTCGCCAGTGGTCGGCGGAAGGTGCACGTGCCCGTCGACCTGGGACCGGACCGCAGCGACGCACGGATGCACGCAAAGACCGTAGGATCCTACGCAGTGCCATAGGGGACCGCACCGCCACTTCCCAGCAAATTAGGGACACTGTTGCTCCTGGGGTATCGGCGAGGACCATTCGCAACCGTCTCCATGAAGCTGGGCTACGGTCCCGCACACCGTTAGGCCGTCTTCCGCTCACGCCCCAACATCGTGCAGCCCGCCTCCAGTGGTGTCGCGACAGGCGTGAATGGAGGGACGAATGGAGACGTGTCGTCTTCAGCGATGAGAGTCGCTTCTGCCTTGGTGCCAATGATGGTCGTATGCGTGTTTGGCGCCGTGCAGGTGAGCGCCACAATCAGGACTACATACGACCGAGGCACACAGGGCCAACACCCGGCATCATGGTGTGGGGAGCGATCTCCTACACTGGACGTACACCACTGGTGATCGTCGAGGGGACACTGAATAGTGCACGGTACATCCAAACCGTAATCGAACCCATCGTTCTACCATTCCTAGACCGGCAAGGAAACTTGCTGTTCCAACAGGACAATGCACGTCCGCATGTATCCCGTGCCACCCAACGTGCTCTAGAAGGTGTAAGTCAACTACCCTGGCCAGCAAGATCTCCGGATCTGTCCCCCATTGAGCATGTTTGGGACTGGATGAAGCGTCGTCTCACGCGGTCTGCACGTCCAGCACGAATGCTGGTCCAACTGAGGCGCCAGGTGGAAATGGCATGGCAAGCCGTTCCACAGGACTACATCCAGCATCTCTACGATCGTCTCCATGGGAGAATAGCAGCCTGCATTGCTGCGAAAGGTGGATATACACTGTACTAGTGCCGACATTGTGCATGCTCTGTTGCCTGTGTCTACGTGCCTGTGGTTCTGTCAGTGTGATCATGTGATGTATCTGACCCCAGGAATGTGTCAATAAAGTTTCCCCTTCCTGGGACAATGAATTCACGGTGTTCTTATTTCAATTTCCAGGAGTGTAGGTAGACGGTGAAGAAGAAGGAGAAACGAGTGATTTTTTTGAGCAATGGATCTGCAGACTGATGGAATTGGAAGCTATTAATTTTGAAGTATTATTCCAGAGTCTAGGATCAGTACCTGGAAGGTATTGGTAAGAGTGAACATAAACACATGCAGTCCTAAGGCTACATCGCTCCTCACATAAAATGGGCTATAATGTTAGATCGCTTGCCTTTCTGACCTATGAGTCATATGGAATGTAGCGCTGCCAATACTCCAGTGTAAGAAATATATTTCAAGAGTATTACATACATCCTTCTTCCCGGTTTCTCTACCACAAATTACATTATCAAACCGGAAAACCAAAAAACTACTTCCTTAAAACATTGGGTCTCTGTGATACGAGCACAATATAGCTATCCAGATATGTATAGCACCCACTGTTCACATCCGATTAAGCTTCAGAAATTATACTGTGCCTGCATCATCCCTATATAAAATCATGGTTAGAAATGGGGAATACCTCTTACAAGGAAACAGATAAACGCATAGGACCAGCGTCCAAAAAGTGAAAATTACAAGTCATTCCGCCAATAGCTCTGCAAACAACACACCTGTCATGCAAATGTATACATGCGTATTGCAGTGCCTCACAGTAACCTATCGCTAACTTAGTTATGAAGCTGAAGTCTTGATTTTACACCAAAGATGCGACAGAGGGATGGAGTACATTTCATAAATCATAGTTCATTTAGAGGAATGTGTCATGTTTCATCACACATGAGATAGAAGTTCTCTGATAACTGACAGGTTTACCATTAACGATCCCAAGAAAATAGTGCTTTAAATCACAGACAAAACACGTGACTGTATACGAGTTGAACACAGGCTATGTCATGCGACTGAGGCGTCATGACAGAACAGTGGAAAAATTGATCTACAACAAATTCTCCCTCTCTAGAATGCTTCATCAGTGTACCATTAAATCTTACTTCGTTACAGCTCCATCTCAATCGATCACCCTGGCTAATCTTTGACATCCTTTAACACAGATGCACACAAGCTTGGAGACAGATGGTCCTCTGTCTTCCTGAGAAGCCTCAAATACAGTAGTCAACTCGAGTCAGTCACTGATACCATAATAGACATACAGGGTAGTGTCACCTCAATGGAAAAAGTTGACTGTTCCCTGATTCCGTTCGCTTCCATGTCGACGATTTCTCGGATTCCTCTTGGTGCGGCATACTTGTTCCCATGTACAAACTGCTCTTCGCCAACCAGAGGCTACACAAGCACTTCTTCAATTTCCCCACATTTTGGTGTATATTAGGTCAATTTATACCTATCCTCTCGTCATTTTTCGTAATTCTATTGATTTTATGTCAGTTCCGTAAATGCTGTCATGACATAACCTCCTGTTCTGTGTTCTAGAACAGCTTTTAAACGTAGCACATCTACTAACACCTAGCCCAAGTACACTGATTGGGAGATGTAATATAGCACTGCACTCGATTGTTTCCAGTCATATCCACATTTGGAGAGTATTTGTTCTGTTTTCTGTATGTCTGCGTGTATCCATGTGTCACAGATGGCTCCCAGGACCCTGTCCCCTGCACTGGTGGACCAAATTTCGAACACAGAGCATGTGTTCAGAGATAACACATGTTGAAACCAGGACTTAACGTTTTCCACTAAGGGTAACACGTGATGGATGGGGTGCCACGTTAGGACCGCAAATAAAGATGCATTCGATGCTATTCTGCGCTATTTTCGTAAACAGGTTCTATTACACCAAGAATTTCCATGCATACAAGCCGAGACATTATGAAAGCCCCTACAAAAGTGAGCGTTAACGATTTATTGGACACTATACAATTTCCGAGAGGTTGACTTGGTTCTTATTATATATAGCCATCAGTATAAGATTGAGAACCTTGTTAGATGCACTTGCGATGGTTTGCAGCTACGTGTTCGCATTTTGCGCCATTGTGTCAGTTACACTAGGCAGTTAAGCATGGCTAGACACGTTTCGCATGTTCCATTAGGATAGCGAGGAACAATGCACCCTGTGCTATTATGGGACGGATTTTTGCAGCTTCTGCGAGGGTGACTCACTCGGTTATTAAGTCTTCACTGGACCTCAGGTAGAGAGAGGGATCACACCAGCAGCGGCAAACACATGAGTGTACAGCCCAGAGGAAGACTTGGCGCTTATTTAGATAAAGATGTGACATCAGTATAACACTCGAAGGACTTCAACTGTAGAGGTGACTTTGACATGCCGTCAGCAGCACTCCTGTGCTGACTTGCATCCGGCTGGTCCTGCAGAGCACGTTGGAGCTTCTGATAGTTGCCGCTGATTATAGTTTGGAAGTGTTTTTCACATGCTCTGAGTGTTTGTGCACTGGGTTCTTGTTGGCCGTTTAAGCGTTGTGAGCGTTACACATGCATTATCTTTTGATGATTTAGGAGTTGCTTTAGTGTTTGTTGCATTATTTTGTGTAAAGGTGTGTAGTGCATGATTTCGACAGTTGACGATTAAAGTGCGCGTCATTTATGTTGGCGGCCGAGTTTAGGTTCGTTCTGCGCATCTTACGTCACAAAACACAGTCAGCCAATGAACAGAGAACGACGTTGCCAGAACTCGACTGCAGTGCAGAGCATGGACGAGTGTCTTCAGTTTTAGAGACGTTAAGTCATAAATAAAGTAATAGAACAAAAGCAGTGTCTTGATAGCAGACTTTCTTTTATAGAAAGTTTGGAAAAAGCATTCTTTATACCAATTGCTTCATATTCTATTAATTAATTAAACCAAACAAGCAATAAGACTCCTAATTCAGGCGATAGCAAGGAAAGGTGTTTGTATCAATCTCACGAACTGCTTTTTCGCAATAAATAACAGCGGTAATTGTTTATTTCCTATTGTACTTCGATGAAGTGTGAGTAATTCATAGTCATACCAACGATGTTTAGCAGTATTTTGCGTGTAACGGTTAAGGCGTCGGGTTTCTATGTGAAAGGTTATGAGTTCAAACCATATGCGGTGTTTAATATTTTGATTAGTTAAAAACAATGTCGAAGTGCCTTACTTCACGAATTATATTCGTTTGAAGGCAATTTTTTGAAATTTCTGGTGCTTTGTCTCTTCATTAACCCTTTCGCTGCTGCAGACACGTGCTCCCTGCATTCTGCGATGTGCGCTATTTTGTCATCACTGCACTGCTCGCCTGTGCAGACACATTGTGTTCCCACTGCTTTGACACACTTATCAATCGATTTCAGAAAAACTATTTGGCCCAAAAATTTGATTTTTACACGTCTTCTTGACTGATACCTTCCCCCATAAATGACTTAATTTTGTTTCGATGTTCAACGCAGTTATTATGCAGCATTAAATGTAGTACACCATTGCACGAAATTTTGAAGAGTTTGCAGAGGTAGAAGTCTATAGCGTATACTTTCCGTATGGTCGATTTTAGTTGCCACAATGTTGAGAATGAAATGTGGACAAGATACCTAAATTTCATATAAAACTTACTGTATAATAATATCTCATTTAATTTAAGTACCACATAGGTGTCATATGTAATATTGAGAAATATTCCGTCTTTCGCGACTGTAATAAAAGTTTTATTTACACCGGACGCGTTTGGCTTTATTTTAAAGCACTTCAGTCAATGAAAGGTATGGCACATACACAATGGTACTCATGTTCTCTTTCTTGTTTTTGTTCCACAGTCGCAGTTTTACCAATGGTACTGAAATATATTCCTCGTCTGCAACTGTAATAAGCGACTTATTTAGACCAGACGCGTTTCTCTCTTTTGAAGCATTTTCAGTGGACAGTATTTTGTCTCCTCCATTACCAAGTCACCTTTCGTAGTTTTGTGCTGCGGTAACGCAATATTTAGTGTTTGTGTTGGCTCATCAGTGTTTTAGCAAATAAATGATGTTTGTGTGTGCCACATAAAAAAATTATATTTGACATAGCTCAGAGCACTTCACTGATAGACGGTATATTCAAGTCCTAATGTTTTTGTAAGTCCACAGTTTTGTTTAATGTATTTTGTCTACTTCCTTTTGATTGATTGAAGTGCTTTAAAATAAAGCCAAACGTGCTCAGTGTAAATAAAACTTTTGTTACAGTCGTGAAAGACGGAATATTTCGCAATATTACATATGACACCTATGTGGTACTTAAATGAGATATTTTTATACAGCAAATTTTATATGAAATTTAGGTATCTTGTCCACATTTCATTCTGAACATTGTGGCAACTAAAATCGACCATACGGAAAGTATACTCTATGGACTTTTTCCTCTTCAAACTCTTCAAAATTTCGTGCAATGGTTTACTATATTTAATGCTGCATAATAACCGCGTTGAACATCGAAACAAAATTAAGTCATTTATGGGAGGAAGGTATCAGTCAAGAAGATGTGTAAAAATAAGATTTTTGGGCCAAATAGTTTTTGTGGAATCGAATGATAAAGAGTGTCAAAGCAGTCGGAACACGATGTGTCTGCACAGGCGAGCAGTGCAGTGACAAAATCGCGCACAGCGCGGAATGCAGGGAGCACGTCTTTGTAGCAGCGAAAGGGTTAATGCGACCGTGGTGGCTTTACTTTATGAACTGCGCGCTCTCCCCTAAACGTAAGCTTGCCAACTATGCTATACTATGGCGCTGCTTCTATTGGCGCGTGCGTCATGTGCAACTGGCAGGGAGCACGTCTTTGTAGCAGCGAAAGGGTTAATGCGACTGTGGTGGCTTTACTTCATGAACTGCGCGCTCTCCCCTAAACGTAAGCTTGTCAACTATGCTATACTATGGCGCTGCTTCTATGGGCGCGTGCGTCATGTGCAACTGGCAACGCAGCAATCTCCCGCGTCTGGGCAGGCATGCGCGAGCCGCCAAGATAAAAGAACTGAACTATAGCAAACATGTTAGGGATGTCGCTGCCTGATGGTTGAGGGACTCAAATGGGCACCTGCGCATATGTTGGCTGGTGACGGCCACATCACTTCGTGGAGGCCTCTGGGGCATCCCGACTTCTAGGAGCGTGTGCGATAATCTCCTCTGCGGTTTAGTGGACAGGAGGCCATGTGCAATGTCCGCGCATGTTGTTTGTGTGTCTCTTGCATTATTTTGTGAGCAGGTCTGTAGGCTGTGCTATGCATTATACAGACAGTTCATGAGATGATATCGTGTCTGCACATCATTGTACTGCATTATTTAGGAGGAGTTTGCATGTCTGTGTGCTGTGTACAGAAATAATCTCGGTAGTTTAGGAGTTGTTTACGTGTCTGAAGAGTGTTATTTCGGTAATGTCCGGGTAGTTTACAGGTCTGTACACTGTGTGGCGTGATCCCAAGCATGGCAGGGCGTGTGTTTCACATCAGTGTGATAAATATACTATTTCAAATCCATCCCTAAGTTAAATGTTCCAAAATAAATAAAGTACACTCCTTCCCCTCTCCAGCAGCCCAGTGCAGGCTGAGTCATTTTCCCCTACAGATATCCATCTTGGGTTACGCCATGGAATGGACAATAGCTCCTCTACTGGCAGTAGTGTGTACTAGGTCAGTTGGACTCTAGACCTCATGGTGGAGACACTGCCTCCACAATAAATACTTATTTCCAGCACAGGCCGAGTCCTTTTGCCACCTTTTTCCCCTACCATCTTGGGTTATATCATGGAATGGACGACAGCTCCCTCTGGTGGCAGTACTGTGTGCTAGGTCCAGACCTCATGGTGAACACACTGGTTCCCGCCAAAATTCACAATCTTGGGTGACAGTACTTGCATCATCAGCTAACAGAATGGAACAGATGACAGCACCCTCTGGTGGTGGCACTGTGTACTAGGTCAGTTGGAATTCGGACCTCGTGGTGAACACACTGGATTGCTGTACTGCATCAAATTGTTTAAACAAAGGCTGCATGCATGATTTCGGCAGTTGATGATTAGTAAACATGTTTGCAGAGTCTTTTAGATGGATTAGTATTTGAACAATTTACAAGTTGTTTGCCTCTCTGGACATAAATCTATTGCATTATTTACGAGTGGTTTGCAGGTATTTGGGCTGTGCAATGCATTATTTTGACAGTTTACAACCAGCAAGTGTGTCTGCAGAGCATTATACATGAGTTATTTTGGTAATTTAGGAGTAGTTGACAGGTCTGTAGGCTGTGTGGTGTGATTCCGAGCATGCCAGAGCGTGTGCTTTGTAACAAATATACTATCTATCACAATCCATCCCTAAATAAATTGTTCCAAAATAAGTAATGTATACTCCTTCCTCTCTCCAGCAGCCCAGTGCAGGTTGAGTCGTTTTCCCACCAATCCCTAGGAAGAGGTGGCGGTCGGATGGCTTAGGTTAATGGAGGTGGCCCAAGTCAACTATTTTCCCGCAATTTTCTTAGATTAGTAGACGTTTGTTGCATTGTCCTGATGGAATTTGAACTTTCTACAAGTTTCTATGAAGAGATGGCAGTCCAGCGACCTAGGTTACTGGAGGTAGCCCAGGTGAGCTATTCTCCAGCCATTTTCTTACGTTAGTAGAGGTGTGTTGCATTATCCTCACGGAATTTGAACTTCCCTCCAGGGGTGCATGGCAGGGGGGTGGGGGGAAGCGTGGCACTTCCTCACCATCTTGGATAACGGTACTTGCGTCACCAGCTGACGTAATGGCCGCCATCTTGGATGTTGTCATGTGCTGTTGCCAAGTCTACAGGCCGCCATCTTGGATGACGTCGTCACCACCATCTTGGATACATCTGGCAACAAAGGAGAGTGGGGTGCCCCCCCACCCCTGCCTTGTTCCATAACTTGCCAGTACGAGAAATGATTGAGCATGTGTAAGTTATTCGAACTTGTAAACTGGATTTTACGAAGAAAATTTGATCCAATTACCATCACTTAAAACTAAAAGTATTGTACTCACCAAAAGTAGCAACTCCATGACTTTGGGAAGACAGCTTCATAATAATTAGTAGGAACGATATTGTAAATCGATTCGTCGCTCTTTCTTGTTTTCAAATAAATCTATCATCTCAGATTGAAATCTTCAATTTTGCATATGAGTACCTTTTCACAGGGTAGCATCACTTATGGCACTCAGTTATTCTTCTTTTATGATGTTTCGTAGGAACGTTTTAATTCTCTTGAGCATTGAAAGGCATCGCTCAGCATCTGATGTCGAGATAGGCGACGTGATTAGCAGTTTCAAAACTTTAAAAGTCTCGTCGAATGTGTCACAAAGTTCATAGAATCAGCAAAAGAAATGAAAATGCTCTAAACTCAGGCCTACCATACATTTGAAGCTCGCTCTTCAGCCTCATTGTTTCCAGAAATGTATATGTGTCTTTCATTTCAAGGTATTTGTCTGGAAAATCTGTGACGTATTTTTCAAACTGTTTTACATCAAATAAGTTGGTTGCAATGAGGTGTCCAGTGAGCTGAAAACGTAAATTTATTTCAGAAAGGACGGCATCGCACATTTCCAAAGCGTCTCTGTTTTCTTTCCCCATCAAGAGTCCATGGCTTCTTGGCAGTCATCTTTTCGTCATTTTCGAAACTAACCTCGTTAAGGATGGAGTCAATGTCGTCTCTGATGTTTTGCATTGCCGCTTCAATGTTCTGGTTGTCTTGCATTTGTATGAACCAGCTTCTTCAATAGTAGAAGATAGTTTTATGCTTTCACTTGTTTCAGTGATGTCCATGACAGTAATAAGATTTTTCCCTGTTTCCATAAACATCTTTTACTACTCGTGAATGGTAATTCCATCTCTTCACACACACGGAGCAAGCTTTTTTGAATAATACTAAGCAACGCTTTTAATCTCTGTGGCGAGCTAGAAAAGAAAGAATTACCTAGAAGTCGTGCAAAAAACATCCGGGCTTTGCGATTAACAGAGGCTGCCGTAGGCGTAAGGTTGAACTGATACACGTAACAAAGGCTGCAGTGTGCTTCTGGATATTTGTCTTTAATTTCTGAACCCCGTCCGGCGTGCCACTCATGACGTTTGCACCATCGTAACTCTCAGCTAGTAGTTTTACTCAATCATCGCGAATTAATGGTTCAGTTTCTTTCAGAATACTCTCAGCTATAGTATGCGCATTCTGACTTTATGGATTAATAAAGTTCCAAAATCTTTCAAATGGTTTTGCCTCAACAACATAACGCAAAACAATAACAAATTGAAATTCGCAAGAGACATCTGCGCTTTTATCTGCGATTATTGCAACATAATCGGCACATTTTATTTCTTTACGAACTTCATCACGGTATACTTCCAACATGCATGGCAGTAGTTTGTTCTGAACAGTTTTAGAAATGCCTTTGAACACTGATGCTCGAATGAAATGAACTTGAAGATCTTTATCCAGTTCGGAGCTGAACAGAATTAGCTCGCGAGAAACCCCTTATTTTGAGAGGCATCAGATTTATCGTGGCCCCTGAGAGCGAGTTTCAAAGCATGACAGAACCGAATACACTTTATAATTAAATTCAATATACAGGGTGTTACAAAAAGGTACGGCCAAAATTTCAGGAAACATTCCTCACACACAAATAAAGAAAATATGTTATGTTGACATGTGTCCGGAAACGCTTAATTTCCATGTTAGAACTCATTTTAGTTTCGTCAGTATGTTCTTCCACCTACGCTCAATGGAGCACGTTATCACGACTTCATACGGGATACTCTACCTGTGCTGCTAGACAATGTGCCTTTACAAGTACGACACAACATGTGGTTCATGCACGATTGAGCTGCTGCACATTTCAGTCGAAGTGTTCGTACGCTTCTCAACAACAGATTCGGTGACCGATGGATTGGTAGAGGCGGACCAATTCCATGGCCTCCACGCTCTCCTGACCTCAACCCTCTGGACTTTCATTTATGGGGACACTTGAAAGCTCTTGTCTACGAAACCCCGGTACCAAATGTAGAGACTCTTCGTGCTCGTATTGTGGATGGCTGTGATACAATACGCCATTCTCCAGGGCTGCATCAGTGCATCAGGGATTCCATGCGACGGAGGGTGGATGCATGTATCCTCGCTAACGGAGGACATTTTGAACATTTCCTGTCACAAAGTGAAGTCACGCTGGTACGTTCTGTTGCTGTGTGTTTCCATCCCATGATTAATGTGATTTGAAGAGAAGTAATAAAATGAGCCCTAACATGGAAAGTAAGCGTTTCCGGACACATGTCCATATAACATATTCTCTTTCTTTGTGTGTGAGGAATGTTTCCTGAAAGTTTGGCCGTACCTTTTTGTAACACCCTGTATATCTATTCTTTCCTACACGTTTGTTGTGGCTGTCAGTTGTTTGTCTATACTGCGACTCTAATTTCCGCTGAATTTTCGTTTTGCCTAGAAATGGAAGCCTAAGCACATTATCCATGTGCAGCTTTGAGATTTCGTGTACTTTCATTTTAGACCGTGTATGCCCAATATCAGCTATTCCGGTCTTACACCAATGAACATCTGCCTCAAATAGCACACAAGGAAAACAAAAAAACAGCGTTGCTTTCTTCGCAACCACAAATCCATTTCTTCCTTTGGTAAATTTCTGGATTAAACTTATGGCATCTATTTTTTGTTTGCTGCTACAGATTCAAAATGGTCCAAATGGCTCTAAGCACTATGGGACTTAACATCTGAGGTCATCAGTCCCCTAGACTTAGAACTACTTAAACCTAATTAACCTGAAGACATCACACACATCCACGCCCGAGGCAGGGTTCGAACTTGCGATCTTAGTAGCATCGCGGTTTCGGACTGAAGCGCCTAGAACCGCTCTGTCACAGGGGCCGGCTGCTACAGATTCAGATTCGGGAGTGGCCTACCTAGTGTTTTTTATCTGAAAGTCTGGTCACTAAAAGGCGTTTTTAATAACTTATTTACTCTGTTCATGTTTGCTATTTTCACAGTCAACTGAATCTTCCCTTACAGATAACACTGTGCATACAGCTATATACAGTCAATTAGCTGAGCTTGCAATAATTACAACGTGTTTGTACAGAACTGTATTACACAAATGTAACGAGCACTACTTTGTTTGCAAAATAGATGCTCAATAGGTGGTGAATATGGTAGTTTTTTGTTGTGTAGCAATAGCCCTGCTGTTGTGAAATATACCAATAGTGAAGTAATGCGTCTCAGTTTCAAAATCTATGGGCATAATTTCTTGCAGTGCGGGTAGGATGTCACTTCCCGTTTCTCGTAAATATAGTGGCCTGATTCCACATAATCTAATACATTACTTACAGTTTATTTTTCCAATCTACCTCTGACTTCTTCTGATCGATACTTAAAGAGAACTGAATCATAGGGTGTCCCATTTGATAACTAGGGTCATTCAGAACCTGGGTGAATTCGACCATTTCCTTGCGCTACTTGCACATTTTACATGATTTTTTTAGGTACTTCCATATTAATTTTATAAAGTCTTCTCTGCTTTCCCACTGCGGCAGGTGGTTAAAATCCGTCGAGCTTTCGACCGAGCTCTTCTCGGCCACTGTCAAGTGGTAAATGACTGCCATGCCACCGTGACACAGTCGTCATATAGCTGCCCTGATGGCTGTGACGTCACTGGTGCTCTTTTCTTGGGCAAATACGGTAAGGTTTCGGTCGGGTGTCAGTAGGCTCGCTTCAGCCTCGCGATGACCGGGTACCAGGCTGTTCTGAGCTGCATTCGCTGTCTTTATGGATAATGTAATGTCATTTTTGCTTATTACTTATTGACGTTTTTATTCAGAGACTTTTATTTCGTAGCTACTTCTACAGTGCTTTCGCAAAGTCCGTTCGTCCTCATAAAGACGGATGTTTCATCGAACAGAATCTGGTGTCGATTTCCTAAAGAGTGTTCTGCTAAGGCTGATATTTCTTGGCAGCATAGGCGTAAACACCTCGCGCGTTCCATCTGACGTTGTGGCGGACGCTGGACGAAAACATTACCGATGAAAAAAGTATTCGACGTTTATCTGTCGTGAGGCACTGAACGCACCCAACGGCGACAGATAAGACTTGTGCTGGACTGGGATTCGAATCCGGATTTACCGCTTTACGCGAGCAGTCACGTTAATCGCTTTGTGAGTCTGTGAATGTCAACGGGGAGGACAGGAGTCCCGAAGCGTGCAGGGGTCGCAGTCCCAGGCCTGGCCACGACCTGACGGGAAAGCAATTCGATCAAGGTAGTGACAACAATCGGATTTTTATGATTTACTTTTATTAATTTTAATTTTATATCATTTTTGGTATTTTATAAATATATTTGACGAGACAAGAGTGGGTCAGCGCACCAGGCCGTTCCTAGCAGGGAGAGCCGTTAGCCTCTGCTATCAGTGCATGTCCCCTGTCCGATCCAAATCTCCATATGCCTCACGCTATAGAGCAGCACCCCCTTACCCACTAACCCACTTGCTCGCAGCCTAGCTGTATTCCTGCAAGGGACTGGATACTGCTGTGCATCCGCTATGAAACATTGTAACGCCATCTAGCATAAACAGGGTGGTCCATTGATCGTGACCAGGCCAAATATCTCACGAAATAAGAGTCAAACGAAAAAACTACAAAGAACGGAACTTGTCTAGCTTGAAGTGGGAAACCAGATAGCGCTATGGTTCGCCCGCTAGATGGCGCTGCCATAGTTCAAACGGATATCAACTGCGTTTTTTTTTAATAGGAACTCCCATTTTTATTACATATTTGTGTAGTACGCAAAGAACTATGAACGTTTTAGTTGGACCACTTTTTTCGTTTTGTGATAGATGGTGCTGTAACCGTCACAAACATATGGCTCACAATTTTCGACGAACAGTTGGTAACAGGTACGTTTTTTTAAATTTAAAATACAGAACGTTGATACGTTTAAACATTTTATTTCGGTTGTTCCAATGTGATACATGAACCTTTGTGAACTTACATTTCTGAGAACGCATGCTGTTACAACGTGATTACCTGTAAATACCACATTAATGCAGTAAATGCTCAAAATGATGTCCGTCAACCTCAATGCATTTGGCAATACGTGTAACGACATTCCTCTCAACAGCGAGTAGTTCGCCTTCCGTAATGTTCGCACATGCATTGACAATGCGCTGTCGCATGTTGTCAGGCGTTGTCGGTGGATCACGATAGCAAATATCCTTCAACTTTCCCCACAGAAAGAAATCCGGGGGCGTGAGATCCGGTGAACGTCCACGCCATGGTATGGTCCTTCGACGAGCAATCTCCCTGTCATCAAAAATGCTATTCAATACCGCTTCAACTGCAAGCGAGCTAGGTGCCGGACATCTATCATGTTGGAAGTACATCGCCATTCTGTCATGCAGTGAAACATCTTGTAGTAACATCGGTAGAACATTACGTAGGATATCAGTATACATTGCACCATTTAGATTGCCATCGATAAAATGGGGTCCCATAATGCCGCACCATACATTAACCCGCCAAGATCGCTGATGTTCCACTTGTCGCAGCCATCGTGGATTTTCCGTTGCCCAATAGTGCATATTATGCCGGTTTACGTTACCGCTATTGGTGAATGACGCTTCGTCGCTAAATAGAACGCGTGCAATAAATCTGTCATCGTCCCATAATTTCACTTGTGCCCAGTGGCAGTACTGTACACGACGTTCGAAGTCGTCGCCATGCAATTCCTGGTGCATAGAAATATGGTACGGGTGCAATCGTTGTTGATGTAGCATTCTCAACATCGGCGTTTTTGAGATTCCCAGTTCTCGCGCAATTTGTCTGCTACTGATGTGCGGATTAGCCGCAACAGCAGCTAAAACACGTACTTGGGCATCATCATTTGTTGCTGGACGTGGTTGACGTTTCACATGTGGCTGAACACTTCCTGTTTACTTAAATAACATAACTATCCGGCGAACGGTCCGGACACTTGGATGATGTCGACCAGGATACCGAGCAGCATACATAGCACACGCCCGTTGGGCCTTTTGATCACAATGGCCATTCATCAACACGATATCGACCTTTTCCGCAATTGGTATACGGTCCGTTTTAACACGGGTAATGTATCACGAAGCAAATACCGTCCGCACTGGCGGAATGCTACGTGATACCATGTACTTATACGTTTGTGACTATTACAGCCCCATCTATCACAATTCGAAGAAAATGTTCCAACTAAAACATTCATATTTCTTTACGTACTACACGAATATGTAACAAAAATGGGGGTTCCTATTTTAAAAAACGCAATTGGTATCCGTTTGACCTATGACAGCACCATCTAGCGGGCCAACCATAGCGCCATCTGGTTTCCCCCTTCAAGCTAGATGAGTTTCGTTCTTTGTAGTTTTTTCTTTTGATGTTTATTTCGTGAGATATTTCACCCGGTCACTATCAATGGACCACCCTGTACATGTTTTTCAGATATCAAGTTACCACACCTCATTTCTTTTGCTTTTATATTATAGATACATTTCACTGATGACCAATGAGAGAAAATGAGGGTCGATGGCAAGAGGAAGCTCAAATCCAACGCCATACCAACAGTTTTTTCTCACGTAGTACCAAAGGTTAGAAGAAGGACAATTAAACTACACCATCAGCATCCAACTCAAGGAAATGAAAGCTGAAGTCCCACAGCAGAGACTGTTGCAGGAATCCAGCAGCAGTGTGACGAAGATCCCACGTGTAGTGTGCAAGACAGCGACATATGTTAACCAGTAGAATGTGAACTCACAGAAAAATTATATAAACTAGAAGGTTACATTCATGTTCAACAAGGTCAGATTTGAGCTCGCAGGAAGAAGGTCTGTTGTCTTGCTTTTAGGAATACACGACTAAAAAAAGAAACTCCACAGCATGTGTCAAGCAGTACCACATATACTTAAAACATAGTTTAATGACAATCTACTGGAGAGTCTAAATAAGAAAAAAGTGAAATGTACAGCGAGTAGTGTGAAAAAAGCTCTTCAGTTGAAAATTGCATGTGGTAGCACGGGATTTGATTATTTAATTAGTTCAGGTTTCCCATTGTCATCACAGCGTACACTAAGGAGGAGACTTCAAGATTTGAACTTCAGTTCTGGTTTTCCAGCCAAGTCTTCACACTTCTCAAAGAAAAGATTGAAAGTATGAGCGAAAAAGAACTCGACTGTGTTCTACTGCTTGATGAAATGTCAATTCTCCAAGCAGGGAATCTGATGTGGGAACAGGCGAGTTTACTGGCTATGTTACCCTTCAAACCATGAAGGTGTTGCCACATATGCTTGTGTTTTACTTTAGGGCGGTATCTCATCCAGAAGGAAGCAAGTAATGGCGTATCATTTTAGTGGAAGTAATGTAAGTGGTAAAGTTTTGTGTGACATCGTTTTACAAATAATTAAATGCAGTGAACATATAGGACTATGTGTACAGTGTGTGACATCAGATATAGATGCTGCAAATCAAAGAATATAGAGACATTTTGGAATTGTTTCTGGAAAAAATTCTGTGTTTCAGAATTACATTTTATATCCTGAAAATCCAGGCAGATTTTTTTCTACTTTACTGTAAATGTGCCACACCTTTTAAAAAAAATATTAGACAATGTTTACCGACCAACAGTGTTATAAACATTCCTGAGAGTATAAGGAACAAATATAAGTTGCCATCCACAGTTGTTGAATGTAATCATATCAAGGGACTACATTATTCTGATCAGGATAATAATTTGATACTTGCTCCCACACTAACAACAGATGTAATCGAACGAAATAAGTTCAGCAAATTGAAAGTTTCTGGGGAATGTACTTTTCTCAGTCACAAAACCAGTGTGGTCTGAAGCTGATGTCCTCCGATCGTTGACAAGTAGTTTTTAACAATGACTCCTAGGCATCCAATTACTGCCCTCATCACCTTCAATCAAGAAAGATACAAGGAGGCCATCACGTTGCCGAATGAAGTTATAATGATATTTGGGCAGATTGATATTGGAAAATTTGGTCACTGGAAACCAGTTCATAGTGGTGTGAGACTGTCGACACAAAGTGTACTTCATCTGCAGGAAATCTTTTTACACAAGAATAATTACAAGTTTTTGCTGACAGATTAACATAAGGTTGCCTAGAAAATTTGTTCTCCTGTGTTAGAAGTATACAGAAGGTTCCCACAGCACTGCAGTTCAAAAACAATTAGAAAACTATTTCGGTTGCTCAGTATTTCACAGATGTAGGGAAAGGATTCTATGACAAGAGTGATTCTGTCTACCTTTCAAGTTTTCTTGACCAACATTCCATTACACACCCAACATCATCTGTAACTCAGCCTGCTTTTAAGCTTCCAAAAGGTTGGAAAGAGCATGAAATTAGTTGTGAGGATGACTTAAGTAAAACTGAAAGAAATGCATTATATTGCTGGATATGTTATAGGGAGGGCAATGAAATTTGAGAAGCTGTCTGAGAAGTGCCTGAATGTAGTAACTTCATATACCAGACAAAACGAAGATTATTGCACTTTTGTGAGTTTGAAACAGTTCACAAAGGAAAACGACAGCCTTATCTCTGCCTCAGAGGAGTGTTTTTCCTTTATTTTGGAAACGGAAGTGACTTTTAGGAATATTGCTGCTACACTTGAAAATTCACAGAATTTGAACTGTTTTCAGTTTGTCATTGATAAATTTCATAGTGATGATCAAATCCAAGGAGTTCAGTTTCCTGATTGCCACAAAATTAAGTTGAAATAGGTTAATTGGTTTGTCGGATTTCGCCTGAAGATATTCTCTCTGAAAATGAACAATATGTGCTTGAAATTTGGCCATCAAAACCTCTACTATGCACGCACTGGCTCAAAATGTTAGGTAGTTGTAGTGAATATGATCTGCATTATGTGACTGTTATAAGAAATTATGTCTTGTGCT
Source organism: Schistocerca americana (assembly GCF_021461395.2). Lineage (NCBI taxonomy): Eukaryota > Metazoa > Arthropoda > Insecta > Orthoptera > Acrididae > Schistocerca > Schistocerca americana. Next base: position 540,001,038 of record NC_060130.1, read on the forward strand.
TCGAGTAGTGGTGGCAATTGCTTAAGTGATGATAGTTAATGAGGTATGACATGGTGTCTTAGATGAACTTTATTACGTAACCAGTATGTAACTTGTGGTGTTTTTTTTTCCTCAGTTTAATTTTTCGGCAGGTTTGACGTACATTTTAGAGTAATGATATGGAGCCTGACATTCTGCATGTAACTTGTGTACGCAATTTTTTTTCTTTTGTTGATTTTGTTTTGTATTTAGGCATTGCCATGTAAAGGTTATTACAACGCAATTTATGAATGTCAGATTACTTGTTCTGTGTTTGGATGGTGAGCTATTTAAAATTTTATGAGTACAATTAGTGTTTCTTTATTTGTTATAGAATTAGTGAAGTTTGGATTACTCCTAAAAATAATGGAGATCCCAGTAACTAAGCAAATTTTTATCTCATCACTATTTTTTATTTGAATGATGTAAGGTTTCATTTGTCATGTGGATTGTTGCAAATTTGTATGTGTACATTACTCTGGATTGTGGAGATTATAATAATGCAATAACTGTGTCAATAATTTGGTAAAGTAACAGTATTTGGTCGTCTATTTGAGGTCACCGGGGACTAAGGTCTCCTCCTGGTTATTATGATGAGTTGCTACGTTTGTTCGAATACAGTTTTCTTAAAAAATGTTCGGAACTACCCTCGCATTGCAAGGATAGTACCGTGCCATTTTTTTCTGCATGGGTAGCCGGTGGCGAAAGGGTACAGTACCGCCCAACATTGAAAATAGGTACAACATTCTTCGTTATTCCTGTCATAACAACATATTTTTTTCTAATAATAACTCAATTTCAATTAATACAGCGAAGCTGGATACCAGTGTAGGAATGAATGACAATTTATTTATTTAATTGATTACATGTGCAATCCCACAAAATAAATCCCTACATCCAATTTGGTGAGATCTGCGAAATGAATGAATGTATGGTCGTCAGCTAACCACAGATAGTGAATGTGCAAAATATGATCATCTTTGAGACGGTCCTTTGGTCACCTTTGGTGGAACCAAAGAGATGAAATTTACCTGTGCTTTGAGCACCTGAAATGTGGCTGACCAATGGGTAGCATGGTCTTCCCCCACCTCGATGGAGGTGCGAGATGACCTGAAGAACGGCTATGTCTGCAGCACTCTGCCGCTTAATCTAGTGTTGGTAAGACCTGTCTTAGGTGTGCTCCATAAAGACAAAAGAGTGGAGACATGGTATGCATGTGAAATACTTAAGAGTAGTTTGGAATAATAATTTCTCTATTTCAGGAACTTGTGTGGGGAGAATTAAATGTCAGGCAGGTAATATTAAGGGGATCGTAGTAATCTTTGGAAGTGACCAACGGTCACAATGAAACCACGTGTAGCAATAAGTTAGCGATAAGTTGAAATACTTCCGAGTGCTTAAGTTAAGATGAATTACTAGCGTGTGTACTATAGCCGGCCGAAGTGGCCGTGCGGTTAAAGGCGCTGCAGTCTGGAACCGCAAGACCGCTACGGTCGCAGGTTCGAATCCTGCCTCGGGCATGGATGTTTGTGATGTCCTTAGGTTAGTTAGGTTTAACTAGTTCTAAGTTCTAGGGGACTAATGACCTCAGCAGTTGAGTCCCATAGTGCTCAGAGCCATTTTTTTTTTGTGTACTATAAGTTGGAAATATTTAAGAAATGGCGTGTGCAGGACTTGAAATTAGAGACGAGTACTTCCACGTGGTGAGTACTGTGTGACTCTCAATCTGTGTATGAGACAAAGGATAAAGATAAGTGCTCGCCCATGGTATCAGTTGAGGACTCGTGTGTGTGATGAATATGTTCTTAATATTACTTTGTGGGTTTTGTTTCCGTGTGACGCTTGGTTCAAACTATAATACTCTGAGAGAGAAGCAAGGTGAGTCAGCCGTCTATCCAGCAACGCCACTTGGCTTGCATTGCACAGGAAGACGTGCATATATCCTCCAGAGTTCATAGTAGGAAAGAAAAGTTACGAAGTGGGGCAGTGTCGTGTGAAACTGGGATAAATACTAATTGAAGTGGGAAAGCTGAAAGTGATGTGATTATAACGTTGTGACTATTCTTTGTATTGTATGTTGCCAGTGTGATGTATTTCATGAAATTTAAGTATGTGTGGTTGGCATGGGAGAGTAACAAGATAGTTTCAGAGGCAGTGGGTTATGCATGTTCCTTTTTGTACCACTCGATCTGGAGGAAATTTTCGTGATGATGGGTGTGAGAGTCGAAGTGTGAGATACAGCAAGAGATCCACCATCCTATCCAATAAGTGCACTGTAGCGTTAAATAATTACGAGACCATAAGATAGAGAATCACCAATGTAAAGCCATGCCCACTAGGCGGAATTTCTCATGTGGTTTTGTTGTAGGTTATAGAATTTGTGTGATTAGGTAATAGACTTTATCGGAATATATAAGATAGTGAAAAGAAAAAGATTGGTGGCCTTTTCCTTCGAATAGTATGTTGTCATGCTACCCAGAATTTATAATGTGTGCGCCATTCATATTCAGTGCGATGGCCGTGTGTTGATCAAAGCCGTTAAATAAGAAAGAAAATGTGGTATTGCAGTTCGTAGTGAACAGTCAGAGTTGTGTAAATTACTAATAGTCAGGTGTGCGTTTCTGTTTCCGTTGCGTAATATTCAAACAGGAGAATAACTTGTAACTTAATTTTGAGTACTAGAGTTCATGTTACTCGATAAATAAGAATGAGTCCACTCTCTTGGCAGACCACTCATCTTCCAGGCCTGACTGCTTGATGCCACAGTATGAACAAGGCATGTGGGTGCCTCTCAAAGTAACCCTCAGCTTCAGGCGCCTGTTCCTGTTTCCTTCCAAAACCATCGTACCAACATGTATTGCAATGTACTGATTTTTTATGTAACACTTTTTTTTAAATTTTCGTGTCTCTCACCACAAGTTCTTTATGAGGCCTGACTCCGCCAGTCCCCACTGGTAACAGAAAATTTGTGACGTCAGATACAGTTTATTTGCGAACCAGAACACAAGGCATTTTGTGTGCTTCACTGTTATCATCGCCTGAGTTTCGACACGGACAAATTAGTAGCACATGTTTTTCGGACTGGTAGTGGGATGCGTCAGCACTATTCACTTGAAAACTTTTTCCTTAACAAATCGTCTTTGAAAACCTTTCCATTCTGTGGCATATCACGTCTGCAGATTTATTCTCTGAATTGCGACAGTAATTTGTTAGAACTAGTTTTCTTTTTATATTAGTTCGTTACTGCAGTGCATTTTACGTCGCCTGAGATCAGTGATGTTTCTTAATGGTGAAGTTACCCATGAGAAGCATTCAGTCTGTGAGAACGTCTCATGAATACTTTCTGTCATGTCTTCAAACATTTTTGCGCGTCACAAGTGGCACACTGCTTATGATTTTATCAGACGTAATATGCGGTATATTTTTAGCTTTTTGCGCTTGAGATTGAAAACAAATCCCACACGGCCTATATTTGTTGCTTAAGTTCTTGTTACTGCGGTGATCTGTCTTCCAAACGAGCTTCAAAACAGACATATCTAGGTCCCGAATGGTTTTCACATTCACTGCAGGAAATTGTACTACTAGGGTATTACTGATCCAGTAAGCATTCAATCGTTCGAAAACCGTTTACTTGAGTATTTCTCGCAAATTCGTCTCGCGTTTTTGTCTTGAGGATAGAAGTATTTCCGCGGACTTTGCATTCCACTATCGTCCGTCCGAATGTTCCACCCGAAGTTTGCCAGAAACATGGCCACCGTAGCGGCATTGGTCACTCTCTCTCTCTATACAGGCTCTCTGCTATAGGTCCTGCACTTGACTGCTCTCTGGCGGAAAGAACGTAAAGCCTTCAATCAGACTAGCTGTAGTAGCTGTAGCTCCACCACCGCCATAAGAAGTTTGTAGAAACCAACAGCTGAGCGTTTCGCACAGCCCTTCTGAGGGCAGACGGTGCCAATCTGCAGTTGGCTCCAACTTTCAGAAACCTACCACGAGAGCGCATACGGTGAAACGCGCCTCTTCAAATCGGAATATACCTACTCCGAAACAGTGTTTTATGCGCAGTTCACATAGATTTGGCTTTATATATATAGGTGGTGCCACAGCACAGTGGCACTACCTCAGAAGCCGCCTTTGAGCAGATCTAAAGGCCTTAATGGCCGATGTATGCTTCCAAAACAGCAGGAGAAATGCAGGGAACAACATAAGTCATTGCTATTTGTATTCTGTTTCCTAGAAAAGGCCTTTCATACAGTGCCCAGAGAAGCTGGGTGGAAGGTCTTAAAATATTTCACTTACCCTGAACACTATGTTCGACTGATCCTAGTTTTTCATGATGGCATGCCTGGGCAAGTGCCATATCAGGATGAAACATCTGACAAAATCTCTATTACAAATGGGCTCAAACGAGGATATGTCCTTGCGCCAACGTCGTGTTCTCTATACACAGCAGCCATACTTTAGTCTCTCTTAGTTAACTGAATTGCAGTATGCAGACGACACTGCTTCTCCAGGTCACATACCTGCAGATATGCTACTGTCTGCAAATTGTTTCAGTAATGAATACGAATAGTTTGGCCTGGCTATAAACATCCAAAAAACAAAGGTACTCACATAGCCAATTCCTGGACGTGCGTTTCTGGATTTTGATATCTGTATTTTCAGCACTCCCTTGTAACATGTAGATCACTTCCACTAGAATGTATATTATCAACCAATTGCTCATCGGAAAAGGATGTGGAGAACAGATTCACACCACACTTGTTGCTTTTGGACGTCTCCTACATTGGGTCTTCCTGAATAAAGATCTGACACTCTCTAACAAACTGACAAGTATCGAGCAGTTCTTATTTCTACCCTGCGCAATGGTTAAGATACCTGGATGCTATATCGCCACAATCTTAAGAAGCTTCTCTCAGGCACATTATGAAAATCAAAGGGATGACATCGTATCAAATACTGCTGTTCTTGAGAAGACAAAGATGTACAGTATAGAAGCCACCGTTCTTGCAGCAGGATCGAATTTGTGTTGGAGGGGGGGGAAGAACTGTGCCACCTTCTAGGACGGTGGGTTTTTGGGAATGGCAAAATCTTAACGTTCAATAGGCTATGGCTTCAAAAGGATGAATGAAACAAAGAATTTAAAGTTTAGTATAAAGTCTGAGAATAGGTTGGAAATACAAATCATTCATCAAACCTAGTGACTTTCTGGAAATTGTCTACAGTATTGTGAAACAGGTGACCAAGAAAGCGCTGGAGTTGGTCGCCTTGTTTGCGTCTTTCAAAATAGCAAAGGTTGCTAGTGGTAGTGTTGCCAACTCAGTTTCTACCATGTGCCTACACAACACTTGAAATGTAGGCCTACCTACGTCAGCTTGAAAGCCCCTACAAAAGCGAAATAGTTTATAGTAAAGAAATAAAAAAAATTCCAGTAAATGGTAGCCTAACAATTCTTTAAATGCCTATAGCAGTATCGCTGAGAAGAACACTTTGTAATGAACAAATAAAGAGTAACTAAAATATGCACTGCCCATCACATGTCGTAGTCTATAGAATCCAGACATTGTGATTAAGGGGCGTTTACTTCTGGAAATATGTATGGAATCCTTCCCCCACCACTCCACTCATTTGGATCTGCCATTGATACTGGTTAGATTGTCCTGCTTCTTGTCACGCTCCTGTAAATTAACTTCTGCTGATTTGACTGTAACTTCTTTTAAGTTGTTCCTCATTCCCTTTTTTCCTCTTGTTGTTGAAGCCATAGTCAATAGGTATTAAGATAAACCAGGAAATACGTACCAAACCTTACACTGAGGTGACGAGGTCATGGGATTCCTCCTAATATCGTGTCGAACCTCCTTTTACCCGGTGTAGTGCAGCAGCTCGACGTGTCATGGGCTCAAGTCGCTGGAAGTCCCCTGCAGGAATAATGAACATGACGCCTCTATAGCCGTCTGTAATTGCGAAAGTGTTGCTGGTGCAAGGTTTTGAGCATGAATTGACCTCTCTATTATGTCCCATAAATTTTCGATGGTATTCATGTCGAGCTATCTGGGTGGGCAAACCATTCGCTCCAATTTTCCAGAATGTCCTTCGAACAAATCGAGAACATTTGTGGCTCGGTGACATGATGCATTGTCATCCATAAGAATTGCATCACTGTTTAGGAATATGACGTCCATGAACGGCTGCAAATAGTCTCCAAACAGCCAAACATCCAGAGGACCCAGTTCATTACACTTAAACACAGCCCACACCTTTATGGAGCTATCATCAGCTTGCACAGTGCCTTGTTGACAGTGTGAGTCCAGGGTTTCGTGGGGTCTGCGCCACAATGGAGCCCTATCATCAGCTCTTACCAAATGAATTCGGGACTCAATTGAGCGGGCCACGGTTATCCAATCGTCTAGGGTCCAATAAATACACTCACGAGCCCAGGAGTGGCGCTGCAGGCGACGTGCTAAGCTGTTAGCAAAGGGACTCGCGTCGGTCGTCTGCTGCCATAGTCCATTGACGCCAGATTTCGCCACACTGTGCTAACGAATAATTCGTCGTAGGTCCCACGTTGATTTCTGTAGTTATTTCACAGAATGTTGTATGTTTGTTAGCACTGACAACTCTAAGCGAACGCAGCTGCTCTCGGTCGTTAAGTGAAGGCCGTCGGCCGTTGCGTTATCTGTGGTGGGAAGTGAAGACAAATTTGGTATTCTCGGCACACTCTTGAAACTACTAATCGCGGAATATTGAATTCCCTAAGGATTTCCGAAATGAAATGTCGAAAGCATGTAGCTCTAGTTACCATTACGCGGCCATAATCGCATCAGAAATTTTTTCAAATGACTCATGTGAGTAGAAATGACAGCTTCGCAAATGCACTGTCCTTTTATACCACCATCTGTATGTGGGGCTCTAGCTATCCCATTACATTGTCAGCGCATTTCGTTGTATTTCACTCTGTTTGCATTCCAACAACTTTATTTAGGATCTAATTTTTGCGTCCCGCCTGGCTAGGTGGTGCTTGGGTCTGCTCCTGTGAACTGTTTCTGCAATATAGGTCGAGAGTGAAGGTAGCGAGTAGGACCAGGAGAAGTGAAGCACTTCGGTAATGTATGTAACTTTAACGCTTTTAATAGAGACAAAAACACAAGTAAATATCAAATGCATACATAACTTTGGCTAGGATGAGCGCATAGGTGTGAAGCTGTAGTCCATGTATAATCCTGTGAAGTTAGGATGACTATTCTGTATAATCTCAAAACTAACAAATACTCGTTGCTGTCTAAATTATAACTAATGCAAAGTGTCAGTAGCAAGCTAGCCCACTCGGTAGTAGAAGCGATCTTTCCACGGCGTCTGCGCTTGATGAAAAAGTCGAAATCAAGACGGCACTCCCTAAGCTCCACAGCGTCGGCAGAGGGTGCTGTGGTCGGTGTAGTTAGTCTTCTCTCGTAGTAACAACTTACGAGAGCGTGCACCTACGTTGTGGCATTGTAACTATCGACGCCACACCCCTCCCCCCCGAAACGGCGCACCGTCATGGAATAGGGCTTCTGATGGTGGGGGGAGGGACCCAGGGGCGGCGCAATTGAGGGGGCGGACAGCTGAACTGCTGGGATGTGCTGCCCACCCACATCCCGAAATTGCTTTTCAGGTGGCCAGGAAAACACTCCATGCCAAACCTGCCTGGGGTGTGCACTGCCACTGGATATGCTCAGTCGGAGAGGCGGAGCAACAACCTCCACGGGCGATGGCGGTGTGGCATCAGCCTCAGCGTCTATCGGCTCCGTCATCGCAGAGGAACACGACGGCGACGGCAACTGGAGGTGGGGCCGTGGCGGCAATGAGAGGCGCCCGCCTGGTGCAGCAAACCAGATTGGCAGCGTAGACAGGGGCGGGTGCACCGTAGGCGCGAGCAGCGGAGGCGAGTAGGGGGGCAAGGTTCGTGTCACCCCACTCTCCATTGGTGCCAAATTTATTCAAGATGGCGGCGATGACGTCATCCATGATGGCGGCATGTAGACTTGGCAACAGTGCATGATGTCATCCAAGATGGCGGCTTTTGGTGGGAAAATAGGCCAATTGTGCTATATCCACTAACCTAACCTCCAGAAAAAATGGGGGAAGTTTGAATTTTGGTGGGAAAATAGACCAGTTGGGCTACGTCCACTAACCTATGCCTCCAGAAGAAAAAAATAGCGGGAAGTTTGAATTCCAACACGAAAATGCATGCAAAAACCGTACTTGTCTTTATTATTATTGATTTCATTTATTAACATTCATTATCATTTATTATCATTTATTATTATTTATATCATACATGTGTGTATGCAATCCAACTGTGTTAGTTCATACCCTTGCCACCAGAGAGCGCCACCGTGACATCATTAAAGATGGTTGATTTTGGCGGGAAGAAAGCCAATTGTGCTACCTCCACTGAACTACCATTACCGTTCTCCTGCACATTCAGTCTTGGCTGAGCTGTCGTTGCCATGTGTTCGATCATAGAGATGGATTTGGGTGATACAGCAGTCTTCAATAGTTGCATCTCATGTAGACATTTGAGGGAGGACTTTAGCCACAGTTCACTACATGAGGTGTGGAAGCGTATGGTAATGGAGGAGTGTCGGAGCAATAAGTACAAGAATTCTGTTATTCAGCAGATTTCGGCAATGCAGAGGTATGGAGCCAGGATGCATCCCGTAACCAGCATATGCTCATGTGCATGAACTGCAGGCTTATTTACCATCAAACATTCATTCTTCCAAAACGCAAGAGACGTTCAGTTGATGCCAATTAGCTTTGGCGTAAGCATATTCGTATACAACGTATATACCATTGAGCCCATCCTGCAGAATGAGTTCAATCGATGAGTTATTGGTGTTTGACCGCGATGCGTTTAACAGCAGTGTAGTTTGCAAGCATACAGCTGAGGACTGCCCCCCTAATCTCCTACATGCTGAATGGAAACGTGCATTAATCCTGGAACATATGAATAAGAACAAGAACACAGTCCTCCAAATAAATTCCCTCCAACGAAATGCTTTAAAAATGCATTACACATCTCATGGAAACATCTGCTACTGTTGGAAATGTCTACCTTTTATAAAGGCCACATATAAGCTCCCAGCCCACAAGAGACGACTGCCTCCGATCCAGCAGAGTGACGAACTGATCTAGTTCACGAGTTCTCCGCTAGAGGGCACTTCGATAGGTCACGTGTTCACCTCATTCAACCAATAGCAGCACAGCATCATGATGATGTAGTTGGCTTCTGTATAAGGAGCACTCAGCAGCTCCTCCATCTCTGTTCCAGTCGGTCAAGATGAAGCGTCAGTCAGCACCACAGCAGAATAGGAGGAGGAGCAAGCAGCACCAGAAAAGTAAGTCCTCAGATTATTATTATTATTGCTATTATTATTATTTCTCTACCAACATCACATCATTTCTTATGGATATTCGTCTTGGTCCTCCAGCAGCTCCACCCATGACGCCGGCATGAGCAGGTTCCAGCATGTCCCGGTCCACGCACATGAAGGCCTCGGACTCGTCCATGCAGGATCGTGTAGCTCCGCTTCTCAGCATGCTGGAGCAGGATAGCCAGGTGTTAATGTCAGTGCCAGAGGCTGTACTTGACGGGGCTTCACGGTTCTGGTCTCCTTCATACGCACTGTCCACTGATCATAATCTCACAAGGCACATCCCACCATCAGTGCAAGAACAGCAGGCTAACAGCGCTGGTGTGGATGTCGTGGATGAGAAGATACCGACCGCCGCTTCACCTCAGCCTTTACTATTCACCTCAAGCTATGTGTTAACAGTTAGTGGTTCAAAACGTATCCATGTAGGACTTGAAGCTTCACAATACGGTAGCCTCTCAACTGTGTTAGTGCTGGAAAATGTACTCAAAAATATTAAAGTGGAATATTCTGACTATGAGTGGGATGAACTGTGTCACTTAAAAACACAAATCAAGAATCATACGACTACCGAACATTATCCATCCCACCCCTACCAGGACATGTACTGTGGCAGTCTAACTGTGAGTATTCTATCAATGTATAATGATGCTACACCAAAAATTAAAAGTGCTGATGGTTATAGTATTTTCATGCATCACCCCACTGTTGATAACTTGTTCAATTTAGACATGGCTCTAACTAGTACGATAGAGAGACTGAATAGATGGTGCCCATGTGTTCAGGCAGTGTACACCGACATCATTAACTGGCTTCACACATGTAGCATCCACATAGATGATATAGCACATTGTTTTAGTATGTATATAACACCAGTGCCCAAGTCTTGTGCTATTCCTCGAATAAGTGTTGAAAATGTCGAACTCAAATTTACTGATGGCATACCGGACTATTGTAATTTACCCATAACATTATGAGATATACGTGCTGAATTTCAAGCATACAAGAAGCAGCTATTTTCCAAATACTGTACTTCTGCTGCACCCCTGAAAAAAGAATCTACTGATTTTTCTCATGCTGATCATATTTGTAAATATTTAAATAAATAAATACACTCCTGGAAATGGAAAAAAGAACACATTGACACCGGTGTGTCAGACCCACCATACTTGCTCCGGACACTGCGAGAGGGCTGTACAAGCAATGATCACACGCACGGCACAGCGGACACGCCAGGAACCGCGGTGTTGGCCGTCGAATGGCGCTAGCTGCGCAGCATTTGTGCACCGCCGCCGTCAGTGTCAGCCAGTTTGCCGTGGAATACGGAGCTCCATCGCAGTCTTTAACACTGGTAGCATGCCGCGACAGTGTGGACGTGAACCGTATGTGCAGTTGACGGACTTTGAGCGAGGGCGTATAGTGGGCATGCGGGAGGCCGGTTGGACGTACCACCGAATTGCTCAACACGTGGGGCGTGAGGTCTCCACAGTACATCGATGTTGTCGCCAGTGGTCGGCGGAAGGTGCACGTGCCCGTCGACCTCGGACCGGACTGCAGCGACGCACGGATGCACGCCAAGACCGTGGGATCCTACGCAGTGCCGTAGGGGACCGCACCGCCACTTCCCAGCAAATTAGGGACACTGTTGCTCCTGGGGTATTGGCGAGGACCATTCGCAACAGTCTCCATGAAGCTGGGCTACGGTACCGCACACCGTTAGGCCGTCTTCCGCTCACGCCCCAACATCGTGCAGCCCGCCTCCAGTGGTGTCGCGACAGGCGTGAATGGAGGGACGAATGGAGACGTGTCGTCTTCAGCGATGAGAGTCGCTTCTGCCTTGGTGCCAATGATGGTCGTATGCGTGTTTGGCGCCGTGCAGGTGAGCGCCACAATCAGGACTGCATACGACCGAGGCACACAGGGCCAACACCCGGCATCATGGTGTGGGGAGCGATCTCCTACACTGGCCGTACACCACTGGTGATCGTCGAGGGGACACTGAATAGTGCACGGTACATCCAACCCATCATCGAACCCATCGTTCTACCATTGCTAGACTGGCAAGGGAACTTGCTGTTCCAACAGGACAATGCACGTCCGCATGTATCCCGTGCCACCCAAGGTGCTCTAGAAGGTGTAAGTCAACTACCCTGGCCAGCAAGATCTCCGGATCTGTCCCCCATTGAGCATGTTTGGGACTGGATGAAGCGTCGTCTCACGCGGTCTGCACGTCCATCACGAACGCTGGTCCAACTGAGGCGCCAGGTGGAAATGGCATGGCAAGCCGTTCCACAGGACTACATCCAGCATCTCTACGATCGTCTCCATGGGAGAATAGCAGCCTGCATTGCTGCGAAAGGTGGATATACACTGTACTAGTGCCGACATTGTGCATGCACTGTTGCCTGTGTCTATGTGCCTGTGGTTCTGTCAGTGTGATCATGTGATGTATCTGACCCCAGGAATGTGTCAATAAAGTTTCCCCTTCCTGGGACAATGAATTCACGGTGTTCTTATTTCAATTTCCAGGAGTGTATATTATTTTATAATATTAAATTTGTCATTGCGCGTTTTTTATTTGTCAAGACAAAATGTCACATACGTTAATCTATATGACAGCCTTCCCTTTAAATATACCACCTTGAGTTCATTCTATTGTGTAGCTATTGTAGCTCAGCTGGTAAGGTGACTGCACTATAGTGACTACACAAACACATATTATTAATCATGTAAAAGCGTATTCCACACCTTGACCCACCACAGTAGGTATCATGGCGGGCTGGGTGAAACTTCTCGCCTCAAGGGCTTTGTTGTAGATGACTGGTCCTGTGATGATGACCAAGACCAGAAGACCAACAAGAATGGACCACTCCTTCCTGACAGCATACGGGCTATAATTGTAGGTCCATACAGTTGTGGTAAGACAAATGTCCTCATGGCTCTGTTAGCACACACAGACCGAGTCTGCTTCGAGCACCTTTTCCTCTCCTCCAAAACACTCTTTCAGCCCAAGTACCAGTTACTGAAGAAAATATTAGATGCAGTAGACAGTGTAACGTACAGAGCCTTCAGTGAAAGTGACGACGTCCCCCCACCTGAAGAGGTAAAGCCTAACACTGCCTTCATATTTGACGATGTCGCTGTTGAAAAGCAAGACCAAATCCGTAAATATTTCTGCTTTGGCCGTCATATGGGTGTTGATGTATTCCAGGATCCCAAAACAGCTGGTGAGGGACAACGCAAATCTCATTATAGCGTTCAAACAAGACAACCTCGATTTAAAGCACATTTAACATGCTCACGTCGGGACCGACATGTCATACAACGAATTTGTAAAGATATGTGCTGATTGCTGGAACCACTCACAATACGGCTTTCTCGTTATTGATAAACCCCGTAAACTAAATGACGGTAGGTACAGCCGGAACTTCCAAGACTTTCTCCATATATAAACGTACGAAAATACCTTATCCCATCAGTTAACACTTCACCATGGATAAAGTCGCACGCATGGCGGACGCTCAGTCTGAGAGATTAGGTGTGCAAAGACAGAGTGCCCGAGTGTACACCGATATCAAATTTAAAAATCTTGAGTCCAGACTAGTTAAAGTTGCAAGGGAATTAAAGGACACCCAGAAACTTCTTGCCATTAACCAAAACCGGATAGAGAACAGAATTAGCGCAACTGAGGGCATGATAGAAGCCGAGGCCGTTGTTATTGGAGAAGGTGGCGTAGGAAAAAAGGAGAAGAAGAAGTACAACAAAGCATATATAAAACCACATGATATTCAGAGCTCTGATTAGTATCCTTCGAGATGTCGACAAAGCATAAAGTCATTCAGGCGCGCAAAGCAGTTCGAGAGAAATTACGTTTGCTGAAGTTGGGACATATAGATCGCGAGCAAACACTAAATGAAACTTTTAAACCTGTTACAGAATCTATCACCAAGATAGCTTTGCATAATAATGACCCAATCGCAGCATTCACCAACCAGTATCCGACCGTTAAGATAGATAGAACATTTAGTGTTCAAAATTGGTTCAAATGGCTCTGAGCACTATGCAACTTAACTTCTGAGGCCATCAGTCGCCTAGAACTTAGAACTAATTAAACCTAACTAACAGACGGACAGCACACACATCCATGCCCGAGGTAGGATTCGAACCTGCGACCGTAGCGGTCGCTCGACCCCAGACTGTAGCGCCTAGAACCGCACGGCCACTCCGGCCGGCGAACATTTGGTGTCAGCAGGGCGAGACCGTACATGCTGGTCTCTCAAACTATAACTTTATCCGATAGCACAACACGCATCGGGGATACAGAGTGTAAAAAAAACACCTGGCTTAATGAACCTAATCTTCCTAAGGCCATCAAATAACTTAAAATACTCTGCCGATGATCGCAAAGTCTCTCGGGAAATACTTAACTTGACTGATCTGTACAAAAATCGCGACGGAACACTGAAAAAGCCGGAAACCTCTAAATACACTACCATTATACAAGCTTTACTCAATGAGCAAACTAAAAGTGTCGGTGAGGGTGTAGACTTTCAGCATAAAGGAGTGAGCAATCAAGTCCCGCAGTATATATATTACGATGACCCAGATGAACTAATATACAGACTTCCGCTGTTGATGGCTTCGGCTGCTGTGGGCAATACACCTCATTCAGATGAGGTTGTATCCATAATCTCAGAGCTTCGAGAGAGAGGTATCATCGAATAAGTATGGAGACCGTGGTTCGAGAACTGCAGAAGCCAGCACGCAAAACATACCCTCGTAGACATGTCATGATTAAAGGGCTGGATGACCTCTGGCAAGCTGATCTTGTAGATATGAATCGATATTCACCTCATAATAATGGATTCAAATACATTTTAATGGTTATTGATACATACTCTAAATTCGCATGGGCATTACCTGTGAAAACGAAAACCAGTAGAGATATTGCTGTGGTGTTTGAGCGTCTGCTGCAGACAGGAACGAATCGATGTCCGGCCAATCTTCAAACCGATCACGGTGGGGAGTTTTACAATGACCATTTCAAGACAGTGATGGCGCGGTATGGCACACACCACTACTCCACGTTTACCCACCTTAAAGCTACTATCGTCGAGCGGTTGAACAGAACAATCAAAGCTCAAATGTGGATGCAGTTTAATCTTCGCGGTTCGTACAAGTGGGTAGATATCCTCCCACAGATAATTGCAGTGTAATCGAACCAAACATAGTACAATAAAAGTGAGACCGATCGATGTTAGCGATAATTCACTCATGGACACAGTATATTTCCGGATTAAAATGCTCGACCCTCGCAAACAGAGGTTCAATATAGGCGACTTAGTACGTATTTTAAAACACAAGACAGCGTTCGAGAAATCGTACTTACCAAATTGGTCGGCTGAGATATTCACAGTATCCAAAGTGCAGCGAACCAACCCTAGGACATATATCTTAAAGGACGACAAGGGCGAAGAAATTGCAGGACGCTTTTACACGGAGGAATTGCAGAAGGTTCTGAACCAGATATATTTCTCATCGGGCGCGTGATAAGATGTCGTGGGAATAGACCACTGGTTAAATGGCTAGGATATCCATCATCAGAAAACAGTTGGATCGAAGCTGACATGTTAGTATATAACAGGGAGAGTAGACCTCTATCTCCTCAGTAGCATACCATGCACGATAGGATGCACACCATAATAAGAGGAGGAGGTGGTGTTCTCGACCAAATTGCCTGTTGAATTGCACATTCCCGGATATAACTTCTGTGGGCCTGGAACAAAGCTTCAGAAGCGCCTGGCACGAGGCGATAAAGGTATTAACCTACAAGACGAAGCCTGCCTTGAGCACGACCTCACATAAGCAGCAAATAAGGATCTCCCAGCACGCCACGTCGCCGACCGGATATTAGCAGATAAAGCCAAGCAAATAAGGCGAAAAAAAGATCTCGGAATAGGCCAACGCGTTGCTGCATTCGTGGTTGATAAAACCATGCGTGGAAAAATGAAGTTGGGCTTGGGTGTGATGAATATCAAACGAATTATGAAAACAGCACGAACAGCTTTGCGAGCGAAGAAGAACAGGAAGAAGAACAACAAAGCCGGTTGTTTGAAAAACTGTATTCTCACCTTGATGTCTGCAGCTAAACGTGTGTTGAATGGTGGGAACAAGAAGAAAAACACGACTTCAATTAAACCACTTAGGGTCCTACCACTACCAAAGACTTCGGGCGGAATTATCCCATTCCTCGTTCCAGCCCTTGCAGCCCTGTGCGCTGTAGGTTCACTCACAGGCGGTGCCGCAGCTGTAGCCAAAATAGTCAAAAACGCACGGAATGCACAAGCCCAACTAGAGGAAGCCAGAAGACATAATCGCGCTATGGAGGCAGCAGCTATCGGAAAAGGTCTCTAATTGAAACCATACAGGAAAGGACTAGGTCTCTTCATAAATAAAAAAAAAGTCCGTTAGTTATCCTATCCGACCGAGCGCTCACGAATAAAACATCTCGCATTGAAGTCCATGCTAAATTTCGAGCTTCTGTAAAAAGTCGCCAATCTTGGGGATTTTGCGTCTGTTTAAATTTGGCATGTTTGTTTCGTTGATCCTGCAACGGTGTTATAACCCGATTTGTATACCGAGCAGGATCAGATCCTTCGTTTGTTGATTTATTTGGTATAAATCTCTCAATTGCTGCCGATACCATTTCTTTGAATTCAAGCCACATTTGGCCTACACTTATATTATTAATTTGGAATCAGTGGAGTGTCTCTCAGGAAGGCGTTAAGTGAATTTTTATCTACTTTTTTGAATAGGTGTTTTTTTCGCTTATTTTCGGAGGATTGAGGGATTACTATATTCAATCTCGCTACGACAACCCTGTGTTCACTAATCCCTGTATCAGTTTTTCTGCTCGTTATTAACTCAGGATTATTTGTTTCTAAGAGGCCAAGTGTATTTTCACAACCGTTTGCTATTCACGTGGGCTCATGAACTAACTGCTCGAAATAATTTTCAGAGAATGCGTTTAGCACGATTTCGGATGATATTTTATGCGTACCTCCGGAATTAAACATGTATTTTCGCCAACATATCGAGGATAAATTAAAGTCACCACCAACTATTATCGAATGAGTCAGGTACGTGTTTGAAATCAAACTGAAGTCTTCTTTGAACATTTCAGCAACTGTATCACCTGAATTGGGAGGTCGGTGAAACGATCCTATTATTATTTTATTCCGGTTGCCAACAACGACCTCTGCCCATACTAACTCACAGGAAGTATCTACTTCAATTTCGCGACAAGTTAAACTACTTCTAACAGCAACAAACACGCCACCGCCAACCGTGTTTGGCCTATCCTATCGGAACACCGTAAGGTTCTTCGAAAAATTTCAGCTGAACTGATATCCGGCTTCAGCCAGCTTTCAGTGCGTATAACGATTTGAGCATCAGTGTTTTCTATTAGCGCTTGGAGCTCTGGTACTTTCAAAACACAGCTAGGACAATTTACAACTGTTATACCAATGGTTCCTGTATCGATGTTCTTCCTGCGTTCGGCCTGCACCCTTTGTGACTGAAGCCCTTCTTGTGTTTTCCCGAGACCCTCTAACCTTGTTGTTGTATTCACTAGCATGCATTGAAGACATGACCCTGTAGTGTCGGCACATTGTTTATTGACCTGGCATAGACCAATTCCTTCAAGTGTCCCATAATTGAAGTCAAGGGGATTGAGGTCTGGGGAACGAGTAGGTCAAGGTGTGGGGGCCCCCATGACCTAGCCACCAATGATGAAGTGTCTGCCCAAGATCTTTGCACACATTGTATCGAAAGTGTGCTGGTGTGACATCATGTATGAACCACATTTGTGTTTGTTGCTGCAACAGTACAGCCTATAGCAATGTAGACCATACTTTAATGAGAAAGTACAAACAATGGCCCAGTTAACCTTTGTGGTAGCGTGTATGACCCTATTAATCTGTTGGCAGGTACACCTGCCCATAAGTTGATTGAGATTTAGTGTTGATGCCCATAAGTTGATTGAGATTTAGTATTGATGCCCTCTTTAATGAATTGCTATTGGATTTACATCTGCACATACATGCTGGTTATGGAAAGTCACACTCTCTTGTGAACCCTGCCACATCAGTAAATAAAATCTTGGATGTGAACAGTGGATCTGCGGCACACCTCTACAACAGTCATTGCCAGAACTGCCATCTACCATAATGTTCCTCTGGCCTTAGGCCCTGAACGCACGTTAGTTGTTCATGAAGTACCTTCCAGATAAGAGTGTAAGATACATATTCTGACGCTGCTAATGTCGCACATTTGTTCCAGGGGTTTGTTCCGCTGAACGTAGCACACGCTCCTCCATGTCACACATGTGGACTCTGCAGGGTCTTCCACTGTCAGTCTTTTGAGGTGGAGGGCTACATGTGTCCCTCAGATGCTGGAAAAGTCTGCCAAACATGTTGTCATGGGACACTCTGCGCTGTGGTTACTTTTCAGCACAGAGAGCACAGGCATGCAGGCTACGTCCATTTGCTAAACCATAGCAGAAAATCGTATCCACCATTTCACTTGTCGAGTAGTAGGCTTCCATTGCTAACAAGTGGTGGAGGAGAGAAAATGTAAATGTACTACACCATTTGTACATACAAGCAGCACAATAACACTAAAATGTAAGTTAATCCACATTTGGACGAAGATAAAACACCTTGAACCACACAACTGACTGCAAGCAGCCTAATGGTAGGTAAAGTACTGTGAGTAAGACATCATAATACCCTGCCAACACATTTGACTGGGCGCCAATGCAACAACTGTGCTAATGTCCACAACCAAGAGTTACGCAGCCCTTCCTATAAACATGCACTTATCTTGGAAATTATGCATTTCTGGACCCATGTTTATTGCACTTATTTTTCTTGTCTCAATGAGTACTACCATTTGTCAAAGCACGCAACACTTTTTTTTAACACTCAGTATACGATTTTTTTTTGTTTTAGGAAAGTAACTGTTTTACTTATTAAGACTGCTCCCTAACTATAGTTTACTAGACAAAACCTTTGCTGTTCTTGAATAGTTCAATTGCTTTTGGTAGACACAGAGCTGCAGTTAGTGTAAACTGTGAGTATTCAATTAAAGTTTTTTATCACAAAGTATATGAAGCATATCAATTCTTTCTCAACAATTAAGGACAACTGGTTATTTGCCAAAAATGCTGAGCAAAGCATTTTTTGAGTTAGCCTGACAGGCAAATGTAGATGTGACCAGAGGCTCTGGAAGACATTTGAGTTTGTGAACACTAAGGCAGAAACTCCAGTCCAGCCGTCCAGGATGCCCTTGTCCGATTTTCCGAAATTAGGTTGTGAATGCTGGCAAGATTATAATGATGAACATACGCCATGGCATGTTCCTGGTATTACGTCTGTAAAAACTGACTATAGTGTCCCACATTGATTCACCTCACTGTTAATGGGATATTACGGCCTAGACAAATTGTCATTATTCTCTGTATACTCTGTAGTGAGCCCAACCTGAGGTTGCAGGGCGTTATGGGGGAGCCACTTTTTGATATCTTTTGCAGTGCTATGTACAGATCATTTGTATAGTAGAAAAGTGACACAGAAATAACAAGGCTTCATGATAGTGCACTGTAATGATGTTAATGTGCAAGTTCAGTAATAATTTGCAGTAATTATCAGTGGTGAAACTAATGGATTAATTGTAGGTTTTTATACAGGAGATCCATGTGTCAAGTCTCCTTGGTAGAAAAGTTACCAATCACATTATCTTTAAATCTGTGATCACTTATAAGTTGTTGAATCCTGGTTCTTCTATGACAGTGGTGCATAGAGAACTTAACCTAACATTTGTCATTAAGTGCAAAGGTCATTTCGATTCTTTTAAGGGTGCTCATGCATCTTTCAGAAAATGCTGTAGTGACAGCGAATGTAATAATCAGTTTCATAAGCTTTGTTACTTCATCACAACATTTTAAATGTTGTTGCCAATTATGAATTTAAAAGGTCTCCAGGCGATAAATGTTTATGTTTTTCAGTATACATGTTTCCCTACTCACATTTTTTACTTTATTTTGTTGAAAAATGGGTGTTTTGAGAAGACCATTCAGTTTAATTGTTGAGAAATTTTATAATTTCCAAATGCATTCTGAATATTTCGAAAATGCATTTCCATTTGTACTACCATGTTATGTAACATCTCACAAGATACCATCTTATGGGACTGGAAATCACACTCACACTTTTTTCACGGTGAAATTTCTTGTTACAACTTTCAATATATGAGATCACAGTCTTTCTTGATCTCATATCCTTCAGCAAACTGATGATCTTCTTGATTTCAGCATTGCGAATACTAATATCACATGCAATTTTGTGTTGAAGAAGTACATAGACATGATCTACATATACAAATACTTCTTTGTAAAGGCAAAGCAGGAAAAGGAACTGACTCTTATTAAGAATGCTAAGCAAGCCAGAAGCACAGCTGAAAGACTCTGGATTTGCACAGCTAAAACACTCTGGATCCGAATTTTCATCATCTATGGTATTAGTTTGGAAAATATCTTTCAACTTATGGTATTTAGGATGTATTGTCTGAACATCTCATGAATTGAAATTCCATCATGTAGTATATGACTGATGTAATCTGAATCGTTTACTTTGTAGCAGTTGTTTTCACTTTGAGAACTTGTTAAAAAATTAATGAAATGCTATGAGATTGTAAATGAAAAGCCTACATGATTTAATATTTCTGGAACAATGTGACACTACTAGATTAGGGAATGCAATTTTCACTCTGTAGCAGAGTGTGCACTGATATTAAACTTCCGGGCAGACTCAAACTGTGTGCCGGATCGAGACTGGAACTCAGGACCTTTCCCTTTTGCGAACAAGTGCTCTACCAACTTATCTACCCAAGTACTAGTCCTGACCTGACCTCCCAGCTTCACTTCCACCAGTACCTTGTCTCCTACCCTCCAAACTTCACAGAAGCTTTCCTCTAAACCTTGCTAGACTAGCACTCCTGGAAGAAAAGCTACTGTGGAGACGTGGCTTAGCCACAGCCTGGGGGATGTTTCCAGGGAAAAATTTTCACTTTACAGAGGAGTGCCCACTGATATGAAACTTCCTGGCAGATTAAACTGTGTACCAAACCAAGACTTAAACTTTGGACCTTTGCCTTTCATGGACAATTGCTCTACCAACTGAGCTACCCAAGCACGACTTACAACCCGATGAGCTTTTTATGTTCAGTACTGTATTTACACATTAATATCTCTACACAGTATATTGTGAGTAAAAGTCATCAGTCAATACAAATTATATGTATATATATTAGGTGGTGGTAAGGTACCCCCTCTCAGTAAAACACTTTGGAAATGTGTTGGTAATGCTATGAGTATCATGAAAGAAATTTTCAAGCTCTAGACCTTCTTACACATCTGTACATCTTTCAGAAGTTTGTGGTTCAGCTAAATCAACAACAATTAACAAATTCTGAATTTTTCTAATTTTTTAGGGTGATTGTAAACCAGCCCCCCTTGGTAATACACGTTATATGCGTTGGTATTGCAAGGGTTAATCCAGGAGTAAACAGGACTCAGAGTAACACACAGTTTCACCACTGAGGCAGACTTCACTGCTACAACACATGACTGCCTGCCTAAGGCAGTGCCTAAGGTGGAGGAAAGGAAAGGAATTATTCCTCCCAGCTGCATCGGGACTTTATGTGAAATGTGAAGTGGAGAGGGAGTCAAACCCAGGATCTCCTGCTTACTAGGCAGTTGTTTTAACCACTGTGTTATCTGGACACTGTTTATAGCAATTATGTGGACTATCTTGGCACACTTCCTGGCTGACCCACACATCCACCGACTGCCACCTACATGCAGTCTCTGTCCATGTCCTCCATGATCGCTAGTTTGAGATTCCTGCAGAACATAACGGTGCATCCATACCACAGAAGGTGAATTCATGACCCATCAAGGTGACTTAACTATATGAATACATGATGTCTGTTCTTTCAGAGAAGGCTAAAAGAACAGATATCATATATTCATATAAATCATAATTATTTCTGTTTCTTAGAATACAAAGATGAGCAACCATATCATAGTGATGTAAAATTTACTTTACGAAAGGAAACAAGTCTTAGAATCTTGGGGAAACAAAAGCAATTTGTCACAATTCAGTAAGAAAAATGTGTGTGATGTCTGTACACGTTCAGTGACTGATGAATCCTGTTACATTCTGCATTACCTTTACATCTGTTTAGCGCAGCTCAGATAGCTCTTTGATAGCATGTTGAACTCTTACATACGCCAAGAAGCCCGACTGAGCATAAAATGTTTCTTAAAAAAGTATAACTGATTGGAATAACCTATTTTTGTTTACTTTTGTGCACGTAACTCAGGAGTACAGGAGTTCCCAGCACATAAGTACTGATGAAACTAAAGGGAAATGAGATACCTTATTTGGATGCTTCAGCAACTGGTGTCAAGAACATTTTATTACAAAAAGTATAATGAAGAAACAATTCACATTATTGGGCTTGTTTTGTAGTGAAAAATGTCACAGTACTCGTTTGAATTATGCCAAAAAATGCTGTGCATAAACCAAACGACTATTTTTGACACAAAAAGTCATCCAATCTGCAACACACTGTGTGCTGTTCCTGTGGGCTCAAATGCTAGTTCATTCACAGTTTTTTAATGTATCAAAGACAGTGCTTCCCCTGCAGAACAAGATTTCATTCCCCTCTTTATTCACCAAAATATTGTTGCTGTTTGCAATTCACTATACATTTATTATAGTTCCCTTGCACACTCTCTGAAGAGTACCAGCAGTAGCAAAACGATATAAACTAGCTAAATCTCTAAATCTGATCTCAGTAAATCAACATTAGGTGAATGGCCTACTGTCCCAGCAATGTTTTTCCTTCGGGGTACAGCTCATATTATGATTTCAACAACAGTGCTAAAGTAACAAAATGTGAAACAAGCATGTATTACATGAGCAGTTTTATAAAAGCAGTACATAAATCTTATTTTACAAACAACAAATTTCGGTTAAAAGTTACAAGTATAATATGAAAGTATGCACAAATCATTAGAATGTTCTTACATGTATAGCATGAAACCAACAATTATAATACCAGCGCTAATATGTGATACATATTTCTCTTAGCCATACATTATATATCGTGACCAGACTGAAACAAACCTTCAGTTTGATAAGGAAATCAAACAGCATAATCCTGGCACATTGGGTCAGCGAACACAACTGTTGGTTAAAAATTTACAGCAATCAACAGAAATTTTGTTTCCACTCTATTTCATCTCGGTAAATGTGAAATGCCAACAATCTTCAGCGCATCAAAAAATTCGAAGGGTGGAAGTAAAATTAATGAACTACTTATGTGCATTGATGAATTAGAGTGATTGAACCCAGTTGATATAGTGTGCCTCTTTGAACATCATGTGACCACTGGTATGGATATGTTAAACCTTACAGAATTTAAGTTAGCCTCCTGCTTCTGTAGACAAAAGATGGAGAAAGGAGGAGTTGCCACATTTGTTAAAAACAGTTTTAAATTTAAGAATATTGACATTAATAAATTTTGCTTAGAGCAGCACTTAGAAGCATGTGCAACAGAGAAAGAATGTCATAATAGGTCCTTTATAATAGTAGCTATATACAGAGCACCTTCAGGAAATTTCAGCCTGTTTATAAACTGTCTTGAAGATTTATTATCTCATCTAAAATTAAAAAACAAAGAACTAGTGGTTGCTGGTGATTTTAATATAGATGTCCTGAAAAACACTGGCAGTGAACAGTTACTGAAATCAGTTACATTGTCATTCAATTCAATTTCCACTGTAAATTTCCCGACTAGGATATACAAATGTTGTAAGAGTGCCATTGATAATGTATTTATAGACAATTCCAGGCAACTAAGCCACATTACAAAACCAGTAGTAAATAGGCTATCTGACGATGACATGAAACAACTAACATTAAAATTTGAAAATTGAGAGGGTGAAACATGTATCAGAACTGAGTACAGAAGGCCAATAAAACAGTCAAAAACTGAGAAATTTAGGAGATTGCTCAAAGAAATTAATTGGATGGATGTTTACAGCATCCAAGACACAAATGGAAAATACGAAACATTCATTAACAAAGTTAGCACCTTATTTGAAAATTGCTTTCCCCTGAAGGTAACTCAAATTAAGCAGAAGTCTAATAAGAAACCATGGATCACACAAGGGATAAAGATATCATGTTAGACAAAAAGGAAACACTATCTGATACATAGGGACCATCAAAGCGTTCTAGTGTTTATGATAACATATCAACAAAGTTAATAAAAGAGTGTTCATGTGAGGTTAGTCATATCTTAAGCTATTTGTGTAATCAACCACTTGTCACAGGAACATTCCCGGACTGGCTTAAATATGCTTAGGTTATATCTCTCCACAAGAAAGGGGACAATGAAATGCCGTCAAATTACAAACCGATCTCACTTTTGCCAGCTTTTTCCAAAATCTGTGAAAAGGTTATGTTCAAGCGTCTACTTAAGCACCTTAGTGAAAATAACATACTGTCAAAGTCACAGTTTGGGTTTCTTAAGGGTTCTCATATTGAGAAAGCTATTTACACTTACAGCGAGAATGTCTAATTCATTACACAACAGATTAGAGACAACTAGCATATACTGTGACCTGTCAAAGGCGTTTCACTGTGTGAATCACAGCATTCTTTTAAGTAAATTAAAATATCATGGCGACACTGGTAGTGCTGTAAATTGGTTTCAGTCATATCTTACTAATAGAAAGCAAAGGGTGTCATTATGTAACACTTCAGCAGTAGGCAATCAGACATCGTCTGACTGGGAAGTCATGTGGTGTTCCCCAAGGTCTTGTACTAGGTCCACTACTGTTTTTTGTGTATATTAATGACCTGTCATCTGTTATATTACCAGATGCCAAGTTTGTCTTATTTGCAGATGATACAAACATTGCAATAAATAGTAAATCAAACATAAATTTAGAAAGGGTAGCTAATCTGACATTAATAAGTGGTCCATAGACAATTCACTGTCATTAAACTCTGAAAAGACCCACTATATGCTGTTCAGAACTTCCAAGAGATTTCCTTCTGATGTGTGTATAAAATATGATGACATGGAAATAGGAGAAGTTGAGAGCATAAAATTCTGGGGATTGCAACTTGATAATAAATTCACTTGGGAGCAACATACTAACAAACTGGTAAAGCGCCTAAACAAGTCTGTGTTTGTAATGCGAATAATGTCAGACATAGGCGATATAAATATAAGAAACTGGCATATTTTGATTATTTTCACTCCATTATGTCATATGGTATCATATTTTGGGGTAACTCCACAAACAGAGAAAAAATTTTTAGAGTACAGAAGCGTATAATAAGAGTAATGAGTAGTGTAAATCCCAGAACATGATGCCGAAACCTATTCAAAGAACTGGGTATATTAACCACAGCTTCTCAGTATATTTATTCCTTAATGAAGTTCGTTGTAAATAATACATCTCTTTTTTCCAACTAACTGTAAGAAGTACAGTTTAAAATACACAACTGTGGTAGTAAATTCCGACCACACAACATTGAACCCAAATGCCCATACTGAAGAAATTTTTTTGAGTTACTACCTTGATGAGACAGGATAACAAACACCATAAACAAAAATAATACATACCACTCTCAGAATACTAAAATCCAGTAAAAATATATTTGTATCATTGAATCCAGAACCTAAATGAAACATTGATATCAGTAGTTGGGAATAGATTTTATAAACAACTCTGATTGGCATACTTCAAGATATTGATCACATAAGGTGCTACAGAGCATTAAAAATATTTTTGTGTTCACTACCTACAATTTTGAATTTTCCTCACCATTCAATGAAATGACAGGATTTACTTGTGCTTTCCTCATACTGAACTGAAGCAAGCACAGCACCAGTTACGTTTTTGAAGGCCAAAACAAAGTTGCAGACTATAACACAATCCTTCTCCACCTGTCTACCCCCATATATTATCCTCCTGTTCTTAATAAACACTTCCACCCTCTCCTGCTCTTTATTACTGTGTATATATTCCAGTTCAATTCCACATACATTTTTCCATATCAGTTTTTACCCACTCTCCTGGCTGAACCACTCCATTCACCTTACAGATTTATCAATGTAACTGTCCACACCTTGCCAGCCATAAGACGTCTGCACACATTAAAAGAGTGAAAGCACTCTTTGTGCCTGTGTGTAAATCATGTTTTGTTCTCTGACATAAGTCTTATTTCCCTCTTCCCCGAGCACAGTAGTTTTGTGGTATTTGCAGGTAGCTGTAACTGCCTTGTATGTGATAAGAGCAATGAAAACTTGAAGTATGTTAGCGTATGTAGGAATACCTTGTGGCTCAAGATCCGATTGTTACCAATTTGCCCATCTGCAAATAAATATTACAGAATTTAAAATTTGGAACTTTCGATCCCTGTAATTCCAACTGTGGTGAAGTACAAATGCTTAATTTGTTTTTGAAACACACACACACACACACACACACACACACACACACACACACACACACACACACACACACCTGTACCTACACAGTTACAGAAGGTGTAGTACAACTAAAACTTATTTAACGTGTGCTCCATCACACATGCCATATGGGTGCTCCCATTCGACACCAACTGTTTCATAACTGCAGACAAGGGAACTGTCCCTTCAGCATACTCTGCATTCTCCAAAATCTTGTGCCCTTAACCTTCATCAACAAAATTTTGCCCCTCTGTCGGTATCAATCACATCTCCGTCCTCCAATTGGCTTGAACAGTGTTTACACACTTTATTTCTCTCCTACCTCTGTCCAATTCAATCAATACATACGCAACCCAGAATTTTGACACAGTAATAACACTTTCCTTCTCTCCTCCAGTCACTCTCTCTTCACCCCATCTCACTCTCCTCACATAGTTCATGACTGCATAGAGCCATATTTCCCTCCCAAGTTCCCTAGCTTACACCCTCCCTTCCAGAACCTGAGTCCACACTCTTCCCTCACCCTAGACATCTCCCCACCTGCAATGTGAAGTCACAGTGCAGCATCAGTAGTGTGCTCCTCAGTGCCCATGTAGGGTTGAATGTATATGCCATGTGACTGATGGAACAGCACCGGCTTGAAAGGTTAAAAGTCCTTTCTGGCCTTATGTGCATCAGATTATGTAAATACATATTTTGCAACAATCTGCAAAGACAAAAAATTGCACCTATTATTGACAAGTTATAAAAAAGCATAAAAATTGTCTTAAAACTGCCCTTCCCATATCTTAGGTTAAAAACACAAAATTATAACTGCTGAAAATGGTAAACACCCAAAAACATATAGTTTTTGTGCTACTCTGAATGAGTTGAACTATATCTGTGTGCTAAGTATGTTCTAACGAACGTACTGTATCCAGATGAAAAGCAGTGAGCATGACTGGGTGTGTGTTGGAGAAAACATAGGAAGATCAGCATTCAACATTCACTATTCAACATCCACCATGGCAATCTTACGGGAAAATGAAGATCACTGTAAAAGAAAAACAATATCACAAGCAATATGAATAAGATACAATGTACTTTTTTGAGCATTGTAGACGTAAGGGATATGAAATGTATGAGGTTTGAATTGAAAAGTTTTCTTCAGTCACAGGAGGCTCCTAATAGCTCTTACTTGGTGATGCAAACTGATTTCAATAGCATAATCATGGCACAAAACCATTTTTGTTGGAGGGTGTCAGATAATATATAATGCCCTCCAAAAACAGCTTCACATACAGATGATAATATCCATGATATCTAAAACAGTTAGCATTAATACATAAGCTGCTACTGCTAACCTTGTGTAGTTGAACACATATTTTTAGATTTGAATTTATTACAAGAAGAATTTAGTCCAGGGGGATACTACACATAATTCCCAAAAATGTCAATCTTTAAACAGATCTCATGTACATAGTTTAGTTACATTTTCTTTATGCATTTTACACCTAAAAAGTAGC
The DNA here is from genome assembly GCF_021461395.2 of Schistocerca americana. Classification (NCBI taxonomy): domain Eukaryota; kingdom Metazoa; phylum Arthropoda; class Insecta; order Orthoptera; family Acrididae; genus Schistocerca; species Schistocerca americana. Next base: position 540,028,591 of record NC_060130.1, read on the forward strand.
CTCTACCACACTATTTTATCATAATCATATTATGGACACTGGTGCAAATTTTGGCTTTCGGTAATCCATTTTTTTTGGAGATAAATACATATATATCAGTGGGCATGTAATACTCAACCACTTATTTTACTTTGTAAGAAAAAAAGAATAGAAAAAATTATGAAACAAACTTGTGTCCCGAACTTTGAAACATTTCCATAGTATCCATTGAAATACTATGCAAAGAACACCATCTCAGAACCCAGAGTTTTCAAGATACAATAATCCCATGATGTTTTCACACATTCCCTTAAAATATCAAACAGGTGCTGTTTTTATATGCATGTAGTAAATTTAAGTTTCCTTGAAACTTTTACATTCCTTACATAAAATGAATGTACAAGGCCAACCACATGTCAGAGTAATCATTGTTATGCCCGAGTTTTTGTGCAGAAATGCTAACAATGATAGGAGTCCATTGTCTTAAAAATTCACCCAGAACTCAAAACTCAAATTTTGAGGTGATACTAATGAGTAGTGGACATACTGAAATGATAAAGCAGTGTGATTGGGACTTTATGTAGTTGAATAACTTAATCACACTATGTTCTCGAATTTTCCTTACTACATGGTGACATGAAACAAAGACTGCCATGCACTTTCCTCATACTGAACAGAAGTGAATCAACTCATAACATTGTTCACATTTTTAAGAATATGTACATACTCAAAATCCCTACAGAGTCACAAACTACAAAATAACACAGGAAAATTCCAAGGCAATAGGAATGAAGGTATAGAATTTTTTAAATATGTACCAGGTAACACCAATCATCATCTTCTTGCTGCTGTATTTTTGGTGCCGTGTTCTTCCATTTCAGGTAAAACAGCTAGGAAGGCAATGTGCTAATTCTGAGACCCTGCAAACAACATTAGTTAGTAAGCATTTCATGACAAAATTAGAGCAAAAAAGTAACCTAAAAGTATGAACACAATTCTTATTTACTAACCAAGTGAGTAACACTTGTGTTACACGTTCATGGTTCTAGCAATAGAAAGTTGAGTAACTTGAAGCAGTTGCAATCAATTAATGCCAACTGCAACAGGAATGCAAATCACTCCACCAATTGAATCTATCTGTGGGGGATAATTCTTGGTAAGTGAAAGTATATGACAGTTTATTTCTTTGAAATAAATGAGATACGCTGCTTTTTGCACAGGTTCCTTGTTCTGAGTATGGCCCTAACAACTAGAGTACATACCATGACAGGACGTGATGCTCATTTGGAGGTTATGTTCTTGCAACACTGCTGCTCGGTCTACCGATGACAACAGTGACATCAGAAGGAGAGCCTGCACAAACAAATTCAAGTAGTCCTGTATTAATGTTACATTTTGTCCCGTCTCCATCTACTGAACATGTGAAAAGTACCATATTCAAAGCAAAGCATGTAAATGGTTAATGATTTGCAGTTATGTGGTGCAACTATATTTTGTATCACAATTGTTCCATAGTGCCCATACCATTACCAGTAATAATTGCCACTTAAAGACAGGAGGCTGTACACCCTTGCCCATAGCTGTACAAATGTTGGCAGCAGGAGGAGAGCCTGGATTCACAATATAAAGTAACCCTGCATTAATACTACATTTTGTCCCATTCCCATCCACCGAACATGTGATGAGAACCATTTTCAGTAAGCAAAACATCTAAATAGTTCATGATTTGCAATTATTTAGTGCAAATTCATTTTGTATCAGAATTCTTCCATAGTGTGCATACCATTATCAGTAACATGTTGCAACTTGAGGACAGGAGGCTGTACACCCTCACCTATAGTAGTAGAGATGGTGGTAGCAGTGACAGCAGGGGTACACTTTAATTACATGCCATGTACATTAAAGTCTCATCAGTAGAACTCCCATTATCTCAACTCATGCAATAAAAGCTGATTGTGCTTGATCTGGCGTGAAGACGTTTGGGAATATCTCTCCTACTTCTCTTTCTCTGTGCTTGACGAACAGTGATTGCACTTGCGAGTCAGTTCTGTTGGAGATCAAGAAAGCGCATGGAAATTCTTGCCTCATATTGTCAAGTATCAACACAGTTGTAAGTTCAAATTCGTAACTATTTAGTCCAAGCATATTTTCAACACACATACAATCGTTACCATATATTTTTTTAAGATTTCAGCTTTTGCAATGGTCATTATCATTAAAACAAAGTCTGTGCTTTTATATTCTGAAAAGGTTTCACTGTTTTACGCTTGAGGCTTGTAAAACAATACACAGGGTTTATCACTGCTGTTTACTTCGCATACTTAGGTATCAGCACTAATAACATCATTCTGATGATGGACTTCCCCTGAATACAGATTATAACATCGTTCGGTCTTTTACAAATTTTGCCTGATTATAAGATGTCGTCCTTCGAGTATTGAGTCAGTCAGTGTCCCTCGAATTTCATTAATTATCCTGGCAAGGTATCGTTCTTGGAACGGATGCTGCTATACCAGCCCTAACTTTTGCAGAGTGCTTCAGGTGGCCAAAGTCAGGTCATGACCAACATGTTTAGAAATATATTTCACACGACACTGTCCATTTGACCCTTCACTAAGTTATACTGGCAGGGCACATTCCACTAATTTTTTTTTCTTGTATTTTCAAGCTTCTAATATCTCTCCTTGTGGAGTGAAATTCGTTAGATCTATCCCAAATGTAGTAATATGCTATAGAATCAGCAGTACGATAAATACTAAATTTTATGTAACCCGACTGTATGGCATGTTCAGTTACCATTTTGCACGTTTTGGATTCACTGACGGAAGAGAAACTCAATTCTTATGATAACACACTGGTTTTGTGTAGCCGATTGCAGATGTCTCAATAAATGATCACTTGCCTTTATTTCACTAGTACACAGGCAGCACTTACCAGCATTTTATTAGACTCAACCTGTTGTTCATGGGCATTTTGCTGGTACCGTTGCAAGTCATCATTAGATGCGTAATATTTGTCATAGATGTAGCAGTGGTACTGTGAAGGTTGCTTACATAAAACAGGAGTGATGCCGTCCATAGATTTTTCCAGATCCAGTAAAGATACATCCTTGCGGAGTGGAAGTTGCGAAATACGTGGACAAATTGACTGATAACCTCTCCGTTAATGATACGTTAATCGTTATTGGTGGCACAAATGACTGGAAGAATTTTGGAAGAACATGATAGATTCTTTGGAGTATATACTGAAACACAAACACAAAACGAATTTAATAATTCATCCAATACCGCTTAGACTTGACGCTCAAGGTCTAAATGAAAAAATCTTATATGTAAATCGCATTATGTGTGAAAAAAAAAAATCAACACCGCCACAGGCGAAGGTAGGAAGAGATTATCTGTGAATTTAGGGCTCGAACGCCTGAAAAGAAATGAATATACTACTCATGGTTTACATCTAAACAAATAAGGAAAGACTCGCATTTTTAATAAGCTTGCTTTTTTTTATACACATGTCGAAAACTGAAAAACCAAGTACTGGTACAGGGAAAAAGCATACGCAAACGGGTAACAGGAAAAAAGTGCCAGTCTCGAAGTGAAAGTGCCACCCTTGAAAAAACATACTGTTATGGATCAGTAGTTAACAAAAAATAAACTCAAAGAGAGTCACAACAACACACTTACTAGGTGAAATTTCAGGACATGAAATGCAGCAACAAGGCAGTCGTTAATGGGCAGATCGTAGAAAAAGGACGTAAAAAAAGTATAAATAGGAAACAATTCCACAGAAGAAAGACAGGAACCCACATATGGTGAACCAGCACGCCATTTGTCAAACACCATTAATGCCATCCCTGGAAAACATGAGAATTTTTTCCCACTAAATACACTAGCTCAAATAGTGGGGTAAGTGGTCAAGCAAGAAATGATTTGCTACCTGTACCTAATTTTAAATTACTCCATCAAAATGTTCACTCACTCCCGAATAAGCTAACTGAAATAGAAATAATTTTAAATGACCTAAATGATATTTCTGTACTATGCTTTACAGAACACTGGCTGAAACAAGACATGTTAGAGCAAATATATATTCCTCAGTTCAAACTTTCAAGCATGTTTCGCAGGAAAATATCAAGTCATGGGGGGTACATTTGTGTGTATGTTGGAGAAAATATTGAATTACATAGTGTAACTAAACACCATAAACTGTCCTGTGAAAAAGATATAGACCTCTCTTTAGCTGAACTACCGAGGCAAAATACAGTTATTATTTGTGTGTACAGATCACCAGATGGAGACAAAAAAGTGTTTTGCAATCGCATGGAGGAAATCTTGGAAGAAATTCACTGTCCCAAGAAAAATATAATTGTATGTCGTGATTTTAATATTGATTTCTTGAGATCCAAGAAATTAGAGATGACATTATAAATGAGTAGCTCAGTTTCAAAATGTCCTTTATCCAATATGTATAAATTTCTTTAATTAGTAAAAAATGTACTATCAAATAGTGTATCTTGAAATACTGTGCTTACTTGAAATGCTTGTGTCATGTCTTGTTTCTACATTGTTGGCAAGACTGGTTTGTAGTGTATTTCATATGTTGTATGTAAAGACAGTTGAAGGAAGCTTTGTTGGTGACTTCTGGAGTGAATTCGTCATAAACTACTCCAGTATTTTTTTTGAAATTTTAATCACAGAGACATTTCGTAACCTAAAAATAGACCTCTGTAAACTTCTGATGCAAAACTAAATACAGATGAGTGAGATTATTGAAACACTGAGGTGCCTAACCTCACTTATTGTCAAAATGGCTACAGTATCAATCTTTCAATAGCTCTCCATCTTTTTGATATATATTTCATTTTAAATTTTAATGACAGGAGTGGGGTAATTTGAAATGGGTGTTTCAAGTAGCCCTATACTTTTCAAGTTACCCAAGGCTGAAATGTAAATACTGTTTCATACTGTAATTACATAGGTAGATAGGCAGAATATGGTAATTTTATATTTTGCTTTTGTTTTATTTTAGTCCAAGACGTCAAGAGTGTATAAAACTACCCCTGATGCTCGAAAATACTGAGAAGAAACCTTACAGGAGGCTTTGAAGGAAATACAGAGTGGTGTTATTTCATTGAATAAGGCAGCACAGAAGTATGGAATCTCTGCACGAACTCTTATCAGAAAATTACATGGAAAACATACGAAAAATGTTGGCCGACCAATGGTATTGACCCCAGAGGATGCCTTGCAGAGGGAGTTAGTTTGGCAAGTGAATGGTGGTTTCTGCTGACTCAGTTAGACATTCGTCTCATTGTGAATATATTTTTTACATCGAAGGAGCATTGCAGAGAATCGTTTTACAAGAAATACCTGGCATTGATTGGGTCAGAGGGTAACTTGATAGACATCAATCAGTTCTGTCAGAGCGATTGTGCCACAATATAACTCAAGCAAGAGCAGCTTTCACTGCAGAAGTGATCACATGTGACTCATGGACTGAAGAGGACCCTACTGGCTGTCGATACAACAGAACTAAAAAGGGATAGCTCAGATGGACTGTGTTTGAGGACTGGTTTCGAAGTGTTGCCTTGCCATACTTAAGGAAGTTTGATAAAGAGTCTCCTACAGTACTCACTGGAGATAATCTCAGCAGCCACATTTCTTTGGCAGTTATCAGTGATTGCAACGAGAATAACATTTGTTTTGTTCTTCTTCCCCCAGACATTAACCGTTTGTGTCAACCTCTTGATGTAGCATATTTCAGGCCTCGTAAAAGGTCTTGGCAGAAGGTTCTTGATGAATATAAGACGAAGCACAGAGGACCCATTCTAAAATATAGTTTCCCTCGTCTGCTGAAGAAGTGTTTGACTGAATTAGAAAAAGATGGTTCATCTAAGCAAAACCTGATGGTAGGGTTTGAAGCTACTGGGATTATGCCACTGAATAAAGATAAGATTCTGAAAAAATTACCAAACGGAAATGAAGATACTGCAGATGTGGAATCTTGGTCTGACAGTTTAAGAGAGTTTTTGGAGCAATTTAAGAGATCCTCACATACCAATGTAAACCTTCAGTCAGCTAGTGCTCTTCCTATAACACCAAGAAGAAGTGTTTCAGTGGATGATGTTCGGGAACTACAGCACACTGACATGAAAAACTTGCAGCTTTCAGGTTCCGGTACTGGTAAACAGAAGAACAGGAGACTGAATAACCCATCTGAGGAGCAACAAATGCAATCTGGACAACATCAGGAAAAGAGCTCTAATAAAAGGAGGTAACAGAATAGACCAAAGGCGATTTGTACTGGTAGTGAAGCCAGCAGTGATACTGATGATTTTATTCTGTGCATGACCCTAGCAGTGTTCTCCTGAACTTGAAACTGTAGAATATTACTTCCAGAACAAGTATGAAAATCGCTTTCATCAGCATGCAACACGTGCAACTGCAGGCCCTGGAAATATTGCCCACAGGCAGAGCATTAATGGAGACAAATATGATGTGAAATTCTTGAGGATATTAAGAAAACCATTAAACACACACACACATATATATATATATATATATATATATATATATATATATATATATATTCCCTCAAGAATAAGATATAGGCTCAATTACCACAAAAAAATGTTATCAGTGTGGTTACCCCTTTATTTGAAAGACGAGGAAGTTACTGTTTTCCATTGGAAATATAACTTTGTACTTTAATTTGCAGATACTTGTGTCATTATTTTGTAGTTTGTACTACATTTCACCCTCGTGTATTCCAGTTGAAATTTACGTCAATAAAAAATTTTAATTAATGTTTGCAATTGGTACCCAATTTTGTATGTTTGGTAGATGAAAATAGACCACATAACGTCTTTTGGAATTAATTCACTGTTGCAAGTGTCCCACAGTAGTTCAAACTTGCGAAAACTGCAAGTTCTCAGTATAAAAGCCAGGGGTGGCTCCTGTATAGGTTTGCAGGTTTGTGCTACCCCCAAGGAATAATTCTGTTCAACACTGATGGCCTTCTGAGCGTTCTATACTAGTGGAGAAGTAGCGCATCGTTTATCTGTTTTGAAATGCCCGGTCTCCAGACGCCGAACGCAGCGGAGTTGGACGGAACGTGCCAATAGCGACAGCGGGTTTGCACTGTGGCTGCAAATGCGGACTTGGATGTCTCAGAGGTGTGGGGACAACGCTTGGCAACAATATACTCGTATGCGGCCCTTGTGTGTATAAACACCTCACCCGGGCCACCCTGCCAGCAGCAGGAAGAGGGCATGAACTCTTCCAAAGAGAAACGGAACCATTGGATCTTCTAACAGAGTGGGATTCTCGCGTCACCTTACCAGTTCAGGTGTAGCTGCGAGCGAACTAGCTATTTCCTGTGCGTTGTGTTACTCATTATAGTGCGTGCTACAGTGAATTTTGAGGCTCAAATGACAAGTGAATACGTGAAATAATGAACCATATAATTTCATTGCTCTCTGAACCCTTCAGTTCACGGAAGTTAGAAGAAAAATTTGACATCAAGAGGCTAGGTAGGCCGACTCCTGCTTTAACAGTTTCGCAGACCGTTAAAACGAGAAGTCGCCAATTCAATAGGAAGTTAACTCTGAATTGTACAACAAGCATGAATGGCTGTGTGATTGTGACATGAAAAATGACTTATTTTGTTTTCCTTGTTTATTATTTGGAGGAGATCTTTCATGGTCTAAGCATGGAGTCTGTGACATTCAACACGTCCATGACAAAATTAGAAAACACGAACTTTTCTCAGTCCATGTAAATAACGTTTTGAATATGGAAAGTCTAGGCAATGTAAATATGGCTACCCAGTTAGACAGTGGGTACAGAAGGTCCGTGGCATTACACAACTAAAAAGTTATCGATAATAGGTACATATTGAATCTAATTATGAACTGTAGTCGTTTCTGTGGCACGTTGTATCTTGCTCTTAGAGGACATGATGAAACTAAATCATCTTCCAATCCTGGTGTTTTTCGTTCTTTGATTAATTTTAGTGCAGAATTAGACTCTGCATTAAAATCACATTTAGAGAAAACTACAGTTTTCAAAGGAACCTCAAAAACCATCCAGAATTAACTCCTCCAGTGCATGCTTCAACTCTATCAAGAGGAAATTAGAAAGGAAATTAAGGGTGCTGAGTTTTGGTCCATATTAGCTGATGAGAGCAGTGATGTAGCCTGTGTTTTCCAAATGGTTATAGTATGTAGGTACATCATTAACGGAAAACTAGTTGAAAGATTTTGGGACTTCATAGCACCAGAAAAGCATGATGCCCAGTCTTTGGCAACGTCTATCATCTAACTGATAAATAATCATTTGAGGAATTATTCACATAAGCTAACAGCGCAAACATATGATGGTGACCATCATCTAACAGATAAATAATAATTTGGGGAATTGTCCACATAAGCTAACAGCGCAAACATATGATGATACAGCAGTACGAGTGGTTCGTCGCGTGGGGTGCAGGCTCTTGTTAAGGAAAAGTTTCCCAATGCTTCATACATTCATTGTTATGCCCACCAGTTGAATCTCATTATGCTTAAAGCCGCCTTCATTAATAAAAATGTACGAATATTCTTCACTAAACTTCAAGGACTTTGCAGTTTCTTTTCAGCATCTCCTTAAAGAACAGCAGTTCTCGACGAAACAGTACGAAAACGACTGCCACGTTCAGTGCCTATTCGTTGGAACTTTCAGTCAAGGAGCGTCAATACCATTTTCGAATATAGGGCAGATATTATCACTTGCATGAATAATATGAGCCATTGGGAGAAACTGTGGAATGAGAACACGATCCTGCAAGCCGGTGGCTTAATAACAATTTTAAGGGATGAAAAGTTCATTTTTTGGCTTCCATTTTTTCATAAAATCATGATCCATGTGCATATTTTGTATAACCAGCTACAAAAATGGGGTAGTGACCCAACTTACGCACAAAATCAGCTGACAGCTTTTGAGCGTGAAATTGCGAACACTAGGGAAGGAGTGAGTGAAAATTCAACAGGTTTACACGAGTAAAATAAAAGAGGGACAACTGAAGATGGCGCAGCGATGTGTAATCTACTGTGGGAAGCAAAAGAAGTATGTGATGTCATAAGTTATGAGGCAAAAGAAAGATTCAAGTTCACTGGACACCTAGTTGCAGCCTCTCTCTTCCTGTCAGAGAAATTCGCTACTTACTCTTCCAGTTTTCCAGAAACATCATTCAGAGCTGCTATTGAATGCTACTCTTTTTTGGAAGCAAAGAAACTTCGAACAGAACGCTCTGTTATTTATGGAAGAGAGGAGTTCAAAAGCATGTGTGGAGTTTTGAGCTTTCTAGATTACAGAACAGACAATAATCTTTGTGATACACTGAGCCAATATGTGAAGCTCCTGAAAGCGATAATTACAATTCCAATGACCACATCAGAAGCAGAACGTTGTTTTTCTTCTCCGAAACGCATCACAACCTTCTTGCGGAATACTATGGACCAAGAAAGACTATCAGCATTCGCGATGCTCTCTATCGAACTAGATCTCGTTTTAGGAGTTGCAGACTTCAATCGAAGAGTGAAAGATTTGCAAATATGAAAGAAAGAAGAATAGAGTTCCTGTACAAGTGACCATCACCACATCCAAATTCAGAGATAAAATCGAACGACGTTAACATCAGTCCTGCTGAAAAAGGTTATTAAGGCATGCCTACCACTGTTTGAATACATAGTGCTGCAGTGATTTTAATTTCATTTATTCTGCAGAAGTAATACCTTTTTCTGTGTACACCTTTTGGTTTTATTATGAGTAAATGCAGGAGTCACACGAGCGAGCGGTCTGTTTATATTAGGCATTACAAAAACATGAGCAGTGTACTAATTTTCTCTCTTTTGTTGAAGTTTTTCTTTGTCAGCAAAGTGCACCACCATCTTGTTTGGTCATGAGCCGCCACTGATGAAAGCATAGGTGTCTCGAGTAACACCTTCCCATGGGCAACTTGAAACACCAACATTTTTGTAAAAAATCAGCATAAAGAAATTTAAGACAATAGTTTTTCTGCCAGCAGGATCTTCACTGCAATGTCACCTGTACTTTAAAGTTCATTAACCCCCTTATTTAGTAAAATTGAGAAAGGTAGATGCTGAGGAAATTCGAAACTCTTTCAAGTAATCCCATTTTGTGCTATTTCACAATTTATGTTGCATGTACAAACTTGAAATTTTTTTTGCTTTTTTCTCAATCATCTATTTTTGTTATTAAAACAACATAAAAATAACTTATTTCAAAATTTTGTTATAAATAAAAAACTCTTGGATAAGGGACGTTTTGGAACTAAGATATGAAGAGACATTTTGAAAATAAAAACTTTGGATAAGAGACAGTTTGGAAAAGAAAATAGGGGAAAAATTATAAACAGTGTTTATTTAGTAAATGTACATAATTTAATTTTTGTCGATACAATGTCTGTAGGTATTTTTGAAACAACTGAAATAATTTCAGGTTAAGCTAGGGAAACAGATAGAAACATACATTTACCAGAAAATTATTAAAAAATAACATTACATTATACCCACACACATTACAGAAAACATAATTTTAAAAGTGCCTTAAGGGTAGTCATTTACTTATTTAAATCAGAATTTGTCCTGTTAACTGCTGTGTAGTACTTAAAAACCATTTTCATCGTCCTTGTATCCACCTGCATTTTCATCATCAGATTGTTCTTCAGGTATATTCTGTACTGGATTGAAGATAATATTTTTGTAGAAGGCCAGGTCTTCATTTTGAGCCCAGTTTTCCCCAAAGTGAAGAGTCAGAAGCTTCCTGACATCTTTCACTTTCAGCTCTTTTACTGTTACTCCAGGTAGTACTAACGGTAGTTCAAAGTTTTGAACTTTAAATCCAGGTTTGAGTACTTTTTTGGGCTTTCTGAGATTGGTGTTATACCAAGGTTCACCTGCAACAGGTACTTCACAGGTTGGCACATTGCCTACTGTTATAATAAATCTTTCAACAGTTGAAAATTTGAAGTGTCAATTTCCAGGCTTCTTTTGGTAATTTTCACATACCTTCCTCGAGTCAAAAATATTACAGCTCTCAGTAATACTGAAAACAGTTCCACATTCCTTAAAGATTTCAATCTATTTCTCAGTCTTAATAATAGTGTCATAATTTTGAATTTCCTTCTCAGTTCTAACAAATACACGATCAGGCAGCATATACGAATGGCCTGGTACAGGGAATACTAAAATAATGTCTTTAATATTTCGTGGCACGTCATTTACCAACCAGTATTGAAGCATAATCATCTTTGAAATGTTACGGTTTTGTCTCCACAATCATCCGAATAGAGCCTTACAGTGGTCACTCCTTCCAAGTAAGTGTTTTTTAGCCTATGTAAAATTGCTGATGCAATTTCATTTGAACCTTTTTTGAATTCCGATTCCATCCAGTGATATATAAAACCATGGTTTTTTGTCTGCTTATCTTTAGATGTACTTTGGCAGTTAAATAAATAGAACTGTCGACTATAGTACGCTGCCTGGTAAGGGATTTTGGGTAAAACTAAATTCTTTTGCCAGTCAAAGGAAAGGGTGATTTCATTTTCATTTTTCAGTAAATTAAAAAAATGCTTGTGCCCTCTTTTTGTGGAGACTGAAATCAATTTTAACCGATTTGTCTCTGTTGTCAAATTTCAACTAAAACTGGATACATTTGAAGCACTTGTCCACAGCAGCAGAGCCAAGGCTTAAGTTATAATCTTTGACAATTATCTCATAAAAATATGAATATGGAACTTGAAGATTACTTTCTACTCTTGAATTGTCAGCATAGTGAAACTTACTTATTGAAAGATCTGTCAAAAAATACTGTCTTGTAATTCTGGTGTTCCTACAATAATATTTTCAAGTGGACAGAGACTCTCTATGAATTATGAATATGGAACTTGAAGATTACTTTCTACTCTTGAATTGTCAGCATAGTGAAACTTACTTATTGAAAGATCTGTCAAAAAATACTGTCTTGTAATTCTGGTGTTCCTGCAATAATATTTTCAAGTGGACAGAGACATTCTATGAATGACTTTACAGATTGTCTTTTAGCCTCAAACAGCTTAGACTTATGGTCTCCTCCTCTATTTCCTACAGCTAGATTTCTGGAGTCGAAATGTCTCTTACAAACTCATTGAGCCCTTTTCTCACTAACACGAAGTATGCCACAAAAGGATTTCTTACGTACCTGAACCGAAGAAGTGTTCCCAGATTTGGTTGTAGGATTAGATAGTGATTCCAATTTTCAATGATTTGTCTCCGTTCATCTTCATTAGTTCTCCTAAGCTTAGGTGTTTCACTTACAGTATATTTAAGCATATAGTTCCCGTGATCAATTTTATTCTTAGAAAAGTAAAAGCCTCCCTGAAACTTACAAATATCTTGCATTGTAAGCTGAGTACACCTAAAAACTTGATCAGAATGAAGGCACTTTGGTAGTCTTGGCAAAGTCTTTGACATGTAGAGCTTCTGTTTCTCTGTTGCCTTTTTCCATTTATCTGGATCTTTTATACATTTCCTTCCTTTGTTCTTCTGGCATGGAGTTATCTACGGTCCCTCCATAACCTGTTGTTCAGTAATTTGAGATTATAGTTCCTCCATTGGTTAACCACAAAGTTTATCAACTTTTAGACCTACAACACTGCCTGTACAGTACACTTTTAAAACAAGAAGCTCACTTTTAATGCAGAAGAACACTTAAAAACAGCCTAATTTCAATTATTGGTACGAATTTTGACAATAGAAACTAGCAAAAACGCCATGGTGATCACAGAAAACAAGTACCAACTTCACAATAAACAAAAAAATAACCTATTGTGAACAGTAAACAAAACTTAGCTTCAGCTGACCACCAGTTCTACCACAACACATTTCACTGGAAAAATACCCTACATGATGATTTTAAATTACCGTATTCCTTAAAATGGTTGGTAGTTGCACTGTGTGTAAAGGTCACTTTTGAAAAAAAAAGACACACTGTTTAGAGAAAGGCAAAGGATATAGGTCGTTTTGTTAGAAAAATTAACAGTAGTTGAGTCGGTCATGTTGGATTGGATAAGGGACATTTTCAAACTAAATAGGCATATTACAGGATTTTATTATTATATAGTAACAGTTTAAAGGAAGTTTTGAACGAAAACCGTAGTTTAATATGATGTAAAAGAATCTGATGAATGCTATGGTTAACAATAACTCAATTTCCACAAAAATTGGATAAAGAACGTTTTGGAAAGAAGCGACTCAAATTTACTACAGTCGTTCAACATCAGTGCAATGGTAACCGAACCAACTTGAGAAACACCACACTCTCCATCTATTATTGATCAGATCTTGATAAATATGTGCAAGTATGCCTATAATATACAAGTTTGTAAACACGCATTTTAGTGATCACAATGCTGAAATTCTTGCAATGAATATTTCAGGATACTCAGTTCTCAGTAGAATAAAACACATTGTTAGGAACTTCGGTACAAAAAATGAGTAATATTTTAGTTCTCTCCTAAAGGGTGAAAGATGTACATCACTGTATTGATACCAACGAGAAATATGGTAAGTTTATGGCTACATTCAAACATTTTTTTGAAATGGCTTTTCCCAGGAAAATAGTACATTTAACTCTGCTCAAAAAACAAACAAGTGTATTACAAAATGGGTAAGGATATCATGTCAGAATAAAAGAAGATTGTATGAGTACTCCGAGCAAAATACTAATCCTGGCTTTATTACATATTTTAAAAGATACGAAAGAATACTAACATGAGTGGCCAGTCTGAAAGGTGGCCCCAAGTTGTACGTCAGTAATCGTCAGCAGGTTACAAAAATAAAACACAAAGATAGTGAAACACAAAAAATTTCTAGTTTTTACAGTTATGAGGAGAAAATAAAATATGAAGTCCCACAAGGGTCAGTTATGGGACCTGTCCTATTTCTGTTGCGTATAAATGAATTGGCTGGTAAAATACATGATGCAACCACTGTACTCTTATCAGAAAACCCTAATATTCTAATTAAATTACAGAATGAGGGAAATCTGCAGGAGGCTGCCATATCAGTTATCCACACCTTAATGCACTGGTTCAGGACCAATAGGCTCATCATAAATTCAGAAAAAACTGTGACAGTTAACTTCCACACCACACAAAACCCTGTTTTCACTATCGAAGGAAAAAATGTGTCGAAGGTCAATCATACAAAATTTCTAGGCATTCATGTTTAGGCAGATCTGAAGTCCTGTAGACCCCTTCTTAAAACTCTCGAAATATTTGTGGTGCCTTGCTTGTACAAATACAAAATGCTAATTTTTCACAAAAGGTGGCATCTTAAAAAAGGAAAATCTCTCCAGACACAACTATGATATACACACATATGAAACTAGGCAGAAGATGAACCTACACATGAACACAGTAAATACAAACTTATGCAAAAGAAGAATGTATCATACTAGAGCTGTGCTATATAACCATTTGCCTTCTTACCTGAAACACATACCAACATTAAGTGCATTTAAAATAAAGTTCAAACAGTTCTTGTTTGACCACTGCTTCTATTCTTTGTCTGAATTTATGGAACATCACAATAAGTAAATCTCATTTACCAAATTTTACTAATTGTCAATTCAAAACACAGTTTACGTTGCGCTTATCATGTCATCTCACTTAATAACTGCTATTATCACATGTGGAAGCAATATAGTACATCAACCTACATTATTATGCATTTTATGTCAACAATGTAGCCAAAATGATTACTCTATTATAAATCAATTAGGTTTACCACTGTTCTATATCACAAGTGCAAAAAATCCGCTAAACTGATTCTCGGACAAATAAACAAAAATAATGTATTACTGACTGCAGAAACTACAATGTTCATAATCACACAAGAAGTAAAGATTTTAGTTATTTTAGAACGTACATTAGCCACACAGATCACCTCTAAGAAGTTTTCCTTCATGCTTTTTACTTCACTTGAAAGATATAATTCTTTCTTATGACTAGTTCCTTGTTAACTCTCCACAGCCTGGTGTTATTCTTCGGAGCTCTGATATCCATCAGGTTGTCCAATGTTGTGCCAAAAATAAGCAGGAGAATATAACATCACTGAGAACAAATAGAACTAGAAGTCATCATAAAATGTGTAATAAGATGTTCGTTTCTCTATTTTTAATATGTAACTATAGCAAACACGATTAGCAAATGTCAGTTTTCTCTGCTAGACTAAATTTTCACAGGATATGATACTATTATTGTATCCACGTCCCTCTGCCAACATCACGAAAGAAAGTATTTTAATTTGACTGATAGATCATTTCAGGCCTTCAGGAAATGGTAGTTTCTATGGTTTTTCTGTTTAGCTAGCAAATGTACCATAATTATTATTGGGCTATACAAGAAGTATTGTCATTGGAATTATTTATTTTTGGCACAGTTTCATCTCTTGGCAATCCTTTAATTTTTGTATTCCCAGTAGATGGGTACCTTGCAAAACATCACTGCTCACAACAGCACTTGAAGCTGCACACTTTTGTTGGACCAAAAAACACAGAAACGGAGCAGTAGCTGACCAGAGACATGTAGTGTGGTCTGACAAGATACTGTTTTACCTCTTTGCAAAACAGGAAAGATGTCGAGTATACTACTGGCACAATGAGGCCCTTAACCTACAGTGCACAGAAGGGGTAGTTAAGCCCTCAGGGAGTTATTTGACGTTTAGAGGGCATTTTCGTATCATGACTGTGTACAGGAATCAGAATGTTCATTTCAACTTTATTGGTGAACAAGTGTTGGCCTTTCTTCCAAGTCTGCACAATAAGCATGCTGTGGACACTCCTCCCTTCCAACATGACAATGGTCGTGTCATCTAGGCTGCAAGAATATATTACTGGTTAAACATTCTGGTTCCCTACTGTACTCAACCAGCCCACTAAGTCACCCAATCTTAATCTCACAGAAAGTGTATAGGATTACTTAAACCAGTGAGCAAAATGTAGTGATCAACATCCCTGCAGTTTGGTAGCTCTGCAGGATCTAATCACCAATGAGTGGCTTCAGTTGTGTATGGCATACCTGAAGAAACTTGTGGACTCTTCCATTACGAGGGTTAGAGGAGGTATTACATAGTATTAGCATCACGTCTCCTGGCAGTACCTCAGTTTTTCTCTGGAGTGCTTAATATTGCAGATGTTCTTGACCTGATAAAAAATTATTCACAACATGTAATGTTATCGAGTACTTCACACAAGTCCCTATTATCAGCACATATCTGTCAGGAAACTGCCTTTCTCAATAATAAAAAGCAGATAAGCAATGGAAAATGTAATTTTTGAGAACGTTTCTCACGGAGGAAAAAAGGTACGGCTAAAAGTACATTAAAAATGGGTTACAGACTGCAAAAATATTTAGTTTGATGGTAATCGGTTTCTTTCAGTATTTGACCATCGTCAGACCCTCAAACCATAGAGGTAGAACGGTCTGAAGATAGTGAAATACTAACCAAAATCAGTTACCATTGAAATAAATGTTTTTGCAGGTGACACTGGTTGTAATCCATTGTTGATGGCAAATGTTTCTGTATTATTGTAATAGTATCAGCATATAATGTACATTGATAAGAATTCAGGATCCTACAGCCAACCAGTTTCCATTCACTAGGTATATTACAAAGTAACCATTGTCTTTAGGCCAGTTAACATCGTAATCCCATGGTCTCATTGGTATTGCTCCATCCATGTGATAAAGTGACACCTATCATTTCTTACTGTCCATTGCATCAATTGAAGTGCCCACTGTGATCACATCCAGAGTAGGAGCACCGCTAGGTTTACATCTACCAAAGGGGGCAAATCAACTACGTATGCCCCCTCAAACACTTGGAGTATTGGCACATTACATGAGTACGTGATACAGGGATGCAATAAGAGTTTTATCTGCAACAATCATCAGTTATACGGGGTGTCCCATTTAATTCGACGATCCAAAATAACTTTTGTGCAGAAGCAGAATTAAAATGCCTCAAGCAAATCATGTTTACCTACTTGGATATTAACCAGCATGGTTGCTTTATTTTTAACTTTGTTTTTTATTAACAACAGTACATATAGTACGCCATAGTTTTTATTTGGTAATCTACTTCTTCTTATCAAGACTTGCTCAACAAAATATTGCAGTGTAGCGTTCATGTAAACATGACGTAATTAAAAATTAAACATAATATTTCATTTTATAGCTATGACTGAAGATAAAGCCAGTGACTTGATGAGGTCGGAAAACGTTTATTTTTATGAGTAACTTACACTTTGTTAGATTTTATTTTTTTACTTTAGGTCTCAAAACAACTGAGGTCATAAGTGACCATGTCATTACCTTAGAACACCAAT
Source organism: Schistocerca americana (assembly GCF_021461395.2). NCBI lineage: Eukaryota > Metazoa > Arthropoda > Insecta > Orthoptera > Acrididae > Schistocerca > Schistocerca americana. The sequence continues at coordinate 540,045,999 of NC_060130.1, forward strand.
AAGTAAAAGAAGTTAAAAGCGACTATATGCTAAGCTAAATCAATGGAAGAAAACGGAGCTAAAAGCAAGGGCTTCCAGTTGCAGAAAGGAGCACAAAATACGCCTAGAGACAGCGGAGGAGCCTAACCAAATCTTAAATGTCCTTCACTATACTGCTACACCAGATATAAAGTAAAATGCGATAAACAGTATGTGTGTTGTTCACTAAAATGGCTGACAACTCAGACGGCAAACATACACTGGAACATAAGTTGTTAAAAGAGGGGTATTGGGTCACGAAATGGCGAACCGTCAGAGCTTCATGACAGTGAGCACAAAGTGGTGGGGGATCACCACTTAACAAATAGCCATGGCCAATTTCTTTTCCTTTTTTTCTGGTGTTGTTTTAGAGCACAAAAACACCTGAGATCGTAAGCACCCACATAATAACTTTAGAACACGAATAAGTAAAAGAAGTTAAAAGCAACTACATGTTCAGAACAACTGACAGAAGGAATGAGCTAAAAAGAAGGACTTCCCCTTCGAGAAAGGTCCACAAAATATGCCATAAATACAGCGAAGGATTCTAACCAAAGATTAAATGTCTTTCGCCATAGTGCTAAAACGGATAAAAAGTAAAATGTGGTCGACAGCCCACACGTCATTCGCTAAAATGGCCAACATATGCTGGAATGTAAATGGTTAAAAAAAGGGCACTGGGTCAGGAAATGGTGAACCAACAAAGATTGATGACAATGAGCACAAAGTGGTGGGGGATCACCTCTTAACAAATGGTAATGGCTAAAATGACAGTGCCCAAAATGTAGCCCCTCACGATGAGAGGGCTAAGATAATGTCGGTCTAGCTGATGGGTGAGGTTTAATTCCAAAGATCTTGGTCCCGTGAAGAGACGAACAGTGGTGATTCCAAAGTGACACCTCCTGCTGACAGATGGCAATGCATAGATCACCTGAAGGAATGGAAGAGCTAGCAAGTTGAGGTCGGAGGACTGCATCTTTGGCACCAGCCTCATTTCCAATCAGACCAACATGATCGAGAATGCGCATGAACATTAAAGTGGCTCCCTCAACAGTGAGCAAGTGGAAGCTTTCTTGGGCCCGTTGCACTAACCGATAGACTCTGTGCAGAACACATAAGCCCTGAAGGGTACTGTGAGAGCTGGAACATATGACGCATTTAAAAAGCCTGTGTTGCTGGATGTACTGGGTGGCCTAATAGAGGGCCAAGAGATCTGCTGTAGAAATCCAGCAGCGTTCTGGAAGCTGATACTGAAAATGCTCGGTGCAAATGACGGCGTCAGTCTTAGAGAACATGTACACGAAGGTTCTATCGCTAAATTGAGTGTCGAGAAACTTACAGGGATAGAGAGAATCTGGAGTAGTGTTCCTAAGAAATGAATGAAGAAGTCCATGATGAGCACGAGCCGCCACATGAAGCTAAGTTCACCACCTTTACCCATTGGTAACGTGGCTGGGGCGTGAAGTTAGGCTGCTGGAGCAGTAGCCAAAAGCTAACTCCGGGAGGTAACAGAGAAGAAGGACATACCCCATACTGGAGTGTTGTAGGCTTTCTCCAAATCAAAAAACATGGCTACAGTCTGATATTTCCGCAGAAAACGTTTCATAACTTTGGTTGGTATAGTGACAAGATTGTGAACTGCAGAATCGAATGCTCGAAATCCACAGTGTGCAGTGGTTGGAAGACTGTGAGACTCATGCCACCATAACAGCTGGCCATGAATCATATGCTCCATCACCTTGCAAACACAGCTGGTGAGGGAAATGGGAAGGGAGCTAGAAGGAAGGTGTTTCTCCTTACCGCCTTAGGTACGGGTATGACAGTGGTTTCACACCAGCACGTGGGAAACATGCCATCTGTCCAAATGTGATTTTAAGTATGAAGGAGAAAGTGCTTGCCTGCAAGATAAAGCTGCTGCAACATCTGGATGTGAACATTGTCTGGCCCTGGGGTAGAAGAATAGGATGAAGTGAGAGTATGGCCCGCCGAAGTGGCCGTGCGGTTAAAGGCGCTGCAGTCTGGAACCGCAAGACCGCTACGGTCGCAGGTTCGAATCCTGCCTCGGGCATGGATGTTCGTGATGTCCTTAGGTTAGTTAGGTTTAACTAGTTCTAAGTTCTAGGGGACTAATGACCTCAGCAGTTGAGTCCCATAGCGCTCAGAGCCATTTGAACCATTTTGAGAGTATGGCTAGCTCCCTCATAGTAAAGGGACCATTGTAACATTCAGGATTCTGAGAGGAGAAGGATATAACCTGAACCTACTCCACTTGTTGCCGAGGGAGGAAGAAGGGGTGATAGTGGGTGGAGCTCAAAATCTCTGCAAAATATTGACCCTAGATGTTGGAGATAGCAATAGGGTTCACAATGATGTCATCTACAATGGTCAGACTGGAAATTAGGGAGTGGAACCTGGTCCCAGAGAGCCTACAAAGGTTGCCCCCCACAGTGGAAGGGGGAGTGGAATGGCTGCAAGAACTAGCAAACGAAATCAGTTAGCTTTTTTGCTATCCCGAAGAATGCGACGCCACTGCACACACAGCTGTTTATAACAAATACAGTTCACCGTTGTTCCATGACAGTTAAAATAATGGAGAACACTTCTCCACACACAAATCATGTTGGGGTATGCCTCAGTCAACCAGGGGACTGGGAAGATGAAGTGTGCAGTGTGGAATATTCTGCAGTACTAAGGACAACATTCATAAGATACTCTACATAGTCATCACAACTGGGGAAATGTTGTTTGTCAAAGGCAGCCTTGGAGGAGTAAAACCTGCACTCAGCCTTAGAAAGCTGGCAGTTGGGTTTAAATGCAGGTGGGATAGGAGTTAGCAGACAGATATCACATGGTAAATGGTTGCTCGAGAACATGTCAGAAAGAATGGATCACTAGAGACGACGGCAAGTTGGGCAGTGCACAAATAGAGATCCATATGGGAAGAGGTGTGCGTGGAGTCTGAAGGGAATGTGTTAAGCCAGATGAGGTTGAGTAGACTGAGAAGATCAGTCAAGAGGGAACCTCTCAGACAGTTTCTCGAAGAACCTCATAGTGGATCTACATCTACATCTACATCTACATGGATACTCTGCAAATCACATTTAAGTGCCTGGCAGAGGGTTCATCGAACCACCTTCACAATTCTCTATTATTCCAGTCTCGTATAGCGTGCGGAAAGAATGAACACCTATGTCTTTCCATACGACCTCTGATTTCCCTTGTTTTATCGTGGTGATCGTTTCTCCCTATGTAGGTCGGTGTCAACAAAATATGTTCGCATTCCGAGGAGAAAGTTGGTGATAGGAATTTCGTGAGAAGATTCCATCACAACGAAAAACGCCTTTCTCTTAGTTATGCCCATCCCAAATCCTGTATCATTTCAGTGACACTCTCTCCCATATTTCGCGATAATACAAAAACGTGCTGCCCTTCTTTGAACTTTTTCGATATTCTCCGTCAGTCCTATCTGGTAAGGATCCCACACCGTGCAGCAGTATTCTAAAAGAGGACGGACAAGCATAGTGTAGGTAGTCTCCTTAGTAGATCTGTTACATTTTCTAAGTGTCCTGCCAATAAAATTCAGTCTTTGGTTAGCCTTCCTCACAACATTTTCTGTGTGTTCCTTCCAATTTAAGTTGTTCATAATTGTAATTCCTAGGTATTTAGTTGAATTTATGGCCTTTATATTTGACTGATTCATCGTGTAACTGAAGTTTAACGGATTCCATTTAGCACTCATAGTGGGCATTAAAGTCGCCAAGCAGGAAAAAGGATGCAGTTTTGTTTCTTGGAGGCAGAAAACAAGCAGATGCTGCAATTCCGAGAAGTGATGTAATTCCTCCTTGTTGGATGTAATGCCATGATCATCCCATTGGAGAAGAGTCTCAACGGGGAATGGGGAGGAGGGAACAAATGAAGGGTAGTCACCTCAGCAGCTGCCGAGTGCCAGCCTACAAGGATTTACTATTACAGGGTGCAGAGGCTGAAGGATCCCGTCCCATGAAATCAACAGAGGCATCGACATTCTCCCTGCGTCGGCCTGTGGATCCAAGGACAGACGAGTGGTAGGCGGGTTGCAGTGGTGAAATGGAGGATTCTGAGCCGAAGAAGGAGAAGACTTGAATTCTTAGAGCCTTTATAGTTGGTAGACAAAGACTCAGATGGTTGATGGCCGGAGGGAAATAAAAATCCCTCATGGGAGTATTCCCTGTCGATTGTGAAGCAGGTGATTTCGCCGCTGGGGGCAAAGATCTGGTGGCCTGTTGTGCAGCTATAGCAGAAGGAGAGGGAGATGCTATTGTGATATAGAGCGATTTCACAGCTGCAGTACTGAAATGGAGGTCGCAAGTCAGTATGGCCATGTCCTTTGTGGAGTGAGGCATAGCAAAACTCGTATTATAAGTGCCAGATAGTATAATGCAAGGCTTTAGACTAGTCAACGACTTGGAGCAACAGACTAGGTTACTTTTTCCTTCACCTGGAGATCTCCTGGACTGCCTGATAATTGACGTACATGGGACATTCACGGGATGAGGTGGCATGGTCTCCATTACAGTTAATACAGTGAGTAGAAGAAGGTGGGCAATCACCCTCATGAGCATTCTACCACAAGTAATGCATTTGGCCAGGTTTTGACACGGCACACGAGTTCAGTTATAATGTTGATACTGGTACCAATGCATCAGGTTTGGAATATACGGTTGATCATGATGACTTCACAGCCTTCCTTAATTTTTAATAGAAGCACAACTCAATCAAATGTGAGAAAAAGAGTGCATGTAGGCACTAAGTTTCCATCAACTTTTCTAATTACCCAATGGGCTCTAGTGATGCCCTGTTCAGACAGGTAAGTTTGGAATTCTCCCTCGGTCATGACATTAAGCAGCTGCGTGTGAATAACACAATGTGAAGAATTCAGCATATGATGGGCCTCAACATGAACAGGACAGGTGTGGAGTAACGAAGCTGTAAGCAATTGTTGGGCTTGAAAATTACAATTGGACTCAGAAGCAAAGTCCCATTGCATAAGTGAGAGCAGGATTTCACAGGCCTGCAACTGCATCAAAACCTTTCTGAATAATAAATGGATTAACCACAGCAAAAGGCTGACCTTCTTTGCTACATAATACCATGAGAAACCGAGGTGCAGCTTGTAGAGTCTTTGAATCTTTATCCTGATTCTGTTTACATTTAGTAGACATAGACTGGGACAGCAAGTGGCTCATAGTGAAAATATCTCCCACGACTGCCAGCACCTCTGATGGCACACTGATTCAAACAGGGGCCTCCTCAGAGGGGGCTTCACCTACCTTAGGTGACTGTTCACACCTCCCAAGCTCCTGACAGAAGGACCAATTGACAATTGGAAAGGTAACAGCTTAGTAACAGCTTCTCCCTTGGCCTGACGTTTAATATGGGGTGTGTGCAAACCTGATCTGTTGAACCTGGGCTGCGAATTACGCGTTACCAAGTCACCTGTTATGCGTCAAACACATGAGCCGGCCTTCAGAACTGCACAGGGCGGAAGAAGAAACAAAGAGAAACCTCAAACACCAAAGGAGAGGAAGGGGAGGAGATTGAGATAGAAAAAAGAAAGAAAAAAAACATATGAGAGACTGCTCCAATACCAGGCTATCAAAATTTCAGAATGTGTTCCCAAAACTATCCAAGATATGTTCCCCATGGGAGGGAAAAATGAGTAGCGGAGGATAGACATACAGCATGGAAAGGGAAGAGGTGCTGTAAAGTCTGGGGACTGGCAGTACCCAAGCACAAACTCACTATAGAGTGGTGATCCCCCTGTGGGGTCTTATATTTTATGGTAGGTATAGATTACATGAAAAAATAAAAGCAACATCTTATTGAAGGAGAGCTTTACTTGGATGTTGTTAATCAGCTTTAATAACAGAGACAGCCACCGTGATAGTTCTGCATATTCTCCTACAATGACGTGTACCTCCATTATAACACTGTAATAGGGATTACTTCCATTATAACACTGTAACAGGGATAGTGATAAAATGTTTGATTTGTTTCCAACTGATAGATGTATAATTATTTCAACCAAACATATTTTTTATAAAAATACAATTGTATTTTTTAAACCCATTTATTTATTCAGCCTCTGAATTTACTCTAAGACATAACAAAACTGATCTTAAGGCACCTTATACAATTCAGTCTGTTAAAATTCTCACTATTCTTAGTCATTTTGCCAAAATTCAGTGCAATTCATGTGACTGGGCACCACTGGGAATTTGATGTGAGTGAATGCAAAGTTCAATAGGTGAATTTTAACTTAATTTGAGACAGCTGTCAACTTAAGAAATCAGCAAGATAAGCCCATAAAAATAATTAGGTCCATTTTTATGGTTATTAAAACAAAGACTTATTTATTTCAAATTTTTGTGCTGTTGGGTACCTAGCCTGCAGCCTGGATAGCTGCCCCATGGAGGAATAGCTGTGAATGAATGACATATGGTATTTTTGTGAATGGTCATCTTGCGTTCTATGACATGATAAAACAATACTGTTAGTTGGGTACATCAGTTTCAACTGTGGAACCTTGGAGAATAGATTGCTAGGTTACAAATGACAAATGAAAATAAGCCAAAGCAAGTAACATACAAAATGCTGCAAAGAAACACACTTACCTTACACTGAATGCTTGTATGTACAAAAAAGCGTTCGCCTTTTATCATCCACAGATCACTTCTCGCTGGAACAGGTATTCTTGGAAGCCGCTGGGGATTGGTACAAAGTCTTCTTGGTGTAGAGCATGCCTAGTGTTCATATACACTCTTGAGAGTATAGTAGGCTACTGTGTAGAAAATATACACTTCCTTTCATTTAGAGAAAGATTGGTTACAGCCACTTTCACTGCGAAATATCTGCAAACTTTTTGTATAAAAGACTGTCTGTAATTATTTCCGAAGTTTTGTCTAAATGGTCTGTTTCACAGTATGTGTGTGGAACTGAAATATGCTGCCAAGTATATTGCATTAATTTTAATTTAATAGCGACTCCTTTCACCAAATGTGGTTTACTCATATTTAAAGTTCCCTGTCGTACTGAATCTCAGATCATAAATTAGAAGTGTTCTTCCATTGTCCAACTATACCATGTACTGTTCTCCCCTCTTTGATTTGTAGCCCTACCTATAATATAATTTTTCATTGTATGCTGATGAGGTTTTATCCTTTTTCTACATCTACATGTAGTAGAATCATTTTACAGTGTTCACAAATGTCACTTCTCTAAAATTTTTCAATAGCAGTTCAAAAAATCATAATCTTCTGCTCAAGGATTCTCATCTGAGTCTCTGGAGCGTTTCTGTAATAGTCATGTGTTGATCAGATCTAGTAGCATACATCTGAATTGCTTAGGCGCTGCTCTAAACCAACCTGACGGGAATCTGCAACACTCGAACAATTCCCAAGAATGGGTTGCACATGTGTTCTGTAGGCAGTCTCCTTTATGTATGATCTACGCTGTTCTAAAATTCTCTCAATAAACTGAAGTCTGCCATTCACCTTCCCTTCAACCAAATTTACATGTGTGTTTCATTTCTTCTCACTTTGCAGTTTTACTCCAAAATGTTTAATCAGTATCTCCATGTCAATCAGCATACCATTGAAACCATATTCAAACATTACCAGAGTCTTAATTTTACTCTTCTTCATTAACTCAAATTTTTCCATAATTAGAGCAATCTGCCATTCACCACACTAAACTGACATTCTATATAAGTCATACTGTACCCTCCTGCTGTTACCCCAATGACATTTTCCCATCACCAAAAATATGCAGATTACTGGTCACCTTATGCGTCAGATCATTTACACATATAAAGAATAAGAGAAGTCCTATCTCACTTTTCTGGGACACTTCTGATAATACTTCTTTTCTCTCCTGCACACTCACAATCCTGGTCAATTTACTACGTTTTATCATTCAAAAAGTCTTCAAGCCACTTACGTGTCTAAGAATCTACTCCATATGATCAGACCTTCATTAAAACTCTGCAGTTTGGCTCCATGTAAAACAAAATGTGGAATCTGCTTGTTGCATTTCATGCATGGTTCACAGAATATTGTGTGAGAAAAGGGCAGCTTGACATTTGCAGTAGACAAGCTTTTGAAATTCATGCCAATTTGTGGCATGAAGGTTTTTGCTCTCATGGAATTGTAATATATTCAAACTTACACTTAGAATGTAATCAAGACTTCTGAATCAAACTGATATTAAGGATATTGGTCTGCAATTTTGTGGGTATATTCTCTTACCTCTCTTCCCTTTCTTATTAGGGCAATGTTAGCTACCTAGGTGAGCTGGAATAGTATTACTCAGCCCACATTTACACTGGTCAGCCAAAACATTATGACCACTGCCCACCGCAATGTTGGGTGCCACCTGATGGCATTGTGGGCAAGTGACATGATAATGAAAGTAAGAAAGCAGACCAGACAAGGATTGGGGATCACCCTAGCAAATATATGGGCTGCAAATAGGGGTATCCAATGAGATAAATGGACTTTGACAAAGGGCAGATTATTATTACACAGAGCATGTGAATCAGTATCTCAGAAACAACAAAGTTAGTTGAACGTTCAAATGCTACATCTACAGAAAGAGGTAGAACAGTGAAAATACCACTAGACACTAAATGGTTGTCCATCCAGGACTCTTCACAGAACATAGGGTTTAGACACTTGTCTGCTTGGTAAAGTAGGATAGATGGTGATCTGTGGCCCCTCTGTTGCAAGAGTACAGTGCTGGTGTACACACAAGTGTTTTGGAGCACACCAGTCATCATACATTGTTGAACATGGAGCTCTGCAGCAGACCACCCCTACATGTTCATATGTTGGCCCAGCAACATTGTCGATTATTGTCAATTTTGATTACAGTGGGCATGGGACCACTGTGATTTGACTGTTGATCAGTCGAAATGTGTCAGCCCTTCAGGAGAATCACATTTTTGCTACACTAGATCAATGGTCATCTCCACAAACACTGTCAATGAGGTGCATGGTGGCTTGAAACTTGCAGGGTGCCACAGACACAGGCTAGAGGTAGCACTCTAATGCTGTGGGAGACATTCTCCTGCACTTGCGTGAACCTGTGGTAGTAATTGGAGATGTGCTAACAGCTGTGAACCACCTGCATCACTTCATGCTTGATGTCTTACCTTACGGAAATGCCATCTTTCAGCAGTACCATTGTCCATGTCTCAGAACCAGAACCGTGCTACAGTCATTTGAGGAGCATTATAGTGAACTCATGTGGATGTCTTGGTGACCAAATTCACACATTGTAAATTCTATGGAACCCATCTGCTATTGAGTGCCATCACTGTGAACGCAAATCAGCTGCACATATTTACACAAATTACATTAACTCTGCATAGACATCTAATGCCACATACCTCCAAACACCTACTAAAAACTGTCAGATGCCTGATATGCAGAATCAGTGATGTATTTCATTCCAAAATTGGACAGACAAGTTACTAAGCAGTTGATCATAATGTTTTGGCTCACCCGTGTATTCTTTTGAGGCAATTTTAGAATTGCAATTGTATCCTTGCTGATACCTGGCTGAAAATATATGAGAAAAGATCAATTTTTGACTAACTACACACTATAACTTCCCTGTCCTAACTTTGCAGAGTGTTTGTCAGAGACCTGTTTGTAGCATGAGAGTGAAATTCTTCTAATATACTTTCCAAATCTGGTTTGTGTTATACTGTACTGTTGTATGGTTTAGTTTTAAACATATGAAGTGAGCATCAGTAATGAACACTCAGCTTTTTTCATGAGTTGTCCCACAGTAGATAAGTGACTGCTCGTCAGTCTGCTTCTTCTGAGTACATACTGGTATTAAATTATGGCATTTCTTGCCACTTGCAATTCACATCTGTGTCAGAGTGGGATCCTGTCTTTCGCAGAAAATCCTCATTTCACCTTAGCCGCTCGTCCACATTTCAGCTATTAATTCAGAAGTATAGTCTCTGTCAATACCAAATGAGACAGAAGTAAGTAGTAATGAAGCTTGAGATCACACAGTGCAGCATGCTCTGGCAAGAGTAATGTCACTGAAGAGTACAGGTTCATAAATCTGTCAAGAATGTTCAACACAGTAAATACATCACCACAATGTACTGATGTTGTGCTTGATTTAGCAATCCATCCCCCAACCACAGTGCCCACCTCTTAATACAGCTTGTGATAAACATTACACATGTCTCCACATTATGCCTCCATTAAGGTATCAAAGTGTTTCCTTCCCCTCCAAAGAATGACTGTACCCTAAAATATCTAATTAATACAATTTCAAGATCTTCCCCTCTTTTTTCAGGAACTAGGATCAACAGAAGCTAATTTTAATTGGTCAAATAAAGCAACCATTTTTTTGGATTATATTGCACAATACACACACCACACCCATATCACTAATACCACAATTTCTTGTTACATGAATAATTCCCAAGTCTCTCTCCCTCTCTCTCTGAATGTGTGTGTGTGTGTGTGTGTGTGTGTGTGTGTGTGTGTGTGTGTGTGTGTCTATGTTTGGGACGGGGTGGGAGGGGGGGGCGGGGGGGGGGAGTGAGACTTCTAAAAGCTACTGAAAATGTTGAATATGGCCAATATTAATGCCAGTAGTATTTATTGGTGTTGAGGTGAAGTGCTACAGAGCTACATAGTTTTCAATAGTGAGTATCCTTTGTGCTAAGTGGACTTGAAGAAGGGGCTTGTACAAGATGCAGTGAGAGTATCCTGGACATGTAAGATTGCAAACAAGACAATGCTGGTGAGTCTGTATCACACATTTTGATCAAACAATGCTTTCGGGCATCTGCACATACCTTGCTGAGCACTGGTGGCAGAGCATTAGAATTTTGTTCATACAGATCAATTTGAGATTGATGTTTTTCACACCATTCGCGGTACTTTCACAGAATTGGTAGGCTACTTCTGCATCAGGGAATAGTCAGTAACAGTTTTATCACAGTGGACAGTGTGTCAGGTGTCACCTTATTTCCATAGTCTACCTACAAGTTTTCTTTTCTTGTATTTGCTGGGTATGCAATAGCTGTATACAGGGTGTTACAAAAAGGTAACAGGAAACATTCCTCACACACAAAGAAAGAAAATATGCTATGTGGACATGTGTCCAGAAATGCTTACTTTCCATGTTAGAGCTCATTTTATTACTTCTCTTAAAATCACATTAATCATGGAATGGAAACACACAGCAACAGAACATACCAGCGTGACTTCAAACACTTTGCTACAGGAAATGTTCAAAATGTCCTCCGTTAGCGAGGATACATGCATCTACCCTCCATTGCATGGAATCCCTGATGTGCTGATGCAGCCCTGGAGAATGCCGTATTGTATCACAGCCGTCCACAATACAAGCATGAAGAGTCTCTACATTTGGTATCGGGCTGCATAGACAAGAGCTTTCAAATGCCCCCATAAATGAAAGTCAAGAGGGTTGAGGTCAGGAGAGCGTGGAGGCCATGGAATTGGTCCACCTCTACCAATCCATGGGTCGCCGAATCTGTTGTTGAGAAGCGTATGAACACTTTGACTGAAATGTGCAGGAGCTCCATCGTGCATGAACCACATGTTGTGTCATATTTCTAAAGGCACATGTTCTAGCAGCACAGGTAGAGTATCCCGTATGAAATCATGATAACGTGCTCCATTGAGCGTAGGTGGAAGAACATGGAGCCCAATCAAGACATCACCAACAATGCCTGCCCAAACGTTCACAGAAAATCTGTGTTGATGACGTGATTCCACAATTGCATGCGGATTCTCGTCAGCCCACACATGTCGATTGTGAAAATTTACAATTTGATTGCGTTGGAATGAAGCCTCATCCATAAAGAGAACATTTGCAATGAAACGAGGATTGACACATTGTTGGATGAACCATTTGCAGAAGTGTACCCGTGGAGGCCAATCAGCTGCTGATAGTGCCTGCACATGCTGTACATGGTACGGAAACCACTGGTTCTCCCGTAGCACTCTCCATACAGTGACGAGGTCAACGTTACCTTGTACAGCAGCAACTTCTCAGACACTGACATTAGGGTTATCATCAACTGCATGAAGAATTGCCTCGTCCATTGCAGGTGTTCTCGTCATTCTAGGTCTTCCCCAGTCGCAAGTCATAGGCTGGAATGTTCTGTGCTCCCTAAGATGCCGATCAATTGCTTCGAACATCTTCCTGTCGGGACACCTTCGTTCTGGAAATCCATCTCGATACAAACGTACCACGCCACGGCTATTGCCCCGTGCTAATCCATACATCAAATGGGCATCTGCCAACTCCGCATTTGTAAACATTGCACTGACTGCAAAACCACATTTGTGATGAACACTAACCTGTTGATGCTATGTACTGATGTGTTTGATGCTAGTACTGTAGAGCAATGAGTCGCATGTCAACACAAGCACCGAAGTCAACATTACCTTCCTTCAATTGGGCCAACTGGCGGTGAATCGAGGAAGTACAGTACATACTGATGAAACTAAAACGAGCTCTAACATGGAAATTTAGCGTTTCCGGACACATGTCTACATAACATCATTTCTTTATTTGTGTGTGAGGAATGTTTTCTGAAAGTTTGGCCGTACCTTTTTGTAACACCCTGTATAATTTTCAGCATTTACAATTTGTTACTTGCCACACACTGAAACCTCAGTCCTGTGAGTCTGTTGTATGCTATATGAATGTTAATTTTTATATAATTGTGTCCTATTCCAATAAAAGAACCAAAAAGTGAAGAATATTTTCTGTGTTCTGTTTGCCTTTCTTTTCGTACCAATGCCCATACACTAATGCCTGTACATACTAGTGTACCATAGGGCTATGCCGTGCATGCAAGGAAAGTGAGGAAAGAATTACTCACAGAATCACTAGGCTGAATGGTGACTGTTCCATAGTGACATATAAAGGAAAGTTTAGAACCATTAAAATCTCTCTGAAGGAACTAAATGTGAAAACATGTCCTTATGCTCTCAGAAATTGGGAAAAATTTTTTACTGAGCTCTTAACTAGTTGTTCATAACATGTGGACACTAACGTATGTAACACAGCTCTTAATGTATTGTGTTTCTACCACATTTCCAGTGTAGTAATGGATATACTTTCTTTGATAAACTGCTGCAGTTTTATTCTATATACAAAAATGATCTCATTTCTTATAGTAGCAAAAGGGATATTGACCATTTTTTTAAACAAGAAGAAGAAATAAATAAATGTATAACTAAAGAAACAAAAATCACTTCCAGTTCAAATGTCAACCATACAGAATACCCCAACTACTTGAATACAACACATGATGTATTAGCAAGCAGTACAAAATTAGAAAAACAGTTGTCTATATAAGTTGTTGTCTGAATCATCCTACTTCATTTATTTTTTGTAGGCTTTTTTGTAATGATTTCTGAGTGTTGGGTGCCTTCAGGCCTGAAACAGAAAACATGGAAAATGTGCAATTGTTACAATCAAATACTTTGAACTTCTGAATCTTAGCAATATTTGAATATTAATTCTTATCTGTATGATACACATAATTGCAGTAGCAGCTGAGGAAGAATGGGTGCAAATATTAATATTTTGTAAGAGGTATTCCAGGCACATGTTATTATTCAAGTAGACGTTGCAACTTGATTTGTGCAGTTTACTTTTGTTAGCAAGACGAAGGCTTGAATAACAACTAAAAATGTAATCACATGACTGATCAACAATTAACCTTACACAATACATTAACATTTCTCATTAAGGCTGAAGAAAATATCAATGAAGTGATGTTTTGGAGAAGAGGTATGAAATTTTTGAATTCACTCCTAAAGGAAAATTATAATACATTTACAAAATTGATAACACTTTCCTCTGACGAAAATTTTCTTGCTTTATGCTAATTTTGTTGAGAATTGTGGTAAAGATAGCAGAAAGGAGGAGGAGGAGGAGATTAGTGTTTAAAATCCCGTCGACAACGAGGTCATTAGAGACGGAGCACAAGCTCGGATTAGGAAAGGATGGGGAAGGAAATCAGCAGTGGCCTTTCAAAGGAACCATCCCGGCATTTGCCTGAAGTGATCTAGGGAAATCATGGAAAACCTAAATCAGGATGGCCGGATGTGGGATTGAACCGTCATCCTCCTGAATGCGAGTCCAGTGTGCTAATCACTGCGCCACCTAGCTCGGTAAGATAGCAGAAAGGGGAGTGGAGTGGGGGACCTGAAGAAAAGGAAGCTGCAAAATATTTTTCAAGCACAACTCAGGCATTTTTGCTGTTGCAAGACCATTGTGTACATTTACAATAATTTTGATTGGGTCTGCTTCAATTTAGAATGCTTCATGGTATGAGCCAGTCAATGTTTTACACTTGGATTTTTGTGAACTTCAACAAAAATTATGCACTGAATAGAGCACAGGATGATAATTTACCCCTGGATGACTACATATAAGACAAAAAAGCAAATTTGTATTAATTTTATTGATAAAGTAGTGAATGTTTTAATTTAAGTAATGATGATTGACAGTAATGGAATATTGAGCTTTTTATTGCCATTTTCTTAACAACATACTAGTGATGAATTCAAGTATTTGCAGAAACTGATGTATCAGCATAAGAAGTGTTGGTAACTAGATTTAAAAGTTCCTGTAATTCATCACTTTCAGTAAGGATAGCAGTTTTATCAGTGATTATTTTCTTTGACATCCTTTGGACCCTTAATTTTAACACCCACTCCTGAATCTTTCTTTTATTTCCATCATTGTTCCTTTGATGAATAAATGGAAATGTATGGGGTAAAAGACAACATCCCTGTCTTACACCATTTTTAAGCTGAGCATTTCTTTCTTCATCTTCCAGAATTGTTGTTACCTGGTGGTTCTTTTACATACTGTATATTATCCACTTTTCTTTATGGCTTATTTTCATTTTTCTCAAAAATTTGAACATCTTGCACCATTTTACGTTGTTAAATGGTTTTTTTCACGTTAATGTATCCTATGAATGTGTCAACAAAGTAGGCAAGACAGCCATTTTCATCACCTCAAGAAGCTATTTACCCAATGTCATGTTCGATCTCGCAATAAACATCCCACACTTGGCAGGCAAGATATGGTGTTCTGTGCCAACAGAAGATGATGTCGAGGCATATTCCAGATGACTGGCAAATTTAGAGCCACTGGTGCAAAAAGCAATAGCATCCTGAATCTTCCCTAAGTATGTTCCGAACAGACAGTGGAACACTACTGGAGTGATGGAGGCTTTTGGACCCTGGAAGTGGTCCATCAGAATCCAAGCCCAAAGAACTAATCAAAGTGAGGGGGGACCAAGGGAGTGGTCGGGAGTGAATGTGAGGAAGAAGACAAAGAAGGAAGACGGAAGTCACAACTGAGACAAGCAATGCAGAGCCCAATTGGTAAACACACCTGAAAAAGGGGGAGAAAGGGTGAGCAGGGGAAGAGTGGATAGTGATGCCATAGGAAACCAGAAGATGGGACCACCATACTGAAAGCAGAGGCATCCTAGCATCAGCCAGAAGACTATCGACAGGGCTAGTACAAAAGGCACCAGTGGCTAAACAGATACCACAAGGGTGAATCAGGTCCAAGAGGAGCAGTGTGGAAGTGGCAGCTGATCCATAAACTTGACAACCATTGTCCAGATGAGACAAAACTAATATCTTGTAAAGTTGAAGAGAGGTTGAACAATCTGTGTCCCAAAAGGCAAGTGTAGGGCATTCAGTTTATGGAAAAAGTCAACCTTCAGATAATGAATATGGGGCAACAATGTTAGCTTGTTGCCAAGAAGAAGACCCAAGAAATGGAACTGGGGACCACTGTCGGGTGATGGGTCTAGAAGTAGAGCTCAGGGTCAGGATGGACCATAGTACAGCAACAGAAATGCACCACCCTTGACTTAGGGAAAGAGAACTGAAAACCATGCAAGAGCATCCACATGGAAGCACAATGGATGGCACCCTGGAGTTGTCATTCTCCAGAGGCCACTGAGTGGGAGCTAGCCCAAGAACACAAATCATCTACATACAGAGCAGAGATGATGGTCTGGCAGAGGCCACAAGTCCATAAATATCAATGAGAAAAAGGAAAAGACCCAAAGACCCCACTCAGGGAGTGTAAGGAGGATGTGAGGCCACCAAGCTGTGTCACAGGCCTCACTAATATTGAAGAAAAGCTGCGACAAGATGGCAGTACTGAGAAAAGGCCTTCTGAACTGCAGTTTCCAATCAAAGCAGATGATCAATTGGAGACTGTCTGTCCGAGAAGCTGCACTGATAAGGAGATAAAAGGTCCAAAAACTCAATGACCCAAATGAGCTGATGAGACACCATGTGTTCCAGCAACTTGCAAGGGACATTGGTCACACTGATTGGCTGGTAACTGTCAAGGAATGATGGTTCCTTGCCAGGCTTAAGGACAGGAATTACAATATGGTCACAACATTGAGAGGGAGAAAAATGCATTGGAGCCAAATACAGTTAAACACCCAGAAGAAATATCATCATTGTGAAGGATTGAGATGTTGCAGCAATTGGTTATGAATGGAATCAAGGACAGGAGCTGAATCATGAGAAAACGAAAGGGCCAGAAGAAGCTCCCATTCAGTAAAAGGTTCAGTGTAGGATTCTGTCTGACAAGGGGTAAAACATAAGTGGGAAGCTTCAGCCCACTGTTTCCGAAGGAGGAAGGCGGTTGAATAGGAGGCTGATGACAATGCTATCACAAAATGGGTCATGAGATGTTCTGCAAGAACTAATGGATCTGTACAAAGGCCACCTGTAAGGGCAAGGCATGGGATGGAAGACTACAGCTGATAACCTTGGAGGGTGTTGAGTGGAGTGTAGCCCACACCCATGATGAAGGGACAGGAGAACCTAGAGAGGAGACAATGTGTTCCCAACACACCTGCTTGCTCTGTTTCATTAAGGAATGGGCTTTGGGCAAAGATGTTTAAAGATAATAAGGGCAGCGGAGTACAGGTTCCACTTAAGATGTTGCAAGGCATTATGATGACCATGGATAGTGGCGGCAATAACTGTGCTCCAGCATGGAACTGGCTGATGGTGAACGGGGCCTGTCAAGTGGAGAATGGCAATGCTGGCAGTGCAGATTACCTTATCCGACAGATCATGGACAATTTCATCAATACAACCTGACAAAGAAGGCGTAAACACAAACTGAGAGATATGTAGAGGCAAATGAGCATGATGGAAAGCCCAGTGTGGTAACTTGCTCATCTTGAGGAGGGAAGGGAACGAGAGAATCAACAGGAAGTGGTCACTATCACAGAAGTCATTGTGTGGTGACCAGTGTAAGGTAGGAAGAAGAGGAGGGGAAGAAAGCGAAAGATCAATGACAGAAAAAGTGCCATATGTGGCACTAAAATGAGTATGGGAAACATCATTAAGGAGGCACAATTCGTGGTCCGCAAGAAACTGATCAATGAGAAGTGGCAGACTGTACAAAAAAGCACTGCCCCGCAAAGGGCGATGGGAATTAAAATCCCAAAGAAGGAGGAAGGGAGGAGAGAGTTGCTGAAGGACGGCAGTTTGGGTAGCCGGTATAGATGGCTGTCAGGAGGGAAATAGAGATTGCACAGCGTGACTGCAGAATCCAAGTCAAGCCGGACGGCAACTGCTTGCAACATGATATGAAGTGAGACCCATGTACTAACAACATGCAAAGGCAACTGGAAGCCCTCAAAGTGCTGACCCAGTTCCAAATGAAAGCATGGAACACATGAAGGGGCAGTGAGTGAACATCAGTAAAATGAGATTCCTGGAGAATTGCACAAGCTGCTGAGTAAAAATCAATAAGGGATTGCAGTCTTGGGAGGTGATAGTAGTATCCACTACAGTTTCACTGAATAAGCATGAAACGGGTATGCAAACGAGAGGCCAAGAGGCTGTAGCCAATCACACCACCAAGTCACCAGACGTCAGCAATGAGGATGGGGTGACACCCATAAAGGAGAAATCAGACTCAGGTTGCTAGGGGGGCACTAGTGGGGGAGGGGTGCTTTACCTGGGACTTACATTTCTTCTTATTCTCTTTCATGGTTTGAGGAGGGCAGGGCATGGAGGGAGTGCAGGCTTCTGCAAGATCCACAACTGAAAGAGAGCAGGCGACCTTGGGGCACAGAGACTGTGTGTCCTGTGGCCAATTTGTGGTAGGAGACCTCCAGCCTCAGAGATGCTGAGGGGTTCTGGGTGGGAGCCCCATCACTGGTGGGTAAGAGTGGTAACAGTGTGGTAACTGCAGGGGAGTGGGAGAGGAGAGGAGGATAGGAATGGGGTAAGGAAGAGGGAGTAGGGGGAAAGGACATAGGAGAGGCAAAAGTAGAAGTCATCAACACAGGGTGATATTGGTCATATTTCTGACAAGCCTCAGCATAAGACAAATGATCAAGAGACTTATACTGCCATAGCTTCTTTTCTTTCTTATAAGCCAAGCAATCTAGTGAGCACGGAGAATGATAGTCATGACAGTCAACATACAGGGGTGGTGGACCACAGGGGCTCCACTCATGGAGTGGGTGTCCTCATTCACCACATAGAGGATCTGCTGTATGTGCCCGAAATGCAAGCACTGAAAGCATGTCATGGGTGATGGGACATACAGCTTCACATCACGTCGATAACACGTAACCTCAACTTTCTCTTGGAGAGTATCTCACTAAAAAACCAGAATAAAGGTGCTAATATCAGTGCAATTGTCCTTATGACCTATCGGCACATTTTGAACAAAATGAACACCCCATTGTTCCAGATTGTCCCAGAGATCCTCATCATTTTGAAGTATCAAGTCCCTATGAAAAATGTGAACCATATTAAAACATTGGCAAGTTTTAATGGACAACAGGACATCAACAAGATGATTACAGGAGCAAAGAGATGCAGACTGAGTGACAGAAGTAGTTTTGATCAAAAGGGAACCTGACCAAATCTTACTGAGATGCTTCACTTTGCCAAACTTGTCTTTCATATCTTTCACAAAATTAACTGCTTATATCGGTGGACATGTCCCCACCTGTCCTAGTACAGACCAGGCAGTGGTGAAAGTGCAAGTAGGTGAGCCTGACCCTACTCTCAGGGTGTAGCCAGGGAAGTGAAGGGCACAGGGTCATAAGAAGCAGCAGTCAATGATATGTTACCAACCAAAGAAATGGCTGTAGAAGAATAGCCAGATTTTTGGAAGTTGATACATTTTGTAATCAAAGTGTCCACCCTGATATTACTCACTACAATCAGGGGCTCTACCCATGGGTTCCACTCAGCCACAGCAAGGACTGTCTGACTTGACAACTTTTGCCACGAGTTCCATTACTCCAGAATGACAAGCATGGGCATACATGGGGAGGCAACAGTTCAGGTATTGGATGTGTAATCCCTGTGTTAACAAAGAGCTCATCCAGATGGGAACATAACAGCTCCACCACATGGACTGGCTACAGGTGCTGGTGACATAGTGGGGTGGAGGGGGGCTATGGCGTGGAAGGAAGAGGTGAAGGAAGGGGGGACAGTAATGACAAGCCTTGATTTCTCTTATTTCTACAACTGGTTTTCAAATGTAATTATGTACTTCACTGAACAAAAGTCATGGAGGAAAGGATGAAACATACTGATGTTGATATAAATGAGTGTATGTTGGAGGCAAGAACACAAAGAAAACATCATGAGTTCTGCATAATTTTTACATTCACAAGGCTGTTACCATGGCAAAGCAACAAGGAAAAGCCATTTTTCAAAATGCAGAGCATCAAACCATCCCCTTGCTGAATTGCCATATTTGTTTCCTTTGGTCCTTCTAAAATCCACATGTGTCACTGCTTTGAATGATACACCATGAAAGAAGAAAGCTGCTCTTTTGATGCCAAAGCTGAAAGCATTAAATAAATACTTGCTTTGGTAGAATTTATAACTTTTTGTAGATACTTGTATCCTCTACAAAGTATCATTTTTTAGGCCCTGGATCATAAGTCAGATTTGTCTTGTCTAATGAAGCTATAAAATGGCTGAAGTATACTTTAAGTCAATCTGCTCCACCACTAGCTGTAGCATGAGAAAGTTTTTGTTTATGCCATTTCACAAAAGAACTGATCCAGTCATCACCAGGTAAGTTATTTTTGAATTGTGAAACCAGCTTCCCCACTGAATCAAAATTTTTTTCATCATAAGCTGTAGATCAAGAGTATCAAGAGCATTCCCCAACATGCACACATGAGGACTTGTTTGAGAATTTCTTTTTCTTTCTCTTCTTTTTCTTCTTCTTCTTCTTCTTCTTCTTCTTCTTCTTCAGTGTTCAGTGCAATCTGGCACACTTATTTCTTTAAATGAAGGCACTTTACTTTGTTTTCATTTGTTCTTTGAGGGATTTGAACTACCTTGCTGCTTTTCCACAGCCCATTTTCTTTTTAATCACTGCAGAGACTTCTAGCTGTAGCATAGTGCAGTCATAATTTTAATATGTTGCTGCTCCCAGTTTGGTTCTAATGAGCCAGTGACCCCAAAAATTCTCAATTAAAAGAAAAAAAAATGTGTGAAAGAGGTAAGAAAAAGGTGAAAATCTAAGCCAGAAAACTTGTCTAATTTTTACTAAGCTTTCTGGTGCAATCTTACCAATTTATGTTATTATACTAAATACACCACATAATTATATTTCTGAAAGCAGTTCTCAAATGTAATTGTGTACTGCACTTAACAAAAGAAATCTTTTCACTTATGTTAGAATTACGGGGCAGGGCAGGATACTTTCGTAGACTACCAGAAAATGTGGATTCCATACGCCAGAAGAAAAAGCACTAACAACCTTCCCATTGGCGTAGAATCATGAAATTTGGCAACCAAAGGAAAAACCTGAAAAATGTAAATTTGTAACTACACTCCACAAAAAAACCTCCCTTTGTCAGGAAAGTTCCAGAACATTTCTGAATTTGCAATAATAAAAAGGAACAAATGTTGTTCTTATGTTACTTGATATGTGCGCGTCCTTGAAATAACCTTGGACATGTTTCTGTGCAAACTCATTACATGGCAGGGCTGTGCTTAGCAACACACTGTTTGAGTTCTCAGTGTATTAGTTACAGTGAAGCAATGGATGCCGACTGTGAGCAAAGAGTGAATGTTAAGTTCTATGTTAAGCTCAGGAAAATCCATAGTGAAATGTGGACAATGAGTAAGCAAGCATATGTAGGTGAGGCAGTTTGAAGAAGTCATGTTTTTGAGTGGCACAAAAGGTTGCCTGAAGGCAGAGATTCAGTGCAAGATGATACCAGAGCTGGTTGCCTGTCTACAGCACATACCAGTGTAATTATAAAGTGTGTAAGGCAGTTTTTTCAAGGAGACCAGCATGGAAGTGTGCATGCAATATCAGAGGAACTTAATTTGAATTGTGATGACCATGATAAGATTTTATACAAAGATTTAGGGAAATGGAAAGACAAAGAATTTCTGCTGTACTACTGGATAGAGCCAGACATGCTCCCATACTTCTGTCAAAGATTATTGCTGGGGATGAAAGCTGGTGCTACCAGTATGACCGTCAGTTTAAGTGTCTATGTGCTGGATCACCAGTCTTAAAAAAAGTCAAATGACAACCTTCAAGAACAAAGACAATGTTAATCACATTCTTTGATAGTAAGGGATTAGTTCACCATGAGAATGTTCCTCCAGGTCAAACAGTGAACCAAACTCTTTCCATCAAAGTCTTGAAATGTTTGCCAGAAGCAGTTCGACATCACAACTCTGATTTGTGGCTTTCTCAGGACTGCTTCCTACTGCATGAGAATGCAAGACCCCACAATGCTTTATCTGTAATCAAGCATCTGTCCAGACATTCTGTTACTTCCATCCCACATTCACCATATTTGCCCGACATCTCGCCTTGCGATTTTTTTGTTCTTTGTTTCTGTGAGAAAGAAGAGCTTCATCAAGATATCAAAGACATCCAATAGGCTGTGACAAATGAGCGTCCCAGAATCACAGATAAAAATTTCCCTGCTTGCTTCCAAGACCTCCAGAAACTTGGCAACTGTGTATAGATAGCCAAGGGGACTACTCTGATAAGAGCTAGGATCATTACTTGGTAAATGCAATTTTCTATTTTAAGAAAATCCTATCCTGGAACTTTGTGACAAAGGGAGTATTTCTTTTCTCATTTTTTTTTCTGACGTCAAAAACCCGTCCTGGAACTTTGTGACAAAAGGAGTATTTCTGTTCTCATTTGTTTTCTGACGTCACAATAGAAAATAAAACAATCAGTAGTTCTGCATTCAGGCTGAATGGGTCACAATGGTAAAAGTCAAACTTCAGGCAAGGAATGACTTCGTTGCTCATATGATGCATTTCAGAATTTATCTGTCATCAGATATCCAAGACTGATGACTGCACATAGATATGGTGTTTCAAGTTCTATGTGAAACAAACATTTGAAAACTTGTCTGGACATCTAATCAGGATAAATTCTGAAACACATCATAGGAGCAATAAAGTCATTCATTGCCTGATGTTTGACTGTCACCATTGAAAGACAGTCAGCTTGAATGGAGAGCTATTGATTATTATAATAATGGTAACATGTCCCCTGCATGACTATGTCGCATTAATATTACTGAAATTAAAACAGTCTCAAAAATCTTAGAATGATGGGGACCAATAACTTGCCAGTATCAGTGTCAGTAACAGACATAAATGGAGAGATTCTTGATTCCCAGAATGGATAAACTGCCTATATACATAATTATGTTTGTACAGAAACCTCAGCACATGTCTCTTATTTGTATCTGGCCAAAAAAATTTTATGAACAAATATCAGTGATCTGAGAATCCTCATAAACAGTTGGAGATGAAATGTGCTGTGACTTAAATGGTGGTTTCAGACAAAAATGATACATTTGATGTTAAATTCCTCATTACTCTCTTCTTAGCAAACATGTTGCTGTTTCCAAAAATGTCATGCTTGGTAAGTTATTCTCAATTAAAGTTTCTTGTCTTCCAGAAGATTCCATTTTTAAGAAATGATGATTTCCAAAATTCAGTCTCATAGTTTTGTAGTTCATTACAAAAAATACTCACTTTCACTCAGAAAGTTGGTTAGTTTGCCAATTATTCAATTTACAAGTTTTAATAGTTTTGCAATTTTTTGTGGGACTTGTGAATCCCTGCAGTAGTCAGTAATTTCTGTAACTCTATGTATACTCTATTCCATTCATCGTAAGAATGATTCTGATGTTAACAACAAATGTGCAGTGATTGGTCAGTGGTCGTAGCATGTGTTCATCGGTGTTGTTTTGCCTCTAATTATGTATTAGGTGTTTTGTGTTACACTATCTCTAATGAAACTTTAAGATGTTCCAAAGCATTAACAGACAGGAACAGTTTTGCTAATCAGTATGCTAAATGTTTATGATAGCTATTCCTTTTTCCAAACTCAGTGTACAATCATTTCCTTGGAACAGTTCTGTGCATGACATTATGGTTAGTTCTGATCAGTACATGTCATCTTGCTTTGTATACATTCTCTCAGTTTCTCTTTTGAAAATGAAATGTTGAAAAACTTAGGTTTTCACCTTTTCAATAACTCAGAGAAACATGGTATAGTATCATTATAAAAATATCTCCAAATCTGCGCAGTTGTAGTGGCCTAGTGGATATAATAACAGACTTGTACATGCAAGGTTGTTGGTTTGATTGCATTCTAAGTTAATTTTTTTAATGCTTATCAAAATGACATCCTGTGTTGTACACTTGAGAGTAGATGGAGTATGTGAAGGAAAATCATCCTTTGTATGTGACAATGCACTTCTCACAAGTCCTCAGTTTGTAGGTGGTGATCTTTCTGTACAAGAGTGCTCAGTTATATATGTCATCTGAAGAAACACACAGAGGGTAGGTGGGTGCAAAAAACTTCTTGTTCTACTGAAGACAATGGTGGGAAATGTGGCCCCTACCTCCAGCTGCTTCTCAATGGACATGTTGCCAATCATAGTGCTGCTTCTCACTAATTTGTGTTTCCCATTTGCATGGTGAAAGGGGCTGAAACTCTGTCATGTTCTTTTGTGAGACATAGAGGAGGAACACCAGTACAAATTGGTAAAAGACTAATTGTTCTCAATGTTTCTGTGAAGTTGTTTCTTTTGTGAAACATGGAGGAGGAACACCAATACAAATTGGTAAAAGACTAATTGTTCTCAATGTTTCTGTGAAGTTATAGGAGAAACATCCATCACTACTAGGAAAGGAATTTGCAGCTATAACATTCATGTTTACCTGTGTTTCTGTGACAAGTATAATGTGTGTGTGTATGTCTGTAAAGAAAAATGCAATACAGGTAAGCTGTCAACTTTGGAAAACACAAGAAAATGTCAGTTGTGTGTTTATAAGGCAAATGTAATGATTTCAATAAAGATGCTTTGTGGTCAAATGTGCAAGCATTTTCTCCAGGAACAAATCAGCTAAAATAAACAAGGCACTTCAAGTGGTAAATAATGATGATGACTTGCTTAGTTTTAAAAGAACAACATTTTGTACACTGATGAAAGATATTCATTTTCAATTCAAAAGTAGGAAATGAAATAGCATAATTATACATAGAGAGGATATTGCTTTGTAGAGGAAGCATTATCACCAGCAGGTTCAACAGTTCAGGTGAGAGATACAGGAGATTTATTACCTTGACAAAACATGGGTAACACAGAACATGTGACATGAAAAGTGTGGACTGATAAAACAATGAATGATAAGAGAAAGGTTTTGTTGCAGGTTTATCACAGTGGTTAAAAAATCTGATGGGAAAAGGAAGGAGGCTAAGCATAGTGCATGTAGGAAGCAACTGTGATTTTGTGGAAGCTGCTGAATAGATATTTGAATCAGAAAGGACTGGAGATTATCCTGAAAACAAAATTAGAGCCCAACAGTGTTATACTTATGGACAGTGCTTCATATCATAACAATAAGGTTGAGTGTAGCCCACCAAAATCTTGGAGGGAGAAATACATTGTAAACTGGCTGATGGGGGAGGAAGCACACATCAATCCTACAGCAATTAAGCTTGAATTACTGACACAGTTTGAAGCTTACATTGTAGATCACTACATTATTGATGAAACAGAGCCATATTCACGTCACATTGTCATTAGGTTACCACTGTACCCCTGCAATTTTAACCCCACAGATCTTATTTGAAGCCAAGCTGAAGCGCATGTCGCAAGAAAGAATATGGCATTTAAGCTACTAGACATGCTTAAATTAATAAACAAAGCTCTGTCACATGTCACTCACTACTGAACACTGGTGGGATGCAGAACAACATGTATGGTAATGAAACAAGAAGACAAAATGTAGCTCTTGGGTGGTTCCATAGATTGTGTTGTTGGTTGACTACTCATCAGTGTTGAAGATGGCAGTTCCACTAATGAAATTTTTACTTCAGAGATAGAGATGGCAGGCGTTCAGAGGTTATCACATGATTAAGGTGAGTAATACATTAAGTGGTTTCAGTATTTCATTATACTGTTAAACTCACACAGTGCTCTCAGAGACAAATTGTACTGTGCTTATGCAAGTATTTTTAAGGTTTTTTTGTAAGCTAAAATATGGTTTCTGGATGATCCCTTAAGAAAAATATTACTGGAGTGTAACTGTATATTAATGTATCCCTTTTAAAATTTAAATTAGATTTCAAGTTTTATTATTAGACTGCTGTTTGTTGATTTTATTAACTGTCTGCAGGTGGAATGTTTGGTCTAATCTGCTCATCAATGTTTTATTTTAATACTTTTGACATATATTATTTCACAGTGTTCCAATGTTTTCAAATACATATCTGTGACAAAAGTTAAAGTACAGTAATTGGAAACAGATTAAATGAAAGAGTATTGTGGGTGAGCTATGCTGCCACATAAAACATAAGGTTATTGTACCAACTATACATAGCTGAAGCTGTGTAGGAAATATAATTCAATGTGGTAATAGTAAATGAAGAAGAAAACACAGCTTAATGTTTGCATCAGGATGCTTCTTATGTTGAATAGACTGGAGTTGTGGTCTTCAGTCCGAAGACTGGTTTGATGCAGCTTTCCATGCTCTCCTATCCTGTGAAACCTCTTCATCTCCGCGTAACTATTGAAACTTACATCCTTCTGGATCTGCTTACTCTAGTCATCTCTTGGTCTCCCTCTATGGTTTTTAACTCCCTCATTTCCCTACAATACTAAATTGTTGATCCCTTGACATCTCAGAATGTGTACTGTAAACCCACCCATTCTTCTAGCCAGGTTGTGCCACAAATTCCTTTTCTCCCAATTCTGTTCAGTACCTCCTCATTAGTTACATGATCTACCCATTTAATCTACAGCATTTTTCTGTCGTACCACATTTCGAAAACTTCTATCCTCTTGTTGTCTAAACTGTTTTGTCATTCATGTTTCACATTGACACATGGCTGCACTCTACACAAACACTTTCAGAAAAGACTTCCCAACACTTAAATCCATATATTATGTTAACAAATTTCTTTTCTTCAGAGACACTTTCCTTGTCATTGTCAGTCTACATTTCATATTGTCTTTACTTTGTCCATTTTCGGTTATTTAGCTGCCCAAATAGAAAATCTCATCTGCTTCCTTCAGAGTCTCATTTCTAATCTAATTCCTTCTGCATCACTTGATTTAATTAGACTATATTTCATTATCTTTGTTTTGCTTCTGTTGATGTTCATCTTATATCCTTCTTTCAAGACACTGTCTGTTCCATTTAACTGCTCTGACAAGTTCTTTACTGTCTCCAACAGAATTACAATGTCATCAGCATACCTCAAAGTTTTCATTTCTTCTCCCTAAACTTTAGTTTTTGTTTTGTTTCCTTTACTGCTTGCTCAATGGATAGACTGAACAAGATCAGGGATACTACAACTCTGTCTCACTCCCTTCTCAACCACTGTATTCATTTCATGCCCTCAACTCTTATAACTGCTGTTTGCTTTCTGCACAAGTTGTAAATAGCTTTTGGTTCCCAGAATTTTACCCCTGCTGTGTTCAGAATTTCGAAGAGAGAATTCCAGTCCACATTGTCAAAAACCTTATCTAACTCTTGAAATGCTATAAACATAGGTTTGCCTTTCCTTAATCTGTCTTGTAGGATAAGTTGTGGGTTAAGTATTGCCTCACATGTTCCTTCATTCCTCCAGAATCCAGACTGATTTTCCCTGAGGTTGGCTTCCACTAATTTTTCCATTCATGAGCAAAGAATTTGTTTTAGTAAATTGCAACCATGACTTATACTGATAGTTCAGATGTGCTCACACCTGTCAGCACCAGTTATCTTTGGTACTGGAGTTATTATATTCTTCTTGAAGTCTGGGGGTATTTTCCATTTCATACATATTTCTCACGAGATGGAAGAATTTTGCTATGGCTCTCGAGGCTATCAATGCTTCTGACAGAATGTCTTCTACTCCAGTAACCTTGGTTTGCCTTAAGTCTTTTTCAGCTATCTGCCAAATTCTTCTGGCAATATCATATCTTCCATTTCATCTCCATTGATGCCCCTTTCATTTCTATAATGCTGTCTTCAAATACACCTCCCTTGTCTAGGCCCTCTATATACTCCTTCCACCTTACAGGTTCCCATTCTTTGCTTAGGACTGATTTTCCATCTGAGCTCTTGATACTGATACAGCTGCTTCTCTTTCTCCAAAGGCCTCTTTAATTTTCATGTAGGTGGTATCAACTTTTCCCCTAGTGATATATGCTTCTAACTCCTTGCGTTTGCCCTCTATTCATTCCTGCTCAGCCACTGTGCACTTCCTGTTGGTCTCATTTTTTAGATATTTGTATTACCTTTCACCTGCTTTGTTTGTTGCATTTTTATATTTTCTGCTTTCATCAGTTAAATTTGATATCTCCTGTTTTATCCAAGGATTTCTACTAGACCTTGTCTTTTTAGCTGTTTGATCCTCTGCTGCCTTCACTGTTTGATCTCTCAAGGCTATCCATTCATCTTCCACTGTATCCCTTTCCCTACTCTCTACAACCTCTGGTTCTTTCCATATATCCCCCCCCCCTCCCCTGCAGTTCATAACCAATAAATTGTGGTCTCCTCCACATACACAACCTTCCTTCATCAACCTTAAACCAAGTGTTACAATGATTAAATTATACTCTGTGAAAAATTCTACCAGGCAGCTTCCTCCTTCATTCCTTTCCCCCAATTCATATTCACCAGCAATTTTGCCTTCTCTTCTGTTTCCTTCTATCGAATTTCAGTCCCCATCACAAATGAGTTTTCACCTCCCTTAACTATCTGAATAATTTATTTTATCTCATCACACATTTCTTCAATCCCTTCATCACCTGCAGAGCTAGTTGGCATATAAATTTTGTACTGCTGTGGTGGCTGTGGCTTCATATCTATTTTTGGCTACAATAATGTGTTCACTATGCTGTTCATAGTAGCTTACCCATATTCCTATTTTCTTACTCATTATTAAACCTACTTCTGCAATACCACTATCTAATTTTGTATTTAAGATCCTGTATTCACCTGACCAGAAGTCCTGCTCCTCCTGCCACCGAACTTCACTAACTCCCACTATCACTAACTTCTGCCTCTCCATTTCCCTTTTTAAATTTTCTAATATGCCTAACCAATTAATGGATCTAACATTCCATGCTTCAATCCACAGAATGCAGTTTTGTTTCTCCTGATGATGACTTCCTCATGAGTACTCTCCACCTGCAGATCTGAAGGCGGACTATTTTACCTACAGAATATTTTACCCAAGAGAATCCCATCATCATTCAACCATACAGTAGAGATGGATGCCCTCAGGAAAAATTGTAATTATAGTTTCCCCTTGTTTTCAGCTGTCCACAGTACCAGCACAGCAGGCTGTTTTGATTGATGTTACAAAGCCAGATCAGTCAATCATCCAGACTGTTGTCCCTGCAACTGCTGGAAAGGTTGCTGCCCCTGTTCAGGAAGTACATTCTTATCTGGCTTCTCAACAAATAACTCTCCAGTGTGGTTGTGCCAATGACATGGCTATCCATGCTGTGGAGGCATGCAAGCCACTCCACCATTGGCGAGGTCCATGGTTCATAAATAGAATGTAGTCATTTAAATAAAAAATTATTATCTTTGTGAACTTCTTAGAGTCAGTCTGCAGGAGTGATTCACAACATCAACATCATTAATCAGCTGTTTACCGTCAAAATTGAGATAAACTTTTTGTATCCTCATGTCATAGAAGTCTGCCTCATGGGGTTGGACCCACTGTGTGACAACCATCACTGGCTCTTTAACAGTCAGGCAGGCCATGGTATGGACATCTTTATGATCTCAATCTTTGTGAACTTCCTCCAGTCATTCGGCACCTAATGGCTGCATTGTGAACTCTTATGCCATCTTCATATATCAGTTTATGGTTTGCAAGCATTTCCTTAAAGTCTTTGTGACACTGTTATGGTTGGGTAGTCAAATGATCCCACCTGAATGTATTATTATTTTGTGACTCACTCTGAGATTAATTAATATTTAGTAAGTATCAGATAAATTGTTTGTGCAAACATCAAGTATGTTATTTGTGTGAACATCTACTGCAAACAGTGAATGTGTCATGAAATGTGATAATGAAATTACTCAGTATGTTTGTTGCCACTGATAAGACTTCATAAGTGTAGCTAATGGCCAGTGGTATGTGCACTGTGTAAATTCATTAGAAGAAGCTCATCATCATACTGCTTCTGAGATGTCAATGAATTTTAGAATATTTCTAGGTGACATGTGTGCTGTCTTGTCCATCAGGTTGCTAAAGCACATAATTACAAGGGAAGAGATATCAAGAGGAGCAGCTACCAAGGCCAGGCAAACACAGGCCAGTAAGCTTACTGCCAGTACTTATGCTAGGAGGCAATAAGTATAGAACTGCCTATAGACACACATATGAGGTGCAGCAATGAAATAAATTTCCCTGGGATCATGAACAGAAAAGAAAAAATAAAGCTTAATTAAAAAGTTATAGGAACAGATAAAGGAAATATTGTGCTATTTTTTTTTTTTTTTGCACATTTACCATCAAAATTCAGACAAACTTTTTGTATCCTCATGTCACAGAAGTCTGCCTCATGGGATTGGACCCACCATATGACAACCATCT
Source organism: Schistocerca americana (assembly GCF_021461395.2). Taxonomy (NCBI): domain Eukaryota; kingdom Metazoa; phylum Arthropoda; class Insecta; order Orthoptera; family Acrididae; genus Schistocerca; species Schistocerca americana. The sequence goes on from NC_060130.1 coordinate 540,076,227, forward strand.
CTGGCTCTTTGTCAGTCTGAAAGCAATGACTCCAACCGGACAGGAATTTTTTGAGGCTCTGGAACAGAAGGGAAATCAAGGTGAGTGTGGTCTGGACAGTAGGATGGGTGATCAGACATCTCCCAGCTGAACATTTGCAGGACTTATGTCATCTGCAGTGCCGTGTGTTGCCGAGTATTATTGGACAGTGAGACAACACTGGCACTAAGTATCCCGCAGGCTCATTCTTAATGGCCTGCCAAAATTTTCACATTGTTTTGCAGTAATGCTCAGATTTCACCATCTCACCTCCAGTCATGAATTCAAAATGAGGAGAATGTGCCTTCTGTCCCAGAACACTGAAAACAGCACTTTTTGTGCAATCACAAACTGACTGAATTTCATCCTGCAGAGAAAACCACTGTGGTGCCAATTCATTGCCGGTTACTCACTTTCTGGGGTATCATGTGAAACCCACATCTCCCCAGCTGTGATGATCTGGTCCAGAAATGAATTGCGATCATCACAGTACCACTAAAGAAAGTCAGAGCTGCCCTCATGCACTTGGCTTTGTGTTCTAGAGTCTGTTGCTTTGGCATCCACCTAGCCATAATTTCCAGAATTACACATGCTCAGCATGCAACAAGGAGGGGCACACGTGTGGGAACTAACTGCTGAGTTCTGTAATTATAGTGTGATGATTCTCCATAATACATTCCCATACCAGCTCCACCAGCTCTAATGTCACATGGTCTTCTGCTGCACTCCTCACTGTGAACGTTTTAACTCTCTACTCCAAAGTTTCTGGACCACTGACACACCATCTGCTTGCTTGTGACATTAGTCCAACAGACCTGGCACACCTGACACTGAATTTCAATTGGTAATAAGATCTGTACATTCAAAAACTTTATCACTGATTGCACTTCACACATTTTAAACTGCTGCTACAAAGCTACTGGGAGACCCCAGAAAGTTTTGATAGTGCATGCCACATCATTATTCCTCCATATATACACAATTGCTTCCTATAACATATGTTTTTCTAGGTGTGGGACGAGTGGGAAGCTTAATTTGTGGACATGCTTTGTATGAGTAAAAGCATATCTCTTGCTTCTATACACATCTACCGACAGTACTACACATTTCGCCTCCTGAATCAAGTACCAGCTTGCAAATCTGCCTCATAATTTCTCAAATTTTTCAACTGCCATTACTTTAAAAATAATGTAAGACAAACTTTAAAACAACTCTTGAACACCATATAGAGGTCATTTGTAAAATGTGAAAAGATGGCCTTCATATAAGGGTTTTGGGAAGACTTACTGTCAATCTCTGGCTGTGTTGGAGATAATATTTACCTTGTTACCTTTATTCTTCTCCGACTGATAGGTGGAGTTCTTGCAGCTGCTGCAGAACAGAGAACTGCGGAGCAGTGCCTCCTCATTGCCTTTCCAGTCCTTGAGCTTTCTCATCAACGCCAGCTACTTCTTGATCTTCTGTAGACAAGAGACAAAATCTGTCATCATTTTTTTTTATTGATTTACTTGTTCTTTAACTAAACTTCTTTTATTTCCTAGATGGTAATAACAGTTTGAGGCTAGTGCCAGCTCATCAATTTCCTAAGGTAGTATGACGGTATTCTTAAAAAAAAAACTCCTTCCAAGATTGAAGATATCTGGGAATTGTTAAGTACAAAATGTTTTGAGCATTTTAGCGAAGTTGCTAGAGGTGCAGTGCTTGCACAAAAGTCTTGTATTCATTAAGTTCCTACGTCACTTTAGATTTAGTAAAGGCAATTATTCTTAATAAATGAAACTTTTGTACAAAAATGTGTAGCATCAAATAGAAAATGTATCACTTTTTCATTTTTATAAATTGAACAGTATTATTGAATCATACATTTAATCAATTGCCAATTAGACCTTTCACACGTAAAGCAAATTTGAGTTTATTTACATGTGATTAGTAATTAAAAATAAAAGGATGTTATTTTTTATTAAAAATTATGTCTGTATTTGTTAGTTAACACTTCAATGACAGTAAAGTAGAGTTTAAATAAAATGTAAATAAAAGAAGGTGTTGCTGGTGACATTCATATGGTCAGAGGCTTCATGATTACAAAACACTTATACTATGCATTCAGTTACCAGTGACTCTGTTTAAATTTAATCTTCAAATGTAATTTTCTATTGTTTTTTCATATTGCATCTTACAGCATTATGGAATTGATGACAGGGTGTGAACAAGTATGAAGAACATCAAAGTGGGCTACTTTCTAAGATCCTCTTATCAGATAATGTGTACAATATCACAGCATATCAGAAGTTTTCTAAATCTCCCTCAATACCCTCAACCTCCCCACAACAAAAGCTACATGCTCCATAACTCCTATTTGTTTTATACTGAAATACTTATTTGCCTCTCTTATCCTCATCCTCTACTTACCCAACAAGAGTACCAGAAATAAAAGCTTTAATTTTTGTCCAGTGACTGACTTTTGGTATTTACAGAAAAATTTCAAAACTTGAATCATGAGTTAGCCTAATTCCACAAACAATCATAAAAAATACAATGGAAGGAGACACAGAATGATCAAAAAGCACATAAATGAGACAAATCTTTACTAAGCTTCTTTACAGCTAATAGAGTAATAAGAGACACTACAGTAGTCAGGTTGTAGTGTTGGAACACTGTAACCATGTGTGCGTGCGTGCGTGCGTGTGTGTGTGTGTGTGTGTGTGTGTGTGTGTGTGTGTGTGTGTGTTTCATTAGTCTGTTAGCTTTGAGAAATCCCTGCAAATATTGGTAAGCATGAGTAATTTGGAAGTAGATTTCTTCAGTAATAAATGCAAGTCTCCCAGGACTGTATATTAATTAGGTTCCTTTCAGAGTAAGATAATAAAATAGGTCAATTTTTAGTAATCATATATAACCACGTGCCTGATGAAAGATTTGTACCTAAGGAATGAAAACTGTACAGGTAACACGAGCACACAAGAAAGGAAATAGCGGTAATCCATCAAACTGTAGACCCAGAACACTGTCATCTATTTGTTGCAAAGTTTTGAAACATGCACTGTGTTCCAGCATTATCAAATATTTTAAAAAATGCTGTTGACACATAGTCACAATGGATTCAGGAAATACCATTCTTGTAAAACACAGCTGGCACTTAATTCACATGAAGTAATTAGCGCTAGTCGATGAGAGAACTCAAGTTGATCCCAAATTTCTAGATTTCCAGAAAGTTTCTGACACAATTCCTCACAAGTAGCTTCTAATCAAATTATATGCCTATGGTGTATCATTTCAGTTGTGCAAGTGGATTTGTGATTTCCTGTCAGAAAGGTGGTAATTGGCAAGAAGTCAGTGAATGAAACAGAAGTAATCTCTTGGGTCCCTCAAGCAAGAGTTGTAGGCCCTCAGCTATTCTTAATCTATACAGATGATGCAGGACAAAATCAGGGATGCCCTTTTAGATTGCTTGCAAATATCTGTCATTTACTAACATCAAAACTAATTACAAAATGATTTAGCTGAGATATCTGCAGCATGCAAAAAGTGATATCTGATCTTGAAGACTAAAAAGTGTGAAGTCCTCCACATGAATATTAAAAATATTTCGTTAAATTTTAGTTACATAATGAATAACAAATTTAAAACTCTAGTCCCCACTAAATATGTAGAGTTGAAAATATACAAAAAATCTTAAACTGGAACCATAATGTAGGAATTGTACTAGCAAAACAATTAGAAGGTGCAACAAAGCAACTAAAGACACTGCCTATACTTCCCCTGTCAGACCTCTTATGCAGTGCTTTTGCAAAGTGTGCAGTCCTTATCAGATAGGTTGGCTGGAGGGACAGCTCCTTTTGTTTTATGGCGAAATAGGGAGACAGAGATTGACACATATGATAAGCAAATATGGACGGCAGTCATAAAAGCAAAGGCATTTGTTGCTGTGATGAGATATTTTCAAAATATTTCAATCTCCAACTTCATCCCCTGAAAGTCAAAATATTTTGTTGACTCTCATCTACATAGAGGAACTGATCAATATGTTAAAATAAGATAAATCTGAACTTTCACTTTTCCCTCATGCTGTTTGAGTGTGGAACAGTAGAGAAGTGATCTGAAAATGGTTCTATGAACCCACTGGCAAATGCCTAAGTGCAAACTGCTGAGTAATCGTGCAGAAGTAGATGTACACTGAAGTGACAAAAGTCATGGGGTGCTGATATGCACATATAGATATAGTTGCAGTATCGCATATACAAGGTATAAAAGGCCAGTGCATTGGTGGTGCTGCCATTTGTACTCAGGTGGTTTATGTGAAAAGGTTCCTGACGTGATTGTGGCGACAAGATTGGAATTAACAGACTTTAAACTTGGATTCATAGTTGCAGCTAGACACATGGGACATTCCATTTAGGAAATTGTTCAGGAATACAATAACTTAATATCCACAGTGTCAAGAGTGTACCAAGAATACCAAATTTCAGGCAGTGGCCGATGGCCTTCACTTAATGACTAACATCCCCTCAACAATGGGCTCATTAGAAAAAGAGCAGAAGCTTGGTTAAGGCAAGGATGGGGAAGGAAATTGGGCTTGCCCTTTCAAAGGAACCATCCTGGCATTTGCCAGAAGTGATTTAGGGAAATCACAGAAAACCTAAATGAGGATGGCTGGATGCCAGTTTGAACCATCGTCCTCCCGAATTCAAGTCCAGTCTGCTAGCCACCACATCACCTCGCTCGGTCACATAGAGTTGTCAGTACTAACAGACCAGCAACATTGTGTGAAATAACCAAAGAAATCAATGTGGGACATACAACGAACGTATCCATTAGGAAAAAGCAGTGAAATTTGGTGTTAATAGGTTACGGTAGCAGATGACTGACACGAGTGCTTTTGCTAACAACATGCCGTCACCTGCAGTGCATCTCCTGGGCTCGTGACCATATCAGTTGGACCCTAGATCACTGGAAAACTGAGGTGTGGTCAGACAAGTCCTGATTTCAGTTGATAAGACCTGATGGTAGGGTTTCAGTGTGGTACAGAGCTCAAAAAGCCCACGTTGCAAGCTGGTGATGGCTTCATAATGGTGTGGGCTATGTTTACATGGAATGAACTGAGTCCCCTGGTCCAACTGGACTGTTCACTGACTGGAAATGATTAAGTTCGGCTACTTGGAGACCATTATAGCCAGTCATGTAATTTAAGTTCCCAAACATGTCACTGGGTCCGAATTGTTCATAATTTGTTTGAAGAACATTCTGGGCAATTTGAGCGAATGATCTGGGCACCCATATCACCTGACATGAATCCCATCAAAAGTTTATGGAACATGATTGAAAGGTTTGTGCACAAAATCCTGCACAGGCAACACTTTCACAATTAGGGATGGCTACAGAGGTAGCATGGCTCATTATTTCTGCAGGGGACTTCCAACACTTGTTGAGCCCATACCACGTTAGGATGCTGCACTATATTAGGCAAAAAGAGGTCCCAGGACTTTTGTCTCAACAGTGTAGGTACCTGTTGGCCTCTCACTGTCATAGGATGCAGTGGGAGGTTACCTTTTCCCTTATTTTTTACATTCCATACAGGGCACTGCAAATATTGTAATACTACAGTGATCACATGATTACTCAGATAAACACTAGCTTTTGCAAAAAGTATGAGTTACTAAAAATTGTGACTCTCCTATGGACATAGTGCTGCCTGGTAGCTGTGAGCATACCTTGTAGCGGGCCACAACCTTCATTATCTCCTTCCTCTCCTTGCTGAACTTGACCACCTTCTTCATCCAGTTTTTCATATCCCTGATTAACTGTGTCACGTAGTCCTTCCGTCTTCGATAATATGCTGACAATGACTCATCAGTCCAGTTGCAACATCGCTCCACATTCTGCAGCTTCCAGATGAGGTAGTCCACCTTCTTAATTTGCTGCTTATTCTCAATGGTGAGCTGGTGCTTCTTTCTCTGAAGTCGTTGTAATAAATTATTGAGCTGGGTCTCCATGTCGTTCATCTGAGTCTCTATGTTTTCCAACCTTGTGGTGAACTGCAAAAGAACTGGCAGCAGATTTGCCAGGTCTTGGGCGCAGGTGCAACTTTGTTCCTGCTCTGATTTCGACACTGGAAGAGAGAAAATCAGATATCAACAATGATGGAACGCAAAGATTTTTTTTTTCTAACAACCTGAAACTAAAAACAGGCAAACTACTCTCACTGGTTACACCGAGATCCATAAGGAATCCACAGAGACAAAAAAGAAAGAAAGTGCTATTGTACTATTCAAAAAAATGCTGATTTCAGCCTATAGTGGCAGTGAGAACTTCTTGCTGCACAAAGGCTATTTACAGAGATATGTGATGATTGGAAGATTATGGATGCATATGAAAATTTGTCACATATTTTTGTAAATAACAGTCTTGGTACAGCAGAAGCTGTCATTGACACTTGTGGATTGTTTGTCCAGTCACAAGTTGTCTGATGATGGCATAGAAAAAATATAAAACAAATATTATTGTGGAAAACTAATGCTGTAGCTTTCAGTTATTTTTTAATTTGATTAGTTAGCTGTTCATATTGTAATGATACATATGCATACTTGCCAACCTTTAAAGATCAGGAGATTCAGATTTATAAATCAGGAGGAATGAATGATCAAAAACTGTGGCTCATTTTCAGTATAAACCCGAGACAACTGATGTCTTTCACTGTGATGTCACAAAGCATTATAACAGGTATAAAAATGCATATTGAAACACCAGAACTGTCATCAAACTTTCTTGGTCAAGAGGTAACACTGACATTGTGGGGTGGCACCTTGTACTGCATATCTACTGATCTTATTATTAACTCATAACCTAAGGCAGTTGGACAAAAATATGGAAACACCATGAGAAATGGGCGTTTCAACATAAATGCAAATTCTGGTGAGGGTGCAGCTTGCGCTGTTGTATGTGACCATGAATGGCACTTGTGCAATGTCATCAATAGGTAGCAAATGTCAGTTGTGTGCTATGTAGTTGTGAATGCTGCTAGTGCATTATGTCAAAGCTAAGTCAATTCGAATGTGGGCAGATTGATGGTTCTTGTGTCGTGGGTGGTTTCACACCCAATAGCCAAAGTGTTTGGTGTTTCAAGCGGCACAATATGAAAGTTTTATTTTGCATACAGAGAAAGTGGGACAACACCTTCTACAATGTCACAGTGCAGACAAAAGTGGGTGTTGAGTGATAGTGATAGATGATCACTGAAAAAGACTGTGACAAAAATAAGAGGACAATGTCTGCAAAAGTCACTGCAGATATTTTTGTTTATATTTTTTGTTTGTTTAATTTTTGTGATTACGACTGGGCATGTGGTATCAAAGCAGTAATAGAAGTCAGCAGCAAAGCTATCATATGAAAAGCTATTATTTTCAAACCATTTTATTTGTGCTAGCATGCAGTTTACTCTATTTATGTTGTCATTATACATGATTCTTTTAGTTACAAACTGTTGCTTTGTGGTGACAGTGGGGGCCTCATGGAGCTCCCATTTAAGCTGTACTGCATGGTGATCTGAGATGGCTATTTTAAAACTGATGCACTGTGGGATAGGTGGGTCATGTTTGTTATTATGTTGTCAAGACATGTTTTACTATTGCCAATTTCTCTAGTGGGTTCCCGAATGAGTGGGGTCAGGTTAAATTCATCACACAGGCGATGTAACTTTTTGGTGCCAACATCATTTGTTAATAAATCTATATTTATCAGCATTTGCACAATGCAGCAGGCACACAACTTTTATTGATGGCAAATTGATAAACAGGTAACACAGTACAATACAATTATAATTTGCAGAGCAAATTTTAATTTCCATTGACAGTTTCATTGATACAGTTATTCAGAATTACTATTTGCTCGAATTTGCAACTCACTTAATACCCATAATAATTAGTAGATGTCTTTGCAGTATCACTAACTGTTAACAATGGAGGTAAAACTGAATTAGCTTTCTTTGTGTTTTCTTTGTATATGCACACTAATAACAGCTGTCTTTGTGCAGGTTTCAGAGTTTCACAGCAATATGATATCAAAGTAATGTTTTGAGTCTTGCAAAGAAAGTAACAAAATGTGGCATGCATTCAAATTCACTTACTTCTCCTGAAGAACTACTTATGTGTAATTTTTAGTTAATTTCTTAGACATTCGTTCTAAGAATGTTGATATTTTGTTCAAAATTGGGGAACCATTAGAAGGAAGTAACTCTGACAGTTCAGTGAATTGTGGCTTGAACTATGATATAGTACCATCCTAGCCCAAAGAAAACATAGAGAGTAATAGTATTCTGCAATAAAGAAAGACTGTAAAGTTTTTCATTAAATGAAGGACAACATAAAGGTAAGTTATCTGCAAAAGCTAGTTTCTACATCTACATCTACATGATTACTCTGCAATTCACATTTAAGTGCTTGGCAGAGGGTTCATTGAACCACAATCATACTATCTCCCTACCATTCCACTCCCGAACAGCGCGCAGGAAAAACGAACACCTAAACCTTTCTGTTCGAGCTCTGATTTCTCTTATTTTATTTTGATGATCACTCCTACCTGTGTAGGTTGGGCTCAACAAAATATTTTCGCATTTGGAAGAGAAAGTTGGTGACTGAAATTTCGTAAATAGATCTCAGCGCGACGAAAAACGTCTTTGCTTTAATGACTTCCGTCCCAACTCACGTATCATATTTACCACACTCTCTCCTCTATCACGTGATACTACAAAACAAGCTGCCCCTTTTTGCTCCCTTTTGAAGTCCTCCGTCAATCCCACCTGGTAAGGATCCCACACCGCGCAGCAATATTCTAACAGAGGACGAATGAGTGTAGTGTAAGCTGTCTCTTTAGTGTTTCATTTCATAAAATCTGAATATGGATTGCATAAATGGAAGAAAGATTTACAAGCAATATGAAATATGTGCCAAAGCAAAACTCACACATGTGTGAAAGGAAAACTATTCAAAGATCTGGTACTGCTCATGAGAGTCAATGCACCATTACTGAGGGAAATCTACGAATTGTGAGTGAGATGAACATTACTGATTTTCAGGTTACTTTGACCTGGTTAAACAGATTCAGATAATTATGCAGAAAAGGAAGTTGCAAAATTATGAAGTTTACTTCGAGTAAACTTGTAGAGAAGTCATTAAGAGGTAGTACTTTAGACAAATGTGTAGCTTCTTGCTATCCCCTAAAATGCTCTGAGCTGCTTGTACAGTCAATAAATGCTATGGCACATTCATATACAACAATGCCAGTGATAAGTATCAATGGATTACTGTTTCCACAGCTTTACATGTGTCTTCAGGAACCTCAAGGTTATTAAGGCCTATGATTTAAAAGACTGTTTAGTTATAAGAATCACTGAATCTAAATAGAAAAATCTGGAAAAAAGGGAAAGAATAATTTTCAATACCACTTTCATAATGTATTCTTACCAGTTGCAGAAAACAATTCATTGTTTTTGTTGGACTCTTGACCTGGACATATAGACTCCTCCATCCATAGGTCCTTATGATGGGGACAAAAATGCTATTAATCTAATTCAGATTGCATATGGAACTAATAGTGTGACTCAGTCTCTTAATAAAGAAATTTTTCAACAATGTGGAGCATTTTTCAGAAATTTGTTGGACAATATAATTTCTGATAGCTCTTTGTCATTTCATGTTTATCAGTATAACAGTATTGTTAAACTTCAATCATTTGTGTATTGTCAGTTTGCAGCATAATATGCAGAGCAATGGCCATGACCATTTCTTACTCCATCCCAGTTCTGTCTAAATAAAACTAGTAATTCGTGTGCCTCAATGAATTAATTTTTCTCTCATCTGGTGTGCCTTGTGTGAAGACAATTTTTGCCTTCATCATCCAATTCATACTTTGCGTTTTTGTGATAACTACAGTGAATAAATAAGGAACTACTTCATTGTTGGTAGAACATACTGTATTAAAAAATTATCATAAGAACTGTGCTACAGGAATTTTTATAAAATAATGTCAATGAATTGAAGTCACAACTGATGAAAATTTTCTATCATGTAATGTAAGAAACTGCCTTGATTTTCTTTCCTCAATGTGTAACAATAAAATCTGCAACAGTTTAGCTGTCAATATGAACCAATGGTTATTCAAAAAATTAACAATGTGAGACATTTTTTGATATGGTTTAAGAGCTTAAAATTCACAAGTGTGCACTTTGGACTTCACCCTATGTTCTGTTGTCACTGCTGTGTCTGCTTGTTTGCTGGATTGTGCACTAGGCAGAAAAGACTGTACATACTGCTGTAATAAGTGGTTCATCATGGGGCAAAAGTGAGTAACTTCCATTTTCTTAATACTTGCAGTGCACCTTATCAATTAAAATTTTGGCAGTGCATTTCTTTCTGTGTATTCTTCCTGTGTGAAAAATTTCAGGGTATGTTTCAACATGCTGGACTGGACCATTCCCTTGTAAGAAGTTCTTAGTGATAATTGACATATTTGGATTTGTCTGCTAGTGATTAGATGTATACTAAATAAAGTATGGCTGGGAACTGTGGACTACACAAATACTTGAATCAGGAGACATGCAACCCATGGGTTGCAGTTTGATTATCATCTACTAGATCTACCCAAAAGACATTCATTTCATAGCCCTTACTTGTTGTGTAGCTCTCGTGATCAATACCAGGATGGAATGATTTGTTTCCATTTTAAAAGAGGAAGTATGACCGCTATAAAACAGTGTCTGCCATGTTGTTCTGTGACATACACATGAATATTGTAAAGAAAGGCTCCCAACTGGCTCTCAGGCACACTCTGAAATTCTGCCAAAACTGCTTCTCTGTTAAGTTTCAGGGTTAGTATCTACTTTCTTCTCATACGATTTCACATACTATATATCAGCACGTTCAAAGACAGCTGCTATTACATATTTCTAGATATGCTAAGTCATTAAAGGAATCTCTAAAATTATCATGATATTTAACACTTGTTATGTAGCCTATTAGTATTCACCTATACTTAAATATCAATTGACACTGCAATAATCATAAGAACATGTACAGTACCTTTCTCTACATCTACATCTACATTGATACTCCGCAAGCCACCCAACGGTGTGTGGCGGAGGGCACTTTACGTGCCACTGTCATTACCTCCCTTTCCTGTTCCAGTCGCGTATGGTTCGCGGGAAGAACGACTGTCTGAAAGCCTCCGTGCGCGCTCTAATCTCTCTAATTTTACATTCGTGATCTCCTCGGGAAGTATAAGTAGGGGGAAGCAATATATTCGATACCTCATCCAGAAACGCACCCTCTCGAAACCTGGCGAGCAAGCTACACCGCGATGCAGAGCGCCTCTCTTGCAGAGTCTGCCACTTGAGTTTATTAAACATCTCCGTAACGCTATCACGGTTACCAAATAACCCAGTGACGAAACGCGCCGCTCTTCTTCTTCTCCTTGCAAATGAAGATGAAAATGGTAAATTTATTACCATAATGAGAAACAAACCACTGAATCAGAACACAATGACTAAGATACAAGTGAAATAACAGCTTAAATAATAATAATTTAAAAAAAAATTAAGCCTTTCTGTGATCCAGGTAACAAAATAACACCTATGACCATCCCCTCTAAAAATTTACTCTGATTATAAGAACGTTAAGTAATAAGTGAATTCAGTCAACACACAAACACAACACACAAACAAGTACAAAAGAGAACAACACCTGCAATAGAAATATATGTCCTACAAAATATTTGAGAAAGAAGAAAAATAACAAATAATATGTGGGTGATGTGTGACCTTCTATATGTGTCTTGATTATAAACAGGTAATGGATGAAGGACTTCCAGGATCTTTCCATGTCAAATCACCCAATAACTCTAGGATTTATAGCCCTCCATCACAGATTTTCATGAAACTTTGTATACTAGCTCATACCTATAACAAAGGACCTTCTGGATATTCTTTTTGGTCTCAGATTTAAATGTTTCTTATACTGAATTTTCAGTATAGTGATGTTCTGATAATTTGGCTCTTCGAGAATGTCCATGTGAAATGGTACTTGTCTACAGAAATACTCTTAACTCAGATGTATATAAAGCTTTTTATTTGTAATTTCTTTCAGAAGTTAAGAGAGGCATACAGTTAGCATGAATGAATTTATTTAAGCATTAAAGTTTCAAAGAAAATTACAAAAAATATGTTAATGTTTGTCACTTTACAATTTCAGGAAAAATCAAAAGGACCTTGAAAAACACTTATTCTTATAATAAGAACAAACATGATTTATGGAGCATGGTACTCAGTGACAACATAAGATACAATGAAGTACAGGTTGCACATAGTACTGAACACACTGAATGGATAACAGTAACCAGGTTACAGAATAGGTCAAGCACACATCTGTGATAGCCAAATAATACTGCTTTTTGGTGGCTCTCCAGAGCACATCAGAGGCTTGACCCAGTTGGCCTCTATAAGTGGGCCTGTGAACCATATGGATGCATGATCGCTGAGATTGTACGTGTCATGAGTGAAGGTACATCACTTATATCACATTTCTCCAAACTGCTGAGATTCTAATTTTGGTCTTAAAAACTGCTAAGGTTGCAAGCTTTCTAAAAAAATATAAATATTAAAGGGTTTTCTGTAAAAGAATACTCAAATAAATCGGAAATAAAGAAACTTTTTAATGGAAAAAAGGTCATTCCAAGTAAGTTCAGCCAATTCTGACACCTAGTGCCTCAGATGGAGGTGTCTCAAATTAGCATATTTACATATCAATTATTCTAGGCAGACAAATCAATCTTAAGTGTGAAAAATTTATGTCATTTTACTAAGTGATTTTTTGAATGACCATATTATATCACATTTACCTGTGCAACAAACCACCAGGTCATGGTTATAAAGTGTTGTGTGTGTTTGTAGTAGCGTGTTTGAAACATGTGCATAAATGAAAACACTGCAACAGTCACTGCCATGTGTTGTTGAACATCACTAATATGCAACAATTGGTCCTTCTGGCCTCAGTTCCTCTTTGTCTTTCTGTGAGACAGGTTGTATTGTTTTCTGGTGCAGCCACTAATCATTCTGTTTGTAATGCAGTGTGTTTTTAATTGAAGTAGTGCCCAGTTATTTACAATGGACAATATGAATTCATGTTGTGGCAGAAAATTACTTGCAGCTTCATGTCATTTGACAACTTACACCTCAGTAAAAACTCTTCAATTTTTTTCAGAGATGAGTGAAGAGCAACACGATTTGGTAGTGTTATAGTCCAATATAAACCTTGACACTATCAAGAAAGAACTATACAGGGTGGCCCATTGATCATGACCGGGCCAAATATCTCATGAAATAAGTGTCAAACGAAAAAACTACAAAGAATGAAACTTGTCTAGCTTGAAGGGGGAAACCAGATGGCACTATGGTTGGCTCACTAGATGGCGCTGCCACAGTTCAAACAGATATCAACTGCGTTTTTTTAAAACAGGAACCCCCATTTTTTATTACATAATTGTCTAGTACGTAAAGATATATGAATGGTTTAGTTGGACCACTTTTTTCGCTTTGTAATAGATGGTGCTATAATAGTTACAAACATATGGCTCACAATTTTAGACGAATAGTTGGTAACAGGTAGGTTTTTTTAAATTAAAATACAGAACATAGGTGCGTTTGAACGTTTTATTTCTGTTGTTCCAATGTGATACATGTACCTTTGTGAACTTATCATTTCTGAGAATGCGTGCTGTTACAGCGTGATTACCTGTAAACACCACATTAGTGCAGTACATGCTCAAAATGATGTCCGTCAACCTCAATGCAGTTGGCAATACGTGTAACGACATTCCTCTCAACAGTGAGTAGTTCGCTTTCCGTAATGTTCGCACATGCATTAACTACACGCTGACGCATGTTGCCAGGTGTTGTCGATGGATCACGATAGCAAATATCCTTCAACTTTCCCCACAGAAAGAAATCCGGGGATGTCAGATCCGGTGAACGTGCGGGCCTTGGTATGGTGCTTCGATGACCAATCCATCTGTCAATCCATCAATGGATGATGGTATCGAATAAATTGCTTCCCTCTACTTATACCTCCCGAGGATATCACGAATGTAAAATTAGAGAGATTCGAGTGTGCACGGGGGCTTTGCGACAGTCGTTCTTCCCACGAACCATACGCGACTGGAACAGAAAAGGAAGGTAATGACAGTGGCATGTAAAGTGCCCTCTGCCACACACCGTTGGGTGGCTTGTGGAGTATAAATGTAGATGTGGAAATATGCTATTCAATACCGCTTCAGCCGCATGCGATCTATGAGCTAGACATCCATCATGTTGGAAGTACATCGCCATTCTGTCATGCAGTGAAACATCTTGTAGTAACATCGGTAGAACATTATGTAGGAAATCAGCATACATTGCACCATTTAGATTGCCATTGATAAAATGGGGGCCAATTATCCTTCCTCCCATAATGCCACACCATACATTAACCCACTAAGGTTGCTGATGTTCCACTTGTCGCGGCCATAGTGGATTTTCCGTTGCCCATTAGTGCATATTATGCTGGTTTACATTACCGCTGATGGTGAATGATGCTTCATCGCTAAATGGAACGCGTACAAAAAATCTGTCATTGTCCCGTAATTTCTCTTGTTCCCAGTGGCAGAACTTTACACGATGTTCAAAGTCGTCGCCATGCAATTCCTGGTGCACAGAAATATGGTACAGGTGCAATCGATGTTGATGTAGCATTCTCAACATTGGCATTTTTGAGATTCCTGATTCTCACACAATTTGTCTGCTACAGATGTGCGGATTCTCCATGACAGCAGCTAAAACACCTACTATGGCATCATCATTTGTTGCAAGTCGTGGTTGATGTTTCACATGTGGCTGAACACTTCCAGTTTCCTTAAATAAAGTAACTATCCAGCGAACAGTCCGGACACTTGGATGATGTCATCCAGGATACCGAGCAGCATACATAGCACATGCCTGTTGGGCATTTTGATCACCATAGCCATAGATCAGTACGATATCGACCTTGTCCGCAATTGGTAAACGGTCCATTTTAACACAAGTGATGTGTCACAAAGTAAATACTGTCCACACTGCTGGAATGTTACGTGATACCACGTACTAATACGTTTGTGACGATTACAGTGCCATCTATAACAAAGCGAAAAAAGTGGTCCGACTAAAACATTCATATTTCTTTACATACTACACGAATATGTAATAAAAAATGGGGGTTCATATTAAAAAAAAATCACAGTGGATATCCGTTTGAACTATGGCAGCACCATCTAGCAGGCTGACCATAGCACCATCTGGCTTACCCCTTCAAGCTAGACGAGTTTTGTTCTTTGTAGTTTTATCGTTTGATGCTTATTTCGTGAGATATGTGGCCCGGTCACTATCAATGGACCACCCTGTACATATGGACATCACAGTTACTGTTACTCAAAGGTTTTTGGAAGCCATCAAAGAACTTGTGATCATTTCAGAATTCACAGGCTGATAGATAGTAGCTAAGAGAATTGATGTCAAACCAGGCAAAAAACTTTTTATATGTTGTTAGACTTTTCTTTTTTTTAAAGACCTGTAATGGAAATGAAAGTGATGCCAGTGACCCAGAGGTAACTTTCATGAGTCAGTGCTTGAAAGTCAATGTATTAAGGATGTAAATAAAATGTTAGATGATTTGGAGTGCTCTCCCTTAAAGATTCATACCATTCCAAATCACATCAAGGCCTCATATGGCAAATAGAAGCTACGAAAAGTGAAGCATGTTTTGGAAGAAAAAGTGTACCAGGCATTGGATTGCAGTGTTGAAATTTTTGATAGTAGGGAGGATAAAATGGATGATGGAATTGTTAAGATAGCCAAAGAATTTGATGCCATGGCAGTCTTAATGAAATAAAAAATGGGTAGTGTAAGGAGATCTGAAAAAAAATTGAGTTTTAACTTTAGCTTCTCTGTCTTGGTCAAAAGACAAAATAATGTCAGAATTCAACATTAGTGAGCATATAGTTCAACTGGCAAGGAAACTGAAAACAGAGATCAATGTTTTATCAGTTCCTAAGCCAAAAAGAGATAAAATGATCACTGATGAAACTGTAAAGTCTGTCACTGATCTTTACCAAAATGATGAATATACTCTAATGTTACCAGGAGAAGAAGCCAAAGATTGCATTCAGAAGAATGTGTATATGCAAAAAAGACTTATCCTCTGCAACCTGAGGGAACTATATTATTGTTTTAAATGGGTGAACCCAAACATTAACATTGGTTTTTCTAAATTTTGTTCACTAGACCAAAGTGATGTATTTTACCTGGTACTAAAAGCACTTATTCAGAAGTGTCTGTTCTATCCACCAAAATGTAAAACTGCTTTTGGATGTGGAACACATTCAATCAACATAGAAAGAGATTATAAAATTTCTTGAATGTGACTTCAAAAACTATGACTGTATTCCTAATCACTTGATGATTCTGAAGTGATAAAGTATTAGGTTTTTGAAAGAAAAATTACCTTACAAATATTATGATGATTAAACTGAATACAGCCGGTGGATTAACACAGACCATCAGACTCAACTGGTTAATCAATCTGGAACTTTTGATTTAAGTGGTTGGCTGAACACTACTCACAAGTCAAGAAGCTGTATTGTTTCACTGATGGCTGCACTGCTCAATATAAAAGTAGAAAAGCTTTAAAAATGTGTGAATACAAAAATGATTTTTCCATTGACAGTAAACATTCCTTTTTTGTTACTAGCTGCAGTAAATTTGTATGTTGTAAGTGATGGATTGGGAGGAACTGTAAAACATGTCTTCAACTAGAGGACGATGTATAAATATAAAATGCATCTGGTGTTTACAGTTTCTGCAAGGCTAATATTGACAAATGTTTTTTTTTTTCATTTATTAGAGAAAATCAATGCAGACTTCCTATGAAAGAAACTCGAGAAGAGATTTTTCACAACCTGCACAATTTTCACTGTTAAAAACCACTTCCCTGTGATTTATTAGAAATTAGAAAATTAATTTGTTCAGAAAAGCCTTTCTTGATTTTCTCATTGAATGTAAATGCCTTGCAATGGGCATGTACTGATCCTTAACAAACTCTCTTGTGGCAGCTGTATACGATGACAAGTAATAGTTTGCCTTTATCAAGAATGTATGTAATGAAGAAGGAGACACTGAGCTACTTTTTTTCCACCCATTTGGACTGTCAATGTCATCTTTTGACCTGAAAAGGAAGACTCTTGTTTTGTGCCTTTGCAAAACATTTTATGTACTGTTGGTGTACTTTGTGATGGTAAGTTCCTATGGGACCAAACTGCTGAGCTTCATATACACTTGAATAATGGGTATTCCTGTAGAGAAGTACCACTTTGCATGGGCACTCTCGTAGAGCCAGATCATCAGAACATCACTAATTGAAAATTCAACATAAAAAGTTTTGGTCTGAGGCCAAAAAGAATTTCCAGAAGTTCTTATGTTACCAGTGTAAGAAAATATACAATGTTTCATGAAAACCTGAGATGATGGGTGGCATGACCTGTGTGATTTGTGGCGTGGTATGACTCTCTAACCATTGACAAAAAAACTGAAATGGCAGGTTTTCAAGGCAAATGTCTGAGGTTTGATGACAAGTAGCTGAAAATCAGGGGAAATAATGGAATAATGGGTTGGCAGGAGAAAAGGTGGAAAATCAGGAGTCTCTCTCTACAGGAGAGTTGGCACATGTGCCTATGGTCCAGAGTTTATACTGAATCTCAGGTTCCCCTCTTACTGAATCAGTAAGTAAGTTCAAAGATTGATGGAAAGCAGCAGTGTAACATCTGCAGTAGGACCATATGTGGTAAAGCACGGCAGCATTCAGTACCATTTGGAGGATGTTGGCAGCCTTACCTCATCATTCTCATTACTTAAAAAGTGTGGTTTTTCACATACATGTTTTGATTTTAATTATCTCTATAATGTCTTTGTATAGTTTATTGCACAGTTTGATCCTCAGTAAGAAAATACTGTTTTGAGTTTATTTCAAATTAAGTGCAGCTTTAGTGTAAATTAAGTGCAGCTTTATTTGCATGATCACTGATGGGGCTGTTTGTCTAATAAGTATATAATCATACTTACCAACACTTAAATCAGATTTCTCAAGAAAAAGAAAGAAAAGTTTAACAGATGATACTTACTGATAGACAACAGCAGCTGTCCAAAATCTACCTGTAACAAAAGCAAAATTACATTCAGTAACATAATTCACACATCAAATATAAGTGACTAAATCTTTTTCAGCACACACTGCAAGGCTATAGCAAAGGAGTTAAGAGACTATGAGTCTGTCACATAGTGGAGAAACAGTACACTTAAGTACAGCAGATACTGTAGTGAAGTTGTAAACTGAAAGACAAGTGTGGGCAGGAGAAACAGGCAAGGGACATTCTTTGTTAGTTAGTTAGTTATGTGTTCCATTGAACAATAGCATTGAAAAACCGTTATGATGTGAAACATTTCAAATGCGCACAGCAAACAAGGCTTTTTTTTTTTTTTTACATTATAGTGTTATACCTAAATATTCCTATTATCAATCCCATTCCCTTAAATGGCACAAAATGCAGATATCATATCTCCAGATTTATTTACTCATATTCAAGGATTTATCTACGGTATAGAAGGAGTTGTCAAGATTTGATTTGATTTATTTCGTGTTCCCTAGGTCCAACTGTGTTGGATACACAAGGACGTGGAACAAGTCAGTTTTTTACAAATACAATCTGATAATCTTGTAGCATATACAGAAATTTGAGTACATAATTATATAAAAATTTATTTAGTTAAAAATTCATCTAGACTGTAAAAAGCTTTTTCTAGCAGAAATATTTTTAGTGCTTTCTTAAACTTACTCTTGTTATGAATCTCTGTCTTTATTTCAGGAGGAAGAGCATTGAAGAGTTTTGCTCCAGTGTAGTGGACACCCTTTTCTGCCAAGCTCAAATCTCTGAGCTCGCTGTGAATGTCATTCTTCCTCCGTGTGTTATGCTCATGGTAAATACTGTTTGGTTGAAATATCTCTATATTTTTACAAACAAAACAAATGAGAGAAAAAATATATTGGCATGTAGTTGTGTATATTTTAAATTTAGGAAAACTATTTCTACACGAGTCTCTTGGGTGCAATCCATATATAATTCTTAAAGCTCACTTCTGTGCAATGAACACTTTCCTTGATAATCGCTGGTTGCCCCAAAAAATAAGAATGAAAATAGCCATAGTATGCCACTTTTGCAGTGTTAAGTTCAACACATGTAGTGACAACCCGTAAAGCATAGGTAGCAGAGCTAAGCCTCTTACAGAGATCAATAATATGTGAAGACCAGTTCATTTTCTTGTCAATGTGCACTCCAAGAAATTCTGTTGTTTCCATTCTTTCTATTGGTTGATTATCACATATCACACTTATCTCTCTCTCTTTTTCTGTTTTTGTACAGGATTGAATAAACCGGTCTTACTGGAATTTAATTTGAGACCATTCACCTTGAACCAATTAACCACATCTGAGAGTATGTAATTAATGAGTTCCTCAAGATTGTTGTCTGTTCTACTGCTCATAAAAATTGTGGTATCATCAGCAAATAATGTAAATTTACACGGCAGGCTTGTACATGATGGTAGATCATTTATAAAAATCAGGAATAATATTTGCCCAAGAATTGAGCCCTGTGGCACTCCACATGTAATGGAACTCCATTCAGAATCTGAGGAAGCGTCACATACTCCACCCGAGCTACTCAAGACAACTTTTTGTTTTCTGTCTTGGAGGTACGACTGTAGCCAATTGCCTGCAACACCACTTATTCCTACTAATTTTGCTTTTTGCAAGAGAATCTGGTGATCAAAACAGTCAAACGCTTTGGATGAATCACAGAAGACACCAAGTGCTGCATTTTTTCATTAAGGGTTTCTAGGACTTCATTTGCAAGTGCGTAGACTGCGTCTTCTGTTGAACGGCCCTTTTGAAAGCCAAATTGCCTCTTGCTGAAAACTCCATTCTTCATGAGATGATCAGTAATTCTTGCATGTATAAGCTTTACTAGAATTTTGGAGGAAGCTGTCAGCAAAGAGTAAGGTCGATAGTTAGTTAGTTCAGCTTTATCACCCTTTTTTAGAGGGGCTTCACTGGGAACAACACTTTTTTGAAGGGAAGTGTTGAAAATATGACAGAGAATGTCCCTTATCCACACACAAGAATATTTCAATAGATTGCTAGATATATTACCAACCCCTGCAGAGTTCGTACTTTTTAGTGACAGGATTAAGGTGCATTTCTGAAATTGTGTTTGAATATACTGCTTGACAAAGAGTTACAGCTTCATCAACATTGGGCTTGCAACCAATCTGTTGAGTTACTGATAGGAAGTGTTTATTAAAAATCTCAGCCACCGTTTTGGGGTTATCTACTAGGGTACCTTCATATCTGACTTTATTTACATCTTCTTTGCTTGTTGTATCTCTTCCTGTTTCTTTTTTTACAATGCTCCACATTGTTTTCATTTTATTATTAGAATTATCTATTTTCTTCTCATAATAAAGGGCTTTTGATTTTTGTATTAGTTTCTTCAAAATTTTACAGTATAATCTATAGTGTTCCCATTTTTCTACATCTTTACAGAATCTTATTGCAGCATAAGTTTCCCTTTTGGTTTTACATGACTGTTTTATACCTTTTGTAATCCAAGGCTAACTTACAGAATTGGAAGCACTGTTTCTGATCCATTTATTTGGAAATATTTCTTAAAAAAGAGCACAGAATTCATTTATAAAGAAGTTAAATTTAGTATCAACATCATCATGGCTATATATAAAGACCAATCCATTTGCTCCAACCTGTGATTGAAAGTTCCTTTTGCCTCTTCATTCATTACTCTTATGAATTTCCATTGAGGAAATTCTTTTTTGAACAGATTAACGTCATAGATGAAACTTGTTTTGCCACAGATTGAATTCAACCACACCTATTAATGTTCTGCATCAAATATTTCCTCTTCTGTATGGAAAGAAGGAAAGAAAGATTACATTCTAACATTCTGATAACAACTAGGTCACTTACAACAAAAGCCTTTTTTCTATTATTACACAAAACCACACAGAGAGAGAGAGAGAGAGAGAGAGAGAGAGAGAGAGAGAGAGAGAGAGAGAGAGAAACTAATCCAACAAACTCACTGACAGTGCTACTGTGCAGATACGATTGATGGGGATGGGAGATAGCCTTAATAAAAAGCTGCAAGAAGAATGAAATCTCAGTAATGCCAAGGGTGACTGTGTGCCTGGAATTTCCATTTTTCGGATGTACTTTAAAGCAATCACCTATTTTTCAGCCACAATGATATAGTTTCATTCGCTTTCTAGATATGTATTATTGAGAACACTGTAATGTATAATAATTCATCAGTCTGGAAGATTTGAAAGGAGTTGGTTCTGCAACCACTGACAGTAATTTGCACTGTTCATCTCATCAACTTGGTGTTACAGAATGGTGAGGGCTTTCTGTTCCTCATTTTCACAGAAGAATACTGTGTCAAGTTTCCTCCCTGTGATTCTCTCACTAATGGGAATTTCGTTGCAGGTGTCCCATGCTAATTACTGTTGTTGTGGTACCAAAAACTGGCACAGGTGAAAGTATTTGAGAATGAAAGAAAAGATATTCCACTAAACATTCATCCACAAACTGGCTGTTTACAACATAGTTGCAAATGTGTTGTTACGAGCCATCACTGACTTCAGTATAAAATATTGTACTAGTTAATTGAAATGTATTCATAACATAAACGTTTTGATGTCTGACTGGGCTCAAATTTCACCCACAACAAGCAATACAAATCTACGTCAGCACATTATAAGTTATAGTTTTTATTTGACATATTATCTTTACATGACTTAATATTATTTCTCTTTGATATGACACCAAAACTGGTGTTTACCTTTTCATTTGGATAAAAAACAACTGACCCAGCTTATCAGTTTTCAACTATTCTCATTGCAAATTTTCTAAAATTTTTAACGATGTACTGGTGAGTTATTTTTCTCATGTAACACAGGTATCTTATGTTGAACTTGTCATTACAAAACTGGATAATATTTTTGTATTTATAACCCACTTTTTTCTGAGATACAGTGAAATAATTTGTAATTTCTGGAATTATTTCCACTATTAAACTGAAAAATTTCATAAATTTTGTGTTTTCACTCTTTCCATTCAATTCAATGGAAAACATATTATATAACTAGAACAATAAAATAAGTAGGAGTAGTTCTTTTGTAGATGCTTTTAAACATATCAATTTCAATGGATATTGTTTTATATTTTAATATTTAACACTGAAGTAAGATAAAGAAATTTATTTCTGTTGCAGAGCATTGTGTATGAAGTAGGGAGAGTGTTGCAGCTAGAGGATAGTGCACCTAGAAGTACACAATGTTTTAACCCATTTGTGAACCATGCATAATTGAAACATAGGAAGAAAAATAACAATGTCTTTCAAAATCTAACTTTATTGTCACAAAAAGCAATATGATACAATAACAATAAAAATTGAATTTCATAATAAAAAATTCTGGGTTCTTTCAAAGTGAACCCATTGGGCCACTATCATGATTTTAATGGCTATATGAGGTCATTATATACTGGTTGTTTCACAATGAAACCACTTGTATTTTTTAAGAAACAAACCTGGTAGTTATAATTATTAATAAAAACATAGTCCTAAGTGACGTATGAGTACAAAGAATCACTCTAAATTCTGAAGGTCTGCTGCAGAGGTGTTACAAATTAAGTATATAAGCAAGTTGGGTTGCATGACTGTGTACTCAGCACAACACTACACTGACAAGGATGTTAACTATCAGCAATCACTTTGCTGTTGCAACTAGTCATTGGTCCTGATACTAAGTGATACCAGAAATCAGTGAGCAGGGCCGGCTTCAGGATAAACCACTGGGGCAGGTGAGGAAGTGAAGTAAAAATATGGGTTAAGACTAACCCCACTGATCTAGAAAGCAGTAGGGAGGTACTTCTGTGAAGTGCCCAATGTTAAAATGATATGAAGGAACATCCACTGGAGACCACTATATGCATTTTCCATCAATTTCTGCTGTCCTTTTTGTTGTCAGGTATGAGTTTCTGTTTTTCACAACCTTTTACAATCTTTCACATTTTGTACATTTAAGTGCTGTATAATATATTACATCTACTTGGAATCTATTGTTAAGTCTTCAGGTAGAGAAGTATATGGTGAGTAAAATTGTATACATTTTCAGAACTATTTGTACAGGGTAGTAAAAAACAGTCTGACAAACTTGTTAGGGTGTTGCATTTCAGGGTTTGGTGGGAAATAATAATTTAGAAGAAAACTGATGTGTTGTGTGATTTCTATATGAATTAGCATCAAAATTAGTCAATCAGGCCATTGTGTGCACAAATTCAAGTGGCCTGCCAGATACAAAATTCATTTTGCTTGTAACTAGTTTTTGGTAATACTGCTGCTTGCTTAGATTTCACTTACTGATTATTGGTGTGTAGTACAGTAATAATGGAACAAACTATTAAATACAGCATTGACAGTATTTTCTCAGTTACAATGGTATTAAATGCCAATTGAATATTTATTCCTAGGTACATGACCATGTTGTACCTTGTAATACATTTTCACATTTAGAGAGACTTTAATTCTCTATAGCAGTTTTTGTAATTTCAGAAAAAGACTGCAACACACAAAAAATGAACGCCTTCATTTAAAAATGGAGTAAGAAAATTGTTAAACTTTTATTACAGGGCAGGCAAGAGGTAAAAGTCTGAAAAGTGTAACAAGCAACAGCTCTCTCTCCTACTGGTTTTAAAAGAAAAACTATTTCCACTATCAGTAGATTTATATTGTTTATTAAAGACCTTACCGAGAGTCCTAATGAAAAGCAATTAATGACTGAAGAAAGGGGGGAAGGGGGGGGGGGGGGGAGTGTAGCCATATGATACATACTTGGTTGGACAACAGTTGTCAAACCGGTCTTGAAAACACAGGACAACATGAACTGAACAGTATCACTGGCATATCTGGTTCTCTGAAGTGATTTTAAATGGTGCAAATTATGCTACATCTACATCCATACTCCGCAAAGAACCATGGACTGCATGGCAGAGATTTGTCCCACTGTACCAGTTATTAGGTTTTCTTTCAGTTCAATTCATGTATGGAACACAGGAAAAATGATTGTTTAAATGCCTCTGTGTGTGCTCGAATTATTCTAATTTTTCCCTCATGATCCTCAAATTAGTGATACATAGGGGGTTGTAGTATATACATACAATCATTAGTTAAAGTTAGTTCTTGAAGGTCTGTTAGTAGACTATCTTTGCATAGTTTATGTCTGTCTTAAAGACTCTTCCAGTTCGGTTACCTCAGCATCTCTGTATCACTTTCCCAAGGGTAAAACAGACCTGTGACCATTTGTACTGCATTCTCTGTGTAAGTTTTATACCCCCTGTTACTCCTATTAGGCAAGGGTCCCACACATTTGAGCAATATTCTGAAGCAGGTCACACAAGTAATCTGTAAGCAATCTCCTTTGTAGACTGATTGGACTTTCCCAGTATCCTATTAATATATTGAACTCTACCATCTGTTTTACCCACAACTGAGCCAATGTGATCATTCCATTTCATATCCATACAAAGTGTTACACCTAGGTATTTGTGGGAGTTGGACAATTCCAATAGTGACTCACTGACATTATAGTCATAGAACACTTAAATTTTATCTTTTCATGATGTGTACAATTTTGCATTTCTGAACATTAAAAACAAGTAGCCAGTCTTTGCACCACACTGAAATCTTATCAAGATCTGACTGAATAGTTATGCAGCCTCTTTCAGAAGGTACTTCATTATAGTTAACAGCATTACCTGGAAAGAGTCTGAGGTTCTTAACATTGTCTGCAAGGTCATTAAAATACAACAGGAACAGCAAGGGTCCCAACACGCATCCCTGGGGCTCACTCAATGTTACCTCTACATCTGATGAAGACTCTCCATCCAAAAGAGCATGCTGGTCATCCCTACCAACAAGTCCTCAATTCAGTCACAAACTTCAATTGATATCACATATGATCAAACTTTTTACAATAAGTGTAGGGACGGCACTGAGTAAAATGCTTTTCAAAAATCAAGAAATACTGCATCTACCTGACTGCCTTGATCCAAAGCTTTCAGTATGTAATGTGAGAACAGTACAAGATGAATTTTGAATGATGAATACTTTTGGAATCTATACTAGTTGGCATAGAGGAGGTTATGCTGTTCAAGATACATCATTATATTTGATCTCAGAATACGATTTATGATTCTGCAACAAACTGAAGTCAAGGATATTGGATGGTAGTTTTGTGGACAACCTATACAACCCTTCTCATAGACGGGTGTGAGCTGTGCTTCTTCCCAAGAACTGGGCACAGTTTTTTGTTCGAATTATCTATTATACACTATAGTTAGAAGGAGGGCTAAAGGAGCTGAAAATTCAATATAGAATCTGATAATGATTCCATCAGGCCATGCAGCTTTGTTCAATTTTAACAATTTTGGCTGTTTCCCATCATAACTAATACTAACACTGATTTAACTCATCTTTTCAGAGGTACAAGGATTAAACTGAGGCAATTCTCCTGGGTTTTGGAGATCGGTGTGCTGACCTTACGCCCCTCCTATCAACATCCTCAGCTGAGGATGACACAGCGGTTGGATGGTCCTGATGGTCCACTTGTTGCTTGAAGATGGAATGCTTCATGGGTTTTCCTTTGTAAAGGAAAATGTGTAACCAGATTTAAGCATTTCAAGTTCTGCTTTGGTACCTTCAGTTTCAGTTCCTGTCTAATTTACTGGAGACTAGACACTGACTTTGGTGCCATTAACAGCCATTACATTCGATCAGAATTTCTTTGGGTTTTGTAAAAGATCTTTTGACATTATTCTGCCTTGGTAGTCACTGAAGGCTTCATGCATTGCCATCTTGACAGCCAAATGCATTTCATTCAGCAACTCTCTATCTATAGTCCTGTGCTTTGTTTTACACCTAGTAAGCAGTAGTCTCTGTTTCCTTAGAATTTCTGTGTGGTGGCTGTATACTATGTAAGGTCCCTCCCATTATGATCTATTCATCACAAGATGTAAAATGCATAATAAGATGTAAGCAATACTTGACTGTGTTGTGTGTTCTGCAGTAGCCCTGGAATTCTGCCTGAAGCTACGACAGCTGAAAACTTTTCAACCTTTCTATGTCACAAGTGTGGTCTGAATGCATAATCAAACATTTAGGACAAAAATTAAAGTTTCCAACATTTATTACACACTTTTATTTTGCCTAATGAAAGATGTTTGATTTACAAGAGTACTTCTAATCTTTAATGTGAATAATTATAGCAGTATGTTACTGGATGCAGACTGAATTCTTGTACTACAAACTACATTTTGGGTTACATGTTACAGCATTAATCCGATTTACATTACCAGCATACTGTCATAACTAACATGCTACAAAAACAAGCTGTTTTGAGATAATACCATACTAAGGTTCTGTGAAAAATTCATAATTTTTGACAGTGACTGGCCAAAATCACTCCTTATTCAAGTAATGACTAGTAAGTTCATGTTGGAGCATTTCATTTCCTTCATTCTTGCACACAATGGTGAATTCATTTTCCAATGACAACTAACTTGCATTCTACTGAAATGGAATGATAAACAATGTGCTGTGAATGCATAAAACTTTTGAACTATTAGGTTGGTGCGTAAGTTTGTAGCATTTTCATTTTGGATGTTCGTATTCTGACTGCTATGAGTTTATTCATCAATCATAATTTTTTATTTGTAGTTCAATGTTGCTATTTGAGTTTGCGTATTGTCATTTTTCCATTTGGAGATGATGAGTGGAGCTGTGGACTTTAGAAAATGAAGTGCTGAGAGGAGAAATTTGAACATTTCCAACACAGTCTCCTACTTGAATTCAGTAGAGGGATGACAGCAGCGGAGGCAGCCAGAAATGTTTGTACCATGTGTGGAGACAATGCCATGGAACAGAACACTACAAGAAAATGGGTTCCTCCTTTTAAGGGGGATCGTTTTGACATTAGTGACTTTCCACATTCAGGATGATCTTTGAGGTTCAATGATGATTGTTTAAATGCATTAATCCACACTGAACCATGTCAGTGAACTTCAGAACTGGCAAATGTGATGAATAGTGATCATTCCACTATTGTGTGACATTTGCATGCAATGGGGAATGTTCAAATCTCAGGTGTGTGGGTATATGCTGTAAGCCAAAATCACAAGAATCAGTGAGTGGCCATTGGACATCTCAGCTGCTCATTGCCAACTGTCTCATGAACAACACTGAACATTCCTATCCTGTATTGTTACTGTATTGTTACTGGTGATGAGAAATGGTGTCTTTATTCTAAGACAGGAATGGTTGAGTCCAAACAAAGCAGCAACTCCCCACACAAAGGTCTACATACATCCACAAAAGATAATGGTATGGATCTGGTGAAACAGTAACAGTGTGATGTACCGTGAATTTCTTCTGAAAACAGTAGTCATCACTGCTGATATTTGTTGACAATAACTGAGAAGTTTTGCAGACACAATCCAAGAAAAACCACCAGGAAGACTGCATGATGTGATGCTACCAACATGTTCCTCATCTCAAAACTGTGTCATTTATACAGTTGTGGAATGAAGAAATTAAGCCAGCATTGGCAGTCTGTTGTAAATAGTGAAGAAGAATATATTGTTAATGATTAAGTTCTCTTTTGTGTATATCGGTTGTGTTTATTAAACTTACGAAAAAAGCACCTCATACTTGTGTACTGATCTAATAATAGCAGGTGTTTTATATTTTAACCACGAAAATGCGCCCATTCACAGGCTCATCTTACCATGAGAAAGTTAAATGCGTATGGTACAACTGGCATTTGGCTGAAATCGACTAATAAAATACAATGCAAATTTAAACATTGGGCTACACTAGATGTCAGTCGGTTATAACAACCTTTATTTAGGATTCACATTCGTTTGCTTTGCTGACTCACAACTAAATTAACAGTTTTACCTAACCTAGGCTTCGGACTATGCTACAGATTGGTCTGAAACTAGCACCAAAACTATCAACTTCAGTTTAGTGTCAGTTGCACTGTACTCACTTTTGCAACTCGTGACCAGGGTTGGCTTAAATTCCAAATGACTCAAGCTACGACTGGGGGCATCCAGCTTAGACGGCACCACTAGTATAAGGTTTCTATGCAGGATGTTCCACAATTAGTAGCAGCTGCTTGGGGTGCCAGGCAGAGAAAGGGGCACCGTGAGTGCCCATGTGGAAGAAAAAAATGGTTCAAGTGGCTCCGAGCACTATGGGAGAACTTAGTACTACTTAAACCTAACTAACCTAAGGACATCACACACATCCATGCCCGAGGCAGGATTTGAACCTGCGACTGTAGCGGTCATGCGGTATCAGACTGTAACGCCTAGAAACGCTCGGCCACTCCGGTCGGCCATGTGGAAGACTTGTATACAATATGTGTGTGTGTGCGTTTGAGTGTGTGTGTGTGTGTGTGTGTGTGTGTGTGTGTGTGTGTGTGTATCGCAATTAATAGCAAAAATTTACTTGGGTGAAAGTGTACAATGGGAAAGGGCTGAGATGCCTCTGGGGGAAGGAAGTGGGCATGAGGTGGCATATTGTAAGTCACTTATGTAGAAAAATGTTCTCAAGCTGGCCCTGCTCATGAATACGACTTCTGCCTACAACAAATCTGGCACAGTTCATGTATACACAGACAGAAGAAGCAAACCACAGAAAGAATAGGGAATAGGGAAAAGAAGGACAAAGGTGTTCCACTAACGAATAAAAATACGGTACTCTCCCATTTATATTCTTGCATAGTTAATGACTACAGAATTCTGTTCACGACCTTAGATTTAAATGCAATACTGGTAACTGTGAGAGAACACTTTCATTTATACTCTATAAATTATTAAGTTGTCAGAGTTTGGAAAGTTTGTTGATATCATAATTCATAAAATAGCTGCATGTCAAAGGTAATAGTACTTTTAAAATTTTTGGACAAATATTTACAATTTTTATGTTGTGCAGAGCTTCATTTCTTTAATTGTCTTCTAGGTTTCATGGGTAGTCAGCACCATGGCACCTAGAATTTGCAGTGTATGGCCTTATAAGTGCAGTTACTGGTCGCCAAATGAATATGAAATATAACAGTCTGAATATTTTTCACACTCACTTCATAATTACACTGCATAGGTGTACGAACAGCGAACACACTGATTATCGCAACAAAACTGGCCCAACTTCCAATTTCAGATACTGTAAATATTGAGCATTTTGCACAAATGTATCGCATATCTTTCTGAACTATACTGTTACACAGTGTTTGCTTAGAGCAGAAATACAAGTTCTTGCCTGCAACATGTTTCCAACTATTTATGTTCTTTGTGTATCCATCAACACTCGCAACAAAGATTTCTGTACGGGATTTTCATCATCTGTAACACCAAAGCTAGTGGCAGAAACTTTTCATTGTGTATTTGTATAGTATATTATGCTGTATCCAATGCAGAGGCTTAATTAATGATGTGATACAATGCTCAACAATATAAGCAGATGAAGACAAAGACATATCATCGTGTTGGACTAAAACTACTATAGCAGATGTGGCTAGGGCTGCCAATGTCTGGCTTTAGCAGGACATATCTTACTCTTCACCACCTTGTCCAGCCAAATACATCAAGTCCGGATTTTTAGCAATGAAGAAGAGAATGGAAATTTCAGGCTTAGTCCAAGCTAATGGTATAAGGGTAAGAAATAAATAGGATCAACAAGGATGTATGCCATAAGGGTATGCATACCAACCAATTGTATTGTTATGTCTGTGACCTATGCTTTTCTTTGTAGGCACACTAGCCTAACACACACATACATACATACAAATTCCAGAAATGAAATCTTTCTATACAGCTCACAATACAGTTCATAAGGAGTTACACATACTTGTGGATCTGCTTCCCTGCCCATAAGCAGCTGTAAGTCTGCAAATATGGTTCACAATTCCCATATTACAAATGTAACCTTTTACTGCAGAAGGGCACGAATGTTGATTTTAACGTCATCCACCCGCTTTCTGGAGACATTTTACTTGTAGTCCACGGTAGCTGGAAGCGATACACACATTTTTGTTGTCTTTCAACAAACTACCCCACTGCCAGAGGAAAATATCTTATTAATGAAGTTCATCTCTTTTCATTTCCTCGCCTCTTTTTATTCTCTTTGAAGATGAAGGGCCTGATGGGAAACTTTTTTTCGTCATTATTCCACAATTGAAATTTTATTACTTTTGGCCACCAGGTAAGAAAAGTAAGTAAAAAGTTATCGAAATCTGGTATTCTGTTTTTATCCCCAAAAATACTTTGAGAAACATGAAACTGTTATAAGGAATTGTCAAAATCCTTCTCCAGCTTTTCATTTCTCTCTCAACGAAACTCAAAGGCAAGAATATAGCCTTTCAGGTCTGGAGTAAGCCACAGTTTGTACCCACGTTGCAGAGGATTCACTGCATTCTGTTGTTTCATCAAACTACTTCCTTCAAAAAAATAATTGAATTACCTATACATACATTCTATAATATAATAATATAATAATTCCAATCCCAAAGAAAGCAGGTGTTGACACATGTGAAAATTACCGAACTATCAGTTTAATAAGTCACAGCTGCAAAATACTAACACGAATGATTTACAGACGAATGGAAAAACTGGTAGAAGCCGACCTCAGTGAAGATCAGTTTGGATTCCGTAGAAATGTTGGAATACGTGAGGCAATACTGACCTTACAACTTATCTTAGAAGAAAGATTAAGTAAAGGCAAACCTACGTTTCTAGCATTTGTAGACTTAGAGAAAGCTTTTGACAATGTTGACTGGAATACTGTCTTTCAAATTCTAAAGGTGGCAGGGATAAAATGCAGGGAGCGAAAGGCTATTTACAATTTGTACAGAAACCAGATGGCAGTTATAAGAGTCGAGGGGCATGGAAGGGAAGCAGTGGTTGGGAAGGGAGTGAGACAGGGTTGTAGCCTCTCCCCGATGTTATTCAATCTGTATATTGAGCAAGCAGTAAAGGAAACAAAAGAAAAATTTGGAGTAGGTATTAAAATCCAGGGAGAAGAAATAAAAACTTTGAGGTTCACCGATGACATTGTAATTCTGTCAGAGACAGCAAAGGACTTGGAAGAGCAGTTGAATGGAATGGACAGTGTCTTGAAAGGAGGATATAAGATGAACATCAATAAAAGCAAAACATGGATAATGGAATGTAGTCGAATTAAGTCGGGTGATGCTGAGGGAATTAGATTAGGAAATGAGACACTTATACAGTAGTAAAGGAGTTTTGCTATTTGGGGAGCAAAATAACTGATGATGGTCGAAGTAGAGAGGATATAAAATGTAGACTGGCAATGGCAAGGAAAGCGTTTCTGAAGAAGAGAAATTTGTTAACATCGAGTATAAATTTAAGTGTCAGGAAGTCGTTTCTGAAAGTATTTGTATGGAGTGTAGCCATGTATGGAAGTGAAACATGGACAATAAATAGTTTGGACAAGAAGAGAATAGAAGCTTTCGAAATGTGGTGCTACAGAAAAATGTTGAAGATTAGGTGGGTAGATCACGTAACTAATGAGGAGGTATTGAATAGGACTGGGGAGAAGAGAAGTTTGTGGCACAACTTGACTAGAAGAAGGGATCGGTTGGTAGAACATGTCCTGAGGCATCAAGGGATCACAAATTTAGCATTGGAGGGCAGCGTGGAGGGTAAAAATCGTAGAGGGAGACCAAGAGATGAATACACTAAGCAGATTCAGAAGGATGTAGGTTGCAGTAGGTACTGGGAGATGAAGGAGCTTGTACAGGATAGATTAGCATGGAGAGCTGCATGAAGCCAGTCTCAGGATTGAAGACCACAACAACAACAACATTTCTTTCATTTCTTTCAGTTGCAGTTTCAGCCATCCCTCTATTTTTGAGTGGGTTTTCATGTAAGAAGGCATTTATTCTTTGTTTTTTTAACATTTGGCAGTGGTATTATGTAAACTGACTTCAAGCCCCACTGACGCAAGTTCTATCAAAACCCTTTGAAAAATTTCACCAAAACAAAGCCTTTCAAAAATCACATCAAAATCTAAACCTGCAAGATTATTAGCATCATTTACATCAGTACGATTGTCTTCATTAACCCCCAGTTCTGTAACAACATTATCATCTGGCGAATCTCTGAGAAGAGTTGAAACAATTCCGTCCCTTGTTAGTATTGGTAATGCCCAAAATTCTCTGTGAAACAATATTTACAATAATGAGGGCCGAGCTAAGACTGAAAGTAACCTAACGCTTATTCAACCAGATCGACAAAGCTAGTAAAACACAGCAAAAAAAAAAAAAAAAAAAAAAATCAAAGAAAGTGACAAACAACGCTTATGCAGAAGAACACAAATAACGCACTTACGGCTAGTTGGTACACTAAAGTATCATATGGTTTTCGGTTAATTTCGTAAATGAAGCCTACAGATTTTACAAAAGAGCTATGCAAGGAGAAAATAGGACCAAATTTTCATCATATCTAAATAAAAAAATTGATAACAGTTGTACAACAGTAAACAAACATATACGGTCTCTCCAAATCAAACCTTCAGCTTTCACCAAAGATTATGCAAATATATTCACTAACTTGCAAATCAGATCTAGAAAGAAGAGAAATGGTTCTAACTGCACATAAACAAGTTGTTAAACGCAACACCAGTCCAGTGTGTGTGAAATACTTGTGAATCAGAATAAACAAGGATCAAAAGAGGTCATACTTTGATGTACCGATAGACAACAAAGGGTTAACGAATAAGAAGGGAACCTATCTGTAGTAGTTGTGTATTGCCATGCTCACTAGTAGCTTTTCAGGTCTGTCAAGGGCCCCACGGATGAGCAACGGAGTGCAGCAGTGGGTGACCGATCCCTTCATAGATCACACGTGTGTGGACAAATCACAGTGATTGGTCGTTAATCGCTGGTTGCATAGAAATCCCAGGCAATCTGATGGATCGTATGCAATTAGAGCATGCAGTATTGCTGTCTGGCTGGGTATCAGTGGTGTGTGGCAATATACCTGACACTTGGGTCTCTTTATCAAGCCTAGTTTTGCAGTTTTGTTTCGTATTGCCCAAGATGAGTAAGAAATTTACATTAGAATTTATAGTTATCATGCACCACGAACTACTCTGAGAAGTGAAGTGAAAGCCAGATTTCCTACTCTATTAAGAAGTAATACAAAACGTACCTTGCAATTTTGCAGCGATTAACATTTTGAAGCTTGTGCAATAGAAATAGAACAGATGGAAACTTCATGGTCAGGTTACATATTATGATTTTGAGCTATATATGAAATAATTATACACACTATTAAAGTTTGTAACTTCTAACCAGATTAACATAGTACCGTACATATGGTACTGTTACGAGGACATTTTAATTTAAATGTTCAGGGCAAATCTATTGTACCGTTATACATACATCCTTAGTCTTTTTCTATAACCGAATTCTCCCTCATACAATTTATAGCGTGAACTACAATAATCAGTAGAGCTGTTATTGACAACATCTCCATAGAGACATCAAACAAATTGTGTAAATACTTGCAATTGAACTATAAGACTAACGAACAAAAAAGGAACTGAGAACTAATAAATGTACAACGAATTATACTGGCACATTGGAAAGACATACACAACCCATTTTGCGTCAATAAAAAATATAATATATTCTGTAAAGTAACCTGCAGTTCCCAAGAGAAGCATTTCCAAATAAGTTTAATTTATTACAGTTCTCTTTTATTATAAATTTACGCTTTGCACATATTCTTGGCGATGGGGAAATCAACTGCAACTGTTGATAAACGCAACAGTCCATTTACCATTTCTGGGCACAGTGACGTTCGTAATACTGATTGAAATTGCTTGGCAAATCGTTCATGTGTGGGGTGTCGTAGCAAGCGAACAGTTGCAGGCGATAATGCATTCGACCTACGCCACCTAGAGAAGGCGTTGGTTGATTCGACCCATCGCTGAGATCCATTACTCATGTGTGGGACCCTTTAAATAAATTCAGTTGCACCAAAAAGAGTACCTGATACAATTTGTCAGTAGTGTATTAGCAGGGATCTCAAATTTTTCTCACGCTGCTGCTGTTACTGTTAAGCATAAGAGCTATTTTCTGGATGAAGCCTTTTTTGAGATGGAATTTTTACGGTCTGCTCTTCAGACGTTCCACAGGCACTCCTCAGCGTCGTAGGATAGTACATTTATTGTCTTTACGCAACAGATGTGGGTATTTCAACTTCTCACACTCTATGACTCAACAAAATTACTATACTCTGCTACAAGTCATGAAGTAAGTCATAATAACATTAACATTTGCACCATACGTTGGCACTAAGCAATAGCAGGCTAGAAATATAGTTTTCGTTGATATGTACCAATACAGAGTTGGATAACTGTTCGTGTTTGCAACATAGTTGCAAAACATATTTCAAATCCAGTGTAAACGCCATTTAATTCAATCAAGCTTTGACTGATTTCGAGAGGTGACTTTTTCCCTGGAGTAACCTACAACATGGACCCAACTAGTCCGCAGTTAACATTTTAAAGAAAGCAACAAAAATTAAAATGTCAGTTCGAAGGAGTGATTCGTTACATATCTGGACGCAGGAGCATTATTTACGTTGAGTTCGGTTGCTCAAAATTTCAGCAGTAACACAAAATTTCACATTTTCAAGCCATAATTTATAACAAATGAATCGATACGAGCATTCTAACTGCACCACCCGAAATTTAAAAAAAAGAAAAAATATGCTACAGATTCATGCTAGTCTACCTTAATACCTTTCACAATAAAGTAATGCACTTTACGTATTTATAAACACTCAAGCATCGTAATTATTAACTCAGGCTTTGTGCTCATTATAGAGCAACGTATGCATTCTGATACGCGCTGCTGATTTCTGCAACTATATACTTAGTATCCTAAATTTAAAACACACGCAAGGAGAAAAATTGTATTTTTGGAAGGTACCTTACCCACACAGCACGAACAGCTTCGGTTCGCTTCTTTGCCGCTTCGTTCAAATCAACAATACCGAGGGCTGCCGCCCGTCAGGTTGTCCATCATTGCAAAAGAAACAACCGGAAGAAAACGACACCTTTGATATACGCAGAAATTAAATAAGTCTGTCAGTAAATTACTCAAGGAGTTGTTTGTTTCTCTATTTTTAAAGTGCAAATGCATAAAATACGATTAGTAAATATTAGTTTTCACAGTTAGCGTAAATTTATTTGCTTATTTATTCGTCCAATGACCATTTGGTGCTGTGGCGGACAGAAATGGACAATCGATATTGACCGAGTGCAATCGTTAATACATGAATCGCTGTGATATAAAAACTAAATTTATCTTTGCATTGGATAATGTTACTTGCATTCTTTGGTAATTACTATGGTGTTGTGACTTACGTTGTGTGCGTTGGAGGGGTATTCTATGTGTAGTAAATAAAATCAGTGAAGTGTTGACGACTGTCATAGTCGTGTATGTCACAAGTGGAGACAGAATATACCTAAAGTGGTGACCAAGTTGTGAGGAACACGCAACCTTTTGATGTACAGTCGGTGATTAACGTGCAGGCAACAGACACTTCAGCAAACAACTTATGTCCATTTATTATAGGTAGTGGTGACGCCCAGTTTTCGACACTTCGACACCTTAAACAACCTAGCACACCTGGGGATAAGAGCTACTGCTAAGTTAGTATCAGCCAGAGTTGCTTGGATGGCAATAGAGAAAGCTTGCTGTCTATGGGCTTGATGTTGGACATGATGACAAAGTTTTAAAATCTCTCTCCACAACTTTCCTCCAGGGGACAATTTCCCCTCCCCTTCAGGAAGATTGTCACACTTGCATTTGAATATTGCATGTCGTCTTCTGCCTTCAGAGGGCTTTCGTTTCCTAATTACCATCGCAGACAGATTTGCTAGATGGCCCAAAGCTGTCCCTGTACCAGATATTTCAGCAGTGTCCGTTGCCCGCACATTGATCCCCACTTGGTTCTCCAGGGTTGCCATTCTGCAGATTATCACTACTGACAGGGATAGGCAGTTCAAATGCCAACTGTTCAAGGAGCTCTTGAAATTATGCGGATGGAAACACGTATGAACTACGAGCTACCATCCTACCAGCACTGCACCCTGAAAGCTGCCTTGGCCTGCTGTGAGGAATCCTGGGTGACAGCACTATGATTAGTGCTTCTAGGACCCCATACAGTAATTAAAGAAGACTTGGGGTGTTCCTATGCTCAATTAGTCTATGGTTATAAACTGAAATTATTGGGCAAATTTTCCTCGCCATCTCCTCTTCCAATTTATCTGTTAGGGAATATGCCACTTTTTACACACTCTGCAAACTCACATGCAAATGGTCAAACCTACCAATCCATCACAACATGCAGATAAACCAACTTTTTCCAGCAAGACTTGTTAAAATGTTAGTATGTATCAATAAGAGATGACATTGCTGACCACTTCTTTCCTCTTCATACATGGGACCCTTTAAGGCCATGGACAATGGTGACAAAAATTTGAAATTAAAAAATGGTAAACACGACACAGTGTTAGTTGACCACCCTAAGCCACCATAATATGAAACACGTCTGGGTGAACCTCGCAATGAAAGAGCCCAATTGTTATATTACCTCATGACTTGTCAGACTAGGATAGAGACTTTCATCTCTGTGAACAGACTGGAAAGCCAACTGTGTTTATGTGGTATGGCAGCCAAGTTCTTTGTTGATACCCCATGGTCTGGGAGCCTCCAGATTTTCAATTTCAATCCAGTTGAGGGGCCAACAGACATAGTGAGTGACTATTCTACACACATGACTTGCCAAACTGCAGCTCTCCAAAAAGGGGAGGAGGGGGTTATGTGGTGGAATAAAGTGGACAATTGATATGGAGCAAGTGCAATCATTGATTCATGAATTGCTCTGACATAAAAACTAAAAAAATGGTTCAAATGGCTCTGAGCACTATGGGACTTAACTGCTGA
The DNA here is from genome assembly GCF_021461395.2 of Schistocerca americana. Lineage (NCBI taxonomy): Eukaryota > Metazoa > Arthropoda > Insecta > Orthoptera > Acrididae > Schistocerca > Schistocerca americana. The sequence goes on from NC_060130.1 coordinate 540,113,518, forward strand.
GGTCATCAGTCCCCTAGAACTTAGAACTACTTAAACCTAACTAACCTAAGGACATCACACACATCCATGCCCGAGGCAGAATTCGAACCTGCGACCGCAGCGGTCGCGCGGTTCCAGACTGTAGCGCCTAGAACCGCTCGGCCACTCCGGCCGGCATAAAAAAAAAACTAAACTTATCTTTGCATTGGACAATATGATACGTTTTTTGTGTTGTCTGGTAATTACTATTGTGTTGAGATTTCTGTTGTCTGCATTGGATAAGTATTCTGTGTATAGTGAATAAATACAATAAAGTGTTGGCTGGTATCATAGTTGCGTGTAATACGAGCGGAGGCAGAATTCCCCTAAAGCACAATAGTATTGGAGATATCAGAAACAAATAGAAATAATATATATACATAAAACATCTGTTGTTTTTCTCCTACTTTGGAAACAATTATCATCAAGGAATGTTCAAGAAACACCGTCTTCTGGTACAAGTTCATGTCTTGACAACCTCTACATTTTCTTATTCTCAGACTTCCAAATAGTAATTTCTGTAATTTACTCCTGCCTCTTTTCCCTAATTCTTTCTGTAAGGAAGTGTTTATCATGAACTTTTTTGTTAGTAAATAACTAATCAGTTTCATCTTTTTTCCTTTACCTTCAATAAGAAGCAGCATTTCTTCACTTGTTTGTCTTCCAACATCACTTGTTTTCAATTCCCTTGTTGTTGAAGGACATATGCCTAATCAGAAAAGAATGAGGAGATGGGCAAAGAAACTGGCCATGAATTTTTCAGAGGCAGTACCCCAGGATCTGACATAATCAATACAGGGGAACCTAATAAAATTTAAATGTAAATGGTCAATCTTTAGCCCTCTCAGTTGAGTCCATTATCTTACCACAGTACCACCTAATTGCCATTCTGCCGTGGGAAGTGACAGTGGGTAGGCATGGTTTAGGCTCATGAACATAGCTTCCAGTAATGAGTAGTTTTGCACTAGGCACCAATGAAATGACTAAAATAATAGTTTAATGAATCATGGTATAGCAAATAGTTACCATAGTGTAACTTGAAAATTAATTGGTCAGTTCACGAAATACACTATACTTGTTTATTTAGTGTATCACTTTCTGAATAAAGTTCAATATTACCCTCAACATTTAGAGTTTGTTTTCAGACTCATGAATGACTACTCTAGAGATATTCATTACGTTTATTTTGTCTCAACGTCTTGAAGACATGACTGGGTGTGGGTAGTATTGGTCTACTTTTTTCTATGGTACTATAGTAACAGATATAATGTTTTTTGTTTAGTAACTTACAGTACTTAATTGATGGTACCAGACTTTGACAACATAAGAAAAATATGCTTGATATTTTATCTCTGCTGTTATTCTTTATTTTCTCAGCATACATAAAGAGACAGGCAAAAACTGGTCCAAGGTAACCATAGTTTACAGTACAACTCAGTTAGCGTTTACTTTGGTAGTATTTTTGCTCATATTTCCTAATATGTATGTAAAATTGTTGCTTGCAGAGAACTGCAGTGATAAAAGGAAGGCTCAAGAACATTAAACAGCCCATTAAAACACTGGTTGCTTTGAACCACTGTAAAAAAGGTAGAACTGGTACCAGGACGTCATGTCACTCTCTGCCGATAGCAGAAATCCTGGCAGTGAAGTGGTGCATATCTGCCTGACAGTTGTATGGAATCAGTGGAATAACATAGGTCAATGTGACAGAATGGCAGCAATGAGCTATGAAGATTAGATGCCCATGACCAGATGATGAATGAAGTTGTCTAATAAGTGAAAGATATCAGTGCAGCCCATCTAGTGTGCCTACTCAAAATGGCGTATCACTTGCAGCCATACAACACTAAAAGTGGCCATAAAATGATCTTAACTGACAGGTATTGCTGCTATCAGTGAATGAAACTTCTGTCTTCAGCTATTTCCAAGCAAACACCATAAAGGGTACAGCATGCACTGGACATTTACAACTGAATATCTCACAAAACGTCATTGTTCACAGTAGCACATAGAGTTACACATCTTCAGCGTGAAATAGGACAATTGCAGACTTGAGGCTTGTAGTGTGAACCGATGGGACCCTGTTTAGTCTCTTTTCAAAACATGGAAGGCATCAAGAGCACTAACAGCCCAAGGGGTGGCATGTAATGCGATGGGTGTAGCCTAGAGGATGTAGTTCAGCCCTCAGGAGATTATTTGATGTTTAGGAGATGTCGAAGTATCGTGACTTGGACACAATCATTCAGATTATGTGCATAGGAGCAATGATATTCAATCCGTCAGTTTTCGTGAGTATCAATTGTGATGTCACCCAGCCTTAATGCCATAGACAGTGTCTGGGTCTATTTGGACCAGCTACTGGCAAGATTTGTTTATTTAGTCCTTTGATCATTGTAATAAAGTATACAAGATGACACTGGACTGGATCGTAGTCATTACAGATGACACCTTTCAGTATTATATGTAAGCATAGTTCTACATGTTACATATTACAAAAGTTGCAGATTGATATATTTATTGCATTTTAGGTATTCACTTACTGAATAGAAGCAATGGTGCTATAGATATTGATAGTTTTATTCCCACGCAATGCATACCTTTCTGGTACAAACTAGTTTTGGCTGGGAGTAAATGCAAGCTACCTTTTAATCTAGTGTTGCCATTACATAAGTCACAATTTTTTCTTATACTGTTATCATTTCTAATTACATTTTTTAAATATACGTTAGTGTATCAATAATAAACATGCAAGGTAGTGGTAGCACAATCCATGTTTTAAATATCAGTCTACATGACTGTCCAACTCTGCTCCTTGTAATGATCCTAATGGCTGTTTTTTGTATTCCTAAGGTCACCAGAGCTGTTGGTGAATTCTGTCAGAATATGAATTGATATTTTAGATGTGTATTAAAATACACACAATAGGCAGACATTATATACTGTTAATTTGTGGATTCTTTATCGTCCTTAAAAGTAGCAGTTTGTACTCAAATTGGCATTAGCATGTTAAATAAGTTTGTCCTATTTTAGGGCACTCTGAATCCAAATGCCAGAAATTTTGTTACTTCTTCATTCACAATCAGCTGCTGGTTGATGGTGATATCTTGAAAATGCAGGGTATTGTTTTTAGAGTTACAGAAATTTAATGATACTGTTTTCCTGTTGTTTATTATAAGCTTATTCATTGCTGACCATTTACTTAGTTTATTTATAACAGAGTTTATTTCATGTTCGATATCATCATCTTTTGCTGATTTTGCTAATGTTGTTGTGTCATCAGCAAATAGAATTATTTTGTGCAACTCAGAGTACAAATCCAGATCGCTGATATGTATCAGGAAAAGAAGAGATCCATTACCGATACTTGACATACCCTATAGGTGATTGGTCTATCTCCTGACAGCCATTCTGAGACGGTTTGTGCTTTTTCTTGTACATGTCTGATGCATACTTTTTGCTTATAGTCACTGAAAAATGAACAAATTCGTTCATTTGGTAACCCCCTAAAGCCATAGTACTTAAGCATGCTTAGAAGTGTTCTGTGGTTTACCAAGTCAAAAACCTTAGCTAAGTCTAAAAATATGCCTGCTGTTTGCTGTTTTTTATCAATGGCTTTTAAAACAGTGGTCATGTATTCATAAATTACCATCTCAGTTGATTACTTATTTCAGAAACCATGTTGAGAACTGGCTAATACACTACTTTTTTTTTACAATTTGTATTAACTTATTGTACATTATTTTCTCTAATACTTTTGGGAAAGAGGATGTTAATGTCATGGGGAGGTAGTTTATCTCTTTATCATTGTCATCAGCTTTGCATACTGGAATAACTTTGGTGTTTTCATTTGATGAAGAAAGATGCCTGTCTCTAATGAGCAGTTACATATATATGAGTGAGGGATTCATTAATAGTTTGGAGGGAGAGCTGTAAGATTCTGCAGGGTATGCCAACAACTCCTACTGGGTATGTTGTATTTAGATTTGTAACAGCGTTGACCGTTTCCTCCCTCCGTACATGGCCCACAGTGATAATTTAAAATTATTGATCTTGTTTCCTGCTGGTTGCTCATTTCCAACAAAACTAGTTTTTATTTAATTTTCAGTTACTCCAACGAATCATCACCCAAGCAGTTCAGTTGTTCTACTAACACTTATGAGTGGCTTCAGCTGGATATGTCTTACCTGAAAATGTTTGTCGATACTCTTCCATTATCAGGGCTAGTGACAGTGTTACAAGGCACTCCTGGGAGTAACTATTTGTTTGTCTGATGTAATTATTATGGCACATGTACCTTACAGGTAGAATATGTTTCAAAAGATGCGATTGTTCTAAAGAAATATGAGCAAGTTACCCCATTATCAGCACATTTGTGTCAGTAAACCACCACAGATGATGCAGTACAAGTGGCTCACACTCATGTTAGTACAGATTATGTTGTTCCCCATCATCAAATAAGGAATGAAAAATGTTTCTGTATTGCTGCAATGGCATCAGCGTATGGTGCAGGAACATACACAACAAAGATGACATTGATAACAATTCCAGATTCTATTTTAACAATTGCGAAGCCTGGCAGTTGCCAGTCACTAAATTTATTACAAACTAACCATTGACCTCGGGGCATAACAAACTCCACACAATCACCATACTGTAATTCCATGGTCTCAGTTTTATTGCTTCATTCATGTGTTTAAGTGGAACCTTTAATTTGTTAATGTGCAATGTATTAAGCAAAGGACCCACTTCGTGTGAATGATGAACTCCATACAATGTATATTGTTTTGTGGATTAGTGAAGAAATCAGTCAATCCCAGCAAGAGTAATAGCAACACTGAATTTATATCCAAGAAATAGGGAGATAAATGAACTAGGCATTCTCCCTTAAACAAATGGAGCGTTGTCACATTATATCAGTAAGTGATACAAGGATGGAATCAAGTTTATGTACAAAAATAACAATCACCATATAAATATACTGGGTGTCCCATCTACATGACCATCCCGCATAACTTTTTTCCATAAGCAATATGAAAAGCATATTAAGCAAATGTTGTTTAGCTACAAGGATGACATTAACCAGCATTTTTACCTTGCTTGATACTTCATTCATAATGAAATATGAACAAGAGTACATCTTTTTTAAACTACACTATATTTTTTACTGAATAATCAACTTTCTCTCCTCAACATCTGTTCAGAATGTATCACAGTGTACCATTCATACAGTCATGACAGTATTAAAACAATAACACAAAACTGAGTTTGAATCTTGTGTATGTCAACTGTCCCCAGTTGAATGTTTCTGTGAGTGCAAGGTACACAGACAAAGAGAAGGTAGAAATGCTACACGTCCGTGCAGAATGTAAGTTAGCAGAACAGTAATGACCAGTGTATATTTTCCTTGTGTTTCCATTTGTTTACTGTCAACTCCAGGAGGTTGATGAGTTACATTACCTCAGATATCTGCACTTTGTGCTAGTACATTTATAATGACATGATGTTTACACAAACAGTACACCATGGTAAGTTTTTGAACAGGTCTTGAGGAGAGTTAGTGGAGAGGAGACTAAGTGGATTACAAGTATAGGAGGTTATTTGAAAAAGACACACAGTTATCCATCTCTTCATAAAAAATAAATTTACAAGAATGGCAATCATGCTGATTAATGCTCCTCTGATAGCTGAACAACATTTGCTTGCTCAATTTTTTGTTTAACTTCACAAAACATTATTTGGGCTGATCAAGATAAGTGGGACACCCTATATAACTTGATCTACCAGTTTTTTCACCATCTAACGGAAGAGTGTCAACAGCATTATTAACCAATTTTATTTCTTTGGTCGTAGTTTCCACTGAATCTAATAGTCTTACCAGAGCCAGAGTGCCAGCCCATGAAGGCACTTTCAGTAATCTTTTCTAAATTCACACTCCAAACCTACAGTTACACAGTACTTTGTGTACATAAATGTGTCTGTAATTATATATTTTATGTCCTATTGATCTCAAGTTACATTAGATAAATTACGTGTACCTGTAGCCTTCTTTAAATATTTACAAAAATAATAACAAAGTGCAATAATGTAGGACATTAAAGAAAACTAGTTGACATACATGTATCAGCAAATTTCTTTAATTATTTACAAAAGCAGATACAGGTACTACAGTTTTGTATGGTATATCCTGGAAAACAGCAAAACTGCATATCCCAAAGGAGAAACCAGATGAACCATGCATAAAAGATTTTACAAGAATAATTTACTACAATAAAATTTACAAGAATAATTTATTACAATAAATAAAGATATTGCACATCTGTGAAAGGATATTTGTCAGGATGTATAGTAATTCATATGTTACAGATCAATAATTTATCATAGGCATTTATTTATTTCCTTCTAAATACAATTTCCCCTTTTCAGGATAAAACTTTTGTAATGGGTAGGTAGATGTATCTAACAAATATTTCTTTTATTTAACTTTAAACAGAGTTTCATTGTCCCTTTAACATCTTATTTGTCACAGGGAAGAGTTAAATATTTAAGTGCCAGACAATTTGTCACCTCTTTAAACTGCTGTCCCCTACTAAATCTGGTAAAGCAGATTTCTGTCTCTCTTATGACTTAGCTATGATAGTTTCTTTTACAGTCATATACATAGAGCAGGATTCTTTATTACAAAACATAAATTTGAATACATGTACTGTGATGTAGTGATAATTTTTTCTTATTCTTTCTGAAAATGTTACGGAGTGAAGTCCTAGGGGTACTCACACATAATTTTAATAGTCTTTTTTTATCCTACAAAAATTTTCTTTGCTAAGGCCAAATTCCCGTAACACGTAATGGGGTGAAGATACCCAAGGTATGTGGACTTCATAGTCTTTAAGTCTCCAATGGAAGAGATCATTCTAATGGCATATGTAGTTGAACTTAGTCTTTGTAGAGACTGTGGGATAAGAGAAAATAAGTTCATTTTACCATTGCAGTACACTCCAAGGAACTTAGACACATGAAATCTTTCCATAATTTGATTTCCACTTATCACATTTACTTCTCTCTCATTTTTAATTTTTGTACAGAGTTGAGGTACATTGGTCTTAACTGAACTTAGTGAAATACTGTTTGCATTGCACCAGTGAACCACTTCAGACAGTATGTCGTTTCTAGATTTATCAAAACTCTCATCTGGTTGTCCACTCATCAAAATGGTGATATCATCAGCAAATTAAATAATCTTATAGGGCAGTCTTGCACATAATGACAGATCATTTATAAAGATAAAAAACAACAGTAGCTCTAGAATTGAGTGTTGAGGCACACCGTGATTCGTAAGAGTCAATTCAGATTGAACAGAGATATCACATACCCCAGTTGAGCTATTTAAAATTACTTTTTGTTTTCTATGTGGAGGTACGATTGTTATCAATATCCTGCAACATCCCTTATTCTAACTAAGTTAGCTTTCTAAACGAAAATATGGTGATTGAGACAACCAAAAGCTTTTGTTAATCGTAGGAGACATCAATTACTTTCATTTTTCATTTAAAGATTCAAGGACTTCACTTTCAAGTTCATAAACCACTTCATCTATTGAGCAGCGCTTTTGAAAGCCAAATTGGCCGTTGCTCATAACAGGATCATTCCAGTGACTGGCAGATAAGATTGAGAAGACCAGTCTTGTGCACAGAGTTTCAACAAAGCTTTAAATTTGCAGCATTGTCCTCAAACCTGATTATGGCCCACTGGTTCTAAGTCGAGTGGGAGGATTGAACCAGAGATTCCAAAGGTCCTGTGACAAGGTAGGCTGTGACTTACGCCACAGCACTGAGAGCTGTAGGATCCCTCTAAATGGGTCAGGGGTACCCTACACATCAGAGGTTGCTACCCTGGTAGCTAATTGTGTATGAGGTTCACACAAGGTTATTTTTAGATTAGGCAACTCTCCATCCAGTCCAGATAATAACAGTTGTAGGAGACGCAGAAGTGTAACTCTAGGATCCAAAAGAATGCCCCCGTAGGAGATAGTTTCAAAATCTTAGTAGTAAGCTGCTGAAGCATTCAGAACAAAGTTCCAGAGTTCAAAGCACTCCTGACAAACAGTGTAGTTCACACAATACTGGGTATAGAAAGCTGATTGAAACTTGAAACTTGAAATTGATAGCAGTGAGATTTTTTAGGAAATTTTAGTGTATCTTGGAGATGGAGGTGATGTATTTATCAGTATAAACAAGAAAGTCAAATCAATTGAAATAGAATTTGAAGCTGCATGTGAGATTTTTTGGGCAAGTCTCAGTATCAAGGGTGGGCATAAAACTACTGTGTAGTTCATTTATTGACCACAAGATTCGCCTCCTTATATTACCAAAACTTTCAGAGGAAACCTCAAATTGGTTGTATATAAGTTCCCCAATCATACTGTAATCATTAGTGGTGACTTTAATAATCCAACAATCAATTGGGAAAATTATAGATTTGTTAGTGGGGGGCATGACAAGATATCCTGTGAAATGGTACTAAATGCTTTCTCCAAAAAGTACATAGAACAAATAGTTTAGAACCCGACTCATGATCTAATGGCAACTAACAGACCTAACCTTCTTGAGGAATTCACATTAAAACTTGTATCAGTGATCATGAGGTTGCTATAGCAAAAATGAATATATCAGAACACAGCAGATAGATAAATAGGAACTTGAAACTCTTATGGCAGAACAGGAGCATAACAAGCAACTATTGCTCAAGTTAAAAAGAACTGTTGATCATGCACTGGATAGATATGTACCCTGTAGAACAGTTCATAATCGGAGAGCTCCTGTATGGCATACATGCACTGTAAAGAAACTTATAAAGCAACAGAGGCTACTGCATAACAGGTATAAAACAAAGCATAGAGCTAAAAATAGAGAGATGCTGAATGGAACATGTTTGGCGGTCAAGAGAGCAGTGTATGGAGCCTTCAGTGACTACCATAGCAAAATGTTATCAAATGATCTTTTACAAAACCCAAAGAAATTCTGGTCATATGTAAAGGTTGTTAGTGGCAGCGAATTTTGCTTCCAGTCACTCATGGAAATGTCAGGAACTGAAATTGAGAGTAGCAAAGCACACAGAAATGCTTAACCCTGTTTTCAAATTTGTCACAGAGAAAAATCCAGGAGCAATGCCCCAATTTAATTATCATACCACTAAAAAGTCAGTGAAATAGATTTAAGTGTTGGTGAGACTGAGAAACAGCTAAAATCATTAAAACTGAACATAGCCCCAGGGGCTGATGGATTCCCTATAAGATTCTACATCCAAATCACAGGTTTTATTTATTTATTTATTAACGTCCTGAATCTTTTAGGTACATATACTATACCCTAGATGTTGGACAAAATGACATTACATTAATATATTGTTACACTGATTGTATACATTACATTTATAAATTTTTACATTGTTATATTGCTGTATTGTTACATTACATTTTTATATTTTTACAAGAGAAATGAACTTATTTTTCAAGATACTGTGTTAATGAGTAAAAACAGTTTTCCAAGAGATATGAAGTTACAGATTTTTTAAAGCTATGGATTTTGCTTATGGCCTTTAAGTTACTTGGCAGCTTATTAAACAAATGTGAACCTGAGTGATATACACCATTCTTGCACAGTGTGGTATAACAATGATGTCTGTGTATACCACTATTTGCCCTTGTATGGTGTTCATGTACAGATTTATTTTGAATAAATACATTTCCATTTTTAGCATGCTTTTTTTTAGGTACATGACAACTTCTAGTATATAGATACATGGTAGGGGTAGAATCCCCAGTTCCTTAAAGAAAGGTTTGTATGATTTTCGACTGTTGGCATTTTTCATTATCCTTAGAATCTTTTTTTGTTTCCCCAGAATATGATGCCATATCTCAATAGGGAGTGTATGCAAGCATAATACACCACTCTAATTGTTTCAGGACTTGTGTTATTCCATATAATCCTCATCGCATAAGTCATTTTCGAGAGTTTAGAATTTAATGATGTGATGTGGGAACTCCATTTAAGATTGTCTTGTAAGTAGATGCCAAGAAATTTTGTTTCAGTGACACTGTTAATTCTTTCGTTTTCCATGGACGTGTTTGGTTTTAATGGGTTTTTATTTTGTTGTGTATGGAAGTGTAAGACGACTGTTTTTTGAGGGTTTGTCAGTAATTTATGCCTCATAAACCACTATGTGAGATTTTCATTTGTGACTTTAGCATTTAAACTTAGAGCCATTTCGTTTTCACCGTCAATTAATATGCTCTCCTCATCTGCAAATAGTACTGATTCGGAGTGTTGAACGTGTAGGGGGAAGTTGGTAATGAAAATTAAGAAGAGAAAGGGACCTAAAATTGAGCCTTGTGGTACTCTGTGGGTTAGCGTGGAAGGTTTCGATTGATAAGCTTGGAGTTCGTTTTTCCCATGTGTTTTACCTCTGTTTTCTGAGAGCGATTTTCTAGGTAGGATTTCAGCCACTTGTGTGGCAGGCCTCTTACATCATACCATTCTAACTTTCTTAGAAGAATTTCATGGTCTATTAAATCAAATACTTTCGTTAAATCCAGGAAAATCCCCGAAACATTTTTGTGATTTGCCACTGAATTTAAAATACGATTTATGAGGCTAAAAGTGGCTGTTTCAGTACTGCACTGAGGCCTGAAGCCATGCTGACTTTCTGAGATCATGTGATCTTGTTGCCCACCTGTGACAATACAATATTTTTGTATGTGTCCACCTTTCCAGTAACTCTCTGTAGCGTGTTCCACATAGTCTTAGCTTTGTTTGATGATTCCATAATAAATTTGTCATTTTCCATTAGTTTTGCTTCTCCTATTACATGACTCAGAGCTAAATTGTATTTTTTGAAGTAGTGAGCAAATACAGGGCTGCTAGCTGTTTTTGAAAGTGCAAAAAGTTCTCTTTTTCTTCTGCATGATACTTTGATCCCTGATGTAATCCAAGTTTTGGGTTTGCTGGGGCCTTTACAAATTATTATTATTATTTTTGTTTGAAATGCAATTTCAAAACAATGCCTGTAAATTTCCATGAAATTATCCAGCTTTTCATCTGTGGTGTAACTGTTGTAGATTTTATTCCATGAGTGGGTACTTAGCATATGTTTGAAGTGCTCAGTATTTTGCATGCTCAATTTTCTCTTGTAGATAACACTTCCATTCCTAGACAAGTCAATACTTCCGCATACAGCAAGTAGCTGTGCATTGTGGTCACTGTAGCCAGTATTAAAATTTTCTGAGGTGTGCATGTCTGTGTTAACAAAGATCTGATCAATAAGTGTAGCACTAGTTTTTGTTATGTGTGTAGGGGAGTTTATTTTAGTGCACAGGTTATATTCTTGAATAATATTAATTAATTTTTCTCTTTGGGCAATATTAAAATAACCACACAGAACTACAGTTTTGCAAGTATTTTTAAGTTTCCCTAGTGCAAGGTCAAGTTTTTTAAAGAAAATGTTTACATTGCTGTTGGGTGATCTCTAAACACACACTATTACAGCTTTTCCTGATGTTATTTCAATAGCTGTGGCTTCAAAGTGTTTTTCACTTCCTAACTGATTTACACAGTCTATTATCTTATAGTTTATGTTTTCTTTTACATAAATGCAGCTTCCTCCAAGCTTTGATATTGATCTGCATAAGTAGTTTGCCAGAGCGAAACCGGTTATGTTTGAATACTGTAAATGGTCCTTCTCCATCCAGTGCTCACAAAAACATAAAACTGATACCTCCCTCTACTCATGGCTAAGAAGCACATTTATTTCATCAATTTTGTTTGGTAGGGACTATACGTTTTGGTGAACGACTTTTAAAATGTATTTATAAATTTGATCTGTAACACATTCCCCTGTGGCACCCTCAGCTACTCCGAAAAACGTCTACTTGTCCCTTGGTGTGTATTTGTTCCCAGCCATTTATCCAATGTGTTTTGGACCATTTTTTTGTTACTCGTTCTTTCCTTGGATTTCATCCTCCCTTGCGAGGCAATTTGGACGCCTTTAACATGTTCTGCTTCTGTTTTTAGGGCTTTCATTGCCTGTTATGAGCCAATTATCCAACGTACTGGTAAGTTTTCTAGTCTAATGCTTTACAAAATTATATATTTTCTCTGTTAGGTATTGTTTACCAGCATAGTTTACATGAAGTCCAAGTCTGGTGTGCATGGATTTTTCAAGACTCCTTACATCTATTACATTTACATGCTCACATTTTCCACAAACATCCTTTATGTCAGAGTTTATCCTAATCACTAATTTGTTCACACATGACCAGAAAGGTAGGTCATGCCTGTGTGGTTGGTTAATAACTAATACATTGGTGTGGATTGTCTGGTGCAGTATACATTTAAGAGCTATTTTCATTTCGTTGGCTTGATCCCTTGCAACATCGTTCACACCTCCAAAAATTACCACGTATTCTGGTGGTCCAAAGTTTTTACAAGAGTTTTCAACTGGTTTTGTTACTTCCGAAAAACGAGCTCCTGGTTTCACGAAACCCTTGACATTGTAGCTTGGTAAAAGGCTTGACACTCTTTGTGCAATTTGACGACTGTGACTGTCGGCGACTATAAGGACCTGTCGATTTCTTTTGCACAGTCTCAGCTGGTCTATATTGTTTTGTTCTATGTTGTTTATCATAGCGGTACCCGAAATGCATGTTTCTGTATATTTTTTATTGTTTGAAACAGATGGGCATTCTTGGGTGATGCTATTTATTGACATACCGTGGTCTGGACAGTTTTTACTACACAACACTGACTGCTCTTTACTGCTTAAACAAAGTGAATGTTTTTTAGTTATAATATTTGCGGTCTTAGCTTCGGAAATGTAGTTTTGTGCAAGACTTACGTTCAGGTTAGATTTTGAATTCGTTTTCCCTATGTGGACTCTGTTCATCTGATCGTTGTTTACGTTGCAGTTGAGAGGTTGCTTCACATGTCCCACTGATGACTTCTTTCTCTCGCAGTTCTTGCAGTTGACTTCTTAGCCTCTCTGTTAACTATATCTATCATAGATTCTTAGAGCAAAAATATATGCCCAGTAGCTGGAAGAAAGCAAAGGACACACCTGTCTACAAGAAGGATAGCAGAAATGATCTAGAAAACCACTGATCTGAAACAGAAAGAGTTATCTCAAACAGACTGACCTCCTACATTCCAAATATCACGGATTTCAAAACCAAAGGTCATGTGAAACCCAACTCACTATTTTCTCACATGAAGTTCTGAAAGCCATGGATCAGAGTAATCAGGTAGATGCAGTGTTTCTTGGTTTGTGAAGAGCATTTGACCTAGTGCCATATCCATGCTTATTATCAAAATGCAAAATCAAACAATGGAAAATCCAGGATGGAATGTAACTGTATTATGGAAAGGATAGTTACTACTCACCATATAGTGAAGAAGCTGAATCGCAGATAGGCACAACAAAAAGACTGTGAGAAAGTGAGATTTCAGCCAACAAGACCTTCAATGAAAATAAACAACACACACACGTGCAAATGTTACTCACACACATGTGACCACAGTCTCTGGCTGTTGAAGCCATTTCTGTGAGTGTGTATGTTGTGTATTTTTGACAAAGGCTTTGTTGGCCGAAAACTCACTTTCTGACAGTCTTTTTGTTGTGCCTATCTGCGACTCAATACCTCTCATATATGGTGAGTAGCACTATCCTTTTCATAATACTCTTATTATCAAAAGTATGATCATATGGGGCCACAGACGAAATATGTGACTGGATTGAAGATTTATTGGTAGGGAGGATAGAGCATGTTATCTTGGATGGAGAGTTACTGACAGATGTAGATGTTACTTTGCATGTACCCAGGGAAGTGTGTTGAGTTCCTTTCTGTCCATGTTATATATCAATGGTCTTGTAGGCAGTCTTAATACTAACCTCAGTATTTTCACAGATGATGCAGTTATCTGTAGAGAAGTGCAGTCTGTAAGAAGCTGCACAAATATACAGCCAGACCTTGATAAGACTGAAAAGTGGTACAGTAATTGGCAGCTTGCTTTAAACGTTCAAAAATGTAAAACTGTGCACTTCAGAAAATAAAAAACATAGTATTCTATGAATATAATACAGTCAATCAAAGTAACCATTCATGGTATCTTTGTGCCACTTCCTACTTTTGTTTCAAATGCTTGGTGTGCCATGTACTGGCGTTCTTACACACCAAAATTAGCGCTGTTTTTACCTCTGAGATTTCTAGTTCGTATTTCAACTGTCTTTCCACTTTCCTATAAGCTCTTTGGCTTCTTGTTATTCTTTGAATGTGTTGGCTGCGAAGAGAAATTCTGGCAACAGTGTTTTCAATTTGTGATTGTAAGTACAAATAATGTGCTTCTCTGTAATGTTTCATTTGCAAACAGCTAAATAATTCTTTGAGTTTACAATGATGCAATTTGAATTGAAATTATTCTTTACTTTATCGAGATAATAACTGTTATATAGCTAGTTGCAGATTCTAGCCCAGTTTAGGGTAACATTGTACTGGTACAAAGTTACCAGGATTGTGGTACAATGTTTACCAAATTGAGTGTATACTAATAAATCTAGATATTATAACATTAAAACTGAGAAAATGACTTGGTATATCACTAATTACGTGACTTTAATGCTTGAACATACCAATACAAGCATTTATGTGAATAAAAAATCGGAAATTCCTATCACAATAATTAAAGAAACTTGGGGTAGACTATTAAACAAGTTCTTACGTCAATCGTTTGTAAAATATTAAAAAATTACTGTAGGCTCAATAATAAACTGAAATATTCATCCTAAGCATCCACTCAGTAATGAAATTAAATAAGCATACTATATTTTTCTTCTACAGACCATGGGACGGCAGAAACCTTCAAAACCAGGTACTTGGAAATACGGCACAAAAACTCGTTACTCGAATGACACCCTGCAGAAAATATTAGAAGAAATTACTACTGGAAGAATTGGCCAGAGGGAATCTGCAAGGAAATCTAACATTCCAAGACAAACCGTTGTGAACAAATTAAAAAACAAGCACAGCTGTAAAGTTGGAAGACCCACTGTGTTTACCGAGGTTGAAGAAAGATCTTTTGTACAACATTGTATCACTGTCAGTGACATGGGTGTTCCAATATCAATCTTTGACTTGAGGTGCATAGTTAAGTCATATCTTGACACCTGTAACAGAAAAGTAAGCTGTTTTGCAGATAATATGCCGGGATGGGAATGGGGAAAGGCCTTTTTAGAGAGGCATGGTTCTGAACTTTCTCACAAATTTACAGTAGCCTAAATATTTAAAGGAAAAGGGCTGCCATAAATGAGGACATAATCAGTAATTTCTTTCTGAAATACAAAGTCGAGATAGAAGGTGTTCCTGCTGAAAATATTTTCAGTTTGACGAAACAGGATTTCATGGCTCTTGTTTCATCGAATGTGTCGACATCCTGAGAAAATTGAGAATACATGAAAATCATGTTTCACTGTCATGTTCTGTGGGAATGCAGCAGGAGAATTCCTTCCTCAGTATCTTATTTTTAAAGGTAAGCAAAAATGGACTGACTGGATTTACAATGCACCTCCTGGAACATGAATGAATTTATCAGACAGTTGATGGGTGGAACAAGGAGTATTTGATGACTCTTTTCAAACTCACTTCCTCCCTTTTGCCTCAAAGAAAGAAGGAAGGAGAGTAATTATTGGAGATAACCTCTCCTCTCACATCTCAATCAGAACTTTGGAGCTTTGAGCACAAAATAACATTAAGATCATTTGACTGCCACCGAATGCGAGACGTCTTCTACAGCTGCTAGATGTGGCTTATTTTTCTTCTCTGAAGAAAAACTGGAGAGATGTTCTTTCTCAATGGAGGAAGACTCCAAGAGGAAGGAAGAAACAATGTCTTCCAAAGGGTACATTTAGTGGCCTACTAATGAAGAGTTTGCAGTTAGGTGAACAGACAGCATCTTCAAATTTAGTGAAAGGATTTGAGAAATGTGGACTGTGTCCTGTAAACTGTGATAGAGTCTTACAATGTCTCCCTGATTAAGCAAGAAATGAATCTTCTGTGACGGGAAGTGTGGGAGCTGAATTTAAAAAAATATTTGGAGACAATCAGATCTGAATGTGAAGTGCGTCAAAAAGTACAAGTTGCCCATAGGACCAGGGAAGTGTGTGTCTACAGAAGATGTCACGGCATTTCATGAGAACAGGGAGCTAAGTAGAAACAATGGAAGGAGGAAGCAATCACAAATAGAGGGAGAAGAAACTGAACTGGGGGGTGAGATAGTGTTTGTGCAGTGTGGTACATCATGACCAAGATCAGGACCAAAAACAAGAGGAGGTGTAAGAGCTCGTGCTCCAACACTCAGAACTTTAAATCAAAGTAACATGCCCACAGATGCTTCTGACAGTTGTATCTTAGCCGAATTAGATGTGAACAGAATTATGACTGATCACATGGAACTTGTATACAGCCCTATTGTTATCGCTGAGGGGAACATGGTTGTAGAAGAAGAATTACTAATTGATATGGTCAATCAACCTTCTACATCTGAAGGTTACTTTCATGTAAATAACTATGTCATTGCAGTATATGAGGGCAAAAGCTATCGTGGAAAAGTCACTGCAGTAGAGGCGTGAGGCAATTGTGTGACATTCAGAATATGTTGCACGGTTAGAAAAGGAAAATATTGGGCATGGCCTGAGAGAGAGGATTCAATTTGGTTCAGAAAGGACAGTATATTAAAGAAAATTGATGAATCCTGCATAAAAGGGGCATGGTTCATATCAGTGATGACCTCCTGTGCTCATTGGATGAAGATATTTGAGGAAATCTATTTCCTGTATAGTATTAGTGAATGTGTTGTGTTCTGTTTTTGAAAAAAATGTGTACACTATTATTTGTAATATGTGTTACAAGTCATTCACTGTGACAAATATGTTTTTTCTACATTTATTTTTACTTAATTTGAGAAATGTCAATGCCAGGTGGATCCAAATATATTGATATTTCAAAATAAATACTCTATAGTGAATTAACACTGCTTGTTTTTATGTCTTATTAACACCTGTTTTCCTTAAGGCATGGTCTAAAGCTACAAAGAGTATTAGATATAGGAAAATACTGATTTTTTAAAAACTGGTCTAAAGGTAACTTGAATGACAGTGTTACTTTGTACCAGTATTAAAATTGAAATTTCTCTGTAATAGGGCATAATTATTATATATTTCTATTATCCCAAGCACTCAATGACTATAGATGCAAAATGTCACAATATCTGTTCTGATGTGTAATTTATTTTTTTATACAGTATTTTCAAAAAAATGGAAAAAAGTGGTACAAAGTGACCCCGACTAACTGTAGTGAGTCATAGCTGGAATCTGTAAACTCATACAAATACTTGGGTGTAACACATAGTAGGTGCATGAAGTGAAATGTTCCCATAGTCTTGGTTGTGGGTAAAGCAAGAAGCAGACTTTGGTTTATTGGCAGAATTCTAGGGAAGTGCAGTCAGTCTACAAAAGACAAAGCTTGCAAATCACTTGTGTGGCCCATCCCAGAATACTACTAGAGTGTGTGGGACCCATTCCAAATAGTACTAGCACAGAATATTGAATGTATACAAAGAAGGCCAGCATGAAAGGTCACAAGTTCATTTGATGCTGAAAGTGCTTTATTGGCAGACTCTTGAAGATAGATCTAAACTATTGCAAGAAAGTCTACTGACAAAGTTTCAAACACTGGCTTTAAATGATGAGTATAGGTATGTACCAGAATCTCCAACACATTACTCCCATGGGGATTGTGAGGATAAAGTTAGATTAATTACAGGCATTTAAACAATCATTTATCCTGCACTGCATATGTGAATGGAATGAGAAAAGGTCCTAATAACTTGTGCAGGTAGACATACCCTCTGCCATGCACTTCACAGTGTTTCACAGCTTATGGATGTAGATGTAGATATAGATGTAGAACTGGTCATTTCAAGATCATGAGTCACAAAAGTAAAATTTTACAAGAGAAGGTAAAAATTTCCTGCTGCATAAACCATCTGTTTATTTATTGTTATTTCAATATCACTGGTTACTGAGTTTTCAAGAATTCTGCAGCATCATGTATTTTCATTTTGCAATTTATAGTTTAGCATGAAAGTAAATTTAAAAACTGCTGACTCACGACCTTGTTTGCAATGAACAAATATTCATTAGGATAAATGAAAGATATACATGGAAAAACATATTGATTTCATTACAAAATCACTAAATATAGTGAGCAGCAAACTCTAATGAGACTATTACTCTTTTATTCATATTCTGAGCTTTAGCTGCACTTCTTATGAGAATGCTGAAGCAAAACACAATAAAACAAGTTAAGCTCCTTGATCATCATTGTTATTGTTTGTTCCTCCTGCTAATGGCAATTGTGTCATATTGCACACAAAATTATATATACTCAAGTGGAGTACACCTTTACATTTTGAATATGTTTTGCATTTTTTGTCGTTGGCAAGCACATATTTTTGAGGATATCCTAGCGCATTGGGTAGTACAGGATCCTTAGTGAAGCTGTGAAGGAGCTGAAATATCCCTGTGACAACACCATTGATTAACTGCTCTGTTTTCACTTGCCTGGGATAATGTTCATCTTACACAAAACTCATCCACTTAAGAGGAAAAGTAAGTTTTATGCTCCTTATGAAATTTTATGATGCTTGGTTCAGAGAGACAACGCTTTTTAAAATGAACAGGCCAGCAATTTTTAAATGCTAATATAGTAGTATCATTAATCAGTTTCACTGAGAATTTACTTCATGTCTTCTTTATCATTATGGCATACTCTTTAAATATGTACGTCCTGTCATGTTGGTTCACCAACTTCTTTATAGTCCCATTTTTATAATGTGGGAGAAAACTATGCCTGTGTATATGGAAGTAATGTTTTATCTTCTTAAGTCATCCAGCTGATACAAGTGTTAAACAAAAGCGAAGCATTGTGTTCTTATTATTGTAACAAGCACGTCGATAGGAGAACAGGTGAAGCTCATTCACATCTTTTGGAATATGTTTCTGGATATAATGGTAAAGAAATGAACAAAATTCATTTCTACCTTTCTTGGCTTAATATTCTTGGTACCCATAAAAGTGTGATTATTTACTTCTCATATTATGTATGTCAAAAACAATGACCTACAGCTTTTTAAAATAAAAGATATAATGAAGATGAAACAAGAAAAAATACACATGGAAGCAGCAGCAGCCCACCAATGTGTTACACTCTCATTTGAACACACATCCACTCATGACCTTTCCATGTGGCATGAAGATTTTGAGCTGTGATAGTGAAGTCATTTGATGGTTGACTACTGCCCTTCTTGTATGTATTGATCTGGCTATCCTTCATCACCCAGTTCCAATTTATAACTCATTTTTGTAAAAAACGTGACTAATGACCTTTTTGCAATGACTAATTCAACTAATTTCTTAGTGAAGTGTTCAGTAATTCTAACATCCATTAATTTTTCTAGAATTTTAGAGAGAACTGTTAACGAAATAGGGTTCTAGTTAGTGAGGTCAGTTTTATCACTCTTCTTGTATGGGAATTTCACAATGGCGTAGTTAACATATTGACTGCTGCACACTTAGAGATGGATGTTTCAGAGCCTGGCCAGGCACATGATGCTAGGCTTGGTGCTCTGCTGTGGTCATCGATGGTCACACTCCAGTCACCATTTTAAGCCTCTCAGGAACAATGTCTTGTTGAAATGAAGCAATAGAAATATGCTGGACAATATCACTTATCCATAGCCATGAATATTTCTATAAATTGTTAGAGTCATTATCTACTCCTGCAGAATTCTTGCTTTTTAGAGACCAGATAGCTGTTTAAATTCTCTCTACAGTCAAAGGGTCAAGTAACATTTCAAGGATTATGTTGGAGTATGCAGTTTGACATAAAGACATGACATCATGAACAGGAGGCCTACAGCCAATTTTCTGAGTAGCTGACAGTAAGTGTTTGTTAGAAATTTCAGCTAAACTTTTAGATTTTATATTAAGTTTCTATTTTGCCTGATTTTTAGGCCATCTGTGTTGCTTGTGTTTGTATTTTCTAACTTTTTACAATGTTCCAAATTGTTTTCAATTTATTATTAAAATTGTCTAACTTATATTTGAAAAATTCTATTGCCTCTCTGTTTATTACTCCTATGAATTTATGTTAAGAAGATTGTTAACTGAGAATATTAACACTGTGAAGAGTGAGGATGTGACCATCGTGATCTGAGAGGCTATTTATAACCTGACTGGCATTAATGTTGTGTTGTCTACTAACATCTACACAGTTTGGGACTAAGGCGTAATTCCAATGGGAAACTTGATTATAGCATTCAGATTACAAGTGGTCATCACATTCTTGAGATTACCTCTATTATTATTTTAAGTCAGAAAATTTACATTAAAAACACCTAAACTATAATATCCTTTGCTTTTGAATACAACATTGACAGTGGCTGCTCCATGAGGTGTTAAAAGATTTTTACATAACCTGAAGATACCTGTAAACTGTCAATACTATTAATGAATCGAGATTAGTTTTTATTTCAATAGCCCATGCTTCAAAATATCGCACCACACAGCATTTCTCAATGTCTGTAGCTTTCTAAACTAAACTTTCTTTAACATTAATTGTTACTTTACCTTTAATTTTATTTACTCTATGTAAATGGTTTACTAAGTTATAACTGGCTCAAGGTGGCATGGAACATTTACTAGCAATATGGTGCTCAGAAAAGCACAACATCTGAGAATTTTATTTTGGCGATTACAAAATAAAGTCGAATGTATGCACTGGGTAGCCAAGGCAGCTAGTTCATGGCGCTTCGGTCAACCAAGTAAACGAATGTACTGAACATGCTGCAAACTGCTACAGGGAGCCTGTGTGTCAGAAGTCTCATCCAGTGTGGCTCAAAGGCGTTACGATAGAAAAATGAGCCACAGAGAAGAGGATTTGGTGGTCTGTTGGATTGAGGATAGGTTCACATTGTTATGGTGTGGGTTCGATTCCAGCTGCTGCTAAAGATTGTTGAGAGGGAGAGACAGATTCTATTCTCTTCTGTCTACGCCAAGTGAAGAACGTATAATGGCATTGTGGTCTGAAATTCATATTAAACATGATATTCCTTCTCTATCAAGTAGACGTTAGGTTGAACCTCAATAAAATCAGGAGTGGCAACATGTAGAAACTCTATCACCAATAACCTTTCTTATACTAGTTATATATTTCTAATGACGAAACAAACGCTATGTAGGGTCACAGGACACTTATTCAATCTTTTATTTGAACTTCTGTATGTCGATAAAATTGGTTCTGAACAGTGATTGCAACTCAAACCGCCCTTAAAGCAGAATCTGATGCCTTCATGACAATACAGCTCGACTACAATTTGTTTGTTCAAAACTGCAGATTCCTCAGCATCTCCACATATTGAGCGTGAATGGGTTCGAATGCTGGCCCGGCACTGAAGTTTTCATTATGTATTATCAAGCTCTAGCATGAGAACACCTATCTGTTGGTGATTGATAATTTTGTTTTTTAATGTATTTTCATTCGTTGTCAACATTAACATTATCTGACGTTTTTGACTCCCAGTGAGACACAGAACTATTTGCGAGATCAGTGAAAGTTCAAGGATGTTATTCCGAGCTGCTGGTGGAGAAAAATTCAGTAGCTGACGTCGCTTTGTGTGTAGTCAACAACGATATGTGTGGGGTTCGATTTCCAGTCAGTACTGAACTCTTCGTCATATTATTTCTAGTTCAAACATGCTCACATGTCGCTGCTGGTGTGACAAACCCATGTTTCACGTTTGTTTTCTGTAGAATGTAACAACGATAGGTGTCGGGTTGGAGTCCTGGGAAGGAAATAAATCAATGTTTCGACTCGTCATTTCAGTTAAAACATCTAGCCACTGCCGAAAAAATCCGATAGGTCACAGTTGATCGTGCTTCGATAACAATCCGATTAGATTCTGGGTTCGAATCCCTGTCCAACACAAAGTTTTACCTCACGGCATTTCAAGTAAGTTACTTGTGAAGAAGCAATACTTAACAGGGACATAGATACTGGGTAGGAATTCACGTCCGTTAAAAAGGTTTATGTTATGTAATTTAAAGTTGATATTTGGTAACTGATACTGTCTAAAATCGAGGTATATCACTCTCTCTATGCCTAGTCAGGAATGACTGTTAGTTTCCGTCAGTCACGAATTCTTTGCTTAGTCTGCATGATCTGGGTTTTAATCCATGTGCAGAACGAGACGGTTCATCGTATCATTTGAAGTTCATACATATTCTCAACTAGCTGTTCATGAATAACTTAATTTTTAATGTCATTTAGTGTTAAATAATAAGTAATTTATGTTACTTTGAATAGGAAATCATCAATACGACGAACTTACTACGTGCATTACCTATCTGACGTAATGATGAGAGTGGTAATATTTCAGGTATGTCATTTATTGTAATAAATATGAGCTTGCAAGCCTTAAGGACAGTCTTATCTGAGATAAGGTGTACCCTGGTATTTGTAGAATCGTAGTATTACTTTACATCTTGAGTTATTGCGATACCGAGCAGTGTTTTCTAGTGGTGACTTGTTGGAACCATTTTCAATAGTCAAACGACTGCACCGAGGAGCGATTAGAGGACCTGGCAGACAGTTGCGTTATGCGGGTTGCATGCGAATCAGGCGAAATACAATTTAAGTCGTTCAGATACTTTTGAGCACGGCTGTACATATTAAAGTCGGAGTTCTGGTCTAGCATAAAATTTATATCTGTCATGAATGTTACACATAGTGAATACATCAATACATTGTACAGATGTCATTGTTTACAATTATCAATATATTCCCCACCACCACTCATTAGCTTTTAATACAGTTAGTTATATACATTATACATGTCTCCACATTATGCCTACATTAAAGTATCAAAGTATTTCCTTCCACTTCAGAAAATCATTGTACCCTGAAATACCATAATTAACATATTGTCAAGACCTAGACAATTCTAGGCAACTAAGCCACATTACAAAACCAGTAGTAAACGGGCTATCTGACCATGACATGCAACACCTAATATTAAATTTTGAAAATTATCAGGATAAAACATCTATCGGAACTGAGTATAGAAGGCCAATAAAACTAAGAAATTTAGGTGACTGCTCAAAGAAATTAATTGGATGGATGTTTACAGCATCCAAGACACAAATGGAAAATACAAAACATTCATTAATAAAGTTACCACCTTATTTGAAAATTGTTTTCCCCTGAAGGTAACTCAAATTAAGCAGAAGTCTAATAAGGAACCATGGATCACACAAGGGATAAAGATATCATATGAGACAAAAAGGAAACTCTATCTGATATGTAGGGACACCTTTAATACTAGCATTATAGCTCATTACAAAAATTACTGCAAAATATTGAAGAAGGTTATCCAGAAATCTAAACACCTGCATAATGAGATGATAAATACATCCAGCAATAAAATAAAAACAATATGGGATACAGTTATGTCAGAGACAAGTAGGACCAGAAATGAGGAGGAACAAATAGCTCTAAAAATAAATGAAACCAAGGTAACAAACGTATGTTGTGTTGCAAACCATTTAAACAATACACGGAGTGCAATTCTTTTCTCCTCTTCTATGAAGTAGTAGGATCAACTGGACCTAATATTGACTCATCAAGTAGAGATAATTTTATAGCAATCAGTTTCTAGGATACAAACACCATATCCCTCTAATCACTGTCCTATGCACTCAATGAAACTGTCACCAATACCACATATTATTGTCACATGAATGGTTTCCAAGTCTCTGTTGCTGTGTATTTTTGTGTGTGTGTGTGTGTGTGTGTGTGTGTATGCGTGGGGAGGGAGGGGGGCGGGTGATGGGGTTTGAGACACATAAAAATCATATGAAATTATTAGTGCAAATACTACCTCTTAGGGTCACTAGGCTGAATGGTGACAGTTCCAGTAATATTTAATGCCAATTTTAGAACCATTAGAATCTCTATAAAGGAACAAAATACGAAAAAACATACTTATGCTCTCGGAAATTGGATAAATTTGTTACTGGCCAATTTCATGTAATCAACTAGTTGTTCATAACATATCAACACTATTATATGTAATACTGCTCTTGATATATTGGGTTAATATCACATTGGTAGTATATTCATTTATATGATTTCTTTGATAAACTACGGCTGTTTCACTGTCTATGGTAATTAACCTCATTTCTCGTAGCTACAAATGTTAGAAAGATATTCACAATTCAAGCGGTAAAAAAAATCACTTCAATTTCAGATGTAAATCATACAAAATACCCACATCAGCTGAGAACAAAATACTATTTATTGGCAAACAGTACAAAATTAGAAACAGTTGATTTATAGAGCTCATTATTTAATTTATCCATTATTATATCATTTTTGTACACCTTTTTTCAAAAATGTAACCATGTAACATGAATTAAGGAAGAAAATTTTCATTAAATTTACTGCATGAGATTCAGATTGAAACAGAAATATATACAAAAATTATGCAGTTGATGTAACAAAGTGTTTTAAACTTCCAAATCTTGGCAATTCTTGTAAAGCTTCTATGAATGAATTTTATCTCTAATATATTAAACTATTTTGCAATATATAATTATTTTGTATGTAAGAATAAATATTATCTGTCTTTTGCAACTGAATGTTTCTGACATATTTATTCTAATTTACGTGATTAACATAATTGAAGTAACAACTGAAGAAGAATGGCTGCAAAACGTATTAGTATATATTAAGAGATGTTAAAAATATGTCACTATTCTACTATGTGGTGCAACTTAATCTGTTAAGTTTACTGTTGCTGATGACAGAAAGGCTTGAATAGTAACTAAAAATGTAATCACAAACTGCTCAACAATGAACTTTACAAGGTTTACAATAACACATGTCACCGAGGCTGAAGAAAACATCACTAAAGCAATTTTTAGTGCAATGAGATTCCTGTTTTTGTAATCCCTCATAAAGGAAATGTGTAATACATTTACAATATCAGTAACACCTTCATTTAATGAAAATTTTCTTCCTTAATGCAATTTATGTTGAGACTGGGGTAAAACATTCAGAAGAGAGAAATCTGAAAGAAGAGGTAGCTGAAAAATATTATTTAAGTCTAGCTCAAAAAGTTTGCGAATTGCAAGACAACTGCACAAGTTTATCATAATTTTCCTTATGTCTGCTTCTACTTGATAAGCAAACTCTCCAAAAACGAGGCACAATATGAGCCAGTCAATGCTTTACCCTGGATATTTGTGAACTGCTACAAAAATTATGCACCAAAAAGAGCACAGGGTGAGAAGTTGACCCTGGTTGACTAAATAAAAGAGTGAAAGTGTTTTAATAATTATGGTGGTGCTGGTAACAGAAATGAAGTTGGGCTTTTTATAGGGCATTTTCTTAACAATTTTCTATCGTTGAACACATTTCCAGAAGGTAATATATAAACATAAGAAATGTTCTTGGTAACTAGATTCAACTGGTCCCATAATTATTCACTTACACCAAGGATATCAATGACGTCACAAATGTTATCATTCATGTTCTTTCATGGTGAATTGTAATCCCACTCTTGAGCCTTTCTTTTATAGCCATCATTACTTCTTTGATGTACAGACTGGAATATAGTGATCAAATGACTACATCACAGTCTTAAACCACTTTTAATCTGTGTCTATCTTTTTGGTCTTCCCTCTTCTTCTTGTACATTTTGTTATTTATCCAACTTTCCCTATAACTTACCATTTTCCTCAAAATTCTGAACATTTTCCACCATTTTATATAGTTGAAAGCTTTTTCCAGGTTGATATATTATACAAATGTGTCAAGACAATCATTTTCATCACCTCAAGGATATGTTTTATTCTTCCAAAACTATATTCCTGAGGTACCAACATCAAACACAGTATAATATTTCCATTATTGGTATGATTCCATACAGAAGTGTATTGAATACTTTTAGGAACAACAATACAACCCGCTTCAATAAAATGTTATTCTTTCATCACTTTCTTATAGTTCAATTCTTTTATCTTGGCGGCTCGCGCATGCCCGCCTAGATGCGGGAGATTGCTGCGTTGCCAGTTGCACACGACGCACGCGCCAATAGAAGCAGCGCCATAGTATAGCATAGTTCGCAAGCTTACGTTTAGGGGGAGCGCGCAGTTCATGAAGTAAAGCCACCACAGCCGCATTAACCCTTTCGCTGCTACAAAGACGTGCCCCTTGCATTCCGCGCTGTGGGCGATTTTGTCACTGCACTGCTCGCCTGTGCAGACACATTGTGTTCCGACTGCTTTGACACTCTTTATCATTCGATTCCACAAAAACTATTTGACTCAAAAATTAGATTTTTACGTATCTTCTTCACTGATACCTTCCCCCCATAAATGTCTCAATTTTGTTTCGATGTTCAACGCAGTTATTATGCAGCATTAAATATAGTAAACCATTGAACGAAAGTTTGAAGAGTTTGCAGAGGTAAAGTCCATAGAGTATTCTTTCCGTATGGTCGATTTTAGTTGCCACAATGTTTAGAATGAAATGTGGACAAGATACCTAAATTTCATATAAAATTTACTGTATAAAAATATCTCATTTAAGTACCACATACGTGTCGTATGTAATATTGAGAAATATTCCGTCTTTCACGACTGTAACAAAAGTTTTATTTACACTGAGCACGTTTGGCTTTATTTTAAAGCACTTCAATCAATCAAAAGGAAGTAGACAAAATACATTAAACAAAACTGTGGACTTACAAAAACATTAGGACTTGAATATACCGTCTATCAGTGAAGTGCTCTGAGCTATGTCAAATATAATTTTTTTGTGTGGCACACACAAACATCATTTATTTGCTAAAACACTGATGAGCCAACACAAACGTTAAATATTGCGTTACCGCAGCACAAAACTACGAAAGGTGACTTGGTAATGGAGGAGACAAAATACTGTCCACTGAAGACGCTTCAAAAAAGAGAAACGCGTCTGGTCTAAATAAGTCACTTATTACAGTTGCAGAAGAGGAATATATTTCAGTACCATTGGTAAAACTGTGACTGTGGAACAAAAACAAGAAAGAGAACATGAGTACCATTGTGTATGTGCCATACCTTTCATTGACTGAAGTGCTTTAAAATAAAGCTAAACGCGTCCGGTGTAAATAAAACTTTTATTACAGTCACGAAAGACGGAATATTTCTCAATATTACATACAACACCTATGTGGTACTTAAATTAAATGAGATATTATTATACAGTAAATTTTATATGAAATTTAGGTATCTTGTCCACATTTCATTCTCAACATTGTGGCAACTAAAATCGACCATACGGAAAGTATACGCTATAGACTTCTACCTCTGCAAACTCTTCAAAATTTCGTGCAATGGTTTACTACATTTAATGCTGCATAATAACTGCGTTGAACATCGAAACAAAATTAAGTCATTTATGGGGTAAGGTATCAGTCAAGAAGATGTGTAAAAATCAAATTTTTGGGCCAATAGTTTTTCTGAAATCGATTGATAAGTGTGTCAAAGCAGTGGGAACACAATGTGTCTGCACAGGCGAGCAGTGCAGTGATGACAAAATAGCGCACATCGCGGAATGCGGGGAGCACGTGTCTGCAGCAGCGAAAGGGTTAATGAAGAGACAAAGCACCAGAAATTTAAAAAAATTGCCTTCAAGCGAATATAATTCGTGAAGTAAGGCACTTCGACATTGTTTTTAACTAATCAAAATATTAAACACCGCATAAGGTTTGAACTCATAACCTTTCACATAGAAACCCGACGCCTTAACCGTTACACGCAAAATACTGCTAAACATCGTTGGTATGACTATGAATTACTCACGCTTCATCGAAGTACAATAGGAAATAAACAATTACCGCTGTTATTTATTGCGAAAAAGCAGTTCGTGAGATTGATACAAACACCTTTCCTTGCTATCGCCTGAATTAGGAGTCTTATTGCTTGTTTGATTTAATTAATTAATAGAATATGAAGCAATTGGTATAAAGAATGCTTTTTCCAAACTTTCTATAAAAGAAAGTCTGCTATCAAGACACTGCTTTTGTTCTGTTACTTTGTTTATGACTGAACGTTTCTAAAACTGAAGACACTTGTTCATGCTCTGCACTGCAGTCGAGTTCTGGCAACGTCGTTCTCTGTTCATTGGCTGACTGTGTTTTGTGACGTCAGATGCGCAGAACGAACCTAAACTCGGCCGCCAACATAAACGACGCGCACTTTAATCGTCAACTGTCGAAATCATGCACTACACACCATTACACAAAATAATGCAACAAACACTAAAACAACTCCTAAATCATCAAAAGATAATGCATGTGTAACGCTCACAACGCTTAAACGGCCAACAATAATCCAATGCATAAACACTCAGAGCATGTGAAAAACACTTCCAAACTATAATCAGCGTCAACTATCAGAAGCTCCAACGTGCTCTGCAGGACCAGCCGGATGCAAGTCAGCACAGGAGTGCTGCTGACGGCATGTCAAAGTCACCTCTACAGTCGAAGTCCTTCGAGTGTTATACTGATGTCACATCTTTATCTAAATAAGCGCCAAGTCATCCTCTGGGCTGTACACTCATGTGTTTGCCGCTGCTGGTATGATACCTCTCTCTACCTGCGGTCCAATGAAGACTTAATAACCGAGTGAGTCACCCTCGCAGAAGCTGCAAAAATCCGTCCCATAATAGCACAGGGTGCATTGTTCCTTGCTATCCTAATGGAACATGCGAAACGTGTCTAGCCATGTTTAACTGCCTAGTGTAACTGACACAATGGCGCAAAATGCGAGCACGTAGCTGCAAACCATCGCAAGTGCATCTAACAAGGTTCTCAATCTTATACTGATGGCTATATAAAATATGAACCAAGTCAACCTCTCGGAAATTGTATAGTGTCCCATAAATCGTTAACGCTCACTTTTGTAGGGGCTTTCATGATGTCTCGGCTTGCATGCATGGAAATTCTTGGTGTAATAGAACCTGTTTACGAAAACAGCGCAGAATAGCATCGAATGCATCTTTATTTACGGTCCTAACGTGGCACCCCATTCATCTCGTGTTACCCTTAGTGGAAAACGTTAAGTCCTGGTTTCAACATGTGTTATCTCTGAACACATGTTCTGTGTTCGAAATTTGGTCCACCAGTGCAGGGGACACGGTCCTGGGAGCCATCTGTGACACATGGATACACACAGACATACAGAAAACAGAACAAATACTCTCCAAATGTGGATGTGACTGGAAACAATCGAGTGCAGTGCTATATTACATCTCCCAATCAGTGTATTTGGGCTAGGTGTTAGTAGATGTGCTACGTTTAAAAGCTATTCTAGAACACAGAACAGGAGGTTATGTCATGACAGCATTCATGGACTGACATAAAATCGATAGAATTGCGAAAAATGACGAGAGGATAGGTATAAATTGACCTAATATACACCAAAATGTGGGGAAATTGAAGAAGTGCTTGTGTAGCCTCTGGTTGGCGAAGAGCAATTTGTACAAGGGAACAAGTATGCCGCACCAAGAGGAATCCGAGAAATCGTCGACATGGAAGCGAACGGAATCAGGGAACGGTCAACTTTTTTCCATTGAGGTGACACTACCCTGTATGTCTATTATGGTATCAGTGATTGACTCGAGTTGACTACTGTATTTGACGCTTTTCAGGAAGACAGAGGACCATCTGTCTCCAAGCTTGTGTGCATCTGCGTTAAAGGATGTCAAAGATTAGCCAGAGTGATCGATTGAGATGGAGCTGTAACGAAGTAAGATTTAATGGTACACTGATGAAGCATTCTAGAGAGGGAGAATTTGTTGTAGGTCAATTTTTCCACTGTTCTGTCATGACGCCTCAGTCGTATAACATTGCCTGTGTTCAACTCGTATACAGCCACATGTTTTGTCTGTGATTTAAAGCACACTTTTCTTGGGATCGTTAATGGTAAACCTATCAGTTATCAGAGAACTTCTATCTCATGTGTGATGAAACATGACACATTCCTCTAAATGAAGTATGATTTATGAAATGTACTCCATCCCTCTGTCGCATCTTTGGTGTAAAATCAAGACTTCAGCTACATAACTGAGTTAGCGATAGGTGACTGTGAGGCACTGCAATACCTATGTATACATTTGCATGACAGGTGTGTTGTTTGCAGAGCTATTGGCGGAATGACTCGTAATTTTCACTTTTCGGACGCTGCTCCTATGCGTTTATCTGTTTCCTTGTAAGAGGTATTCCCCATTTCTAACCATAATTTTATATAGGGATGATGCAGGCATAGTATAATTTCTGAAGCTTAATCGGATGTGAACAGTGGGTGCTATACATATCTGGAAAGCTATATTGTGCTCGTATCACAGAGACCCAATGTTTTAAGGAAGTAGTTTTTTGGTTTTCCAGTTTGATAATGTAATTTGTGGTAGAGAAACCGGGAAGAAGGATGTATGTCATACTCTTGAAATATATTTCTTACATTGGAATATTGGCAGCGCTACATTCCATATGGCTCATAGGTCAGAAAGGCAAGCGATCTAACATTATAGCCCATTTTATGTGAGGAGCGATGTAGCCTTAGGACTGCATGTGTTTATGTTCACTCTTACCAATACCTTCCAGGTACTGATCCTAGACTCTGGAATAATACTTCAAAATTAATAGCTTGGTCGATTAATGTAAGAATGCTTCCAATTCCATCAGTCTGCAGATCCATTGCTCAAAAAAATCACTCGTTTCTCCTTCTTCTTCACCGTCTACCTATTATATTATAACACTTTCAGATACGTTACTATACATCGATAAGGAGTGCTAACCTCCTCGCCATAGGCACATCTCGAGATATCTTGTGCACTTGGATGGGTGAGGACTCGGCAAGCTCCTTTAATTCACGAGATGTGGAATGTAGCGGTCTATTTCTGGTCAATTGCAGATTAAATCGGTAACAGTGTTGCAGGGCGGGTTGGTCAGTGACAATGTGAGGGGAGGCATTTCATCTCTAATTTTAACTCCAAGAATGCTTTGTGACTCCCATCAGCATAGAGAGAGATCGTAAATTAAGCACTATGCTTGAAGTCTTAGAAATATGTAGTGCGCTGTCTTATTTACTTTGATGATGGATGTGTTCTGAGAATTAACAACACATGGACATACTGCACATTCATCTATCTACATGCACAATGATACTCGCAAAGTGGGGAGGGTGTGGATTTAGCTATGATACTGAAATTGGGAAACATGCTGTCACATCATTGGCCAGTGTTCAAATTACTAAAAATTGGTAAAATTGATGACACAATGAACTGCAATTCTTATTATTTCAGTACATTGTCCGTTGGCATGCTGTTGGTTACCACATAATAAATGACTGACATTGCGTGTTTGAGTTGGGCATAGAGTTTTGGTGGAGGAACAATACCTTCTAGGGCCAGATACCACCGAAACAGTGATCGTGTACATGACTACAGTATGAGGAATCAGTCGAAACAGAACACAGAGGCATCAGCTGTTGCATCACTATGAAAGATGAGTTTAAATGTAGAGGTCGTCAATCACTTTTGAACAGCAATTTGGAAACTCTACACAACGCCACCAAACTTGTCCCATTTCCCTATGTTATAACTGTATTTTATTTATAGTAATCCAGTGTGAGTGGCATGTTATGGTAGGTGCAGTAACAACATGTTTTATGCCTTGTGATGCCTAGTTTTCTGCGAGAGGCAATGAATCAGAACGTGTTAATTTCAGTTTGGAACCTGATACAGACCTCAAAGTCGTGGTGGAAAAACAAAATGTAGGGCAGTGTAGAAGGTGTGTCACAGCAGAAAAAAATAATGTTTCAAACAATGACACAGTGTCACAGGGATCATCTCTCGTGATGTACAGTAAAGTATGTGGGATTCCATCCTCCTCCTACAGTATAGGTGATGAAACATTAAACTGGTCTATGCAGTGGATCAATATGTTATATTTAATAGGATCATTATGTGTGTTCGAAGCCGGCATGCATGTGGCATCTGTTTTCGATATATGGGAGGAGAGAGATGCAATAAAAATCTTATCGAGTTCTCAATTGGATGAAGTTAGTGGAGCTTTTATATTTCGTAATTTTTCTCTGTTGGATGGCGCAGAATAGCGATGATACCATGTTGGGCTAATAGATGTCTATGTGACCTGAGGGACGTAGGTCTGTTTTGGACTGCAGTACCTGTATGTAGTTTGCGGACGCACCAAAATGCATCCATTTCCACTGAATGATTAATACATGGTCCTGTTGCACTAGCTCAGGTCACTCTGTTTCTACACTGGTTGTAGAAAGTGGTGCATATGGCTTTCTTCGACTTCTAGCCAGTTCCGACTAAAATTGGAACAATCACATGTGCAAAGCTACGGAAATGGACTCACTAAAACCACACTGGAATTTTACTGCAGCAGTAAGGTTTGAGAAAGGTGACTCGTTTCGAGATATGAGAGTGCCAGAAATATGATTCAGTAGTCGCTGTAAGGTGCCTCATTTAGAGATATGAGAGTGCCAGAAATATGATTCAGTTGTGGCTGTAATAATTAGAGGACTTCTCCATAGGATCCAACACAGGTATGTGGTTGAATGGAAAGACTTGATTCCAAATCATAGACATCATTTCTAACAGATAGCATAACACTAGATATCTGAAAAGCTAGTGTACATTTCTTACATCCTCAATCAGCACACCATCTACTACTGTTTGTGATCCTTCTCAATCAGTCATCACCTATAACTCAGTGGATATATCGTAAAACCACTGACGTGGTATTAAGGCAGAATATGTTACAAATACTGGAGAAATATCTAGTGGCGGTGGCGTGAGAGGGTTGCAAATAGCAGTTTCATGCCACATTCCTCAGCTGTTTCACTTTCAAAATTCAGCGATTTTATGACGAGGTTGCAATGTGAGCTACGTGTAACCAGACTGCTGGTCTGATAATATACACTCCTATGATCACCGTCTTGGTATATGTCTGGAAAAACCACAGGTAATTCCATATGTGGATTTATAAAGCCAGTGTAGCTTTTAACATGGATACATGTGTGCACATGTACAACCAAGACCACTTGTTACAGTACCATACAGTAGTTGTTTGGATCGAGTTTTTTAACATGTGGTGGTTTGTAAGATGATAAAACCTCTCTTTCTAGTACATGGTGGTAGCACTCACAAGAAAAACTTCAGAGACATGTCCACCCATTGTTGATTTTCGAGTAGATATATTTTGTAGGTTCTAGCTCACTATCTCAATTTTAAACTAAATACTGTATTTTATAAATAAGACAACCGATTTTTATAAATCAGTAAAAAAGTCGGTATATTTAAATAACTAAACCAAATTTATAACGATAACTAAACACCAATTTTTTACTATAATACAACTAATTATAATACATAATACTCACTTCATTTACAACACGATTTTAACACAATAACATGTATTAGTAAAAAACTAAATTATTTTAAAAATTTTAAAGAGTGAATGTAAGTAAATAGTTAAAATGTTTAAGTTAACACAGTATGTTATTTAAAAAATCACATTGTGAGAGTAAGTAAATAACTAAAATGTATGAGTTAACAAAAGTAAATTATATTAAAATTTTCAGTTTTTATTTTTTCTATCTTTCTTACAATGTTTCAGATATGTATATAAGCATGAAATTAACACATATATAAGTTTATTAAGTTTTTGATTCATTTCTATAGAATAAAATATTAATAATTTAACATTTTCAGTGAGTAATCTATGTTGTGCATCATATATAAGAATTTTCTTACCGTACATAATTATATAAGAAAGTATATCATTAGAAATTTTATCATTAAAAGTTGCACAAAGTTTCATGTTTGTTTTTGTGTAGTTATAACATTTTTTCTATGTGCCATATTTATTATAGAAATTGTATAATTAGTATTAAAACGAAATGGATTAATATCAATATCTGATATTAGGTAAGTAATTCATTTAAAATCTAAAAATGCATCATGTTTTCAGAAAATTGGTTGGTGGATTAATATCCCACATTTATTGAGGAAAAACTTCATTTTTACTACTTTTAAATATATATTCGGTAGTTTCACATGATCAAATAATGATGAATCAACTAGTTGATTATTTTTACGGATTGTCTGAAATACAACAAAAACAAAATAAGGCATAACAAATTCAATAGAATTATATTAATTTCTTATATCTAGTTCAAAATTGTTTCTACCAGATAGTCTCGCAACTTCTACTTTTTGAAGTTCATAAAGAGAAATAGGAATTTTAGGATATTTTATAATATTTCACATTGTTCAATCAAATTGGTTCAAATTTAACAACATGTACTCGAATTTCCATAGATTCTATAACTATTTTACCTTCTTTAGAGAGTGTATTTTTTACTTCAAAACCAGCACCATTTTATCAAACCAATATAAAATTGCATCCCCAGAAAATGAACTACATGTAGAAACTACAGTTAAATTTACTTCCACCATAATTTCTTTATAATCTTTAAAAAAATTCACCAAGCATTAATAATGGAAAAACTAGTTCATTTTTTTACTTTATATTTTTCCTGTATTAAGAATATGTTCTTCTAAACTCATTTTGTCAGTAATAGATAAAGGTAAATGTAGTAAACTGTTGATGAAATAAAAGTATGTTCAATCTTAGATAATATATTATTTCCTTTTCCTATAGCTATAAAGTCAAACAGTATAGTCACATAATTATCAAATAATTTTTTGTTTGATTTTCCATTGTAAGTCGGATAATCTGTACCATTGTTTCCAATAATACTAAAATGCATGTATAATTGTGCATGATTTGGATGAAGCCAACCCTGAGCAATGTGTATTTCAATTTCTGTCTTTGTTAGGAATATTTAAATTATTTTTAGTTTTTCCATTAACAGGAAATGGACAAAAAAAATAACATTTAATTTTATTCATTATTGTTTTAGCAATAACTTATTTATAAAGGAAAAAATTTATTAAGATATTTATTTTAAATAACTGTTACAGTAGCACCATTAAAGTAAATAAAATTATCATTTTCAACAGTTATAGTAACTTCTAAATCGGAATTGTATTAAAAATAGGAACATTTATATGATAATTTGGATCATAAATTATAGGTCCACCAAATTCTGCAGTATGTTTAAATGAAGCAATAATATTAGTTACTTTATGAAAATGATCATTATGTTTTATATAAATTCCATCAGCAAGTTTAAATTTATATTGATTAACTCAAAAGGAATTATTTTCCAAACATTTTTAGCTACAGCTTTCTTATTATCGTGAGCAATTTGATTAGTAAAACCAAGTAAATTCCTAATACTACCTTCTATATACTTATTAATTTTACATCATTTTCAATAACAATTCTGCTTAAAATTTCATCTGCTTTAATGTGTGTGTTGGGTTCCTTCAATGTTTAAATATTTTAAAATTATTTAAACTTTATTAACCTACAGGGAAGTCTATTGTTTCTCTATGACAATAAAGTTTATTATATTTTATTGTAATATTCGGGGTGAAAACAGTTGAGTAAAATCCAACTAATAAACCATTAGTATAATTATCATGTATTGGATCAGTTAATCTCTTTCTAAGTATGGAAGATTTATCACCGTGTAAAATTAATCTACTCATTTACTACTCAAAAATTATAAATAAATGAAAAAATATGAATAATTGAAAAAATATTACTAATTGAAAAAATTCTTAATAAATGAAAAAGTAATTAAATAACAAGAAAATTGTTAATAAGTCAAAAAATTATTAATAAGAGAAAATATTAATAATCAATAAAAAATTACTAATAAATGAATGAAATTATTTATTAATAAATGAACAAAACAGACATGGAATCTAAAGTAAGAATTAAGTTAAAAAACAAACATGGTAAACTTTTACCAAATTCTATAAGATGTGCAATAATTAGATTGTTATAAAAATAAACATTTGTATGTGTATCAAAAGGTTAAGAACAACCAAAATATCAAGAATTTATAAAACTATGTGAAATTATTCAAGATTCAATTAATAAAGAAATTTATAGTTTAATTGAGAATAATGAAGAAATTATTCCACTAGATGAATGTGAAGTGAATTCAGTTGTTGTATTTGATGACTTCAATCTAGAAAATCGAGATATTGTTGGGAATTATTTTACTATAGGTAGACACAAAGTCATACATTGGTTTTATTTAGCTCAATCATATTCAAAAATTCAAAAACACTAAGATCGAAACAATTTAATTTTTTTAAATACTTTTATGCAAGATGATTCAAATTTAAACCACATTTATCATGAATTTATTGCAAAGTTTAATAATTTTAAAGTAATGTGTAGTAAATGTTGGAATGATTAATTTGGTTTCTGAACAATACATATGTCTAGAAAACCATATTTAGGTAAGTTTAAAAATGAAATACAACATTTCTTAACAACATAAAACATTAATCATTCACTTTAACAATAACGTTAACATTAGGAAAAAGTAACCAAGAAGGGTATATGAGAAATATAAAAAGCAAGATCAACCTGTTAAGAAAATAGGGAAGTTGAAAAACAAATGACTCCATATCAGCATATAGAAGATTTTGTAGATATATTACCAATTAAAAAATTAGCAGATTGGTTTGACGATGTTACTGAAAGAAATTATTATACATTTAGTGAAACAGAAATAAAAATTCTAAAAAGAAAGTAAAAAGACAATTGAAACTAAAAAGATAAATGTTAGTGAAAGTATGTTAAAGAATGTTAATAATAATGATGACAAAATTTTTTGTTTAAAACCTGTTGGTATGTTTAAATATCATGGTAATTTACCTGTACAATTTAATGGTAATATTATTAACAATTGGTAAAAAGAAACTTATGAAGGTATAGATGGATTAATGAGACGTTTAACTGAAAAAAAGCTACTATAGAAGATTTAAAAAAAGTTTGGTGGAGCAGATTTACCAAATTATGAAGATATATTATTAAATTCAGGAGCATTATATTATGATAATAACCCAAATAAAATAGAGTAGAAGTAATTAATATAAGTACTTAATATAAACATTTGTTGATGATTATTTTCCAAACTTAAGATGATTCTCATATTAGTTCTACTGGAAAAAAATACTTGAAACTTTAGTTAAAAATATACAGATAAATCAATTGAATATGTTTGGTTAAATGATGTAAAACAAGTAATTCATAAGTTAGCAGTTATTAATGGTGAAGAATTAGCTGCAGATTAAAGTTTATCACATTGATAAGTTAGTATTGCAAAAATGTTAACAAATAAATTTAGTGATTTTATAATTGAAAATCCAAAAAGACCATATTTAATTAGATTTTTGAATAACCTTCCACATACATAATGAAAAAGTGATAAATACGGAAAACAAACTAACATTTGATATGCATCTTCCAGGTTATCCATTTGGTGATCCAGATACAAAAGTAGATCAACGATTAGATAAAGTTGAGAAAGGTGTTAAATCCATTACACTGCGCATGTAAAAACATGACATTGCTTATAGAGATAACAAAGGTATAGAAAAGAAACTTATACCCAATAAAGAAATTCAGTTACCTGCAAAAGAAAGAATGTATGCAATTGATGCCTCTATTTCAGCAACATCTCTTAGAGGAATAGTGTGTGGAAAAAGAAAATTAGGAATAGGTATTAATGTTGATATCGATGAAAGTGGTTGAGGATTTCAAAAATTTTTATAAATTTCTAAACAACAAAAAAAATCTGTATAAACTATCCAAATATCTTTGTAAATTTTGAACTATATAAATATTTCTTTACTATATAAAACCATAATTAACTGTAGAAAATCTTACAAAATTTTTAAATTATTTAAATTTTTAACTATAAAAAATTTAAAAATCTTAATCTAAATAAAATATCTTTATTTTTTTGTAAACTTTATCAAGAATCTTTGTACATTTTTAAACTATATAAAATATAAATGTTTATAAATTTTTAACTATATAATAAAACTTAATGAAATTTTTAACTAAATCAATGAATAAATTTACAATTGATTGTACTTTGCTAACTAATGGCAAAACTAAACGAAAATCGATTAAATTAAAGTAAAATAATGAACAATTTTATGCAATTAAATCATTTTTAACTTAACAACAAAAATGTAAGAAAGATAAAACATTGGTGGAAATTTACTTATTACAATACATATTCCTACTGTTAAAAAAGTTATTGAATATTTAGGAAAAACGAAAGATGGTAAAGGATTAACACAACATGAATAAGGACTTCCTCCATTATTATAAACTGTATTGCCATATTTAGCAACAATTGGTTCATTAGCAGGAGGATCTACAGCAATTGCAAATGCAGTATTCAACAAAGAGAAAAATGGCGAAGAATTAAAAGAATAAAAAAGACATAATCTAAAAATTGAATAGAAAATTGGCAAAGGAATAAAAAAAATTAATACAATTTCAAAGAGTAATTCATAACTGTGCCAAAGCATTATGTAACTTTGATATACAAAAACTTAAAAAAAAATTAAAAATAAAAAACTTTCATGGGGTATATGTGATTGATGAATTAGTAAATAAACCATTTAAAATTGAATATGGTGTAGTAAAAAATTTAGAAACATCTGACAATCCTGGTACTCATTGGATTTATTATTATAGAAATGATGATGAAAAATTTGTTTTTGATTAATTTGGTGGTAATATACCAATACTATTAGTTAACTATTTAGGAAAAAATGAACTATACTACAATACAGAAAGAATACAATATTTTGATGAAGTAATATGTGGTCATTTACGTTTATTTATTTAAAAATTGCTTTCTTAGAATTATAATTTTAATCAAATTTTAGATTCAACAAATGTACATTTTTGGAAATAAGATACAACTACCTACACTAAATGAACAAGACTTAATACTCCTACACTGAATTAAAACAAAATTGGAAAAATTTTAAATAACTTCAATCATCAATAGATACAAAGATGCCTGATTCAATTAAACAAACCTAAAAGGATTTATTTCTATTTTTAAAATTACCAAAGGTTATATTGGTTTTAAAAATAGAAGACTTGCAACCAAGTATGTTATAAAAACAGAATTCACAAGCATTTTAACGCATTTCTGTAATTGTGTTAATAAAGAAGATTATAACAATATTTTTAGGGATTTAAATCAAAGAAACCTTAAAAAGGATGGTATAGTGGCACATTATAATAAGAAATAAACAATATGAAAAATAGTCTCCTTAATTCATTAGTTAAAATTAATTCATTGAAAAATTCATTTAATCATTAGAATCACATATTAATAAAAGTTTAGACAAAAAAGAAGGTGAAGATCTATAAGCATAAAAACGTTAGGTTATTTTTCACTTCATTAAAATTTTTATCTATATAAACTTCTTAATCTGTATATTTTTATAAAAAATAATGGAAAATCGTACTTCACAATCCTATCATATTTGTTGTTTAAGGTTCAAAAACTATACAGAAACACATTATCCACATAGGGTAACAACTAAAAGCAGAAGACAATGAATTGAAGTTATTTGTACAACTTGTAAATCTAAAAAAATCAAATTCACAATAAAAATTTTTAGGATGTGAAGTTTTAAATAATACTCATGAATATATAATTAATGAAAAAAAACCGATTGGTATAATTTTAAAAGAAGAAAAGTTGTTTCTTTTAATAAAGATGTTTAATGGCATGTTGACATGGTTTAAAGTCATTTTGAAAATTTATAAAGAATTTCAAAAATAAGTAAAGGTTATAAATTTTTATGAACCATATATGATGTTTTTCAAAATATGCAATTGCTGTTCTTACTAAATATATAACATCTAAAAATACAGTTGATACTTTTCAAAAAATGTTAATAGTTAGAAACTCAAAATATTTACAAACAAATAATGGTAAAGAATGTTATAACAAAGAATACAAAGAATTAATGGAATAATTTAACGTCAATATTTATTCAACTTTTTCAGAATTAAAAGCAGTTAAAGAAAAAAATGTGGAAAAATTTAGTATTATATTAATTATAAATGGGTAAATTTAGTTAATCGAATAGATAAAAACAATAATACAAAACTTTCTACAATAAAAAAGAAACCAATAGACAGAAGAAAAAAATAAAAAATATCTAAAATAATATCTAATGAATTAGCTAAATTTTAAAAAAAGGGGATATACTTATAATTAGTAGACTTAAACATCTTTTTGAAAAAGGTTACTCAGGTAATTCCTCAACAGAAATTTTTGAAATTGAGGATGTTGTTTATTCTAATCCAATTACATACGAATTAAAAGATAAAAAAGGAAGTTTCATGAACAATAACTTGCCATAACAAAATATCCACATGTGTAGTTAGTTGAAAACTTTTATGAAAGAATCGTAATACAGTTTATTTTATTTAGTTAGATATTGATAATTCACATAACAGTTCTATAAATAAAGATAAAGTAAAGAACAATTTTACTATTTATTTCTATTAAAACGAGAGCTGTACAATTCATTTGACAATCAATTGGTTTTATATGTAAGTATGAACTATTCCCATCAAACTTGGAATTTGAACTCATTTTGATTAAATTATTTCATCTTTTACCTTAAGTGTTTAATCTTTTACTTTAATACTTTCAGCTTTCACTTTCATTCCATTACCCTTTATTTTTATTACTTCATTGTTCACTTTATTCAATGTTTGTGGTTTTTGTAAACAAAAATCTTTGTCTTTTATTTTATCTTTGTAAATTGTTTGCATTTATATAGAAAAATTTTATTACATTTTTAATAACTTATAATGACCATATGGTAAGTTATCTATTTTTCCAATTCATACCTTTTATTATCATGGTGACTTATTGCTTTTTTGTTCAATTGAATTGTATATATTTCATGTTTTTCACTTTAAATAAAAATATTTTTTCTCTACTGTTCAATATCATTAAACAAAAAATCTTTATATCTTCTAAACTTATTATATTTTTAACAACACATATCTTTATTAATTTAGATTTTTTCTCTATTTTTAACCAACCTTTATAAGCATATATGTTTGTTCATAAACCACAACATTTTCCAATTGGTTTTCCACTACAGTTATCTTTCATTTTTCCAACAACTTTTTGTTTATTTGTTGTTTATTATATATATTATCTGTTGGATAAACATTATTATTAAAATATTCAATCATTGATTTTATATCTTCATAGAAATCTTCAGCTGTGGTGTAATAAATATAACTCTCTCTACCTTCATAACATAATTCAATGTCTTCTCCATATTTTGGCTTAATAGCTCTATAGTGAAAATAATATATCAATTATATAGATAAATCAACTATACTTAATCCAACATAAATAGTTTTATCAAATGTGATTTTAGTTTTATGCATGTGAATAGCAGCAAGATTTTCATTAAATATAAATCTAGATTAAAAGTTTAGTTTAGCAACAAGTTTTTTAGTACTTCACTATTTGAAACTAATTTAATATCTTGTCTGTTTCTTATATTTCCCATTCCTTTACCAAACATAGAATTACTAATTAGTTTATAGAAATCTTTTTCCAATCATTTATAGCTTTAGTTCTTAATTGTGTGTTTAAATCTATACACTTCTTGAAGCTAAAAGTTTGTTAACGTTTTAAACTCTATGTATTTTAATAATATGAATTCCTAGAGATAAATATTGTTTAAGATTTCTATAATGTACTGCATAATTATATTTACTATCTAAATTAGTTATTTCATTTAAACCTGTAACTTCTTTTCTTCAGGAGCTAATGACAGATCTTTATGTAAATCATGTTATTTTTTCGTACATTCGAAATCTACTGCAAATATATAACAATTTTCATACTTGTTTGAAATTTCATTTAATTTAGTACAATTGCAATTATTTGCTTCATCCAATTTAAATCCACCATATGGTAAATATTGGTTCATATCATAAACATACAAGTTACTTGCATCTAACTACATTACATAGTACGATATTTCTTCACTATTAAAATATTCTGAAAATTTTTAATAATTTTACATATCCTTTACAACATTGTGATATTCCTCCTCTTATTCCAATTTCAACCATTAAATGAAATTCATAATGAAATTGTAATTCAAGTTTTTACCCAGTAATTTTTAACAGTGCATCCCAAGATAAACCTGCTACTGTATAATACCAAGAAGGATCTGCAATATATGTTTTTATACATGTTTCTTCTATAATTTTCAAAAACATTTAAAACATCAGTTTTAAGATACAAATCACGATATTCACCAAGATTTTTTATATTGAATTTCTCCCGAACTAATTTTGCATGTTCATAAACTACATCAGTTGTATTACAATCAATTAATTTATTGTAAAATTATTCTTTTGTTGGTAATTGTGTCTCTTCAAACTTTTTCCAAGAATCCATACAATCAAAAACACCTTTTCTAATTACTAAATTAAGTAAATCTGGAGAAAAATACTTTTTCAATAGATTTTTTTTTAAATTTGTTGAAAGTTAATCAAGTGAAGAAGAGCATAAATCTAAATGTGTCAACAAATCTCCTATTTAATTTATTTGTACATTTACTAAAACTAATGTATTTATTTTCACTGTTTGGTATTAGTTCTATTTCTTCTTTGTCATAACCAAGTTCTTTTACAAAAAAGTGAGAATCATAACCAGTTAAATAATATAAATAAATAGGTACAAAATCAGGTTTTGGTATTTTTAAATTACGATTATTGCATAATGGAGCAATATACTTTCAGTTACATGATCATGATGACAATCTTTTTTTTTATTATTTGAATAATAATATTTACACAATGACAAAATTCAGTATCAGTATGTATTTTGTTTTCCTGAAATGTAAATTGTTTCATTTCTTCAATTTCAGAATAAATATTTCAATTTCATCAACTTCATGTTTCATACATTCAATAAATTTTATGTGAAAATTTGGTCACTATAATCAACAAATTACATATATGTAATTCATCTAAAAACAAAATCTACTTGGTTGATGTTTTTTATATTTCATTATATAAGATTTTTCTGTATTTGGTTTACAATTG
Organism: Schistocerca americana; assembly: GCF_021461395.2. NCBI lineage: Eukaryota > Metazoa > Arthropoda > Insecta > Orthoptera > Acrididae > Schistocerca > Schistocerca americana. Next base: position 540,156,840 of record NC_060130.1, read on the forward strand.
TCCATTTTTCAAAGTAAACTTACTAAATCATGATTAATAACAAAAGGAACTTTTTGTGTATATTGCTAATTCTTAAAATAAACACATTCTCCTTCACTTGGCATTTGTACTTTTAATGACTTTTTACTTAAACAATTTGGTGTATATTTATCTAATATTTCTTTACTATTAAAATGTGGTAAACCTAAATCACAAATAAATTTGTTTCTTTATGTTCATTGATTTGTCTTGACACAAGTCTCGATAAATTTTTTATATAGCAATTTTGTGAATTACTAGGTTTCTTGAATTAAGGTTCATTTATACGTTTTTCCTTTCTAGATTTTGTAATTTGCAGTAGATAGACTTGATATTTTTCATCATCAAATAGATTAACACAATCAGATGAATTAATTATTTTTCTATTTTTCGAATATGATCAACTAACACAGGAAACTTAATATTTGCAATCTTTTTTATCAAGATCAAGACCAACATCTTCATATTTTGTTACTCTTTTTGCATTTTTATCTGCAGGATACAGAGCTGCTTTTATAGACCATAGAAAACATTTTTCATCAGTATTTTTTACATTAATACAAGCACTTTTATTTTTAGTTTTATCTGACAAATCAATATAAGATGATCCTTATAATGGAATATATTTATTAATTGCTGGTTGCAAAACAATAATACTATTTAATGTCCAGCCTGATCCTTGTGTGTGAAAATTATAAATTTTTTCTAGAATACCTCTTTTACCATGTTTAAATTTTGTTATTATCTTTTTCTCTCCAAATATCACAGTTTCGTGTTTGTTATAGAAATTCTTGAAATTCTTCATTTATTTCATTTGTTTGTAGATTACAATCTCATTATAAATTAAAATTTATCTTTAAACCATTATATACTTTGAAAAAATCTTTTCCAATTTCAAAAAATTTGTTTTTACTGCTGTTAAAAATGATTAATATCATCTAAATTTATTCTATTTAAAAATTCATAATTTGAAAACAGCTTTCAAATGCTTTTTCAACTAACTAACCTTTAATTATAGTTTTTTCTTTTGGTTTCAGTTATATATATATTTGTATAAGATAGCTATACGTTTTTAATGGTTTATTTCCTTAGTTAGAAAAACATAATAAGTATTATAATATGGAAAATTTTTCAAAGATTTTCACTTACTTTAGGTGTATAATTTTTAACAATATTTGTATGGTTTTCACATACTTCAGGTATATAATTTCTAACAATATTTGTTTGTTTTTCACTTACTTCAGGTATATAAATATTAACAATATTTGTTCAATTTTTTTAATCAGTTATATAATTGTAACAAAATTTTTAAATTATCAACATATTTCTTCTTATAATTATTAACAATTTTTGGTAACTTGTTCCAAAAATTATCACTTACTTCAGATGCACAATTTCTAAGACTATTTGTATTACTTTCACTTACTTCAGATGTATTATTTCTAACAATATTTGGTAACTTTTTCTAAAATTATCACTTGCTTCAGATGTACTATTCTTAACAATATTTGTATTATTATCCTTACTTCAGATGTACTATTTCTAAAAATATTTACATGATTTCTAAAAATATTTGGACGATTTCTAATAAGTAATTTAATTAAATCATCTTTCCATAAATTATTTATTTTACAAAATTCGCAAAGAGTTTTAATTAAAATTGTGGTATTTCAATAGAATTGTATGTTTACATTTCGTTCTTATAATTATTCCAAAAAAATCATTACCTTTGTAAAAAATATTTTTAACAAAATGATAATTATTTAATAAATTATTATTTAATAGATAATTAATCAAAAACTGAATTAGTTTAGCACTCAATAACAATCAATTAGTTCACTATTTAGTTCGACAATCTATTAAATTTTGAACAATTAGTTTTTTAAAAGAACTAGTTGAAATTTATTTCTCACTAAATTAGTTTTTAAACAATGACTTTTTTAAATGAATTAATATATTAATTATTTTCACAACCAGTTAGTTTTTATATTTCTTAATTAATCATAAAGGATTATTATTTAATAAATAATAAATCATAATGTTAAAGCTTTCTTATTCTTAATGTACTCTAAAGTTTACTTCTTACATTTATTATTATGTTTATCTTTATGTGAAGGATTTGTATAAACACTATTTGAATCCTTATTATCTTGTCCATTTTTACATTTCTTTGTAGGCGTAGATGTATCTTCAGTAAAAACTTCTTCATTATTCATTGTAGATGTAGATTTTTCTCCATATTCATTGTTAATAAGATTCTTGAATGTTCTTCACTTGGATGTCGTCAAAAACGTTCTATAAAATTATATTGTTCACATACACAAGGAATAACATAATTTTTTCAATATATTTATTTATACATGGTCTACATATAGTATTATTGCCACCTTTTCTGTATTTTTGTGAAGTAAAATTATCAACTGATTTCTCTGTATTACAATATTTCAAAAATTACACTTCACAGAAGACTTTTGTTGAACTTGCTCCATTTATACAGAAAAAAAATTTATTTGATTTGTGAACAAGTAAATTCTAAAATTTATATAGTTTTTTTTCAATGGAAATATTTAATTAATCGGAATAATAATAATAATAATAATATGCTGGTTCAACAAAATATGCTCCTTCAATTTGAGCATCAAACACAGCATTAGTATGCGAGGTGCCGGGGCTAGCAGTGTATTTAACACTCAATTCTTCTAGAATCTACATATGTTCATGATGCTCTGAGCCCCCGCTATTCCAGCTCCAACTTTTGCTGTTGCACAAGGATAAAAAAAAATACGCGAACTGACTCTAATCAACCCTGCCAGTGGAGTAGAAGAGAGTTTGGCACCTGCAATAATTTAATTTGATAAATAAGTTAATTAAGCGAAGGTTTCATTAACATAGTGAGGAATGATGTGGTTGCTCTACCTATTAACAGAATGAAAGTTCTGTCCAAAATAACAATATGATTTATTAAGACTAAACACAAAATAATAAACAACAACACATGAAACATTAACAATACATCAAATTGGCTCTAATTGGATACTTAAACAAACGCTGTGAAAGTGAAGTTGTCCCTAAAACTAGATTGTGAGGATTATGACGAAGTGATATGTGCAGCCAATTCCTAGCAACTCAATTCTTAGAGAAAACACATAGCCAACCCAACATTAATTGCTGCTACCCAAGACAGAACAAAGTTAGAAAAAGGCGAACAGGCGCGCTCTGCTGAGCTCTGATTGTCACCTAGGAAAATCCCTATCTGCCGGTGCTGCGGACATACATTACCAAACCGACTTCTTGACTCCCAGGACACGATCTGCCGTACCGGAGCCGCTGGCTGGTTGCTTCGACGTCCTCGACCGAAAGGCGAGACCCAACTACCCACCAGAGCACCCGTACAAAACCGAACACAGAACATTCCCGCCCCCACGACAGTGGCCGTGGTTAAACGTTCCAATCAGCAACTCGAAAACCGGCGGAAAATTCCACTCCATTGCCGGAACGCTACCATTCCACCAATGGAGATTCTTGGCGCCAATTTCTGCGCCGATCTTGCTACGTCACAGAGCTGTGCCCTGAGCAAGCCAATCACAGTTACTATTTTGCAGAAAGCGCGGGAATTTTCCCGCCACAGCTGCCTGGGTACACAAGTCATTCCCACGCCTCGCTGGTAGCCCGCCAGAAAGTGTTTTCGCTAAGTTTCTGCGAAGTAACGGAACCTCTAGCCCAGCCGCTACTTCTGGCCCTGTGGGTGTGCCTCTTGACAATGTCGGCGTCTGGAAAGCATTCACTCGACCCCCTCACACCTGTCGGCTTATCCTTTCCAAGTCAGACCGAGCCCGCCTGTCACTGGACCACCCGGGTGACGAGAGACGCTGCGTGGGAAGTCCGCGTGCGAAGGAATAGCAACTTTCCACCGCATGCAATTAGAGAGGAGAATCGTAAGATATAAATATGAGAGGAGGTTCATGCCACCTCTCATAGCCCCTACGGCATTTTAGATTGTAATTGGTGAGCGGTTGGCTCACTTAGGAGCAAGGTAGTGAGTCAATCGCCCAAGAACAATCTCGCAAACTGGCTGCACATACCGCACTCTATAAAGAAAATCACTGCAACTGAAAAATGCAGCTCATAGAGGGAGGGTTGTTTATGATGGAGCCAACATCACCTTCTTAATATGGAACACTAACACTCACATCACACATCCATACCCAGGGAGCCCCTTCCAAACACCGATTCACACAGACATTCACTCTCTAAATATGGCCCGGACATGTGAGCCAAATATGGAGCAATTTATTCTTTACAATCAGAGTTGGAGTGCTCCGCAATTAAATGCCCAAAATGTTACAACAATTTTAATCATTAAACTAACCTGAACTCACTCACACATGATATTATTTAAGTTAACAATCTCTTTGTGAGCTTTCAGAATCTAATTACAACCTCCGATTCATTCTGTCTCCCTGCAGCAAGAATAACCTTTACAAAATGTTCCCTGAACTGATGGTCCATTCACAATGACAGTGGTGGTATCTGCTTCAGTTTATGGGGACTTCAGGCACACTGTTTGCATACACACAACCATAAATACAAGATACAAAAAAAACATGGTGTGGAGAACAATACAGTAATTTGTAATAAGAATTACAGTGTAAAACAAACACATACAAGGTATCACATACATTACAAAAACAACACTTGAGAAAGAAATTTAAGAAAAAAACAAGGTTCATGGGACATTAAGTTGTGCGTGCACATTGTACACTGTTCACGACTGTGCTGAGAATGAGGCACTAAATCACATTGTTAGAAATGTTCGAAGCACTTCACAAATTCATTAGTTTCTCTGAGGTATGTTGAGTCATATGCATTGATGCACGTGGTTCCATGTCTTGAGCATTGGAGAGGGACTTTTGGGATGGGGCCACAGTACTGACATCACATAGGGCTAAACGTCGGGTGTTGTTGCTACGTTGTTGCAACAGCAATAGGGAGTGCTGGAGCGTCTGCAGTACGCTGTTGAGATTGAAGTCAGACCCACGCATATGATCACGGCAGTACGGTAGGAAGACACAGTGATAGGCCCTCCTCACGTCGATTAATTGTCTCTGAGGTCTACTTGTTGGGATACATCACTAGTCTAGGTCTCTTCTCTTGCTGGACAGTACTTTACGTTTCCCAATATTGCAGTTCGACGAGGGATGATGGCACGTGGAGTGACTCCACAAGTGTGTGAGGTCATCCATACAGGATCGAACTAGAAGCGACGATTGCCAAAACTGCTCTCTAATAGAGAGGAGAAGTTAGAAATGAGACCATACATTTGTTAGTGTGGCACGATACTGCTTTGTGCATGCAGATCGGCCAATGCTAGTGAGTTGTAAAAACCCAAACAGGTGAGTATATAGCGTCCCTTTCTGTCCTGAGGCACATGAGACGCCGGTTATGACACCATATGTGATCTTCTTCGTGTACTCACGACAACGTGGTCTGCCGCAGGGAATCCCTCCAAACGGCTGCCGCGTCCGGAGAGCTAGTTGGCTGTCGCGTGTGGGTCGCGTGTCAGTGTCAACGACCAGCCTCACTTTCACTTGTGGCCCGGCGAGGGCTGTCTGCCGCCTAATCCCTCAGGTATAGAGCCCGGTGACTGTCAGCTTGTAGGGCCGGATGCTCTCGAGCCCTTCACGTCAGGTGGCGCGCTGACGCTCTCTTCTGCAGGTAGCCGATGACCTCTTGTTTTTGCTCCGGCTGGCCTCTGCATTGCCACGATCCCCGTCATCTGCACAATTCTTACAAAAATCTTATGCCTCACTTTTCCCCATGACCTTCTATGTTATAATAAATTTACATAACGATACATTGATGGTCTGTCATTTCAGACACTCTAATTTTAATTTTATAGTTATTTATCTGTAGCTATCTTGGTGTATCTAATCTAGACATGGAAATAATTTATCTTAATATTCGTGTAGAGACCGATCTCAGTATTGTACATGGTGTGTGATAACTGATGCTATGTAATGGATGAACAACTAAATGTGCGGGCCCGCACTAATATTACTATTAATTATATAGACCGACAGTAGACATGCTCAAGAATTAACTACCATTTGCCAACGATCTACATTCTATGTCTTTTAATTAAATTATGTTGTTATGCAGGTCTAAGTTTTACTGTGCTATACAGAACATGCAACTATGCTACTTTCGCTCGCCCGTCGCCCCTCCATCTCGGGTCTGTGGTTTGGTGACCTGAAAAATAGCATCTTAACAAGCGCGCCAAACACTTGTGGTAGAAAACCGCCACAATATTAAGGATCTAGTTATTGTAAAATCCTAAAGTTTAATTTATCCTAGTATATGGTACTCTCTTATTATTATTATTATTATTTTTTTTTTTATTTTTATTTTTATTTTTTTTTTTTACCTTATACAACACTCCTACATAATTACTGTTACGCTGAGATATCTCGCTGCTCGCCGCTATTGACGACAGTGATGTGCGCGCCGTACGACATGGCCTCCGAGTTCTCACTACGCCTCACTGAAACTCCAGAGACTGGTTTAGCCATGGCTGTACAAGACAATAAATTTATGGTTGCAACTTCTTTTTCTATGTTATGCAGTATTCGCGATCAAAGCACACCTTTCCAGAGGCAATGTAATATGACCAAGCCAGGACTGGTTCCTGTTGAGGATTCAGTCGCCCAACACACGCCAGCTACACAGTATGTCACGAATATCCAAGTATAAGTCCCTGGTTATTCATCTGTGACAGTCACGAGCAGCACGCTAAATCCCAAACCAGCACATTGGCATGGTAGGCTTTATACCCGCATTTCTCTCGTCTAAGGCACCATTGGAGTCAAACGCTCACAGGTTCACCCCGACTTGCAAGACAACGATGCTGGCGCAGCTATGCAAAAAGCTATACTGCCCATATTCATCCTCGAAATCACGCAATATACCACAATCTTGCAGTGCAATGTCGCGTGCCTGCAAGCATTGGTATGAACGTCTCACGAACTGGTTGTGTCCGCTATGGAGCGAATCACGAGTTCTCAGAACGCTTCTAAGAGCACGTTCTTGTATGCGCCCGTTTGTGCGACATCTCGTCACTCATCTTTATCCCTTTACATGGACACCAGATTGGAAAGGACAAAAACATTGCTCACGGAAAGGTAGTGCCTCTTATCGCATTGACAGTGGAGCTTGCGAACATAAACAGAAAAAAAATTAGCAGCAGTAAATTCTTATGCGAGAAAACGCAGCGTGTTAATACTTTAATTAACAATCTTAATCTATTAATGCGACGAGTATTGTTCCCCGAAGAAAAGTTCATATCTTTGCCTATTCTACTATGTACACCACTTACACTACTACTATAGCAAGGTTCATGTATTTGCCCATTCTACTATGTACACCACTTACACTACTACTATCCCACGAACTCCTTTATGTGAGAGATGTGGTGGAGTCCTATGGACTTCTTTCCTTTCAGCGTCTCCAATTCATAAGCATTGTGATGAGCTGCTCTCCTTATACGGTACGGGCCATTGTAAACAGAATAGAATTTTTGGCATTTCATTTTTTGTTTGTTCGAAAGTCGGAAAGACTTAACGAGCACCTTTTGTCCAATTTGGAAGTGTCGTAGACGAGCTCCCCTGTCGGCACGTCTCTTCCTGACCTCTGCTGCAGCCCGTATCCTCTTGAGAGCCAAATCCACTATGGCTTGGTGCTGCGTTCGCGATCTTGGTGGGAAGTTTACGACCTTGGTTATCAAGTCCTTAGGAATCCGGTTTTTTAGTACTGTAATGGGTGCCAATTTTGTTATCCCATGGGGTGCCTCATTGATCACCTCCTGGAAGTCTTTAAGGAAAACGTCCCATGTCGTGTGCTGTTTGTTACAGTACAACCGGCACAAGTTTCCGAGTTCTTTAATAACCCGTTCTGCAGCATTCGAGCTCGGATGGTGCGAAGATATAAAAATGGGATCAATTTTACATCGACGCAACGTCTCCTTCCAGGTTTTTGACTTAAACTGTGGCCCGTTATCAGAAATAATTTTACTCACATGACCAACCTGTTGTAGGAAATCCCGGATTAGGGCTCGTGATACAGTTCGTCCTGTCGCCCTCTTCAGTGGCGTAAAGGTAACGTATTTGGACGTTAGTTCAACAAACACTAATACGTAAGTATATCCTCTTCTTGTTCTTGGCAAAGGTCCCATCAAATCTGTTGCTGCTAATTGTCTTAATTTGGTCGGTACGATTGGGTATAATGGTGCCTGCATGCTCACAGTGGTGTGCTTAGCCTTTTGGCAGTCTTTACACACCGACAGTACCCTCCGTATTCGGCGCTCCATGTTTCGAAAGTAACACATGGTCCTTAGCTTGAGATTGCACTTGCGTGGTCCGAAGTGTCCATAGCTGAGGTGAGTATGCCATATAACCTTGTTTATTAGGTGTTCAGGGATGCATACCCCCCATTCAGTGTCATTGGCATAATTTCGGTGGAAAATTATGCCTTTCCGCAAGAGGTAGAACTGCCTGATGGTGGCGTGTCTTCTGTCTATCCATTTCTGTTTCAATAACACTAGGGCAGGGTCCTTGTCTTGTTCCTTCTTGATGTCCTGCATACTACAGGTAATAAAATTTTCAAAGGCTACTTTCTGCATATAAAAAAGGCAGTAGTGATTTTCCTCCAGATCTTCTTCCATGTTGTGCTCAAATCCGATCGGTGACCGTGACAAGGCGTCTGCAATAATGTTCTGACTGCCGGGGATATATTCTATCGAAAAGTTGTACTGCTGCAGATATGATGCCCACCGAATGAGCCGCCTGTGATTAAGCTTTGCAGTCATCAAGAACTCGAGTGCCTTGTGGTCTGTGTAGACCCTCGTCTTGCGACCAAACAGAAGGTATCTGAATTTTTCAAACGCCCATACAATAGCCAGCGCCTCTAACTCGGTTACTGAGTAATTCCTCTCACTCTTGGCTAGTACTCTGCTACCAAACGCAATTGTCTTCCACACCCTGTTTCCTTCATGTACATAGTCTTGGAACACCATGACACCCAGACCTGAGTATGAACTGTCCGTTACTATGCAAAGCTCTTCTGCTAAGTTAGGGTGTGATAGGATGGGTGCTTGTAATAATGCGAACTTTAATGCTTTCCATTCGGATTCGGCCGCCTCATCCCATTCCCAAGGAATCTTCTTTCCTGTAAGTTGATGCAACCTAGGACTGCTCTGAGTTTTGACATGTATAAAGCGGTTGTAAAAATTTATGATCCCCAAGAACCCCCTTAACTGCTTCTTTGTCGTAGGAATGGGAAACTTTTCAATCGCTTCGATCTTTTCGGGATTTGGCGCAATGCCCTCACCCGTGATGATATGTCCTAGAAATTTGACAGAGGACGTCCCAAAATTCGATTTTTCGATATTGATAGTCACTCCGTATTCCTTGAATGTCGCAAGGAGTTCACCGAGGACCGCATTGTGCTCTCCCCAAGATTTCTCCGCGATCAGCAAATCGTCCACATAGCTGGTGACATGACGTTTCAAATTATCGCTTAGTATGCCGTCCAGTCCCCGAATGAATGCGGCAGACGAAATGTTCAAACCAAATGGGAGACGACGAAACCGGTAACATCTTCCAAATGCTAAAAAGGCTGTGTACTGTCTGCAATTTGGATGGAGCTCGATCTGCCAGAAACTCGATTTTAGATCAACTGATGAGAAGATTGATATTCCATGGAAATTTTGTAAGAGTTCCTCCAATCGTTCCGGTCTGTCTGTTTCGGGTTCTATTATGGTATTAATTTGTCGCGAGTCCAAGACTAAACGAATACTACCATCTGCCTTCTCGACTACTCTTAACGGGTTATTATAGGCTGAAGCCGTAGGTTCTATTATTCCTTCACTCAGCATTCGCGCAATTTCAGCTGCTACTTTCTGTCGATATGCCAAGGGGATTGGATAGGGTGGCGCACGAAACTGGTTGTGCGGACGTACACGAAATTCATATTGGAAGTTCTTTATTGATCCTGTCTTGGGAAGGAAGACCTCCGCATGTTCTACTAGTAATTTATGAAGTTCTTTGCGGTGGTCGCACCTTATATTCTTTATTGCTTCCACTTTTTCTTCTATTTTCTCCTTTATTTCTCCCATTATTCCGACTTCATTCTCATCCGTGTCCTCTCCCCTACCCGCAACGTCGACCTGTTCTTCCTTTCTGTCTTTCAGACACGCATAGTTTATCCGTACACAGTTAGACGGTAGTTGAGCTGGGATCAGCTGGTCGTCGAACTTAATGTGGACGGGATTCCCTTTCCTCAAAACCACTTCACCTCGTCCTAGATCAACTATCGCTTCATGTTCATTTAGGAAGTCCGTTCCTATTATCATGTCGATCGCCAGATTTGGCACGATCCAGAAGTTAGACTCTATTTTGTGTCCTTGGCAGGAGAATTCCAGTCTTGTTTGTTGGGTGACCTCTGTACATTTACCCGCTAATGCCCCTTTTATTTTGGTTTTCTTGACCGATAGGACAGGCCAGTACATCTCCTGAGAGCACCTCTTGTATGCTGCCTCAGATATTGCTGTTATGTAGCTTCCACTATCTATTATCGCATTCATACTCTTTTCAGCTATTGCTACTGTGATAAGAGGCTGCCGATCTTGTCGAGGAGTTGCTTTATGTTCCTCGAGCAGGATTTCTGATAAATCTTCGTAATGTATCATCCGTAGTTGGCCAGGTCCGAGATTACGTGCGAAATTCCGGCGGCCTGTGTTCGCACTAGTCTGACGTCAATCCCTAGTTAAGCTCCCCCTCCTCTGACGTGCATTAGGATTTGCGGGTCTAGTTTCAATCTCCTGGTTCCACTGTTGTCCTTGGTTTCGCTCTCTCCAATTGCGGTCGCTTTGCCGTTCGTTATTCCTCCTATCCCAGATTCCTTGTCTAGATTGACCCCGCTCCCTGACGTTCTGGTTTCCGTGTCTTTGGTTTCCATAACCTTGAATAGCGTAACCTTGACTTCCGTAACCCTGGTTTCCTAACTGACCAGTGCGATTATGCGATCTGTTGTCGTCTTCCCTTCCTGGCCCGTGGTATTTGTTACTTTGCCCCTTCTTCCTGTCCTTTGCGTCTTGTTTATCAAAGACTACTTCGAGTTCGCGCAATAGACTCTTGAATGCTTCTATGTCAGATCCACACTTGCCGACAAGTGTCTGTTGGTACCTAACTGGCAATTTGGAAAAGCAAAATTTAATGATTTCTCCGTTGCTATATGGACTATCTAAAAATTGATTTTTCTTGAGTAACTCATCAAGAAATTTGGTTGCGCTCCTATACCCGGACACTTCCAGTTCAGGACAAAATATTATTTCCTCTTTAATCCTGTCCTGCGTTTCCTTTGACCAGTAGGTCCGCAGGAATGCACCAACAAATTCCTGATATGTCCGACACGTCACTGCTACACCCCGCATCTTTTCCGCGGCTTGGCCTTCGATGTGTCCACACATGAATTCTAATTTTGCCTGGGTTGGCCATGATGCCGGTAATGAATTTGTAAACTGCATCACCCAGCTCTTCGGATGCATCGACCCTCCATTTTCTTTGAACTTCTGGAATTTAAGTATCGACAGGAAATGATTCTGATCAAAATCCTGTCTGATCCTCGCACTGGTGTTGTCACTCGTTTCCGATACTTGCACGTCTGCTGAGTGTCCTGTTCTATCTTGGTGATAACTGTGATGTGCTACCTCTGTATCACAGTGGAAGTGGCACTCAGAATTCACAAGTGGGCTACAATTATTGGAGCTATTACTCGCTGTTTCTGCGTGTGCATTGTTAGTTCCGCACTCGGTCATTGGGCTAGAGCACGGCGGGCTTTTCCTCGGAGACACAATTCTGTGTACTCCATCATTGGTATCCGAACGCGCAGTGCTCGTGTGCCCGTTTTGCTCTAGTTTTGCTATCCGACTCTCTACTTCTTCCATTCGTTTCGTGTTGTTCGCAACCGCGATATTACCCTGAGTTTTTAAGAACGCTAGGGATTTTGAGTGGGATTGTGTTGTACGTCGCAAGCGCCCTGCGAGTTTAGAAGTTGCTTCCGCGACTTTCATTGCCCCTATTGCTGCCGTTTTGGCCAGGCCTGCTACTTTTTGTGCAGCCATTGACATTTGTTTTACTTCTCCACATTCTTTCTTTATTGTTAGTAATTCCCCACGAATTTCCCCTATATGCGAAATTATTGCCTCAGTGTCCTTCTTACGCTGTTCGTCAGCTTCTTCCTTCTCCTTCTTACGTTGTTTCTCCTCTTCTTCCTTCATTGATCGTAGGAAGCTCAGTATAGGGTTAATGTCATCATTTTGATCCTCGTCACACATGGGTGATGTAACTCTGGACACCTGGGCGCTAGAGCTCTGACGTGGCCGAGCTGGCCCCTGTCTGCTCTCGTTCGTTTGATTATAAACTTCTGCTACCATCTCGACCTGTGTGACTGTCTCTGTTTCATCCTCTACCTCCCTATCATAATCACGGCCGCAACGCTGCTCTAAGATCGCGTCCAAATCACCTTCCTCATCAATGACCCTGGCGTCCTGTCCTGCTAAAAATGTGCCCATCTCATCTCCGAACCTATTCCCGTCGGTAAACTGCCCCTTATCCATTATGCTATCCTCTTTTGTTTTAGCGTCGCTCGATAATAGTCGTGCCTTACTTCTCGTTATCATTCATGCAAAACAAATTTATCAAAAATGCACAATAAAATTAATCTACTCCATATATTTTTTACACATAGACCTAAAGTTTCAACAACGCCGCTCCAACGCTGTAATTATACGCACGATTTGTTGTGGTACAGAAACCGCACACAAACCCAACAAAGTGTGATGTGATACGGACACACCATCAAAGGAACACAAAAACAATGAACAAAAAAATATATATATACTGAAAACAAAAACTGTAATCATGCGCCGCTACTTAAAAGTAAACGCGGAACTACCAGAAAAAACTTGGGTATTAATCAATAAAAAAAATTAGAGAAAAAAAATTTGAATGTTCGTACTAAGAATACTGTTTGTTGATCAGTGATTCTCAGGAAAGATCCGAGGCTAAGGGTCGCCTTATTATGCGAGGTGCCGGGGCTAGCAGTGTATTTAACACTCAATTCTTCTAGAATCTACATATGTTCATGATGCTCTGAGCCCCCCCTATTCCAGCTCCAACTTTTGCTGTTGCACAAGGATAAAAAAAAATACGCGAACTGACTCTAATCAACCCTGCCAGTGGAGTAGAAGAGAGTTTGGCACCTGCAATAATTTAATTTGATAAATAAGTTAATTAAGCGAAGGTTTCATTAACATAGTGAGGAATGATGTGGTTGCTCTACCTATTAACAGAATGAAAGTTCTGTCCAAAATAACAATATGATTTATTAAGACTAAACACAAAATAATAAACAACAACACATGAAACATTAACAATACATCAAATTGGCTCTAATTGGATACTTAAACAAACGCTGTGAAAGTGAAGTTGTCCCTAAAACTAGATTGTGAGGATTATGACGAAGTGATATGTGCAGCCAATTCCTAGCAACTCAATTCTTAGAGAAAACACATAGCCAACCCAACATTAATTGCTGCTACCCAAGACAGAACAAAGTTAGAAAAAGGCGAACAGGCGCGCTCTGCTGAGCTCTGATTGTCACCTAGGAAAATCCCTATCTGCCGGTGCTGCGGACATACATTACCAAACCGACTTCTTGACTCCCAGGACACGATCTGCCGTACCGGAGCCGCTGGCTGGTTGCTTCGACGTCCTCGACCGAAAGGCGAGACCCAACTACCCACCAGAGCACCCGTACAAAACCGAACACAGAACATTCCCGCCCCCACGACAGTGGCCGTGGTTAAACGTTCCAATCAGCAACTCGAAAACCGGCGGAAAATTCCACTCCATTGCCGGAACGCTACCATTCCACCAATGGAGATTCTTGGCGCCAATTTCTGCGCCGATCTTGCTACGTCACAGAGCTGTGCCCTGAGCAAGCCAATCACAGTTACTATTTTGCAGAAAGCGCGGGAATTTTCCCGCCACAGCTGCCTGGGTACACAAGTCATTCCCACGCCTCGCTGGTAGCCCGCCAGAAAGTGTTTTCGCTAAGTTTCTGCGAAGTAACGGAACCTCTAGCCCAGCCGCTACTTCTGGCCCTGTGGGTGTGCCTCTTGACAATGTCGGCGTCTGGAAAGCATTCACTCGACCCCCTCACACCTGTCGGCTTATCCTTTCAAAGTCAGACCGAGCCCGCCTGTCACTGGACCACCCGGGTGACGAGAGACGCTGCGTGGGAAGTCCGCGTGCGAAGGAATAGCAACTTTCCACCGCATGCAATTAGAGAGGAGAATCGTAAGATATAAATATGAGAGGAGGTTCATGCCACCTCTCAAGTATCAATTATTTCAAGTTTTTGATACTTTATTTTTAATAATAGTTCTACAAAGTGGATAATTTTATTTTTCCTTTATCCATTCATCTATACATTTTTTATGAAGAATATGATTGCAATTTGTTTTAACAAATTGATTATTATTTTCATCACTTAAACAAATAGGACGATCAATATTTTTTCAGATTGCTCAATTAGGTCATAAGTTTCTTTTGGTTTAGTTTGCATTTCGTTTAAGTTCTCCATTTATAAGAAATAATTTTTATTAGTTTTATAATAAAGAATAATTTTCAATGAGTAATTTAACTATAAGTTCACCTTTTAAAAATATGTTGAATACATACTACAACATTATTTTTGTAAAACCAATAAAAAAGTTTCTGTATAAATGTATACTACTTTAATCAAGAAGCTCAACTATATAAGTATTTATAAAGAAATTAAAAAAGTAAATGTGCTAGAGATAAATGTTTTTATGATATTACGAACTGTTAACATTTAAATACTAGATATGGAGAACAACTTTGTCTAGAACTCAATAATTTTACCAAATAGATATTCTAAATTAATTGATAATTTTGATTTTGAAATAATTAAAAAAGGACAAATGAAAGTATAATATAAAGGAATGAAGAAACTTAAAAATATAAATAATGAATTTCATGATATAGAGTTCATAATCTAAAATTTTTAAATTAATTTACTTTGTTAGCAAATACATTTTAATTAATTTACTTACCTTTACAATGTGATTTTTTAAAATAATGTACTTTCTTAACTAAAAATTTAAATTATTAACTTACTTTCACGGTTTAAAATTTTTAAAAATAAGTTACTTTTTAACTAATAAATTTCATTGTGTTAAAATCGTGTTGTAAATGAAATTAGCTGTATTATTGTAAAAAATGTGTATTTAGTTAACGATATAAAATTGGTTTAGTTAATTAAAGATACTGATTTTTTACTGATTTTTAGAAATAGGCTGTCTGTAGTTTATAATTGAGTTAGTGAGCCAGAACCTACAAAATATATCTCCTTTTTCAGTCAATATTATTTCGTAATGCCAGCCGGCAGTTATTGACAAAGCATTATACCTAGTAATTGGGAGTGCGTGATAGGTTCGCCTTGAGCAACAAGCTTATAATGTAGTTGTTTGTCTTCCGACATGTGCAAAGGAAATGACTATGACCATTCGTAAGGAAGGTATGGATTTGACATCAAGTACTGTGATAGGAAAGGAAAGAGTATGTCAAGTCATAAGAATGTTACTGATACGTCTATTTCCAGTGCCACAGCCATCAACAGGATGTATTTCCGATACTTCCCTCATTTTCGAATGCTGTTCAACTCAGACTGCGATCGTAACATTTTGTTTTAAGTACAGGGATAAAATATATACGTGACCGATTTCTTAGGAATATGATTCTACCGGTGGGTGCTTGGTGTGCAGTGCCAGTTACCTGTGGGGCGATGATTCACATTTCCCATTAACAGTAGGAGCTCTACCAATGGAGAAGCCTGCTGGAGTGTAGAAATGTGTGTTGTCCTCTAGACGATCGAATAGTGATCTGATACTTAGTATGTGTTGGATAGCTTTTGTAATCGTGTGGAAATTTGAGAAGATTTAATATGGAGGTGTGTTTGAGCTGGACTGTTATTCCTTCCCATGTAAATTGTTTGGTTGACTGCTTCTGCCCATTTCGCGCCTTTATTTAGTTGAGAGAGGATCGATTGTGGTGTGTGCATCTAGCATGTGGAAGATATTTTTGCTGGTTCTCTAGACATGAGAAACACCATAGTTGACCTTGCAAATTATAGGGATGATTTGGAAACTGCTACATCACCAACATTGGTATTCGCAAATGGAAATACCAGTTCTCTCTATTTTTTCTAGTTTCCGTATAAATGTCTTCGCAGACATGTCAAGTTTCTAGTTAGTCAGTGGTTTATAGCATGCCCCACCTAGCTAAAGTTTCGGGTATGTTGAGAAATATTTTCCAGTCTATATCTTTGGGATTATGTCACACGAGCAATATTGATACGTGCTTGATATGGTGAAGTACCACGAAAATCGTATGATACTCTAGCAAGCCATGCAAAATTAGATATGTTCTTGTAATCCCAGATGAGTATAGGAACGCGAGCAAGCAAATCAAGCAAGCAGGTCCGGACCAGAAACAGTAATGTGTTCGTGCAAAGGCGGGAAACAAGCCCCAATTTGAAGAAAAATATTGATAGTGACTTCGATACACTGAGGGTACTCTGGTCACATGTTGGTGATGAATGCCTGCCCGACCTCACGGGAAATACTTAGTGCCACGAGGATACCTATGGTGCTGTCTGTCATCGCAGTATATGTATGAATGATGTAAGGAGGGGGTGACTTTGTGTGGTGCAGTACTAGATCGACACAGTAGACTGTGATGTATTGATGGGTCAGAGATCTAATATTAAAGCTCCTGTCCTTGGTGGGAGAGCAGTGTAATTGAGTAAGGGTCTTTGCATATTTGACGTTATACAGGGTGTTACAAAAAGGTACGGACAAACTTTCAGGAAACATTCCTCAAGCACAAATAAAGAAACGATGTTATGTGCACATGTGTCCAGAAACGCTTAATTTCCATGTTAGAGCTCATTTTAGTTTCGTCAGTATGTGCTGTACTTCCTGATTTCACCGCCAATTGGCCCAATTGAAGGAAGGTAATGTTGACTTCGGTGCTTGTGTTGACATGCGACTCATTGCTCTACAGTATTAGCATCAAGCACATCAGTATGTAGCATCAACGGGTTTGTGTTCATCACAAACGTGGTTTTGCAGTCAGTGCAATGTTTACAAATGCAGAGTTGGCAGATGCCCATTTGATGAATGGATTAGCACGGGGCAATAGCCGTCGCTTGGTACGTTTGTATCGATACAGATTTCCAGAACGAAGGTGTCCTGACAGGAAGACGTTCGAAGCCATTGATCGCCATCTTAGGGATCACGGAACATTCCAGCCTATGACTCGCGACTGGGGAAGACCTAGAACGACGAGGACACCTGCAATGGACGAGGCAATTCTTCGTGCAGTTGACGGTAAGCATAATATCAGCGTCAGAGAAGTTGCTGCTGTACAAGGTAACATTGACCACGTCACTGTATGGAGAGTGCTACGGGAGAACCAGTTGTATCCATACCATGTACAGCGTGTGCAGTCACTATCAGCAGCTGATTGGCCTCCACAGGTACACTTCTGCAAATGGTTCATCCAACAATGTGCCAATCCTCATTTCAGTGCAAATGTTCTCTTTACGGATGAGGCTTCATTCCAACGTGATAAAATTGTAAATTTTCACATTCAACATGTGTGGGCTGACGAGAATCTGCACGCAATTGTGCAATCACGTCATCAACACAGATTATCTGTGAACGTTTGGGCAGGCATTGCTGGTGATGTCTTGATTGGGCGCCATGTTCTTCCACCTATGCTCAATGGAGCACGTTATCATGATTTCATATGGGATACTCTACCTGTACTGCTAGAACATGTGCCTTTACAAGTACGACACATCATGTGGTTCATGCGTGATGGAGCTCCTGCGCATTTCAGTCGAAGTGTTCCTATGCTTCTCAGCAACAGATTCGGTGACCGATGGATTGGTAGAGGCAGACCAGTTCCATGGTCTCCACGCTCTCCTGATCTCAACCCTCTTGACTTTCATTTATGGGGGCATTTGAAAGCTCTTGTCTACGCAACCTCGATACCAAATGTAGAGACTCTTTGTGCTCGTATTGTGGACAGCTGTGATACAATACGCCATTCTCCATGGCTGCATCAGCGCATCAGGGATTCCATGTGACAGAGGGTGGATGCATATATCTTTGCTAACGGAGCACGTTTTGAACATTTCCTGTAACAAAGTGTTTGAAGTCACGCTGGTACATTCTGTTGTTGTGTGTTTCCATTCCATGATTAATGTGATTTGAAGAGAAGTAATAAAATGAGCTCTAACATGGAAAGTAAGCATTTCCGGACACATGTCCACATAACATATTTTCTTTCTTTGTGTGTGAGGAATGTTTCCTGAAAGTTTGGACGTACCTTTTTGTAACACCCTGTATAGGGCAGTTTGTAAGATTTAATTGTCAGGGCTAATATGGAAACCTGCGTAAAGAAGTTTTTTCCCACTGAAAGTCCAGTCTGCAGAAAGAAAGAAAAAGGTGACGGTGTTTTCACACCAGTGGCATCAGTAATTCAAAGGGTAAATTCAGTAAGAGCTGATCATAATGCTCCATTCATTTCAAAAGACATCCTTTGTGCTGGTACATAGCTGGGAAAGTAGGACTTACGATTTCCAGGAAGGATAACACATAATGGACAAGGCGCCACGTTAGGACCGTGAGGGAGAATGCATTCTGTGCTATTTTCGTACATAGGCTCTGTTAGGGCAAGAATTTCCATGCATACAAGCCGAGACATTACGAAAGCTCCTACAAAAGCGAGTGTTAACTGTTTCTGGGACGCTATACAATTTCCGAGAGGTTGACTTGGTTCTTATTTTACATAGCCATGTGATATCAGTGTAAGAGTTAGAACCTTGTTAGATGCGCTTGTGATGGTTTGTAGCAGTACATGCGCATGTCGCGGCATTGCGTCAGTTACACTGGGCAGTTAAGCATTGCTAGACGTGTCTCGCATGTCCCAAGACGATAGTGAGGAACAATGCACCCTCTGCTATTCTGGAATGGATATATGCAGCATGCGCAAGGGTGAGTCGCTCAGCAGTTAGGTCTTCACTGGACCACAGGTAGAGAGAGGGATCCCACCAGCAGTGGCGAACTCATGTGGGTACTGCACAGAGAATGACTTGGCACTTATTTAGATAGACATGTGACGTCAGTATAACACTCGAAGAACCTTAACTGTAGAGGTGACTTTGACATGCCGTCGGCAGCACTCTTGCACTGGCTTGCATCCAGCTGTCCCTGCAGAGTGCATTGGTGCCTCTGATAGTTGCAGTTGATGATTTGCAAGCATTTTTTATGTACACTGAGTGTTTGCGCACTGGATTATTTTCGGTTGTTTCAGCGTTGTGAGCGTTACACATGCATTATCTTTTGACAATTTGGGAGTTTTTTGGTGATTGTTGCATTATTTTGTGAAAAGGTGTACAGTGCATGATTTTGACAGTTGACGATTAGCAAACGTGTTAGGGATGCCTCCACCTCTTCTTTGAGACACCTGAATGGGCACCTGTCTGTGGCTTGGCAGCTGATGGCCACGTCACTTTGCGGGGGCTGCTGGTGCATCCCAACTTCTGCAGCTGCATTTGCGGTAGCCTCCTCTGTGGTCCAGTGGATAGTGAGCGGCAGGGGGCAGTGCCTGCACACTTGTTTGCATTTTTTGCTGGCAGGTCAGTAGGCTGTGCTATGCATTATTTTGACAGTTTATGAGTTGATTTCGTGTCTGCACATCATTGTACTGCATTATTTAGGTGGGGTTTGCATGTCTGTGTGCTGTGTACTGAAATAATCTCGGTAATTTAGGAGTTGTTTGCGTGTCTCTATAGCGTTATTTCGGTAATTTACGGGCAGTTTACAGGTCTGTAAGCTGTGTGGCGTGACCCCAAGCATGGCAGGGCATGTGTTTCACATCAGCATGATAAATATACTATTTCAAATCCATCCCTAAGTTAATTGTTCCAAAATAAAGAAAGTACACTCCTTCCTCTCTCCAGCAGCCCAGCACAGGCTGAGTCATTTTCCCCTACAGACAGCAATCTTGGGTTACACCATGGAATGGATAACAACTCCTCTACTGTCAGTACTGTGTACTAGATCAGTTGGACTCTAGACCTCATGGTGGAGACACTGCCTGCACAATAAATACTTATGTCCAGCACAGGCTGAGTCCTTTTGCCACCTTTTTCCCCTACCATCTTGAGTTATCTCATGGAACGGACGACATCTCCCTCTGGTGGCAGTACTGTGTACTAGGTCCAGACCTCATGATGAACACACTGGTTCCTGCCAAAATCCACAATCTTGGGTGACGGTACTTGCATCATCAGCTAACAATCCATTACGTCACAGAATGGAACAGACGACAGCACCCTCTCGTGGTGGTACTGTGTACTAGGTCAGTTGGACTCTGAACCTCGTGGTGAACACACTGGATTGCTGTACTGCATCAAATTCTTTAACCAAAGGTTGCATGCATGATTTCGACAGTTGATGATTAGTAAACATGTTTGCAGAGTCTTTTAGATGGATTATTATTTGGACAATTTACAAGTTGTTTGCCTCTCTGGACATAAATCTATTGCATTATTTACTAGTGGTTTGCAGGTCTTTAGGTCGTGCGATGCATTATTTTGACAGTTTACAACTAGCAAGTGCGTCTGCAGAGCATTATACATGAGTTATTTTGGTAATTTAGGAGTAGTTTGCAGGTCTGTAGGCTGTGTGGCACGATCCCAGGCATACCAGAGCGTGTGGTTTATATCAGTGTAATAAACATAGTATCTCTCAAAATCCATCCCTTTAATAAATTTTTCTACAATAAGTAAAGTACAATCCTTGTTCTCTCCAGCAGCCCAGTCATTTTCCCGCCAATCACTATCACGAGGTTGTGGTCAGATGACTTACGTTAGTGGGGGTGGATGAAGTGACCTATTTTCCGGCAATTTTGTTAGGTTACTAGAGGTGTGTTGCATTTTCCTGGTGGAATTAGGACTTCCCGCCAGTTCCTAGGAAAAGGTTGCAGTCAGGTGACTTACGTTAGTGGAGGTAGCCCAAGTGAGCTATTTCCCAGCCATTTTCTTAGATTAGTGTAAGTGTGTTGCGTTATCCTGATGGAATGTGAACATCCTGCCAGGGGGGCGTGACCGCGCGGCGTGGCAGTTCCCCGCCATCTTGGATAACGTTACTTGCGTCATCAGCTGACGTAATGGCTTCCATCTTGGATGACGTCATGTGCGGTTGCCAAGTCTACAGGCTGCCATCTAGGATGAAGTTGTCGCCGCCATGTTGGATTCATCTGGCAACAATGCAGAGTGTAGTGCCACCCCCTTTGTTGCATTACTTTCACTCATAAGTATGGAGTATGCATCAATCTCACGTCTTCATTGTCGTTGCTTTCTTCAAATATGAAAGTTGGACCAACAGGGTCCATGCTGTAGGATGCTCCAGGAAATTGTCATATCTCAAAGTCAGTGATAACTTTATTGAGCTAAATCCGCATTTAAGTACACAGTGTTTGAAACATTTTTGCAAGAATGCATTCAAAGAAAATGTTTTGGGACTGTTACTGCTAATGCCAGTGTATAGTGTGTGGTACAAGTGTTAATGTTCTTACAACTTACTTCACCACTTCTTGTAGCAGAATACATTTAATAATGCTTTCATCATACTGTGTGATAAGTTTAAATATCTTTTGTCATGTCTAGATCGTACATATTTTATCTTAATGCACAGCACAAGGATACATCCAGAAAACCGCTCCTGCGCGTAAAAGTAGCAGCAGTGGCATGGAAAAGAAACTGATGCCTCTGCTAACACCCAGACGAATTGTATCAGATAGTTTTTCAACGCAGCTGAATTTATTTAACAGAGCTGAGGAATTCGTGAGCATTGATATAGCTGGGGAATCGACAACATTTGCAGATTCCCATCATATTCGTTATTACCGATTATGACCCTGTTGTAGAAGAGGTGTTATATGTCGATAATGAAAAGGTTATGATTATATATATTTTGTTATAATAAGTATTCAAACACAAGAAAGTATACTGCGCTTGTGATTATTCATATTTTTTTTTAAATTGTAAATATTTTGTTGAAACTGTTAAAGCAGAAGTAGAGACATCTTGTTTGAAGCGAAATCGATACTGAAACTCTTTGATAAGATTAAAGTCAATGTACATATTAAGAAAAATGGTGTAATATTTACTTTTAAATATTGTAAAGATATCTATTTGTTATAATTATTAAATGTAAAAAGGTGTTATAATGTAATTATGTATGTAATAGTTACTGGCACTCACTTAGGGCTGTAGGAGATATGTGTAATCTAAAAGATGGAGTAGTTCTGTCAGGAACGGAAAGCTGTGTAAGCGTAGGAAAAGGTGGGAGCAGAAACGTTGGCGCGCTTTGGAGGGGGCAAACAAAGTTAGTCGGTGGCCAGTGATCTTAGAGGCAGCATGTACAGTGCCAGCATAGTGTGAAGTTCGTCATATTGTTGCATCTTGCCTCGGTTGGAAACTGCAGTTTATCACGGCCTGGTATGGGAAGAAAAACGGGCTGTTGATTATAAGATAGATCAACGCTATGAAGAGGAAATAAGTGTGTGCCAGGAAATTGAAATGTGCTTTAAGAATAATAACCATCATCAAAATTAAGAATTGTGTCCACCTTATAATTTATCCCGCTCACAAACCAAGCAGGATCCTAACCTGGTACATGAAAATTCCGAGTGAGCTGTATTCAGCCAAGACAGTGAAATCTTTAATATATTGTTGGCAAATCAGTGATTAATCAGTGAAATAATTGATGCAAAGAATAACTGAGAATTTAATAATTAACATTGCTATTATTTTCTGTGTTAAAATGATTATGTAAGGTTATGCCAGATTCAGAGACCACATTGGATAAATTGTTTGCTGCTTTCACATTACGTATTAATGAAAGGAAATACTAAGTTGATGATTAATGGTGATAAATAGTAACATTAAACAGTTTATAGTGAATCAATGAAATGTTGAGAACCAAATATGTTGATGTAGAGACCCTCCCCCCCCCCCCCCCCCCCCCTTCGCCTGTCCTAATTTACTTTTGCTTTCATGAAATCAGTCTGTTTGCTTAAGCAATTGGGTGCTGTTGATTTGTTTCGAGTGGCTAAAATTTTCTTGTATTGCTGAACCATCTTTTATCTAAATCTAAAGTGAAGTCTGTTAGGTAAATAGGGAGTTGCAATCTTTTCTGCTGTCCTACTCAGCTTCATGACGTGTGCCTGATTATACTGGCGAATAATAGTGTACCATCAACCACATATATTGTTATCGATGCAGAATAGTAGTCTAACTACTGTTATTTGCCATACCTCTGAGCTAATGACTTATTTGAAGAAACGAGTTAAAGTCTGATGCTTATTCCTTAGGTTAACACAACGGTTATTACACTTGTTTTTGTGGTTTTACTGTCCAGATAGGTAACTGTATTTCTGTTTGTCACATTGCTTATTATTAACAGTATAGTATAAGAATATTACAGTTGGCTTTGCACAACAGTATGTTTTGTAAACCAATTCAGATAACACAAAATACACGCAGGTATTACATCTGGTTCTACATATCAGGACAGTAAATAACACACACAACATAAGCAAGAAAATTACACATTCTTATTTCTACAACTCGGTTGCCTCTGCAAAAACGTTCAACCAAAACTTTACAGAATGCAGTAACTGTTTGAGATATACACTTCAAGGAATAAAAGTTGGTACACCTGGAAAGGCGTCGTCGATTTTGATTCGTTGATGGCATATTCCACTTGGGAGATAATATATTTATATATATACTGATAATGGTTTCAAAGTCGTCCGCTAACAGATAGCATAGTAGCAAAGCTACCAGACCGCCACTTGTGTATACCCTTTAATAGCAGCCAGAAGACTCAGTATGGTGTAAACGGGTGAAGCAAGCAGGCAACCATGCCATGGAGGCACACTCATGCTTCCAAGAACCTACTGACTAAGTTTTAAACTGATTAAATTGTGGCGTTGCGAGTGGCAGGATGTTCTTTTCAGAGAATTGCCACAGAAGTGGGACGTGCTGCATCAGTTGTACAACGATGTTGGTATCAGTGGTCACGTGAATATTCTCACACTTTTGGTGTTTCTGGAGGGTACGTTAACCAGCGCTCGGTACATGCCTAATGTGGTTAGACCGTTATTTTGCCATTCTTGTGACAGGAGAGTGATGTGGTGTTCCAACATAGTGCAGACACATCTCAGAATCGTCGTATTGTAAGGGCAGCAGTGGCAGATCGTACAGTTACCACAGCACAGATAAGAGGACGTGTGAGTTCAGATGTGCCAACACGAACTGTTGCAAGCCAGTTATTAGCACCTCTAGCCTGTCTTCCACTCATGCCTCAGCATCGTCGTGTGTGAGTTGGTCGTCACCCATGAAAGCATATTCTTCCTGCACGCAAGTGGTGGTTGTTTGCACATATACTGTAGACCTATTGAGCACTGTCTCGTAGAGTACATTTGTCCAAGACACGCTATCCCTACCCCAAGTCTTATGGTCTGGAGTGCAATAAGCAGCAACCCTCGTTCACTTTTGGTGTTTCTGGAGGGTACGCTAACCAGCGCTCGGTACATGCCTAATGTGGTTAGACCGTTATTTTGCCATTCTTGTGACAGGAGAGTGATGTGGTGTTCCAACAGGATAATGATTGTCCACACATTGCTCATGAAACTCAACTTGCTCTGGAAGACGTGTAGCAACTTCCCTTGTCAAAATGGTCTCTGGACTTATTTCCATTCAAGCACTTGTGCGATATGGTGTGCCTACAAGTGACCTGTGAAACACGTCAACTGACAACTCTTACAGAACTACGAGAAATGCTTGAGCAGGCATGGAATAACATATCCCATGACAGTATTCGCCATCTGTACGATCGACTGGATGCCAGACTCAGCGTCTGCATTGCTGCCCATGGAGGTTGCACTGCGTAATAATGTTGCTGTTTCAGCATGAGTCGATACTTGGACCTCAATTTCATATACTCCATATGCACTGTTACAAAAATACGTCTTTAGTGGATAGGAAACCTTTAAAACGGCGTACTATTTTTTTCCAGCAGTGTGGCTGGCTATGAAATATGGAATTTGTAAGCAAGGCACTAAAAGTAAACTTTCATTGCCAAAAACCGAAAAATAACAATAGATAACTGATTCACAGGTAGTGCTTTCCTGGGGGTCTATCAGATTCGTTGGAATTTTAAAATCAGTGGGTGACATCCTAGTGCCTACCCTCAGCATGCGCTGTGTACTGTATTATTCCTGCCACGTCTAGGGCTGCAAGGTCAAAAACAGTAAAGCCGGACTCAGCGTTATATTTAGTCAGACAGTTTGCCCTAAAAGTCGGAACACTGATTTCAAATAAAAATAGTCAGCTGGAGATTTTCTGTCGTTTATTAATAATTAATAAGTCAGTTTTTGCTAGATCAGCCTTAAATGTACTTAAACTAAAAAATCAGTCAATAGACAGTCATATAATTTGGAAATTGAAATAACAGTTAAGTGCTCAGACTTCTTAACAGCTCAGTCCACTTTCTAAGATAATCTTATATCAAAATAAACTGAAAGTTCTTCATTAAACAAAATAAACAGTCAATTTTTTTTCTGTGACGTAAAACAAAAGGACATTCGTAACTCTTGTCGTTTTAGTTAGATTTATCAAACAATAATAATCTTTTGTTAAGTACCAATAGTAATGTTTCTCAGTTAAAACTACTTTATGAAGAATCTTATTTTTCTTGGATTTCATTTCGAGAAGCTCTTGACAGGATGATTTTAAATTTCACAAAAATAAAATCATATTTGCAATTACGTCGATTATGTCGGTTTGCAATTTATAGCGTTCCTTCGTCCATTTAGAAAGAAAACGTGCTTTCAAAATTGGTGTCATGGTCTGGAATAGTAAAGCAATTTTTTGCCAAAATCAGAAGTTCCCAATAAAATCCGTCATTGTAGTGTGATTTGAAATAATCTGTCAAGTTTTCATGTGTCAAAAGATTATTAAAAGCAGAGTCAGTTTTTTTCGTTAATTTCGCAAAATTTGGATACTGTTGATGGAATTTATGCTCATCCAACTTAACTTTTTCTTTCTAGACAAAATGTCTATAGTTTCTGCTATTTATTCCTAGGCTGGAACATAGGTAAATGTCATTCCCAATAATTGCTTTAATTGGGTGCTGAATTCACATCCCATGATATTAAGCAATCTTTGGTAGCTATATAGATATTATTCACGGTTGCTGTAAATTCTTCCACATGCTTTGGCATAGGCTGATCGGCACATTCTGTTTCTTCCCACTCGACTTGCCCGTACAGTTTTTTTGACATTATGTCTTAGGATAGTTCAGCCCACAAAGAAAAACATAGGACACAGATATGACATTAGCATAGACTCGTTTATATATCCTTCTGATATCTCCTTATTCCTCCCACTTTTGTCATACTTTTGAATGAATCTTAGCCTGCGTTCACAGTGGCAACGATAGCAGTGGCCAGACACCATCGCCAGAGGTCGTCCCATAACATCGGCTGACAGGTTGATCACAGTATGTCTGATTCCCTTCATCAGTTTTGGTGGGTTGAAGGAGACTGTATTAGGTTAGGTTAGAACCTATGAATTAGGTTAGACTTTAATCTAGGTCGGAATTAATACGATGACCTGTCTGTGCTCGGAGATGAGTGCTATGTTATGACTTCTGCTATTACAAAGACGCCGAATGCATCTGACTAAGCTATAACTGCCTCGAAAATAACGTGCAAGTACTGTACAGTCTGTCTTCAGTTATCGAAATAGCCAGACAGGTTTTTCGAATATAGTATATGAAATTAAGGGAGAAACGTTCTGTTACATACTCGAAATGATTCATGACCACCTTGAAAAGCAAGATTATAGACACTCTGTTTTGCTGTGTTTATTTTAAGTTGTGCAGACACACCTCAAATAATCTTCAATGAGTGCCATTCAAAAACGTGTGAAAGACAAGCATAAAGTTTAGAATGAGGTACTCTGAATACCTAAAGCACTGAAAGGTGGAAAAACAAACACCTCATCTGCAAAACATTTCATATAACCGTCACCACCCTACTGGCATAAAAACATCGGAAGCAGTTTAACAATTTGCAGGCAGCTAATACCCACCTATTACAACCCAAGGAAGATCCACTACAGTAACTATAAGGCTCCTTATACACTGGCGATTTGGTCGCGCGAGTTGCAAAGTAGGCGGAGTCGCGTCTGTCCTTTAACAAGCAGTTCCCATAAGGCCTTTCACACTGGCGATTTGGTCGCGCACCCGCTGTGCGCCTGCCGTTCCAAGCGACTGGTCGCTGCGATTCAGCCGCGTTTGACCCTTTCACACTCGGCGACCTGACAGCAAGGCTAGGCAGCAGTGGACGGGGTAAACAGCTGACACCTCGCCTTGCCTCGCCTGTGTGGTTGTTACCTTTCGTGCTACTGTGCTATTTCTGCTACAAAAATGACTTTCGATGTGGAACTTTTCATCACTGAGTAGAACGTTGCCCTGGAAATTTGGGATTCAAGAAACAAGGATTACACTAATGAGATCGAAAAAGGTAATGCTTGGGAGGAAATGTGTAAGAAATTTGTTCCTGACTTCGAAAATAAAACAGTATCGGAGAAAAACGAAAGTGGTATGTATTATTTCGTTTATTTCTCATTAGAATACATCTTATACTTTTGGGAACATTTTGGGTAAACAGTGCTCTTTTCCTCTTACAATTTTTATAAGAAGCAGTCTAGAGCGCAAACTTTGTTTCAATTTTCATAAGGAGTAACAGCACCTGGAGGCATCCGTAGCATCCGCTCTGCTCCACGCCAACTGCGGTAATGCCTGAAGATGATCCACGTATGGATTGAAACTAGATGCTAATAAATTCAAACGTTTTTACTTTAGACTGTTTTTTTATAAAAATTAGAATACATTTTATATCTTGCTGATAAAATAATCATCTAATTTGTCTTGTACACTCGCAGCATAGTGGCTTCTTACAGGAGTGCTGCTCTGTACATTGTGCAGCCCAATTGTTTCTAAAGTTTCATCCAGTTTGAACCCATCTGTTTTGCGAACGAAGTTGCGCAGATCGCAACATGCTTTAATTATATCTGCACAGAAGTCCTCATTCACATTTAAAGGGCGATGAAAAATTCGCCATTTGTTGGATAGGATTCCAAAAGTGCGCTCAATGTAACGTCGCACCCTCAATAACCTGTAATTATAAATCTTTCTTTTCTCTGTCAAATTTTTTCCACTGTACGGACGTTGCACGTTTTCTTCAAGTGCAAATGCTTCATCTCCAATAAAGCAGAATGTAAGAGGCTCACCTGGGTCAGTCAAAGGTCGAGGCTCTGGCAAATTTAAATTATTGTCTTTCATTCTTTTGTAAAGCTCACTATTTTTGTAAATTTGTAACTCCCCACTTTTGCCATATGAACCTACGTCTATGAATGTAAAGCAATAATCAGTGTCACAAACTGCTAGTAACACTATTGAGAAAAAGCGTTTGTAGTTATGGTATAAAGAGCCACTGTGCTCAGGTTTAAACGTTCTTACATGCTTTCCATCAATTGCACCAAGACAGTTCGGAAAGTCAGCATACACTTTAAATTTTTCTGCTATATTAATCCAACCTTCTTATGATGCAGGTGTCATGCATATTCTTTGTAGATATCCCATATCTCCCGACAAGTGTCTCGCACGATTTTTGATATACTTGAAATGCCACATTTGAAGGAATAATGTAGCTCTGTAAACGTACAGCCTGTAGCTAGGTACCTGAAATAAGAGAGTTTTGTTTCTTTGTAGCAACACAGTTACATATGAAGTGGAAGAGCATTCGTGACTGTTGCACAAGAGAACTCAACAAGAGAAAAGCCTCAAAAAGTGGTCCTCTTGCAGAAACCCACAAACAATATTTATATTTCCTATCACCTGTAACTGCCACTAAACCACCAGAGTTGGAAGAAGCTGATACACATACTGATGAGGCAAATAATTCTGATGTACAGGATGGAGTTGCCTCCAATTCCCGTAAGAGACAAAAGGTGACAGATGAGGAGAAATTATTTCCGGTACTTGCAGCAAACATCAAGGGAAAAAAAAACGCATCAATGGCCAAAGCAGATGACCCTGACAAACATTTTCTCCTATCATTATTAGATGATTTGAAATCTGTGCCACAACATTTGCAAATGGATGCTAAATTTGAAATAATATCAGTTTTGAGAAAGCACAGCTGGTCTTACAGTTCGCTAGACAACTATAATATTCAGTTCATTTCACAAATACCAATGCCTGTATACTCAAATTCACCCATAACTGTACCTGCATCTAATCCAAGCCCATGTACATCAAATCGTGATAGCACACTTCTACCTGTATCATCTGATTCACAAGTGGTCACTGATTTATTCTCTGGGTAGCGAAATATCACAGTTTCGGCTTATTGTATTTTAATATTACACATTGGAGCAAATTACTGTTAAACCTACTTTAAAAATAAAGGTATATGTAAAGTAAGCATTTTATTTACCTTAAAATAATCATTAGTCTTTCCTCTGGTGAAATACTGTTCCTCATTTGCGTATTTTGCTTTGTGAGATTTGGCCTCAGCATAGTACATAATTCTTGAAAATATGTAACAGACATTCTGAAATAGTTCATGAATTTTGCAGGGTTTTCTCATAATTCATAATAAATTGTGAACAAATGCCCATGTTTCTCCCGAGTATTCAGTGGAGGATGAATCCAGTATTTTCCTAGACGTCAGCGGCATCTTTATTTCCTTTTCAACAACAGAGCAAAAGCAACACTTCCTCATCAGAATCCATGTCGGAATTGGCTGGCACAAGTACAAAGACAGCTCCCGCCACAGAGCTTCTGCGGGGGGGTTGAGCAGCGTGCCTGACAATTCAGTCGCACGGTTCAGCCGCGCGATAGTCTCGTATTGCAGCGATTGAATCGCGCGGCTGAATTGCGGCGACGAAATCGCCAGTATGAAAGCAGCTTAAGCGTAAGATACGGTACCCTTCTCAGTTGAACTAATTGTTCGTTGAGATTATAATTTATGCCTAAAGTTTTGATAAAAACTACTTCTGGTTTCCAACAAACCTGCAGCTTTATTCCACAGATTCCGAACTATATCCCGATTACAATATTTTTTACCCTCTGAATGCCACAGTTTTCTTGGAATAAACTTGTCAGGTTCTCACAGTCCATACTTTGTGTTTAAGAACGTCGGGCGATTTGACCGAAGACCACAAACTACTGACATGAATTTCACCGACTTTCGTCCGAAGTTTCTACGTCCGGACAATAAGATTGGCTACTGTGTGACCACGTACATGGTGGCATGCTGATTTGAAAAGATCGGCTGTCTCCGGCCGATATCGGTCGTCGGCGGAATCCCCCGATATCGGTGCCACTGTGTCTGCAGCCTTAGTTGCACATTCCCTCCTTCATTGCTAAAAAGCTGTACAGTCCAAACTTTTATATACAAGACAGCCGTAGCCATGACTGTTATAGTACGGTATGTTTTCCGTTTTAGTCCAACACAAGGACCACATTTTTGTCTTCGTCTTTTCATATCATCGACTATAAATAGAACAGCACACATATCATTAATTAATCCTCTACTCTGGATATAGCATAATATAAAGTGTAAATACACAACGAGAAGTTTTTGCTCCAACTTCGGCGTTAACAGGCGATGCAAAGAGCATACAGATGTTTGTTGCTAGTGTGGTTGAGGACAGGGCCGATTTAAAAAAAATTTGCGGCCCCCTGCGAAATCTAATCTGCAACATAATTTTGTTTACAATTTGTATAGTTTTCGTCATTATATATGATTTCTATGAATGTGTGTGTGTGTGTGTGTGTGTGTGTGTGTGTGTGTGTGTGTGTAGGTGTGTGTGTAGCTCAAACCATTTCGATGAAATTCACAGATTGACGATTCTTTGCATCTATGCACAAACAGGCCAGGAGTTCATTACGTAGTAGCTCAAACGTGACTTCGCGTTGTAAACCCATGCGAAGTTGCGGGTAAGTAAGTATTTGTTGGTAAAAAACGCATTCAGTTATTTTCTAGATAGAGTGTAGCGTGTTAACCTCGAGTTGTAAGAATACTGGATATTGTAGATTTCGCTGTATCTCCATTCATCTTTTCTTTTAAATGTAAACAGATGGTGCTGTTGCCTCAGCTAGGTCGCCAACTGGCTTTGTCGTTTTAAATGTAAGCACTTATGCATTACAGTTGGCACAAAACTACCTGAAAGGTACACTAAAACAAGGAAAATATTTTCTTCTGGTAAACGTTCCGGGATGTAATATTCACCAAAAACACACTAATACGTACATAAAATGAATGAACCTGCACCAAAAACCAACACCAAATAGCACAAGAATCTAAAAATTTATCAGGCATTTCTAACACAATAATAATACCAAATCAACCATAAACTGATTTTAGTTGGCTATTATAGTAAATTAGTGAACATTTTTCCAAATCGTTCAGAAGACCCAACCTTCCATCTGTCAAATACTTTTCACGTTTAGAAAATTTCCCTCTGTGTTACATGATGGTACAAAGTAGAACTTCATTGTTACAAAGTCACTTGCAAAATAATCCTCTAAAATAATTTCCAGAATCATAATGCCTGATATAATGTTTTTCTTTAACTCACAAATTTAACAGCAAGCAAGTATATTGCAATTCTGAAATATACTAAAAAACTTACTTACCGCATTTCATATAAACTGAGCGAATCACCGATTATTACAGATACTGCTGCGGCTGTAACTACTGAGTGTTCCATAGGCATTTTTAATTTTTAAGAAGCGATAGTGGCTGGCTCAACATGGGTTTTGCACATTGTGTGTTATTATATTCAAGACAAGCAGCTGATGAGAGCTGTCATAGAAATCAACTATACGAGGTCTGTTAGAAAAGTAACGATGGTTTTTTTTCCGAACTTCTGATTGATTTGAATCTAGTGCGCCTGCGTGAGTCGACATTGAAACTTCATGTACATGCCGGTATTTTTTCCCATCTGTCCACAGCGTCAGTTGCTGATATGCAGCAGTTTAGTGAGACAGTGTGTAATTCTCGCATCAGAGAAATTGCAGAAGAGATGGGCATCAGGACTTTTACATCACATTCCATTGTGACCAAAGATTTAGCCATGAAGGGAGTGTCAGCGAAATTAGTGCCGAAGCTGCTGACGGCAGAGCAAAAGCAACTTTGTGGTGAACTCTCACAGGACATACTGGACTCCACAAACAGTGACAACGCCATTTTGAACATCATAATTGCTGGTAACAAGTCCTGGGCATATAAGTACGACCTTGAAACAAAATCCCAGTAGTTACAGTAGAAGCATTCCTCTTTGACAAGACTACAGAAGGCCCGCCAAGTGTGCAGCAATGTCAAAGTGATTCTGACTGCTTTCTTTGACTTCCACATTTTGGTACACTACGTCTACACACCACAGTGTTAAACAATCACCAAAGAGTACTGCAGGGATGTCCTTCATAACCTACGTGATGCCGTGCTGCGCTGGAGACTGGACTTGGGGTCAGCAGAAAATTGGCGCTTCCATCATGGCAATTCTCCAGCACATTCTCGCACTTGATTTAGAAGTTTTTGCGAAAAACCAACTTTGTGTGCTTCAACAGACTTCTTACTCCTGATATGGTCCCCTGGGACTTTTTGCTGCTCCTCAGACTCAAGAGGCCATTGAATGGAATGCAGTGTCAGGCAAGAAAGGACATTGTGGTAGCAACGACAGCTAAACTAAACTCCATTCTGAAAGAAGCTTTTTTGGAATGCTTCCAACAATGGCAGCACCACTGGGAGAAGTGTGTGGAGTCCCAAGGGAATTACTTCGAGGGTGATAAGGCGTCAGTCACTCCAGGTAACAAGTTTTTTTTCCCCCAACAAAAGGTCGAATACTTTTCTCACATACCTTGTATTTGTATGCATTCTTAAATTTTGTTTTCATGATCCTGTGTCACTGATGACCACACCTTAGGAATAGTTCACAATAGCTGCGGGATGGACCTGGCTTATTTGGTAGTAATAACTTTTACATGCACCGCTATAACCATGCAAAATCAGGTATGTAATTTAATAGATCCTGTCTAACGCTAAATAAAATGGGGAAAAGCCTCCTACATCATAAAAACATTCTTTTAAAAATTACTCACCTAAATCACTTTTCTCGCTTTTTTGAGCAACAAAGACCTTCACCATGTTCTCCATGTCAAGCGAATGTGCAGTCTGCCTTTCCACTGTTATTGTGACAAGACCTCATAGCCACTTGTTGCTCATTGAAGATCTGAGATAGTTTTTAATGACCTTTAACATGTAAAAGCTACGTTCTGTAGAAGCTAAAGACACTGGCATGCACACAAATATTCTTAACGCAGTTGCTGCATTTTCGGAAACGTATTGCAAGTTCATTGCAAAGATGTACTGAAGTACTTCAAAATATGCGTTTGCAGTTTGTGAAAGCATAGGTGACAACAGTTACAAGATCCTGTGAATTTACGTCTCCTGAATACATTTTAGGATCTCTCAAAGCTTTGGCAAGATTTCTATATCCTCTGTTGAAATTATATTTTTTTTATTGCCAGGGTTTTGCTATCAAAAAGAACAATGAACACGTCACAGTAGTTACTGAGCTGCTGAAACCTTTCCTGAAACGTAGAAGAAGTCTACCCTTAGGCGGTCCTTTTCCCCACCAATCTGTTCATTCATATTTTAGTGAGAAAACTGCTTTTTAGTAGTTGCAGCTCTGGATTCTGTTAATGCAGCAACATTTCTTAAAGATGCAACCAATTCCTCTGTTTCATTTTTATCACCTGCCTCATGATTTATCATGTTTTCTTGACCGAATTTTCATTTGATACTGTAAGCAGTCAGCGTAGTTTGTTTACAATGAGCAGTGTTGTAAAACTTCGGATTTTCTCATGAAGGTTTCTGTTAGAAGATTGTTTTGTTTTTGATAAAGGTCTTCTTAGACAACTTGGACCAAGAATGACCTTCAGTAAAGACTGTCTGCAATTGTTTTGCAGTAGTTTATCATGGCCATGCTTCCAGCAGAGGTGAATTTCATGGATATCAGGCAGAATCAGCTTTGTTTCAAAAACACATTGATGCTGTGCACAACATAACTGAAAATGGTCAGCATGTTGACTGTGAGCTAGAGGCTCACTCAGCCATGTCGACTGTTAAAGCGCAGTTAATTAGTCAACATTCAACTGTGACACAGCTCTCTTCCTGATGCATCCTGTACACTTTGAACAAAGCTCAAAAATGAGCTCATGTCAACTAGTGTAAGGAATTCCTAAGAAAGAGGAAAAAGCTTCATCACACAGATCAGCATGGTTTTAAAAAACATCTCTGATGGAAAGCTCAGCTTGCCCTTTTTGTGTATGAGATCCTGTAATCATGGATGAAGGGCAAAAGGTAGGTTTCATGTTCCCAGATTGGCATAAAGCATATGACACAGTGCCATACTGTCGAATGTTAATGAAGTTACAAATATACAGAATAGGTTCCCAGGTATGTGAGTGGTCCAAAGACTACTTGAGTAACAGAACCCAGTATGTTGTCCTTGATGATGAGTGTTCATCAGAGACAACATTATTGTCAGGAGGGTCCCAGAGAAGTGTGATAGTACCACTATTACTTTTTATGTATGTAAATGATCTGGTGGACCGGGTAAGCTGTCTGTTGATGATCTGTGGTGTATGAGGTGGTGTCGTTATTGATTGATAGTAGGAGGATACAAGATGACTGAGACAAAATTTCTAGTTGGTGTGATGAACAGCAGCTAGCTGTAAATGTAGACAAATGTGATTTAATGCAGATAAGTAGGAAAAACACATCCATAGTGTTTGAATACAGTATCAGTAGTGTGCTGCTTGACACAGTCACATTGATTAAATATCTAGGCACAATGTTGCAGAGCAATAAAAAATGGAATGAGTGTGTAAGGGCTGTATTAGGGAAGGTGAATGGCCAACTTCAGTTTATTGGAGGAATTTTAGGAAAGTGTGGTTCATCTGTGAAGAGACCAGATACACGATACTAGTGCGAGCCATTGTCAAGTACTGTTTAAGCATTTGGGATCTGTACCAGGACAGATTAAAGGAAGACATCAAAGCAATTCAGAGGCAGGCTACCAGATTTGATGCCGGAAGGTGCGAACAATGTGTAAATATTCTGGAGGTGCTTCAGGAACTCAGATGGGAATTGCTGGAGGGGGTGATGTACTTTTCGAGGTGCACTACTGATAACATTTAGGGAATCAGCATTTGAGGCTGGCAGTAGAATAATTCTACCGCCACAAACATACATCTCACATAAGGACTGTAAAGATAAGATTAGAGAGAGTCATACAGAGGCATACAGATAGTCATTTTTCCTGTGCTCCGTTGTAAGTAGAACATAAAAGAAAATGACTAGTTGTGGTATAGGGTTCCCTTTGCCAAGCACCACACAGTGGCTTGTGGAGAATATATGTAGATGAAGCCGGCCAGAGTGGCCATGCGGTTCTAGGCGCTACAGTCTGGAGCCGAGCGACCGCTACAGTCGCAGGTTCGAATCCTGCCTCGGGCATGGATGTGTGTGATGTCCTTAGGTTAGCTAGGTTTAAGTAGTTCTAAGTTCTAGGCGACTGATGACCTCAGAAGTTAAGTCGCATAGTGCTCAGAGCCATTTGAACCCTTTATGTAGATGAAGATGTAGATGTGTGTAATCAGTATGTAACACTATAATGGGAGATGAAACACTGAAGCATATGTACGAACAGCCATCAGCTGTTTGTATGTTCTCAATTGAATGGAAACTGACAAAAGTGGTCATTATAGAAGCATTTCCAACTAAATGATGCTCTGTTTCTTTGCTGCGGTGCACACGTTACAATCATTGCTTTAGGGAAGCTAAGGGCAATTAATGCTGGATGATATCTATCAAATCAGGAAAAACAGCTGAAAAGGCACATTCGTTTTCATCATGATAATTCAAGCCATCACAAAGCACAAGAAAAAACTAATTACTTGATGCAGAAAAATACTGAGTTGATATCTTGCTACCCATATTCACCTGATTCACCGCCTGATTCCCTAACAACTTCTTTTTGTTCTTTAATGTCAAACAAAGAATGCATGTACAGAAGGTTTTATCACCTGAAAATTTGTTGAATCCTTTAAAACCACATTTTTGATGAACCATATGAGTGTGAGTGTTTCAAGAATTGATTCAAATGCATACAAATACTTATGAATTTTAAGGCAGACATTTTGAGAAACAATAAAATAATGTATGCTAAAAATGTTCTTCTAGCATTGTTTTTCATAAATATTTGAAAGATAGGGTAACATGTCTCTGCTTTTGCAATGATATTGAAAAGTCCTGCATGTATTTGAGGCATTGTACATTGACAAGCACATAAGCAACAATAGTAACAGTGCTGAGCTTTTGGAGAAAGCCATTTTTCGTAACTACACCCACTCCTCCTTCCTTCCTCCGGCTGTACAAGGCTACATTGTCCTGGCCGTGAGAGCAAAGTGAGAGCTTGTGCACAGTAGCTAGTGAACAGCTACTAGCAAGTTAAAGGTTTGAGAGGGTCCATGAAAGCATGACATACCATCCCCTGTTCCCATAACCACCACTCCCTACACAGCTATTTCTTTTAACTGTTCCACAAACATGAAATGACTATTAGTTGTGAATGTATCACTTTTTGCATATGTGTTGGGGCTGCCTTTTGAGTTTTTACAAAAAGCAGTGAAATAAAAACATTTTGTAGTTAGTACTACTGATTCTGAAAGGAGATACATACATTTCTCCATGAAACCAT
Organism: Schistocerca americana; assembly: GCF_021461395.2. Lineage (NCBI taxonomy): Eukaryota > Metazoa > Arthropoda > Insecta > Orthoptera > Acrididae > Schistocerca > Schistocerca americana. Next base: position 540,193,980 of record NC_060130.1, read on the forward strand.
AACAATTATGGAAACAGTTTTTTTCAGCTCAACTCAACCACATCCTGGTGAAAGCTAAGCCACCAAAATCTAATATTAGGCAGGAGGATTGACGTGGCTTGCGGTAATTACATGAGAATGTAGACTTGGTTGTCTTGCCAGCCAACAAAGGGAATGCCACCATGGTTCTGAACTCTGCAGACTACCACCTGAAGATGCTACATTTATTAGAAGACACCACGTACCACAAGCTTAGTCATGATCCCACACAGACCATTGTCAGAAAGACAGGGAAGCTATTAAAGGATTATGGTTTACCAGATGAAGTGGTGAAGAAATTAATCACTCGTGCTGCCAGACCTCCCAGGCTTTATTGATTACCAAATATACACAACGAAAGTGTTCCTCTGAGGCCCATTGTTAGTGCAGTCAGTTCGCCCACCTACAGACTTGCTAAACATCTGGCAGGATTATTAGCACCAAATTTGGGACATTGTGAACACCATGTTGTCAACTTGCATAAATTTGTTGAGACACTCAAGAGAATGATGACAGGCCCAAACAACCTAGTGGTTAGCCTGGAAGTTGTGTCACTTTTTACGAGAGTGCCAATACAAGATACACTGGATCTTTTGGCCCAACATTTTCCACCTGGAATCATTAAGGTGTTCCATTATGTTCTAACAACAATGTACTTTTTTACTGTGATGAATAATATGAGATGATGGATGGCACAACCATGGGATCACCACTGTCTCCAGCAGTCGCATATTTCTTCATGGAGCACTTTGAGGAGCAGGCTCTGCAAACTGTGACATTACAGCCTTCTTGCTTTCTACAATACATTGGTGACACCTTCCTGATGTAGCCTCATGGTGAAGATACACTACAGTAGTTCGTCGATCACATGAATGGTGTCCATCCCAACATTAAATTTACTGTCTAGATGGAGAAGCATGGCAAGCTATCATTCTTTGATGTTTTGGTTGAGTGGAAGGCAGGAGGCCAGCTTGGTAATTCAGTGTACCGGAAACCAACACATACTGATCGGTACTTGGATGCCAATAGTGCCCACAACCCTGTACACAAGATAGCAGTCTTCAACATGTTGGTTCATAGAGCCAAGATTATCTCTGACGACGACCACATACAGCCTGAATTTCAGAACATAAAATGTGTTTTCGGGGAAAATGAATACAGCAAAAGACACTTCACAACACTTTCAAGGGCCGTCGACGAAAGACACCTGGTGAATCAGTAGAAGAGACCAAACGGACTGCTTCCCTGCCATACTGTGGAGGAACTAGCACCAAGTTAGGACATCTGCTGCAGAAACATGGGCTAAGACCAGTATTCCAGCCCACCCCAAAGATATGAGATATGTTGTGGCCTCTTTAAAATGACATTGCTCTTCGTGTGTCCGGCATATATGGTGTACCCTGTGAATGTGGCAGCATGTATATCAGACAAACAATTCGCATGGTTGCGGAGAGGTTGTACTGGCCACAAGTGCCATATGAAACAAAGTGTGCTTGACAAGTCGGTCATAACACAGCATTGCCTAGAAAATGGACATAAAATACAGTTCGAAAATACAAAAGTGTTGGCTCATGCATCTACATATTGGGACTCCATTATAAAGGAAGCGGCCAAGATTCGTTTAAGCAACAACAATTTCAACAAAGACCAGGGGAACACTACCAGCAGGGCATGGGGGCAGGCATTGGACATCGAAAGAAAGCAAAGACGGATGTGTGACGCCTGCCACTGGCGCCACCTGATGTCACCGGTGCTGCTATGGGCAATAGTTCTGCTAGTTGCCTGGGTTGACTTATGCATGCGCGCCACATTGAATCTATTTGATTGGCTGCTGATGATGTCATTATGTCATTATGACCATAGCAGTCCCGGCAGTCAGTGAACTCCTGATGACGATGGTGGAGATGGTCATCGAAAGCTCAAGGATTTTATTCGAATTGAAGTGGCTTGAAAACCGAGAACGTTTTATTCAGAGGATTAAATAGCTTCTCGGGGTGACGAGAGTAGCTGTCCACGCGTTTTTCATTAACACATCCATGGGATTTGTTGACCTGTTTTATCATGTTAAATGGTGCAAGATGTTCAAAATTCAGAGAAAATAGGAGTAAGGTATAGGAAGAGATTGTTAATATACAATACACACAACAACCAAGATTCAACGACAGTAATGGAAGAAAGAAGTGCATGGATTAAAAATGGTATAATACTGGAATGTAGTCTGTACCCCTGCTGTTCAGTTTATATATAGAAGAAGCAATGATGGAAATAAAAGGTTCAAGAGTGAGACTGAAATTCATGGTAAAAGAATATCATGATAAGATTTACTGACAGCATTCCTGTCCTCACTTAAGTTAATAATTATATGATCTATTACTGTAGTTACCACCAACATTTATGTTTATATATCACTTAATTGAAATTAATTCAACAGTAGTACACTGTTAAGAAAAGGCCTATAAAATTCCAAGTTCCACTAATATTACCACCACTACATAACCTAATTTAACACTTTCACTCCTTTGTTAAAACCAATCAACACAATTTCCATTTTATCTTTTGTAGTCAACCAGGGGCAAATTCTCACTCTCTGCTTTTTTCAGTGCATAATTTGTGTTACAGTTCATGAAATTTTAGGAATTAAGCACTGACCTGCTCATGTTTGCCACACTGTTGGGAAGTTTGTATATTGTGTTGAAGCAGACACAAACGGAATCATTGTAAACATACACAATGGTCTTGCAATGGCAAAAATACCTGAGCTGGCTTCAGCAAATACATTTGAGCCATAGAACTTCCTGCAAGATTAAAACTGCATGATGAACTGGGACTTGAACCTGGGACCATTAGCTTTAATGGGCAAGTGTTCTACTGGCTTAGGTACACAGGCACAGCTCACTCCACTCCAGAGTGGAAAATTCAATCTGGAAACAATCCAGCCGGCTATGGTTAGGCCATGTCTCTGTAATGTCCTTTCTTCCAGGTGTGTCATCCTGTAAGATGCATGTGAGAACTTCTGTGATGTTTGGAAGGTAGAAGAGGATGTTTTGGTGGAACCAAAGCTGTTAAAATAAGTCATGAGTTGTGCTTGTGTACTTCAGTTGATAGAGCACTTGTCTGTGAAAGATAGAGCACTTACCTGTGAAAGGTAATGGATGTGGTTTTGAGTCCTGCCCAACGCTCAGTTTTAGTCTGTCAGTCTGCCCAGACCAGCACCTGGCAGTGCAGATCCAGCTGCCAGGTGGTGGCACAAACAAACATTGAAGGCAGCATCTGAATGAGATCAGTGTGCACAGCTTGTGGACAGCTCCACCTTGACAGATTGGCAAGCAATCAACCTTATATAACCCCAGAGCAGAGTGTACTCATCTTTATTCTGTTATGGTGTGTTGCTGCATTCACTTGACTCTGCTCTCAGAACTCTCTGATTATAGTCGGATTTTGCCTGCCATCATACACAGATTGTCTACAGAACTTCCATACTTTGTTGTCATTAAAGTGAGCTTGATTTTATATGCATACTTATTTGCATGTGTAGTTACTATAGCCAGGAAGTTTCAAATCAGTGCTCTCTCTGCTCACAGGCAGAGTGAAAAGTTCATTCTGGAATTTTTCAGCTACCTTTTCCCCTTATGCTTTTTTTACCCCTGGTCACAACAAAGATTTCATTGAGCAAAGAAATTTTCATCAAATGAGAAGGTTATCCACATCTTAAAGTGTATGGTAAGTTCCTTTTATGAGGTAATAAAAAACTGGAATCTCACTACACCAAAACATCACTTAATTGATATTTTTCTTAGCCTTAGTGAAAAATATTAATGTAGCTTGTAGGGTATACTGTTGATCTAGCATATATACATTTTTATTTGTTATTTTCCTGAGCCTTAGTGAGAAATGTTAATGTAGCTTGTAGGGTAAATTGTTGATCAGGCATATATACATTTTTTGGTGGTAACTAAAGAAAACTTCACAGCCTAAGGCTGCTAAAAAAGCATTTTATTGGATTACCCATTTCAACAGAACTATGCTGTCGTCGTTGGATGAGTTGTCAGTAAGTAGTGAATATGAATACTTGCAACTGGCACAATACAGCTATGTTTATATTCGTACAAAATACTTTTACGTTTGACATGTTGATGTCTAGTGATTTTCATGTTAGTGGGCTGTACATATGCAATGTGATGCAGCTTGTAACACTGATGGATAATATGTTGTAAAACTTTAATAGCATAAGATCTGACACTGACAGCATAGCTCTGTCAAAATGAAGCCATTCAATGAAATGCTTTTTTGGCAGTCTTGGCCCATGAATTTTTCTTCAGTTACCATAAATTGCAGATCGCTCCCAGACTGACCATGTCAGGAATATATAACATTTATAGTTGTTATTCAAGTTTTCTTGTATGAACAAAAGTAAACTTAACAAATGAAACTTCCTGGCAGATTAAAACTGTGTGCCCGACCGAGACTCGAACTCGGGACCTTTGCCTTTCGCGGGCAAGTGCTCTACCATCTGAGCTACCGAAGCACGACTCACGCCCGGTCCTCACAGCTTTAATTCTGCCAGTATCTCATCTCCTACCTTCCAAACTTTACAGAAACTCTCCTGCGAACCATGCAGACTAGCACTCCTGAAAGAAAGGATACTGCGGAGACATGGCTTGGCCACACCCTGGGGGATGTTTCCAGAATGAGATTTTCACTCTGCAGTGCAGTGTGCACTGATATGAAACTTCCTGGAAGATTAAAACTGGAGTGCTAGTTCTGCATGGTTCGCAGGAGAGCTTCTGCAAAGTTTGGAAGGTAGGAGACGAGATACTGGCAGAAGTAAAGCTGTGAGGACCGGGCGTGAGTCGTGCTTCAGTAGCTCAGATGGTAGAGCACTTGCCCGCGAAAGGCAAAGGTCCTGAGTTCTAGTCTCGGTTGGGCACACAGTTTTAATCTGCCAGGAAGTTTCATATCAGCGCACACTCCGCCACAGAGTGAAAATCTCATTCTGTTAGCAAATGAAGTTTGCAACATCTGGTGTGTTAGTAACATGTATTTAACATCACTTAAAATGTATTATTAATATGTGCAGGCATTCTTCTTCATTTTTTAAATCAGTTTGAATTATCTGCTAGAGAAGAATACATATTACCACGATCTGCATGAAAAAGGCATATAATATTTAATTGTTAACTACACAATAAATACAAGTCACAGTCATTTTACATATTAGAGAGTACATCCTACAAAAATTGCTAAGATTTGTAAGATAAAAGCATTTGGTTGTAACATGTGCACATTTTTCATGTGTGTTTTTGTTTCAGGCCAGAATGTATGCAGTGTGTCAGAAGTGTTACATTGTACTTGTAAATCATTTTGAAAAGGACTGCAATGGTAAAATAAATTAATTAATCACAGCATGAGTTGTACAAATAAATTTGTTTCTCATTTTGTATCGATTAATAATAAATGATATTCTGTGCTTGGCTAACTGCAACATTTTATGTGATTGACATTTATTTATAAAGTGACTTCTTTCTGACTTAATGGTGAATATTCCCTAACTTTTTACTCCTATAAGAAATAAAACCATTCCTCTTAAACAATAAAATTATTGCGGATTGTCAAAGAAACCATATATATCACCCCACTGGAAATATGATCGGAACACAATATATTAACAGCAGTGTTAGACATTACAGTGCTCATATGTTACAGACTACTAGTTGATTATGCAGATCTGCCAAGTTACAAATTTATCCCAATTTCTGAGAGCTTAAAGATATTTTTTTCATATATTGTTCCTTCAGAGAGATTCTAATTGCTCTAAACTTGGCATGAAATGTCACCATAACAGTCACAATTCATCCTAGATGCTGCAAGAAATATGACTGGCATTAATCTTGGGCATTTTCAATTGTTTTATGATGTCTCAACACCCCACCCCCAAACAAACATACATACACCAATGTATTATTAGAGACTCGTAAACCATTCAGCTGATAAAACGTGTGATATTGGTATGGGTGATTTTGATGGGTGTATTGGATGGTGGTAAGATGGGTATGGTATTTTAAAGTGTTTGAGAACAAGATTCCTACAAATTTATTTATCTGACCAGTGAATATTGGCTCCAGTTGACTGTAATTCCTGGTAGAAGAGGAGGAAAGATCAAGACTTTATGTTAATAGCGTTTTCCAGGGATCAGTGATGTTTTATAAAGTGAAGAGAAACACTTTGCAACTATAATGGGGGCATTATGAAGAAGAAAGTGAGGAAGGTTGGGTTTAACATCCCGCCAACATCGAGGTCATTGGAGTCAGAGCACCAACTCATATTGTGTCAAGGATGGGGAAGGAAATTGACCATATCCTTTCAAGGGAACCATCCTTGCATTTGCCTGGAGTGATTTAGGGAAATCACAGAAAACCTAAATCTGGATGGCCAGACACAGGTTTGACCCATTGTACTCCCAAATGCGAGTCCAATGTGCTAACCACTGCACCACCTCTCTCAGTGATAATGTGGAGACAGCTGTGTTATCACCAACTGTATGAAGTTTGTTACTGGAAGTGGTAGATAGATTGATAAATAAATTGTAAATAATGGCATCTGTACACTGTAGTGGTGTATTCAATATGTTGAACATTCATGACAGACTTAAATGTTATGCTAGACTAGGACTCTTATTTGAATCTGTACCTTTCACTGATATTGCTCTTTCCAGAGGATGCTTCATCATCTAATCCAATGCTTCAACTAACTATTATTTACTTCTGTAGCTTTCAGTCTTTACAAAGGGTATTCTTCAAATATGTTTACTGTAAAATTTAATAACAAAATCATCTTGTGAAATGTGCTCACACAGTTCAGTTGAAATGAGTATTTCCTGTGAAAAGCAGGGTCCGAGTCTGGTTCAAATTTTATTTGCAAGTAGTAAATAACACTACAATATAAAACCAGTATGGACTCAGAAGAATCAGACTGTGAAATGACACACATTTATTGTGAGACAACTCGTGAAAAAGCTGGACAGTTATTTCCGATTGGCTCAGTGGTCACTATTTTGCTCATGTAGACTGTATGGCCAGCATAGATTTTTTTTGTTTTTCCTTAATCAAATTTTTATGTTGTTCACAAATTGAAACACCTTCTGAATCTTCCAAGCTAATTAAGGTGTTTTCTGAATGTACTTCTGACCAAAAGGCAAGTCTAGTAGCTGGAGTCCCAGGTTTTTGCTAATTAAGCTTTTTGCGTTCTCGTGGTGATATTTTCATACAAACTTTCATCCCATAACACATATATCTTTGTATCTAACAGGAAAGTGAAATATCAGAGTTGGTAGAGTTGGCTTTAAATTTTTTTTAATATAACAAAATATTTTCTTAAAAATTTTCATCCTCCATTTCAGTCTCTTAGGGGTTCAATTTCCAAAAAGAGTATTCTTTATTTCTAAAAGAGAAGCCATATCTAAATTTTCATAGATTTAGCTTTGAAAATGCTTCAGTAATGAAATAAATTTATGAAATCTTTCATCCCTTATTCAATTCCCTTAGAGGACTGAATTTACAAAAACACTAAAACACATATTTTTATTTCTAACTGAAGAGTTATTTCCAATATTCATAGATGTAGTTTTAAAAATGTTTTAGTAGTTTTTTAATAATGATTTTTTCAAAAAGACTTTCACGCACTATTTTACCCTCATAATTGTTAAATTTCCAAAAATTCTTAAACACGTATTTATTTATTCCTGACCAAGAAACCAAATACCAATTTTCATAGGTCTAGCTAATTGTGACATTTTTCAGAAAACTTTCATTCCCTATTTCACAACCTTAGGGGTGGGATTTCAAGAAATCCCTTCTTAATTGATGCCTAGAGCATAAGATCAACATCGTCTCTGAATTTCAAGTTTCTATCCTTAAACTTACTCAACATCTTGTAAGAATCTTGGTTTCCTGCTGGAGACAGGTAACTGACTAATATTCTGCAAAGTTAGAGCAAGAGAAGGTATACCGTGCCATCACTCAATTCTAAGTTATTCTCATGCACTTTTTGCCCAGGTACCAACAGGGATATACAGGTAATTTCAAAATCACCATCAATATTTTCTCCACTTTCTGCTAAAAGCTAGGTAATAATTTGATTCTGAGTATGATTATCTGGAGACACCTGTACTTTTTGACATTATTTATGAGACGAGATTGTGTCACCAATAATTAGATCATTATTGTATACAAAATCCACAAAAAACTCTCCATTATTATTCACATTGCCCATGCTGTGTCCTCTAGTCACTCATTCCAATCAAAGATTGTCTGCAGCCATCTTTGCATTAAAATCACCATACATAGTTAAAATATTGTTCCCACTGGTGTTCACACTCAGAATCAAATTAACCATCTAGCTTTTAGCAGAAAGTGAAAACATCCCCTATCGACATGAGAAACCAAACAAAAGCCAGTAGAGACACTAACAACCATCGTATAACTGCACATGTTCACATCAAGATAGCTGTGACGAGATAATGTTTCCACACTTAAAAGAAAAGATTTTATGTTAGAAAGTCAAGAACTGAAAGTAGCAGCAAAGAGTTCAAACTAGTACTGAGAAATTGGTTTTAGGGCCTTTGCATGGATGAAGAGGATGGCATTGATGAACTCTGGTTGACGGTGGAAAGTAGCCTTCATAGGCACAGATGAAAGAATTGTTGGCTTGGGGAACCCAAGAAGAGGGGAATGGATGTTATTAGAAACAACCCAGAATTGTACCAAACAATGGATAGAAGTAAAACAAAAACTGAACAGTAGCAAGACACACCTCCAGAAGCCTAAACTACAGGGGAATAGAAAGCTAAAGACATTGAGGTGTAAAAGAGTGTTTTGGCTGATCAAAGGAAGTGGGTCTCAGATAGGGAAACCCACATTTGCTCATTTTTTGAAGGGGGTTGACCAACATCTGAGCATGATTTTAAGGAACTTGATCAACATCTGAGCACGATTTGAAGAAAGGCTGAAGGGAGATTTAGTCACAATAAATTTTAACTGCACAACTATATAGTGTTTCCTTGGAATGGTAGACAATGGAGATGTGAATATTTAGAAGGACTTGCAATATACTGCTTACTTTTACTCTATTATTCATTTTTCACTGCGAGAGCACATGATGAAAATGATTCAGTTTAGTAACAAATGAAGAGACACATGAATGCTGAACAATATATCATCTACAATTAGGGAAATGAGATTAAACAAATTGAAATAGTTTGTGTCAAATATCCTCTTGTTTTTGATTGCTGATAATTCAAGTGGTCTATAGGCATTTACTCTTTTGAAGTGTTGTGAAATACTGTTGTGTTGTGTAAGTCAGTTGAGAAGTAAACAGTATAACAAGTGTGTTTAAATGCTATAGTTTGTACTGTCTGGTTTCACAAGTCCTTGTCAATTATGTGTGTTATATATGTCATAGCTGTTGATGGGTATGGGATGAGTGCATCTGTGGTTTGTCAATAATCATTGAGAAACAACTAAACATTCCCTCTCTTACAAACCCTCTAGATGCATAGACTGTGTCATTATTTCTTATTTCCTCAAATTCCCTTGAGCCAAATTCTCTTCCTTCCATAGAAGCATGAACAGTAAAAACACTATATGTACGCAACAGTATCAATTATTATAAAAAAACTTTTCAGGGCTTGTCAGGTCAGACTATGGCTAGTACTTCATGGGATCAATATTTATAACAGTGATCACTGATTAAATATACAGAAGAAACAGGGGCAATAAGGGAGCCCAAGGATTAAAAAAAAATCCATTATATAGGCAATCCTAGGAAATTCGGGGGAGCTGGTTATCCTGGTCTTGGAATTGGCTGAGATGGCAGAGGTGGCAGCAAGTGCTGCAACATAAAGGAGCTCTAAAATGCCCTCTCCAAAAGGAAATCCATCCACAGTTGACCTGTAAGGAGGAAACAAGGACATCTCCTTGCCAATGATGATGCACAACTTTCAAGATGATGTGAGCACTTTATGGAGGTGCTGAATAGAGGTGACAATGTATAGTCTGAACAAGATCAGGAACACAAAGATGAAGGTGGTCTTCCAATGGTAGAAAATATGATTAGCTAGAGGCTACTTCAAAGAAAGAGATGCACTCAAGCAGCTAAAGAATGAACAGGCTCCAGGGGCAGATGACATCGTACCAGACACAGACAAAGGTAAAGTTGTAGAACCCTTATCAGCTAATTGCGGAGTTCACCAGTGATGAGTTTTACCTCCAGCTATCCTTTTACTGGTGCTGGGTGAAGTGATGAGGAAAGTGGCGGAGAAGAATAAAGAGAGGTATACAGTGGGGACTGACTGATCGATTGGAAGATCTTGACTTTGTCAATGACATCTGCCTTCTCTCACAGAAACTTGTTGACATGGTAGGAAAGCTACAGCAATGTGAACTTCAATCCAAGGCTATTGGGCTGAAATTGAATGCTGCCAAGGTGAAGATTATGAAAATCAATACAAGATATGCATAAGAAAGCTCAGATTGAACATTGAGGATGTTGAAAACATAAACAAATTCACATACCTTTGAAGTGTTGTTAATGAAGACAGAGGAACAGCTGCTGATGTCAGTACAAGAATCTGAAACATGAATGGGGCATTCATCCAGCTGTATCCATTATGGAGGGCAAGAGAGATTTCTGTAACTACTAAACTACGAATATTTAACATAAATGTGAAAGCAGTACTGCTATACGGATGTTAAACTTCAGAGATCAACACTACAAACACTAACGGTTTGCAAGTCTTCATCAACAGATATCTTACAAAAATTCTTAAAACCTCTTGAGCAAATGTGATATACAGCAAAGAACTTTGGAATTGAATGAGAGAAGGAATTGAACGTGGGTTGGATATACCCTCCTAAAATGCCAGGATGCTGTAGAGAGAAGAGCTCTCTGCTGAAACCCAGATGGTTAAAGGAAACAAGGAAGACCAAGGGCAGTGGAGGAAGAGGCCAAGAAGTAGGAGAGGTTATTTGCAGAGCTGAAGATCCTCAATCAATATCGAATGTACTGGGGGAGCTTCATTGAAGTCCTATGCTCTGCATAAGAGCAATGAGAAATAAGTCAAGCAAGTCAGTTTTTATCAATACTTAAAAGGAAGTCCTAGTACCATATCTGTAATTCTAAAAAGTCCTTGGTGGAGTTGAAACATTGTGCATTGAAAAGGAACATAAATTAGATTGGTAACATTCCTCAGCTTTTGGACAATGCCATTCTTCAAAACTAACCCCCTCCCCCCAAAATCACGCAAGCCACATATGGCTGGCTCAGAATAGTGTGAGGGGTAGTGCATGGTAGAGTCAGTGAGTAGCTAGTAGAAAATTGCCTATTCAAGCCAGTCCACAATCCATCCCCCGTTTCTGTAAACATCTCTCTCCCCCTTCCCCATTTGTTATAGCTGTTCCACGAAGGTGAAATTACTACATAAGTGTAACTGTACCATCTTTTGCATGTTTTATGGGGCCACCTTTCCAGTTACTAAAGTGCGCGCCATATATCTTGGCAGCCGAATTTAGGTTCGTTCTGCGCATCTGACGTCACAAAACACAGTCAGCCAATGGACAGAGAACGACGTTGCCAGATCTCGACTGCAGTGCAGTGCACGGACGAGTGTCTTCAGTTTTAGAAACATTCAGTCATAAATAAAGTAATAGAACAAAAGCAATATCTTGATAGCAGACTCTCTTTTATAGAAAGTTTGGAAAAAGCATTCTTTATACCAGTTGCTTCATATTATATTAATTAATTAAACCAAACAAGCAATAAGACTCCTAATTCAGGCGATAGCAAGGAAAGGTGTTTGTTTCAATCTCACGAACTGCTTTTTCGCAATAAAGAACAGCGGTAATTGTTTATTTCCTATTGTACTTCGACGAAGCGTGAGTAATTCATAGTCATACCAACAATGTTTATAAGTAGTTGCGTGAGGTGTTAGAGTCTTTATGGAGTTAATCTGCTTGATGAGCTGAGGTAGCGAAATGGTTAAGGTGTTGGGCTGCCAAGTGAAAGGTTATTAGTTCGAACCTTGTGGGGTGCTTAATATTTTCTTTATTTAAAAACAATATTGGAGTGCCTTACTTCACGAAGTTTATTCGTTTGAATGAAATTTCTAGTGCTTTGCCTCTTCATTAACTTTTTCGCTGCTGCAGACACGTGCTCCCCGCATTCTGCGCCTTGCGCGATTTTGTCATCACTGCACTTCTCGCCTGTGCAGACACATGGTGTTCCCACTGCTTTGCCACACTTATCATTCGATTTCACAAAAACTATTTGGCCAAAAAATTTGATTTTTACACGTCGTCTTGACTGATCCCTTCCCCCACATAAATGACTTAATTTTGTTTTGATGTGCAGCATTAAATGTAGTAAACCATTGCACGAAATTTTGAACAGTTTGCGGAGGTAAAAGTCCATAGCATATACTTTCCGTATGGTCGATTTCAGTTGTCACAATGTCGAGAATGAAATGTGGACAAGATACCTAAATTTCATATAATATTTACTGTATAACAATATCTCATTTAATTTAAGTACCACATAGGTGTTCTATGTAATATTGAGAAATATTCCGTCTTTCGCGACTGTAATAAAAGTTTTATTTACACAGGGCTCGTTTGGCTTTATTTTAAAGCACTTCCATCGGTGAAAGGTATGGCACACACACAATCGTATTCATGTTCTATTTCTTGTTTTTGTTCCACAGTCGCAGTTTTACCAATGGTATTGAAATATATCCCTCTTCTGCAACTGTAATAAGCGACGTATTTAGACCAGACACGTATCTCTCTTTTAAAGCATCATAAGAGGACTGTATTTTGTGTCCTCCATTGCCAAGTCACCTTTCGTAGTTTTGTGCTGCGGTAGCACAATATTCAATGTTTGTGTTGGCTCATCAGTGTTTTAGCAAATAAATGCTGTTTGTGTGTGCCACACACAAAATTATATTTGACATAGCTCTGAGCACTTCACTGACAGACGGTATATTCAAGTCCTAATGTTTTTGTAAGTCCACAGTTTTGTTTAATGTATCTTGTCTACTTCCTTTTGATTGATTGAAGTGCTTTAAAATAAAGCCAAACGTGCCCAGTGTAAGTAAAACTTTTGTTACAGTCGCGAAAGGTGGAATATTTCTCAATATTACATATGACACTTATGTGGTACTTAAATTAAATTAAATATATAGGTATCTTGTCCACATTTCATTCTCAACATTGTGGCAACTAAAATCGACCATACGGAAAGTATACGCTATAGACTTCTACCTCTGCAAACTCTTCAAACTTTCGTTCAATGGTTTACTATATTTAATGCTGCATAATAACTGCGTTGAACATCGAAACAAAATTGAGACATTTATGGGGGGAAGGTATCAGTGAAGAAGATACGTAAAAATCTAATTTTTGAGTCAAATAGTTTTTGTGGAATCGAATGATAAAGAGTGTCAAAGCAGTCGGAACACAATGTGTCTGCACAGGCGAGCAGTGCAGTGACAAAATCGCCCACAGCGCGGAATGCAAAGAGCACGTCTTTGTAGCAGCGAAAGGGTTAATGCGGCCGTGGTGGCTTTACTTCATGAACTGCGCGCTCCCCCCTAAACGTAAGCTTGCGAACTATGCTATACTATGGCGCTGCTTCTATTGGCGCGTGCGTCACTGGCAACGCAGCAATCTCCCGCGTCTAGGCGGGCATGCTCAAGCCACCAAGATAAAAGAATTGAACTATAAGAAAGTGATGAAAGAATAACATTTTATTGAAGCAGGTTGTATTGTTGTTCCTAAAAGTATTCAATACACTTCTGTATGGAATCATACCAATAATAGAAATATTTTACTGTGTTTGACGTCGGTACCTCAGGAATATAGTTTTGGAAGAATAAAACATATCCTTGAGGTGATGAAAATGATTGTCTTGACACATTTGTATAATATATCAACCTGGAAAAAGCTTTCAACTATGTAAAATGGTGGAAAATGTTCAAAATTTTGAGGAAAATGGTAAGTTATAGGGAAAGTTGGATAAATAACAAAATGTACAAGAAGAAGAGGGAAGACCAAGAAGAAATACACAGATTAAAAGTGGTTTAAGACTGTGATGTAGTCATTTGATCACTATATTCCAGTCTGTACATCAAAGAAGTAATGATGGCTATAAAAGAAAGGCTCAAGAGTGGGATTACAATTCACCATGAAAGAACATGAATGATAACATTTGTGATGTCATTGATATCCTTGGTGTAAGTGAATAATTATAGCGTTACACATGCATTATCTTTTGATGATTTAGGAGTTGTTTTAGTGTTTGTTGCATTATTTTGTGTAAAGGTGTGTAGTGCATGATTTCGACAGTTAACGATTAAAGTGCGCGTCGTTTATGTTGGCGGCCGAGTTTAGGTTCGTTCTGCGCATCTGACGTCACAAAACACAGTCAGCCAATGAACAGAGAACGACGTTGCCAGAACTCGACTGCAGTGCAGAGCATGAACAAGTGTCTTCAGTTTTAGAAACGTTCAGTCATAAACAAAGTAATAGAACAAAAGCAGTGTCTTGATAGCAGACTTTCTTTTATAGAAAGTTTGGAAAAAGCATTCTTTATACCAATTGCTTCATATTCTATTAATTGATTAAATCAAACAAGCAATAAGACTCCTAACTCAGGCGATAGCAAGGAAAGGTGTTTGTATCAATCTCACGAACTGCTTTTTCGCAATGAATAACAGCGGTAATTGTTTATTTCCTATTGTACTTCGACGAAGCGTGAGTAATTCATAGTCATACCAACGATGTTTATCAGTATTTTGCGTGCCCTGTTAGCATCCTCATGGCGTTTCTTAGCCAGGTGAGCTGTGTTAGCGTAACGGTTAAGGCGTCGGGTTTCAATGTGAAAGGTTATGAGTTCAAACCTTATGCGGTGTTTAATATTTTGATTAGTTAAAGACAATGTCGAAGTGCTCTTACTTCACGAATTATATTCGTTTGAATGCAATTTTTTTAAATTTCTGGTGCTTTGTCTCTTCATTAACCCTTTCGCTGCTGCAGACACGTGCTCCCCGCATTCCGCGATGTGCGCTATTTTGTCATCACTGCACTGCTCGCCTGTGCAGACACATGGTGTTCCCACTGCTTTGACACACTTATCAATCGATTTCAGAAAAACTATTTGGCCCAAAAATTTGATTTTTACACATCTTCTTGACTGACACCTTACCCCATAAATGACTTAATTTTGATTCGATGTTCAACGCAGTTAATATGCAGCATTAAATGTAGTAAACCATTGCACGAAATTTTGAAGAGTTTGCAGAGGTAGAAGTCTATAGCGTATACTTTCCGTATGGTCGATTTTAGTTGCCACAATGTTGAGAATGAAATGTGGACAAGATACCTAAATTTCATATAAAATTTACTGTATAATAATATCTCATTTAATTTAAGTACCACATAGGTGTCGTATGTAATATTGAGAAATATTCCGTCTTTCGTGACTGTAATAAAAGTTTTATCTACACCGGACGCGTTTGGCTTTATTTTAAAGCACTTCAGTCAATGAAAGGTATGGCACATACACAATGGTACTCATGTTCTCTTTCTTGTTTTTTTTCCACAGTCGCAGTTTTACCAATGGTACTGAAATATATTCCTCTTCTGCAACTGTAATAAGCGACTTATTTAGACCAGACGCGTTTCTCTCTTTTGAAGCGTCTTCAGTGGACAGTATTTTGTCTCCTCCATTACCAAGTCACCTTTCGTAGTTTTGTGCTGCGGTAACGCAATATTTAACGTTTGTGTTGGCTCATCAGTGTTTTAGCAAATAAATGATGTTTGTGTGTGCCACACAAAAAAATTATATTTGACATAGCTCAGAGCACTTCACTGATAGACGGTATATTCAAGTCCTAATGTTTTTGTAAGTCCACAGTTTTGTTTAATGTATTTTGTCTACTTCCTTTTGATTGATTGAAGTGCTTTAAAATAAAGCCAAACGTGCTCAGTGTAAATAAAACTTTTGGTACAGTCGTGAAAGACGGAATATTTCTCAATATTACATATGACACATATGTGGTACTTAAATGAGATATTTTTATACAGTAAATTTTATATGAAATTTAGGTATCTTGTCCACATTTCATTCTGAACATTGTGGCAACTAAAATCGACCATATGGAAATTATACTCTATGGACTTTTTCATCTGCAAACTCTTCAAAATTTCGTGCAATGGTTTACTATATTTAATGCTGCATAATAACTGCGTTGAACATCGAAACAAATTTAAGTCATTTATGGGGGGAAGGTATCAGTCAAGAAGATGTGTAAAAAGAAGATTTTTGGGCCAAATAGTTTTTGTGGAATCGAATGATAAAGAGTGTCAAAGCAGTTGGAACACGATGTGTCTGCACAGGCGAGCAGTGCAGTGACAAAATCGTGCACAGCGCGGAATGCAGGGAGCACGTCTTTGTAGCAGCGAAAGGGTTAATGCGACCGTGGTGGCTTTACTTCATGAACTGCGCGCTCTCCCCTAAACGTAAGCTTGCGAACTATGCTGTACTATGGCGCTGCTTCTATTGGCACGTGCGTAGTGTGCAACTGGCAACGCAGCAATCTCCCGCGTCTGGGCAGGCATGCGCGAGCCGCCAAGATAAAAGAATTGAACTATAGCAAACATGTTAGGGATGTCGCTGCCTGATGGTTGAGGGACTCAAATGGGCACCTGTGCATATGTTGGCTGGTGACGGCCACATCTCTTTGTGGAGGCCTCTGGTGCATCCCGACTTCTGGGAGCATGTGCGATAATCTCCTCTGCGGTTTAGTGGACAGGAGGCCATGTGCAATGTCTGCGCATGTTGTTTGTGTGTCTCTTGCATTATTTTGTGAGCAGATCTGTAGGCTGTGCTATGCATTATACAGACAGTTCATGAGATGATTTCGTGTCTGCACATCACTGTACTGCATTAATTAGGAGGAGTTTGCATGTCTGTGTGCTGTGTACAGAAATAATCTCGGTAGTTTAGGAGTTGTTTGTGTGTCTGAAGAGTGTTATTTCGGTAATGTCTGGGTAGTTTACAGGTCTGTACACTGTGTGGCGTGACCCCAAGTATGGCAGGGCATGTGTTTTGCATCAGTGTGATAAATATACTATTTCAAATCCATCCCTAAGTTAAATGTTCCAAAATAAATAAAGTACACTCCTTCCTCTCTCCAGCAGCCCAGTGCAGGCTGAGTCATTTTCCCCTACAGATATCCATCATGGTTTACACCATGGAATGGACAATAGCTCCTCTACTGGCAGTAGTGTGTACTAGGTCAGTTGGACTCTAGACCTCATGGTGGAGACACTGCCTGCACAATAAATACTTATGTCCAGCGCAGGCTGAGTCCTTTTGGCACCTTTTTCCCCTACCATCTTGGGTTATATCATGGAATGGACGACAGCTCCCTCTGGTGGCAGTACTGTGTGCTAGGTCCAGACCTCATGGTGAACACACTGGTTCCCGTCAAAATCCACAATCTTGGGTGACGGTACTTGCATCATCAGCTAACAGAATGGAACAGACGACAGCACCCTCTGGTGGTGGCACTGTGTACTAGGTCAGTTGGAATTCGGACCTCGTGGTGAACACACTGGATTGCTGTACTGCATCAAATTGTTTAAACAAAGGCTGCATGCATAATTTCGGCAGTTGATGATTAGTAAACATGTTTGCAGAGTCTTTTAGATGGATTAGTATTTGGACAATTTACAAGTTGTTTGCCTCTCTGTACATAAATCTATTGCATTATTTACGAGTGGTTTGCAGGTCTTTGGGCTGTGCAATGCATTATTTTGACAGTTTACAACTAGCAAGTGTATCTGCAGAGCATTATACATGAGTTATTTTGGTAATTTAGGAGTAGTTTACAGGTCTGTAGGCTGTGTGGTGTGACTCCAAGCATGCCAGAGCGTGTGCTTTGTAAGAAATATACTATCACAATCCATCACTAAATAAATTGTTCCAAAATAAGTAATGTATACTCCTTCCTCTCTCCAGCAGCCCAGTGCAGGTTGAGTCGTTTTCCCACCAATCCCTAGGAAGAGGTGGCGGTCGGATGGCTTAGGTTAGTGGAGGTGGCCCAAGTGACCTATTTTCCCGCAATTTTCTTAGATCAGTAGCCGTTTGTTGCATTGTCTTGAAGGAATTTGAACTTTCTACAAGTTTCTATGAAGAGATGGCAGTCCAGCGACCTAGGTCACTGGAGGTAGCCCAGGTGAGCTATTCTCCAGCCATTTTCTTACGTTAGTAGAGGTGTGTTGCATTATCCTCACGGAATTTGAACTTCCCTCCAAGGGTGCATGGCAGGGGGGCGAGGGGAAGCGTGGCACTTCCTCACCATCTTGGATAACGGTACTTGCGTCACCAGCTGACGTAATGGCCACCATCTTGGATGTCGTCATGTGCTGTTGCCAAGTCTACAGGCCGCCATCTTGGATGACGTCGTCACCACCATCTTGGATACATCTGGCAACAAAGGAGAGTGGGGTGCCCCCCCCCCCCCCCCCTGCCTTGTTCCACAACTTGCCAGTACGAGAAATGATTGAGCATGTATAAGTTATTCGAACTTGTAATCTGGATTTTACGAAGAAAATTTGATCCAATTACCATCACTTAAAACTAAAAGTATTGTACTCACCAAAAGTAGCAACTCCATGACTTTGGGAAGACAGCTTCATAATAATTAGTAGGAACGATATTGTAAATCGATTCGTCGCTCCTTCTTGTTTTCAAATAAATCTATCATCTCAGATTGAAATCTTCAATTTTGCATATGAGTACCTTTTCACAGGGTAGCATCCCTTATGGCACTCAGTTATTCTTCTTTTATGGTGTTTCGTAGGAACGTTTTAATTCTCTTGAGCATTGAAAGGCATCGCTCAGCATCTGATGTGGAGATAGGCGACGTGATTAGCAGTTTCAAAACTTTAAAAGTCTCGTCGAATGTGTCACAAAGTTCATAGAATCAGCGAAAGAAATGAAAATGCTCTAAACTCAGGCCTACCATACATTTGAAGCTCGCTCTTCAGCCTCATTGTTTCCAGAAATGTATATGTGTCTTTAATTTCAAGGTATTTGTCTGGAAAATCTGTGACGTATTTTTCAAACTGTTTTACATCAAATAAGTTGGTTGCAATGAGGTGTCCAGTGAGCTGAAAACGTAAATTTATTTAAGAAAGGACGGCATCGCACATTTCCAAAGCGTCTCTGTTTTCTGTCCCCATCAAGAGTCCATGGCTTCTTGGCAGTCATCTTTTCGTCATTTTCGAAACTAACCTCGTTAAGGATGGAGTCAATGTCGTCTCTGATGTTTTGCATTGCCGCTTCAATGTTCTGGTTGTCTTGTATTTGTATGAACCAGCATCTTCAATAGTAGAAGATAGTTTTATGCTTTCACTTGTTTCAGTGACGTCCATGACAGTAATAAGATTTTTCCCTGTTTCCATAAACATCGTTTACTACTCGCGAATGGTAATTCCATCTCTTCACACACACGGAGCAAGCTTTTTTGAATAATACGAAGCAACGCTTTTAATCTCTGTGGCGAGCTAGAAAAGAATTACCTAAAAGTCGTGCAAAAAAGATCCGGGCTTTGCGATTAACAGAGGCTGCCGTAGGCGTAAGGTTGAACTGATACACGTAACAAAGGCTGCAGTGTGCTTCTGGATATTTGTCTTTAATTTCTGAACCCCGTCCGGCGTGCCACTCATGACGTTTGCACCATCGTAACTCTCAAATGGTTTTGCCTCAACAACATAACGCAAAACAATAACAAATTGAAATTCGCAAGAGACATCTGCTTTTATTGCAACATAATCGGCACATTTTATTTCTTTACGAACTTCATCACGGTATACTTCCAACATGCATGGCAGTAGTTTGTTCTGAACAGTTTTAGAAATGCCTTTGAACACTGATGCTCGAATGAAATGAACTTGAAGATCTTTATCCAGTTCGGAGCTGAACAGAATTAGCTCGCGAGAAACCCCTTATTTTGAGAGGCATCAGATTTATCGTGGCCCCTGAGAGCGAGTTTCAAAGCATCACAGAACCGAATACACTTTATAATTAAATTCAATATACAGGGTGTTACAAAAAGGTACGGCCAAAATTTCAGGAAACATTCCTCACACACAAACAAAGAAAATATGTTATGTTGACATGAGTCCGGAAATGCTTAATTTCCATGTTAGAACTCATTTTAGTTTCGTCAGTATGTTCTTCCACCTACGCTCAATGGAGCACGTTATCACGACTTCATATGGGATACTCTACCTGTGCTGCT
The DNA here is from genome assembly GCF_021461395.2 of Schistocerca americana. Classification (NCBI taxonomy): domain Eukaryota; kingdom Metazoa; phylum Arthropoda; class Insecta; order Orthoptera; family Acrididae; genus Schistocerca; species Schistocerca americana. Next base: position 540,214,357 of record NC_060130.1, read on the forward strand.
AGACAATGTGCCTTTACAAGTACGACACAACATGTGGTTCATGCACGATTGAGCTGCTGCACATTTCAGTCGAAGTGTTCGTACGCTTCTCAACAACAGATTCGGTGACCGATGGATTGGTAGAGGCGGACCAATTCCATGGCCTCCACGCTCTCCTGACCTCAACCCTCTTGACTTTCATTTATGGGGGCATTTGAAAGCTCTTGTCTACAAAACCCCGGTACCAAATGTAGAGACTCTTCGTGCTCGTATTGTGGATGGCTGTTATACAATACGCCATTCTCCAGGGCTGCATCAGCGCATCAGGGATTCCATGCGACGGAGGGTGGATGCATGTATCCTCGCTAACGCAGGACATTTTGAACATTTCCTGTCACAAAGTGAAGTCACGCTGGTACGTTCTGTTGCTGTATGTTTCCATCCCATGATTAATGTGATTTGAAGAGAAGTAATAAAATGAGCTCTAACATGGAAAGTAAGCGTTTCCGGACACATGTCCATATAATATATTCTCTTTCTTTGTGTGTGAGGAATGTTGGCCGTACCTTTTTGTAACACCCTGTATATCTATTCTTTCCTACACGTTGTGGCTGTCAGTTGTTTGTCTATACTGCGACTCTAATTTCCGCTGAATTTTGGTTTTGCCTAGAAATGGAAGCCTAAGCACATTATCCATGTGCAGCTTTGAGATTTCGTGTACTTTCATTTTAGACCATGTATGCCCAATATCAGCTATTCCGGTCTTACACCAATGAACATCTGCCTCAAATAGCACACAAGGAAAACAAAAAAACTGCGTTGCTTTCTTCGCAACCACAAATCCATTTCTTCCTTTGGTAAATTTCTGGATTAAACTTATGGCATCTATTTTTTGTTTGCTGCTACAGATTCAAAATAGTCCAAATGGCTCTAAGCACTATGGGACTTAACATCTGAGGTCATCAGTCCCCTAGACTTAGAACTACTTAAACCTAATTAACCTAAAGACATCACACACATCCATGCCCGAGGCAGGGTTCGAACTTGCGATCTTAGTAGCATTGCGGTTTCGGACTGAAGCGCCTAGAACCGCTCTGTCACAGGGGCCGGCTGCTACAGATTCAGATTCGGGCGTGGCCTACCTAGTGTTTTTTATCTGAAAGTCTGGTCACTAAAAGGCGTTTTTAATAACTTATTTACTCTGTTCATGTTTACTATTTTCACAGTCAACTGAATCTTCCCTTACAGATAACACTGTGCATACAGCTATATACAGTCAATTACCTGAGCTTGCAATAATTACAACGTGTTTGTACAGAACTGTATTACACAAATGTAACGAGCACTACTTTGTTTGGAAAACAGATGCTCAATAGGTGGTGAATATGGTAGTTTTTTGTTGTGTAGCAATAGCCCTGCTGTTGTGAAATATACCAATAGTGAAGTAATGCGTCTCCGTTTCAAAATCTACGGGCATAATTTCTTGCAGTGCGGGTAGGATGTCACTTCCTGTTTCTCGTAAATATAGTGGCCTGACTTCCACATAATCTAATACATTACTTACAGTTTATTTTTCCAATCTACCTCTGACTTCTTCTGATCGATACTTAAAGAGAACTGAATCATAGGGTGTCCCATTTGATAACTAGGGTCATTCAGAACCTGGGTGAATTCGACCATTTCCTTGCGCTACTTGCACATTTTACATGATTTTTTTTAGGTACTTCCATATTAATTTTATAAAGTCTTCTCTGCTTTCCCACTGCGGCAGGTGGTTAAAATCCGTCGAGCTTTCGACCGACCTCCTCTCGGCCACTGTCAAGTGGTAAATGACTGCCATGCCACCGTGACACAGTCGTCATATAGCCGTCCTGATGGCTGTGACGTCACTGGTGCTCTTTTCTTGGGCAAATACATTAAGGTTTCGGTCGGGTGTCAGTAGGCTCGCTTCAGCCTCGCGATGACGGGGTACCAGGCTGTTCTGAGCTGCATTCGCTGTCTTTATGGATAATGTAATGTCATTTTTGCTTATTACTTATTGACGTTTTTATTCAGAGATTTTTATTTCGTAGCTACTTCTACAGTGCTTTCGCAAAGTCCGTTCGTCCTCATAAAGACGGATGTTTCATCGAACAGAATCTGGTGTCGATTTCCTAAAGAGTGTTCTGCTAAGGCTGATATTTCTTGGCAGCATAGGTGTAAACACCTCGCGCGTTCCATCTGACGTTGTGGCGGACGCTGGACGAAAACATTACCGATGAAAGAAGTATTCGACATTTATCTGTCGTGAGGCACTGAACGCACCCAACGGCGACAGATAAGACTTGTGCCGGACTGGGATTCGAATCCGGATTTCCCACTTTACGCGAGCAGTCACGTTAATCGCTTTGTGAGCCTGTGTGTGTGTGTGTGTGTGTGTGTGTGTGTGTGTGTGTGTGTGTGTGTGTGAGTGTGTACCTGACCACAAAAAAGAAATGAATGTCAACGGGGAGGACAGGAGTTCCGAAGCGTGCAGGGGTTGCAATCCCAGGCCTGGCCACGACCTGACGGGAAAGCAATTCGATCAAGGTAGTGACAACAATCGGAATTTTATGTTTTACTTTTATTAATTTTAATTTCATATCATTTTTGGTGTTTTATAAATATATTTGACGAGACAAGAGTGGGTCAGCGCACCAGGCCGTTCCTAGCAGGGAGAGCCGTTAGCCTCTGCTATCAGTGCATGTCCCCTGTCCGATCCAAATCTCCATATGCCTCACGCTATAGAGCAGCACCCCCTTACCCACTAACCCACTTGCTCGCAGCCTAGCTGTATTCCTGCAAGGGACTGGATACAGCTGTGCATCCGCTATGAAACATTGTAACGCCGTCTAGCATAAACAGGGTGGTCCATTGATCGTGACCGGGCCAAATATCTCACGAAATAAGCGTCAAACGAAAAAACTACAAAGAACGGAACTTGTCTAGCTTGAAGTGGGAAACCAGATAGCGCTATGGTTCGCCCGCTAGATGGCGCTGCCGTAGTTCAAACGGATATCAACTGTGGTTTTTTTTAATAGGAACTCCCATTTTTATTACATATTTGCGTGGTACGCAAAGAACTATGAACGTTTTAGTTGGACCACTTTTTTCGTTTTGTGATAGATGGTGCTGTAACCGTCACAAACATATGGCTCACAATTTTCGACGAACAGTTGGTAACAGGTACGTTTTTTTAATTTAAAATACAGAACGTTGATACGTTTAAACATTTTATTTCGGTTGTTCCAATGTGATACATGAACCTTTGTGAACTTACCATTTCTGAAAACGCATGCTGTTACAACGTGATTACCTGTAAATACCACATTAATGCAGTAAATGCTCAAAATGATGTCCGTCAACCTCAATGCATTTGGCAATACGTGTAACGACATTCCTCTCAACTTCGAGTAGTTCGCCTTCCGTAATGTTCGCACATGCATTGACAATGCGCTGTCGCATGTTGTCAGGTGTTGTCGGTGGATCACGATAGCAAATATCCTTCAACTTTCCCCACAGAAAGAAATCCGGGGGCGTGAGATCCGGTGAACGTCCACGCCATGGTATGGTCCTTCGACGAGCAATCTCCCTGTCACCAAAAATGCTATTCAATACCGCTTCAACTGCAAGCGAGCTAGGTGCCGGACATCTATCATGTTGGAAGTACATCGCCATTCTGTCATGCACTGAAACATCTTGTAGTAACATCGGTAGAAGATTACGTAGGATATCAGTATACATTGCACCATTTAGATTGCCATCGATAAAATGGGGTCCCATAATGCCGCACCATACATTAACCCGCCAAGATCGCTGATGTTCCACTTGTCGCAGCCATCGTGGATTTTCCGTTGCCCAATAGTGCATATTATGCCGGTTTACGTTACCGCTATTGGTGAATGGCGCTTCGTCACTAAATAGAACACGTCCAATAAATCTGTCATCGCCCCGTAATTTCACTTGTGCCCAGTGGCAGTACTGTACACGACGTTCGAAGTCGTCGCCATGCAATTCCTGGTGCATAGAAATATGGTACGGGTGCAATCGTTGCTGATGTAGCATTCTCAACACCGGCGTTTTTGAGATTCCCAGTTCTCGCGCAATTTGTCTGCTACTGATGTGCGGATTAGCCGCAACAGCAGCTAAAACACGTACTTGGGCATCATCATTTGTTGCTGGACGTAGTTGACGTTTCACATGTGGCTGAACACTTCCCATTTACTTAAATAACATAACTATCCGGCGAACGGTCCGGACAATTGGATGATGTCGACCAGGATACCGAGCAGCATACATAGCACACGCCTGTTGGGCCTTTTGATCACAATGGCCATTCATCAATACGATATCGACCTTTTCCGCAGTTGGTATACGGTCCGTTTTAACACGGGTAATGTATCACGAAGCAAATACCGTCCGCACTGGCGGAATGCTACGTGATACCATGTACTTATACGTTTGTGACTATTACAGCCCCATCTATCGCAATTCAAAGAAAATGTTCCAACTAAAACATTCATATTTCTTTACGTACTACACGTATATGTAATAAAAATGGGGGTTCCTATTTTAAAAAACGCAATTGGTATCCGTTTGACCTATGACAGCACCATCTAGCGGGCCAACCATAGCGCCATTTGGTTTCCCCCTTCAAGCTAGATGAGTTTCGTTCTTTGTAGTTTTTTCTTTTGATGCTCATTTCGTGACATATTTCACCCGGTCACTATCAATGGACCACCCTGTACATGTTTTTCAGATATCAAGTTACCACACCTCATTTCTTTTGCTTTTTTATTATAGATACATTTCACTGATGACCAATGAGAGAAAATGAGGGTCGATGGCAAGAGGAAGCTCAAATCCAACGCCATACCAACAGTTTTTTCTCACGTAGTACCAAAGGTTAGAAGAAGGACAATTAAACTACACCATCAGCATCCAACTCAAGGAAATGAAAGCTGAGGTCCCACAGCAGAGACTGTTGCAGGAATCCAGCAGCAGTGTGACGAAGATCCCACGTGTAGTGTGCAAGACAGCGACATATGTTAACCAGTAGAATGTGAACTCACAGAAAAATTATATAAACTAGAAGGTTACATTCATGTTCAACAAGGTCAGATTTGAGCTCGCAGGAAGAAGGTCTGTTGTCTTGCTTTTAGGAATACACGACTAAAAAAAGAAACTCCACAGCATGTGTCAAGCAGTACCACATATACTTAAAACATAGTTTAATGACAATCTACTGGAGAGTCTAAATAAGAAAAAAGTGAAATGTACAGCGAGTAGTGTGAAAAAAGCTCTTCAGTTGAAAATTGCATGTGGTAGCACGGGATTTGATTCTTTAATTAGTTCAGGTTTCCCATTGTCATCACAGCGTACACTAAGGAGGAGACTTCAAGATTTGAACTTCAGTTCTGGTTTTCCAGCCAAGTCTTCACACTTCTCAAAGAAAAGATTGAAAGTATGAGCGAAAAAGAACTCGACTGTGTTCTACTGCTTGATGAAATGTCAATTCTCCAAGCAGGGAATCTGATGTGGGAACAGGCGAATTTACTGGCTATGTTACCCTTCAAACCATGAAGGTGTTGCCACATATGCTTGTGTTTTACTTTAGGGCGGTATCTCATCCAGAAGGAAGCAAGTAATGGCGTATCATTTTAGTGGAAGTAATGTAAGTGGTAAAGTTTTGTGTGACATCATTTTACAAATAATTAAATGCAGTGAACATATAGGACTATGTGTACAGTGTGTGACATCAGATATAGATGCTGCAAATCAAAGAATATAGAGACATTTTGGGAATTGTTTCTGGAAAAAATTCTGTGTTTCAAAATTACATTTTATATCCTGAAAATCCAGGAAGATTTTTTCTACTTTACTGTAAATGTGCCACACCTTTTAAAAAAATATTAGACAATGTTTACCGACCAACAGTGTTATAAACATTCCTGAGAGTATAAGGAACAAATATAAGTTGCCATCCACAGTTGTTGACTGTAATCATATCAAGGGACTACATTATTCTGATCAGGATAATAATTTGATACTTGCTCCCACACTAACAACAGATGTAATCGAACGAAATAAGTTCAGCAAATTGAAAGTTTCTGGGGAATGTACTTTTCTCAGTCACAGAACCAGTTGTGGTCTGAAGCTGATGTCCTCTGATAGTTGACAAGTAGTTTTTAACAATGACTCCTAGGCATCCAATTACTGCCCTCATCACCTTCAATCAAGAAAGATACAAGGAGGCCATCACGTTGCCGAATGAAGTTATGATGATATTTGGGCAGATTGATATTGGAAAATTTGGTCACTGGAAACCAGTTCATAGTGGTGTGAGACTGTCGACACAAAGTGTACTTCATCTGCAGGAAATCTTTTTACACAAGAATAATTACAAGTTTTTGCTGACAGATTAACATAAGATTGCCTAGAAAATTTGTTCTCCTGTGTTAGAAGTATACAGAAGGTTCCCACAGCACTGCAGTTCAAAAACAATTAGAAAACTATTTCGGTTGCTCAGTATTTCACAGATGTAGGGAAAGGATTCTATGACAAGAGTGATTCTGTCTACCTTTCAAGTTTTCTTGACCAACATTCCACTACACGCCCAACATCATCTGTAACTCAGCCTGCTTTTAAGCTTCCAAAACGTTGGAAAGAGCGTGAAATTAGTTGTGAGGATGACTTAAGTAAAACTGAAAGAAATGCATTATATTGCTGGATATGTTATAGGGAGGGCAATGAAATTTGAGAAGCTGTCTGAGAAGTGCCTGAATGTAGTAACTTCATATACCAGACAAAACGAAGATTATTGCACTTTTGTGAGTTTGAAACAGTTCAGAAAGGAAAACGACAGCCTTATCTATGCCTCAGAGGAGTGTTTTTCCTTTATTTTGGAAACGGAAGTGACTTTTAGGAATATTGCTGCTACACTTGAAAATTCACAGAATTTGAACTGTTTTCAGTTTGTCATTGATAAATTTCATTGTGATGATCAAATCCAAGGAGTTCAGTTTCCTGATTGCCACAAAATTAAGTTGAAATAGGTTAATTGGTTTGTCAGATTTCGCCTGAAGATATTCTGTCTGAAAATGAACAATATGTGCTTGAAATTTGGCCATCAAAACCTCTACTATGCATGCACTGGCTCAAAATGTTAGGTAGTTGTAGTGAATATGATCTGTATTATGTGACTGTTATAAGAAATTATGTCTTGTGCTTCGAGTAGTGGTGGCAATTGCTTAAGTGATGATAGTAAATGAGGTATGACATGATGTCTTAGATCAACTATATTACGTAACCAGTATGTAACTTGTGGTGTTTTTTTTTTCCTCAGTTTAATTTTTCGGTAGGTTTGACGTACATTTTAGAGTAATGATATGGAGCCTGACATTCTACATGTAACTTGTGTACGCAATTTTTTTTCTTTTGTTGATTTTGTTTTGTATTTAGACATTGCCATGTAAAGGTTATTACAACGCAATTTATGAATGTCAGATTACTTGTTCTGTGTTTGGATGGTGAGCTATTTAAAATTTTATTAGTACAATTAGTATTTCTTTATTTGTTATAGAATTAGTGAAGTTTTGATTACTCCTAAAAATAATGGAGATCCCAGTAACTAAGCAAATTTATATCTCATCACTATTTTTTATTTGAATGATGTAAGGTTTCATTTGTCATGTGGATTGTTGCAAATTTGTATGTGTACATTACTCTGGATTGTGGAGATTATAATAATGCAATAACTGTGTCAATAATTTGGTAAAGTAACAGTATTTGGTGGTCTATTTGAGGTCACCGGGGACTAAGGTCTCCTCCTGGTTATTATGATGAGTTGCTACGTTTGTTCGAATACAGTTTTCTTAAAAAATGTTCGGAACTACCCTCGCATTGCAAGGATAGTACCGTGCCATTTTTTTCTGCATGGGTAGCCGGTGGCGAAAGGGTACAGTACCGCCCAACATTGAAAATAGGTACAACATTCTTCGTTATTCCTGTCGTAACAACATATTTTTTTCTAATAATAACTCAATTTCAATTAATACAGTGAAGCCGGATACCAGTGTAGGAATGAATGACAATTTATTTATTTAATTGATTACATGTGCACTCCCACAAAATAAATCCCTACATCCAATTTGGTGAGATCTGCGAAATGAATGAATGTATGGTCGTCAGCTAACCACAGATAGTGAATGTGCAATATATGATCATCTTTGAGACGGTCCTTTGGTCACCTTTGGTGGAACCAAAGAGATGAAATTTACCTGTGCTTTGAGCGCCTGAAATGTGGCTGACCAATGGGTAGCATGGTCTTTCCCCACCTCGATGGAGGTGCGAGATGACCTGAAGAACGGCTATGTCTGCAGCACTCTGCCGCTTAATCTAGTGTTGGTAAGACCTGTCTTAGGTGTGCTCCATAAAGACAAAAGAGTGGAGACATGGTATGCATGTGAAATACTTAACAGTAGTTTGGAATAATAATTTCTCTATTTCAGGAACTTCTGTGGGGAGAATTAAATGTCAGGCAGGTAGTATTAAGGGGATCGTAGTAATCTTCAGAAGTGACCAACGGTCACAATGAAACCACGTGTAGCAATAAGTTAGGGATAAGTTGAAATACTTCCGAGTGCTTAAGTTAAGATGAATTACTAGCGTGTGTACTATAAGTTGGAAATATTTAAGAAATGGCGTGTGCAGGATTTGAAATTAGAGACAAGTACTTCCACGTGGTGAGTACTGTGTGACTCTCAATCTGTGTATGAGACAAAGGATAAAGAGAAGTACTCGCCCATGGTATCAGTTGAGGACTCGTGTGTGTGATGAATATGTTCTTAATATTACTTTGTGTGTTATGTTTACGTGTGACGCTTGGTTCAAACTATAATACTCTGAGAGAGAAGCAAGGTGAGTCAGCCGTCTATCCAGCAACGCCACTTGGCTTGCATTGCACAGGAAGACGTGCATATATCCTCCAGAGTTCATAGTAGGAAAGAAAAGTTACGAAGTGGGGCAGTGTCGTGTGAAACTGGGATAAATACTAATTGAAGTGGGAAAGCTGAAAGTGATGTGATTATAATGTTGTGACTATTCTTTGTACTGTATGTTGCCAGTGTGATGTATTTCATGAAATTTAAGTATGTGTGGTTGGCATGGGAGAGTAACAAGTTAGTTTCAGAGGCAGTGGGTTATGCATGTTCCTTTTTGTACCACTCGATCTGGAGGAAATTTTCGTGATGATGGGTGTGAGAGTCGAAGTGTGAGATACAGCAAGAGATCCACCATCCTATCCAATAAGTGCACTGTAGCGTTAAATAATTACGAGACCATAAGATAGAGAATCACCAATGTAAAGCCATGCCCACTAGGCGGAATTTCTCATGTGGTTTTGTTGTAGGTTATAGAATTTGTGTGTTTAGGTAATAGAATTTATCGAATATATAAGATAGTGAAAAGAAAAAGATTGATGGCCTTTTCCTTCGAATAGTATGTTGTCATGCTACCCAGAATTTATAGTGTGTGCGCCATTCATATTCAGTGCGATGGCCGCTTGTTGATCAAAGCCATTAAATAAGAAAGAAAATGTGGTATTGCCAGTGCGTAGTGAACAGCAGAGTTGTGTAAATTACTAATAGTCAGATGTGCGTTTCTGTTTCCGTTGCGTAATATTCAAACAGGAGAATAACTTGTAACTTAATTGTGAGTACTAGAGTTCATGTTACTCGATAAATAAGAATGAGTCCACTCGCTTGGCAGACCACTCATCTTCCAGGCCTGACTGCTTGATGCCACAGTATGAGCAAGGCATGTGGGTGCCTCTCAAAGTAACCCTCAGCTTCAGGCGCCTGTTCCTGTTTCCTTCCAAAACCATCGTACCAACATGTATTGCAATGTACTGATTTCTTATGTAACACTTTTTTTTAAAATTTTCGTGTCTCTCACGACAAGTTTTTTGTGAGGCCTGACTCCGCCAGTCCCCACTGGTAACGGAAAATTTGTGACGTCAGTTACAGTTTATTTGCGAACCGGAAAACAAGGCATTTTGTGTGTTTCACTGATATCATCGCCTGAGTTTCGACACGGACAAATTAGTAGCACATGTTTACCGGATTGGTAGTGGGATGCGTCAGCACTATTCACTTGAAAACTTTTTCCTTAACAAATCGTCTTTGAAAACCTTTCCATTCTGTGGCATATCACGTCTGCAGATTTATTCTCTGAATTGCGATAGTAATTTGTTAGAACTAGTTTTCTTTTTATATTAGTTCGTTACTGCAGTGCATTTTACGTCGCCTGAGATCAGTGATGTTTCTTAATGGTGAAGTTACCCATGAGAAGCATTCAGTCTGTGAGAATGTCTTATGAATACTTTCTGTCATGTCTTCAAACATTTTTGCGCGTCACAAGTGGCACACTGCCTATGATTTTATCACACGTAATATGCAGTATATTTTTAGCTTTTTGCGCTTGAGATTGAAAACAAATCCCACACGGCCTATATTTGTTGTTTAAGTTCTTGTTACTACGGTGATCTGTCTTCCAAACGAGCTTCAAAACAGACATATCTAGGTCTCGAATGGTTTTCACATTCACAGCAGGAAATTGTACTACTAGGGTATTACTGGTCCAGTAAACATTCAATCGTTCGAAAACCGTTTACTTGAGTATTTCTCGCAAATTCGTCTCGTGTTTTTGTCTTGAGGATAGAAGTATTTCCGCGGACTTTGCATTCCACTATAGTCCGTCCGAATGTTCCACCCGAAGTTTGCCAGAAACATGGCCGCCGTGGCGGCATTGGCCACTCTCTCTCTCTATACAGGCTCTCTGCTATAGGTCCTGCACTTGACTGCTCTCTGGCGGAAAGAACGTAAAGCCTTCAATCAGACTAGGTGTAGTAGCTGTAGCTCCACTACCGCCATAAGAAGTTTGTAGAAACCAACAGCTGAGCGTTTCGCACAGCCCTTCTGAGGGCAGACGGTGCCAATCTGCAGTTGGCTCCAACTTTCAGAAACCTACCACGAAAGCGCATACAGTGAAATGCGCCTCTTCAAATCGGAATATACCTACTCCGAAACAGTGTTTTATGCACAGTTCACATAGATTTCGCTTTATATATATAGGTGGTGCCACAGCACAGTGGCACTACCTCAGAAGCCGCCTTTGAGCAGACCTAAAGGCCTTAAAGGCGTTTACTTCTGGAAATATGTATGGAATCCTTCCCCCACCACTCCACTCATTTGGATCTGCCATTGATACTGGTTAGATTGTCCTGCTTCTTGTCTCGCTCCTGTAAATTAACCTCTGCTGATTTGACTGTAACTTCTTTTAAGTTGTTCCTCATTCCCTTTTTTCCTCTTGTTGTTGAAGCCATAATCAATAGGTATTAAGATAAACCAGGAAATACGTACCAAACCTTACACTGAGGTGACGAAGTCATGGGATTTCTCCTAATATCGTGTCGAACCTCCTTTTACCCGGTGTAGTGCAGCAGCTCGACGTGTCATGGGCTCAAGTCGCTGGAAGTCCCCTGCAGAAATAATGAACATGACGCCTCTATAGCCGTCTGTAATTGCGAAAGTGTTACTGGTGCAAGGTTTTGAGCATGAATTGACCTCTTTATTATGTCTCATGTCATGTCGAGCTATCTGGGTGGGCAAACCATTCGCTCCAATTTTCCAGAATGTCCTTCGAACAAATCGAGAACATTTGTGGCTCGGTGAATGATGCATTGTCATCCATAAGAATTGCATCACTGTTTAGGAATATGAAGTCCATGAACGGCTGCAAATAGTCTCCAAACAGCCAAACATCCAGAGGACCCAGTTCATTACACTTAATCACAGCCCACACCTTTATGGAGCTATCTTCAGCTTGCACAGTGCCTTGTTGACAGTGTGAGTCCAGGGTTTCGTGGGGTCTGCGCCACAATGGAGCCCTATCATCAGCTCTTACCAAATGAATTCGGGACTCAATTGACCGGGCCACGGTTATCCAATCGTCTAGGGTCCAATAAATACACTCACGAGCCCAGGAGTGACGCTGCAGGCGACGTGCTAAGCTGTTAGCAAAGGGACTCGCGTCGGTCGTCTGCTGCCATAGTCCATTGACGCCAGATTTCGCCACACTGTGCTAACGAATAATTCGTCGTAGGTCCCACGTTGATTTCTGTAGTTATTTCACAGAATGCTGTATGTTTGTTAGCACTGAAAACTCTAAGCGAACGCAGCTGCTCTCGGTCGTTAAGTGAAGGCCGTCGGCCGCTGCGTTATCTGTGGTGGGAAGTGAAGACAAATTTGGTATTCTTGGCACACTCTTGAAACTACTAATCGCGGAATATTGAATTCCCTAAGGATTTCCGAAATGAAATGTCGAAAGCATGTAGCTCTAGTTACCATTACGAGGCCATAATCGCATCGGAAATTTTTTCAAATGACTCATGTGAGTAGAAATGACAGCTCGCCAATGCACTGTCCTTTTATACCACCATCTGTATGTGGGGCTCTACCTATCACATTACATTGTCAGCGCAGTTCATTGTATTTCACTCTGTGTGCATTCCAACAACTTTATGTAGGATCTAATTTTTGCATCCCGCCTGGCTAGGTCTGCTGGGAGCAGGATAGCCAGGTGTTAATGTCAGTGCCAGAGGCTGCGCTTGACGGGGCTTCACGGTACTGGGCTCCTTCATACGCACTGTCCACTGATCAGAATCTCACAAGGCACATCCCACCATCAGTGCAAGAACAGCAGGCTAACAGCGCTGGTGTGGATGTCATGGATGAGAAGATACCGACCGCCGCTTCACCTCATCCTTTACTATTCACCTCAAGCTATGTGTTAACAGTTAGTGGTTCAAAACGTATCCATGTAGGACTTGAAGCTTCACAATACGGTAGCCTCTCAACTGTGTTAGTGCTGGAAAATGTACTCAAAAATATTAAAGCGAAATTTTCTGACTACGAGTGGGATGAACTGTGTCGTTTAAAAACACAAATCAAGAATCATATGACTACCGAACATTATCCATCCCACCCCTACCAGGACATGTACTGTGGCAGTCTAACTGTGAGTATTCTATCAATGTATAATGATGCTACACTAAAAATTAAAAGTGCTGATGGTTATAGTATTTTCATGCATCACCCCACTGTTGATAACTTGTTCAATTTAGACATGGCTCTAACTAGTACGATAGAGTGACTGAATAGATGGTGCCCATGTGTTCAGGCAGTGTACACCGACATCATTAACTGGCTTCACACATGTAGCATCCACATAGATGATATAGCACATTGTTTTAGTATGTATATAACACCAGTGCCCAAGTCTTGTGCTATTCCTCGAATAAGTGTTGAAAATGTCGAACTCAAATTTACTGATGGCATACCGGACTATTGTAATTTACCCATAACATTACGAGATATACGTGCTGAATTTCAAGCATACAAGAAGCAGCTATTTTCCAAATACTGTACTTCTGCTGCACCCCTTAAAAAAGAATCTACTGATTTTTCTCATGCTGATCATATTTGTAAATATTTAAATAAATAAATATATTATTTTATAATATTAAATTTGTCATTGCGCGTTTTTTATTTGTCAAGACAAAATGTCACCTACGTTAATCTATATGACAGCCTTCCCTTTAAATATACCACCTTGAGTTCATTCTATTGTGTAGCCATTGTAGCTCAGCTGGTAAGGTGACTGCGCTATAGTGACTACACACAAACACATATTTTTAATCATGTAAAAGCGTATTCCACACCTTGACCTACCACAGTAGGTATCATGGCGGGCTGGGTGAAACTTCTCGCCTCAAGGGCTTTGTTGTAGATGACTGGTCCTGTGATGATGACCAAGACCAGAAGACCAACAAGAATGGACCACTCCTTCCTGACAGCTTACGGGCTATAATTGTAGGTCCATACAGTTGTGGTAAGACAAATGTCCTCATGGCTCTGTTAGCACACACAGACCGAGTCTGCTTCGAGCACCTTTTCCTCTCCTCCAAAACACTCTTTCAGCCCAAGTACCAGTTACTGAAGAAAATATTAGATGCAGTAGACAGTGTAACGTACAGAGCCTTCAGTGAAAGTGACGACGTCCCCCCACCTGAAGAGGTAAAGCCTAACACTGCCTTCATATTTGACGATGTCGCTGTTGAAAAGCAAGACCAAATCCGTAAATATTTCTGCTTTGGCTGTCATATGGGTGTTGATGTATTCCAGGATCCCAAAACAGCTGGTGAGGGACAACGCAAATCTCATTATAGCATTCAAACAAGACAACCTCGATTTAAAGCACATTTAACATGCTCACGTCGGGACTGACATGTCATACAATGAATTTGTAAAGATATGTGCTGATTGCTGGAACCACTCACAATACGGCTTTCTCGTTATTGATAAAACCCGTAAACTAAATGACGGTAGGTACAGCCGGAACTTCCAAGACTTTCTCCATATATAAACGTACGAAAATACCTTATCCCATCAGTTAACACTTCACCATGGATAAATTCGCACGCATGGCGGACGCTCAGTCTGAGAGATTAGGTGTGCAAAGACAGAGTGCCCGAATGTACACCGATATCAAATTTAAAAATCTTGAGTCCAGACTAGTTAAAGTTGCAAGGGAATTAAAGGACACCCAGTAACTTCTTGTCATTAACCAAAACCGGATAGAGAACAGAATTAGCGCAATTGAGGGCATGATAGAAGCCGAGGCCGTTGTTATTGGAGAAGGTGGCGTAGGAAAAAAGGAGAAGAAGAAGTACAACAAAGCATATATAAAACCACATGATATTCAGAGCTCTGATTAGTATCCTTCGAGATGTCGACAAAGCATAAAATCATTCAGGCGCGCAAAGCAGTTCGAGAGAAATTACGTTTGCTGAAGTTGGGACATATAGATCGCGAGCAAACACTAAATGAAACTTTTAAACCTGTTACAGAATCTATCACCAAGATAGCTTTGCATAATAATGACCCAATCGCAGAATTCACCAACCAGTATCCGACCGTTAAGATAGATAGAACATTTTGTGTTCCAAATTGGTTCAAATGGCTCTGAGCACTATGCGACTTAACGTCTGAGGCCATCAGTCGCCTAGAAGTTAGAACTAATTAAACCTAACTAACCGACGGACAGCACACACATCCATGCCCGAGGCAGGATTCGAACCTGCGACCGTAGCGGTCGCTCGGCTCCAGACTGTAGCGCCTAGAACCGCACGGCCACTCCGGCCGGCGACCATTTGGTGTCAGCAGGGCGAGACCGTACATGCTGGGCTCTCAAACTATAACTTTATCCGATAGCACAACACGCATCGGGGATACAGAGTGTAAAAAAAACATCTGTCTTAATGAACCTAATCTTCCTAAGGCCATCAAATAACTTAAAATACTCTGCCGATGATCGCAAAGTCTATCGGGAAATACTTAACTTGACTGATCTGTACAAAAATCCCGACGGAACACTGAAAAAGCGTGAAACCTCTAAATACACTACCATTATACAAGCTTTACTCAATGAGCAAACTAAAAGTGTCGGTGAGGGTGTAGACTTTCAGCATAAAGGAGTGAGCAATCAAGTCCCGCAGTATATATATTACGATGACCCAGATGAACTAATATACAGACTTCCGCTGTTGATGGCTTCGGCTGCTGTGGGCAATACACCTCATTCAAATGAGGTTGTATCCATAATCTCAGAGCTTCGAGAGAGAGGTATCATCGAATAAGTATGGAGACCGTGGTTCGAGAACTGCAGAAGCCAGCACGCAAAACATACCCTCGTAGACATGTCATGATTAAAGGGCTGGATGACCTCTGGCAAGCTGATCTTGTAGATATGAATCGATATTCACCTCATAATAATGGATTCAAATACATTTTAATGGTTATTGATACATACTCTAAATTCGCATGGGCATTACCTGTGAAAACGAAAACCAGTAGAGATATTGCTGTGGTGTTTGAGCGTCTGCTGCAGACAGGAACGAATCGATGTCCGGCCAATCTTCAAACCGATCACGGTGGGGAGTTTTTTTACAATGACCATTTCAAGACAGTGATGGCGCGGTATGGCACACACCACTACTCCACGTTTACCCACCTTAAAGCTACTATCGTCGAGCGGTTGAACAGAACAATCAAAGTTCAAATGTGGATGCAGTTTAATCTTCGCAGTTCGTACAAGTGGGTAGACATCCTTCCACAGATAATTGCAGTGTAATCGAACCAAACATAGTACAATAAAAATGAGACCGATCGATGTTAGCGATAATTCACTCATGGACACAGTATATTTCCGGGTTTAAATGCTCGACCCTCGCAAACAGAGGTTCAATATAGGCGACTTAGTACGTATTTTAAAACACAAGACAGCGTTCGAGAAATCGTACTTACCAAATTGGTCGGCTGAGATATTCACAGTATCCAAAGTGCAGCGAACCAACCCTAGGACATATATCTTAAAGGACGGCAAGGGCGAAGAAATTGCAGGATGCTTTTACACGGAGGAATTGCAGAAGATTCTGAACCAGATATATTTCTCATCGAGTGCGTGATAAGATGTCGTGGGAATAGACCACTGGTTAAATGACTAGGATATCCATCAGCAGAAAACAGTTGGATCGAAGCTGACATGTTAGTATATAACAGGGAGAGTAGACCTCTATCTCCTCAGTAGCATACCATGCACGATAGGATGCACACCATAATAAGAGGAGGAGGTGGTGTTCTCGACCAAATTGCCTGTTGAATTGCACATTCCCGGATATAACTTCTGTGGGCCTGGAACAAAGCTTCAGAAGCGCCTGGCACGAGGCGATAAAGGTATTAACCTACAAGACGAAGCCTGCCTTGAGCACGACCTCACATAAGCAGCAAATAAGGATCTCCCAGCACGCCACGTCGCCGACCGGATATTAGCAGATAAAGCCAAGCAAATAAGGCGAAAAAAAGATCTCGAAATAGGCCAACGCGTTGCTGCATTCGTGGTTGATAAAACCATGCGTGGAAAAATGAAGTTGGGCTTGGGTGTGATGAATTTCAAACGAATTATGAAAACAGCACGAACAGCTTTGCGAGCGAAGAAGAACAGGAAGAAGAACAACAAAGCCGGTTGTTTGAAAAACTGTATTCTCACCTTGATGTCTGCAGCTAAACGTGTGTTGAATGGTGGGAACAAGAAGAAAAACACGACTTCAATTAAACCACTTAGGGTCCTACCACTACCAAAGACTTCGGGCGGAATTATCCCATTCCTCGTTCCAGCCCTTGCAGCCCTGTCCGCTGTAGGTTCACTCACAGGCGGCGCCGCAGCTGTAGCCAAAATGGTCAAAAACGCACAGAATGCACAAGCCCAACTAGAGGAAGCCAGAAGACATAATCGCGCTATGGAGGCAGCAGCTATCGGAAAAGGTCTCTAATTGAAACCATACAGGAAAGGACTAGGTCTCTTCATAAATAAAAAAAAAGTCCGTTAGTTATCCTATCCGACCGAGCGTTCACGAATAAAGCATCTCGCATTGAAGTCCATGCTAAATTTCGAGCTTCTGTAACTCACAGGAAGTATCTACTTCAATTTCGCGACAAGTTAAACTACTTCTAACAGCAACAAACACGCCAAACAATGGCCCAGTTAACCTTTGTGGTAGCGTGTATGAACCTATTAATTTGTTGACAGGTACACCTGCCCATAAGTTGATTGAGATTTAGTGTTGATGCCCTCTTTAATGAATTGCTATTGGATTTACATCTGCACATACATGCTGGTTATGGAAAGTCACACTCTCTTGTGAACCCTGCCACATCAGTAAATAAAATCTTGGATGTGAACAGTGGATCTGCGGCACACCTCTACAACAGTCATTGCCAGAACTGCCATCTACCATGATGTTCCTCTGGCCTTAGGCCCTCAACGCACGTTAGTTGTTCATGAAGTACCTTCCAGATAAGAGTGTAAGATACATATTCTGACGCTGCTAATGTCGCACATTTGTCCCAGGGGTTTGTTCCGCTGAACGTAGCACACGCTCCTCCATGTCACACATGTGGACTCTGCAGGGTCTTCCACTGTCAGTCTTTTGAGGTGGAGGGCTACATGTGTCCCTCAGATGCTGGAAAAGTGTGCCAAACATGTTGTCATAGGACACTCTGCGCTGTGGATACTTTTCAGCACAGAGAGCACAGGCATGCAGGCTACGTCCATTTGCTAAACCATAGCAGAAAATCGTATCCACCATTTCACTTGTCGAGTAGTAGGCTTCCATTGCTAACAAGTGGTGGAGGAGAGAAAATGTAAATGTACTACACCATTTGTACATACAAGCAGCACAATAACACTAAAATGTAAGTTAATCCACATTTGGACGAAGATAAAACACCTTGAACCACACAGCTGACTGCAAACAGCCTAATGGTAGGTAAAGTACTGTGAGTAAGACATCATAATACCCTGCCAACACATTTGACTGGGCGCCAATGCAACAACTGTGCTAATGTCCACAACCAAGAGTTACGCGGCCCTTCCTACAAACATGTACTTATCTCGGAAATTATGCGTTTCTGGACCCATGTTTATTGCACTTATTTTTCTTGTCTCAATGAGTACTACCATTTGTCAAAGCATGCAACACTCTTTTTTAACACTCAGTATACGATTTTTTTTGTTTTAGGAAAGTAACTGTTTTACTTATTAAGACTGCTAACTAACTATAGTTTACTAGACGAAACCTTTGCTGTTCTTGAATAGTTCAATTGCTTTTGGTAGACACAGAGCTGCAGTTAGTGTAAACATGGTAAACTGTGAGTATTCAATTAAAATTTCTTATCACAAAGTATATGAAGCATATCAATTCTTTCTCAACAATTAAGGACAACTGGTTATTTGCCAAAAATGCTGAGCAAAACATTTTTTGAGTTAGCCTGACAGGCAAATGTAGATGTGACCAGAGGCTCTGGAAGACATTTGAGTTTGTGAACACTAAGGCAAAAACTCCAGTCCAGCCGTCCAGGATGCCCTTGTCCGATTTTCCGAAATTAGGTTGTGAATGCTGGCAAGATTATAATGATGAACATATGCCATGGCATGTTCCTGGTATTACGTCTGTAAAAACTGACTAGTGTCCCACATTGATTCACCTCACTGTTAATGGGATATTATGGCCTAGACAAATTGTCATTATTCTCTGTATACTCTGTAGTGAGCCCAACCTGATGTTGCAGGGCGTTATGGGGGAACCACTTTTTGATATCTTTTGCAGTGCTATGTACAGATCATTTGCTATAGTAGAAAAGTGACCCAGAAATAACAAGGCTTCATGATAGTGCACTGTAATGATGTTAAAGTGCAAGTTCAGTAATAATTTGCAGTAATTATCAGTGGTGAAGCTAATGGATTAATTGTAGGTTTTTATACAGGAGATCCATGTGTCAAGTCTCCTTGGTAGAAAAGTTACCAATCACATTATCTTTAAATCTGTGATCACTTATAAGTTGTTGAACCCTGGTTCTTCTATGACAGTGCTGCATAGAGAACTTAACCTAACATTTGTCATTAAGTGCAAAGGTCATTTCGATTCTTTTAAGGGTGCTCATGCATCTTTCAGAAAATGCTGTAGTGACAGCGAATGTAATAATCAGTTTCATAAGCTTTGTTACTTCATCACAACATTTTAAATATTGTTGCCAATTATGAATTTAAAAGGTCTCCAAGTCGATAAATGTTTATGTTTTTCAGTATACATGTTTCCCTACTCACTTTTTTTACTTTACTTTGTTGAAAAATGGGTGTTTTGAGAAGACCATTCAGTTTAATTGTTGAGAAATTTTATAATTTCCAAATGCATTCTGAATATTTCGAAAATGCATTGCCATTTGTACTACCATGTTATGTAACATCTCACAAGATACCATCTATTTCACTGTGAAATTTCTTGTTACAACTTTCAATATATGAGATCACAGTTTTTCTTGATCTCATATCCTTCAGCAAACTGATGATCTTCTTGATTGCAGCATTGCGAATACTAATATCACATGCAATTTTGTGTTGAAGAAGTACATAGACATGATCTACATATACAAATACTTCTTTGTAAAGGCAAAGCAGGAAGAGGAACTGACTCTTATTAAGAATGCTAAGCAAGCCAGAAGCACAGCTGAAAGACTCTGGATTTGCACAGCTAAAACACTCTGGATCCGAATTTTCATCATCTATGGTATTAGTTTGGAAAATATCTTTCAACTTATGGTATTTAGGATGTATTGTCTGAACATCTCATGAATTGAAATTCCATCATGTAGTATATGACTGATGTAATCTGAATCGTTTACTTTGTAACAGTTGTTTTCACTTTGAGGACTTGTTAAAAAATTAATGAAATGCTATGAGATTGTAAATGAAAAGCCTACATGATTTAATATTTCTGGAACAATGTAACGGTACTAGATTAAGGAATGCAATTTTCACTCTGTAGCAGAGTGTGCACTGATATTAAACTTCCGGGCAGACTAAAACTGTGTGCCGGATCAAGACTAGAACTCGGGACCTTTCCCTTTTGCGAGCAAGTGCTCTACCAACTTATCTACCCAAGTACTAGTCCTGACCTGACCTCCCAGCTTCACTTCCACCAGTACCTTGTCTCCTACCCTCCAAACTTCACAGAAGCTTTCCTCTAAACCTTGCTTGACTAGCACTCCTGGAAGAAAAGCTACTGTGGAGACGTGGCTTAGCCACAGCCTGGGGGATGTTTCCAGGGAAAAATTTTCACTTTACAGAGGAGTGCCCACTGATATGAAACTTCCTGGCAGATTAAACTGTGTACCAAACCAAGACTAAACTTTGGACCTTTGCCTTTCATCGACAATTGCTCTACCAACTGAGCTACCCAAGCACGACTTACAACCTGATGAGCTTTTTATGTTCAGTACTGTATTTACACATTAATATCTCTACACAGTATATTGTGAGTAAAAGTGATCAGTCAATACAAATTATATGTATATATACACTCCTGGAAATGGAAAAAAGAACACATTGGCACCGGTGTGTCAGACCCACCATACTTGCTCCGGACACTGCGAGAGGGCTGTACAAGCAATGATCACACACACGGCACAGCGGACACACCAGGAACCGCGGTGTTGGCCGTCGAATGGCGCTAGCTGCGCAGCATTTGTGCACCGCCGCCGTCAGTGTCAGCCAGTTTGCCGTGGCATACGGAGCTCCATCGCAGTCTTTAACACTGGTAGCATGCCGCGACAGCGTGGACGTGAACCGTATGTGCAGTTGACGGACTTTGAGCGAGGGCGTATAGTGGGCATGCGGGAAGCCGGGTGGACGTACCGCCGAATTGCTCAACACGTGGGGCGTGAGGTCTCCACAGTACATCGATGTTGTCGCCAGTAGTCGGCGGAAGGTGCAAGGGCCCGTCGACCTGGGACCGGACCGCAGCGACGCACGGATGCACGCCAAGACCGTAGGATCCTACGCAGTGCCGTAGGGGACCACACCGCCACTTCCCAGCAAATTAGGGACACTGTTGCTCCTGGGGTATCGGCGAGGACCATTCGCAACCGTCTCCATGAAGCTGGGCTACGGTCCCGCACACCGTTAGGCCGTCTTCCGCTCACGCCCCAACATCGTGCAGCCCGCCTCCAGTGGTGTCGCGACAGGCGTGAATGGAGGGACGAATGGAGACGTGTCGTCTTCAGCGATGAGAGTCGCTTCTGCCTTGGTGCCAATGATGGTCGTATGCGTGTTTGGCGCCGTGCAGGTGAGCGCCACAATCAGGACTGCATACGACCGAGGCACACAGGGCCAACACCTGGCATCATGGTGTGGGGAGCGATCTCCTACACTGGCCGTACACCACTGGTGAGCGTCGAGGGGACACTGAATAGTGCACGGTACATCCAAACCGTCATCGAACCCATCGTTCTACCATTCCTAGACCGGCAAGGGAACTTGCTGTTCCAACAGGACAATGCACGTCCGCATGTATCCCGTGCCACCCAACGTGCTCTAGAAGGTGTAAGTCAACTACCCTGGCCAGCAAGATCTCCGGATCTGTCCCCCATTGAGCATGTTTGGGACGGGATGAAGCGTCGTCTCACGCGGTCTGCACGTCCAGCACGAACGCTGGTCCAACTGAGGCGCCAGGTGGAAATGGCATGGCAAGCCGTTCTACAGGACTACATCCAGCATCTCTACGATCGTCTCCATGGGAGAATAGCAGCCTGCATTGCTGCGAAAGGTGGATATACACTATACTAGTGCCGACATTGTGCATGCTCTGTTGCCTGTGTCTATGTGCCTGTGGTTCTGTCAGTGTGATCATGTGATGTATTTGACCCCAGGAATGTGTCAATAAAGTTTCCCCTTCCTGGGACAATGAATTCACGGTGTTCTTATTTCAATTTCCAGGAGTGTATTAGGTGGTGGTAAGGTACCCCCTCTCAGTAAAACACTTTGGAAATGTGTTGGTAATGCTATGAGTATCATGAAAGAAATTTTCAAGCTCTAGACCTTCTTACACATCTGTACATCTTTCAGAAGTTTGTGGTTCAGCTAAATAAACAACAATTAACAAATTCTGAATTTTTCTAATTTTTTTAGGGTGAGTGTAAACCAGCCCCCCTTGATAATACCCGTTATATGCGTTGGTATTGCAAGGGTTAATCCAGGAGTAAACAGCACTCAGAGTAACACACAGTTTCACCACTGAGGCAGACTTCACTGCTACAACACATGACTGCCTGCCATGCTGCGTTGCAGGTAGTAGCAGTATGATAAATCTATTACTTTACTGCAGTGAATAAACCCTTTATCCAGTGATTATGCTGTGCTCAGAAACTAAAGTATATACTGAATGCACATAATATTTGCTCAGTAATTCATATTAATTCAGTAAATGTAAGGTGGAGGAAAGGAAAGGAATTATTCCTCCCAGCTGCATCGGGACTTTATGTGAAATGTGAAGTGGTGAGGGAGTCAAACCCAGGATCTCCTGCTTACTAGGCAGTTGTTTTAACCACTGTGTTATCTGGACACTGTTTATAGCAATTATGTGGACTATCTTGGCACGCTTCCTGGCTGACCCACACATCCACCGACTGCCACCTACATGCAGTCTCTGTCCATGTCCTCCATGATCGCTACTTTGAGATTCCTGCAGAACATAACGGTGCATCCATACCACAGAAGGTGAATTCATGACCCATCAAGGTGACTCAACTATATGAATACATGATGTCTGTTCTTTCAGATAAGGCTAAAAGAACAGATATCATATATTCATATAAATCATAATTATTTCTGTTTCTTAGAATACAAAGATGAGCATCCATATCATAGTGATGTAAAATTTACTTTACGAAAGGAAACAAGTCTTAGAATCTTGGGGAAACAAAAACAATTTGTCACAATTCAGTAAGAAAAATGTGTGTGATGTCTGTACATGTTCAGTGACTGATGAATCATGTTACATTCTGCATTACCTTTACATCCGTTTAGCGCAGCTCAGATAACTCTTTGATAGCATGTTGAATTCTTACATACGCCAAGAAGCCCGACTGAGCATAAAATGTTTCTTAAAAAAGTATAACTGATTGGAATAACCTATTTTTGTTTACTTTTGTGCACTCAACTCAGGAGTACAGTAGTTCCCAGCACATAAGTACTGATGAAACTAAAGGGAAATGAGATACCTTATTTGGATGCTTCAGCAACTGGTGTCAAGAACATTTTATTACAAAAAGTATAATGAAGAAACAATTCACATTATTGGGCTTGTTTTGTAGTGAAAAATGTCACAGTACTCATTTGAATTATGCCAAAAAATGCTGTGCATAAACCAAACGACTATTATTGAGACAAAAAGTCATCCAATCTGCAACACACTGTGTGCTGTTCCTGTGGGCTCAAATGCTAGTTCATTCACAGTTTTTTAATGTATCAAAGACAGTGCTTCCACTGCAGAACAAGATTTCATTATCCTCTTTATTGACCAAAATATTGTTGCTGTTTGCAATTCACTATACATTTATTATAGTTCCCTTGCACACTCTCTGAAGAGTACCAGCAGTAGCAAAATGATATAAACTAGCTAAATCTCTAAATCTGATCTCAGTAAATCAACATTAGGTGCATGGCCTATTGTCCCACCAATGTTTTTTCTTCGGGGTACAGCTCATATTATGATTTCAACAACAGTGCTAAAGTAACAAAATGTGAAACAAGCATGTATTACATGAGCAGTTTTATTAAAGCAGTACATAAATCTTATTTTACAAACAACAAATTTCGGTTAAAAGTTACAAGTATAATATGAAAGTATGCACAAATCATTAGAATGTTCTTACATGTATAGCATGAAACCAACAATTATAATACCAGCGCTAATATGTGATACATATTTCTCTTAGCCATACATTATATATCGTGACCAGACTGAAACAAACCTTCAGTTTGATAAGGAAATCAAACAGCATAATCCTGGCACATTGGGTCAGCGAACACAACTGTTGGTTAAAAATTTACGGCAATCAACAGAAATTTTATTTCCACTCGATTTCATATCGGTAAATGTGAAATGCCAACAATCTTTAGCGCATCAAAATATTCGAGGGGTTGGAAGTAAAATTAATGAACTACTTATGTGCATTGATGAATTAGAGTGATTGAACCCAGCTGATATAGTGTGCCTCTTTGAACATCATGTGACCACTGGTACGGATATGTTAAACCTTACAGAATTTAAGTTAGCCTCCTGCTTCTGTAGACAAAAGATGGAGAAAGGAAGAGTTGCCACATTTGTTAAAAACAGTTTTAAATTTAAGAATATTGACATTAATAAATTTTGCTTAGAGCAGCACTTAGAAGCATGTGCAACAGAGAAAGAATGTCATAATAGGTCCTTTATAATAGTAGCTATATACAGAGCACCTTCAGGAAATTTCAGCCTGTTTGTAAACTGTCTTGAAGATTTATTATCTCATCTAAAATTAAAAAACAAAGAACTAGTGGTCCTGAAAAACACTGGCAGTGAACAGTTACTGAAATCAGTTACATTGTCATTCAATTCAATTTCCACTGTAAATTTCCCAACTAGGATATACAAATGTTCTAAGAGTGCCATTGATAATATATTTATATACAATTCTAGGCAACTAAGCCACATTACAAAACCAGTAGTAAATGGGCTATCTGACCATGACATGAAACAACTAACATTAAAATTTGAAAATTGACAGGGTGAAACATGTATCAGAACTGAGTACAGAAGGCCAATAAAACAGTCAAAAACTGAGAAATTTAGGAGATTGCTCAAAGAAATTAATTGGATGGATGTTTACAGCATCCAAGACACAAATGGAAAATACGAAACATTCATTAACAAAGTTAGCACCTTATTTGAAAATTGCTTTCCCCTGAAGGTAACTCAAATTAAGCAGAAGTCTAATAAGAAACCATGGATCACACAAGGGATAAAGATATCATGTTAGACAAAAAGGAAACACTATCTGATACGTAGGGACACCTTTGATACTAGTGTTATAGCTCATTACAAAAATTACTGCAAAATGTTGAAGAAGGTTATCCAGAAATCTAAACACCTGCATTATGAGAAGAAGATAACTACATCCAGCAATAAAATAAAAACAATATGGGATATAGTTAAGTCAGAGAGAGGTAGGACGAGAAATGAAGAGAAACAGATAGCTCTAAAAATAAATGAAACCCTGGTAACAAACACATGTTGTGTTGCAAACCATTTAAACAAGTATTTTGTCTCTGTTACTGATAGCATGGGGTTGTCAGGTTTAGTAAAGAATGGAATGGAATATCCGAGACCAGTGCACACAAGCAATCTCAGTAAAATGGAATTGACACTTACTTCCTCCAAAGAAATAGAATCCATCATAAAGTCTTTGAAATCAAAGCGTTCTAGTGTTTATGATAACATATCAACAAAGTTAATAAAAGAGTGGTCATGTGAGGTTAGTCATATCTTAAGTTATTTGTGTAATCAATCACTTGTCACAGGAACATTCCCGGACTGGCTTAAATATGCTGAGGTTATATCTCTCCACAAGAAACGGGACAGTGAAATGCCGTCAAATTACAAACCGATCTCACTTTTGCCAGCTTTTTCCAAAATCTGTGAAAAGGTTATGTTCAAGCGTCTACTTAAGCACCTTAGTGAAAATAACATACTGTCAAAGTCACAGTTTGGGTTTCTTAAGGGTTCTCATATTGAGAAAGCTAATTACACTTACAGCGAAAATGTCTAATTCATTACACAACAGATTAGAGACAACTAGCATATACTGTGACCTGTCAAAGGCGTTTCACTGTGTGAATCACAGCATTCTTTTAAGTAAATTAAAATATCATGGCGACGCTGGTAGTGCTGTAAATTGGTTTCAGTCATATCTTACTAATAGAAAGCAAAGGGTGTCATTATGTAACACTTCAGCAGTAGGCAATCAGACATCATCTGACTGGGAAGTCATGTGGTGTTCCCCAAGGTCTTGTACTAGGTCCACTACTGTTTTTTGTGTATATTAATGACCTGTCATCTGTTATATTACCAGATGCCAAGTTTGTCTTATTTGCAGATGATACAAACATTGCAATAAGTAGTAAATCAAACATAAATTTAGAAAGGGTAGCTAATCTGACATTAATAAGTGGTCCATAGACAATTCACTGTCATTAAACTCTGAAAAGACCCACTATATGCTGTTCAGAACTTCCAAGAGATTTCCTTCTGATGTGTGTATAAAATATGATGACATGGAAATAGGAGAAGTTGAGAGCATAAAATTCTGGGGATTGCAACTTGATAATAAATTCATTTGGGAGCAACATACTAACAAACTGGTAAAGTGCCTAAACAAGTCTGTGTTTGTAATGCGAATAATGTCAGACATAGGCGATATAAATATAAAAAACTGGCATATTTTGCTTATTTTCACTCCATTATGTCATATGGTATCATATTTTGGGGTAACTCCACAAACAGAGAAAAAATGTTTAGAGTACAGAAGCGTATAATAAGAGTAATGAGTAGTGTAAATCCCAGAACATGATGTCGAAACCTATTCAAAGAACTGGTTATATTAACCACAGCTTCTCAGTATATTTATTCCTTAATGAAGTTCATTGTAAATAATACATCTCTTTTTTCCAACTAACTGTAAGAAGTACAGTTTAAAATACACAACTGTGGTAGTAAATTCCGACCACACAACATTGAACCCAAATGCCCATACTGAAGAAATTTTTTTGAGTTACTATCTTGATGAGACAGGATAACAAACACCATAAAGAAAAATAATATATACCACTCTCAGAATACTAAAATCCAGTAAAAATATATTTGTATCATTGAATCCAGAACCTAAATGAAACATTGATATCAGTAGTTGGGAATAGATTTTATAAACAACTCTGATTGGCATACTTCAAGATATTGATCACATAAGGTGCTACAGAGCATTAAAAATATTTTTGTGTTCACTACCTACAATTTTGAATTTTCCTCACTATTCAATGAAATGACAGGATTTACTTGTGCTTTCCTCATAGTGAACTGAAGCAAGCACAGCACCAGTTACGTTTTTGAAGGCCAAAACAAAGTTGCAGACTATAACACAATCCTTCTCCACCTGTCTACCCCCATATATTATCCTCCTGTTCTTAATAAACACTTCCACCCTCTCCTGCTCTTTATTACTGTGTATATATTCCAGTTCAATTCCACATACATTTTTCCATATCAGTTTTTACCCACTCTCCTGGCTGAACCACTCCATTCACCTTACAGATTTATCAATGTAACTGTCCGCACCTTGTCAGCCATAAGACGTCTGCACACATTAAAAGAGTGAAAGCACTCTTTGTGCCTGTGTGTAAATCATGTTTTGTTCTCTGGCATAAGCCTTATTTCCCTCTTCCCCGAGCACAGTAGTTTTGTGGTATTTGCAGGTAGCTGTAACTGCCTTGTATGTGATAAGAGCAATGAAAACTTGAAGTATGTTAGCGTATGTAGGAATACCTTGTGGCTCAAGATCCGATTGTTACCAATTTGCCCATCTGCAAATAAATATTACAGAACTTAAAATTTGGAACTTTCGATCTCTGTAATTCCAACTGTGGTGAAGTACAAACGCTTAATTTGTTTTTGAAACACACACACACACACACACACACACACACACACACACACACACACACACACACCAGTACGTATGCAGTTACAGAAGGTGTAGTACAGCTAAAACTTATTTAACATGTGCTCCATCACACATGCCATATGGGTGCTCCCATTCGACACCAACTGTTTCATAACTGCAGACAAGGGAACTGTCCCTTCAGCATATTCTGCATTCTCCAAAATCTTGTGCCCTTAACCTTCATCAACAAAATTTTGCCCCTCTGTCGGTATCAATCACATCTCTGTCCTCCAATTGGCTTGAACAGTGTTTACACACTTTATTTCTCTCCTACCTCTGTCCAATTCAATCAATACATACGCAACCCAGAATTTTGACACAGTAATAACACTTTCCTTCTCTCCTCCAGTCACTCTCTCTTCACCCCATCTCACTCTCCTCACATAGTTCATGACTGCATAGAGCCATATTTCCCTCCCAAGTTCCCTAGCTTACACCCTCCCTTCCAGAACCTGAGTCCACACTCTTCCCTCACCCTAGACATCTCCCCACCTGCAATGTGAAGTCACAGTGCAGCATCAGTAGTGTGCTCTTCAGTGCCCATGTAGGGTTGTATGTATATGCCATGTGACTGATGGAACAGCACAGGCTTGAAAGGTTAAAAGTCCTTTCTGCCCTTATATGCATCAGATTATGTAAATGCATATTTTGCAACAATCTGCAAAGACAAAAAATTGCACCTATTATGGACAAGTTATAAAAAAGCATAAAAATTGTCTTAAAAGTGCCCTTCCCATATCTTAGGTTGAAAACACAAAATTATAACTGCTGAAAATGGTAAACACCCAAAAATATATAGTTTTTGTGCTTCTCTGAATGAGTTGAACTATATCTGTGTGCTAAGTATGTTCTAATGAACGTACTGTATCCAGATGAAAAGCAGTGAGCATGACTGGGTATGTGTTGGAGAAAACATAGGAATATCAGTATTCAACATTCACTATTCAACATCCACCATGGCAATCTTATGGGAAAATGAAGATCACTGTAAAAGAAAAACAATATCACAAGCAATATGAATAAGATACAATGTACTTTTTTGAGCATTGTAGACGTAAGGGATGTGAAATGTGTGAGGTTTGAATTGAAAAATTTTCTTCAGTCACAGGAGGCTCCTAATAGCTCTTACTTGGTGATGCAAACTGATTTCAATAGCATAATCATGGCACAAAACCATTTTTGTTGGAGGGTGTCAGATAATATATAATGCCCTCCAGAAACAGCTTTATATACAGATGATAATATCCATGATATCTAAAACAGTTAGCATTAATACATAAGCTGCTACTGCTAACCTTGTGTAGTTGAACACATATTTTTAGATTTGAATCTCTTACAAGAAGAATTTAGTCCAGGGGGATACTACACAATATTCCCAAAAATGTCAATCTTTAAACAGATCTCATGTACATAGTTTAGTTACATTTTCTTTATGCCATTTAACACCTAAAATGTAGCCTCTACCACGCTATTTTGTCATAATCATATTATGGACACTGGTGCAAATTTTGGCTTTCCGTAATCCATTATTTTTGGAGATAAATATATATATATCAGTGGGCATGTAATACTCAACCACTTGTTTTACTTTGTAAGAAAAAAAGAATAGAAAAAATTATGAAACAAACTTGTGTCCCTAACTTTGAAACAATTCCATAGTATCCATTGAAATACTATGCAAAGAACACCATCTCAGAACCCAGAGTTTTCAAGATACAATAATCCCATGATGTTTTCACACATTCCCTTAAAATATCAAACAGGTGCTGTTTTTATATGCATGTAGTAAATTTAGGTTGCTTGAAACTTTTACATTCCTTACATAAAATGAATGTACAAGGCCAACCACATGTCAGAGTGATCATTGTTATGCCCGAGTTTTTGTGCAGAAATGCTAACAATGATAGGAGTTCATTGTCTTAAAAACTCACCCAGAACTCAAAACTCAAATTTTGAGGTGATACTAATGAGTAGTGGACATACTGAAATGATAAAGCAGTGTGATCGGGACTTTATGTAGTTGAAAAACTTAATCACACTATGTTCTCGAATTTTCCTTACTACATGGTGACATGAAACAAAGACTGCCATGCACTTTCCTCATACTGAACAGAAGTGAATCAACTCATAACATTGTTCACATTTTTAAGAATATGTACATACTCAAAATCCCTACAGAGTCACAAACTACAAAATAACACAGGAAAATTCCAAGGCAATAGGAATGAAGGTATAGACTTTTTTAAATATGTAGCAGGTAACACCAATCATCATCTTCTTGCTGCTGTAGTTTTGGTGCCGTGTTCTTCCATTTCAGTTAAAACAGCTAGGAAGGCAATGTGCTAATTCTGAGACCCCGCAAACAACATTGATTAGTAAGCATTTCATGACCAAATTAGAGCAAAAAAGTAACCTAAAAGTATAAACACAATTCTTATTTACTAACCAAGTGAGTAACACTTGTGTTACACGTTCATGGTTCTAGCAATAGAAAGTTGAGTAACTTGAAGCAGTTGCAATCAATTAATGCCAACTGCAACAGCAATGCAAATCACTCCACCAATTGAATCTATCTGTGGGGGATAATGCTTGGTAAGTGAAAGTATATGACAGTTTATTTCTTTGAAATAAATGAGATACGCTGCTTTTTGCACAGGTTCCTTGTTCTGAGTATGGCCCTAACAACTAGAGTACATACCATGACAGGACGTGATGCTCATTTGGAGGTTATGTTCTTGCAACACTGCTGCTCGGTCTACCGATGACAACAGTGACATCAGAAGGAGAGCCTGCACAAACAAATTCAAGTAGTCCTGTATTAATGTTACATTTTGTCCCGTCTCCATCTACTGAACATGTGAAAAGTACCATATTCAAAGCAAAACATGCAAATGGTTAATGATTTGCAGTTATGTGGTGCAACTATATTTTGTATCACAATTGTTCCATAGTGCCCATACCATTACCAGTAATAATTGCCACTTGAAGACAGGAGGCTGTACACCCTTGCCCATAGCTGTACAAATGTTGGCAGCAGGAGGAGAGCCTGGATTCACAATATAAAGTAACCCTGCATTAATACTACATTTTCTCCCATTCCCATCCACTGAACATGTGATGTGAAACATATTCAGTAAGCAAAACATCTAAATAGTTCATGATTTGCAATTATTTAGTGCAAATTCATTTTGTATCAGAATTGTTCCATAGTGTGCATACCATTATCAGTAACATGTTGCAACTTGAGGACAGGAGGCTGTACACCCTCACCTATAGTAGTAGAGATGGTGGTAGCAGTGACAGCAGGGGTACACTTTAATTACATGCCATGTACATTAAAGTCTCATCAGTGGAACTCCCATTATCTCAACCCATGCAATAAAAGCTGATTCTGCTTGATCTGGCGTGAAGACGTTTGGGAATATCTCTCCTACTTCTCTTTCTATGTGCTTGACGAACAGTGATTGCACTTGCGAGTCAGTTCTGTTGGAGATCAAGAAAGCGCATGGAAATTCTTGCCTCATATTGTCAAGTACCAACACAGTTGTAAGTTCAAATTCGTAACTATTTAGTCCAAACATATTTTCAACACAGATACAATCGTTACCATATTTTTTTTAAGATTTCAGCTTTTGCAATGGTCATTATCATTAAAACAAAGTCTGTGCTTTTATATGCTGAAAAGGTTTCACCGGTTTACGCTTGAGGCTTGTAAAACAAGACACAGGGTTTATCACTGCTGTTTACTTCGCATACTTGGGCATCAGCACTAATAACATCATTCTGATGATGGACTACCCCTGAATACAGATTATAACATCGTTCGGTCTTTTACAAATTTTGCCTGATTATAAGATGTCGTCCTTCGAGTATTGAGTCAGTCAGTGTCCCTCGAATTTCATTAATTATCCTGGCAAGGTATCGTTCTTGGAACGGATGCTGCTATACCAGCCCAAACTTTTGCAGAGTGCTTCAGGTGGCCAAAGTCAGGTCATGACCAACATGTTTAGAAATATATTTCACACGACACTGTCCATTTGACCCTTCACTAAGTTCTACTGGCAGGGCACATTCCACTAATTTTTTTTTCTTGTATTTTCAAGCTTCTAATATCTCTCCTTGTGGAGTGAAATTCGATAGATCTATCGCAAATGTAGTAATATGCTATAGAATCAGCAGTACGATAAATACTATATTTTATGTAACCTGACTGTATGGCATGTTCAGTTACCACTTTGCACGTTTTGGATTCACTGACGGAAGAGAAACTCAATTCTTATGATAACACACTGGTTTTGTGTAGCCGATTGCAGATGTCTCAATAAATGATCACTTGCCTTTATTTCACTAGTACACAGGCAGCACTTACCAGCATTTTATTAGACTCAACCTGTTGTTCATGGGCATTTTGCTGGTACCGTTGCAAGTCATCATTAGATGCGTAATATTTGTCATAGATGTAGCAGTGGTACTGTGAAGGTTGCTTACATAAAACAGGAGCGATGCCGTCCATAGATTTTTCCAGATCCAGTAAAGATACATCCTTGCGGAGTGGAAGTTGCGAAATAAGTGGACAAATTGACTGATAACCTCTCCGTTAATGATACGTTAATCGTTATTGGTGGCACAAATGACTGGAAGAATTTTGGAAGAACATGATAGATTCTTTGGAGTATATACTGAAACACAAACACAAAACGAATTTAATAATTCATCCAATACCGCTTAGACGTGACGCTCAAGGTCTAAATGAAAAAATCTTATATGTAAATCGCATTATGTGTGAAAAAAAAAATCAACACCGCCACAGGCGAAGGTAGGAAGAGATTATCTGTGAATTTAGGGCTCGAACGCTTGAAAAGAAATGAATATACTACTCATGGTTTACATTTAAACAAATAAGGAAAGACTCGAATTTTTAATAGGCTTGCTTTTTTTTATACACATGTCGAAAACTGAAAAACCAAGTACTGGTACAGGGAAAAAGCATACGCAAACGGGTTGTAACGACAACTGTACATATAATAATTTTTTTCTTTATGGATTTAGATAAATTAATGTAAGCAATGTTTTGAACCTTTTTTCGGTTCGTATCGTTATGTTAAAGAGACTGTGAGCAACTTTTGAAATGAATATTATTATTTATGTTAGATTTCAAATAATGTGGTAATCAAAGGAAAGTGTATTTAATGTTAAAACTATTGTAAGATGTGAAAATTGTAATTTATACACTTGGTCCATACATAGGTAATGCATTAGGATATGTGTAGTAGAAAACCTGTGGTGAATACCCTACCTGTAGGGGAGCGGGAAAAGGTGGAGGCAGGCGAGGCGGGAAAACGCACACTGGCGCGGTTCGGCACAACGGACACAGTATTACAGTCGGAGGCAAGCAACAGTCGGAGTTGGGCATCGTTCGGAAGTACACGTACTGTACCGAGGAGGCTACCCAGGAAAAGTGGATTCCATTGAGCCTCGGATGAACCGATTCCGACGACTACTTGGCATGGCTATATTCTTAGGCACAAAATTGGAAAGATTACGACGCTAAGAAGATGGAAAGTGCCAATGTTGTGTGAGCCTTAGCCGTGCTTGTATGTGTGCCGTGCTGCCCGCTATCTCGCTGCCCGCCAACCGCCGCACCGATTTGCACAGGTCAAACATTTATTTCATCTTTAGAAGTGTATCTGTGTGGACCAGTGTCGAAAATGTTTCTAACTGTTCAATAATAACGTGACTTTTACCAGAATTGCTTTAGCCATGACTTATCCTGATCACTGACCTAGAGAGGATCCTTACCTCGTATTGTGCAACCCGAGTATCCTGAACTGAAAGTTTAATGTTAGTGTTAATGAAAATTATCGGCAGGTTAATCTATGCCATAAAGGAATCTAAAGTTCTGTGTGTTATTGCAAATGTTGGTAAAGAACAAAAGCATGACTAAATTGGAAGAGAGTTTTTTTGAATTGAGTTAGCGATGTTATTTAATTAATTTGAGACAGAAATAATGACAGTTAAATTATCCAGAAGTAAGACAAAAGAGTAGTTATCCATAGATTGATAATTTTGAGTGTTAATTTGCCTTCAGTACTTAATAGTTTCAGTTTAACGACCATAACAGTTTCAGGGTCCCCCCCTCTTTTCTTGTCCATTCTTTCAAACCTTGAAATGTGTTGATCAGAATTGACCAGTAAAGCTAAGTCTATATTAATCCTAAGTGTATTAGTGTTTTTCCATCATTAATAGTGATATTGTGTGTGTACTTTCAAGATTGTCGATGCTAGGGCAATCTATGCCCGATCTCAGTCTGCTCAACATACAAAATGCAGTTCGTAGTAATCATTACTGTGTGGTGTTGTGTAATTTTAGCTCGTCCAAATTAATACAAAAGGAGAAAACTTTAGTTCAGTGGATTTTTTTGGTTCCAAACTTTGCCATATAACGCAACGTTACTACGTGTAGTTATGCTTGTACATGCACCCACTTGTACAAGGAAAAACTCACTCATTGCCTAAGTAGGCTGGCGACCGAATTATTAATTATAGGTAGCATCTACTGTGTGTACTTCTTGTCCATGCGAAAGAGTAATTATACTTTACATTTGCTTGATGCATCACTGTAGTTGTTGACTGAGTATAAGTCCGATCTTGCTTCTATTAGGTACACGCGGTCAACTAATGTACTAAAATCCTTGTTTATAAGGTGAAGCCCGTGAACTTATTGCAGTACAGGCTTTATAGAGCTAACGTACGTCCGAGCAGGGCGGTAGCGTTACAAGTGGCTTCCCGGTGACAGGACATCCAGCTGTTGTCGGTTACAAATTAATGTAAATACCGAACAGTGGATGTTCAGTGGCACGAATTGCAATAAAAGTCAGTAAAATAAACTGCAGTGTGAGTCAAGTATAATAGTGTGGTATAGTTGGCATTCAATATGGACAGGAACGTAGGCAGGGTAGATGCGCCAAGTGAAATGGAGAATGCGGCTGGCAGTAGCCGGAGTTTACGCGGCCAGATAACAGATGGCGTAAGCGGAAGACAATTGGCGTACTTACAATACCACGAACACGTCAACGAACAGATTGAAATGTCGAGATCGTCTCGAATACAGCAAGGGACAAAACAGAAAGAAGAGGGTGACTTTGTAGATGATAGTGGGTACGTGAACGAATCCACTGACATATTTGATTCACCACAGATAAAGAAAGAACCGAAAGAAACTTTTGAAGTAGGATCGGAACACACCAATTCCGTAGAACAAAACAGTGTGAAAATTTTAAACATGAACGATTTATTTGAACAATTAACCAAACAAATTGCAGGACAGAGTGAGCAGCTCAAAATACAGAACGAGCAGCTTAAAACGCACGTTGACGAGCAGCTCAAAACACAGAATGAGCAGCTTAAAACACACGTTGACGAGCAACTCAAAACACAGGTGGATCAAATTAAAGCACAGGTCGAAGGACAGGGAATTAAAATTAGTAAACAAATAGAGCAGGTAGAACAAAAAGTGGGTAATTTAAGTTCTGTGGTAAATACACTGAAACTTGAAATTGATACCATTAACAGAAATATGGATACTATGCAGGAGGAAATTGGAAACATTAATAGTAGATTCGATGTTGAAATTCTCAACATCCAAGAGAAAGTAGAACCTCTGGTTGAAACTAAGGTAGACGAAAAAGTTTTCGGTCTTAAAACTGAGATCGTAAACGAATGTCAACACGGGATATCGCAATTGAAAAAGGTAGTTTTAGACACTGAAAGGGATTTAAGTAAAAAAGTATCCGGATGTGTTCAAAATTGTGAACAAAATACTACGAAAATTCAAGGCAGAATTTTCGATCTGGAGAGCAAAATTAAAGATAGGCCTGGTGTTGTCTGTAATGGCACACCAATTACGAAGCTGTTAGAAGGCGAGGAACGCTTCGATCCAGCCAAGAAACATAACGGGTGGCATCCGTTAGATTTTATCAAAAATTGCGAGAGAGTATTTCCTGAGCACTTGTCTGATCAGGAAAAGATAAATGTAGTAATTAGCGCCTTAGCAGGTGACGCTAAGCGCTGGGGGATAAATTTAAATACCGAACGAATGACGTTCAAAGAATTTAGGCAGAGATTTACGGAAGAATATTGGTCTGAACAAAAGCAGGACAATTTATGGCGGGAGTTCATCATGGCCAAACAGCATGATAACAGGGGCAGGAATTCTTTGAAAGATTTCTGCGAGCATTGGTACCGGAAATTGACGCATTTAAGAGGCCGAAGAACAGATTCAGAAATTATCTGGGAGTTATATAAAAAGCTTCCAGAAGATTCAAAGAGGTATGTAGGAAGCAATCATCGCAGCTTCCAAGCATTTCTCGAAAGAGTCGAAGACGAAGATCATTGGCGCGAAAGTCGTGCCAATTATCAAAATTTTGGTAACCGTAATAACCGACACAATGACGAAGGAAATGACGGCGATGGATTTCGCGTCAATGTAATACAGAGAGGAAGAGGTAGAGGAAGAGGCAGAGGAAATTATCCAGGTCGCGGTCGAGAGTATACCGCGCAAAATAATAACGACGGGGGTAACTAACTACCGCGAACGTTGCGGGCCAAACGGAAGCGGACAACACATACAGGCCCCGATTTAAGAAAAGATATCAGACCGACCGTAATGTAATGAGACAGGATAGGGACAGTCATGGAACGCCGCGACGTGTTGTGGCGAAACAAGCGTCAGGTGCGAGCCAGAATGAGTCATCTCTGCCGCACAGAGCGCTACATGTTAACAGGCGAGTGGAGCATCAGAGGGCAACGGCCCAGCCTAGCAGAACATCTGTTCGGAAAGAAGCCGCTAGCAATACGGCAGCAGTAGGTACGAACGTAGCCGTAAGAGCTGAGGAAAATTTTACGAGTGATAATTCCATGGCAAAGGAAACAATAAATGAAACTGTGAATACACAGAGAGGTGCGGTTAGCAGTGTTTGCAATGAGATAAAAGGCGAGGATGAATTAGCAGAAGTAACTGATTGGCGTGTGCAGATCAATGATCTGTACAAGGGCCTAAAGCAATGTGAGTGGGAGTATTTTAAAAGGGAGTATGAGGCGAAGAAATTAGTTGGTGGAAAGAGAGATAGTAGGGACGTCCATAAAGTGACGTGGCCCAAATTTGAAGAGGGGAGAATAAATAACGCCGCACAAAGTACGCGTGCTGCCGATAGGAGGAAGGTTAATGATAGGAAGGATTTGGAGGATGAAATCCTCAGCATTGACGAAGAAATAACTTCTGCTAACAGTCCGCCAATAGTACAAGCTGCTACCGAGAGGCACCGTGGAGAAGGGGTTGATGATTACCTGAAAGTAATTAAAGTCCACGAGGATTACACTAAATACGAAGTCACAGTAGATGTAAATAAAGCTGATGATGAGGCCGTTTTGCCAAAAGAGGAGATTGAATTAAAATCCAAGCCTGACGACAATACAGAGGCAGAACTTAGTGCCTGTCTCAGAAAAGCTTTTATGTTAGAACCTGAAAGCGATCCGGAATGGTCGGATTCCGACGATAGTTCGGATGATGAAAGATACACAAATACAGACGAAAATGAATGTACTAACTCTCCCTATTGTGCAAAAGTAGCGTACTTAAGTGAATCTGATGTTGAGGAAGAGAGTAGTGGTGATTCTAGTGAAGATGAATTTTCAGGTGTAAAGGAAAATGAATATACTTTTACTGAAAGAGGGTATGAGAAAATCAGTGAAAATAAAGAGGATGCAGTTAATTGCGATATTGTACCTAACGATGACGACGTATCAAAACAAAATCCAGACTTTGAAACAGAACAAAGAAAGAAAGAACCACCAGACGACTCAGTGTTCATTTTGCAACGAGTTCAAGTAAGCAAAGACTTTGAACTCCAGAAACCGAAAAAGCCGCCAGATATAAAAGGTTCACAGGTCAGGAACGTATCTTGGGACGATGTCACAGTCGACCAAGGTGCGTTGCGGAAAAAAGAGGTGGGGGCATGATTTAGAGTCTGGGGCAGATTTATATTGGACTTAGAGACTGTCATGAACACCTTACATCATGAATTTACTGGGTTCCCACCGGAAGAAATTTTGTTAGGCGGCAGGAGTAAAAGTTTAATTGAAGAAAAACTAGAGTTTCCACTTTGTACAAGTTTGGGGTTGAGTCAAAAGAAAGAATTAGTCAGAAAAAGGGCAAAGCAAAAAGCTGAATCTAAATCTAAAAGACACAATAAAAATTTAAAAGTTTCAAAATTTAAAATTAGAAATTATGTTATTTTAAAAACCCACGAAAAGTCTAGTAAACTAAACCATGAAATTTCAAAATTTATAATGGACCATATATAATACAGAATATTCCACACAACAATGCTTACTACCTGATCTCCCCAAAATCCAAAAGACCTTTAGGTGTAAGGAATATTGTGGACCTGAAACTGTATGTTCCTAGGAATGAGTAAATGTGCTGTATCTTATGCTGAACCCAAGTTATTCTAAATGTATCTAATCTTTGTAAATGTCTGTATACCCTTGAAAGTCTGCTAATGTAGTTATGTGAGTTTCAGATTACCAATTGTACTGTAACCGTAAAAATGTATGGAGAAAAGGACTGAAAAGAAAGGATAAATGCTATCAGCCAGATAAAAGATGGGACTGTCAAAAATGAAAATGGGCAGTGTATGAACCATAATATGAAGGACTGCCAAATACCAATGAGAGCAGATAAATAATCGATGGAACATTGTAAATGTGATCCAGGAGATGTGACAATATGAAGTGAAAAGGACTGCCCAAATCCGCATAATAGGCAGCAAATATGTGTAGTTAATTTTCTGAATATATGTGTGTGTGTTTTGTTTAGTAAGTAAGAAAATGGACTGCTATTCAAAGCAAGCAGCGACAAATTATCTTATAGTGTATACAAAATATGCAATTGTTTTTGTAGTTAAATGTTTGTATTCCAGAATTTTAAATTATTTCTTTGAGAAATTTAGAAAAAATGATTAAATTGCTATTTTAGTGATGTTATGATGGGAAGTTGGACTGTGCAAAAGGCACTTGAGTAAATGACAAGTAATTATTCTTGATGTGTTAAAAAAGTGTAAACCTATATACAGTGAGTAAAAGGAAATATGTAGTGTAAATCTTTTTGGACAATTAAGTAAAGATTCAGAACCACTGTATAATTGTAAGATTTAGAGCTCCCATAAAATTTGGACTTAAGAAAATTTTCTGGAAACAGGGGCATGTGTAACGACAACTGTACATATAATAATTTTTTTCTTTATGAATTTAGATAAATTAATGTAAGCAATGTTTTGAACTTTTTTTTCGGTTCGTATCGTTATGTTAAAGAGACTGTGAGCAACTTTTGAAATGAATATTATTATTTATGTTAGATTTCAAATAATGTGGTAATCAAAGGAAAGTGTATTTAATGTTAAAACTATTGTAAGATGTGAAAATTGTAATTTATACACTTGGTCCATACATAGGTAATGCATTAGGATATGTGTAGTAGAAAACCTGTGGTGAATACCCTACCTGTAGGGGAGCGGGAAAAGGTGGAGGCAGGCGAGGCGGGAAAACGCACACTGGCGCGGTTCGGCACAACGGACACAGTATTACAGTCGGAGGCAAGCAACAGTCGGAGTTGGGCATCGTTCGGAAGTACACGTACTGTACCGAGGAGGCTACCCAGGAAAAGTGGATTCCATTGAGCCTCGGATGAACCGATTCCGACCACTACTTGGCATGGCTATATTCTTAGGCACAAAATAGGAAAGATTACGACGCTAAGAAGATGGAAAGTGCCAATGTTGTGTGAGCCTTAGCCGTGCTTGTATGTGTGCCGTGCTGCCCGCTATCTCGCTGCCCGCCAACCGCCGCACCGATTTGCACAGGTCAAACATTTATTTCATCTTTAGAAGTGTATCTGTGTGGACCAGTGTCGAAAATGTTTCTAACTGTTCAATAATAACGTGACTTTTACCAGAATTGCTTTAGCCATGACTTATCCTGATCACTGACCTAGAGAGGATCCTTACCTCGTATTGTGCAACCCGAGTATCCTGAACTGAAAGTTTAATGTTAGTGTTAATGAAAATTATCGGCAGATTAATCTATGCCATAAAGGAATCTAGAGTTCTGTGTGTTATTGCAAATGTTGGTAAAGAACAAAAGCATGACTAAATTGGAAGAGAGTTTTTTTGAATTGAGTTAGCGATGTTATTTAATTAATTTGAGACAGAAATAATGACAGTTAAATTATCTAGAAGTAAGACAAAAGAGTAGTTATCCATAGATTGATAATTTTGAGTGTTAATTTGCCTTCAGTACTTAATAGTTTCAGTTTAACGACCATAACAGTTTCAGGGTCCCCCCCCCCCTTTTCTTGTCCATTCTTTCAAACCTTGAAATGTGTTGATCAGATTTGACCAGTAAAGCTAAGTCTATATTAATCCTAAGTGTATTAGTGTTTTTCCATCATTAATAGTGATATTGTGTGTGTACTTTCAAGATTGTCGATGCTAGGGCAATCTATGCCCGATTTCAGTCTGCTCAACATACAAAATGCAGTTCGTAGTAATCATTACTGTGTGGTGTTGTGTAATTTTAGCTCATCCAAATTAATACAAAAGGAGAAGACTCTAGTTCAGTGTATTTTTTTTGGATCCAAACTTTGCCATATAACGCAACGTTACTACGTGTAGTTATGCTTGTACATGCACCCACTTGTACAAGGAAAAACTCACTCATTGCCTAAGTAGGCTGGCGACCGAATTATTAATTATAGGTAGCATCTACTGTGTGTACTTCTTGTCCATGCGAAAGAGTAATTATACTTTACATTTGCTTGATGCATCACTGTAGTTATTGACTGAGTATAAGTCCGATCTTGCTTCTATTAGGTACAAGCGGTCAACTAATGTACTAAAATTCTTGTTTATAAGGTGAAGCCCGTGAACTTATTGCAGTACAGGCTTTATAGAGCTAACGTACGTCCGAGCAGGTCGGTAGCATTACAGG
The DNA here is from genome assembly GCF_021461395.2 of Schistocerca americana. Classification (NCBI taxonomy): domain Eukaryota; kingdom Metazoa; phylum Arthropoda; class Insecta; order Orthoptera; family Acrididae; genus Schistocerca; species Schistocerca americana. Next base: position 540,255,662 of record NC_060130.1, read on the forward strand.
GTAACAGGAAAAAAGTGCCAGTCTCGAAGTGAAAGTGTCACCCTTGAAAAAACATACTGTTATGGATCAGTAGTTAACAAAAAATAAACTCAAAGAGAGTCACAACAACACACTTACTAGATAAAATTTCAGGACATGAAATGCAGCAACAAGGCAGTCGTTAATGGGCAGATCGGTGAAAAAGGACGTAGAAAAAGTGTAAATAGGAAACAATTCCACAGAAGAAAGACAGGAACCCATATATGGTGAACCAGCACGCCATTTGTCAAACACCATTAATGCCATCCCTGGAAAACATGATAATTTTTTCCCACTAAATACACTAGCTCAAATAGTGGGGTAAGTGGTCAAGCAAGAAATGATTTGCTACCTGTACCTAATTTTAAATTACTCCATCAAAATGTTCACTCACTCGTATAAGCTAAATGAAATAGAAATAATTTTAAATGACCTAAATGATATATCTGTACTATGTTCTACAGAACACTGGCTGAAACAAGACATGTTAGAGCAAATATATATTCCTCAGTTCAAACTTTCAAGCATGTTTCGCAGGAAAATATCAAGTCATGGGGGGTACATGTGTGTATGTTAGAGAAAATATTGAATTAAATAGTGTAACTAAACACCATAAACTGTCCTGTGAAAAAGATATAGACCTCTCTTTAGCTGAACTACCGAGGCAAAATACAGTTATTATTTGTGTGTACAGATCACCAGATGGAGACAAAAAAGTGTTTTGCAATCGCATGGAGGAAATCTTGGAAGAAATTCACTGTCCCAAGAAAAATATAATTATATGTTGTGATTTTAATATTGATTTCTTGAGATCCAAGAAATTAGAGATGACATTATAAATGAGTAGCTCAGTTTCAAAATGTCCTTTATCCAATAAGTATAAATTTCTTTAATTATTAAAAAATGTACTATCAAATAGTGTATCTTGAAATACTGCGCTTACTTGAAATGCTTGTGTCATGTCTTGTTTCTACATTGTTGGCAACACTGATTTGTAGTGTATTTCATATGTTGTATGTAAAGACAGTTGAAGGAAGCTTTATTGGTGACTTCTGGAGTGAATTCGCCATAAACTACTCCAGTATTTTTTTTGAAATTTTAATCACAGAGACATTTCTTAACCTAAAAATAGACCTCTGTAAACTTCTGATGCAAAACTAAATACAGATGAGTGAGATTATTGAAACGCTGAGGTGCCTAACCTCACTTATTGTCAAAATGGCTACAGTATCAATCTTTCAATAGCTCTCCATCTTTTTGATATATATTTCATTTTAAATTTTAATGACAGGAGTGGGGTAATTAGAAATGGGTGTTTCAAGTAGCCCTATACATTTCAAGTTACCCCAGGCTGAAATGTAAATACTGTTTCATACTGTAATTACATAGGTAGATAGGCAGAATATGGTAATTTTATATTTTGCTTTTGTTTTATTTTAGTCCAAGACATCAAGAGTGTATAAAACTACCCCTGATGCTCGAAAATACAGAAATTATTGAGAAGAAACCTTACAGAAGGCTTTGAAGGAAATACAGAGTGGTGTTATTTCATTGAATAAGGCAGCACAGAAGTATGGAATCTCTGCACGAACTCTTATCAGAAAATTACATGGAAAACATACGAAAAATGTTGGCCGACCAACAGTATTGACCCCAGAGGATGCCTTGCAGAGGGAGTTAGTTTGGCAAGTGAATGGTGGTTTCTGCTGACTCAGTTAGACATTCGTCTCATTGTGAATATATTTTTTACATCGAAGGAGCATTGCAGAGAATCGTTTTACAAGAAATACCTGGCATTGATTGGGTCAGAGGGTAACTTGATAGACATCAATCAGTTCTGTCAGAGCGATTGTGCCACAATATAACTCAAGCAAGAGCAGCTTTCACTGCAGAAGTGATCACATGTGACTCATGGACTGAAGAGGACCCTACTGGCTGTCGATACAACAGAACTAAAAAGGGATAGCTCAGATGGACTGTGTTTGAGGACTGGTTTCGAAGTGTTGCCTTGCCATACTTAAGGAAGTTTGATAAAGAGTCTCCTACAGTACTCACTGGAGATAATCTCAGCAGCCACATTTCTTTGGCAGTTATCAGTGATTGCAACGAGAATAACATTTGTTTTGTTCTTCTTACCCCAGACATTAACCATTTGTGTCAACCTCTTGATGTAGCATATTTCAGGCCTCGTAAAAGGTCTTGGCAGAAGGTTCTTGATGAATATAAGACGAAGCACAGAGGACCCATTCTAAAATATAGTTTCCCTCGTCTGCTGAAGAAGTGTTTGACCGAATTAGAAAATGATGGTTCATCTAAGCAAAACCTGATGGTAGGGTTTGAAGCTACTGGGATTATGCCACTGAATAAAGATAAGATTCTGAAAAAATTACCAAACGGAAATGAAGATACTGCAGATGTGGAATCTTGGTCTGACAGTTTAAGAGAGTTTTTGGAGCAATTTAAGAGATCCTCACATACCAATGTAAACCTTCAGTCAGCTAGTGCTCTTCCTATAACACCAAGAAGAAGTGTTTCAGTGGATGATGTTCAGGAACTACAGCACACTGACATGAAAAACTTGCAGCTTTCAGATTCCGGTACTGGTAAACAGAAGAACAGGAGACTGAATAACCCATCTGAGGAGCAACAAATGCAATCTGGACAACATCAGGAAAAGAGCTCTAATAAAAGGAGGTAACAGAATAGACCAAAGGCGATTTGTACTGGCAGTGAAGCCAGCAGTGATACTGATGATTTTATTCTGTGCATGACCCTAGCAGTGTTCTCCTGAACTTGAAACTGTAGAATATTACTACCAGGACAAGTGTGAAAATCGCTTTGATCAGCATGCAACACGTGCAACTGCAGGCCCTGGAAATATTGTCCACAAACAAAGCATTAATGGAGACAAATATGATGTGAAATTCTTGAGGATATTAAGAAAACCATTAAACATATATATATATATATGTATATATATATATATATATATATATATATACATATATATATATATATATAACTTTTTTGTGGTAATTGAGCCTATATCTTGTTCTTGAGGGAATATATATATATATATATATATATATTCCCTCAAGAATAATATATATATATTCTCTCAAGAATAAGATAAATATATATCCATTTTATATATATATATATATATATATATATATATATATATATATATATATATATATATATATTCCCTCAAGAATAAGATATAGGCTCAATTACCACAAAAAAATGTTATCAGTGTGGTTACCCCTTTATTTGAAAGACGAGGAAGCTACTGTTTTCCATTGGAAATATAACTTTGTACTTTAATTTGCAGATACTTGTGTCATTATTTTGTAGTTTGTACTACATTTCACCCTCGTTTATTCCAGTTGAAATTTACGTCAATAAAAATTTTTCATTAATGTTTGCAATTGGTACCCAATTTTGTATGTTTGGTAGATGAAAATATACCACATAACGTCTTCTGGAATTAATTCACTGTTGCAAGTGTCCCACAGTAGTTCAAACTTGCGAAAACTGCAAGTTTTCAGTATAAAAGCCAGGGGCGGCTCCTGTATAGGTTTGCAGGTTTGTGCTACCCCCAAGGAATAATTCTGTTCAACACTGATGGCCTTCTGAGCGTTCTATGCTAGTGGAGAAGTAGCGCATCGTTTATCTGTTTTGAAATGCCCGGTCTCCAGACGCCGAACGCAGCGGAGTTGGACGGAACGTGCCAATAGCGACAGCGGGTTTGCACTGTGGCTGCAAATGCGGACTTGGATGTCTCAGAGGTGTGGGGACAACGCTTGGCAACAATATACTCGTATGCGGCCCTTGTGTGTATAAACACCTCACCCGGGCCACCCTGCCAGCAGCAGGAAGAGGGCATGAACTCTTCCAAAGAGAAACGGAACCATTGGATCTTCTAACAGAGTGGGATCCTCGCGTCACCTTACCAGTTCAGGTGTAGCTGCGAGCGAACTAGCTATTTCCTGTGCGTTGTGTTAGTCATTATAGTGTATGCTACAGTGAATTTTGAGGCTCAAATGACAAGTGAATACGTGAAATAATGAACCATATAATTTCATTGCTCTCTGAACCCTTCAGTTCACGGAAGTTTGAAGAAAAATTTGACATCAAGAAGCTAGGTAAGCCGACTCCTTCTTTAACAATTTCGCAGACCGTTAAAACGAAAAGTCGCCAATTCAATAGGAAGTTAACTCTGAATTGTACAAAAAGCATGAATGGCTGTGTGATTGTGACATGAAAAATGACTTATTTTGTTTTCCTTGTTTATTATTTGGAGGAGATCTTTCATGGTCTAAGCACGGAGTCTGTGACATTCATCACCTCCATGACAAAGTTAGAAAACACGAACTTTTTTCAGTCCATGTAAATAACGTTTTGAATATGGAAAGTCTAGGCAATGTAAATATGGCTACCCAATTAGACAGTGGGTACAGAAGGTCCGTGGCATTACACAACTAAAAAGTTATCGATAATAGGTACATATTGAATCTAATTATGAACTGTATTCGTTTCTGTGGCACATTGTATCTTGCTCTTAGAGGACGTGATGAAACTGAATCATCTTCCAATCCTGGTGTTTTTCGTTCTTTGATTAATTTTAGTGCAGAATTAGACTCTGTATTAAAATCAAATTTAGAGAAAACTACAGTTTTCAAAAGAACCTCAAAAACCATCCAGAATTAACTCCTCCAGTGCATGCTTCAAGTCTATCAAGAGGAAATTAGAAAGGAAATTAAGGGTGCTGAGTTTTGGTCCATATTAGCTGATGAGAGTAGTGATGTAGCCTGTGTTTTCCAAATGGTTATAGTATGTAGGTACATCATTAACGGAAAACTAGTTGAAAGATTTTGGGACTTCATAGCACCAGAAAAGCATGATGCCCAGTCTTTGGCAACGTCTGTCATCTAACTGATAAATAATCATTTGAGGAATTATCCACATAAGCTAACAGCGCAAACATATGATGGTGACCATCATCTAACAGATAAATAATCATTTGGGGAATTGTCCACATAAGCTAACAGTGCAAACATATGATGATACAGCAGTACGATTGGTTCGTCGCGTGGGGTGCAGGCTCTTGTTAAGGAAAAGTTTCCCAATGCTTCATACATTCATTGTTATGACCACCAGTTGAATCTCATTATGCTTAAAGCCGCTTTCATTAATAAAAATGTACGAATATTCTTCACTAAACTTCAAGGACTTTGCAGTTTCTTTTCAGCATCTCCTTAAAGAACAGCAGTTCTCGACGAAACAGTACGAAAACGACTGCCACGTTCAGTGCCTATTCGTTGGAACTTTCAGTCAAGGAGCGTCAATACCATTTTCGAATATAGGGAAGATGATATCACTTGCATGAATAATATGAGCCAGGGGGAGAAACTGTGGAATGAGAACACGATCCTGCAAGCCTGTGGCTTAATAACAATTTTAAAGGATGAAAAGTTCATTTTTTGGCTTCCATTTTCTCATAAAATCATGATCCATGTGCATATTTTGCATAACCTGTTACAAAAAAGGGATAGTGACCCAACTTACGCACAAAATCAGCTGACAGCTTTTGAGCGTGAAATTGCGAACACTAGGGAAGGAGTGAGTGAAAATTCAACAGGTTTACACGAGTAAAATAAAAGAGGGACAACTGAAGATGGCGCAGCGATGTGTAATCTACTGTGGGAAGCAAAAGAAGTATGTGATGTCATAAGTTATGAGGCAAAAGAAAGATTCAAGTTCACTGGACACCTAGTTGCAGCCTCTCTCTTCCTGTCAGAGAAATTCGCTACTTACTCTTCCAGTTTTCCAGAAACATCATTCAGAGCTGCTATTGAATGCTACTCTTTTTTGGAAGCAAAGAAACTTCGAACAGAACGCTCTGTTATTTATGGAAGAGAGGAGTTCAAAAGCATGTGTGGAGCTTTGAGCTTTCTAGATTACAGAACAGACAATAATCTTTGTGATACACTGAGCCAATATGTGAAGCTCCTGAAAGCGATAATTACAATTCCAATGACCACATCAGAAGCAGAACGTTGTTTTTCTTCTCCGAAACGCATCACAACCTTCTTGCGGAATACTATGCACCAAGAAAGACTATCAGCATTCGCGATGCTCTCTATTGAACTAGATCTCGTTTTAGGAGTTGCAGACTTCAATCGAAGAGTGAAAGATTTGCAAATATGAAAGAAAGAAGAATAGAGTTCCTGTACAAGTGACCATCACCACATCCAAATTCAGAGATAAAATCGAACGACGTTAACATCAGTCCTGCTGAAAAAGGTTAGTAAGGCATGCCTACCACAGTTTGAATATATAGTGCTGCAGTGATTTTAATTTCATTTATTCTGCAGAAGTAATACCTTTTTCTGTGTACACCTTTTGGTTTTATTATGAGTAAATGCAGGAGTCACACGAGCGAGCGGTCTGTTTATATTAGGCATTACAAAAACATGAGCAGTGTACTAATTTTCTCTCTTTTGTTGAAGTTTTTCTTTGTGAGCAAAGTGCACCACCATCTTGTTTGGTCATGAGCCGCCACTGATGAAAGCATAGGTGTCTCGAGTAACACCTTCCCATGGGCAACTTGAAACACCAACATTTTTGTAAAAAATCAGCATAAAGAAATTTAAGACAATAGTTTTTCTGCCAGCAGGATCTTCACTGCAATGTCACCTGTACTTTAAAGTTCATTAACCCCCTTATTTTGTAAAATTGAGAAAGGTAGATGCTGAGGAAATTCGAAACTCTTTCAAGTAATCCCATTTTGTGCTATTTAACAATTTATGTTGCATGTACAAACTTGAAATTTTTTTTGCTTTTTTCTCAATCATCTATTTTTGTTATTGAAACAACATAAAAATAGCTTATTTCAAAATTTTGTTATAAATAAAAAACTCTTGGATAAGGGATGTTTTGGAACCAAGATATGAAGAGACATTTTGAAAATAAAAACTTTGGATAAGAGACAGTTTGGAAAAGAAAATAGGGGAAAAATTATAAACAGTGTTTATTTAGTAAATGTACATAATTTAATTTTTGTCGATACAATGTCTGCAGGTATTTTTGAAACAACTGAAATAATTTCAGGTTAAGCTAGGGAAACAGATAGAAACATACATTTACCAGAAAATTATTAAAAAATAACATTACATTATACCCACACACATCACAGAAAACATAATTTTAAAAGTGCCTTAAGGGTAGTCATTTACTTATTTAAATCAGAATTTGTCCTGTTAACTGCTGTGAAGTACTTAAAAACCATTTTCATCATCCATGTGTCCACCTGCATTTTCATCATCAGATTGTTCTTCAGGTATATTCTGTACTGGATTGAAGATAATATTTTTGTAGAAGGCCAGGTCTTCATTTTGAGCCCAGTTTTCCCCAAAGTGAAGAGTCAGAAGCTTCTTGACATCTTTCACTTTCAGCTCTTTTACTGTTACTCCAGGTAGTACTAACGGTAGTTCAAAGTTTTGAACTTTAAATCCAGGTTTGAGTACTTTTTTGGGCTTTCTGAGATTGGTGTTATACCAGGGTTCACCTGCAACAAGTACTTCACAGGTTGGCACATTGCCTAGTGTTATAATAAATCTTTCAACAGTTGAAAATTTGAAGTGTCAATTTCCAGGCTTCTTTTGGTAATTTTCACATACCTTCCTCGAGTCAAAAATATTACAGCTCTCAGAAATACTGAAAACAGTTCCACATTCCTTAAAGATTTCAATCTATTTCTCAGTCTTAATAATAGTGTCATAATTTTGAATTTCCTTCTCAGTTCTACCAAATACACGATCAGGCAGCATATACGAATGGCCTGGTACAGGGAATACTAAAATAATGTCTTTAATATTTCGTGGCACGTCATTTACCAACCAGTATTGAAGCATAATCATCTTTGAAATGTTACAGTTTTGTCTCCACAATCATCCAAATATAGCCTTACAGTGCTCACTCCTTCCAAGTAAGTGTTTTTTAGCCTATGTAAAATTGCTGATGCAATTTCATTTGAACCTTTTTTGAATTCCGATTCCATCCAGTGATATATAAAACCACGGTTTTTTGTCTGCTTATCTTTAGATGTACTTTGGCAGATAATAAAGTTAAATAAATCGAACTGTCGACTATAGTACGCTGCCTGGTAAGGGATTTTGGGTAAAACTAAATTCTTTTGCCAGTCAAAGGAAAGGGTGATTTCATTTTCATTTTTCAGTAAATAAAAAAATGCTTGTGCCCTCTTTTTGTGGAGACTGAAATCAATTTTAATCGATTTGTCTCTGTTGTCAAATTTCAACTAAAACTGGATACATTTGGAGCACTTGTCCACAGCAGCAGAGCCAAGGCTTAAGTTATAATCTTTGACAATTATCTCATAAAAATATGAAAATGGAACTTGAAGATTACTTTCTACTCTTGAAATGTCAGCATTGTGAAACTTACTTATTGAAAGATCTGTCAAAAAATACTGTCTTGTAATTCTGGTGTTCCTGCAATAATATTTTCAAGTGGACAGAGACTCTCTATGAATGACTTTACAGATTGTCTTTTAGCGTCAAACAGCTTAGACTTATGGTCTCCTCCTCTATTTCCTACAGCTAGATTTCTGGAGTCGAAATGTCTCTTACAAACTCATTGAGCCCTTTTCTCACTAACACAAAGTATGCCACAAAAGGATTTCTTACGTACCTGAACCAAAGAAGTGTTCCCAGATTTGGTTGTGGGATTAGATAGTGATTCCAATTTTCAGTGATTTGTCTTCGTTCATCTTCATTAGTTCTCCTAAAGCTTAGGTGTTTCACTTACAGTATATTTAAGCATATAGTTCCCGTGATCAATTTTATTCTTAGAAAAGTAAAAGCCTCCCTGAAACTTACAAATATCTTGCATTGTAAGCTGAGTACACCTAAAAACTTCATCAGAATGAAGGCACTTTGGTAGTCTTGGCAAAGTCTTTGACGTGTAGAGCTTCTGTTTCTCTATTGCCTTATTCCATTTATCTGGATCTTTCATACATTTCCTTCCTTTGTTCTTCTGGCATGGAGTTATCTACGGTCCCTCCATAACCTGTTGTTCAGTAATTTGAGATTATAGTTCCTCCATTGGTTAACCACAAAGTTTATCAACTTTTAGACCTACAACACTGCCTGTACAGTACACTTTTAAAACAAGAAGCTCACTTTTAATGCAGAAGAACACTTAAAAACAGCCTAATTTCAATTATTGGTACGAATTTTGACAATAGAAACTAGCAAAAACGCCATGGTGATCACAAAAAACAAGCACCAACTTCACAATAAACAAAAAAATAACCTATTGTGAACAGTAAACAAAACTTAGCTTCAGCTGACCACCAGTTCTACCACAACACATTTCACTGGAAAAATACCCTACATAATGATTTTAAATTACCGTATTCCTTAAAATGGTTGTTAGTTGCACTGTGTGTAAAGGTCACTTTTGAAAAAACAAGACACAGTGTTTAGAGAAAGGCAAAGGATATAGGTCGTTTTGTTAGAAAAATTAACAGTAGTTGAGTCGGTCATGTTGGATTGGATAAGGGACATTCTCAAACTAAATAGGCATATTACAGGATTTTATTATTATATAGTAACGGTTTAAAGCAAGTTTTGAACGAAAACCGTAGTTTAATATGATGTAAATGAATCTGGTGAATGCTATGGTAACAATAACTCAATTTCCACAAAAATTGGATAAAGAACGTTTTGGAAACAAGCGACTCAAATTTACTACAGTCGTTCAACATCAGTGCAATGGCAACCGAACCAAGTCGAGAAACACCACACTCTCCATCTATTATTGATCAGATCTTGATAAATATGTGCAAGTATGCCTATAATAAACAAGTTTGTAAACACACATTTTAGTGATCGCAATGCTGAAATTCTTGCAATGAATATTTCAGGATACTCAGTTCTCAGTAGAATAAAACACATTGTTAGGAACTTCGGTACAAAAAATGAGTAATATTTTAGTTCTCTCCTAAAGGGTGAAAGATGTACATCACTGTATTGATACCAACGAGAAATATGGTAAGTTTATAGCTACATTCAAACATTTTTTTGAAATGGCTTTTCCGAGGAAAATAGCACATTTAACTCTGCTCAAAAAACAAACAAGTGTATTACAAAATGGGTAAGGATATCATGTCAGAATAAAAGAAGATTGTATGAGTACTCCGAGCAAAATACTAATCCTGGCTTTATTACATATTTTAAAAGATATGAAAGAATACTAACATGAGTGGCCAGTCTGAAAGGTGGCCCCAAGTTGTACGTCAGTAATCGTCAGCAGGTTACAAAAATAAAACACAAAGATAGTGAAACACAAAAAATTTCTAGTTTTTACAGTTATGAGGAGAAAATAAAATATGAAGTCCCACAAGGGTCAGTTATGGGACCTGTCCTATTTCTGTTGCGTATAAATGAATTGGCTGGTAAAATACATGATGCAACCACTGTACTCTTATCAGAAAACCCTAATATTCTAATTAAATTACAGAATGAGGGAAATCTGCAGGAGGCTGCCATATCAGTTATCCACACCTTAATGCACTGGTTCAGGACCAATAGGCTCATCATAAATTCTGAAAAAACTGTGACAGTTAACTTCCACACTACACAAAACCCTGTTTTCACTATCGAAGGAAGAAATGTGTCGAAGGTCAATCATACAAAATTTCTAGGCATTCATGTTTAGGCAGATCTGAAGTCCTGTAGACCCCTTCTTAAAACTCTCGAAATATTTGTGGTGCCTTGCTTGTACATATACAAAATGTTAATTTTTCACAAAAGGTGGCATCTTAAAAAGGAAAATCTCTCCAGACACAACTATGATATACACACATATGAAACTAGGCAGAAGATGAACCTACACATGATCACAGTAAACACAAACTTATGCAAAAGAAGAGTGTATCATACTAGAGCTGTGCTATATAACCATTTGCCTTCTTACCTAAAACACATACCAACATTAAGTGCATTTAAAATAAAGTTCAAACAGTTCTTGTTTGACCACTGCTTCTATTCTTTGTCTGAATTTATGGGACATCACAATAAGTAAATCTCATTTACCAAATTTTACTAACTGTCAATTCAAAACACAGTTTACGTTGCGCTTATCATGTCATCTCACTTAATAACTGCTATTATCACATGTGGAAGCAATATAGTACATCAACCTACATTATTATGCATTTTATGTCAACAATGTAGCCAAAATGATTACTCTATTATAAATCAATTAGGTTTACCACTGTTCTATATCACAAGTGCAAAAAATCCACTAAACTGATTCTTGGACAAATAAACAACAATAATGTACTACTGACTGCAGAAACTACAATGTTCATAATCACACAAGAAGTAAAGATTTTAGTAATTTTAGAACGTACATTAGCCACACAGATCACCTCTAAGAAGTTTTCCTTCATGCTTTTTACTTCACTTGAAAGAAATAATTCTTTCTTATGACTAGTTCCTTGTTAACTCTCCACAGCCTGGTGTTATTCTTCGGAGCTCTGATATCCATCAGGTTGTCCAATGTTGTGCCAAAAATAAGAAGGAGAATATAACATCACTGAGAACAAATAGAACTAGAAGTCATCATAAAATGTGTAATAAGGTGTTCGTTTCTCTATTTTTAATATGTAACTATAGCAAACACGATTAGCAAATGTCAGTTTTCTCTGCTAGACTAAATTTTCACAGGATATGATACTATTATTGTATCCACGTCCCTCTGCCAACATCACGAAAGAAAGTATTTTAATTTGACTGATAGATCATTTCAGGCCTTCAAGAAATGGTAGTTTCTATGGTTTTTCTGTTTAGCTAGCAAATGTACCATAATTATTATTGGGCTATACAAGAAGTATTGTCATTGGAATTATTTATTTTTGGCACAGTTTTATCTCTTGGCAATCCTTTAATTTTTGTGTTCTCAGTAGATGGGTACCTTGCAAAACATCACTGCTCACAACAGCACTTGAAGCTGCACACTTTTGTTGGACCAAAACACACAGAAACGGAGCAGTAGCTGACCAGAGACATGTAGTGTGGTCTGACAAGATACTGTTTTACCCCTTTGCAAAACAGGAAAGATGTCGAGTATACTACTGGCACAATGAGGCCTTTAACCTACAGCGCACAGAAGGGGTAGTTAAGCCCTCAGGTAGTTATTTGACGTTTAGTGGGCATTTTCGTATCATGACTGTGTACAGGAATCAGAATGTTCATTTCAAATTTATTGGTGAACAAGTGTTGACCTTTCTTCCAAGTCTGCACAATAAGCATGCTGTGGACACTCCTCCCTTCCAACATGACAATGGTCGTGTCATCTAGGCTGCAGGAATACATTACTGGTTAAACATTCTGGTTCCCTACTGTACTCAACCAGCCCACTAAGTCACCCAATCTTAATCTCACAGAAAGTGTATAGGATTACTTAAACCAGTGAGCAAAATGTAGTGATCAACATCCCTGCAGTTTGGTAGCTCTGCAGGATCTAATCACCAATGAGTGGCTTCAGTTGTGTATGGCATACCTGAAGAAACTTGTGGACTCTTCCATTACGAGGGTTAGAGGAGGTATTACATAGTATTAGCATCACGTCTCCTGGCAGTACCTCAGTTTTTCTCTGGAGTGCTTAATATTGCAGATGTTCTTGACCTGATAAAAAATTATTCAAAACATGTAATGTTATCGAGTACTTCACACAAGTCCCTATTATCAGCACATATCTGTCAGGAAACCGCCTTTCTCAATAATAAAAAGCAGATAAGCAATGGAAAATGTAATTTTTGAGAGCGTTTCGCATGGAGGAAAAAAGGTACGGCTAAAAGTACATTAAAAATGGGTTACAGACTGCAAAAATATTTAGTTTGATGGTAATCGGTTTCTTTCAGTATTTGACCATCGTCAGACCCTCAAACCATAGAGGTAGAACGGTCTGAAGATAGTGAAATACTAACCAAAATCAGTTACCATTGAAATAAATGTTTTTGCAGGTGACACTGGTTGTAATCCATTGTTGATGGCAAATGTTTCTGTATTATTGTAATAGTATCAGCATATAATGGACATTGATAAGAATTCAGGATCCTACAGCCAACCAGTTGCCATTCACTAGGTATATTACAAAGTAACCATTGTCTTTAGGCCAGTTAACATCGTAATCCCATGGTCTCATTGGTATTGCTCCATCCATGTGATAAAGTGACACCTATCACTTCTTACTGTCCAATGCATCAATTGAAGTGCCCACTGTGATCACATCCAGAGTAGGAGCACCACTAGGTTTACATCTACCAAAGGGGGCAAATCAACTACGTATGCCCCCTCAAACACTTGGAGTATTGGCACATTACATGAGTACGTGATACAGGGATGCAATAAGAGTTTTATCTGCAACAATCATCAGCTATACGTGGTGTCCCATTTAATTCGACGATCCAAAATAACTTTTGTGCAGAAGCAGAATTAAAATGCCTCAAGCAAATGATGTTTAGCTACTTGGATATTAACCAGCATGGTTGCTTTATTTTTAACTTTGTTTTTTATTAACAACAGTACATATAGTACGCCATAGTTTTTATTTGGTGATCTGTTTCTTCTTATCAAGACTTGCTCAACAAAATATCGCAGTGTAGCGTTCATGTAAACACGACGTAATTAAAAATTAAATATAATATTTCATTTTATAGCAATGGCTGAAGTTAAAGCCAGTGAATTGATGAGGTCGGAAAACGTTTATTTTTATGAGTAACTTATACTTTGTTAGATTTTATTTTTTTACTTTAGGTCTCAAAACAACTGAGGTCATAAGCGACCATGTCATTACCTTAGAACACCAATAAGTAAAAGAAGTTAAAAGCGACTATATGCTAAGCTTAATCAATGGAAGAAAACGGAGCTAAAAGCAAGGGCTTACAGTTGCAGAAAGGAGCACAAAATACGCCTAGAGACAGCGGAGGAGCCTAACCAAATCTTAAATGTCCTTCACTATACTGCTACACCAGATATAAAGTAAAATGCGATAAACAGTATGTGTGTTGTTCACTAAAATGGCTGACAACTCAGACGGCAAACATACACTGGAACATAAGTTGTTAAAAGAGGGGTATTGGGTCACGAAATGGCGAACCGTCAGAGCTTCATGACAGTGAGCACAAATTGGTGGGGGATCACCAGTTAACAAATAGCCATGGCCAATTTCTTTTCCTTTTTTTCTGGTGTTGTTTTAGAGCACAAAAACACCTGAGATCATAAGCACCCACATAATAACTTTAGAACACGAATAAGTAAAAAAAGTTAAAAGCAACTACATGTTCAGAACAACTGACAGATGGAATGAGCTAAAAAGAAGGACTTCCCCTTCGAGAAAGGTCCACAAAATATGCCATAAATACAGCGAAGGATTCTAACCAAAGATTAAATGTCTTTTGCCATAGTGCTAAAACGGATAAAAAGTAAAATGTGGTCGACAGCCCACACGTCATTCGCTAAAATGGCCAACATATGCTGGAATGTAAATGGTTAAAAAAAGGGCACTGGGTCAGGAAATGGTGAACCTACAAAGATTGATGACAATGAGCACAAAGTGGTGGGGGATCACCTCTTAACAAATGGTAATGGCTAAAATGACAGTGCCCAAAATGTAGCCTAGCTAAAATGGTCCCCTCACGTTGAGAGGTCTAGCTGATGGGTAAGGCTTAATTCCAAAGATCTTGGTCCCTTGAAGAGACGAGCAGTGGTGATTCCAAAGTGACACCTCCTGCTGACAGATGGCAATGCATAGATCACCTGAAGGAATGGAAGAGCTAGCAAGCTGAGGTAGGAGGACTGCATCTTTGGCACCAGCCTCATTTCCAATCAGACCAACATGATCGAGAATGCGCATGAACATTAAAGTGGCTCCCTCAACAGTGAGCAAGTGGAAGCTTTCTTGGGCCCGTTGCACTAACCGATGGACTCTGTGCAGCACACATAAGCTCTGAAGGGTACTGTGAGAACTGGAACATATGACGCATTTAAAAAGCCTGTATTGCTGGATGTACTGGGTGGCCTAATAGAGGGCCAAGAGATCTGCTGTAGAAATCCAGCAGCGTTCTGGAAGCTGATACTGAAAATGCTCGGTGCAAATGACGGCGTCAGTCTTAGAGAACATGTACACGAAGGTTCTATCGCTAAATTGGGTGTCGAGAAACTTACAGGGATAGAGAGAATCTGGAGTAGTGTTCCTAAGAAGTGAATGAAGAAGTCCATGATGAGCACGAGCCGCCACATGAAGCTAAGTTCACCACCTTTACCCATTGGTAACGTGGCTGAGGCGTGAAGTTAGGCTGCTGGAGCAGTAGCCAAAAGCTAACTCCGGGAGGTAACAGAGAAGGACATACCCCATACTGGAGTGTTGTAGGCTTTCTCCAAATCAAAAAACATGGCTATAGTCTGATATTTCCGCAGAAAACGTTTCATAACTTAGGTTGGTAAAGTGACAAGATGGTGAACTGCAGAATCGAATGCTCGAAATCCACAGTGTGCAGTGGTTGGAAGACTGTGAGACTCATGCCACCATAACAGCTGGCCATGAATCATATGCTCCATCACCTTGCAAACACAGCTGGTGAGGGAAATGGGAAGGGAGCTAGAAGGAAGGTGTTTGTCCTTACCGTCTTAGGTATGGGTATGACAGTGGTTTCACACCAGCACGTGGAAAACATGCCATCCGTCGAAATGTGATTTTAAGTATGAAGGAGAAAGTGCTTGCCTGCAAGATAAAGCTGCTGCAACATCTGGATGTGAACATTGTCCGGCCCTGGGGTAGAAGAATAGGATGAAGTGAGAGTATGGCTAGCTCCCTCATAGTAAAGGGACCATTGTAACATTCAAGATTCTGAGAGGAGAAGGATATAACCTGAGCCTACCCCACTTGTTGCTGAGGGAGGAAGAAGGGGTGATAGTGGGTGGAGCTCAAAATCTCTGCAAAATATTGACCCTAGATGTTGGAGATAGCAATAGGGTTCACAATGATGTCATCTACAATGGTCAGACTGGAAATTAGGGAGTGTAACCTGGTCCCAGAGAGCCTACAAAGGTTGCCCCCCACAGTGGAAGGGGGAGTGGAATGGCTGCAAGAACTAGCAAACGAAATCAGTTAGCTTTTTTGCTATCCCGAAGAATGCGACGCCACTGCACACACAGCTGTTTATAACAAATACAGTTCACCGTTGTTCCATGACAGTTAAAATCATGGAGAACACTTCTCCACACACAAATCATGTTGGGGTATGCCTCAGTCAACCAGGGGACTGGGAAGATGAAGTGTGCAGTGTGGAATATTCTGCAGTACTAAGGATAACATTCATAAGATACTCTACATAGTCATCACAACTGGGGAAATGTTGTTTGTCAAAGGCAGCCTTGGAGGAGTAAAACCTGCACTCAGCCTTAGAAAGCTGGCAGTTGGGTTTAAATGCAGGTGGGATAGGAGTTAGCAGACGGATATCACATGGTAAGTGGTTGCTCGAGAACATGTCAGAAAGAATGGATCACTAGAGACGACGGCAAGTTGGGCAGTGCACAAATAGAGATCCATATGGGAATAGGTGTGCGTGGAGTCTGAAGGGAATGTGTTAAGCCAGATGAGGTTGAGTAGACCGAGAAGATCAGTTAAGAGGGAACCTCTCAGACAGTTTCTTGAAGAACCCCATAGTGGATCTACATCTACATCTACGTGGATACTCTGCAAATCACATTTAAGTGCCTGGCAGAGGGTTCATCGAACCACCTTCACAATTCTCTATTATTCCAGTCTCGTATAGCGTGCGGAAAGAATGAACACCTATGTCTTTCCATACGACCTCTGATTTCCCTTATTTTATCGTGGTGATCGTTTCTCCCTATGTAGGTCGGTGTCAACGAAATATGTTCACATTCCGAGGAGAAAGTTGGTGATAGGAATTTCGTGAGAAGATTCCATCACAACGAAAAACACCTTTCTCTTAATTATGCCCATCCCAAATCCTGTATCATTTCAATGACACTCTCTCCCATATTTCGCGATAATACAAAAACGTGCTGCCCTTCTTTGAACTTTTTCGATATTCTTCGTCAGTCCTATCTGGTAAGGATCCCACACCGTGCAGCAGTATTCTAAAAGAGGACGGACAAGCATAGTGTAGGTAGTCTCCTTAGTAGGTCTGTTACATTTTCTAAGTGTCCTGCCAATAAAATGCAGTCTTTGGTTAGCCTTCCCCACAACATTTTCTGTGTGTTCCTTCCAATTTAAGTTGTTCATAATTGTAATTCCTAGGTATTTAGTTGAATTTATGGCCTTTATATTTGACTGGTTCATCGTGTAACTGAAGTTTAACGGATTCCATTTAGCACTCATAGTGGGCATTAAAGTCGCCAAGCAGGAAAAAGGATGCAGTTTTGTTTCTTGGAGGCAGAAAACAAGCAGATGCTGCAATTCCGAGAACTGATGTAATTCCTCCTTGTTGGATGTAATGCCATGATCATCCCATTGGAGAAGAGTCTCAACAGGGAATGGGGAGGACGGAACAAATGAAGGGTAGTCACCTCAGCAGCTGCCTAGTGCCAGCCTCCAAAGATTCACTATTAAAGGGTGCAAAGGCTGAAGGATCCCGTCCCATGAAATCAACAGAGGCATCGACATTCTCCCTGCGTCGACCTGTGGATCCAAGGACAGCCGAATGGTAGGCGGGTTGCAGTGGTGAAATGGAGGATTCTGAGCCGAAGAAGGAGAAGACTTGAATTCTTAGAGCCTTTATAGTTGGTAGACAAAGACTCAGATGGTTGATGGCCGGAGGGAAATAAAAAGCCCTCATGGGAGTATTCCCTGTCGGTTGTGAAGCAGGTGATTTCGCCGCTGGGGGCAAAGATCTGGTGGCCTGTTGTGCAGCTATAGCAGAAGGAGAGGGAGATGCTATTGCGATATAGGGCGATTTCACAGCTGCAGTACTGAAATGGAGGTCGCAAGTCAGTATGGCCATGTCCTTTGTGGAGCGAGGCATAGCAAAACTCGTACTATAAGTGACAGATAGTATAATGCAAGGCGTTAGACTAGTCAACGACTTGGAGCAACAGACTAGGTTACTTTTTCCTTCACCTGGATCTCCTGGACTGCCTGCTAATTGACGTACATGGGACATTCACGGGATGAGGTGGCATGGTCTCCATTACAATTAATACACTGAGTAGAAGAAGGTGGGCAATCACCCTCATGAGCATTCTACCACAAGTAATGCATTTGGCCAGGTTTTGACACGGCACACGAGTTCAGTTATAATGTTGATACTGGTAGCTATGCATCAGGTTTGGAATATACGGTTGATCATGATGACTTCACAGCCTTCCTTAATTTTTAATAGAAGCACAACTCAATCAAATGTGAGAAAAAGAGTGCATGTAGGCACTAAGTTTCCATCAACTTTTCTAATTACCCAATGGGCTCTAGTGATGCCCTGTTCAGAGATGTAAGTTTGGAGTTCTCCCTCGGTCATGACATTAAGCAGCTGCGTGTGAATAACACAATGTGAAGAATTCAGCATATGATGGGCCTCAACATGAACAGGACAGGTGTGGAGTAACGAAGCTGTAAGCAATTGTTGGGCTTGAAAATTGCAATTGGACTCAGAAGCAGAGTCCCATTGCATAAGTGAGAGCAGGATTTCACAGGCCTGCAACTGCATCAAAACCTTTCTGAATAATAAATGGATTAACCACAGCAAAAGGCTGACCTTCTTTGGTACATAATACCATGAGAAACCGAGGTGCAGCTTGTAGAGTCTTAGAATCTTTATCCTGATTCGGTTTACATTTAGTAGACATAGACTGGGACAGCAAGTGGCTCATAGTGAAAATATCTCCCACGACTGCAAGCACCTCTGATGGCACACTGATTCAAACAGGGACCTCCTCAGAGGGGGCTTCACCTACCTTAGGTGACTGTTCACACCTCCCAAGCTCCTGACCGAAGGACCAATTGACAACTGGAAAGGTAACAGCTTAGTAACAGCTTCTCCCTTGGCCTGACGTGTAATATGGGGTATGTGCAAACCCGATCTGTTGAACCTGGGCTGTGAATTACGCGTTACCAAGTCACCTGTTATGCGTCAAACACATGAGCCAGCCTTCAGAACTGCACAGGGCGGAAGAAGAAACAAAGAGAAACCTCAAACACCAAAGGAGAGGAAGGGGAGGAGATTGAGATCGAAGAAAGAAAGAAAAAAAAAAAAACATATGAGAGACTGCTCCAATACCAGGCTATCAAAATTTCAGAATGTGTTCCCAAAACTATCCAAGATATGTTCCCCATGGGAGGGAAAAATGAGTAGTGGAGGATAGACATACAGCATGGAAAGGGAAGAGGTGCTGTAAAGTCTGGGGACTGGCAGTACCCAAGCACAAACTCACCATAGAGTGGTGAGTCGGTATAGATTACATGAAAAAATAAAAGCAACATCTTATTGAAGGAGAGCTTTACTTGGATGTTGTTAATCAGCTTTAATAACAGAGACAGCCACTGTGATAGTTCTGCATATTCTCCTACAATGACGTGTACTTCCATTATAACACTGTAATAGGGATTACTTCCATTATAACACTGTAACAGGGATAGTGATAAAATGTTTGATTTGTTTCCAACTGATAGATGTATAATTATTTCAACCAAACATATTTTTTATAAAAATACAATTGTATTTTTTAAACCCATTTATTTATTCAGCCTCTGAATTTACTCTAAGACATAACAATACTGATCTTAAGGCACCTTATACAATTCAGTCTGTTAAAATTCTCACTATTCTTAGTCATTTTGCCAAAATTCAGTGCAATTCATGTGACTGGGCACCACTGGGAATTTGATGTGAGTGAATGCGAAGTTCAATAGGTGAATTTTAACTTAATTTGAGACAGCTGTCAACTTAAGAAATCAGCCAGATAAGCCCATAAAAATAATTAGGTCCATTTTTATGGTTATTAAAACAAAGACTTATTTATTTCAAATTTTTGTGCTGTTGGGTACCTAGCCTGCAACCTGGATAGCTGCCCCATGGAGGAATAGCTGTGAATGAATGACATATGGTATTTTTGTGAATGGTCATCTTGCGGTCTATGACATGATAAAACAATACTGTTAGTTGGGTACATCAGTTTCAACTGTGGAACCTTGGAGAATAGATTGCTAGGTTACAAATGACAAATGAAAATAAGCCAAAGCAAGTAACATACTAAATGCCACAAAGAAACACACTTACCTTACACTGAATGCTTGTATGTACAAAAAGGCGTTCTCCTTTTATCATCCACAGATCACTTCTCGCTGGAACAGGTATTCTTGGAAGCTGCTGGGGATTGGTACAAAGTCTTCTTGGTGTAGAGCATGCCTAGTGCTCATATACACTCTTGAGAGTATAGTAGGCTACTGTGTAGAAAATATACATTTCCTTTCATTTAGAGAAAGATTGGTTACAGCCACTTTAACTGCGAAATATCTGCAAACTTTTTGTATAAAAGACTGTCTGTAATTATTTCCGAAGCTTTGTCTAAATGGTCTGTTTCACAGTATGTGTGTGGAACTGAAATATGCTGCCAAGTATATTGCATTAATTTTAATTTAATAGCGACTCCTTTCACCAAATGTGGTTTACTCATATTTAAAGTTCCCTGTCGTACTGAATCTCAGATCATAAATTAGAAGTGTTCTTCCATTGTCCAACTGTACCATGTACTGTTCTCCCCTCTTTGATTTGTAGCCCTACCTATAATATAATTTTTCATTGTATGCTGATGAGGTTTTATCCTTTTTCTACATCTACATGTAGTAGAATCATTTTACAGTGTTCACAAATGTCACTTCTCTAAAATTTTTCAATAGCAGTTCAAAAAATCATAATCTTCTGCTCAAGGATTCTCATCTGAGTCTCTGGAGCGTTTCTGTAATAGTCATGTGTTGATCAGATCTAGTAGCATACATCTGAATTGCTTAGGCGCTGCTCTAAACCAACCTGACGGGAATCTGCAACACTCGAACAATTCCCAAGAATGGGTTGCACATGTGTTCTGTAGGCAGTCTCCTTTATGTATGATCTACGCTGTTCTAAAATTCTCTCAATAAACTGAAGTCTGCCATTCACCTTCCCTTCAACCAAATTTACATGCGTGTTTCATTTCTTCTCACTTTGCAGTTTTACTCCAAAATGTTTAATCAGTATCTCCATGTCAATCAGCATACCATTGAAACCATATTCAAACATTACCAGAGTCTTAATTTTACTCTTCTTCATTAACTCAAATTTTTCCATAATTAGAGCAATCTGCCATTCACCACACTAAACTGACATTCTATATAAGTCATACTGTACCCTCCTGCTGTTACCCCAATGACATTTTCCCATCACCAAAAATATGCAGATTACTGGTCACCTTATGTGTCAGATCATTTACACATATAAAGAATAAGAGAAGTCCTGTCTCACTTTTCTGGGACACTTCTGATAATACTTCTTTTCTCTCCTGCACACTCACAATCCTGGTCAATTTACTACGTTTTATCATTCAAAAAGTCTTCAAGCCACTTACGTGTCTAAGAATCTACTCCATATGATCAGACCTTCATTAAAACTCTGCAGTTTGGCTCCATGTAAAACAAAATTTGGAATCTGCTTGTTGCATTTCATGCATGGTTCACAGAATATTGTGTGAGAAAAGGGCAGCTTGACATTTGCAGTAGACAAGTTTTTGAAATTCATGCCAATTTGTGGCATGAAGGTTTTTGCTCTCATGGAATTGTAATATATTCAAACTTACACTTAGAATGTAATCAAGACTTCTGAATCAAACTGATATTAAGGATATTGGTCTGCAATTTTGTGGGTATATTCTCTTACCTCTCTTCCCTTTCTTATTAGGGCAATGTTAGCTACCTAGGTGAGCTGGAATAGTATTACTCAGCCCACATTTACACTGGTCAGCCAAAACATTATGACCACTGCCCACCGCAATGTTGGGTGCCACCTGATGGCATTGTGGGCAAGTGACATGATAATGAAAGTAAGAAAGCAGACCAGACAAGGATCGGGGATCACCCTAGCAAATATATGGGCTGCAAATAGGGGTATCCAATGAGATAAACGGACTTTGACAAAGGGCAGATTATTATTACACAGAGCATGTGAATCAGTATCTCAAAAACAACAAAGTTAGTTGAACGTTCAAATGCTACATCTGCAGAAAGAGGTAGAACAGTGAAAATACCACTAGACACTGAATGGTTGTCCATCCAGGACTCTTCACAGAACATAGGGTTTAGACACTTGTCTGCTTGGTAAAGTAGGATAGATGGTGATCTGTGGCACCTCTGTTGCAAGAGTACAGTGCTGGTGTACACACAAGTGTTTTGGAGCACACCAGTCATCATACATTGTTGAACATGGAGCTCTGCAGCAGACCACCCCTACATGTTCATATATTGGCCCAGCAACATTGTCGATTATTGTCAATTATGATTACAGTGGGCATGGGACCACTGTGATTTGACCGTTGATCAGTCGAAATGTGTCAGCCCTTCAGGAGAATCACATTTTTGCTACACTAGATCAATGGTCATCTCCACAAACACTGTCAATGAGGTGCATGGTGGCTTGAAACTTGCAGGGTGCCACAGACACAGGCTAGAGGTAGCACTCTAATGCTGTGGGAGACATTCTCCTGCACTTGCGTGAACCTGTGGTAGTAATTGGAGATGTGCTAACAGCTGTGAACCACCTGCATCACTTCATGCTTGATGTCTTACCTTACGGAAATGCCATCTTTCAGCAGTACCATTGTCCATGTCTCAGAACCAGAACTATGCTACAGTCATTTGAGGAGCATTATAGTGAACTCACATGGATGTCTTGGTGACCAAATTCACACAATGTAAATTCTATGGAACCCATCTGCTATTGACTGCCATCACTGTGAACGCAAATCAGCTGCACATATTTACACAAATTACATGAACTGTGCATAGACATCTAATGCCACATACTTCCAAACACCTACTAAAAACTGTCAGATGCTTGATATGCAGAATCAGTGATGTATTTCATTCCAAAATTGGACAGACAAGTTACTAAGCAGTTGATCATAATGTTTTGGCTCACTCGTGTATTCTTTTGAGGCAATTTTAGAATTGCAATTGTATCCTTGCTGATACCTGGCTGAAAATATATGAGAAAAGATCAATTTTTGACTAACTACACACTATAACTTCCCTGTCCTAACTTTGCAGAGTGTTTGTCAGAGACCTGTCTGTAGCATGAGAGTGAAATTCTTCTAAAATACTTTCCAAATCTGGTTTGTGTTATACTGTACTGTTGTATGGTTTAGTTTTAAACATATGAAGTGAGCATCAGTAATAAACACTCAGCTTTTTTCATGAGTTGTCCCACAGTAGATAAGTGACTGCTCGCCAGTCTGCTTCTTCTGAGTGCATACTGGTATTAAATTATGGCATTTCTTGCCACTTGCAATTCACATCTGTGCCAGAGTGGGATCCTGTCTTTCGCAGAAAATCCTCATTTCACCTTAGCCGCTCGTCCACATTTCAGCTATTAATTCAGAAGTATAGTCTCTGTCAATACCAAATGAGACAGAAGTAAGTAGTAATGAAGCTTGAGATCACACAGTGCAGCATGCTCTGGCAAGAGTAATGTCACTGAAGAGTACAGGTTCATAAATCTGTCAAGAATGTTCAACACAGTAAATACATCACCACAATGTACTGATGCTGTGCTTGATTTAGCAATCCATCCCCCAGCCACAGTGCCCACCTCTTAATACAGCTTGTGATAAACATTACACATGTCTCCACATTATGCCTCCATTAAGGTATCAAAGTGTTTCCTTCCCCTCCAAAGAATGACTGTACCCTAAAATATCTAATTAATACAATTTCAAGATCTTCCCCTCTTTTTTCAGGAACTAGGATCAACAGAAGCTAATTTTAATTGGTCAAATAAAGCAACCATTTTTTTGGATTATATTGCACAATACACACACCACACCCATATCACTAATACCACAATTTCTTGTTACATGAATAATTCCCAAGTCTCTCTCCCTCTCTCTCTGAATGTGTGTGTGTGTGTGTGTGTTTGGGACGGGGTGGGAGGGGGGGAGTGAGACTTCTAAAAGCTACTGAAAATGTTGAATATGGCCAATATTAATGCCAGTAGTATTCATTAGTGTTGAGGTGAAGTGCTACAGAGCTAGATAGTTTTCAAGAGCGAGTATCCTTTGTGCTAAGTGGACTTGAAGAAGGGGCTTGTACAAGATGCAGTGAGAGTATCCTAGACATGTAAGATTGCAAACAAGACAATGCTGGTGGGTCTGTATCATACATTTTGATTAAACAATGCTTTCGGGCATCTGCACATACCTTGCTGAGCACTGGTGGCAGAGCATTAGAATTTTGTTCATACAGATCAATTTGAGATTGATGTTTTTCACACCATTCGCGGTACTTTCACAGAATCGGTAGGCTACTTCTGCATCAGGGAATAGTCAGTAACAGTTTTATCACAGTGGACAGTGTGTCAGGTGTCACCTTATTTCCATAGTCTACCTACAAGTTTTCTTTTCTTGTATTTGCTGGGTATGCAATAGCTGTATACAGGGTGTTACAAAAGGTAACAGGAAACATTCCTCACACACAAAGAAAGAAAATATGCTATGTGGACATGTGTCCAGAAATGCTTACTTTCCATGTTAGAGCTCATTTTATTACTTCTCTTAAAATCACATTAATCATGGAATGGAAACACACAGCAACAGAACGTACCAGCGTGACTTCAAACCCTTTGCTACAGGAAATGTTCAAAATGTCCTCCGTTAGCGAGGATACATGCATCCACCCTCCATTGCATGGAATATCTGATGTGCTGATGCAGCCCTGGAGAATGGCGTATTGTATCACAGCCGTCCACAATACAAGCATGAAGAGTCTCTACATTTGGTATCGGGCTGCATAGACAAGAGCTTTCAAATGCCCCCATAAATGAAAGTCAAGAGGGTTGAGGTCAGGAGAGCGTGGAGGCCATGGAATTGGTCTGCCTCTACCAATCCATGGGTCGCCGAATCTGTTGTTGAGAAGTGTACGAACACTTTGACTGAAATGTGCAGGAGCTCCATCGTGCATGAACCACATGTTGTGTCATATTTCTAAAGGCACATGTTCTAGCAGCACAGGTAGAGTATCCCGTATGAAATCATGATAACGTGCTCCATAGAGTGTAGGTGGAAGAACATGGAGCCCAATCAAGACATCACCAACAATGCCTGCCCAAACGTTCACAGAAAATCTGTGTTGATGATGTGATTCCACAATTGCATGCGGATTCTCATCAGCCCACACATGTCGATTGTGAAAATTTACAATTTGATCGCGTTGGAATGAAGCCTCATCCATAAAGAGAACATTTGCAATGAAATGAGGATTGACACATTGTTGGATGAACCATTTGCAGAAGTGTACCCGTGGAGCCCAATCAACTGCTGATAGTACCTGCACATGCTGTACATGGTACGGAAACAACTGGTTCTCCCACAGCACTCTCCAAACAGTGATGTGGTTAACGTTAACTTGTACAGCAGCAACTTCTCATACGCTGACATTAGGGTTATCATCAACTACATGAAGAATTGCCTCGTCCATTGCAGGTGTCCTCGTCGTTCTAGGTCTTCCCCAGTCGCAAGTCATAGGCTGGAATGTTCTGTGCTCCCTAAGACGCCGATCAATTGCTTTGAACATCTTCCTGTCGGGACACCTTCGTTCTGGAAATCTATCTTGATGCAAACGTACCACGCCACGGCTATTGCCCCGTGCTAATCCATACATCAAATGGGCATCTGCCAACTCCGCATTTGTAAACATTGCACTGACTGCAAAACCACATTCGTGATGAACACTAACCTGTTGATGCTATATACTGATGTGCTTGATGCTAGTACTGTAGAGGAATAAGTCACATGTCAACACAAGCACCGAAGTCAACATTACCTTCCTTCAATTGGGCCAACTGGCAGTGAATCGAGGAAGTACAGTACATACTGATGAAACTAAAACGAGCTCTAACATGGAAATTTAGCGTTTCCGGACACATGTCTACATAACATCATTTCTTTATTTGTGTGTGAGGAATGTTTTCTGAAAGTTTGGCCGTAACTTTTTGTAACACCCTGTATAATTTTCAGCATTTACAATTTGTTACTTGCCACACACTGAAACCTTAGTCCTGTGAGTCTGTTGTATGCTATATGAATGTTAATTTTTATATAATTGTGTCCTATTCCAATAAAAGAACCAAAAAGTGAAGAATATTTTCTGTGTTCTGTTTGCCTTTCTTTTTGTACCAATGCCCATACACTAATGCCTGTACATACTAGTGTACCATAGGGCTATGCCGTGCATGCAAGGAAAGTGAGGAAAGAATTACTCACAGAATCACTAGGCTGAATGGTGACTGTTCCATAGTGACATATAAAGGAAAGTTTAGAACCATTAACATCTCTCTGAAGGAACTAAATGTGAAAACATGTCCTTATGCTCTCAGAAATTGGGAAAATTTTTTTACTGAGCTCTTAACTAGTTGTTCATAACATGTGGACACTAATGTATGTAACACAGCTCTTAATGTATTGTGTTTCTACCACATTTCCAGTGTAGTAATGGATATACTTTCTTTGATAAACTGCTGCAGTTTTATTCTATATACAAAAATGATCTCATTTCTTATAGTAGCAAAAGGGATATTGACCATTTTTTTAAACAAGAAGAAGAAATAAATAAATGTATAACTAAAGAAACAAAAATCACTTCCAGTTCAAATGTCAACCATACAGAATACCCCAACTACTTGAATACAACACATGATGTATTAGCAAGCAGTACAAAATTAGAAAAACAGTTGTCTATATAAGTTGTTGTCTGAATCATCCTACTTCATTTATTTTTGTAGGCTTTTTTGTAATGATTTCTGAGTGTTGCGTGCCTTCAGGCCTGAAACAGAAAACATGGAAAATGTTCAATTGTTACAATCAAATACTTTGAACTTCTGAATCTTAGCAATATTTGAATATTAATTATTATCTGTATGATACACATAATTGCAGTAGCAGCTGAGGAAGAATGGGTGCAAATATTAATATTTTGTAAGAGGTATTCCAGGCACATGTTATTATTCCAGTATATGTTGCAACTTGATTTGTGAAGTTTACTTTTGTTAGCAAGACGAAGGCTTGAATAACAACTAAAAATGTAATCACATGACTGATCAACAATTAACCTTACACAATACATTAACATTTCTCATTAAGGCTGAAGAAAATATCAATGAAGTGATGTTTTGGAGAAGAGGTATGAAATTTTTGAATTCACTCCTAAAGGAAAATTATAATACATTTACAAAATTGATAACACTTTCCTATGACGAAAATTATCTTGCTTTATGCTAATTTTGTTGAGAAATGCGAGTCCAGTGTGCTAATCACTGCGCCACCTAGCTTGGTAAGATAGCAGAATGGGGAGTGGAGTGGGGGATCTGAAGAAAAGGAAGCTGCAAAATATTTTTCAAGCACAACTAAGGCATTTTTGCTGTTGCAAGACCATTGTGTACATTTACAATAATTTTGATTGGGTCTGCTTCAATTTAGAATGCTTCATGGTATGAGCCAGTTAATGTTTTACACTTGGATTTTTGTGAACTTCAACAAAAATTACGCACAGGATGATAATTTACCCCTGGATGACTACATATAAGACAAAAAAGCAAATTTGTATTAATTTTGTTGATAAAGTAGTGAATGTTTTAATTTAAGTAATGATGATTGACAGTAATGGAATATTGAGCTTTCTATTGCCATTTTCTTAACAACATACTATTGATGAATTCAAGTATTTGCAGAAACTGATGTATCAGCATAAGAAGTGTTGGTAACTAGAGTTAAAAGTTCCTGTAATTCATCACTTTCAGTAAGGATAGCAGTTTTATCAGTGATTCTTTTCTTTGACATCCTTTTGACCCTTAATTTTAACACCCACTCCTGAATCTTTCTTT
The DNA here is from genome assembly GCF_021461395.2 of Schistocerca americana. Lineage (NCBI taxonomy): Eukaryota > Metazoa > Arthropoda > Insecta > Orthoptera > Acrididae > Schistocerca > Schistocerca americana. Next base: position 540,283,854 of record NC_060130.1, read on the forward strand.
TATTTCCATCATTGTTCCTTTGATGAATAAATGTAAATGTATGGGGTAAAAGACAACATCCCTGTCTTACACCATTTTTAAGCTGAGCATTTCTTTCTTCATCTTCCAGTATTGTTGTTACCTGGTGGTTCTTTTACATACTGTATATTATCCATTTTTCTTTATGGCTTATTTCCATTTTTCTCAAAAATTTGAACATCTTGCACCATTTTACATTGTTGAATAGTTTTTTTCACTTTAATGTATCCTATGAATGTGTCAACAAAGTAGGCAAGACAGCCATTTTCATCACCTCAAGAAGCTATTTACCCAATATCATGTTCGATTTCGCAATAAACATCCCACACTTGGCAGGCAAGATATGGTGTTCTGTGCCAACAGAAGATGATGTCGAGGCATATTCCAGATAATTGGCAAATTTAGAGCCACTGGTGTAAAAAGCAATAGCATCCTGAATCTCCCCTAAGTATGTTCCGAACAGACAGTGGAACACTACTGGAGTGATGGAGGCTTTTGGAACCTGGAAGTGGTCTATCAGAATCCAGGGACAAAGAACTAATCAAAGTGAGGGGGGACTGAGGGAGTGGTTGGGAGAGAATGTGAGGAAGAGGACAAAGAAGGAAGACAGAAGTCACAACTGAGACAAGCAATGCAGAGCCCAATTGGTAAACACACCTGAAAAAGGGGGAGAAAGGGTGAGCAGGGGAAGAGTGGATAGTGATGCCATAGGAAACCAGAAGATGGGACCACCATACTGAAAGTGGAGGCATCCTAGCATCAGCCAGAAGACTATCGACAGGGCTAGTACAAAAGGCACCAGTGGCTAAACAGATACCACAATGGTGAATCAGGTCCAAGAGGAGCAGTGTGGAAGTGGCAGCTGATCCATAAACTTGACAACCATTGTCCAGATGAGACAAAACTAATATCTTGTAAAAGTGAAGAGAGGTTGAACAATCTGTGCCCCAAAGGGCAAGTGTAGGGCATTCAGTTTATGGAAAAAGTCAACCTTCAGATAATGAATATGGGGCAACAATGTTAGCTTGTTGCCAAGAAGAAGACCCAAGAAATGGAACTGGGGACCACTGTCAGGTGATGGGTCTAGAAGTAGAGCTCAGGGTCAGGATGGACCATAGTACAGCAACAGAAATGCACCACCCTTGACTTAGGGAAAGAGAACTGAAAACCATGCAAGAGCATCCACATGGAAGCACAATGGATGGCACCCTGGAGTTGTCATTCTCCAGAGGCCACTGAGTGGGAGCTAGCCCAAGAACACAAATCATCTACATACAGAGCAGAGATGATGGTCTGGCAGAGGCCACAAGTCCATAAATATCAATGAGAAAAAGGAAAAGACCCAAAGACCCCACTCAGGGAGTGTAAGGAGGATGTGAGGCCACCAAGCTGTGTCACAGGCCTCACTAATATTGAAGAAAAGCTGCAACAAGATGGCAGTACTGAGAAAAGGCCTTCTGAACTGCAGTTTCCAATCAAAGCAGATGATCAATTGGAGACTGTCTTTCCGAGAAGCTGCACTGATAAGGAGATAAAAGGTCCAAAAACTCAATGACCCAAATGAGCTGATGAGACACCATGTGTTCCAGCAACTTGCAAGGGACATTGGTCACACTGATTGGCTGGTAACTGTCAAGGAATGATGGTTCCTTGCCAGGCTTAAGGACAGGAATTACAATATGGTCACAACATTGAGAGGGGGAAAAATGCATTGGAGCCAAATACAGTTAAACACCCAGAAGAAATATCATCATTGTGGAGGATTGAGATGTTGCAGCAATTGGTTATGAATGGAATCAAGGACAGGAGCTGAATCATGAGAAAACGAAAGGGCCAGCAGAAGCTCCCATTCAGTAAAAGATTCAGTGTAGGATTCTGTCTGACAAGGGGTAAAACATAAGTGGGAAGCTTCAGCCCACTGTTTCCGAAGGAGGAAGGTGGTTGAATAGGAGGCTGATGACAATGCTATCACAAAATGGGTCATGAGATGTTCTGCAAGAACTGATGGATCTGTACAAAGGCCACCTGTAAGGGCAAGGCATGGGATGGAAGACTACAGCTGATAACCTTGGAGGATGTTGAGTGGAGCGTAGCCCACACCCATGGTGAAGGGACAGGAGAACCTAGAGAAGAGACAATGTGTTCCCAACACACCTGCTTGCTCTGTTTCGTTAAGGAATGGGCTTTGGGCGAAGATGTTTAAAGATAATAAGGGCAGCGGAGTACAGGTTCCACTTAAGATGTTGCAAGGCATTATGATGACCATGGATAGTGGCGGCAATAACTGTGCTCCAGCATGGAACTAGCTGATGGTGAACGGGGCCTGTCAAGTGGAGAATGGCAATGTTGGCAGTGCAGATTACCTTATCCGACAGATCATGGACAATTTCATCAATACAACCTGACAAAGAAGGCGTAAACACAAACTGAGAGATATGTAGAGGCAAATGAGCATGATGGAAAGCCCAGTGTGGTAACTTGCTCATCTTGAGGAGGGAAGGGAACGAGAGAATCAACAGGAAGTGGTCACTATCACAGAAGTCATTGTGTGGTGACCAGTGTGAGGTAGGAAGAAGAGGAGGGGAGGAAAGCGAAAGATCAATGACAGAAAAAGTGCCATATGTGGCACTAAAATGAGTATGGGAAACATCATTAAGGAGGCACAATTCGTGGTCCGCAAGAAACTGATCAATGAGAAGTGGCAGACTGTACAAAAAAGCACTGCCCCACAAAGGGCGATGGGCATTAAAATCCAAAGAAGGAGGAAGGGAGGAGAGAGTTGCTGAAGGACGGCAGTTTGGGTAGCAGGTATAGATGGCTGTCAGGAGGGAAATAGAGATTGCACGTCGTGACTACAGAATCCAAGTCAAGCCAGACGCCAACTGCTTGCAACATGATATGAAGTGAGACCCATGTACTAACAACATGCAAAGGCAACTGGAAGCCCTCAAAGTGCTGACCCAGTTCCAAATGAAAGCATGGAACACATGGAGGGGCAGTGAGTGAACGTCAGTAAAATCAGATTCCTGGAGAATTGCAAAAGCTGCTGAGTAAAAATCAATAAGGGATTGCAGTCTTGGGAGGTGATAGTAGTATCCACTACAATTTCACTGAATAAGCATGAAACGGGTATGCAAACGAGAGGCCAAGAGGCTGTAGCCAATCACACCACCAAGTCACCAGACGTCAGCAATGAGGATGGGGTGACATCCATAAAGAAGAAATCAGACTCAGTTGCTAGGGTGGCACTAGTGGGGGAGGGGTGCTTTACCTGGGACTTATATTTCTTCTTATTCTCTTTCATGGTTTGAGGAGGGCAGGGCATGGAGGGAGTGCAGGCTTCTGCAAGATCCACAACTGAAAGAGAGCGGTTGACCTTGGGGCACAGAGACTGTGTGTCCTGTGGCCAATTTGTGGTAGGAGACCTCCAGCCTCAGAGATGCTGAGGGGTTCTGGGTGGGAGCCCCATCACTGGCGGGTAAGAGTGGTAACAGTGTGGTAACTGCAGGGGAGTGGGAGAGGAGAGGAGGATAGGAATGGGGTAAGGAAGAGGGAGTAGGGGGAAAGGACATAGGAGAGGCAAAAGTAGAAGTCATCAACACAGGGTGATATTGGTCATATTTCTGACAAGCCTCAGCATAAGACAAATGATCAAGAGACTTATACTGCCATAGCTTCTTTTCTTTCTTATAAGCCAAGCAATCTAGTGAGCATGGAGAATGATAGTCATGACAGTCAACATACAGGGGTGGTGGACCACAGGGGCTCCACTCATGGAGTGGGTGTCCTCATTCACCACATAGAGGATCTGCTGTATGTGCCCGAAACGCAAGCACTGAAAGCATGTCATGGGTGATGGGACATACAGCTTCCCATCACGTCGATAACACGTAACCTCAACTTTCTCTTGGAGAGTATCTCACTAAAAAACCAGAATAAAGGTGCTAATATCAGTGCAATTGTCCTTATGACCTATCGGCGCATTTTGAACAAAATGAACACCCCATTGTTCCAGATTGTCCCAGAGATCCTCATCATTTTGAAGTATCAAGTCCCTATGAAAAATGTGAACCATATTAAAACATTGGCAAGTTTTAATGGACAACAGGACATCACCAAGATGATTACAAGAACAAATAGATGCAGACTGAGTGACAGAAGTAGTTTTGATCAAAAGGGAACCTGACCAAATCTTACTGAGATACTTCACTTTGCCAAACTTGTCTTTCATATCTTCCACAAAATTAACTGCTTATGTTGGTGAATATGTCCCCACCTGTCCTAGTACAGACCAGGCAGTGGTGAAAGCGCAAGTAGGTGAGCCTGACCCTCCTCTCAGGGTGTAGCCAGGGAAGTGAAGGGCACAGGGTCATAAGAAGCAGCAGTCAATGATATGTTACCAACCAAAGAAATGGCTGTAGAAGAATAGCCAGATTTTTGGAAGTTGATACATTTTGTAATCAAAGTGTCCACCCTGATATTACTCACTACAATCAGGGGCTCTACCCATGGGTTCCACTCAGCCACAGCAAGGACTGTCTGACTTGACAACTTTTGCCACGAGTTCCATTACTCCAGAATGACAAGCATGGGCATACATGGGGAGGCAACAGTTCAGGTATTGGATGTGTAATCCCTGTGTTAACAAGGAGCTCATCCAGATGGGAACATAACAGCTCCACCACATGGACTGGCTACAGGTGCTGGTGACATAGTGGGGTGGAGGGGGGCTATGGCGTGGAAGGAAGAGGTGAAGGAAGGGGGGACAGTAACAACAAGCCTTGATTTCTCTTATTTCTACAACTGGTTTTCAAATGTAATTATGTACTTCACTGAACAAAAGTCATGGAGGAAAGGATGAAACATCCTAATGTTGATATAAATGAGTGTATGTTGGAGGCAAGAATACAAAGAAAATGTCATGAGTTCTGCATAATTTTTACATTCACAAGGCTGTTACCATGGCAAAGCAACAAGGAAAAGCCATTTTTCAAAATGCAGAGCATCAAACCATCCCCTTGCTGAATTGCCATATTTGTTTCCTTTGGTCCTTCTAAAATCCACATGTGTCACTGCTTTGAATGATACACCATGAAAGGAGAAAGCAGCTCTTTTGATGCCAAAGCTGAAAGCATTAAATAAATACTTGCTTTGGTAGAATTTATAACTTTTTGTAGATACTTGTATCCTCTACAAAGTATCATTTTTTAGGCCCTGGATCATAAGTCAGATTTGTCTTGTCTAATGAAGCTTTAAAATGGCTGAAGTATACTTTAAGCCAATCTGCTCCACCACTAGCTGTAGCATGAGAAAGTTTTTGTTTATGCCATTTCACAAAAGAACTGATCCAGTCATCACCAGGTAAGTTATTTTTGAATTGTGAAACCAGCTTCCCCACTGAATCGAAATTTTTTTGATCATAAGCTGTAGATCAAGAGTATCAAAAGCATTCCTCAACATGCACACATGAGGACTTGCTTGAGAATTTCTTTTTCTTTCTCTTCTTTTTCTTCTTCTTCTTCTTCAGTGTTCAGTGCAATCTGGCACACTTATTTCTTTAAATGAAGACACTTTACTTTGTTTTCATTTGTTCTTTGAGGGATTTGAACTACCTTGCTGCTTTTCCACAGCCCATTTTCTTTTTAATCACTGCAGAGACTTCTAGCTGTAGCATAGTGCAGTCATAATTTTAATATATTGCTGCTCCCAGTTTGGTTCTAATGAGCCAGAGTCCCCAAAAATTCTCAATTAAAAGAAAAAAAATGTGTGAAAGAGGTAAGAAAAAGGTGAAAATCTAAGCCAGAAAACTTGTCTAATTTTTACTAAGCTTTCTGGTGCAATCTTACCAATTTATGTTATTATACTAATTACACCACATAATTATATTTCTGAAAGCAGTTCTCAAATGTAATTGTGTACTGCACTTAACAAAAGAAATCTTTTCACTTATGTTAGAATTACGGGGCAGGGCAGGATACTTTCGTAGACTACCAGAAAATGTGGGTTCCATACGCCAGAAGAAAAAGCACTAACAACCTTCCCATTGGCGTAGAATCATGAAATTTGGCAACCAAAGGAAAAACCTGAAAAATGTAAATTTGTAACTACACCCCACAAAAAAACCTCCCTTTGTCAGGAAAGTTCCAGAACATTTCTGAATTTGCAATAATAAAAAGGAACAAATGTTGTTCTTATGTTACTCGATATGTGCGCGTCCTAGAAATAACCTTGGACATGTTTCTGTGCAAACTCACTACATGGCAGGGCTGTGCTTAGCAACACACTGTTTGAGTTCTCAGTGTATTAGTTACAGTGAAGCAATGGATGCCGACTGTGAGCAAAGAGTGAATGTTAAGTTCTACGTTAAGGTCAGGAAAATCCATAGTGAAATGTGGACAATGAGTAAGCAAGCATATGTAGGTGAGGCAGTTTGAAGAAGTCATGTTTTTGAGTGGCACAAAAGGTTGCCTGAAGGCAGAGATTCAGTGCAAGATGATCCCAGAGCTGGGTGCCTGTCTACAGCACATACCAGTGTAATTATAAAGTGTGTAAGGCAGTTTTTTCAAGGAGACCAGCATGGAAGTGTGCATGCAATATCAGAGGAACTTAATTTGAATTGTGATGACCATGATAAGATTTTATACAAAGATTTAGGGAAATGGAAAGACAAAGAATTTCTGCTGTACTACTGGATAGAGCCAGACATGCTCCCATACTTCTGTCAAAGATTATTGCTGGGGATGAAAGCTGGTGCTACCAGTATGACCGTCAGTTTAAGTGTCTATGTGCTGGATCACCAGTCTTAAAAAAAGTCAAATGACAACCTTCAAGAACAAAGACAATGTTAATCACATTCTTTGATAGTAAGGGATTAGTTCACCATGAGAATGTTCCTCCAGGTCAAACAGTGAACCAAACTCTTTCCATCAAAGTCTTGAAATGTTTGCCAGAAGCAGTTCGACATCACAACTCTGATTTGTGGCTTTCTCAGGACTGCTTCCTACTGCATGACAATGCAAGACCCCACACTGCTTTATCTGTAATCAAGCATCTGTCCAGACATTCTGTTAATTCCATCCCACATTCACCATATTTGCCCGACCTCTCGCCTTGCAATTTTTTTGTTCTTTGTTTCTGTGAGAAAGAAGAGCTTCATCAAGATATCAAAGACATCCAATAGGCTGTGACAAATGAGCGTCCCAGAATCACAGATAAAAATTTCCCTGCTTGCTTCCAAGACCTCCAGAAACTTGGCAACTGTGTATAGATAGCCAAGGGGACTACTCTGATAAGAGCTAGGATCATTACTTGGTAAATGCAATTTTCTATTTTAAGAAAATCCTGTCCTGGAACTTTGTGACAAAGGGAGTATTTCTTTTCTCGTTTTTTTTCTGATGTCAAAAACCCATCCTGGAACTTTGTGACAAAAGGAGTATTTCTTTTCTCATTTGTTTTCTGACGTCACAGTAGAAAATAAAACAATCAGTAGTTCTGGATTCAGGCTGAATGGGTCACAATGGTAAAAGTCAAACTTCAGGCAAGGAATGACTTCGTTGCTCATATGATGCATTTCAGAATTTATCTGTCATCAGATATCCAGGACTGATGACTGCACATAGATATGGTGTTTCAAGTTCTATGTGAAACAAACATTTGAAAACTGGTCTGGACATCTAATCAGGATAAATTCTGAAACACATCATAGGAGCAATAAAGTCATTCATTGCCTGATGTTTGACTTTCACCATTGAAAGACAGTCAGCTTGAATGGAGAGCTATTGATTATTATAATAATGGTAACATGTCCCCTGCATGACTATGTCACATTAATATTACTGAAATTAAAACAGTCTCAAAAATCTTAGAATGATGGGGACCAATAACTTGCCAGTATCAGTGTCAGTAACAGACATAAATGGAGAGATTCTTGATTCCCAGAATGGATAAACTGCCTATATACATAATTATGTTTGTACAGAAACCTCAGCACATGTCTCTTATTTGTATCTGGCCAAAAAATTTTTATGAACAAATATCAGTGATCTGAGAATCCTCATAAACAGTTGGAGAAGAAATGTGCTGTGACTTAAATGGTGGTTTCAGACAAAAATGATACATTTGATGTTGAATTCCTCATTACTCTCTTCTTAGCAAACATGTTGCTGTTTCCAAAAATGTCATGCTTGGTAAGTTATTCTCAATTAAAGTTTCTTGTCTTCCAGAAGATTCCATTTTTAAGAAATGATGATTTCCAAAATTCAGTCTCATAGTTTTGTAGTTCATTACAAAAAATACTCACTTTCACTCAGAAAGTTGGTTAGTTTGCCAATTATTCAATTTACAAGTTTTAATAGTTTTGCAATTTTTTGTGGGACTTGTGAATCCCTGCAGTAGTCAGTAATTTCTGTAACTCTATGTATACTCTATTCCATTCATCGTAAGAATGATTCTGATGTTAACAACACATGTGCAGTGATTGGTCAGTGGTCATAGCATGTGTTCATCGGTGTTGTTATGCCTCTAATTATGTATTAGGTGTTTTGTGTTACACTATCTCTAATGAAACTTTAAGATGTTCCAAAGCATTAACAGACAGGAACAGTTTTGCTAATCAGTATGCTAAATGTTTATGACAGCTATTCCTTTTTTTGAAACTCAGTGTACAATCGTTTCCTTGGAACAGTTCTGTGCATGACATTATGGTTAGTTCTGATCAGTACATGTCATCTTGCTTTGTATACATTCTCTCAGTTTCTCTTTTGAAAATGAAATGTTGAAAAACTTAGGTTTTCACCTTTTCAATAACTCAGAGAAACATGGTATAGTATCATTATAAAAATATCTCCAAATCTGCACAGTTGTAGTGGCCTAGTGGATATAATAACAGGCTTGTACATGCAAGGTTGTTGGTTTGATTGCATTCTAAGTTAATTTTTTTAATGCTTATCAAAATGACATCCTGTGTTGTACACTTGAGAGTAGATGGAGTATGTGAAGGAAAATCATCCTTTGTATGTGACAATGCACTTCTCACAAGTCCTCAGTTTGTAGGTGGTGATCTTTCTGTACAAGAGTGCTCAGTTATATATGTCATTCTGAAGAAACACACAGAGGGTAGGTGGGTGCAAAAAACTTCCTTGTTGTACTGAAGACAATGGCGGGAAATGTGGCCCCTACCTCCAGCTGCTTCTCAATGGACATGTTGCCAATCATAGTGCTGCTTCTCACTAATTTGTGTTTCCCATTTGGATGGTGAAAGAGGCTGAAACTCTGTCATGTTCTTTTGTGAAACATAGAGGAGGAACACCAGTACAAATTGGTAAAAGACTAATTGTTCTCAATGTTTCTGTGAAGTTGTTTCTTTTGTGAAACATAGAGGAGGAAAACCAGTACAAATTGGTAAAAGACTAATTGTTCTCAATGTTTCTGTGAAGTTATAGGAGAAACATCCATCACTACTAGGAAAGGAATTTGCAGCTATAACATTCATGTTTACCTGTGTTTCTGTGACAAGTATAATGTGTGTGTGTGTATGTCTGTAAAGAAAGATGCAATACAGGTAAGCTGTCAACTTTGGAAAACACAAGAAAATGTCAGTTGTGTGTTTATAAGGCAAATGTAATGATTTCATTAAAAATGCTTGTGGTCAAATGTGCAAGCATTTTCTCCAGGAACAAATCAGCTAAAATAAACAAGGCACTTCAAGTGGTAAATAATGATGATGACTTGCTTAGTTTTAAAAGAACAACATTTTGTACACTGATGAAAGATATTCATTTTCAATTCAAAAGTAGGAAATGAAATAGCATAATTATACATAGAGAGGATATTGCTTTGTAGAGGAAGCATTATCACCAGCAGGTTCAACAGTTCAGGTGAGAGATACAGGAGATTTATTACCTTGACAAAACATGGGTAACACAGAACATGTGACATGAAAAGTGTGGACTGATAAAACAATGAGTGATAAGAGAAAGGTTTTGTTGCAAGTCTATCACAGTAGTTAAAAAATCTGATGGGAAAAGGAAGAAGGCTAAGCATAGTGCATGTAGGAAGCAACTGTGATTTTGTGGAAGCTGCTGAATAGATATTTGAATCAGAAAGGACTGGAGATTATCCTGAAAACAAAATTAGAGCCCAACAGTGTTATACTTATGGACAGTGCTTCATATCATAACAATAAGGTTGAGTGTAGCCCACCAAAATCTTGGAGGGAGAAATACATTGTAAACTGGCTGATGGGGGAGGAAGCACACATCAATCCTACTGCAATTAAGCTTGAATTACTGACGCAGTTTGAAGCTTACATTGTAGATCACTACATTATTGATGAAACAGAGCCATATTCACGTCACATTGTCATTAGGTTACCACTGTACCCCTGCAATTTTAACCCCACAGATCTTATTTGAAGCCAAGCTGAAGCGCATGTCGCAAGAAAGAATATGGCATTTAAGCTACTAGACATGCTTAAATTAATAAACAAAGCTCTGTCACATGTCACTCGCTACTGAAAACTGGTGGGATGCAGAACAACATGTATGGTAATGAAACAAGAAGACAAAATGTAGCTCTTGGGTGGTTCCATAGATTGTGTTGTTGGTTGACTACTCATCAGTGTTGAAGATGGCAGTTCCACTAATGAAATTTTTACTTCAGAGATAGAGATGGCAGGAGTTCAGAGGTTATCACATGATTAAGGTGAGTAATACCTTAAGTGGTTTCAGTATTTCATTATACAGCTAAATCTCTGGAATATACTGTTAAACTCACACAGTGCTCTCAGAGACAAATTGTACTGTGCTTATGCAAGTATTTTTAAGGTTTTTTTATAAGCTAAAATATGGTTTCTGGATGATCCCTTAAGAAAAATATTACTGGAGTGTAACTGTATATTAATGTATCCCTTTTAAAATTTAAATTAGATTTCAAGTTTTATTATTAGACTGCTGTTTGTTGATTTTATTAACTGTCTGCAGGTGGAATGTTTGGTCTAATGTGCTCATCAACGTTTTATTTTAATACTTTTGACATATATTATTTCACAGTGTTCCAATGTTTTCAAATATATATCTGCGACAAAAGTTAAAGTACAGTAATTGGAAACAGATTAAATGAAAGAGTATTGTGGGTGAGCTATGCTGCCACATAAAACATAAGGTTATTGTACCAACTATACGTAGCAGAAGCTGTGTAGGAAATACAGGGTGATTCAAAAAGAATACCACAACTTTAAAAATGTGTATTTAATGAAAGAAACATAATATAACCTTCTGTTATACATCATTACAAAGAGTATTTAAAAAGGTTTTTTTTCACTCAAAAACAAGTTCAGAGATGTTCAATATGGCCCCCTCCAGACACTCGAGCAATATCAACCCGATACTCCAACTCGTTCCACACTCTCTGTAGCATACCAGGCGTAACAGTTTGGATAGCTGCTGTTATTTCTCGTTTCAAATCATCAATGGTGGCTGGGAGAGGTGGCCGAAACACCACATCCTTAACATACGCCCATAAGAAAAAATCGCAGGGGGTAAGATCAGGGCTTCTTGGAGGCCAGTGATGAAGTGCTCTGTCACGGGCTGTTATCAGCTGCAGACAGTGCTTGAACCAATTTCAGACGATAAGGTGTCATAACTAACCCTTTTCGTAGGACTCTCCTCACAGTTGATTGTGGAATTTGCAGCTCTCTGCTGCTTCCTGGGCTGCGAACAAATGCTTGCTGGATGCGTGCTACATTTTCATCACTCGTTCTCGGCCGTCCAGAACTTTTCCCTTTGCACGAACACCCATTCTCTGTAAACTGTTTATACCAACGTTTAATACACCACCTATCAGGAGGTTTAACACCATACTTTGTTCGAAATGCGTGCTGAACAACTGTCGTCAATTCACTTCTGCCGTACTCAATAACACAAAAAGCTTTCTGTTGAGCGGTCGCCATCTTAGCATCAACTGACGCTGACGCCTAGTCAACAGCGCCTCAAGCAAACAAATGTACAACTAAATGAAACTTTATAGCTCCCTTAATTCGCCGACAGATAGTGCTTAGCTCTGCCTTTTGTCGTTGCAGAGTTTTAAATTCCTAAAGTTGTGGTATTCTTTTTGAATCTCCCTGTATAATTCAATGTGGTAATAGCAAATGAAGAAGAAAACACAGCTTAATGTTTGCATCAGGATGCTTCTTATGTTGAATAGACTGGAGTTGTGGTCTTCAGTCCGAAGACTGGTTTGATACAGCTTTCCATGCTCTCCTATCCTGTGAAACCTCTTCATCTCCGCGTAACTATTGAAACTTACATCCTTCTGGATCTGCTTACTCTAGTCATCTCTTGGTCTCCCTCTATGGTTTTTAACTCCCACATTTCCCTACAATACTAAATTGTTGATCCCTTGACATCTCAGAATGTGTACTGTCAACCCACCCATTCTTCTAGGCAGGTTGTGCCACAAATTCCTTTTCTCCCAATTCTGTTCAGTACCTCCTCATTAGTTACATGATCTACCCATTTAATCTACAGCATTTTTCTGTAGTACCACATTTCGAAAACTTCTATCCTCTTGTTGTCTAAACTGTTTTGTCATTCATGTTTCACATCGACACATGGCTGCACTCTACACAAACACTTTCAGAAAAGACTTCCCAACACTTAAATCCATATTTTATGTTAACAAATTTCTTTTCTTCAGAGACACTTTCCTTGTCATTGTCAGTCTACATTTCATATTGTCTTTACTTTGTCCATTTTCAGTTATTTAGCTGCCCAAATAGAAAATCTCATCTGCTACCTTCAGAGTCTCATTTCTAATCTAATTCCTTCTGCATCACTTGATTTAATTAGACTATATTTCATTATCTTTGTTTTGCTTCTGTTGATGTTCATCTTATATCCTTCTTTCAAGACACTGTCTGTTCCATTTAACTGCTCTGACAAGTTCTTTACTGTCTCCAACAGAATTACAATGTCATCAGCATACCTCAAAGTTTTCATTTCTTCTCCCTAAACTTTAGTTTTTGTTTTGTTTCCTTTACTGCTTGCTCAATGGACAGACTGAACAAGATCAGGGATACTACAACTCTGTCTCACTCCCTTCTCAACCACTGCTTTCATTTCATGCCCTCAACTCTTATAACTGCTGTTTGCTTTCTGCACAAGTTGTAAATAGCTTTTGGTTCCCAGAATTTTACCCCTGCTGTGTTCAGAATTTCGAAGAGAGAATTCCAGTCCACATTGTCAAAAACCTTATCTAACTCTTGAAATGCTATAAACATAGGTTTGCCTTTCCTTAATCTGTCTTGTAGGATAAGTTGTGGGTTAAGTATTGCCTCACATGTCCCTTCATTTCTCCAGAATCCAGACTGATTTTCCCTGAGGTTGGCTTCCACTAATTTTTCCATTCATGAGCAAAGAATTTGTTTTAGTAAATTGCAACCATGACTTATACTGATAGTTCAGATGTGCTCACACCTGTCAGCACCTGCTATCTTTGGAACTGGAGTTATTATATTCTTCTTGAAGTCTGGGGGTATATTCCATTTCATACATATTTCTCACGAGATGGAAGAATTTTGCTATGGCTCTCGAGGCTATCAATGCTTCTGACAGAATGTCTTCTACTCCAGTAACCTTGGTTTGCCTTAAGTCTTTTTCAGCTATCTGCCAAATTCTTCTGGCAATATCATATCTTCCATTTCATCTCCATTGATGCCCCTTTCATTTCTATAATGCTGTCTTCAAATACACCTCCCTTGTCTAGGCCCTCTATATACTCCTTCCACCTTACAGCTTCCCATTCTTTGCTTAGGACTGATTTTCCATCTGAGCTCTTGATACTGATACAGCTGCTTCTCTCTCTCCAAAGGCCTCTTTAATTTTCATGTAGGTGGTATCTACTTTTCCCCTAGTGATATATGCTTCTAACTCCTTGCATTTGCCCTCTATTCATTCCTGCTCAGCCACTGTGCACTTCCTGTTGGTCTCATTTTTTAGATATTTGTATTACCTTTCACCGGCTTTGTTTGTTGCATTTTTATATTTTCTGCTTTCATCAGTTAAATTTGATATCTCCTGTTTTATCCAAGGATTTCTACTAGACCTTGTCTTTTTAGCTGTTTGATCCTCTGCTGCCTTCACTGTTTGATCTCTCAAGGCTATCCATTCATCTTCCACTGTATCCCTTTCCCTACTCTCTACAACCTCTGGTTCTTTCCATTTATCCCCCTCCCCCTCCCCTGCAGTTCATAACCAATAAATTGTGGATCCTCCACATACACAACCTTCTTTCATCAACCTTAAACCAAGTGTTACAATGATTAAATTATACTCTGTGAAAAATTCTACCAGGCAGCTTCCTCCTTCATTCCTTTCCCCCAATTCATATTCACCAGCAATTTTGCCTTCACTTCCGTTTCCTTCTATCAAATTTCAGTCCCCATCACAAATGAGTTTTCACCTCCCTTAACTATCTGAATAATTTATTTTATCTCATCATACATTTCTTCAGTCCCTTCATCACCTGCAGAGCTAGTTGGCATATAAATTTGTACTTCTGTGGTGGCTGTGGCTTCATATCTATTTTTGGCTACAATAATGTGTTCACTATGCTGTTCATAGTAGCTTACCCATATTCCAATTTTCTTACTCATTATTAAACCTACTTCTGCAATACCACTATCTAATTTTGTATTTAAAATCCTGTATTCACCTGACCAGAAGTTCTGCTCCTCCTGCCACCGAACTTCACTAACTCCCACTATCACTAACTTCTGCCACTCCATTTCCCTTTTTAAATTTTCTAATATGCCTAACCAATTAATGGATCTAACATTCCATGCTTCAATCCACAGAATGCAGTTTTGTTTCTCCTGACGATGACATCCTCACAAGTACTCTCCACCTGCAGATCTGAATGGCGGACTATTTTACCTCCAGAATATTTTACCCAAGAGAATCCCATCATCATTCAACCATACAGTAGAGATGGATGCCCTCAGGAAAAATTGTAATTATAGTTGCCCCTTGTTTTCAGCTGTCCACAGTACCAGCACAGCAGGCTGTTTTGATTGATGTTACAAGGCCAGATCAGTCAATCATCCAGACTGTTGTCCCTGCAACTGCTGGAAAGGTTGCTGCCCCTGTTCAGGAAGTACATTCTTGTCTGGCTTCTCAACAAATAACTCTCCAGTGTGGTTGTGCCAATGACATGGCTATCCATGCTGTGGAGGCATGCAAGCCACTCCACCATTGGCGAGGTCCATGGTTCATAAATAGAATGTAGTCATTTAAATAAAAAATTATTATCTTTGTGAACTTCTTTGAGTCAGTCTGCAGGAGTGATTCACAACATCAACATCATTAATCAGCTGTTTACCATCAAAATTCAGATAAACTTTTTGTATCCTCATGTCATAGAAGTCTGCCTCATGGGGTTGGACCCACCGTGTGACAACCATCTCTGGCTCTTTGTCAGTCAGGCAGGCCATGGTATGGACATCTTTATGATCTCAATCTTTGTGAACTTCCTCCAGTCATTCGGCACCTAATGGCTGCATTGTGAACTCTTATGCCATCTTCATATATTAGTTTATGGTTTGCAAGCATTTCCTTAAAGTCTTTGTGACACTGATATGGTTGGGTAGTCAAATGATCCCACCTGAATGTATTATTATTTTGTGACTCACTCTGAGATTAATTAATATTTAGTAAGTATCAGATAAATTGTTTGTTCAAACATCAAGTATGTTATTTGTGTGAACATCTACTGCAAACAGTGAATGTGTCATGAAATGTGATAATGAAATTACTCAGTATGTTTGTTGCCACTGATAAGACTTCATAAGTGTAGCTAATGGCCAGTGGTATGTGCACTGTGTAAATCCATTAGAAGAAGCTCATCATCATAGTGCTTCTGAGATGTCAATGAATTTTAGAATATTTCTAGGTGACATGTGTGCTATCTTGTCCATCAGGTTGCTAAAGCACATAATTACAAGGGAAGAGATATCAAGAGGAGCAGCTACCAAGGCCAGGCAAACACAGGCCAGTAAGCTTACTGCCAGTACTTATGCTGGAGGCAATAAGTATAGAACTGCCTATAGACACACATATGAGGTGCAGCAATGAAATAAATGTCCCTGGGATCATGAACAGAAAAGAAAAAAATAAAGCTTAATTAAAAAGTTATAGGAACAGATAAAGGAAATATTGTGCTATTTTTTTTTTTTTTGCACATTTACCATCAAAATTCAGACAAACTTTTTGTATCCTCATGTCACAGAAGTCTGCCTCATGGGATTGGACCCACCATATGACAACCATCTCTGGCTCTTTGTCAGTCTGAAAGCAATGACTCCAACCGGACAGGAATTTTTTGAGGCTCTGGAACAGAAGGGAAATCATGGTGAGTGTGGTCTGGACAGTAGGATGGGTGATCAGACATCTCCCAGCTGAACATTTGCAGGACTTATGTCATCTGCAGTGCCGTGTGTAGCTGAGTATTATTGGACAGTGAGACAACACTGGCACTAAGTATCCCGCAGGCTCATTCTTAATGGCCTGCCAAAATTTTCACATTGTTTTGCAGTAATGCTCAGATTTCACCATCTCACCTCCAGTCATAAATTCAAAATGAGGAGAACGTGCCTTCTGTCCCAGAACACTGAAAACAGCACTTTTTGTGCAATCACAAACTGACTGAATTTCATCCTGCAGAGAAAACCACTGTGGTGCCAATTCATTGCCGGTTGCTCACTTGCTGGGGTATCATGTGAAACCCACATCTCCCCACCTGTGATGATCTGGTCCAGAAATGAATTGCGATCATCGCAGTACCACTAAAGAAAGTCAGAGCTGCCCTCATGCACTTGGCTTTGTGTTCTAGAGTCTGTTGCTTTGGCATCCACCTAGCCATAATTTCCAGAATTACACATGCTCAGCATGCAACAAGGAGGGGCACACGTGTGGGAACTAACTGCTGAGTTCTGTAATTATAGTGTGATGATTCTCCATAATGCATTCCCATACCAGCTCCACCAGCTCTAATGTCACATGGTCTTCTGCTGCACTCCTCACTGTGAACGTTTTAACTCTCTACTCCAAAGTTTCTGGACCACTGACACACCATCTGCTTGCTTGTGACATTAGTCCAACAGACCTGGCACACCTGACACTGAATTTCAATTGGTAATAAGATCTGTACATTCAAAAACTTTATCACTGATTGCACTTCACACATTTTAAACTGCTGCTACAAAGCTACTGGGAGACCCCAGAAAGTTTTGATAGTGCATGCCACATCATTATTCCTTCATATACACACAATTACTTCCTATAACATATGTTTTTCTAGGTGTGGGACGAGTGGGAAACTTAATTGGTGGATATGCTTTGTATGAGTAAAAGCATATCTCTTGCTTCTATACGCATCTACCGACAGTACTACACATTTCGCCTCCTGAATCAAGTACCAGCTTGCAAATCTGCCTCATAATTTCTCAAATTTTTCAACTGCCATTGCTTTAAAAATAATGTAAGACAAACTTTAAAACAACTCTTGAACACCATATAGAGGTCATTTGTAAAATGTGAAAAGATGGCCTTCATATAAGGGTTTTGGGAAGACTTACTGTCAATCTCTGGCTGTGTTGGAGATAATATTTACCTTGTTACCTTTACTCTTCTCAGACTGATAGGTGGAGTTCTTGCAGCTGCTGCAGAACAGAGAACTGCGGAGCAGTGCCTCCTCATTACCTTTCCAGTCCTTGAGCTTTCCCATCAACGCCAGCTCCTTCTTGATCTTCTGTAGACAAGAGACAAAATCTGTCATCATTTTTGTTTATTGATTTACTTGTTCTTTAACTAAACTTCTTTTATTTCCTAGATGGTAATAACAGCTGAAGGCTAGTGCCAGCTCATCAATTTCCTAAGGCAGTATGATGGTATTCTTAAAAGAAAAGCTCCTTCCAAGATTGAAGATATCTGGGAATTGTTAAGTGCAAAATGTTTTGAGCATTTTAGCGAAGTTGCTAGAGGTGCAGTGCTTGCACAAAAGTCTTGTATTCATTAAGTTCCTAGGTCACTTTAGATTTAGTAAAGGCAATTATTCTTAATAAATGAAACTTTTGTACAAAAATGTGTAGCATCAAATAGAAAATGTATCACTTTTTCATTTTTATAAATTGAACAGTATTATTGAATCATACATGTAGTCAATTGCCAATTAGACCTTTCACACGTCAAGCAAATTTGAGTTTATTTACATGTGATTAGTAATTAAAAATAAAAGGATGTTATTTTTTATTAAAAATTATGTCTGTATTTGTTAGTTAACACTTCAATGACAGTAAAGTAGAGTTTAAATAAAATGTAAATAAAAGAAGGTGTTGCTGGTGACATTCATATGGTCAGAGACTTCATGATTACAAAAACTTATACTATGCATTCAGTTACCAGTGACTCTGTTTAAATTTAATCTTCAAATGTAATTTTCTATTGTTTTTTCATATTGCATCTTACAGCATTATGGAATTGATGACAGGGTGTGAACAAGTATGAAGAACATCAAAGTGGGCTACTTTCTAAGATCCTCTTATCAGATAATGTGTACAATATCACAGCATATCAGAAGTTTTCAAAATCTCCCTCAATACCCTCAACCTCCCCACAACAAAAGCTACATGCTCCATAACTCCTATTTGTTTTATACTGAAATACTTATTTGCCTCTCTTATCCTCATCCTCTACTTAGCCAACAAGAGTACCAGAAATAAAAGCTTTAATTTTTGTCCAGTGACTGACTTTTGGTATTTACAGAAAAATTTCAAAACTTGAATCATGAGTTAGCCTAATTCCACAAACAACCATAAAAAATACAATGGAAGGAGACACCGAATGATCAAAAAGCACATAAATGAGACAAATCTTTACTAAGCTTCGTTACAGCTAACAGACTAATAAGAGGCACTACAGTAGTCAGGTTGTAGTGTTGGAACACTGTAACCAATTGTGCGTGCATGTGTGTGTGTGTGTGTGTGTGTGTGTGTGTGTGTGTGTGTGTGTGTGTGCGTGTGTGTGTGTTTCATTAGTCTGTTAGCTTTGAGAAACCCCTGCAAATATTGGTAAGCATGAGTAATTTGGAAGTAGATTTCTTCAGTAATAAATGCAAGTCTCCCAGGACTGTATATTAATTAGGTTCCTTTCAGAGTAAGATAATAAAATAGGTCAATTTTTAGTAATCATATATAACCACGTGCCTGATGAAAGATTTGTACCTAAGGAATGAAAACTGTACAGGTAACACGAGCACACAAGAAAGGAAATAGCGGTAATCCATCAAACTGTAGACCCAAATCACTGTCATCTATTTGTTGCAAAGTTTTGAAACATGCACTGTGTTCCAGCATTATCAAATATTTTAAAAAATGCTGTTGACACATAGTCACAATGGATTCAGGAAATACCATTCTTGTAAAACACAACTGGCACTTAATTCACATGAAGTAATTAGCGCTAGTCGATGAGAGAACTCAAGTTGATTCCAAATTTCTAGATTTCCAGAAAGTTTCTGACACAATTCCTTACAAGCAGCTTCTAATCAAATTATATGCCTATGGTGTATCATTTCAGTTGTGCAAGTGGATTTGTGATTTCCTGTCAGAAAGGTGGTAATTGGCAAGAAGTCAGTGAATGAAACAGAAGTAATCTCTTGGGTCCCTCAAGCAAGAGTTGTAGGCCCTCAGCTATTCTTAATCTATACAGATGATGCAGGACAAAATCAGGGATGCCCTTTTAGATTGCTTGCAAATATCTGTTATTTACTAACATCAAAACTAATTACAAAATGATTTAGCTGAGATATCTGCATCATGCAAAAAGTGATATCTGAGCTTGAAGACTAAAAAGTGTGAAGTCCTCCACATGAATATTAAAAATATTTCGTTAAATTTTAGTTACATAATGAATAACAAATTTAAAAACTGTAGACCCCACTAAATATCTAGAGTTGAAAATATACAAAAAATCTTAAACTGGAACCATAATGTAGGAATTGTACTAGCAAAACAATTAGAAGGTGCAACAAAGCAACTAAAGACACTGCCTATACTTCCCCTGTCAGACCTCTTATGCAGTGCTTTTGCAAAGTGTGCAGTCCTTATCAGATAGTTTGGCTGGAGGGACAGCTCCTTTTGTTTTATGGCGAAGTAGGGAGACAGAGATTGACACATATGATAAGCAAATATGGACGGCAGTCATAAAAGCAAAGGCATTTGTTGCTGTGATGAGATATTTTCAAAATATTTCAATCTCCAACTTCATCCCCTGAAAGTCAAAATATTTTGTTGACTCTCATCTACATAGAGGAACTGATCAATATGTTAAAATAAGATAAATCTGAACTTTCACTTTTCCCTCATGCTGTTTGAGTGTGGAACAGTAGAGAAGTGATCTGAAAATGGTTCTATGAACCCACTGGCAAATGCCTAAGTGCAAACTGCAGAGTAATCGTGCAGAAGTAGATGTACACTGAAGTGACAAAAGTCATGGGGTGCTGATATGCACATATAGAGATAGTTGTAGTATCGCATATACAAGGTATAAAAGGCCAGTGCATTGGTGGTGCTGCCATTTGTACTCATGTGGTTTATGTGAAAAGGTTCCTGACGTGATTGTGGCGCCAAGATTGGAATTAACAGACTTTAAACTTGGATTCATAGTTGCAGCTAGACACATGGGACATTCCATTTAGGAAATTGTTCAGGAATACAATAACTCAATATCCACAGTGTCAAGAGTGTACCAAGAATACCAAATTTCAGGCATTACCTCTCACCGTGAAGAATGCAGTGGCCGATGGCCTTCACTTAATGACTTACATTCCATCAACAATGGGCTCATTAGAAAAAGAGCAGAAGCTTGGTTAAGGCAAGGATGGGGAAGGAAATTGGGCTTGCCCTTTCAAAGGAACCATCCTGGCATTTGCCAGAAGTGATTTAGGAAAATCACAGAAAACCTGAATGAGGATGGCTGGATGCCAGTTTGAACCATCGTCCTCCTGAATTCAAGTCCAGTCTGCTAGCCACCACATCAACTCGCTCGGTCGCATAGAGTTGTCAGTACTAACAGACCAGCAACATTGTGTGAAATAACCAAAGAAATCAATGTGGGACATACAATGAACGTATCCATTAGGACAAAGCAGCGAAATTTGGTGTTAATAGGTTACGGTAGCAGATGACTGACACGAGTGCTTTTGCTAACAACATGCCGTCACCTGCAGTGCATCTCCTGGGCTTGTGACCATATCAGATGGACCCTAGATGACTGGAAAACTGAGGCGTCGTCAGACGAGTCCTGATTTCAGTTGATAAGACCTGATGGTAGGGTTTGAGTGTGGTACAGAGCTCAAAAAGCCCACGTTGCAAGCTGGTGATGGCTTCATAATGGTGTGGGCTATGTTTACATGGAATGAACTGGGTCCCCTGGTCCAACTGAACTGTTCACTGACTGGAAATGATTAAGTTCGGCTACTTGGAGACCATTATAGCCAGTCATGTAATTTAAGTTCCCAAACATGTCACTGGGTCCGAATTGTTCACAATTTGTTTGAAGAACATTCTGGGCAATTTGAGCGAATGATCAGGGCACCCATATCACCTGACATGAATCCCATCAAAAGTTTATGGAACATGATTGAAAGGTTTGTGCACAAAATCCTGCACAGGCAACACTTTCGCAATTAGGGATGGCTACAGAGGTAGCATGGCTCATTATTTCTGCAGGGGACTACCAACACTTGTTGAGCCCATACCACGTTAGGATGCTGCACTATATTAGGCAAAAAGAGGTCCCAGGACTTTTGTCTCAACAGTGTAGGTACCTGTTGCCCTCTCACTGTCATAGGATGCAGTGGGAGGTTACCTTTTCCCTTATTTTTTACATTCCATACAGGGCACTGCAAATATCGTAATACTGCAGTGATCACATGATTACTCAGATAAACACTAGCTTTTGCAAAAAGTATGAGTTACTAAAAATTGTGACTCTCCTATGGACATAGTGCTGCCTGGTAGCTGTGAGCATACCTTGTAGTGGGCCACAACCTTCATTATCTCCTTCCTCTCCTTGCTGAACTTGACCACCTTCTTCATCCAGTTTTTCATATCCCTGATTAACTGTGTCACGTAGTCCTTCCGTCTTCGATAATATGCTGACAATGACTCATCAGTCCAGTTGCAACCTCGCTCCACATTCTGCAGCTTCCAGATGAGGTAGTCCACCTTCTTAATTTGCTTCTTATTCTCAATGGTGAGCTGGTGCTTCTTTCTCTGAAGTCGTTGTAATAAATTACTAAGCTGGGTCTCCATGTCATTCATCTGAGTCTCTATGTTTTCCAACCTTGTGGTGAACTGTAAAAGAACTGGCAGCAGATTTGCCAGGTCTTGGGCGCAGGTGCAACTTTGTTCCTGCTCTGATTTCGACACTGGAAGAGAGAAAATCAGATATCAACAATGATGGAACGCAAAGATTTTTTTTTTCTAACAACCTGAAACTAAAAACAGGCAAACTACTCTCACTGGTTACACCGAGATCCATAAGGAATCCACAGAGACAAAAAAGAAAGAAAGTGCTATTGTACTATTCAAAAAAATGCTGATTTCAGCCTATAGTGGCAGTGAGAACTTCTTGTTGCACAAAGGCTATTTACAGAGATATGTGATAATTGGAAGATTATGGATGCATATGAAAATTTGTCACATATTTTTGTAAATAACAGTCTTGGTACAGCAGAAGCTGTCATTGACACTTGTGGATTGTTTGTCCAGTCGCAAGTTGTCTGATGATGGCCTAGAAAAAAATATAAAACTAATATCATTGTGGAAAACTAATGCTGTAGCTTTCAGTTATTTTTTAATTTGATTAGTTAGCTGTTCATATTGTATTGATACATATGCATACTTGCCAACCTTTAAAGATCAGGAGATTCAGATTTATAAATCAGGAGGAATGAATGATCAAAAACTGTGGCTCATTTTCAGTATAAACCCGAGACAACTGATGTCTTTCACTATGATGTCACAAAGCATTATAACAGGTATAAAAATGCATATTGAAACACCAGAACTGTCATCAAACTTTCTTGGTCAAGAGGTAACACTGACATTGTGGGGTGGCACCTTGTACTGCATATCTACTGATCTTATTATTAACTCGTAACCTAAGGCAGTTGGACAAAAATATGGAAACACCATGAGAAATGGGCGTTTCAACATAAATGCAAATTCTGGTGAGGGTGCAGCTTGCGCTGTTGTATGTGACCATGAATGGCACTTGTGCAATGTCTTCAATAGGTAGCAAATGTCAGTTGTGTGCTATGTAGTTGAGAATGCTGCTAGTGCATTATGTCAAAGCTAAGTCAATTCGAATGTGGGCAGATTGATGGTTCTTGTGTCGTGGGTGGTTTCACACCCAATAGCCAAAGTGTTTGGTGTTTCAAGCGGCACAATATGAAAGTTTTATTTTGCATACAGGGAAAGTGGGACAACACCTTCTACAATGTCACAGTGCAGACAAAAGTGGGTGTTGAGTGATAGTGATAGATGATCACTGAAAAAGACTGTGACAAAAATAAGAGGACAATGTCTGCAAAAGTCACTGCAGATATTTTCGTTTATATTTTTTGTTTGTTTCATTTTTGTGATTACAACTGGGCATGTGGTATCAAAGCAGTAATAGAAGTCAGCAGCAAAGCTATCATATAAAAAGCTATTATTTTCAAACCATTTTATTTGTGCTAGCATGCAGTTTACTCTATTTATGTTGTCATTATACATGATTCTTTTAGTTACAAACTGTTGCTTTGTGGTGACAGTGGGGGCCTCATTGAGCTCCAATTTAAGCTATACTGCATGGTGATCTGAGATGGCTATTTTAAAACTGATGCACTGTGGGATAGGTGGGTCATGTTTGCTATAATGTTGTCAAGACATGTTTTACTATTGCCAATTTCTCTAGTGGGTTCCCGAATGAGTGGGGTCAGGTTAAATTCATCACACAGGCGATGTAACTTTTTGGTGCCGACATCATTTGTTAATAAATCTATATTTATCAGCATTTGCACAATGCAGCAGGCACACAACTTTTATTGATGGCAAATTGATAAACAGGTAACACAGTACAATACAATTATAATTTGCAGAGCAAATTTTAATTTCCATTGATAGTTTCATTGATACAGTTCTTCAGAATTACTGTGTGCTCGAATTTGCAACTCACTTAATACCCATAATAATTAGTAGATGTCTTTGCGGTATCACTAACTGTTAACAATGGAGGTAAAACTGAATTAGCTTTCTTTGTGTTTTCTTTGTATATGCACACTAATAACAGCTGTCTTTGTGTAGGTTTCAGAGTTTCACAGCAATATGATATCAAAGTAATGTTTTGAGTCTTGCAAAGAAAGTAACAAAATGTGGCATGCATTCAAATTCACTTACTTCTCCTGAAGAACTACTTATGTGTAATTTTTAGTTAATTTCTTAGACATTCATTCTAAGAATGTTAATATTTTGTTCAAAATTGGGGAACCATTAGAATGAAGTAACTCTGACAGTTCAGTGAATTGTGGCTTGAACTATGATATAGTACCATCCTAGCCCAAAGAAAACATAGAGAGTAATAGTATTCTGCAATAAAGAAAGACTGTAAAATTTTTCATTAAATGAAGGACAACATAAAGGTAAGTTATCTGCAAAAGCTAGTTTCTACATCTACATCTACATGATTACTCTGCAATTCACATTTAAGTGCTTGGCAGAGGGTTCATTGAACCACAATCATACTATCTCCCTACCATTCCACTCCCGAACAGCGCGCAGGAAAAATGAACACCTAAACCTTTCTGTTCGAGCTCTGATTTCTCTTATTTTATTTTGATGATCATTCCTACCTGTGTAGGTTGGGCTCAACAAAATATTTTCGCATTTGGAAGAGAAAGTTGGTGACTGAAATTTCGTAAATAGATCTCGGCGCGACGAAAAACGTCTTTGCTTTAATGACTTCCATCCCAACTCACATATCATATCTACCACACTCTCTCCTCTATTACATGATACCACAAAACAAGCTGCCCTTTTTTGCATCCTTTCGATGTCCTCCGTCAATCCCACCTGGTAAGGATCCCACACCGCACAGCAATATTCTAACAGAGGATGAATGAGTGTAGTGTAAGCTGTCACTTTAGTGTTTCATTTCATAAAAACTGAATATGGATTGCATAAATGGAAGAAAGATTTACAAGCAATATGAAATATGTGCCAAAGCAAAACTCACACATGTGTGAAAGGAAAACTATTCAAAGATCTGGTACTGCACATGACAGTCAATGCACCATTACTGAGGGAAATCTATGAATTGTGAGTGAGATGAACATTACTGATTTTCAGGTTTCTTTGACCTGGTTAAACAGATTCAGATAATTATACAGAAAAGGAAGTTGCAAAATTATGAAGTTTACTTCGAGTAAACTTGTAGAGAAGTCATTAAGAGATAGTACTATAGACAAATGTGTAGCTTCTTGCTATCCCCTAAAATGCTCTGAGCTGCTTGTGCAGTCAATAAATGCTATGGCACATTCATATACAACAATGCCAGTGATAAGTATCAATGGATTACTGTTTCCACAGCTTTACATGTGTCTTCAGGAACCTCAAGGTTATTAAGGCCTATGATTTAAAGGACTGTTTAGTTACAAGAATCACTGAATTGAAATAGAAAAATCTGGAAAAAAGGGAAAGAATAATTTTCAATACCACATTCATAATGTATTCTTACCAGTTGCAGAAAACAATTCATTGTTTTTGTTGGACTCTTGACCTGGACATATAGACTCCTCCATCCATAGGTCCTTATGATGGGGACAAAAATGCTATTAATCTAATTCAGATTGCATCTGGAACTAATAGTGTGACTCAGTCTCTTAATAAAGAAATTTTTCAACAATGTGGAGCATTTTTCAGAAATTTGTTGGATAATATAATTTCTGATAGCTCTTTGTCATTTCATGTTTATCAGTATAACAGTATTGTTAAACTTCAGTCATTTGTGTATTGTCAGTTTGCAGCATAATATGCAGAGCAATGGCCATGACCATTTCTTACTCCATCCCAGTTCTGTCTAAATAAAACTAGTAATTCATGTGCCTCAATGAATTAATTTTTCTCTCATCTGGTGTGCCTTGTGTGAAGAAAATTTTTGCCTTCATCATCCAATTCATACTTTGCGTTTTTGTGATAACTACAGTGAATAAATAAGGAACTACTTCATTGTTGGTAGAACATACTGTATTAAAAAATTATCATAAGAACTGTGCTACAGGAATTTTTATAAAATAATGTCAATGAATTGAAGTCACAACTGATGAAAATGTTCTATCATGTAGTGTAAGAAACTGCCTTTATTTTTTTTCCTCAGCCAGATGCATGTGTAACAATAAAATCTGCAACAGTTTAGCTGTCAATATGAACCAATGGTTATTCAAAAAATTAACAATGTGAGACATTTTTTGATATG
This sequence comes from Schistocerca americana, assembly GCF_021461395.2. Taxonomy (NCBI): domain Eukaryota; kingdom Metazoa; phylum Arthropoda; class Insecta; order Orthoptera; family Acrididae; genus Schistocerca; species Schistocerca americana. The sequence continues at coordinate 540,310,442 of NC_060130.1, forward strand.
GTTTAAGAGCTTAAAATTCACAAGTGTGCACTTTGGACTTCACCCTATGTTCTATTGTCACGGCTGTCTCTGCTTGTTTGCTGGATTGTGCACTAGGCAGAAAAGGCTGTACAGACTGCTGTAATAAGTGGTTCACCATGGGGCAAAAGTGAGTAACTTCCATTTTCTTAATACTTGCGGTGCACCTTATCAATTAAAATTTTGGCAGTGCATTTCTTTCTGTGTATTCTTCCTGTGTGAAAAATTTCAGGGTATGTTTCAACATGCTGGACTGGACCATTCCCTTGTAAGAAGTTCTTAGTGATAATTGACATATTTGGATTTGTCTGCTAGTGATTAGATGTATACTATAGTAAAGTATGGCTGGGAACTGTGGACTACACAAATACTTGAATCAGGAGACATGCAACCCATGGATTGCAGTTTGATTATCATCTACTAGATCTACCCAAAAGACATTCATTTCATAGCCCTTACTTGTTGTGTAGCTCTTGTGATCAATACCAGGATGGAATGATTTGTTTCCATTTTAAAAGAGGAAGTATGACCGCTATAAAACAGTGTCTGCCATGTTGTTCTGTGACATACACATGAATATTGTAAAGAAAGGCTCCCAACTGGCTCTCAGGCACACTCTGAAATTCTGCCAAAACTGCTTCTCTGTTAAGTTTCAGGGTTAGTATCTACTTTCTTCTCATACGATTTCACATACTATATATCAGCATGTTCAAAGACAGCTGCTATTACATATTTCTAGATATGCTAAGTCATTAAAGGAATCTCTAAAATTATCATGATATTTAACACTTGTTATGTAGCCTATTAGTATTCACCTATACTTAAATATCAATTGACACTGCAATAATCATAAGAACATGTACAGTACCTTTCTCCTTGCAGATGAAGATGAAAATGGTAAATTTATTACCATAATGAGAAACAAACCACTGAATCAGAACACAATGACTAAGATACAAGTGAAATAACAGCTTAAATAATAATAATTAAAAGAAAATTAAGCCTTTCCATGATCCAGGTAACAAAATAACACCTATGACCATCCCCTCTAAAAATTTACTCTGATTATAAGAACGTTAAGTAATAAGTGAATTCAGTCAACACACAAACACAACACACAAACAAGAACAAAAGAGAAGAACACCTGCAATAGAAATATATGTCCTACAAAATATTTGAGAAAGAAGAAAAATAACAAATAATATGTGGGTGATGTGTGACCTTCTATATGTGTCTTGATTAGAAACAGGTAATGGATGAAGGACTTCCAGGATCATTCCATGTCAAATCACCCAATAACTCTAGGATTTATAGCCCTCCATCACAGATTTTCATGAAACTTTGTATACTAGCTCATACCTATAACAAAGGACCTTCTGGATATTCTTTTTGGTCTCAGATTTAAATGTTTCTTATACTGAATTTTCAGTATAGTGATGTTCTGATAATTTGGCTCTTCGAGAATGTCCATGTGAAATGGTACTTGTCTACAGAAATACTCTTAACTCAGATGTATATAAAGCTTTTTATTTGTAATTTCTTTCAGAAGTTAAGAGAGGCATACAGTTAGCATGAATGAATTTATTTAAGCATTAAAGTTTCAAAGAAAATTACAAAAAATATGTTAATGTTTGTCACTTTACAATTTCAGGAAAAATCACAAGGACCTTGAAAAACACTTATTCTTATAATAAGAACAAACATGATTTATGGAGCATGGTACTCAGTGACAACATAAGATACAATGAAGTACAGGTTGCACATAGTACTGAACACACTGAATGGATGACAGTAACCAGGTTACAGAATAGGTCAAGCACACATCTGTGATAGCCAAATAATACTGCTTTTTGGTGGCTCTCCAGAGCACACCAGAGGCTTGACCCAGTTGGCCTCTATAAGTGGGCCTGTGAACCATATGGATGCATGATCGCTGAGATTGTACGTGTCATGAGTGAAGGTACATCACTTATATCACATTTCTCCAAACTGCTGGGAACCTAATTTTGGTCTTAAAAACTGCTAAGGTTGCAAGCTTTCTAAAAAAATATAAATATTAAAGGGTTTTCTGTAAAAGAATACTCAAATAAATCGGAAATAAAGAAACTTTTTAATGTAAAAAAGGTCATTCCAAGTAAGTTCAGCCAATTCTGACACCTAGTGCCTCAGATGGAGGTGTCTCAAATCAGCATATTTACATATCAATTATTCTAGGCAGACAAATCAATTTTAAGTGTGAAAAATTTATGTCATTTTACTAAGTGATTTTTTGAATGACTATATTATATCACATTTACCTGTGCAGCAAACCACCAGGTCATGGTTATAAAGTGTTGTGTGTGTTTGTAGTAGCTTGTTTGAAACATGTGCATAAATGAAAACACTGCAACAGTCACTGCCATGTGTTGTTGAACATCACTGATATGCAACAATTGGTCTTTCTGGCCTCAGTTCCTCTTTGTCTTTCTGTGAGACAGGTTGTATTGTTTTCTGGTGCAGCTACTTATCATTCTGTTTGTAATGCAGTGTGTTTTTAATTGAAGTAGTGCCCAGTTATTTACAATGGACAATATGAATTCATGTTGTGGCAGAAAATTACTTACAGCTCCATGTCATTTGACAACTTACACCTCAGTAAAAACTCTTCAGTTTTTTTCAGAGATGAGTGAAGAGCAACACGATTTGGTAGTGTTATGGTCCAATATAAACCTTGACACTATCAAGAAAGAACTATACAGGGTGGCCCATTGATCATGACTGGCCAAATATCTCATGAAATAAGTGTCAAACGAAAAAACTACAAAGAATGAAACTTGTCTAGCTTGAAGGGGGAAACCAGATGGCACTATGGTTGGCTCACTAGATGGAACTGCCACAGTTCAAACAGATATCAACTGCGTTTTTTTAAAATAGGAACCCCCATTTTTTATTACATATTTGTGTAGTACGTAAAGAAATATGAATGTTTTAGTTGGACCACTTTTTTCGCTTTGTAATAGATGGTGCTATAATAGTTACAAACACATGGCTCACAATTTTAGACGAATAGTTGGTAACAGGTAGGTTTTTTTAAATTAAAATACAGAACATAGGTGAGTTTGAACGTTTTATTTCGGTTGTTCCAATGTGATACATGTACCTTTGTGAACTTATCATTTCTGAGAATGCGTGCTGTTGCAGTGTGATTACCTGTAAACACCACATTAATGCAATACATGCTCAAAATGATGTCCGTCAACCTCAATGCAGTTGGCATTACGTATAACGACATTCGTCTCAACAGTGAGTAGTTCGCTTTCCATAATGTTCGCACATGCATTAACTACACGCTGACACATGTTGCCAGGTGTTGTCGGTGGATCATGATAGCAAATATCCTTCAACTTTCCCCACAGAAAGAAATCCGGGGATGTTAGATCCGATGAACGTGCGGGCCTTGGTATGGTGCTTTGATGACCAATCCATCTGTCAATCCATCAATGGATGATGGTATCGAATAAATTGCTTCCCCCTACTTCTACCTCCCGAGGAGATCACGAATGTAAAATTAGAGAGATTTGAGCGCACACGGGGGCTTTGCAACAGTCGTTCTTCCCACGAACCAGACGCAACTGGAACAGAAAAGGGAGGTAATGACAGTGGCATGTAAAGTGCCCTCTGCCACACACCGTTGGGTGGCTTGTGGAGTATAAATGTAGATGTAGAAATATGCTATTCAATACCGCTTCAGCCGCATGCGATCTATGAGCTAGACATCCATCATGTTGGAAGTACATCACCATTCTGTCATGCAGTGAAACATCTTGTAGTAACATCGGTAGAACATTACGTAGAAAATCAGCATACATTGCACCATTTAGATTGCCATTGATAAAATGGGGGCCAATTATCCTTCCTCCCATAATGCCACACCATACATTAACCCACTAAGGTTGCTGATGTTCCACTTGTCGCGGCCATAGTGGATTTTCCGTTGCCCATTAGTGCATATTATGCTGGTTTACATTACCGCTGATGGTGAATGATGCTTCATCGCTAAATGGAACGTGTACAAAAGATCTGTCATTGTCCCGTAATTTCTCTTGTTCCCAGTGGCAGAACTTTACACGATGTTCAAAGTCGTCGCCATGCAATTCCTGGTGCACAGAAATATGGTACGGGTGCAATCGATGTTGATGTAGCATTCTCACCATTGGCATTTTTGAAATTCCTGATTCTCACGCAATTTGTTTGCTACTGATGTGCGGATTCTCCATGACAGCAGCTAAAACACCTACAATGGCATCATCATTTGTTGCAAGTCGTGGTTGATGTTTCGCATGTGGCTGAACACTTCCAGTTTCCTCAAATAAAGTAACTATCCAGCAAACAGTCCGGACACTTGGATGATGTCGTCCAGGATATCGAGCAGCATACATAGCACATACCTGTTGGGCATTTTGATCACAATAGCCATAGATCAGCACGATATTGACCTTGTCCGCAATTGATAAACGGTCCATTTTAACACAAGTAATGTGTCACAAAGTAAATACTGTCCACACTGCTGGAATGTTACGTGATACCATGTACAAATACGTTTGTGACTATTACAGTGCCATCTATCACAAAACGAAAAAAGTGGTCCGACTAAAACATTCATATTTCTTTACGTACTACACGAATATGTAATAAAAAATGGGGGTTCATATTAAAAAAAAACACAGTGGATATCCATTTGAACCATGGCAGCACCATCTAGCAGGCTGACCATAGCGCCATCTGGCTTACCCCTTCAAGCTAGACGAGTTTTGTTCTTTGTAGTTTTATCATTTGATGCTTATTTCGTGAGATATGTGGCCCGGTGACTATCAATGGACCACCCTGTATATATGGACATCACAGTTACTGTTACTCAAAGGTTTTTGGAAGCCATCAAAGAACTTGTGATCATTTCAGAATTCACAGGCTGATAGATAGTAGCTAAGAGAATTGATGTCAAACCAGGCAAAAAACTTTTTACATGTTGTTAGACTTTTCTTTTTTTTAAAGACCTGTAATGGAAATGAAAGTGATGCCAGTGACCCAGAGGTAACTTTCATGAGTCAGTGCTTGAAAGTCAATGTATTAAGGATGTAAATAAAATGTTAGATGATTTGGAGTGCTCTCCCTTAAAGATTCATACCATTCCAAATCACATCAAGGCCTCATATGGCAAACAGAAGCTACGAAAAGTGAAGCATGTTTTGGAAGAAAAAGTGTACCAGGCATTGGATTGCAGTGTTGAAATTTTTGATAGTAGGGAGGATAAAATGGATGATGGAATTGTTAAGATAGCCAAAGAATTTGATGCCATGGCAGTCTTAATGAAGTAAAAAATGGGTAGTGTAAGGAGATCTGAAAAAAAAAATTGAGTTTTAACTTTAGCTTCTCTGTCTTGGTCAAAAGACAAAATAATGTCAGAATTCAACATTAGTGAGCATGTAGTTCAACAGGCAAGGAAACTGAAAACAGAGATCAATGTTTTAATCAGTTCCTAAGCCAAAAAGAGATAAAATGATCACTGATGAAACTGTAAAGTCCGTCACTGATCTTTACCAAAATGATGAATATACTCTAATGTTACCAGGAGAAGAAGCCAAAGATTGCATTCAGAAGAATGTGTATATGCAAAAAAGACTTATCCTCTGCAACCTGAGGGAACTATATTATTGTTTTAAATGGGTGAACCCCAACATTAACATTGGTTTTTCTAAATTTTGTTCACTAGACCAAACTGATGTATTTTATCTGGTACTACAAGCACTTATTCAGAAGTGTCTGTTCTATCCACCAAAATGTAAAACTGCTTTTGGATGTGGAACACATTCAATCAACATAGAAAGAGATTATAAAATTTCTTGAATGTGACTTCGAAAACTATGACTGTATTCTTAATCACTTGATGATTCTGAAGTGATAAAGTATTAGGTTTTTGAAAGAAAAATTACCTTACAAATATGATGATGATTAAACTGAATACAGCCAGTGGATTAACACAGACCATCAGACTCAATTGGTTAATCAATCTGGAACTTTTGATTTAAGTGGTTGGCTGAACACTACTCACAAGTCAAGAAGCTGTATTGTTTCACTGATGGCTGTACTGCTCAATATAAAAATAGAAAAGCTTTAAAAATGTGTGAATACAAAAATGATTTTTCCATTGACAGTAAACATTCCTTTTTTGTTACTAGCTGCAGTAAATTTGTATGTTGTAAGTGATGGATTGGGAGGAACTGTAAAACATATCTTCAACTAGAGGATGATGTATAAATATAAAATGCATCTGGTGTTTACAGTTTCTGCAAGGCTAATATTGACAAATGTTTTTTTTTCATGAAAATCAATGCTGACTTCCTATGCAAGAAACTCGAGAAGAGATTTTTCACAACCTGCACAATGACTGGTACCAGGAATTTTCACTATTAAAAACCACTTCCCTGTGATTTATTAGAAATTAGAAAATTAATTTGTTCAGAAAAGCCTTTCTTGATTTTCTCATTGAATGTAAATGCCTTGCAATGGGCATGTACTGATCCTTAACAAACTCTTTTGTGGCAGCTGTATACGATGACAAGTAATAGTTTGCCTTTATCAAGAATGTATGTAATGAAGAAGGAGACACTGAGCTACTTTTTTTCCACCCATTTGGACTGTCTGTGTCATCTTTTGACCTGAAAAGGAAGACGCTTGTTTTGTGCCTTTGGAAAACATTTTATGTACTGTTGGTGTACTTGGTGATGGTAAGTTCCTATGGGACCAAACTGCTGAGCTTCATATACACTTGAATAATGGGTATTCCTGTACAGAAGTACCACTTTGCGTGGGCATTCTCGTAGAGCCAGATCATCAGAACATCACTAATTGAAAATTCAACATAAAAAGTTTTGGTCTGAGGCCAAAAAGAATTTCCAGAAGTTTTTATGTTACCAGTGTAAGAAAATATACAATGTTTCATGAAAACCTGAGATGATGGGTGGCATGACCTGTGTGATTTGTGGCGTGGTATGACTCTCTAACCATTGACAAAAAAAACTGAAATGGCAGGTTTTCAAGGCAAATGTCTGAGGTTTGATGACAAGTAGCTGAAAATCAGGGGAAATAATGGAATAATGGGTTGGCGGGAGAAAAGGTGGAAAATCAGGAGTCTCTCTCTACAGGACAGTTGGCACATGTGCCTAAGGTCCAGAGTTTATACTGAATCTCAGGTTCCCCTCTTACTGAATCAGTAAGTAAGTTCAAAGATTGATGGAAAGCAGCAGTGTAACATCTGCAGTAGGACCATATGTGGTAAAACACGGCAGCATTCAGTACCATTTGGAGGATGTTGGCAGCTTTACCTCATCATACTCATTACTTAAAAAGTGTGGTTTTTCACATACATGTTTTGATTTTAATTATCTCTATAATGTCTTTGTATAGTTTATTGCACAGTTTGATCCTCAGTAAGAAAATACTGTTTTGAGTTTATTTCAAATTAAGTGTAGCTTTACTGTAAATTAAGTGTAGCTTTATTTGCATGATCACTGATGGGGCTGTTTGTCTAATAATTATATAATCAGACTTACCAACACTTTAATCAGATTTCTCAAGAAAAAGAAAGAAAAGTTTAACAGATGATACTTACTGATAGACAACAGCAGCTGTCCAAAATCTACCTGTAACAGAAGCAAAATTACATTCAGTAACATAATTCACACATCAAATATAAGTAACTAAATCATTTTCAGCACACACTGCAAGGCTATAGCAAAGGAGTTAAGAGACTATGAGTCTGTCACATAGTGGAGAAGCAGTACACTTAAGTACAGCAGATACTGTAGTGAAGTTGTAAACTGAAAGACAAGTGTGGGCAGGAGAAACAAGCAAGGGACATTCTTTGTTAGTTAGTTAGTTATGTGTTCCATTGATCAATAGCACTGAAAAACCGTTATGATGTGAAACATTTCAAATGTGCACAGCAAACAAGGCTTTTTTTTTACATTATAGTGTTATACCTCAATATTCCTATTATCTATCCCATTCCCTTAAATGGCACAAAATGCATATATCATATCTCCAGATTTATTTACTCATATTCAAGGATTTATCTATGGTATAGAAGGAGTTGTCAAGATTTGATTTGATTTAATTTATTTCGTGTTCCCTAGGTCCAACTGTGTTGGATACACAAGGACGTGGAACGAGTCAGTTTTTTACAAATACAATCTGATAATCTTGTAGCATATACAGAAATTTGAGTACATAATTATATAAAAATTTATACCGTAAATTCTTTGGGCAGCAACACAGAAGAAGAAAATACATATTTTCTTAGAATCATTAAAACACTACAGAAAACAGATACAGAGCACACACAGATACAGAGCTCAGGTTAAATAACTTTCTTAGTGGGATTATGTCAACTTGTATCATATAATATTAAAATATTACAATTTATTTAGTTAAAAATTCATCTAGACTGTAAAAAGCTTTTTCTAGCAGAAATATTTTTAGTGCTTTCTTAAACTTACTCTTGTTATGAATCTCTGTCTTTATTTCAGGAGGAAGAGCATTGAAGAGTTTTGCTCCAGTGTAGTGGACACCCTTTTCCGCCAAGCTCAAATTTCTGAGCTCGCTGTGAATGTCATTCTTCCTCCATGTGTTATGCTCATGGTAAATACTGTTTGGTTGAAATATCTCTATATTTTTACAAACAAAACAAATGAGAGAAAAAATATATTGGCATGTAGTTGTGAATATTTTAAATTTAGGAAAACTATTTCTACACGAGTCTCTTGGGCGCAATCCATATATAATTCTTAAAGCTCGCTTCTGTGCAATGAACACTTTCCTTGCTAATTGCTGGTTGCCCCAAAAAACAATTCCGCACTCAATGAGAGAATGAAAATAGCCATAGTATGCCACTTTTGCAGTGTTAAGTTCAACACATGTAGTGACAACCCGTAAAGCATAGGTAGCAGAGCTAAGCCTCTTACAGAGATCAATAATATGTGAAGACCAGTTCATTTTCTTGTCAATGTGCACTCCAAGAAATTCTGTTGTTTCCATTCTTTCTATTGGTTGATTATCACATATCACACTTATCTCTCTCTCTTTTTCTGTTTTTGTACAGGATTGAATAAACCGGTCTTACTGGAATTTAATCTGAGATCATTCACCTTGAACCAATTAACCACATCTGAGAGTATGTAATTAATGAATTCCTCAAGATTGTTGTCTGTTCTACTGCTCATAAAAATTGTGGTATCATCAGCAAATAATGTAAATTTACACGGCAGGCTTGTACATGATGGTAGATCATTTATAAAAATCAGGAATAATATTTGCCCAAGAATTGAGCCTTGTGGCACTCCACATGTAATGGAACTCCATTCAGAATCTGAGGAAGCGTCACATACTCCACCCGAGCTACTCAAGACAACTTTTTGTTTTCTGTCTTGGAGGTACGACTGTAGCCAATTGCCTGCAACACCACTTATTCCTACTAATTTTGCTTTTTGCAAGAGAATCTGGTGATCAAAACAGTCAAACGCTTTGGATGAATCACAGAAGACACCAAGTGCCGCATTTTTTCATTAAGGGTTTCTAGGACTTCATTTGCAAGTGCGTAGACTGCGTCTTCTGTTGAACGGCCCTTTTGAAAGCCAAATTGCCTCTTGCTGAGAACTCCATTCTTCATGAGATGATCAGTAATTCTTGCATGTATTAGCTTTACTAGAATTTTGGAGGAAGCTGTCAGCAAAGAGTAAGGTAGATAGTTAGTTAGTTGAGCTTTATCACCCTTTTTTACAGGGGCTTCACTGGGAACAACACCTTTTTGAAGGGAAGTGTTGAAAATATGACAGAGAATGTCCCTTATCCACACACAAGAATATTTCAATAGATTGCTAGATATATTACCAACCCCTGCAGAGTTCGTACTTTTTAGAGACATGATGATTTTTTGAATTTCTTCTACAGTGACAGGATTAAGGTGCATTTCTGAAATTGTGTTTGAATATACTGCTTGACAAAGAGTTACAGCTTCATCAACATTGGGCTTGCAACCAATCTGTTGAGTTACTGATAGGAAGTGTTTATTAAAAATCTCAGCCACCGTTTTGGGTTTATCTACTAGGGTACCTTCATATCTGATTTTATTTACATCTTCTTTGCTTGTTGTATCTCTTCCTGTTTCTTTTTTTACAATGCTCCACATTGTTTTCATTTTATTATTAGAATTATCTATTTTCTTCTCATAATAAAGGGCTTTTGATTTTTGTATTAGTTTCTTCAAAATTTTACAGTATAATCTATAGTGTTCCCATTTTTCTACATCTTTACAGAATCTTATTGCAGCATAAGTTTCCCTTTTGGTTTTACATGACTGTTTTATACCTTTTGTAATCCAAGGCTAACTTACAGAATTGGAAGCACTGTTTCTGATCCATTTATTTGGAAATATTTCTTAAAAAAGAGCACAGAATTCATTTATAAAAAAGTTAAATTTAGTATCAACATCATCATGGCTATATATAAAGACCAATCCATTTGCTCCAACCTGTGATTGAAAGTTCCTTTTGCCTTTTCATTCATTACTGTTATGAATTTCCATTGAGGAAATTCCTTTTTGAACAGATTAACGTCATAGATGTAACTTGTTTTGCCACAGATTGAATTCAACCACACCTATTAATGTTCTGCATCAAATATTTCCTCTTCTGTATGGAAAGAAGGAAAGAAAGATTACATTCTAACATTCTGATAACAACTAGGTCACTTACAACAAAAGCCTTTTTTTTATTATTATACAAAACTATACAGACAGACAGAAAGAGAGAGAGAGAGAGAGAGAGAGAGAAACTAATTCAACAAACTCACTGACAGTGCTACTGTACAGATACGATTGATGGGGATGGGAGATAGCCTTAATAAAAAGCTGCAAGAAGAATGAAATCTCAGTAATGCCAAGGGTGACTGTGTGCCTGGAATTTCCATTTTTCGGATGTACTTTGAAGCAATCACCTATTTTTCAGCCACAATGATATAGTTTCATTCGCTTTCTAGATATGTATTATTGAGAACACTGTAATGTACAATAATTCATCAGTCTGGAAGATTTGAAAGGAGTTGGTTCTGCAACCACTGACAGTAATTTGCACTGTTCATCTCATCAACTTTGTGTTACAGAATGGTGAGGGCTTTCTGTTCCTCATTTTCACAGAAGAATACTGTGTCAAGTTTCCTCCCTGTGATTCTCTCACTAATGGGAATTTCGTTGCAGGTGTCCCATGGTAATTACTGTTGTTGTGGTACCAAAAACTGGCACAGGTGAAAGTATTTGAGAATGAAAGAAAAGATAATCCACTAAACATTCATCCACAAACTGGCTGTTTACAACATAGTTGCAAATGTGTTGTTACGAGCCATCACTGACTTCAGTATAAAATATTGTACTAGTTAATTGAAATGTATTCATAACATAAACGTTTTGATGTCTGACTGGGCTCAAATTTCACCCACAACAAGCAATACAAATCTACGTCAGCACATTATAAGTTATAGTTTTTATTTGACATATTATCTTTACATGACTTAATATTATTTCTCTTTGATATGACACCAAAATTGGTGTTTACCTTTTCATTTGGATAAAAAACAACTGACCCAGCTTATCAGTTTTCAACTATTCTCATTGCAAATTTTCTAAAATTTTTAACGATGTACTGGTGAGTTATTTTTCTCATGTAACACAGGTATCTTATGTTGAACTTGTCATTACAAAACTGGATAATATTTTTGTATTTATAACCCACTTTTTTCTGAGATACAGTGAAATAATTTGTAATTTCTGGAATTATTTCCACTATTAAACTGAAAAATTTCATAAATTTTGTGTTTTCACTCTTTCCATTCAATTCAATGGAAAACACATTATATAACTAGAACAATAAAATAAGTAGGAGTAGTTCTTTTGTAGATGCTTTTAAACATATCAGTTGCAATGGATATTGTTTTGTATTTTAATATTTAACACTGAAATAAGATAAAGAAATTTATTTCTGTTGCAGAGCATTGTGTATGAAGTAGGGAGAGTGTTGCAGCTAGAGGATAGTGCACATAGAAGTACACAATGTTTTAACCCATTTGTGAACCATGCATAATTGAAACATAGGAAGAAAAATAACAATATCTTTCAAAATCTAACTTTATTGTCACAAAAAGCAATATGATACAATAACAATAAAAATTGAATTTCATAATAAAAAATTCTGGGTTCTTTCAAAGTGAACCCATTGGGCCACTATCATGATTTTAAAGGCTATATGAGGTCATTATATACCGGTTGTTTCACACTGAAACCACTTGTATTTTTTAAGAAACAAACCTGGTTGTTATAATTATTAATAAAAACATAGTCCTAAGTGACGTATGAGTACAAAGAATCACTCTGAATTCTGAAGGTCTGCTGCAGAGGTGTTACAAATTAAGTATATAAGCAAGTTGGGTTGCATGACTGTGTACTCAGCACAACACTACACTGACAAGGCTGTTAACTATCAGCAATCACTTTGCTGTTGCAAATAGTCATTGGTCCTGATACTAAGTGATACCAGAAATCAGTGAGCAGGGCCGGCTTCAAGATACACCACTGGGGCAGGTGAGGAAGTGAAGTAAAAATATGGGTTAAGACTAACCCCACTGATCTAGAAAGCAGTAGGGAGGTACTTCTGTGAAGTGCCCAATGTTAAAATGATATGAAGGAACATCCACTGGAGACCACTATATGCATTTTCCATCAATTTCTGCTGTCCTTTTTGTTGTCAGGTAAGAGTTTCTGTTTTTCACAACCTTTTACAATCTTTCACATTTTGTACATTTAAGTGCTGTATAATATATTACATCTACTTGGAATCTATTGTTAAGTCTTCAGGTAGAGAAATATATGGTGAGTAAAAGTGTATACATTTTCAGAACTATTTGTACAGGGTAGTAAAAAACAGTCTGACAAACTTGTTAGGGTGTTGCATTTCAGGGTTTGGTGGGAAATAATAGTTTAGAAGAAAACTGATGTGTTGTGTGATTTCTATATGAATTAGCATCAAAATTAGTCAATCAGGCCATTGTGTGCACAAATTCAAGTGGCCTGCCAGATACAAAATTCATTTTGCTTGTAACTAGTTTTTGGTAATACTGCTGCTTGCTTAGATTTCACTTACTGATTATTGGTGTGTAGTACAGTAATAATGGAACAAACTATTAAATACAACATTGACAGGATTTTCTCAGTTACAATGGTATTAAATGCCAATTGAATATTTATTCCTAGGTACATGACCATGTTGTACCTTGTAATACATTTTCACATTTAGAGAGACTTTAATTCTCTATAGCAGTTTTTGTAATTTCAGAAAAAGACTGCAACACACAAAAAATGAACGCCTTCATTTAAAAATGGAGTAAGAAAATTGTTAAACTTTTATTACAGGGCAGGCAAGAGGTAAAAGTATGAAAAGTGTAACAAGCAACAGCTCTCTCTCCTACTGGTTTTAAAAGAAAAACTATTTCCACTATCAGTAGATTTATATTGTTTATTAAAGACCTTACCGAGAGTCCTAATAAAAAGCAACTAATGACTGAAGAAAGGGGGGAAGGGGGATGGGGGGGAGTGGAGCCATATGATACATACTTGCTTGGACAACAGTTGTCAAACCAGTCTTGAAAACACAGGACAACATGAACTGAACAGTATCACTGGCATATCTGGTTCTCTGAAGTGATTTTAAATGGTGCAAATTATGCTACATCTACATCCATACTCCGCAAAGAACCATGAACAGCATGGCAGAGATTTGTCCCACTGTACCAGTTATTAGGTTTTCTTTCAGTTCAATTCATGTATGGAACACAGGAAAAATGATTGTTTAAATGCCTCTGTGTGTGCTCGAATTATTCTAATTTTTCCCTCATGATCCTCATGTTAGTGATACATAGGGGGTTGTAGTATATACATATAATCATTAGTTAAAGTTAGTTCTTGAAAGTCTGTTAGTAGACTATCTTTGCATAGTTTATGTCTGTCTTAAAGACTCTTCCAGTTCGGTTCCCTCAGCATCTCTGTATCACTTTCCCAAGGGTAAAACAGACCTGTGACCATTTGTACTGCATTCTCTGTGTAAGTTTTATACCCCCTGTTACTCCTATTAGGCAAGGGTCCCACACATTTGAGCAATATTCTGAAGCAGGTCACACAAGTAATCTGTAAGCAATCTCCTTTGTAGACTGATTGGACTTTCCCAGTATCCTATTAATATATTGAACTCTACCATCTGTTTTACCCACAACTGAGCCAATGTGATCATTCCATTTCATATCCATACAAAGTGTTACACCTAGGTATTTGTGGGAGTTGGACAATTCCAATAGTGACTCACTGACATTATAGTCATAGAACACTTAAATTTTATCTTTTCATGATGTGTACAATTTTGCATTTCTGAACATTAAAAACAAGTAGCCAGTCTTTGCACCACACTGAAATCTTATCAAGATCTGACTGAATAATTATGCAGCCTCTTTCAGAAGGTACTTCATTATAGATAACAGCATTACCTGGAAGGAGTCTGAGGTTCTTAACATTGTCTGCAAGGTCATTAAAATACAGCAGGAACAGCAAGGGTCCCAACACACATCCCTGGGGCTCACTCAATGTTACCTCTACATCTGATGAAGACTCTCCATCCAAAAGAGCATGCTGGTCATCCCTACCAACAAGTCCTCAATTCAGTCACAAACTTCAATTGATATCACATATGATCAAACTTTTTGCAATAAGTGTAGGGACGGCACTGAGTAAAATGCTTTTCAAAAATCAAGAAATACTGCATCTACCTGACTGCCTTGATCCAAAGCTTTCAGTATGTAATGTGAGAACAGTACAAGATGAATTTTGAATGATGAATACTTTTGTAATCTATACTAGTTGGCATAGAGGAGGTTATTCTGTTCAAGATACATCATTATATTTGATCTCAGAATACGATATATGATTCTGCAACAAACTGAAGTCAAGGATATTGGATGGTAGTTTTGTGGACAACCTATACAACCCTTCTCATAGACGGGTGTGAGCTGTGCTTCTTCCCAAGAACTGGGCACAGTTTTTTGTTCAAATTATCTATTATACACTATAGTTAGAAGAAGGGCTAAAGGAGCTGAAAATTCAATATAGAATCTGATAATGATTCCATCAGGCCATGCAGCCTTGTTCAATTTTAACAATTTTGGCTGTTTCCCATCATAACTAATACTAACACTGATTTAACTCATCTTTTCACAGGTACAAGGATTAAACTGAGGCAATTCTCCTGAATTTTGGAGATCGGTGTGCTGACCTTACGCCCCTCCTATCAACATCCTCAGCTGAGGATGACACAGCGATTGGATGGTCCTGATGGTCCACTTGTTGCCTGAAGATGGAATGCTTCATGGGTTTTCCTTTGTAAAGGAAAATGTGTAACCAGATTTAAGCATTTCAAGTTCTGCTTTGGTACCTTCAGTTTCAGTTCCTGTCTAATTTACTGGAGACTAGACACTGACTTTGGTGCCATTAACAGCCATTACATTTGATCAGAATTTCTTTGGGTTTTGTAAAAGATCTTTTGACATTATTCTGCCTTGGTAGTCACTGAAGGCTTCACGCATTGCCATCTTGACAGCCAAATGCATTTCATTCAGCAGCTCTCTATCTATAGTCCTGTGCTTTGTTTTACACCTAGTACGCAGTGGTCTCTGTTTCCTTAGAATTTCTGTGTGGTGGCTGTATACTATGTAAGGTCCCTCCCATTATGATCTATTCATCACAAGATGTAAAATGCATAATAAGATGTAAGCAATACTTGACTGTGTTGTGTGTTCTGCAGTAGCCCTGGAATTCTGCCTGAAGCTACGACAGCTGAAAACTTTTCAACCTTTCTATGTCACAAGTGTGGTCTGAATGCATAATCAAACATTTAGGACAAAAATTAAAGTTTCCAACATTTATTACACACTTTTATTTTGCCTAATGAAAGATGTTTGATTTACAAGAGTACTTCTAATCTTTAATGTGAATAATTATAGCAGTATGTTACTGGATGCAGACTGAATTCTTGTACTACAAATTACATTTTGGGTTACATGTTACAGCATTAATCTGATTTACATTACCAGCATACTGTCATAACTAACATGCTACAAAAACAAGCTGTTTTGAGATAATACCATACTAAGGTTCTGTGAAAAATTCGTAATTTTTGACAGTGACTGGCCAAAACCACTCCTTATTCAAGTAATGACTAGTAAGTTCATGTTGGAGCATTTCATTTCCTTCATTCTTCCACACAATGGTGAATTCATTTTCCAATGACAACTAACTTGCATTCTACTGAAATGGAATGATAAACAATGTGCTGTGAATGCATAAAACTTTTGAACTATTAGGTTGGTGCGTAAGTTTGTAGCATTTTCATTTTGGATGTTCGTATTCTGACTGCTCTGAGTTTATTCATCAATCATAGTTTTTTATTTGTAGTTCAATGTTGCTATTTGAGTTTGCGTATTGTCATTTTGCCATTTGGAGATGGTGAGTGGAGCTGTGGACGTTAGAAAATGAAGTGCTGAGAGGAGAAATTTGAACATTTCCAACACAGTCTCCTACTTGAATTCAGTAGAGGGATGACAGCAGCGGAGGCAGCCAGAAATGTTTGTACCATGTGTGGAGACAATGCCATGGAACAGAACACTACAAGAAAATGGTTTCCTCCTTTTAAGGGGGATCGTTTTGACATTAGTGACTTTCCACATTCAGGAAGATCTTTGAGGTTCAATGATGATTGTTTAAATGCATTAATCCACGCTGAACCATGTCAGTGAACTTCAGAACTGGCAAATGTGATGAATAGTGATCATTCCACTATTGTGTGACATTTGCATGCAATGGGGAATGTGCAAATCTCAGGTGTATGGGTATATGCTGTAAGCCAAAATCACAAGAATCAGTGAGTGGCCATTGGACATCTCAGCTGCTCATTGCCAACTGTCTCATGAACAACACTGAACATTCCTATCCTGTATTGTTACTGGTGATGAGAAATGGTGTCTTTATTCTAAGACAGGAATGGTTGAGTCCAAACAAAGCAGCAACTCCCCACACAAAGGTCTACATATATCCACAAAAGATAATGGTAGGAATCTGGTGAAACAGTAACAGTGTGATGTACCGTGAATTTCTTCTGAAAACAGTAGTCATCACTGCTGACATTTGTTGACAATAACTGAGAAGTTTTGCAGACACAATCCAAGAAAAACCACCAGGAAGACTGCATGATGTGATGCTACCAACATGTTCCTCATCTCAAAACTGTGTCATTTATACAGTTGTGGAATGAAGAAATTAAGCCAGCATTGGCAGTCTGTTGTAAATAATGAAGAAGAATATATTGTTAATGATTAAGTCATCTTTTGTGTATATTGGTTGTGTTTATTAAACTTACGAAAAAAGCACTACATACTTGTGTACTGATCTAATAAAAGCAGGTGTTTTATATTTTAACCACGAAAATGCGCCCATTCACAGGCTCATCTTACCATGAGAAAGTTAAATGCGTATGGTACAACTGGCATTTGGCTGAAATCGACTAATAAAATACAATGCAAATGTAAACATTGGGCTACACTAGATGTCACTCGGTTATAACAACCTTTATTTAGGATTCACATTCGTTTGCTTTGCTGACTCACAACTAAATTAACAGTTTTACCTAACCTAGGCTTCGGACTATGCTACAGATTGGTCTGAAACTACCACCAAAACTATCAACTTCAGTTTAGTGTCAGTTGCACTGTACTCACTTTTGCAACTCGTGACCAGGGTTGGCTTAAATTCCAAATGACTCAAGCTGCGACTGGGGGCATCCAGCTTAGACGGCACCACTAGTATAAGGTTTCTATGCAGGATGTTCCACAATTAGTAGCAGCTGCTTGGGGTGCCAGGCAGAGAAAGGGGCACCGTGAGTGCCCATGTGGAAGAAAAAAATGGTTCAAATGGCTCCGAGCACTATGGGAGAACTTAGTACTACTTAAACCTAACTAACCTAAGGACATCACACACATCCATGCCCGAGGCAGTATTTGAACCTGCGACTGTAGCGGTCATGCGGTATCAGACTGTAACGCCTAGAAACGCTCGGCCACTCCGATCGGCCATGTGGAAGACTTGTATACAATATGTGTGTGTGTGCGTTTGAGTGTGTGTGTGTGTGTGTGTGTGTGTGTGTGTGTATCGCAATTAATAGCAAAAATTTACTTGGGTGAAAGTGTACAATGGGAAAGGGCTGAGATGCCTCTGGGGGAAGGAAGTGGGCATGAGGTGGCATATTGTAAGTCACTTATGTAGAAAAATGTTCTCAAGCTGGCCCTGCTCATGAACATGACTGCTGCCTACAACAAATCTGGCACAGTTCATGTATACACAGACAGAAGAAGCAAACCACAGAAAGAATAGGGTATAGGGAAAAGAAGGACAAAGGTGTTCCACTAACGAATAAAAATACGGTACTCTCCCATTTATATTCTTGCATAGTTAATGACTACAGAATTCTGTTCACGATCTTAGATTTAAATGCAATACTGGTAACTGTGAGAGAACACTTTGATTTATACTCTATAAATTATTAAGCTGTCAGAGTTTGGAAAGTTTGTTGATATCATAATTCATAAAATAGCTGCATGTCAAAGGTAATAGTACTTTTAAAATTTTTGGACAAATATTTACAATTTTTATTTTGTGCAGAGCTTCATTTCTTTAATTGTCTTCTAGGTTTCATGGGTAGGCAGCACCATGGCACCTAGAATCTGCAGTGTATGGCCTTATAAGTGCAGTTACTGGTCGCCAAATGAATATGAAATATAACAGTCTGAATATTTTTCACACTCACTTCATAATTACACTGCATAGGTGTATGAACAGCGAACACACTGATTATCGCAACAAAACTGGCCCAACTTCCAATTTCAGATACTGTAAATATTGAGCATTTTGCACAAATGTATCGCATATCTTTCTGAACTATACTGTTACACAGTGTTTGCTTAGAGCTGAAATACAAGTTCTTGCCTGCAACATGTTTGCAACTATTTATGTTCTTTGTGTATCCATCAACACTCGCAACAAAGATTTCTGTACGGGATTTTCATCATCTGTAACACCAAAGCTGGTGGCAGAAACTTTTCATTGAGTATTTGTATAGTATATTATGCTGTATCCAATGCAGAGGCTTAATTAATGATGTGATACAATGCTCAACAATATAAGCAGATGAAGACAAAGACATATCATCGTGTTGGACTAAAACTGCTATAGCAGATGTGGCTAGGGCTGCCAATGTCTGGCTTTAGCAGGACATATCTTACTCTTCACCACCTTGTCTAGCCAAATACATCAAGTCCGGATTTTTAGCAATGAAGAAGAGAATGGAAATTTCAGGCTTAGTCCAAGCTAATGGTATAAGGGTAAGAAATAAATAGGATCAACAAGGACGTATGCCATAAGGGTATGCATACCAACCAATTGTATTGTTATGTCTGTGACCTATGCTTTTCTTTGTAGGCACACTAGCCTAACACACACATACATACATACAAATTCCATAAATGAAATCTTTCTATACAGCTCACAATACAGTTCATAAGGAGTTACACATACTTGTGGATCTGCTTCCCTGCCCATAAGCAGCTGTAAGTCTGCAAATATGGTTCACAATTCCCATATTACAAATGTAGTCTTTTACTGCAGAAGGGCACGAATGTTGATTTTAACGTCATCCACTCGCTTTCTGGAGACATTTTACTTGTAGTCCACGGTAGCTGGAAGCGATACACACATTTTTGTTGTCTTTCAACAAACTACCCCACTGCCAGAGGAAAATATCTTATTAATGAAGTTCATATCTTTTCATTTCCTTGCCTCTTTTTATTCTCTTTGAAGATGAAGGGCCTGATGGGAAACTTTTTTTCGTCAATACTCCACAAGTGAAATTTTATTACTTTTGGCCACCAGGTGAGAAAAGTAAGTAAAAAGTTATCGAAACCTGGTATTCTGTTTTTGTCGCCAAAAATACTTTGACAAACATGAAACTATTATAAGGAATTGTCAAAATCCTTCTCCAGCTTTTCATTTTTCTCTCAACGAAACTTAAAGTCAAGAATATAGCCTTTCAGGTCTGGAGTAAGCCACAGTTTGTACCCACGCTGCAGAGGATTCAGTGCATTCTGTTGTTTCATCAAACTACTTCTTCAAATAAATTATTGAATTACCTATACATACATTCTATAATATAATAATATAATAATTCCAATCCCAAAGAAAACAGGTGTTGACGGATGTGAAAATTACCGAACTATCAGTTTAATAAGTCACAGCTGCAAAATACTAACACGAATGATTTACAGACGAATGGAAAAACTGGTAGAAGCCGACCTCGGTGAAGATCAGTTTGGATTCCGTAGAAATGTTGGAACACGTGAGGCAATACTGACCTTACAACTTATCTTAGAAGAAAGATTAAGTAAAGGCAAACCTACGTTTCTAGCATTTGTAGACTTAGAGAAAGCTTTTGACAATGTTGACTGGAATACTCTCTTTCAAATTCTAAACGTGGCAGGGATAAAATACAGGGAGCGAAAGGCTTTTTACAATTTGTACAGAAACGAGATGGCAGTTATAAGAGTTGAGGGACATGAAAGGGGAGCAGTGGTTGGGAAGGGAGTGAGACAGGGTTGTAGCCTTTCCCTGATGTTATTCAATTTGTATATTGAGCAAGCAATAAAGGAAACAAAAGAGAAGTTCGAAGTAGGTATTAAAATCCATGGAGAAGAAATAAAAACTTTGAGGTTCGCCGATGACATTGTAATTCTGTCAGAGACAGCAAAGGACTTGGAAGAGCAGTTGAACGGAATGGACGGTGTCTTGAAAGGAGGATATAAGATGAACATCAACAAAAGCAAAACGAGGATAATGGAACGTAGTCGAATTAAGTCGGGTGATGCTGAGGGAATTAGATTAGGAAATGAGACACTTAAAGTAGTAAAGGAGTTTTGCTATTTGGGGGGCAAAATAACTGATGAAGGTCGAAGTAGAGAGGATATAAAATGTAGACTGGCAATGGCAAGGAAAGCGTTTCTGAAGAAGAGAAATTTGTTAACATCGAGTATAGATTTAAGTGTCAGGAAGTCGTTTCTGAAAGTATTTGTATGGAGTGTAGCCATGTATGGAAGTGAAACATGGACAATAAATAGTTTGGACAAGAAGAGAATAGAAGCTTTCGAAATGTGGTGCTACAGAAGAATGTTGAAGATTAGGTGGGTAGATCACGTAACTAATGAGGAGGTATTGAATAGGACTGGGGAGAAGAGAAGTTTGTGGCACAACTTGACTAGAAGAAGGGATCGGTTGGTAGAACATGTCCTGAGGCATCAAGGGATCACAAATTTAGCATTGGAGGGCAGCGTGGAGGGTAAAAATCGTAGAGGGAGACCAGGAGATGGATACACTAAGCAGATTCAGAAGGATCTAGGTTGCAGTAGGTACTGGGAGATGAAGGAGCTTGTACAGGATAGATTAGCATGGAGAGCTGCATGAAACCAGTCTCAGGACTGAAGACCACAACAACAACATTTCTTTCATTTCTGTCAGTTGCAGTTTCAGCCATCCCTCTATTTTTGAGTGGATTTTCATGTAAGAAGGCATTTATTCTTTGTTTTTTAACATTTGGCAGTGGTATTATGTAAACTGACTTCAAGCCCCACTGACGCAAGTTCTATCAAAACCCTTTGAAAAATTTCACCAAAACAAAGCCTTTCAAAAATCACATCAAAATCTAAACCTGCAAGATTATTAGCATCATTTACATCAGTACGATTGTCTTCATTATCCCCCAGTTCTGTAACAACATTATCATCTGGCGAATCTCTGAGAAGAGTTGAAACAATTCCGTCCCTTGTTAGTATTGGTAATGCCCAAAATTCTCTGTGAAACAATATTTACAATAATGAGGGCCGAGCTAAGACTGAAAGTAACCTAACGCTTATTCAACCAGATCGACAAAGCTAGTAAAACACAGCAAAAAAAAAAAAAAAAAAAAAAAAAAAAAAAAAAAAAAAACAAAGAAAGTGACAAACAACGCTTATGCAGAAGAACACAAAAAACGCACTTACGGCTAGTTGGTACACTAAAGTATCATATGGTTTTCGGTTAATTTCGTAAATGAAGCCTACAGATCTTACAAAAGAGCTACGCAAGGAGAAAATAGGACCAAATTTTCATCATATCTAAATAAAAAAATTGATAACAGTTGTACAACAGAAAACAAACATATACGGTCTCTCCAAATCAAACCTTCAACTTTCACCAAAGATTATGCAAATATATTCACTAACTTGCAAATCAGATCTAGAAAGAAGAGAAATGGTTCTAACTGCACATAAATAAGTTGTTAAACGCAACTCCAGTCCAGTGTGTGTAAAATACTTGTGAATCAGAATAAACAAGGATCAAAAGAGGTCATACTTTGATGTACCGATAGACAACAAAGGGTTAACGAATAAGAAGGGAACCTATCTGTAGTAGTTGTGTATTGCCATGCTCACTAGTAGCTCTTCAGGTCTGTCAAGGGCCCCACGGATGAGCAACGGAGTGCAGCAGTGGGTGACCGATCCCTTCGTAGATCACACGTGTGTGGACAAATCACAGTGATTGGTCGTTAATCGCTGGTTGCATAGAAATCCCAGGCAATCTGATGGATCGTATGCAATTAGAGCATGCAGTATTGCTGTCTGGCTGGGTATCAGTGGTGTGTGGCAATATACCTGACACTTGGGTCTCTTTATCAATCCTAGTTTTGCAGTTTTGTTTCGTATTGCCCAAGATGAGTAAGAAATTTACATTAGAATTTATAGTTATCATGCACCACGAACTACTCTGAGAAGTGAAGTGAAAGCCAGATTTCCCACTCTATTAAGAAGTAATACAAAACGTACCTTGCAATTTTGCAGCGATTAACATTTTGAAGCTTGTGCAATAGAAATAGAACAGATGGAAACTTCATGGTCAGGTTACATATTATGATTTTGAGCTATATATGAAATAATTATACACACTATTAAAGTTTGTAACTTCTAACCAGATTAACATAGTACCGTACATATGGTACTGTTACGAGGACATTTTAATTTAAATGTTCAGGGCAAATCTATTGTACCGTTATACTTACATCCTTAGTCTTTTTCTATAACCGAATTCTCCCTCATACAATTTATAGCGTGAACTACAATAATCAGTAGTGCTGCTATTGACAACATCTCCATAGAGACATCAAACAAATTGTGTAAATACTTGCAATTTAACTATAAGACTAACGAACAAAAAAGGAACTGAGAACTAATAAATGTACAACGAATTATACTGGCACATTGGAAAGACATACACAACCCATTATGCGTCAATAACAAATATAATATATGCTGTAAAGTAACCTGCAGTTCCCAAGAGAAGCATTTCCAAATAAGTTTAATGTATTACAGTTCTCTTTTATTATAAATTTACGCTTTGCACATATTCTTGGCGATGGGGAAATCAACTGCAACTGTTGCTAAACGCAACAGTCCATTTACCATTTCTGGGCACAGTGACGTTCGTAATACTGATTGAAATTGCTTGGCAAATCGTTCATGTGTGGGGTGTCGTAGCAAGCGAACAGTTGCAGACGATAATGCATTCGACCTACGCCACCTAGAGAAGGCGTTGGTTGATTCGACCCATCGCTGAGATCCATTACTCATGTGTGGGACCCTTTAAATAAATTCAGTTGCACCAAAAAGAGTACCTGATACAATTTGTCAGTAGTGTATTAGCAGGGATCTCAAATTTTTCTCACGCTGCTGTTGTTACTGTTAAGCATAAGAGCTATTTTCTGGATGAAGCCTTTTTTGAGATGGAATTTTTACGGTCTGCTCTTCAGACGTTCCACAGGCACTCCTCAGCGTCGTAGGATAGTACATTTATTGTCTTTACGCAACAGATGTGGGTATTTCAACTTCTCACACTCTATGACTCAACAAAATTACTATACTCTGCTACAAGTCATGAAGTAAGTCATAATAACATTAACATTTGCACCATACGTTGGCACTAAGCAATAGCAGGCTAGAAATATAGTTTTCGTTGATATGTACCATTGCAGAGTTGGATAACTGTTCGTGTTTGCAACATAGTTGCAAAACATATTTCAAATCCAGTGTAAACGCCATTTAATTCAATCAAGCTTTGACTGATTTCGAGAGGGGACTTTTTCCCTGGAGTAACCTACAACTTGGACCCAACTAGTCCGCAGTTAACATTTTAAAGAAAGCAACAAAAATTAAAATGTCAGTTCGAAGGAGTGATTCGTTACATATCTGGACGCAGGAGCATTATTTACGTTGAGTTCGGTTGCTCAAAATTTCAGCAGTAACACAAAATTTCACATTTTCAAGCCATAATTTATAACAAATGAATCGATACGAGCATTCTAACTGCACCACCCGAAATTTAAAAAAAAGAAAAAAATGCTACAGATTCATGCTAGTCTACCTTAATACCTTTCACTATAAAGTAATGCACTTTACGTGTTTATAAACACTCAAGCATCGTAATTATTAACTCAGGCTTTGTGCTCATTATAGAGCAACGTATGCATTCTGATACGCGCTGCTAATTTCTGCAACTATATACTTAGTATCCTAAATCTAAAACACACGCAAGGAGAAAAATTGTATTTTTTGAAGGTACCTTACCCACACAGCACAAACAGCTTCGGTTCGCTTCTTTGCCGCTTCGTTCAAGTCAACAATACCGAGGGCTGCCGCCCGTCAGGTTGTCCATCATTGCGAAAGAAACAACCGGAAGAAAACGACACCTTTG
Source organism: Schistocerca americana (assembly GCF_021461395.2). Classification (NCBI taxonomy): domain Eukaryota; kingdom Metazoa; phylum Arthropoda; class Insecta; order Orthoptera; family Acrididae; genus Schistocerca; species Schistocerca americana. The sequence goes on from NC_060130.1 coordinate 540,335,460, forward strand.
ATATACGCAGAAATTAAATAAGTCTGTCAGTAAATTACTCAAGGAGTTGTTTGTTTCTCTATTTTTAAAGTGCAAATGCATAAAATACGATTAGTAAATATTAGTTTTCACAGTTAGCGTAAATTTATTTGCTTATTTATACGTCCAATGACCATTTGGTGCTGTGGCGGACAGAAATGGACAATCGATATGGACCGAGTGCAATCGTTAATACATGAATAGCTGTGATATAAAAACAAAATTTATCTTTGCATTGGATAATGTTACTTGCATTCTTTGGTAATTACTATGGTGTTGTGACTTACGTTGTGTGCGTTGGAGGGGTATTCTATGTGTAGTAAATAAAATCAGTGAAGTGTTGACGACTGTCATAGTCGTGTATGTCACAAGTGGAGACAGAATATCCCTAATGTGGTGACATAGTTGTGAGGAACACGCAACCTTTTGATGTACAGTCGGTGATTAACGTGCAGGCAACAGACACTTCAGCAAACAACTTATGTCCATTTATTATAGGTAGTGGTGACGTCCAGTTTTCGACACCTTAAACAACCTAGCACACCTGGGGATAAGAGCTACTGCTAAGTTAGTATCAGCCAGAGTTGCTTGGATGGCAATAGAGAAAGCTTGCTGTCTATGGGCTTGATGTTGGACACGATGACAAAGTTTTAAAATCTCTCTCCACAACATTCCTTCAGGGGACAATTTCCCCTCCCCTTCAGGAAGATTGTCACACTTGCATTTGAATATTGTATGTCGTCTTCTGCCTTCAGAAGGCTTTCGTTTCCTAATTACCATCGCAGACAGATTTGCTAGATGGCCCTAAGCTGTCCCTGTACCAGATATTTCAGCAGTGTCCGTTGCCCGCACATTGATCCCCACTTGGTTCTCCAGGGTTGCCATTCTGCAGATTATCACTACTGACAGGGATAGGCAGTTCAAATGCCAACTGTTCAAGGAGCTCTTGAAATTATGCGGATGGAAACACGTATGAACTACGAGCTACCATCCTACCAGCACTGCACCCTGAAAGCTGCCTTGGCCTGCTGTGAGGAATCCTGGGTGACAGCACTATGATTAGTGCTTCTAGGACCCCATACAGTAATTAAAGAAGACTTGGGGTGTTCCTATGCTCAATTAGTCTATGGTTATAAACTGAAATTATTGGGCAAATTTTCCTCGCCATCTCCTCTTCCAATTTATCTGTTAGGGAATATGCCACTTTTTACACACTCTGCAAACTCACATGCAAATGGTCAAACCTACCAATCCATCACAACATGCAAATAAACCAACTTTTTCCAGCAAGACTTGTTAAAATGTTAGTATGTATCAATAAGAGATGACATTGCTGACCACTTCTTTCCTCTTCATACATGGGACCCTTTAAGGCCATGGACAATGGTGACAAAAATTTGAAATTAAAAAATGGCAAACACGACACAGTGTTAGTTGACCACCCTAAGCCAGCATAATATGAAACACGTCTGGGTGAACCTCGCAATGAAAGAGCCCAATTGTTATATTACCTCATGACTTGTCAGACTAGGATAGAGACTTTCATCTCTGAGAACAGACTGGAAAGCCAACTGTGTTTATGTGGTATGGCAGCCACGTTCTTTGTTGATGCCCCATGGTCTGGGAGCCTCCAGATTTTCAAGTTCAATCCAGTAGAGGGGCCAACAGACATAGTGAGTGACTATTCTACACACATGACTTGCCAAACTGCAGCTCTCCAAAAAGGGGAGGAAGGGGTTATGTGGTGGAATAAAGTGGACAATTGATATCGAGCAAGTGCAATCATTGATTCATGAATTGCTCTGACATAAAAACTAAAAAGAGGGTTCAAATGGCTCTGAGCACTATGGGACTTAACTGCTGAGGTCATCAGTCCCCTAGAACTTAGAACTTCTTAAACCTAACTAACCTAAGGACATCACACACATCCATGCCCGAGGCAGGATTCGAACCTGCGACCGCAGCGGTCGCGCGGTTCCAGACTGTAGCACCGAGAACTGCTCGGCCACTCCGGCCGGCATAAAAAAAAACTAAACTTATCTTTGCATTGGACAATATGATACGTTTTTTATGTTGTCTGGTAATTACTATTGTGTTGAGATTTCTGTTGTCTGCATTGGATAAGTATTCTGTGTATAGTGAATAAATACAATAAAGTATTGGCTGGTATCATAGTTGCGTGTAATACGAGCAGCGGCAGAATTCCCCTAAAGCACAATAGTATCGGAGATATCAGAAACAAATAGAAATAATATATATACATAAAACATCTGTTGTTTTTCTCCTATTTTGGAAACAATTATCATCAAAGAATGTTCAAGAAACACCGTCTTCTGGTACAAGTTCATGTCTTGACAACCTCTACATTTTCTTATTCTCAGATTTTCAAATAGTAATTTCTGTAATTTACTCCTGCCTCTTTTCCCTAATTCTTTCTGTAAAGAAGTGTTTATCATGAACTTTTTTGTTAGTAAATAACTAATCAGTTTTATCTTTTTTCCTTTACCTTCAATAAGAAGCAGTATTTCTTCACTTGTTTGTCTTCCAACATCACTTGTTTTCAATTCCCTTGTTGTTGAAGGACATATGCCTAATCAGAAAAGAATGAGGAGATGGGCAAAGAAATTGGCCATGAATTTTTCAGAGGCAGTACCCCAGGATCTGACATAATCAATACAGGGGAACCTAATAAAATTTAAATGTAAATGGTCAATCTTTAGCCCTCTCAGTTGAGTCCATTATCTTACCACAGTACCACCTAATTGCCATTCTGCCGTGGGAAGTGACAGTGGGTAGGCATGGATTAGGCTCATGAACATAGCTTCCAATAATGAGTAGTTTTGCACTAGGCACCAATGAAATGACTAAAATAATAGTTTAATGAATCATGGTATAGCAAATAGTTACCATAGTGTAACTTGAAAATTAATTGGTCAGTTCATGAAATACACTATACTTGTTTATTTAGTGTATCACTTTCTGAATAAAGTTCAATATTACCCTCAACATTTAGAGTTTGTTTTCAGACTCATGAATGTCTACTCTAGAGATATTCATTACGTTTATTTTGTCCCAACGTCTTGAAGACATGACTGGGTGTGGGTAGTATTGGTCTACTTTTTTCTATGGTACTATAGTAACAGATATAATGTTTTTTGTTTAGTAACTTACAGTACTTAATTGATGGTACCAGACTTTGACAACATAAGAAAAATATTCTTGATATTTTCTCTCTGCTGTTATTCTTTATTTTCTCAGCATACATAAAGATACAGGCAAAAACTGGTCCAAGGTAACCATAGTTTACAGTACAACTCAGTTAGCGTTTACTTTGGTAGTATTTTTGCTCAGATTTCCTAATATGTATGTAAAATTGTTACTTGCAGAGAACTGCAGTGATAAAAGGAAGGCTCAAAAACATTAAACAGCCCATTAAAACACTGGTTGCTTTGAACCACTGTAAAAAAGGTAGAACTGGTACCAGGACGTCATGTCACTCTCTGCCGATAGCAGAAATCCTGGCAGTGAAGTGGTGCATATCTGCCTGACAGTTGTATGGAATCAGTGGAATAACATAGGTCAATGTGACAGAATGGCAGCAATGAGCTATGAAGATTAGATGCCCATGACCAGATGATGAATGAAGTTGTCTAATAAGTGAAAGATATCAGTGCAGCCCATCTAGTGTGCCTACTCAAAATGGCGTATCACTTGCAGCCATACAACACTAAAAGTGGCAATAAAATGATCTTAACTGACAGGTATTGCTGCTATCAGTGAATGAAACTTCTGTCTTCAGCTATTTCCAAGCAAACACCATAAAGGGTACAGCATGCACTGGACATTTACAACTGAATATCTCACAAAACGTCATTGTTCACAGTAGCACATAGAGTTACACATCTTCAGCGTGAAATTGGACAATTGCAGACTTGAGGCTTGTAGTGTGAACCGATGGGACCCTGTTTAGTCTCTTTTCAAAACATGAAAGGCATCAAGAGCACTAACAGCCCAAGGGGTGGAATGTAATGTGGTGGGTGTAGCCTAGAGGATGTAGTTCAGCCCTCAGGAGATTATTTGATGTTTAGGAGATGTCGAAGTATCGTGACTTGGACACAATCATTCAGATTATGTGCATAGGAGCAATGATATTCAATCCGTCAGTTTTCGTGAGTATCAATTGTGATGTCACCCAGCCTTAATGCCATAGACAGTGTCTGGGTCTATTTGGACCACTACTGGCAAGATTTGTTTATTTAGTCCTTTGATCATTGTAATAAAGTATACAAGATGACACTGGACTGGATCGTAGTCATTACAGATGACACCTTTCAGTATTATATGTAAGCATAGTTCTACATGTTACATATTACAAAAGTTGCAGATTGATATATTTATTGCATTTTAGGTATTCACTTACTGAATAGAAGCAATGGTGCTTTAGATATTGATAGTTTTATTCCCACGCAATGCATACCTTTCTGGTACAAACTAGTTTTGGCTGGGAGTAAATGCAAGCTACCTTTTAATCTAGTGTTGCCATTACATAAGTCACAATTTTTTCTAAAACTGTTATCATTTCTAATTACATTTTTTAAATATATGTTAGTGTATCAATAATAAACATGCAAGGTAGTGGTAGCACAATCCATGTTTTAAATATCAGTCTACATGACTGTCCAACTCTGCTCCTTGTAATGATCCTAATGGCTGTTTTTTGTATCCCTAAGGTCACCAGAGCTGTTGGTGAATTCTGTCAGAATATGAATTGATATTTTAGATGTGTATTAAAATACACACAATAGGCAGACATTATATACTGTTAATTTGTGGATTCTTTATCGTCCTTAAAAGTAGCAGTTTGTACTCAAATTGGCATTAGCATGTTAAATAAGTTTGTCCTATTTTAGGGCACTCTGAATCCAAATGCCAGAAATTTTGTTACTTCTTCATTCACAATCAGCTGCTGGTTGATGGTGATATCTTGAAAACGCAGGGTATTGTTTTTAGAGTTACAGAAATTTAATGATACTGTTTTCCTGTTGTTTATTATAAGCTTATTCATTGCTGACCATTTACTTAGTTTATTTATAACAGAGTTTATTTCATGTTCGATATCATCATCTTTCGCTGATTTTGCTCATGTTGTTGTGTCATCAGCAAATAGAATTATTTTGTGCAACTCAGTGTACAAATCCAGATCGCTGATATGTATCAGGAAAAGAAGAGATCCATTACCGATACTTGACGTACCCTATAGGTGATTGATCTATCTCCTGACAGCCATTCTGAGACTGTTTGTGCTTTTTCTTGTACATGTCTGATGCATACTTTTTGCTTATAGTCACTGAAAAATGAACGAATTCGTTCATTTGGTAACCCCCTAAAGCCATAGTACTTAAGCATGCTTAGAAGTGTTCTGTGGTTTACCAAGTCAAAAACCTTAGCTAAGTCTAAAAATATACCTGCTGTTTGCTGTTTTTTATCAATGGCTTTTAAAACAGTGGTCATGTATTCATAAATTACCATCTCAGTTGATTACTTATTTCAGAAACCATGTTGAGAACTGGCTAATACACTACTTTTTTTTACAATTTGTATTAACTTATTGTACATTATTTTCTCTAATTCTTTTGGGAAAGAGGATGTTAATGTCATGGGGAGGTAGTTTATCTCTTTATCATTGTCATCAGCTTTGCATACTGGAATAACTTTGGATGTTTTCATTTGATGAAGAAGGATGCCTGTCTCTAATGAGCAGTTACATATATATGAGTGAGGGATTCATTAATATTTTGGAGGGAGAGCTGTAAGATTCTGCCGGGTATGCCAACAACTCCTACTGGGTATGTTGTATTTAGATTTGTAACAGCATTGACTGTTTCCTCCCTCCGTACATGGCCCACAGTGATAATTTAAAATTATTGATCTTGTTTCCTGCTGGTTGCTCATTTCCAACAAAACTAGTTTTTATTTAATTTTCAGTTATTCCAACGAATCATCATCCTAGCAGTTCAGTTGTTCTACTAACACTTATGAGTGGCTTCAGCTGGATATGTCTTACCTGAAAATGTTTGTCGATACTCTTCCATTATCAGGGCTAGTGACAGTGTTACAAGGCACTCCTGGGAGTAACTAATTGTTTCTCTGATGTAATTATTATGGCACATGTACCTTACAGGTAGAACATATTTCAAAAGAATCGATTGTTCTAAAGAAATATGAGCAAGTTACCCCATTATCAGCACATTTGTGTCAGTAAACCACCACAGATGATGCAGTACAAGTGGCTCACACTCATGTTAGTACAGATTATGTTGTTCCCCATCATCAAATAAGGAATGAAAAATGTTTCTGTATTGCTGCAATGGCATCAGCGTATGGTGCAGGAACATACACAACAAAGATGACATTGATAACAATTCCAGATTCTATTTTAACAATTGCGAAGCCAGGCAGTTGCCAGTCACTAAATTTATTACAAACTAACCATTGACCTCGGGGCATCACAAGCTCCACACAATCACCATACTGTAATGCCATGGTCTCAGTTTTATTGCTTCATTCATGTGTTAAAGTGGAACCTTTAATTTGTTAATGTGCAATGTACTAAGCGAAGGACCCACTTCGTGTGAATGATGAACTCCATACAATGTATATTGTTTTGTGGATTAGTGAAGAAATCAGTCAATCCCAGCGAGAGTAATAGCAACACTGAATTTATATCCAAGAAATAGGGAGATAAATGAACTAGGCATTCTCCCTTAAACAAATGGAGCGTTGTCACATTATATCAGTAAGTGATACAAGGATGGAATCAAGTTTATGTACAAAAATAACAATCACCATATAAATATACTGGGTGTCCCATCTACATGACCATCCCGCATAACTTTTTGCCCATAAGCAATATGAAAAGCATATCAAGCAAATGTTATTTAGCTACAAGGATGACATTAACCAGCATTTTTACCTTGCTTGATACTTCATTCATAATGAAATATGAACAAGAGTACATCTTTTTTAAACTACACTATATTTTTTACTGAATAATCAACTTTCTCTCCTCAACATCTGTTCAGAATGTATAACAGTGTACCATTCATACAGTCATGACAGTATTAAAACAATAACACAAAACTGAGTTTGAATCTTGTGTATGTCAACTGTCCCCAGTTGAATGTTTCTGTGAGTGCAAGGTACACAGACAAAGAGAAGGTAGAAATGCTACACGTCCATGCAGAATGTAAGTTAGTAGAACAGTAATGACCAGTGTATATTTTCCTTGTGTTTCCATTTGTTTACTGTCAGCTCCAGGAGGTTGATGAGTTACATTACCTCAGATATCTGCACTTTGTGCTAGTACATTTATAATGACATGATGTTTACAAAAACAGTACACCATGGTAAGTTTTTGAACAGGTCTTGAGGAGAGTAAGTGGAGAGGAGACTAAGTGGCTTAAAAGTATAGGAGGTTATTTGAAAAAGACACACAGTTATCCATCTCTTCATAAAAAATAAGTTTACAGGAATGGCAATCATGCTGATTAATGCTCCTCTGGTAGCTGAACAACATTTGCTTGCTCAATTTTTTTGTTTAACTTCACAAAACATTATTTGGGCTGATCAAGATAAGTGGGACACCCTATATAAGTTGATCTACCAGTTTTTTCACCATCTAACGGAAGAGTGTCAACAGCATTATTAACCAATTTTATTTCTTTGGTTGTAGTTTCCACTGAATCTAATAGTCTTACCAGAGCCAGAGTACCAGCCCATGAAGGCACTTTCAGTAATCTTTTCTAAATTCACACTCCAAACCTACAGTTACACAGTACTTTGTGTACATAAATGTGTCTGTTATTATTTATTTTATGTCCTATTGATCTCAAGTTACATTAGATAAATTACATGTACCTGTAGCCTTCTTTAAATATTTACAAAAATAATAACAAAGTGCAATAATGTAGGACATTAAAGAAAACTAGATTACATACATGTATCAGCAAATTTCTTTAATTATTTACAAAATCAGATACAAGTACTACAGTTTTGTATGGTATATCCTGGAAAACAGCAAAACTGCATGTCCCAAAGGAGAAACCAGATGAACCATGCATAAAAGATTTTACAAGAATAATTTACTACAATAAAATTTACAACAATAATTTGTTACAATAAATAAAGATGTTGCACATCTGTGAAAGGATATTTGTCAGGATGTATAGTAATTCATATGTTAGAGTTCAATAATTTATCATAGGCATTTATTTATTTCCTTCTAAATACAATTTCCCATTTTCAGGATAAAACTTTTGTAATGGGTAGGTAGATGTATCTAACAAATATTTCTTTTATTTAACTTTAAACAGAGTTTCATTGTCCCTTTAACATCTTATTTGTCACAGGGAAGAGTTAAATATTTAAGTGCCAGACAATTTGTCACCTCTTTAAACTGCTGTCACCTACTAAATCTGGTAAAGCAGATTTCTGTCTCTCTTATGACTTAGCTATGATACTTTCTTTTACAGTCATATACATATAGCAAGATTCTCTATTACAAAACATAAATTTGAATACATGTACTGCGATGTAGTGATAATTTTTTCTTATTCTTTCTGAAAATGTTACAGAGTGAAGTCCTAGGGGTACTCACACATAATTTTAATAGCCTTTTTTTATCCTACAAAAATTTTCTTTGCTAAGGCCAAATTCCCGCAACACGTAATGGGGTGAAGATACTCAAGGTATGTGGACTTCATAGTCTTTAAGTCTCCAATGGAAGAGATCATTCTAATGGCATATGTAGTTGAACTTAGTCTTTGTAGAGACTGTGGGATATGAAAAAATAAGTTCATTTTACCATTACAGTACACTCCAAGGAACTTAGACACATGAAATCTTTCCATAATTTGATTTCCACTTATCACATTTACTTCTCTCTCATTTTTAATTTTTGTACAGAGTTGAGGTACATTGGTCTTAACTGAACTTAGTGAAATACTGTTTGCATTGCACCAGTGAACCACTTCAGACAGTATGTCGTTTCTTGATTTATCAAAACTCTCATCTGGTTGTCCACTCATCAAAATGGTGATATCATCAGCAAATTAAATAATCTTATAGGGCAGTCTTGCACATAATGACAGATCATTTATAAAGATAAAAAACAACAGTAGCTCTAGAATTGAGTCTTGAGGCACACCATGATTCGTAAGAGTCAATTCAGATTGAACAGAGATATCACATACCCCAGTTGAGCTATTTAAAATTACTTTTTGTTTTCTATGTGGAGGTACGATTGTTATCAATATCCTGCAACATCCCTTATTCTAACTAAGTTAGCTTTCTAAACGAAAATATGGTGATTGAGACAACCAAAAGCTTTTGTTAATCGTAGGAGACACCAATTACTTTCATTTTTCATTTAAAGATTCAAGGACTTCACTTTCAAGTTCATAAACTACTTCATCTATTGAGCAGAGCTTTTGAAAGCCAAATTGGCCGTTGCTCATAACAGGATCATTCCAGTGACTGACAGATAAGATTGAGAAGACCAGTCTTGCGCACAGAGTTTCAACAAAGCTTTAAATTTGCAGCATTGTCCTCAAACCTGATTATGGCCCACTGGTTCTAAGTCGAGTGGGAGGATTGAACCAGAGATTCCAAAGGTTCTGTGACAAGGTAGGCTGTGACTTACGCCACAGCCCTCTAAATGGGTCAGGGGTACCCCACACATCAGAGGCTGCTACCCTGGTAGCTAATTGTGTATGAGGTTCACACAAGGTTTTTTTTAGATTAGGCAACTCTCCATCCAGTCCAGATAATAACAGTTGTAGGAGATGCAGAAGTGTAACTCTAGGATCCAAAAGAATGCCCCCGTAGGTGATAGTTTCAAAATCTTAGTAGTAAGCTGCTGAAGCATTCAGAACAAAGTTCCAGAGTTCAAAGCACTCCTGACAAACAGTGTAGTTCACACAATGCTGGGTATAGAAAGCTGATTGAAACTTGAAACTTGAAATTGATAGCAGTGAGATTTTTTAGGAAATTTTAGTGTATCTTGGAGATGGAGGTGATGTATTTATCAGTATAAACAAGAAAGTCAAATCAATTGAAATAGAAATTGAAGCTGCATGTGAGATTTTTTGGGCAAGTCTCAGTATCAAGGGTGGGCATAAAACTACTGTGTAGTTCATTTATTGACCACAAGATTCGCCTCCTTATATTACCAAAACTTTCAGAGGAAATCTCAAATTGGTTGTATATAAGTTCCCCAATCATACTGTAATCATTAGTGGTGACTTTAATAATCCAACAATCAATTGGGAAAATTATAGTTTTGTTAGTGGGGGGCATGACAAGATATCCTGTGAAATGATACTAAATGCTTTCTCCAAAAAGTACATAGAACAGATAGTTTAGAACGCGACTCATGATCTAATGGCAACTAACAGACCTAACCTTCTTGAGGAATTCACATCAAAACTTGTATCAGTGATCATGAGGTTGCTATAGCAAAAATGAATATATCAGAACACAGCAGATAGATAAATAGGAACTTGAAACTCTTATGGCTGAACAGGAGCATAACAAGCAACTATTGCTCAAGTTAAAAAGAACTGTTGATCATGCACTGGATAGATATGTACCCTGTAGAACAGTTCATAATCGGAGAGCTCCTGTATGGTATACATGCACTGTAAAGAAACTTACAAAGCAACAGAGGCTACTGTATAACAGGTATAAAACAAAGCATAGAGCTATAAATAGAGAGATGCTGAATGGAACATGTTTGGCAGTCAAGAGAGCAGTGTATGGAGCCTTCCGTGACTACCATAGCAAAATGTTATCAAATGATCTTTTACAAAACCCAAAGAAATTCTGGTCATATGTAAAGGATGTTAGTGGCAGCGAATTTTGCTTCCAGTCACTCATGGACATGTCAGGAACTGAAACTGAGAGTAGCAAAGCACACAGAAATGCTTAACCCTGTTTTCAAATTTTTCACAGAGAAAAATTCAGGAGCAATGCCCCAATTTAATTATCATACCACTAAAAAGTCAGTGAAATAGATTTAAGTGTTGGTGAGACTGAGAAACAGCTAAAATCATTAAAACTGAACATAGCCCCAGGGGCTGATGGATTCCCTATAAGATTCTACATCCAAATCACAGATTTTATTTATTTATTTATTAACGTCCTGAATCTTTTAGGTACATATACTATACCCTAGATGTTGGACAAAATGACATTACATTAATATATTGTTACACTGATTGTATACATTACATTTATAAATTTTTACATTGTTATACTGCTGTATTGTTACATTACATTTTTATATTTTTACAAGAGAAATGAACTTATTTTTCAAGATACTGTGTTAATGAGTAAAAACAGTTTTCCAAGAGATATGAAGTTACAGATTTTTTAAAGCTATGGATTTTGCTTATGGCCTTTAAGTTACTTGGCAGCTTATTAAACAAATGTGAACCTGAGTGATATACACAATTCTTGCACAGTGTGGTATAACAATGATGTCTGTGTATACCACTATTTGCCCTTGTACGGTGTTCATGTACAGATTTATTTTGAATAAATACATTTCCATTTTTAGCATGCTTTTTTTTAGGTACATGACAACTTCTATTCTATAGATTCATGGTAGGGGTAGAATCCCCAGTTCCTTAAAGAAAGGTTTGTATGATTTTCGACTGTTGGCATTTTTCATTATCCTTAGAATCTTTTTTTGTTTCCCCAGAATATGATGCCATTACTCAATAGGGAGTGTATGCAAGCAAAATACCCCGCTCTAATTGTTTCAGGACTTGTGTTATTCCATATAATCCTCATCGCATAAGTCATTTCCGAGAGTTTAGAATTTAATGATGTGATGTGGGAATTCCATTTAAGATTGTCTTGTAAGTAGATGCCAAGAAATTTTGTTTCAGTGACACTGTTAATTCTTTCGTTTTCCATGGACGTGTTTGGTTTTAATGGGTTTTTATTTTGTTGTGTATGGAAGTGTAAGACGACTGTTTCTTGAGGGTTTGTCAGTAATTTATGCCTCATAAACCACTATGTGAGATTTTCATTTGTGACTTTAGCATTTAAACTTAGAGCCATTTCGTTTTCACCGTCAATTAATATGCTCTCCTCATCTGCAAATAGCACTGATTCGGAGTGTTGAACGTGTAGGGGGAAGTTGGTAATGAAAATTAAGAAGAGAAAGGGACCTAAAATTGAGCCTTGTGATACTCTGTGGGTTAGTGTGGAAGGTTTCGATTGATAAGCTTGGAGTTCGTTTTTTCCCATGTGTTTTACCTCTGTTTTCTGAGAGCGATTTTCTAGGTAGGATTTCAGCCACTTGTGTGGCAGGCCTCTTACATCATACCATTCTAACTTTCATAGGAGAATTTCATGGTCTATTAAATCAAATGCTTTCGTTAAATCCCCACTGAATTTAAAATACAATTTATGAGGCTAAAAGTGGCTGTTTCAGTACTGCACTGAGGCCTGAAGCCACGCTGACTTTCTGAGATCATGTGATCTTGTTGCCCACCTGTGACAATACAATATTTTTGTATGTGTCCACCTTTCCAGTAACACTCTGTAGCGTGTTCCACATAGTCTTAGCTTTGTTTGATGATTCCATAATAAATTTGTCATTTTCCATTAGTTTTGCTTCTCCTATTACACGACTCAGAGTTAAATTGTATTTTTTGAAGTAGTGAGCAAATTCAGACCTGCTAGCTGTTTTTGAAAGTGCAAAAAGTTCTCTTTTTCTTCTGCATGATACTTTGATCCCTGATGTAATCCAAGTTTTGGGTTTGCTGGGGCCTTTACAAATTATTATTATTATTTTTGTTTGAAATGCAATTTAAAAACAATGCCTGCAAATTTCCATGAAATTATCCAGCTTTTCATCTGTGGTGTAACTGTTGTAGATTTTATTCCACGAGTGGGTACTTAGCATATGTTTGAAGTGCTCAGTATTTTGCATGCTGAATTTTCTCTTGTAGATAACACTTCCATTCCTAGACAAGTCAATACTTCCACATACAGCAAGTAGCTGTGCATTGTGGTCACTGTAGCCAGTATTAAAGTTTTCTGACTTAACAAAGATCTGATCAATAAGTGTAGCACTAGTTTTTGTTATGTGTGTAGGGGAGTTTATTTTAGTGCACAGGTTATATTCTTGAATAATATTAAGGAATTTTTCTCTTTGGGTAATATTAAAATAACAATATTAAAATAACACAGAACTACAGTTTTGCAATTATTTTTAAGTTTCCCTAGTGCAAGGTCAAGTTTTTTAAAGAAAATGTTTACACTGCTGTTGGGTGATCTGTAAACACACATTATTACAGCTTTTCCTGATGTTATTTGAATAGCTGTGGCTTCAAAGTGTTTTTCACTTCCTAACTGATTTACACAGTCTATTATCTTATAGTTTATGTTTTCTTTTACATAAATGCAGCTTCCTCCAAGCTTTGATATTGATCTGCACAAGTGGTTTGCCAGAGCGAAGCCGGTTATGTTTGAATACTGTAAATGGTCCTTCTCCATCCAGTGCTCACAAAAACATAAAACTGATACCTCCTTCTACTCATGGCTAAGAAGCACATTTATTTCATCAAGTTTGTTTGGTAGGGACTATACGTTTTGGTGAACGACTTTTAAAATGTATTTATAAATTTGATCTGTAACACATGCCCCTGTGGCACCCTCAGCTACTCCAAAAAACGTCTACCTGTCCCTTGGTGTGTATTTGTTCCCAGCCATTTGTCCAATGTGTTTTGGACCATTTTTTTGTTACTCGTTCTTTCCTTGGATTTCATCCTCCCTTGCGAGGCAATTTGGACGCCTTTAACATGTTCTGCTTCGGTTTTTAGGGCTTTCATTGCCTGTTATGAGCCAATTATCCAACGTACTGGTAAGTTTTCTAGTCTAATGCTTTACAAAATTGTATATTTTCTCTGTTAGGTATTGTTTACCAGCATAGTTTACATGAAGTCCAAGTCTGGCGTGCATGGATTTTTCAAGAGTGCTTACATCTATTACATTTACATGCTCACATTTTCCACAAACATCCTCTATGTCAGAGTTTATCTTAATCACTAATTTATTCACACATGACCAGAAAGGTAGGTCATGCCTGTGTGATTGGTTAATAACTAATACATTGGTGTGGATTGTCTGGTGCAGTACACATTTAAGAGCTATTTTCATTTCGTTGGCTTGATCCCTTGCAACATCGTTCACACCTCCAAAAATTACCACGTATTCTGGTGGTCCAAAGCTTTTACAAGAGTTTTCAACTGGTTTTGTTACTTCCGAAAAACGAGCTCCTGGTTTCACGAAACCCTTGACATTGTAGCTTGGTAAAAGGCTTGACACTCTTTGTGCAATTTGACGACCGTGACTGTCGGCGACTATAAGGACCTGTCGATCTCTTTTGCACAGTATCAGCTGGTCTATTTTGTTTTGTTCTATGCTGTTTATCATAGCGGTACCCGAAATGCATGTTTCTGTATATTCTTTATTGTTTGAAACAGATGGGCATTCTTGGGTGATGCTATTTATTGACATACCGTGGTCTGGACAGTTTTTACTACACAACACTGACTGCTCTTTACTGCTTGAACAAAGTGAATGTTTTTTAGTTATAATATTTGCGGTCTTAGCTTCGGAAATGTAGTTTTGTGCAAGACTTACGTTCAGGTTAGATTTTGAATTCGTTTTCCCTATGTGGACTCTGTTCATCTGACCGTTGTTTACGTTGCAGTTGAGAGGTTGCTTGAGGTTACGGCCTTCACATGTCCCACTGATGACTTCTTTCTCTCGCAGTTCTTGCAGTTGACTTCTTAGCCTCTCTGTTAACTATATCTATCATAGATTCTTAGAGCAAAAATATATGCCCAGCAGCTGGAAGAAAGCAAAGGAGACACCTGTCTACAAGAAGGATAGCAGAAATGATCTAGAAAACCACTGATCTGAAACAGAAAGAGTTATCTCAAACAGACTGACCTCCTACATTCCAAATATCACGGATTTCAAAACCAAAGGTCATGTGAAACCCAACTCACACTTTTCTCACATGAAGTTCTGAAAGCCATGGATCAGAGTAATCAGGTAGATGCAGTGTTTCTTGGTTTGTGAAGAGCATTTGACCTAGTACCATATCCATGCTTATTATCGAAATGCAAAATCAAACAATGGAAAATCCAGGATGGAATGTAACTGTATTATGGAAAGGATAGTTACTACTCACCATATAGTGAAGAAGCTGAATCGCAGATAGGCACAACAAAAAGACTGTGAGAAAGTGAGATTTCAGCCAACAAGACCTTCATTGAAAATAAACAACACACACACGTGCAAATGCTACTCACACACACGTGACCACAGTCTCTGGCTGTTGAAGCCATTTCTGTGAGTGTGTATGTTGTGTATTTTTGACAAAGGCTTTGTTGGCCGAAAACTCACTTTCTGACAGTCTTTTTGTTGTGCCTATCTGCGACTCAATACCTCTCATATATGGTGAGTAGCACTATCCTTTTCATAATACTCTTATTATCAAAAGTATGATCATATGGGGCCACAGACGAAATATGTGACTGGATTGAAGATTTATTGGTAGGGAGGATAGAGCATGCTATCTTGGATGGAGAATTACTGACAGATGTAGAAGTTACTTGGCATGTACCCAGGGAAGTGTGTTGGGTCCCTTTCTGTCCATGTTATATATCAATGGTCTTGTAGGCAGTCTTAATACTAACCTCAGTATTTTCACAGATGATGCAGTTATCTGTAGAGAAGTGCAGTCTGTAAGAAGCTGCACAAATATACAGCCAGACCTTGATAAGACTGAAAAGTGGTACAGTAATTGGCAGCTTGCTTTAAACGTTCAAAAATGTAAAACTGTGCACTTCAGAAACTAAAAAACATAGTATTCTATGAATATAATACAGTCAATCAAGGTAACCAGTCATGGTATCTTTGTGCCACTTCCTACTTTTGTTTCAAATGCTTGGTGTGCCATGTACTGGCGTTCTTACACACCAAAATTAGCGCTGTTTTTACCTCTGAGATTTCTAGTTCGTATTTCAACTGTCTTTCCACTTTCCTATAAGCTCTTTGGCTTCTTGTTATTCTTTGAATGTGTTGGCTGCGAAGAGAAATTCTGGCAACAGTGTTTTCAATTTGTGATTGTAAGTACAAATAATGTGCTTCTCTGTAATGTTTCATTTGCAAACAGCTAAATAATTCTTTGAGTTTACAATGATGCAATTTGAATTGAAATTATTGTTTACTTTATCGAGATAATAACTGTTATATAGCTAGTTGCAGATTCTAGCCCAGTTTAGGGTAAATTGTACCGGTACAAAGTTACCAGGATTGTGGTACAATGTTTACCAAATTGAGTGTATACTAATAAATCTAGATATTATAACATTACAACTGAGAAAATGACTTGGTATATCACTAATTACGTGACTTTAATGCTTGAACATACCAATACAAGCATTTATGTGAATACAAAATCGGAAATTCCTATCACAATAATTAAAGAAACTTGGGGTAGACTATTAAACAAGTTCTTATGTCAATCGTTTGTAAAATATTAAAAAATTACTGTAGGCTCAATAATAAACTGAAATATTCATCCTAAGCATCCACTCAGTCATGAAGTTAAATAAGCGTACTATATTTTTCTTCTACAGAGCATGGGACGGCAGAAACCTTCAAAACCAGGTACTTGGAAATACGGCACAAAAACTCGTTACTCGAATGACACCCTGCAGAAAATATTAGAAGAAATTACTACTGGAAGAATTGGCCAGAGGGAATCTGCAAGGAAATATAACATTCCAAGACAAACCGTTGTGAACAAATTAAAAAACAAGCACAGCTGTAAAGTTGGAAGACCCACTGTGTTTATCGAGGTTGAAGAAAGATCTTTTGTACAACATTGTATCACTGTCAGTGACATGGGTGTTCCAATATCAATCTTTGACTTGAGGTGTATAGTTAAGTCATATCTTGACACCTGTAACAGAAAAGTAAGCTGCTTTGCAGATAATATGCCGGGATGGGAATGAGGAAAGGCCTTTTTAGAGAGACATGGTTCTGAACTTTCTCATAAATTTACAGTAGCCTAAATATTTAAAGGAAAAGGGCTGCCGTAAATGAGGACATAATCAGTACTTTCTTTCTGAAATACAAAGTCGAGATAGAAGGTGTTCCTGCTGAAAATATTTTCAATTTGACGAAACAGGATTTCATGGCTCTTGTTTCATCGAATGTGTCGACATCCTGAGAAAATTGAGAATACATGAAAATCATGTTTCACTGTCATGTTCTGTGGGAATGCAGCAGGAGAATTCTTTCCTCTGTATCTTATTTTTAAAGGTAAGCAAAAATGGACTGACTGGATTTACAATGCACCTCCTGGAACATGAATGAATTTATCAGACAGTTGATGGGTGGAACAAGGAGTATTTGATGACTCTTTTCAAACTCACTTCCTCCCTTTTGCCTCAAAGAAAGAAGGAAGGAGAGTAATTATTGGAGATAACCTCTCCTCTCACATCTCAATCAGAACTTTGGAGCCTTGAGCACAAAATAACATTAAGATCATTTGACTGCCACCGAATGCGACACATCTTCTACAGCTGCTAGATGTGGCTTATTTTTCTTCTCTGAAGAAAAACTGTAGAGATGTTCTTTCTCAATGGAGGAAGACTCCAAGAGGAAGGAAGAAACAATGTCTTCCAAAGGGTACATTTAGTGGCCTACTGGTGAAGAGTTTGCAGTTAGGTGAACAGACAGCATCTTCAAATTTAGTGAAAGGATTTGAGAAATGTGGACTGTGTCCTGTAAACTGTGATAGAGTCTTACAATGTCTCCCTGATTATGCAAGAAATGAATCTTCTGTGACGGGAAGTGTGGGAGCTGAATTTAAAAAAATATTTGGAGACAATCAGATCTGAATGTGAAGTGTGTCAAAAAGTACAAATTGCCCATAGAACCAGGGAAGTGTGTGTCTACAGAAGATGTCACGGCATTTCATGAGAACAGGGAGCTAAGTAGAAACAATGGAAGGAGGAAGCAATCACAAATAGAGGGAGAAGAAACTGAACTGGGGGGTGAAATAGTGTTTGTGCAGTGTGGTACATCATGACCAAGATCAGGACCAAAAACAAGAGGAGGTGTAAGAGCTCATGCTGCAACACTCAGAACTTTAAATCGAAGTAACATGCCCACAGATGCTTCTGACAGTTGTATCTTAGCTGAATTAGATGTGAACAGAATTATGACTGATCACATGGAACTTGTAAACAGCCCTATTGTTATCGCTGAGGGGAACATGGTTGTAGAAGAAGAATTACTAATTGATATGGTCAATCCACCTTCTACATCTGAAGGTTACTTTCATGTAAATAACTATGTCATTGCAGTATATGAGGGCAAATGCTATCGTGGACAAGTCACTGCAGTAGAGGTGTGAGGCAATTGTGTGACATTCAGAATATGTTGCACAGTTATAAAAGGAAAATATTGGGCGTGGCCTGAGAGAGAGGATTCAATTTGGTTCAGAAAGGACAGTATATTAAAGAAAATTGATGAATCCTGCATAAAAGGTGCATGGTTCATATCAGTGATGACCTCCTGTGCTCATTGGATGAAGATATTTGAGGAAATCTATTTCCTGTATAGTATTAGTGAATGTGTTGGGTTCTGTTTTTGAAGAAAATGTGTACACTATTATTTGTAATATGTGTTACAAGTCATTCACTGTGACAAATATGTTTTTTCTACATTTATTTTTACTTAATTTGAGAAATGTCAATGCCAGGTGGATCCAAATATATTGATATTTCAAAATAAATACTCTATAGTGAATTAACACTGCTTGGTTTTATGTCTTATTAACACCTGTCTTCCTTAAGGCATGGTCTAAAGCTACAAAGAGTATTAGATATAGGAAAATACAGATTTTTTAAAAACTGGTCTAAAGTTAACCTGAATGACAGTGTTACTTTGTACCAGTATTAAAATTGAAATTTCTCTGTAATAGGGCATAATTATTATATATTTCTATTATCCCAAGCACTCAATGACTATAGATGCAAAATGTCACAATATCTGTTCTGATGTGTAATTTATTTTTTTATACAGTATTTTCAAAAAATGGAAAAAAGTGTTACAAAGTGACCCCGACTAACTGTAGTGAGTCATAGCTGGAATCTGTAAACTCATACAAATACTTGGGTCTAACACATAGTAGGTGCATGAAGTGAAATGTTCCCATAGTCTTGGTTGTGGGTAAAGCAAGAAGCAGACTTTGGTTTATTGGCAGAATTCTAGGGAAGTGCAGTCAGTCTACAAAAGACAAAGCTTGCAAATCACTTGTGTGGCCCATCCCAGAATACTACTAGAGTGTGTGGGACACATTCTAAATAGTACTAGCACAGAATATTGAATGTATACAAAGAAGGCCAGCATGAAAGGTCACAAGTTCATTTGATGCTGAAAATGCTTTATTGGCAGACTCTTGAAGATAGATGGAAACTATTCCAAGAAAGTCTACTGACAAAGTTTCAAACACTGGCTTTAAATGATGAGTATAGGTATGTACCAGAATCTCCAACACATTACTCCCAGGGGGATTGTGAGGATAAAGTTAGATTAATTACAGGCATTTAAACAGTCATTTATCCTGCACTGCATATGTGAATGGAATGAGAAAAAGTCCTAATAACTTGTGCAGATAGACATACCCTCTGCCATGTACTTCACAGTGTTTCGCAGCTTATGGATGTAGATGTAGATATAGATGTAGAACTGGTCATTTCAAGATCATGAGTCACAAAAGTAAAATTTTATAAGAGAAGGTAAAAATTTCCTGCTGCATAAACCATCTGTTTATTTATTGTTATTTCAATATCACTGGTTACTGAGTTTTCAAGAATTCTGCAGCATCATTTATTTTCATTTTGCAATTTATAGTTTAGCATAAAAGTAAATTTAAAAACTGCTGACTCACGACCTTGTTTGCAATGAACAAATATTCATTAGGATAAATGAAAGATATACATGGAAAAACATATTGATTTTATTACAAAATCACTAAATATAGTGAACAGCAAACTCTAATGAGACTATTACTATTTTATTCATATTCTGAGCTTTAGCTGCACTTCTTATGAGAATGCTGAAGCAAAACACAATAAAACAAATTAAGCTCCTTGATCATCATTGTTATTGTTTGTTCCTCCTGCTAATGGCAATTGTGTCATATTGCACACAAAATTATATATACTCAAGTGGAATACACCTTTACACTTTGAATATATTTTGCATTTTTTGACGTTGGCAAGCACATATTTTTGAGGATATCCTGGCGCATTGGGTAGTACAGGATCCTTAGTGAAGCTGTGAAGGAGCTGAAATATCCCTGTGACAACACCATTGATGAACTGCTCTGTTTTCACTTGCATGGGATAAAGTTCATCTTACACAAAACTCACCCACTTAAGAGGAAAAGTAAGTTTTATGTTCCTTATGAAATTTTATGATGCTTGGTTCAGAGAGACAACACTTTTTAAAATGAACAGGCCAGCAATTTTTAAATGCTAATGTACTAGTATCATTAATCAGTTTCACTGAGAATTTACTTCATGTCTTCTTTATCATTATGGCATACTCTTTAAATATGTACATCCTGTCATGTTGGTTCACCAACTTCTTTATAGTCCCATTTTTATAATGTGGGAGAAAACTATGCCTGTGTATATGGAAGTAATGTTTTATCTTCTTAAGTCATCCAGCTGATACAAGTGTTAAACAAAAGCGAAGCATTGTGTTCTTATTATTGTAACAAGCATATCCATAGGAGAACAGGTGAAGCTCATTCACATGTTTTGGAATATTTTTCTGGATATAATGGTAAAGAAATGAACAAAATTCATTTCTACCTTTCTTGGCTTAATATTCTTGGTACCCATAAAAGTGTGATTATTTACTTCTCATATTATGTATGTCAAAAACAATGACCTACAGCTTTTTAAAATAAAAGATATAATGAAGAAGAAACAAGAAAAAATACACATGGAAGCAGCAACAGCCCACCAATGTGTTACACTCTCATTTGAACACACATTCACTCATGACCTTTCCATGTGGCATGAAGATTTTGAGCTGTGATAGTGAAGTCATTTGATGGTTGACTACTGCCCTTCTTGTATGTATTGATATGGCTATCCTTCATCACCCAGTTCCAATTTATAACTCATTTTTGTAAAAAACATGGCTAATGACCTTTTTGCAATGAGTAATTCAACTAATTTCTTAGTGAAGTGTTCAGTAATTCTAACACCCATTAATTTTTCTAGAATTTTAGAGAGAACTGTTAACGAAATAGGGTTCTAGTTAGTGAGGTCAGTTTTATCACTCTTCTTGTATGGGAATTTCACAATGGCGTAGTTAACATATTGACTGCTGTACACTTAGAGATGGATGTTTCAGAGCCTGGCCAGGCACATGGTGCTAGGCTTGGTGCTCTGCTGTGGTAATCGATGGTCACACTCCAGTCACCATTTTAAGCCTCTCAGGAACAATGTCTTGTCGAAATGAAGCAATAGAAATATGCTGGAAAATATCACTTATCCATAGCCATGAATATTTCTATAAATTGTTAGTGTCATTATCTACTCTTGCAGAATTCTTGCTTTTTAGAGACCAGATAACTGTTTAAATTCTCTCTACAGTCAAAGGGTCAAGTAACATTTCAAGGATTATGTTGGAGTATGCAGTTTGACATAAAGACATGACATCATCAACAGGAGGCCTACAGCCAATTTTCTGAGTAGCTGACAGTAAGTGTTTGTTAGAAATTTCAGCTAAACTTTTAGATTTTATATTAAGTTTCTATTTTGCCTGATTTTTAGGCCATCTGTGTTGCTTGTGTTTGTATTTTCCAACTTTTTACAATGTTCCAAATTGTTTTCAATTTATTATTAAAATTGTCTAACTTATATTTGAAAAATTCTTTTGCCTCTCTGTTTATTACTCCTATGAATTTATGTTAAGAAGATTGTTAACTGAGAATATTAACGCTGTGAAGAGTGAGGATGTGACCATCACGATCTGAGAGGCTATTTATAACCTGACTGGCATTAATGTTGTGTTGTCTACTAACATCTACACAGTTTGGGATTAAGGCATAATTCCAATATGAAACTTGATTATAGCATTCAGATTACAAGTGGTCATCACATTCTTGAGATTACCTCTATTATTATTTTAAGTCAGAAAATTTACATTAAAAGCACCTAAATTATAATATCCTTTGCTTTTGAATACAACATTGACAGTGGCTGGTCCATGAGGTGTAAAAAGATTTTTACATAACCTGAAGATACCTGTAAACTGTCAGTACTATTAATGAATCGAGATTAGTTTTTATTACAGCAGCCCATGCTTCAAAATATCGCACCACACAGTATTTATCAATGTCTGTAGCTTTGTAAACTAAACTTTCTTTAACATTAATTGTTACTTTACCTTTAATTTTATTTACTCTATGTAAATGGTTTACTAAGTTATAACTGGCTCAAGGTGGCATGGAACATTTACTAGCAATACGGTGCTCAGAAAAGCACAACATCTGAGAATTTTATTTTGGCGATTACAAAATAAAGTCGAATGTGTGCACTGGGTAGCCAAGGCAGCTAGTTCATGGCGCTTCGGTCAACCAAGTAAACAAATGTACTGAACATGCTGCAAACTGCTACAGGGAGCCTGTGTGTCAGAAGTCTCATCCAGTGTGGCTCAAAGGCGTTACGATAGAAAAATGAGCCACAGAGAAGAGGATTTGGTGGTCTGTTGGATTGAGGATAGGTTCACATTGTTATGGTGTGGGTTCGATTCCAGCTGCTGCTAAAGATTGTTGAGAGGGAGAGACAGATTCTATTCTCTTCTGTCTACGCCAAGTGAAGAACGTATAATGGCATTGTGGTCTGAAATTCATATTAAACATGATATTCCTTCTCTATCAAGTAGACGTTAGGTTGAACCTCAATAAAATCAGGAGTGGCAACATGTAGAAACTCTATCACCAATAACCTTTCTTATACTAGTTATCTTTGTTTAATGACGAAACAAACGCTATGTAGGGTCACAGGACACTTATTCAATCTTTTATTTGAGCTTTTGTATGTCGATAAAATTGGTTCTGAACAGTGATTGCAACTCAGACCGCCCTTAAAGCAGAATCTGATCCCTTCGTGACAATACAGCTCGACTACAATTTGTTTGTTCAAAACTGCAGATTCCTCAGCATCTCCACATATTGCGCGTGAATGGGTTCGAATGCTGGCCCGGCACTGAAGTTTTCATTATGTATTATCAAGCTCTAGCATGAGAACACCTATCTGTTGGTGATTGATAATTTTGTTTTTTAATGTATTTTCATTCGTTGTCAACACTAACAATATCTGACGTTTTTGACTCCCAGTGAGACACAGAACTATTTGCGAGATCAGTGAAAGTTCAAGGATGTTATTCCGAGCTGCTGGTGGAGAAAAATTCAGTAGCTGACGTCGCTTTGTGTGTAGTCAACAACGATATGTGTGGGGTTCGATTTCCAGTCAGTACTGAACTCTTCGTCATATTATTTCTAGTTCAAACATGCTCACATGTCGCTGCTGGTGTAACAAACCCATGTTTCACGTTTGTTTTCTCTAGAATGTAACAACGATAGGTGTCGGGTTGGAGTCCTGGGAAGGAAATAAATCAATGTTTCGTCTCGTCATTTCAGTTAAAACATCTAGCCACTGCCGAGAAAATCCGATAGGTCACAGTTGATTGTGCTTCGATAACAATCCGATTAGATTCTGGGTTCGAATCCCTGTCCAACACAAAGCTTTACCTCACGGCATTTCAAGTAAGTTACTTGTGAAGAAGCAATATTTAACAGGGACATAGATACTGGGTAGGAATTCACGTCCGTTAAAAAGGTTTATGTTATGTAATTTAAAGTTGATATTTGGTAACTGATACTGTCTAAAATCGAGGTATATCACTCTCTCTATGCCTAGTCAGGAATGACTGTTAGTTTCCGTCAGTCACGAAATCTTTGCTTAGTCTGCATGACCTGGGTTTTAATCCACGTGCAGAATGAGACGGTTCATCGTGTCATTTGAAGTTCATACATATTCTCAACTAGCTGTTCGTGAATAACTTAATTTTTAATGTCATTTAGTGTTAAATAATAAGTAATTTATGTTACTTTGAATAGGAAATCATCCTTACGACGAACTTACTACGTGCATTACCTATCTGACGTAATGATGAGAGTGGTAATATTTCAGGTATGTCATTTATTGTAATAAATGTGAGCTTGCAAGCCTTAAGGACAGTCTTATCTGAGATAAGGTGTACCCTGGTATTTGTAGTATCGTGGTATTACTTTACATCTTCAGTTATTGTGATACCGAGCAGTGTTTTCTAGTGGTGACTTGTTGGAACCATTTTCAATAGTCAACGACTGCACCGAGGAGCGATTAGAGGACCTGGCAGACAGTTGCGTTATGCGGGTTGCATGCGAATCAGGCGAAATACAATTCAAGTCGTTCAGATACTTTTGAGCACAGCTGTACATATTAATGTCAGAGTTCTGGTCTAGCATAAAATTTATATCTGTCATGAATGTTACACATAGTGAATACATCAATACATTGTACAGATGTCATTGTTTACAATTATCAATATATTCCCCACCACCACTCATCAGCTTTTAATACAGTTAGTTATATACATTATACATGTCTCCACATTATGCCTCCATTAAAGTGTCAAAGTATTTCCTTCCACTTCAGAAAATCATTGTACCCTGAAATACCATAATTAACATATTGTCGAGACCTAGACAATTCTAGGCAACTAAGCCACATTACAAAACCAGTAGTAAATGGGCTATCTGACCATGACATGCAACACTTAATATTAAATTTTGAAAATTATCAGGATAAAACATCTATCGGAACTGAGTATAGAAGGCCAATAAAACTAAGAAATTTAGGTGATTGCTCAAAGAAATTAATTGGATGGATGTTTACAGCATCCAAGACACAAATGGAAAATACAAAACATTCATTAATAAAGTTACCACCTTATTTGAAAATTGTTTTCCCCTGAAGGGAACTCAAATTAAGCAGAAGTCTAATAAGAAACCATGGATCACACAAGGGATAAAGATATCATTTGAGACAAAAAGGAAACTCTATCTGATATGTAGGGACACCTTTGATACTAGCATTATAGCTCATTACAAAAATTACTGCAAAATATTGAAGAAGGTTATCCAGAAATCTAAACACCTGCATAATGAGAGGATAAATACATCCAGCAATAAAATAAAAACAATATGGGATATAGTTATGTCAGAGACAAGTAGGACCAGAAATGAGGAGGAACAAATAGCTCTAAAAATAAATGAAACCATGGTAACAAACGCATGTTGTGTTGCAAACCATTTAAACAATACACGGAGTGCAATTCTTTTCTCCTCTTCTATGAAGTAGTAGGATCAACTGGACCTAATATTGACTCATCAAGTAGAGATAATTTTATAGCAATCAGTTTCTAGGATGATACTGAATAATACAAACACCATATCCCTCTAATCACTGTCCTATGCACTCAATGAAACTGTCACCAATACCACATATTATTGTCACGTGAATGGTTTCCAAGTCTCTGTTGCTGTGTATTTGTGTGTGTGTGTGTGTGTGTGTGTGTGTGTGTGTGTGTGTGTGTGTGTGTGTGTGTGTATGCGCGGGGAGGGGGGGGCTGGTGATGGGGTTTGAGACACATAAAAATCATTTGAAATTATTAGTGCAAATACTACCTCTTACGGTCACTAGGCTGAATGGTGACAGTTCCAGTAATATTTAATGCCGATTTTAGAACCATTAGAATCTCTATAAAGGAACTAAATACGAAAAAACATACTTATGCTCTCGGAAATTAGATAAATTTGTTACTGGCCAATTTCATGTAATCAACTAGTAGTTCATAACATATCAACAATATTATATGTAATACTGCTCTTGATATATTGGGTTAATATCACATTGGTAGTGTATTCATTTATATGATTTCTTTGATAAACTACGGCTGTTTCACTGTCTATGGTTATTAACCTCATTTCTCATAGCTACAAATGTTAGAAAGATATTCACAATTCAAGCGGTAAAAAAAATCACTTCAATTTCAGATGTAAATCATACAAAATACCCACATCAGCTGAGGACAAAATACTATTTATTGGTAAACAGTACAAAATTAGAAACAGTTGATTTATAGAGCTCATTATTTAATTTATCCATTATTATATCATTTTTGTACACCTTTTTTCAAAAATGTAACTATGTAACATGAATTAAGGAAGAAAATTTTCATTAAATTTACTGCATGAATTTCAGATTGAAACAGCAATATATACAAAAATTATGCAGTTGATGTAACAAAATTTTTAAACTTCCAAATCATAGCAATTCTTGTAAAGCTTCTATGAATGAATTTAATCTCTAATATATTAAACTATTTTGGAATATATTTATTTTGTATGTAAGAATAAATATTATCTGTCTTTTGCAACTGAATGTTTCTGACATATTTATTCTAATTTACGTGATTAACATAATTGAAGTAGCAACTGAAGAAGAATGGCTGCAAAATGTATTAGTATATATTAAGAGATGTTAAAAATATGTCACTATTCTACTATGTGGTGCAACTTAATCTGTTAAGTTTACTGTTGCTGATGACAGAAAGGCTTGAATAGTAACTAAAAATGTAATCACAAACTGCTCAACAATGAACTTTACAAGGTTTACAATAACACATGTCACCGAGGCTGAAGAAAACATCACTAAAGCAATTTTTAGTGCAATGAGATTCCTGTTTTTGTAATCCCTCATAAAGGAAATGTGGAATACATTTACAATATCAGTAACACCTTCATTTAATGAAAATTTTCTTCCTTAATGCAGTTTATGTTGAGACGGGGGTAAAACATTCGGAAGAGAGAAATCTGAAAGAAGAGGTAGCTGAAAAATATTATTTAAGTCTAGCTCAAAAAGTTTGGGAATTGCAAGACAACTGCACAAGTTTATCATAATTTTCCTTATGTCTGCTTCTACTTGATAAGCAAACTGTCCAAAAATGAGGCACAATATGAGCCAGTCAATGCTTTACCCCTGGATATTTGTGAACTGCTACAAAAATTATGCACCAAAAAGAGCACAGGGTGAGAAGTTGACCCTGGTTGACTAAATAAAAGAGTGAAAGTGTTTTAATAATTATGGTGGTGCTGGTAACAGAAATGAAGTTGGGCTTTTTATAGGGCATTTTCTTAACAATTTACTATCGTTGAACACATTTCCAGAAGGTAATATATAAACATAAGAAATGTTCTTGGTAACTAGATTCAACTGGGCCATAATTATTCACTTTCACCAAGGATATCAATGACATCACAAATGTTATCATTCATGTTCTTTCATGGTGAATTGTAATCCCACTCTTGAGCCTTTCTTTTATAGCCATCATTACTTCTTAGATGTACAGACTGGAATATAGTGATCAAATGCCTACATCACAGTCTTAAACCACTTTTAATCTGCGTATTTCTTCTTGATCTTCCATCTTGTTCTTGTACATATTGTTATTTATCCAACTTTCCCTATAACTTACCATTTTCCTCAAAATTTTGAACATTTTCCACGATTTTACATAGTTGAAAGCTTTTTCCAGGTTGATATATTATACAAATGTGTCAAGACAATCATTTTCATCACCTCAAGGATATATTTTATTCTTCCAAAACTATATTCCTGAGGTACCAACATCAAACACAGTAAAATATTTCCATTATTGGTATGATTCCATACAGAAGTGTGTTGAATACTTTTAGGAACAACAATACAACCTGCTCCAATAAAATGTTATTCTTTCATCACTTTCTTATAGTTCAATTCTTTTATCTTGGTGGCTCGCGCATGACCGCCTAGACGCGGGAGATTGCTGCGTTGCCAGTTGCACACGACGCACGCGCCAATAGAAGCAGCGCCGTAGTATAGCATAGTTCGCAAGCTTACGTTTAGGGAGGAGCATGCATTTCATGAAGTAAAGCCACCACGGCCGCATTAACCCTTTCGCTGCTACAAAGACGTGCTCCTTGCATTCTGCACTGTGGGCGATTTTGTCACTGCACTGCTCGCCTGTGCAACCACATTGTGTTCCGACTGCTTTGACACTCTTTATCATTCGATTCCACAAAAACTATTTGACTCAAAAATTAGATTTTTACGTATCTTCTTCACTGATACCTTCCCCCCATAAATGACTTAATTTTGTTTCGATGTTAAATGAAGTTATTATGCAGCATTAAATATAGTAAACCACTGAACGGAAGTTTGAAGAGTTTGCAGAGGTAAAGTCCATAGAGTATTCTTTCCGCATGGTCGATTTTAGTTGCCACAATGTTGAGAATGAAATGTGGACAAGATACCTATATACACTCCTGGAAATTGAAATAAGAACACCGTGAATTCGTTGTCCCAGGAAGGGGAAACTTTATTGACACATTCCTGGGGTCAGATACATCACATGATCACACTGACAGAACCACAGGCACATAGACACAGGCAACAGAGCATGCACAATGTCGGCACTAGTACAGTGTATATCCACCTTTCGCAGCAATGCAGGCTGCTATTCTCCCATGGAGATGATCGTAGAGATGCTGGATGTAGTCCTGTGGAACGGCTTGCCATGCCATTTCCACCTGGCGCCTCAGTTGGACCAGCGTTCGTGCTGGACGTGCAGACCGCGTGAGACGACGCTTCATCCAGTCCCAAACATGCTCAATGGGGGACAGATCCGGAGATCTTGCTGGCCAGGGTAGTTGACTTACACCTTCTAGAGCACGTTGGGTGGCACGGGATACATGCGGACGTGCATTGTCCTGTTGGAACAGCAAGTTCCCTTGCCGGTCTAGGAATGGTAGAACGATGGGTTCGATGACGGTTTGGATGTACCGTGCACTATTCAGTGTCCCCTCGACGATCACCAGTGGTGTACGGCCAGTGTAGGAGATCGCTCCCCACACCATGATGCCGGGTGTTGGTCCTGTGTGCCTCGGTCGTATGCAGTCCTGATTGTGGCGCTCACCTGCACGGCGCCAAACACGCATATGACCATCATTGGCACCAAGGCAGAAGCGACTCTCATCGCTGAAGACGACACGTCTCCATTCGTCCCTCCATTCACGCCTGTCGCGACATCACTGGAGGCAGGCTGCACGATGTTGGGGCGTGAGCGGAAGACAGCCTAACGGTGTGCGGGACCGTAGCCCAGCTTCATGGAGACGGTTGCGAATGGTCCTCGCCGATACCCCAGGAGCAACAGTGTCCCTAATTTGCTGGGAAGTGGCGGTGCGGTCCCCTACGGCACTGCGTAGGATCCTACGGTCTTGGCGTGCATCCGTGCGTCGCTGCGGTCCGGTCCCAGGTCGACGGGCACATGCACCTTCCGCCGACCACTGGCGACAACATCGATGTACTGTGGAGACCTCATGCCCCACGTGTTGAGCAATTCGGCGGTACGTCCACCCGGCCTCCCCCTTGCCCACTAAACGCCCTCGCTCAAAGTCCGTCAACTGCACATACGGTTCACGTCCACGCTGTCGCAGCATGCTACCAGTGTTAAGGACTGCGATGGAGCTCCGTATGCCACGGCAAACTGGCTGACACTGACGGCGGCGGTGCACAAATGCTGCGCAGCTAGCGCCATTCGACGGCCAACACCGCGGTTCCTGATGTGTCCGCTGTGCCGTGCGTGTGATCATTGCTTGTACAGCCCTCTTGCAGTGTCCGGAGCAAGTATGGTGGGTCTGACACACCGGTGTCAATGTGTTCTTTTTTCCATTTCCAGGAGTGTATTTCATTTAATTTAAGTACCACATAAGTGTCGTATGTAATATTGAGAAATATTCCACCTTTAGCGACTGTAACAAAAGTTTTACTTACACTGGGCACGTTTGGCTTTATTTTAAAGCACTTCAATCAATCAAAAGGAAGTAGACAAAATACATTAAACAAAAGTGTGGACTTACAAAAACATTAGGACTTGAATATACCATCTGTCAGTGAAGTGCTCAGAGCTATGTCAAATAAAATTTTGTGTGTGGCACACACAAACAGCATTTATTTGCTAAAACACTGATGAGCCAACACAAACGTTGAATATTGTCCTACCGCAGCACAAAACTACGAAAGGTGACTTGGCAATGGAGGACACAAAATACAGTCCTCTTATGATGCTTCAAAAGAGAGAAACGCGTCTGGTCTAAATACGTCGCTTATTACAGTTGCAGAAGAGGGATATATTTCAATACCATTGGTAAAACTGCGACTGTGGAACAAAAACAAGAAATAGAACATGAATACCATTGTGTATGTGCCATACCTTTCACCGATGGAAGTGCTTTAAAATAAAGCCAAAAGAGCCCTGTGTAAATAAAACTTTTATTACAGTCGCGAAAGACGGAATATTTCTCAGTATTACATACGACACCTATGTGGTACTTAAATTAAATGAGATATTGTTACACAGTAAATATTATATGAAATTTAGGTATCTTGTCCACATTTCATTCTCAACATTGTGACAACTAAAATCGACCGTACGGAAAGTATACGCTATGGATTTTTACCTCTGCAAACTGTTCAAAATTTCGTGCAATGTTTTACTACATTTAATGCTGCTCATCAAAACAAAATTAAGTCATTTATGGGGGGAAGGTATCAGTCAAGAAGACGTGTAAAAATCAAATTTTTTGGCCAAATAGTTTTTGTGAAATCGAATGATAAGTGTGGCAAAGCAGTGGGAACACCATGTGTCTGCACAGGCGAGAAGTGCAGTGATGACAAAATCGCGCACAGCGCGGAATGCGGGGAGCACGTGTCTGCAGCAGCGAAAAAGTTAATGAAGAGGCAAAGCACTAGAAATTTCATGCAAACGAATAAAATTCGTGAAGTAAGGCACTCCAATATTGTTTTTAAATAAAGAAAATATTAAGCACCACACAAGGTTCGAACTCATTACCTTTTACTTGGCAGCCCAACACCTTAACCATTTCGCTACCTCAGCTCTTCAAACAGCGTAACTCCATAAGGACTCTAACATCTCACGCAACTACTTATAAACATTGTTGGTATGACTATGAATTACTCACGCTTTGTCGAAGTACAATAGGAAATAAACAATTACCGCTGTTCTTTATTGCGAAAAAGCAATTCGTGAGATTGAAACAAACACCTTTCCTTGCTATCGCCTGAATTAGGAGTCTTATTGCTTGTTTGGTTTAATTAATTAATAGAATATGAAGCAACTGGTATAAAGAATGCTTTTTCCAAACTATCTATAAAAGAAAGTCTGCTATCAAGACATTGCTTTTGTTCTATTACTTTATTTATGACTGAATGTTTCTAAAACTGAAGACACTCGTCCGTGCACTGCACTGCAGTCGAGATCTGGCAACGTCGTTCTCTGTCCATTGGCTGACTGTGTTTTGTGACGTCAGATGTGCAGAACGAACCTTAACTCGGCCGCCAAGATATATGACGCGCACTTTAGTAACTGGAAAGGTGGCCCCATAAAACATGCAAAAGATGGTACAGTTACACTTATGTAGTGAAATGAAATGAGCGTTTGGCGTCATTGGCCGGGAGGCCCCTCGCGGGGCAGGTCCGGCCGCCATATCGCAGGTCTTATTACATTCGGCGCCACATTGGGCGACCTGCACGCCGGATGGGGATGAAATGATGATGAACACAACACAACACCCAGTCCCTGAGCGGAGAAAATCTCCGACCCAGCCGGGAATCGAACCCGGGCCCAGAGGACGGCAATCCGTCACGCTGACCACTCAGCTACTGGGGCGGACACTTATGCAGTAATTTCACCTTTGTGGAACAGCTATAACAAATGGGGAAGGGGGAGAGAGATGTTTACAGAAACGGGGGATGGATTGTGGACTGGCTTGAATAGGCAATTTTCTACTAGCTACTCACTGACTCTACCATGCACTACCCCTCACACTATTCTGAGCCAGCCATATGTGGCTTGCGTGATTTGGGGGAGGGGGTTAGTTTTGAAGAATGGCATTGTCCAAAAGCCGAGGAATGTTACCAATCTAATTTATATTCCTTTTGAATGCACAATGCCTCAACTCCACCAAGGACTTTTTAGAATTACAGATATGGTACTAGGACTTCCTTTTAAGTATTGATAAAAACTGACTTGCTTGACTTATTTCTCATTGCTCTTATGCAGAGCATAGGACTTCAATGAAGCTCCCCCAGTACATTCGATATTGATTGAGGATCTTCAGCTCTGCAAATAACCTCACCTACTTCTTGGCCTCTTCCTCCACTGCCCGTGGTCTTCCTTGTTTCCTTTAACCATCTGGGTTTCAGCAGAGAGCTCTTCTCTCTACAGCATCCTGGCATTTTAGGAGGGTATATCCAACCCACGTTCAATTCCTTCTCTCATTCAATTCCAAAGTTCTTTGCTGTATATCACATTTGCTCAAGAGATTTTAAGAATTTTTGTAAGATATCTGTTGATGAAGACTTGCAAACCGTTAGTGTTTGTTGTGTTGATCTCTGAAGTTTAACATCCGTATAACAGTACTGCTTTCACATTTATGTTAAATATTCGTAGTTTAGTAGTTACAGAAATCTCTCTTGCCCTCCATAATGGATACAGCTGGATGAATGCCCCATTCATGTTTCAGATTCTTGTACTGACATCAGCAGCTGTTCCTCTGTCTTCATTAACAACACTTCAAAGGTATGTGAATTTGTTTATGTTTTCAACATCCCCAATGTTCAATCTGAGCTTTCTTATGCATATCTTGTATTGATTTTCATAATCTTCACCTTGGCAGCATTCAATTTCAGCCCAACAGCCTTGGATTGATGTTCACATTGCTGTAGCTTTCCTTCCATGTCAACAAGTTTCTGTGAGAGAAGGCAGATGTCATTGACAAAGTCAAGATCTTCCAATCGATCAGTCAGTCCCCACTGTATACCTCTCTTTATTCTTCTCCGCCACTTTCCTCATCACTTCACCCAGCACCAGTAAAAAGGTAGCTGGAGGTAAAACTCATCACTGGTGAACTCCGCAATTAGCTGATAAGGGCTCTACAACTTTACCTTTGTCTGTTTCTGGTACAATGTCATCTGCCCCTGGAGCCTGTTCATTCTTTAGCTGCTTGACTGCATCTCTTTCTTTGAAGTAGCCTCTAGCTAATCATATTTTCTACCATTTGAAGACCACCTTCATCTTTGTGTTCCTGATCTTGTTCAGACTATACCTTGTCACCTCTATTCAGAACCTCCATAACGTGCTCACATCATCTTGAAAGTTGTGCATCATCATTGGCAAGGAGATGTCCTTGTTTCCTCCTTACAGGTCAACTGTGGGTGGATTTCCTTTTGGAGAGGGCATTTTAGAGCTCCTTTATGTTGCAGCACTTGCCGTCACCTCTGCCATCTCAGCCAATTCCAAGACCAGGATAACCAGCTCCCCCGAATTTCCTAGGATTGCCTATATAATGGAACTTTTTTTAATCCTTGGGCCCCCTTATTGCCCCTGTTTCTTCTGTATATTTAATCAGTGATCACTGTTATAAATATTGATCCCATGAAGTACTAGCCATAGTCTGACCTGACAAGCCCTGAAAAGTTTTTGTATAATAATTGATACTGTTGCGTACATATAGTGTTTTTACTGTTCATGCTTCTATGGAAAGAAGAGAATTTGGCCCAAGGGAATGTGAGGAAATAAGAAATAATGACACAGTCTATGCATCTAGAGGGTTTGTAAGAGAGGGAATGTTTAGTTGTTTCTCAATGATTATTGACAAACCACAGATGCACTCATCCCATACCCATCAACAGCTATGACATATATAACACACATAATTAACAAGGACTTGTGAAACCAGACAGTACAAACTACAGCATTTAAACACAATTGTTATACTGTTTACTTCTCAACTGACTTACACAACACAACAGTATTTCACAACACTTCAAAAGAGTAAATGCCTATAGACCACTTGAATTATCAGCAATCAAAAACAAGAGGATATTTGACACAAACTATTTCAATTTGTTTAATCTCATTTCCCTAGTTGTACATGCTATATTGTTCAGCATTCATGTGTCTCTTCATTTGCTACTAAACTGAATCATTTTCATTGTGTGCTCTCGCAGTGAAAAATGAATAATAGAGTAAAAGTAAGCAGTATATTGCAAGTCCTTCTTAATATTCACATCTCCATTGTCTACCATTCCAAGGAAACACTATATAGTTGTGCAGTTAAAATTTATTGTGACTAAATCTCCCTTCAACCTTTCTTCAAATCATGCTCAGATGTTGATCAAGTTCCTTAAAATCATGCTCAGATGTTGGTCAACCCCCTTCAAAAAATGAGCAAATGTGGGTTTCCCTATCTGAGACCCACTTCCTTTGATCAGCCAAAACACTCTTTTTCACCTCAATGTCTTTAGCTTTCTATTCCCCTGTAGTTTAGGCTTCTGGAGGTGTGTCTTGCTACTGTTCAGTTTTTGTTTTACTTCTATCCATTGTTTGGTACAATTCTGGGTTGTTTCTAATAACATCCATTCCCCTCTTCTTGGGTTCCCCAAGCCAACAATTCTTTCATCTGTGCCTATAAAGGCTACTTTCCACCGTCAACCAGAGTTCATCAATGCCATCCTCTTCATCCATGCAAAGGCCCTAAAACTAATTTCTCAGTACTAGTTTGAACTCTTTGCTGCTACTTTCAGTTCTTGACTTTCTAACATAAAATATTTTCTTTTAAGTGTAGAAACATTATCTCGTCACAGCTATCTTGATGTGAACATGTGCAGTTATACGATGGTTGTTAGTGTCTCTACTGGCTTTTGTTTGGTTTCTCATGTCGATAGGGGATGTTTTCACTTTCTGCTAAAAGCTAGATGGTTAATTTGATTCTGAGTGTGAACACCAGTGGGAACAATATTTTAACTATGTATGGTGATTTTAATGCAAAGATGGCTGCAGACAATCTTTGATTGGAATGAGTGACTAGAGGACACAGCATGGGCAATGTGAATAATAATGGCGAGTTTTTTGTGGATTTTGTATACAATAATGATCTAATTATTGGTGACACAATCTCGTCTCATAAATAATGTCAAAAAGTACAGGTGTCTCCAGATAATCATACTCAGAATCAAATTAGTTATCTAGCTTTTAGCAGAAAGTGGAGAAAATATTGATGGTGATTTTGAAATTACCTGTATATCCCTGTTGGTACCTGGGCAAAAAGTGCATGAGAATAACTTAGAATTGAGTGATGGCACGGTATACTTTCTCTTGCTCTAACTTTGCAGAATATTAGTCAGTTACCTGTCTCCAGCAGGAAACCAAGATTCTTACAAGATGTTGAGTAAGTTTAAGGATAGAAACTTGAAATTTGGAGAGGATGTTGATCTTATGCTCTAGGCATCATTTAAGAAGGGATTTCTTGAAATCCCACCCCTAAGGTTGTGAAATAGGGAATGAAAGTTTTCTGAAAAACGTCACAATTAGCTATACCTATGAAAATTGGTATTTGGTTTCTTGGTCAGGAATAAATAAATGTGTGTTTAAGAAGTTTTGGAAATTTAACAATAATGAGGGTGAAATAGTGCGTGGAAGTCTTTTTGAAAAAATCATTATTAAAAAACTACTAAATCATTTTTAAAACTACATCTATGAATATTGGAATATAACTCTTCAGTTAGAAATAAAAATATGTAATTTAGTGTTTTTGTAAATTCAGTCCCCTAAGGGAATTAAATAAGGGATGAAAGATTTCATAAATTTATTTCATTACTGAAGCATTTTCAAAGCTAAATCTATGAAAATTTAGATATGGTTTCTCTTTTAGAAATAAAGAATACTCTTTTTGGAAATTGAACCCCTAAGAGACTGAAATGGAGGATGGAAATTTTTAAGAAAATATTTTGTTATATTAAAAAAAAATTTAAAACCAACTCTAGTAACTCTGATATTTCACTTTCCTGTTAGATATAAAGATATATGTGTTATGGGATGAAAGTTTGTATGAAAATATCACCACAAGAAGGCAAAAAGCTTAATTAGCAAAAACCTGGGACTCCGGCTACTAGACTTGCCTTTTGGTCAGAAGTACATTCAGAAAACACCTTAATTAGCTTGGAAGATTCAGAAGGTGTTTCAATTTGTGAACAACATAAAAATTTGATTAAGGAAGAACAAAAAAAATCTATGCTGACCATACAGTCTACATGAGCAAAACAGTGACCACTGAGCCAATCGGAAATAACTGTCCAGCTTTTTCATGGGTTGTCTCACAATAAATGTGTGTCATTTCACAGTCTGATTCTTCTGAGTCCATACTGGTTTTATATTGTAGTGTTATTTACTACTTGCAAATAAAATTTGAACCAGACTGGGACCCTGCTTTTCACAGGAAATACTCATTTCAACTGAACTGTGTGAGCACATTTCACAAGATGATTTTGTTATTAAATTTTACAGTAAACATATTTCAAGAATACCCTTTGTAAAGACTGAAAGCTACAGAAGTAAATAATAGTTAATTGAAGCATTGGATTAGATGATGAAGCATCCTCTGGAAAGAGCAATGTCAGTGAAAGGTACAGATTCAAATAAGAGTCCTAGTCTAGTATAACATTTAAGTCTGTCATGAATGTTCAACATATTGAATACACCACTACAGTGTACAGATTCCATTATTTACAGTTTATTTATCAATCTATCTACCACTTCCAGTAACAAACTTCATACAGTTGGTGGTAACACAGCTGTCTCCACATTATCACTGAGAGAGGTGGCCCAGTGGTTAGCACATTGGACTCGCATTTGGGAGTACAATGGGTCAAACCTGTCTCTGGCCATCCAGATTTAGGTTTTCTGTGATTTCCCTAAATCACTCCAGGCAAATGCAAGGATGGTTCCCTTGAAAGGATATGGTCAATTTCCTTCCCCATCCTTGACACAATATGAGTTGGTGCTCTGTCTCCAATGACCTCGATGTCGGTGGGATGTTAAACTCAACCTTCCTCACTTTCTTCTACATAATGCCCCCATTATAGTAGCAAAGTGTTTCTCTTCACTTTATAAATCATCACTGATCCCTGGAAAACGCTATTAACATAAAGTCTTGATCTTTCCTCCTCTTCTACCAGGAATTACAGTCAACTGGAGCCAATATTCACTGGTCAGATAAATAAATTTGTAGGAATCTTGTTCTCAAACACTTTAAAATACCATACCCATCTTACCACAATCCAATACACCCATCAAAATCACCCATACCAATATCACACGTTTTATCAGCTGAATGGTTTACGAGTCTTTAATAAAACATTGGTGTATGTATGTTTGTTTGGGGGTGGGGTGTTGAGACATCATAAAACAATTGAAAATGCCCAAGATTAATGCCAGTCATATTTCTTGCAGCATCTAGGATGAATGGTGACTGTTATGGTGACATTTCATGCCAAGTTTAGAGCAATTAGAATCTCTCTGAAGGAACAATATATGAAAAAAATATCTTTAAGCTCTCAGAAATTGGGATAAATTTGTAACTTGGCAGATCTGCATAATCAACTAGTAGTTTGTAATATATGAGCACTGTAATGTCTAACACTGCTGTTAATATATTGTGTTCCGATCATAATTCCAGTGGGGTGATATATATGGTTTCTTTGACAATCCGCAATAATTTTATTGTTTAAGAGGAATGGTTTTATTTCTTATAGGAGTAAAAAGTTAGGGAATATTCACCATTAAGTCAGAAAGAAGTCACTTTATAAAAAAATTTCAATCGCATAAAATGTTCCAGTTAGCCAAGCACAGAATATCATTTATTATTAATCGATACAAAATGAGAAACAAATTTATTTGTACAACTCATGCTGTGATTAATTAATTTATTTTACCATTGTAGTCCTTTTCAAAATGATTTACAAGTACAATGTAACACTTCTGACACACTGTATACATTCTGGCCTGAAACAAAAACACACATGAAAAATGTGTACATGTTACAACCAAATGCTTTAATCTTACAAATCTTAGCAATTTTTGTAGGATGTACTCTCTAATATGTAAAATGACTGTGACTTGTATTTATTGTGTGGTTAACAATAAATATTATATGCCTTTTTCATGCAGATGGTGGTAATATGTATTCTTCTCTAGCAGATAATCCAAACTGATTTAAAAAATGAAAAAGAATGCCTGCACATATTAATAATACATTTTAAGTGATGTTAAATACATGTTACTAACACACCAGATGTTGCAAACTTCATTTGCTAACAGAACGAGATTTTCACTCAGTGGCGGAGTGTGCGCTGATATGAAACTTCCTGGCAGATTAAAACTTTGTGCCCGACTGAGACTCGAACTCAGGACCTTTACCTTTCGCAGGCAAGTGCTCTACCATATGAGATACTGAAGCACGACTCACGCCCAGTCCTCACAGCTTTACTTCTGCCAGTATCTCGTCTCCTACCTTCCAAACTTTACAGAAGCTCTCCTGCGAACCATGCAGAACTAGCACTCCAGTTTTAATCTTCCAGGAAGTTTCATATCAGCGCACACTGCACTGCAGAGTGAAAATCTCATTCTGGAAACATCCCCCAGGCTGTGGCCAAGCCATGTCTCCGCAGTATCCCGAGTTCGAGTCTCGGTCGGGCACACAGTTTTAATCTGCTAGGAAGTTTCATTTGTTAAGTTTACTTTTGTTCATACAAGAAAGCTTGAATAACAACTATAAATGTTATATATTCCTGACATGGTCAGCCTGGGAGCGATCTGCAATTTATGGTAACTGAAGAAAAATTCATGGGCCAAGACTGCCAAAAAAGCATTTCATTGAATGACTTCATTTTGACAGAGCTATGCTGTCAGTGTCAGATCTTATGCAATTAAAGTTTTACAACATATTATCCATCAGTGTTACAAGCTGCATCACATTGCATATGTACAGCCCACTAACATGAAAATCACTAGACATCAACATGTCAAACGTAAAAGTATTTTGTACAAATATAAACATAGCTGTATTGTGCCAGTTGCAAGTATTCATATTCACTACTTACTGACAACTCATCCAATGATGACAGCATAGTTCTGTTGAAATGGGTAATCCAATAAAATGCTTTTTTAGCAGCCTTAGGCTGTGAAGTTTTCTTTAGTTACCACTAAAAAATGTATATATGCCTGATCAACAATTTACCCTACAAGCTACATTAACATTTCTCACTAAGGCTCAGGAAAATATCAAATAAAAATGTATATATGCTAGATCAACAGTATACCCTACAAGCTACATTAATATTTTTCACTAAGGCTAAGAAAAATATCAATTAAGTGATGTTTTGGTGTAGTGAGATTCCAGTTTTTTATTACCTCATAAAAGGAACTTACCATACACTTTAAGATGTGGATAACCTTCTCATTTGATGAAAATTTCTTTGCTCAATGAAATCTTTGTTGTGACCAGGGGTAAAAAAAAGCATAAGGGGAAAAGGTAGCTGAAAAATTCCAGAATGAACTTTTCACTCTGCCTGTGAGCAGAGAGAGCACTGATTTGAAACTTCCTGGCTGTAGTAACTACACATGCAAATAAGTATGCATATAAAATCAAGCTCACTTTAACGACAACAAAGTATGGAAGTTCTGTAGACAATCTGTGTATGATGGCAGGCAAAATCCGACTATAATCAGAGAGTTCTGAGAGCAGAGTCAAGTGAATGCAGCAACACACCATAACAGAATAAAGATGAGTACACTCTGCTCTGGGGTTATATAAGGTTGATTGCTTGCCAATCTGTCAAGGTGGAGCTGTCCACAAGCTGTGCACACTGATCTCATTCAGATGCTGCCTTCAATGTTTGTTTGTGCCACCACCTGGCAGCTGGATCTGTATTGCCAGGTGCTGGTCTGGGCAGACTGACAGACTAAAACTGAGCGTTGGGCAGGACTCAAAGCCACATCCATTACCTTTCACAGGTAAGTGCTCTATCTTTCACAGACAAGTGCTCTATCAACTGAAGTACACAAGCACAACTCATGACTTATTTTAACAGCTTTGGTTCCACCAAAACATCCTCTTCTACCTTCCAAACATCACAGAAGTTCTCACATGCATCTTACAGGATGACACACCTGGAAGAAAGGACATTACAGAGACATGGCCTAACCATAGCCGGCTGGATTGTTTCCAGATTGAATTTTCCACTCTGGAGTGGAGTGAGCTGTGCCTGTGTACCTAAGCCAGTAGAACACTTGCCCATTAAAGCTAATGGTCCCAGGTTCAAGTCCCAGTTCATCAGGCAGTTTTAATCTAGCAGGAAGTTCTATGGCTCAAATGTATTTGCTGAAGCCAGCTCAGGTATTTTTGCCATTGCAAGACCATTGTGTATGTTTACAATGATTCCGTTTGTGTCTGCTTCAACACAATATACAAACTTCCCAACAGTGTGGCAAACATGAGCAGGTCAGTGCTTAATTCCTAAAATTTCATGAACTGCAACACAAATTATGCACTGAAAAAAGCAGAGAGTGAGAATTTGCCCCTGGTTGACTACATAAGATAAAAATGGAAATTGTGTTGATTGGTTTTAACAAAGGAGTGAAAGTGTTAAATTAGGTTCTGCAGTGGTGGTAATATTAGTGGAACTTGGAATTTTATAGGCCTTTTCTTAACAGTGTACTACTGTTGAATTAATTTCAATTAAGTGATATATAAACATAAATGTTGGTGGTAACTACAGTAATAGATCATATAATTATTAACTTAAGTGAGGACAGGAATGCTGTCAGTAAATCTTATCATGATATTCTTTTACCATGAATTTCAGTCTCACTCTTGAACCTTTTATTTCCATCATTGCTTCTTCTATATATAAACTGAACAGCAGGGGTACAGACTACATTCCAGTATTATACCATTTTTAATCCATGCACTTCTTTCTTCCATTACTGTCGTTGAATCTTGGTTGTTGTGTGTATTGTATATTAACCATCTCTTCCTATACCTTACTCCTATTTTCTCTGAATTTTGAACATCTTGCACCATTTAACATGATAAAACAGGTCAACAAATCCCATGGATGTGTTAATGAAAAATGTGTGGACAGCTACTCTCGTCACCCCGAGAAGCTATTTAATCCTCCGAATAAAACGTTCTCGGTTTTCAAGCCACTTCAATTCGAATGAAATCCTTGAGCTTTCGATGGCCATCTTCACCATCGTCATCAGGAGGTGACTGACTGCCGAGACTGCTATGGTTTCATGCTTATATAGTCATAATGACATCATCAGCAGCCAATCAAATAGATTCAATGTGGCGCGCATGCATAAGTCAACCCAGGCAACTAGCAGAACTATTGCCCATGGCAGCACCGGTGACATCAGGTGGCGCCAGTGGCAGGCGTCACACATCCGTCTTTGCTTTCTTTCGATGTCCAATGCCTGCCCCCATGCCCTGCTGGTAGCGTTCCCCTGGTCTTTGTTGAAATTGTTGTTGCTTAAACGAATCTCGGCCGCTTCCTTTATAATGGAGTCCCAATATGTAGATGCATGAGCCAACACTTTTGTATTTTCGAACTGTATTTTATGTCCATTTTCTAGGCAATGCTGTGCTATGACCGACTTGTCAAGCACACTTTGTTTCATATGGCACTTTTGCTCAGTACAACCTCTCCGCACCCATGCGAATTGTTTGTCTGATATACATGCTGCCACATTCACAGGGTACACCATATACGCCGGACACTCGAAGAGCAATGTCATTTTAAAGAGGCCACAACATATCTCATATCTTTGGGGTGGGCTGGAACACTGGTCTTAGCCCATGTTTCTGCAGCAGATGTCCTGACTTGGTGCTAGTTACTCCACAGTATGGCAGGGACGTAGTCTGTTTGGTCTCTTCTACTGATTCACCAGGTGTCTTTCGTCGACGGCCCTGGAAATTGTTGTGAAGTGTCTTTTGCTGTATTCATTTTCCCCGAAAACACATTTTATGTTCTGAAATTCAGGCTGTATGTGGTCGTCGTCAGAGAAAATCTTGGCTCTATGAACCAACATGTTCAAGACTGCTTTCTTGTGTACAGGGTTGTGGACACTATTGGCATCCAAGTACCGATCAGTGTGTGTTGGTTTCCGGTACACTGAATTACCAAGCTGGCCTCCTGCCTTCCACTCAACCAAAACATCAAAGAATGATAGCTTGCCATGCTTCTCCATCTAGACAGTAAATTTAATGTTGTGATGGACACCATTCATGTGATCGACGAACTACTGTAGTGTATCTTCACCATGAGGCTACATCAGGAAGGTATCACCAATGTATCGTAGAAAGCAAGAAGGCTGTAATGTCACAGTTTGCAGAGCCTGCTCCTCAAAGTGCTCCATGAAGAAATATGCGACTGCTGGAGACAGTGGTGATCCCATGGTTGTGCCATCCATCATCTCGTATTATTCATCACAGTAAAAAAGTACATTGTTGTTAGAACATGATGGAACACCTTAATGATTCCAGGTGGAAAATGTTGGGCCAAAAGATCCAGTGTATCTTGTATTGGCACTCTCGTAAAAAGTGACACAACTTCCAGGCTAATCACTAGGTTGTTTGGGCCTATCATCATTCTCTTGAGTGTCTCAACAAATTTATGCAAGTTGACAACATGGTGTTCACAATGTCCCAAATTTGGTGCTAATAATCCTGCCAGATGTTTAGCACGTCTGTAGGTGGGCGAACTGACTGCACTAACAATG
Organism: Schistocerca americana; assembly: GCF_021461395.2. Classification (NCBI taxonomy): domain Eukaryota; kingdom Metazoa; phylum Arthropoda; class Insecta; order Orthoptera; family Acrididae; genus Schistocerca; species Schistocerca americana. Next base: position 540,378,450 of record NC_060130.1, read on the forward strand.
GGCCTCAGAGGAACACTTTTGTTGTGTATATTTGGTAATCAATAAAGCCTGGGAGGTCTGGCAGCACGAGTGATTAATTTCTTCACCACTTCATCTGGTAAACCATAATCCTTTAATAACTTCCCTGTATTTCTGACAATGGTCTGTGTGGGATCATGACTAAGCTTGTGGTACGTGGTGTCTTCTAATAAATGTAGCATCTTCAGGTGGTAGTCTGCAGAGTTCAGAACCATGGTGGCATTCCCTTTGTTGGCTGGCAAGACAACCAAGTCTACATTCTCATGTAATTACCGCAAGCCACGTCAATCCTCCTGCCTAATATTAGATTTTGGTGGCTTAGCTTTCACCAGGATGTGGTTGAGTTGAGCTGAAAAAAACTGTTTCCATAATTGTTATGGTTTCATGGAGAAATGTATGTATCTCCTTTCAGAATCAGTAGTACTAACTACAAAATGTTTTTATTTCACTGCTTTTTGTAAAAACTCAAAAGGCAGCCCCAACACATATGCAAAAAGTGATACATTCACAACTAATAGTCATTTCATGTTTGTGGAACAGTTAAAAGAAATAGCTGTGTAGGGAGTGGTGGTTATGGGAACAGGGGATGGTATGTCATGCTTTCATGGACCCTCTCAAACCTTTAACTTGCTAGTAGCTGTTCACTAGCTACTGTGCACAAGCTCTCACTTTGCTCTCACGGCCAGGACAATGTAGCCTTGTACAGCCGGAGGAAGGAAGGAGGAGTGGGTGTAGTTACGAAAAATGGCTTTCTCCAAAAGCTCAGCACTGTTACTATTGTTGCTTATGTGCTTGTCAATGTACAATGCCTCAAATACATGCAGGACTTTTCAATATCATTGCAAAAGCAGAGACATGTTACCCAATCTTTCAAATATTTATGAAAAACAATGCTAGAAGAACATTTTTAGCATACATTATTTTATTGTTTCTCAAAATGTCTGCCTTAAAATTCATACATATTTGTATGCATTTGAATCAATTCTTGAAACACTCACACTCATATGGTTCATCAAAAATGTGGTTTTAAAGGATTCAACAAATTTTCAGGTGATAAAACCTTCTGTACATGCATTCTTTGTTTAACATTAAAGAACAAAAAGAAGTAGTTAGGGAATCAGGCGGTGAATCAGGTGAATATGGGTAGCAAGATATCAACTCAATATTTTTCTGCATCAAGTAATTAGTTTTTTCTTGTGCTTTGTGATGACTTGAATTATCATGATGAAAACGGATGTGCCTTTTCAGCTGTTTTTCCTGATTTGATAGATATCATCCAGCATTAATTGCCCTTAGCTTCCCTAAAGCAATGATTGTGACATGTGCACCGCAGCAAAGAAACAGAGCATCATTTAGTTGGAAATGCTTCTATAATGACCACTTTTGTCAGTTTCCATTCAATTGAGAACATACAAACAGCTGATGGCTGTTCGTACATATGCTTCAGTGTTTCATCTCCCATTATAAAGTTACATACTGATTACGCACATCTACATCTTCATCTACAAAAAGGGTTCAAATGGCTCTGAGCACTATGCGACTTAACTTCTGAGGTCATCAGTCGCCTAGAACTTAGAACTACTTAAACCTAACTAACCTAAGGACATCACACACATCCATGCCCGAGGCAGGATTCGAACCTGCGACTGTAGCGGTCGCTCGGCTCCAGACTGTAGCGCCTAGAACCGCATGGCCACTCTGGCCGGCTTCATCTACATATATTCTCCACAAGCTACTGCGTGGTGCTTGGCAAAGGGTACCCTATACCACAACTAGTCATTTTCTTTTATGTTCCACTTACAACAGAGCACAGGAAAAATAACTATCTGTATGCCTCTGTATGACTCTCTCTAATCTTATCTTTACAGTACTTATGTGAGATGTATGTTTGTGGCGGTAGAATCATTCTACTGCCAGCCTCAAATGCTGATTCCCTAAATGTTATCAATAGTGCTCCTCGAAAAGTACATCACGCCCCCCCCCCCCCCCCCCCCCCAGCAATTCCCATCTGAGTTCCTGAAACACCTCCAGAATATTTACACATTGTTCGCACCTTCCGGCAACAAATCTAGTAGCCTGCCTCTGAATTGCTTTGATGTCTTCCTTTAATCTGTCCTGGTACAGATCCCAAATGCTTAAACAGTACCTGACAATGGCTCGCACTCGTATCCTGTATCTGGTCTCTTCACAGATGAACCACACTTTCCTAAAATTCTTCCAATAAACTGAAGTTGGCCATTCACCTTCCCTAATACAGCCCTTACACACTCATTCCATTTTTTATTGCTCTGCAACATTATGCCTAGATATTTAATCAATGTGACTGTATCAAGCAGCACACTACTGATACTGTATTCAAACACTATGGATGTGTTTTTCCTACTTATCTGCATTAAATCACATTTGTCTACATTTACAGCTAGCTGCTCTTCATCACACCAACTAGAAATTTTGTCTCAGTCATCTTGTCTCCTCCTACTATCAATCAATAATGACACCACCCCATACACCACAGATCATCAACAGACAGCTTACCCGGTCCACCAGATCATTTACATACATAAAAAGTAATAGTGGTACTATCACACTTCTCTGGGGCCCTCCTGACAATAATGTTGTCTCTGATGAACACTCACCGTCAAGGACAACATACTGGGTTCTGTTACTCAAGTAGTCTTTGGACCACTCACATACCTGGGAACCTATTCTGTATATTTGTAACTTCATTAACAATCGACAGTATGGCACTGTGTCATATGCTTTATGCCAATCTGGGAACATGAAACCTACCTTTTGCCCTTCATCCATGATTACAGGATCTCATACACAAAAAGGGCAAGCTGAGCTTTCCATCAGAGATGTTTTTTAAAACCATGCTGATCTGTGTGATGAAGCTTTTTCCTCTTTCTTAGGAATTCCTTACACTAGGTGACATGAGCTCATTTTTGAGCTTTGTTCAAAGTGTACAGGATGCATCAGGAAGAGAGCTGTGTCACAGTTGAATGTTGACTAATTAACTGTACTTTAACAGTCGACATGGCTGAGTGAGCCTCTAGCTCACAGTCAACATGCTGACCATTTTCAGTTATGTTGTGCACAGCATAAATGTGTTTTTGAAACAAAGCTGATTCTGCCTGATATCCATGAAATTCACCTCTGCTGGAAGCGTGACCATGATAAACTACTGCAAAACAATTGCAGAAAGTCTTTACTGAAGGTCATTCTTGGTCCAAGTTGTCTGAGAAGACCTTTATCAAAATCATAAGAATCTTCTAACAGAAACCTTCATGAGAAAATTAGAAGTTTTACAACACTGCACATTGTAAAGAAACTACGCTGACTGCTAACAGTATCAAATGAAAATTCGGTCAAGAAAACATGATAAATCATGAGGCAGGTGATAAAAATGAAGCAGAGGAATTGGTTGCATCTTTAAGAAATGTTGCTGCACTAACAGAATCCAGAGCTGCAACTACTAAAAAGCAGTTTTCTCACTAAAATATGAATGAACAGATTGGTGGGGAAAAGGACCACCTAAGGGTAGACTTCTTCTACGTTTCAGGGAAGGTTTCAGCAGCTCAGTAACTACTGTGACGTGTTCATTGTTTTTTTTGATAGCAAAAACCTGGCAATAAAAAAAATATAATTTCAACAGAGGATATAGAAATCTTGCCAAAGCTTTGAGAGATCCTAAAATGTATTCAGGAGACGTAAATTCACAGGATATTGTAACTGTTGTCACCTATGCTTTCACAAACTGCAAACGCATATTTTGAAGTACTTCAGTACATCTTTGCAATGAACTTGCAATACGTTTCCGAAAATGCAGCAACTGCGTTAAGAATATTTGTGTGCATGCCAGTGTCTTTAGCTTCTACAGAACGTAGCCTTTACATGTTAAAGATCATTAAAAACTATCTCAGATCTTCAATGAGCAACAAGTGGCTATGAGGTCTTGTCACAATAACAGTGGAAAGGCAGACTGCACATTCGCTCGACATGGAGAACATGGTGAAGGTCTTCGTTGCTCAAAAAAGCGAGAAAAGTGATTTAGGTGAGTAATTTTTAAAAGAATGTTTTTATGATGTAGGAGGCTTTTCCCCATTTTATTTAGCGTTAGACAGGATCTATTAAATTACATACCTGATTTTGCATGGTTATAGCGGTGCATGTAAAAGTTATTACTACCAAATAAGCCAGGTTCATCCCGCAGCTATTGTGAACTATTCCTAAGGTGTGGTCATCAGTGACATAGGATCATGAAAACAAAATTTAAGAATGCATACAAATACAAGGTCTGTGAGAAAAGCATTCGACCTTTTGTTGGGGGAAAAAAAACTTGTTACCTGGAGTGACTGACGCCTTATCACCCTCGAAGTAATTCCCTTGAGACTCCACACACTTCTCCCAGTGGTGCTGCCATTGTTGGAAGCATTCCAAAAAAGCTTCTTTCAGAATGGAGTTTAGCTTAGCTGTCGTTGCTACCACAATGTCCTTTCTTGCCTGACACTGCGTTCCATTCAATGGCCTCTTGAGTCTGAGGAGCAGCAAAAAGTCCCAGGGGTTCAAATGGTTCAAATGGCTCTGAGCACTATGGGACTTAACATCTGTGGTCATCAGTCCCCTAGAACTTAGAACTAGTTAAACCTAACTAACCCAAGGACATCACACACATCCATGCCCGAGGCAGGACTCGAACCTGCGACAGTAAAGTCCCAGGGGACCATATCAGGAGAGTAAGAAGTCTGTTGAAGCACACAAAGTTGGTTTTTCGCAAAAACTTCTAAATTAAGTGCGAGAATGTGCTGGAGAATTGCCATGATGGAAGCGCCAATTTTCTGCTGACCCTAAGTCCAGTCTGCAGCGCAGCACGGCATCACGTAGGTGATGATGGACATCCCTGCAGTACTCTTTAGTGATTGTTTAACACTGTGGTGTGTAGACGTAGTGTACCAAAATGTGGAAGTCAAAGAAAGCAGTCAGAATCACTTTGACATTGCTGCACACTTGGCGGGCCTTCTGTAGTCTTGTCAAAGAGGAATGCTTCTACTGTAACTACTGGGATTTTGTTTCGAGGTCGTACTTATACGCCCAGGACTTGTTACCAGCGATTATGATGTTCACAATGGCGTTGTCACTGTTTGTGGAGTCCAGTATGTCCTGTGAGAGTTCACCACAAAGTTGCTTTTGCTCTGCCGTCAGCAGCTTCGGCACTAATTTCGCTGACACTCCCTTCATGGCTAAATCTTTGGTCACAATGGAATGTGACGTAAAAGTCCTGATGCCCATCTCTTCTGCAATTTCTCTGATAGCCAGATGACAGACCCGCAACACTACAGTGTTCACTTTCGCAACGACCTGGTCATTTCGGCATGCTGATGGCTGACTGGAGCATGGCTTGCTCTCCACCGATGTACAGCCGTCTTTAAACCGGTTGTACCACTTATTAACCTGTGTGACACCCATAGTGTCACCACCGACATCTGTCTGGATCTTCCGAATTGCTTACACCTGGATGTCGCCCAATTTATGGCAAAATATTATGCAGCAATGAAAAACCGATGCGAGAATTACACACTGTCTCACTAAACTGCTGCATATCAGCAACTGACGCTGTGGACAGGTGGGAAAAAATACCGGCATGTACATGAAGTTTCAATGTCGACTCACGCAAGCGCACTAGATTCAAATCAATCAGGAGTTCGGAAAAAAAAACCATCGTTACTTTTCTAACAGACCTCGTATAGTTGATTTCTATGACAGCTCTCATCAGCTGCTTGTCTTGAATATAATAACACACAATCTGCAAAACCCATGTTGAGCCAGCCACTATCGCTTCTTAAAAATTAAAAATGCCTATGGAACACTCAGTAGTTACAGCCGCAACAGTATCTGTAATAATCGGTGATTCGCTCAATTTATATGAAATGCGGTAAGTAAGTTTTTTAGTATATTTCAGAATTGCAATATACTTGCTTGCTGTTAAATTTGTGAGTTAAAGAAAAACGTTATATCAGGCATTATGATTCTGGAAATTATTTTAGAGGATTATTTTGCAAGTGACTTTGTAACAATGAAATTCTACTTTGTACCATCATGTAACACTGAGGGAAATTTTCTAAACGTGAAAAATATTTGACAGATGTAAGGTTGGGTCTTCTGAACGATTTGGAAAAATATTCACTAATTTACTATAATAGCCAACTAAAATCAGTTTACGGTTGATTTGGTATTATTATTGTGTTAGAAATGCGTGATAAATTTTTAGATTCTTGTGCTACTTGGTGTTGGTTTTTGGTGCAGGTTCATTCATTTTATGTACATACTAGTGTATTTTTGGTGTATATTTTCCTTGTTTTAGTGTACCTTTCAGGTAGTTTTGTGCCAACTGTAATGCATAAGTGCTTACATTTAACACGGCAAAACCAGTTGGCGACCTAGCTGAGGCAACAGCACCATCTGTTTACATTTAAAAGAAAAGATGAATGGAGATACAGCGAAATCTACAATATCCAGTATTCTTACAACTCGAGGTTAACACGCTACACTCTATGTAGAAAATAACTGAATGCGTTTTTTACCAACAAATACTTACTTACCCACAACTTCGCATGGGTTAACAATGCGAAGTCATGTTTGAGCTACTACGTAATGAACTCCTGGTCTGTTTGTGCATAGATGCAAAGAATCGTCAATCTGTGAATTTCCTCGAAATGGTTTGAGCTACACACACACCTACACACACACACACACACACACACACACACACACACACACACACACATTCATAGAAATCATATATAATGACGAAAACTATTCAATTGTAAACAAAATTATGTTGCAGATTAGATTTCGCAGGGGGCCGCAAAATTTTTTTAATCGGCCCTGTCCTCAACCACACTAGCAACAAACATCTGTATGCTCTTTGCATCGCCTGTTAACGCCGAAGTTGGAGCAAAAACTTCTCGTTGTGTATTTACACTTTATATCATGCTATATCCAGAGTAGAGGATTAATTAATGATATGTGTGCTGTTCCATTTATAGTCGATGATATGAAAAGATGAAGACAAAAATGTGGCTCTTGTGTTGGACTAAAACGGAAAACATACTGTACTATAACAGTCACGGCTACGGCTGTCTTGTATATAAAGGTTTGGACTGTACGGCTCTTTAGCAATGAAGGAGGGAATGTGCAACTAAGGCTGCAGACACAGTGGCACCGATATCGGGGGATTCCGCCGACGACCAATATCGGCCGAAGACAGCCGATCTTTTCAAATCAGCATGCCACCATGTATGTGGTCACACAGTAGCCAATCTTATTGTCCGGACGTAGAAACTTCGGACGAAAGTCGGTGAAATTCATGTCAGTAGTTTGTGGTCTTCGGTCAAATCGTCCGATGTTCTTAAACACAAAGTATGGACTGTGAGAAGCTGACAAGTTTATTCCAAGAAAACTGTGGCATTCAGAGGGTAAAAAATATTGTAATCGGGATATAGTTCGGAATCTGTGGAATAAAGCTGCAGGTTTGTTGGAAACCAGAAGTAGTTTTTATCAAAACTTTAGGTGTAAATTATAATCTCAACAAACAATTAGTTCAAGTGAGCAGGGTACCGCGTCTTACGCTTAAGCTGCTTTCATACTGGCGATTTCGTCGCCGCAATTCAGCCGCGCGATTCAATCGCTGCAATACGAGACTATCGCGCTGCTGAACCGTGCGAGTGAATTGTCAGGCACGCTGCTCAACCCCGCCCCGCAGAAGCTCTGTGGCGGGAGCTGTCTCTGTACTTGCGCCAGCCAATTCCGACATGGATTCTGATGAGGAAGTGTTGCTTTTTGCTCTGTTGTTGAAAAGGAAATAAAGATGCCGCTGACGTCAAGGAAAATACTGGATTCATCCTCCACTGAATACTCGGGAGAAACATGGACATTTGTTCACAATTTATTATGAATTATGAGAAAACCCTGCAAAATTCATGAACTATTTCAGAATGTCTGTGACATATTTTCAAGAATTATGTACTATGCTGAGGCCAAATCTCACAAAGCAAAATACGCAAATGAGGAACAGTATTTCATCAGAGGAAAGACTAATGATTATTTTAAGGTAAATAAAATGCTTACTTTACATATACCTTTATTTTTAAAGTAGGTTTAACAGTAATTTGCTCCAAAGTGTAATATTAAAATACAATAAGCTAAAACTGTGATATTTCGCTACACAGAGAATAAATCAGTGACCACTTGTGAATCAAATGATACAGGTAGAAGTGTGCTATCACGATTTGATGTACATGGGCTTGGATTAGATGCAGGTACAGTTATGGGTGAATTTGAGTATACAGGCATTGGTATTTGTGAAATGAACTGAATGTTATAGTTGTCTAGTGAACTGTAAGACCAGCTGTGCTTTCTCAAAACTGATATTATTTCAAATTTAGCATCCATTTGCAAATGTTGTGGCACAGATTTCAAATCATTTAATAATGATAGGAGAAAATGTTTGTCAGGGTCATCTGCTTTGGCCATTGATGCGTTTTTTTTCCCTTGATGTTTGCTGCAAGTACTGGAAATAATTTCTCCTCATCTGTCATCTTTTGTCTCTTATGGGAATTGGAGGCAACTCCATCCCGTACATCAGAATTATTTGCCTCATCAGTATGTGCATCAGCTTCTTCCAACTCTGGTGGTTTAGTGGCAGTTACAGGTGACAGGAAATATAAATATTTTTTGTGGGTTTCTGCAAGAGAACCACTTTTTGAGGCTTTTCTCTTGTTGAGTTCTCTTGTACAACAGTCACGAATGCACTTCCACTTCATATGTAACTGTGTTGCTGCAAAAAAACAAAACTCTCTTATTTCAGGTACCTAGCTACAGGCTGTACGTTTACAGAGCTACATTATACCTTCAAATGTGGCATTTCAAGTATATCAAAAATCGTGCGAGACACTTGTCAGGAGATATGGGATATCTACAAAGAATATGCATGACACCTGCATCATAAGAAGGTTGGATTAATATAGCAGAAAAATTTAAAGTGTATGCTGACTTTCCGAACTGTCTTGGTGCAATTGATGGAAAGCATGTAAGAATGTTTAAACCTGAGCACAGTGGCTCATTATACCATAACTACAAACGCTTTTTCTCAATAGTGTTACTAGCAGTTTGTGACACTGATTATTGCTTTACATTCATAGACGTAGGTTCATATGGCAAAAGTGGGGAGTTACAAATTTACAAAAATAGTGAGCTTTACAAAAGAATGAAAGACAATAATTTAAATTTGCCAGAGCCTCGACCTTTGACTGACCCAGGTGAGCCTCTTACATTCTGCTTTATTGGAGATGAAGCATTTGCACTTGAAGAAAACGTGCAACGTCCGTACAGTGGAAAAAATTTGACAGAGAAAAGAAAGATTTATAATTACAGGTTATTGAGGGTGCGACGTTACATTCAGCGCACTTTTGGAATCCTATCCAACAAATGGCGAATTTTTCATCGCCCTTTAAATGTGAATGAGGACTTCTGTGCAGATATAATTAAAGCATGTTGCGATCTGCGCAACTTCGTTCGCAAAACAGATGGGTTCAAACTGGATGAAACTTTAGAAACAGTTGGGTTGCACAATGTACAGAGCAGCACTCCTGTAAGAAGCCACTATGCTGCGAGTGTACAAGACAAATTAGATGATTATTTTATCAGCAAGATATAAAATGTATTCTAATTTTTATAAAAAACAGTCTAAAGTGCAAACGTTTGAATTTATTAGCATCTAGTTTCAATCCATACGTGGATCATCTTCAGGCAATACCACAGTTGGCGTGGAGCAGAGCGGGTGCTACGGATGCCTCCAGGTGCTGTTACTCCTTATGAAAATTGAAACAAAGTTTGCGCTCTAGACTGCTTCTTATAAAAATTGTAAGAGGAAAAGAGCACTGTTTACCCAAAATGTTCCCAAAAGTATAAGATGTATTCTAATGAGAAAGAAACGGAATAATACATACCACTTTCGTTTTTCTCCGATACTATTTTATTTTCGAAGTCAGGAACAAATTTCTTACACATTTCCTCCCAAGCATTACCTTTTTCGATCTCATTACTGTAATCCTTGTTTCTTGAATCCCAAATATCCAGGGAAACTTTCTACTTCAGTGATGAAAAGTTCCACATCGAAAGTCATTTTTGTAGCAAAAATAGCACAGTAGCACGAAAGGTAACAATCACACAGGCGAGGCAAGGCGAGGTGTCAGCTGTTTACCCCGTCCACTGCTGCCTAGCCTTGCTGTCAGGTCGCCGAGTGTGAAAGGGTCAAACGCGGCTGAATCGCAGCGACCAGTCGCTTGGAACGGCAGGCGCACAGCGGGTGCGCGACCAAATCGCCAGTGTGAAAGGCCTTATGGGAACTGCTTGTTAAAGGACAGACGCGACTCCGCCTAGTGTGCAACTCGCGCGACCAAATCGCCAGTGTATAAGGAGCCTTATAGTTACTGTAGTGGATCTTCCTTGGGTTGTAATAGGTGGGTATCAGCTGCCTGCAAATTGTTAAACTGCTTCCGACGTTTTTATGCCGGTAGGGTGGTGACGGTTATATGAAATGGTTTGCAGATGAGGTGTTTGTTTTTCCACCTTTCAGTGCTTTAGGTGTTCAGAGTACCTCATTCTAAACTTTATGCTTGTCTTTCACACGTTTTTGAATGGCACTCATTGAAGGTTATTTGAGGTGTGTCTGCACAACTTAAAATAAACACAGCAAAACAGAGTGTCTATAATCTTGCTTTTCAAGGTGGTCATGAATCATTTCGAGTATGTAACAGAACGTTTCTCCCTTAATTTCATATACTATATTCGAAAAACCTGTCTGGTTATTTCGATAACTGAAGACAGACTGTACAGTACTTGCACGTTATTTTCGAGGCAGTTATAGCTTAGTCAGATGCATTCGGCGTCTTTGTAATAGCAGAAGTCATAACATAGCACTCATCTCCGAGCACAGACAGGTCATCGTATTAATTCCGACCTAGATTAAAGTCTAACCTTATTCATAGGTTCTAACCTAACCTAATACAGTCTCCTTGAACCCACCAAAAACTGATGAAGGGAATCAGACATACTGTGACCAACCTGTCGGCCGATGTTATGGGACGACCTCTGGCGATGGTGTCTGGCCACTGCTACCGTTGCCACTGTGAACGCAGGCTAAGATTCATTCAAAAGTATGACAAAAGTGGGAGGAATAAGGAGATATCAGAAGGATATATAAACGAGTCTATGCTAATGTCATATCTGTGTCCTATGTTTTTCTTTGTGGGCTGAACTATCCTAAGACATAATGTCAAAAAAAACTCTATGGGCAAGTCGAGTGGGAAGAAACAGAATGTGCCGATCAGCCTATGCCAAAGCATGTGGAAGAATTTACAGCAACCGTGAATAATATCTATATAACTACCAAAGATTGCTTAATATCATGGGATGTGAATTCAGCACCCAATTAAAGCACTTATTGGGAATGACATTTACCTATGTTCCAGCCTAGGAATAAATAGCACAAACTATAGACATTTTGTCTAGAAAGAAAAAGTTAAGTTGGATGAGCATAAATTCCATCAACAGTATCCAAATTTTGCGAAATTAACGAAAAAAACTGACTCTGCTTTCAATAATCTTTTGACACATGAAAACTTGACAGATTATTTCAAATCACACTACAATGACGGATTTTATTGGGAACTTCTGATTTTGGCAAAAAATTGCTTTACTATTCCAGACCATGACACCAATGTTGAAAGCACGTTTTCTTTCGTAAACGCCAAATGGACGAAGGAACGCTATAAATTGCAAACCGACATAATCGACGTAATTGCAAATATGATTTTATTTTTGTGAAATTTAAAATCATCCTGTCAAGAGCTTCTCGAAATGAAATCCAAGAAAAATAAGATTCTTCATAAAGTAGTTTTAACTGAGAAACATTACTATTGGTACTTAACAAAAGATTATTATTCTTTGATAAATCTAACTAAAATGACAAGAGTTACGAATGTCCTTTTGTTTTACGTCACAGAAGAATAATTGACTGTTTATTTTGTTTAATGAAGAACTTTCAGTTTATTTTGATATAAGATTATCTTAGAAAGTAGACTGAGCTGTTAAGAAGTCTGAGCACTTAACTGTTATTTTAATTTCCAAATTATATGTCTGTTTATTGAATGATTTTTTTAGTTTAAGTACATTTAAGGCTGATCTAGCAAAAACTGACTTATTAATTATTAATAAACGACAGAAAATCTCCAGCTGACTATTTTTATTTGAAATCAGTGTTCCGACTTTTAGGGCAAACTGTCTGACTAAATATAACGCTGAGTCCGGCTTTACTGTTTTTGATCTGGCAGCCCTAGACGTGGCAGGAATAATACTGTACACAGCGCATGCTGAGGGTAGGCACTAGGATGTCACCCACTGATTTTAAAATTCCAACGAATCTGATAGACCCCCAGGAAAGCATTACCTGTGAATCAGTTATCTATTGTTATATTTCGGTTTTTGGCAATGAAAGTTTCCTTTTAGTGCCTTGCTTCCAAATTCCATATTTCATAGCCAGCCACACTGCTGGAAAAAAATAGTACGCCGTTTTAAAGGTTTCCTATCCACTAAAGACGTATTTTTGTAACAGTGCATATGGAGTATATGAAATTGAGGTCCAAGTATCGACTCATGCTGAAACAGCAACATTATTACGCAGTGCAACCTCCATGGGCAGCAATGCAGACGCTGAGTCTGGCATCCAGTCGATCTTACAGATGGCGAATACTGTCATGGGATATGTTATTCCATGCCTGCTCGAGCATTTCTCGTAGTTCTGTAAGAGTTGTCAGTTGACGTGTTTCACAGGTCACTTGTAGGCACACCATATCGCACAAGTGCTTGAATGGAAATAAGTCCAGAGACCATTTTGGCAAGGGAAGTTGCTACATGTCTTGCAGAGCAAGTTGAGTTTCATGAGCAATGTGTGGACAATCATTATCCTGTTGGAACTCCACATCACTCTCCTGTCACAAGAATGGCAAAATAACGGTCTAACCACATTAGGCATGTACCGAGCGCTGGTTAGCGTACCCTCCAGAAACACCAAAAGTGAACGAGGGTTGCTGCTTATTGCACTCCAGACCATAAGACTTGGGGTAGGGATAGCGTGTCTTGGACAAATGTACTCTACGAGACAGTGCTCAATAGCTCTACAGTGCATGTGCAGGCAACCACCACTTGCATGCAGGAAGAATATGCTTTCATGGGTGACGACCAAACCACACACGACAATGCTGAGGCATGAGTGGAAGACAGGCTGGAGGTGCTAATAACTGGCTTGCAACAGTTCGTGTTGGCACATCTGAACTCACACGTCCTCTTATCTGTGCTGTGGTAACTGTACGATCTGCCACTGCTGCCCTTACAATACGACGATTCTGAGATGCGTCTGCACTATGTGGATGCCCAGAACCTCGTTTACAGGTGTGAGAATATTCACGTGACCACTGATACCAACATCGTTGTACAACTGATGCAGCACGTCCCACTTTTGTGGCAATTCTCTGAAAAGAACATCCTGCCACTCGCAACGCCACAATTTAATCAGTTTAAAACTTAGTCAGTAGGTTCTTGGAAGCATGAGTGTGCCTCCATGGCATGGTTGCCTGCTTGCTTCACCCGTTTACACCATACTGAGTCTTCTGGCTGCTATTAAAGGGTATACACAAGTGGCGGTCTGGTAGCTTTGCTACTATGCTATCTGTTAGCGGACGACTTTGAAACCATTATCAGTATATATATATTATCTCCCAAGTGGAATATGCCATCAACGAATCAAAATCGACGACGCCTTTCCAGGTGTACCAATTTTTATTCCTTGAAGTGTATATCTCAAACAGTTACTGCATTCTGTAAAGTTTTGGTTGAACGTTTTTGCAGAGGCAACCGAGTTGTAGAAATAAGAATGTGTAATTTTCTTGCTTATGTTGTGTGTGTTATTTACTGTCCTGGTATGTAGAACCAGATGTAATACCTGCGTGTATTTTGTGTTATCTGAATTGGTTTACAAAACATACTGTTGTGCAAAGCCAACTGTAATATTCTTATACTATACTGTTAATAATAAGCAATGTGACAAACAGAAATACAGTTACCTATCTGGACAGTAAAACCACAAAAACAAGTATAATGACCGTTGTGTTAACCTATGGAATAAGCATCAGACTTTAACTCGTTTCTTCAAATAAGTCATTAGTTCAGAGGTATGGCAAATAACAGTAGTTAGACTACTATTCTGCATCGATATCAATATATGTGGTTGATGGTACACTATTATTCGCCAGTATAATCAGGCACACGTCATGAAGCCGAGTAGGACAGCAGAAAAGATTGCAACTCCCTATTTACCTGACAGACTTCACTTTAGATTTAGATAAAAGATGGTTCAGCAATACAAGAAAAGTTTAGCCACTCGAAACAAAACAACAGTACCCAATTGCTTAAGCAAACAGACTGATTTCATGAAAGCAAAAGTAAATTAGGACAGGGGAAGGGGGGGGGGCAGGGTCTCTACATCAACATATTTGGTTCTCAACATTTCATTGATTCACTATAAACTGTTTAACGTTACTATTTATCACCATTAATCATCAACTTAGTATTTCCTTTCATTAATACGTAATGTGAAAGCAGCAAACAATTTATCCAATGTGGTCTCTGAATCTGGCATAACCTTACATAATCATTTTAACACAGAAAATAATAGCAATGTTAATTATGAAATTCTCAGTTATTCTTTGCATCAATTATTTCACTGATTAATCACTGATTTGCCAACAATATATTAAAGATTTCACTGTCTTGGCTGAATACAGCTCACTCGGAATTTTCATGTTTCAGGTTAGGATCCTGCTTGGTTTGTGAGCAGGATAAATTATCAGGTGGACACAATTCTTAATTTTGATGATGGTTATTATTCTTAAAGCACATTTCAATTTCCTGGCACACACTTATTTCCTCTTCATAGCGTTGATCTATCTTATAATCAACAGCCCGTTTTTCTTCCCATACCAGGCCGTGATAAACTGCAGTTTCCAACCGAGGCAAGATGCAACAATATGACGAACTTCACACTATGCTGGCACTGTACATGCTGCCTCTAAGATCACTGGCCACCAACGCACTTTGTTTGCCCCCGCCAAAGCGCGCCAACGTTTCTGCTCCCACCTTTTCCTACACTTACACAGCTTTCCGTTCCTGACGGAACTACTCCATCTTTTAGATTACACATATCTCCTACAGCCCTAAGTGAGTGCCAGTAACTATTACATACATAATTACATTATAGCACCTTTTTACATTTAATAATTATAACAAATAGATATCTTTACAATATTTAAAAGTAAATATTACACCATTTTTCTTAATATGTACATTGACTTTAATCTTATCAAAGAGTTTCAGTATCGATTTCGATTCAAACAAGATGTCTCTACTTCTGCTTTAACAGTTTCAACAAAATATTTACAATTAAAAAAAAATATGAATAATAATATCACAAGCGCAGTATACTTTCTTGTGTTTGAATACTTATTACAACAAAATATATACAGTCATAACTTTTTCATTATCGACATATAACACCTCTTCTACAACAGGGTCATAATCGGTAATAACGAATATGATGGGAATCTGCAAATGTTGTCGATTCCCCAGCTACATCAATGCTCACGAATTCCTCAGCTCTGTTAAATAAATTCAGCTGCGTTGAAAAACTATCTGATACAATTCGTCTGGGTGTTAGCAGAGGCATCAGTTTCTTTTCCACGCCACTGCTGCTACTTTTACGCGCAGGAGCGGTTTTCTGGATGTATCCTTGTGCTGTGCATTAAGATAAAATATGTACGATCTAGACATGACAAAAGATATTTAAACTTATCACACAGTATGATGAAAGCATTATTAAATGTATTCTGCTACAAGAAGTGGTGAAGTAAGTTGTAAGAACATTAACACTTGTACCACACACTATACACTGGCATTAGCGGTAACAGTCCCAAAACATTTTCTTTGAATGCATTCTTGCAAAAATGTTTCAAACACTGTGTACTTCAATGCGGATTTAGCTCAATAAAGTTATCACTGACTTTGAGATATGACAATTTCCTGGAGCATCCTACAGCATGGACCCTGTTGGTCCAACTTTCATATTTGAAGAAAGCAACGACAATGGAGACGTGAGATTGATGCATACTCCATACTTATGAGTGAAAGTAATGCAACAAAGGGGGTGGCACTACACTCTCCATTGTTGCCAGATGTATCCAACATGGCGGCGACAACGTCATCCTAGATGGCAGCCTGTAGACTTGGCAACCGCACATGACGTCATCCAAGATGGAAGCCATTACGTCAGCTGATGACGCAAGTAACGTTATCCAAGATGGCGGGGAAGTGCCACGCCCCCCGGTCACGCCCCCCTGGCAGGATGTTCACATTCCATCAGGATAATGCAACACGCTTACACTAATCTAAGAAAATGGCTGGAAAATAGCTCACTTGGGCTACCTCCACTAACGTAAGTCACCTGACTGCAACCTTTTCCTAGGAACTGGCGGGAAGTCCTAATTCCACCAGGAAAATGCAACACACCTCTAGTAACCTAACAAAATTGCCAGAAAATAGGTCAGTTCATCCACCCCCACTAACGTAAGTCATCCGACCGCAACCTCGTGATAGTGATTGGCGGGAAAATGACTGGGCTGCTGGAGAGAACAAGGATTGTACTTTACTTATTTTGGAAAAATTTATTTAAGGGATGGATTTTGAGAGATACTATGTTTATTACACTGATATAAACCACACGCTCTGGTATGCCTGGGATCGTGCCACACAGCCTACAGACCTGCAAACTACTCCTAAATTACCAAAATAACTCATGTATAATGCTCTGCAGACGCACTTGCTAGTTGTAAACTGTCAAAATAATGCATTGCACGACCTAAAGACCTGCAAACCACTCGTAAATAATGCAATAGATTTATGTCCAGAGAGGCAAACAACTTGTAAATTGTCCAAATAATAATCCATCTAAAAGACTCTGCAAACATGTTTACTAATCATCAACTGTCAAAATCATGCATGCAACCTTTGGTTAAAGAATTTGATGCAGTACAGCAATCCAATGTGTTCACCACGAGGTTCAGAGTCCAACTGACCTAGTACACAGTACCACCGCGAGAGGGTGCTGTCGTCTGTTCCATTCTGTGACGTAATGGATTGTTAGCTGATGATGCAAGTACCGTCACCCAAGATTGTGGATTTTGGCAGGAACCAGTGTGTTCATCATGAGGTCTGGACCTAGTACACAGTACTGCCACCAGAGGGAGCTGTCGTCCGTTCCATGACATAACCCAGGATGGTAGGGGAAAAAGGTGGCAAAAGGACTCAGCCTGTGCTGGACATAAGTATTTATTGTGCAGGCAGTGTCTCCACCATGAGGTCTAGAGTCCAACTGACCTAGTAGACAGTACTGCCAGTAGAGGAGTTGTTGTCCATTCCATGGTGTAACCCAAGATGGCTGTCTGTAGGGGAAAATGACTCAGCCTGTGCTGGGCTGCTGGAGAGAGGAAGGAGTGTACTTTATTTATTTCAGAACAATTAACTTACGGATGGATTTGAAATAGTATATTTATCACGCTGATGTGAAACACATGCCCTGCCATGCTTGGGGTCACGCCACACAGCTTACAGACCTGTAAACTGCCCGTAAATTACCGAAATAACGCTATAGAGACACGCAAACAACTCCTAAATTACCGAGATTATTTCAGTACACAGCACACAGACATGCAAACCCCACCTAAATAATGCAGTACAATGATGTGCAGACACGAAATCAACTCATAAGCTGTCAAAATAACGCATAGCACAGCCTACTGACCTGCCAGCAAAAAATGAAAACAAGTGTGCAGGCACTGCCTGCCACTCACTATCCACTGGACCGCAGAGGAGGCTACCGCAAATGGAGCTGCAGAAGTTGGGATGCACCAGCGGCCCCCGCAAAGTGACGTGGCCATCAGCTGCCAAGTCACAGACAGGTGCCCATTCAGGTGTCTCAAAGAAGAGGTGGAGGCATCCCTAACACATTTGCTAATCGTCAACTGTCAAAATCATGCA
Organism: Schistocerca americana; assembly: GCF_021461395.2. Taxonomy (NCBI): domain Eukaryota; kingdom Metazoa; phylum Arthropoda; class Insecta; order Orthoptera; family Acrididae; genus Schistocerca; species Schistocerca americana. The sequence goes on from NC_060130.1 coordinate 540,396,672, forward strand.
CTGTACACCTTTTCACAAAATAATGCAACAATCACCAAAAAACTCCCAAATTGTCAAAAGATAATGCATGTTTAACGCTCACAACGAAGAAACAACCGAAAATAATCCAGTGCGCAAACACTCAGTGTACATAAAAAATGCTTGCAAATCATCAACTGCAACTATCAGAGGCACCAATGCACTCTGCAGGGACAGCTGGATGCAAGCCAGTGCAAGAGTGCTGCCGACGGCATGTCAAAGTCACCTCTACAGTTAAGGTTCTTCGAGTGTTATACTGACGTCACATGTCTATCTAAATAAGTGCCAAGTCATTCTCTGTGCAGTGCCCATGTGAATTCGCCACTGCTGGTGGGATCCCTCTCTCTATCTGTGGTCCAGTGAAGACCTAATTGCTGAGTGACTCACCCTTGCGCATGCTGCATATATCCATTCCAGAATAGCAGAGGGTGCATTGTTCCTCACTATCGTCTTGGGACATGCGAGACACGTCTAGCCATGCTTAACTGCCCAGTGTAACTGACGCAATGCCGCGAAATGCGCATGTACAGCTACAAACCATCACAAGCGCATCTAACAAGGTTCTAACTCTTACACTGATATCACATGGCTATGTAAAATAAGAACCAAATCAACCTCTCGGAAATTGTATAGCGTCCCAGAAACAGTTAACACTCGCTTTTGTAGGAGCTTTCGTAATGTCTCGGCTTGTATGCATGGAAATTCTTGCCCTAACAGAGCCTATGTACGAAAATAGCACAGAATGCATTCTCCCTCACGGTCCTAACGTGGCGCCTTGTCCATTATGTGTTATCCTTCCTGGAAATCGTAAGTCCTACTTTCCCAGCTATGCACCAGCACAAAGGATGTCTTTTGAAATGAATGGAGCATTATGATCAGCTCTTACTGAATTTACCCTTTGAATTACTGATGCCACTGGTGTGAAAACACCGTCACCTTTTTCTTTCTTTCTGCAGACTGGACTTTCAGTGGGAAAAAACCTTTTTTACGCAGGTTTCCATATTAGCCCCGACAATTAAATCTTACAAACTGCCCTATACAGGGTGTTACAAAAAGGTACGGCCAAACTTTCAGGAAACATTCCTCACACACAAAGAAAGAAAATATGTTATGTGGACATGTGTCCGGAAATGCTTACTTTCCATGTTAGAGCTCATTTTATTACTTCTCTTCAAATCACATTAATCATGGAATGGAAACACACAGCAACAGAACGTACCAGCGTGACTTCAAACACTTTGTTACAGGAAATGTTCAAAATGTGCTCCGTCAGCACAGATATATGCATCCACCCTCCATCACATGGAATCCCTGATGCCCTGATGCAGCCATGGAGAATGGCGTATTGTATCACAGCTGTCCACAATACGAGCACAAAGAGTCTCTACATTTGGTATCGATGTTGCGTAGACAAGAGCTTTCAAATGCCCCCATAAATGAAAGTCAAGGGGGTTGAGATCAGGAGAGCATGGAGATCATGGAACTGGTCTGCCTCTACCAATCCATCGGTCACCGAATCTGTTGCTGACAAGCGTACGAACACTTCGACTGAAATGTGCAGGAGCTCCATCATGCATGAACCACATGTTGTGTCGTACTTGTAAAGGCACGTGTTCTAGCAGTACAGGTAGAGTATCCCATATGAAATCATGATAACGTGCTCCATTGAGCGTAGGTGGAAGAACATGGCGCCCAATCAAGACATCATCAGCAATGCCTGCCCAAACGTTCACAGATAATCTGTGTTGATGACGTGATTGCACAATTGCGTGCAGGTTCTCGTCAGCCCGCACATGTTGATTGTGAAAATTTACAATTTTATCACGTTGGAATGAAGCCTCATGCGTAAAGAGAACATTGGCACTGAAATGAGGATTGACACATTGTTGGATGAACCTTTTGCAGAAGTGTACCTCTGGAGGCCAATCAACTGCTGATAGTGACTGCACATGCTGTATATGGTATGGAAACAACTGGTTCTCCCGTAGCACTCTCCATACAGTGACGTGGTCAACGTTACCTTGTACAGCAGCAACTTCTCTGACGCTGATATTAGGGTTATCATCAACTGCATGAAGAATTGCCTCATCCATTGCAGGTGTCCTCGTCATTCTTGGTCTTCCCCAGTCGCGGGTCATAGGCTGGAATGTTCCGTGCTCCCTAAGATGCCGATCAATTGCTTCGAACGTCTTCCTGTCAGGACACCTCCGTTCTGGAAATCTGTCTCGATACAAACATACCAAGCCACGGCTATTGCCCCGTGCTAATCCATTCATCAAATGGGCATCTGCCAACTCCGCATTTGTAAACATTGCACTGACTGCAAAACCACGTTTGTGATGAACACTAACCTGTTGATGCTACATACTGATGTGCTTGATGCTAATACTGTGGAGCAATGAGTCGCATGTCAACACAAGCACCGAAGTCAACATTACCTTCCTTCAATTGGGCCAATTGGCGGTGAAATGAGGAAGTACAGTACATACTGACGAAACTAAAATGAGCTCTAACATGGAAATTAAGCGTTTCTGGACACATGTGCACATAACATCTTTTCTTTATTTGTGCTTGAGGAATGTTTCCTGAAAGTATGCCGTACCTTTTTGTAGCACCGTGTATATCGTCAAATATGCAAAGACCCTTACTCAATTACACTGCTCTCCCACCAAGGTCAGGAGCTTTAATATTAGATCTCTGACCCATCAATACATCACAGTCTACTGTGTCGATCTAGTACTGCACCACACAAAGTCACCCCCCTTAAATCATTCATACATATACTGCGATGACAGACAGCACCATAGGTATCCTCGTGGCACTAAGTATTTCCCGCGAGGTCGGGCAGGCATTCATCACCAACATGTGACCAGAGTACCCTCAGTGTATCGAAGCCACTATCAATATTTTTCTTCAAATTGGGGCTTGTTTCCCGCCTTTGCACGAACACATTACTGTTTCTGGTCCGGACCTGCTTGCTTGATTTGCTTGCTCGCGCTCCTATACTCATGTGGGATTACAAGAACATATCTAATTTTGCATGGCTTGCTAGAATATCATACCATTTTCGTGGTACTTCTCGATATCAAGCACATATCAATATTGCTCGTGTGACATAATCCCAAAGATATAGACTGGAAAATATTTCTCAACATACCCGAAACTTTAGCTAGGTGGGGCATGCTATAAACCACTGACTAACTAGAAACTTGACATGTCTGCGAAGACATTTATACGGAAACTAGAAAAAATAGAGAAAACTGGTATTTCCATTTGCGAATACCAATGTTGGTGATGTAGCAGATTCCAAATCTTCCTTATAATTTGCAAGGTCAACTATGGTGTTTCTCATGTCTAGAGAACCAGCAAAAATATCTTCCACATGCTAGATGCACACACCACAATCGATCCTCTCTCAACTAAATAAAGGCGCGAAATGGGCAGAAGCAGTCAACCGAACAATTTACATGGGAAGGAATAACAGTCCAGCTCGAACACACCTTCATATTAAATCTCCTCAGATTTCGACACGATTACGTAAGCTATCCAACACATACTAAGTATCAGATCACTATTCGATCGTCTAGAGGACAACACAAATTCCTACACTCCAGCAGGCTTCTCCATTGGTAGAGCTCCTACTGTTAATGGGAAATGTGAATCATCCCCCCACAGGTAACTGGCACTGCACACCAAGCACCCACCGGTAGAATCATCTTCCTAAGAAATCGGTCACATATATATTTTATCCCTGTACTTAAAACAAAATGTTACGATCGCGGTCTGAGTTGAACAACATTAGAAAATGAATGAAGTATCGGAAATACATCCTGTTGATGGCTGTGGCACTGGAAATAGACGTATCAGTAACATTCTTATGACTTGACATACTCATTCCTTTCCTATCACAGTACTTGATGTCAAATCCATACCTTCCTTACGAATGGTCATAGTCATTTCCTTTGCACATGTCGGAATACAAACACCTACATTATAAGCTTGTTGCTCAAGGCGAACCTATCACGCACTCCCAATTACTAAGTATAATGCTTTGTCAATAACTGCCGGTTGGCATTACGAAATAATATTGACTGAAAAAGGAGATATATTTTGTAGGTTCTGGCTCACTAACTCAATTATAAACTACAGACAACCGATTTCTAAAAATCAGTAAAAAATCAGTATCTTTAATTAACTAAACCAATTTTATATCGTTAACTAAATACACATTGTTATCAATAATACAGCTAATTTTAATATATAATATTTCTTACTTCATTTACAAGACGATTTTAACACAATGAAATTTATTAGTTAAAAAGTAACTTGTTTTTAAAAATATTAAACTGTGAAAGTAAGTAAATAATTTAAATTTTTAGTTAAGAAAGTACATTATTTTAAAAAATCACATTGTAAAGGTAAGTAAATTAATTAAAATGTATTAGCTAACAAAGTATATTAATTTAAAAATTTTAGATTGTGAACTCTATATCATGAAATTCATTATTTCTATTTTTAAGTTTCTTCATTCCTTTATATTTTACTTTCATTTGTCCTTTTTTAATTATTTCAAAATCAAAATCATCAATTAATTTAGAATATCTATTTGGTAAAATTATTGAGTTCTAGACAAAGTTGTTCTCCATATCTAGTATTTAAATATTAACAGTTTGTAATATCATAAAAACATTTATCTCTAGCACATTTACATTTTTAATTTCTTTATAAATACTTATATAGTTGAGCTTCTTGGTTAAAGTAGTATACATTTATACAGAAACATTTTTATTGGTTTTACAAAAATAATATTGTAGTATGTATTCAACATATTTTTAAAAAGTAGTGATTATGAACTTATAGTTAAATTACTCATTGAGAATTATTCTTTATTATAAAACTAATAAAAATTATTTCTTATAAATGGAGAACTTAAACGAAATGCAAACTAAACTAAAAGAAACATATGACCTAATTGAGCAATCTGAAAAAATATTGATCGTCCTATTTGTTTAAGTAATGAAAATAATAATCAATTTGTTAAAACAAATTGCAATCATATTTTTCATAAAAAATGTAATGATGAATGGATAAAGGAAAAATAAAATTATCCACATTGTAGAACTATTATTAAAAATGTAAAGTATCAAAAACTTGAAATAATTAATACTAATGCTGTGTTTGATGCCAAATTGAAAGAGCATATTTTGTTGAACCAGCATATTATTATTATTATTATTATGATTCTGATTAATTAAAAATTTAAATTGAAATAACTATATAAATTTTAGAATTTTCTTGTTCACAAATGAAATAAATTTTTTTTCTGTATAAATGGAGCAAGTTCAACAAAAGTCTTCCTTGAAGTGTAATTTTTGAACTATTGTAGTACAGAGAAATCAGTTGATAATTTTACTTCACAAAAATATAGAAAAGATGGCAATAATACCATGTATAAATAAATATATTGAAAAAATTATGTAATTCCTTGTGTATGTGGACAATATAATTTTATAGAACGTTTTCGACGACATCCAAGTGAAGAACATTCAAGAATCTTATTAACAATGAATATGAAGAAAAATCTACATCTACAATGAATAATGAAGAAGTTATTACTGAAGAAACATCTACGCCTACAAAGAAATGAAAAAATGGACAAGAGAATTAGGATTCAAATAGTTATTATACAAATCCTACACATAAAGATAAACATAATAATAAATGTAAGAAGTGTACTTTAGAGTATATTAAGAATAAGAAAGCTTTAACATTATGATTTATTATTTATTAAATAATAATCCTTTATGATTAATTAAAAAATATAAAAACTAACCGGTTGTTAAAATAATTAATATATTAATTCATTTAAAAAAGTCATTGTTTAAAAACTAATTGAGTGGTAAATAAATAGCAACTAGTTCTTTTAAAAAACTAATTGTTTAAAATTTAATTGATTGTCAAACTAAATAGTAAACTAATTGATTGTTATTGAGTTCTAAGCTAATTCAGTTTTTGATTAATTATATATTAAATATTAATTTATTAAATAATTATCATCTTGTTAAAAATATTTTTTACAAAGCTAATGATTTTTTTGGAATAAATATAAGAACGAAATGTAAACATACAATTCTATTGAAATACCAGAATTTTAACTTAAAACTCTTTGCGAATTTTGTAAAATAAATAATTTATGGAAAGTTGATTTAATTAAATTTCTTATTAGATATCGTCGAAATATTTTTAGAAATCATGCAAATATTCTTAGAAATAGTACATCTGAAGTAAGGATAATAATACAAATATTGTTAAGTATAGTACATCTGAAGTAAGTGATAATTTTAGAAAAAGTTACCAAATATAGTTAGAAATATTACATCTGAAGTAAGTGAAAGTAATACAGATAGTCTTAGAAATTGTGCATCTGAAGTAAGTGATAATTTTTGGAACAAGTTACCAAAAATTGTTAATAATTATAAGAAGAAGTAAGTTGAAAATTTAAAAATTTTGTTACAATTATATAACTGATTAAGAAAAATTTTACAAATATTGTTAAAATTTATATACCTGAAGTAAGTGAAAATCAAACAAATATTGTTAGAAATTATTTACCTGAAGTATGTGAAAACCATACAAATATTGTTAAAAATTATACACGTAAAGTAAGTGAAAATCTTTGAAAAATTTTGCATATCATAATACTTATTATGTTTTTCTAACTAAGGAAATAAACCATTAAAAACGTATAGCTATTTTGTACAAATATATATAAAACTGAAACCAAAAGAAAAAACTATAATTAAAGGTTAGTTAGTTGAAAAAGCATTTGAAAGCTGATTTCAAATTATGAATTTTGAAAATAGAATAAATATAGATGATATTAATAATTTTTAACAGCAGTAAAAACAAATTTCTTTAAATTGTTAAAGATTATTTCGATGTACATAATGGTGTAAGGATGAATTTTAATTTATAATGAGATTGTAATCTACAAACAAATGAAATAAATGAAGAATTTCTAGAATTTCTATAACAAACACGAAACTGTGATATTTGGAGAGAAAAAGATTATAACAAAAATTTAAACATGGTAAAAGAGGTATTCTAGAAAAAATATATAATTTTCAAACACAAGGATCAGGCAGGACATTAAATAGAATTATTGTTTTGCAACCAACAATTAATAAATATATTCCATTATAAGGATCATCTTATATTGATTTGTCAGATAAAATTAAAAATAAAAGTGCTTGTATTAATGTAAAAAATACTGATGTCAAATGTTTTCTATGGTCTATAAAAGCAGCTTTCTATGCTGCAGATAAAAATGCAAAAAGAGTAACAAAATATGAAGATGTTGGTCTTGATCTTGATAAAAAAGATTGCAAATATTAAGTTTCCTGTGTTAGTTGATCATATTGGAAAAATAGAAAAATAATTAATTCATCTGATTGTGTTAATCCATTTGATGATGAAAAATATCAGGTGTATCCATTGCAAATTACAAAATCTAGAAAGGAAAAAACGTATAAATGTACGTTAATTTAAGAAACCTAGTAATTCACAAAATTGCTATATAAAAAATTTATCGAGACTTGTATCAAGACAAATCAATAAACATAAAGAAACAAATTTATTTGTGATTTAGGTTTACCACATTTAAATAGTAAAGAAATATTAGATAATTATACACCAAATTTTTTAAGTAAAAAGTCATTAAAAGTACAAATGCCAAGTGAAGGAAAATGTGTTTATTTTAAGAATTACCAATATACACAAAAAGTTCGTTTTGTTGTTTATGATGATATAGTAAGTTTACTTTGAAAAATGGACAATTGTAAACCAAATACAGAAAAATCTTATACATTGAAATGTAAAAAACATCAACCAAGTAGATTTTGTTTTTACATGAATTACATATATGTAATTTGTTGTTTATAGTGACCAAATTTTCACATAAAATTTATTGAATGTATGAAACAAGAAGTTGAAGAAATTGAAATATTTATTCTGAAATTGAAGAAATGAAATCATTTACATTTCAGGAAAACAAAATACATACTAATACTAAATTTTGTCATTGTGTAAATATTATTATTCAAATAATAAAAAAAAGATTGTCATCATGATCATGTAACTGAAAGTATATTGCTCCATTATGCAATAATCGTAATTTAAAAATACCACAACCTGATTTTGTACCTGCTTATTTACATTATTTAACTGGTTATGATTCTCACTTTTTTGTAAAATAACTTGGTTATGATGAAGAAGTAATAGAACTAATACCAAACAGTGAAAATAAATACATAAGTTTTAGTAAATGTACAAATAAATTAAATAGGAGATTTGTTGACACATTTAGATTTATGGCTTCTTCACTTGATTAACTTTCAACAAATTTAAGGAAAAATCTATTGAAAATATTAAAACGTATTTTTCTCCAGATTTATTTAATTTAGTAATTAGTAAAGGTGTTTTTGATTGTATGGATTCTTGGAAAAAGTTTGAAGAGAGACAATTACCAACAAAAGAATAATTTTACAATAAATTAAATGATTGTAATACAACTGATGTAGTTTATGAACATGCAAAATTAGTTTGGGAGAAATTCAATATAAAAAATCTTGGTAAATATCGTGATTTGTATCTTAAAACTGATGTTTTAAATGTTTTGGAAAATTATAGAAGAAATGTGTAAAAACATATATTGCAGATCCTTCTTGGTATTTTACAGTAGCAGGTTAATCTTGGGATGCACTGTTAAAAATTACTGAGTAAAAACTTGAATTACAATTTCATTATGAATTCCATTTAATGGTTGAAATTGGAATAAGAGGAGGAATATCACAATGTTGTAAAGGAAATGTAAAATTATATAAAATTTTCAGAATATTTTAATAGTGTAGAAATATCATACTATGTAACATAGTTAGATGCAACTAACTTGTATGTTTATGATATGAACCAATATTTACCATATGGTGGTTTTAAATGGGATGAAGCAAATAATTGCAATTGTACTAAAATAAATGAAATTTCAAACAAGTATGAACATTGTTATATATTTGAAGTAGATTTCGAATGTACAAAAAAATAGCATGATTTACATAAAGATCTGTCATTAGCTCCTGAAGAAAAAATGTTACAGGTTTAAATGAGAGTAAATTAATAACTAATTTAGATAGAAAATATATTTATGCAGTATATTATAGAAATCTTAAAAAATATTTATTTCTAGGAATTCATATTACTAAAATACATAAAGTTTAAAACTTTAACAATTTTATACCTTTAAGAAGTGTATAGATTTAAACACACAATTAAGAACTAAAGCTATAAATGATTGGAAAAAGATTTCTATAAACTAATTAGTAATTCTGTGTTTGGTTAAGCAATGGGAAATATAAGGAACAGACAAGATATTAAATGAGTTTCAAATAATAAAGTACTAAAAAACTTGTTGCTAAACCAAACTTTTAATCTAGATTTATATTTAATGAAAATCTTGCAGCTATTCACATGCATAAAACTAAAATCACATTTGATAAAACTATTTATGTTGGATTAAGTATAGTTGATTTATCTAAATATTTGATATATTATTTTCACTATAGAGCTATTAAGCCTAAATATGGAGAAGACACTGAATTATGTTAAGAAGGTAGAGAGAGTTATATTTATTATACCACAGCTGAAGATTTCTATGAAGATATAAAATCAAAGATTGAATATTTTAATAATAACGGTTATCCAACAGATAATATATATAATATTCAACAAAGAAACAAAAAGTTGTTGGAAAAATGAAAGATAACTGTAGTGGAAAACCAATTGGAAAATTTTGTGGTATACAAGCAAACATATATGCTTATAAAGGTTGATTAAAAAATAGAGAAAAAATTTAAAGTAATAAAGATATGTGTTGTTAAAAATAGGATAAGTTTACAAGATATACAGATTTTTTTGTTTAATGATATTGAACAATAGAGAAAAAATATTTTTACTTAAAGTGAAAAACATGAAATATATACAATTCAAGTGAACAAAAAAGCAATAAGTCACCATGAAAATAAAAGGTATGAATTGGAAAAAATAGATAACTTACCATATAGTCATTATAAGTTATTAAAAATGTAATAAAATTTTTCTATATAAGTGCAAACATTTTACAAAGATAAAATAAAACACAAAGATTTTTGTATACAAAAACCACAAACATTGAATAAAGTAAACAATGAAGTAATTACAATAAAGGGTAATGGAATTAAAGTGAAAGGTGAAAGTATTAAACACTTAAGGTAAAAGATGAAATAATTTAATCAAAATGAGTTCTAATTCCAAGTTTGATGGGAATAGTTCATACTTACATATAAAACTAATTGATTGTCAAATGAATTGTACAGCTCTCATTTTAATAAAAATAAATAGTAAAATAATTCTTTACTTTATCTTTATTTATAGAACTGTTATTTGAATTATGAATATCTAACTATATAAAATAAACTGTATTTTGTTTCTTTCATAAAAGTTTTCAACTAAGTACACATGTGGATATTTTGTTATGGCTAGTTATTGTTCATGAAACTTCCTTTTTTATCTTTTAATTCGTATGTAATTGGATTAGAATAAACAACATCCTCAATTTCAAAAATTTCTGTTGAGCAATTGCCTGTGTAACCTTTTTCAAAAAGATGTTTAAGTCTACCAATTTTAAGTATATCTCCTTTTTTATAAATTAGCTATTTCATTAGATATTATTTTACTTATTTTTTATTTTTTTACTTTTGTCTATTGGTTTCTTTTTCATTGTAGAATGTATTATTGTATTATTGTATTATTGTTTTTATCAAATAGATTAACTAAATTCAACCATTTATAATTAATATAATAATAAATTTTTCCACACTTTTTTCTTTAACTGCTTTTAATTCTGAAAAAATTGAATAAATATTAATTTTAAATTATTCCATTAATTCTTTGTATTCTTTATATAACATTCTTTACCATTATTTGTTTGTAAATGTTTTGGGTTTCCAACAATTAAAATTTTTCGAAAAGTATCAACTGTATTTTTAGATGTTTTATATTTAGTAAGAACAGCAATTGCATATTTTGAAAAAACATCATATATGGTTCATAACTATTTATAACCATTATTTATTTCTGAAATTCTTTATAAATTATCAAAATGACTTTAAACCATATCAACATGCCATTAAACATCTTTATTAAAAGAAACAACTTTTCTTCTTTTAAAATTATACCAATCGTTTTTTTTTTTTTTCATTAATTATATATTCATGAGTATTGGTTAAAACTTCACCACCTAAAAATTTTTATTGTGAATTTGACTTTTTTAGATTTGCAAATTGTACAAATAACTACAATTCATTGTCTTCTGCTTTTAGTTGTTACCCTATGTGGATAATGTGTTTCAGTGTAGTTTTTCAACTTTAAACAACAAGTATGATAGGATTGTGAAGTACGATTTTCCATTAATATTTATAAAAATATACAGATTAAGAAGTTTATGTAGATAAAAATTTTAATGAAGTGAAAAATAATCTAACGATTTTAATACTTATAGATCTTCACCTTCTTTTTTGTCCAAGCTTTTATTAATATGTGATTCTAATGATTTAATGAATTTTTCAATGAATCAATTTTAACTAATGAATTAAGGAGACTATTATTCATATTGTTTATTTCTTATTATAATGTGCCACAATACCTTCCTTAATAACGTTTCTTTGATTTAAATCCCAAAAAATCTTGTTATAATCTTCTTTATTAACGCAATTACAGAAATGCGTTAAAATGCTTGTGAATTCTGTTTTTATAACGTATTTGTTTGCAAGTCTTCTATTTTTAAAACCAATATAACCTTTGGTAATTTTAAAAATAGAATTAAATCCTTTTAGGGTTGTTTAATTGAATCAGGCATCTTTGGATGTATTGATGATTGAAGTAATTTATAATTTTTTCAATTTTTTTTAATTCACTGTAGGAGTATTAAGTACTTGTTCATTTTGTGTAGGTAGTTGTATCTTATTTCCAAAAATGTACATTTGTTGAATCTAAAATTTGATTATAATTATAATTCAAACAAAGCAATTTTTAAATAAATAAACATAAATGACCACATATTACTTCATCAAAATATTGTATTCTTTCTGTATTGTAGTATAGTTCATTTTTTCCTAAATAGTCAACTAATAGTTTTGGTATATTACCACCAAATTAATCAAAAACAAATTTTTCATCATCATCTCTATAACAATAAATCCAATGAGTACCAGGATTGTCAGATGTTTCTAAATTTTCTACTATACCATATTCAATTTTAAATGGTTTATTTACTAATTCATCAATCACATATACCCCATGAAAGTTTTTTATTTTTAATTTTTTTGTATGTTTTTGTATATCAAAGTTACATAATGATTTGGCACAATTATGAGTTACTCTTTGAAATTTTATTATTTTTTTTATTCCATTGCCAATTTTCTATTCCATTTTTGGATTATGTCTTTTTTATTCTTTTAATTCTTTGCCATTTTTCTCTTTGTTAAATACTGCATTTGCAATTGCTGTAGATCCTCCTGCTAATGAACCAATTGTTGCTAGATATGGCAATACAATTTATAATAATGGAAGAAGTCCTTATTTATGTTGTGTTAATCCTTTACCATCTTTCGTTTTTGTTAAATATTCAATAACTTTTTTAACTATAGGAATACGTATTGTAATAAGTAAATTTCCACCAATGTTTTATCTTTCTTACATTTTTGTTGTTAAGTTACAAATGATTCAATTGCATAAAATTGTTCATCATTTGACTTTAATTTAATCGATTTTCGTTTAGTTTTGCCACTAGTTAGCAAAGTATAGTGAATTGTTAATTTATTCATTGATATAGTTAAAAATTTCATTAAGTTTTTTTATATAGTTAAAAATTTATAAACATTTATATTTTATATAGTTTATAAATGTTTAAAGATTCTTGATAAAGTTCACAAAAAAAAATAAAGATATTTTATATAGATTAAGATTTTTAAGATTTTTTTGTATAGTTAAAAATTTATATAGTTTAAGAATTTTATAAGATTTTCCATAGTTAATTACGGTTTTATATAGTAAAGAAATATTTTATAGTTCAAAATTTATAAAGATATTTGTATAGTTTATAAAGATTTTTTTTGTTGTTTAAAAATTTATAAAGATTTTTGAAATCCTCAACCACTTTCATCAATATCAACATTAATACCTGTTCCTAATTTTCCTTTTCCACCCACTATTCCTCTAAGAGACGTTGCTGAAATAGAGGCATCAATTGCATACATTCTTTCTTTTGCAGGTAACTGAATTTCTTTGATTGGTTGGTTGTTTTGGGGAAGCAGACCAGACAGCGAGGTCATCGGGCTCATCGGATTAGGGAAGGATGGGGAAGGAAGTCGGCCGTGCCCTTTCAGAGGAACCATCCCGGCATTAACCTGGAGTGATTTAGGGAAATCACGGAAAACCTAAATCAGGATGGCCGGACGCGGGATTGAACCGTCGTCCTCCCGAATGCGAGTCCAGTGTCTAACCACTGCGCCACCTTGCTCGGTGAATTTCTTTATCGGGTATAAGTTTCTTTTCTATACCTTTGTTATCTCTATAAGCAAAGTCATGTTTTTACAAGCACAGTGTAATGGATTTAACACCTTTCTCACCTTTATCTAATTCTTGATCTACTTTTGTATCTGGATCACCAAATGGATAACCTGGAAGATGCATATCAAATGTTAGTTTGTTTTCCATATTTATCACTTTTTCATTATGTATGTGGAAGGTTATTCAAAAATCTAATTAAATATGGACTTTTTGGATTTTCAATTATAAAATCACTAAATTTATTTGTTAACATTTTTGCAATACTAACTTATCAATGTGATAAATTTTAATCTGCAGCTAATTCTTCACCATTAATAACTGCTAATGTATCAATTAATCGTTTTACATCATTTAACCAAACATATTCAATTGATTTATCTGTATATTTTTAATTAAACTTTCAAGTATTTTTTTTCCAGTAGAAGTTTTAATACTAATTATACAATTTATATAATAAATATGGCACATAGAAAAAAATGTTATAACTACACAAAAAACAAACATGAAACTTTGTGCAACTGTTAATGATAAAATTTCAAATGATATACTTGCTTATATAATTATGTATGGTAAGAAAATTCCTATATATGATGCACAACATAGATTACTCACTGAAAATTTTTAATTATTAGTATTTTATTCTATAGAAATGAATCAAAAACTTAATAAATTTATAAAAGTGTTAATTTCATGCTTATATACATATCTGCAACATTGTAAGAAAGATAGAAAAAATAAAAACTGAAAATTTTAATATAATTTACTATTGTTAACTCATACATTTTAGTTATTTACTTACTCTCACAATGTGATTTTTTAAATAATAACTGTGATAACTTATACATTTTCATTATTTACTTACTTTCACTATTTAAAATTTTTAAAATAATTTAGTTTTTTACCTAATACATGTTATTGTGTTAAAATCGTGTTGTAAATGAAGTTAGTATTATATATTATAATTAGTTGTATTATTGTAAAAAATTGGTATTTAGTTATCGTTATAAATTTGGTTTAGTTAATTAAATATACCGACTTTTTTACTGATTTATAAAAATTGGTTGTCTTATTTATAAAATACAGTATTTAGTTTAAAATTGAGATAGTGAGCCAGAACCTACAAAATATATCTACTCGAAAATCAACAATGGGTGGACATGTCTCTGAAGTTTTTCTTGTGAGTGCTACCACCATGTATTAGAAAGAGAAGTTTTATCATCTTACAAACCACCACATGTTAGAAAACTCGATCCAAACAACTACCGTATGATACTGTAACAAGTGGTCTTGGTTGTACATGTGCACACATGTATCCATGTTAAAAGCTATACTGGCTTTATAAATCCACATATAGCATTACCTGTGGTTTTTCCAGACATATACCAAGACGGTGATTGTAGGAGTGTATATTATCAGACCAGCAGTCTGGTTACACGTAGCTCACATTGCAACCTCGTCATAAAATCGCTGAATTTTGAAAGTGAAACGGCCGAGGAATGTGGCATGAAACTGCTATTTTCAACCCTCTCACGCCACCGCCACTAGATATTTCTCCAGTATTTGTAACATATTCTGCCTTAATACCAGGTCAGTGGTTTTGCAATATATCCACTGAGCTATAGGTGATGACTGATTGAGAAGGATCACAAGCAGTAGTAGATGGTGTGCTGATTGAGGATGTAAGAAATGTACACTAGCTTTTCAGATATCTAGTGTTATGCTATCTGTTAGAAATGATGTCTATGATTTGGAATCAAGTCTTTCCATTCAACCACATACCTGTGTTGGATCCTATGGAGAAGTCCTCTAATTATTACAGCCACAACTGAATCATATTTCTGTCACTCTCATATCTCTAAATGAGGCACCTTACAGCGACTACTGAATCATATTTCTGGCACTCTCATATCTCGAAACGAGTCACCTTTCTCAAACCTTACTGCTACAGTAAAATTCCAGTGTGGTTTTAGTGAGTCCATTTCTGTAGATTTGCACATGTGATCTTTCCAATTTAAGTCTGAACTAGCTAGAAGTCGAAGAAAGCCATATGCACCACTTTCTACAACCAGTGTAGAAACTGAGTGACCTGAGCTAGTGCAACAGGACCATGTATTAATCATTCAGTGGAAATGGATGCATTTTGGTGCGTCCGCAAACTACATACAGGTACTGCAGTCCAAAACAGATCTACGTCCCTCAGGTCACATAGACATCTATTAGCACAACATGGTATCATCGTTATTCTGCGCCATCCAACAGAAAACTTACGAAATATAAAAGCTCCACTAACTTCATCCAGTTGAGAACTCGATAAGATTTTTATTGCATCTCTCTCCTCCTATATATCGAAAACAGATGACACATGCATACCGGCTTCGAACACACATAATGATCCTATTAAATGTAAGATATTGATCCACTGCATAGACCAGTTTAATGTTTCATCACCTATACTGTAGGAGGAGGATGGTATCCCACATACTTTACTGTACATTACGAGAGATGCTCCCTGTGACCCTGGGTCATTGTTTGAAACATGGTTTTTTTCTGCTGTGACACACCTTCTACACTGTCATACATTTTGTTTTTCCACCACGACTTTGAGGTCTGTATCAGGTTCCAAACTGAAATTAACACGTTCTGATTCATTGCCTCTCGCAGAAAACTAGGCGTCACAAGGCATAAAACATGTTGTTACTGCACCTACCATAACAAGCCACTCACACTGGATTACTATAAATAAAATACAGTTACAACATAGGGAAATGGGACAACTTTGGTGGCGTTGTGTAGAGTTTCCAAACTGCTGTTCAAAAGTGATTGACGACCTCTACATTTAAACTCATCTTTCATAGTGATGCAATAGCTGATGCCTCCGTGTTCTGTTTCGACTGATTCCTCATACTGCAGTCATGTACACGATCACTGTTTCGGTGGTATCTGGGCCCAGAAGGTATTGTTCCTCCACCAAAACTCTATGCCCAACTCAAACACGCAATGTCAGTCATTTATTATGTGGTAACCAACAGCGTGCCAATGGACAATGTACTTAAATAATAAGAATGCAGTTGATTGCGTCAACAATTTTACCAATTTTTAGTAATTTGAACACTAGCCAATGATGTGACAGCATGTTTCCCAATTTCAGTATCATAGCTAAACCCACCCCCTCCCCACTTTGCGAGTATCATCGTGAATGTGGATAGATGAATGTGCAGTATGTCTATGTGTTGTTAATTCTCAGAACACATCCATCATCAAAGTAAATAAGACAGCGCACTACATATTTCTAAGACTTCAAGCATAGTGCTTAATTTATGATCTCTCTCTATGCTGATGGGAGTCACAAAGCATTCTTGGAGGTAAAATTAGAGATGAAATGCCTCCCCTCACATTGTCACTGACCAAGCCCCCCTGCAGCACTGTTACCGATTTAATCTGCAATTGACCAGAAATAGACCGCTACATTCCACATCTCGTGAATTAAAGGAGCTTGCCGAGTCCTCACCCATCCAAGTGCACAAGATATCTCGAGATGTGCCTATGTCGAGGAGGTTAGCACTCCTTATCGATGTATAGTAACGTATCTGAAAGTGTTATAATGTAATAGGTAGACGGTGAAGAAGAAGGAGAAACGAGTGATTTTTTTGAGCAATGGATCTGCAGACTGATGGAATTGGAAGCATTCTTACATTAATCGACCAAGCTATTAATTTTGAAGTATTATTCCAGAGTCTAGGATCAGTACCTGGAAGGTATGGGTAAGAGTGAACATAAACACATGCAGTCCTAAGGCTACATCGCTCCTCACATAAAATGGGCTATAATGTTAGATCGCTTGCCTTTCTGACCTATGAGTCATATGGAATGTAGCGCTGCCAATACTCCAATGTAAGAAATATATTTCAAGAGTATGACATACATCCTTCTTCCCGGTTTCTCTACCACAAATTACATTATCAAACCGGAAAACCAAAAAACTACTTCCTTAAAACATTGGGTCTCTGTGATACGAGCACAATATAGCTATCCAGATATGTATAGCACCCACTGTTCACATCCGATTAAGCTTCAGAAATTATACTGCGCCTGCATCATCCCTATATAAAATTATGGTTAGAAATGGGGAATACCTCTTACAAGGAAACAGATAAACGCATAGGACCAGCGTCCGAAAAGTGAAAATTACAAGTCATTCCGCCAATAGCTCTGCAAACAACACACCTGTCATGCAAATGTATACATGCGTATTGCAGTGCCTCACAGTCACCTATCGCTAACTTAGTTATGAAGCTGAAGTCTTGATTTTACACCAAAGATGCGACTGAGGGATGGAGTACATTTCATAAATCATAGTTCATTTAGAGGAATGTGTCATGTTTCATCACACATGAGATAGAAGTTCTCTGATAACTGACAGGTTTACCATTAACGATCCCAAGAAAATAGTGCTTTAAATCACAGACAAAACACGTGACTGTATACGAGTTGAACACAGGCTATGTCATGCGACTGAGGCGTCATGACAGAACAGTGGAAAAATTGATCTACAACAAATTCTCCCTCTCTAGAATGCTTCATCAGTGTACCATTAAATCTTACTTCGTTACAGCTCCATCTCAATCGATCACCCTGGCTAACCTTTGACATCCTTTAACGCAGATGCACACAAGCTTGGAGACAGATGGTCCTCTGTCTTCCTGAAAAGCGTCAAATACAGTAGTCAACTCGAGTCAATCACTGATACCATAATAGACATACAGGGTAGTGTCACCTCAATGGAAAAAAGTTGACTGTTCCCTGATTCCGTTCGCTTCCATGTCGACGATTTCTCGGATTCCTCTTGGTGCGGCATACTTGTTCCCATGTACAAATTGCTCTTCGCCAACCAGAGGCTACACAAGCACTTCTTCAATTTCCCCACATTTTGGTGTATATTAAGTCAATTTATACCTATCCTCTCGTCATTTTTCGTAATTCTATTGATTTTATGTCAGTTCCATAAATGCTGTCATGACATAACCTCCTGTTCTGTGTTCTAGAATAGCTTTTAAACGTAGCACATCTACTAACACCTAGCCCAAATACACTGATTGGGAGATGTAATATAGCACTGCACTCGATTGTTTCCAGTCATATCCACATTTGGTGAGTATTTGTTCGGTTTTCTGTATGTCTGTGTGTATCCATGTGTCACAGATGGCTCCCAGGACCCTGTCCCCTGCACTGGTGGACCAAATTTCGAACACAGAGCATGTGTTCAGAGATAACACATGTTGAAACCAGGACTTAACGTTTTCCACTAAGGGTAACACGTGATGGATGGGGTCCCACGTTAGGACCGCAAATAAAGATGCATTCGATGCTATTCTGCGCTGTTTTCGTAAGCAGGTTCTATTACACCAAGAATTTCCATGCATACAAGCCGAGACATCATGAGAGCCCCTACAAAAGTGAGCGTTAACGATTTATGGGACACTATACAATTTCTGAGAGGTTGACTTGGTTCTTATTTTATATAGCCATCAGTATAAGATTGAGAACCTTGTTAGATGCACTTGCGATGGTTTGCAGCTACGTGCTCGCATTTTGCGCCATTGTGTCAGTTACACTAGGCAGTTAAGCATGGCTAGACACGTTTCGCATGTTCCATTAGGATAGCGAGGAACAATGCACCCTGTGCTATTATGGGACGGATTTTTGTAGCTTCTGCGAGGGTGACTCACTCGGTTATTAAGTCTTCACTGGATCGCAGGTAGAGAGAGGGATCACACCAGCA
This sequence comes from Schistocerca americana, assembly GCF_021461395.2. Taxonomy (NCBI): domain Eukaryota; kingdom Metazoa; phylum Arthropoda; class Insecta; order Orthoptera; family Acrididae; genus Schistocerca; species Schistocerca americana. Next base: position 540,416,128 of record NC_060130.1, read on the forward strand.
GCGGCAAACACATGAGTGTACAGCCCAGAGGATGACTTGGCGCTTATTTAGATAAAGATGTGGCATCAGTATAACACTCGAAGGACTTCAACTGTAGAGGTGACTTTGACATGCCGTCAGCAGCACTCCTGTGCTGACTTGCATCCGGCTGGTCCTGCAGAGCACGTTGGAGCTTCTGATAGTTGACGCTGATTATAGTTTGGAAGTGTTTTTCACATGCTCTGAGTGTTTGTGCACTGGGTTATTGTTGGCCGTTTAAGCGTTGTGAGCGTTACACATGCATTATCTTTTGATGATTTAGGAGTTGTTTTAGTGTTTGTTGCATTATTTTGTGTAAAGGTGTGTAGTGCATGATTTCGACAGTTGACGATTAAAGTGCGCGTCATTTATGTTGGCGGCCGAGTTTAGGTTCGTTCTGCGCATCTGACGTCACAAAACACAGTCAGCCAATGAACAGAGAACGACGTTGCCAGAACTCGACTGCAGTGCAGAGCATGGACGAGTGTCTTCAGTTTTAGAAACGTTAAGTCATAAATAAAGTAATAGAACAAAAGCAGTGTCTTGATAGCAGACTTTCTTTTATAGAAAGTTTGGAAAAAGCATTCTTTATACCAATTGCTTCATATTCTATTAATTAATTAAACCAAACAAGCAATAAGACTCCTAATTCAGGCGATAGCAAGGAAAGGTGTTTGTATCAATCTCACGAACTGCTTTTTCGCAATAAATAACAGCGGTAATTGTTTATTTCCTATTGTACTTCGATGAAGCGTGAGTAATTCATAGTCATACCAACGATGTTTAGCAGTATTTTGCGTGTAACGGTTAAGGCGTCGGGTTTCTATGTGAAAGGTTACGAGTTCAAACCTTATGCGGTGTTTAATATTTTGATTAGTTAAAAACAATGTCGAAGTGCCTTACTTCACGAATTATATTCGCTTGAAGGCAATTTTTTGAAATTTCTGGTGCTTTGTCTCTTCATTAACCCTTTCGCTGCTGCAGACACGTGCTCCCCGCATTCCGCGATGTGCGCTATTTTGTCATCACTGCACTGCTCGCCTGTGCAGACACATTGTGTTCCCACTGCTTTGACACACTTATCAATCGATTTCAGAAAAACTATTTGGCCCAAAAATTTGATTTTTACACGTCTTCTTGACTGATACCTTCCCCCATAAATGACTTAATTTTGTTTCGATGTTCAACGCAGTTATTATGCAGCATTAAATGTAGTAAACCATTGCACGAAATTTTGAAGAGTTTGCAGAGGTAGAAGTCTATAGCGTATACTTTCCGTATGGTCGATTTTAGTTGCCACAATGTTGAGAATGAAATGTGGACAAGATACCTAAATTTCATATAAAACTTACTGTATAATAATATCTCATTTAATTTAAGTACCACATAGGTGTCGTATGTAATATTGAGAAATATTCCGTCTTTCGTGACTGTAATAAAAGTTTTATTTACACCGGACGCGTTTGGCTTTATTTTAAAGCACTTCAGTCAGGGAAAGGTATGGCACATACACAATGGTACTCATGTTCTCTTTCTTGTTTTTGTTCCACAGTCGCAGTTTTACCAATGGTACTGAAATATATTCCTCTTCTGCAACTGTAATAAGCGACTTATTTAGACCAGACGCGTTTCTCTCTTTTGAAGCATTTTCAGTGGACAGTATTTTGTCTCCTCCATTACCAAGTCACCTTTCGTAGTTTTGTGCTGCGGTAACGCAATATTTAACGTTTGTGTTGGCTGGTCAGTGTTTTAGCAAATAAATGATGTTTGTGTGTGCCACACAAAAAAATTATATTTGACATAGCTCAGAGCACTTCACTGATAGACGGTATATTCAAGTCCTAATGTTTTTGTAAGTCCACAGTTTTGTTTAATGTATTTTGTCTACTTCCTTTTGATTGATTGAAGTGCTTTAAAATAAAGCCAAACGTGCTCAGTGTAAATAAAACTTTTGTTACAGTCGTGAAAGACGGAATATTTCTCAATATTACGTATGACACCTATGTGGTACTTAAATGAGATATTTTTATACAGTAAATTTTATATGAAATTTAGGTATCTTGTCCACATTTCATTCTGAACATTGTGGCAACTAAAATCGACCATACGGAAAGTATACTCTATGGACTTTTTCCTCTGCAAACTCTTCAAAATTTCGTGCAATGGTTTACTATATTTAATGCTGCATAATAACTGCGTTGAACATCGAAACAAAATTAAGTCATTTATGGGAGGAAGGTATCAGTCAAGAAGATGTGTAAAAATAAGATTTTTGGGCCAAATAGTTTTTGTGGAATCGAATGATAAAGAGTGTCAAAGCAGTCGGAACACGATGTGTCTGCACAGGCGAGCAGTGCAGTGACAAAATCGCGCACAGCGCGGAATGCAGCGAAAGGGTTAATGCGACTGTGGTGGCTTTACTTCATGAACTGCGCGCTCTCCCCTAAACGTAAGCTTGCCAACTATGCTATACTATGGCGCTGCTTCTATTGGCGCGTGCGTCATGTGCAACTGGCAGGGAGCACGTCTTTGTAGCAGTGAAAGGGTTAATGCGACCGTGGTGGCTTTACTTCATGAACTGCGCGCTCTCCCCTAAACGTAAGCTTGCCAACTATGCTATACTATGGCGCTGCTTCTATTGGCGCGTGCGTCATGTGCAACTGGCAATGCAGCAATCTCCAGCGTCTGGGCAGGCATGCGTGAGCCGCCAAGATAAAAGAATTGAACTATAGCAAACATGTTAGGGATGTCGCTGCCTGATGGTTGAGGGACCTGCGCATATGTTGGCTGGTGACGGCCACATCACTTCGTGGAGGCCTCTGGGGCATCCCGACTTCTGGGAGCGTGTGCGATAATCTCCTCTGCGGTTTAGTGGACAGGAGGCCATGTGCAATGTCCGCGCATGTTGTTTGTGTGTCTCTTGCATTATTTTGTGAGCAGGTCTGTAGGCTGTGCTATGCATTATACAGACAGTTCATGAGATGATATCGTGTCTGCACATCATTGTACTGCATTATTTAGGAGGAGTTTGCATGTCTGTGTGCTGTGTACAGAAATAATCTCGGTAGTTTAGGAGTTGTTTACGTGTCTGAAGAGTGTTATTTCGGTAATGTCCGGGTAGTTTACAGGTCTGTACACTGTGTGGCGTGACCCCAAGCATGGCAGGGCATGTGTTTCACATCAGTGTGATAAATATACTATTTCAAATCCATCCCTAAGTTAAATGTTGCAAAATAAATAAAGTACACTCCTTCCCCTCTCCAGCAGCCCAGTGCAGGCTGAGTCATTTTCCCCTACAGATATCCATCTTGGGTTACGCCATGGAATGGACAATAGCTCCTCTACTGGCAGTAGTGTGTACTAGGTCAGTTGGACTCTAGACCTCATGGTGGAGACACTGCCTCCACAATAAATACTTATTTCCAGCACAGGCTGAGTCCTTTTGCCACCTTTTTCCCCTACCATCTTGGGTTATATCATGGAATGGACGACAGCTCCCTCTGGTGGCAGTACTGTGTGCTAGGTCCAGACCTCATGGTGAACACACTGGTTCCCGCCAAAATCCACAATCTTGGGTGACAGTACTTGCATCATCAGCTAACAGAATGGAACAGACGACAGCACCCTCTGGTGGTGGCACTGTGTACTAGGTCAGTTGGAATTCGGACCTCGTGGTGAACACACTGGATTGCTGTACTGCATCAAATTGTTTAAACAAAGGCTGCATGCATGATTTCGGCAGTTGATGATTAGTAAACATGTTTGCAGAGTCTTTTAGATGGATTAGTATTTGAACAATTTACAAGTTGTTTGCCTCTCTGGACATAAATCTATTGCATTATTTACGAGTGGTTTGCAGGTCTTTGGGCTGTGCATGCATTATTTTGACAGTTTACAACCAGCAAGTGTGTCTGCAGAGCATTATACATGAGTTATTTTGGTAATTTAGGAGTAGTTTACAGGTCTGTAGGCTGTGTGGTGTGATTCCGAGCATGCCAGAGCGTGTGCTTTGTAATAAATATACTATCTATCACAATCCATCCCTAAATAAATTGTTCCAAAATAAGTAATGTATACTCCTTCCTCTCTTCAGCAGCCCAGTGCAGGTTGAATCGTTTTCCCACCAATCCCTAGGAAGAGGTGGCGGTCGGATGGCTTAGGTTAATGGAGGTGGCCCAAGTCAACTATTTTCCCGCAATTTTCTTAGATTAGTAGACGTTTGTTACATTGTCCTGATGGAATTTGAACTTTCTACAAGTTTCTATGAAGAAATGGCAGTCCAGCGACCTAGGTTACTGGAGGTAGCCCAGGTGAGCTATTCTCCAGCCATTTTCTTACGTTAGTAGATGTGTGTTGCATTATCCTCATGGAATTTGAACTGCCCTCCAGGGGTGCATGGCAGGGGGGCGGGGGGAAGCGTGGCACTTCCTCACCATCTTGGATAACGGTACTTGCATCACCAGCTGACGTAATGGCCGCCATCTTGGATGTCGTCATGTGTTGTTGTCAAGTCTACAGGCCGCCATCTTGGATGACGTCGACACCACCATCTTGGATACATCTGGCAACAAAGGAGAGTGGGGTGCCCCCCCCCCCCCTGCCTTGTTCCATAACTTGCCAGTACGAGAAATGATTGAGCATGTGTAAGTTATTCGAACTTGTAATCTGGATTTTACGAAGAAAATTTGATCCAATTACCATCACTTAAAACTAAAAGTATTGTACTCACCAAAAGTAGCAACTCCATGACTTTGGGAAGACAGCTTCATAATAATTAGTAGGAACGATATTGTAAATCGATTCGTCGCTCTTTCTTGTGTTCAAATAAATCTATCATCTCAGATCGAAATCTTCAATTTTGCGTATGAGTACCTTTTCACAGGGTAGCATCACTTATGGCACTCAGTTATTCTTCTTTTATGATGTTTCGTAGGAATGTTTTAATTCTCTTGAGCATTGAAAGGCATCGCTCAGCATCTGATGTCGAGATAGGCGACGTGATTAGCAGTTTCAAAACTTTAAAAGTCTCGTCGAATGTGTCACAAAGTTCATAGAATCAGCAAAAGAAATGAAAATGCTCTAAACTCAGGCCTACCATACATTTGAAGCTCGCTCTTCAGCCTCATTGTTTCCAGAAATGTATATGTGTCTTTAATTTCAAGGTATTTGTCTGGAAAATCTGTGACGTATTTTTCAAACTGTTTTACATCAAATAAGTTGGTTGCAATGAGGTGTCCAGTGAGCTGAAAACGTAAATTTATTTCAGAAAGGACGGCATCGCACATTTCCAAAGCGTCTCTGTTTTCTGTCCCCATCAAGAGTCCATGGCATCTTGGCAGTCATCTTTTCGTCATTTTCGAAACTAACCTCGTTAAGGATGGAGTCAATGTCGTCTCTGATGTTTTGCATTGCCGCTTCAATGTTCTGGTTGTCTTGCATTTGTATGAACCAGCTTCTTCAATAGTAGAAGATAGTTTTATGCTTTCACTTGTTTCAGTGATGTCCATGACAGTAATAAGATTTTTCCCTGTTTCCATAAACATCTTTTACTACTCGTGAATGGTAATTCCATCTCTTCACACACACGGAGCAAGCTTTTTTGAATAATACTAAGCAACGCTTTTAATCTCTGTGGCGAGCTAGAAAAGAAAGAATTACCTAGAAGTCGTGCAAAAAAGATCCGGGCTTTGCGATTAACAGAGGCTGCCGTAGGCGTAAGGTTGAACTGATACACGTAACAAAGGCTGCAGTGTGCTTCTGGATATTTGTCTTTAATTTCTGAACCCCGTCCGGCGTGCCACTCATGACGTTTGCACCATCGTATCTCTCAGCTAGTAGTTTTACTCAATCATCGCGAATTAATGGTTCAGTTTCTTTCAGAATACTCTCAGCTATAGTATGCGCATTCTGACTTTATGGATTAATAAAGTTCCAAAATCTTTCAAATGGTTTTGCCTCAACAACATAACGCAAAATAATAACAAATTGAAATTCGCAAGAGACATCTGCGCTTTTATCTGCGATTATTGCAACATAATCGGCACATTTTATTTCTTTACGAACTTCATCACGGTATACTTCCAACATGCATGGCAGTAGTTTGTTCTGAACAGTTTTAGAAATGCCTTTGAACACTGATGCTCGAATGAAATGAACTTGAAGATCTTTATCCAGTTCGGAGCTGAACAGAATTAGCTCGCGAGAAACCCCTTATTTTGAGAGGCATCAGATTTATCGTGGCCCCTGAGAGCGAGTTTCAAAGCATGACAGAACCGAATACACTTTATAATTAAATTCAATATACAGGGTGTTACAAAAAGGTACGGCCAAAATTTCAGGAAACATTCCTCACACACAAATAAAGAAAATATGTTATGTTGACATGTGTCCGGAAACGCTTAATTTCCATGTTAGAACTCATTTTAGTTTCGTCAGTATGTTCTTCCACCTACGCTCAATGGAGCACGTTATCACGACTTCATACGGGATACTCTACCTGTGCTGCTAGACAATGTGCCTTTACAAGTACGACACAACATGTGGTTCATGCACGATTGAGCTGCTGCACATTTCAGTCGAAGTGTTCGTACGCTTCTCAACAACAGATTCGGTGACCGATGGATTGGTAGAGGCGGACCAATTCCATGGCCTCCACGCTCTCCTGACCTCAACCCTCTGGACTTTCATCTATGGGGACACTTGAAAGCTCTTGTCTACGAAACCCCGGTACCAAATGTAGAGACTCTTCGTGCTCGTATTGTGGATGGCTGTGATACAATACGCCATTCTCCAGGGCTGCATCAGCGCATCAGGGATTCCATGCGACGGAGGGTGGATGCATGTATCCTCGCTAACGCAGGACATTTTGAACATTTCCTGTCACAAAGTGAAGTCACGCTGGTACGTTCTGTTGCTGTATGTTTCCATCCCATGATTAATGTGATTTGAAGAGAAGTAATAAAATGAGCCCTAACATGGAAAGTAAGCGTTTCCGGACACATGTCCATATAACATATTCTCTTTCTTTGTGTGTGAGGAATGTTTCCTGAAAGTTTGGCCGTACCTTTTTGTAACACCCTGTATATCTATTCTTTCCTACACGTTTGTTGTGGCTGTCAGTTTGTCTGTACTGCGACTCTAATTTCCGCTGAATTTTCGTTTTGCCTAGAAATGGAAGCCTAAGCACATTATCCATGTGCAGCTTTGAGATTTCGTGTACTTTCATTTTAGACCATGTATGCCCAATATCAGCTATTCCGGTCTTACACCAATGAACATCTGCCTCAAATAGCACACAAGGAAAACAAAAAAAACAGCGTTGCTTTCTTCGCAACCACAAATCCATTTCTTCCTTTGGTAAATTTCTGGATTAAACTTATGGCATCTATTTTTTGTTTGCTGCTACAGATTCAAAATGGTCCAAATGGCTCTAAGCACTATGGGACTTAACATCTCAGGTCATCAGTCCCCTAGACTTAGAACTACTTAAACCTAATTAACCTAAAGACATCACACACATCCATGCCCGAGGCAGGGTTCGAACTTGCGATCTTAGTAGCATCGCGGTTTCGGACTGAAGCGCCTAGAACCGCTCTGTCACAGGGGCCGGCTGCTACAGATTCAGATTCAGGAGTGGCCTACCTAGTGTTTTTTATCTGAAAGTCTGGTCACTAAAAGGCGTTTTTAATAACTTATCTACTCTGTTCATGTTTGCTATTTTCACAGTCAACTGAATCTTCCCTTACAGATAACACTGTGCATACAGCTATATACAGTCAATTAGCTGAGCTTGCAGTAATTACAACGTGTTTGTACAGAACTGTATTACACAAATGTAACGAGCACTACTTTGTTTGGAAAATAGATGCTCAATAGGTGGTGAATATGGTAGTTTTTTTGTTGTGTAGCAATAGCCCTGCTGTTGTGAAATATACCAATAGTGAAGTAATGCGTCTCAGTTTCAAAATCTACGGGCATAATTTCTTGCAGTGCGGGTAGGATGTCACTTCCTGTTTCTCGTAAATATAGTGGCCTGACTTCCACATAATCTAATACATTACTTACAGTTTATTTTTCCAATCTACCTCTGACTTCTTCTGATCGATACTTAAAGAGAACTGAATCATAGGGTGTCCCATTTGATAACTAGGGTCATTCAGAACCTGGGTGAATTCGACCATTTCCTTGCGCTACTTGCACATTTTACATGATTTTTTTAGGTACTTCCATATTAATTTTATAAAGTCTTCTCTGCTTTCCCACTGCGGCAGGTGGTTAAAATCCGTCGAGCTTTCGACCGAGCTCTTCTCGGCCACTGTCAAGTGGTAAATGACTGCCATGCCACCGTGACACAGTCGTCATATAGCTGCCCTGATGGCTGTGACGTCACTGGTTCTCTTTTCTTGGGCAAATACGGTAAGGTTTCGGTCGGGTGTCAGTAGGCTCGCTTCAGCCTCGCGATGACCGGGTACCAGGCTGTTCTGAGCTGCATTCGCTGTCTTTATGGATAATGTAATGTCATTTTTGCTTATTACTTATTGACGTTTTTATTCAGAGACTTATTTCGTAGCTACTTCTACAGTGCTTTCGCAAAGTCCGTTCGTCCTCATAAAGACGGATGTTTCATCGAACAGAATCTGGTGTCGATTTCCTAAAGAGTGTTCTGCTAAGGCTGATATTTCTTGGCAGCATAGGCGTAAACAACTCGCGCGTTCCATCTGACGTTGTGGCGGACGCTGGACGAAAACATTATCGATGAAAGAAGTATTCAACATTTATCTGTCGTGAGGCACTGAACGCACCCAACGGCGACAGATAAGACTTGTGCCGGACTGGGATTCGAATCCGGATTTACCGCTTTACGCGAGCAGTCACATTAATCGCTTTGTGAGTCTGTGAATGTCAACGGGGAGGACAGGAGTTCCGAAGCGTGCAGGGGTCGCAATCCCAGGCCTGGCCACGACCTGACGGGAAAGCAATTCGATCAAGGTAGTGACAACAATCGGATTTTTATGACTTACTTTTATTAATTTTAATTTTATATCATTTTTGGTATTTTATAAATATATTTCACGAGACAAGAGTGGGTCAGCGCACCAGGCCGTTCCTTGCAGGGAGAGCCGTTAGCCTCTGCTATCAGTGCATGTCCCCTGTCCGATCCAAATCTCCATATGCCTCACGCTATAGAGCAGCACTCCCTTACCCACTAACCCACTTGCTCGCAGCCTAGCTATATTCCTGCAAGGGACTGGATACAGCTGTGCATCCGCTATGAAACATTGTAACGCCGTCTAGCATAAACAGGGTGGTCCATTGATCGTGACCAGGCCAAATATCTCACGAAATAAGCGTCAAACGAAAAAACTACAAAGAACGGAACTTGTCTAGCTTGAAGTGGGAAACCAGATAGCGCTATGGTTCGCCCGCTAGATGGCGCTGCCATAGTTCAAACGGATATCAACTGCGGTTTTTTTTAATAGGAACTCCCATTTTTATTACATATTTGTGTAGTACGCAAAGAACTACACTCCTGGAAATTGAAATAAGATCACCGTGAATTCATTGTCCCAGGAAGGGGAAACTTTATTGACACATTCCTGGGGTCAGATACATCACATGATCACACTGACAGAACCACAGGCACATAGACACAGGCAACAGAGCATGCACAATGTCGGCACTAGTACAGTGTATATCCACCTTTCGCAGCAACGCAGGCTGCTATTCTCCCATGGAGACGATCGTAGAGATGCTGGATGAAGTCCTGTGGAACGGCTTGCCATGCCATTTCCACCTGGCGCCTCAGTTGGACCAGCGTTCGTGCTGGACGTGCAGACCGCGTGAGACGACGCTTCATCCAGTCCCAAACATGCTCAATGGGGGACAGATCCGGAGATCTTGCTGGCCAGGGTAGTTGACTTACACCTTCTAGAGCACGTTGGGTGGCACGGGATACATGCGGACGTGCATTGTCCTGTTGGAACAGCAAGTTCCCTTGCCAGTCTAGGAATGGTAGAACGATGGGTTCGATGACGGTTTGGATGTACCGTGCACTATTCAGTGTCCCCTCGACGATCACCAGTGGTGTACGGGCAGTGTAGGAGATCGCTCCCCACACCATGATGCCGGGTGTTGGCCCTGTGTGCCTCGGTCGTATGCAGTCCTGATTGTGGCGCTCACCTGCACGGCGCCAAACACGCATACGACCATCATTGGCACCAAGGCAGAAGCGACTCTCACCGCTGAAGACGACACGTCTCCATTCGTCCCTCCATTCACGCCTGTCGCGACATCACTGGAGGCGGGCTGCACGATATTGGGGCGTGAGAGGAAGACGGCCTGACGGTGTGCGGGACCGTAGCCCAGCTTCATGGAGACGGTTGCGAATGGTCCTCGCCGATACCCCAGGAGCAACAGTGTCCCTAATTTGCTGGGAAGTGGCGGTGCGGTCCCCTACGGCACTGCGTAGGATCCTACGGTCTTGGCGTGCATCCGTGCGTCACTGCGGTCCGGTCCCAGGTCGACGGGCACGTGCACCTGCCGCCGACCACTGGCGACAACATCGATGTACTGTGGAGACCTCACGCCCCACGTGTTGAGCAATTCGGCGGTACGTCCACCCGGCCTCCCGCATGCCCACTATACGCCCTCGCTCAAAGTCCGTCAACTGCACATACGGTTCACGTCCACGCTGTCGCGGCATGCTACCAGTGTTAAAGACTGCGATGGAGCTCCGTATGCCACGGCAAACTGGCTGACACTGACGGCGGCGGTGCACAAATGCTGCGCAGCTAGCGCCATTCGACGGCCAACACCGCGGTTCCTGGTGTGTCCGCTGTGCCGTGCGTGTGATCATTGCTTGTACAGCCCTCTCGCAGTGTCCGGAGCAAGTATGGTGGGTCTGACGCACCGGTGTCAATGTGTTCTTTTTTCCATTTCCAGGAGTGTATGAACGTTTTAGTTGAACCACTTTTTTCGTTTTGTGATAGATGGTGCTGTAACCGTCACAAACATATGGCTCACAATTTTCGACGAACAGTTGGTAACAGGTACGTTTTTTTTAATTTAAAATACAGAACGTTGATACGTTTAAACATTTTATTTCGGTTGTTCCAATGTGATACATGAACCTTTGTGAACTTACATTTCTGAGAACGCATGCTGTTACAACGTGATTACCTGTAAATACCACATTAATGCAGTAAATGCTCAAAATGATGTCCGTCAACCTCAATGCATTTGGCAATACGTGTAACGACATTCCTCTCAACAGCGAGTAGTTCGCCTTCCGTAATGTTCGCACATGCATTGACAATGCGCTGTCGCATGTTGTCAGGCGTTGTCAGTGGATCACGATAGCAAATATCCTTCAACTTTCCCCACAGAAAGAAATCCGGGGGCGTGAGATCCGGTGAACGTCCACGCCATGGTATGGTCCTTCGACGAGCAATCTCCCTGTCATCAAAAATGCTATTCAATACCGCTTCAACTGCAAGCGAGCTAGGTGCCGGACATCTATCATGTTGGAAGTACATCGCCATTCTGTCATGCACTGAAACATCTTGTAGTAACATCGGTAGAAGATTACGTAGGATATCAGTATACATTGCACCATTTAGATTGCCATCGATAAAATGGGGTCCCATAATGCCGCACCATAAATTAACCCGCTAAGATCGCTGATGTTCCACTTGTCGCAGCCATCGTGGATTTTCCGTTGCCCAATAGTGCATATTATGCCGGTTTACGTTACCGCTATTGGTGAATGACGCTTCGTCGCTAAATAGAACGCGTGCAATAAATCTGTCATCGCCCCATAATTTCACTTGTGCCCAGTGGCAGTACTGTACACGACGTTCGAAGTCGTCGCCATGCAATTCCTGGTGCATAGAAATATGGTACGGGTGCAATCGTTGTTGATGTAGCATTTCAACATCGACGTTTTTGAGATTCCCAGTTCTCGCGCAATTTGTCTGCTACTGATGTGCGGATTAGCCGCAACAGCAGCTAAAACACGTACTTGGGCATCATCATTTGTTGCTGGACGTGGTTGACGTTTCACATGTGGCCGAACACTTCCTGTTTACTTAAATAACATAACTATCCGGCGAACGGTCCGGACACTTGGATGATGTCGACCAGGATACCGAGCAGCATACATAGCACATGCCCGTTGGGCCTTTTGATCACAATGGCCATTCATCAACACGATATCGACCTTTTCCGCAATTGGTATACGGTCCGTTTTAACACGGGTAATGTATCACGAAGCAAATACCGTCCGCACTGGCGGAATGCTACGTGATACCATGTACTTATACTTTTGTGACTATTACAGCCCCATCTATCACAATTCGAAGAAAATGTTCCAACTAAAACATTCATATTTCTTTACGTACTACACGAATATGTAATAAAAATGGGGGTTCCTATTTTAAATGACGCAATTGGTATCCGTTTGACCTATGACAGCACCATCTAGCGGGCCAACCATAGCGCCATCTGGTTTCCCCCTTCAAGCTAGATGAGTTTCGTGCTTTGTAGTTTTTCCTTTTGATGTTTATTTCGTGAGATATTTCACCCGGTCACTATCAATGGACCACCCTGTACATGTTTTTCAGATATCAAGTTACCACACCTCATTTCTTTTGCTTTTATATTATAGATACATTTCACTGATGACCAATGAGAGAAAATGAGGGTCGATGGCAAGAGGAAGCTCAAATCCAACGCCATACCAACAGTTTTTTCTCACATAGTACCAAAGGTTAGAAGAAGGACAATTAAACTACACCATCAGCATCCAACTCAAGGAAATGAAAGCTGAAGTCCCACAGCAGAGACTGTTGCAGGAATCCAGCAGCAGTGTGACGAAGATCCCACGTGTAGTGTGCAAGACAGCGACATAAGTTAACCAGTAGAATGTGAACTCACAGAAAAATTATATAAACTAGAAGGTTACATTCATGTTCAACAAGGACAGATTTCAGCTCGCAGGAAGAAGGTCTGTTGTCTTGCTTTTAGGAATACACGACTAAAAAAAGAAACTCCACAGCATGTGTCAAGCAGTACCACATATACTTAAAACATAGTTTAATGACAATCTACTGGAGAGTCTAAATAAGAAAAAAGTGAAATGTACAGCGAGTAGTATGAAAAAAGCTCTTCAGTTGAAATTTGCGTGTGGTAGCACGGGATTTGATTATTTAATTAGTTCAGGTTTCCCATTGTCATCACAGCGTACACCAAGGAGGAGACTTCAAGATTTGAACTTCAGTTCTGGTTTTCCAGCCAAGTCTTCACACTTCTCAAAGAAAAGATTGAAAGTATGAGCAAAAAAGAACTTGACTGTGTTCTACTGCTTGATGAAATGTCAATTCTCCAAGCAGGGAATCTGATGTGGGAACAGGTGAGTTTACTGGCTATGTTACCCTTCAAACCATGAAGGTGTTGCCACATATGCTTGTGTTTTACTTTAGGGCTGTATCTCATCCAGAAGGAAGCAAGTAATGGCGTATCATTTTAGTGGAAGTAATGTAAGTGGTAAAGTTTTGTGTGACATCGTTTTACAAATAATTAAATGCAGTGAACATATAGGACTATGTGTACAGTGTGTGACATCAGATATAGATGCTGCAAATCAAAGAATATAGAGACATTTGGGAATTGTTTCTGGAAAAAATTCTGTGATTCAGAATTAAATTTTATATCCTGAAAATCCAGGTAGATTTTTTCTACTTTACTGTAAATGTGCCACACCTTTTAAAAACATATTAGACAATGTTTACCGTCCAACAGTGTTATAAACATTCCTGAGAGTATAAGGAACAAATGTAAGTTGCCATCCACAGTTGTTGACTGTAATCATATCAAGGGACTACATTATTCTGATCAGGATAATAATTTGATACTTGCTCTCACACTAACAACAGATGTAATCGAACGAAATAAGTTCAGCAAATTGAAAGTTTCTGGGGAATGTACTTTTCTCAGTCACAAAACCAGTGTGGTCTGAAGCTGATGTCCTCTGATAGTTGACAAGTAGTTTTTAACAATGACTCCTAGGCATCCAATTACTGCCCTCATCACCTTCAATCAAGAAAGATACAACGAGGCCATCACGTTGCCGAATGAAGTTATAATGATATTTGGGCAGATTGATACTGGAAAATTTGGTCACTGGAAACCAGTTCATAGTGGTGTGAGACTGTCGACACAAAGTGTACTTCATCTGCAGGAAATCTTTTTACACAAGAATAATTACAAGTTTTTGCTGACAGATTAACATAAGGTTGCCTAGAAAATTTGTTCTCCTGTGTTAGAAGTATACAGAAGGTTCCCACAGCACTGCAGTTCAAAAACAATTAGAAAACTATTTCGGTTGCTCAGTATTTCACAGATGTAGGGAAAGGATTCTATGACAAGAGTGATTCTGTCTACCTTTCAAGTTTTCTTGACCAACATTCCATTACACACCCAACATCATCTGTAACTCAGCCTGCTTTTAAGCTTCCAAAAGGTTGGAAAGAGCATGAAATTAGTTGTGAGGATGACTTAAGTAAAACTGAAAGAAATGCATTATATTGCTGGATATGTTATAGGGAGGGCAATGAAATTTGAGAAGCTGTCTGAGAAGTGCCTGAATGTAGTAACTTCATATACCAGACAAAACGAAGATTATTGCACTTTTGTGAGTTTGAAACAGTTCAGAAAGGAAAACGACAGCCTTATCTATGCCTCAGAGGAGTGTTTTTCCTTTATTTTGGAAACGGAAGTGACTTTTAGGAATATTGCTGCTACACTTGAAAATTCACAGAATTTGAACTGTTTTCAGTTTGTCATTGATAAATTTCATAGTGATGATCAAATCCAAGGAGTTCAGTTTCCTGATTGCCACAAAATTAAGTTGAAATAGGTTAATTGGTTTGTCAGATTTCGCCTGAAGATATTCTCTCTGAAAATGAACAATATGTGCTTGAAATTTGGCCATCAAAATCTCTACTATGCATGCACTGGCTCAAAATGTTAGGTAGTTGTAGTGAATATGATCTGCATTATGTGACTGTTATAAGAAATTATGTCTTGTGCTTCGAGTAGTGGTGGCAATTGCTTAAGTGATGATAGTTAACGAGGTATGACATGATGTCTTAGATGAACTTTATTACGTAACCAGTATGTAACTTGTGGTGTTTTTTTTTTCCTCAGTTTAATTTTTCGGTAGGTTTGACGTACATTTCAGAGTAATGATATGGAGTCTGACATTCTACATGTAACTTGTGTACGCAATTTTTTTTCTTTTGTTGATTTTGTTTTGTATTTAGGCATTGCCATGTAAATGTTATTACAACGCAATTTATGAATGTCAGATTACTTGTTCTGTGTTTGGACGGTGAGCTATTTAAAATTTTATGAGTACAATTAGTATTTCTTTATTTGTTATAGAATTAGTGAAGTTTGGATTACTCCTAAAAATAATGGAGATCCCAGTAACTAAGCAAATTTTTATCTCATCACTATTTATTATTTGAATGATGTAAGGTTTCATTTGTCATGTGGATTGTTGCAAATTTGTATGTGTACATTACTCTGGATTGTGGAGATTATAATAATGCAATAACTGTGTCAATAATTTGGTAAAGTAACAGTATTTGGTCGTCTATTTGAGGTCACCTGGGACTAAGGTCTCCTCCTGGTTATTATGATGAGTTGCTACGTTTGTTCGAATACAGTTTTCTTAAAAAATGTTCGGAACTACCCTCGCATTGCAAGGATAGTACCGTGCCATTTTTTTCTGCATGGGTAGCCGGTGGCGAAAGGGTACAGTACCGCCCAACATTGAAAATAGGTACAACATTCTTCGTTATTCCTGTCATAACAACATATTTTTTTCTAATAATAACTCAATTTCAATTAATACAGCGAAGCCAGATACCAGTGTAGGAATGAATGACAATTTATTTATTTAATTGATTACACGTGCACTCCCACAAAATAAATCCCTACATCCAATTTGGTGAGATCTGCGAAATGAATGAATGTATGGTCGTCAGCTAACCACAGATAGTGAATGTGCAATATATGATCATCTTTGAGATGGTCCTTTAGTCACCTTTGGTGGAACCAAAGAGATGAAATTTACCTGTGCTTTGAGCGCCTGAAATGTGGCTGACCAATGGGTAGCATGGTCTTCCCCCACCTCGATGGAGGTGCGAGATGACCTGAAGAACGGCTATGTCTTCAGCACTCTGCCGCTGGATCTAGTGTTGGTAAGACCTGTCTTAGGTGTGCTCCATAAAGACAAAAGAGTGGAGACATGGTATGCATGTGAAATACTTAAGAGTAGTTTGGAATAATAATTTCTCTATTTCAGGAACTTTTGTGGGGAGAATTAAATGTCAGGCAGGTAGTATTAAGGGGATCATAGTAATCTTCGGAAGTGTCCAACGGTCACAGTGAAACCACGTGTAAC
This sequence comes from Schistocerca americana, assembly GCF_021461395.2. Taxonomy (NCBI): domain Eukaryota; kingdom Metazoa; phylum Arthropoda; class Insecta; order Orthoptera; family Acrididae; genus Schistocerca; species Schistocerca americana. Next base: position 540,432,614 of record NC_060130.1, read on the forward strand.
AATAAGTTAGCAATAAGTTGAAATACTTCCGAGTGCTTAAGTTAAGATGAATTACTAGCGTGTGTACTATAAGTTGGAAATATTTAAGAAATGGCGTGTGCGGGACTTGAAATTAGAGACGAGTACTTCCACATGGTGAGTACTGTGTGACTCTCAATCTGTGTATGAGACAAAGGATAAAGAGAAGTACTCGCCCATGGTATCAGTTGAGGACTCGTGTGTGTGATGAATATGTTCTTAATATTACTTTGTGTGTTATGTTTCCGTGTGACGCTTGGTTCAAATTATAATACTCTGAGAGAGAAGCAAGGTGAGTCAGCCGTCTATCCAGCAACGCCACTTGGCTTGCATTGCACAGGAAGACGTGCATATATCCTCCAGAGTTCATAGTAGGAAAGAAAAGTTACGAAGTGGGGCAGTGTCGTGTGAAACTGGGATAAATACTAATTGAAGTGGGAAAGCTGAAAGTGATGTGATTATAACGTTGTGACTATTCTTTGTATTGTATGTTGCCAGTGTGATGTATTTCATGAAATTTAAGTATGTGTGGTTGGCATGGGAGAGTAACAAGATAGTTTCAGAGGCAGTGGGCTATGCATGTTCCTTTTTGTACCACTCGATCTGGAGGAACGTATTTCATGAAATTTGAGTATGTGTGGTTGGCATGGGAGAGTAACAAGATAGTTTCAGAGGCAGTGGGCTATGCATGTTCCTTTTTGTACCACTCGATCTGGAGGAAATTTTCGTGATGATGGGTGTGATAGTCGAAGTGTGAGATACAGCAAGAGATCCACCATCCTATCCAATAAGTGCACTGTAGCGTTAAATAATTACGAAACCATAAGATAGAGAATCACCAATGTAAAGCCATGCCCACTAGGCGGAATTTCTCATGTGGTTTTGTTGTAGGTTATAGAATTTGTGTGTTTAGGTAATAGACTTTATCGGAATATATAAGATAGTGAAAAGAAAAAGATTGGTGGCCTTTTCCTTCGAATAGTATGTTGTCATGCTACCCAGAATTTATAATGTGTGCGCCATTCATATTCAGTGCGATGGCCGCGTGTTGATCAAAGCCATTAAAAAAGAAAGAAAATGTGGTATTGCCAGTGCGTAGTGAACAGTCAGAGTTGTGTAAATTACTAATAGTCAGATGTGCGTTTCTGTTTCCGTTGCGTAATATTCCAACAGGAGAATAACTTGTAACTTAATTGTGAGTACTAGAGTTCATGTTACTCGATAAATAAGAATGAGTCCACTCGCTTGGCAGACCACTCATCTTCCAGGCCTGACTGCTTGATGCCACAGTATGAACAAGGCATGTGGGTGCCTCTCAAAGTAACCCTCAGCTTCAGGCGCCTGTTCCTGTTTCCTTCCAAAACTATCGTACCAACATGTATTGCAATGTACTGATTTTTTATGTAACACTTTTTTTTAAATTTTCGTGTCTCTCACCACAAGTTCTTTATGAGGCCTGACTCCGCCAGTCCCCACTGGTAACGGAAAATTTGTGACGTCAGTTACAGTTTATTTGCGAACCAGAACACAAGGCATTTTGTGTGCTTCACTGTTATCATCGCCTGAGTTTCGACACGGACAAATTAGTAGCACATGTTTTTCGGATTGGTAGTGGGATGCGTCAGTACTATTCACTTGAAAACTTTTTCCTTAACAAATCGTCTTTGAAAACCTTTCCATTCTGTGGCATATCACGTCTGCAGATTTATTCTCTGAATTGCGATAGTAATTTGTTAGAACTAGTTTTCTTTTTATATTAGTTCGTTACTGCAGTGCATTTTACGTCGCCTGAGATCAGTGATGTTTCTTAATGGTGAAGTTACCCATGAGAAGCATTCAGTCTGTGAGAACGTCTCATGAATACTTTCTGTCATGTCTTCAAACATTTTTGCGCGTCACAAGTGGCACACTGCTTATGATTTTATCAGACGTAATATGCGGTATATTTTTAGCTTTTTGCGCCTGAGATTGAAAACAAATCCCACACGGCCTATATTTGTTGTTTAAGTTCTTGTTACTGCGGTGATCTGTCTTCCAAACGAGCTTCAAAACAGACATATCTAGGTCCCGAATGGTTTTCACATTCACTGCAGGAAATTGTACTACTAGGGTATTACTGATCCAGTAAGCATTCAATCGTTCGAAAACCGTTTACTTGAGTATTTCTCGCAAATTCGTCTCGCGTTTTAGTCTTGAGGATAGAAGTATTTCCGCGGACTTTGCATTCCACTATCGTCCGTCCGAATGTTCCACCCGAAGTTTGCCAGAAACATGGCCACCGTAGCGGCATTGGCCACTCTCTCTCTCTCTATACAGGCTCTCTGCTATAGGTCCTGCACTTGACTGCTCTCCGGCGGAAAGAACGTAAAGCCTTCAATCAGACTAGCTGTAGTAGCTGTAGCTCCACCACCGCCATAAGAAGTTTGTAGAAACCAACAGCTGAGCGTTTCGCACAGCCCTTCTGAGGGCAGACGGTGCCAATCTGCAGTTGGCTCCAACTTTCAGAAACCTACCACGAGAGCGCATACGGTGAAACGCGCCTCTTCAAATCGGAATATACCTACTCCGAAACAGTGTTTTAAGCGCAGTTCACATAGATTTGGCTTTATATATATAGGTGGTGCCACAGCACAGTGGCACTACCTCAGAAGCCGCCTTTGAGCAGACCTAAAGGCCTTAATGGCCGATGTATGCTTCCAAAACAGCAGGAGAAATGCAGGGAACAACATAAGTCATTGCTATTTGTATTCTGTTTCCTAGAAAAGGCCTTTCATACAGTGCCCAGAGAAGCTGGGTGGAAGGTCTTAAAATATTTCACTTACCCTGAACACTATGTTCGACTGATCCTAGTTTTTCATGATGGCATGCCTGGGCAAGTGCCATATCAGGATGAAACATCTGACAAATTCTCTATTACAAATGGGCTCAAACGAGGATATGTCCTTGCGCCAACGTCGTGTTCTCTATACACAGCAGCCATACTTTAGTCTCTCTTAGTTAACTGAATTGCAGTATGCAGACGACACTGCTTCTCCAGGTCACATACCTGCAGATATGCTACTGTCTGCAAATTGTTTCAGTAATGAATACGAATAGTTTGGCCTGGCTATAAACATCCAAAAAACAAAGGTACTCACATAGCCAATTCCTGGACGTGCGTTTCTGGATTTTGATATCTGTATTTTCAGCACGCCCTTGTAACATGTAGATCACTTCCACTAGGATGTATATTATCAACCAATTGCTCATCGGAAAAGGATGTGGAGAACAGATTCACACCACACTTGTTGCTTTTGGACGTCTCCTACATTGGGTCTTCCTGAATAAAGATCTGACACTCTCTAACAAACTGACAAGTATCGAGCAGTTCTTATTTCTACCCTGCGCTATGGTTAAGATACCTGGATGCTATATCGCCACAATCTTAAGAAGCTTCTCTCAGGCACATTATGAAAATCAAAGGGATGACATCGTATCAAACACTGCTGTTCTTGAGAAGACAAAGATGTACAGTACAGTATAGAAGCCACCGTTCTTGCAGCAGGATCGAATTTGTGTTGGGGGGGGGGGGGGGGGGGAGAACTGTGTCACCTTCTAGGACGGTGGGTTTTTGGGAATGGCAAAATCTTAACGTTCAATAGGCTATGGCTTCAAAAGGATGAATGAAACAAAGAATTTAAAGTTTAGTATAAAGTCTGAGAATAGGTTGGAAATACAAATCATTCATCAAACCTAGTGACTTTCTGGAAATTGTCTACAGTATTGTGAAACAGGTGACCAAGAAAGCGCTGGAGTTGGTCACCTTGTTTGCGTCTTTCAAAATAGCAAAGGTTGCTAGTGGTAGTGTTGCCAACTCAGTTTCTACCATGTGCCTACACAACACTTGAAATGTAGGCCTACCTACGTCAGCTTGAAAGCCCCTACAAAAACGAAATAGTTTATAGCAAAGAAATAAACAAAAATTCCAGTAAATGGTAGCCTAACAATTCTTTAAATGCCTATAGCAGTATCGCTGAGAAGAACACTTTGTAGTGAACAAATAAAGAGTAACTAAAATATGCACTGCCCATCACATGTCGTAGTCTATAGAATCCAGACATTGTGATTAAAGGGCGTTTACTTCTGGAAATATGTATGGAATCCTTCCCCCACCACTCCACTCATTTGGATCTGCCATTGATACTGGTTAGATTGTCCTGCTTCTTGTCACGCTCCTGTAAATTAACTTCTGCTGATTTGACTGTAACTTCTTTTAAGTTGTTCCTCATTCCCTTTTTTCCTCTTGTTGTTGAAGCCATAGTCAATAGGTATTAAGATAAACCAGGAAATACGTACCAAACCTTACACTGAGGTGACGAGGTCATGGGATTCCTCCTAATATCGTGTCGAACCTCCTTTTACCCGGTGTAGTGCAGCAGCTCGGCGTGTCATGGGCTCAAGTCGCTGGAAGTCCCCTGCAGGAATAATGAACATGACACCTCTATAGCCGTCTGTAATTGCGAAAGTGTTGCTGGTGCAAAGTTTTGAGCATGAATTGACCTCTCTATTATGTCCCATAAATTTTCGATGGTATTCATGTCGAGCTATCTGGGTGGGGAAACCATTCGCTCCAATTTTCCAGAATGTCCTTCGAACAAATCGAGAACATTTGTGGTTCGGTGACATGATGCATTGTCATCCATAAGAATTGCATCACTGTTTAGGAATATGACGTCCATGAACGGCTGCAAATAGTCTCCAAACAGCCAAACATCCAGAGGACCCAGTTCATTACACTTAAACACAGCCCACACCTTTATGGAGCTATCATCAGCTTGCACAGTGCCTTGTTGACAGTGTGAGTCCAGGGTTTCATGGGGTCTGCGCCACAATGGAGCCCTATCATCAGCTCTTACCAAATGAATTCGGGACTCAATTGACCGGGCCACGGTTATCCAATCGTCTAGGGTCCAACAAATACACTCACGAGCCCAGGAGTGGCGCTGCAGGCGACGTGCTAAGCTGTTAGCAAAGGGACTCGCGTCGGTCGTCTGCTGCCATAGTCCATTGACGCCAGATTTCGCCACACTGTGCTAACGAATAATTCGTCGTAGGTCCCACGTTGATTTCTGTAGTTATTTCACGGAATGTTGTATGTTTGTTAGCACTGACAACTCTAAGCGAACGCAGCTGCTCTCGGTCGTTAAGTGAAGGCCGTCGGCCGCTGCGTTATCTGTGGTGGGAAGTGAAGACAAATTTGGTATTCTCGGCACACTCTTGAAACTGCTAATCGCGGAATATTGAATTCCCTAAGGATTTCCGAAATGAAATGTCGAAAGCATGTAGCTCTAGTTACCATTACGCGGCCATAATCGCATCGGAAAATTTTTCAAATGACTCATGTGAGTAGAAATGACAGCTTCGCAAATGCACTGTCCTTTTATACCACCATCTGTATGTGGGGCTCTAGCTATCCCATTACATTGTCAGCGCAGTTCGTTGTATTTCACTCTGTTTGCATTCCAACAACTTTATTTAGGATCTAATTTTTGCATCCCACCTGGCTAGGTGGTGATTGGGTCTGCTCCTGTGAACTGTTTCTGCAATATAGGTCGAGAGTGAAGGTAGCGAGTAGGACCAGGAGAAGTGTAGCACTTCGGTAATGTATGTAACTTTAACGCTTTTAATAGAGTCAAAAACACAAGTAAATATCAAATGCGTACATAACTTTGGCTAGGATGAGCACATAGGTGTGAAGCTGTAGTCCATGTATAATCCTGTGAAGTTAGGATGACTATTCTGTATAATCTCAAAACTAACAAATACTCGTTGCTGTCTAAATTATAACTGAACGTAACTAATGCAAAGTGTCAGTTGCAAGCTAGCCCACTCGGTAGTAGAAGCCATCTTTCCACGGCGTCTGCGCTTGATGAAAAAGTCGAAATCAAGACGGCACTCCCTAAGCTCCACAGCGTCGGCAGAGGGTGCTGTGGTCGGTGTAGTTAGTCTTCTCTCGTAGTAACAACTTACGAGAGCGTGCACCTACGTTGTGGCATTGTAACTATCGACGCCACACCCCTCCCCCCCGAAACGGCGCACCGTCGTGGAATAGGGCTTCTGATGGTGGGGGGAGGGACCCAGGGGCGGCGCAATTGAGGGGGCGGACAGCTGAACTGCTGGGATGTGCTGCCCACCCACATCCCGAAATTGCTTTTCAGGTGGCCAGGAAAACACTCCATGCCAAACCTGCCTGGGGCGTGCACTGCCACTGGATATGCTCAGACGGAGAGGCGGAGCAACAACTTCCACGGGCGATGGCGGTGTGGCATCAGCCTCAGCGTCTATCGGCTCCGTCATCGCAGAGGCACACGACGGCGACGGCAACTGGAGGTGGGGCCGTGGCGGCGATGAGAGGCGCCCGCCTGGTGCAGCAGACCAGGTTGGCAGCGTAGACAGGGCCGGGTGCACCGTAGGCGTGAGCAGCGGAGGCGAGTAGTGGGGCAAGGTTCGTGTCACCCCACTCTCCATTGGTGCCAAATTTATTCAAGATGGCGGCGATGACGTCATCCATGATGGCGGCACGTAGACTTGGCAACAGTGCATGATGTCATCCAAGATGGCGGCTTTTGGTGGGAAAATAGGCCAATTGTGCTATATCCACTAACCTAACCTCCAGAAAAAATGGGGGAAGTTTGAATTTTGGCGGGAAAATAGACCAATTGGGCTACGTCCACTAACCTATGCCTCCAGAAGAAAAAAATAGCGGGAAGTTTGAATTCCAACACGAAAATGCATGCAAAAACCGTACTTGTCTTTATTATTATTGATTTCATTTATTAACATTCATTATCATTTATTATTATTTATATCATACATGTGTGTATGCAATCCAACTGTGTTAGTTCATACCCTTGCCACCAGAGAGCGCCACCGTGACGTCATTAAAGATGGTTGATTTTGGCGGGAAGAAAGCCAATTGTGCTACCTCCACTGAACTACCATTACCGTTCTCCTGCACATTCAGTCTTGGCTGAGCTGTCGTTGCCATGTGTTCGATCATAGAGATGGATTTGGGTGATAGAGCAGCCTTCAATAGCTGCATCTCATGTAGACATTCGAGGGAGGACTTTAGCCACAGTTCACTACATGAGGTGTGGAAGCGTATGGTAATGGAGGAGTGTCGGAGCAATAAGTACAAGAATTCTGTTATTCAGCAGATTTCGGCAATGCAGAGGTATGGAGCCAGGATGCATCCTGTAACCAGCATAAGCTCATGTGCATGAACTGCAGGCTTATTTACCATCAAACATTCACTCTTCCAAAACGCAAGAGACGTTCAGTTGATGCCAATTAGCTTTGGCGTAAGCATATTCGTATACAACGTATATACCATTGAGCCCATCCTGCAGAATGAGTTCAATCGATGAGTTATTGGTGTTTGACCGCGATGCGTTTAACAGCAGTGTAGTTTGCAAGCATACAGCTGAGGACTGCCCCCCTAACCTCCTACATGCTGAATGGAAATGTGCATTAATCCTGGAACATATGAATAAGAACAAGAACACAGTCCTCCAAATAAATTCCCTCCAACGAAATGCTTTAAAAATGCATTACACATCTCATGGAAACATCTGCTACTGTTGGAAATGTCTACCTTTTATAAAGGCCACATATAAGCTCCCAGCCCACAAGAGACGACTGCCTCCAATCCAGCAGAGTGACGAACTGATCTAGTTCACGAGTTCTCCGCTAGAGGGCACTTCGATAGGTCACGTGTTCACCTCATTCAACCAATAGCAGCACAGCATCATGATGATGTAGTTGGCTTCTATATAAGGAGCACTCAGCAGCTCCTCTATCTCTGTTCCAGTCGGTCAAGATGAAGCGTCAGTCAGCACCACAGCAGAATAGGAGGAGGAGCAAGCAGCACCAGAAAAGTAAGTCCTCAGATTATTATTGCTATTATTATTATTTCTCTACCAACATCACATCATTTCTTATGGATATTCGTCTTGGTCCTCCAGCAGCTCCACCCATGACGCCGGCATCAGCAGGTCCCAGCATGTCCCGGTCCATGCACATGAAGGCCTCGGACTCGTCCATGCAGGATCCTGTAGCTCCGCTTCTCAGCATGCTGGAGCAGGATAGCCAGGTGTTAATGTCAGTGCCAGAGGCTGTGCTTGACGGGGCTTCACGGTTCTGGGCTCCTTCATACGCACTGTCCACTGATCATAATCTCACAAGGCACATCCCACCATCAGTGCAAGAACAGCAGGCTAACAGCGCTGGTGTGGATGTCGTGGATGAGAAGATACCGACCGCCGCTTCACCTCATCCTTTACTATTCACCTCAAGCTATGTGTTAACAGTTAGTGGTTCAAAACGTATCCATGTAGGACTTGAAGCTTCACAATACGGTAGCCTCTCAACTGTGTTAGTGCTGGAAAATGTACTCAAAAATATTAAAGTGAAATTTTCTGACTACGAGTGGGATGAACTGTGTCGTTTAAAAACACAAATCAAGAATCATACGACTACCGAACATTATCCATCCCACCCCTACCAGGACATGTACTGTGGCAGTCTAACTGTGAGTATTCTATCAATGTATAATGATGCTACACCAAAAATTAAAAGTGCTGATGGTTATAGTATTTTCATGCATCACCCCACTGTTGATAACTTATTCAATTTAGACATGGCTCTAACTAGTACGATAGAGAGACTGAATAGATGGTGCCCATGTGTTCAGGCAGTGTACACCGACATCATTAACTGGCTTCACACATGTAACATCCACATAGATGATATAGCACATTGTTTTAGTATGTATATAACACCAGTGCCCAAGTCTTGTGCTATTCCTCGAATAAGTGTTGAAAATGTCGAACTCAAATTTACTGATGGCATACCGGACTATTGTAATTTACCCATAACATTACGAGATATACGTGCTGAATTTCAAGCATACAAGAAGCAGCTATTTTCCAAATACTGTACTTCTGCTGCACCCCGGAAAAAAGAATCTACTGATTTTTCTCATGCTGATCATATTTGTAAATATTTAAATAAATAAATATATTATTTTACAATATTAAATTTGTCATTGCGCGTTTTTTATTTGTCAAGACAAAATGTCACATACGTTAATCTATATGACAGCCTTCCCTTTAAATATACCACCTTGAGTTCATTCTATTGTGTAGCCATTGTAGCTCAGCTGGTAAGGTGACTGCACTATAGTGGCTACACAAACACATATTTTTAATCATGTAAAAGCGTATTCCACACCTTGACCTACCACAGTAGGTATCATGGCGGGCTGGGTGAAACTTCTCGCCTCAAGGGCTTTGTTGTAGATGACTGGTCCTGTGATGATGACCAAGACCAGAAGACCAACAAGAATGGACCACTCCTTCCTGACAGCATACGGGCTATAATTGTAGGTCCATACAGTTGGGGTAAGACAAATGCCCTCATGGCTCTGTTAGCACACACAGACCGCGTCTGCTTCGAGCACCTTTTCCTCTCCTCCAAAACACTCTTTCAGCCCAAGTACCAGTTACTGAAGAAAATATTAGATGCAGTAGACAGTGTAACGTACAGAGCCTTCAGTGAAAGTGACGACGTCCCCCCACCTGAAGAGGTAAAGCCTAACACTGCCTTCATATTTGACGATGTCGCTGTTGAAAAGCAAGACCAAATCCGTAAATATTTCTGCTTTGGCCGTCATATGGGTGTTGATGTATTCCAGGATCCCAAAACAGCTGGTGAGGGACAACGCAAATCTCATTATAGCATTCAAACAAGACAACCTCGATGTAAAGCACATTTAACATGCTCACGTCGGGACCGACATGTCATACAATGAATTTGTAAAGATATGTGCTGATTGCTGGAACCACTCACAATACGGCTTTCTCGTTATTGATAAACCCCGTAAACTAAATCACGGTAGGTACAGCCGGAACTTCCAAGACTTTCTCCATATATAAACGTACGGAAATACCTTATCCCATCAGTTAACACTTCACCATGGATAAATTCGCACGCATGGCGGACGCTCAGTCTGAGAGATTAGGTGTGCAAAGACAGAGTGCCCGAATGTACACCGATATCAAATTTAAAAATCTTGAGTCCAGACTAGTTAAAGTTGCAAGGGAATTAAAGGACACCCAGAAACTTCTTGCCATTAACCAAAACCGGATAGAGAACAGAATTAGCGCAACTGAGGGCATGATAGAAGCCGAGGCCGTTGTTATTGGAGAAGGTGGCGTAGGAAAAAAGGAGAAGAAGAAGTACAACAAAGCATATATAAAACCACATGATATTCAGAGCTCTGATTAGTATCCTTCGAGATGTCGACAAAGCATAAAGTCATTCAGGCGCGCAAAGCAGTTCGAGAGAAATTACGTTTGCTGAAGTTGGGACATATAGATCGCGAGCAAACACTAAATGAAACTTTTAAACCTGTTACAGAATCTATCACCAAGATAGCTTTGCATAATAATGACCCAATCGCAGAATTCACCAACCAGTATCCGACCGTTAAGATAGATAGAACATTTAGTGTTCAAAATTGGTTCAAATGGCTCTGAGCACTATGCGACTTAACTTCTGAGGCCATCAGTCGCCTAGAACTTAGAACTAATTAAACCTAACTAACCGACAGACAGCACACACATCCATGCCCGAGGTAGGATTCGAACCTGCGACCGTAGCGGTCGCTCGGTTCCAGACTGTACCGCCTAGAACCGCACGGCCACTCCGGCCGGCGAACATTTGGTGTCAGCAGGGCGAGACCGTACATGCTGGGCTCTCAAACTATAACTTTATCCGATAGCACAACACGCATCAGGGACACAGAGTGTAAAAAAAACACCTGGCTTAATGAACCTAATCCTCCTAAGGCCATCAAATAACTTAAAATACTCTGCCAATGATCGCAAAGTCTATCGGGAAATACTTAACTTGACTGATCTGTACAAAAATCCCGACGGAACACTGAAAAAGCCTGAAACCTCTAAATACACTACCATTATACAAGCCTTACTCAATGAGCAAACTAAAAGTGTCGGTGAGGGTCAGCATAAAGGAGTGAGCAATCAAGTCCCGCAGTATATATATTACGATGACCCAGATGAACTAATAGACAGACTTCAACTGTTGATGGCTTCGGCTGCTGTGGGCAATACACCTCATTCAAATGAGGTTGTATCCATAATCTCAGAGCTTCGAGAGAGAGGTATCATCGAATAAGTATGGAGACCGTGGTTCGAGAACTGCAGAAGCCAGCACGCAAAACATACCCTCGTAGACATGTCATGATTAAAGGGCTGGATGACCTCTGGCAAGCTGATCTTGTAGATATGAATCGATATTCACCTCATAATAATGGATTCAAATACATTTTAATGGTTATTGATACATACCCTAAATTCGCATGGGCATTACCTGTGAAAACGAAAACCGGTAGAGATATTGCTGTGGTGTTTGAGCATCTGCAGCAGACAGGAACGAATCGATGTCCGGCCAATCTTCAAACCGATCACGGTGGGGAGTTTTACAATGACCATTTCAAGACAGTGATGGCGCGGTATGGCACACACCACTACTCCACGTTTACCCACCTTAAAGCTACTATCGTCGAGCGGTTGAACAGAACAATCAAAGCTCAAATGTGGATGCAGTTTAATCTTCGCGGTTCGTACAAGTGGGTAGATATCCTCCCACAGATAATTGCAGTGTAATCGAACCAAACATAGTACAATAAAAATGAGACCGATCGATGTTAGCGATAATTCACTCATGGACACAGTATATTTCCGGATTAAAATGCTCGACCCTCGCAAACAGAGGTTCAATATAGGCGACTTAGTACGTATTTTAAAACACAAGACAGCGTTCGAGAAATCGTACTTACCAAATTGGTCGGCTGAGATGTTAACAGTATCCAAAGTGCAGCGAACCAACCCTAGGACATATATCTTAAAGGACGGCAAGGGCGAAGAAATTGCAGGATGCTTTTACACGGAGGAATTGCAGAAGATTCTGAACCAGATATATTTCTCATCGAGTGCGTGATAAGATGTCGTGGGAATAGACCACTGGTTAAATGACTAGGATATCCATCATCAGAAAACAGTTGGATCGAAGCTGACATGTTAGTATATAACAGGGAGAGTAGACCTCTATCTCCTCAGTAGCATACCATGCACGATAGGATGCACACCATAATAAGAGGAGGAGGTGGTGTTCTCGACCAAATTGCCTGTTGAATTGCACATTCCCGGATATAACTTCTGTGGGCCTGGAACAAAGCTTCAGAAGCGCCTGGCACGAGGCGATAAAGGTATTAACCTACAAGACGAAGCCTGCCTTGAGCACGACCTCACATAAGCAGCAAATAAGGATCTCCCAGCACGCCACGTCGCCGACCGGATATTAGCAGATAAAGCCAAGCAAATAAGGCGAAAAAAAGATCTCGGAATAGGCCAACGCGTTGCTGCATTCGTGGTTGATAAAACCATGCGTGGAAAAATGATGTTGGGCTTGGGTGTGATGAATTTCAAACGAATTATGAAAACAGCACGAACAGCTTTGCGAGCGAAGAAGAACAGGAAGAAGAACAACAAAGCCGGTTGTTTGAAAAACTGTATTCTCACCTTGATGTCTGCAGCTTAACGTGTGTTGAATGGTGGGAACAAGAAGAAAAACACGACTTCAATTAAACCACTTAGGGTCCTACCACTACCAAAGACTTCGGGCGGAATTATCCCATTCCTCGTTCCAGCCCTTGCAGCCCTGTCCGCTGTAGGTTCACTCACAGGCGGTGCCGCAGCTGTAGCCGAAATAGTCAAAAACGCACGGAATGCACAAGCCCAACTAGAGGAAGCCAGAAGACATAATCGCGCTATGGAGGCAGCAGCTATCGGAAAAGGTCTCTAATTGAAACCATACAGGAAAGGACTAGGTCTCTTCATAAATAAAAAAAAAGTCCGTTAGTTATCCTATCCGACCGAGCGCTCACGAATAAAACATCTCGCATTGAAGTCCATGCTAAATTTCGAGCTTCTGTAAAAAGTCGCCAATCTTGGGGATTTTGCGTCTGTTTAAATATGGGCATGTTTGTTTCGTTGTTCCTGCAACAGTGTTATAACCCGATTTGTGTACCGAGCAGGATCAGATCCTTCGTTTGTTGATTTATTTGGTATAAATCTCTCAATTGCTGCCGATACTATTTCTTTGAATTCAAGCCACATTTGGCCTACACTTATATTATTAATTTGGAATGAGTGGAGATTGTCTCTCAGGAAGGCGTTAAGTGAATTTTTATCTACTTTTTTGAATAGGTGTTTTTTTCGCTTATTTTCGGAGGATTGAGGGATTACTATATTCAATCTCGCTACGACAACCCTGTGTTCACTAATCCCTGTATCAGTTTTTCTGCTCGTTATTAACTCAGGATTATTTGTTTCTAAGAGGCCAAGTGTATTTTCACAACCGTTTGCTATTCACGTGGGCTCATGAACTAACTGCTCGAAATAATTTTCAGAGAATGCGTTTAGCACGATTTCGGATGATATTTTACGCGTACCTCCGGAATTAAACATGTATTTTCGCCAACATATCGAGGGTAAATTAAAGTCACCACCAACTATTATCGAATGAGTCAGGTACGTGTTTGAAATCAAACTGAAGTTTTCTTTGAACATTTCAGCAACTGTATCACCTGAATTGGGAGGTCGGTGAAACGATCCTATTATTATTTTATTCCGGTTGCCAACAACGACCTCTGCCCATACTAACTCACAGGAAGTATCTACTTCAATTTCGCGACAAGTTAAACTACTTCTAACAGCAAAAAACACGCCACCGCCAACCGTGTTTGGCCTATCCTATCGGAACACCATAAGGTTCTTCGAAAAATTTCAGCTGAACTGATATCCGGCTTCAGCCAGCTTTCAGTGCGTATAACGATTTGAGCATCAGTGTTTTCTATTAGCGCTTGGAGCTCTGGTACTTTCAAAACACAGCTAGGACAATTTACAAATGTTATACCAATGGTTCCTGTATCGACGTTCTTCCTGCGTTCGGCCTGCACCCTTTGTGACTGAAGCCCTTCTTGTGTTTTCCCGAGACCCTCTAACCTTGTTGTTGTATTCATTAGCATGCATTGAAGACATGACCCTGTAGTATCGGCACATTGTTTATTGACCTGGCATAGACCAATTCCTTCAAGTGTCCCATAATTGAAGTCAAGGGGATTGAGGTCTGGGGAACGAGTAGGTCAAGGTGTGGGGGCCCCCATGACCTAGGCAGCAATGATGAAGTGTCTGCCCAAGATCTTTGCACACATTGTATCGAAAGTGTGCTGGTGTGACATCATGTATGAACCACATTTGTGTTTGTTGCTGCAACGGTACAGCCTATAGCAATGTAGACCATACTTTAATGAGAAAGTACAAACAATGGCCCAGTTAACCTTTGTGGTAGCGTGTATGACCCTATTAATCTGTTGGCAGGTACACCTGCCCATAAGTTGATTGAGATTTAGTGTTGATGCCCATAAGTTGATTGAGATTTAGTATTGATGCCCTCTTTAATGAATTGCTATTGGTTTTACATCTGCACATACATGCTGGTTATGGAAAGTCACACTCTCTTGTGAACCCTGCCACATCAGTAAATAAAATCTTGGATGTGAACAGTGGATCTGCGGCACACTTCTACAACAGTCATTGCCAGAACTGCCATCTACCATGATGTTCCTGTGGCCTTAGGCCCTGAACGCACATAAGTGATATGGGTACATTAATTGTTCATGAAGTACCTTCCAGATAAGAGTGTAAGATACATATTCTGACGCTGCTAATGTCGCACATTGGTCCCAGGGGTTTGTTCCGCTGAACGTAGCACACGCTCCTCCATGTCACACATGTGGACTCTGCAGGGTCTTCCACTGTCAGTCTTTTGAGGTGGAGGGCTACATGTGTCCCTCAGATGCTGGAAAAGTCTGCCAAACATGTTGTCATAGGACACTCTGCGCTGTGGATACTTTTCAGCACAGAGAGCACAGGCATGCAGGCTACGTCCATTTGCCAAACCATAGCAGAAAATCGTATCCACCATTTCACTTGTCGAGTAGTAGGCTTCCATTGCTAACAAGTGGTGGAGGAGAGAAAATGTAAATGTACTACACCATTTGTACATACAAGCAGCACAATAACACTAAAATGTAAGTTAATCCACATTTGGACGAAGATAAAACACCTTGAACCACACAACTGACTGCAAGCAGCCTAATGGTAGGTAAAGTACTGTGAGTAAGACATCATAATACCCTGCCAACACATTTGACTGGGCGCCAATGCAACAACTGTGCTAATGTCCACAACCAAGAGTTACGCAGCCCTTCCTATAAACATGTACTTATCTCGGAAATTATGCGTTTCTGGACCCATGTTTATTGCACTTATTTTTCTTGTCTCAATGAGTACTACCATTTGTCAAAGCATGCAACACTTTTTTTTAACACTCAGTATACGATTTTTTTTGTTTTAGGAAAGTAACTGTTTTACTTATTAAGACTGCTCCCTAACTATAGTTTACTAGACAAAACCTTTGCTGTTCTTGAATAGTTCAAGTGCTTTTGGTAGACACAGAGCTGCAGTTAGTGTAAACATGGTAAACTGTGAGTATTCAATTAAAGTTTTTTATCACAAAGTATATGAAGCGTATCAATTCTTTCTCAACAATTAAGGACAACTGGTTATTTGCCAAAAATGCTGAGCAAAGCATTTTTTGAGTTAGCCTGACAGGCAAATGTAGATGTGACCAGAGGCTCTGGAAGACATTTGAGTTTGTGAACACTAAGGCAAAAACTCCAGTCCAGCCGTCCAGGATGCCCTTGTCCGATTTTCCGAAATTAGGTTGTGAATGCTGGCAAGATTACAATGATGAACATACGCCATGGCATGTTCCTGGTATTACGTCTGTAAAAACTGACTAGTGTCCCACATTGATTCACCTCACTGTTAATGGGATATTATGGCCTAGACAAATTGTCATTATTCTCTGTATACTCTGTAGTGAGCCCAACCTGAGGTTGCAGGGCGTTATGGGGGAGCCACTTTTTGATATCTTTTGCAGTGCTATGTACAGATCATTTGTATAGTAGAAAAGTGACACAGAAATAACAAGGCTTCATGATAGTGCACTGTAATGATGTTAATGTGCAAGTTCAGTAACAATTTGCAGTAATTATCAGTGGTGAAGCTAATGGATTAATTGTAGGTTTTTGTACAGGAGATCCATGTGTCAAGTCTCCTTGATAGAAAAGTTACCAATCACATTATCTTTAAATCTGTGATCACTTATAAGTTGTTGAACCCTGGTTCTTCTATGACAGTGGTGCATAGAGAACTTAACCTAACATTTGTCATTAAGTGCAAAGGTCATTCCGATTGTTTTCAGGGTGCTCATGCATCTTTCAGAAAATGCTGTAGTGATAGCGAATGTAATAATCAGTTTCATAAGCTTTGTTACTTCATCACAACTATTTTAAATATTGTTGCCAATTATGAATTTAAAAGGTCTCCAGGCGATAAATGTTTATGTTTTTCAGTATACATGTTTCCCTATTCACTTTTTTTACTTTATTTTGTTGAAAAATGGGTGTTTTGAGAAGACCATTCAGTTTAATTGTTGAGAAATTTTATAATTTCCAAATGAATTCTGAATATTTCGAAAATGCATTTCCATTTGTACTACCATGTTATGTAACATCTCTCAAGATACCATCTTATGGGACTGGAAATCACACTAACACTTTTTTCACTGTGAAATTTCTTGTTACAACTTTCAATATATGAGATCACAGTTTTTCTTGATCTCATATCCTTCAGCAAACTGATGATCTTCTTGATTGCAGCATTGCGAATACTAATATCACATGCAATTTTGTGTTGAAGAAGTACATAGACATGATCTACATATACAAATACTTCTTTGTAAAGGCAAAGCAGGAAAAGGAACTGACTCTTATTAAGAATGCTAAGCAAGCCAGAAGCACAGCTGAAAGACTCTGTATTTGCACAGCTAAAACACTCTGGATCCGAATTTTCATCATCTATGGTATTAGTTCGGAAAATATCTTTCAAATTATGGTATTTAGGATGTATTGTCTGAACATCTCATGAATTGAAATTCCATCATGTAGTATATGACTGATGTAATCTGAATCGTTTACTTTGTAGCAGTTGTTTTCACTTTGAGAACTTGTTAAAAAATTAATGAAATGCTATGAGATTGTAAATGAAAAGCCTACATGATTTAATATTTCTGGAACAATGTGACACTACTAGATTAGGGAATGCAATTTTCACTCTGTAGCAGAGTGTGCACTGATATTAAACTTCCGGGCAGACTCAAACTGTGTGCCGGATCGAGACTGGAACTCAGGACCTTTCCCTTTTGCGAACAAGTGCTCTACCAACTTATCTACCCAAGTACTAGTCCTGACCTGACCTCCCAGCTTCACTTCCACCAGTACCTTGTCTCCTACCCTCCAAACTTCACAGAAGCTTTCCTCTAAACCTTGCTAAACTAGCACTCCTGGAAGAAAAGCTACTGTGGAGACGTGGCTTAGCCACAGCCTGGGGGATGTTTCCAGGGAAAAATTTTCACTTTACAGAGGAGTGCCCACTGATATGAAACTTCCTGGCAGATTAAACTGTGTACCAAACCAAGACTTAAACTTTGGACCTTTGCCTTTCATGGACAATTGCTCTACCAACTGAGCTACCCAAGCACGACTTACAACCCGATGAGCTTTTTATGTTCGGTACTGTATTTACACATTAATATCTCTACACAGTATATTGTGAGTAAAAGTCATCAGTCAATACAAATTATATGTATATATATTAGGTGGTGGTAAGGTACCCCCTCTCAGTAAAACACTTTGGAAATGTGTTGGTAATGCTATGAGTATCATGAAAGAAATTTTCAAGCTCTAGACCTTCTTACACATCTGTACATCTTTCAGAAGTTTGTGGTTCAGCTAAATCAACAACAATTAACAAATTTTGAATTTTTCTAGTTTTTTTAGGGTGAGTGTAAACCAGCCCCCCTTGGTAATACCCGTTATATGCGTTGGTATTGCAAGGGTAATCCAGGAGTAAACAGCACTCAGAGTAACACACAGTTTCACCACTGAGGCAGACTTCACTGCTACAACACATGACTGCCTGCCATGCTGCGTTGCAGGTAGTAGCAGTATGATAAATCTATTACTTTACTGCAGTGAATAAACCCTTTATCCAGTGATTATGCTGTGCTCAGAAACTAAAGTATATATTGAATGCACATAATATTTGCTCAGTAATTCATATTAATTCTGTAAATATAAGGTGGAGGAAAGGAAAGGAATTATTCCTCCCAGCTGCATCGGGACTTTATGTGAAATGTGAAGTGGAGAGGGAGTCAAACCCAGGATCTCCTGCTTACTAGGCAGTTGTTTTAACCACTGTGTTATCTGGACACTGTTTATAGCAATTATGTGGACTATCTTGGCACACTTCCTGGCTGACCCACACATCCACCGACTGCCACCTACATGCAGTCTCTGTCCATGTCCTCCATGATCGCTACTTTGAGATTCCTGCAGAACATAATGGTGCATCCATACCACAGAAGGTGAATTCATGACCCATCAAGGTGACTTAACTATATGAATACATGATGTCTGTTCTTTCAGAGAAGGCTAAAAGAACAGATATCGTATATTCATATAAATCATAATTATTTCTGTTTCTTAGAATACAAAGATGAGCAACCATATCATAGTGATGTAAAATTTACTTTACGAAAGGAAACAAGTCTTAGAATCTTGGGGAAACAAAAGCAATTTGTCACAATTCAGTAAGAAAAATGTGTGTGATGTCTGTACATATTCAGTGACTGATGAATCCTGTTACATTCTGCATTACCTTTACATCTGTTTAGCGCAGCTCAGATAGCTCTTTGATAGCATGTTGAACTCTTACATACGCCAAGAAGCCCGACTGAGCATAAAATGTTTCTTAAAAAAGTATAACTGATTGGAATAACCTATTTTTGTTTACTTTTGTGCATGTAACTCAGGAGTACAGGAGTTCCCAGCACATAAGTACTGATGAAACTAAAGGGAAATGAGATACCTTATTTGGATGCTTCAGCAACTGGTGTCAAGAACATTTTATTACAAAAAGTATAATGAAGAAACAATTCACATTATTGGGCTTGTTTTGTAGTGAAAAATGTCACAGTACTCGTTTGAATTATGCCAAAAAATGCTGTGCATAAACCAAACGACTATTTTTGACACAAAAAGTCATCCAATCTGCAACACACTGTGTGCTGTTTCTGTGGGCTCAAATGCTAGTTCATTCACAGTTTTTTAATGTATCAAAGACAGTGCTTCCCCTGCAGAACAAGATTTCATTCTCCTCTTTATTCACCAAAATATTGTTGCTGTTTGCAATTCACTATACATTTATTATAGTTCCCTTGCACACTCTCTGAAGAGTACCAGCAGTAGCAAAATGATATAAACTAGCTAAATCTCTAAATCTGATCTCAGTAAATCAACATTAGGTGCATGGCCTACTGTCCCAGCAATGTTTTTCCTTCGGGGTACAGCTCATATTATGATTTCATCAACAGTGCTAAAGTAACAAACTGTGAAACAAGCATGTATTACATGAGCAGTTTTATAAAAGCAGTACATAAATCTTATTTTACAAACAACAAATTTCGGTTAAAAGTTACAAGTATAATATGAAAGTATGCACAAATCATTAGAATGTTCTTACATGTATAGCATGAAACCAACAATTATAATACCAGCGCTAATATGTGATACATATTTCTCTTAGCCATACATTATATATCGTGACCAGACTGAAACAAACCTTCAGTTTGATAAGGAAATCAAACAGCATAATCCTGGCACATTGAGTCAGCGAACACAACTGTTGGTTAAAAATTTACAGCAATCAACAGAAATTTTATTTCCACTCTATTTCATCTCGGTAAATGTGAAATGCCAACAATCTTTAGCGCATCAAAATATTCGAAGGGTTGGAAGTAAAATTAATGAACTACTTATGTGCATTGATGAATTAGAGTGATTGAACCCAGTTGATATAGTGTGCCTCTTTGAACATCATGTGACCACTGGTATGGATATGTTAAACCTTACAGAATTTAAGTTAACCTCCTGCTTCTGTAGACAAAAGATGGAGATAGGAGGAGTTGCCACATTTGTTAAAAACAGTTTTAAATTTAAGAATATTGACATTAATAAATTTTGCTTAGAGCAGCACTTAGAAGCATGTGCAACAGAGAAAGAATGTCATAATAGGTCCTTTATAATAGTAGCTATATACAGAGCACCTTCAGGAAATTTCATCCTGTTTATAAACTGTCTTGAAGATTTATTATCTAATCTAAAATTAAAAAACAAAGAACTAGTGGTTGCTGGTGATTTTAATATAGATGTCCTGAAAAACACTGGCAGTGAACAGTTACTGAAATCAGTTACATTGTCATTCAATTCAATTTCCACTGTAAATTTCCCAACTAGGATATACAAATGTTGTAAGAGTGCCATTGATAATACACTCCTGGAAATGGAAAAAAGAACACATTGACACCGGTGTGTCAGACCCACCATACTTGCTCCGGACACTGCGAGAGGGCTGTACAAGCAATGATCACATGCACGGCACAGTGGACACACCAGGAACCGCGGTGTTGGCCATCGAATGGCGCTAGCTGCGCAGCATTTGTGCACCGCCGCCGTCAGTGTCAGCCAGTTTGCCGTGGCATACGGAGCTCCATCGCAGTCTTTAACACTGGTAGCATGCCGCGACAGCGTGGACGTGAACCGTATGTGCAGTTGACGGACTTTGAGCGAGGGCGTATAGTGGGCATGCGGGAGGCCGGGTGGACGTACCGCCGAATTGCTCAACACGTGGGGCGTGAGGTCTCCACAGTACATCGATGTTGTCGCCAGTGGTCGGCGGAAGGTGCACGTGCCCGTTGACCTGGGACCGGACCGCAGCGACGCACGGATGCACGCCAAGACCGTAGGATCCTACGCAGTGCCGTAGGGGACCGCACCGCCACTTCCCAGCAAATTAGGGACACTGTTGCTCCTGGGGTATCGGCGAGGACCATTCGCAACCGTCTCCATGAAGCTGGGCTACGGTCCCGCACACCGTTAGGCTGTCTTCCGCTCACGCCCCAACATCGTGCAGCCCGCCTCCAGTGGTGTCGCGACAGGCGTGAATGGAGGGACGAATGGAGACGTGTCGTCTTCAGCGATGAGAGTCGCTTCTGCCTTGGTGCCAATGATGGTCGTATGCGTGTTTGGCGCCGTGCAGGTGAGCGCCACAATCAGGACTGCATACGACCGAGGCACACAGGGCCAACACCCGGCATCATGGTGTGGGGAGCGATCTCCTACACTGGCCGTACACCACTGGTGATCGTCGAGGGGACACTGAATAGTGCACGGTACATCCAAACCGTCATCGAACCCATCGTTCTACCATTCCTAGAGCGGCAAGGGAACTTGCTGTTCCAACAGGACAATGCACGTCCGCATGTATCCCGTGCCACCCAACGTGCTCTAGAAGGTGTAAGTCAACTACCCTGGCCAGCAAGATCTCCGGATCTGTCCCCCATTGAGCATGTTTGGGACTGGATGAAGCGTCGTCTCACGCGGTCTGCACGTCCAGCACAAACGCTGGTCCAACTGAGGCGCCAGGTGGAAATGGCATGGCAAGCTGCTCCACAGGACTACATCCAGCATCTCTACGATCGTCTCCATGGGAGAATAGCAGCCTGCATTGCTGCGAAAGGTGGATATACACTGTACTAGTGCCGACATTGTGCATGCTCTGTTGCCTGTGTCTATGTGCCTGTGGTTCTGTCAGTGTGATCATGTGATGTATCTGACCCCAGGAATGTGTCAATAAAGTTTCCCCTTCCTGGGATAATGAATTCATGGTGTTCTTATTTCAATTTCCAGGAATGTATATTTATAGACAATTCCAGGCAACTAAGCCACATTACAAAACCAGTAGTAAATGGGCTATCTGACCATGACATGAAACAACTAACATTAAAATTTGAAAATTGACAGGGTGAAACATGTATCAGAACTGAGTACAGAAGGCCAATAAAACAGTCAAAAACTGAGAAATTTAGGAGATTGCTCAAAGAAATTAATTGGATGGATGTTTACAGCATCCAAGACACAAATGGAGAATACGAAACATTCATTAACAAAGTTAGCACCTTATTTGAAAATTGCTTTCCCCTGAAGGTAACTCAAATTAAGCAGAAGTCTAATAAGAAACCATGGATCACACAAGGGATAAAGATATCATGTTAGACAAAAAGGAAACACTATCTGATACGTAGGGACACCTTTGATACTAGTATTATAGCTCATTACAAAAATTACTGCAAAATATTGAAGAAGGTTATCCAGAAATCTAAACACCTGCATTATGAGAAGAAGATAACTACATCCAGCAATAAAATAAAAACAATATGGGGTATAGTTAAGTCAGAGAGAGGTAGGACGAGAAATGAAGAGGAACAGATAGCTCTAAAAATAAATGAAACCCTGGTAACAAACACATGTTGTGTTGCAAACCATTTAAACAAGTATTTTGTCTCTGTTACTGATAGCATGAGGTTGTCAGGTTTAGTAAATAATGGAATGGAAAATCCGAGACCAGTGCACACAAGCAATCTCAGTAAAATGGAATTGACACTTACTTCATCCAAAGAAATAGAATCCATCATAAAGTCTTTGAAATCAAAGCGTTCTAGTGTTTATGATAACATATCAACAAAGTTAATAAAAGAGTGTTCATGTGAGGTTAGTCATATCTTAAGTTATTTGTGTAATCAATCACTTGTCACAGGAACATTCCCGGACTGGCTTAAATATGCTGAGGTTATATCTCTCCACAAGAAAGGGGACAATGAAATGCCATCAAATTACAAACCGATCTCACTTTTGCCAGCTTTTTCCAAAATCTGTGAAAAGGTTATGTTCAAGCGTCTACTTAAGCACCTTAGTGAAAATAACATACTGTCAAAGTCACAGTTTGGGTTTCTTAAGGGTTCTCATATTGAGAAAGCTATTTACACTTACAGCGAAAATGTGTAATTCATTACACACCAGATTAGAGACAACTAGCATATACTGTGACCTGTGTGAATTACAGCATTCTTTTAAGTAAATTAAAATATCATGGCGACACTGGTAGTGCTGTAAATTGGTTTCAGTCATATCTTACTAATAGAAAGCAAAGGGTGTCATTATGTAACACTTCAGCAGTAGGCAATCAGACATCATCTGACTGGGAAGTCATGTGGTGTTCCCCAAGGTCTTGTACTAGGTCCACTTCTGTTTTTTGTGTATATTAATGACCTGTCATCTGTTATATTACCAGATGCCAAGTTTGTCTTATTTGCAGATGATACAAACATTGCAATAAATAGTAAATCAAACATAAATTTAGAAAGGGTAGCTAATCTGACATTAATAAGTGGTCCATAGACAATTCACTGTCATTAAATTCTGAAAAGACCCACTATATGCTGTTCAGAACTTCCAAGAGATTTCCTTCTGATGTGTGTATAAAATATGATGACATGGAAATAGGAGAAGTTGAGAGCATAAAATTCTGGGGATTGCAACTTGATAATAAATTCATTTGGGAGCAACATACTAACAAACTGGTAAAGCGCCTAAACAAGTCTGTGTTTGTAATGCGAATAATGTCAGACATAGGCGATATAAATGTAAAAAACTGGCATATTTTGCTTATTTTCACTCCATTATGTCATATGGTATCATATTTTGGGGTAACTCCACAAACAGAGAAAAAATGTTTAGAGTACAGAAGCGTATAATAAGAGTAATGAGTAGTGTAAATCCCAGAACATGATGTCGAAACCTATTCAAAGAACTGGGTATATTAACCACAGCTTCTCAGTATATTTATTCCTTAATGAAGTTCGTTGTAAATAATACATCTCTTTTTTCCAACTAACTGTAAGAAGTACAGTTTAAAATACACAACTGTGGTAGTAAATTTCGACCACATAACATTGAACCCAAATGCCCATACTGAAGAAATTTTTTTGAGTTACTACCTTGATGAGAAAGGATAACAAACACCATAAACAAAAATAATATATACCACTCTCAGAATACTAAAATCCAGTAAAAATATATTTGTATCATTGAATCCAGAACCTAAATGAAACATTGATATCAGTAGTTGGGAATAGATTTTATAAACAACTCTGATTGGCATACTTCAAGATATTGATCACATAAGGTGCTACAGAGCATTAAAAATATTTTTGTGTTCACTACCTACAATTTTGAATTTTCCTCACTATTCAATGAAATGACAGGATTTACTTGTGCTTTCCTCATACTGAACTGAAGCAAGCACAGAACCAGTTACATTTTTGAAGGCCAAAACGAAGTTGCAGACTATAACACAATCCTTCTCCACCTGTCTACCCCCATATACTATCCTCCTGTTCTTAATAAACACTTCCACCCTCTCCTGCTCTTTATTACTGTGTATATATTCCAGTTCAATTCCACATACATTTTTCCATATCAGTTTTTACCCACTCTCCTGGCTGAACCACTCCATTCACCTTACAGATTTATCAATGTAACTGTCCACACCTTGCCAGCCATTTGACGTCTGCACACATTAAAAGAGTGAAAGCACTCTTTGTGCCTGTGTGTAAATCATGTTTTGTTCTCTGACATAAGTCTTATTTCCCTCTTCCCCGAGCACAGTAGTTTTGTGGTATTTGCAGGTAGCTGTAACTGCCTTGTATGTGATAAGAGCAATGAAAACTTGAAGTATGTTAGCGTATGTAGGAATACCTTGTGGCTCAAGATCCGATTGTTACCAATTTGCCCATCTGCAAATAAATATTACAGAATTTAAAATTTGGAACTTTCGATCCCTGTAATTCCAACTGTGGTGAAGTACAAATGCTTAATTTGTTTTTGAACACACACACACACACACACACACACACACACACACACACACACACACACACACACACACACACACACACACCAGTGCGTACACAGCTACAGAAGGTGTAATACAACTAAAACTTATTTAATGTGTGCTCCATCACACGTGCCATATGGGTGCGCCCATTCGACACCAACTGTTTCATAACTGCAGACAAGGGAACTGTCCCTTCAGCATATTCTGCATTCTCCAAAATCTTGTGCCCTTAACCTTCATCAACAAAATTTTGCCCCTCTGTCGGTATCAATCACATCTCCGTCCTCCAATTGGCTTGAACAGTGTTTACACACTTTATTTCTCTCCTACCTCTGTCCAATTCAATCAATACATACGCAACCCAGAATTTTGACACAGTAATAACACTTTCCTTCTCTCCTCCAGTCACTCTCTCTTCACCCCATCTCACTCTCCTCACATAGTTCATGACTGCATAGAGCCATATTTCCCTCCCAAGTTCCCTAGCTTACACCCTCCCTTCCAGAACCTGAGTCCACACTCTTCCCTCACCCTAGACATCTCCCCACCTGCAATGTGAAGTCACAGTGCAGCATCAGTAGTGTGCTCCTCAGTGCCCTTGTAGGGTTGAATGTATATGCCATGTGACTGATGGAACAGCACCGGCTTGAAAGGTTAAAAGTCCTTTCTGGCCTTATGTGCATCAGATTATGTAAATGCATATTTTGCAACAATCTGCAAAGACAAAAAATTGCACCTATTATGGACAAGTTATAAAAAAGCATAAAAATTGTCTTAAAACTGCCCTTCCCATATCTTAGGTTAAAAACACAAAATTATAACTGCTGAAAATGGTAAACACCCAAAAACATATAGTTTTTGTGCTACTCTGAATGAGTTGAACTATATCTGTGTGCTAAGTATGTTCTAACGAACGTACTGTATCCAGATGAAAAGCAGTGAGCATGACTGGGTGTGTGTTGGAGAAAACATAGGAAGATCAGTATTCAACATTCACTATTCAACATCCACCATGGCAATCTTACGGGAAAATGAAGATCACTGTAAAAGAAAAACAATATCACAAGCAATATGAATAAGATACAACGTACTTTTTTGAGCATTGTAGACGTAAGGGATGTGAAATGTATGAGGTTTGAATTGAAAAATTTTCTTCAGTCACAGGAGGCTCCTAATAGCTCTTACTTGGTGATGCAAACTGATTTCAATAGCATAATCATGGCACAAAACCATTTTTGTTGGAGGGTGTCAGATAATATATAATGCCCTCCAAAAACAGCTTTATATACAGATGATAATATCCATGATATCTAAAACAGTTAGCATTAATACATAAGCTGCTACTGCTAACCTTGTGTAGTTGAACACATATTTTTAGATTTGAATTTATTACAAGAAGAATTTAGTCCAGGGGGATACTACACATAAATCCCAAAAATGTCAATCTTTAAACAGATTAGTTACATTTTCTTTATGCCATTTAACACCTAAAAAGTAGCCTCTACCACGCTATTTTATCATAATCATATTATGGACACTGGTGCAAATTTTGGCTTTCGGTAATCCATTTTTTTTGGAGATAAATATATATATATATCAGTGGACATGTAATACTCAACCACTTATTTTACTTTGTAAGAAAAAAAGAATAGAAAAAATTATGAAACAAACTTGTGTCCCTAACTTTGACACAATTCCATAGTATCCATTGAAATACTATGCAAAGAAAACCATCTCAGAACCCAGAGTTTTCAAGATACAATAATCCCATGATGTTTTCACACATTCCCTTAAAATATCAAACAGGTGCTGTTTTTATATGCATGTAGTAAATTTAAGTTTGCTTGAAACTTTTACATTCCTTACATAAAATGAATGTACAAGGCCAACCACATGTCAGAGTAATCATTGTTATGCCCGAGTTTTTGTGCAGAAATGCGAACAATGATAGGAGTCCATTGTCTCAAAAACTCACCCAGAACTCAAAACTCAAATTTTGAGGTGATAATAATGAGTAGTGGACATACTGAAATGATAAAGCAGTGTGATTGGGACTTTATGTAGTTGAAAAACTTAATCACACTATGTTCTCGAATTTTCCTTACTACATGGTGACATGAAACAAAGACTGCCATGCACTTTCCTCATACTGAACAGAAGTGAATCAACTCATAACATTGTTCACATTTTTAAGAATATGTACATACTCAAAATCCCTACAGAGTCACAAACTACAAAATAACACAGGAAAATTCCAAGGCAATAGGAATGAAGGTATAGAATTTTTTAAATATGTAGCAGGTAACGCCAATCATCATCTTCTTGCTGCTGTATTTTTGGAGCCGTGTTCTTCCATTTCAGTTAAAACAGCTAGGAAGGCAATGTGCTAATTCTGAGACCCTGCAAACAACATTAATTAGTAAGCATTTCATGACAAAATTAGAGCAAAAAAGTAACCTAAAAGTATGAACACAATTCTTATTTACTAACCAAGTGAGTAACACTTGTGTTACACGTTCATGGTTCTAGCAATAGAAAGTTGAGTAACTTGAAGCAGTTGCAATCAATTAATGCCAACTGCAACAGGAATGCAAATCACTCCACCAATTGAACTATCTGTGGGAGATAATGCTTGGTAAGTGAAAGTATATGACAGTTTATTTCTTTGAAATAAATGAGATACGCTGCTTTTTGCACAGGTTCCTTGTTCTGAGTATGGCCCTAACAACTAGAGTACATACCATGACAGGACGTGATGCTCATTTGGAGGTTATGTTCTTGCAACACTGCTGCTCGGTCTACTGATGACAACAGTGACATCAGAAGGAGAGCCTGCACAAACAAATTCAAGTAGTCCTGTATTAATGTTACATTTTGTCCCGTCTCCATCTACTAAATATGTGAAAAGTACCATATTCAAAGCAAAACATGTAAATGGTTAATGATTTGCAGTTATGTGGTGCAACTATATTTTGTATCACAATTGTTCCATAGTGCCCATACCATTACCAGTAATAATTGCCACTTAAAGACAGGAGGCTGTACACCCTTGCCCATAGCTGTACAAATGTTGGCAGCAGGAGGAGAGCCTGGATTCACAATATAAAGTAACCCTGCATTAATACTACATTTTCTCCCATTCCCATCCACTGAACATGTGATGAGAACCATTTTCAGTAAGCAAACCATCTAAATAGTTCAGGATTTGCAATTATTTAGTGCAAATTCATTTTGTATCAGAATTGTTCCATAGTGTGCATACC
This sequence comes from Schistocerca americana, assembly GCF_021461395.2. Lineage (NCBI taxonomy): Eukaryota > Metazoa > Arthropoda > Insecta > Orthoptera > Acrididae > Schistocerca > Schistocerca americana. The sequence continues at coordinate 540,461,001 of NC_060130.1, forward strand.
ATTATCAGTAACATGTTGCAACTTGAGGACAGGAGGCTGTACACCCTCACCTATAGTAGTAGAGATGGTGGTAGCAGTGACAGCAGGGGTACACTTTAATTACATGCCATGTACATTAAAGTCTCATCAGTGGAACTCCCATTATCTCAACCCATGCAATAAAAGCTGATTCTGCTTGATCTGGCGTGAAGACGTTTGGGAATATCTCTCCTACTTCTCTTTCTATGTGCTTGACGAACAGTGATTGCACTTGCGAGTCAGTTCTGTTGGAGATCAAGAAAGCGCATGGAAATTCTTGCCTCATATTGTCAAGTATAAACACAGTTGTAAGTTCAAATTCGTAACTATTTAGTCCAAGCATATTTTCAACACACATACAATCGTTACCATATATTTTTTTAAGATTTCAGCTTTTGCAATGGTCATTATCATTAAAACAAAGTCTGTGCTTTTATATCCTGAAAAGGTTTCGCTGTTTTACGCTTGAGGCTTGTAAAACAAGACACAGGGTTTATCACTGCTGTTTACTTCGCATACTTAGGCATGAGCACTAATAACATCATTCTGATGATGGACTTCCCCTGAATACAGATTATAACATCGTTCGGTCTTTTACAAATTTTGCCTGATTATAAGATGTCGTCCTTCGAGTATTGAGTCAGTCAGTGTCCCTCGAATTTCATTAATTATCCTGGCAAGGTATCGTTCTTGGAACGGATGCTGCTATACCAGCCCTAACTTTTGCAGAGTGCTTCAGGTGGCCAAAGTCAGGTCATGACCAACATGTTTAGAAATATATTTCACACGACACTGTCCATTTGATCCTTCACTAAGTTATACTGGCAGGGCACATTCCACTAATTTTTTTTCTTGTATTTTCAAGCTTCTAATATCTCTCCTTGTGGAGTGAAATTCGTTAGATCTATCCCAAATGTAGTAATATGCTATAGAATCAGCAGTACGATAAATACTAAATTTTATGTAACCCGACTGTATGGCATGTTCAGTTACCACTTTGCACGTTTTGGATTAACTGACGGAAGAGAAACTCAATTCTTATGATAACACACTGGTTTTGTGTAGCCGATTGCAGATGTCTCAATAAATGATCACTTGCCTTTATTTCACTAGTACACAGGCAGCACTTACCAGCATTTTATTAGACTCAACCTGTTGTTCATGGGCATTTTGCTGGTACCGTTGCAAGTCATCATTAGATGCGTAATATTTGTCATAGATGTAGCAGTTGCACTGTGAAGGTTGCTTACATAAAACAGGAGTGATGCCGTCCATAGATTTTTCCAGATCCAGTAAAGATACATCCTTGCGGAGTGGAAGTTGCGAAATACGTGGACAAATTGACTGATAACCTCTCCGTTAATGATACATTAATCGTTATTGGTGGCACAAATGACTGGAAGAAATTTGGAAGAACATGATAGATTCTTTGGAGTATATACTGAAACACAAACACAAAACGAATTTAATAATTCATCCAATACCGCTTAGATGTGACGCTCAAGGTCTAAACGAAAAAATCTTATATGTAAATCGCATTATGTGTGAAAAAAAAAAAAAAAATCAACACCGCCACAGGCGAAGGTAGGAAGAGATTATCTGTGAATTTAGGGCTCGAACGCCTGAAAAGAAATGAATATACTACTCATGGTTTACATCTAAACAAATAAGGAAAGACTCGCATTTTTAATAGGCTTGCTTTTTTTTATACACATGTCGAAAACTGAAAAACCAAGTACTGGTACAGGGAAAAAGCATACGCAAACGGGTAACAGGACTAAAGTGCCAGTCTCGAAGTGAAAGTGCCACCCTTGCAAAAACATACTGTTATGGATCAGTAGTTAACAAAAAATAAACTCAAAGAGAGTCACAACAACACACTTACTAGGTAAAATTTCAGGACATGAAATGCAGCAACAAGGCAGTCGTTAATGGGCAGATCGGTGAAAAAGGACGTAGAAAAAGTGTAAATAGGAAACAATTCCACAGAAGAAAGACAGGAACCCACATATGGTGAACCAGCACGCCATTTGTCAAACACCATTAATGCCATCCCTGGAAAACATGAGAATTTTTTCCCACTAAATACACTAGCTCAAATAGTGGGGTAAGTGGTCAAGCAAGAAATGATTTGCTACCTGTACCTAATTTTAAATTACTCCATCAAAATGTTCACTCACTCTCGAATAAGCTAAATGAAATAGAAATAATTTTAAATGACCTAAATGATATTTCTGTACTATGCTCTACAGAACACTGGCTGAAACAAGAAATGTTAGAGTAAATATATATTCCTCAGTTCAAACTTTCAAGCATGTTTCGCAGGAAAATATCAAGTCATGGGGGGTACATTTGTGTGTATGTTGGAGAAAATATTGAATTACATAGTGTAACTAAACACCATAAACTGTCCTGTGAAAAAGATGTAGACCTCTCTTTAGCTGAACTACCGAGGCAAAATACAGTTATTATTTGTGTGTACAGATCACCAGATGGAGACAAAAAAGTGTTTTGCAATCGCATGGAGGAAATCTTGGAAGAAATTCACTGTCCCAAGAAAAATATAATTGTATGTTGTGATTTTAATATTGATTTCTTGAGATCCAAGAAATTAGAGATGACATTATAAATGAGTAGCTCAGTTTCAAAATGTCCTTTATCCAATATGTATAAATTTCTTTAATTAGTAAAAAATGTACTATCAAATAGTGTATCTTGAAATACTGTGCTTACTTGAAATGCTTGTGTCATGTCTTGTTTCTACATTGTTGGCAACACTGGTTTGTAGTGTATTTCATATGTTGTATGTAAAGACAGTTGAAGGAAGCTTTGTTGGTGACTTCTGGAGTGAATTCATCATAAACTACTCCAGTATTTTTTTTGAAATTTTAATCACAGACACATTTCGTAATCTAAAAATAGACCTCTGTAAACTTCTGATGCAAAACTAAATACAGATGAGTGAGATTATTGAAACACTGAGGTGCCTAACCTCACTTATTGTCAAAATGGCTACAGTATCAATCTTTCAATAGCTCTCCATCTTTTTGATATATATTTCATTTTAAATTTTAATGACAGGAGTGGGGTAATTTGAAATGGGTGTTTCAAGTAACCCTATACATTTCAAGTTACCCCAGGCTGAAATGTAAATACTGTTTCATACTGTAATTACATAGGTAGATAGGCAGAATATGGTAATTTTATATTTTGCTTTTGTTTTATTTTAGTCCAAGACGTCAAGAGTGTACAAAACTACCCCTGATGCTCGAAAATACTGAGAAGAAACCTTACAGGAGGCTTTGAAGGAAATACAGAGTGGTGTTATTTCATTGAATAAGGCAGCACAGAAGTATGGAATCTCTGCACGAACTCTTATCAGAAAATTACATGGAAAACATACGAAAAATGTTGGCTGACCAACAGTATTGACCCCAGAGGATCTCTTGCAGAGGGAGTTAGTCTGGCAAGTGAATGGTGGTTTCTGTTGACTCAGTTAGACATTCGTCTCATTGTGAATATATTTTTTTCATCGAAGGAGCATTGCAGAGATTCGTTTTACAAGAAATATGCCTGGCATTGATTGGGTCAGAGGGTAACTTCATAGACATCAATCAGTTCTGTCAGAGCGATTGTGCTACAATATAACTCGAGCAAGAGCAGCTTTCACTGCAGAAGTGTTTGTAGAGTATTTTAGGAACTCACAAATTTACTGGATGGGGTGGCTGAAGATACAATTGTAAATTATGATGAAAGCAACATGACTGATGACCCACAAACGAAAAAATCCATTAATCCCAGGGGATGTAAACATCCAGACCGAATAATTGATCACTCAAAGTCTAGTGTATTTGTAATGTTTTGTGGTTCAGCGTCTGGAGTTCTTCTGCCAGTCTATGTTTGTTACAAAGCTGAACACATGTGACTCATGGACTGAAGAGGACCCTACTGGCTGTCGATACAACAGAACTAAAAAGGGATAGCTCAGATGGACTGTGTTTGAGGACTGGTTTCGAAGTGTTGCCTTGCCATACTTAAGGAAGTTTGATAAAGAGTCTCCTACAGTACTCACTGGAGATAATCTCAGCAGCCACATTTCTTTGGCAGTTATCAGTGATTGCAACGAGAATAACATTTGTTTTGTTCTTCTTCCCCCAGACATTAACCGTTTGTGTCAACCTCTTGATGTAGCATATTTCAGGCCTCGTAAAAGGTCTTGGCAGAAGGTTCTTGATGAATATAAGACGAAGCACAGAGGACCCAGGACCCATTCTAAAATATAGTTTCCCTCGTCTGCTGAAGAAGTGTTTGACTGAATTAGAAAAAGATGGTTCATCTAAGCAAAACCTGATGGTAGGGTTTGAAGCTACTGGGATTATGCCACTGAATAAAGATAAGATTCTGAAAAAATTACCAAACGGAAATGAAGATACTGCAAATGTGGAATCTTGGTCTGACAGTTTAAGAGAGTTTTTGGAGCAATTTAAGAGATCCTCACATACCAATGTAAACCTTCAGTCAGCTAGTGCTCTTCCTATAACACCAAGAAGAAGTGTTTCAGTGGATGATGTTCGGGAACTACAGCACACTGACATGAAAAACTTGCAGCTTTCAGGTTCCGGTACTGGTAAACAGAAGAACAGGAGACTGAATAACCCATCTGAGGAGCAACAAATGCAATCTGGACAACATCAGGAAAAGAGCTCTAATAAAAGGAGGTAACAGAATAGACCAAAGGCGATTTGTACTGGCAGTGAAGCCAGCAGTGATACTGATGATTTTATTCTGTGCATGACCCTAGCAGTGTTCTCCTGAACTTGAAACTGTAGAATATTACTACCAGAACAAGTATGAAAATCGCTTTCATCAGCATGCAACACGTGCAACTGCAGGCCCTGGAAATATTGCCCACAGGCAGAGCATTAATGGAGACAAATATGATGTGAAATTCTTGAGGATATTAAGAAAACCATTAAACATATATATATATATATATATATATATATATTCCCTCAAGAATAAGATATAGGCTCAATTACCACAAAAAAAAATGTTATCAGTGTGGTTACCCCTTTATTTGAAAGACGAGGAAGTTACTGTTTTCCATTGGAAATATAACTTTGTACTTTAATTTGCAGATACTTGTGTCATTATTTTGTAGTTTGTACTACATTTCACTCTCGTGTATTCCAGTCGAAATTTACGTCAATAAAAAATTTTCATTAATGTTTGCAATTGGTACCCAATTTTGTATGTTTGGTAGATGAAAATATACTACATAACGTCTTTTGGAATTAATTCACTGTTGCAAGTGTCCCACAGTAGTTCAAACTTGCGAAAACTGCAAGTTTTCAGTATAAAAGCCGGGGGCGGCTCCTGTATAGGTTTGCAGGTTTGTGCTACCCCCAAGGAATAATTCTGTGCAACACTGATGGAATTCTGAGCGTTCTATACTTGTGGAGAAGTGGCGCATCGTTTATCTGTTTTGAAATGCCTGGTCTCCAGACGCCGAATGCAGCGGAGTTGGACGGAACGTGCCAATAGCGACAGCGGGTTTGCACTGTGGCTGCAAATGCGGACTTGGATGTCTCAGAGGTGTGGGGACAACGCTTGGCAACAATATACTCGTATGCGGCCCTTGTGTGTATAAACACCTCACCCAGGCCACCCTGCCGGCAGCAGGAAGAGGGCCCGAACTCTTCCAAAGAGAAACGAAACCATTGGATCTTCTAACAGAGTAGGATTCTCGCGTCACCTTACCAGTTCAGGTGTAGCTGCGAGCGAACTAACTATTTCCTGTGCGTTGTGTTACTCATTATAGTGTGTGCTACAGTGAATCTTGAGGCTCAAATGACAAGTGAATACGTGAAATAATGAACCATATGATTTCATTGCTCTCTGAACCCTTCAGTTCACGGAAGTTAGAAGAAAAATTTGACATCAAGAGGCTAGGTAGGCCGACTCCTGCTTTAACAGTTTCGCAGACCGTTAAAACGAAAAGTCGCCAATTCAATAGGAAGTTAACTCTGAATTGTACAACAAGCATGAATGGCTGTGTGATTGTGACATGAAAAATGACTTATTTTGTTTTCCTTGTTTACTATTTGGAGGAGATCTTTCATGGTCTAAGCATGGAGTCTGTGACATTCAACACCTCCATGACAAAATTAGAAAACACGAACTTTTTTCAGTCCATGTAAATAACGTTTTGAATATGGAAAGTCTAGGCAATGTAAATATGGCTACCCAGTTAGACAGTGGGTACAGAAGGTCCGTGGCATTACACAACTAAAAAGTTATCGATAATAGGTACATATTGAATCTAATTATGAACTGTATTCGTTTCTGTGGCACATTGTATCTTGCTCTTATAGGACATGATGAAACTGAATCATCTTCCAATCCTGGTGTTTTTCGTTCTTTGATTAATTTTAGTGCAGAATTAGACTCTGTATTAAAATCACATTTAGAGAAAACTACAGTTTTCAAAGGAACCTCAAAAACCATCCAGAATTAACTCCTCCAGTGCATGCTTCAACTCTATCAAGAGGAAATTAGAAAGGAAATTAAGGGTGCTGAGTTTTGGTCCACATTAGCTGATGAGAGCAGTGATGTAGCCTGTGTTTTTCAAATGGTTATAGTATGTAGGTACATCATTAACGGAAAACTAGTTGAAAGATTTTGGGACTTCATAGCACCAAAAAAGCATGATGCCCAGTCTTTGGCAACGTCTATCATCTAACTGATAAATAATCGTTTGAGGAATTATCCACGTAAGCTAACAGTGCAAACATATGATGGTGACCATCATCTAACAGATAAATAATCATTTGGGGAATTGTCCACATAAGCTAACAGCGCAAACATATGATGATACAGCAGTACGAGTGGCTCGTCGCGTGGGGTGCCGGCTCTTGTTAAGGAAAAGTCTCCCAATGCTTCATACATTCATTGTTATGCCCACCAGTTGAATCTCATTATGCTTAAAGCTGCTTTCATTAATAAAAATGTACGAATATTCTTCACTAAACTTCAAGGACTTTGCAGTTTCTTTTCAGCATCTCCTTAAAGAACAGCAGTTCTCGACGGAACAGTACGAAAACGACTGCCACGTTCAGTGCCTATTCGTTGGAACTTTCAGTCAAGGAGTGTCAATACCATTTTCGAATATAGGGCAGATATTATCACTTGCATGAATAATATGAGCCAGGGGGAGAAACTGTGGAATGAGAACACGATCCTGCAAGCAGGTGGTTTAATAACAATTTTAAAGGATGAAAAGTTCATTTTTTGGCTTCCATTTTTTCATAAAATCATGATCCATGTGCATATTTTGTATAACCAGCTACAAAAATGGGGTAGTGACCAAACTTACGCACAAAATCAGCTGACAGCTTTTGAGCGTGAAATTGCGAACACTAGGGAAGGAGTGAGTGAAAATTCAACAGGTTTACACGAGTAAAATAAAAGAGGGACAACTGAAGATGGCGCAGCGATGTGTAATCTCCTGTGGGAAGCAAAAGAAGTATGTGATGTCATAAGTTATGAGGCAAAAGAAAGATTCAAGTTCACTGGACACCTAGTTGCAGCCTGTCTCTTTCTGTCAGAGAAATTCGCTACTTACTCTTCCAGTTTTCCAGAAACATCATTCAGAGCTGCTATTGAATGCTACTCTTTTTTGGAAGCAAAGAAACTTCGAACAGAACGCTCTGTTATTTATGGAAGAGAGGAGTTCAAAAGCATGTGTGGAGCTTTGAGCTTTCTAGATTACAGAACAGACAATAATCTTTGTGATACACTGAGCCAATATGTGAAGCTCCTGAAAGCGATAATTACAATTCCAATGACCACATCAGAAGCAGAACGTTGTTTTTCTTCTCCGAAACGCATCACAACCTTCTTGCGGAATACTATGGACCAAGAAAGACTATCAGCATTCGCGATGCTCTCTATTGAACTAGATCTCGTTTTAGGAGTTGCAGACTTCAATCGAAGAGTGAAAGATTTGCAAATATGAAAGAAAGAAGAATAGAGTTCCTGTACAAGTGACCATCACCACATCCAAATTCAGAGATAAAATCGAACGACGTTAACATCAGTCCTGCTGAAAAAGGTTAGTAAGGCATGCCTACCACTGTTTGAATACATAGTGCTGCAGTGATTTTAATTTCATTTATTCTGCAGAAGTAATACCTTTTTCTGTGTACACCTTTTGGTTTTATTATGAGTAAATGCAGGAGTCACACGAGCGAGTGGTCTGTTTATATTAGGCATTACAAAAACATGAGCAGTGTACTAATTTTCTCTCTTTTGTTGAAGTTTTTCTTTGTGAGCAAAGTGCACCACCATCTTGTTTGGTCATGAGCCGCCACTGATGAAAGCATAGGTGTCTCGAGTAACACCTTCCCATGGGCAACTTGAAACACCAACATTTTTGTAAAAAATCAGCATAAAGAAATTTAAGACAATAGTTTTTCTGCCAGCAGGATCTTCACTGCAATGTCACCTGTACTTTAATGTTCATTAACCCCCTTATTTTGTAAAATTGAGAAAGGTAGATGCTGAGGAAATTCGAAACTCTTTTAAGTAATCCCATTTTCTGCTATTTAACAATTTATGTTGCATGTACAAACTTGAAAATTTTTTTGCTTTTTTCTCAATCATCTATTTTTGTTATTAAAACAACATAAAAATAGCTTATTTCAAAATTTTGTTATAAATAAAAAACTCTTGGATAAGGGACGTTTTGGAACTAAGATATGAAGAGACATTTTGAAAATAAAAACTTTGGATAAGAGACAGTTTGGAAAAGAAAATAGGGGAAAAATTATAAACAGTGTTTATTTAGTAAATGTACATAATTTAATTTTTGTCGATACAATGTCTGTAGGTATTTTTGAAACAACTGAAATAATTTCAGGTTAAGCTAGGGAAACAGATAGAAACATACATTTACCAGAAAATTATTAAAAAATAACATTACATTATACCCACACACATTACAGAAAACATAATTTTAAAAGTGCCTTAAGGGTAGTCATTTACTTATTTAAATCAGAATTTGTCCTGTTAACTGCTGTGTAGTACTTAAAAACCATTTTCATTGTCCATGTGTCCACCTGCATTTTCATCATCAGATTGTTCTTCAGGTATATTCTGTACTGGATTGAAGATAATATTTTTGTAGAAGGCCAGGTCTTCATTTTGAGCCCAGTTTTCCCCAAAGTGAAGAGTCAGAAGCTTCTTGACATCTTTCACTTTCAGCTCTTTTACTGTTACTCCAGGTAGTACTCACGGTAGTTCAAAGTTTTGAACTTTAAATCCAGGTTTGAGTACTTTTTTGGGCTTTCTGAGATTGGTCATTTACCAACCAGTATTGAAGCATAATCATCTTTGAAATGTTACGGTTTTGTCTCCACAATCATCCGAATAGAGCCTTACAGCGGTCACTCCTTCCAAGTAGGTGTTTTTTAGCCTATGTAAAATTGCTGATGCAATTTCATTTGAACCTTTTTTGAATTCCGATTCCATCCAGTGATATATAAAACCATGGTTTTTTGTCTGCTTATCTTTAGATGTACTTTGGCAGATAATAAAGTTAAATAAATAGAACTGTCGACTATAGTACGCTGCCTGGTAAGCGATTTTGGGTAAAACTAAATTCTTTTGCCAGTCAAAGGAAAGGGTGATTTCATTTTCATTTTTCAGTAAATTAAGAAATGCTTGTGCCCTCTTTTTGTGGAGACTGAAATCAATTTTAACCGATTTGTCTCTGTTGTCAAATTTCAACTAAAACTGGATACATTTGAAGCACTTGTCCACAGCAGCAGAGCCAAGGCTTAAGTTATAATCTTTGACAATTATCTCATAAAAATATGAATATGGAACTTGAAGATTACTTTCTACTCTTGAATTGTCAGCATAGTGAAACTTACTTATTGAAAGATCTGTCAAAAAATACTGTCTTGTAATTCTGGTGTTCCTACAATAATATTTTCAAGTGGACAGAGACTCTCTATGAATTATGAATATGGAACTTGAAGATTATTTTCTACTCTTGAAATGTCAGCATTGTGAAACTTACTTATTGAAACATCTGTCAAAAAATACTGTCTTGTAATTCTGGTGTTCCTGCAATAATATTTTCAAGTGGACAGAGACTCTCTATGAATGACTTTACAGATTGTCTTTTAGCCTCAAACAGCTTAGACTTATGGTCTCCTCCTCTATTTCCTACAGCTAGATTTCTGGAGTCGAAATGTCTCTTACAAACTCATTGAGCCCTTTTCTCACTAACACGAAGTATGCCACAAAAGGATTTCTTATGTACCTGAACCAAAGAAGTGTTCCCAGATTTGGTTGTAGGATTAGATAGTGATTCCAATTTTCAATGATTTGTCTCCGTTCATCTTCGTTAGTTCTCCTAAGCTTAGGTGTTTCACTTACAGTATATTTAAGCATATAGTTCCCGTGATCAATTTTATTCTTAGAAAAGTAAAAGCCTCCCTGAAACTTACAAATATCTTGCATTGTAAGCTGAGTACACCTAAAAACTTGATCAGAATGAAGGCACTTTGGTAGTCTTGGCAAAGTCTTTGACGTGTAGAGCTTCTGTTTCTCTATTGCCTTTTTCCATTTATCTGGATCTTTTATACATTTCCTTCCTTTGTTCTTCTGGCATGGAGTTATCTACGGTCCCTCCATAACCTGTTGTTCAGTAATTTGAGATTATAGTTCCTCCATTGGTTAACCACAAAGTTTATCAACTTTTAGACCTACAACACTGCCTGTACAGTACACTTTTAAAACAAGAAGCTCATTTTTAATGCAGAAGAACACTTAAAAACAGCCTAATTTCTATTATTGGTACGAATTTTGACAATTGAAACTAGCAAAAACGCCATGGTGATCACAGAAAACAAGTACCAACTTCACAATAAACAAAAAAATAACCTATTGTGAACAGTAAACAAAACTTAGCTTCAGCTGACCACCAGTTCTACCACAACACATTTCACTGGAAAAATACCCTACATAATGATTTTAAATTACCGTATTCCTTAAAATGGTTGGTAGTTGCACTGTGTGTAAAGGTCACTTTTGAAAAAAAAAAGACACACTGTTTAGAGAAAGGCAAAGGATATAGGTCGTTTTGTTAGAAAAATTAACACTAGTTGAGTCGGTCATGTTGGATTGGATAAGGGACATTTTCAAACTAAATAGGCATATTACAGGATTTTATTATTATATAGTAACGGTTTAAAGGAAGTTTTGAACGAAAACCGTAGTTTAATATGATGTAAAAGAATCTGATGAATGCTATGGTAACAATAACTCAATTTCCACAAAAATTGGATAAAGAACGTTTTGGAAACAAGCGACTCAAATTTACTACAGTCGTTCAACATCAGTGCAATGGTAACCGAACCAACTCGAGAAACACCACACTCTCCATCTATTATTGATCTGATCTTGATAAATATGTGCAAGTATGCCTATAATATACAAGTTTGTAAACACGCATTTTAGTGATCACAATGCTGAAATTCTTGCAATGAATATTTCAGGATACTCAGTTCTCAGTAGAATAAAACACATTGTTAGGAACTTCGGTACAAAAAATGAGTAATATTTTAGTTCTCTCCTAAAGGGTGAAAGATGTACATCACTGTATTGATACCAACGAGAAATATGGTAAGTTTATGGCTACATTCAAACATTTTTTTGAAATTGCTTTTCCCAGGAAAATAGTACATTTAACTCTGCTCAAAAAACAAACAAGTATATTACAAAATGGGTAAGGATATCATGTCAGAATAAAAGAAGATTGTATGAGTACTCCGAGCAAAATACTAATCCTGGCTTTATTACATATTTTAAAAGATACGAAAGAATACTAACATGAGTGGCCAGTCTGAAAGGTGGCCCCAAGTTGTACGTCAGTAATCGTCAGCAGGTTACAAAAATAAAACACAAAGATAGTGAAACACAAAAAATTTCTAGTTTTTACAGTTATGAGGAGAAAATAAAATATGAAGTCCCACAAGGGTCAGTTATGGGACCTGTCCTATTTCTGTTGCGTATAAATGAATTGGCTGGTAAAATACATGATGCAACCACTGTACTCTTATCAGAAAACCCTAATATTCTAATTAAATTACAGAATGAGGGAAATCTGCAGGAGGCTGCCATATCAGTTATCCACACCTTAATGCACTGGTTCAGGACCAATAGGCTCATCATAAATTCTGAAAAAACTGTGACAGTTAACTTCCACACCACACAAAACCCTGTTTTCACTATCGAAGGAAAAAATGTGTCGAAGGTCAATCATACAAAATTTCTAGGCATTCATGTTTAGGCAGATCTGAAGTCCTGTAGACCCCTTCTTAAAACTCTCAAAATATTTGTGGTGCCTTGCTTGTACATATACAAAATGCTAATTTTTCACAAAAGGTGGCATCTTAAAAAAGGAAAATCTCTCCAGACACAACTATGATATACACACATATGAAACTAGGCATAAGATGAACCTACACATGAACACAGTAAACACAAACTTATGCAAAAGAATAGTGTATCATACTAGAGCTGTGCTATATAACCATTTGCCTTCTTACCTGAAACACATACCAACATTAAGTGCATTTAAAATAAAGTTCAAACAGTTCTTGTTTGACCACTGCTTCTATTCTTTGTCTGAATTTATGGAACATCACAATAAGTAAATCTCATTTACCAAATTTTACTAATTGTCAATTCATAACACAGTTTACGTTGCGCTTATCATGTCATCTCACTTAATAACTGCTATTATCACATGTGGAAGCAATATAGTACATCAACCTACATTATTATGCATTTTATGTCAACAATGTAGCCAAAATGATTACTCTATTATAAATCAATTAGGTTTACCACTGTTCTATATCACAAGTGCAAAAAATCCACTAAACTGATTCTTGGACAAATAAACAAAAATAATGTACTACTGACTGCAGAAACTACAATGTTCATAATCACACAAGAAGTAAAGATTTTAGTAATTTTAGAACGTACATTAGCCACACAGATCACCTCTAAGAAGTTTTCCTTCATGCTTTTTACTTCACTTGAAAGAAATAATTCTTTCTTATGACTAGTTCCTTGCGAACTCTCCACAGCCTGGTGTTATTCTTCGGAGCTCTGATATCCATCAGGTTGTCCAATGTTGTGCCAAAAATAAGCAGGAGAATATAACATCACTGAGAACAAATAGAACTAGAAGTCATCATAAAATGTGTAATAAGATGTTCGTTTCTCTATTTTTAATATGTAACTATAGCAAACACGATTAGCAAATGTCAGTTTTCTCTGCTAGACTAAATTTTCACAGGATATGATACTATTATTGTATCCACGTCCCTCTGCCAACATCACGAAAGAAAGTATTTTAATTTGACTGATAGATCATTTCAGGCCTTCAAGAAATGGTAGTTTCTATGGTTTTTCTGTTTAGCTAGCAAATGTACCATAATTATTATTGGGCTATACAAGAAGTATTGTCATTGGAATAATTTATTTTTGGCACAGTTTCATCTCTTGGCAATCCTTTAATTTTTGTGTTCTCAGTAGATGGGTACCTTGCAAAACATCACTGCTCACAACAGCACTTGAAGCTGCACACTTTTGTTGGACCAAAAAACACAGAAACGGAGCAGTAGCCGACCAGAGACATGTAGTGTGGTCTGACAAGATACTGTTTTACCTCTTTGCAAAACAGGAAAGATGTCGAGTATACTACTGGCACAATGAGGCCCTTAACCTACAGTGCACAGAAGGGGTAGTTAAGCCCTCAGGGAGTTATTTGACGTTTATAGGGCATTTTCGTATCATGACTGTGTACAGGAATCAGAATGTTCATTTCAACTTTATTGGTGAACAAGTGTTGACCTTCCTTCCAAGTCTGCACAATAAGCATGCTGTGGACACTCCTCCCTTCCAACATGACAATGGTTGTGTCATCTAGGCTGCAAGAATACATTACTGGTTAAACATTCTGGTTCCCTACTGTACTCAACCAGCCCACTAAGTCACCCAATCTTAATCTCACAGAAAGTGTATAGGATTACTTAAACCAGTGAGCAAAATGTAGTGATCAACATCCCTGCAGTTTGGTAGCTCTGCAGGATCTAATCACCAATGAGTGGTTTCAGTTGTGTATGGCATACCTGAAGAAACTTGTGGACTCTTCCATTACGAGGGTTAGAGGAGGTATTACATAGTATTAGCATCACGTCTCCTGGCAGTACCTCAGTTTTTCTCTGGAGTGCTTAATATTGCAGATGTTCTTGACCTGATAAAAAATTATTCAAAACATGTAATGTTATCGAGTACTTCACACAAGTCCCTATTATCAGCACATATCTGTCAGGAAACTGCCTTTCTCAATAATAAATAGCAGATAAGCAATGGAAAATGTAATTTTTGAGAACGTTTCTCACGGAGGAAAAAAGGTACAGCTAAAAGTACATTAAAAATGGGTTACAGACTGCAAAAATATTTAGTTTGATGGTAATCGGTTTCTTTCAGTATTTGACCATCGTCAGACCCTCAAACCATAGAGGTAGAACGGTCTGAAGATAGTGACATACTAACCAAAATCAGTTACCATTGAAATAAATGTTTTTGCAGGTGACACTGGTTGTAATCCATTGTTGATGGCAAATGTTTCTGTATTATTGTAATAGTATCAGCATATAATGTACATTGATAAGAATTCAGGATCCTACAGCCAACCAGTTGCCATTCACTAGGTATATTACAAAGTAACCATTGTCTTTAGGCCAGCTAACATCGTAATCCCATGGTCTCATTGGTATTGCTCCATCCATGTGATAAAGTGACACCTATCATTTCTTACTGTCCAATGCATCAATTGAAGTGCCCACTGTGATCACATCCAGAGTAGGAGCACCGCTAGGTTTACATCTACCAAAGGGGGCAAATCAACTACGTATGCCCCCTCAAACACTTGGAGTATTGGCACATTACATGAGTACGTGATACAGGGATGCAATAAGAGTTTTATCTGCAACAATCATCAGTTATACGGGGTGTCCCATTTAATTCGACGATCCAAAATAACTTTTGTGCAGAAGCAGAATTAAAATGCCTCAAGCAAATGATGTTTAGCTACTTGGATATTAACCAGCATGGTTGCTTTATTTTTAACTTTGTTTTTTATTAACAACAGTACATATAGTACGCCATAGTTTTTATTTGGTAATCTACTTCTTCTTATCAAGACTTGCTCAACAAAATATTGCAGTGTAGCGTTCATGTAAATATGACGTAATTAAAAATTAAACATAATATTTCATTTTATAGCTATGGCTGAAGATAAAGCCAGTGAATTGATGAGGTCGGAAAACGTTTATTTTTATGAGTAACTTATACTTTGTTAGATTTTATTTTTTTACTTTAGGTCTCAAAACAACTGAGGTCATAAGTGACCATGTCATTACCTTAGAACACCAATAAGTAAAAGAAGTTAAAAGCGACTATATGCTAAGCTAAATCAATGGAAGAAAACGGAGCTAAAAGCAAGGGCTTCCAGTTGCAGAAAGGAGCACAAAATACGCCTAGAGACAGCGGAGGAGCCTAACCAAATCTTAAATGTCCTTCACTATACTGCTACACCAGATATAAAGTAAAATGCGATAAACAGTATGTGTGTTGTTCACTAAAATGGCTGACAACTCAGACGGCAAACATACACTGGAACATAAGTTGTTAAAAGAGGGGTATTGGGTCACGAAATGGCGAACCGTCAGAGCTTCATGACAGTGAGCACAAAGTAGTGGGGATCACCTCTTAACAAATGGTAACGGCTAAAATGACAGTGCCCAAAATGTAGCCTAGCTAAAATGGTCCCCTCACGATGAGAGGGCTAAGATTATGTCGGTCTAGCTGATGAGTGAGGTTTAATCCTGCTGACAGATGGCAATGCATAGATCACCTGAAGGAATGGAAGAGCTAGCAAGCTGAGGTAGGAGGACTGCATCTTTGGCACCAGCCTCATTTCCAATCAGACCAACATGATCGAGAATGCGCATGAACATTAAAGTGGCTCCCTCAACAGTGAGCAAGTGGAAGCTTTCTTGGGCCCGTTGCACTAACCGATGGACTCTGTGCAGCACACATAAGCCCTGAAGGGTACTGTGAGAACTGGAACATATGACGCATTTAAAAAGCCTGTGTTGTTGGATGTACTGGGTGGCCTAATAGAGGGCCAAGAGATCTGCTGTAGAAATCCAGCAGCGTTCTGGAAGCTGATACTGAAAATGCTCGGTGCAAATGACGGCGTCAGTCTTAGAGAACATGTACACGAAGGTTCTATAGCTAAATTGAGTGTCGAGAAACTTACAGGGATAGAGAGAATCTGGAGTAGTGTTCCTAAGAAGTGAATGAAGAAGTCCATGATGAGCACGAGCCGCCACATGAAGCTAAGTTCACCACCTTTACCCATTGGTAACGCAGCTGGGGCGTGAAGTTAGGCTGCTGGAGCAGTAGCCAAAAGCTAACTCCGGGAGGTAACAGAGAAGAAGGACATACCCCATACTGGAGTGTTGTAGGCTTTCTCCAAATCAAAAAACATGGCTACAGTCTCATATTTCCGCAGAAAACGTTTCATAACTTTGGTTGGTAAAGTGACAAGATGGTGAACTGCAGAATCGAATGCTCGAAATCCACAGTGTGCAGTGGTTGGAAGACTGTGAGACTCATGCCACCATAACAGCTGGCCATGAATCATATGCTCCATCACCTTGCAAACACAGCTGGTGAGGGAAATGGGAAGGGAGCTAGAAGGAAGGTGTTTGTCCTTACCGTCTTAGGTACGGGTATGACAGTGGTTTCACACCAGCACGTGGGAAACATGCCATCTGTCCAAATGTGATTTTAAGTATGAAGGAGAAAGTGCTTGCCTGCAAGATAAAGCTGCTGCAACATCTGGATGTGAACATTGTCCGGCCCTGGGGTAGAAGAATAGGATGAAGTGAGAGTATGGCCGGCCGAAGTGGCCGTGCGGTTAAAGGCGCTGCAGTCTGGAACCGCAAGACCGCTACGGTCGCAGGTTCGAATCCTGCCTCGGGCATGGATGTTCGTGATGTCCTTAGGTTAGTTAGGTTTAACTAGTTCTAAGTTCTAGGGGAATAATGACCTCAGCAGTTGAGTCCCATAGCGCTCAGAGCCATTTGAACCATTTTGAGAGTATGGCTAGCTTCCTCATAGTAAAGGGACCATTGTAACATTCAAGATTCTGTGAGGAGAAGGATATAACCTGAACCTACTTCACTTGTTGCCGAGGGAGGAAGAAGGGGTGATAGTGGGTGGAGCTCAAAATCTCTGCAAAATATTGACCCTAGATGTTGGAGATGGCAATAGGGTTCACAATGATGTCTTCTACAATGGTCAGACTGGAAATTAGGGAGTGGAACCTGGTCCCAGAGAGCCTACAAAGGTTGCCCCCCACAGTGGAAGGGGGAGTGGGATGGCTGCAAGAACTAGCAAACGAAATCAGCTAGCTTTTTTGCTATCCCGAAGAATGCGACGCCACTGCACACACAGCTGTTTATAACTAATACAGTTCACCGTTGTTCCATGACAGTTAAAATAATGGAGAACACTTCTCCACACACAAATCATGTCGGGGTATGCCTCAGTCAACCAGGGGACTGGGAAGATAAAGTGTGCAGTGTGGAATATTCTGCAGTACTAAGGATAACATTCATAAGATACTCTACATAGTCATCACAACTGGGGAAATGTTGTTTGTCAAAGGCAGCCTTGGAGGAGTAAAACCTGCACTCAGCCTTAGAAAGCTGGCAGTTGGGTTTAAATGCAGGTGGGATAGGAGTTAGCAGACAGATATCACATGGTAAATGGTTGCTCGAGAACATGTCAGAAAGAATGGATCACTAGAGACGACGGCAAGTTGGGCAGTGCACAAATAGAGATCCATATGGGAATAGGTGTGCGTGGAGTCTGAAGGGAATGTGTTAAGCCAGATGAGGTTGAGTAGACTGAGAAGATCAGTCAAGAGGGAACCTCTCAGACAGTTTCTCGAAGAACCTCATAGTGGATCTACATCTACATCTACATCTACATGGATACTCTGCAAATCACATTTAAGTGCCTGGCAGAGGGTTCATCGAACCACCTTCACAATTCTCTATTATTCCAGTCTCGTATAGCGTGCGGAAAGAATGAACACCTACGTCTTTCCATACGACCTCTGATTTCCCTTATTTTATCGTGGTGATCGTTTCTCCCTATGTAGGTCGGTGTCAACGAAATATGTTCCCATTCCGAGGAGAAAGTTGGTGATAGGAATTTCGTGAGAAGATTCAATCACAACGAAAAACGCCTTTCTCTTAATTATGCCCATCCCAAATCCTGTATCATTTCAGTGACACTCTCTCCCATATTTCGCGATAATACAAAAACGTGCTGCCCTTCTTTGAACTTTTTCGATATTCTTCGTCAGTCCTATCTGGTAAGGATCCCACACCGTGCAGCAGTATTCTAAAAGAGGACGGACAAGCATAGTGTAGGTAGTCTCCTTAGTAGGTCTGTTACATTTTCTAAGTGTCCTGCCAATAAAATTCAGTCTTTGGTTAGCCTTCCCCACAACATTTTCTGTGTGTTCCTTCCAATTTAAGTTGTTCACAATTGTAATTCCTAGGTATTTAGTTGAATTTATGGCCTTTATATTTGACTGATTCATCGCGTAACTGAAGTTTAACGGATTCCGTTTAGCACTCATAGTGGGCATTAAAGTCGCCAAGCAGGAAAAAGGATGCAGTTTTGTTTCTTGGAGGCAGAAAACAAGCAGATGCTGCAATTCCGAGAACTGATGTAATTCCTCCTTGTTGGATGTAATGCCATGATCATCCCATTGGAGAAGAGTCTCAACGGGGAATGGGGAGGAGGGAACAAATGAAGGGTAGTCACCTCAGAAGCTGCCGAGTGCCAGCCTCCAAAGATTTACTATTACAGGGTGCAGAGGCTGAAGGATCCCGTCCCATGAAATCAACAGAGGCATCGACATTCTCCCTGCGTCGACCTGTGGATCCAAGGACAGACGAATGGTAGGCGGGTTGCAGTGGTGAAATGGAGGATTCTGAGCCGAAGAAGGAGAAGACTTGAATTCTTAGAGCCTTTATAGTTGGTAGACAAAGACTCAGATGGTTGATGGCTGGAGGGAAATAAAAAGCCCTCATGGGAGTATTCCCTGTCGATTGTGAAGCAGGTGATTTCGCCGCTGGGGGCAAAGATCTGGTGGCCTCATGTGCAGCTATAGCAGAAGGAGAGGAAGATGCTATTGTGATATAGGGCGATTTCACAGCTGCAGTACTGAAATGGAGGTCGCAAGTCAGTATAGCCATGTCCTTTGTGGAGTGAGGCATAGCAAAACTCGTATTGTAAGTGCCAGATAGTATAATGCAAGGCGTTAGACTAGTCAACGACTTGGAGCAACAGACTAGGTTACTTTTTCCTTCACCTGGATCTCCTGGACTGCCTGCTAATTGACGTACATGGGACATTCACGGGATAAGGTGGCATGGTCTCCATTACAATTAATACAGTGAGTAGAAGAAGGTGGGCAATCACCCTCATGAGCATTCTACCACAAGTAATGCATTTGGCCAGGTTTTGACACGGCACACGAGTTCAGTTATAATGTTGATACTGGTAGCAATGCATCAGGTTTGGAATATACGGTTGATCATGATGACTTCACAGCCTTCCTTAATTTTTAATAGAAGCACAACTCAATCAAATGTGAGAAAAAGAGTGCATGTAGGCACTAAGTTTCCATCAACTTTTCTAATTACCCAATGGGCTCTAGTGATGCCCTGTTCAGACAGGTAAGTTTGGAATTCTCCCTCGGTCATGACATTAAGCAGCTGCGTGTGAATAACACAATGTGAAGAATTCAGCATATGATGGGCCTCAACATGAAGAGGACAGGTGTGGAGTAACGAAGCTGTAAGCAATTGTTGGGCTTGAAAATTACAATTGGACTCAGAAGCAAAGTCCCATTGCATAAGTGAGAGCAGGATTTCACAGGCCTGCAACTGCATCAAAACCTTTCTGAATAATAAATGGATTAACCACAGCAAAAGGCTGACCTTCTTTGGTACATAATACCATGAGAAACCGAGGTGCAGCTTGTAGAGTCTTTGAATCTTTATCCTGATTCTGTTTACATTTAGTAGACATAGACTGGGACGGCAAGTGGCTCATAGTGAAAATATCTCCCACGACTGCCAGCACCTCTGATGGCACACTGATTCAAACAGGGGCCTCCTCAGAGGGGGCTTCACCTACCTTAGGTGACTGTTCACACCTCCCAAGCTCCTGACAGAAGGACCAATTGACAATTGGAAAGGTAACAGCTTAGTAACAGCTTCTCCCTTGGCCTGACGTGTAATATGGGGTATGTGCAAACCCGATCTGTTGAACCTGGGCTGCGAATTACGCGTTACCAAGTCACCTGTTATGCGTCAAACACATGAGCCGGCCTTCAGAACTGCACAGGGCGGAAGAAGAAACAAAGAAAAACCTCAAACACCAAAGGAGAGGAAGGGGAGGAGATTGAGATCGAAGGAAGAAAGAAAAAAAAACATGAGAGACTGCTCCAATACCAGGCTATCAAAATTTTAGAATGTGTTCCCAAAACTATCCAAGATATGTTCCCCATGGGAGGGAAAAATTAGTAGTGGAGGATAGACATACAGCATGGAAAGGGAAGAGGTGCTGTAAAGTCTGGGGACTGGCAGTACCCAAGCACAAACTCACCATAGAGTGGTGATCCCCCTGCGGGGTCTTATATTTTATGGTAGGTATAGATTACATGAAAAAATAAAAGCAACATCTTATTGAAGGGGAGCTTTACTTGGATGTTGTTAATCAGCTTTAATAACAGAGACAGCCACCGTGATAGTTCTGCATATTCTCCTACAATGACGTGTACTTCCATTATAACTCTGTAATAGGGATTACTTCCATTATAACACTGTAACAGGGATAGTAATAAAATGTTTGATTTGTTTCCAACTGATAGATGTATAATTATTTCAACCAAACATATTTTTTATAAAAATACAATTGTATTTTTTAAACCCATTTATTTATTCAGCCTCTGAATTTACTCTAAGACATAACAATACTGATCTTAAGGCACCTTATACAATTCAGTCTGTTAAAATTCTCACTATTCTTAGTCATTTTGCCAAAATTCAGTGCAATTCATGTGACTGGGCACCACTGGGAATTTGATGTGAGTGAATGCGAAGTTCAATAGGTGAATTTTAACTTAATTTGAGACAGCTGTCAACTTAAGAAATCAGCCAGATAAGCCCATAAAAATAATTAGGTCCATTTTTATGGTTATTAAAACAAAGACTTATTTATTTCAAATTTTTGTGCTGTTGGGTACCTAGCCTGCAGCCTGGATAGCTGCCCCATGGAGGAATAGCTGTGAATGAATGACATATGGTATTTTTGTGAATGGTCATCTTGCGGTCTATGACATGATAAAACAATACTGTTAGTTGGGTACATCAGTTTCAACTGTGGAACCTTGGAGAATAGATTGCTAGGTTACAAATGACAAATGAAAATAAGCCAAAGCAAGTAACATACAAAATGCTGCAAAGAATGGTCATCTTGCGGTCTATGACATGATAAAACAATACTCTTAGTTGGGTACATCAGTTTCAACTGTGGAACCTTGGAGAATAGATTGCTAGGTTACAAATGACAAATGAAAATAAGCCAAAGCAAGTAACATACAAAATGCTGCAAAGAAACACACTTACCTTACACTGAACGCTTGTATGTACAAAAAAGCGTTCTCCTTTTATCATCCACAGATCACTTCTCGCTGGAACAGGTATTCTTGGAAGCCGCTGGGGATTGGTACAAAGTCTTCTTGGTGTAGAGCATGCCTAGTGTTCATATACACTCTTGAGAGTATAGTAAGCTACTGTGTAGAAAATATACATTTCCTTTCATTTAGAGAAAGATTGGTTACAGCCACTTTCACTGCGAAATATCTGCAAACTTTTTGTATAAAAGACTGTCCGTAATTATTTCCGAAGTTTTGTCTAAATGGTCTGTTTCACAGTATGTGTGTGAAACTGAAATATGCTGCCAAGTATATTGCATTAATTTTAATTTAATAGCGACTCCTTTCACCAAATGTGGTTTACTCATATTTAAAGTTCCCTGTCGTACTGAATCTCAGATCATAAATTAGAAGTGTTCTTCCATTGTCCAACTGTACCATGTACTGTTCTCCCCTCTTTGATTTGTAGCCCTACCTATAATATAATTTTTCATTGTATGCTGATGAGGTTTTATCCTTTTTCTACATCTACATGTAGTAGAATCATTTTACAGTGTTCACAAATGTCACTTCTCTAAAATTTTTCAATAGCAGTTCAAAAAATCATAATCTTCTGCTCAAGGATTCTCATCTGAGTCTCTGGAGCGTTCCTGTAATAGTCATGTGTTGATCAGATCTAGTAGCATACATCTGAATTGCTTAGGCGCTGCTCTAAACCAACCTGACGGGAATCTGCAACACTCGAGCAATTCCCAAGAATGGGTTGCACATGTGTTCTGTAGGCAGTCTCCTTTATGTATGATCTACGCTGTTCTAAAATTCTCTCAATAAACTGAAGTCTGCCATTCACCTTCCCTTCAACCAAATTTACATGCGTGTTTCATTTCTTCTCACTTTGCAGTTTTACTCCAAAATGTTTAATCAGAATCTCCATGTCAATCAGCATACCATTGAAACCATATTCAAACATTACCAGAGTCTTAATTTTACTCTTCTTCATTAACTCAAATTTTTCCATAATTAGAGCAATCTGCCATTCACCACACTAAACTGACATTCTATATAAGTCATACTGTACCCTCCTGCTGTTACCCCAATGACATTTTCCCATCACCAAAAATATGCAGATTACTGGTCACCTTATCTGTCAGATCATTTACACATATAAAGAATAAGAGAAGTCATATCTCACTTTTCTGGGACACTTCTGATAATATTTCTTTTCTCTCCTGCACACTTACAATCCTGGTCAATTTACTACGTTTTATCATTCAAAAAGTCTTCAAGCCACTTACGTGTCTATGAATCTACTCCATATGATCAGACCTTCATTAAAACTCTGCAGTTTGGCTCCATCTAAAACAAAATGTGGAATCTGCTTGTTGCATTTCATGCATGGTTCACAGAATATTGTGTGAGAAAAGGGCAGCTTGACATTTGCAGTAGACAAGCTTTTGAAATTCATGCCAATTTGTGGCATGAAGGTTTTTGCTCTCATGGAATTGTAATATATTCAAACTTACACTTAAAATGTAATCAAGACTTCTGAATCAAACTGATATTAAGGATATTGGTCTGCAATTTTGTGGGTATATTCTCTTACCTCTCTTCCCTTTCTTATTAGGGCAATGTTAGCTACCTAGGTGAGCTGGAATAGTATTACTCAGCCCACATTTACACTGGTCAGCCAAAACATTATGACCACTGCCCACCGCAATGTTGGGTGCCACCTGATGGCATTGTGGTCAAGTGACATGATAATGAAAGTAAGAAAGCAGACCAGACAAGGATCGGGGATCACCCTAGCAAATATATGGGCTGCAAATAGGGGTATCCAATGAGATAAACGGACTTTGACAAAGGGCAGATTATTATTACACAGAGCATGTGAATCAGTATCTCAAAAACAACAAAGTTAGTTGAACGTTCAAATGCTACATCTGCAGAAAGAGGTAGAACAGTGAAAATACCACTAGACACTGAATGGTTGTCCATCCAGGACTCTTCACAGAACATAGGGTTTAGACACTTGTCTGCTTGGTAAAGTAGGATAGATGGTGATCTGTGGCACCTCTGTTGCAAGAGTACAGTGCTGGTGTACACACAAGTGTTTTGGAGCACACCAGTCATCATACATTGTTGAACATGGAGCTCTGCAGCAGACCACCCCTACATGTTCATATATTGGCCCAGCAACATTGTCGATTATTGTCAATTATGATTACAGTGGGCATGGGACCACTGTGATTTGACCGTTGATCAGTCGAAATGTGTCAGCCCTTCAGGAGAATCACATTTTTGCTACACTAGATCAATGGTCATCTCCACAAACACTGTCAATGAGGTGCATGGTGGCTTGAAACTTGCAGGGTGCCACAGACACAGGCTAGAGGTAGCACTCTAATGCTGTGGGAGACATTCTCCTGCACTTGCGTGAACCTGTGGTAGTAATTGGAGATGTGCTAACAGCTGTGAACCACCTGCATCACTTCATGCTTGATGTCTTACCTTACGGAAATGCCATCTTCCAGCAGTACCATTGTCCATGTCTCAGAACCAGAACTATGCTACAGCCATTTGAGGAGCATTATAGTGAACTCACATGTATGTCTTGGTGACCAAATTCACACAATGTAAATTCTATGGAACCCATCTGCTATTGAGTGCCATCACTGTGAACGCAAATCAGCTGCACATATTTACACAAATTACATGAACTGTGCATAGACATCTAATGCCACATACCTCCAAACACCTACTAAAAACTCTCAGATGCCTGATATGCAGAATCAGTTATGTATTTCATTCCAAAATTGGACAGACAAGTTACTAAGCAGTTGATCATAATGTTTTGGCTCACCCGTGTATTCTTTTGAGGCAATTTTAGAATTGCAATTGTATCCTTGCTGATACCTGGCTGAAAATATATGAGAAAAGATCAATTTTTGACTAACTACACACTATAACTTCCCTGTCCTAACTTTGCAGAGTGTTTGTCAGAGACCTGTTTGTAGCATGAGAGTGAAATTCTTCTAATATACTTTCCAAATCTGGTTTGTGTTATACTGTACTGTTGTATGGTTTAGTTTTAAACATATGAAGTGAGCATCAGTAATGAACACTCAGCTTTTTTCATGAGTTGTCCCACAGTAGATAAGTGACTGCTCGTCAGTCTGCTTCTTCTGAGTACATACTGGTATTAAATTATGGCATTTCTTGCCACTTGCAATTCACATCTGTGTCAGAGTGGGATCCTGTCTTTCGCAGAAAATCCTCATTTCACCTTAGCCGCTCGTCCACATTTCAGCTATTAATTCAGAAGTATAGTCTCTGTCAATACCAAATGAGACAGAAGTAAGTAGTAATGAAGCTTGAGATCACACAGTGCAGCATGCTCTGGCAAGAGTAATGTCACTGAAGAGTACAGGTTCATAAATCTGTCAAGAATGTTCAACACAGTAAATACATCACCACAATGTACTGATGTTGTGCTTGATTTAGCAATCCATCCCCCAACCACAGTGCCCACCTCTTAATACAGCTTGTGATAAACATTACACATGTCTCCACATTATGCCTCCATTAAGGTATCAAAGTGTTTCCTTCCCCTCCAAAGAATGACTGTACCCTAAAATATCTAATTAATACAATTTCAAGATCTTCCCCTCTTTTTTCAGGAACTAGGATCAACAGAAGCTAATTTTAATTGGTCAAATAAAGCAACCATTTTTTTGGATTATATTGCACAATACACACACCACACCCATATCACTAATACCACAATTTCTTGTTACATGAATAATTCCCAAGTCTCTCTCCCTCTCTCTCTGCATGTGTGTGTGTGTGTGTGTGTATGTTTGGGACGGGGTGGGAGGGGAGGAGTGAGACTACTAAAAGCTACTGAAAATGTTGAATATGGCCAATATTAATGCCAGTAGTATTTATTGGTGTTGAGGTGAAGTGCTACAGAGCTACATAGTTTTCAATAGTGAGTATCCTTTGTGCTAAGTGGACTTGAAGAAGGGGCTTGTACAAGATGCAGTGAGAGTATCCTGGACATGTAAGATTGCAAACAAGACAATGCTGGTGGGTCTGTATCACACATTTTGATCAAACAATGCTTTCGGGCATCTGCACATACCTTGCTGAGCACTGGTGGCAGAGCATTAGAATTTTGTTCATACAGATCAATTTGAGATTGATGTTTTTCACACCATTCGCGGTACTTTCACAGAATCGGTAGGCTACTTCTGCATCAGGGAATAGTCAGTAACAGTTTTATCACAGTGGACAGTGTGTCAGGTGTCACCTTATTTCCATAGTCTACCTACAAGTTTTCTTTTCTTGTATTTGCTGGGTATGCAATAGCTGTATACAGGGTGTTACAAAAGGTAACAGGAAACATTCCTCACACACAAAGAAAGAAAATATGCTATGTGGACATGTGTTCAGAAATGCTTACTTTCCATGTTAGAGCTCATTTTATTACTTCTCTTAAAATCACATTAATCATGGAATGGAAACACACAGCAACAGAACGTACCAGCGTGACTTCAAACACTTTGCTACAGGAAATGTTCAAAATGTCCTCCGTTAGCGAGGATACATGCATCCACCCTCCATTGCATGGAATCCCTGATGTGCTGATGCAGCCCTGGAGAATGGCGTATTGTATCACAGCCGTCCACAATACAAGCATGAAGAGTCTCTGCATTTGGTATCGGGCTGCATAGACAAGAGCTTTCAAATGCCCCCATAAATGAAAGTCAAGAGGGTTGAGGTCAGGAGAGCGTGGAGGCCATGGAATTGGTCCACCTCTACCAATCCATGGGTCGCCGAATCTGTTGTTGAGAAGCGTACGAACACTTTGACTGAAATGTGCAGGAGCTCCATCGTGCATGAACCACATGTTGTGTCATATTTCTAAAGGCACATGTTCTAGCAGCACAGGTAGAGTATCCCGTATGAAATCATGATAACGTGCTCCATTGAGCGTAAGTGGAAGAACATGGAGCCCAATCAAGACATCACCAACAATGCCTGCCCAAACGTTCACAGAAAATCTGTGTTGATGACGTGATTCCACAATTGCATGCGGATTCTCGTCAGCCCACACATGTCGATTGTGAAAATTTACAATTTGATCGCGTTGGAATGAAGCCTCATCCATAAAGAGAACATTTGCAATGAAATGAGGATTGACACATTGTTGGATGAACCATTTGCAGAAGTGTACCCGTGGAGGCCAATCAGCTGCTGATAGTGCCTGCACATGCTGTACATGGTACGGAAACAACTGGTTCTCCCGTAGCACTCTCCATACAGTGACGTGGTCAACGTTACCTTGTACAGCAGCAACTTCTCAGACGCTGACATTAGGGTTATCATCAACTGCATGAAGAATTGCCTCGTCCATTGCAGGTCTCCTCGTCGTTCTAGGTCTTCCCCAGTCGCAAGTCATAGGCTGGAATGTTCTGTGCTCCCTAAGACGCCGATCAATTGCTTCGAACATCTTCCTGTCGGGACACCTTCGTTCTGGAAATCCATCTCGATACAAAAGTACCACGCCACGGCTATTGCCCCGTGCTAATCCATACATCAAATGGGCATCTGCCAACTCCGCATTTGTAAACATTGCACTGACTGCAAAACCACATTCGTGATGAACACTAATCTGTTGATGGTATGTACTGATGTGCTTGGTGCTAGTACTGTAGAGCAATGAGTCGCATGTCAACACAAGCACCGAAGTCAACATTACCTTCCTTCAATTGGGCCAACTGGTGGTGAATCGAGGAAGTACAGTACATACTGATGAAACTAAAACGAGCTCTAATTTTAGCGTTTCCGGACACATGTCTACATAACATCATTTCTTTATTTGTGTGTGAGGAATGTTTTCTGAAAGTTTGGCCGTACCTTTTTGTAACACCCTGTATAATTTTCAGCATTTACAATTTGTTACTTGCCACACCCTGAAACCTCAGTCCTGTGAGTCTGTTGTATGCTATATGAATGTTAATTTTTATATAATTGTGTCCTATTCCAATAAAAGAACCAAAAAGTGAAGAATATTTTCTGTGTTCTGTTTGCCTTTCTTTTTGTACCAATGCCCATACACTAATGCCTGTACATACTAGTGTACCATAGGGCTATGCCGTGCATGCAAGGAAAGTGAGGAAAGAATTACTCACAGAATCACTAGGCTGAATGGTGACTGTTCCATAGTGACATATAAAGGAAAGTTTAGAACCATTAAAATCTCTCTGAAAGAACTAAATGTGAAAACATGTCCTTATGCTCTCAGAAATTGGGAAAAATTTTTTACTGAGCTCTTAACTAGTTGTTCATAACATGTGGACACTAATGTATGTAACACAGCTCTTAATGTCTTGTGTTTCTACCACATTTCCAGTGTAGTAATGGATATACTTTCTTTGATAAACTGCTGCAGTTGTATTCTATATACAAAAATGATCTCATTTCTTATAGTAGCAAAAGGGTTATTCACCATTTTTTAAACAAGAAGAAGAAATAAATAAATGTATAACTAAAGAAACAAAAATCACTTCCAGTTCAAATGTCAACCATACAGAATACCCAAACTACTTGAATACAACGCATGATGTATTAGCAAGCAGTACAAAATTAGAAAAACAGTTGTCTATATAAGTTGTTGTCTGAATCATCCTACTTCATTTATTTTTGTAGCCTTTTTTTTGTAATGATTTCTGAGTGTTGCGTGCCTTCAGGCCTGAAACAGAAAACATGGAAAATGTTCAACTGTTACAATCAAATACTTTGAACTTCTGAATCTTAGCAATATTTGAATATTAATTCTTATCTGTATGATACACATAATTGCAGTAGCAGCTGAGGAAGAATGGGTGCAAATATTAATATTTTGTAAGAGGTATTCCAGGCACATGTTATTATTCCAGTAGACGTTGCAACTTGATTTCTGAAGTTTACTTTTGTTAGCAAGACGAAGGCTTGAATAACAACTAAAAATGTAATCACATGACTGATCAACAATTAACCTTACACAATACATTAACATTTCTCATTAAGGCTGAAGAAAATATCAATGAAGTGATGTTTTGGAGAAGAGGTATGAAATTTTTGAATTCACTCCTAAAGGAAAATTATAATACATTTACAAAATTGATAACACTTTCCTATGACGAAAATTATCTTGCTTTATGCTAATTTTGTTGAGAAATGCGAGTCCAGTGTGCTAATCACTGCGCCACCTAGCTTGGTAAGATAGCAGAATGGGGAGTGGAGTGGGGGATCTGAAGAAAAGGAAGCTGCAAAATATTTTTCAAGCACAACTCAGGCATTTTTGCTGTTGCAAGACCATTGTGTACATTTACAATAATTTTGATTGGGTCTGCTTCAATTTAGAATGCTTCATGGTATGAGCCAGTCAATGTTTTACACTTGGATTTTTGTGAACTTCAACAAAAATTACGCACTGAATACATCACAGGATGATAATTTACCCCTGGATGACTACATATAAGACAAAAAAGCAAATTTGTATTAATTTTATTGATAAAGTAGTGAATGTTTTAATTTAAGTAATGATGATTGACAGTAATGGAATATTGAGCTTTTTATTGCCATTTTCTTAACAACATACTATTGATGAATTCAAGTATTTGCAGAAACTGATGTATCAGCATAAGAAGTGTTGGTAACTAGATTTAAAAGTTCCTGTAATTCATCACTTTCAGTAAGGATAGCAGTTTTATCAGTGATTCTTTTCTTTGACATCCTTTTGACCCTTAATTTTAACACCCCACTCCTGAATCTTTCTTTTATTTCCATCATTGTTCCTTTGATGAATAAATGGAAATGTATGGGGTAAAAGACAACATCCCTATCTTATACCATTTTTAAGCTGAGCATTTCTTTCTTCATCTTCCAGAATTGTTGTTACCTGGTGGTTCTTTTACATACTGTATATTATCCACTTTTCTTTACGGCTTATTTCCATTTTTCTCAAAAATTTGAACATCTTGCACCATTTTACGTTGTTAAATGGTTTTTTCACGTTAATGTATCCTATGAATGTGTCAACAAAGTAGGCAAGACAGCCATTTTCATCACCTCAAGAAGCTATTTACCCAATGTCATGTTCGATCTCTCAATAAACATCCCACACTTGGCAGGCAAGATATGGTGTTCTGTGCCAACAGAAGATGATGTCGAGGCATATTCCAGATGACTGGCAAATTTAGAGCCACTGGTGTAAAAAGCAATAGCATCCTGAATCTTCCCTAAGTATGTTCCGAACAGACAGTGGAACACTACTGGAGTGATGGAGGCTTTTGGACCCTGGAAGTGGTCCATCAGAATCTAAGCCCAAAGAACTAATTAAAGTGAGGGGGGACCAAGGGAGTGGTTGGGAGTGAATGTGAGGAAGAGGACAAAGAAGGAAGACAGAAGTCACAACTGAGACAAGCAATGCAGAGCCCAATTGGTAAACACACCTGAAAAAGGGGGAGAAAGGGTGAGCAGGGGAAGAGTGGATAGTGATGCCATAGGAAACCAGAAGATGGGACCACCATACTGAAAGTGGAGGCATCCTAGCATCAGCCAGAAGACTATTGACAGGGCTAGTACAAAAGGCACCAGTGGCTAAACAGATACCACAAGGGTGAATCAGGTCCAAGAGGAGCAGTGTGGAAGTGGCAGCTGATCCATAAACTTGACAACCATTGTCCAGATGAGACAAAACTAATATCTTGTAAAGGTGAAGAGAGGTTGAACAATCTGTGTCCCAAAAGGCAAGTGTGGGGCATTCAGTTTATGGAAAAAGTCAACCTTCAGATAATGAATATGGGGCAACAATGTTAGCTTGTTGCCAAGAAGAAGACCCAAGAAATGGAACTGGGGACCACTGTCGGGTGATGGGTCTAGAAGTAGAGCTCAGGGTCAGGATGGACCATAGTACAGCAACAGAAATGCACCACCCTTGACTTAGGGAAAGAGAACTGAAAACCATGCAAGAGCATCCACATGGAAGCACAATGGATGGCACCCTGGAGTTGTCATTCTCCAGAGGCCACTGAGTGGGAGCTAGCCCAAGAACACAAATCATCTACATACAGAGCAGAGATGGTCTGGCAGAGGCCACAAGTCCATAAATATCAATGAGAAAAAGGAAAAGACCCAAAGACCCCACTCAGGGAGTGTAAGGAGGATGTGAGGCCACCAAGCTGTGTCACAGGCCTCACTAATATTGAAGAAAAGCTGCGACAAGATGGCAGTACTGAGAAAAGGCCTTCTGAACTGCAGTTTCCAATCAAAGCAGATGATCAATTGGAGACTGTCTGTCCGAGAAGCTGCACTGATAAGGAGATAAAAGGTCCAAAAACTCAATGACCCAAATGAGCTGATGAGACACCATGTGTTCCAGCAACTTGCAAGGGGCCATTGGTCACACTGATTGGCTGGTAACTGTCAAGGAATGATGGTTCCTTGCCAGGCTTAAGGACAGGAATTACAATATGGTCACAACATTGAGAGGGGGAAAAATGCATTGGAGCCAAATACAGTTAAACACCCAGAAGAAATATCATCATTGTGAAGGATTGAGATGTTGTAGCAATTGGTTATGAATGGAATCAAGGACAGGAGCTGAATCATGAGAAAACGAAAGGGCCAGAAGAAGCTCCCATTCAGTAAAAGGTTCAGTGTAGGATTCTGTCTGACAAGGGGTAAAACATAAGTGGGAAGCTTCAGCCCACTGTTTCCGAAGGAGGAAGGTGGTTGAATAGGAGGCTGATGACAATGCTATCACAAAATGGGTCATGAGATGTTCTGCAAGAACTGATGGATCTGTACAAAGGCCACCTGTAAGGGCAAGGCATGGGATGGAAGACTACAGCTGATAACCTTGGAGGATGTTGAGTGGAGCGTAGCCCACACCCATGGTGAAGGGACAGGAGAACCTAGAGAAGAGACAATGTGTTCCCAACACACCTGCTTGCTCTGTTTCATTAAGGAATGGGCTTTGGGCAAAGATGTTTAAAGATAATAAGGGCAGCGGAGTACAGGTTCCACTCAAGATGTTGCAAGGCATTATGATGACCATGGATAGTGGCGGCAATAACTGTGCTCCAGCATGGAACTGGCTGATGGTGAACGGGGCCTGTCAAGTGGAGAATGGCAATGCTGGCAGTGCAGATTACCTTATCCAACAGATCATGGACAATTTCATCAATACAACCTGACAAAGAAGGCGTAAACACAAACTGAGAGATATGTAGAGGCAAATGAGCATGATGGAAAGCCCAGTGTGGTAACTTGCTCATCTTGAGGAGGGAAGGGAACGAGAGAATCAACAGGAAGTGGTCACTATCACAGAAGTCATTGTGTGGTGACCAGTGTAAGGTAGGAAGAAGAGGAGGGGAAGAAAGCGAAAGATCAATGACAGAAAAAGTGCCATACGTGGCACTAAAACGAGTATGGGAAACATCATTAAGGAGGCACAATTCGTGGTCCGCAAGAAACTGATCAATGAGAAGTGGCAGACTGTACAAAAAAGCACTGCCCCACAAAGGGCGATGGGCATTAAAATCCAAAGAAGGAGGAAGGGAGGAGAGAGTTGCTGAAGGATGGCAGTTTGGGTAGCAGGTATAGACAGCTGTTAGGAGGGAAATAGAGATTGCACAGCGTGACTACAGAATCCAAGTCAAGCCGGACGGCAACTGCTTGCAACATGATATGAAGTGAGACCCATGTACTAACAACATGCAAAGGCAACTGGAAGCCCTCAAAGTGCTGACCCAGTTCCAAATGAAAGCATGGAACACATGAAGGGGCAGTGAGTGAACATCAGTAAAATGAGATTCCTGGAGAATTGCACAAGCTGCTGAGTAAAAATCAATAAGGGATTGCAGTCTTGGGAGGTGATAGTAGTATCCACTACAATTTCACTGAATAAGCATGAAACGGGTATGCAAACGAGAGGCCAAGAGGCTGTAGCCAATCACACCACCAAGTCACCAGACGTCAGCAATGAGGATGGGGTGACACCCATAAAGAAGAAATCAGACTCAGGTTGCTAGGGGGGCACTAGTGGGGGAGGGGTGCTTTACCTGGGACTTATATTTCTTCTTATTCTCTTTCATGGTTTGAGGAGGGCAGGGCATGGAGGGAGTGCAGGCTTCTGCAAGATCCACAACTGAAAGAGAGCGGGCGACCTTGGGGCACAGAGACTGTGTGTCCTGTGGCCAATTTGTGGTAGGAGACCTCCAGCCTCAGAGATGCTGAGGGGTTCTGGGTGGGAGCCCCATCACTGGTGGGTAAGAGTGGTAACAGTGTGGTAACTGCAGAGGAGTGGGAGAGGAGAGGAGGATAGGACTGGGGTAAGGAAGAGGGAGTAGGGGGAAAGGACATAGGAGAGGCAAAAGTAGAAGTCATCAACACAGGGTGATATTGGTCATATTTCTGACAAGCCTCAGCATAAGACAAATGATCAAGAGACTTATACTGCCATAGCTTCTTTTCTTTCTTATAAGCCAAGCAATCTAGTGAGCATGGAGAATGATAGTCATGACAGTCAACATACAGGGGTGGTGGACCACAGGGGCTCCACTCATGGAGTTGGTGTCCTCATTCACCACATAGAGGATCTGCTGTATGTGCCCGAAACGCAAGCACTGAAAGCATGTCATGGGTGATGGGACATACAGCTTCCCATCACGTCGATAACACGTAACCTCAACTTTCTCTTGGAGAGTATCTCACTAAAAAACCAGAATAAAGGTGCTAATATCAGTGCAATTGTCCTTATGACCTATCGGCACATTTTGAACAAAATGAACACCCCATTGTTCCAGATTGTCCCAGAGATCCTCATCATTTTGAAGTATCAAGTCCCTATGAAAAATGTGAACCATATTAAAACATTGGCAAGTTTTAATGGACAACAGGACATCACCGAGATGATTACAAGAACAAATAGATGCAGACTGAGTGACAGAAGTAGTTTTGATCAAAAGGGAACCTGACCAAATCTTACTGAGATACTTCACTTTGCCAAACTTGTCTTTCATATCTTCCACAAAATTAACTGCTTATGTTGGTGAATATGTCCCCACCTGTCCTAGTACAGACCAGGCAGTGGTGAAAGCGCAAGTAGGTGAGCCTGACCCTCCTCTCAGGGTGTAGCCAGGGAAGTGAAGGGCACAGGGTCATAAGAAGCAGCAGTCAATGATATGTTACCAACCAAAGAAATGGCTGTAGAAGAATAGCCAGGTTTTTGGAAGTTGATACATTTTGTAATCAAAGTGTCCACCCTGATATTACTCACTACAATCAGGGGCTCTACCCATGGGTTCCACTCAGCCACAGCAAGGACTGTCTGACTTGACAACTTTTGCCACGAGTTCCATTACTCCAGAATGACAAGCATGGGCATACATGGGGAGGCAACAGTTCAGGTATTGGATGTGTAATCCCTGTGTTAACAAGGAGATCATCCAGATGGGAACATAACAGCTCCACCACATGGACTGGCTACAGGTGCTGGTGACATAGTGGGGTGGAGGGGGGCTATGGCGTGGAAGGAAGAGGTGAAGGAAGGGGGGACAGTAATAACAAGCCTTGATTTCTCTTATTTCTACAACTGGTTTTCAAATGTAATTATGTACTTCACTGAACAAAAGTCATGGAGGAAAGGATGAAACATCCTGATGTTGATAAAAATGAGTGTATGTTGGAGGCAAGAACACAAAGAAAATGTCATGAGTTCTGCACAATTTTTACATTCACAAGGCTGTTACCATGGCAAAGCAACAAGGAAAAGCCATTTTTCAAAATGCAGAGCATCAAACCATCCCCTTGCTGAATTGCCATATTTGTTTCCTTTGGTCCTTCTAAAATCCACATGTGTCACTGCTTTGAATGATACACCATGAAAGGAGAAAGCAGCTCTTTTGATGCCAAAGCTGAAAGCATTAAATAAATACTTGCTTTGGCAGAATTTATAACTTTTTGTAGATACTTGTATCCTCTACAAAGTATCATTTTTTAGGCCCTGGATCATAAGTCAGATTTGTCTTGTCTAATGAAGCTTTAAAATGGCTGAAGTATACTTTAAGCCAATCTGCTCCACCACTAGCTGTAGCATGAGAAAGTTTTTGTTTATGCCATTTCACAAAAGAACTGATCCAGTCATCACCAGGTAAGTTATTTTTGAATTGTGAAACCAGCTTCCCCACTGAATCAAAATTTTTTTCATCATAAGCTGTAGATCAAGAGTATCAAGAGCATTCCCCAACATGCACACATGAGGACTTGCTTGAGAATTTCTTTTTCTTTCTCTTCTTTTTCTTCTTCTTCTTCAGTGTTCAGTGCAATCTGGCACACTTATTTCTTTAAATGAAGACACTTTACTTTGTTTTCATTTGTTCTTTGAGGGATTTGAACTACCTTGCTGCTTTTCCACAGCCCATTTTCTTTTTAATCACTGCAGAGACTTCTAGCTGTAGCATAGTGCAGTCATAATTTTAATATATTGCTGCTCCCAGTTTGGTTCTAATGAGCCAGAGACCCCAAAAATTCTCAATTAAAAGAAAAAAAATGTGTGAAAGAGGTAAGAAAAAGGTGAAAATCTAAGCCAGAAAACTTGTCTAATTTTTACTAAGCTTTCTGGTGCAATCTTACCAATTTATGTTATTATACTAATTACACCACATAATTATATTTCTGAAAGCAGTTCTCAAATGTAATTGTGTACTGCACTTAACAAAAGAAATCTTTTCACTTATGTTAGAATTACGGGGCAGGGCAGGATACTTTCGTAGACTACCAGAAAATGTGGGTTCCATACGCCAGAAGAAAAAGCACTAACAACCTTCCCATTGGCGTAGAATCATGAAATTTGGCAACCAAAGGAAAAACCTGAAAAATGTAAATTTGTAACTACACCCCACAAAAAAACCTCCCTTTGTCAGGAAAGTTCCAGAACATTTCTGAATTTGCAATAATAAAAAGGAACAAATGTTGTTCTTATGTTACTCGATATGTGCGCGTCCTTGAAATAACCTTGGACATGTTTCTGTGCAAACTCACTACATGGCAGGGCTGTGCTTAGCAACACACTGTTTGAGTTCTCAGTGTATTAGTTACAGTGAAGCAATGGATGCCGACTGTGAGCAAAGAGTGAATGTTAAGTTCTACGTTAAGCTCAGGAAAATCCATAGTGAAATGTGGACAATGAGTAAGCAAGCATATGTAGGTGAGGCAGTTTGAAGAAGTCATGTTTTTGAGTGGCACAAAAGGTTGCCTGAAGGCAGAGATTCAGTGCAAGATGATCCCAGAGCTGGGTGCCTGTCTACAGCACATACCAGTGTAATTATAAAGTGTGTAAGGCAGTTTTTTCAAGGAGACCAGCATGGAAGTGTGCATGCAATATCAGAGGAACTTAATTTGAATTGTGATGACCATGATAAGATTTTATACAAAGATTTAGGGAAATGGAAAGACAAAGAATTTCTGCTGTACTACTGGATAGAGCCAGACATGCTCCCATACTTCTGTCACAGATTATTGCTGGGGATGAAAGCTGGTGCTACCAGCATGACCGTCAGTTTAAGTGTCTATGTGCTGGATCACCAGTCTTAAAAAAAGTCAAATGACAACCTTCAAGAACAAAGACAATGTTAATCACATTCTTTGATAGTAAGGGATTAGTTCACCATGAGAATGTTCCTCCAGGTCAAACAGTGAACCAAACTCTTTCCATCAAAGTCTTGAAATGTTTGCCAGAAGCAGTTCACCATCACAACTCTGATTTGTGGCTTTCTCAGGACTGCTTCCCACTGCATGACAATGCAAGACCTCCAGAAACTTGGCAACTGTGTATAGATAGCCAAGGGACTAGTCTGATAAGAGCTAGGATCATTACTTAGTAAATGCAATTTTCTATTTTAAGAAAATCTTGTCCTGGAACTTTGTCACAAAGGGAGTATTTCTTTTCTCATTTGTTTTCTGACATCATAGTAGAAAATAAAACAATCAGTAGTTCTGCATTCAGGCTGAATGGGTCACAATGGTAAAAGTCAAACTTCAGGCAAGGAATGACTTCGTTGCTCATATGATGCATTTCAGAATTTATCTGTCATCAGATATCCAGGACTGATGACTGCACATAGATATGGTGTTTCAAGTTCTATGCGAAACAAACATTTGAAAACTGGTCTGGACACCTAATCAGGATAAATTCTGAAACACATCATAGGAGCAACAAAGTCATTCATTGCCTGATGTTTGACTGTCACCATTGAAAGACAGTCAGCTTGAATGGAGAGCTATTGATTTTTATAATAATGGTAACATGTCCCCTGCATGACTATGTCGCATTAATATTACTGAAATTGAAACAGTCTCAAAAATCTTAGAATGATGGGGACCAATAACTTGCCAGTATCAGTGTCAGTAACAGACATAAATGGAGAGATTCTTGATTCCCAGAATGGATAAACTGCCTATATACATAATTATGTTTGTACAGAAACCTCAGCACATGTCTCTTATTTGTATCTGGCCAAAAAATTTTTATGAACAAATATCAGTGATCTGAGAATCCTCATAAACAGTTGGAGATGAAATGTGCTGTGACTTAAATGGTGGTTTCAGACAAAAATGATACATTTGATGTTGAATTCCTCATTACTCTCTTCTTAGCAAACATGTTGCTGTTTCCAAAAATGTCATGCTTGGTAAGTTATTCTCAATTAAAGTTTCTTGTCTTCCAGAAGATTCCATTTTTAAGAAATGATGATTTCCAAAATTCAGTCTCATAGTTTTGTAGTTCATTACAAAAAATACTCACTTTCACTCAGAAAGTTGGTTAGTTTGCCAATTATTCAATTTACAAGTTTTAATAGTTTTGCAATTTTTTGTGGGACTTGTGAATCCCTGCAGTAGTCAGTAATTTCTGTAACTATGTATACTCTATTCCATTCATCGTAAGAATGATTCTGATGTTAACAACACATGTGCAGTGATTGGTCAGTGGTCATAGCATGTGTTCATCGGTGTTGTTATGCCTCTAATTATGTATTAGGTGTTGTGTTACACCATCTCTAATGAAACTTTAAGATGTTCCAAAGCATTAACAGACAGGAACAGTTTTGCTAATCAGTATGCTAAATGTTTATGACAGCTATTCCTTTTTTTGAAACTCAGTGTACAATCGTTTCCTTGGAACAGTTCTGTGCATGACATTATGGTTAGTTCTGATCAGTACATGTCATCTTGCTTTGTATACATTCTCTCAGTTTCTCTTTTGAAAATGAAATGTTGAAAAACTTAGGTTTTCACCTTTTTTAATAACTCAGAGAAACATGGTATAGTATCATTATAAAAATATCTCCAAATCTGCACAGTTGTAGTGGCCTAGTGGATATAATAACAGACTTGTACATGCAAGGTTGTTGGTTTGATTGCATTCTAAGTTAATTTTTTTAATGCTTATCAAAATGACATCCTGTGTTGTACACTTGAGAGTAGATGGAGTATGTGAAGGAAAATCATCCTTTGTATGTGACAATGCACTTCTCACAAGTCCTCAGTTTGTAGGTGGTGATCTTTCTGTACAAGAGTGCTCAGTTATATATGTCATTCTGAAGAAACACACAGAGGGTAGGTGGGTGCAAAAAACTTCCTTGTTGTACTGAAGACAATGGCGGGAAATGTGGCCCCTACCTCCAGCTGCTTCTCAATGGACATGTTGCCAATCATAGTGCTGCTTCTCACTAATTTGTGTTTCCCATTTGCATGGTGAAAGAGGCTGAAACTCTGTCATGTTCTTTTGTGAAACAGAGGAGGAAAACCAGTACAAATTGGTAAAAGACTAATTGTTCTCAATGTTTCTGTGAAGTTATAGGAGAAACATCCATCACTACTAGGAAAGGAATTTGCAGCTATAACATTCATGTTTACCTGTGTTTCTGTGACAAGTATAATGTGTGTGTGTGTATGTCTGTAAAGAAAGATGCAATACAGGTAAGCTGTCAACTTTGGAAAACACAAGAACATGTCAGTTGTGTGCTTATAAGGCAAATGTAATGATTTCATTAAAAATGCCTGTGGTCAAATGTGCAAGCATTTTCTCCAGGAACAAATCACCTAAAATAAACAAGGCACTTCAAGTGGTAAATAATGATGATGACTTGCTTAGTTTTAAAAGAACAACATTTTGCACACTGATGAAAGATATTCATTTTCAATTCAAAAGTAGGAAATGAAATAGCATAATTATACATAGAGAGGATATTGCTTTGTAGAGGAAGCATTATCACCAGCAGGTTCAACAGTTCAGGTGAAAGATACAGGAGATTTATTACCTTGACAAAACATGGGTAACACAGAACATGTGACATGAAAAGTGTGGACTGAAAAAACAATGAGTGATAAGAGAAAGGTTTTGTTGCAGGTCTATCACAGTAGTTAAAAAATCTGATGGGAAAAGGAAGAAGGCTAAGCATAGTGCATGTAGGAAGCAACTGTGATTTTGTGGAAGCTGCTGAATAGATATTTGAATCAGAAAGGACTGGAGATTATCCTGAAACCAAAATTAGAGCCCAACAGTGTTATACTTATGGACAGTGCTTCACATCAAAACAATAAGGTTGAGTGTAGCCCACCAAAATCTTGGAGGGAGAAATACATTGTAAACTGGCTGATGGGGGCAGAAGCACACATCAATCCTACTGCTAAGCCATCTTTCTGACAATAGATTTTAGTATTAAACGAGAAATAATTGTAATCTAAAGTGCATTCAAGTAGTTCTATAAGTTCGATTATTTCGTCTTTAGTCATATTTTTGTATTGTATTAAGTTATCCCTAATTATATTAATCGTCTCAGTAATTGGTATATTTGTATATAAATTTTTAATATCTAATGAGGCGAAATTTGCACTAGTTGGAATGTCTATATTGTGGATTTGTTGTGTTAGTTCATAACTGTTTTTGATACTGAAGTTGCTGTCATATGTATAGAATGCTTTCAAAATTTTATTAAGTTTCATATTTAGTTTATATGAAGGACTACTTCTGTAGTTGACAATAGGTCATATAGATTTCGCTTTTTTATGCAGTTTAATTTGTGATCTTAATTTAGGTATTTGGGGATTCATATTTTTCATCATATTTTTTTCCTCAGGGGTCAAGAGGTGATTATTTTCATCGACTAGTTTCTTAATCTTTAATTGGAACTTTGGAGTGGGGTCTTTAGTTACTTCAACGATCCCATTTTCATTAAAAAATGAGAGTGTTTTAAATATATAATCGTCTTCTTTAATAATTACAAGGGTATTTTCTTTATCAGCCTTTACCACAATTGCTACAGTTTATGGATTAAATCTGAAATTAGAGAAGCTTTTAAGATAAAAGATTTTTTAAATGTCGAAATGTATAGTCTGCATTTATTGCTAAGTAATGAACTCTCACCTTTGATTTTTTCTATTTTACTAAGCAGCATTGATGAGAAAATAGACTTTTTACGGAAAGCGATTACCCAAAGACATCAGAGAAAAATTGATTTACTCATAGCTAAACAACAAAATAAGCTTTCAGAAAAGGTCAATTATATACATCAATTTTATCCAAGGACAATGAATCTTACAGATATTCAGTTCACAAAGTCCGAAATGTCACTACTTGACAAAGGCTTAAAATATAACTTAACTCCCCCACTAAATAATACCAACGTTAAACACATAATTGCTGATGTTATAGCAACAAGCAAAATATCGAAAATAAATAAACCTGAAGCATGTAAGATAGCCCTAAAAACGAAGGACTTAATTTTAAAAGAGAAAAATAAACTACATAGAAAAACTGAAGATAAAACACTTAAAAATATCAATAATAAACTATTAGCAGAGAAAGCAATTGTGGTAAAGGCTGATAAAGGAAATACCCTTGTAATTATTAAAGAAGACGATTATATATTTAAAACACTCTCATTTTTTAATGAAAATGGGATCGTTGAAGTAACTAAAGACCCCACTCCAAAGTTCCAATTAAAGATTAAGAAACTAGTCGATGAAAATAATCACCTCTTGACCCCTGAGGAAAAAAATATTATGAAAAATATGAATCCCCAAATACCTAAATTAAGATCACAAATTAAACTGCATAAAAAAGCGAAATCTATACGACCTATTGTCAACTACAGAAGTAGTCCTTCATATAAACTAAATATGAAACTTAATAAAATTTTGAAAGCATTCTATACATATGACAGCAACTTCAGTATCAAAAACAGTTATGAACTAACACAACAAATCCACAATATAGACATTCCAACTAGTGCAAATTTCGCCTCATTAGATATTAAAAATTTATATACAAATATACCAATTACTGAGACGATTAATATAATTAGGGATAACTTAATACAATACAAAAATATGACTAAAGACGAAGTAATCGAACTTATAGAACTACTTGAATGCACTTTAGATTACAATTATTTCTCGTTTAATACTAAAATCTATTGTCAGAAAGATGGCTTAGCAATGGGAAATTCTTTGGCTGGGACAGTAGCAGACATTTTCGTAAACCACACTGAGACGCAATTCCTGAAAAATAACCCTGATATCGCAAATAAAATCATGTATTACAAGCGATATGTAGACGATACATTATTACTTTATAATGGTTCAAAAGACGAAATTGAGAAACTTGCTATAAAATTAAACTCTATGCATCCGAAGTTACAATTTACAGTTGAGCATGAAAATCGAAAATCTATTAACTACCTAGATCTCACGATAACTAATAACAACGGGAAACATTTATTCACCATATACAGGAAACCTACAACCACTGATGTTATTATTAATGCTACATCATGTCATCCTGACAAGTATAAAAAAGCATTTTTTAAGTCTATGATACACCGAATACTAAAATTACCGCTAGAAGCTAATGAGATCAAAAAGGAAATGACCATCTTAAAACAAATTGCAACAACCAACTCTGTCGACACATGACAGGTAGATATCATTTTTAATAAAGTACAACAATCACAAAGTACTCCACTAATAAGTAATCCAAAATATACGAAGATGACATATATGGGAAACATATCCGATAGAATCACTAACTTATTCAAAAATTCTGGAATAACAGTAGCATTTACAACTGACAATACTTTACAACAAAAATTAAGACATACCGTAAATAAAGATAATGGAAAATCTACCAGATCAGGAGTGTACAAGATCCAATGTAGAGACTGTGAGA
This sequence comes from Schistocerca americana, assembly GCF_021461395.2. NCBI lineage: Eukaryota > Metazoa > Arthropoda > Insecta > Orthoptera > Acrididae > Schistocerca > Schistocerca americana. The sequence continues at coordinate 540,503,195 of NC_060130.1, forward strand.
AAATATATATCGGCCAAACAGGTCGAAATTTTGCAGTAAGGTACAAAGAACATACGTCAGGTACCTCACGAACAAAGTCTGTTTTTGGTCATCATATAACATTCAATAATCATGCTGAGGGGACAGTACAACAGAATTTACAAGTTGTTCATTATGCAAATAAAGGCTTACTTATGAATATCCTAGAAGAAATCGAGATATATGCTCATTTGAAAACCAAATCATCAATGCTGCTCAATGAACAATTAGATTTTCGCGAAAAATATTATTATGACCTTTTTGACGAAATTTTATAATAAAAGCATCTACTCTTTTGTTAAAAAAAAAAAATGAGATTAGTTATACCCATGGCAAAAGCAATATATGTAAAATATGCTGCATCAGCAGTCCCATCAGTTATTCAGATATACATAATGTGGAATGTACTATTGGCTGCTAACTTAATGCTATAAAGAACATTACCATAAAAACTACAATTAAAACAAGACGATTCTGCAGCATCCAACAAAGATGCAATTGTGATAATCGATACATACCACAACGCCAAGGATTTTACATCTTTGATATAACTGGCAGTGTAATAATATTAAGGTTGTCCATAGAGGGCACAGCTATCACACATCATAATTCACTGTTTTTATCCAAAATATAAATATGTTGTAGACACAACTATTATCTTTTAATCAGATATTTAAATGAATCAATTTTATGTTATTAGTGTATTTCCTACTTTTATACTTTGACGATGGCGTCATATTATGAACGCTGATTGGCAGTTATGAAGTAGTGTGACAGGAAGTAGGCGGAGCCTCTGCATATTTAAGCTCGTGCTCAGCACTCATAACCATCAGTTGACTGCACAGCAGCAAGGAGAGCTCCACCTACCAACCCAAGGGAGCCAATGGGTATAACTAATTTTATTTTATTTTGTTAAAAATTTCACTTCATTAGACTTTTTCATTCATTTAAAGATTGGTATGTAGTATTTATTAAATTTATTCACAGGTCTGATGATGGTTTTATAGAAAAAACCGAAACTGGTTACTCATTAAAACAGACATAACGTGATCAAGACTGAACTGTAATCTGAATATAACAATTTGATCACTGTATTCCAAAAACGTTTACCAAAACTTTCAGAAAAGACTTCCCAACACTTAAATCCATATTTTATGTTAACAAATTTCTTTTCTTCAGAGACACTTTCCTTGTCATTGTCAGTCTACATTTCATATTGTCTTTACTTTGTCCATTTTCAGTTATTTAGCTGCCCAAATAGAAAATCTCATCTGCTACCTTCAGAGTCTCATTTCTAATCTAATTCCTTCTGCATCACTTGATTTAATTAGACTATATTTCATTATATTTGTTTTGCTTCTGTTGATGTTCATCTTATATCCTTCTTTCAAGACACTGTCTGTTCCATTTAACTGCTCTGACAAGTTCTTTACTGTCTCCAACAGAATTACAATGTCATCAGCATACCTCAAAGGTTTCATTTCTTCTCCCTAAACTTTAGTTTTTGTTTTGTTTCCTTTACTGCTTGCTCAATGGATAGACTGAACAAGATCAGGGATACTACAACTCTGTCTCACTCCCTTCTCAACCACTGCTTTCATTTCATGCCCTCAACTCTTATAACTGCTGTTTGCTTTCTGCACAAGTTGTAAATAGCTTTTGGTTCCCAGAATTTTACCCCTGCTGTGTTCAGAATTTCGAAGAGAGAATTCCAGTCCACATTGTCAAAAACCTTATCTAACTCTTGAAATGCTATAAACATAGGTTTGCCTTTCCTTAATCTGTCTTGTAGGATAAGTTGTGGGTTAAGTATTGCCTCACATGTTCCTTCATTTCTCCAGAATCCAGACTGATTTTCCCTGAGGTTGGCTTCCACTAATTTTTCCATTCATGAGCAGAGAATTTGTTTTAGTAAATTGCAACCATGACTTATACTGATAGTTCAGATGTGCTCACACCTGTCAGCACCAGTTATCTTTTGAACTGGAGTTATTATATTGTTCTTGAAGTCTGGGGGTATTTTCCATTTCATACATATTTCTCACGAGATGGAAGAATTTTGCTATGGCTCTCGAGGCTATCAATGCTTCTGACAGAATGTCTTCTACTCCAGTAACCTTGGTTTGCCTTGAGTCTTTTTCAGCTATCTGCCAAATTCTTCTGGCAATATCATATCTTCCATTTCATCTCCATTGATGCCCCTTTCATTTCTATAATGCTGTCTTCAAATACACCTCCCTTGTCTAGGCCCTCTATATACTCCTTCCACCTTACAGCTTCCCATTCTTTGCTTAGGACTGATTTTCCATCTGAGCTCTTGATACTGATACAGCTGCTCCTCTTTCTCCAAAGGCCTCTTTAATTTTCATGTAGGTGGTATCTACTTTTCCCCTAGTGATATATGCTTCTAACTCCTTGCATTTGCCCTCTATTCATTCCTGCTCAGCCACTGTGCACTTCCTGTTGGTCTCATTTTTTAGATATTTGTATTACCTTTCACCGGCTTTGTTTGTTGCATTTTTATATTTTCTGCTTTCATCAGTTAAATTTGATATCTCCTGTTTTATCCAAGGATTTCTACTAGACCTTGTCTTTTTAGCTGTTTGATCCTCTGCTGCCTTCACTGTTTGATCTCTCAAGGCTATCCATTCATCTTCCACTGTATCCCTTTCCCTACTCTCCGCAACCTCTGGTTCTTTCCATTTATCCCCCCCCCCCCCCCCCCCCCCTGCAGTTCATAACCAATAAATTGTGGATCCTCCACATACACAACCTTCTTTCATCAACCTTAAACCAAGTGTTACAATGATTAAATTATACTCTGTGGAAAATTCTACCAGGCAGCTTCCTCCTTCATTCCTTTCCCCCAATTCATATTCACCAGCAATTTTGCCTTCTCTTCTGTTTCCTTCTATCGAATTTCAGTCCCCATCACAAATGAGTTTTCACCTCCCTTAACTATCTGAATAATTTATTTTATCTCATCATACATTTCTTCAATCCCTTCATCACCTGCAGAGCTAGTTGGCATATAAATTTGTACTGCTGTGGTGGCTGTGGCTTCATATCTATTTTTGGCTACAATAATGTGTTCACTATGCTGTTCATAGTAGCTTACCCATATTCCTATTTTCTTACTCATTATTAAACCTACTTCTGCAATACCACTATCTAATTTTGTATTTAAGATCCTGTATTCACCTGACCAGAAGTCCTGCTCCTCCTGCCACCGAACTTCACTAACTCCCACTATCACTAACTTCTGCCACTCCATTTCCCTTTTTAAATTTTCTAATATGCCTAACCAATTAATGGATCTAACATTCCATGCTTCAATCCACAGAATGCAGTTTTGTTTCTTCTGATGATGACTTCCTCACGAGTACTCTCCACCTGCAGATCTGAAGGCGGACTATTTTACCTCCAGAATATTTTACCCAAGAGAATCCCATCATCATTCAACCATACAGTAGAGATGGATGCCCTCAGGAAAAATTGTAATTATAGTTTCCCCTTGTTTTCAGCTGTCCACAGTACCAGCACAGCAGGCTGTTTTGATTGATGTTACAAGGCCAGATCAGTCAATCATCCAGACTGTTGTCCCTGCAACTGCTGGAAAGGTTGCTGCCCCTGTTCAGGAAGTACATTCTTGTCTGGCTTCTCAACAAATAACTCTCCAGTGTGGTTGTGCCAATGACATGGCTATCCATGCTGTGGAGGCATGCAAGTCACTCCACCATTGGCGAGGTCCATGGTTCATAAATAGAATGTAGTCATTTAAATAAAAAATTATTGTCTTTGTGAACTTCTTTGAGTCAGTCTGCAGGAGTGATTCACAACATCAACATCATTAATCAGCTGTTTACCATCAAAATTCAGATAAACTTTTTGTATCCTCATGTCACAGAAGTCTGCCTCATGGGATTGGACCCACCATATGACAACCATCTCTGGCTCTTTGTCAGTCTGAAAGCAATGACTCCAACCGGACAGGAATTTTTTGAGGCTCTGGAACAGAAGGGAAATCATGGTGAGTGTGGTCTGGATAGTAGGATGGGTGATCAGACATCTCCCAGCTGAACATTTGCAGGACTTATGTCATCTGCAGTGCCGTGTGTAGCCGAGTATTATTGGACAGTGAGACAACACTGGCACTAAGTATTCCACAGGCTCATTTTTAATGGCCTGCCAAAATTTTCACATTGTTTTGCAGTAATGCTCGGATTTCACCATCTCACCTCCAGTCATGAATTCAAAATGAGGAGAATGTGCCTTCTGTCCCAGAACACTGAAAACAGCACTTTTTGTGCAATCACAAACTGACTGAATTTCATCCTGCAGATAAAACCACTGTGGTGCCAATTCATTGCCGGTTGCTCACTTGCTGGGGTATCCTGTGAAACCCACATATCCCCTCCTGTGATGATCTGGTCCAGAAATGAATTGCCATCATCACAGTACCACTACAGAAAGTCAGAGCTGCCCTCATGCACTTGGCTTTGTGTTCTGGAGTCAGTTGCTTTGGCATCCACCTAGCCATAATTTCCAGAATTACACATGCTCAGCATGCAACAAGGAGGGGCACACGTGTGGGAACTAACTGCTGATTTCTGTAATTATAGTGTGATGATTCTCCATAATGCATTCCCATACCAGCTCTACCAGCTCTAATGTCACATGGTCTTCTGCTGCACTCCTCACTGTGAACGTTTCAACTCTCTACTCCAGTTTCTGCACCACTGACACACCATCTGCTTGCTTGTGACATTAGTCCAACAGACCTGGCACACCTGACGCTGAATTTCAATTGGTAATAAGATCTGTACATTCAAAAACTTTATCACTGATTGCACTTCACACATTTTAAACTGCTGCTACAAAGCTACTGGGAGACCCCAGAAAGTTTTGATAGTGCATGCCACATCATTATTCCTTCATTTACACTCAATTGCTTCCTATAACATATGTTTTTCTAGGTGTGGGACGAGTGGGAAACTTAATTGGTGGACATGCTTTGTATGAGTAAAAGCATCTCTCTTGCTTCTATACGCATCTACCGACAGTACTACACATTTCGCCTCCTGAATCAAGTACCAGCTTGCAAATCTGCCTCATAATTTCTCAAATTTTTCAACTGTCATTGCTTTAAAAATAATGTAAGACAAACTTTAAAACAACTCTTGAACACCATATAGAGGTCATTTGTAAAATGTGAAAAGATGGCCTTCATATAAGGGTTTTGGGAAGACTTACTGTCAATCTCTGGCTGTGTTGGAGATAATATTTACCTTTTTACCTTTACTCTTCTCCGACTGATAGGTGGAGTTCTTGCAGCTGCTGCAGAACAGAGAACTGCGGAGCAGTGCCTCCTCATTACCTTTCCAGTCCTTGAGCTTTCCCATCAACGCCAGCTCCTTCTTGATCTTCTGTAGACAAGAGACAAAATCTGTGATCATTTTTGTTTATTGATTTACTTGTTCTTTAACTAAACTTCTTTTATTTCCTAGATGGTAATAACAGCTGAAGGCTAGTGCCAGCTCATCAATTTCCTAAGGCAGTATGATGGTATTCTTAAAAAAAAAAAGCTCCTTCCAAGATTGAAGATATCTGGGAATTGTTAAGTACAAAATGTTTTGAGCATTTTAGCGAAGTTGCTAGAGGTGCAGTGCTTGCACAAAAGACTTGTATTCATTAAGTTCCTAGGTCACTTTAGATTTAGTAAAGGCAATTATTCTTAATAAATGAAACTTTTGTACAAAAATGTGTAGCATCAAATAGAAAATGTATCACTTTTTCATTTTTATAAATTGAACAGTATTACTGAATCATACATTTAATCAATTGCCAATTAGACCTTTCACACGTCGAGCAAATTTGAGTTTATTTACATGTGATTAGTAATTAAAAATAAAAGGATGTTTTTTTTAAAAAAAAAATTATGTCTGTATTTGTTAGTTAACACTTCAATGACAGTGAAGTAGAGTTTAAATAAAATGTAAATAAAAGAAGGTGTTGCTGGTGACATTCATATGGTCAGAGACTTCATGATTACAAAACACTTATACTATGCATTCAGTTACCAGTGACTCTGTTTAAATTTAATCTTCAAATGTAATTTTCTATTGTTTTTTCATATTGCATCTTACAGCATTATGGAATTGATGACAGGGTGTGAACAAGTATGAAGAACATCAAAGTGGGCTACTTTCTAAGATCCTCTTAACAGATAATACGTACAGTATCACAGCATATCAGAAGTTTTCAAAATCTCCCTCAATACCTTCAACCTCCCCACAACAAAAGCTACATGCTCCATAACTCCTATTTGTTTTATACTGAAATACTTATTTGCCTCTCCTATCCTCATCCTCTACTTACCCAACAAGAGTACCAGAAATAAAAGCTTTAATTTTTGTCCAGTGACTGACTTTTGGTATTTACAGAAAAATTTCAAAACTTGAATCATGAGTTAGCCTAATTCCACAAACAATCATAAAAAATACAATGGAAGGAGACACGGAATGATCAAAAAGTACATAAATGAGACAAATCTTTACTAAGCTTCTTTACAGCTAATAGAGTAATAAGAGACACTACAGTAGTCAGGTTGTAGTGTTGGAACACTGTAACCAATTTTGTGTGTGTGTGTGTGTGTGTGTGTAGGTTCCTTTCAGAGTAAGATAATAAAATAGGTCAATTTTTAGTAATCATATATAACCACGTGCCTGATGAAAGATTTGTACCTAAGGAATGAAAACTGTACAGGTAACACGAGCACACAAGAAAGGAAATAGCAGTAATCCATCAAACTGTAGACCCAGATCACTGTCATCTATTTGTTGCAAAGTTTTGAAACATGCACTGTGTTCCAGCATTATCAAATATTTTAAAAAATGCTGTTGACACATAGTCACAATGGATTCAGGAAATACCATTCTTGTAAAACACAACTGGCACTTAATTCACATGAAGTAATTAGCGCTAGTCGATGAGAGAACTCAAGTTGATTCCAAATTTCTAGATTTCCAGAAAGTTTCTGACACAATTCCTCACAAGTAGCTTCTAATCAAATTATATGCCTATGGTGTATCATTTCAGTTGTGCAAGTGGATTTGTGATTTCCTGTCAGAAAGGTGGTAATTGGCAAGAAGTCAGTGAATGAAACAGAAGTAATCTCTTGGGTCCCTCAAGCAAGAGTTGTAGGCCCTCAGCTATTCTTAATCTATACAGATGATGCAGGACAAAATCAGGGATGCCCTTTTAGATTGCTTGCAAATATCTGTTATTTACTAACATCAAAACTAATTACAAAATGATTTAGCTGAGATATCTGCATCATGCAAAAAGTGATATCTGATCTTGAAGACTAAAAAGTGTGAAGTCCTCCACATGAATATTAAAAATATTTCGTTAAATTTTAGTTACATAATGAATAACAAATTTAAAAACTGTAGACCCCACTAAATATCTAGAGTTGAAAATATACAAAAAATCTTAAACTGGAACCATAATGTAGGAATTGTACTAGCAAAACAATTAGAAGGTGCAACAAAGCAACTAAAGACACTGCCTATACTTCCCCTGTCAGACCTCTTATGCAGTGCTTTTGCAAAGTGTGCAGTCCTTATCAGATAGGTTGGCTGGAGGGACAGCTCCTTTTGTTTTATGGCGAAATAGGGAGACAGAGATTGACACATATGATAAGCAAATATGGACGGCAGTCATAAAAGCAAAGGCATTTGTTGCTGTGATGAGATATTTTCAAAATATTTCAATCTCCAACTGCATCCCCTGAAAGTCAAAATATTTTGTTGACTCTCATCTACATAGAGGAACTGATCAATATGTTAAAATAAGATAAATCTGAACTTTCACTTTTCCCTCATGCTGTTTGAGTGTGGAACAGTAGAGAAGTGATCTGAAAATGGTTCTATGAACCCACTGGCAAATGCCTAAGTGCAAACTGCAGAGTAATCGTGCAGAAGTAGATGTACACTGAAGTGACAAAAGTCATGGGGTGCTGATATGCACATATAGAGATAGTTGCAGTATCGCATATACAAGGTATAAAAGGCCAGTGCATTGGTGGTGCTGCCATTTGTACTCAGGTGGTTTATGTGAAAAGGTTCCTGACGTGATTGTGGCGACAGGATTGGAATTAACAGACTTTAAACTTGGATTCATAGTTGCAGCTAGACACATGGGACATTCCATTTTGGAAATTGTTCAGGAATACAATAACTCAATATCCACAGTGTCAAGAGTGTACCAAGAATACCAAATTTCAGGCATTACCTCTCACCGTGAAGAATGCAGTGGCCGATGGCCTTCACTTAATGACTAACATCCCATCAACAATGGGCTCATTAGAAAAAGAGCAGAAGCTTGGTTAAGGCAAGGATGGGGAAGGAAATTGGGCTTGCCCTTACAAAGGAACCATCCTGGCATTTGCCAGAAGTGATTTAGGGAAATCACAGAAAACCTAAATGAGGATGGCTGGATGCCAGTTTGAACCATCGTCCTCCTGAATTCAAGTCCAGTCTGCTAGCCACCACATCACCTCGCTCGGTCACATAGAGTTGTCAGTACTAACAGACCAGCAACATTGTGTGAAATAACCAAAGAAATCAATGTGGGACATACAACGAACGTATCCATTAGGAAAAAGCAGTGAAATTTGGTGTTAATAGGTTACGGTAGCAGATGACTGACACGAGTGCTTTTGCTAACAACATGCCGTCACCTGCAGTGCATCTCCTGGGCTTGTGACCATATCAGATGGACCCTAGATGACTGGAAAACTGAGGCGTGGTCAGACGAGTCCTGATTTCAGTTGATAAGACCTGATGGTAGGGTTTGAGTGTGGTACGGAGCTCAAAAAGCCCACGTTGCAAGCTGGTGATGGCTTCATAATGGTGTGGGCTATGTTTACATGGAATGAACTGGGTCCCCTGGTCCAACTGAACTGTTCACTGACTGGAAATGATTAAGTTCGGCTACTTGGAGACCATTATAGCCAGTCATGTAATTTAAGTTCCCAAACATGTCACTGGGTCCGAATTGTTCACAATTTGTTTGAAGAACATTCTGGGCAATTTGAGCGAATGATCTGGGCACCCATATCACCTGACATGAATCCCATCAAAAGTTTATGGAACATGATTGAAAGGTTTGTGCACAAAATCCTGCACAGGCAACACTTTCGCAATTAGGGATGGCTACAGAGGTAGCATGGCTCATTATTTCTGCAGGGGACTTCCAACACTTGTTGAGCCCATACCACGTTAGGATGCTGCACTATATTAGGCAAAAAGAGGTCCCAGGACTTTTGTCTCAACAGTGTAGGTACCTGTTGGCCTCCCACTGTCATAGGATGCAGTGGGAGGTTACCTTTTCCCTTATTTTTTACATTCCATACAGGGCACTGCAAATATTGTAATACTATAGTGATCACATGATTACTCAGATAAACACTAGCTTTTGCAAAAAGTATGAGTTACTAAAAATTGTGACTCTCCTATGGACATAGTGCTGCCTGGTAGCTGTGAGCATACCTTGTAGCGGGCCACAACCTTCATTATCTCCTTCCTCTCCTTGCTGAACTTGACCACCTTCTTCATCCAGTTTTTCATATCCCTGATTAACTGTGTCACGTAGTCCTTCCGTCTTCGATAATATGCTGACAATGACTCATCAGTCCAGTTGCAACCTCGCTCCACATTCTGCAGCTTCCAGATGAGGTAGTCCACCTTCTTAATTTGCTTCTTATTCTCAATGGTGAGCTGGTGCTTCTTTCTCTGAAGTCATTGTAATAAATTATTGAGCTGGGTCTCCATGTCATTCATCTGAGTCTCTATGTTTTCCAACCTTGTGGTGAACTGCAAAAGAACTGGCAGCAGATTTGCCAGGTCTTGGGCGCAGGTGCAACTTTGTTCCTGCTCTGATTTCGACACTGGAAGAGAGAAAATCAGATATCAACAATGATGGAACGCAAAGATTTTTTTTTCTAACAACCTGAAACTAAAAACAGGCAAACTACTCTCACTGGTTACACCGAGATCCATAAGGAATCCACAGAGACAAAAAAGAAAGAAAGTGCTATTGTACTATTCAAAAAAATGCTGATTTCAGCCTATAGTGGCAGTGAGAACTTCTTGCTGCACAAAGGCTATTTACAAAGATATGTGATGATTGGAAGATTATGGATGCATATGAAAATTTGTCACATATTTTTGTAAATAACAGTCTTGGTACAGCAGAAGCTGTCATTGACACTTGTGGATTGTTTGTCCAGTCGCAAGTTGTCTGATGATGGCATAGAAAAAATATAAAACAAATATTATTGTGGAAAACTAATGCTGTAGCTTTCAGTTATTTTTTAATTTGATTAGTTAGCTGTTCATATTGTAATGATACATATGCATACTTGCCAACCTTTAAAGATCACGAGATTCAGATTTATAAATCAGGAGGAATGAATGATCAAAAACTGTGGCTCATTTTCAGTATAAACCCGAGACAACTGATGTCTTTCATTGTGATGTCACAAAGCATTATAACAGGTATAAAAATGCATATTGAAACACCAGAACTGTCATCAAACTTTCTTGGTCAAGAGGTAACACTGACATTGTGGGGTGGCACCTTGTACTGCGTATCTACTGATCTTATTATTAACTCGTAACCTAAGGCAGTTGGACAAAAATATGGAAACACCATGAGAAATGGGCGTTTCAACATAAATGCAAATTCTGGTGAGGGTGCAGCTTGCGCTGTTGTATGTGACCATGAATGGCACTTGTGCAATGTCATCAATAGGTAGCAAATGTCAGTTGTGTGCTATGTAGTTGTGAATGCTGCTAGTGCATTATGTCAAAGCTAAGTCAATTCGAATGTGGGCAGATTGATGGTTCTTGTGTCGTGGGTGGTTTCACACCCAATAGCCAAAGTGTTTGGTGTTTCAAGAGGCACAATATGAAAGTTTTATTTTGTATACAGGGAAAGTGGGACAACACCTACTACAATGTCACAGTGCAGACAAAAGTGGGTGTTGAGTGATAGTGATAGATGATCACTGAAAAAGACTGTGACAAAAATAAGAGGACAATGTCTGCAAAAGTCACTGCAGATATTTTTGTTTATATTTTTTGTTTGTTTAATTTTTGTGATTACGACTGGGCATGTGGTATCAAAGCAGTAATAGATGTCAGCAGCAAAGCTATCATATGAAAAGCTATTATTTTCAAACCATTTTATTTGTGCTAGCATGCAGTTTACTCTATTTATGTTGTCATTATACATGATTCTTTTAGTTACAAACTTTTGCTTTGTGGTGACAGTGGGGGCCTCATGGAGCTCCAATTTAAGCTGTACTGCATGGTGATCTGAGATGGCTATTTTAAAACTGATGCACTGTGGGATAGGTGGGTCATGTTTGTTATTATGAATGTCAAGACATGTTTTACTATTGCCAATTTCTCTAGTGGGTTCCCGAATGAGTGGGGTCAGGTTAAATTCATCACACAGGCGATGTAACTTTTTGGTGCCGACATCATTTGTTAATAAATCTATATTTATCAGCATTTGCACAATGCAGCAGGCACACAACTTTTATTGATGGCAAATTGATAAACAGGTAACACAGTACAATACAATTATAATTTGCAGAGCAAATTTTAATTTCCATTGACAGTTTCATTGATACAGTTCTTCAGAATTACTATTTGCTCGAATTTGCAACTCACTTAATACCCATAATAATTAGTACATGTCTTTGCAGTATCACTAACTGTTAACAATGGAGGTAAAACTGAATTAGCTTTCTTTGTGTTTTCTTTGTATATGCACACTAATAACAGCTGTCTTTGTGCAGGTTTCAGAGTTTCACAGCAATATGATATCAAAGTAATGTTTTGAGTCTTGCAAAGAAAGTAACAAAATGTGGCATGCATTCAAATTCACTTACTTCTCCTGAAGAACTACTTATGTGTAATTTTTAGTTAATTTCTTAGACATTCATTCTAAGAATGTTGATATTTTGTTCAAAATTGGGGAACCATTAGAAGGAAGTAACTCCGACAGTTCAGTGAATTGTGGCTTGAACTGTGATATAGTACCATCCTAGCCCAAAGAAAACATAGAGAGTAATAGTATTCTGCAATAAAGAAAGACTGTAAAGTTTTTCATTAAATGAAGGACAACATAAAGGTAAGTTATCTGCAAAAGCTGGTTTCTACATCTACATCTAAATGATTACTCTGCAATTCACATTTAAGTGCTTGGCAGAGGGTTCATTGAACCACAATCATACTATCTCCCTACCATTCCACTCCCGAACAGCGCGCTCTGATTTCTCTTATTTTATTTTGATGATCATTCCTACCTGTGTAGGTTGGGCTCAACAAAATATTTTCGCATTTGGAAGAGAAAGTTGGTGACTGAAATTTCGTAAATAGATCTCGCCGTGACGAAAAACGTCTTTGCTTTAATGACTTCCATCCCAACTCACGTATCATATCTACCACACTCTCTCCTCTATTACGTGATACTACAAAACAAGCTGCCCTTTTTTGCTCCCTTTCGAAGTCCTCCGTCAATCCCACCTGGTAAGGATCCCACACCGCGCAGCAATATTCTAACAGAGTACGAATGAGTGTAGTGTAAGCTGTCTCTTTAGTGTTTCATTTCATAAAATCTGAATATGGATTGCATAAATGGAAGAAAGATTTACAAGCAATATGAAATATGTGCCAAAGCAAAACTCACACATGTGTGAAAGGAAAACTATTCAAAGATCTGGTACTGCACATGAGAGTCAATGCACCATTACTGAGGGAAATCTACGAATTGTGAGTGAGATGAACATTACTGATTTTCAGGTTACTTTGACCTGGTTAAACAGATTCAGATAATTATGCAGAAAAGGAAGTTGCAAAATTATGAAGTTTACTTCGAGTAAACTTGTAGAGAAGTCATTAAGAGGTAGTACTTTAGACAAATGTGTAGCTTCTTGCTATCCCCTAAAATGCTCTGAGCTGCTTGTGCAGTCAATAAAGGCTATGGCACATTCATATACAACAATGCCAGTGATAAGTATCAATGGATTACTGTTTCCACAGCTTTACATGTGTCTTCAGGAACCTCTAGGTTATTAAGGCCTATGATTTAAAAGACTGTTTAGTTATAAGAATCACTGAATTGAAATAGAAAAATCTGGAAAAAAGGGAAAGAATAATTTTCAATACCACATTCATAATGTATTCTTACCAGTTGCAGAAAACAATTCATTGTTTTTGTTGGACTCTTGACCTGGACATATAGACTCCTCCATCCATAGGTCCTTATGATGGGGACAAAAATGCTATTAATCTAATTCAGATTGCATCTGGAACTAATAGTGTGACTCAGTCTCTTAATAAAGAAATTTTTCAACAATGTGGAGCATTTTTCAGAAATTTGTTGGACAATATAATTTTTGATAGCTCTTTGCCATTTCATGTTTATCAGTATAACAGTATTGTTAAACTTCAATCATTTGTGTTTTGTCAATTTGCAGCATAATATGCAGAGCAATGGCCATGACCATTTCTTACTCCATCCCAGTTCTGTCTAAATAAAACTAGTAATTCGTGTGCCTCAATGAATTAATTTTTCTCTCATCTGGTGTGCCTTGTGTGAAGAAAATTTTTGCCTTCATCATCCAATTCATACTTTGCGTTTTTGTGATAACTACAGTGAATAAATAAGGAACTACTTCATTGTTGGTAGAACATACTGTATTAAAAAATTATCATAAGAACTCTGCTACAGGAATTTTTATAAAATAATGTCAATGAATTGAAGTCACAACTGATGAAAATTTTCTATCATGTAATGTAAGAAACTGCCTTGATTTTCTTTCCTCAGCCAGATGCATGTGTAACAATAAAATCTGCAACAGTTTAGCTGTCAATATGAACCAATGGTTATTCAAAAAATTAACAATGTGAGACATTTTTTGATATGGTTTAAGAGCTTAAAATTCACAAGTGTGCACTTTGCACTTCACCCTATGTTCTGTTGTCACTGCTGTGTCTGCTTGTTTGCTGGATTGTGCACTAGGCAGAAAAGGCTGTAGAGACTGCTGTAATAAGTGGTTCACCATGGGGCAAAAGTGAGTAACTTCCATTTTTTTAATACTTGCGGTGCACCTTATCAATTAAAATTTTGGCAGTGCATTTCTTTCTGTGTATTCTTCCTGTGTGAAAAATTTCAGGGTATGTTTCAACATGCTGGACTGGACCATTCCCTTGTAAGACGTTCTTAGTGATAATTGACATATTTGGATTTGTCTGCTAGTGATTAGATGTATACTATAATAAAGTATGGCTGGGCACTGTGGACTACACAAATACTTGAATCAGGAGACATGCAACCCATGGGTTGCAGTTTGATTATCATCTACTAGATCTACCCAAAAGACATTCATTTCATAGCCCTTACTTGTTGTGTAGCTCTCGTGATCAATACCAGGATGGAATGATTTGTTTCCATTTTAAAAGAGAAAGTATGACCGCTATAAAACAGTGTCTGCCATGTTGTTCTGTGACATACACATGAATATTGTAAAGAAAGGCTCCCAACTGGCTCTCAGGCACACTCTGAAATTCTGCCAAAACTGCTTCTCTGTTAAGTTTCAGGGTTAGTATCTACTTTCTTCTCATACAATTTCACATACTATATATCAGCACGTTCAAAGACAGCTGCTATTACATATTTCTATATATGCTAAGTCATTAAAGGAATCTCTAAAATTATCATGATATTTAACACTTGTTATGTAGCCTATTAGTATTCACCTATACTTAAATATCAATTGACACTGCAATAATCATAAGAACATGTACAGTACCTTTCTCCTTGCAGATGAAGATGAAAATGGTAAATTTATTACCATAATGAGAAACAAACCACTGAATCAGAACACAATGACTAAGATACAGGTGAAATAACAGCTTAAATAATAATAATTTTTAAAAAAAATTAAGCCTTTCCGTGATCCAGGTAACAAAATAACACCTATGACCATCCCCTCTAAAAATTTACTCTGATTATAAGAACGTTAAGTAATGAGTGAATTCAGTCAACACACAAACACAACACACAAACAAGTACAAAAGAGAACAACACCTGCAATAGAAATATATGTCCTACAAAATATTTGAGAAAGAAGAAAAATAACAAATAATATGTGGGTGATGTGTGACCTTCTATATGTGTCTTGATTAGAAACAGGTAATGGATGAAGGACTTCCAGGATCATTCCATGTCAAATCACCCAATAACTCTAGGATTTATAGCCCTCCATCACAGATTTTCATGAAACTTTGTATACTAGCTCATACCTATAACAAAGGACCTTCTGCATATTCTTTTTGGTCTCAGATTTAAATGTTTCTCATACTGAATTTTCAGTATAGTGATGTTCTGATAATTTGGCTCTTCGAGAATGTCCATGTGAAATGGTACTTGTCTACAGAAATACTCTTAACTCAGATGTATATAAAGCTTTTTATTTGTAATTTCTTTCAGAAGTTAAGAGAGGCATACAGTTAGCATGAATGAATTTATTTAAGCATTAAAGTTTCAAAGAAAATTACAAAAAATATGTTAATGTTTGTCACTTTACAATTTCAGGAAAAATCACAAGGACCTTGAAAAACACTTATTGATATAATAAGAACAAACATGATTTATGGAGCATGGTACTCAGTGACAACATAAGATACAATGAAGTACAGGTTGCACATAGTACTGAACACACTGAAAGGATAACAGTAACCAGGTTACAGAATAGGTCAAGCACACATCTGTGATAGCCAAATAATACTGCTTTTTGGTGGCTCTCCAGAGCACACCAGAGGCTTGACCCAGTTGGCCTCTATAAGTGGGCCTGTGAACCATATGGATGCATGATCGCTGAGATTGTACGTGTCATGAGTGAAGGTACATCACTTACATCACATTTCTCCAAACTGCTGGGAACCTAATTTTGGTCTTAAAAACTGCTAAGGTTGCAAGCTTTGTAAAAAAATATAGATATTAAAGGGTTTTCTGTAAAAGAATACTCAAATAAATCGGAAATAAAGAAACTTTTTAATGTAAAAAAGGTCATTCCAAGTAAGTTCAGCCAATTCTGACACCTAGTGCCTCAGATGGAGGTGTCTCAAATTAGCATATTTACATATCAGTTATTCTAGGCAGACAAATCAATCTTAAGTGTGAAAAATTTATGTCATTTTACTAAGTGATTTTTTGAATGACTATATTATATCACATTTACCTGTGCAGCAAACCACCAGGTCATGGTTATAAAGTGTTGTGTGTGTTTGTAGTAGCTTGTTTGAAACATGTGCATAAATGAAAACACTGCAACAGTCACTGCCATGTGTTGTTGAACATCACTGATATGCAACAATTGGTCCTTCTGGCCTCAGTTCCTCTTTGTCTTTCTGTGAGACAGGTTGTATTCTTTTCTGGTGCAGCCACTAATCATTCTGTTTGTAATGCAGTGTGTTTTTAATTGAAGTAGTGCCCAGTTATTTACAATGGACAATATGAATTCATGTTGTGGCAGAAAATTACTTACAGCTCCATGTCATTTGACAACTTACACCTCAGTAAAAACTCTTCAATTTTTTTCAGAGATGAGTGAAGAGCAACACGATTTGGCAGTATCAAGAAAGAACTATACAGGGTGGCCCATTGATCGTGACTGGGCCAAATATCTCATGAAATAAGTGTCAAACGAAAAAACTACAATGAATGAAACTTGTCTAGCTTGAAGGGGGAAACCAGATGGCACTATGGTTGGCTCGCTAGATGGCGCTGCCACAGTTCAAACAGATATCAACTGCGTTTTTTTAAAATAGGAACCCCCATTTTTTATTACATATTTGTGTAGTACGTAAAGAAATATGAATGTTTTAGCTGGACCACTTTTTTCGCTTTGTAATAGATGGTGCTATAATAGTTACAAACATATGGCTCACAATTTTAGACGAATAGTTGGTAGCAGGTAGGTTTTTTTAAATTAAAATACAGAACATAGGTGCGTTTGAACATTTTATTTCGGTTGTTCCAATGTGATACATGTACCTTTGTGAACTTATCATTTCTGAGAATGCGTGCTGTTACAGCGTGATTACCTGTAAACACCACATTAATGCAATACATGCTCAAAATGATGTCCGTCAACCTCAATGCAGTTGGCAATACGTGTAACGACATTCCTCTCAACAGTGAGTAGTTCGCTTTCCGTAATGTTCGCACATGCATTAACTACACGCTGACGCATGTTGCCAGGTGTTGTCGGTGGATCACGATAGCAAATATCCTTCAACTTTCCCCACAGAAAGAAATCCGGGGATGTCAGATCCGGTGAACGTGCGGGCCTTGGTATGGTGCTTTGATGACCAATCCATCTGTCAATCCATCAATGGATGATGGTATCGAATAAATTGCTTCCCTCTACTTATACCTCCCGAGGAGATCACGAATGTAAAATTAGAGAGATTCGAGTGCGCACGGGGGCTTTGCGACAGTCGTTCTTCCCACGAACCATACGCGACTGGAACAGAAGAGGAAGGTAATGACAGTGGCATGTAAAGTGCCCTCTGCCACACACCGTTGGGTGGCTTGTGGAATATAAATGTAGATGTAGAAATATGCTATTCAATACCGCTTCAGCCGCATGCGATCTATGAGCTAGACATCCATCATGTTGGAAGTACATCGCCATTCTGTCATGCAGTGAAACATCTTGTAGTAACATCGGTAGAACATTACGTAGGAAATCAGCATACATTGCACCATTTAGATTGCCATTGATAAAATGGGGGCCAATTATCCTTCCTCCCATAATGCCACACCATACATTAACCCACTAAGGTTGCTGATGTTCCACTTGTCGCGGCCATAGTGGATTTTCCGTTGCCCATTAGTGCATATTACGCTGGTTTACATTACCGCTGATGGTGAATGATGCTTCATCGCTAAATGGAACGCGTACAAAAAATCTGTCATTGTCCCGTAATTTCTCTTGTTCCCAGTGGCAGAACTTTACACGATGTTCAAAGTCGTCGCCATGCAATTCCTGGTGCACAGAAATATGGTACGGGTGCAATCGATGTTGATGTAGCATTCTCAACATTGGCATTTTTGAGATTCCTGATTCTCACACAATTTGTCTGCTACAGATGTGCGGATTCTCCATGACAGCAGCTAAAACACCTACTATGGCATCATCATTTGTTGCAAGTCGTGGTTGATGTTTCACATGTGGCTGAACACTTCCAGTTTCCTTAAATAAAGTAACTATCCAGCGAACAGTCCGGACACTTGGATGATGTCGTCCAGGATACCGAGCAGCATACATAGCACATGCCTGTTGGGCATTTTGATCACAATAGCCATAGATCAGTACGATATCGACCTTGTCCGCAATTGGTAAACGGTCCATTTTAACACAAGTGATGTGTCACAAAGTAAATACTGTCCACACTGCTGGAATGTTACGTGATACCACGTACTAATACATTTGTGACCATTACAGTGCCATCTATAACAAAGCGAAAAAAGTGGTCCGACTAAAACATTCATATTTCTTTACATACTACACGAATATGTAATAAAAAATGGGGGTTCATATTAAAAAAAAATCACAGTGGATATCCGTTTGAACTATGGCACCACCATCTAGCAGGCTGACCATAGCACCATCTGGCTTACCCCTTCAAGCTAGACGAGTTTTGTTCTTTGTAGTTTTATCGTTTGATGCTTATTTCGTAAGATATGTGGCCCGGTCACTATCAATGGACAACCCTGTACATATGGACATCACAGTTACTGTTACTCAAAGGTTTTTGGAAGCCATCAAAGAACTTGTGATCATTTCAGAATTCACAGGCTGATAGATAGTAGCTAAGAGAATTGATGTCAAACCAGGCAAAAAACTTTTTACATGTTGTTAGACGTTTTTTTTTTTAAAAAAAGACCTGTAATCGAAATGAAAGTGATGCCAGTGACCCAGAGGTAGTAGGGAGGATAAAATGGATGATGGAATTGTTAAGATAGCCAAAGAATTTGATGCCATGGCAGTCTTAATGAAATAAAAAATGGGTAGTGTAAGAAGATCTGAAAAAAATTGAGTTTTAACTTTAGCTTCTCTGTCTTGGTCAAAAGACAAAATAATGTCACAATTCAACATTAGTGAGCATATAGTTCAACTGGCAAGGAAACTGACAACAGAGATCAATGTTTTATCAGTTCCTAAGCCAAAAAGAGATAAAATGATTACTGATGAAACTGTAAAGTCTGTCACTGATCTTAACCAAAATGATGAATATACTCTAATGTTACCAGGAGAAGAAGACAAAGATTGCATTCAGAAGAATGTGTATATGCAAAAAAGACTTATCCTCTGCAACCTGAGGGAACTATATTATTGTTTTAAATGGGTGAACCCAAACATTAACATTGGTTTTTCTAAATTTTGTTCACTAGACCAAAGTGATGTATTTTACCTGGTACTAAAAGCACTTATTCAGAAGTGTCTGTTCTATCCACCAAAATGTAAAACTGCTTTTGGATGTGGAACACATTCAATCAACATAGAAAGAGATTATAAAATTTCTTGAATGTGACTTCAAAAACTATGACTGTATTCTTAATCACTTGATGATTCTGAAGTGATAAGGTATTAGGTTTTTGAAAGAAAAATTACCTTACAAATATGATGATGATTAAACTGAATACAGCCAGTGGATTAACACAGACCATCAGACTCAACTGGTTAATCAATCTGGAACTTTTGATTTAAGTGGTTGGCTGAACACTACTCACAAGTCAAGAAGCTGTATTGTTTCACTGATGGCTACACTGCTCAATATAAAAATAGAAAAGCTTTAAAAATGTGTGAATACAAAAATGATTTTTCCATTGACAGTAAACATTCCTTTTTTGTTACTAGCTGCAGTAAATTTGTATGTTGTAAGTGATGGATTGGGAGGAACTGTAAAACATGTCTTCAACTAGAGGACGATGTATAAATATAAAATGCATCTGGTGTTTACAGTTTCTGCAAGGCTAATATTGACAAATGTTTTTTTTTTTTTTTCATTTTTTAGAGAAAATCAATGCAGACTTCCTATGAAAGAAACTCGAGAAGAGATTTTTCACAACCTGCACAATTTTCACTATTAAAAACCACTTCCCTGTGATTTATTAGAAATTAGAAAATTAATTTGTTCAGAAAAGCCTTTCTTGATTTTCTCATTGAATGTAAATGCCTTGCAATGGGCATGTACTGATCCTTAACAAACTCTTTTGTGGCAGCTGTATACGATGACAAGTAATAGTTTGCCTTTATCAAGAATGTATGTAATGAAGAAGGAGACACTGAGCTACTTTTTTTCCACCCATTTGGACTGTCAATGTCATCTTTTGACCTGAAAAAAAGACTCTTGTTTTGTGCCTTTGGAAAACATTTTATGTACTGTTGGTGTACTTTGTGATGGTAAGTTCCTATGGGACCAAACTGCTGAGCTTCATATACACTTGAATAATGGGTATTCCTGTAGAGAAGTACCACTTTGCATGGGCATTCTCGTAGAGCCAGATCATCAGAACATCACTAATTGAAAATTCAACATAAAAAGTTTTGGTCTGAGGCCAAAAAGAATTTCCAGAAGTTCTTATGTTACCAGTGTAAGAAAATATACAATGTTTCATGAAAACCTGAGATGATGGGTGGCATGGCCTGTGTGATTTGTGGCGTGGTATGACTCTCTAACCATTGACAAAAAAACTGAAATGGCAGGTTTTCAAGGCAAATGTCTGAGGTTTGATGACAAGTAGCTGAAAATCAGGGGAAATAATGGAATAATGGGTTGGCAGGAGAAAAGGTGGAAAATCAGGAGTCTCTCTCTGCAGGAGAGTTGGCACATGTGCCTATGGTCCAGAGTTTATACTGAATCTCAGGTTCCCCTCTTACTGAATCAGTAAGTAAGTTCAAAGATTGATGGAAAGCAGCAGTGTAACATCTGCAGTAGGACCATATGTGATAAAACACGGCATCATTCAGTACCATTTGGAGGATGTTGGCAGCCTTACCTCATCATTCTCATTACTTAAAAAGTGTGGTTTTTCACATACATGTTTTGATTTTAATTATCTCTATAATGTCTTTGTATAGTTTATTGCACAGTTTGATCCTCAGTAAGAAAATACTGTTTTGAGTTTATTTCAAATTAAGTGCAGCTTTACTGTAAATTAAGTATAGCTTTATTTGCATGATCACTGATGGGGCTGTTTGTCTAATAAGTATATAATCATACTTACCAACACTTTAATCAGATTTCTCAAGAAAAAGAAAGAAAAGTTTAACAGATGATACTTACTGATACACAACAGCAGCTGTCCAAAATCTACCCGTAACAAAAGCAAAATTACATTCAGTAACATAATTCACACATCAAATATAAGTAACTAAATCATTTTCAGCACACACTGGAAGGCTATAGCAAAGGAGTTAAGAGACTATGAGTCTGTCACATAGTGGAGAAGCAGTACACTTAAGTACAGCAGATACTGTAGTGAAGTTGTAAACTGAAAGACAAGTGTGGGCAGGAGAAACAGGCAAGGGACATTCTTTGTTAGTTAGTTGGTTATGGGTTCCATTGATCAATAGCGTTGAAAAACCGTTATGATGTGAAACATTTCAAATGCGCACAGCAAACAAGGCTTTTTTTTTTTTTTTTTTTTGTTTACAGTATAGTGTTATACCTAAATATTCCTATTATCAATCCCATTCCCTTAAATGGCACAAAATGCAGATATCATATCTCCAGATTTATTTACTCATATTCAAGGATTTATCTATGGTATAGAAGGAGTTGTCAAGATTTGATTTGATTTATTTCGTGTTCCCTAGGTCCAACTGTGTTGGATACACAAGGACGTGGAACGAGTCAGTTTTTTACAAATACAATCTGATAATCTTGTAGCATATACAGAAATTTGAGTACATAATTATATAAAAATTTATTTAGTTAAAAATTCATCTAGACTGTAAAAAGCTTTTTCTAGCAGAAATATTTTTAGTGCTTTCTTAAACTTACTCTTGTTATGAATCTCTGTCTTTATTTCAGGAGGAAGAGCATTGAAGAGTTTTGCTCCAGTGTAGTGGACACCCTTTTCCGCCAAGCTCAAATTTCTGAGCTCGCTGTGAATGTCATTCTTCCTCCGTGTGTTATGCTCATGGTAAATACAGTTTGGTTGAAATATCTCTATATTTTTACAAACAAAACAAATGAAAGAAAAAATATATTGGCATGTAGTTGTGTATATTTTAAATTTAGGAAAACTATTTCTACACGAGTCTCTTGGGTGCAATCCATATATAATTCTTAAAGCTCACTTCTGTGCAATGAACACTTTCCTTGCTAATCACTGGTTGCCCCAAATAATAATTCCGCACTCAATGAGAGAATGAAAATAGCCATAGAATGCCACTTTTGCAGTGTTCTGTTCAACACATGTAGTGACAACCCGTAAAGCATAGGTAGCAGAGCTAAGCCTCTTACAGAGATCAATAATATGTGAAGACCAGTTCATTTTCTTGTCAATGTGCACTCCAAGAAATTCTGTTGTTTCCATTCTTTCTATTGGTTGATTATCACATATCACACTTATCTCTCTCTCTCTTTTTCTGTTTTTGTACAGGATTGAATAAAACGGTCTTACTGGAATTTAATCTGAGACCATTCACCTTGAACCAATTAACCACATCTGAGAGTATGTAATTAATGAGTTCCTCAAGATTGTTGTCTGTTCTACTGCTCATAAAAATTGTGGTAGCATCAGCAAATAATGTAAATTTACACAGCAGGATTGTACATGATGGTAGATCATTTATAAAAATCAGGAATAATATTTGCCCAAGAATTGAGCCCTGTGGCACTCCACATGTAATGGAACTCCATTCAGAATCTGAGGAAGCGTCACATACTCCACCCGAGCTACTCAATACAACTTTTTGTTTTCTGCCTTGGAGGTACGACTGCAGCCAATTGCCTGCAACACCACTTATTCCTACTAATTTTGCTTTTTGCAAGAGAATCTGGTGATCAAAACAGTCACACGCTTTGGATAAATCACAGAAGACACCAAGTGCTGCATTTTTTCATTAAGGGTTTCTAGGACTTCATTTGCAAGTGCGTAGACTGCGTCTTCTGTTGAACGGCCCTTTTGAAAGCCAAATTGCCTCTTGCTGAGAACTCCATTCTTCATGAGATGATCAGTAATTCTTGCATGTATTAGCTTTACTAGAATTTTGGAGGAAGCTGTCAGCAAAGAGTAAGGTCGATAGTTAGTTAGTTGAGCTTTATCGCCCTTTTTTACAGGGGCTTCGCTGGGAACAACATCTTTTTGAAGGGAAGTGTTGAAAATATGACAGAGAATGTCCCTTATCCACACACAAGAATATTTCAATAGATTGCTAGATATATTACCAACCCCTGCAGAGTTCGTACTTTTTAGTGACAGGATTAAAGTGCATTTCTGAAATTGTGTTTGAATATACTGCTTGACAAAGAGTTACAGCTTCATCAACATTGGGCTTGCAACCAATCTGTTGAGTTACTGATAGGAAGTGTTTATTAAAAATCTCAGCCACCGTTTTGGGGTTATCTACTAGGGTACCTTCATATCTGATTTTGTTTACATCTTCTTTGCTTGTTGTATCTCTTCCTGTTTCTTTTTTTACAATGCTCCACATTGTTTTCATTTTATTATTAGAATTATCTATTTTCTTCTCATAATAAAGGGCTTTTGATTTTTGTATTAGTTTCTTCAAAATTTTACAGTATAATCTATAGTGTTCCCATTTTCCTACATCTTTACAGAATCTTATTGCAGCATAAGTTTCCCTTTTGGTTTTACGTGACTGTTTTATACCTTTTGTAATCCAAGGCTAACTTACAGAATTGGAAGCACTGTTTCTGATCCATTTATTTGGAAATATTTCTTAAAAAAGAGCACAGAATTCATTTATAAAAAAGTTAAATTTAGTATCAACATCATCATGGCTATATATAAAGACCAATCCATTTGCTCCAACCTGTGACTGAAAGTTCCTTTTGCCTCTTCATTCATTACTCTTATGAATTTCCATTGAGGAAATTCTTTTTTGACCAGATTAACGTCATAGATGAAACTTGTTTTGCCACAGATTGAATTCAACCACACCTATTAATGTTCTGCATCAAATATTTCCTCTTCTGTATGAAAAGAAGGAAAGAAAGATTACATTCTAACATTCTGATAACAACTAGGTCACTTACAACAAAAGCCTTTTTTTTATTATTATACAAAACCATACAGACAGAGAGAGAGAGAGAGAGAGAGAGAGAGAGAGAGAGAGAGAGAAACTAATCCAACAAACTCACTGACAGTGCTACTGTGCAGATACGATTGATGGGGATGGGAGATAGCCTTAATAAAAAGCTGCAAGAAGAATGAAATCTCAGTAATGCCAAGGGTGACTGTGTGCCTGGAATTTCCATTTTTCGGATGTACTTTAAAGCAATCACCTATTTTTTAGCCACAATGATATAGTTTCATTCGCTTTCTAGATATGTATTATTGAGAACACTGTAATGTATAATAATTCATCAGTCTGGAAGATTTGAAAGGAGTTGGTTCTGCAACCACTGACAGTAATTTGCGCTGTTCATCTCATCAACTTTGTGTTACAGAATGGTGAGGGCTTTCTGTTCCTCATTTTCACAGAAGAATACTCTGTCAAGTTTCCTCCCTGTGATTCTCTCACTAATGGGAATTTCGTTGCAGGTGTCCCATGCTAATTACTGTTGTTGTGGTACCAAAAACTGGCACAGGTGAACGTATTTGAGAATGAAAGAAAAGATATTCCACTAAACATTCATCCACAAACTGGCTGTTTACAACATAGTTGCAAATGTGTTGTTACGAGCCATCACTGACTTCAGTATAAAATATTGTACTAGTTAATTGAAATGTATTCATAACATAAACGTTTTGATGTCTGACTGGGCTCAAATTTCACCCACAACAAGCAATACATATCTACGTCAGCACATTATAAGTTATAGTTTTTATTTGACATATTATCTTTACATGACTTAATATTATTTCTCTTTGATATGACACCAAAATTGGTGTTTACCTTTTCATTTGGATAAAAAACAACTGACCCAGCTTATCACTTTTCAACTATTCTCATTTCAAATTTTCTAAAATTTTTAACGATGTACTGGTGAGTTATTTTTCTCATGTAACACAGGTATCTTATGTTGAACTTGTCATTACAAAACTGGATAATATTTTTGTATTTATAACCCACTTTTTTCTGAGATACAGCGAAATAATTTGTAATTTCTGGAATTATTTCCACTATTAAACTGAAAAATTTCATAAATTTTGTGTTTTCACTCTTTCCATTCAATTCAATGGAAAACATATTATATAACTAGAACAATAAAATAAGTAGGAGTAGTTATTTTGTAGATGCTTTTAAACATATCAATTGCAATGGATATTGTTTTATATTTTAATATTTAACACTGAAGTGAGATAAAGAACTTTATTTCTGTTGCAGAGCATTGTGTATGAAGTAGGGAGAGTGTTGCAGCTAGAGGATAGTGCACCTAGAAGTACACAATGTTTTAACCCATTTGTGAACCATGCATAATTGAAACATAGGAAGAAAAATAACAATGTCTTTCAAAATCTAACTTTATTGTCACAAAAAGCAATATGATACAATAACAATAAAAATTGAATTTCATAATAAAAAATTCTGGGTTCTTTCAAAGTGAACCCATTGGGCCACTATCATGATTTTAATGGCTATATGAGGTCATTATATACCGGTTGTTTCACAATGAAACCACTTGTATTTTTTAAGAAACAAACCTGGTAGTTATAATTATTAATAAAAACATAGTCCTAAGTGACGTATGAGTACAAAGAATCACTCTAAATTCTGAAGGTCTGCTGCAGAGGTGTTACAAATTAAGTATATAAGCAAGTTGGGTTGCATGACTGTGTACTCAGCACAACACTACACTGACAAGGCTGTTAACTATCAGCAATCACTTTGCTGTTGCAACTAGTCATTGGTCCTGATACTAAGTGATACCAGAAATCAGTGAGCAGGGCCGGCTTCAAGATAAACCACTGGGGCAGGTGAGGAAGTGAAGTAAAAATATGGGTTAAGATTAACCCCACTGATCTAGAAAGCAGTAGGGAGGTACTTCTGTGAAGTGCCCAATGTTAAAATGATATGAAGGAACATCCACTGGAGACCACTATATACATTTTCCATCAATTTCTGCTGTCCTTTTTGTTGTCAGGTATGAGTTTCTGTTTTTCACAACCTTTTACAATCTTTCACATTTTGTACATTTAAGTGCTGTATAATATATTACATCTACTTGGAATCTATTGTTAAGTCTTCAGGTAGAGAAGTATATGGTGAGTAAAATTGTATACATTTTCAGAACTATTTGTACAGGGTAGTAAAAACAGTCTGACAAACTTGTTAGGGTGTTGCATTTCAGGGTTTGGTGGGAAATAATAATTTAGAAGAAAACTGATGTGTTGTGTGATTTCTATATGAATTAGCATCAAAATTAGTCAATCAGGCCATTGTGTGCACAAATTCAAGTGGCCTGCCAGATACAAAATTCATTTTGCTTGTAACTAGTTTTTGGTAATACTGCTGCTTGCTTAGATTTCACTTACTGATTATTGGTGTGTAGTACAGTAATAATGGAACAAACTATTAAATACAGCATTGACAGTATTTTCTCAGTTACAATGGTATTAAATGCCAATTGAATATTTATTCCTAGCTACATGACCATGTTGTACCTTGTAATACATTTTCACATTTAGAGAGACTTTAATTCTCTATAGCAGTTTTTGTAATTTCAGAAAAAGACTGCAACACACAAAAAATGAATGCCTTCATTTAAAAATGGAGTAAGAAAATTGTTAAACTGTTATTACAGGGCAGGCAAGAGGTAAAAGTCTGAAAAGTGTAACAAGCAACAGCTCTCTCTCCTACTGGTTTTAAAAGAAAAACTATTTCCACTATCAGTAGATTTATATTGTTTATTAAAGACCTTACCGAGAGTCCTAATAAAAAGCAACTAATGACTGAAGAAAGGGGGGAAGGGGGGGGGGGGGGGTGGGGGAGTGGAGCCATATGATACATACTTGCTTGGACAACAGTTGTCAAACCGGTCTTGAAAACACAGGACAACATGAACTGAACAGTATCACTGACATATCTGGTTCTCTGAAGTGATTTTAAATGGTGCAAATTATGCTACATCTACATCCATACTCCGCAAAGAACCATGAACTGCATGGCAGAGATTTGTCCCACTGTACCAGTTATTAGGTTTTCTTTCAGTTCAATTCATGTATGGAACACAGGAAAAATGATTGTTTAAATGCCTCTGTGTGTGCTCGAATTATTCTAATTTTTCCCTCATGATCCTCAAATTAGTGATACATAGGGGGTTGTAGTATATACATACAATCATTAGTTAAAGTTAGTTCTTGAAAGTCTGTTAGTAGACTATCTTTGCATAGTTTATGTCTGTCTTAAAGACTCTTCCAGTTCGGTTCCCTCAGCATCTCTGTATCACTTTCCCAAGGGTAAAACAGGCCTGTGACCATTTGTACTGCATTCTCTGTGTAAGTTTTATACCCCCTGTTACTCCTATTAGGGAAGGGTCCCACACATTTGAGCAATATTCTGAAGCAGGTCACACAAGTAATCTGTAAGCAATCTCCTTTGTAGACTGATTGGACTTTCCCAGTATCCTATTAATATATTGAACTCTACCATCTGTTTTACCCACAACTGAGCCAGTGTGATCATTCCATTTCATATCCATACAAAGTGTTACACCTAGGTATTTGTGGGAGTTGGACAATTCCAATAGTGACTCACTGACATTATAGTCATAGAACACTTAAATTTTATCTTTTCATGATGTGTACAATTTTGCATTTCTGAACATTAAAAACTAGTAGCCAGTCTTTGCACCACACTGAAATCTTATCAAGATCTGACTGAATAATTATGCAGCCTCTTTCAGAAGGTACTTCATTATAGTTAACAGCATTACCTGGAAAGAGTCTGAGGTTCTTAACATTGTCTGCAAGGTCATTAAAATACAACAGGAACAGCAAGGGTCCCAACACACATCCCTGGGGCTCACTCAATGTTACCTCTACATCCGATGAAGACTCTCCATCCAAAAGAGCATGCTGGTCATCCCTACCAACAAGTCCTCAATTCAGTCACAAACTTCAATTGATATCATGTATGATCAAACTTTTTACAATAAGTGTAGGGACGGCACTGAGTAAAATGCTTTTCAAAAATCAAGAAATACTGCATCTACCTGACTGCCTTGATCCAAAGCTTTCAGTATGTAATGTGAGAACAGTACAAGATGAATTTTGAATGATGAATACTTTTGGAATCTATACTAGTTGGCATAGAGGAGGTTATGCTGTTCAAGATACATCATTATATTTGATCTCAGAATACGATTTATGATTCTGCAACAAACTGAAGTCAAGGATATTGGATGGTAGTTTTGTGGACAACCTATACAACCCTTCTCATAGACGGGTGTGAGCTGTGCTTCTTCCCAAGAACTGGGCACAGTTTTTTGTTCGAATTATCTATTATACACTATAGTTAGAAGAAGGGCTAAAGGAGCTGAAAATTCAATATAGAATCTGATAATGATTCCATCAGGCCATGCAGCTTTGTTCAGTTTTAACAATTTTGGCTGTTTCCCATCATAACTCATACTAACACTGATTTAACTCATCTTTTCAGAGGTACAAGGATTAAACTGAGGCAATTCTCCTGGGTTTTGGAGATCGGTGTGCTGACCTTACGCCCCTCCTATCAACATCCTCAGCTGAGGATGACACAGCGGTTGGATGGTCCTGATGGTCCACTTGTTGCCTGAAGATGGAATGCTTCATGGGTTTTCCTTCGTAAAAGAAAATGTGTAACCAGATTTAAGCATTTCAAGTTCTGCTTTGGTACCTTCAGTTTCAGTTCCTGTCTAATTTACTGGAGACTAGACACTGACTTTGGTGCCATTAACAGCCATTACATTCGATCAGAATTTCTTTGGGTTTTGTAAAAGATCTTTTGACATTATTCTGCCTTGGTAGACACTGAAGGCTTCACGCATTGCCATCTTGACAGCCAAATGCATTTCATTCAGCGCCTCTCTATCTATAGTCCTGTGCTTTGTTTTACACCTAGTATGCAGTAGTCTCTGTTTCCTTAGAATTTCTGTGTGGTGGCTGCATACTATGTAAGGTCCCTCCCATTATGATCTATTCATCACAAGATGTAAAATGCATAATAAGATGTAAGCAATACTTGACTGTGTTGTGTGTTCTGCAGTAGCCCTGGAATTCTGCCTGAAGCTACGACAGCTGAAAACTTTTCAACCTTTCTATGTCACAAGTGTGGTCTGAATGCATAATCAAACATTTAGGACAAAAATTAAAGTTTCCAACATTTATTACACACTTTTATTTTGCCTAATGAAAGACGTTTGATTTACAAGAGTACTTCTAATATTTAATTTGAATAATTATAGCAGTATGTTACTGGATGCAGACTGAATTCTTGTACTACATATTACATTTTGGGTTACATGTTACAGCATTAATCCGATTTACATTACCAGCATACTGTCATAACTAACGTGCTACAAAAACAAGCTGTTTTGAGATAATACCATACTAAGGTTCTGCGAAAAATTCATAATTTTTGACAGTGACTGGCCAAAACCACTCCTTATTCAAGTAATGACTAGTAAGTTCATGTTGGAGCATTTCATTTCCTTCATTCTTCCACACAATGGTGAATTCATTTTATAATGACAACTAACTTGCATTCTACTGAAATGGAATGATAAACAATGTGCTGTGAATGCATAAAACTTTTGAACTATTAGGTTGGTGCGTAAGTTTGTAGCATTTTCATTTTGGATGTTCGTATTCTGACTGCTATGAGTTTATTCATCAATCATAATTTTTAATTTGTAGTTCCCTGTGCTATGTGAGTTTGTGTATTGTCATTTTGCCATTTGGAGATGGTGAGTGGAGCTGTGGACGTTAGAAAATGAAGTGCTGAGAGGAGAAATTTGAACATTTCCAACACAGTCTCCTACTTGAATTCAGTAGAGGGATGACAGCAGCGGAGGCAGCCAGAAATGTTTGTACCATGTGTGGAGACAATGCCATGGAACAGAACACTACAAGAA
The DNA here is from genome assembly GCF_021461395.2 of Schistocerca americana. Classification (NCBI taxonomy): domain Eukaryota; kingdom Metazoa; phylum Arthropoda; class Insecta; order Orthoptera; family Acrididae; genus Schistocerca; species Schistocerca americana. The sequence continues at coordinate 540,533,614 of NC_060130.1, forward strand.
AGTGATTTCCTCCTTTTAAGGGGGATCGTTTTGACATTAGTGACTTTCCACATTCAGGAAGATCTTTGAGGTTCAATGACGATTGTTTAAATGCATTAATCCACACTGAACCATGTCAGTGAACTTCAGAACTGGCAAATGTGATGAATAGTGATCATTCCACTATCGTGTGACATTTGCATGCAATAGGGAATGTTCAAATCTCAGGTGTATGGGTATATGCTGTAAGCCAAAATCACAAGAATCAATGAGTGGCCATTGGACATCTCAGCTGCTCATTGCCAACTGTCTCATGAACAACACTGAACATTCCTATCCTATATTGTTACTGATGATGAGAAATGGTGTCTTTATTCTAAGACAGGAATGGTTGAGTCCAAACAAAGCAGCAACTCCCCACACAAAGGTCTACATATATCCACAAAAGATAATGGTATGGATCTGGTGAAACAGTAACAGTGTGATGTACCGTGAATTTCTTCTGAAAACAGTAGTCATCACTGCTGAAATTTGTTGACAATAACTGAGTAGTTTTGCAGACACAATCCAAGAAAAACCACCAGGAAGACTGCATGATGTGATGCTACCAACATGTTCCTCATCTCAAAACTGTGTCATTTATACAGTTGTGGAATCATGAAATTAAGCCAGCATTGGCAGTCTATTGTAAATAATGAAGAAGAATATATTGTTAATGATTAAGTTCTCTCTTGTGTATATCGGTTGTGTTTATTAAACTTACGAAAAAAGCACTACATACTTGTGTACTGATCTAATAAAAGCAGGTGTTTTATATTTTAACCACGGAAATGCGCCCATTCACAGGCTCATCTTACCGTGAGAAAGTTAAATGCGTATGGTACAACTGGCATTTGGCTGAAATCGACTAATAAAATACAATGCAAATGTAAACATTGGGCTACACTAGATGTCAGTCGGTTATAACAACCTTTATTTAGGATTCACATTCGTTTGCTTTGCTGACTCACAACTAAATTAACAGTTTTACCTAACCTAGGCTTCGGACTATGCTACAGATTGGTCTGAAACTACCACCAAAACTATCAACTTCAGTTTAGTTAGTGTCAGTTGCACTGTACTCACTTTTGCAACTCGTGACCAGGGTTGGCTTAAATTCCAAATGACTCAAGCTGCGACAGGGGTCACCCAGCTTAGACGGCACCACTAGTATAAGGTTTCTATGCAGGATGTTCCACAATTAGTAGCAGCTGCTTGGGGTGCCAGGCAGAGAAAGGGGCACCGTGAGTGCCCATGTGGAAGAAAAAAATGGTTCAAATGGCTCCGAGCACTATGGGAGAACTTAGTACTACTTAAACCTAACTAACCTAAGGACATCACACACATCCATGCCTGAGGCAGTATTTGGACCTGCGACTGTAGCGGTCATGCGGTATCAGACTGTAACGCCTAGAAACGCTCGGCCACTCTGGTCGGCCATGTGGAAGACTTGTATACAATATGTGTGTGTGTGCGTTTGAGTGTGTGTGTGTGTGTGTGTGTGTATCGCAATTAATAGCAAAAATTTACTTGGATGAAAGTGTACAATGGGAAAGGGCTGAGATGCCTCTGGGGGAAGGAAGTGGGCATGAGGTGGCATATTGTAAGCCACTTATGTAGAAAAATGTTCTCAAGCTGGCCCTCCTCATGAATATGACTGCTGCCTACAACAAATCTGGCACAGTTCATGTATACACAGACAGAAGAAGCAAACCACAGAAAGAATAGGGAATAGGGAAAAGAAGGACAAAGGTGTTCCACTAACGAATAAAAATACGGTACTCTCCCATTTATATTCTTGCATAGTTAATGACTACAGAATTCTGTTCACGATCTTAGATTTAAATGCAATACTGGTAACTGTGAGAGAACACTTTGATTTATACTCTATAAATTATTAAGTTGTCAGAGTTTGGAAAGTTTGTTGATATCATAATTCATAAAATAGCTGCATGTCAAAGGTAAAAGTACTTTTAAAATTTTTGAACAAATATTTACAATTTTTATTTTGTGCAGAGCTTCATTTCTTTAATTGTCTTCTAGGTTTCATGGGTAGTCAGCACCATGGCACCTAGAATTTGCAGTGTATGGCCTTATAAGTGCAGTTACTGGTCGCCAAATGAATATGAAATATAACAGTCTGAATATTTTTCACACTCACTTCATAATTACACTGCATAGGTGTATGAACAGGGAACACACTGATTATCGCAACAAAACTGGCCCAACTTCCAATTTCAGATACTGTAAATATTGAGCATTTTGCACAAATGTATCGCATATCTTTCTGAACTATACTGTTACACAGTGTTTGCTTAGAGCTGAAATACAAGTTCTTGCCTGCAACATGTTTGCAACTATTTATGTTCTTTGTGTATCCATCAACACTCGCAACAAAGATTTCTGTACGGGATTTTCATCATCTGTAACACCAAAGCTAGTGGCAGAAACTTTTCATTGTGTATTTGTATAGTATATTATGCTGTATCCAATGCAGAGGCTTAATTAATTATGTGGTACAATGCTCAACAATATAAGCAGATGAAGACAAAGACATATCATCGTGTTGGACTAAAACTACTATAGCAGATGTGGCTAGGGCTGCCAATGTCTGGCTTTAGCAGGACGTATCTTACTCTTCACCACCTTGTCCAGCCAAATACATCAAGTCCGGATTTTTAGCAATGAAGAAGAGAATGGAAATTTCAGGCTTAGTCCAAGCTAATGGTATAAGGGTAAGAAATAAATAGGATCAACAAGGATGTATGCCATAAGGGTATGCATACCAACCAATTGTATTCTTATGTCTGTGACCTATGCTTTTCTTTGTAGGCACACTAGCCTAACACACACATACATACATACAAATTCCAGATACTAAATCTTTCTATACAGCTCACAATACAGTTCATAAGGAGTTACACATACTTGTGGATCTGCTTCCCTGCCCATAAGCAGCTGTAAGTCTGCAAATATGGTTCACAATTCCCATATTACAAATGTAGTTTTTTACTGCAGAAGGGCACGAATGTTGATTTTAACGTCATCTACCCGCTTTCTGGAGACATTTTACTTGTAGTCCACGGTAGCTGGAAGCGATACACACATTTTTGTTGTCTTTCAACAAACTACCCCACTGCCAGAGGAAAATATCTTATTAATGAAGTTCATCTCTTTTCATTTCCTCGCCTCTTTTTATTCTCTTTGAAGATGAAGTGCCTGATGGGAAACTTTTTTTCGTCATTATTCCACAATTGAAATTTTATTACTTTTGGCCACCAGGTAAGAAAAGTAAGTAAAAAGTTATCGAAATCTGGTATTCTGTTTATGTCGCCAAAAATACTTTGAGAAACATGAAACTATTATAAGGAATTGTCAAAATCCTTCTCCAGCTTTTAATTTCTCTCTTAACGAAACTCAAAGGCAAGAATATAGCCTTTCAGGTCTGGAGTAAGCCACAGTTTGTACCCACATTGCAGAGGATTCACTGCATTCTGTTGTTTCATCAAACTACTTCCTTCAAAAAAATAATTGAATTACCTATACATACATTCTATAATATAATAATATAATAATTCCAATCCCAAAGAAAGCAGGTGTTGACAGATGTGAAAATTACCGAACTATCAGTTTAATAAGTCACAGCTGCAAAATACTAACACGAATGAGTGACAGACGAATGGAAAAACTGGTAGAAGCCGACCTCGGTGAAGATCAGTTTGGATTCCGTAGAAATGTTGGAACACGTGAGGCAATACTGACCTTACAACTTATCTTAGAAGAAAGATTAAGTAAAGGCAAACCTACGTTTCTAGCATTTGTAGACTTAGAGAAAGCTTTTGACAATGTTGACTGGAATACTGTCTTTCAAATTCTAAAGGTGGCAGGGATAAAATGCAGGGAGCGAAAGGCTATTTACAATTTGTACAGAAACCAGATGGCAGTTATAAGAGTTGAGGGACATGAAAGGGGAGCAGTGGTTGGGAAGGGAGTGAGACAGGGTTGTAGCCTTTCCCTGATGTTATTCAATTTGTATATTGAGCAAGCAATAAAGGAAACAAAAGAGAAGTTCGAAGTAGGTATTAAAATCCATGGAGAAGAAATAAAAACTTTGAGGTTCGCCGATGACATTGTAATTCTGTCAGAGACAGCAAAGGACTTGGAAGAGCAGTTGAATGGAATGGACAGTGTCTTGAAAGGAGGATATAAGATGAACATCAACAAAAGCAAAACATGGATAATGGAATGTAGTCGAATTAAGTCGGGTGATGCTGAGGGAATTAGATTAGGAAATGAGACACTTACAGTAGTAAAGGAGTTTTGCTATTTGGGGAGCAAAATAACTAATGATGGTCGAAGTAGAGAGGATATAAAATGTAGACTGGCAATGGCAAGGAAAGCGTTTCTGAAGAAGAGAAATTTGTTAACATCGAGTATAGATTTAAGTGTCAGGAAGTCGTTTCTGAAAGTATTTGTATGGAGTGTAGCCATGTATGGAAGTGAAACATGGACAATAAATAGTTTGGACAAGAAGAGAATAGAAGCTTTCGAAATGTGGTGCTACAGAAGAATGTTGAAGATTAGGTGGGTAGATCACGTAACTAATGAGGAGGTATTGAATAGGACTGGGGAGAAGAGAAGTTTGTGGCACAACTTGACTAGAAGAAGGGATCGGTTGGTAGAACATGTCCTGAGGCATCAAGGGATCACAAATTTAGCATTGGAGGGCAGCGTGGAGGGTAAAAATCGTAGAGGGAGACCAAGAGATGAATACACTAAGCAGATTCAGAAGGATGTAGGTTGTAGTAGGTACTGGGAGATGAAGGAGCTTGTACAGGATAGATTAGCATGGAGAGCTGCATGAAGCCAGTCTCAGGACTGAAGACCACAACAACAACAACATTTCTTTCATTTCTGTCAGTTGCAGTTTCAGCCATCCCTCTATTTTTGAGTGGGTTTTCATGTAAGAAGGCATTTATTCTTTGTTTTTTAACATTTGGCAGTGGTATTATGTAAACTGACTTCAAGCCCCACTGACGCAAGTTCTATCAAAACCCTTTGAAAAATTTCACCAAAACAAAGCCTTTCAAAAATCACATCAAAATCAAAACCTGCAAGATTATTAGCATCATTTACATCAGTACGATCGTCTTCATTATCCCCCAGTTCTGTAACAACATTATCATCTGGCGAATCTCTGAGAAGAGTTGAAACAATTCCGTCCCTTGTTAGTTTTGGTAATGCCCAAAATTCTCTGTGAAACAATATTTACAATAATGAGGGCCGAGCTAAGACTGAAAGTAACCTAACGCTTATTCAACCAGATCGACAAAGCTAGTAAAATACAGCAAAAAAAAAAAAAAAAAAAAAAAAAAATCAAAGAAAGTGACAAACGACGCTTATGCAGAAGAACACAAAAAACGCACTTACGGCTAGTTGGTACACTAAAGTATCATATGGTTTTCGGTTAATTTCGTAAATGAAGCCTACAGATTTTACAAAAGAGCTATGCAAGGAGAAAATAGGACCAAATTTTCATCATATCTAAATAAAAAAATTGATAACAGTTGTACGACAGTAAACAAACATATACGGTCTCTCCAAATCAAACCTTCAGCTTTCACCAAAGATTGTGCAAATATATTCACTAACTTGCAAATCAGATCTAGAAAGAAGAGAAATGGTTCTAACTGCACATAAACAAGTTGTTAAACGCAACACCAGTCCAGTGTGTGTGAAATACTTGTGAATCAGAATAAACAAGGATCAAAAGAGGTCATACTTTGATGTACCGATAGACAACAAAGGGTTAACGAATAAGAAGGGAACCTATCTGTAGTAGTTGTGTATTGCCATGCTCACTAGTAGCTCTTCAGGTCTGTCAAGGGCCCCACGGATGAGCAACGGAGTGCAGCAGTGGGTGACCGATCCCTTCGTAGATCACACGTGTGTGGACAAATCACAGTGATTGGTCGTTAATCGCTGGTTGCATAGAAATCCCAGGCAATCTGATGGATCGTATGCAATTAGAGCATGCAGTATTGCTGTCTGGCTGGGTATCAGTGGTGTGTGGCAATATACCTGACACTTGGGTCTCTTTATCAAGCCTAGTTTTGCAGTTTTGTTTCGTATTGCCCAAGATGAGTAAGAAATTTACATTAGAATTTATAGTTATCATGCACCACGAACTACTCTGAGAAGTGAAGTGAAAGCCAGATTTCCCACTCTATTAAGAAGTAATACAAAACGTACCTTGCAATTTTGCAGCGATTAACATTTTGAAGCTTGTGCAATAGAAATAGAACAGATGGAAACTTCATGGTCAGGTTACATATTATGATTTTGAGCTATATATGAAATAATTATACACACTATTAAAGTTTGTAACTTCTAACCAGATTAACATAGTACCGTACGTATGGTACTGTTACGAGGACATTTTAATTTAAATGTTCAGGGCAAATCTATTATACCGTTATACTTACATCCTTAGTCTTTTTCTATAACCGAATTCTCCCTCATACAATTTATAGCGTGAACTACAATAATCAGTAGTGCTGTTATTGACAACATCTCCATAGAGACATCAAACAAATTGTGTAAATACTTGCAATTTAACTATAAGACTAACGAACAAAAAAGGAACTGAGAACTAATAAATGTACAACGAATTATACTGGCACATTGGAAAGACATACACAACCCATTTTGCGTCAGTAAAAAATATAATATATTCTGTAAAGTAACCTGCAGTTCCCAAGAGAAGCATTTCCAAATAAGTTTAATGTATTACAGTTCTCTTTTATTATAAATTTACGCTTTGCACATATTCTTGGCGATGGGGAAATCAACTGCAACTGTTGCTAAACGCAACAGTCCATTTACCATTTCTGGGCACAGTGACATTCGTAATACTGATCGAAATTGCTTGGCAAATCGTTCATGTGTGGGGTGTCGTAGCAAGCGAACAGTTGCAGGCGATAATGCATTCGACCTACGCCACCTAGAGAAGGCGTTGGTTGATTCTACCCATCACTGAGATCCATTACTCATGTGTGGGACCCTTTAAATAAATTCAGTTGCACCAAAAAGAGTACCTGATACAATTTGTCAGTAGTGTATTAGCAGGGATCTCAAATTTTTCTCACGCTGCTGCTGTTACTGTTAAGCATAAGAGCTATTTTCTGGATGAAGCCTTTTTTGAGATGGAATTTTTACGGTCTGCTCTTCAGACGTTCCACAGGCACTCCTCAGCGTCGTAGGATAGTACATTTATTGTCTTTACGCAACAGATGTGGGTATTTCAACTTCTCACACTCTATGACTCAACAAAATTACTATACTCTGCTACAAGTCATCAAGTAAGTCATAATAACATTAACATTTGCACCATACGTTGGCACTAAGCAATAGCAGGCTAGAAATATAGTTTTCGTTGATATGTACCAATGCAGAGTTGGATAACTGTTCGTGTTTGCAACATAGTTGCAAAACATATTTCAAATCCAGTGTAAACGCCATTTAATTCAATCAAGCTTTGACTGATTTCGAGAGGTGACTTTTTCCCTGGAGTAACCTACAACATGGACCCAACTAGTCCGCAGTTAACATTTTAAAGAAAGCAACAAAAATTAAAATGTCAGTTCGAAGGAGTGATTCGTTACATATCTGGACGCAGGAGCATTATTTACGTTGAGTTCGGTTGCTCAAAATTTCAGCAGTAACACAAAATTTCACATTTTCAAGCCATAATTTATAACAAATGAATCGATACGAGCATTCTAACTGCACCACCCGAAATTTAAAAAAAAGAAAAAAAATGCTACAGATTCATGCTAGTCAACCTTAATACCTTTCACTATAAAGTAATGCACTTTACGTATTTATAAACACTCAAGCATCGTAATTATTAACTCAGGCTTTGTGCTCATTATAGAGCAACGTATGCATTCTGATACGCGCTGCTAATTTCTGCAACTATATACTTAGTATCCTAAATCTAAAACACACGCAAGGAGAAAAATTGTATTTTTGGAAGGTACCTTACCCACACAGCACGAACAGCTTCGGTTCGCTTCTTTGCGGTTCGTTCAAATCAACAATACCGAGGGCTGCCGCCCGTCAGGTTGTCCATCATTGCGAAAGAAACAACCGGAAGAAAACGACACCTTTGATATACGCAGAAATTAAATAAGTCTGTCAGTAAATTACTCAAGGAGTTCTTTGTTTCTCTATTTTTAAAGTGCAAATGCATAAAATACGATTAGTAAATATTAGTTTTCACAGTTAGCGTAAATTTATTTGCTTATTTATTCGTCCAATGACCACTTGGTGCTGTGGCGGACAGAAATGGACAATCGATATGGACCGAGTGCAATCGTTAATACATGAATAGCTGTGATATAAAAACTAAATTTATCTTTGCATTGGATAATGTTACTTGCATTCTTTGGTAATTACTATGGTGTTGTGACTTCTGTTGTGTGCGTTGGAGGGGTATTCTATGTGTAGTAAATAAAATCAGTGAAGTGTTGACGACTGTCATAGTCGTGTATGTCACAAGTGGAGACAGAATATCCCTAAAGTGGTGACCAAGTTGTGAGGAACACGCAACCTTTTGACGTACAGTCGGTGATTAACGTGCAGGCAACAGACACTTCAGCAAACAACTTATGTCCATTTATTATAGGTAGTGGTGACTCCCAGTTTTCGACACTTCGACACCTTAAACAACCTAGCACACCTGGGGATAAGAGCTACTGCTAAGTTAGTATCAGCCAGAGTTGCTTGGATGGCAATAGAGAAAGCTTGCTGTCTATGGGCTTGATGTTGGACACGATGACAAAGTTTTAAAATCTCTCTCCACAACTTTCCTCCAGGGGACAATTTCCCCTCCCCTTCAGGAAGATTGTCACACTTGCATTTGAATATTGCATGTCGTCTTCTGCCTTCAGAAGGCTTTCGTTTTCTAATTACTATCGCAGACAGATTTGCTAGATGGCCCAAAGCTGTCCCTGTACCAGATATTTCAGCAGTGTCCGTTGCCCGCACATTGATCCCCACTTGGTTCTCCAGGGTTGCCATTCTGCAGATTATCACTACTGACAGGGATAGGCAGTTCAAATGCCAACTGTTCAAGGAGCTCTTGAAATTATGCGGATGGAAACACGTATGAACTACGAGCTACCATCCTACCAGCACTGCACCCTGAAAGCTGCCTTGGCCTGCTGTGAGGAATCCTGGGTGACAGCACTATGATTAGTGCTTCTAGGACCCCATATAGTAATTAAAGAAGACTTGGGGTGTTCCTATGCTCAATTAGTCTATGATTATAAACTGAAATTATTGGGCAAATTTTCCTCGCCATCTCCTCTTCCAATTTATCTGTTAGGGAATATGCCACTTTTTACACACTCTGCAAACTCACATGCAAATGGTCAAACCTACTAATCCATCACAACATGCAGATAAACCAACTTTTTCCAGCAAGACTTGTTAAAATGTTAGTATGTATCAATAAGAGATGGCATTGCTGACCACTTCTTTCCTCTTCATACATGGGACCCTTTAAGGCCATGGACAATGGTGACAAAAATTTGAAATTAAAAAATGGCAAACACGACACAGTGTTAGTTGACCACCCTAAGCCACCATAATATGAAACACGTCTGGGTGAACCTCGCAATGAAAGAGCCCAATTGTTATATTACCTCATGACTTGTCAGACTAGGATAGAGACTTTCATCTCTGTGAACAGACTGGAAAGCCAACTGTGTTTATGTGGTATGGCAGCCAAGTTCTTTGTTGATACCCCATGGTCTGGGAGCCTCCAGATTTTCAATTTCAATCCAGTTGAGGGGACAACAGACATAGTGAGTGACTATTCTACACACATGACTTGCCAAACTGCAGCTCTCCAAAAAGGGGAGGGGGGGTTATGTGGTGGAATAAAGTGGACAATTGATATGGAGCATTCATTGATTCATGAATTGCTCTGACATAAAAACTAAAAAAAATGGTTCAAATGGCTCTGAGCACTATGGGACTTAACTGCTGAGGTCATCAGTCCCCTAGAACTTAGAACTACTTAAACCTAACTAACCTAAGGACATCACACACATCCATTCCCGAGGCAGAATTCGAACCTGCGACCGCAGCGGTCGCGCGGTTCCAGACTGTAGCGCCTAGAACCGCTCGGCCACTCCGGCCAGCATAAAAAAAAACTAAACTTATCTTTGCATTGGACAATATGATACGTTTTTTATGTTGTCTGGTAATTACTATTGTGTTGAGATTTCTGTTGTCTGCATTGGATAAGTATTCTGTGTATAGTGAATAAATACAATAAAGTGTTGGCTGGTATCACAGTTGCGTGTAATATGAGCAGAGGCAGAATTCCCCTAAAGCACAATAGTATTGGAGATACCAGAAACAAATAGAAATAATATATATACATAAAACATCTGTTGTTTTTCTCCTACTTTGGAAGCAATTATCATCAAGGAATGTTCAAGAAACACCGTCTTCTGGTACAAGTTCATGTCTTGACAACCTCTACATTTTCTTATTCTCAGACTTTCAAATAGTAATTTCTGTAATTTACTCCTGCCTCTTTTCCTTAATTCTTTCTGTAAGGAAGTGTTTATCATGAACTTTTTTGTTAGTAAATAACTAATCAGTTTCATCTTTTTTCCTTTACCTTCAATAAGAAGCAGCATTTCTTCACTTGTTTGTCTTCCAACATCACTTGTTTTCAATTCCCTTGTTGTTGAAGGACATATGCCTAATCAGAAAAGAATGAGGAGATGGGCAAAGAAACTGGCCATGAATTTTTCAGAGGCAGTACCCCAGGATCTGACATAATCAATACAGGGGAACCTAATAAAATTTAAATGTAAATGGTCAATCTTTAGCCCTCTCAGTTGAGTCCATTATCTTACCACAGTACCACCTAATTGCCATTCTGCCGTGGGAAGTGACAGTGGGTAGGCATGGTTTAGGCTCATGAACATAGCTTCCAGTAATGAGTAGTTTTGCACTAGGCACCAATGAAATGACTAAAATAATAGTTTAATGAATCATGGTATAGCAAATAGTTACCATAGTGTAACTTGAAAATTAATTGGTCAGTTCACGAAATACACTATACTTGTTTATTTAGTGTATCACTTTCTGAATAAAGTTCAATATTACCCTCAACATTTATAGTTGGTTTTCAGACTCATGAATGACTACTCTAGAGATATTCATTACGTTTATTTTGTCCCAACGTCTTGAAGACATGACTGGGTGTGGGTAGTATTGGTCTACTTTTTTCTATGGTACTATAGTAACAGATATAATGTTTTTTGTTTAGTAACTTACAGTACTTAATTGATGGTACCAGACTTTGACAACATAAGAAAAATATTCTTGATATTTTCTCTCTGCTGTTATTCTTTATTTTCTCAGCATACATAAAGAGACAGGCAAAAACTGGTCCAAGGTAACCATAGTTCACAGTACAAATCAGTTAGCGTTTACTTTGGTGGTATTTTTGCTCAGATTTCCTAATATGTACGTAAAATTGTTGCTTGCAGAGAACTGCAGTGATAAAAGGAAGGCTCAAAAACATTAAACAGCCCATTAAAACACTGGTTGCTTTGAACCACTGTAAAAAAGGTAGAACTCGTACCAGGACGTCATGTCACTCTCTGCCGATAGCAGAAATCCTGGCAGTGAAGTGGTGCATATCTGCCTGACAGTTGTATGGAATCAGTGGAATAACATAGGTCAATGTGACAGAATGGCAGAAATGAGCTGTGAAGATTAGATGCCCATGACCAGATGATGAATGAAGTTGTCTAATAAGTGAAAGATATCAGTGCAGCCCATCTAGTGTGCCTACTCAAAATGGCGTATCACTTGCAGCCATACAACACTAAAAGTGGCCATAAAATGATCTTAACTGACAGGTATTGCTGCTATCAGTGAATGAAACTTCTGTCTTCAGCTATTTCCAAGCAAACACCATAAAGGGTACAGCATGCACTGGACATTTACAACTGAATATCTCACAAAACGTCATTGTTCACAGTAGCACATAGAGTTACACATCTTCAGCGTGAAATTGGACAATTGCAGACTTGAGGCTTGTAGTGTGAACCGCTGGGACCCTGTTTCGTCTCTTGTCAAAACATGAAAGGCATCAAGAGCACTAACAGCCCAAGGGGTGGCATGTAATGCGATGGGTGTAGCCTAGAGGATGTAGTTCAGCCCTCAGGAGATTATTTGATGTTTAGGAGATGTCGAAGTATCGTGACTTGGACACAATCATTCAGATTATGTGCATAGGAGCAATGATATTCAATCCGTCAGTTTTCGTGAGTATCAATTGTGATGTCACCCAGCCTTAATGCCATAGACAGTGTCTGGGTCTATTTGGACCACTACTGGCAAGATTTGTTTATTTAGTCCTTTGATCATTGTAATAAAGTATACAAGATGACACTGGACTGGATCATAGTCGTTACAGATGACACCTTTCAGTATTATATGTAAGCATAGTTCTACATGTTACATATTACAAAAGTTGCAGATTGATATATTTATTGCATTTTAGGTATTCACTTACTGAATAGAAGCAATGGTGCTATAGATATTGATAGTTTTATTCCCACGCAATGCATACCTTTCTGGTACAAACTAGTTTTGGCTGGGAGTAAATGCAAGCTACCTTTTAATCTAGTGTTGTCATTACATAAGTCACAATTTTTTCTAAAACTGTTATCATTTCTAATTACATTTTTTAAATATACGTTAGTGTATCAATAATAAACATGCAAGGTAGTGGTAGCACAATCCATGTTTTAAATATCAGTCTACATGACTGTCCAACTCTGCTCCTTGTAATGATCCTAATGGCTGTTTTTTGTATCCCTAAGGTCACCAGAGCTGTTGGTGAATTCTGTCAGAATATGAATTGATATTTTAGATGTGTATTAAAATACACACAATAGGCAGACATTATATACTGTTAATTTGTGGATTCTTTATCGTCCTTAAAAGTAGCAGTTTGTACTCAAATTGGCATTAGCATGTTAAATAAGTTTGTCCTATTTTAGGGCACTCTGAATCCAAATGCCAGAAATTTTGTTACTTCTTCATTCACAATCAGCTGCTGGTTGATGGTGATATCTTGAAAATGCAGGGTATTGTTTTTAGAGTTACAGAAATTTATTGATACTGTTTTCCTGTTGTTTATTATAAGCTTATTCATTGCTGACCATTTACTTAGTTTATTTATAACAGAGTTTATTTCATGTTCGATATCATCATCTTTTGCTGATTTTGCTAATGTTGTTGTGTCATCAGCAAATAGAATTATTTTGTGCAACTCAGTGTACAAATCCAGATCGCTGATATGTATCAGGAAAAGAAGAGATCCATTACCGATACTTGACGTACCCTATAGGTGATTGGTCTATCTCCTGACAGCCATTCTGAGACTGTTTGTGCTTTTTCTTGTACATGTCTGATGCATACTTTTTGCTTATAGTCACTGAAAAATGAACAAATTCGTTCATTTGGTAACCCCCTAAAGCCATAGTACTTAAGCATGCTTAGAAGTGTTCTGTGGTTTACCAAGTCAAAAACCTTAGCTAAGTCTAAAAATATACCTGCTGTTTGCTGTTTTTTATCAATGGCTTTTAAAACAGTGGTCATGTATTCATAAATTACCATCTCAGTTGATTACTTATTTCAGAAACCATGTTGAGAACTGGCTAATACACTACTTTTTTTTACAATTTGTATTAACTTATTGTACATTATTTTCTCTAATACTTTTGGGAAAGAGGATGTTAATGTCATGGGGAGGTAGTTTATCTCTTTATCATTGTCATCAGCTTTGCATACTGGAATAACTTCGGATGTTTTCATTTGATGAAGAAAGATGCCTGTCTCTAATGAGCAGTTACATATATATGAGTGAGGGATTCATTAATATTTTGGAGGGAGAGCTGTAAGATTCTGCAGGGTATGCCAACAACTCCTACTGGGTATGTTGTATTTAGATTTGTAACAGCATTGACTGTTTCCTCCCTCCGTACATGGCCCACAGTGATAATTTAAAATTATTGATCTTGTTTCCTGCTGGTTGCTCATTTCCAACAAAACTAGTTTTTATTTAATTTTCAGTTATTCCAACGAATCATCATCCTAGCAGTTCAGTTGTTCTACTAACACTTATGAGTGGCTTCAGCTGGATATGTCTTACCTGAAAATGTTTGTCGATACTCTTCCATTATCAGTGCTAGTGACAGTGTTACAAGGCACTCCTGGGAGTAACTAATTGTTTGTCTGATGTAATTATTATGGCACATGTACCTTACAGGTAGAACATGTTTCAAAAGATGCGATTGTTCTAAAGAAATATGAGCAAGTTACCCCATTATCAGCACATTTGTGTCAGTAAACCACCACAGATGATGCAGTACAAGTGGCTCACACTCATGTTAGTACAGATTATGTTGTTCCCCATCATCAAATAAGGAATGAAAAATGTTTCTGTATTGCTGCAGTGGCATCAGCGTATGGTGCAGGAACATACACAACGAAGATGACATTGATAACAATTCCAGATTCTATTTTAACAATTGCGAAGCCAGGCAGTTGCCAGTCACTAAATTTATTACAAACTAACCATTGACCTCGGGGCATCACAAACTCCACACAATCACCATACTGTAATTCCATGGTCTCAGTTTTATTGCTTCGTTCATGTGTTAAAGTGGAACCTTTAATTTGTTAATGTGCAATGTATTAAGCAAAGGACCCACTTCGTGTGAATGATGAACTCCATACAATGTATATTGTTTTGTGGATTAGTGAAGCAATCAGTCAATCCCAGCAAGAGTAATAGCAACACTGAATTTATATCCAAGAAATAGGGAGATAAATGAACTAGGCATTCTCCCTTAAACAAATGGAGCGTTGTCACATTATATCAGTAAGTGATACAAGGATTGAATCAAGTTTATGTACAAAAATAACAATCACCATATAAATATACTGGGTGTCCCATCTACATGACCATCCCGCATAACTTTTTTCCATAAGCAATATGAAAAGCATATCAAGCAAATGTTGTTTAGCTACAAGGATGACATTAACCAGCATTTTTACCTTGCTTGATACTTCATTCATAATGAAATATGAACAAGAGTACATCTTTTTTAAACTACACTATATTTTTTACTGAATAATCAACTTTCTCTCCTCAACATCTGTTCAGAATGTATAACAGTGTACCATTCATACAGTCATGACAGTATTAAAACAATAACACAAAACTGAGTTTGAATCTTGTGTATGTCAACTGTCCCCAGTTGAATGTTTCTGTGAGTGCAAGGTACACAGACAAAGAGAAGGTAGAAATGCTACACGTCCGTGCAGAATGTAAGTTAGCAGAACAGTAATGACCAGTGTATATTTTCCTTGTGTTTCCATTTGTTTACTGTCAACTCCAGGAGGTTGATGAGTTACATCACCTCAGATATCTGCACTTTGTGCTAGTACATTTATAATGACATGATGTTTACACAAACAGTACACCATGGTAAGTTTTTGAACAGGTCTTGAGGAGAGTAAGTGGAGAGGAGACTAAGTGGATTACAAGTATAGGAGGTTATTTGAAAAAGACACACAGTTATCCATCTCTTCATAAAAAATAAATTTACAAGAATGGCAATCATGCTGATTAATGCTCCTCTGATAGCTGAACAACATTTGCTTGCTCAATTTTTTGTTTAACTTCACAAAACATTATTTGGGCTGATCAAGATAAGTGGGACACCCTATATAACTTGATCTACCAGTTTTTTCACCATCTAACGGAAGAGTGTCAACAGCATTATTAACCAATTTTATTTCTTTGGTCGTAGTTTCCACTGAACCTAATAGTCTTACCAGAGCCAGAGTGCCAGCCCATGAAGGCACTTTCAGTAATCTTTTCTAAATTCACACTCCAAACCTACAGTTACACAGTACTTTGTGTACATAAATGTGTCTGTTATTATATATTTTATGTCCTATTGATCTCAAGTTACATTAGATAAATTACATGTACCTGTAGCCTTCTTTAAATATTTACAAAAATAATAACAAAGTGCAATAATGTAGGACATTAAAGAAAACTAGTTGACATACATGTATCAGCAAATTTCTTTAATTATTTACAAAAGCAGATACAGGTACTACAGTTTTGTATGGTATATCCTGGAAAACAGCAAAACTGCATGTCCCAAAGGAGAAACCAGATGAACCATGCATAAAAGATTTTACAAGAATAATTTACTACAATAAAATTTACAACAATAATTTATTACAATAAATAAAGATGTTGCACATCTGTGAAAGGATATTTGTCAGGATATATAGTAATTCATATGTTACAGTTCAATAATTTATCATAGGCATTTATTTATTTCCTTCTAAATACAATTTCCCCTTTTCAGGATAAAACTTTTGTAATGGGTAGGTAGATGTATCTAACAAATATTTCTTTTATTTAACTTTAAACAGAGTTTCATTGTCCCTTTAACATCTTATTTGTCACAGGGAAGAGTTAAATATTTAAGTGCCAGACAATTTGTCACCTCTTTAAACTGCTGTCACCTACTAAATCTGGTAAAGCAGATTTCTGTCTCTCTTATGACTTAGCTATGATAGTTTCTTTTACAGTCATATACATAGAGCAGGATTCTTTATTACAAAACATAAATTTGAATACATGTACTGCGATGTAGTGATAATTTTTTCTTATTCTTTCTGAAAATGTTACGGAGTGAAGTCCTAGGGGTACTCACACATAATTTTAATAGCCTTTTTTTATCCTACAAAAATTTTCGTTGCTAAGGCCAAATTCCCGCAACACGTAATGGGGTGAAGATACCCAAGGTATGTGGACTTCATAGTCTTTAAGTCTCCAATGGAAGAGATCATTCTAATGGCATATGTAGTTGAACTTAGTCTTTGTAGAGACTGTGGGATAAGAGAAAATAAGTTCATTTTACCATTGCAGTACACTCCAAGGAACTTAGACACATGAAATCTTTCCATAATTTGATTTCCACTTATCACATTTACTTCTCTCTCATTTTTAATTTTTGTACAGAGTTGAGGAACATTGGTCTTAACTGAACTTAGTGAAATACTGTTTGCATTGCACCAGTGAACCACTTCAGACAGTATGTCGTTTCTAGATTTATCAAAACTCTCATCTGGTTGTCCACTCATCAAAATGGTGATATCATCAGCAAATTAAATAATCTTATAGGGCAGTCTTGCACATAATGACAGATCATTTATAAAGATAAAAAACAACAGTAGCTCTATAATTGAGTCTTGAGGCACACCGTGATTCGTAAGAGTCAATTCAGATTGAACAGAGATATCACATACCCCAGTTCGGCTATTTAAAATTACTTTTTGTTTTCTATGTGGAGGTACGATTGTTATCAATATCCCGCAACATCCCTTATTCTAACTAAGTTAGCTTTCTAAACGAAAATATGGTGATTGAGACAACCAAAAGCTTTTGTTAATCGTAGGAGACATCAATTACTTTCATTTTTCATTTAAAGATTCAAGGACTTCACTTTCAAGTTCATAAACTACTTCATCTATTGAGCAGCGCTTTTGAAAGCCAAATTGGCCGTTGCTCATAACAAGATCATTCCAATGACTGGCAGATAAGATTGAGAAGACCAGTCTTGCGCACAGAGTTTCAACAAAGCTTTAAATTTGCAGCATTGTCCTCAAACCTGATTATGGCCCACTGGTTCTAAGTCGAGTGGGAGGATTGAACCAGAGATTCCAAAGGTCCTGTGACAAGGTAGGCTGTGACTTACGCCACAGCACTGAGAGCTGTAGGATTCCTCTAAATGGGTCAGGGGTACCCTACACATCAGAGGCTGCTACCCTGGTAGCTAATTGTGTATGAGGTTCACACAAGGTTTTTTTTTAGATTAGGCAACTCTCCATCCAGTCCAGATAATAACAGTTGTAGGAGACGCAGAAGTGTAACTCTAGGATCCAAAAGAATGCCCCCGTAGGAGATAATTTCAAAATCTTAGTAGTAAGCTGCTGAAGCATTCAGAACAAAGTTCTAGAGTTCAAAACACTCCTGACAAACAGTGTAGTTCACACAATACTGGGTATAGAAAGCTGATTGAAACTTGAAACTTGAAATTGATAGCAGTGAGATTTTTTAGGAAATTTTAGTGTATCTTGGAGATGGAGGTGATGTATTTATCAGTATAAACAAGAAAGTCAAATCAATAGAAATAGAAATTGAAGCTGCATGTGAGATTTTTTGGGCAAGTCTCAGTATCAAGGGTGGGCCTAAAACTACTGTGTAGTTCATTTATTGACCACAAGATTCGCCTCCTTATATTACCAAAAACTTCAGAGGAAACCTCAAATTGGTTGTATATAAGTTCCCCAATCATACTGTAATCATTAGTGGTGACTTTAATAATCCAACAATCAATTGGGAAAATTATAGTTTTGTTAGTGGGGGCCATGACAAGATATCCTGTGAAATGGTACTAAATACTTTCTCCAAAAAGTACATAGAACAGATAGTTTAGAACCCGACTCATGATCTAATGGCAACTAACAGACCTAACCTTCTTGAGGAATTCACATTAAAACTCGTATCAGTGATCATGAGGTTGCTATAGCAAAAATGAATATATCAGAACACAGCAGATAGATAAATAGGAACTTGAAACTCTTATGGCAGAACAGGAGCATAACAAGCAACTATTGCTCAAGTTAAAAAGAACTGTTGATCATGCACTGGATAGATATGTACCCTGTAGAACAGTTCATAATCGGAGAGCTCCTGTATGGTATACATGCACTGTAAAGAAACTTATAAAGCAACAGAGGCTACTGCATAACAGGTATAAAACAAAGCATAGAGCTATAAATAGAGAGATGCTGAATGGAACGTGTTTGGCAGTCAAGAGAGCAGTGTATGGAGCCTTCCGTGACTACCATAGCAAAATGTTATCAAATGATCTTTTACAAAACCCAAAGAAATTCTGGTCATATGTAAAGGATGTTAGTGGCAGCGAATTTTGCTTCCAGTCACTCATGGACATGTCAGGATATGAAATTGAGAGTAGGCCTCTTACATCATACCATTCTAACTTTCTTAGGAGAATTTCATGGTCTATTAAATCAAATGCTTTCGTTAAATCCAGGAAAATCCCCGAAACATTTTTGTGATTTTCCACTGAATTTAAAATACGATTTATGAGGCTAAAAGTGGCTGTTTCAGTACTGCACTGAGGCCTGAAGCCATGCTGACTTTCTGAGATCATGTGATCTTGTTGCCCACCTGTGACAATACAATATTTTTGTATCTGTCCACCTTTTCAGTAACTCTCTGTAGCGTGTTCCACATAGTCTTAGCTTTGTTTGATGATTCCATAATAAATTTGTCATTTTCCATTAGTTTTGCTTCTCCCATTACATGACTCAGAGTTAAATTGTATGCCGGCCGAAGTGGCCGTGCGGTTAAAGGCGCTGCAGTCTGGAACCGCCAGACCGCTACGGTCGCAGGTTCGAATCCTGCCTCGGGCATGGATGTTTGTGATGTCCTTCGGTTAGTTAGGTTTAACTAGTTCTAAGTTCTAGGGGACTAATGACCTCAGCAGTTGAGTCCCATAGTGCTCAGAGCCATTTTTTTTAGTTAAATTGTATTTTTTGAAGTAGTGAGCAAATTCAGGGCTGCTAGCTGTTTTTGAAAGTGCAAAAAGTTCTCTTTTTCTTCTGCATGATACTTTGATCCCTGATGTAATCCAAGTTTTGGGTTTGCTGGGGCCTTTACAAATTATTATTATTATTTTTGTTTGAAATGCAATTTCAAAACAATGCCTGTAAATTTCCATGAAATTATCCAGCTTTTCATCTGTGGTGTAACTGTTGTAGATTTTATTCCATGAGTGGGTACTTAGCATATGTTTGAAGTGCTCAGTATTTTGCATGCTGAATTTTCTCTTGTAGATAACACTTCCATTCCTAGACAAGTCAATACTTCCGCATACAGCAAGTAGCTGTGCATTGTGGTCACTGTAGCCAGTATTAAAGTTTTCTGAGGTGTGCATGTCTGTGTTAACAAAGATCTGATCAATAAGTGTAGCACTAGTTTTTGTTATGTGTGTAGGGGAGTTCATTTTAGTGCACAGGTTATATTCTTGAATAATATTAAGGAATTTTTCTCTTTGAGCAATATTAAAATAACCACACAGAACTACAGTTTTGCAAGTATTTTTAAGTTTCCCTAGTGCAAGGTCAAGTTTTTTAAAGAAAATGTTTACATTGCTGTTGGGTGATCTGTAAACACACACTATTACAGCTTTTCCTGATGTTATTTCAATAGCTGTGGCTTCAAAGTGTTTTTCACTTCCTAACTGATTTACACAGTCTATTATCTTATAGTTTATGTTTTCTTTGACATAAATGCAGCTTCCTCCAAGCTTTGATATTGATCTGCATAAGTAGTTTGCCAGAGTGAAACCGGTTATGTTTGAATACTGTAAATGGTCCTTCTCCATCCAGTGCTCACAAAAACATAAAACTGATACCTCCTTCTACTCATGGCTAAGAAGCACATTTATTTCATCAAGTTTGTTTGGTAGGGACTATAGGTTTTGGTGAACGACTTTTAAAATGTATTTATAAATTTGATCTGTAACACATTCCCCTGTGGCACCCTCAGCTACTCCAAAAAACGTCTACCTGTCCCTTGGTGTGTATTTGTTCCCAGCCATTTATCCAATGTGTTTTGGACCATTTTTTTGTTACTCGTTCTTTCCTTGGATTTCATCCTCCCTTGCGAGGCAATTTGGACGCCTTTAACATGTTCTGCTTCGGTTTTTAGGGCTTTCATTGCCTGTTATGAGCCAATTATCTAACGTACTGGTAAGTTTTCTAGTCTAATGCTTTACAAAATTATATATTTTCTCTGTTAGGTATTGTTTACCAGCATAGTTTACATGAAGTCCAAGTCTGGTGTGCATGGATTTTTCAAGAGTGCTTACATCTAATACATTTACATGCTCACATTTTCCACAAACACCCTTTATGTCAGAGTTTATCTTAATCACTAATTTATTCACACATGACCAGAAAGGTGGGTCATGCCTGTGTGGTTGGTTAATAACTAATACATTGGTGTGGATTGTCTGGTGCAGTACACATTTAAGAGCTATTTTCATTTCGTTGGCTTGATCCCTTGCAACATCGTTCACACCTCCAAAAATTACCACGTATTCTGGTGGTCCAAAGTTTTTACAAGAGTTTTCAACTGGTTTTGTTACTTCCGAAAAACGAGCTCCTGGTTTCACGAAACCCTTGACATTGTAGCTTGGTAAAAGGCTTGACACTCTTTGTGCAATTTGACGACCGTGACTGTCGGCGACTATAAGGACCGGTCGATCTCTTTTGCACAGTCTCAGCTGGTCTATATTGTTTTGTTCTATGTTGTTTATCATAGCGGTACCCGAAATGCATGTTTATGTATATTTTTTATTGTTTGAAACAGATGGGCATTCTTGGGTGATGCTATTTATTGACATACCGTGGTCTGGACAGTTTTTACTACACAACACTGACTGCTCTTTACTGCTTGAACAAAGTGAATGTTTTTTAGTTATAATATTTGCGGTCTTAGCTTCGGAAATGTAGTTTTGTGCAAGACTTACGTTCAGGTTAGATTTTGAATTCGTTTTCCCTATGTGGACTCTGTTCATCTGATCGTTGTTTACGTTGCAGTTGAGAGGTTGCTTGAGGTTACGGCCTTCACATGTCCCACTGATGACTTCTTTCTCTCGCAGTTCTTGCAGTTGACTTCTTAGCCTCTCTGTTAACTATATCTATCATAGATTCTTAGAGCAAAAATATATGCCCAGTAGCTGGAAGAAAGCAAAGGACACACCTGTCTACAAGAAGGATAGCAGAAATGATCTAGAAAACCACTGATCTGAAACAGAAAGAGTTATCTCAAACAGACTGACCTCCTACATTCCAAATATCACGGATTTCAAAACCAAAGGTCATGTGAAACCCAACTCACTATTTTCTCACATGAAGTTCTGAAAGCCATGGATCAGAGTAATCAGGTAGATGCAGTGTTTCTTGGTTTGTGAAGAGCATTTGACCTAGTGCCATATCCATGCTTATTATCAAAATGCAAAATCAAACAATGGAAAATCCAGGATGGAATGTAACTGTATTATGGAAAGGATAGTTACTACTCACCATATAGTGAAGAAGCTGAATCGCAGATAGGCACAACAAAAAGACTGTGAGAAAGTGAGATTTCAGCCAACAAGGCCTTCAATGAAAATAAACAACACACACACGTGCAAATGCTACTCACACACATGTGACCACAGTCTCTGGCTGTTGAAGCCATTTCTGTGAGTGTGTATGTTGTGTATTTTTGACAAAGGCTTTGTTGGCCGAAAACTCACTTTCTGACAGTCTTTTTGTTGTGCCTATCTGCGACTCAATACCTCTCATATATGGTGAGTAGCACTATCCTTTTCATAATACTCTTATTATCAAAAGTATGATCATATGGGGCCACAGACGAAATATGTGACTGGATTGAAGATTTATTGGTAGGGAGGATAGAGCATGTTATCTTGGATGGAGAGTTACTGACAGATGTAGAAGTTACTTTGCATGTACCCAGGGAAGTGTGTTGGGTCCCTTTCTGTCCATGTTATATATCAATGGTCTTGTAGGCAGTCTTAATACTAACCTCAGTATTTTCACAGATGATGCAGTTGTCTGTAGAGAAGTTCAGTCTGTAAGAAGCTGCACAAATATACAGCCAGACCTTGATAAGACTGAAAAGTGGTACAGTAATTGGCAGCTTGCTTTAAACGTTCAAAAATGTAAAACTGTGCACTTCAGAAAATAAAAAACATAGTATTCTATGAATATAATACAGTCAATCAAGGTAACCAGTCATGGTATCTTTGTGCCACTTCCTACTTTTGTTTCAAATGCTTGGTGTGCCATGTACTGGCGTTCTTGCACACCAAAATTAGCGCTGTTTTTACCTCTGAGATTTCTAGTCCGTATTTCAACTGTCTTTCCACTTTCCTATAAGCTCTTTGGCTTCTTGTTATTCTTTGAATGTGTTGGCTGCGAAGAGAAATTCTGGCAACAGTGTTTTCAATTTGTGATTGTAAGTACAAATAATGTGCTTCTCTGTAATGTTTCATTTGCAAACAGCTAAATAATTCTTTGAGTTTACAATGATGCAATTTGAATTGAAATTATTGTTTACTTTATCGAGATAATAACTGTTATATAGCTAGTTGCAGATTCTAGCCCAGTTTAGGGTAAATTGTACCGGTACAAAGTTACCAGGATTGTGGTACAATGTTTACCAAATTGAGTGTATACTAATAAATCTAGATATTATAACACTAAAACTGAGAAAATGACTTGGTATATGACTAATTACGTGACTCTAATGCTTGAACATACCAATACAAGCATTTATGTGAATAAAAAATCGGAAATTCCTATCACAATAATTAAAGAAACTTGGGGTAGACTATTAAACAAGTTCTTACGTCAATCGTTTGTAAAATATTAAAAAATTACTGTAGGCTCAATAATAAACTGAAATATTCATCCTAAGCATCCACTCAGTCATGAAGTTAAATAAGCGTACTATATTTTTCTTCTACAGACCATGGGACGGCAGAAACCTTCAAAACCAGGTATTTGGAAATACGGCACAAAAACTCGTTACTCGAATGACACCCTGCAGAAAATATTAGAAGAAATTACTACTGGAAGAATTGGCCAGAGGGAATCTGCAAGGAAATATAACATTCCAAGACAAACCGTTGTGAACAAATTAAAAAACAAGCACAGCTGTAAAGTTGGAAGACCCACTGTATTTACCGAGGTTGAAGAAAGATCTTTTGTTCAACATTGTATCACTGTCAGTGACATGGGTGTTCCAATATCAATCTTTGACTTGAGGTGTATAGTTAAGTCATATCTTGACACCTGTAACAGAAAAGTAAGCTGTTTTGCAGATAATATGCCGGGATGGGAATGGGGAAAGGCCTTTTTAGAGAGGCATGGTTCTGAACTTTCTCACCAATTTACAGTAACCTAAATATTTAAAGGAAAAGGGCTGCCGTAAATGAGGACATAATCAGTAATTTCTTTCTGAAATACAAAGTCGAGACAGAAGGTGATCCTGCTGAAAATATTTTCAATTTGACGAAACAGGATTTCATGGCTCTTGTTTCATCGAATGTGTCGACATCCTGAGAAAATTGAGAATACATGAAAATCATGTTTCACTGTCATGTTCTGTGGGAATGCAGCAGGAGAATTCCTTCCTCAGTATCTTATTTTTAAAGGTAAGCAAAAATGGACTGACTGGATTTACAATGCACCTCCTGGAACATAAATGAATTTATCAGACAGTTGATGGGTGGAACAAGGAGTATTTGATGACTCTTTTCAAACTCACTTCCTCCCTTTTGCCTCAAAGAAAG
This sequence comes from Schistocerca americana, assembly GCF_021461395.2. Taxonomy (NCBI): domain Eukaryota; kingdom Metazoa; phylum Arthropoda; class Insecta; order Orthoptera; family Acrididae; genus Schistocerca; species Schistocerca americana. The sequence continues at coordinate 540,558,225 of NC_060130.1, forward strand.
AAGGAAGGAGAGTAATTATTGGAGATAACCTCTCCTCTCACATCTCAATCAGAACTTTGGAGCTTTGAGCACAAAATAACATTAAGATCATTTGACTGCCACCGAATGCGACACGTCTTTACAGCTGCTCGATGTGGCTTATTCTTCTTCTCTGAAGAAAAACTGGAGAGATGTTCTTTCTCAATGGAGGAAGACTCCAAGAGGAAGGAAGAAACAATGTCTTCCAAAGGGTACATTTAGTGGCCTACTGGTGAAGAGTTTGCAGTTAGGTGGACAGACAGCATCTTCAAATTTAGTGAAAGGATTTGAGAAATGTGGACTGTGTCCTGTAAACTGTGATAGAGTCTTACAATGTCTCCCTGATTATGCAAGAAATGAATCTTCTGTGATGGGAAGTGTGGGAGCTGAATTTTAAAAAATATTTGGAGACAATCAGATTTGAATGTGAAGTGCGTGAAAAAGTACAAGTTGCCCATAGGACCAGGGAAGTGTGTGTCTACAGAAGATGTCACGGCATTTCATGAGAACAGGGAGCTAAGTAGAAACAATGGAAGGAGGAAGCAATCACAAATAGAGGGAGAAGAAACTGAACTGGGGGGTGAGATAGTGTTTGTGCAGTGTGGTACATCATGACCAAGATCAGGACCAAAAACAAGAGGAGGTGTAAGAGCTCGTGCTGCAACACTCAGAACTTTAAATCAAAGTAACATGCCCACAGATGCTTCTGACAGTTGTATCTTAGCCGAATTAGATGTGAACAGAAATATGACTGATCACATGGAACTTGTATACAGCCCTATTGTTATCGCTGAGGGGAACATGGTTGTAGAAGAAGAATTACTAATTGATATGGTCAATCAACCTTCTACATCTGAAGGTTACTTTCATGTAAATAACTATGTCATTGCAGTATATGAGGGCAAAAGCTATCGTGGAAAAGTCACTGCAGTAGAGGTGTGAGGCAATTGTGTGACATTCAGAATATGTTGCACAGTTAGAAAAGGAAAATATTGGGCGTGGCCTGAGAGAGAGAATTCAATTTGGTTCAGAAAGGACAGTATATTAAAGAAAATTGATGAATCCTGCATAAAAGGGGCATGGTTCATATCAGTGATGACCTCCTGTGCTCATTGGATGAAGATATTTGAGGAAATCTATTTCCTGTATAGTATTAGTGAATGTGTTGTGTTCTGTTTTTGAAGAAAATGTGTACACTATTATTTGTAATATGTGTTACAAGTCATTCACTGTGACAAATATGTTTTTTCTACATTTATTTTTACTTAATTTGAGAAATGTCAATGCCAGGTGGATCCAAATATATTGATATTTCAAAATAAATACTCTATAGTAAATTAACACTGCTTGTTTTTATGTCTTATTAACACCTGTTTTCCTTAAGGCATGGTCTAAAGCTACAAAGAGTATTAGATATAGGAAAATACTGATTTTTTAAAAGCTGGTCTAAAGTTAACCTGAATGACAGTGTTACTTTGTACCAGAATTAAAATTGAAATTTCTCTGTAATAGGGCATAATTATTATATATTTCTATTATCCCAAGCACTCAATGACTATAGATGCAAAATGTCACAATATCTGTTCTGATGTGTAATTTATTTTTTTATACAGTATTTTCAAAAAATGGAAAAAAGTGGTACAAAGTGACCCCGACTAACTGTAGTGAGTCATAGCTAGAATCTGTAAACTCATACAAATACTTGGGTGTAACACATAGTAGGTGCATGAAGTGAAATGTTCCCATAGTCTTGGTTGTGGGTAAAGCAAGAAGCAGACTTTGGTTTATTGGCAGAATTCTAGGGCAGTGCAGTCAGTCTACAAAAGACAAAGCTTGCAAATCACTTGTGTGGCCCATCCCAGAATACTACTAGAGTGTGTGGGACCCATTCCAAATAGTACTAGCACAGAATATTGAATGTGTACAAAGAAGGCCAGCATGAAAGGTCACAAGTTCATTTGATGCTGAAAATGCTTTATTGGCAGACTCTTGAAGATAGATGGAAACTATTGCAAGAAAGTCTACTGACAAAGTTTCAAACACTGGCTTTAAATGATGAGTATAGGTATGTACCAGAATCTCCAACACATTACTCCCATGGAGATTGTGAGGATAAAGTTAGATTAATTACAGGCATTTAAACAATCATTTATCCTGCACTGCATATGTGAATGGAATGAGAAAAAGTCCTAATAACTTGTGCAGGTAGACATACCCTCTGCCATGCACTTCACAGTGTTTCACAGCTTATGGATGTAGATGTAGATATAGATGTAGAACTGGTCATTTCAAGATCATGAGTCACAAAAGTAAAAGTTTACAAGAGAAGGTAAAAATTTCCTGCTGCATAAACCATCTGTTTATTTATTGTTATTTCAATATCACTGGTTACTGAGTTTTCAAGAATTCTGCAGCATCATGTATTTTCATTTTGCAATTTATAGTTTAGCATGAAAGTAAATTTAAAAACTGCTGACTCACGACCTTGTTTGCAATGAACAAATATTCATTAGGATAAATGAAAGATATACATGGAAAAACATATTGATTTCATTACAAAATCACTAAATATAGTGAACAGCAAACTCTAATGAGACTATTACTATTTTATTCATATTCTGAACTTTAGCTGCACTTCTTATGAGAATGCTGAAGCAAAACACAATAAAACAAGTTAAGCTCCTTGATCATCATTGTTATTGTTTGTTCCTCCTGCTAATGGCAATTGTCTCATATTGCACACAAAATTATATATACTCAAGTGGAATACACCTTTACACTTTGAATATATTTTGCATTTTTTGACGTTTGCAAGCACATATTTTTGAGGATATCCTAGCGCATCGGGTAGTACAGGATCCTTAGTAAAGTTGTGAAGGAGCTGAAATAACCCTGTGACAACACCATTGATTAACTGCTCTGGTTTCACTTGCCTGGGATAACGTTCATCTTACACAAAACTCATCCACTTAAGAGGAAAAGTAAGTTTTATGTTCCTTATGAAATTTTCTGATGCTTGGTTCAGAGAGACAACGCTTTTTAAAATGAACAGGCCAGCAATTTTTAAATGCTAATATAGTAGTATCATTAATCAGTTTCACTGAGAATTTACTTCATGTCTTCTTTATCATTATGGCATACTCTTTAAATATGTACGTCCTGTCATGTTGGTTCACCAACTTCTTTATAGTCCTATTTTTATAATGTGGGAGAAAACTATGCCTGTGTATATGGAAGTAATGTTTTATCTTCTTAAGTCATCCAGCTGATACAAGTGTTAAACAAAAGCGAAGCACTGTGTTCTTATTATTGTAACAAGCACATCCATAGGAGAACAGGTGAAGCTCATTCACATCTTTTGGAATATGTTTCTGGATATAATGGTAAAGAAATGAACAAAATTCATTTCTACCTTTCTTGGCTTAATATTCTTGGTACCCATAAAAGTGTGATTATTTACTTCTCATATTATGTATGTCAAAAACAATGACCTACAGCTTTTTAAAATAAAAGATATAATGAAGAAGAAACAAGAAAAAATACACATGGAAGCAGCAGCAGCCCACCAATGTGTTACACTCTCATTTGAACACACATCCACTCATGACCTTTCCATGTGGCATGAAGATTTTGAGCTGTGATAGTGAAGTCATTTGATGGTTGACTCTTGCCCTCCTTGTATGTATTGATCTGGCTATCCTTCATCACCCAGTTCCAATTTATAACTCATTTTTGTAAAAAACGTGACTAATGACCTTTTTGCAATGACTAATTCAACTAATTTCTTGGTGAAGTGTTCAGTAATTCTAACATCCATTAATTTTTCTAGAATTTTAGAGAGAACTGTTAACGAAATAGGGTTCCAGTTAGTGAGGTCAGTTTTATCACTCTTCTTGTATGGGAATTTCACAATGGCATAGTTAACATATTGACTGCTGCACACTTAGAGATGGATGTTTCAGAGCCTGGCCAGGCACATGATGCTAGGCTTGGTGCTCTGCTGTGGTCATCGATGGTCACACTCCAGTCACCATTTTAAGCCTCTCAGGAACAATGTCTTGTTGAAATGAAGCAATAGAATTATGCTGGACAATATCACTTATCCATAGCCATGAATATTTCTATAAATTGTTAGAGTCATTCTCTACTCCTGCAGAATTCTTGCTTTTTAGAGACCAGATAGCTGTTTAAATTCTCTCTACAGTCAAAGGGTCAAGTAACATTTCAAGGATTATGTTGGAGTATGCAGTTTGACATAAAGACATGACATCATCAACAGGAGGCCTACAGCCAATTTTCTGAGTAGCTGACAGTAAGTGTTTGTTAGAAATTTCAGCTAAACTTTTAGATTTTATATTAATTTTCTATTTTGCCTGATTTTTAGGCCATCTGTGTTGCTTGTGTTTGTATTTTCTAACTTTTTACAATGTTCCAAATTGTTTTCAATTTATTATTAAAATTGTCTAACTTATATTTGAAAAATTCTTTTGCCTCTCTGTTTATTACTCCTATGAATTTATGTTAAGAAGATTGTTAACTGAGAATATTAACACTGTGAAGAGTGAGGATGTGACCATCATGATCTGAGAGGCTATTTATAACCTGACTGGCATTAATGTTGTGTTGTCTACTAACATCTACTCAGTTTGGGACTAAGGCGTAATTCCAATGGGAAACTTGATTATAGCATTCAGATTACAAGTGGTCATCACATTCTTGAGATTACCTCTATTATTATTTTAAGTCAGAAAATTTACATTAAAAGCACCTTAACTATAATATCCTTTGCTTTTGAATACAACATTGACAGTGGCTGGTCCGTGAGGTGTAAAAAGATTTTTACATAACCTGAAGATACCTGTAAACTGTCAGTACTATTAATGAATCGAGATTAGTTTTATATTTCAGTAGCCCATGCTTCAAAATATCGCACCACACAGTATTTCTCAATGTCTGTAGCTTTGTAAACTAAACTTTCTTTAACATTAATTGTTACTTTACCTTTAATTTTATTTACTCTATGTAAATGGTTTACTAAGTTATAACTGGCTCAAGGTGGCATGGAACATTTACTAGCAATATGGTGCTCAGAAAAGCACAACATCTGAGAATTTTATTTTGGCGATTACAAAATAAAGTCGAATGTATGCACTGGGTAGCCAAGGCAGCTAGTTCATGGGGCTTCGGTCAACCAAGTAAACGAATGTACTGAACATGCTGCAAACTGCTACAGGGAGCCTGTGTATCAGAAGTCTCATCCAGTGTGGCTCAAAGGCGTTACGATAGAAAAATGAGCCACAGAGAAGAGGATTTGGTGGTCTGTTGGATTGAGGATAGGTTCACATTGTTATGGTGTGGGTTCGATTCCAGCTGCTGCTAAAGATTGTTGAGAGGGAGAGACAGATTCTATTCTCTTCTGTCTACGCCAAGTGAAGAACGTATAATGGCATTGTGGTCTGAAATTCATATTAAGTATGATATTCCTTCTCTATCAAGTAGACGTTAGGTTGAACCTCAATAAAATCAGGAGTGGGAACATGTAGAAACTCTATCACCAATAACCTTTCTTATACTAGTTACATATTTCTAATGACGAAACAAACGCTACGTAGGGTCACAGGACACTTATTCAATCTTTTATTTGAGCTTCTGTATGTCGATAAAATTGGTTCTGAACAGTGATTGCAACTCAGACCACCCTTAAAGCAGAATCTGATCCCTTCATGACAATACAGCTCGACTACAATTTGTTTGTTCAAAACTGCAGATTCCTCAGCATCTCCACATATTGAGCGTGAATGGGTTCGAATGCTGGCCCGGCACTGAAGTTTTCATTGTGTATTATCAAGCTCTAGCATGAGAACACCTATCTGTTGGTGATTAATAATTTTGTTTTTTAATGTATTTTCATTCGTTGTCAACATTAACAATATCTGACGTTTTTGACTCCCAGTGAGACACAGAACTACTTGCGAGATCAGTGAAAGTTCAAGGATGTTATTCCGAGCTGCTGGTGGAGAAAAATTCAGTAGCTGACGTCGCTTTGTGTGTAGTCAACAACGATATGTGTGGGGTTCGATTTCCAGTCAGTACTGAACTCTTCGTCATATTATTTCTAGTTCAAACATGCTCACATGTCGCTGCTGGTGCAACAAACCCATGTTTCACGTTTGTTTTCTGTAGAATGTAACAACGATAGGTGTCGGGTTGGAGTCCTGGGAAGGAAATAAATCAATGTTTCGACTCGTCATTTCAGTTAAAACATCTAGCCACTGCCGAAAAAATCCGATAGGTCACAGTTGATCGTGCTTCGATAACAATCCGATTAGATTCTGGGTTCGAATCCCCGTCCAACACAAAGTTTTACCTCACGGCATTTCAAGTAAGTTACTTGTGAAGAAGCAATATTTAACAGGGACATAGATACTGGGTAGGAATTCACGTCCGTTAAAAATGTTTATGTTATGTAATTTAAAGTTGATATTTGGTAACTGATACTGTCTAAAATCGAGGTATATCACTCTCTCTATGCCTAGTCAGGAATGACTGTTAGTTTCCGTCAGTCACGAATTCTTTGCTTAGTCTCCATGACCTGGGTTTTAATTCATGTGCAGAACGAGACGGTTCATCGTGTCATTTGAAGTTCATACATATTCTCAACTAGCTGTTCATGAATAACTTAATTTTTAATGTCATTTAGTGTTAAATAATAAGTAATTTATGTTACTTTGAATAGGAAATCATCAATACGACGAACTTACTACGTGCATTACCTATCTGACGTAATGATGAGAGTGGTAATATTTCAGGTATGTCATTTATTGTAATAAATATGAGCTTGCAAGCCTTAAGGACAGTCTTATCTGAGATAAGGTGTACCCTGGTATTTGTAGTATCGTGGTATTACTTTCCATCTTGAGTTATTGCGATACCGAGCAGTGTTTTCTAGTGGTGACTTGTTGGAACCATTTTCAATAGTCAAACGACTGCACCGAGGAGCGATTAGAGGACCTGGCAGACAGTTGCGTTATGTGGGTTGCATGCGAATCAGGCGAAATACAATTTAAGTCGTTCAGATACTTTTGAGCATGGCTGTACATATTAAAGTCAGAGTTCTGGTCTAGCATAAAATTTATATCTGTCATGAATGTTACACATAGTGAATACATCAATACATTGTACAGATGTCATTGTTTACAATTATCAATATATTCCCCACCACCACTCACCAGATTTTAATACAGTTAGTTATATACATTATACATGTCTCCACATTATGCCTCCATTAAAGTATCAAAGTATTTCCTTCCACTTCAGAAAATCATTGTACCCTGAAATACCATAATTAACATATTGTCAAGACCTAGACAATTCTAGGCAACTAAGCCACATTACAAAACCAGTAGTAAATGGGCTATCTGACCATGACATGCAACACTTAATATTAAATTTTGAAAATTATCAGGATAAAACATCTATCAGAACTGAGTATAGAAGGCCAATAAAACTAAGAAATTTAGGTGACTGCTCAAAAAAATTAATTGGATGGATGTTTACAGCATCCAAGACACAAATGGAAAATACAAAACATTCATTAATAAAGTTACCACCTTATTTGAAAACTGTTTTCCCCTGAAGGTAACTCAAATTAAGCAGAAGTCTAATAAGAAACCATGGATCACACAAGGGATAAAGATATCATATGAGACAAAAAGGAAACTCTATCTGATATGTAGGGACACCTTTGATACTAGCATTATAGCTCATTACAAAAGTTACTGCAAAATATTGAAGAAGGTTATCCAGAAATCTAAACACCTGCATAATGAGAAGATAAATACATCCAGCAATAAAATAAAAACAATATGGGATATAGTTATGTCAGAGACAAGTAGGACCAGAAATGAGGAGGAACAAATAGCTCTAAAAATAAATGAAACCATGGTAACAAACGTATGTTGTGTTGCAAACCATTTAAACAATACACGGAGTGCAATTCTTTTCTCCTCTTCTATGAAGTAGTAGGATCAACTGGACCTAATATTGACTCATCAAGTAGAGATAATTTTATAGCAATCAGTTTCTAGGATACAAACACCATATCCATCTAATCACTGTCCTATGCACTCAATGAAACTGTCACCAATGCCACATATTATTGTCACGTGAATGGTTTCCAAGTCTCTGTTGCTGTGTATTTTTGTGTGTGTGTGTGTGTGTGTGTGTGTGTGTGTGTGTGTGTGTGTGTGTGTGTGTGTGTGTGTGTGTGTATGCGTGGGGAGGGAGGGGGGCGGGTGATGGGTTTGAGACACATAAAAATCATTTGAAATTATTAGTGCAAATACTACCTCTTAGGGTCACTAGGCTGAATGGTGACAGTTCCAGTAATATTTAATGCCAATTTTAGAACCATTAGAATCTCTATAAAGGAACTAAATACGAAAAAACATACTTATGCTCTCGGAAATTGGATAAATTTGTTACTGGCCAATTTCATGTAATCAACTAGTTGTTCATAACATATCAACACTATTATATGTAATACTGCTCTTGATATATTGGATTAATATCACATTGGTAGTGTATTCATTTATATGATTTCTTTGATAAACTACGGCTGTTTCACTGTCTATGGTAATTAACCTCATTTCTCATAGCTACAAATGTTAGAAAGATATTCACAATTCAAGCGGTAAAAAAAATCACTTCAATTTCAGATGTAAATCATACAAAATACCCACATCAGCTGAGGACAAAATACTATTTATTGGCAAACAGTACAAAATTAGAAACAGTTGATTTATAGAGCTCATTATTTAATTTATCCATTATTATATCATTTTTGTACACCTTTTTTCAAAAATGTAACTATGTAACATGAATTAAGGAAGAAAATTTTCGTTAAATTTACTGCATGAATTTCAGATTGAAACAGAAATATATACAAAAATTATGCAGTTGATGTAACAAAATGTTTTAAACTTCCAAATCTTAGCAATTCTTGTAAAGCTTCTATGAATGAATTTAATCTCTAATATATCAAACTATTTTGGAATATATTTATTTTGTATGTAAGAATAAATATTATCTGTCTTTTGCAACTGAATGTTTCTGACATATTTATTCTAATTTACGTGATTAACATAATTGAAGTAGCAACTGAAGAAGAATTGCTGCAAAACGTATTAGTATATATTAAGAGATGTTAAAAATATGTCACTATTCTACTATGTGGTGCAACTTAATCTGTTAAGTTTACTGTTGCTGATGACAGAAAGGCTTGAATAGTAACTAAAAATGTAATCACAAACTGCTCAACAATGAACTTGACAAGGTTTACAATAACACATGTCACCGAGGCTGAAGAAAACATCACTAAAGCAATTTTTAGTGCAATGAGATTCCTGTTTTTGTAACCCCTCATAAAGGAAATGTGGAATACATTTACAATATCAGTAACACCTTCATTTAATGAAAATTTTCTTCCTTAATGCAATTTATGTTAAGACTGGGGTAAAACATTCGGAAGAGAGAAATCTGAAAGAAGAGGTAGCTGAAAAATATTATTTAAGTCTAGCTCAAAAAGTTTGGGAATTGCAAGACAACTGCACAAGTTTATCATAAATTTCCTTATGTCTGCTTCTACTTGATAAGCAAACTGTCCAAAAATGAGGCACAATATGAGCCAGTCAATGCTTTACCCCTGGATATTTGTGAACTGCTACAAAAATTATGCACCAAAAAGTGCACAGGGTGAGAAGTTGACCCTGGTTGACTAAATAAAAGAGTGAAAGTGTTTTAATAATTATGGTGGTGCTGGTAACAGAAATGAAGTTGGGCTTTTTATAGGCATTTTCTTAACAATTTTCTATCGCTGAACACATTTCCAGAAGGTAATATATAAACATAAGAAATGTTCTTGGTAACTAGATTCAACTGGTCCCATAATTATTCACTTACACCAAGGATATCAATGACATCACAAATGTTATCATTCATGTTCTTTCATGGTGAATTGTAATCCCACTCTTGAGCCTTTCTTTTATAGCCATCATTACTTCTTTGATGTACAGACTGGAATATAGTGATCAAATGACTACATCACAGTCTTAAACCACTTTTAATCTTCGTATTTCTTCTTGGTCTTCCCTCTTGTTCTTGTACATATTGTTATTTATCCAACTTTCCCTATAACTTACCATTTTCCTCAAAATTTTGAACATTTTCCACGATTTTACATAGTTGAAAGCTTTTTCCAGGTTGATATATTATACGAATGTGTCAAGACAATCATTTTCATCACCTCAAGGATATGTTTTATTCTTCCAAAACTATATTCCTGAGGTACCAACATCAAACACAGTAAAATATTTCCATTATTGGTATGATTCCACACAGAAGTGTATTGAATACTTTTAGGAACAACAATACAACCTGCTTCAATAAAATGTTATTCTTTCATCACTTTCTTATAGTTCAATTCTTTTATCTTGGCGGCTCGCGCATGCCCGCCTAGACGCGGGAGATTGCTGCGTTGCCAGTTGCACACGACGCACGCGCCAATAGAAGCAGCGCCATAGTATAGCATAGTTCGCAAGCTTACGTTTAGGGGGGAGCGCGCAGTTCATGAAGTAAAGCCACCACGGCCGCATTAACCCTTTCGCTGCTACAAAGACGTGCTCCTTGCATTCCGCGCTGTGGGCGATTTTCTCACTGCACTGCTCGCCTGTGCAGACACATTGTGTTCCGACTGCTTTGACACTCTTTATCATTCGATTCCACAAAAACTATTTGGCTCAAAATTAGATTTTTACGTATCTTCTTCACTGATACCTTCCCCCCATAAATGACTTAATTTTGTTTCGATGTTCAACGCAGTTATTACGCAGCATTAAATATAGTAAACCATTGAACGAAAGTTTGAAGAGTTTGCAGAGGTAAAGTCCATAGAGTATTCTTTCCGTATGGTCGATTTTAGTTGCCACAATGTTGAGAATGAAATGTGGACAAGATACCTATATATTTAATTTAATTTAAGTACCACATAAGTGTCATATGTAATATTGAGAAATATTCCACCTTTTGCGACTGTAACAAAAGTTTTACTTACACTGGGCACGTTTGGCTTTATTTTAAAGCACTTCAATCAATCAAAAGGAAGTAGACAAAATACATTAAACAAAACTGTGGACTTACAAAAACATTAGGACTTGAATATACCGTCTGTCAGTGAAGTGCTCAGAGCTATGTCTAATATAATTTTGTGTGTGGCACACACAAACAGCATTTATTTGCTAAAACACTGATGAGCCAACACAAACGTTGAATATTGTGCTACCGCAGCACAAAACTACGAAAGGTGACTTGGCAATGGAGGACACAAAATACAGTCCTCTTATGATGCTTCAAAAGAGAGAAACGCGTCTGGTCTAAATACGTCGCTTATTACAGTTGCAGAAGAGGGATATATTTCAATACCATTGGTAAAACTGCGACTGTGGAACAAAAACAAGAAATAGAACATGAATACCATTGTGTGTGTGCGATACCTTTCACCGATGGAAGTGCTTTAAAATAAAGCCAAACAAGCCCTGTGTAAATAAAACTTTTATTACAGTCGCGAAAGACGGAATATTTCTCAATATTACATACAACACCTATGTGGTACTTAAATTAAATGAGATATTGTTATACAGTAAATATTATATGAAAATTAGGTATCTTGTCCACATTTCATTCTCAACATTGTGACAACTGAAGTCGACCATACGGAAAGTATACGCTATGGACTTTTACCTCTGCAAACTGTTCAAAATTTCGTGCAATGGTTTACTACATTTAATGCTGCTCATCAAAACAAAATTAAGTCATTTATGTGGGGGAAGGTATCAGTCAAGACGACGTGTAAAAATCAAATTTTTTGGCCAAATAGTTTTTGTGAAATCGAATGATAAGTGTGGCAAAGCAGTGGGAACACCATGTGTCTGCACAGGCGAGAAGTGCAGTGATGACAAAATCGCGCACAGCGCAGAATGCGGGGAGCACGTGTCTGCAGCAGCGAAAAAGTTAGTGAAGAGGCAAAGCACTAGAAATTTCATTCAAACGAATAAAATTCGTGAAGTAAGGCACTCCAATATTGTTTTTAAATAAAGAAAATAATAAGCACCACACAAGGTTCGAACTCATTACCCTTCACTTGGCAGCCCAACACCTTAACCATTTCACTACCTCAGCTCATCAAACAGAGAAACTCCATGAGGACTCTAACATCTCACGCAACTACTTATAAACATTGTTGGCATGACTATGAAATACTCACGCTTCGTCGAAGTACAATAGGAAATAAACAATTACCGCTGTTCTTTATTGCGAAAAAGCAGTTCGTGAGATCGAAACAAACACCTTTCCTTGCTATCGCATGAATTAGGAGTCTTATTGCTTGTTTGGTTTAATTAATTAATATAATATGAAGCAACTGGTATAAAGAATGCTTTTTCCAAACTTTCTATAAAAGAAAGTCTGCTATCAAGATATTGCTTTTGTTCTATTACTTTATTTATGACTGAATGTTTCTAAAACTGAAGACACTCGTCTGTGCACTGCACTGCAGTCGAGATCTGGCAACGTCGTTCTCTGTCCATTGGCTGACTGTTTTGTGGCGTCAGATGCGCAGAACGAACCTAAATTCGGCCGCCAAGATATATGACGCGCACTTTAGTAACTGGAAAGGTGGCCCCATAAAACATGCAAAAGATGGTACAGTTACACTTATGTAGTAATTTCACCTTTGTGGAACAGCTATAACAAATGGGGAAGGGGGAGAGAGATGTTTACAGAAACGGGGGATGGATTGTGGACTGGCTTGAAGAGGCAATTTTCTACTAGCTACTCACTGACTCTACCATGCACTACCCCTCACACTATTCTGAGCCAGCCATATTTGGCTTGCGTGGTTTTGGGGGGGGGGGTTAATTTTGAAGGATGGCATTGTCCAAAAGCTGAGGAATGTTACCAATCTAATTTATGTTCCTTTTGAATGCACAATGCCTCAACTCCACCAAGGACTTTTTAGAATTACAGATATGGTACTAGGACTTCCTTTTAAGTATTGATAAAAACTGACTTGCTTGACTTATTTCTCATTGCTCTTATGCAGAGCATAGGACTTCAAAGAAGCTCCCCCAGTACATTCGATATTGATTGAGGATCTTCAGCTCTGCAAATAACCTCTCCTACTTCTTGGCCTCTTCCTCCACTGCCCTTGGTCTTCCTTGTTTCCTTTAACCATCTGGGTTTCAGCAGAGAGCTCTTCTCTCTACAGCATCCTGGCATTTTAGGAGGGTATATCCAACCCACGTTCAATTCCTTCTCTCATTCAATTCCAAAGTTCTTTGCTGTATATCACATTTGCTCAAGAGATTTTAAGAATTTTTGTAAGATATCTGTTGATGAAGACTTGCAAACCGTTAGTGTTTGTAGTGTTGATCTCTGAAGTTTAACATCCGTATAGCAGTACTGCTTTCACATTTATGTTAAATATTTGTAGTTTAGTAGTTACAGAAATCTCTCTTGCCCTCCATAATGGATACAGCTGGATGAATGCCCCATTCATGTTTCAGATTCTTGTACTGACATCAGCAGCTGTTCCTCTGTCTTCATTAACAACACTTCAAAGGTATGTGAATTTGTTTATGTTTTCAACATCCTCAATGTTCAATCTGAGCTTTCTTATGCATATCTTGTATTGATTTTCATAATCTTCACCTTGGCAGCATTCAATTTCAGCCCAACAGCCTTGGATTGAAGTTCGCATTGCTGTAGCTTTCCTTCCATGTCAACAAGTTTCTGTGAGAGAAGGCAGATGTCATTGACAAAGTCAAGATCTTCCAATCGATCAGTCAGTCCCCACTGTATACCTCTCTTTATTCTTCTCCGCCACTTTCCTCATCACTTCACCCAGCACCAGTAAAAAGATAGCTGGAGGTAAAACTCATCACTGGTGAACTCCGCAATTAGCTGATAAGGGTTCTACAACTTTACCTTTGTCTGTGTCTGGTACGATGTCATCTGCCCCTGGAGCCTGTTCATTCTTTAGCTGCTTGAGTGCATCTCTTTCTTTGAAGTAGCCTCTAGCTAATCATATTTTCTACCATTTGAAGACCACCTTCATCTTTGTGTTCCTGATCTTGTTCAGACTATACCTTGTCACCTCTATTCAGCACCTCCATAAAGTGCTCACATCATCTTGAAAGTTGTGCATCATCATTGGCAAGGAGATGTCCTTGTTTCCCCCTTACAGGTCAACTGTGGGTGGATTTCCTTTTGGAGAGGGAATTTTAGAGCTCCTTTATGTTGCAGCACTTGCTGTCACCTCTGACATCTCAGCCAATTCCAAGACCAGGATAACCAGCTCCCCCGAATTTCCTAGGATTGCCTATATAATGGAACTTTTTTTAATCCTTGGGCTCCCTTATTGCCCCTGTTTCTTCTGTATATTTAATCAGTGATCACTGTTATAAATATTGATCCCATGAAGTACTAGCCATAGTCTGACCTGACAAGCCCTGAAAAGTTTTTGTATAATAATTGATACTGTTGCGTACATATAGTGTTTTTACTGTTCATGCTTCTATGGAAAGAAGAGAATTTGGCTCAAGGGAATGTGAGGAAATAAGAAATAATGACACAGTCTATGCATCTAGAGGGTTTGTAAGAGAGGGAATGTTTAGTTGTTTCTCAGTGATTATTGACAAACCACAGATGCACTCATCCCATACCCATCAACAGCTATGACATATATAACACACATAATTGACAAGGACTTGTGAAACCAGACAGTACAAACTATAGCATTTAAACACACTTGTTATACTGTTTGCTTCTCAACTGACTTACACAACACAACAGTATTTCACAACACTTCAAAAGAGTAAATGCCTATAGACCACTTGAATTATCAGCAATCAAAAACAAGAGGATATTTGACACAAACTATTTCAATTTGTTTAATCTCATTTCCCTAATTGTACATGCTATATTGTTCAGCATTCATGTGTCTCTTCATTTGCTACTAAACTGAATCATTTTCATCATGTGCTCTCGCAGTGAAAAATGAATAATAGAGTAAAAGTAAGCAGTATATTGCAAGTCCTTCTTAATATTCACATCTCCATTGTCTACCATTCCAAGGAAACACTATATAGTTGTGCAGTTAAAATTTATTGTGACTAAATCTCCCTTAAACCTTTCTTCAAATCATGCTCAGATGTTGATCAAGTTCCTTAAAATCATGCTCAGATGTTGGTCAACTCCCTTCAAAAAATGAGCAAATGTGGGTTTCCCTATCTGAGACCCACTTCCTTTGATCAGCCAAAACACTCTTTTTCACCTCAATGTCTTTAGCTTTCTATTCCCCTGTAGTTTAGGCTTCTGGAGGGGTGTCTTGCTACTGTTCAGTTTTTGTTTTACTTCTATCCATTGTTTGGTACAATTCTGGGTTGTTTCTAATAACATCCATTCCCCTCTTCTTGGGTTCCCCAAGCCTACAATTCTTTCATCTGTGCCTATAAAGGCTACTTTCCACCGTCAACCAGAGTTCATCAATGCCATCCTCTTCATCCATGCAAAGGCCCTAAAACCAATTTCTCAGTACTAGTTTGAACTCTTTGCTGCTACTTTCAGTTCTTGACTTTCTAACATAAAATCTTTTCTTTTAAGTGTGGAAACATTATCTCGTCACAGCTATCTTGATGTGAACATGTGCAGTTATACGATGGTTGTTAGTGTCTCTACTGGCTTTTGTTTGGTTTCTCATGTCGATAGGGGATGTTTTCACTTTCTGCTAAAAGCTAGATGGTTAATTTGATTCTGAGTGTGAACACCAGTGGGAACAATATTTTAACTATGTATGGTGATTTTAATGCAAAGATGGCTGCAGACAATATTTGATTGGAATGAGTGACTAGAGGACACAGCATGGGCAATGTGAATAATAATGGAGAGTTTTTTGTGGATTTTGTATACAATAATGATCTAATTATTGGTGACACAATCTCGTCTCATAAATAATGTCAAAAAGTACAGGTGTCTCCAGATAATCATACTCAGAATCAAATTAGTTATCTAGCTTTTAGCAGAAAGTGGAGAAAATATTGATGGTGATTTTGAAATTACCTGTATATCCCTGTTGGTACCTGGGCAAAAAGTGCAGGAGAATAACTTAGAATTGAGTGATGGCACGGTATACCTTCTCTAGCTCTAACTTTGCAGAATATTAGTCAGTTACCTGTCTCCAGCAGGAAACCAAGATTCTTACAAGATGTTGAGTAAGTTTAAGGATAGAAACTTGAAATTCGGAGAGAATGTTGATCTTATGCTCTAGGCATCATTTAAGAAGGGATTTCTTGAAATCCCACCCCTAAGGTTGTGAAATAGGGAATGAAAGTTTTCTGAAAAATGTCACAATTAGCTAGACCTATGAAAATTGGTATTTGGTTTCTTGGTCAGGAATAAATAAATATGTGTTTAAGAATTTTTTGAAATTTAACAATTATGGGGGTGAAATAGTGCGTGGAAGTCTTTTTGAAAAAATCATTATTAAAAAACTACTAAAACATTTTTAAAACTACATCTGTGAATATTGGAATATAACTCTTCAGTTAGAAATAAAAATATGTGTTTTAGTGTTTTTGTAAATTCAGTCCCCTAAGGGAATTAAATAAGGGATGAAAGATTTCATAAATTTATTTCATTACTGAAGCATTTTCAAAGCTAAGTCTATGAAAATTTAGATATGGCTTCTCTTTTAGAAATAAAGAATACCCTTTTTAGAAATTGAACCCCTAAGAGACTGAAATGGAGGATGAAAATTTTTAAGAAAATATTTTGTTAAATTAAAAAAAATTTAAAACCAACTCTACCAACTCCGATATTTCACTTTCCTGTTAGATACAAAGATATATGTGTTATGGGATGAAAGTTTGTATCAAAATATCACCACAAGAACGCAAAAAGCTTAATTAGCAAAAACCTGGGACTCCAGCTACTAGACTTGCCTTTTGGTCAGAAGTGCATTCAGAAAACACCTTAATTAGCTTGGAAGATTCAGAAGGTGTTTCAATTTGTGAACAACATAAAAATTTGATTAAGGAAAAACAAAAAAAATCTATGCTGACCATACAGTCTACATGAGCAAAACAGTGACCACTGAGCCAATCGGAAATAGCTGTCCAGCTTTTTCATGAGTTGTCTCACAATAAATGTGTGTCATTTCACAGTCTGATTCTTCTGAGTCCATACTGGTTTTATATTGTAGTGTTATTTACTACTTGCAAATAAAATGTGAACCAGACTCGGACCCTGCTTTTCACAGGAAATACTCATTTCAACTGAACTGTGTGAGCACATTTCGAAAGATGATTTTGTTATTAGATTTTACAGTAAAAATATTTGAAGAATACCCTTTGTAAAGACTGAAAGCTACAGAAGTAAATAATAGTTAGTTGAAGCATTGGATTAGATGATGAAGCATCCTCTGGAAAGAGCAATGTCAGTGAAAGGTACAGATTCAAATAAGAGTCCTAGTCTAGCATAACATTTAAGTCTGTCATGAATGTTCAACATATTGAATACACCACTACAGTGTACAGATGCCATTATTTACAATTTATTTATCAATCTATCTACCACTTCCAGTAACAAACTTCATACAGTTGGTGATAACACAGCTGTCTCCACATTATCACTGAGAGAGGTGGCACAGTGGTTAGCACATTGGACTCGCATTTGGGAGTACAATGGGTCAAACCTGTGTCTGGCCATCCAGATTTAGGTTTTCTGTGATTTCCCTAAATTACGCCAGGCAAATGCAAGGATGGTTCCCTTGAAAGGATATGGTCAATTTCCTTCCCCATCCTTGACACAATATGAGTTGGTGCTCTGTCTCCAATGACCTCGATGTTGGCGGGATGTTAAACCCAACCTTCCTCACTTTCTTCTACATAATGCCCCCATTATAGTAGCAAAGTGTTTCTCTTCACTTTATAAAACATCACTGATCCCTGGAAAAACGCTATTAACATAAAGTCTTGATCTTTCCTCCTCTTCTACCAGGAATTACAGTCAACTGGAGCCAATATTCACTGGTCAGATAAATAAATTTGTAGGAATCTTGTTCTCAAACACTTTAAAATACCATACCCATCTTACCACCATCCAATACACCCCTCAAAATCACCCATACCAATATCACACGTTTTATCAGCTGAATGGTTTACGAGTCTCTAATAATACATTGGTGTATGTATGTTTGTTTGGGGGTGGGGTGTTGAGACATCATAAAACAATTGAAAATGCCCAAGATTAATGCCAGTCATATTTATTGCAGCATCTAGGATGAATTGTGACTGTTATGGTGACATTTCATGCCAAGTTTAGAGCAATTAGAATCTCTCTGAAGGAACAATATATGAAAAAAATATCTTTAAGCTCTCAGAAATTGGGATAAATTTGTAACTTGGCAGATCTGCATAATCAACTAGTAGTTTGTAACATATGAGCACTGTAATGTCTAACACTGCTGTTAATATATTGTGTTCCGATCATATTTCCAGTGGGGTGATATATATGGTTTCTTTGACAATCCGCAATAATTTTATTGTTTAAGAGGAATGGTTTTATTTCTTATAGGAGTAAAAAGTTAGGGAATATTCACCATTAAGTCAGAAAGAAGTCACTTTATAAAAAAATGTCAATCACATAAAATGTTCCAGTTAGCCAAGCACAGAATATCATTTATTATTAATCGATACAAAATGAGAAACAAATTTATTTGTACAACTCATGCTGTGATTAATTAATTTATTTTACCATTGTAGTCCTTTTCAAAACGATTTACAAGTACAATGTAACACTTCTGACACACTGCATACATTCTGGCCTGAAACAAAAACACACATGAAAAATGTGCACATGTTACAACCAAATGCTTTAATCTTACAAATCTTAGCAATTTTTGTAGGATGTACTCTCTAATATGTAAAATGACTGTGACTTGTATTTATTGTGTAGTTAACAATAAATATTATATGCCTTTTTCATGCAGATGGTGGTAATATGTATTCTTCTCTAGCGGATAATCCAAACTGATTTAAAAAATGAAAAAGAATGCCTGCACATATTAATAATACATTTTAAGTGATGTTAAATACATGTTACTAAGACACCAGATCTTGCAAACTTCATTTGCTAACAGAATGAGATTTTCACTCTGTGGCGGAGTGTGCGCTGATATGAAACTTCCTGGCAGATTAAAACTGTGTGCCCAACCGAGACTCGAACTCAGGACCTTTACCTTTCGCGGGCAAGTGCTCTATCATCTGAGCTACTGAAGCACGACTCACGCCCGGTCCTCACAGCTTTACTTCTGCCAGTATCTCGTCTCCTACCTTCCAAACTTTACAGAAGCTCTCCTGCGAACCATGCAGAACTAGCACTCCAGTTTTAATCTTCCAGGAAGTTTCATATCAGTGCACACTGCACTGCAGAGTGAAAATCTCATTCTGGAAACATCCCCCAGGCTGTGGCCAAGCCATCTCTCCGCAGTATCCTTTCTTTCAGGAGTGCTAGTTCTGCATGGTTCGCAGGAGAGTTTCTGTAAAGTTTGGAAGGTAGGAGATGAGATACTGGCAGAAGTAAAGCTGTGAGGACCGGGCGTGAGTCGTGCTTCCGTAGCTCAGATGGTAGAGCACTTGCCCGCGAAAGGCAAAGGTCCCGAGTTCGAGTCTCGGTCGGGCACACAGTTTTAATCTGCCAGGATTTTTCATTTGTTAAGTTTACTTTTGTTCATACAAGAAAACTTGAATAACAACTATAAATGTTATATATTCCTGACATGGTCAGCCTGGGAGCGATCTGCAATTTATGGTAACTGAAGAAAAATTCATGGGCCAAGACTGCCAAAAAAGCATTTCATTGAATGACTTCATTTTGACAGAGCTATGCTGTCCGTGTCAGATCTTATGCTATTAAAGTTTTACAACATATTATCCCACATTGCATATGTACAGCCCACTAACATGAAAATCACTAGACATCAACATGTCAAACGTAAAAGTATTTTGTACAAATATAAACAAAGCTGTATTGTGCCAGTTGCAAGTATTCATATTCACTACTTACTGACAACTCATCCAATGACGACAGCATAGTTCTATTGAAATGGGTAATCCAATAAAATGCTTTTTTAGTAGCCTTAGGCTGTGAAGTTTTCTTTAGTTACCACCAAAAAACGTGTATATGCCTGATCAACAATTTACCCTACAAGCTACATTAACATTTCTCACTAAGGCTCAGGAAAATATCAAGTAAAAATGTATATATGCTAGATCAACAGTATACCCTACAAGCTACATTAATATTTTTCACTAAGGCTAAGAAAAATATCAATTAAGTGATGTTTTGGTGTAGTGAGATTCCACTTTTTTATTACCTCATAAAAGGAACTTACCATACACTTTAAGATGTGGATAACCTTCTCATTTGATGAAAATTTCTTTGCTCAATGAAATCTTTGTTGTGACCAGGGGTAAAAAAAAAGCATAAGGGGAAAAGGTAGCTGAAAAATTCCAAAATGAACTTTTCACTCTGCCTGTGAGCAGAGAGAGCACTGATTTGAAACTTCCTGGCTGTAGTAACTACACATGCAAATAAGTATGCATATAACATCAAGCTCACTTTAATGACAACAAAGTATGGAAGTTCTGTAGACAATCTGTGTATGATGGCAGGCAAAATCCGACTATAATCAGAGAGTTCTGAGAGCAGAGTCAAGTGAATGCAGCAACACACCATAACAGAATAAAGATGAGTACACTCTGCTCTGGGGTTATATAAGGTTGATTGCTTGCCAATCTGTCAAGGTGGAGCTGTCCACAAGCTGTGCACACTGATCTCATTCAGATGCTGCCTTCAATGTTTGTTTGTCCCACCACCTGGCAGCTGGATCTGTACTGCCAGGTGCTGGTCTGGGCAGACTGACAGACTAAAACTGAGCGTTGGGCAGGACTCAAAGCCACATCCATTATCTTTCACAGGTAAGTGCTCTATCTTTCACAGACAAGTGCTCTATCAACTGAAGTACACAAGCACAACTCATGACTTATTTTAACAGCTTTGGTTCCACCAAAACATCCTCTTCTACCTTCCAAACATCACAGAAGTTCTCACATGCATCTTACAGGATGACACACCTGGAAGAAAGGACATTACAGAGACATGGCCTAACCATAGCCGGCTGGATTGTTTCCAGATTGAATTTTCCACTCTGGAGTGGAGTGAGCTGTGCCTGTGTACCTAAGCCAGTAGAACACTTGCCCATTAAAGCTAATGGTCCCAGGTTCAAGTCCCAGTTCATCAGGCAGTTTTAATCTAGCAGGAAGTTCTATGGCTCAAATGTATTTGCTGAAGCCAGCTCAGGTATTTTTGCCATTGCAAGACCATTGTGTATGTTTACAATGACTCCGTTTGTGTCTGCTTCAACACAATATACAAACTTCCCAACAGTGTGGCAAACATGAGCAGGTCAGTGCTTAACTCCTAAAATTTCATGAACTGCAACACAAATTATGCACTGAAAAAAGCAGAGAGTGAGAATTTGCCCCTGGTTGACTACATAAGATAAAATAGAAATTGTGTTGATTGGTTTTAACAAAGGAGTGAAAGTGTTTAATTAGGTTCTGCAGTGGTGGTAATATTAGTGAAACTTGGAATTTTATAGGCCTTTTCTTAACAGTGTACTACTGTTGAATTAATTTCAATTAAGTGATATATAAACATAAATGTTGGTGGTAACTACAGTAATAGATCATATAATTATTAACTTAAGTGAGGACAGGAATGCTGTCAGTAAATCTTATCATGATATTCTTTTACCATGAATTTCAGTCTCACTCTTGAACCTTTTATTTCTTCTATATATAAACTGAACAGCAGGGGTACAGACTACATTCCAGTATTATACCATTTTTAATCCATGCACTTCTTTCTTCCATTACTGTCGTTGAATCTTGGTTGTTGTGTGTATTGTATATTAACCATCTCTTCCTATACCTTACTCCTATTTTCTCTGAATTTTGAACATCTTGCACCATTTAACATGATAAAATAGGTCAACAAATCCCATGGATGTGTTAATGAAAAACGAGTGGACAGCTACTCTCGTCACCCCGAGAAGCTGTTTAATCCTCCGAATAAAACGTTCTCGATTTTCAAGTCATTTCAATTCGAATAAAATCCTTGAGCTTTCGATGACCATCTCCACCATCGTCATCAGGAGTTCACTGACTGCCGGGACTGCAATGGTTTCACGCTTATATAGTCATAATGACATCATCAGCAGCCAATCAAATAGATTCAATGTGGCGTGCATGCATAAGTCAACCCAGGCAACTAGCAGAACTATTGCCC
Organism: Schistocerca americana; assembly: GCF_021461395.2. Lineage (NCBI taxonomy): Eukaryota > Metazoa > Arthropoda > Insecta > Orthoptera > Acrididae > Schistocerca > Schistocerca americana. The sequence goes on from NC_060130.1 coordinate 540,580,707, forward strand.
ATGGCAGCACCGGTGACATCAGGTGGCGCCAGTGGCAGGCGTCACACATCCGTGTTTGCTTTCTTTCGATGTCCAATGCCTGCCCCCATGCCCTGCTGGTAGTGTTCCCCTGGTCTTTGTTGAAATTGTTGTTGCTTAAACGAATCTCGGCCGCTTCCTTTATAATGGAGTCCCAATATGTAGATGCATGAGGCAACACTTTTGTATTTTCGAACTGTATTTTATGTCCATTTTCTAGGCAATGCTGTGCTATGACCGACTTGTCAAGCACACTTTGTTTCATATGGCACTTGTGCTCAGTACAACCTCTCCGCAACCATGCGAATTGTTTGTCTGATATACATGCTGCCACATTCACAGGGTACACCATATATGCCGGACACTCGAAGAGCAATGTCATTTTAAAGAGGCCACAACATATCTCATATCTTTGGGGTGGGCTGGAACACTGGTCTTAGCCCATGTTTCTGCAGCAGATGTCCTAACTTGGCGCTAGTTCCTCCACAGTATGGCAGGGAAGCAGTCCGTTTGGTCCCTTCTACTGATTCACCAGGTGTCTTTCGTCGACGGCCCTTGAAAGTGTTGTGAAGTGTCTTTTGCTGTATTCATTTTCCCCGAAAACACATTTTATGTTCTGAAATTCAGGCTGTATGTGGTCGTCGTCAGAGATAATCTTGGCTCTATGAACCAACATGTTCAAGACTGCTTTCTTGTGTACAGGGTTGTGGACACTATTGGCATCCAAGTACCGATCAGTGTGTGTTGGTTTCCGGTACACTGAATTACCAAGCTGGCTTCCTGCCTTCCACTCAACCAAAACATCAAAGAATGATAGCTTGCCATGCTTCTCCATCTAGACAGTAAATTTAATGTTGGGATGGACACCATTCATGTGATCGACGAACTACTGTAGTGTATCTTCACCATGAGGCCACATCAGGAAGGTGTCACCAATGTATCGTAGAAAGCAAGAAGGCTGTAATGTCACAGTTTGCAGAGCCTGCTCCTCAAAGTGCTCCATGAAGAAATATGCGACTGCTGGAGACAGTGGTGATCCCATGGTTGTGCCATCCATCATCTCGTATTATTCATCACAGTAAAAAAGTACATTGTTGTTAGAGCATGATGGAACACCTTAATGATTCCAGGTGGAAAATGTTGGGCCAAAAGATACAGTGTATCTTGTATTGGCACTCTCGTAAAAAGTGACACAACTTCCAGGCTAACCACTAGGTTGTTTGGGCCTATCATCATTCTCTTGAGTGTCTCAACAAATTTATGCAAGTTGACAACATGGTGTTCACAATGTCCCAAATTTGGTGCTAATAATCCTGCCAGATGTTTAGAAAGTCTGTAGGTGGGCTAACTGACTGCACCAACAATGGGCCTCAGAGGAACACTTTCGTTGTGTATATTTGGTAATCAATAAAGCCTGGGAGGTCTGGCAGCACGAGTGATTAATTTCTTCACCACGTGATCTGGTAAACCATAATCCTTTAATAACTTCCCTGTATTTCTGACAATGGTCTGTGTGGGATCATGACTAAGCTTGTGGTACGTGGTGTCTTCTAATAAATGTAGCATCTTCAGGTGGTAGTCTGCAGAGTTCAGAACCATGGTGGCATTCCCTTTGTTGGCTGGCAAGACAACCAAGTCTACATTCTCATGTAATTACCGCAAGCCACGTCAATCCTCCTGCCTAATATTAGATTTTGGTGGCTTAGCTTTCACCAGGATGTGGTTGAGATGAGCTGAAAAAAACTGTTTCCATAATTGTTATGGTTTCATGGAGAAATGTATGTATCTCCTTTCAGAATCAGTAGTACTAACTACAAAATGTTTTTATTTCACTGCTTTTTGTAAAAACTCAAAAGGCAGCCCCAACACATATGCAAAAAGTGATACATTCACAACTAATAGTCATTTCATGTTTGTGGAACAGTTAAAAGAAATAGCTGTGTAGGGAGTGGTGGTTATGGGAACAGGGGATGGTATGTCATGCTTTCATGGACCCTCTCTAACCTTTAACTTGCTAGTAGCTGTTCACTAGCTACTGTGCACAAGCCCTCACTTTGCTCTCACGGCCAGGACAATGTAGCCTTGTACAGCCGGAGGAAGGAAGGAGGAGTGGGTGTAGTTACGAAAAATGGCTTTCTCCAAAAGCTCAGCACTGTTACTATTGTTGCTTATGTGCTTGTCAATGTACAATGCTTCAAATACATGCAGGACTTTTCAATATCATTGCAAAAGCAGAGACATGTTACCCTATCTTTCAAATATTTATGAAAAACAATGCTAGAAGAACATTTTTAGCATACATTATTTAATTGTTTCTCAAAATGTCTGCCTTAAAATTCATAAGTATTTGTATGCATTTGAATCAATTCTTGAAACACTCACACTCATATGGTTCATCAAAAATGTGGTTTTAAAGGATTCAACAAATTTTCAGGTGATAAAACCTTCTGTACATGCATTCTTTGTTTAACATTAAAGAACAAAAAGAAGTTGTTAGGGAATTAGGTGGTGAATCAGGTGAATATGGGTAGCAAGATATCAACTCAGTATTTTTCTGCATCAAGTAATTAGTTTTTTCTTGTGCTTTGTGATGGCTTGAATTATCATGATGAAAACGGATGTGCCTTTTCAGCTGTTTTTCCTGATTTGATAAATATCATCCAGCATTAATTGCCCTTAGCTTCCCTAAAGCAATGATTGTAACATGTGCACTGCAGCAAAGAAACAGAGCATCATTTAGTTGGAAATGCTTCTATAATGACCACTTTTGTCAGTTTCCATTCAATTGAGAACATACAAACAGCTGATGGCTGTTCGTACATATGCTTCAGTGTTTCATCTCCCATTATAATGTTACATACTGATTACGCACATCTACATCTTCATCTACATAAAGGGTTCAAATGGCTCTGAGCACTATGCGACTTAACTTCTGAGGTCATCAGTCGCCTAGAACTTAGAGCTACTTAAACCTAACTAACCTAAGGACATCACACACATCCATGCCCGAGGCAGGATTCGAACCTGCGACTGTAGCGGTCGCTCGGCTCCAGACTGTAGCGCCTAGAACCGCATGGCCACTCTGGCCGGCTTCATCTACATATATTCTCCACAAGCCACTGTGTGGTGCTTGGCAAAGGGTACCCTATACCACAACTAGTCATTTTCTTTTATGTTCTACTTACAACGGAGCACAGGAAAAATGACTATCTGTACGCCTCTGTATTACTCTCTCTAATCTTATCTTTACAGTCCTTATGTGAGATGTATGTTTGTGGCGGTAGAATTATTCTACTGCCAGCCTCAAATGCTGATTCCCTAAATGTTATCAATAGTGCACCTCGAAAAGTACATCACCCCCTCCAGCAATTCCCATCTGAGTTCCTGAAGCACCTCCAGAATATTTACACATTGTTCGCACCTTCCGGCAACAAATCTGGTAGCCTGCCTCTGAATTGCTTTGATGTCTTCCTTTAATCTGTCCTGGTACAGATCCCAAATGCTTAAACAGTACCTGACAATGGCTCGCACTAGTATCCTGTATCTGGTCACTTCACAGATGAACCACACTTTCCTAAAATTCTTCCAATAAACTGAAGTTGGCCATTCACCTTCCCTAATACAGCCCTTACACACTCATTCCATTTTTTATTGCTCTGCAACATTATGCCCAGATATTTAATCAATGTGACTGTGTCAAGCAGCACACTACTGATACTGTATTCAAACACTATGGATGTGTTTTTCCTACTTATCTGCATTAAATCACATTTGTCTACATTTACAGCTAGCTGCTGTTCATCACACCAACTAGAAATTTTGTCTCAGTCATCTTGTATCATCCTACTATCAATCAATAATGACACCACCTCATACACCACAGATCATCAACAGACAGCTTACCCAGTCCACCAGATCATTTACATACATAAAAAGTAATAGTGGTACTATCACACTTCTCTGGGACCCTCCTGACAATAATGTTGTCTCTGATGAACACTCACCATCAAGGACAACATACTGGGTTCTGTTACTCAAGTAGTCTTTGGACCACTCACATACCTGGGAACCTATTCTGTATATTTGTAACTTCATTAACAGTCGACAGTATGGCACTGTGTCATATGCTTTATGCCAATCTGGGAACATGAAACCTACCTTTTGCCCTTCATCCATGATTACAGGATCTCATACACAAAAAGGGCAAGCTGAGCTTTCCATCAGAGATGTTTTTTAAAACCATGCTGATCTGTGTGATGAAGCTTTTTCCTCTTTCTTAGGAATTCCTTACACTAGTTGACATGAGCTCATTTTTGAGCTTTGTTCAAAGTGTACAGGATGCATCAGGAAGAGAGCTGTGTCACAGTTGAATGTTGACTAATTAACTGTACTTTAGTCGACATGGCTGAGTGAGCCTCTAGCTCACAGTCAACATGCTGACCATTTTCAGTTATGTTGTGCACAGCATCAATGTGTTTTTGAAACAAAGCTGATTCTGCCTGATATCCATGAAATTCACCTCTGCTGGAAGCATGACCATGATAAACTACTGCAAAACAATTGCAGACAGTCTTTACTGAAGGTCATTCTTGGTCCAAGTTGTCTAAGAAGACCTTTATCAAAATCAAAACAATCTTCTAACAGAAACCATCATGAGAAAATCCGAAGTTTTACAACACTGCTCATTGTAAACAAACTACGCTGACTGCTAACAGTATCAGATGAAAATTCGGTCAAGAAAACATGATAAATCATGAGGCAGGTGATAAAAATGAAGCAGAGGAATTGGTTGCGTCTTTAAGAAATGTTGCTGCATTAACAGAATCCAGAGCTGCAACTACTAAAAAGCAGTTTTCTCACTAAAATATGAATGAACAGATTGGTGGGTAAAAGGACCGCCTAAGGGTAGACTTCTTCTACGTTTCAGGAAAGGTTTCAGCAGCTCAGTAACTACTGTGACGTGTTCATTGTTTTTTTTTTGATAGCAAAAACCTGGCAATAACAAAAATACAATTTCAACAGAGGATATAGAAATCTTGCCAAAGCTTTGAGAGATCCTAAAATGTATTCAGGAGACGTAAATTCACAGGATCTTGTAACTGTTGTCACCTATGCTTTCACAAACTGCAAACGCATATTTTGAAGTACTTCAGTACATCTTTGCAATGAACTTGCAATACGTTTCCGAAAATGCAGCAACTGCGTTAAGAATATTTGTGTGCATGCCAGTGTCTTTAGCTTCTACAGAACGTAGCTTTTACATGTTAAAGGTCATTAAAAACTATCTCAGATCTTCAATGAGCAACAAGTGGCTATGAGGTCTTGTCACAATAACAGTGGAAAGGCAGACTGCACATTCGCTCGACATGGAGAACATGGTGAAGGTCTTCGTTGCTCAAAAAAGCGAGAAAAGTGATTTAGGTGAGTAATTTTTAAAAGAATGTTTTTATGATGTAGGAGGCTTTTCCCCATTTTATTTAGCGTTAGACAAGATCTATTAAATTACATACCTGATTTTGCATGGTTATAGCGGTGCATGTAAAAGTTATTACTACCAAATAAGCCAGGTCCATCCTGCAGCTATTGTGAACTATTCCTAAGGTGTGGTCATCAGTGACATATGATCATGAAAACAAAATTTAAGAATGCATACAAATACAAGGTATGTGAGAAAAGTATTCGACCTTTTGTTGGGGGAAAAAAAACTTGTTACCTGGAGTGACTGACGCCTTATCACCCTCGAAGTAATTCCCTTGGGACTCCACACACTTCTCCCAGTGGTGCTGCCATTGTTGGAAGCGTTCCAAAAAAGCTTCTTTCAGAATGGAGTTTAGTTTAGCTGTCGTTGCTACCACAATGTCCTTTCTTGCCTGACACTGCATTCCATTCAATGGCCTCTTGAGTCTGAGGAGCAGCAAAAAGTCCCAGGGGACCATATCAGGAGTAAGAAGTCTGTAGAAGCACACAAAGTTGGTTTTTCGCAAAAACTTCTAAATCAAGTGCGAGAATGTGCTGGAGAATTGCCATGATGGAAGCGCCAATTTTCTGCTGACCCCAAGTCCAGTCTCCAGCGCAGCACGGCATCACGTAGGTGATGAAGGACATCCCTGCAGTACTCTTTGGTGATTGTTTAACACTGTGGTGTGTAGACGTAGTGTACCAAAATGTGGAAGTCAAAGACAGCACTCAGAATCACTTTGACATTGCTGCACACTTGGCGGGCCTTCTGTAGTCTTGTCAAAGAGGAATGCTTCTACTGTAACTACTGGGATTTTGTTTCGAGGTCGTACTTATACGCCCAGGACTTGTTACCAGCAATTATGATGTTCAAGATGGCGTTGTCACTGTTTGTGGAGTCCAGTATATCCTGTGAGAGTTCACCACAAAGTTGCTTTTGCTCTGCCATCAGCAGCTTCGGCACTAATTTCGCTGACACTCCCTTCATGGCTAAATCTTTGGTCACAATGGAATGTGACGTAAAAGTCCTGATGCTCATCTCTTCTGCAATTTCTCTGATAGCCAGATGACAGACCCGCAACACTACAGTGTTCACTTTCGCAACGACCTAGTCATTTCGGCATGCTGATGGCTGACTGGAGCATGGCTTGCTCTCCACCGATGTACAGCCGTCTTTAAACCGGTTGTACCACTTATTAACCTGTGTGACACCCATAGCGTCACCACCGACATCTGTCTGGATCTTCCGAATTGCTTACACCTGGATGTCGCCCAATTTATGGCAAAATATTATGCAGCAATGAAAAACCGATGCGAGAATTACACACTGTCTCACTAAACTGCTGCATATCAGCAACTGACGCTGTGGACAGATGGGAAAAAATACCGGCATGTACATGAAGTTTCAATGTCGACTCACGCAAGCGCACTAGATTCAAATCAATCAGAAGTTCGGAAAAAAAACCATCGTTACTTTTCTAACAGACCTCGTATAGTTGATTTCTATGACAGCTCTCATCAGCTGCTTGTCTTGAATATAATAACACACAATGTGCAAAACCCATGTTGAGCCAGCCACCATCGCTTCTTAAAAATTAAAAATGCCTATGGAACACTCAGTAGTTACAGCCGCAGCAGTATCTGTAATAATCGGTGATTCGCTCAATTTATATGAAATGTGGTAAGTAAGTTTTTTAGTATATTTCAGAATTGCAATATACTTGCTTGCTGTTAAATTTGTGAGTTAAAGAAAAACATTATATCAGGCATTATGATTCTGGAAATTATTTTAGAGGATTATTTTGCAAGTGACTTTGTAACAATGAAGTTGTACTTTGTACCATCATGTAACACAGATGGAAATTTTCTAAACGTGAAAAGTATTTGACAGATGTAAGGTTGGGTCTTCTCAACGATTTGGAAAAATATTCACTAATTTACTATAATAGCCAACTAAAATCAGTTTACGGTTGATTTGGTATTATTATTGTGTTAGAAATGCCTGATAAATTTTTAGATTCTTGTGCTATTTGGTGTTGGTTTTTGGTGCAGGTTCATTCATTTGATGTACATATTAGTGTATTTTTGGTGAATATTTTCCTTGTTTTAGTGTACCTTACAGGTAGTTTTGTGCCAACTGTAATGCATAAGTGCTTACATTTAACACGGCAAAGCCAGTTGGCGACCTAGCTGAGGCAACAGCACCGTCTGTTTACATTTAAAAGAAAAGATGAATGGAGATACAGCGAAATCTACAATATCCAGTATTCTTACAACTCGAGGTTAACACGCTACACTCTATGTAGAAAATAACTGAATGCGTTTTTTACCAACAAATACTTACTTACCCGCAACTTCGCATGGGTTTACAACGCGAAGTCACGTTTGAGCTACTATGTAATGAACTCCTGGCCTGTTTGTGCATAGATGCAAAGAATCGTCAATCTGTGAATTTCATCGAAATGGTTTGAGCTACACACACACCTACACAGACACACACACACACACACACACACACACACACACACACACACACACACACACACACACACATTCATAGAAATCATATATAATGACGAAAACTATACAAATTGTAAACAAAATTATGTTGCAGATTAGATTTCGCAGGGGGCCGCAAATTTTCTTTAAATCGGCCCTGTCCTCAACCACACTAGCAACAAACATCTGTATGCTCTTTGCATCGCCTGTTAACGCCGAAGTTGGAGCAAAAACTTCTCGTTGTGTATTTACACTTTATATTATGCTATATCCAGAGTAGAGGATTAATTAATGATAATGTGTGCTGTTCTATTTATAGTCGATGATATGAAAAGACGAAGACAAAAATGTGGTCCTTGTGTTGGACTAAAACGGAAAACATACCGTACTATAACAGTCATGGCTACGGCTGTCTTGTATATAAAGGTTTGGACTGTACGGCTTTTTAGCAATGAAGGAGGGAATGTGCAACTAAGGCTGCAGACACAGTGGCACCGATATCGGGGGATTCCGCCGACGACCGATATCGGCCGAAGACAGCCGATCTTTTCAAATCAGCATGCCACCATGTACGTGGTCACACAGTAGCCAATCTTATTGTCCGGACGTAGAAACTTCGGACGAAAGTCGGTGAAATTCATGTCAGTAGTTTGTGGTCTTCGGTCAAATCGCCCGACGTTCTTAAACACAAAGTATGGACTGTGAGAAGCTGACAAGTTTATTCCAAGAAAACTGTGGCATTCAGAGGGTAAAAAATATTGTAATCGGGATATAGTTCGGAATCTGTGGAATAAAGCTGCAGGTTTGTTGGAAACCAGAAGTAGTTTTTATCAAAACTTTAGGCATAAATTATAATCTCAACAAAAAATTAGTTCAACTGAGAAGGGTACCGTATCTTACGCTTAAGCTGCTTTCATACTGGCGATTTCGTCGCCGCAATTCAGCCGCGCGATTCAATCGCTGCAATACGAGACTATCGCGCGGCTGAACCATGCGACTGAATTGTCAGGCACGCTGCTCAACCCCCCCGCAGAAGCTCTGAGGCGGGAGCTGTCTTTGTACTTGTGCCAGCCAATTCCGACATGGATTCTGATGAGGAAGTGTTGCTTTTTGCTCTGTTGTTGAAAAGGAAATAAAGATGCCGTTGACGTCTAGGAAAATACTGGATTCATCCTCCACTGAATACTCGGGAGAAACATGGACATTTGTTCACAATTTATTATGAATTATGAGAAAACCCTGCAAAATTCATGAACTATTTCAGAATGTCTGTTACATATTTTCAAGAATTATGTACTACGCTGAGGCCAAATCTCACAAAGCAAAATACACAAATGAGGAACAGTATTTCACCAGAGGAAAGACTAATGATTATTTTAAGGTAAATAAAATGCTTACTTTACATATACCTTTACTTTTAAAGTAGGTTTAACAGTAATTTGCTCCAACGTGTAATATTAAAATACAATAAGCCGAAACTGTGATATTTCGCTACCCAGAGAATAAATCAGTGACCACTTGTGAATCAGATGATACAGGTAGAAGTGTGCTATCACGATTTGATGTACATGGGCTTGGATTAGATGCAGATACAGTTATGGGTGAATTTGAGTATACAGGCATTGGTATTTGTGAAATGAACTGAATATTATAGTTGTCTAGTGAACTGTAAGACCAGCTGTGCTTTCTCAAAACTGATATTATTTCAAATTTAGCATCCATTTGCAAATGTTGTGGCACAGATTTCAAATCATCTAATAATGATAGGAGAAAATGTTTGTCAGGGTCATCTGCTTTGGCCATTGATGCGTTTTTTTCCCCTTGATGTTTGCTGCAAGTACCGGAAATAATTTCTCCTCATCTGTCATCTTTTGTCTCTTACGGGAATTGGAGGCAACTCCATCCTGTACATCAGAATTATTTGCCTCATCAGTATGTGCATCAGCTTCTTCCAACTCTGGTGGTTTAGTGGCAGTTACAGGTGACAGGAAATATAAATATTGTTTGTGGGTTTCTGCAAGAGGATCACTTTTTGAGGCTTTTCTCTTGTTGAGTTCTCTTGTGCAACAGTCACGAATGCTCTTCCACTTCATATGTAACTGTGTTGCTGCAAAAAAACAAAACTCTCTTATTTCAGGTACCTAGCTACAGGCTGTACGTTTACAGAGCTACATTATTCCTTCAAATGTGGCATTTCAAGTATATCAAAAATCGTGCGAGACACTTGTCAGGAGATATGGGATATCTACAAAGAATACGCATGACACCTGCATCATAAGAAGGTTGGATTAATATAGCAGAAAAATTTAAAGTGTATGCTGACTTTCCGAACTGTCTTGGTGCAATTGATGGAAAGCATGTAAGAACGTTTAAACCTGAGCACAGTGGCTCATTATACCATAACTACAAACGCTTTTTCTCAATAGTGTTACTAGCAGTTTGTGACACTGATTATTGCTTTACATTCATAGACGTAGGTTCATATGGCAAAAGTGGGGAGTTACAAATTTACAAAAATAGTGAGCTTTACAAAAGAATGAAAGACAATAATTTAAATTTGCCAGAGCCTCGACCTTTGACTGACCCAGGTGAGCCTCTTACATTCTGCTTTATTGGAGATGAAGCATTTGCACTTGAAGAAAACATGCAACGTCCGTACAGTGGAAAAAATTTGACAGAGAAAAGAAAGATTTATAATTACAGGTTATTGAGGGTGCGACGTTACATTCAGCGCACTTTTGGAATCCTATCCAACAAATGGCGAATTTTTCATCGCCCTTTAAATGTGAATGAGGACTTCTGTGCAGATATAATTAAAGCATGTTGCGATCTGCGCAACTTCGTTCGCAAAACAGATGGGTTCAAACTGGATGAAACTTTAGAAACAATTGGGTTGCACAATGTACAGAGCAGCACTCCTGTAAGAAGCCACTATGCTGCGAGTGTACAAGACAAATTAGATGATTATTTTATCAGCAAGATATAAAATGTATTCTAATTTTTATAAAAAAACAGTCTAAAGTGCAAACGTTTGAATTTATTAGCATCTAGTTTCAATCCATACGTGGATCATCTTCAGGCAATACCGCAGTTGGCGTGGAGCAGAGCGGGTGCTACGGATGCCTCCAGGTGCTGTTACTCCTTATGAAAATTGAAACAAAGTTTGCGCTCTAGACTGCTTCTTATAAAAATTGTAAGAGGAAAAGAGCACTGTTTACCCAAAATGTTCCCAAAAGTATAAGATGTATTCTAATGAGAAATAAACGAAATAATACATACCACTTTCGTTTTTCTCCGATACTGTTTTATTTTCGAAGTCAGGAACAAATTTCTTACACATTTCATCCCAAGCATTACCATTTTCGATCTCATTACTGTAATCCTTGTTTCTTGAATCCCAAATTTCCAGGGCAACGTTCTACTTCAGTGATGAAAAGTTCCACATCGAAAGTCATTTTTGTAGCAAAAATAGCACAGTAGCACGAAAGTTAACAATCACACAGGCGAGGCAAGGCGAGGTGTCAGCTGTTTACCCCGTCCACTGCTGCCTAGCCTTGCTGTCAGGTCGCCGAGTGTGAAAGGGTCAAACGCGGCTGAATCGCAGCGACCAGTCGCTTGGAACGGCAGGCGCACAGCGGCTGCGCGGCCAAATCGCCAGTGTGAAAGGCCTTATGGGAACTGCTTGTTAAAGGACAGACGCGACTCCGCCTAGTGTGCAACTCGCGCGACCAAATCGCCAGTGTATAAGGAGCCTTATAGTTACTGTAGTGGATCTTCCTTGGGTTGTAATAGGTGGGTATTAGCTGCCTGCAAATTGTTAAACTGCTTCCGACGTTTTTATGCCAGTAGGGCGGTGACGGTTATATGAAATGTTTTGCAGATGAGGTGTTTGTTTTTCCACCTTTCAGTGCTTTAGGTGTTCAGAGTACCTCATTCTAAACTTTATGCTTGTCTTTCACACGTTTTTGAATGGCACTCATTGAAGATTATTTGAGGTGTGTCTGCACAACTTAAAATAAACACAGCAAAACAGAGTGTCTATAATCTTGCTTTTCAAGGTGGTCATGAATCATTTCGAGTATGTAACAGAACGTTTCTCCCTAAATTTCATATACTATATTCGAAAAACCTGTCTTGTTATTTCGATAACTGAAGACAGACTGTACAGTACTTGCACGTTATTTTCGAGGCAGTTATAGCTTAGTCAGATGCATTCGGCGTCTTTGTAATAGCAGAAGTCATAACATAGCACTCATCTCCGAGCACAGACAGGTCATCGTATTAATTCCGACCTAGATAAAAGTCTAACCTAATTCATAGGTTCTAGCCTAACCTAATACAGTCTCCTTGAACCCACCAAAAACTGATGAAGGGAATCAGACATACTGTGACCAACCTGTCGGCCGATGTTATGGGACGACCTCTGGCGATGGTGTCTGGCCACTGCTACCGTTGCCACTGTGAACGCAGGCTAAGATTCATTCAAAAGTATGACAAAAGTGGGAGGAATAAGGAGATATCAGAAGGGTATATAAACGAGTCTATGCTAATGTCATATCTGTGTCCTATGTTTTTCTTTGTGGGCTGAACTATCCTAAGACATAATGTCAAAAAAACTGTATGGGCAAGTCGAGTGGGAAGAAACAGAATGTGCCGATCAGCCCATGCCAAAGCATGTGGAAGAATTTACAGCAACCGTGAATAATATCTATATAACTACCAAAGATTGCTTAATATCGTGGGACGTGAATTCAGCACCCAATAAAGCACTTATTGGGAATGACATTTACCTATGTTCCAGCCTAGGAATAAATAGCAGAAACTATAGACATTTTGTCTAGAAAGAAAAAGTTAAGTTGGATGAGCATAAATTCCATCAACAGTATCCAAATTTTGCGAAATTAACGAAAAAAACTGACTCTGCTTTTAATAATCTTTTGACACATGAAAACTTGACAGATTATTTCAAATCACACTACAATGACGGATTTTATTGGGAACTTCTGATTTTGGCAAAAAATTGCTTTACTATTCCAGACCATGACACCAATGTTGAAAGCACGTTTTCTTTCATAAACGCTAAATGGACGAAGGAACGCTATAAATTGCAAACCGACATAATCGACGTAATTGCAAATATGATTTTATTTTTGTGAAATTTAAAATCATCCTGTCAAGAGCTTCTCGAAATGAAATCCAAGAAAAATAAGATTCTTCATAAAGTAGTTTTAACTGAGAAGCATTACTATTGGTACTTCACAAAAGATTATTATTCTTTGATAAATCTAACTAAAATGACAAGAGTTACGAATGTCCTTTTGTTTTACATCACAGAAGAAAAATTGACTGTTTATTTTGTTTAATGAAGAACTTTCAGTTTATTTTGATATAAGATTATCTTAGAAAGTGGACTGAGCTGTTAAGAAGTCTGAGCACTTAACTGTTATTTTAATTTCCAAATTATATGACTGTTTATTGATTGACTTTTTAGTTTAAGTACATTTAAGGCTGGTCTAGTAAAAACTGACTTATTAATTATTAATAAACGACAGAAAATCTGCAGCTGACTATTTTTATTTGAAATCAGTGTTACGACTTTTAGGGCAAACTGTCTGACAAAATATAACGCTGAGTCCGGCTTTACTGTTTTTGACCTGGCAGCCCTAGACGTGGCAGGAACAATACAGTACACAGCGCATGCTGAGGGTAGGCACTAGGATGTGACCCACCGATTTTAAAATTCCAACGAATCTGATAGACCCCCAGGAAAGCACTACCTGTGAATCAGTTATCTATTGTTATTTTTCGGTTTTTGGCAATGAAAGTTTACTTTTAGTGCCTTGCTTACAAATTCCATATTTCATAGCCAGCCACACTGCTGGAAAAAAATAGTACGCCGTTTTAAAGGTTTCCTATCCACTAAAGACGTATTTTTGTAACAGTGCATATGGAGTATATGAAATTGAGGTCCAAGTATCGACTCATGCTGAAACAGCAACATTATTACGCAGTGCAACCTCCATGGGCAGCAATGCAGACGCTGAGTCTGGCATCCAGTCGATCGTACGGATGGCGAATACTGTCATGGGATATGTTTTTCCATGCCTGCTCAAGCATTTCTCGTAGTTCTGTAAGAGTTGTCAGTTGACGTGTTTCACAGGTCACTTGTAGGCACACCATATCGCACAAGTGCTTGAATGGAAATAAGTCCAGAGACCATTTTGACAAGGGAAGTTGCTACACGTCTTCCAGAGCAAGTTGAGTTTCATGAGCAATGTGTGGACAATCATTATCCTGTTGGAACACCACATCACTCTCCTGTCACAAGAATGGCAAAATAACGGTCTAACCACATTAGGCATGTACCGAGCGCTGGTTAGCGTACCCTCCAGAAACACCAAAAGTGAACGAGGGTTGCTGCTTATTGCACTCCAGACCATAAGACTTGGGGTAGGGATAGCGTGTCTTGGACAAATGTACTCTACGAGACAGTGCTCAATAGGTCTACAGTATATGTGCAAACAACCACCACTTGCGTGCTGGAAGAATATGCTTTCATGGGTGACGACCAACTCACACACGACGATGCTGAGGCATGAGTGGAAGACAGGCTAGAGGTGCTAATAACTGGCTTGCAACAGTTCGTGTTGGCACATCTGAACTCACACGTCCTCTTATCTGTGCTGTGGTAACTGTACGATCTGCCACTGCTGCCCTTACAATACGACGATTCTGAGATGTGTCTGCACTATGTTGGAACACCACATCACTCTCCTGTCACAAGAATGGCAAAATAACGGTCTAACCACATTAGGCATGTACCGAGCGCTGGTTAGCGTACCCTCCAGAAACACCAAAAGTGTGAGAATATTCACGTGACCACTGATACCAACATCGTTGTACAACTGATGCAGCACGTCCCACTTCTGTGGCAATTCTCTGAAAAGAACATCCTGCCACTCGCAACGCCACAATTTAATCAGTTTAAAACTTAGTCAGTAGGTTCTTGGAAGCATGAGTGTGCCTCCATGGCATGGTTGCCTGCTTGCTTCACCCGTTTACACCATACTGAGTCTTCTGGATGCTATTAAAGGGTATACACAAGTGGCAGTCTGGTAGCTTTGCTACTATGCTATCTGTTAGCGGACGACTTTGAAACCATTATCAGTATATATATATATATTATCTCCCAAGTGGAATATGCCATCAACGAATCAAAATCGACGACGCCTTTCCAGGTGTACCAATTTTTATTCCTTGAAGTGTATATCTCAAACAGTTACTGCATTCTGTAAAAATTTGGTTGAACGTTTTTGCAGAGGCAACCGAGTTGTAGAAATAAGAATGTGTAATTTTCTTGCTTATGTTGTGTGTGTTACTTACTGTCCTGATATGTAGAACCAGATGTAATACCTGCGTGTATTTTGTGTTATCTGAATTGGTTTACAAAACATACTGTTGTGCAAAGCCAACTGTAATATTCTTATACTATACTGTTAATAATAAGCAATGTGACAAACAGAAATACAGTTACCTATCTGGACAGTAAAACCACAAAAACAAGTGTAATAACCGTTGTGTTAACCTAAGGAATAAGCATCAGACTTTAACTCGTGTCTTCAAATAAGTCATTAGTTCAGAGGTATGGCAAATAACAGTAGTTAGACTACTATTCTGCATCGATAACAATATATGTGGTTGATGGTACACTATTATTCGCCAGTATAATCAGGCACACGTCATGAAGCTGAGTAGGACAGCAGAAAAGATTGCAACTCCCTATTTACCTAACAGACTTCACTTTAGATTTAGATAAAAGATGGTTCAGCAATACAAGAAAAGTTTAGCCACTCGAAACAAAACAACAGTACCCAATTGCTTAAGCAAACAGACTGATTTCATGAAAGCAAAAGCAAATTAGGACAGGCGTAGGGGGGGGGGGGGAGGGTCTCTACATCAACATATTTGGTTCTCAACATTTCATTGATTCACTATAAACTGTTTAACGTTACTATTTATCACCATTAATCATCAACTTAGTATTTCCTTTCATTAATACGTAATGTGAAAGCAGCAAACAATTTATCCAATGTGGTCTCTGAATCTGGCATAACCTCACATAATCATTTTAACACAGAAAATAATAACAATGTTAATTATTAAATTCTCAGTTATTCTTTGCATCAATTATTTCACTGATTAATCACTGATTTGCCAACAATATATTAAAGATTTCACTGTCTTGGCTGAATACAGCTCACTCGGAATTTTCATGTACCAGGTTAGGATCCTGCTTGGTTTGTGAGCGGGATAAATTATCAGGTGGACACAATTCTTAATTTTGATGATGGTTATTATTCTTAAAGCACATTTCAATTTCCTGGCACACACTTATTTCCTCTTCATAGCGTTGATCTATCTTATAATCAACAGCCCGTTTTTCTTCCCATACCAGGCCGTGATAAACTGCAGTTTCCAACCGAGGCAAGATGCAACAATATGACGAACTTCACACTATGCTGGCACTGTACGTGCTGCCTCTAAGATCACTGGCCACCGACTAACTTTGTTTGCCCCCGCCAAAGCGCGCCAACGTTTCTACTCCCACCTTTTCCTATGCTTACACAGCTTTCCGTTCCTGACAGAACTACTCCATCTTTTAGATTACACGTATCTCCTACAGCCCTAAGTGAGTGCCAGTAACTATTACATACATAATTACATTATAGCACCTTTTTACATTTAATAATTATAACAAATAGATATCTTTACAATATTTAAAAGTAAATATTACACCATTTTTCTTAATTTGTACATTGACTTTAAT
Organism: Schistocerca americana; assembly: GCF_021461395.2. NCBI lineage: Eukaryota > Metazoa > Arthropoda > Insecta > Orthoptera > Acrididae > Schistocerca > Schistocerca americana. The sequence goes on from NC_060130.1 coordinate 540,597,508, forward strand.
CTTATCAAAGAGTTTCAGTATCGATTTCGCTTCAAACAAGATGTCTCTACTTCTGCTTTAACAGTTTCAACAAAATATTTACAATTTAAAAAAAATATGAGTAATAATATCACAAGCGCAGTATACTTTCTTGTGTTTGAATACTTATTATAACAAAATATATACAATCATAACTTTTTCATTATCGACATATAACACCTCTTCTACAACAGGGTCATAATCGGTAATAACGAATATGATGGGAATCTGCAAATGTTGTCGATTCCCCAGCTATATCAATGCTCACGAATTCCTCAGCTCTGTTAAATAAATTCAGCTGCGTTGAAAAACTATCTGATACAATTCGTCTGGGTGTTAGCAGAGGCATCAGTTTCTTTTCCACGCCACTGCTGCTACTTTTACGCGCAGGAGCGGTTTTCTGGATGTATCCTTGTGCTGTGCATTAAGATAAAATATGTACGATCTAGACATGACAAAAGATATTTAAACTTATCACACAGTATGATGAAAGCATTATTAAATGTATTCTGCTACAAGAAGTGGTGAAGTAAGTTGTAAGAACATTAACACTTGTACCACACACTATACACTGGCATTAGCAGTAACAGTCCCAAAACATTTTCTTTGAATGCATTCTTGCAAAAATGTTTCAAACACTGTGTACTTAAATGCGGATTTAGCTCAATAAAGTTATCACTGACTTTGAGATATGACAATTTCCTGGAGCATCCTACAGCATGGACCCTGTTGGTCCAACTTTCATATTTGAAGAAAGCAACGACAATGAAGACGTGAGATTGATGCATACTCCATACTTATGAGTGAAAGTAATGCAACAAAGGGGGTGGCACTACACTCTCCATTGTTGCCAGATGTATCCAACATGGCGGCGACAACGTCATCCTAGATGGCAGCCTGTAGACTTGGCAACCGCACATGACGTCATCCAAGATGGAAGCCATTACGTCAGCTGATGACGCAAGTAACGTTATTCAAGATGGCGGGGAACTGCCACGCCCCCTGGTCACGCCCCCCTGGCAGGATGTTCACATTCCATCAGGATAATGCAACACGCTTACACTAATCTAAGAAAATGGCTGGAAAATAGCTCACTTGGGCTACCTCCACTAACGTAAGTCACCTGACTGCAACCTTTTCCTAGGAACTGGCGGGAAGTCCTAATTCCACCAGGAAAATGCAACACACCTCTAGTAACTTAACAAAATTGCCGGAAAATAGGTCAGTTCATCCACCCCCACTAACGTAAGTCATCCGACCACAACCTCATGATAGTGATTGGCGGGAAAATGACTGGGCTGCTGGAGAGAACAAGGATTGTACTTTACTAATTTTAGAAAAATTTATTTAAGGGATGCATTTTGAGAGATACTGTGTTTATTACACTGATATAAACCACACGCTCTGGTATGCCTGGGATCGTGCCACACAGCCTACAGACCTGCAAACTACTCCTAAATTACCAAAATAACTCATGTATAATGCTCTGCAGACGCACTTGCTAGTTGTAAACTGTCAAAATAATGCATCACACGACGTAAAGACCTACAAACCACTAGTAAATAATGCAATAGATTTATGTCCAGAGAGGCAAACAACTCGTAAATTGTCCAAATAATAATCCATCTAAAAGACTCTGCAAACATGTTTACTAATCATCAACTGTCGAAATCATGCATGCAACCTTTGGTTAAAGAATTTGATGCAGTACAGCAATCCAGTGTGTTCACCACGAGGTTCAGAGTCCAACTGACCTAGTACACAGTACCACTGCGAGAGGGTGCTGTCATCTGTTCCATTCTGTGACGTAATGAATTGTTAGCTGATGATGCAAGTACCGTCACCCAAGATTGTGGATTTTGGCAGGAACCAGTGTGTTCATCATGAGGTCTGGACCTAGCACACAGTACTGCCACCGGAGAGAGCTGTCGTCTGTTCCATGAGATAACTCAAGATGGTAGGGGAAAAAGGTGGCAAAAGGACTCAGCCTGTGCTGGACATAAGTATTTATTGTGCAGGCAGTGTCTCCACCATGAGGTCTAGAGTCCAACTGATCTAGTACACAGTACTGCCAGTACAGGAGTTGTTGTCCATTCCATGGTGTAACCCAAGATGGCTGTCTGTAGGGGAAAATGACTCAGCCTGTGCTGGGCCGCTGGAGTGAGGAAGGAGTGTACTTTATTTATTTTGGAACAATTAACTTAGGGATGGATTTGAAATAGTATATTTATCATGCTGATGTGAAACACATGCCCTGCCATGCTTGGGGTCACGCCACACAGCTTACAGACCTGTAAACTGCGCGTAAATTACCGAAATAACGCTATAGAAACACGCAAACAACTCCTAAATTACCGAGATTATTTCAGTACACAGCACACAGACATGCTAACCACACCTAAATAATGCAGTACAATGATGTGCAGACACGAAATCAACTCATAAACTGTCAAAATAATGCATAGCACAGCCTACTGACCTGCCAGCAAAAAATGCAAACAAGTGTGCAGGCACTGCCCCCTGCCACTCACTATCCACTGGACCACAGAGGAGGCTACCGCAAATGCAGCTGCAGAAGTTGGATGCACCAGCGGCCCCCGCAAAGTGACGTGGCCATCAGCTGCCAAGCCACAGACAGGTGCCCATTCAGGTGTCTCAAAGAAGAAGTGGAGGCATCCCTAACACGTTTGCTAATCGTCAACTGTCAAAATCATCACTGTACACCTTTTCACAAAATAATGCAACAACCACCAAAAAACTCCCAAATTGTCAAAAGATAATGCATGTGTAACGCTCACAACGCTGAAACAACCGAAAATAATCCAGTGCACAAACACTCAGTGTACATAAAAAATGCTTGCAAATCATCAACTGCAACTATCAGAGGCACCAATGCACTCTGCAGGGACAGCTGGATGCAAGCCAGTGCAAGAGTGCTGCCGATGGCATGTCAAAGTCACCTCTACAGTTAAGGTTCTTCGAGTGTTATACTGACGTCACATGTCTATCTAAATAAGTGCCAAGTCGTTCTCTGTGCAGTGCCCACATGAGTTCGCCACTGCTGGTGGGATCCCTCTCTCTACCTGTGGTCCAGTGAAGACCTAACTGCTGAGCGACTCACCCTTGCGAATGCTGCATATATCCATTCCAGAATAGCAGAGGGTGCATTGTTCCTCACTATCGTCTTGGGACATGCGAGACACGTCTAGCCATGCTTAACTGCCCAGTGTAACTGACGCAATGCCGCGAAATGCGCATGTACTGCTACAAACCATCACAAGCGCATCTAACATGGTTCTAACTCTTACACTGATATCACATGGCTAGAAAGAAGGATCCTTTATTGTATGATTATATGATAGCGGAACAAACACTGGTAGCAGTTACTTCTGTAAAATATCTGGGAGTATGCGTACGGAACGATTTGAAGTGGAATGATCATATAAAACTAATTGTTGGTAAGGCGGGTACCAGGTTGAGATTCATTGGGAGAGTGCTTAGAAAATGTAGTCCATCAACAAAGGAGGTGGCTTACAAAACACTCGTTCGACCTATACTTGAGTATTGCTCATCAGTGTGGGATCCGTACCAGGTCGGGTTGACGGAGGAGATAGAGAAGATCCAAAGAAGAGCGGCGCGTTTCGTCACTGGGTTATTTGGTAACCGTGATAGCGTTACGGAGATGTCTAATAAACTCAAGTGGCAGACTCTGCAAGAGAGGCGCTCTGCATCGCGGTGTAGCTTGCTCGCCAGGTTTCGAGAGGGTGCGTTTCTGGATGAGGTATCGAATATATTGCTTCCCCCTACTTATACTTCCCGAGGAGATCACGAATGTAAAATTAGAGAGATTAGAGCGCGCACGGAGGCTTTCAGACAGTCGTTCTTCCCGCGAACCATACGCGACTGGAACAGGAAAGGGAGGTAATGACAGTGGCACGTAAAGTGCCCTCCGCCACACACCGTTGGGTGGCTTGCGGAGTATCAATGTAGATGTAGATGTAGATGTATGTAAAATAAGAACCAAGTCAACCTCTCGGAAATTGTATAGCGTCCCAGAAACAGTTAACACTCGCTTTTGTAGGAGCTTTCGTAATGTCTCGGCTTGTATGCATGGAAATTCTTGCCCTAACAGAGCCTATGTACGAAAATAGCACAGAATGCATTCTCCCTCACTGTCCTAACGTGGCGCCTTGTCCATTATGTGTTATCCTTCCTGGAAATCGTAAGTCCTACTTTCCCAGCTATGTACCAGCACAAAGGATGTCTTTTGAAATGAATGGAGCATTATGATCAGCTCTTACTGAATTTACCCTTTGAATTACTGATGCCACTGGTGTGAAAACACCGTCACCTTTTTCTTTCTTTCTGCAGACTGGACTTTCAGTGGGAAAAAACTTCTTTACGCAGGTTTCCATATTAGCCCTGACAATTAAATCTTACAAACTGCCCCATACAGGGTGTTACAAAAAGGTACGTCCAAACTTTCAGGAAACATTCCTCACACACAAAGAAAGAGAATATGTTATGTGGACATGTGTCCGGAAATGCTTACTTTCCATGTTAGAGCTCATTTTATTACTTCTCTTCAAATCACATTAATCATGGAATGGAAACACACAGCAACAGAATGTACCAGCGTGACTTCAAACACTTTGTTACAGGAAATGTTCAAAACGTGCTCCGTTAGCAAAGATATATGCATCCACCCTCCGTCACATGGAATCCCTGATGCGCTGATGCAGCCATGGAGAATGGCATATTGTATCACAGCTGTCCACAATACGAGCACAAAGAGTCTCTACATTTGGTATCGAGGTTGCGTAGACAAGAGCTTTCAAATGCCCCCATAAATGAAAGTCAAGAGGGTTGAGATCAGGAGAGCGTGGAGACCATGGAACTGGTCTGCCTCTACCAATTCATCAGTCACCGAATCTGTTGCTGAGAAGCGTAGGAACACTTCGACTGAAATGTGCAGGAGCTCCATCATGCATGAACCACATGATGTGTCGTACTTGTAAAGGCACATGTTCTAGCAGTACAGGTAGAGTATCCCATATGAAATCATGATAACATGCTCCATTGAGCGTAGGTGGAAGAACATGGCGCCCAATCAAGACATCACCAGCAATGCCTGCCCAAACGTTCACAGATAATCTGTGTTGATGACGTGATTGCACAATTGCGTGCAGATTCTCGTCAGCCCACACATGTTGAATGTGAAAATTTACAATTTTATCACGTTGGAATGAAGCCTCATCCGTAAAGAGAACATTTGCACTGAAATGAGGATTGACACATTGTTGGATGAACCATTTGCAGAAGTGTACTTGTGGAGGCCAATCAGCTGCTGATAGTGACTGCACACGCTGTACATGGTATGGAAACAACTGGTTCTCCCGTAGCACTCTCCATACAGTGACGTGGTCAATGCTACCTTGTACAGCAGCAACTTCTCTGACGCTGATATTATGCTTACCGTCAACTGCACGAACAATTGCCTCGTCCATTGCAGGTGTCCTCGTCGTTCTAGGTCTTCCCCAGTCGCGAGTCATAGGCTGGAATGTTCCGTGCTCCCTAAGATGCCGATCAATTGCTTCGAACATCTTCCTGTCAGGACACCTTCGTTCTGGAAATCTGTCTCGATACAAACGTACCAAGCCACGGCTATTGCCCCGTGCTAATCCATTCATCAAATGGGCATCTGCCAACTCTGCATTTGTAAACATTGCACTGACTGCAAAACCACATTTGTGATGAACACAAACCCATTGATACTATATACTGATGTGCTTGATGCTAATACTGTAGAGCAATGAGTCGCATGTCAACACAAGCACCGAAGTCAACATTACCTTCCTTCAATTGGGCCAATTGACGGTGAAATCAGGAAGTACAGTACATACTGACGAAACTAAAATGAGCTCTAACATGGAAATTAAGCGTTTCTGGACACATGTGCACATAACATCTTTTCTTTATTTGTGCTTGAGGAATGTTTCCTGAAAGTTTGGCCGTACCTTTTTGTAACACCCTGTATATCGTCAAATATGCAAAGACCCTTACTCAATTACACTGCTCTCCCACCAAGGACAGGAGCTTTAATATTAGATCGCTGACCCATCAATACATCAGTCTACTGCGTCGATCTAGTACTGCACCACACAAAGTCACCCCCCTTACATCATTCATACATATACTGCAATGACAGACAGCACCATAGGTATTCTCGTGGCACTAAGTATTTCCCGTGAGGTCGGGCAGGCATTCATCACCAACATGTGACCAGAGTACCCTCAGTGTATCGAAGCCACTATCAATATTTTTCTTCAAATTGGGGCTTGTTTCCCGCCTTTGCACGAACACATTACTGTTTCTGGTCCAGACCTGCTTGCTTGATTTGCTTGCTCCCGTTCCTATACTCATCTGGGATTACAAGAACATATCTAATTTTGCATGGCTTGCTAGAATATCATACGATTTTCGTGGTACTTCTCGATATCAAGCACATATCAATATTGCTCGTGTGACATAATCCCAAAGATATAGACTGGAAAATATTTCCCAACATACCCGAAACTTTAGCTAGGTGGGGCATGCTATAAACCACTGACTAACTAGAAACTTGACATGTCTGCGAAGACATTTACACGGAAACTAGAAAAAATAGAGAAAACTGGTATTTCCATTTGCGAATACCAATGTTGGTGATGTAGCAGATTCCAAATCATCCCTATAATTTGCAAGGTCAACTATGGTGTTTCTCATGTCTAGAGAACCAGCAAAAATATTTTCCACATGCTAGATGCACACACCACAATCGATCCTCTCTCAACTAAATAAAGGCGCGAAATGGGCAGAAGCAGTCAACCGAACAATTTACATGGGAAGGAATGACAGTCCAGCTCAAACACACCTCCATATTAAATCTTCTCAAATTTCCACACGATTACGAAAGCTATCCAACACATACTAAGTATCAGATCACTATTCGATCGTCTAGAGGACAACACACATTCCTACACTCCAGCAGGCTTCTCCATTGGTAGAGCTCCTACTGTTAATGGGAAATGTGAATCATCGCCCCACAGGTAACTGGCACTGCACACCAAGCACCCACCGGTAGAATCATCTTCCTAAGAAATCGGTCACATATATATTTTATCCCTGTACTTAAAACAAAATGTTACGATCGCAGTCTGAGTTGAACAACATTCGAAAATGAGTGAAGTATCGGAAATACATCCTGTTGATGGCTGTGGCACTGGAAATAGACGTATCAGTAACATTCTTATGACTTGACATACTCTTTCCTTTCCTATCACAGTACTTGATGTCAAATCCATACCTTCCTTACGAATGGTCATACTCATTTCCTTTGCACATGTCGGAAGACAAACACCTACATTATAAGCTTGTTGCTCAAGGCGAACCTATCACGCACTCCCAATTATTAGGTATAATGCTTTGTCAATAACTGCCGGCTGGCATTACGAAATAATATTGACTGAAAAAGGAGATATATTTTGTAGGTTCTGGCTCACTAACTCAATTATAAACTACAGACAGCCTATTTCTAAAAATCAGTAAAAAATCAGTATCTTTAATTAACTAAACCAATTTTATATCGTTAACTAAATACACATTTTTTACAATAATACAGCTAATTTCATTTACAACACGATTTTAACACAATGAAATTTATTAGTTAAAAAGTAACTTATTTTTAAAAATTTTAAACTGTGAAAGTAAGTTAACAATTTAAATTTTTAGTTAAGAAAGTACATTATTTTAAAAAATCACATTGTAAAGGTAAGTAAATTAATTAAAATGTATTTGCTAACAAAGTATATTAATTTAAAAATTTTAGATTGTGAACTCTATATCATGAAATTCATTATTTCTATTTTTAAGTTTCTTCATTCCTTTATATTTTACTTTCATTTGTCCTTTTTTAATTATTTCAAAATCAAAATTATCAATTAATTTAGAATATCTATTTGGTAAAATTATTGACTTTTAGACAAAGTTGTTCTCCATATCTAGTATTTAAATATTAACAGTTCATAATATCATAAAAACATTTATCTCTAGCACATTTACTTTTTTAATTTCTTTATAAATACTTATATAGTTGAGCTTCTTGATTAAAGTAGTATACATTTATACAGAAACTTCTTTATTGGTTTTACAAAAATAATGTTCTAGTATGTATTCAACATATTTTTAAAATGTAGTGATTAAGAACTTATAGTTAAATTACTCATTGAAAATTATTCTTTATTATAAAACTAATAAAAATTATTTCTTATAAATGGAGAACTTAAACGAAATGCAAACTAAACTAAAAGAAACTTATGACCTAATTGAGCAATCTGAAAAAATATTGATCGTCCTATTTGTTTAAGTGATGAAAATAATAATCAATTCGTTAAAACAAATTGCAATCATATTTTTCATAAAAAATGTATTGATGAATGGATAAAAGAAAAATAAAATTATCCACTTTGTAGAACTATTATTAAAAATAAAGTATCAAAAACTTGAAATAATTGATACTAATGCTGTGTTTGATGCTCAAATTGAAGGAGCATATTTTGTTGAACCAGCATATTATTATTATTTTTATTATTATTCCGATTAATTAAATATTTCAATTGAAAAAAAAACTATATAAATTTTAGAATTTACTTGTTCACAAATCAAATAAATTTTTTTTCTGTATAAATGGAGCAAGTTCAACAAAAGTCTTCTGTGAAGTGTAATTTTTGAAATATTGTAATACAGAGAAATCAGTTGATAATGTTACTTCACAAAAATATAGAAACGATGGCAATAATACTATATGTAGACCATGTATAAATAAATATACTGAAAAAATTATGTAATTCCTTGTGTATGTGGACAATATAATTTTATAGAACGTTTTCGACGACATCCAAGTGAAGAACATTCAAGAATCTTATTAACAATGAATATGAAGAAAAATCTACATCTACAATGGATAATGAAGAAGATTTTACTGAAGATACATCTACGCCTACAAAGAAATGTAAAAATGGACAAGATAATAAGGATTCAAATGGTTTTTATACAAATCCTTCACATAAAGATAAACAAATAATAAATGTAAGAAGTGTATTTTAGAGTATATTAAGAATAACAAAGCTTTAACATTATGATATATTATTTATTAAATAATAATCCTTTATGATTAATTAAAAAATATAAAAACTAATCAGTTGTTAAAATAATTAATATATTAATTCATTTAAAAAAGTCATTGTTTAAAAACTAATTGAGTGATAACTAAATTTCAAATAGTTCTTTTAAAAAACTAATTGTTTAAAATTTAATGGATTGTCAAACTAAATAGTAAACTAATTGATTGTTATTGAGTTCTAAACTAATTCAGTTTTTGATTAATTATCTATTAAATAATAATTTATTAAATAATTATCAATTTGTTAAAAATATTTTTTACAAAGCTAATGATTTTTTTGGAATAAATATAAGAACGAAATGTAAACATACAATTCTATTGAAATACCAGAATTTTAACTTAAAACTCTTTGCGAATTTTGTAAAATAAATAATTTATGGAAAGATGATTTAATTAAATTACTTATTAGAAATCGTCCAAATATTTTTAGAAATCATCCAAATATTTTTAGAAATAGTACATCTGAAGCAAGTGATAATTTTAGAAAAAGTTACCAAAAATTGTTAGAAATAATACATCTGAAGTAAGTGAAAGTAATACAAATAGTCTTAGAAATTGTGCATCTGAAGTAAGTGATAATTTTTGGAACAAGTTACCAAAAATTGTTAATAATTATAAGAAGAAATATGTTAATAATTAAAAAATTTTGTTACAATTATGTAACTGATTAAGAAAAATTGAACAAAAATTGTTAAAATTTATATACCTGAAGTAAGTGAAACTCAAACAAATATTGTTAGAAATTATATACCTGAAGTATGTGAAAACCATACAAATATTGTTAAAAATTATACACCTAAAGTAAGTGAAAAGCTTTGAAAAATTTTCCATATTATAATACTAATTATGTTTTTCTAACTAAGGAAATAAACCATTAAAAACGTATAGCTATTTTGTACAAATATATATAATACTGAAACCAAAAGAAAAACTAATTAAAGGTTAGTTAGTTGAAAAAGCATTTGAAAGCTGATTTCAAATCATGAATTTTTAAATAGAATAAATATAGATGATATTAATCATTTTTAACAGCAGTAAAAACAAATTTTTTGAAATTGTAAAAGATTATTTCAAAGTATATAATGGTTTAAAGATAAATTTTAATTTATAATGATATTGTAATCTACAAACAAATGAAATAAATGAAGAATTTCAAGAATTTCTATAACAAACACGAAACTGTGATATTTGGAGAGAAAAAGATAATAACAAAATTTAAACATGGTAAAAGAGGTATTCTAGAAAAAATAATAATTTTCACGCACAAAGATCAGGCTGGACATTAAATAGAATTATTGTTTTGCAACCAGCAATTAATAAATATATTCCATTATAAGGATCATCTTATATTGATTTGTCAGATAAACTTAAAAATAAAAGTGCTTGTATTAATGTAAAAAATACTGATGACAAATGTTTTCTATAAAAATGCAAAAAGAGTAACAAAATATGAAGACGTTGGGCTTGATCTTGATAAAAAAGATTGCAAATATTAAGTTTCCTGTGTTAGTTGATCATATTGGAAAAATAGAAAAATAATTAATTCATCTGATTCTGTTAATCCATTTGATGATGAAAATATCAAGTGTATCCACTGCAAATTACAAAATCTAGAAAGGAAAAACGTATAAATGTACCTTAATTCAAGAAACCTAGTAATTCACAAAATTGCTATATAAAAAATTTATCGAGACTTGTGTCAAGACAAGTCAATGAACATAAAGAAACAAATTTATTTGTGATTTAGGTTTACCACATTTTAATAGTAAAGAAATATTAGATAATTATACACCAAATTGTTTAAGTAAAAAGTCATTAAAAGTACAAATGCCAAGTGAAGGAGAATGCGTTTATTTTAAGAATTAGCAATATACACAAAAAGTTCCTTTTGTTATTAATGATGATTTAGTAAGTTTACTTTGAAAAATGGACAATTGTAAACCAAATACAGAAAAATCTTATACAATGAAATATAAAAAACATCAACCAAGTAGATTTTGTTTTTAGATGAATTACATATATGTAATTTGTTGTTTATAGTGACCAAATTTTCACATAAAATTTATTGAATGTATGAAACAAGAAGTTGATGAAATTGAAATATTAATTCTGAAATTGAAGAAATGAAACAATTTACATTTCAGGAAAACAAAATACATACTAATACTAAATTTTGTCATTGTGTAAATATTATTATTCAAATAATAAAAAAAACATTGTCATCATGATCATGTAACTGGAAGTATAATGCTCCATTATGCAATAATCGTAATTTAAAAATACCTAAACCTGATTTTGTACCTATTTATTTATATTATTTAACTGGTTATGATGCTCACTTTTTTGTAAAAGAACTTGGTTATGATAAAGAAGAAATAGAACTAATACCAAACAATGAAAATAAATACATTAGTTTTAGTAAATGTACAAATAAATTAAATAGGAGATTTGTTGACACATTTAGATTTATGCTCTTCTTCACTTGATTATCTTTCAACAAATTTAAGGAAAAATCTATTGAAAAATTAAAAAGTATTTTTCTCCAGATTTACTTAATTTAGTAATTAGAAAAGGTGTTTTTGATTGTATGCATTCTTGGAAAAAGTTTGAAGAGACACAATTACCAACAAAAGAATAATTTTACAATAAATTAATAGATTGTAATACAACTGATGTAGTTTATGAACATGCAAAATTAGTTCGGGAGAAATTCAATATAAAAAATTTTGGTGAATATCGTGCTTTGTATCTTAAAACTGATGTTTTAAATGTTTTTGAAAATTATAGAAGAAACATGTATAAAAACATATATTGCAGATCCTTCTTGGTATTATACAGTAGCAGGTTAATCTTGGGATGCACTGTTAAAAATTACTGAGTAAAAACTTGAATTACAATTTCATTATGAATTTCATTTAATGGTTGAAATTGGAATAAGAGGAGGAATATCACAATGTTGTGAAGGATATGTAAAATTATTAAAAGTTTTCAGAATATTTTAATAGTGAAGAAATATCATACTATGTAACGTAGTTAGATGCAAGTAACTTGAATGTTTATGATATGAACCAACATTTACCATATGGTGGATTTAAATTGGATGAAGCTAATAATTGCAATTGTACTAAATTAAATGAAATTTCAAACAAGTATGAAAATTGTTATATATTTGCAGTAGATTTCGAATGTACGAAAAAATAACATGATTTACATAAAGATCTGTCATTAGCTCCTGAAGAAAAAATGTTACAGGTTTAAATGAGAGTAAATTAATAACTAATTTAGATAGTAAATATAATTATGCAGTACATTATAGAAATCTTAAACAATATTTATCTGTAGGAATTCATATTACTAAAATACATAAAGTTTAAAAAGTTAACAAACTTTTAGCTTTAAGAAGTGCATAGCTTTAAACACACAATTAAGAACTAAAGCTATAAATGATTGGAAAAAGATTTCTATAAACCAATTAGTATTTCTATGTTTGGTAAAGGAATGGGAAATATAAGAAACAGACAAGATATTAAATTAGTTTCAAATAATAAAGTACTAAAAAACTTGTTACTAAACCAAACTTTTAAATTAGATTTATATTTAATGAAAATCTTGCTGCTGTTCACATGCATAAAACTAAAATCACATTTGATAAAACTATTTATGTTGGATTAAGTATAGTTGATTTATCTAAATAACTGATATATTATTTTCACTATAGAGCTATTAAGCCTAAATATGGAGAATACATTGAATTATATTATGAAGGTAGAGAGAGTTATATTTATTATACTACAGCTGAAGATTTCTATGAAGATATATAATCAATGATTGAATATTTTAACAATAATGGTTATCCAACGGATAATATATGTAATAAACAACAAATAAACAAAAAGTTGTTGGAAAATTGAAAGATAACTGTAGTGGAAAACCAATTGGAAAATTTTGTGGTTTACGAGCAAACATATATGCTTATAAAGGTTGGTTAAAAAAGCAGAGAAAAAAATCTAAAGTAATAAAGATATGTGTTGTTAAAAATAGAATAAGTTTAGAAGATATAAAGATTTTTTGTTTAATGATATTGAATAATAGAGAAAAAATATATTTATTTAAAGTGAAAAACATGAAATATATACAATTCAAGTGAACAAAAAAGCAATAAGTCACCATGATAATAAAAGGTATGAATTGGAAAAAATAGATAACTTACCATATAGTCATTATAAGTTATTAAAAATGTAATAAAATTTTTCTATATACATGCAAACAATTTACAACGATAAAATAAAAGACAAAGATTTTTGTATACAAAAACCACAAACATTGAATAAAGTTAACAATGAAGTAATAAAAATAAAGGGTAATGGAATTAAAGTGGAAGGTGAAAGTATTAAAGTAAAAGATTAAACACTTAAGGTAAAAGATGATATAATTTAATGAAAATGAGTTCAAATTCCAAGTTTGATGCAAATAGTTCATACTTACATATAAAACTAATTGATTGTCAATTGAATTGTACAGCTCTCGTTTTAATAAAAATAAATGGTAAAATAGTTCTTTACTTTATCTTTATTTATAGAACTGTTATGTGAATTATCAATATCTAACTATATAAAATAAACTGTATTACGTTTCTTTCATAAAAGTTTTCAACTAAGTACACATGTGGATATTTTGTTATGGCTAGTTATTGTTCATGAAACTTCCTTTTTTATCTTTTAATTCGTATGTAATTGGATTAGAATAAACAACATCCTCAATTTCAAAAATTTCTGTTGAGCAATTACCTGTGTAACCTTTTTCAAAAAGATGTTTAAGTCTACCAATTTTAAATATATCTCCTTTTTTTATAATTTAGCTATTTCATTAGATACTATTTTACTTATTTTTTATTTTTTTACTTTTGTCTATTGGTTTCTTTTTCATTGTAGAATGTTTTGTATTATTGTTTTTATCAATTATATTAACTAAATTTACCCATTTATAATTAATATAATAATAAATTTTTCCACATTTTTTCTTTAACTTCTTTTAATTCTAAAAAAGTTGAATAAATATTGATGTTAAATTATTTCATTAATTTTTTGTATTCTTTGTTATAACTTTATTTACTATTATTTGTTTGTAAATGTTTTGGGTTTCTAACTATTAAAATTTTTTGAAAAGTATCAACTGTAATTTTAGATGTTTTATATTTAGTAAGAACAGCAATTGCATATTTTGAAAAACATCATATATGGTTCATAAAAATTTATAACCTTTACTTATTTTTGAAATTCTTTATAAATTTTCAAAATGACTTTAAACCATGTCAACATGCCATTAAACATCTTTATTAAAAGAAACAACTTTTCTTCTTTTAAAATTATACCAATAGGTTTTTTTTCATTAATTATATATTCATGAGTATTCTTTAAAACTTCACCACCTAAAAATTTTTATTGGTAATTTGATTTTTTAGATTTGCAAATTGTACAAATAACTTCAATTCATTGTCTTCTGCTTTTAGTTGTTACCCTACGTGGATAATGTGTTTCTGTATAGTTTTTGAACCTTAAACAACAAATATGATAGGATTGTGAAGTATGATTTTCCATTACTATGTATAAAAATATACAGATTAAGAAGTTTATATAGATAAAAATTTTAATGAAGTGAAAAATATCCTAACGTTTTAATACTTATAGATCTTCACCTTCTTTTTTGTCTAAACTTTTATTAATATGTGATTCTAATGATTTAATGAATTTTTCAATGAATCAATTTTAACTAATGAATTAAGGAGACTATTTTTCATATTGTCTATTTCTTGATATAATGTGCCACTATACCATCCTTAATAATGTTTCTTTGATTTAAATCCCTAAAAATATTGTTATAATCTTCTTTATTAACACAATTACAGAAATGCGTTAAAATGTTTGTGAATTCTGTTTTTAAAACATATTTGGTTGCAAGTCTTCTATTTTTAAAATCAATATAACCTTTGGTAATTTTAAAAATAGAATTAAATCCTTTTAGGGTTGTTTAATTGAATCAGGCATCTTTGTATCTATTGATGATTGAAGTTATTTATAATTTTTTCAAATTTTTTAATTCAGTGTACGAGTATTAAGTACTTGTTCATTTTGTGTAAGTAGTTGTATCTTATTTCCAAAATGTACATTTGTTGAATCTAAAATTTGATTAAAATTATAATTCTAACAAAGCAATTTTTAAACAAATAAACGTAAATGACCACATATTACTTCATCAAAATATTGTATTCTATCTGTATTGTAGTACAGTTCATTTTTTCCTAAATAGTTTACTAATAGTTTTGGTATATTACCACCAAATTAATCAAAAACAAATTTTTCATCATCATTTCTATAATAATAAATCCAATGAGTACCAGGATTGTCAGATGTTTCTAAATTTTTTACTGTACCATATTCAATTTTAAATGGTTTATTTACTAATTCATCAATCACATATACGCCATGAAAGTTTTTTACTTTTAATTTTTTTGTAAGTTTTTGTATATCAAAGTTACATAATGCTTTGGCACAGTTATGAATTACTCTTTGAAATTGTAATAATTTTTTTTATTCCATTGCCAATTTTCTATTCAATTTTTGGACTATGTCTTTTTTATTCTTTTAATTCTTCGCCATTTTTCTCTTTGTTAAATACTGCATTTGCAATTGCTGTAGATGCTCCTGCTAATGAACCAATTGTTGCTAAATATGGCAATACAGTTTATAATAATGGAAGAAGTCCTTATTCATGTTGTGTTAATCCTTTACCATCTTTCGTTTTTGCTAAATATTCAATAACTTTTTTAACAATAGGAATATGTATTGTAATAAGTAAATTTCCACCAATGTTTAATTTTTCTTACATTTTTGTTGTTAAGTTAAAAATGATTCAATTGCATAAAATTGTTCATTATTCTACTTTAATTTAATCGATTTTCATTTAGTTTTGCCACTAGTTAGCAAAGTACAATCAATTGTAAATTTATTCATTGATATAGTTAAAAATTTCATTAAGTTTTATTATATAGTTAAAAATTTATAAACATTTGTATTTTATTTAGTTTAAAAATGTACAAAGATTCTTGATAAAGTTTACAAAAAAAATAAAGATACTTTATTTAGATTGAGATTTTTAAGATTTTTTTTATAGTTAAAAATTTAAATAGTTTAAAAATTTTATAAGATTTTCTACAGTTAATTATGGTTTTATAAAGTAAAGAAACATTTATATAGTTCAAAATTTACACAGATATTTGTATAGTTTATAAAGATTTATTTTGTTGTTTAGAAATTTATAAAGATTTTTGAAATCCTCAACCACTTTCATCAATATCAGCATTAATACCCATTCCTAATTTTCTTTTTCCACGCACTATTCCTCTAAGAGATGTTGCTGAAATAGAGGCATCAATTGCATACATTCTTTCTTTTGCAGGTAACTGAATTTCTTTATTGGGTATAAGTTTCTTTTCTATACCTTTGTTATCTCTATAAGCAATGTCATGTTTTTACATGCGCAGTGTAATGGATTTAACACCTTTCTCAACTTTATCTAATCGTTGATCTACTTTTGTATCTGGATCACCAAATGGATAACCTGGAAGATGCATATCAAATGTTAGTTTGTTTTCTGTATTTATCACTTTTTCATTATGTATGTGGAAGGTTATTCAAAAATGTAATTAAATATGGTCTTTTTGAATTTCAATTATAAAATCACTAAATTTATTTGTTAACATTTTTGTAATACTAACTTATCAATGTGATAAGTTTTAATCTGCAGCTAGTTCTTCACCATTAATAACTGCTAATCTATCAATTAATCGTTTTACATCATTTAACCAAACATATTCAATTGATCTATCTGTATATTTTTAACTAAACTTTCAAGTATTTTTTTCCAGTAGAACTAATATGAGAATCATCTAGAGTTCTTCTTAAGTTGGGATAATAATCATCAACAAATGTTTATATCAAGTATTTATATTCATTACCTCTACTCTATTTTATTTGGGTTATTATCATAATATAATGCTCCTGAATTTAATAATATATCTGCATAATTTGATAAATCTGCTCCACCAAACTTTTTTTAAATCTTCTATAGTAGCTTTTTTTCAGTTAAACGTCTCATTAATCCATCTATACCTTCATAAGTTTCTTTTTACCAATTGTTAATAATATTACCATTAAATGGTACAGGTAAATTACCAAGATATTTAAACATACCAACAGGTTTTAAACAAAAAATTTTGTCATCATTATTATTAACATTCTTTAACATTCTTTCACTAACATTTATCTTTTTAGTTTCAATTGTCTTTTTACTTTCTTTTTCTTTTTAGAATTTATTGAATTTAATTTTAATTTCTGTTTCACTTAATGTATAATCATTTCTTTCAGTAACATCGTCAAACCAATCTGCTACTTTTTTAATTGGTAATATATCTACAAAATCTTCTATATGATGATATGGAGTCATTTGTTTTTCAACTTCCCTATTTTCTTAACAGGTTGATCTTCCTTTTTATATTTCTCATATTCCCTTCTTGGTTACTTTTTCCTAATGTTAACGTTATTGTTAAAGTGAATAATTAATGTTTTATGTTGTTAAGAAACGTTGTATTTCATTTCTAAACTTACCTAAAGATGGTTTTCTAGACACATGTATTGTTCAGAAACCAAATTAATCATTCCAACATTTACAACACATTACTTTAAAATTATTAAACTTTGCAATAAATTCATAATAAATGTGGTTTAAATTTGAATCATCTTGCATAAAAGTATTTAAAAAAATTAAATTGTTTCGATCTTAGTGTTTTTGAATTTTTGTATACGATTGAGCTAAATAAAACAAATGTATGACTTTGTGTCTACCTATAGTAAAATAATTCCCATCAATATCTCGATTTTCTAGATTGAAGTCATCAAATACAACAACTGAATTCACTTCACATTCATCTAGTGGAATAATTTCTTCATTATTCTCAATTAAACTATCAATTTCTTTATTAATTGTATCTTCAATAATTTTACATAGTTTTATAAATTCTTGATATTTTGGTTGTTCTAAATCTTTTGATACACATACAAATGTTTATTTTTATATTAATTTAATCATCATGTATTATTGCACATCTTATAGAATTTGGTGAAAGTTTACCATGTTTATTTTTTAACTTGATTCTTACTTTAGATTCCATGTCTGTTTTGTTCATTTATTAATAATTTCATTCATTTATTAGTAATTTTTCATTGATTATTAATATTTTCTCTTATTAATAATTTTTTGACTTATTAACAATTTTCTTGTTGTTTAATAACTTTTTCATTTATTAAGAATTGTTTCAATTAGTAATATTTTTTCAATTATTCATATTTTTTTCATTTATTAATAATTTTTGAGTAGCAAATGAGTAGATTAATTCTACACGGTGATAAATCTTCTATACTTAGAAAGAGATTAACTGTTCCAATAAATGATAATTATACTAATGCTCTATTAGTTGGATTTTATTCAACTGTTTTAACCCTGAATATCACAACAAAATATAATAAACTTTATTGTCATAGAGAAACAATAGACTTCCCTGTAGGTTAATAAAGTTTAAATAATTTTAAAATATTTAAACGTTGAAGGAACCCAACACACACATTAAAGCAGATGAAATTTTAAGCAGAATCGTTATTGAAAATTATGTAAAATTAATAAGTATATAGAAGGTAGTATTAGGAATTTACTTGGTTTTACTAATGAAATTGCTCAAGATAATGAGAAAGCTGTAGCTAAAAATGTTCGTAAAATAAATCCTTTTGAGTTAATCAATATAAATTTAATCTTGCTGATGGAATTTATATAAAACATAATGATCATTTTCATAAAGTAACTAATATTATTGCTTCATTTAAACATACTGCAGAATTTGGTGGACCAATAATTTATGATCCAAATTATCATATAAATGTTCCTATTTTTAATACAATTCCGATTTAGAAGTTACTATAACTGATGAAAATGATAATTTTATTTACTTTAATGGTGCTACTGTAACAGTTATTTAAAAAAAATATCTTAATAATTTTTTTCCTTTATAAATAAGTTATTGCTAAAACAATAATGAATAAAATTGAATGTTATTTTTTTGTCCATTTCCTGTTAATGGAAAAACTAAAAATAATTTAAATATTCCTAACAAAGACATAGAAATTGAAATACACATTGCTCAGGGTTGGCTTCATCTAAATCATGCACAATTATACATGCATTTTAGTATTATTGGAAACAATGGTACAGATTATCCGACTTACGGTGGAAAATCAAACAAAAAATTATTTGATAATTATGTAACTATACTGTTTGACTTTATAGCTATAGGAAAAGGAAATAATATATTATCTAAGATTGAACATACTTTTATTTCATCAACAGTTTACTACATTTACCTTTATCTATTACTGACAAAATGAGTTTAGAAGAACATATTCTTAATATGGGAAAAATATAAAGTAAAAAAATGAACTAGTTTATCCATTATTAATGCTTGGTGAATTATTTTAAAGATTATAAAGAAATTATGTTGGAAGTAAATTTAACTGTAGTTTCTACATGTAGTTCATTTTCTGGGGATGCAATTTTATATTGGTTTGATAAAATGGTGCTGGTGTTGAAGTAAAAGATACACTCTCTAAAGAAGGTAAAATAGTTATAGAATCTATGGAAATTCGAGTACATGTTGTTAAATTTGAACCAATTTGATTGAACAATGTGAAATATTATAAAATATCCTAAAATTCCTATTTCTCTTTATGAACTTCAAAAAGTAGAAGTTGCGAGACTCTCTGGTAGAAACAATTTTGAACTAGATATAAGAAATTAATATAATTCTATTGAATTTGTTATGCCTTATTTTGTTTTTGTTGTATTTCAGACAATCTGTAAAAATAATCAACTAGTTGATTCATCATTATTTGATCATGTGAAACTACAGAATATATATTTAAAAGTAGTACAAATGAAGTTTTTCCTCAATAAATGTGGGATATTAATCCACCAATCAATTTTCTGAAAACATGATGCATTTTTAGATTTTAAACGAATAACTTACCTAAAATCAGATATTGATATTAATCCATTTAGCTTTAATACTAATTATACAATTTATATAATAAATATGGCACATAGAAAAAATGTTATAACTACATAAAAACAAACATGAAACTTTGTGCAACTTTTAATGATAAAATTTCAAATGATATACTTGCTTATATAATTATGTATGGTAATAAAATTCTTATATATGATGCACAACATAGATTACTCACTGAAAATGTTTAATTATTAGTATTTTATTCCTTAGAAATGAATCAGAAACTTAATAAACTTATAAAAGTGTTAATTTCATGCTTATATACATATCTGAAACATTGTAAGAAAGATAGAAAAAATAAAAACTGAAAATTTTAATATAATTTACTTTTCTAAACTCATACATTTTAGTTATTTACTTACTCTCACAATGTGATTTTTTAAATAATATGCTGTGTTAACTTAAACATTTTAATTATTTACTTACATTCACTCTTTAAAATTTTTAAAATAATTTAGATTTTTAACTAATACATGTTATTGTGTTTAAATCGTGTTGTAAATGAAGTGAGTATTATATATTATAATTAGTTGTATTACAGTAAAAAATTGCTGTTTAGTTATCGTTATAAATTTGGTTTAGTTAATTAAATATACCGACTTTTTTACTGATTTATGAAAATCGGTTGTCTTATTTATAAAATACAGTATTTAGTTTAAAATTGAGATAGTGAGCCAGAACCTACAAAATATATCTACTCGAAAATCAACAATGGGTGGACATGTCTCTGAAGTTTTTCTTGTGAGTGCTATCACCATGTACTAGAAAGAGAGGTTTTATCATCTTACAAACCACCACATGTTAAAAAACTCGATCCAAACAACTACTGTATGATACTGTAACAAGTGGTCTTGGTTGTACATGTGCACACATGTATCCATGTTAAAAGCTATACTGGCTTTATAAATCCACATATGGCATTACCTGTGGTTTTTCCAGACATATACCAAGACGGTGATCATAGGACTGTATATTATCAGACTAGCAGTCCGGTTACACGTAGCTCACATTGCAACCTCGTCATAAAATCGCTGAATTTTGAAAGTGAAACGGCTGAGGAATGTGGCATGAAACTGCTATTTGCAACCCTCTCACGCCACCGCCACTAGATATTTCTCCAGTATTTGTAACATATTCTGCCTTAATACCACGTCAGTGGTTTTGCGATATATCCACTGAGTTATAGGTGATGACTGATTGAGAAGGATCACAAACAGTAGTAGATGGTGTGCTGATTGAGGATGTAAGAAATGTACACTAGCTTTTCAGATATCTAGTGTTATGCTATCTGTTAGAAATGATGTCTATGATTTGGAATCAAGTCTTTCCATTCAACCACATACCTGTGTTGGATCCTATGGAGAAGTCCTCTAATTATTACAGCCACAACTGAATCATATTTCTGGCACTCTCATATCTCTAAATGAGGCACCTTACAGCGACTACTCAATCATATTTCTGGCACTCTCATATCTCGAAACGAGTCACCTTTCTCAAACCTTACTGCTACAGTAAAATTCCAGTGTGGTTTTAGTGAGTCCATTTCCGTAGCTTTGCACATGTGATTGTTCCAATTTAAGTCGGAACTGGCTAGAAGTCGAAGAAAGCCATATGCACCACTTTCTACAACCAGTGTAGAAACAGAGTGACCTGAGCTAGTGCAACAGGACCATGTATTAATCATTCAGTGGAAATGGATCCATTTTGGTGCGTCCACAAACTACATACAGGTACTGCAGTCCAAAACAGACCTACGTCCCTCAGGTCACATAGACATCTATTTGCCCAACATGGTATCATCGCTATTCTGCGCCATCCAACAGAGAAAAATTACGAAATATAAAAGCTCCACTAATTTCATCCAATTGAGAACTCGATAAGATTTTTATTGCATCTCTCTCCTCCCATATATCGAAAACAGATGCCACATGCATGCCGGCTTCGAACACACATAATGATCCTATTAAATATAAGATATTGATCCACTGCATAGACCAGTTTAATGTTTCATCACCTATACTGTAGGAGGAGGATGGTATCCCACATACTTTACTGTACATCACGAGAGATGCTCCCTGTGACACTGTGTCATTGTTTGAAACATTATTTTTTTCTGCTGTGACACACCTTCTACACTGTCATACATTTTGTTTTTCCACCACGACTTTGAGGTCTGTATCAGGTTCCAAACTGAAATTAACACGTTCTGATTCATTGCCTCTCGCAGAAAACTAGGCATCACAAGGCATAAAACATGCTGTTACTGCACCTACCATAACATGCCACTCACACTGGATTACTATAAATAAAATACAGTTATAACATAGGGAAATGGGACAAGTTTGGTGGCGTTGTGTAGAGTTTCCAAACTGCTGTTCAAAAGTGATTGATGACATCTACATTTAAACTCATCTTTCATAGTGATGCAATAGCTGATGCCTCTGTGTTCTGTTTCGACTGATTCCTCATACTGCAGTCATGTACACGATCACTGTTTCGGTGGTATCTGGCTCTAGAAGGTATTGTTCCTCCACCAAAACTCTATGCCCAACTCAAACACGCAATGTCAGACATTTATTATGTGGTAACCAACACCGTGTCAACGGACAATGTAGTGAAATAATAAGAATTGCAGTTGATTGTGTCAACAATTTTACCAATTTTTAGTAATTTGAACACTGGCCAATGATGTGACAGCATGTTTCCCAATTTCAGTACCATAGCTAAACCCACACCCTCCCCAATTTGCGAGTATCATTGTGCATGTAGATAGATGAATGTGCAGTATGTCCATGTGTTGTTAATTCTCAGAACACATCCATCATCAAAGTAAATAAGACAGTGCACTACATATTTCTAAGACTTCAAGCATAGTGCTTAATTTACGATCTCTCTCTATGCTGATGGGAGTCACAAAGCAATCTTGGAGGTAAAATTAGAGATGAAATGCCTCCCCTCACATTGTCACTGACCAACCCGCCCTGCAGCACTGTTACCGATTTAATCTGCAATTGACCAGAAATAGACCGCTACATTCCACATCTCGTGAATTAAAGGAGCTTGCCGAGTCCTCACCCATCCAAGTGCACAAGATATCTCGAGATGTGCCTATGTCGAGGAGGTTAGCACTCCTTATCGATGTATAGTAACGTATCTGAAAGTGTTATAATATAATAGGTAGACGGTGAAGAAGAAGGAGAAACGAGTGATTTTTTTGAGCAATGGATCTGCAGACTGATGGAATTGGAAGCATTCTTACATTAATCGACCAAGCTATTAATTTTGAAGTATTATTCCAGAGTCTAGGATCAGTACCTGGAAGGTATTGGTAAGAGTGAACATAAACACATGCAGTCCTAAGGCTACATCGCTCCTCACATAAGATGGGCTATAATGTTAGATCGCTTGCCTTTCTGACCTATGAGTCATATGGAATGTAGCACTGCCAATATTCCAATGTAAGAAATATATTTCAAGAGTATGACATGCATCCTTCTTCCCGGTTTCTCTACCACAAATTACATTATCAAACTGGAAAACCAAAAAACTACTTCCTTAAAACATTGGGTCTCTGTGATACGAGCACAATATAGCTTTCCAGATATGTATAGCACCCACTGTTCACATCCGATTAAGCTTCAGAAATTATACTATGCCTGCATCATCCCTATATAAAATTATGGTTAGAAATGGGGAATACCTCTTACAAGGAAACAGATAAACGCATAGGAGCAGCGTCCGAAAAGTGAAAATTACGAGTCATTCCGCCAATAGCTCTGCAAACAACACACCTGTCATGCAAATGTATACATGGGTATTGCAGTACCTCACAGTCACCTATCGCTAACTCAGTTATGTAGCTGAAGTCTTCATTTTACACCAAAGATGCGACGGAGGGATGGAGTACATTTCATAAATCATAGTTCATTTAGAGGAATGTGTCATGTTTCATCACACATGAGATAGAAGTTCTCTGATAACTGATAGGTTTACCATTAACGATCCCAAGAAAATAGTGCTTTAAATCACAGACAAAACACGTGGCTGTATACGAGTTGAACACAGGCTATGTCATGCGACTGAGGCGTCATGACAGAACAGTGGAAAAATTGACCTACAACAAATTCTCCCTCTCTAGAATGCTTCATCAGTGTACCATTAAATCTTACCTCGTTACAGCTCCATCTCAATCGATCACCCTGGCTAATCTTTGACATCCTTTAACGCAGATGCACACAAGCTTGGAGACAGATGGTCCTCTGTCTTCCTGAAAAGCGTCAAATACAGTAGTCAACTCGAGTCAATCACTGATACCATAATAGACATACAGGGTAGTGTCACCTCAATGGAAAAAAGTTGACTGTTCCCTGATTCCGTTCGCTTCCATGTCGACGATTTCTCGGATTCCTCTTGGTGCGGCATACTTGTTCCCATGTACAAATTGCTCTTCACCAACCAGAGGCTACACAAGCACTTCTTCAATTTCCCCACATTTTGGTGTATATTAGGTCAATCTATACCTATCCTCTCGTCATTTTTCGCAATTCTATCGATTTTATGTCAGTTCCATGAATGCTGTCATGACATAACCTCCTGTTCTGTGTTCTAGAATAGCTTTTAAACGTAGCACATCTACTAACACCTAGCCCAAATACACTGATTGGGAGATGTAATATAGCACTGCACTCGATTGTTTCCAGTCACATCCACATTTGGAGAGTATTTGTTCTGTTTTCTGTATGTCTGTGTGTATCCACGTGTCACAGATGGTTCCCAGGACCCTGTCCCCTGCACTGGTGGACCAAATTTCGAACACAGAACATGTGTTCAGAGATATCACATGTTGAAAGCAGGACTTAACGTTTTCCACTAAGGGTAACACGAGATGGATGGGGTGCCACGTTAGGACCGCAAATAAAGATGCATTCGATGCTATTCTGCGCTGTTTTCGTAAACAGGTTCTATTACCCCAAGAATTTCCATGCATGCAAGCCGAGACATCATGAAAGCCCCTACAAAAGTGAGCGTTAACGATTTATGGGACACTATACAATTTCCGAGAGGTTGACTTGGTTCTTATTTTATATAGCCATCAGTATAAGATTGAGAACCTTGTTAGATGCACTTGCGATGGTTTGCAGCTACGTGCTCGCATTTTGCGCCATTGTGTCAGTTACACTAGGCAGTTAAACATGGCTAGACACGCTTCGCATGTTCCATTAGGATAGCAAGGAACAATGCACCCTGTGCTATTATGGGACGGATTTTTGCAGCTTCTGCGAGGGTGACTCACTCGGTTATTAAGTCTTCACTGGACCGCAGGTAGAGAGAGGTATCATACCAGCAGCGGCAAACACATGAGTGTACAGCCCAGAGGATGACTTGGCGCTTATTTAGATAAAGATGTGACATCAGTATAACACTCGAAGGACTTCGACTGTAGAGGTGACTTTGACATGCCGTCAGCAGCACTCCTGTGCTGACTTGCATCCGGCTGGTCCTGCAGAGCACGTTGGAGCTTCTGATAGTTGACGCTGATTATAGTTTGGAAGTGTTTTTCACATGCTCTGAGTGTTTGTGCATTGGATTATTGTTGGCCGTTTAAGCGTTGTGAGCGTTACACATGCATTATCTTTTGATGATTTAGGAGTTGGTTTAGTGTTTGTTGCATTATTTTGTGTAAAGGTGTGTAGTGCATGATTTCGACAGTTGACGATTAAAGTGCGCGTCGTTTATGTTGGCGGCCGAGTTTAGGTTCGTTCTGCGCATCTGACGTCACAAAACACAGTCAGCCAATGAACAGAGAACGACGTTGCCAGAACTCGACTGCAGTGCAGAGCATGAACAAGTGTCTTCAGTTTTAGAAACGTTCAGTCATAAACAAAGTAACAGAACAAAAGCAGTGTCTTGATAGCAGACTTTCTTTTATAGAAAGTTTGGAAAAAGCATTCTTTATACCAATTGCTTCATATTCTATTAATTAATTAAATCAAACAAGCAATAAGACTCCTAATTCAGGCGATAGCAAGGAAAGGTGTTTGTATCAATCTCACGAACTGCTTTTTCGCAATAAATAACAGCGGTAATTGTTTATTTCCTATTGTACTTCGATGAAGCGTGAGTAATTCATAGTCATACCAACGATGTTTAGCAGTATTTTGCGTGTAACGGTTAAGGCGTCGGGTTTCTATGTGAAAGGTTATGAGTTCAAACCTTATGCGGTGTTTAATATTTTGATTAGTTAAAAACAATGTCGAAGTGCCTTACTTCACGAATTATATTCGCTTGAAGGCAATTTTTTTAAATTTCTGGTGCTTTGTCTCTTCATTAACCCTTTCGCTGCTGCAGACACGTGCTCCCCGCATTCCGCGATGTGCGCTATTTTGTCATCACTGCACTGCTCGCATTGTGTTCTCACTGATTTGATACACTTATCAATCGACTTCAGAAAAACCGTTTGGCCCAAAAATTTGATTTTTACACATCTTCTTGACTGATACCTTACCCCATAAATGACTTAATTTTGTTTCGATGTTCAACGCAGTTATTATGCAGCATTAAATGTAGTAAACCATTGCACGAAATTTTGAAGAGTTTGCAGAGGTAGAAGTCTATAGCGTATACTTTCCGTATGGTCGATTTTAGTTGCCACAATGTTGAGAATGAAATGTGGACAAGATACCTAAATTTCATATAAAATTTACAGTATAATAATATCTCATTTAATTTAAGTACCACATAGGTGTCGTATGTAATATTGAGAAATATTCCGTCTTTCGCGACTGTAATAAAAGTTTTATTTACACCGGACGCGTTTGGCTTTATTTTAAAGCACTTCAGTCAATGAAAGGTATGGCACATACACAATGGTACTCATGTTCTCTTTCTTGTTTTTGTTCCACAGTCACAGTTTTACCACCGGTACTGAAATATATTCCTCTTCTGCAACTGTTATAAGTGATTTATTTAGACCAGACGTGTTTCTCTCTTTTGAAGCATCTTCAGTGGACAGTATTTTGTCTCCTCCATTACCAAGTCACCTTTCGTAGTTTTGTGCTGCGGTAACGCAATATTTAACGTTTGTGTTGGCTCATCAGTGTTATAGCAAATAAATGATGTTTGTGCGTGCCACACAAAAAAATTATATTTGACATAGCTCAGAGCGCTTCACTGATAGACGGTTTATTCAAGTCCTAATGTTTTTGTAAGTCCACAGTTTTGTTTAATGTATTTTGTCTACTTCCTTTTGATTGATTGAAGTGCTTTAAAATAAAGCCAAACGTGCTCAGTGTAAATAAAACTTTTGTTACAGTCGTGAAAGACGGAATATTTCTCAGTATTACATATGACACTTATGTGGTACTTAAATGAGATATTTTTATACAGTAAATTTTATATGAAATTTAGGTATATTGTCCACATTTCATTCTGAACATTGTGGCAACTAAAATCGACCATATGGAAAGTATACTCTATGGACTTTTTCCTCTGCAAACTCTTCAAAATTTCGTGCAATGGTTTACTATATTTAATGCTGCATAATAACTGCGTTGAACATCGAAACAAATTTAAGTCATTTATGGGGGGAAGGTATCAGTCAAGAAGATGTGTAAAAATAAGTTTTGTGGAATCGAATGATAAAGAGTGTCAAAGCAGTTGGAACACGATGTGTCTGCACAGGCGAGCAGTGCAGTGACAAAATCGTGCACAGCGCGGAATGCAAGGAGCACGTCTTTGTAGCAGCGAAAGGGTTAATGCGACCGTGGTGGCTTTACTTCATGAACTGCGCGCTCTCCCCTAAACGTAAGCTTGCGAACTATGCTGTACTATGGCGCTGCTTCTATTGGCACGTGCGTCATGTGCAACTGGCAACGCAGGAATCTCCCGCGTCTGGGCAGGCATGCGCGAGCCGCCAAGATAAAAGAATTGAACTATAGCAAACATGTTAGGGATGTCGCTGCCTGATGGTTGAGGGACTCAAATGGGCACCTGTGCATATGTTGGCTGGTGCTGGCCACATCACTTCGTGGAGGCCTCTGGTGCATCCCGACTTCTGGGAGCGTGTGCGATAATCTCCTCTGCGGTTTAGTGGACAGGAGGCCATGTGCAATGTCTGCGCATGTTGTTTGTGTGTCTCTTGCATTATTTTGTGAGCAGGTCTGTAGGCTGTGCTATGCATTATACAGACAGTTCATGAGATGATTTCGTGTCTGCACATCATTGTACTGCATTATTTAGGAGGAGTTTGCATGTCTGTGTGCTGTGTACAGAAATAATCTCGGTAGTTTAGGAGTTGTTTGCGTGTCTGAAGAGTGTTATTTCGGTAATGTCCGGGTAGTTTACAGGTCTGTACACTGTGTGGCGTGACCCCAAGCATGGCAGGGCATGTGTTTCGCATCAGTGTGATAAATATACTATTTCAAATCCATCCCTAAGTTAATTGTTCCAAAATAAATAAAGTACACTCCTTCCTCTCTCCAGCGGCCCAGCACAGGCTGAGTCATTTTCCCCTACAGACAGCCATCTTGGGTTACACCATGGAATGGACAACAACTCCTGTACTGGCAGTACTGTGTACTAGATCAGTTGGACTCTAGACCTCATGGTGGAGACACTGCCTGCACAATAATTACTTATGTCCAGCACAGGCTGAGTCCTTTTGCCACCTTTTTCCCCTACCATCTTGGGTTATATCATGGAATGGACGACAGCTCCCTCTGGTGGCAGTACTGTGTGCTAGGTCCAGACCTCATGGTGAACACACTGGTTCCCGTCAAAATCCACAATCTTGGGTGACGGTACTTGCATCATCAGCTAACAGAATGGAACAGACGACAGCACCCTCTGGTGGTGGCACTGTGTACTAGGTCAGTTGGAATCCGGACCTCGTGGTGAACACACTGGGTTGCTGTACTGCATCAAATTGTTTAAACAAAGGCTGCATGCATGATTTCGGCAGTTGATGATTAGTAAACATGTTGGCAGAGTCTTTTAGATGGATTAGTATTTGGACAATTTACAAGTTGTTTGCCTCTCTGTACATAAATCTATTGCATTATTTACGAGTGGTTTTCAGGTCTTTGGGCTGTGCAATGCATTATTTTGACAGTTTACAACTAGCAAGTGTGTCTGCAGAGCATTATACATGAGTTATTTTGGTAATTTAGGAGTAGTTTACAGGTCTGTAGGCTGTGTGGTGTGACTCCGAGCATGCCAGAGCGTGTGCTTTGTAATAAATATACTATCTATCACAATCACATCCCTAAATAAAATGTTCCAAAATAAGTAATGTATACTCCTTCCTCTCTCCAGCAGCCCAGTGCAGGTTGAGTCGTTTTCCCACCAATCCCTAGGAAGAGGTGGCGGTCGGATGGCTTAGGTTAGTGGAGGTGGCCCAAGTGACCTATTTTCCCGCAATTTTCTTAGATCAGTAGACGTTTGTTGCATTGTCTTGAAGGAATTTGAACTTTCTACAAGTTTCTATGAAGAGATGGCAGTCCAGCGACCTAGGTCACTGGAGGTAGCCCAGGTGAGCTATTCTCCAGCCATTTTCTTACGTTAGTAGAGGTGTGTTGCATTATCCTCACGGAATTTGAACTTCCCTCCAGGGGTGCATGGCAGGGGGGCGGGGGGAAGCGTGGCACTTCCTCACCATCTTGGATAACGGTACTTGCGTCACCAGCTGACGTAATGGCCACTATCTTGGATGTCGTCATGTGCTGTTGCCAAGTCTACAGGCCGTCATCTTGGATGACGTCCTCACCACCATCTTGGATACATCTGGCAACAAAGGAGAGTGGGGTGCCCCTCCCCCCCCTGCCTTGTTCCATAACTTGCCAGTACGAGAAATGATTGAGCATGTGTAAGTTATTCGAACTTGTAATCTGGATTTTACGAAGAAAATTTGATCCAATTACCATCACTTAAAACTAAAAGTATTGTACTCACCAAAAGTAGCTACTCCATGACTTTGGGAAGACAGCTTCATAATAATTAGTAGGAACGATATTGTAAATCGGAAATGCTTAATTTCCATGTTAGAACTCATTTTAGTTTCGTCAGTATGTTCTTCCACCTACGCTCAATGGAGCACGTTATCACGACTTCATACGGGATACTCTACCTGTGCTGCTAGACAATGTGCCTTTACAAGTACGACACAACATGTGGTTCATGCACGATTGAGCTGCTGCACATTTCAGTCGAAGTGTTCGTACGCTTCTCAACAACAGATTCAGTGACCGATGGATTGGTAGAGGCGGACCAATTCCATGGCCTCCACGCTCTCCTGACCTCAACCCTCTTGACTTTCATTTATGGGGGCATTTGAAAGCTCTTGTCTACGAAACCCCGGTACCAAATGTAGAGACTCTTCGTGCTCGTATTGTGGATGGCTGTGATACAAGACGCCATTCTCCAGGGCTGCATCAGCGCATCAGGGATTCCATGCGACGGAGGGTGGATGCATGTATCCTCGCTAACGGAGGACATTTTGAACATTTCCTGTCACAAAGTGAAGTCACGCTGGTACGTTCTGTTGCTGTGTGTTTCCATCCCATGATTAATGTGATTTGAAGAGAAGTAATAAAATGAGCTCTAACATGGAAAGTAAGCGTTTCCGGACACATGTCCATATAACATATTCTCTTTCTTTGTGTGTGAGGAATGTTTCCTGAAAGTTTGGCCGTACCTTTTTGTAACACCCTGTATATCTATTCTTTCCTACACGTTTGTTGTGGCTGTCAGTTGTTTGTCTATACTGCGACTCTAATTTCCGCTGAATTTTGGTTTTGCCTAGAAATGGAAGCCTAAGCACATTATCCATGTGCAGCTTTGAGATTTCGTGTACTTTCATTTTAGACCATGTATGCCCAATATCAGCTATTCCGGTCTTACACCAATGAACATCTGCCTCAAATAGCACACAAGAAAAACAAAAAAACTGCGTTGCTTTCTTCGCAACCACAAATCCATTTCTTCCTTTGGTAAATTTCTGGATTAAACTTATGGCATTTATTTTTTGTTTGCTGCTGCAGATTCAAAATAGTCCAAATGGCTCTAAGCACTATGGGACTTAACATCTGAGGTCATCAGTCCCCTAGACTTAGAACTACTTAAACCTAATTAACCTAAAGACATCACACACATCCATGCCCGAGGCAGGGTTCGAACTTGCGATCTTAGTAGCATTGCGGTTTCGGACTGAAGCGCCTAGAACCGCTCTGTCACAGGGGCCGGCTGCTACAGATTCAGATTCGGGAGTGGCCTACCTAGTGTTTTTTATCTGAAAGTCTGGTCACTAAAAGGCGTTTTTAATAACTTATTTACTCTGTTCGTGTTTACTATTTTCACAGTCAACTGAATCTTCCCTTACAGATAACACTGTGCATACAGCTATATACAGTCAATTACCTGAGCTTGCAATAATTACAACGTGTTTGTACAGAACTGTATTACACAAATGTAACGAGCACTACTTTGTTTGGAAAACAGATGCTCAATAGGTGGTGAATATGGTAGTTTTTTGCTGTGTAGCAATAGCCCTGCTGTTGTGAAATATACCAATAGTGAAGTAATGCGTCTCAGTTTCAGAATCTACGGGCATAATTTCTTGCAGTGCGGGTAGGATGTCACTTCCTGTTTCTCGTAAATATAGTGGCCTGACTTCCACATAATCTAATACATTACTTACAGTTTATTTTTCCAATCTACCTCTGACTTCTTCTGATCGATACTTAAAGAGAACTGAATCATAGGGTGTCCCATTTGATAACTAGGGTCATTCAGAACCTGGGTGAATTCGACCATTTCCTTGCGCTACTTGCACATTTTACATGATTTTTTTTAGGTACTTCCATATTAATTTTATAAAGTCTTCTCTGCTTTCCCACTGCGGCAGGTGGTTAAAATCCGTCGAGCTTTCGACCGAGCTCTTCTTGGCCACTGTCAAGTGGTAAATGACTGCCATGCCACCGTGACACAGTCGTCATATAGCTGCCCTGATGGCTGTGACGTCACTGGTGCTCTTTTCTTGGGCAAATACGGTAAGGTTTCGGTCGGGTGTCAGTAGGCTCGCTTCAGCCTCGCGATGACCGGGTACCAGGCTGTTCTGAGCTGCATTCGCTGTCTTTATGGATAATGTAATGTCATTTTTGCTTATTACTTATTGACGTTTTTATTCAGAGATTTTTATTTCGTAGCTACTTCTACAGTGCTTTCGCAAAGTCCGTTCGTCATAAAGACGAACAGAATCTGGTGTTGATTTCCTAAAGAGTGTTCTGCTAAGGCTGATATTTCTTGGCAGCATAGGTGTAAACACCTCGCACGTTCCATCTGACGTTGTGGCGGACGCTGGACGAAAACATTACCGATGAAAGAAGTATTCGAAATTTATCTGTCGTGAGGCACTGAACGCACCCAACGGCGACGGATAAGACTTGTGCCGGACTGGGATTCGAATCCGGATTTCCCACTTTACGCGAGCAGTCACGTTAATCGCTTTGTGAGCCTGTGTGTGTGTGTGTGTGTGTGTGTGTGTGTGAGTGTGTACCTGACCACAAAAAAGAAATGAATGTCAACGGGGAGGACAGGAGTTCCGAAGCGTGCAGGGGTCGCAATCCCAGGCCTGGCCACGACCTGACGGGAAAGCAATTCGATCAAGGTAGTGACAACAATCGGAATTTTATGTTTTACTTTTATTAATTTTAATTTCATATCATTTTTGGTGTTTTATAAATATATTTGACGAGACAAGAGTGGGTCAGCGCACCAGGCCGTTCCTAGCAGGGAGAGCCGTTAGCCTCTGCTATCAGTGCATGTCCCCCGTCCGATCCAAATCTCCATATGCCTCACGCTATAGAGCAGCACCCCCTTACCCACTAACCCACTTGCTCGCAGCCTAGCTGTATTCCTGCAAGGGACTGGATACAGCTGTGCATCCGCTATGAAACATTGTAACGCCGTCTAGCATAAACAGGGTGGTCCATTGATCGTGACCGGGCCAAATATCTCACGAAATAAGCGTCAAACGAAAAAACTACAAAGAACGGAACTGTCTAGCTTGAAGTGGGAAACCAGATAGCGCTATGGTTCGCCCGCTAGATGGCGCTGCCATAGTTCAAACGGATATCAACTGCGTTTTTTTTTAATAGGAACTCCCATTTTTATTACATATTTGTGTAGTACGCAAAGAACTATGAACGTTTTAGTTGGACCACTTTTTTCGTTTTGTGATAGATGGTGCTGTAACCGTCACAAACATATGGCTCACAATTTTCGACGAACAGTTGGTAACAGGTACGTTTTTTTAATTTAAAATACAGGACGTTGATACGTTTAAACATTTTATTTCGGTTGTTCCAATGTGATACATGAACCTTTGTGAACTTACCATTTCTGAAAACGCATGCTGTTACAACGTGATTACCTGTAAATACCACATTAATGCAGTAAATGCTCAAAATGATGTCCGTCAACCTCAATGCATTTGGCAATACGTGTAACGACATTCCTCTCAACAGCGAGTAGTTCGCCTTCCGTAATGTTCGCACATGCATTGACAATGCGCTGTCGCATGTTGTCAGGCGTTGTCGGTGGATCACGATAGCAAATACCCTTCAACTTTCCCCACAGAAAGAAATCCGGGGGCGTGAGATCCGGTGAACGTCCACGCCATGGTATGGTCCTTCGACGAGCAATCTCCCTGTCATCAAAAATGCTATTCAATACCGCTTCAACAGCAAGCGAGCTAGGTGCCGGACATCTATCTTGTTGGAAGTACATCGCCATTCTGTCATGCAGTGAAACATCGTGTAGTAACATCGGTAGAACATTACGTAGGATATCAGTATACATTGCACCATTTAGGTTGCCATCGATAAAATGGGGTCCCATAATGCCGCACCATACATTAACCCGCCAAGATCGCTGATGTTTCACTTGTCGCAGCCATCGTGGATTTTCCGTTGCCCAATAGTGCATATTATGCCGGTTTACGTTACCGCTATTGGTGAATGACGCTTCGTCGCTAAATAGAATGCGTGCAATAAATCTGTCATCGCCCCGTAATTTCACTTGTGCCCAGTGGCAGTGAAACATCTTGTAGTAACATCGGTCGAACAATACGTAGGATATCAGTATACATTGCACCATTTAGATTGCCATCGATAAAATGGGGTCCCATAATGCCACACCATACATTAACCCGGCAAGATCGCTGATGTTCCACTTGTCGCAGCCATCGTGGATTTTCCGTTGCCCAATAGTGCATATTATGCCGGTTTACGTTACCGCTATTGGTGAATGACGCTTCGTCGCTAAATAGAACACGTGCAATAAATCTGTCATCGCCCCGTAATTTCACTTGTGCCCAGTGGCAGTACTGTACACGACGTTCGAAGTCGTCGCCATGCAATTCCTGGTGCATAGAAATATGGTACGGGTGCAATCGTTGCTGATGTAGCATTCTCAACACCGGCGTTTTTGAGATTCCCAGTTCTCGTGCAATTTGTCTGCTACTGATGTGCGGATTAGCCGCAACAGCAGCTAAAACACGTACTTGGGCATCATCATTTGTTGCTGGACGTGGTTGACGTTTCACATGTGGCTGAACACTTCCCGTTTACTTAAATAACATAACTATCCGGCGAACGGTCCGGACACTTGGATGATGTCGACCAGGATACCGAGCAGCATACATAGCACACGCCTGTTGGGCCTTTTGATCACAATGGCCATTCATCAACACGATATCGACGTTTTCCGCAATTGGTATACGGTCCGTTTTAACACGGGTAATGTATCACGAAGCAAATACCGTCCGCACTGGCGAAATGCTACGTGATACCATGTACTTATATGTTTGTGACTATTACAGCCCCATCTATTACAATTCGAAAAAAATGTTCCAACTAAAACATTCATATTTCTTTACGTACTACACGTATATGTAATAAAAATGGGGGTTCCTATTTTAAAAAACGCAATTGGTATCCGTTTGACCTATGACAGCACCATCTAGCGAGCCAACCATAGAGCCATCTGGTTTCCCCCTTCAAGCTAGATGAGTTTCGTTCTTTGTAGTTTTTTCTTTTGATGCTCATTTCGTGAGATATTTCACCCGGTCACTATCAATGGACCACCCTGTACATGTTTTTCAGATATCAAGTTACCACACCTCATTTCTTTTGCTTTTTTATTATAGATACATTTCACTGATGGCCAATGAGAGAAAATGAGGGTCGATGGCAAGAGGAAGCTCAAATCCAACGCCATACCAACAGTTTTTTCTCACGTAGTACCAAAGGTTGGAAGAAGGACAATTAAACTACACCATCAGCATCCAACTCAAGGAAATGAAAGGTGAAGTCCCACAGCAGAGACTGTTGCAGGAATCCAGCAGCAGTGTGACGAAGATCCCACGTGTAGTGTGCAAGACAGCGACATATGTTAACCAGTAGAATGTGAACTCACAGAATAATTATATAAACTAGAAGGTTACATTCATGTTCAACAAGGTCAGATTTGAGCTCGCAGGAAGAAGGTCTGTTGTCTTGCTTTTAGGAATACACGACTAAAAAAAGAAACTCCACAGCATGTGTCAAGCAGTACCACATATACTTAAAACATAGTTTAATGACAATCTACTGGAGAGTCTAAATAAGAAAAAAGTGAAATGTACAGCGAGTAGTGTGAAAAAAGCTCTTCAGTTGAAATTTGCATGTGGTAGCACGGGATTTGATTATTTAATTAGTTCAGGTTTCCCATTCTCATCACAGCGTACACTAAGGAGGAGACTTCAAGATTTGAACTTCAGTTCTGGTTTTCCAGCCAAGTCTTCACACTTCTCAAAGAAAAGATTGAAAGTATGAGCGAAAAAGAACTCGACTGTGTTCTACTGCTTGATGAAATGTCAATTCTCCAAGCAGGGAATCTGATGTGGGAACAGGCGAGTTTACTGGCTATGTTACCCTTCAAACCATGAAGGTGTTGCCACATATGCTTGTGTTTTACTTTAGGGCGGTATCTCATCCAGAAGGAAGCAAGTAATGGCGTATCATTTTAGTGGAAGTAATGTAAGTGGTAAAGTTTTGTGTGACATCGTTTTACAAATAATTAAATGCAGTGAACATATAGGACTATGTGTACAGTGTGTGACATCAGATATAGATGCTGCAAATCAAAGAATATAGAGACATTTGGGAATTGTTTCTGGAAAAAATTCTGTGTTTCAGAATTACATTTTATATCCTGAAAATCCAGGTAGATTTTTTCTACTTTACTGTAAATGTGCCACACCTTTAAAAAAAAAAAATTAGACAATGTTTACCGTCCAACAGTGTTATAAACATTCCTGAGAGTATAAGGAACAAATATAAGTTGCCATCCACAGTTGTTGACTGTAATCATATCAAGGGACTACATTATTCTGATCAGGATAATAATTTGATACTTGCTCCCACACTAACAACAGATGTAATCGAACGAAATAAGTTCAGCAAATTGAAAGTTTCTGGGGAATGTACTTTTCTCAGTCACAGAACCAGTTGTGGTCTGAAGCTGATGTCCTCTGATAGTTGACAAGTAGTTTTTAACAATGACTCCTAGGCATCCAATTACTGCCCTCATCACCTTCATTCAAGAAAGATACAACGAGGCCATCACGTTGCCGAATGAAGTTATGATGATATTTGGGCAGACTGATATTGGAAAATTTGGTCACTGGAGACCAGTTCATAGTGGTGTGAGACTGTCCACACAAAGTGTACTTCATCTGCAGGAAATCTTTTTACGCAAGAATAATTACAAGTTTTTGCTGACAGATTAACATAAGATTGCCTAGAAAATTTGTTCTCCTGTGTTAGAAGTATACAGAAGGTTCCCACAGCACTGCAGTTCAAAAACAATTAGAAAACTATTTCGGTTGCTCAGTATTTCACAGATGTAGGGAAAGGATTCTATGACAAGAGTGATTCTGTCTACCTTTCAAGTTTTCTTGACCAACATTCCATTACACGCCCAACATCATCTGTAACTCAGCCTGCTTTTAAGCTTCCAAAAGGTTGGAAAGAGCATGAAATTAGTTGTGAGGATGACTTAAGTAAAACTGAAAGAAATGCATTATATTGCTGGATATGTTATAGGGAGGGCAATGAAATTTGAGAAGCTGTCTGAGAAGTGCCTGAATGTTGTAACTTCATATACCAGACAAAACGAAGATTATTGCACTTTTGTGAGTTTGAAACAGTTCAGAAAGGAAAACGACAGCCTTATCTATGCCTCAGAGGAGTGTTTTTCCTTTATTTTGGAAACGGAAGTGACTTTTAGGAATATTGCTGCTACACTTGAAAATTCACAGAATTTGAACTGTTTTCAGTTTGTCATTGATAAATTTCATAGTGATGATCAAATCCAAGGAGTTCAGTTTCCTGATTGCCACAAAATTAAGTTGAAATAGGTTAACTGGTTTGTCAGATTTCGCCTGAAGATATTCTGTCTGAAAATGAACAATATGTGCTTGAAATTTGGCCA
This sequence comes from Schistocerca americana, assembly GCF_021461395.2. NCBI lineage: Eukaryota > Metazoa > Arthropoda > Insecta > Orthoptera > Acrididae > Schistocerca > Schistocerca americana. The sequence continues at coordinate 540,635,445 of NC_060130.1, forward strand.
TCAAAACCTCTACTATGCATGCACTGGCTCAAAATGTTGGGTAGTTGTAGTGAATATGATCTGCATTATGTGACTGTTATAAGAAATTATGTCTTGTGCTTCGAGTAGTGGTGGCAATTGCTTAAGTGATGATAGTAAATGAGGTATGACATGACGTCTTAGATGAACTATATTACGTAACCAGTATGTAACTTGTGGTGTTTTTTTTTTCCTCAGTTTAATTTTTCGGTAGGTTTGACGTACATTTTAGAGCAATGATATGGAGCCTGACATTCTACATGTAACTTGTGTACGCTATTTTTTTTCTTTTGTTGATTTTGTTTTGTATTTAGACATTGCCATGTAAAGGCAGTTTATGAATGTCAGATTACTTGTTCCGTGTTTGGGTGGTGAGCTATTTAAAATTTTATGAGTACAATTAGTATTTATTTATTTGTTATAGAATTAGTGAAGTTTGGATTACTCCTAAAAATAATGGAGATCCCAGTAACTAAGCAAATTTTTATCTCATCACTATTTTTTATTTGAATGATGTAAAGTTTCATTTGTCATGTGGATTGTTGCAAATTTGTATGTGTACATTACTCTGGATTGTGGAGATTACAATAATGCAATAACTGTGTCAATAATTTGGTAAAGTAACAGTATTTGGTCGTCTATTTGAGGTCACCGGGGACTAAGGTCTCCTCCTGGTTATTATGATGAGTTGCTACGTTTGTTCGAATACAGTTTTCTTAAAAAATGTTTGGAACTACCCTCGCATTGCAAGGATAGTACTGTGCCATTTTTTTCTGCATGGGTAGCCGGTGGCGAAAGGGTACAGTACCGCCCAACATTGAAAATAGGTACAACATTCTTCGTTATTCCTGTCATAACAACATATTTTTTCTAATAATAACTCAATTTCAATTAATACAGCGAAGCCGGATACCAGTGTAGGAATGAATGACAATTTATTTATTTAATTGATTACATGTGCACTCCCACAAAATAAATCCGTACATCCAATTTGGTGAGATCTGCGAAATGAATGAATGTATAGTCGTCAGCTAACCACAGATAGTGAATGTGCAATATATGATCATCTTTGAGACGGTCCTTTGGTCACCTTTGGTGGAACCAAAGATATGAAATTTACCTGTGCTTTGAGCGCCTGAAATGTGGCTGACCAATGGGTAGCATGGTCTTACCCCACCCCGATGGAGGTGCGAGATGACCTGAAGAACGGCTATGTCTGCAGCACTCTGCCGCTTAATCTAGTGTTGGTAAGACCTGTCTTAGGTGTGCTCCATAAAGACAAAAGAGTGGAGACATGGTATGCATGTGAAATACTTAAGAGTAGTTTGGAATAATAATTTTTCTATTTCAGGAACTTCTGTGGGGAGAATTAAATGTCACGCAGGTAGTATTAAGGGGATCGTAGTAATCTTTGGAAGTGATCAACGGTCACAATGAAACCACGTGTAGCAATAAGTTAGCGATAAGTTGAAATACTTCCGAGTGCTTAAGTGAAGATGAATTACTAGCGTGTGTACTATAAGTTGGAAATATTTAAGAAATGGCGTGTGCAGGACTTGAAATTAGAGACGAGTACTTCCACGTGGTGAGTACTGTGTGACTCTCAATCTGTGTATGAGACAAAGGATAAAGAGAAGTACTCGCCCATGGTATCAGTTGAGGACTCGTGTGTGTGATGAATATGTTCTTAATATTACTTTGTGTGTTATGTTTCCGTGTGACGCTTGGTTCAAACTATAATACTCTGAGAGAGAAGCAAGGTGAGTCAGCCGTCTATCCAGCAACGCCACTTGGCTTGCATTGCGCAGGAAGACGTGCATATATCCTCCAGAGTTCATAGTAGGAAAGAAAAGTTACGAAGTGGGGCAGTGTCGTGTGAAACTGGGATAAATACTAATTGAAGTGGGAAAGCTGAAAGTGATGTGATTATAATGTTGTGACTATTCTTTGTATTGTATGTTGCCAGTGTGATGTATTTCATGAAATTTAAGTATGTGTGGTTGGCATGGGAGAGTAACAAGATAGTTTCAGAGGCAGTGGGTTATGCATGTTCCTTTTTGTACGACTCGATCTGGAGGAAATTTTCGTGATGATGGGTGTGAGAGTCGAAGTGTGAGATACAGCAAGAGATCCACCATCCTATCCAATAAGTGCACTGTAGCGTTAAATAATTACGAGACCATAAGATAGAAAATCACCAATGTAAAGCCATGCCCACTAGGCGGAATTTCTCATGTGGTTTTATTGTAGGTTATAGAATTTGTGTGTTTAGGTAATAGAATTTATCGGAATATATAAGATAGTGAAAAGAAAAAGATTGGTGGCCTTTTCCTTCGAATAGTATGTTGTCATGCTACCCAGAATTTATAATGTGTGCGCCATTCATATTCAGTGCGATGGCCGCGTGTTGATCAAAGCCATTAAATAAGAAAGAAAATGTGGTATTGCCAGTGCGTAGTGAACAGTCAGAGTTGTGTAAATTATTAATAGTCAGATGTGCGTTTCTGTTTCCGTTGCGTAATATTCAAACAGGAGAATAACTTGTAACTTAATTGTGAGTACTAGAGTTCATGTTACTCGATAAATAAGAATGAGTCCACTCGCTTGGCAGACCACTCATCTTCCAGGCCTGACTGCTTGATGCCACAGTATGAGCAAGGCATGTGGGTGCCTCTCAAAGTAACCCTCAGCTTCAGGCGCCTGTTCCTGTTTCCTTCCAAAACCATCGTACCAACATGTATTGCAATGTACTGATTTCTTATGTAACACTTTTTTTAAATTTTCGTGTCTCTCACGACAAGTTTTTTGTGAGGCCTGACTCCGCCAGTCCCCACTGGTAACGGAAAATTTGTGACGTCAGTTACAGTTTATTTGCGAACCGGAAAACAAGGCATTTTGTGTGCTTCACTGTTATCATCGCCTGAGTTTCGACACAGACAAATTAGTAGCACATGTTTTTCGGATTGGTAGTGGGATGCGTCAGCACTATTCACTTGAAAACTTTTTCCTTAACACATCGTCTTTGAAAACCTTTCCATTCTGTGGCATATCACGTCTGCAGATTTATTCTCTGAATTGCGATAGTAATTTGTTAGAACTAGTTTTCTTTTTATATTAGTTCGTTACTGCAGTGCATTTTACGTCGCCTGAGATCAGTGATGTTTCTTAATGGTGAAGTTACCCATGAGAAGCATTCAGTCTGTGAGAATGTCTTATGAATACTTTCTGTCATGTCTTCAAACATTTTTGCGCGTCACAAGTGGCACACTGCTTATGATTTTATCAGACGTAATATGCAGTATATTTTTAGCTTTTTGCGCTTGAGATTGAAAACAAATCCCACACGGCCTATATTTGTTGTTTAAGTTCTTGTTACTGCGGTGATCTGTCTTCCAAACGAGCTTCAAAACAGACATATCTAGGTCTCGAATGGTTTTCACATTCACTGCAGGAAATTGTACTACTACGGTATTACTGATCCAGTAAGCATTCAATCGTTCGAAAACCGTTTACTTGAGTATTTCTCGCAAATTCGTCTCGTGATTTTGTCTTGAGGATAGAAGTATTTCCGCGGACTTTGCATTCCACTATCGTCCGTCCGAACGTTCCACCCGAAGTTTGCCAGAAATATGGCCGCCGTAGCGGCATTGGCCACTCTCTCTCTCTATACAGGCTCTCTGCTATAGGTCCTACACTTGACTGCTCTCTGGCGGAAAGAACGTAAAGCCTTCAATCAGACTAGCTGTAGTAGCTGTAGCTCCACTACCGCCATAAGAAGTTTGTAGAAACCAACAGCTGAGCGTTTCGCACAGCCCTTCTGAGGGCAGACGGTGCCAATCTGCAGTTGGTTCCAACTTTCAGAAACCCACCAAGAAAGCGCATACGGTGAAACGCGCCTCTTCAAATCGGAATATACCTACTCCGAAACAGTGTTTTATGCACAGTTCACATAGATTTCGCTTTATATATATAGGTGGTGCCACAGCACAGTGGCACTACCTCAGAAGCCGCCTCTGAGCAGACCTAAAGGCCTTAAAGGCGTATACTTCTGGAAATATGTATGGAATCCTTCCCCCACCACTCCACTCATTTGGATCTGCCATTGATACTGGTTAGATTGTCCTGCTTCTTGTCTCGCTCCTGTAAATTAACCTCTGCTGATTTGACTGTAACTTCTTTTAAGTTGTTCCTCATTCCCTTTTTTCCTCTTGTTGTTGAAGCCATAATCAATAGGTATTAAGATAAACTAGGAAATACGTACCAAACCTTACACTGAGGTGACGAAGTCATGGGATTCCTCATAATATCGTGTCGAACCTCCTTTTACCCGGTGTAGTGCAGCAGCTCGACGTGTCATGGGCTCAAGTCGCTGGAAGTCCCCTGCAGGAATAATGAACATGACGCCTCTATAGCCGTCTGTAATTGCGAAAGTGTTGCTGGTGCAAGGTTTTGAGCATGAATTGACCTCTCTATTATGTCCCATAAATTTTCGATGGTATTCATGTCGAGCTATCTGGGTGGGCAAACCATTCGCTCCAATTTTCCAGAATGTCCTTCGAACAAATCGAGAACATTTGTGGCTCGGTGACATGATGCATTGTCATCCATAAGAATTGCATCACTGTTTAGGAATATGACGTCCATGAACAGCTGCAAATAGTCTCCAAACAGCCAAACATCCAGAGGACCCAGTTCATTACACTTAATCACAGCCCACACCTTTATGGAGCTATCTTCAGCTTGCACAGTGCCTTGTGACAGTGTGAGTCCAGGGTTTCGTGGGGTCTGCGCCACAATGGAGCCCTATCATCAGCTCTTACCAAATGAATTCGGGACTCAATTGACCGGGCCACGGTTATCCAATCGTCTAGGGTCCAATAAATACACTCAAGAGCCCAGGAGTGGCGCTGCAGGCGACGTGCTAAGCTGTTAGCAAAGGGACTCGCGTCGGTCGTCTGCTGCCATAGTCCATTGACGCCAGATTTCGCCACACTGTGCTAACGAATAATTCGTCGTAGGTCCCACGTTGATTTCTGTAGTTATTTCACAGAATGCTGTATGTTTGTTAGCACTGACAACTCTAAGCGAACGCAGCTGCTCTCGGTCGTTAAGTGAAGGCCGTCGGCCGCTGCGTTATCTGTGGTGGGAAGTGAAGACAAATTTGGAATTCTCGGCACACTCTTGAAACTACTAATCGCGGAATATTGAATTCCCTAAGGATTTCCGAAATGAAATGTCGAAAGCATGTAGCTCTAGTTACCATTACGCGGCCATAATCGCATCGGAAATTTTTTCAAATGACTCATGTGAGTAGAAATGACAGCTTCGCCAATGCACTGTCCTTTTATACCACCATCTGTATGTGGGGCTCTAGCTATCCCATTACATTGTCAGCGCAGTTCATTGTATTTCACTCTGTTTGCTTTCCAACAACTTTATGTAGGATCTAATTTTTGCATCCCGCCTGGCTAGGTCTGCTGGGTCTGCTCCTGTGAACTGTTTCTGCAATATAGGTCGAGAGTGAAGGTAGCGAGTAGGACCAGGAGAAGTGAAGCACTTCGGTAATGTATGTAACTTTAACGCTTTTAATAGAGTCAAAAACACAAGTAAATATCAAATGCGTACATAACTTTGGCTGGGATGAGCACATAGGTGTGAAGCTGTAGTCCATGTATAATCCTGTGAAGTTAGGATGACTATTCTGTATAATCTCAAAACTAACAAATACTCGTTGCTGTCTAAATTATAACTGAACGTAACTAATGCAAAGTGTCAGTAGCAAGCTAGCCCACTCGGTAGTAGAAGCGATCTTTCCACGGCGTCTGCGCTTAATGAAAAAGTCGAAATCAAGACGGCACTCCCTAAGCTCTACAGCGTCGGCAGAGGGTGCTGTGGTCGGTGTAGTTAGTCTTCTCTCGTAGTAACAACTTACGAGAGCGTGCACCTACGTTGTGGCATTGTAACTATCGACGCCACACCCCTCCCCCCTGAAACGGCGCACCGTCATGAAATAGGGCTTCTGACGGTGGGGGGAGGGACCCAGGGGCGGCGCAATTGATTGGGCGGACAGCTGAACTGCTGGGATGTGCTGCCCACCCACATCCCGAAATTGCTTTTCAGGTGGCCAGGAAAACACCCCATGCCAAACCTGCCTGGGGCGTGCACTGCCACTGGATATGCTCAGACGGAGAGGCGGAGCAACAACCTCCACGGGCGATGGCGGTGTGGCATCAGCCTCAGCATCTATCGGCTCCGGCATCGCGGAGGAACACGACGGCGACGGCAACGGAGGTGGGGCCGTGGCGGCGATGAGAGGGGCCCGCCCGGTGCAGCAGACCAGATTGGCAGCGCAGACAGGGGTGGGTGCACCGTAGGTGCGAGCAGCGGAGGCGAGTAGTGGGGCAAGGTTCGTGTCACCCCACTCTCCATTGGTGCCAAATTTATTCAAGATGGCGGCGATTACGTCATCCGTGATGGTGGCATGTAGACTTGGCAACAGTGCATGATGTCATCCAAGATGGCGGCTTTTGGTGGGAAAATAGGCCAGTTGTGCTATATCCACTAACCTAACCTCCAGAAAAAATGGGGGAAGTTTGAATTTTGGCGGGAAAATAGACCAGTTTGGCTACGTCCACTAACCTATGCCTCCAGAAGAAAAAAATTGCGGGAAGTTTGAATTCCAACACGATAATGCATGCAAAAACCGTACTTGTCTTTATTATTATTGATTTCATTTATTAACATTCATTATCATTTATTATCATTTATTATTATTTATATCATACATGTGTGTATGCAATCCAACTGTGTTAGTTCATACCCTTGCCACCAGAGAGCGCCACCGTGACGTCATTAAAGATGGTTGATTTTGGCGGGAAGAAAGCCAATTGTGCTACCTCCACTGAACTACCATTACCGGTCTCCTGCACATTCAGTCTTGGCTGAGCTGTCGTTGCCATGTGTTCGATCATAGAGTTGGATGTGGGTGATAGAGCAGCCTTCAATAGCTGCATCTCATGTAGACATTCGAGGGAGGACTTTAGCCACAGTTCACTACATGAGGTGTGGAAGCGTATGGTAATGGAGGAGTGTCGGAGCAATAAGTACAAGAATTCTGTTATTCAGGAGATTTCGGCAATGCAGAGGTATGGAGCCAGGATGCGTCCCGTAACCAGCATATGCTCATGTGCATGAACTGCAGGCTTATTTACCATCAAACATTCACTCTTCCAAAACGCAAGAGACGTTCAGTTGACGCCAATTCGCTTTGGTGTAAGCATATTCGTATACAACGTATATACCATTGAGCCCATCCTGCAGAATGAGTTCAATCGATGAGTTATTGGTGTTTGACCGCGATGCGTTTAACAGCAGTGTAGTTTGCAAGCATACAGCTGAGGACTGCCCCCCTAACCTCCTACATGCTGAATGGAAATGTGCATTAATCCTGGAACATATGAATAAGAACAAGAACACAGTCCTCCAAATAAATTCCCTCCAACGAAATGCTTTAAAAATGCATTACACATCTCATGGAAACATCTGCTACTGTTGGAAATGTCAACCTTTTCTAAAGGCCACATATATGCTCCCAGCCCACAAGATATGACTGCCCCCAATCCAGCAGAGTGACGAACTGATCTAGTTCACGAGTTCTCCGCTAGAGGGCACTTCGATAGGTCACGTGTTCACCTCATTCAACCAATAGCAGCACAGCATCATGATGATGTAGTTGGCTTCTATATAAGGAGCACTCAGCAGCTCCTCCATCTGTGTTCCAGTCGGTCAAGATGAAGCGTCAGTCAGCACCACAGCAGAATAGGAGGAGAAGCAAGCAGCACCAGAAAAGTAAGTCCTCAAATTATTATTATTATTGCTATTATTATTATTTCTCTACCAACATCACATCATTTCTTATGGATATTCGTCTTGGTCCTCCAGCAGCTCCACCCATGACGCCGGCATCAGCAGGTCCCAGCATGTCCTGATCCACGCACATGAAGGTCTCGGACTCGTCCATGCAGGATCCTGTAGCTCAGCTTCTCAGCATGCTGGAGCAGGATAGCCAGGTGTTAATGTCAGTGCCAGAGGCTGCGCTTGACGGGGCTTCACGGTACTGGGCTCCTTCATACGCACTGTCCACTGATCATAATCTCACAAGGCACATCCCACCATCAGTGCAAGAACAGCAGGCTAACAGCGCTGGTGTGGATGTCATGGATGAGAAGATACAGACCGCCGCTTCACCTCATCCTTTACTATTCACCTCAAGCTATGTGTTAACAGTTAGTGGTTCAAAACGTATCCATGTAGGACTTGAAGCTTCACAATACGGTAGCCTCTCAACTGTGTTAGTGCTGGAAAATGTACTCAAAAATATTAAAGTGAAATTTTCTGACTATGAGTGGGATGAACTGTGTTGTTTAAAAACACAAATCAAGAATCATATGACTACCGAACATTATCCATCCCACCCCTACCAGGACATGTACTGTGGCAGTCTAACTGTGAGTATTCTATCAATGTATAATGATGCTACACTAAAAATTAAAAGTGCTGATGGTTATAGTATTTTCATGCATCACCCCACTGTTGATAACTTGTTCAATTTAGACATGGCTCTAACTAGTACGATAGAGTGACTGAATAGATGGTGCCCATGTGTTCAGGCAGTGTACACCGACATCATTAACTGGCTTCACACATGTAGCATCCACATAGATGATATAGCACATTGTTTTAGTATGTATATAACACCAGTGCCCAAGTCTTGTGCTATTCCTCGAATAAGTGTTGAAAATGTCGAACTCAAATTTACTGATGGCATACCGGACTATTGTAATTTACCCATAACATTACGAGATATACGTGCTGAATTTCAAGAATACAAGAAGCAGCTATTTTCCAAATACTGTACTTCTGCTGCACCCCTTAAAAAAGAATCTACTGATTTTTCTCATGCTGATCATATTTGTAAATATTTAAACAAATAAATATATTATTTTATAATATTAAATTTGTCATTGCGCGTTTTTTATTTGTCAAGACAAAATGTCACCTACGTTAATCTATATGACAGCCTTCCCTTTAAATATACCACCTTGAGTTCATTCTATTGTGTAGCCATTGTAGCTCAGCTGGTAAGGTGACTGCGCTATAGTGACTACACACAAACACATATTTTTAATCATGTAAAAGCGTATTCCACACCTTGACCTACCACAGTAGGTATCATGGCGGGCTGGGTGAAACTTCTCGCCTCAAGGGCTTTGTTGTAGATGACTGGTCCTGTGATGATGACCAAGACCAGAAGACCAACAAGAATGGACCACTCCTTCCTGACAGCATACGGGCTATAATTGTAGGTCCATACAGTTGTGGTAAGACAAATGTCCTCATGGCTCTGTTAGCACACACAGACCGAGTCTGCTTCGAGCACCTTTTCCTCTCCTCCAAAACACTCTTTCAGCCCAAGTACCAGTTACTGAAGAAAATATTAGATGCAGTAGACAGTGTAACGTACAGAGCCTTCAGTGAAAGTGACGACGTCCCCCCACCTGAAGAGGTAAAGCCTAACACTGCCTTCATATTTGACGATGTCGCTGTTGAAAAGCGAGATCAAATCCGTAAATATTTCTGCTTTGGCCGTCATATGGGTGTTGATGTATTCCAGGATCCCAAAACAGCTGGTGAGGGACAACGCAAATCTCATTATAGCATTCAAACAAGACAACCTCGATTTAAAGCACATTTAACATGCTCACGTCGGGACCGACATGTCATACAATGAATTTGTAAAGATATGTGCTGATTGCTGGAACCACTCACAATACGGCTTTCTCGTTATTGATAAAACCCGTAAACTAAATGACGGTAGGTACAGCCGGAACTTCCAAGACTTTCTCCATATATAAACGTACGAAAATACCTTATCCCATCAGTTAACACTTCACCATGGATAAATTCGCACGCATGGCGGACGCTCAGTCTGAGAGATTAGGTGTGCAAAGACAGAGTGCCCGAATGTACACCGATATCAAATTTAAAAATCTTGAGTCCAGACTAGTTAAAGTTGCAAGGGAATTAAAGGACACCCAGAAAATTCTTGTCATTAACCAAAACCGGATAGAGAACAGAATTAGCGCAATTGAGGGCATGATAGAAGCCGAGGCCGTTGTTATTGGAGAAGGTGGCGTAGGAAAAAAGGAGAAGAAGAAGTACAACAAAGCATATATAAAACCACATGATATTCAGAGCTCTGATTAGTATCCTTCGAGATGTCGACAAAGCATAAAATCATTCAGGCGCGCAAAGCAGTTCGAGAGAAATTACGTTTGCTGAAGTTGGGACATATAGATCGCGAGCAAACACTAAATGAAACTTTTAAACCTGTTACAGAATCTATCACCAAGATAGCTTTGCATAATAATGACCCAATCGCAGAATTCACCAACCAGTATCCGACCGTTAAGATAGATAGAACATTTAGTGTTCAAAATTGGTTCAAATGGCTCTGAGCACTATGCGACTTAACGTCTGAGGCCATCAGTCGCCTAGAAGTTAGAACTAATTAAACCTAACTAACCGACGGACAGCACACACATCCATGCCCGAGGCAGGATTCGAACCTGCGACCGTAGCGGTCGCTCGGCTCCAGACTGTAGCGCCTAGAACCGCACGGCCACTCCGGCTGGCGAACATTTGGTGTCAGCAGGGCGAGACCGTACATGCTGGGCTCTCAAACTATAACTTTATCCGATAGCACAACACGCATCGGTGATACAGAGTGTAAAAAAAACCTCTGGCTTAATGAACCTAATCTTCCTAAGGCCATCAAATAACTTAAAATACTCTGCCAATGATCGCAAAGTCTATCGGGAAATACTTAACTTGAATGATCTGTACAAAAATCCCGACGGAACACTGAAAAAGCCTGAAACCTCTAAATACACTACCATTATACAAGCTTTACTCAATGAGCAAACTAAAAGTGTCGGTGAGGGTGTAGACTTTCAGCATAAAGGAGTGAGCAATCAAGTCCCGCAGTATATATATTACGATGACCCAGATGAACTAATAGACAGACTTCCGCTGTTGATGGCTTCGGCTGCTGTGGGCAGTACACCTCATTCAAATGAGGTTGTATCCATAATCTCAGAGCTTCGAGAGAGAGGTATCATCGAATAAGTATGGAGACCGTGGTTCGAGAACTGCAGAAGCCAGCACGCAAAACATACCCTCGTAGACATGTCATGATTAAAGGGCTGGATGACCTCTGGCAAGCTGATCTTGTAGATATGAATCGATATTCACCTCATAATAATGGATTCAAATACATTTTAATGGTTATTGATACATACTCTAAATTCGCATGGGCATTACCTGTGAAAACGAAAACCAGTAGAGATATTGCTGTGGTGTTTGAGCGTCTGCTGCAGACAGGAACGAATCGATGTCCGGCCAATCATCAAACCGATCACGGTGGGGAGTTTTACAATGACCATTTCAAGACTGTGATGGCGCGGTATGGCACACACCACTACTCCACGTTTACCCACCTTAAAGCTACTATCGTCGAGCGGTTGAACAGAACAATCAAAGCTCAAATGTGGATGCAGTTTAATCTTCGCGGTTCGTACAAGTGGGTAGATATCCTCCCACAGATAATTGCAGTGTAATCGAACCAAACATAGTACAATAAAAATGAGACCGATCGATGTTAGCGATAATTCACTCATGGACACAGTATATTTCCGGATTAAAATGCTCGACCCTCGCAAACAGAGGTTCAATATAGGCGACTTAGTAAGTATTTTAAAACATAAGACAGCGTTCGAGAAATCGTACTTACCAAATTGGTCGGCTGAGATATTCACAGTATCCAAAGTGCAGCGAACCAACCCTAGGACATATATCTTAAAGGACGGCAAGGGCGAAGAAATTGCAGGATGCTTTTACACGGAGGAATTGCAGAAGATTCTGAACCAGAAAACAGTTGGATCGAAGCTGACATGTTAGTATATAACAGGGAGAGTAGACCTCTATCTCCTCAGTAGCATACCATGCACGATAGGATGCACACCATAATAAGAGGAGGAGGTGGTGTTCTCGACCAAATTGCCTGTTGAATTGCACATTCCCGGATATAACTTCTGTGGGCCTGGAACAAAGCTTCAGAAGCGCCTGGCACGAGGCGATAAAGGTATTAACCTACAAGACGAAGCCTGCCTTGAGCACGACCTCACATAAGCAGCAAATAAGGATCTCCCAGCACGCCACGTCGCCGACCGGATATTAGCAGATAAAGCCAAGCAAATAAGGCGAAAAAAAGATCTCGGAATAGGCCAACGCGTTGCTGCATTCGTGGTTGATAAAACCATGCGTGGAAAAATGAAGTTGGGCTTGGGTGTGATGAATTTCAAACGAATTATGAAAACAGCACGAACAGCTTTGCGAGCGAAGAAGAACAGGAAGAAGAACAACAAAGCCGGTTGTTTGAAAAACGGTATTCTCACCTTGATGTCTGCAGCTAAACGTGTGTTGAATGGTGGGAACAAGAAGAAAAACACGACTTCAATTAAACCACTTAGGGTCCTACCACTACCAAAGACTTCGGGCGGAATTATCCCATTCCTCGTTCCAGCCCTTGCAGCCCTGTCCGCTGTAGGTTCTCTCACAGGCGGTGCCGCAGCTGTAGCCAAAATGGTCAAAAACGCACAGAATGCACAAGCCCAACTAGAGGAAGCCAGAAGACATAATCGCGCTATGGAGGCAGCAGCTATCGGAAAAGGTCTCTAATTGAAACCATACAGGAAAGGACTAGGTCTCTTCATAAATAAAAAAAAAGTCCGTTAGTTATCCTATCCGACCGAGCGTTCACGAATAAAACATCTCGCATTGAAGTCCATGCTAAATTTCGAGCTTCTGTAAAAAGTCGCCAATCTTGGGGATTTTGCGTCTGTTTAAATTTGGCATGTTTGTTTCGTTGTTCCTGCAACAGTGTTATAACCCGTTTTGTGTACCAAGCAGGATCAGATCCTTCGTTTGTTGATTTATTTGGTATAAATCTCTCAATTGCTGCCGATACTATTTCTTTGAATTCAAGCCACATTTGGCCTACACTTATATTATTAATTTGGAATGAGTGGAGATTGTCTCTCAGGAAGGCGTTAAGTGAATTTTTATCTACTTTTTTGAATAGGTGTATTTTTCGCTTATTTTCGGAGGATTGAGGGATTACTATAGTCAATCTCGCTACGACAACCCTGTGTTCACTAATCCCTGTATCAGTTTTTCTGCTCGTTATTAACTCAGGATTATTTGTTTCTAAGAGGCCAAGTGTGTTTTCACAACCGTTTGCTATTCACGTGGGCTCATGAACTAACTGCTCGAAATAATTTTCAGAGAATGCGTTTAGCACGATTTCGGATGATATTTTATGCGTACCTCCGGAATTAAACATGTATTTTCGCCAACATATCGAGGATAAATTAAAGTCACCACCAACTATTATCGAATGAGTCGCGTACGTGTTTGAAATCAAACTGAAGTTTTCTTTGAACATTTCAGCAACTGTATCACCTGAATTGGGAGGTCGGTGAAACGATCCTATTATTATTTTATTCCGGTTGCCAACAACGACCTCTGCCCATACTAACTCACAGGAAGTATCTACTTCAATTTCGCGACAAGTTAAACTACTTCTAACAGCAACAAACACGCCAAACAATGGCCCAGTTAACCTTTGTGGTAGCGTGTATGAACCTATTAATTTGTTGACAGGTACACCTGCCCGTAAGTTGATTGAGATTTAGTATTGATGCCCATAAGTTGATTGAGATTTAGTGTTGATGCCCATAAGTTGATTGAGATTTAGTGTTGATGCCCTCTTTAATGAATTGCTATTGGATTTACATCTGCACATACATGCTGGTTATGGAAAGTCACACTCTCTTGTGAACCCTGCCACATCAGTAAATAAAATCTTGGATGTGAACAGTGGATCTGCGGCACACCTCTACAACAGTCATTGCCAGAACTGCCATCTACCATGATGTTCCTCTGGCCTTAGGCCCTGAACGCACGTTAATTGTTCATGAAGTACCTTCCAGATAAGAGTGTAAGATACATATTCTGACGCTGCTAATGTCGCACATTGGTCCCAGGGGTTTGTTCCGCTGAACGTAGCACACGCTCCTCCATGTCACACATGTGGACTCTGCAGGGTCTTCCACTGTCAGTCTTTTGAGGTGGAGGGCTACATGTGTCCCTCAGATGCTGGAAAAGTGGGCCAAACATGTTGTCATAGGACACTCTGCGCTGTGGATACTTTTCAGCACAGAGAGCACAGGCATGCAGGCTACGTCCATTTGCTAAACCATAGCAGAAAATCGTATCCACCATTTCACTTGTCGAGTAGTAGGCTTCCATTGCTAACAAGTGGTGGAGGAGAGAAAATGTAAATGTACTACACCATTTGTACATACAAGCAGCACAATAACACTAAAATGTAAGTTAATCCACATTTCGCAGTGGTTACACACTGGACTCGCATTCGGAAGGACGACGGTTCAATCCCGCGTCCGGCCATCCTGATTTAGGTTTTCCGTGATTTCCCTAAATCACTCCAGGCAAATGCCGGGATGGTTCCTCTGAAAGGGCACGGCCGACTTCCTTCCCCATCCTTCCCTAATCCGATGAGACCGATGACCACGCTGTCTGGTCTCCTTCCCCAAACCAACCAACCAATCCACATTTGGACGAAGATAAAACACCTTGAACCACACAACTGACTGCAAGCAGCCTAATGGTAGGTAAAGTACTGTGAGTAAGACATCATAATACCCTGCCAACACATTTGACTGGGCGCCAATGCAACAACTGTGCTAATGTCCACAACCAAGAGTTACGCAGCCCTTCCTACAAACATGTACTTATCTCGGAAATTATGCGTTTCTGGACCCATGTTTATTGCACTTATTTTTCTTGTCTCAATGAGTACTACCATTTGTCAAAGCATGCAACACTTTTTTTAACACTCAGTATACGATTTTTTTTGTTTTAGGAAAGTAACTGTTTTACTTATGAAGACTGCTCCCTAACTATAGTTTACTAGACGAAACCTTTGCTGTTCTTGAATAGTTCAATTGATTTTGGTAGACACAGAGCTGCAGTTAGTGTAAACATGGTAAACTGTGAGTATTCAATTAAAGTTTTTTATCACAAAGTATATGAAGCATATCAATTCTTTCTCAACAATTAAGGACAACTGGTTATTTGCCAAAAATGCTGAGCAAAGCATTTTTTGAGTTAGCCTGACAGGCAAATGTAGATGTGACCAGAGGCTCTGGAAGACATTTGAGTTTGTGAACACTAAGGCAAAAACTCCAGTCCAGCCGTCCAGGATGCCCTTGTCCGATTTTCCGAAATTAGGTTGTGAATGCTGGCAAGATTATAATGATGAACATACGCCATGGCATGTTCCTGGTATTACGTCTGTAAAAACTGACTAGTGTCCCACATTGATTCACCTCACTGTTAATGGGATATTATGGCCTAGACAAATTGTCATTATTCTCTGTATACTCTGTAGTGAGCCCAACCTGAGGTTGCAGGGCGTTATGGGGGAACCACTTTTTCATATCTTTTGCAGTGCTATGTACAGATCATTTGCTATAGTAGAAAAGTGACACAGAAATAAAAAGGCTTCATGATAGTGGACTGTAATGATGTTAATGTGCAAGTTCAGTAATAATTTGCAGTAATTATCAGTGGTGAAGCTAATGGATTAATTGTAGGTTTTCATACAGGAGATCCATGTGTCAAGTCTCCTTGGTAGAAAAGTTACCAATCACATTATCTTTAAATCTGTGATCGCTTATAAGTTGTTGAACCCTTGTTCTTCTATGACAGTGGTGCATAGAGAACTTAACCTAACATTTGTCATTAAGTGCAAAGGTCATTTCGATTCTTTTAAGCGTGCTCATGCATCTTTCAGAAAATGCTGTAGTGACAGCGAATGTAATAATCAGTTTCATAAGCTCTGTTACTTCATCACAACTATTTTAAATATTGTTGCCAATTATGAGTTTAAAAGGTCTCCAGGCGATAAATGTTTATGTTTTTCAGTATACATGTTTCCCTACTCACTTTTTTTACCTTATTTTGTTGAAAAATGGGTGTTTTGAGAAGACCATTCAGTTTAATTGTTGAGAAATTTTATAATTTCCAAATGCATTCTGAATATTTCGAAAATGCATTTCCATTTGTACTACCATGTTATGTAACATCTCACAAGATACCATCTATTTCACTGTGAAATTTCTTGTTACAACTTTCAATATATGAGATCACAGTTTTTCTTGATCTCATATCCTTCAGCAAACTGATGATCTTCTTGATTGCAGCATTGCGAATACCAATATCACATGCAGTTTTGTGTTGAAGAAGTACATAGACATGATCTACATATACAAATACTTCTTTGTAAAGGCAAAGCAGGAAAAGGAACTGACTCTTATTAAGAATGCTAAGCAAGCCAGAAGCACAGCTGAAAGACTCTGGATTTGCACAGCTAAAACACTCTGGATCCGAATTTTCATCATCTATGGTATTAGTTTGGAAAATATCTTTCAACTTATGGTATTTAGGATGTATTGTCTGAACATCTCATGAATTGAAATTCCATCATGTAGTATATGACTGATGTAATCTGAATCGTTTACTTTGTAACAGTTGTTTTCACTTTGAGGACTTGTTAAAAAATTAATGAAATGCTATGAGATTGTAAATGATAAGCCTACATGATTTAATATTTCTGGAACAATGTAACAGTACTAGATTAAGGAATGCAATTTTCACTCTGTAGCAGAGTGTGCACTGATATTAAACTTCCGGGCAGACTTAAACTGTGTGCCGGATCGAGACTGGAACTCGGGACCTTTCCCTTTTGCGAGCAAGTGCTCTACCAACTTATCTACCCAAGTACTAGTCCTGACCTGACCTCACAGCTTCACTTCCACCAGTACCTTGTCTCCTACCCTCCAAACTTCACAGAAGCTTTCCTCTAAACCTTGCTAGACTAGCACTCCTGGAAGAAAAGCTACTGTGGACACGTGCCTTAGCCACAGCCTGGGGGATGTTTCCAGGGAAAAATTTTCACTTTACAGAGGAGTGCCCACTGATATGAAACTTCCTGGCAGATTAAACTGTGTACCAAACCAAGACTTAAACTTTGGACCTTTGCCTTTCATGGACAGTTGCTCTACCAACTGAGCTACCCAAGCACGACTTACAACCTGATGAGCTTTTTATGTTCAGTACTGTATTTACACATTAATATCTCTACACAGTATATTGTGAGCAAAAGTCATCAGTCAATACAAATTATATGTATATATATTAGGTGGTGGTAAGGTACCCCCTCTCAGTAAAACACTTTGGAAATGTGTTGGTAATGCTGTGAGTATCATGAAAGAAATTTTCAAGCTCTAGACCTTCTTACACATCTGTACATCTTTCAGAAGTTTGTGGTTCAGCTAAATCAACAACAATTAACAAATTCTGAATTTTTCTAATTTTTTTAGGGTGAGTGTAAACCAGCCCCCCTTGGTAATACCCGTTATATGCGTTGGTATTGCAAGGGTTAATCCAGGAGTAAACAGCACTCAGAGTAACACACAGTTTCACCACTGAGGCAGACTTCACTGCTACAACACATGACTGCCTGCCATGCTGCGTTGCAGGTAGCAGCAGTATGATAAATCTGTTACTTTACTGCAGTGAATAAACCCTTTATCCAGTGATTATGCTGTGCTCAGAAACTAAAGTATATACTGAATGCACATAATATTTGCTCAGTAATTCATATTAATTCAGTAAATGTAAGGTGGAGGAAAGGAAAGGAATTATTCCTCCCAGCTGCATCAGGACTTTATGTGAAATGTGAAGTGGAGAGGGAGTCAGACCCAGGATCTCCTGCTTACTAGGCAGTTGTTTTAACCACTGTGTTATCTGGACACTGTTTATAGCAATTATGTGGACTATCTTGGCACGCTTCCTGGCTGACCCACACATCCACCGACTGCCACCTACATGCAGTCTCTGTCCATGTCCTCCATGATCGCTACTTTGAGATTCCTGCAGAACATAACGGTGCATCCATACCACAGAAGGTGAATTCATGACCCATCAAGGTGACTCAACTATATGAATACATGATGTCTGTTCTTTCAGATAAGGCTAAAAGAACAGATATCATATATTCATATAAATCATAATTATTTCTGTTTCTTAGAATACAAAGATGAGCATCCATATCATAGTGATGTAAAATTTACTTTACGAAAGGAAACAAGTCTTAGAATCTTGGGGAAACAAAAGCAATTTGTCACAATTCAGTAAGAAAAATGTGTGTGATGTCTGTACATGTTCAGTGACTGATGAATCATGTTACATTCTGCATTACCTTTACATCTGTTTAGCGCAGCTCAGATAACTCTTTGATAGCATGTTGAATTCTTACATACGCCAAGAAGCCCGACTGAGCATAAAATGTTTCTTAAAAAAGTATAACTGATTGGAATAACCTATTTTTGTTTACTTTTGTGCACTTAACTCAGGAGTACAGTAGTTCCCAGCACATAAGTACTGATGAAACTAAAGGGAAATGAGATACCTTATTTGGATGCTTCAGCAACTGGTGTCAAGAACATTTTATTACAAAAAGTATAATGAAGAAACAATTCACATTATTGGGCTTGTTTTGTAGTGAAAAATGTCACAGTAGTCATTTGAATTATGCCAAAAAATGCTGTGCATAAACCAAACGACTATTTTTGACACAAAAAGTCATCCAATCTGCAACACACTGTGTGCTGTTCCTGTGGACTCAAATGCTAGTTCATTCACAGTTTTTTAATGTATCAAAGACAGTGCTTCCCCTGCAGAACAAGATTTCATTCTCCTCTTTATTCACCAAAATATTGTTGCTGTTTGCAATTCACTATACATTTATTATAGTTCCCTTGCACACTCTCTGAAGAGTACCAGCAGTAGCAAAATGATATAAACCAGCTAAATCTCTAAATCTGATCTCAGTAAATCAACATTAGGTGCATGGCCTATTGTCCCACCAATGTTTTTCCTTCGGGGTACAGCTCATATTATGATTTCAACAACAGTGCTAAAGTAACAAAATGTGAAACAAGCATGTATTACATGAGCAGGTTTATTAAAGCAGTACATAAATCTTATTTTACAAACAACAAATTTCGGTTAAAAGTTACAAGTATAATATGAAAGTATGCACAAATCATTAGAATGTTCTTACATGTATAGCATGAAACCAACAATTATAATACCAGCGCTAATATGTGATACATATTTCTCTTAGCCATACATTATATATCGTGACCAGACTGAAACAAACCTTCAGTTTGATAAGGAAATCAAACAGCATAATCCTGGCACATTGGGTCAGCGAACACAACTGTTGGTTAAAAATTTACAGCAATCAACAGAAATTTTATTTCCACTCGATTTCATATCGGTAAATGTGAAATGCCAACAATCTTTAGCGCATCAAAATATTCGAGGGGTTGGAAGTAAAATTAATGAACTACTTATGTGCATTGATGAATTAGAGTGATTGAACCCAGTTGATATAGTGTGCCTCTTTGAACATCATGTGACCACTGGTATGGATATGTTAAACCTTACAGAATTTAAGTTAGCCTCCTGCTTCTGTAGACAAAAGATGGAGAAAGGAGGAGTTGCCACATTTGTTAAAAACAGTTTTAAATTTAAGAATATTGACATTAATAAATTTTGCTTAGAGCAGCACTTAGAAGCATGTGCAACAGAGAAAGAATGTCATAATAGGTCCTTTATAATAGTAGCTATATACAGAGCACCTTCAGGAAATTTCAGCCGGTTTGTAAACTGTCTTGAAGATTTATTATCTCATCTAAAATTAAAAAACAAAGAACTAGTGGTTGCTGGTGATTTTAATATAGATGTCCTGAAAAACACTGGCAGTGAACAGTTACTGAAATCAGTTACATTGTCATTCAATTCAATTTCCACTGTAAATTACCCAACTAGGATATACAAATGTTGTAAGAGTGCCATTGATAATATATTTATAGACAATTCTAGGCAACTAAGCCACATTACAAAACCAGTAGTAAATGGGCTATCTGACCATGACATGAAACAACTAACATTAAAATTTGAAAATTGACAGGGTGAAACATCTATCAGAACTGAGTACAGAAGGCCAATAAAACAGTCAAAAACTAAGAAATTTAGGAGATTGCTCAAAGAAATTAATTGGATGGATATTTACAGCATCCAAGACACAAATGGAAAATACGAAACATTCATTAACAAAGTTAGCACCTTATTTGAAAATTACTTTCCCCTGAAGGTAACTCAAATTAAGCAGAAGTCTAATAAGAAACCATGGATCACACAAGGGATAAAGATATCATGTTAGACAAAAAGGAAACACTATCTGATACGTAGGGACACCTTTGATACTAGTGTTATAGCTCATTACAAAAATTACTGCAAAATATTGAAGAAGGTTATCCAGAAATCTAAACACCTGCATTATGAGAAGAAGATAACTACATCCAGCAATAAAATAAAAACAATATGGGATATAGTTAAGTCAGAGAGAGGTAGGACGAGAAATGAAGAGAAACAGATAGCTCTAAAAATAAATGAAACCCTGGTAACAAACACATGTTGTGTTGCAAACCATTTAAACAAGTATTTTGTCTCTGTTACTGATAGCATGGGGTTGTCAGGTTTAGTAAAGAATGGAATGGAATATCCGAGACCAGTGCACACAAGCAATCTCAGTAAAATGGAATTGACACTTACTTCCTCCAAAGAAATAGAATCCATCATAAAGTCTTTGAAATCAAAGCGTTCTAGTGTTTATGATAACATATCAACAAAGTTAATAAAAGAGTGTTCATGTGAGGTTAGTCATATCTTAAGTTATTTGTGTAATCAATCACTTGTCACAGGAACATTCCCGGACTGGCTTAAATATGCTGAGGTTATATCTCTCCACAAGAAACGGACAATGAAATGCCGTCAAATTACAAACCGATCTCACTTTTGCCAGCTTTTTCCAAAATCTGTGAAAAGGTTATGTTCAAGCGTCTACTTAAGCACCTTAGTGAAAATAACATACTGTCAAAGTCACAGTTTGGGTTTCTTAAGGGTTCTCATATTGAGAAAGCTATTTACACTTACAGCGAAAATGTCTAATTCATTTCACAACAGATTAGAGACAACTAGCATATACTGTGACCTGTCAAAGGCGTTTCACTGTGTGAATCACAGCATTCTTTTAAGTAAATTAAAATATAATGGCGACGCTGGTAGTGCTGTAAATTGGTTTCAGTCATATCTTACTAATAGAAAGCAAAGGGTGTCATTATGTAACACTTCAGCAGTAGGCAATCAGACATCATCTGACTGGGAAGTCATGTGGTGTTCCCCAAGGTCTTGTACTAGGTCCACTACTGTTTTTTGTGTATATTAATGACCTGTCATCTGTTATATTACCAGATGCCAAGTTTGTCTTATTTGCAGATGATACAAACATTGCAATAAATAGTAAATCAAACATAAATTTAGAAAGGGTAGCTAATCTGACATTAATAAGTGGTCCATAGACAATTCACTGTCATTAAACTCTGAAAAGACCCACTATATGCTGTTCAGAACTTCCAAGAGATTTCCTTCTGATGTGTGTATAAAATATGATGACATGGAAATAGGAGAAGTTGAGAGCATAAAATTCTGGGGATTGCAACTTGATAATAAATTCATTTGGGAGCAACATACTAACAAACTGGTAAAGCGCCTAAACAAGTCTGTGTTTGTAATGCGAATAATGTCAGACATAGGCGATATAAATATAAAAAACTGGCATATTTTGCTTATTTTCATTCCATTATGTCATATGGTATCATATTTTGGGGTAACTCCACAAACAGAGAAAAAATTTTTAGAGTACAGAAGCGTATAATAAGAGTAATGAGTAGTGTAAATCCCAGAACATGATGTCGAAACCTATTCAAAGAACTGGTTATATTAACCACAGCTTCTCAGTATATTTATTACTTAATGAAGTTCGTTGTAAATAATACATCTCTTTTTTCCAACTAACTGTAAGAAGTACAGTTTAAAATACACAACTGTGGTAGTAAATTCCGACCACACAACATTGAACCCAAATGCCCATACCGAAGAAATTTTTTTGAGTTACTATCTTGATGAGACAGGATAACAAACACCATAAACAAAAATAATATATACCACTCTCAGAATACTAAAATCCAGTAAAAATATATTTGTATCATTGAATCCAGAACCTAAATGAAACATTGATATCAGTAGTTGGGAATAGATTTTATAAACAACTCTGATTGGCATACTTCAAGATATTGATCACATAAGGTGCTACAGAGCATTAAAAATATTTTTGTGTTCACTACCTACAATTTTGAATTTTCCTCACTATTCAATGAAATGACAGGATTTACTTGTGCTTTCCTCATACTGAACTGAAGCAAGCACAGCACCAGTTACATTTTTGAAGGCCAAAACAAAGTTGCAGACTATAACACAATCCTTCTCCACCTGTCTACCCCCATAGATTGTCCTCCTGTTCTTAATAAACACTTCCACCCTCTCCTGCTCTTTATTACTGTGTATATATTCCAGTTCAATTCCACATACATTTTTCCGTATCAGTTTTTACCCACTCTCCTGGCTGAACCACTCCATTCACCTTACAGATTTATCAATGTAACTGTCCGCACCTTGTCAGCCATAAGACATCTGCACACATTAAAAGAGTGAAAGCACTCTTTGTGCCTGTGTGTAAATCATGTTTTGTTCTCTGACATAAGTCTTATTTCCCTCTTCCCCGAGCACAGTAGTTTTGTGGTATTTGCAGGTAGCTGTAACTGCCTTGTATGTGATAAGAGCAATGAAAACTTGAAGTATGTTAGCGTATGTAGGAATACCTTGTGGCTCAAGATCCGATTGTTACCAATTTGCCCATCTGCAAATAAATATTACAGAATTTAAAATTTGGAACTTTCGATCTCTGTAATTCCAACTGTGGTGAAGTACAAATGCTTAATTTGTTTTTGAAACACACAAACACACACACACACACACACACACACACCAGTACGTACACAGTTACAGAAGGTGTAGTACAACTAAAACATATTTAGTGTGTGCTTCATCACACATGCCATATGGGTGCTCCCGTTTGACACCAACTGTTTCATAACTGCAGACAAGGGAACTGTCCCTTCAGCATATTCTGCATTCTCCAAAATCTTGTGCCCTTAACCTTCATCAACAAAATTTTGCCCCTCTGTCGGTATCAATCACATCTCCGTCCTCCAATTGGCTTGAACAGTGTTTACACACTTTATTTCTCTCTTACCTCTGTCCAATTCAATCAATACATACGCAACCCAGAATTTTGACACAGTAATAACACTTTCCTTCTCTCCTCCAGCCACTCTCTCTTCACCCCATCTCACTCTCCTCACATAGTTCATGACTGCATAGAGCCATATTTCCCTCCCAAGTTCCCTAGCTTACACCCTCCCTTCCAGAACCTGAGTCCACACTCTTCCCTCACCCTAACCATCTCCCCACCTGCTATGTGAAGTCACAGTGCAGCATCAGTAGTGTGCTCTTCAGTGCCCATGTAGGGTTGTATGTATATGCCATGTGACTGATGGAACAGCACAGGCTTGAAAGGTTAAAAGTCCTTCCTGCCCTTATGTGCATCAGATTATGTAAATGCATATTTTGCAAGAATCTGCAAAGACAAAAAATTGCACCTATTATGGACAAGTTATAAAAAAGCATAAAAATTGTCTTAAAACTGCCCTTCCCATATCTTAGGTTAAAAACACAAAATTATAACTGCTGAAAATGGTAAACACCCAAAAATATATAGTTTTTGTGCTACTCTGAATGAGTTGAACTATATCTGTGTGCTAAGTATGTTCTAACGAACGTACTGTATCCAGATGAAAAGCAGTGAGCATGACTGGGTGTGTGTTGGAGAAAACATAGGAAGATCAGTATTCAACATTCACTATTCAACATCCACCATGGCAATCTTACAGGAAAATGAAGATCACTGTAAAAGAAAAACAATATCACAAGCAATATGAATAAGATACAATGTACTTTTTTGAGCATTGTAGACGTAAGGGATGTGAAATGTGTGAGGTTTGAATTGAAAAATTTTCTTCAGTCACAGGAGGCTCCTAATAGCTCTTACTTGGTGATGCAAACTGATTTCAATAGCATAATCATGGCACAAAACCATTTTTGTTGGAGGGTGTCAGATAATATATAACGCCCTCCAAAAACAGCTTTATATACAGATGATAATATCCATGATATCTAAAACAGTTAGCATTAATACATAAGCTGCTACTGCTAACCTTGTGTAGTTGAACACATATTTTTAGATTTGAATCTCTTACAAGAAGAATTTAGTCCAGGGGGATACTACACAATATTCCCAAAAATGTCAATCTTTAAACAGATCTCATGTACATAGTTTAGTTACATTTTCTTTATGCCATTTAACACCTAAAATGTAGCCTCTACCACGCTATTTTATCATAATCATATTATGGACACTGGTGCAAATTTTGGCTTTCCGTAATCCATTTTTTTTGGAGATAAATATATATATATATATATATATCAGTGGGCGTGTAATACTCAACCACTTGTTTTACTTTGTAAGAAAAAAAGAATAGAAAAAATTATGAAACAAACTTGTGTCCCTAACTTTGAAACAATTCCATAGTATCCATTGAAATACTATGCAAAGAACACCATCTCAGAACCCAGAGCTTTCAAGATACAATAATCCCATGATGTTTTCACACATTCCCTTAAAATATCAAACAGGTGCTGTTTTTATATGCATGTAGTAAATTTAAGTTTGCTTGAAACTTTTACATTCCTTACATAAAATGAATGTACAAGGCCAACCACATGTCAGAGTGATCATTGTTATGCCCGAGTTTTTGTGCAGAAATGCTAACAATGATAGGAGTTCATTGTCTTAAAAATTCACCCAGAACTCAAAACTCAAATTTTGAGGTGATAATAATGAGTAGTGGACATACTGAAATGATAAAGCAGTGTGATCAGGACTTTTTGTAGTTGAAAAACTTAATCACACTATGTTCTCGAATTTTCCTTACTACATGGTGACATGAAACAAAGACTGCCATGCACTTTCCTCATACTGAACAGAAGTGAATCAACTCATAACATTGTTCACATTTTTAAGAATATGTACATACTCAAAATCCCTACAGAGTCACAAACTACAAAATAACACAGGAAAATTCCAAGGCAATAGGAATGAAGGTATAGACTTTTTTAAATATGTAGCAGGTAACACCAATCATCATCTTCTTGCTGCTGTATTTTTGGTGCCGTGTTCTTCCATTTCAGTTAAAACAGCTAGGAAGGCAATGTGCTAATTCTGAGACCCTGCAAACAACATTGATTAGTAAGCATTTCATGACCAAATTAGAGCAAAAAAGTAGCCTAAAAGTATGAACACAATTCTTATTTACTAACCAAGTGAGTAACACTTGTGTTACACGTTCATGGTTCTAGCAATAGAAAGTTGAGTAACTTGAAGCAGTTGCAATCAATTAATGCCAACTGCAACAGGAATGCAAATCACTCCACCAATTGAATCTATCTGTGGGGGATAATGCTTGGTAAGTGAAAGTATATGACAGTTTATTTCTTTGAAATAAATGAGATACGCTGCTTTTTGCACAGGTTCCTTGTTCTGAGTATGGCCCTAACAACTAGAGTACATACCATGACAGGACGTGATGCTCATTTGGAAGTTATGTTCTTGCAACACTGCTGCTCGGTCTACCGATGACAACAGTGACATCAGAAGGAGAGCCTGCACAAACAAATTCAAGTAGTCCTGTATTAATGTTACATTTTGTCCCGTCTCCATCTACTGAACATGTGAAAAGTACCATATTCAAAGCAAAACATGCAAATGGTTAATGATTTGCAGTTATGTGGTGCAACTATATTTTGTATCACAATTGTTCCATAGTGCCCATACCATTACCAGTAATAATTGCCACTTGAAGACAGGAGGCTGTACACCCTTGCCCATAGCTGTACAAATGTTGGCAGCAGGAGGAGAGCCTGGCTTCACAATATAAAGTAACCCTGCATTAATACTACATTTTGTCCCATTCCCATCCACTGAACATGTGATGAGAACCATATTCAGTAAGCAAAACATCTAAATAGTTCATGATTTGCAATTATTTAGTGCAAATTCATTTTGTATCAGAATTGTTCCATAGTGTGCATACCATTATCAGTAACATGTTGCAACTTGAGGACAGGAGGCTGTACACCCTCACCTATAGTAGTAGAGATGGTTGTAGCAGTGACAGCAGGGGTACACTTTAATTACATGCCATTTACATTAAAGTCTCATCAGTGGAACTCCCATTATCTCAACCCATGCAATAAAAGCTGATTCTGCTTGATCTGGCGTGAAGACGTTTGGGAATATCTCTCCTACTTCTCTTTCTATGTTCTTGACGAACAGTAATTGCACTTGCGAGTCAGTTCTGTTGGAGATCAAGAAAGCGCATGGAAATTCTTGCCTCATATTGTCAAGTACCAACACAGTTGTAAGTTCAAATTCGTAACTATTTAGTCCAAGCATATTTTCAACACAAATACAATCGTTACCATATTTTTTTTAAGATTTCAGCTTTTGCAATTGTCATTATCATTAAAACAAAGTCTGTGCTTTTATATCCTGAAAAGGTTTCACTGGTTTACGCTTGAGGCTTGTAAAACAAGACACAGGGTTTATCACTGCTGTTTACTTCGCATACTTAGGCATCAGCACTAATAACATCATTCTGATGATGGACTACCCCTGAATACAGATTATAACATCGTTCGGTCTTTTACAAATTTTGCCTGATTATAAGATGTCGTCCTTCGAGTATTGAGTCAGTCAGTGTCCCTCGAATTTCATTAATTATCCTGGCAAGGTATCGTTCTTGGAACGGATGCTGCTATACCAGCCCTAACTTTTGCAGAGTGCTTCAGGTGGCCAAAGTCAGGTCATGACCAACATGTTTAGAAATATATTTCACACGACACTGTCCATTTGACCCTTCACTAAGTTCTACTGGCAGGGCACATTCCACTAATTTTTTTTCCTTGTATTTTCAAGCTTCTAATATCTCTCCTTGTGGAGTGAAATTCGATAGATCTATCGCAAATGTAGTAATATGCTATAGAATCAGCAGTACGATAAATACTAAATTTTATGTAACTCGACTGTATGGTATGTTTAGTTACCACTTTGCACGTTTTGGATTCACTGACGGAAGAGAAACTCAATTCTTATGATAACACACTGGTTTTGTGTAGCCGATTGCAGATGTCTCGATAAATGATCACTTGCCTTTATTTCACTAGTACACAGGCAGCACTTACCAGCATTTTATTAGACTCAACCTGTTGTTCATGGGCATTTTGCTGGTACCGTTGCAAGTCATCATTAGATGCATAATATTTGTCATAGATGTAGCAGTGGTACTGTGAAGGTTGCTTACATAAAACAGGAGCGATGCCGTCCATAGATTTTTCCAGATCCAGTAAAGATACATCCTTGCGGAGTGGAAGTTGCGAAATACGTGGACAAATTGACTGATAACCTCTCCGTTAATGATACGTTAATCGTTATTGGTGGCACAAATGACTGGAAGAATTTTGGAAGAACATGATAGATTCTTTGGAGTATATACTGAAACACAAACACAAAACGAATTTAATAATTCATCCAATACCGCTTAGACGTGACGCTCAAGGTCTAAATGAAAAAATCTTATATGTAAATCGCATTATGTGTGAAAAAAAAAAAAAAATCAACACCGCCACAGGCGAAGGTAGGAAGAGATTATCTGTGAATTTAGGGCTCGAACGCTTGAAAAGAAATGAATATACTACTCATGGTTTACATCTAAACAAATAAGGAAAGACTCGAATTTTTAATAGGCTTGCTTTTTTTTATACACATGTCGAAAACTGAAAAACCATGTACTGGTACAGGGAAAAAGCATACGCAAACGGGTTGTAACGACAACTGTACATATAATAATTTTTTTCTTTATGAATTTAGATAAATTAATGTAAGCAATGTTTTGAACTTTTTTTTCGGTTCGTATCTTTATGTTAAAGACACTGTGAGCAACTTTTGAAATGAATATTATTATTTATGTTAGATTTCAAATAATGTGGTAATCAAAGGAAAGTGTATTTAATGTTAAAACTATTGTAAGATGTGAAAATTGTAATTTATACTATTGGTCCATACGTAGGTAATGCATTAGGATATGTGTAGTAGAAAACCTGTGGTGAATACCCTACCTGTAGGGGAGCGGGAAAAGGTGGAGGCAGGCGAGGCGGGAAAACGCACACTGGCGCGGTTCGGCACAACGGACACAGTATTACAGTCGAAGGCAAGCAACAGTCGGAGTTGGGCATCGTTCGGAAGTACACGTACTGTACCGAGGAGGCTACCCAGGAAAAGTGGATTCCATTGAGCCTCGGATGAACCGATTCCGACGACTACTTGGCATGGCTATATTCTTAGGCACAAAATTGGAAAAATTACGACGCTAAGAAGATGGAAAGTGCCAATGTTGTGTGAGCCTTAGCCATGCTTGTATGTGTGCCGTGCTGCCCGCTATCTCGCTGCCCGCCAACCGCCGCACCGATTTGCACAGGTCAAACATTTATTTCATCTTTAGAAGTGTATCTGTGTGGACCAGTGTCGAAAATGTTTCTAAATGTTCAATAATAACGTGACTTTTAAATTATCCAGAAGTAAGACAAAAGAGTAGTTATCCATAGATTGATAATTTTGAGTGTTAATTTGCCTTCAGTACTTAATAGTTTCAGTTTAACGACCATAACAGTTTCCGAGTCCCCCCCCTTCTCTTGTCCATTCTTTCAAACCTTGAAATGTGTTGATCAGATTTGACCAGTAAAGCTAAGTCTATATTAATCCTAAGTGTATTAGTGTTTTTCCATCATTAATAGTGATATTGTGTGTGTACTTTCAAGATTGTCGATGCTAGGGCAATCTATGCCCGATTTCAGTCTGCTCAACATACAAAATGCAGTTCGTAGTAATCATTACTGTGTGGTGTTGTGTAATTTTAGCTCGTCCAAATTAATACAAAAGGAGAAAACTCTAGTTCAGTGTATTTTTTTTGGATCCAAACTTTGCCATATAACGCAACGTTACTACGTGTAGTTATGCTTGTACATGCACCCACTTGTACAAGGAAAAACTCACTCATTGCCTAAGTAGGCTGGCGACCGAGTTATTAATTATAGGTAGCATCTACTGTGTGTACTTCTTGTCCATGCGAAAGAGTAATTATACTTTACATTTTCTTGATGCATCACTGTAGTTATTGACTGAGTATAAGTCCGATCTTGCTTCTATTAGGTACACGCGGTCAACTAATGTACTAAAATCCTTGTTTATAAGGTGAAGCCCGTGAACTTATTGCAGTACAGGCTTTATAGGGCTAACGTACGTCCGAGCAGGGCGGTAGCGTTACAAGTGGCTTCCCGGTGACAGGACATCCAGCTGTTGTCGGTTACAAATTAATGTAAATACCGAACAGTGGATGTTCAGTGGCACGAATTGCAATAAAAGTCAGTAAAATAAACTGCAGTGTTAGTCAAGTATAATAGTGTGGTATAGTTGGCATTCAATATGGACAGGAATGTAGGCAGGGTAGATGCGCCAAGTGAAATGGAGAATGCGGCTGGCAGTAGCCAGAGTTTACGCGGCCAGATAACAGATGGCGTAAGCGGAAGACAATTGGCGTGCTTACAATACCAGGAACACGTCAACGAACAGATTGAAATGTCGAGATCGTCTCGAATACAGCAAGGGACAAAACAGAAAGAAGAGGGTGACTTTGTAGATGATAGTGGGTACGTGAACGAATCCACTGACATATTTGATTCACCACAGATAAAGAAAGAACCGAAAGAAACTTTTGAAGTAGGATCGGAACACACCGATTCCGTAGAACAAAACAGTGTGAAAATTTTAAACATGAACGATTTATTTGAACAATTAACCAAACAAATTGCAGGACAGAGTGAGCAGCTCAAAATACAGAACGAGCAGCTTAAAACGCACGTTGACGAGCAGCTCAAAACACAGAATGAGCAGCTTAAAACACACGTTGACGAGCAACTCAAAACACAGGTGGATCAAATTAAAGCACAGGTCGAAGGACAGGGAATTAAAATTAGTAAACAAATAGAGCAGGTAGAACAAAAAGTGGGTAATTTAAGTTCTGTGGTAAATACACTGAAACTTGAAATTGTTACCATTAACAGAAATATGGATACTATGCAGGAGGAAATTGGAAACATTAATAGAAGATTCGATGTTGAAATTCTCAACATCCAAGAGAAAGTAGAACCTCTGGTTGAAACTAAGGTAGACGAAAAAGTTTTCGGTCTTAAAACTGAGATCGTAAACGAATGTCAACATGGGATATCGCAATTGAAAAAGGTAGTTTTAGACACTGAAAGGGATTTAAGTAAAAAAGTATCCGGATGTGTTCAAAATTGTGAACAAAATACTACGAAAATTCAAGGCAGAATTTTCGATCTGGAGAGCAAAATTAAAGATAGGCCTGGTGTTGTCTGTAATGGCACACCAATTACGAAGCTGTTAGAAGGCGAGGAACGCTTCGATCCAGCCAAGAAACATAACAGGTGGCATCCGTTAGATTTTATCAAAAATTGCGAGAGAGTATTTCCTGAGCACTTGTCTGATCAGGAAAAGATAAATGTACTAATTAGCGCCTTAGCAGGTGACTCTAAGCGCTGGGGGATAAATTTAAATACCGAACGAATGACGTTCGAAGAATTTAGGCAGAGATTTACGGAAGAATATTGGTCTGAACAAAAGCAGGACCATTTATGGCGGGAGTTCATCATGGCCAAACAGCATGAT
The DNA here is from genome assembly GCF_021461395.2 of Schistocerca americana. Classification (NCBI taxonomy): domain Eukaryota; kingdom Metazoa; phylum Arthropoda; class Insecta; order Orthoptera; family Acrididae; genus Schistocerca; species Schistocerca americana. The sequence goes on from NC_060130.1 coordinate 540,666,616, forward strand.
AACAGGGGCAGGAATTCTTTGAAAGATTTCTGCGAGCATTGGTACCGGAAATTGACGCATTTAAGAGGCCGAAGATCAGATTCAGAAATTATCTGGGAGTTATATAAAAAGCTTCCAGAAGATTCAAAGAGGTATGTAGGAAGCAATCATCGCAGCTTCCAAGCATTTCTCGAAAGAGTCGAAGACGAAGATCATTGGCGCGAAAGTCGTGCCAATTATCAAAATTTTGGTAACCGTAATAACCGACACAGTGACGAACGAAATGACGGCGATGGATTTCGCGTCAATGTAACACAGAGAGGAAGAGGTAGAGGAAGAGGCAGAGGAAATTATCCAGGTCGCGGTCGAGAGTATACCGCGCAAAATAATAACGACACGGGAAACTAATTACCGCGAACGTTGCGGGCCAAACGGAAGCGGACAACACATACAGGCCCCGATTTAAGAAAAGATATCGGACCGACCGTAATGTAATGAGACAGGATAGGGACAGTCATGGAACGCCGCGACGTGTTGTGGCGAAACAAGCGTCAGGTGCGAGCCACAATGAGTCATCTCTGCCGCACAGAGCGCTACATGTTAACAGGCGAGTGGAGCATCAGAGGGCAACGGCCCAGCCTAGCAGAACATCTGTTCGGAAAGAAGCCGCTAGCAATACGGCAGCAGTAGGTACGAACGTAGCCGTAAGAGCTGAGGAAAATTTTACGAGTGATAATTCCGTGGCAAAGGAAACAATAAATGAAACTGTGAATACACAGAGAGGTGCGGTTAGCAGTGTTTGCAATGAGATAAAAGGCGAGGATGAATTAGCAGAAGTAACTGATTGGCGTGTGCAGATCAATGATCTGTACAAGGGCCTAAAGCAATGTGAGTGGGAGGATTTTAAAAGGGAGTATGAGGCGAAGAAATTAGTTGGTGGAAAGAGAGATAGTAGGGACGTCCATAAAGTGACGTGGCCCAAATTTGAAGAGGGGAGAATAAATAGCGCCGCGCAAAGTACGCGTGCTGCCGATAGGAGGAAGGTTAATGATAGGAAGGATTTGGAGGATGTAATCCTCAGCATTGGCAAAGAAATAACTTCTGCTAACAGTCCGCCAATAGTACAAGCTGCTACCGAGAGGCACCGTGGAGAAGGGGTTGATGATTACCTGAAAGTAATTAAAGTCCACGAGGATTACACTAAATATGAAGTCACAGTAGATGTAAATAAAGCTGATGATGAGGCCGTTTTGCCAAAAGAGGAGATTGAATTAAAATCCAAGCCTGACGACAATACAGAGGCAGAACTTAGTGCCTGTCTCAGAAAAGCTTTTATGTTAGAACCTGAAAGCGATCCGGAATGGTCGGATTCCGACGATAGTTCGGATGATGAAAGATACACAAATACAGACGAAAATGAATGTACTAACTCTCCCTATTGTGCAAAAGTAGCGTACTTAAGTGAATCTGATGTTGAGGAAGAGAGTAGTGGTGATTCTAGTGAAGATGAATTTTCAGGTGTAAAGGAAAATGAATATACTTTTACTGAAAGAGGGTATGAGAAAATCAGTGAAAATAAAGAGGATGCAGTTAATTGCGATAGTGTACCTAACGATGACGACGTATCAAAACAAAATCCAGACGTTGAAACAGAACAAAGAAAGAAAGAACCACCAGACGACTCAGTGTTCATTTTGCAATGAGTTCAAGTAAGCAAAGACTTTGAACTCCAGAAACCGAAAAAGCCGCCAGATATAAAAGGTTCACAGGTCAGGAACGTATCTTGGGACGATGTCACAGTCGACCAAGGTGCATTGCGGAAAAAAGAGGAAGGAGCATGATTTAGAGTCTGGGGCAGATTTATATTGGACTTAGAGACTGTCATGAACACCTTACATCATGAATCTACTGGGTTCCCACCGGAAGAAATTTTGTTAGGCGGCAGGAGTAAAAGTTTAATTGAAGAAAAACTAGAGTTTCCACTTTGTACAAGTTTGGGGTTGAGTCAAAAGAAAGAATTAGCCAGAAAAAGGGCAAAGCAAAAAGCTGAATCTAAATCTAAAAGACACAATAAAAATTTAAAAGTTTCAAAATTTAAAATTGGAAATTATATTCTTTTAAAAACCCACGAAAAGTCTAGTGAACTAAACCACGAAATTTCAAAATTTATAATGGACCATATATAATACAGAATATTCCACACGACAATGCTTACTACCAGATCTCCCCAAAATCCAAAAGACCTTTAGGTGTAAGGAATATTGTGGACCTGAAACTGTATGTTCCTAGGAACGAGTAAATGTGCTATATCTTATGCTGAACCCAAGTTATTCTAATTGTATCTAATCTTTGTAAATGTCTGTATACCCTTGAAAGTCTGCTAATGTAGTTATGTGAGTTTCAGATTACCAATTGTACTGTAACTGTAAAAATGTATGGAGAAAAGGACTGAAAAGAAAGGATAAATGCTATCAGCCAGATAAAAGATGGGACTGTCAAAAATGAAAATGGGCAGTGTATGAACCATGATATGAAGGACTGCCAAATACCAGTGAGGGCAGATAAATAATCGATGGAAAATTGTAAATGTGATCTGGGAGATGTGACAATATGAAGTGAAAATTACTGCCCAAATCCGCATAATAGGCAGCAAATATGTGTAGTTAATTTTCTGAATATATGTGTGTGTATTTTGTTTAGTAAGTAAGAAAATGGACTGCTATTCAAAGCAAGCAGCGACAAATTATCTTATAGTGTATACAAAATATGCAATTGTTTTTGTAGTTAAATGTTTGTATTCCAGAATTTTAAATTATTTCTTTGAGAAATTTAGAAAAAATGATTAAATTGTTATTTTAGTGATGTTATGATGGGAAGTTGGACTGTGCAAAAGGCACTTGAGTAAATGACAAGTAATTATTCTTGATGTGTTAAAAAAGTGTAAACCTATATACAGTGAGTAAAAGGAAATATGTAGTGTAAATCTTTTTGGACAATTAAGTAAAGATTCGGAACCACTGTATAATTGTAAGATTTAGAGTTCCCATAAAATTTGGACTTAAGAAAATTTTCTGGAAACAGGGGCATGTGTAACGACAACTGTACATATAATAATTTTTTTCTTTATGAATTTAGATAAATTAATGTAAGCAATGTTTTGAACTTTCTTTTCGTTTCGTATCGTTATGTTAAAGACACTGTGAGCAACTTTTGAAATGAATATTATTATTTATGTTAGATTTCAAATAATGTGGTAATCAAAGGAAAGTGTATTTAATGTTAAAACTATTGTAAGATGTGAAAATTGTAATTTATACACTTGGTCCATACGTAGGTAATGCATTAGGATATGTGTAGTAGAAAACCTGTGGTGAATACCCTACCTGTAGGGGAGCGGGAAAAGGTGGAGGCAGGCGAGGCGGGAAAACGCACACTGGCGCGGTTCGGCACAACGGACACAGTATTACAGTCGGAGGCAAGCAACAGTTGGAGTTGGGCATCGTTCGGAAGTACACGTACTGTACCGAGGAGGCTACCCAGGAAAAGTGGATTCCATTGAGCCTCGGATGAACCGATTCCGACGACTACTTGGCATGGCTATATTCTTAGGCACAAAATTGGAAAGATTACGACGCTAAGAAGATGGAAAGTGCCAATGTTGTGTGAGCCTTAGCCGTGCTTGTATGTGTGCCGTGCTGCCCGCTATCTCACTGCCCGCCAACCGCCGCACCGATTTGCACAGGTCAAACATTTATTTCATCTTTAGAAGTGTATCTGTGTGGACCAGTGTCGAAAATGTTTCTAAATGTTCAATAATAACGTGACTTTTACCAGAATTGCTTTAGCCATGACTTATCCTGATCACTGACCTAGACAGGATCCTTACCTCGTATTGTGCAACCCGAGTATCCTGAACTGAAAGTTTAATGTTACTGTTAATGAAAATTATCGGCAGATTAATCTATGCCATAAAGGAATCTAAAGTTCTGTGTGTTATTGCAAATGTTGGTAAAGAACAAAAGCATGACTAAATTGGAAGAGAGTTTTTTTGAATTGAGTTAGCGATGTTATTTAATTAATTTGAGACAGAAATAATGACAGTTAAATTATCCAGAAGTAAGACAAAAGAGTAGTTATCCATAGATTGATAATTTTGAGTGTTAATTTGCCTTCAGTACTTAATAGTTTCAGTTTAACGACCATAACAGTTTCCGAGTCCCCCCCCTTCTCTTGTCCATTCTTTCAAACCTTGAAATGTGTTGATCAGATTTGACCAGTAAAGCTAAGTCTATATTAATCCTAAGTGTATTAGTGTTTTTCCATCATTAATAGTGATATTGTGTGTGTACTTTCAAGATTGTCGATGCTAGGGCAATCTATGCCCGATTTCAGTCTGCTCAACATACAAAATGCAGTTCGTAGTAATCATTACTGTGTGGTGTTGTGTAATTTTAGCTCGTCCAAATTAATACAAAAGGAGAAAACTCTAGTTCAGTGTATTTTTTTTGGATCCAAACTTTGCCATATAACGCAACGTTACTACGTGTAGTTATGCTTGTACATGCACCCACTTGTACAAGGAAAAACTCACTCATTGCCTAAGTAGGCTGGCGACCGAGTTATTAATTATAGGTAGCATCTACTGTGTGTACTTCTTGTCCATGCGAAAGAGTAATTATACTTTACATTTTCTTGATGCATCACTGTAGTTATTGACTGAGTATAAGTCCGATCTTGCTTCTATTAGGTACACGCGGTCAACTAATGTACTAAAATCCTTGTTTATAAGGTGAAGCCCGTGAACTTATTGCAGTACAGGCTTTATAGGGCTAACGTACGTCCGAGCAGGGCGGTAGCGTTACAGGGTAACAGGAAAAAAGTGCCAGTCTCGAAGTGAAAGTGACACCCTTGAAAAAACATACTGTTATGGATCAGTAGTTAACAAAAAATAAACTCAAAGAGAGTCACAACAACACACTTACTAGGTAAAATTTCAGGACATGAAATGCAGCAACAAGGCAGTCGTTAATGGGCAGATCGGTGAAAAAGGACGTAAAAAAAGTGTAAATAGGAAACAATTCCACAGAAGAAAGACAGGAACCCACATATGGTGAACCAGCACGCCATTTGTCAAACACCATTAATGCCATCCCTGGAAAACATGAGAATTTTTCCCCACTAAATACACTAGCTCAAATAGTGGGGTAAGTGGTCAAGCAAGAAATGATTTGCTACCAGTACCTAATTTTAAATTACTGCATCAAAATGTTCACTCACTCTCGAATAAGCTAAATGAAATAGAAATAATTTTAAATGACCTAAATGATATTTCTGTACTATGCTCTACAGAACACTGGCTGAAACAAGACATGTTAGAGCAAATATACATTCCTCAGTTCAAACTTTCAAGCATGTTTCGCAGGAAAATATCAAGTAATGGGGGGTACATGTGTGTATGTTAGAGAAAATATTGAATTAAATAGTGTAACTAAACACCATAAACTGTCCTGTGAAAAAGATATAGACCTCTCTTTAGCTGAACTACCAAGGCAAAATACAGTTATTATTTGTGTGTACAGATCACCAGATGGAGACAAAAAAATGTTTTGCAATCGCATGGAGGAAATCTTGGAAGAAATTCACTATCCCAAGAAAAATATAATTGTATGTTGTGATTTTAATATTGATTTCTTGAGATCCAAGAAATTAGAGATGACATTATAAATGAGGAGCTCAGTTTCAAAATGTCCTTTATCCAATAAGTATAAATTTCTTTAATTAGTAAAAAATGTACTATCAAATAGTGTATCTTGAAATACTGTGCTTACTTGAAATGCTTGTGTCATGTCTTGTTTCTACATTGTTGGCAACACTGATTTGTAGTGTATTTCATATGTTGTATGTAAAGACAGTTGAAGGAAGCCTTATTGGTGACTTCTGGAGTGAATTCGCCATAAACTACTCCAGTATTTTTTTTGAAATTTTAATCACAGAGACATTTCTTAACCTAAAAATAGACCTCTGTAAACTTCTGATGCAAAACTAAATACAGATGAGTGAGATTACTGAAACACTGAGGTGCCTAACCTCACTTATTGTCAAAATGGCTACAGTATCAATCTTTCAATAGCTCTCCATCTTTTTGATATATATTTCATTTTAAATTTTAATGACAGGAGTGGGGTAATTAGAAATGGGTGTTTCAAGTAGCCCTATACATTTCAAGTTACCCCAGGCTGAAATGTAAATACTGTTTCATACTGTAATTACATAGGTAGATAGGCAGAATATGGGAATTTTATATTTTGCTTTTGTTTTATTTTAGTCCAAGACGTCAAGAGTGTATAAAACTACCCCTGATGCTCGAAAATACAGAAATTATTGAGAAGAAACCTTACAGGAGGCTTTGAAGGAAATACAGAGTGGTGTTATTTCATTGAATAAGGCAGCACAGAAGTATGGAATCTCTGCACGAACTCTTATCAGAAAATTACATGGAAAACATACGAAAAATGTTGGCCGACCAACAGTATTGACCCCAGAGGATGTCTTGCAGAGGGAGTTAGTCTGGCAAGTGAATGGTGGTTTCTGTTGACTCAGTTAGACATTCGTCTCATTGTGAATATATTTTTTACATCGAAGGAGCATTGCAGAGAATCGTTTTACAAGAAATATGTCTGGCATTGATTGGGTCAGAGGGTAACTTGATAGACATCAATCAGTTCTGTCAGAGCGATTGTGCCACAATATAACTCAAGCAAGAGCAGCTTTCACTGCAGAAGTGATCACATGTGACTCATGGACTGAAGAGGACCCTACTGGCTGTCGATACAACAGAACTAAAAAGGGATAGCTCAGATGGACTGTGTTTGAGGACTGGTTTCGAAGTGTTGCCTTGCCATACTTAAGGAAGTTTGATAAAGAGTCTCCTACAGTACTCACTGGAGATAATCTCAGCAGCCACATATCTTTGGCAGTTATCAGTGATTGCAACGAGAATAACATTTGTTTTGTTCTTCTTACCCCAGACATTAACCATTTGTGTCAACCTCTTGATGTAGCATATTTCAGGCCTCGTAAAAGGTCTTGGCAGAAGGTTCTTGATGAATATAAGACGAAGCACAGAGGACCCATTCTAAAATATAGTTTCCCTCGTCTGCTGAAGAAGTGTTTGACTGAATTAGAAAAAGATGGTTCATCTAAGCAAAACCTGATGGTAGGGTTTGAAGCTACTGGGATTATGCCACTGAATAAAGATAAGATTCTGAAAAAATTACCAAACGGAAATGAAGATACTGCAGATGTGGAATCTTGGTCTGACAGTTTAAGAGAGTTTTTGGAGCAGTTTAAGAGATCCTCACATACCAATGTAAACCTTCAGTCAGCTAGTGCTCTTCCTATAACACCAAGAAGAAGTGTTTCAGTGGATGATGTTCAGGAACTACAGCACACTGACATGAAAAACTTGCAGCTTTCAGATTCCGGTACTGGTAAACAGAAGAACAGGAGACTGAATAACCCATCTGAGGAGCAACAAATGCAATCTGGACAACATCAGGAAAAGAGCTCTAATAAAAGGAGGTACCAGAATAGACCAAAGGCGATTTGTACTGGCAGTGAAGCCAGCAGTGATACTGATGATTTTATTCTGTGCATGACCCTAGCAGTGTTCTCCTGAACTTGAAACTGTAGAATATTACTACCAGGACAAGTATGAAAATCGCTTTGATCAGCATGCAACACGTGCAACTGCAGGCCCTGGAAATATTGCCCACAAACAGAGCATTAATGGAGACAAATATGATGTGAAATTCTTGAGGATATTAAGAAAACCATTAAACATATATATATATATATATATATATATATATATATATATATATATATATACATATATAACTTTTTTGTGGTAATTGAGCCTATATCTTGTTCTTGAGGGAATATATATATATATATATATATATATATATATATATATTCCCTCAAGAATAAGATATAGATATATGTATATATATATATATATATATATATATATATATATATATATATATATTCCCCAAGAATAAGATATAGGCTCAATTACCACAAAAAATGTTATCAGTGTGGTTACCCCTTTATTTGAAAGACGAGGAAGCTACTGTTTTCCATTGGAAATATAACTTTGTACTTTAATTTGCAGATACTTGTGTCATTATTTTGTAGTTTGTACTACATTTCACCCTCGTGTATTCCAGTTGAAATTTACGTCAATAAAAATTTTTCATTAATGTTTGCAATTGGTACCCAATTTTGTATGTTTGGTAGATGAAAATATACCACATAACGTCTTTTGGAATTAATTCACTGTTGCAAGTGTCCCACAGTAGTTCAAACTTGCAAAAACTGCAAGTTTTCAGTATAAAAGCCAGAGGCGGCTCCTGTATAGGTTTGCAGGTTTGTGCTACCCCCAAGGAATAATTCTGTTCAACACTGATGGCCTTCTGAGCGTTCTATACTAGTGGAGAAGTAGCGCATCGTTTATCTGTTTTGAAATGCCCGGTCTCCAGACGTCGAACGCAGCGGAGTTGGACGGAACGTGCCAATAGCGACAGCGGGTTTGCACTGTGGCTGCAAATGCGGACCTGGATATCTCAGAGGTGTGGGGACAACGCTTGGCAACAATATACTCGTATGCGGCCCTTGTGTGTATAAACACCTCACCCGGGCCGCCCTGCCAGCAGCAGGAAGAGGGCCCGAACTCTTCCGAAGAGAAACGGAACCATTGGATCTTCTAACAGAGTGGGATTCTCGCGTCACCTTACCAGTTCAGGTGTAGCTGCGAGCGAACTAGCTATTTCCTGTGCGTTGTGTTAGTCATTATAGTGTATGCTACAGTGAATTTTGAGGCTCAAATGACAAGTGAATATGTGAAATAATGAACCATATAATTTCATTGCTCTCTGAACCCTTCAGTTCACGGAAGTTTGAAGAAAAATTTGACATCAAGAAGCTAGGTAGGCCGACTCCTTCTTTAACAATTTCGCAGACCGTTAAAACGAAAAGTCGCCAATTCAATAGGAAGTTAACTCTGAATTGTACAACAAGCATGAATGGCTATGTGATTGTGACATGAAAAATGACTTATTTTGTTTTCCTTGTTTATTATTTGGAGGAGATCTTTCATGGTCTAAGCACGGAGTCTGTGACATTCAACACCTCCATGACAAAGTTAGAAAACACGAACTTTTTTCAGTCCATGTAAATAACGTTTTGAATATGGAAAGTCTAGGCAATGTAAATATGGCTACCCAATTAGACAGTGGGTACAGAAGGTCCGTGGCATTACACAACTAAAAAGTTATCGATAATAGGTACATATTGAATCTAATTATGAACTGTATTCGTTTCTGTGGCACGTTGTATCTTGCTCTTAGAGGACGTGATGAAACTGAATCATCTTCCAATCCTGGTGTTTTTCGTTCTTTGATTAATTTTAGTGCAGAATTAGACTCTGTATTAAAATCAAATTTAGAGAAAACTACAGTTTTCAAAGGAACCTCAAAAACCATCCAAAATTAACTCCTCCAGTGCATGCTTCAGGTCTATCAAGAGGAAATTAGAAAGGAAATTAAGGGTGCTGAGTTTTGGTCCATATTAGCTGATGAGAGTAGTGATGTAGCCTGTGTTTTCCAAATGGTTATAGTATGTAGGTACATCATTAACGGAAAACTAGTTGAAAGATTTTGGGACTTCATAGCACCAGAAAAGCATGATGCCCAGTCTTTGGCAACGTCTATCATCTAACTGATAAATAATCATTTGAGGAATTATCTACATAAGCTAACAGCGCAAACATATGATGGTGACCATCATCTAACAGATAAATAATCATTTGGGGAATTGTCCACATAAGCTAACAGTGCAAACATATGATGATACAGCAGTACGAGTGGTTCGTCGCGTGGGGTGCAGGCTCTTGTTAAGGAAAAGTTTCCCAATGCTTCGTACATTCATTGTTATGCCCACCAGTTGAATCTCATTATGCTTAAAGCCGCTTTCATTAATAAAAATGTACTAATATTCTTCACTAAACTTCAAGGACTTTGCAGTTTCTTTTCAGCATCTCCTTAAAGAACAGCAGTTCTCGACGAAACAGTACGAAAACGACTGCCACGTTCAGCGCCTATTCGTTGGAACTTTCAGTCAAGGAGCGTCAATACCATTTTCGAATATAGGGAAGATATTATCACTTGCATGAATAATATGAGCCAGGGGGAGAAACTGTGGAATGAGAACACGATCCTACAAGCCTGTGGCTTAATAACAATTTTAAAGGATGAAAAGTTCATTTTTTGGCTTCCATTTTCTCATAAAATCATGATCCATGTGCATATTTTGCATAACCAGCTACAAAAAAGGGGTAGTGACCCAACTTACGCACAAAATCAGCTGACAGCTTTTGAGCGTGAAATTGCGAACACTAGGGAAGGAGTGAGTGAAAATTCAACAGGTTTACACGAGTAAAATAAAAGAGGTACAACTGAAGATGGCGCAGCGATGTGTAATCTACTGTGGGAAGCAAAAGAAGTATGTGATGTCATAAGTTATGAGGCAAAAGAAAGATTCAAGTTCACTGGACACCTAGTTGCAGCCTGTCTCCTTCTGTCAGAGAAATTCGCTACTTACTCTTCCAGTTTTCCAGAAACATCATTCAGAGCTGCTATTGAATGCTACTCTTTTTTGGAAGCAAAGAAACTTCGAACAGAACGCTCTGTTATTTATGGAAGAGAGGAGTTCAAAAGCATGTGTGGAGCTTTGAGCTTTCTAGATTACAGAACAGACAATAATCTTTGTGATACACTGAGCCAATATGTGAAGCTCCTGAAAGCGATAATTACAATTCCAATGACCACATCAGAAGCAGAACGTTGTTTTTCTTCTCCGAAACGCATCACAACCTTCTTGCGGAATACTATGGACCAAGAAAGACTATCAGCATTCGCGATGCTCTCTATTGAACTAGATCTCGTTTTAGGAGTTGCAGACTTCAATCGAAGAGTGAAAGATTTGCAAATATGAAAGAAAGAAGAATAGAGTTCCTGTACAAGTGACCATCACCACATCCAAATTCAGAGATAAAATCGAACGACGTTAACATCAGTCCTGCTGAAAAAGGTTAGTAAGGCATGCCTACCACTGTTTGAATACATAGTGCTGCAGTGATTTTAATTTCATTTATTCTGCAGAAGTAATACCTTTTTCTGTGTACACCTTTTGGTTTTATTATGAGTAAATGCAGGAGTCACACGAGCGAGCGGTCTGTTTATATTAGGCATTACAAAAACATGAGCAGTGTACTAATTTTCTCTCTTTTGTTGAAGTTTTTCTTTGTGAGCAAAGTGCACCACCATTTTGTTTGGTCATGAGCCGCCACTGATGAAAGCATAGGTGTCTCGAGTAACACCTTCCCATGGGCAACTTGAAACACCAACATTTTTGTAAAAAATCAGCATAAAGAAATTTAAGACAATAGTTTTTCTGCCAGCAGGATCTTCACTGCAATGTCACCTGTACTTTAAAGTTCATTAACCCCCTTATTTTGTAAAATTGAGAAAGGTAGATGCTGAGGAAATTCGAAACTCTTTCAAGTAATCCCATTTTGTGCTATTTAACAATTTATGTTGCATGTACAAACTTGAAATTTTTTTTGCTTTTTTCTCAATCATCTATTTTTGTTATTGAAACAACATAAAAATAGCTTATTTCAAAATTTTGTTACAAATAAAAAACTCTTGGATAAGGGATGTTTTGGAACCAAGATATGAAGAGACATTTTGAAAATAAAAACTTTTGATAAGAGACAGTTTGGAAAAGAAAATAGGGGAAAAATTATAAACAGTGTTTATTTAGTAAATGTACATAATTTAATTTTTGTCGATACAATGTCTGTAGGTATTTTTGAAACAACTGAAATAATTTCAGGTTAAGCTAGGGAAACAGATAGAAACATACATTTAGCAGAAAATTATTAAAAAATAACATTACATTATATCCACACACATTACAGAAAACATAATTTGAAAAGTGCCTTAAGGGTAGTCATTTACTTATTTAAATCAGAATTTGTCCTGTTAACTGCTGTGAAGTACTTAAAAACCATTTTCATCGTCCATGTGTCCACCTGCATTTTCATCATCAGATTGTTCTTCAGGTATATTCTGTACTGGATTGAAGATAATATTTTTGTAGAAGGCCAGGTCTTCATTTTGAGCCCAGTTTTCCCCGAAGTGAAGAGTCAGAAGCTTCTTGACATCTTTCACTTTCAGCTCTTTTACTGTTACTCCAGGTAGTACTAACGGTAGTTCAAAGTTTTGAACTTTAAATCCAGGTTTGAGTACTTTTTTGGGCTTCCTGAGATTGGTGTTATACCAAGGTTCACCTGCAACAAGTACTTCACAGGTTGGCACATTGCCTAGTGTTATAATAAATCTTTCAACAGTTGAAAATTTGAAGTGTCAATTTCCAGGCTTCTTTTGGTAATTTTTCACATACCTTCCTCGAGTCAAAAATATTACAGCTCTCAGTAATACTGAAAACAGTTCCACATTCCTTAAAGATTTCAATCTATTTCTCAGTCTTAATAATAGTGTCATAATTTTGAATTTCCTTCTCAGTTCTACCAAATACACGATCAGGCAGCATATACGAATGGCCTGGTACAGGGAATACTAAAATAATGTCTTTAATATTTCGTGGCACATCATTTACCAACCAGTATTGAAGCATAATCATCTTTGAAATGTTACAGTTTTGTCTCCACAATCATCCAAATATAGCCTTACAGTGCTCACTCCTTCCAAGTAAGTGTTTTTTAGCCTATGTAAAATTGCTGATGCAATTTCATTTGAACCTTTTTTGAATTCCGATTCCATCCAGTGATACATAAAACCATGGTTTTTTGTCTGCTTATCTTTAGATGTACTTTGGCAGATAATAAAGTTAAATAAATAGAACTGTCGACTATAGTACGCTGCCTGGTAAGCGATTTTGGGTAAAACTAAATTCTTTTGCCAGTCAAAGGAAAGGGTGATTTCATTTTCATTTTTCAGTAAATTAAAAAATGCTTGTGCCCTCTTTTTGTGGAGACTGAAATCAATTTTAACCGATTTGTCTCTGTTGTCAAATTTCAACTAAAACTGGATACATTTGGAGCACTTGTCCACAGCAGCAGAGCCAAGGCTTAAGTTATAATCTTTGACAATTATCTCATAAAAATATGAATATGGAACTTGAAGATTACTTTCTACTCTTGAAATGTCAGCATTGTGAAACTTACTTATTGAAAGATCTGTCAAAAAATACTGTCTTGTAATTCTGGTGTTCCTGCAACAATATTTTCAAGTGGACAGAGACTCTCTATGAATGACTTTACAGATTGTCTTTTAGCCTCAAACAGCTTAGACTTATGGTCTCCTCCTCTATTTCCTACAGCTAGATTTCTGGAGTCGAAATGTCTCTTACAAACTCATTGAGCCCTTTTCTCACTAACACAAAGTATGCCACAAAGGATTTCTTATGTACCTGAACCAAAGAAGTGTTCCCAGATTTGGTTGTAGGATTAGATAGTGATTCCAATTTTCAATGATTTGTCTCCGTTCATCTTCATTAGTTCTCCTAAGCTTAGGTGTTTCACTTACAGTATATTTAAGCATATGGTTCCCGTGATCAATTTTATTCTTAGAAAAGTAAAAGCCTCCCTGAAACTTACAAATATCTTGCATTGTAAGCTGAGTACACCTAAAAACTTGATCAGAATGAAGGCACTTTGGTAGTCTTGGCAAAGTCTTTGACGTGTAGAGCTTCTGTTTCTCTATTGCCTTTTTCCATTTATCTGGATCTTTTATACATTTCCTTCCTTTGTTCTTCTGGCATGGAGTTTTCTACGGTCCCTCCATAACCTGTTGTTCAGTAATTTGAGATTATAGTTCCTCCATTGGTTAACCACAAAGTTTATCAACTTTTAGACCTACAACACTGCCTGTACAGTACACTTTTAAAACAAGAAGCTCACTTTTAATGCAGAAGAACACTTAAAAACAGCCTAATTTCTATTATTGGTACGAATTTTGACAATTGAAACTAGCAAAAACGCCATGGTGATCACAGAAAACAAGTACCAACTTCACAATAAACAAAAAAATAACCGATTGTGAACAGTAAACAAAACTTAGCTTCAGCTGACCACCAGTTCTACCACAACACATTTCACTGGAAAAATACCCTACATAATGATTTTAAATTACCGTATTCCTTAAAATGGTTGGTAGTTGCACTGTGTGTAAAGGTCACTTTTGAAAAAAAAAACACACAGTGTTTAGAGAAAGGCAAAGGATATAGGTCGTTTTGTTAGAAAAATTAACAGTAGTTGAGTCGGTCATGTTGGATTGGATAAGGGGCATTCTCAAACTAAATAGGCATATTACAGGATTTTATTATTATATAGTAACGGTTTAAAGGAAGTTTTGAACGAAAACTGTAGTTTAATATGATGTAAAAGAATCTGATGAATGCTATGGTAACAATAACTCAATTTCCACAAAAATTGGATAAAGAATGTTTTGGAAACAAGCGACTCAAATTTACTACAGTCGTTCAACATCAGTGCAATGGTAACCGAACCAAGTCAAGAAACACCACACTCTCCATCTATTATTGATCAGATCTTGATAAATATGTGCAAGTATGCCTATAATATACAAGTTTGTAAACACGCATTTTAGTGATCGCAATGCTGAAATTCTTGCAATGAATATTTCAGGATACTCAGTTCTCAGTAGAATAAAACACATTGTTAGGAACTTCGGTACAAAAAATGTGTAATATTTTAGTTCTCTCCTAAAGGGTGAAAGATGTACATCACTGTATAGATACCAACGAGAAATATGGTAAGTTTATGGCTACATTCAAACATTTTTTTGAAATGGCTTTTCCGAGGAAAATAGCACATTTAACTCTGCTCAAAAAACAAACAAGTGTATTACAAAATGGGTAAGGATATCATGTCAGAATAAAAGAAGATTGTATGAGTACTCCGAGCAAAATACTAATCCTGGCTTTATTACATATTTTAAAAGATACGAAAGAATACTAACATGAGTGGCCAGTCTGAAAGGTGGCCCCAAGTTGTACGTCAGTAATCGTCAGCAGGTTACAAAAATAAAACACAAAGATAGTGAAACACAAAAAATTTCTAGTTTTTACAGTTATGAGGAGAAAATAAAATATAAAGTCCCACAAGGGTCAGTTATGGGACCTGTCCTATTTCTGTTGCGTATAAATGAATTGGCTGGTAAAATACATGATGCAACCACTGTACTCTTATCAGAAAACACTAATATTCTAATTAAATTACAGAATGAGGGAAATCTGCAGGAGGCTGCCATATCAGTTATCCACACCTTAATGCACTGGTTCAGGACCAAAAGGCTCATCATAAATTCTGAAAAAACTGTGACAGTTAACTTCCACACTACGCAAAACCCTGTTTTCACTATCGAAGGAAAAAATGTGCCGAAGGTCAATCATACAAAATTTCTAGGCATTCATGTTTAGGCAGATCTGAAGTCCTGTAGACCCCTTCTTAAAACTCTCGAAATATTTGTGGTGCCTTGCTTGTACATATACAAAATGCTAATTTTCACAAAAGGTGGCATCTTAAAAAAGGAAAATCTCTCCAGACACAACTATGATATACACACATATGAAACTAGGCAGAAGATGAACCTACACATGAACACAGTAAACACAAACTTATGCAAAAGAAGAGTGTATCATACTAGAGCTGTGCTATATAACCATTTGCCTTCTTACCTAAAACACATACCAACATTAAGTGCATTTAAAATAAAGTTCAAACAGTTCTTGTTTGACCACTGCTTCTATTCTTTGTCTGAATTTATGGAACATCACAATAAGTAAATCTCATTTACCAAATTTTACTAACTGTCAATTCAAAACACAGTTTACGTTGCGCTTATCATGTCATCTCACTTAATAACTGCTATTATCACATGTGGAAGCAATATAGTACATCAACCTACATTATTATGCATTTTATGTCAACAATGTAGCCAAAATGATTACTCTATTATAAATCAATTAGGTTTACCACTGTTCGATATCACACGTGCAAAAAATCCACTAAACTGATTCTTGGACAAATAAACAAAAATAATGTACTACTGACTGCAGAAACTACGTTGTTCATAATCACACAAGAAGTAAAGATTTTAGTAATTTTAGAACGTACATTAGCCACACAGATCACCTCTAAGAAGTTTTCCTTCATGCTTTTTACTTCACTTGAAAGAAATAATTCTTTCTTATGACTAGTTCCTTGTTAACTCTCCACAGCCTGGTGTTATTCTTCGGAGCTCTGATATCCATCAGGTTGTCCAATGTTGTGCCAAAAATAAGCAGGAGAATATAACGTCACTGAGAACAAATAGAACTAGAAGTCATCATAAAATGTGTAATAAGATGTTCGTTTCTCTATTTTTAATATGTAACTATAGCAAACACGATTAGCAAATGTCAGTTTTCTCTGCTAGACTAAATTTTCACAGGATATGATACTATTATTGTATCCACGTCCCTCTGCCAACATCACGAAAGAACGTATTTTAATTTGACTGATAGATCATTTCAGGCCTTCAAGAAATGGTAGTTTCTATGGTTTTTCTGTTTAGCTAGCAAATGTACCATAATTATTATTGGGCTATACAAGAAGTATTGTCATTGGAATAATTTATTTTTGGCACAGTTTCATCTCTTGGCAATCCTTTAATTTTTGTGTTCTCAGTAGATGGGTACCTTGCAAAACATCACTGCTCACAACAGCACTTGAAGCTGCACACTTTTGTTGGACCAAAACACACAGAAACGGAGCAGTAGCTGACCAGAGACATGTAGTGTGGTCTGACAAGATACTGTTTTACCCCTTTGCAAAACAGGAAAGATGTCGAGTATACTACTGGCACAATGAGGCCTTTAACCTACAGTGCACAGAAGGGGTAGTTAAGCCCTCAGGTAGTTATTTGACGTTTAGTGGGCATTTTCGTATCATGACTGTGTACAGGAATCAGAATGTTCACTTCTACTTTATTGGTGAACAAGTATTGACCTTTCTTCCAAGTCTGCACAATAAGCATGCTGTGGACACTCCTCCCTTCCAACATGACAATGGTCGTGTCATCTAGGCTGCAAGAATACATTACTGGTTAAACATTCTGGTTCCCTACTGTACTCAACCAGCCCACTAAGTCACCCAATCTTAATCTCACAGAAAGTGTATAGGATTACTTAAACCAGTGAGCAAAATGTAGTGATCAACATCCCTGCAGTTTGGTAGCTCTGCAGGATCTAATCACCAATGAGTGGTTTCAGTTGTGTATGGCATACCTGAAGAAACTTGTGGACTCTTCCATTACGAGGGTTAGAGGAGGTATTACATAGTATTAGCATCACGTCTCCTGGCAGTAGCTCAGTTTTTCTCTGGAGTGCTTAATATTGCAGATGTTCTTGACCTGATAAAAAATTATTCAAAACATGTAATGTTATCGAGTACTTCACACAAGTCCCTATTATCAGCACATATCTGTCAGGAAACTGCCTTTCTCAATAATAAATAGCAGATAAGCAATGGAAAATGTAATTTTTGAGAACGTTTCTCACGGAGGAAAAAAGGTACGGCTAAAAGTACATTAAAAATGGGTTACAGACTGCAAAAATATTTAGTTTGATGGTAATCGGTTTCTTTCAGTATTTGACCATCGTCAGACCCTCAAACCATAGAGGTAGAACGGTCTGAAGATAGTGAAATACTAACCAAAATCAGTTACCATTGAAATAAATGTTTTTGCAGGTGACACTGGTTGTAATCCATTGTTGATGGCAAATGTTTCTGTATTATTGTAATAGTATCAGCATATAATGGACATTGATAAGAATTCAGGATCCTACAGCCAACCAGTTGCCATTCATTAGGTATATTACAAAGTAACCATTGTCTTTAGGCCAGTTAACATCGTAATCCCATGGTCTCATTGGTATTGCTCCATCCATGTGATAAAGTGACACCTATCATTTCTTACTGTCCAATGCATCAGTTGAAGTGCCCACTGTGATCACATCCAGAGTAGGAGCACCACTAGGTTTACATCTACCAAAGGGGGCAAATCAACTACGTATGCCCCCTCAAACACTTGGAGTATTGGCACATTACATGAGTACGTGATACAGGGATGCAATAAGAGTTTTATCTGCAACAATCATCAGTTATACGCGGTGTCCCATTTAATTCGACGATCCAAAATAACTTTTGTGCAGAAGCAGAATTAAAATGCCTCAAGCAAATGATGTTTAGCTACTTGGATATTAACCAGCATGGTTGCTTTATTTTTAACTTTGTTTTTTATTAACAACAGTACATATAGTACGCCATAGTTTTTATTTGGTGATCTATTTCTTCTTATCAAGACTTGCTCAACAAAATATCGCAGTGTAGCGTTCATGTAAACATGACGTAATTAAAAATTAAATATAATATTTCATTTTATAGCAATGGCTGAAGTTAAAGCCAGTGAATTGATGAGGTCGGAAAACGTTTATTTTTATGAGTAACTTATACTTTGTTAGATTTTATTTTTTTACTTTAGGTCTCAAAACAACTGAGGTCATAAGCGACCTTAGAACACCAATAAGTAAAAGAAGTTAAAAGCGACTATATGCTAAGCTTAATCAATGGAAGAAAACGGAGCTAAAAGCAAGGGCTTCCAGTTGCAGAAAGGAGCACAAAATACGCCTAGAGACAGCGGAGGAGCCTAACCAAATCTTAAATGTCCTTCACTATACTGCTACACCAGATATAAAGTAAAATGCGATAAACAGTATGTGTGTTGTTCACTAAAATGGCTGACAACTCAGACGGCAAACATACACTGGAACATAAGTTGTTAAAAGAGGGGTATTGGGTCACGAAATGGCGAACCGTCAGAGCTTCATGACAGTGAGCACAAAATGGTGGGGGATCACCACTTAACAAATAGCCATGGCCAATTTCTTTTCCTTTTTTTCTGGTGTTGTTTTAGAGCACAAAAACACCTGAGATCATAAGCACCCACATAATAACTTTAGAGCACGAATAAGTAAAAGAAGTTAAAAGCAACTACATGTTCAGAACAACTGACAGAAGGAATGAGCTAAAAAGAAGGACTTCCCCTTCGAGAAAGATCCACAAAATATGCCATAAATACAGCGAAGGATTCTAACCAAAGATTAAATGTCTTTCGCCATAGTGCTAAAACGGATAAAAAGTAAAATGTGGTCGACAGCCCACACGTCATTCGCTAAAATGGCCAACATATGCTGGAATGTAAATGGTTAAAAAAAGGGCACTGGGTCAGGAAATGGTGAACCAACAAAGATTGATGACAATGAGCACAAAGTGGTGGGGGATCACCTCTTAACAAATGGTAATGGCTAAAATGACAGTGCCCAAAATGTAGCCTAGCTAAAATGGTCCCTTCACGATGAGAGGGCTAAGATAATGTCGGTCTAGCAGAAACCTTTAAGGAGAGCTCGGCTCGAAACGAAAATAACCAATAGCATTTCAGGGTAGCGATATCCAATAGGATTGCTCGTTTCGAAAGAGCCGTGGCGCAGACATTTTTCTCATTCGAAAGTTACACACACGTGCGGTTTTGTTAGCAGATACGTATGGAATAAGTGTATTTTGCCCTGTTACTTTGTGCTGTGGAGTTGTCCGTGTAAGCAGTGAAATTTTTGTGTCCAACATGATTTTTCAGTGTCATGTGTGTGATAAAGTCTATCCTAAAAAAGGAAATTTGAATAGACACCTATTAGAGGTTCATGGACTGCAAATAGAGCAGAAAAAATTGTTTGTGTGCGCCCTGTGTAATGAAAGAAGTACTTCTGAAAAGTGCCTGTTTGAACATTTACGGTCGGCACATGAGGTAGATGTGAAATGTGAAATATTACATTTCAGCACCACTGATGAATTTCAGAAGTGGAAGGAGGAAACTGAGCAGACAACGCTCTCAAAGTTCGTCAAACGTCGTGGTTCCCATGCTAAGGTTGATTCAGAAGTTGTTTCTTATATTTGTCACCGGTCTGGTAAGTTTGTGTCTAGAGGAAAAAACGTGCGATGTCTTAAATTGCAAGGTAGTAGTAAGATTGATGCACTGTGCCCTGCTAAGATGAGAGTAGATATGAAAAAGAATGGAACCTGCTGTGTGAAATATGTTTCAACCCATGTTGGCCACAAATCCGAGTTATGCCATCTGCAACTAACAAAAAGAGAAAGGGAAAGTATTGCTGCAGATATAGCAAGTGGCATACCATTCTCTGTCATATTAGACAAAATTCGAGATACAGTTGTAGATTCGAACTTGGAAAGGATACGTTTGATTACGAGACAGGATCTACATAATATAGATCAGTCTTATAATTTGTCCTTCAAGTCAGTAAGACACCATAATGATGCAATAAGTGTAGAAGCATGGGTAAATGAAGTAAATGGTGGAGACAGTCCTTGTGTGCTTTTCTATAAACCACAGGATGTAGTCCTTGATTCGTACCCACAATTAAAGCGCTCTGATTTTGCATTGATAATTATGAACAAGGCGAGATATTAAAGAAATATGGGAACGACTGCGTTTGTGTTGATGGGACACATGGTCTTAATGGATATAATTTTGAACTTATAACTCTACTAGTGCTAGACGATCTAAGACAAGGGTTTCCATGCGCGTTTCTAATATCTAACAGGAATGACTCCCAGATGCTGTCCATATTTTTCCAGCACATAAAGAGGCAGGTTGGACCAATTTCGCCAAATGTTTTTATGTCGGATTTGGCCGAGTCTTTCTTTATTGCATGGAATGATGTCATGGCAGCTCCATCTATGCGACTTTATTGTACATGGCATGTTGATAGATGTTGGAGGAAGAATATCAAATGTAAGATTCAAGGTGTAGAAAAACAAGGTGAAGTATACAAGCAAATCAGAACTTTGATGCATGAGCAGGATGTAGATTCATTTGATGAGATGTTAAATATTGTGTTAGAGAGATTGGAATGTGATCCTGATACAGTTCAATTTGCCACATACTTCCGAGACAACTATGTTGGGAATGCAAATTCTTGGGCATATTGCCATAGATTGAATGCTGGAATCAATACCAACATGCATATAGAAAGAATGCATCGCACTATTAAATATATATATCTAGGTAGTAAATGTGTCAAGCGTTTGGACAAAGCTATTTTTGCATTGATGTCATTTGTGAAGCACAAGCTGTTTGACAGGCTTATTGTGCTAAATAAAGGTAAACTGACGAGTAAACTTAAGGACATTCGGCTTCGGCATAAATCAGGGAATAATATTAAGGAGGACTTCATTACTATGGAGTTTTCTGGTTGGAAAGTGCGTTCTTCTTCAAGAAGGTCAACAGATTATTTTGTATATGATAATGACTTTCAGTGCAACTGCAGAGTGATGTGCATTAAATGCAGGGCTTGCATTCATAGGTATTCTTGTACATGTATTGACTATACCATCAAATGGAATATGTGCAAGCACATACATAGTGTTTGCCAGATTCAGTTAAAGCAGCAACTTTCTGAACACCTAAGAAATATTGAAGTTACACTTACTGAGAGTGAAGATATTTCTGTTGTAGACGAGAAAACAGAAATAGTAGCGGAGGTAACGAAAAAAAGTGTTAATGATTCTGTACCTTTGTCAGTCCAAAGAAGGGAACTTATCGCAGAGTTTTCTGGTATTGTATCTGAGCTGACCTCAAATGACTTAGAAACTGCTAAAAAAATGTTATCGTCACTAAAGGCAACTGTAGCTGTCGGAATGTTGCAGCAAAAACAGGCACCGCTGCAGATAGAAAGGAAACAATCACAAAAGATTTTACCTCAACGTAGACTGTACTCTACAAAGAAAAACAAAAGGAGTAATAATGCATCCCTGGTGCTACCAAATTCAGAAGAATCCAGTTTGATCAAATTATCTCTACTGGCAGACAAAGAAGATGCACTTGTGGGAAAAGGTATGTTACTAGTGCCCCCGCCCCCTTCCCCTCCCAACAACGTACATCCCTGCAGCAAAAAATGCTTGTAATGAAGCAGTCTGGTAAAATTCTACGTATGACTCAAGTGGCATAGTGTGCTGCTGATGGCAATGATCAATTATGAAGTAAATAATTAATGCTGTTCCTGTTCTCTAGTTGTCAGGTTCTCGTATGTACCCTTGTTTGCTCAGTAATTTAATTATCCTTGTAAAGCAAACATTTAGAACAAGTATTTACAAGAAACAAAATATACAGAATAAATAAACGGTCATTGCCAGTATCACAGCACCACGCCGCCTGAGCTATAAGTAGAACTTAACCAGTGCTCTATTATCTGTTAATGTCAGCAATCTGATACAATATACTGTTTGCAGGTTCAGCTGTTAAAAAGCAACCAACAATAAAAAATACAGAGGGTGTAGCAGGTCCATTCCCCATTACAGCATGTGCCCTACAGCACAGCCCGACGAATCGTGAGTATTATAAATCCAGGTATTAATGTACCTTTTTGTTATAAAATATCATTCTAGTTTTATGCCATAGTTCCTTGTAAGTTACAGCAATCCGGTTTGCAATTCTGCTTGCAGGCTCAACTCCCATGATTCAGCCAATAGCAAAACAGGCTGAGGTGGTATCTAGTCCGTCTCTCGCTACATCGTATGTGCTGAAACACAGCCCGAGGAATAGTGAGTACTATGAATCAAGATATTAGTGCACCTCTGTGTTATGCCATTCTTTATTTTTGTCACAGCTCCTTATAAATTACTTACTGTAACTTAGTTTGCATTTCTGCCTGCAGGCTCAACTTCCACAATTCAACCAATACCAAAACAGGCTGTGGTGGTACCACATCCATCCATCGGTACAGTGCGTGTGTTGTTACATAGCTCAACAAATGGTGATTTTATGAATTCAGGCATTAGTGCATCTCTTTATTATAAAATGTTATTCCAGCTTTATGCTAGTCCCTTGTAAGTTATTTATAGCAATTTGGTTTTAAATGCTGATTGCAGGTGCTGTTCTCCCACATTTAAACCAGTGACAGGGCAGGATAAGATGGTATCAGTGCCTTCCCTTACTACAGCGCATGTTCTGCAACACGGCTATGGAATGGTATTATAAATTCAGGCAGTATTTGTGGATCCTTTCTGATCTGAAATTTTGCTTGTCAACTACAACCTTCCTTATGACATTTCATTTCTGATTTATACCAAAGACAAGTGTCCTTTTGTTTAATTGAAATTTTTTTACCACTTGTCGGACTGGTTTTTCTTCACAAAATATATTAGTACAAATATAGCTATATAATAGTGTGATACATTCTTTCTGTATTGATGATGTTATGGCCAATATTTCACATTACAGGCATAGGCAATTGTCTTGGTTACGAATTAAACTGTATCAGGATCACATACATCCTTGTTGTGAATCATGTTGTCTGCACTGGCGATTTGTTCACGTGTCCCAGTACACCTCGCACATGAAGTACACTTCACTAGGAAAATTAAAAAATGCTGTAACTTTTGAATCACTGCAGATAGGACGTAAACTCTTTCACCTTAATCCATAAGAAACACTACAGTTTACATCCTTAATGGACATTACATGCAAGTTACACCAAGAATTATATTTAGCAATAGTTTTTAAATGAGGCTAAATTTCACTCCATAGTCTTCCTTATAATAATATCATACACACTTTATTTTACTCCTCACTAAACTTAAATTCAGATAATCTTACCTTGCTCACTGAGGAGAAAGTGTCAGATGCAGTGAACACCAAATGAAAAGGCTAAATAAGACAATGCAGTGTGGTAGTCAGCACTCAGTATGATATAACCACCACTAGATATTGACATCTTCAGCCTTTAGAGCATAATTTCAAAAGTTTGATTAGTTGAACAATCTTTTTAGCTTGAAGTAAATGAAGTTGTCAACATAGAAAATACCCAACATTTTTATAATTTTCATTCAAGTTATGACTCACTATAAATAGATTTTTAAAACACAGGTTGGTTGTGAGACAGCATGGCTGTGATAGATGGAATGTGCCATACGGTATATAGGCAAGATTGTGAACTCACTTTGTATGAGTGTTTTTCTCCATAATTCTCTCCCATGCCGCTCAGATGTCTAAAAATGTACTCTTTGTGAAGACTGTCTCTGTAAGTTGAAGCAGTGACCAGCAACACAATATTCTGTTTACTCTTGATTCAATGCTTAACATATTCTGCAATTGACACTTATTACAAGTTAATAGCACATGCATAAGCCAACAGCGAATGTGTTAATTGCTAATATTTGAAACTTGTGAGTAGCTAAATGACATAATGCTAGTTTAATGGCTTCCTACTGCCCTCACAAATTATAAACATTAGTTTTTGAAATTTTTTTCCCCTTCACACCACTTTTCAGCACCTGATATGTGCTCGCAACATTTTTGCTGTTTGGAAAGGTTTTAAAAAAATTTATTTCAACACAGTTAGCCAAGATATTTTTAGCTAAAATAATCAAAGTTTAGTTCTGCTAGCTGCAAAGGTATGCAGTGAACTCTTTAAATGCTATTAGTAGACCTTACATGAGGATTGATTGTTGGGGGATATGGTAGTTACTTTATGCATTGATTATCTCTTTGTTCTGTGTTCAGGAGTGTAACAGGCTCGTACTGTATGTGATGAGACTAAAAGTTTTCCAATGAGAGTGTGGATGTGCGGTTCTTAACATACTAGACTTCCATTCGTTGGTGTGACAGTCAATTCCTAATCTAACAACACAGGTTCATTTTTTCACTATTTTTGAAACTCCCTCCAGACTAATAGCCAGAATGCTTCTTTTGAGAATTTAGGGAAATTTCCTCCTAACTTTGGATGCCTGTTTCGTTGTTAGCCGTTTCACCCTTTCAGTTACATATAATGGTAAAATTTTACTTGCGGTTCAGGTGGCGTGCTGTGCTGATGTCAACAGCGACCAACCATGAAATAAATAATTAATCCTGTTCCTACTCTATGGTTGACGTGTTCTTGCATGTACCCGCATCTGCTCAGTAAATTAATTATCTTAGTAAAGCGAACATTTAGAAAAAGTGCTTACAAGAAATGAAATATTAGAGAATAATTTCCAGCACTGCACGGTCGTTGCCAACATCACCACACGAGGGCGCCTAAGCCGTAAGTAAAGTTTAACCCATATAAATGTGATATCTTCTTGTTTCCTCATTGTCATGCCACAAGGAGCATGAGTGCACCAGCTAATGCGCAGCAATAAGTTAATAAGTTACTTGTCCTGTGACGAGTCGGAGAATTAAAGTGCCATAAGATTACACCACGCTTCCTGGTACGACAGTGGCCACCAATAGACACTGTAGTATTCGTGAAGATGAGTGTGTCAAGTTGACAGATTCTCAATATGTCCTACAAATAATTATTTGATAGTGTGCACACTTGATTGTATTTGGGCCTAACTTTTTGTTCTTAGTATTGGTTACGTTGAGGCTTCTGTGCATCTCATCTCTACTGTGATTTTCAGAGCAACTGTATTACCTAAATTTCTAATCCAAAGGTCCATTAATGTGGTTGCTCTTGAATCCTGTAGTCTAAGATTATCTTTTCACACAATTTCTTATGGTATTTCCAGTACTTCAGAAGGAACTCACAAATTGTTCATTGTTTTGAACACACATTATCCACTGCCCACTTACTGTTCCATATTGAAGCATAACTACTGTTTTGTAATAGGATTAGTTACATTTGGCTTGTAAATGTCATGTGACGTTACACATTGTGCCACAATAATCTTTACTAATCATTAATTGTGTCTAAAATTAATAAAGTCTTAGCCCAACATTCCTTACTAGTTCCAAACTGTTTGCAGTTTTCACCACTGGCTTGTGAAATATACTTGATTACACTTTCAATACACATAAGGTACTAGAGCTACCATTGTGTGTCTGTGCCCAGTGCATGTCAGGAGAGCACCAAACTGGGCAGTGACTTTTAAGTATTTTATTTACTGCCAAAAATATGTCAATAAATGTGATCTTTAAAAACAAATAAATCACCAAAGTAAAAACTGAGATTAACCCATCTGGAACTGACAAACTTCCATTGCTCGACTGATTGCTGTGGGATGTTGACAGTTGGATAAAATGGTGTCTTTTTTTTCCTTCGCAACATATAGTGTAAACCATCATCCCATCCCCTGTGTTAGTCTCACCTGCAAAGTTAACAAACATCCAAAGGTTATACTTGACAGTATTACATTTCCAGATCAGGATGATCAGTATTTAAATTATGGTTTTCTCTACATTTGAGGTGCAATGAGTCTTATGTCTTATGCTGATTTCTCTTAGACAGGTAACTTTTGAAACTGAATAAGCTCACTGCACTGTTCATGGTAACAACTTATTTATAGTTTCCATCAGATAATACTAACCTTACAAGAATTCTTGAGGTATAGTTTATGGGTTGAAAGGCTGTGGTCAGTGTATAAAACTACTACTCCAAGTGCGGGAGACATCTTCAGAGGTACAATTGTAGCTTCCATTCTACCTCAGAAGATGTCTCCCGCAGTTAGAGATGAAACGTCAGGAAGAAGTAATTTTATACATCAACCATGGCCTTTTAACCTGGAAATTTTGACTCAAGAAAATGTTGGCCATGAAAGTCTACATTGTATGACTTTACAAAAATTGTCACCTGCTGTGTCCCATAGAAGTAAATAGTTAATAGTAGTAATGTTTAAGCACATACTAAATAAATCAATTATATTCAGCAACATGTTCAAGCATATTATTTAAGGATGTATCATTCAAAATTAAGCACAATTTGTTTGTTTTCACTGAGAAAGAAATAGAACTGCACAAACAATGTATTCTACACTATGCTAATTTTTATTTTACCTCTTTGTGATGCTGTGGATTGGAAATAATACCTGGCAGAAGAGATATGGTGTGATTTGGATCCATTGTCTGAATGGAAATGTTGGTATACTTAAAAGCTTTATAGAAGAGGTCAGGACATGTCAAATTAGCAACAGATAAAATATTTGCGCACCGTTATTTCTAGATACTATTTTTGTACTACAATATGATAAGAGGGCAAATTCTCTATATTGATCTGTTTCACCTTGTTCAAGTACTTAACACTATGTTGCCTACTATGTAGCCTTTTGACATTGCATACAGCTAAACAAAAGGACACTTTCATTTTGGGAACTGCTTTTCAACAATGAAATTATTTCAGAGATAGTACTCAGAACCATTGAAAAAAGACTACACCATTGCCAGATAAGTAAAGCAAAATTCTGTCTCAAAAGTAACTGACAATACGTAAATCAAGATAATTGTTTTTTTTATTATTTTTGGGGGGCTTTTAGATAAGTGTGTGAAGAACTGGATTGGTTGTATGCTATAAACGGCACTGGTAGACTGAATTTTGGAGCAACTATACCCTTGAAATGTCTATTATTTTGCCCTCAATTTGATGTTTCAGCAACCTGTGATGCCAGGAAACTCACAGATAAACTAAATCATGTGCCAGATGTCGAGCACCAATGTGTTTGGAAGTTCCATTGTTCTGTGTGCGAACAGTTTTGGAAGTTTGGATGAATCAAGTTTCTGAAACTGACTGGAAAGAAACTTAATTTTCAAAAACTAAGATTTTATTGCAATTCATGATACTGTGAAATATTTTTATAATTGCTGTACATTCAGCTAAAAGTTACAGTAAAATTTTCTTGTAAGTTATGCCTGCAGAAACTTTTGTACTGAATTTAATCTTTTGTTTTGGTTTATAATTTTGATTTAAAATCTATTTTCTGTTTATATATGAAGTTTCAATTGTGTATCTTAATATTTGTAGCTGATGTGTAGAATATTTGAAAACTTTTTTTTCACGTTCTGTATGTTTTGTACGTCACTGTATTACTTCATAAAGTATAAGATATGATGACAAATTATGAATGTAGTCTTAAAATTGTATTAATAAATCATAATTAAAAATTTAATATTTAAATTCCAATCAACTGTTTAATTTTTTCCCATAACATACTCAAAATGTAAATGTGTCCTGATGACCCTGGTGTATCTTACGTGTTGCAATGTTTAAGTGTGCCAAGTAACAGGTAATAATGAGAGACAATTCGTATGAGTGACTGCATTGGCAGTGTAAGCTGTGAACGCAATTTCATGTTAGCAAAAGCAAGCATCATCTGCAGGGAACCAGCGACTGTTGGATATTGAAATTGTAGACCAGCCACAAGTTACATATAATTTTTCTTTATTTTGAGTAGTTTCATTCAACAAACGTGAGCAGCTTCATAAAATTATGTGGCCAACAGCCACACATTACTTATGTCAGACTGTATACAGCACCGACGCCATACAAAAATAAAACCACAAATGAATGGACATCCATGTTAGTTTTTGGGATTTGAAATAAGTTGCTGATCTCGACCTGATACTTTGGCATTGAATAAAGACAGAATCAAAGAGCCTATGCTTTGAAAGGACCTTTTAATTTGCAGAATATTTCTAAAATTTTCCAGCTTGGAAGTTTTTGAATAATGAAGCAAAATAAATTTCTGGTAACATGAAACTCTTGCAGTTAGGTGGTTGTAACATGCATATAGTTCATTGCACTTTTAAAACTGGAGTGTCACAAACAAATTAGGAAAGACCACTATTTTCAGAGCCTTGTATTGTGTGTTTCACGATTTGCCTACGCGAAGGTGTCAATATACAGAATATATAGTGTCTTCAGGTTTTCCTTTGCAATTCTGTGGCACAAAATGGATTGTAAATGTGGCCCAACTAGCTTTTAAATTCTCCCACATCTAAGAACTTATATTTCTCAATTGGCTTAGAATTAAACTCTTACCTGATTCAGAGTGTTTGAAAACTCTATCTTAACAGTTGGAGACAAATTCTTAGGTCAAAAATTGGCTTTTTTTTCACTGACAGCACATCCTTTCAAAAAATTTTATGTGATTTTCTAACTGATGTACCTATGGCTTATTTCTTGTGTAATGAGTTGTTCACTTGTACCACCTGATCAATGCAGCAAGTTGTCAGTTCAGACATTTTGCATAATCGGAAAATCCCTCATGTAGGCTGACATGAAGAATGTTAAGAATCTGATCACTGCACAATGCTTCGTGTATTTTGGATTTCGCTGCAAAGGTACCAAAAGAAAGTTAAGGACTTGACTGACTGACATCTTGAGGCTAAAAGAAGAAATGTATTCCTGTATTATTGGTATAATACAAAAGCTACTTGAAGGCGAACCACTGAAATATAAACCTACTCATGCAATTTCATGTTTGGACCTATCAGCAGCATTAAATCAAGAAACAGCTGTATAAAGATTGACATTATGACTTTAAATTCTCTTTCTGGTGAAAATTTGTGTTTGTGTCAAACAACAATTTGTCAATATTTGTAACGATGCTCATATTCAAAAAGAAAAAAAATTGGCATTTTTCAAAATAAGTGAAACTTGGTTGGATGAACCTCATTACATTGCCACAAAAGAATGTTGTAATTTTGTAGAATTTCTTAAAATGTCAGTACTTTGCCTGGAAATGCTGTTGTAGAAAGAGGTTTTTCAATAAACTGAATGTATTTCCAGAATTGATGCTCACTCTGTAGCAGCGTGTGCGCTGATATGAAACTTCCTGTCAGATTGAGAATGTGTGCCAGAGCTAGACTCAAACTTGAGTAGGCAGTGATGTACTGGCAGAAATGAGGTTGGGGTTTGAGTTGTACACAGGTAGTTCAGATAAGAGAGCACTTGCCCGAGTTCGAGTCTTGGTCTGGCACACAGTTTTAATCTGTCAGGAAGTTTCTGAGTGTATTGTTGAGAGTTAGAGTGAAAAGTATTCTTGCTCATAATGCTTGCACAGTGTTGACAATTTTAAAATCAACAGAAGTTTAATTCTGTCTATGTGTAATCCAAGTTGCTTGTACATAGATGACAAAAGAAGCAACTAAGTGAAACTGAAAAACAACAAGGACAAAAATTATCCAGAAAAGGAATGAAATCTAAAATTAATGTGTTACAATCCCTGAAAACAAAAGTGTCAGCTGAAGCACCTAAAATTATGTCAGAAATTGATGTTTGAGAAAGTATACATTGGTAAGTGTGCTACAGAATGGTCGCTCAAAGTCAAACATGCAGGGAAGCTAATGCAGATGGGCAGGGATATGCAGGGTGTATGTTGTACCTGTTACACACACTTTATCACTTGTCTCAACAGGCTTGATGGGATGAAAAATCAGCTTTCCTGACAAACATTCAAACTGTCACATCACCAAGTAATCATTGATGAGTCGCCACAGTTTATTCAAATATAGCTAATACACAGTTGTGTAACTTCATATTGCATAGTGTAGGTGTAATGATAATTTGCTGCAAAAGGAATTTTTTTTGTAAACAAATCAATGTAAGATTATGAATACCTTAACAAAATTCAATGAGAAACTTCAAGTTTTCTTTCAAGATTAACTGTAACATTCTACCATCATTAATCCATGAGATGTGACTGTGGATTTTAATCTCTCTGTTCTGCGTCACTATTTTCATGTACTGGCCATTTAACCCTTCAGTTGACCCTAATATATCTGGCTTAAACAAACAGACAGTGTTGCATAAATGCAGCCATGTGACATTTTGATGTGCACTATCCTTCAGATGATCACTCCACTTGGTCAGTCATGCTGTATGTGGTGTACATCTTGACATGGTTCATATCGGACATCATATAATTTTAAAACAAACAATTTGTTCTTTCCAGTGTAGTATGTATGCCTAAACCCATACAGTAAATATAATACATGACAACATTGAATTTGAAAATTCAAATTTGGTGGCCACCCTGATGTTTGTACAAAGAATAAATTACTTTTCTGCAAATAGATTCTGAAATTATGTAAAGCCTCAGTTTCATTATAATAGGTAGCGGCCAAAAGCAAGGAAATGTCTGGCCATAGTGAGGTTTAACATGGCAAAAATTGGGGAAATGTGCCATTTCATTTTCAATATTTTCGTTTGCTTTTGTTATATAATTTAGAACACTCGCTCCCCACAGAATTTGAAACTACAGAATTACTGAAGTAATCTGTAAACTAATTTGTATAGCAATTGTCCTTAATCGGGCCGTCAGTGGTGCCTTGACCCTACTTATGTTAACCTACCATGGAACATGCCATATCCCAGCCAGTTTGCTGCACTAATTGTAACACTTAGAGAACAAAAGCCACTAAATATTACATGCAGTACATGTGTGTGACGCTACAGTTAGGGAACGGGACAACTTTGCTTTACACCCTTTACGTGTAAAATCTTAACCACTTTCACTAGGCCCAAATATAATGAGAATTAAAACATGTCTAAAGTGCGAAAATTACGGAACAAACCAGAGTCGAACACCTTAATCTCAAAGTCCATTCTCTGTTGTGTACAAAATTGTTTCTTGTGATACGTGCTGACACTGCATACAACATAATGAGTTAAGTTTGTCACAGGAATAACTTTATTACCAATCTAGAGGGATATCGAAAAAGTTGCAGAAGTGGATGGCTTTGAATAAATCCACATGAAACTAAACTGAAACGTTCAAAGGAATTTTATATTACAATGTTACAAATTATTTTTCTACCAGCTTTATGTGATTTTTTCGCGGCATATACACTGCCATTTTTTTGTTATAAGATAAATGATCATTTAATAACAAAATAAACACATAATTGTAGCAAGCAACAAAGTTCGTCAAGACAGATATTCATTAAACTAAGTGCTACAAGTTACAAAAATATCAGTGGATCTAAACAATACGTGAATGTTCCAGCACAATAAGCACACGCATATTAACAGAAGAATGTTGAAGATTAGGTGGGTGGATCACGTAACTAATGAGGAGGTATTGAATAGGATTGGGGAGAAGTTTGTGGCACAACTTGACTAGAAGAAGGGATCGGTTGGTAGGACATGTCCTGAGGCATCAAGGGATCACAAATTTAGCATTGGAGGGTAAAAATCGTAGAGGGAGACCAAGAGAGAGGGAGACCAAGAGATGAATACGCTAAGCAGATTCAGAAGGATGTAGGTTGCAGTAGGTACTGGGAGATGAAGGAGCTTGCACAGGATAGATTAGCGTGGAGAGCTGCATCAAACCAATCTCAGGACTGAAGACCACAACAACATTGACAATATGAACCACGTTATGTTTACCTCCCTTTTTTCACAAAAATAACAGCAGTGACAAAATACACCATTGCACTTCTTATAAAAAAGTAACGAAACATTTCACTAGTATAGTTGAAAAATCGTCAAAAAGCTGTTGCCAAACAGGTATTTTGTCTTCCTCTCCTAAGTAATCGTACCACTAAAAGACTGTCAGTGCAAGGAAAACAGGTATTTACTGATGATGCGTAATTTTGTTGCTGGTAAAAAGAGTTGTCAACACGTTTCACTTGGCCGCATGTAAAAACGGTAACTATCGTACTAACATAAGGAATTTCGCAGTAACTATGTTAACTGTCCATCTACATGTGAAAAGGCAACATGACAAGACTATTTATTGTTAAAATTAATGACAAATTTCAGCTATAAATGAGAAAACGAATAACTATCTCAAAAGATTGGCGCGTATGCAGTCCATGTTATTGAAGATGACATGTAAACACCAAAGATAAAGTTGTTCACGCCAGGTTCATCCAAAGCGAAGCAATCCTATTGGCTCTAGCCACCTTGAAATTCTATTGGTTGGTCTCGTTTCGAGCCGAGCTGTCCCCAACGGCAAGTCGGTCTAGCTGATGGGTGAGGTTTAATTCCAAAGATCTTGGTCCCGTGAAGAGACGACCAGTGGTGATTCCAAAGTGACACCTTCTGCTGACAGATGGCAATGCATAGATCACCTGAAGGAATGGAAGAGCTAGCAAGCTGAGGTAGGAGGACTGCATCTTTGGCACCAGCCTCATTTCCAATCAGACCAACATGATCGAGAATGCGCATGAACATTAAAGTGGCTCCCTCAACAGTGAGCAAGTGGAAGCTTTCTTGGGCCCGTTGCACTAACCGATGGACTCTGTGCAGCACACATAAGCTCTGAAGGGTACTGTGAGAACTGGAACAAATGACGCATTTAAAAAGCCTGTGTTGCTGGATGTACTGGGTGGCCTAATAGAGGGCCAAGAGATCTGCTGTAGAAATCCAGCAGCGTTCTGGAAGCTGATACTGAAAATGCTCGGTGCAAATGACGGCGTCAGTCTTAGAGAACATGTACACGAAGGTTCTATCGCTAAATTGAGTGTCGAGAAACTTACAGGGATAGAGAGAATCTGGAGTAGTGTTCCTAAGAAGTGAATGAAGAAGTCCATGATGAGCACGAGCCGCCACATGAAGCTAAGTTCACCACCTTTACCCATTGGTAACGTGGCTGGGGCGTGAAGTTAGGCTGCTGGAGCAGTAGCCAAAAGCTAACTCCGGGAGGTAACAGAGAAGGACATACCCCATACTGGAGTGTTGTAGGCTTTCTCCAAATCAAAAAACATGGCTACAGTCTGATATTTCCGCAGAAAACGTTTCATAACTTTGGTTGGTAAAGTGACAAGATGGTGAACTGCAGAATCGAATGCTCGAAATCCACAGTGTGCAGTGGTTGGAAGACTGTGAGACTCATGCCACCATAACAGCTGGCCATGAATCATATGCTCCATCACCATGCAAACACAGCTGGTGAGGGAAATGGGAAGGGAGCTAGAAGGAAGGTGTTTGTCCTTATCGTCTTAGGTATGGGTATGACAGTGGTTTCACACCAGCACGTGGAAAACATGCCATCTGTCTAAATGTGATTTTAAGTATGAAGGAGAAAGTGCTTGCCTGCAAGATAAAGCTGCTGCAACATCTGGATGTGAACACTGTCTGGCCCTGGGGTAGAAGAATAGGATGAAGTGAAAGTATGGCTAGCTCCCTCATAGTAAAGGGACCATTGTAACATTCAAGATTCTGAGAGGAGAAGGATATAACCTGAGCCTACTCCACTTGTTGCCGAGGGAGGAAGTAGGGGTGATAGTGGGTGGAGCTCAAAATCTCTGCAAAATATTGACCCTAGATGTTGGAGATAGCAATAGGGTTCACAATGATGTCATCTACAATGGTCAGACTGGAAATTAGGGAGTGGAACCTGGTCCCAGAGAGCCTACAAAGGTTGCCCCCCACAGTGGAAGGGGGAGTGGAATGGCTGCAAGAACTAGCAAACGAAATCAGCTAGCTTTTTTGCTATCCCGAAGAATGCGACGCCACTGCACACACAGTTGTTTATAACAAATACAGTTCACCGTTGTTCCATGACAGTTAAAATCATGGAGAACACTTCTCCACACACAAATCATGTCGGGGTATGCCTCAGTCAACCAGGGGACTGGGAAGATGAAGTGTGCAGTGTGGAATATTCTGCAGTACTAAGGATAACATTCATAAGATACTCTACATAGTCATCACAACTGGGGAAATGTTGTTTGTCAAAGGCAGCCTTGGAGGAGTAAAACCTGCACTCAGCCTTAGAAAGCTGGCAGTTGGGTTTAAATGCAGGTGGGATAGGAGTTAGCAGACGGATATCACATGGTAAGTGGTTGCTCGAGAACATGTCAGAAAGAATGGATCACTAGAGACGACAGCAAGTTGGGCAGTGCACAAATAGAGATCCATATGGGAATAGGTGTGCGTGGAGTCTGAAGGGAATGTGTTAAGCCAGATGAGGTTGAGTAGACTGAGAAGATCAGTTAAGAGGGAACCTCTCAGACAGTTTCTTGAAGAACCCCATAGTGGATCTACATCTAAATCTACGTGGATACTCTGCAAATCACATTTAAGTGCCTGGCAGAGGGTTCATCGAACCACCTTCACAATTCTCTATTATTCCAGTCTCGTATAGCGTGCGGAAAGAATGAACACCTATGTCTTTCCATACGACCTCTGATATCCCTTATTTTATCGTGGTGATCACTTCTCCCTATGTAGGTCGGTGTCAACGAAATATGTTCACATTCCGAGGAGAAAGTTGGTGATAGGAATTTCGTGAGAAGATTCCATCACAACGAAAAACGCCTTTCTCTTAATTATGCCCATCCCAAATCCTGCATCATTTCAATGACACTCTCTCCCATATTTCGCGATAATACAAAAACGTGCTGCCCTTCTTTGAACTTTTTCGATATTCTCCGTCAGTCCTATCTGGTAAGGATCCCACACCGTGCAGCAGTATTCTAAAAGAGGACGGACAAGCATAGTGTAGGTAGTCTCCTTAGTAGATCGGTTACATTTTCTAAGTGTCCTGCCAATAAAATGCAGTCTTTGGTTAGCCTTCCCCACAACATTTTCTGTGTGTTCCTTCCAATTTAAGTTGTTCATAATTGTAATTCCTAGGTATTTAGTTGAATTTATGGCCTTTATATTTGACTGGTTCATCGTGTAACTGAAGTTTAACGGATTCCATTTAGCACTCATAGTGGGCATTAAAGTCGCCAAGCAGGAAAAAGGATGCAGTTTTGTTTCTTGGAGGCAGAAAACAAGCAGATGCTGCAATTCCGAGAACTGATGTAATTCCTCCTTTTTGGATGTAATGCCATGATCATCCCATTGGAGAAGAGTCTCAACAGGGAATGGGGAGGAGGGAACAAATGAAGGGTAGTCACCTCAGCAGCTGCCTAGTGCCAGCCTCCAAAGATTCACTATTAAAGGGTGCAGAGGCTGAAGGATCCCGTCCCATGAAATCAACAGAGGCATCGACATTCTCCCTGCGTCGACCTGTGGATCCAAGGACAGACGAATGGTAGGCGGGTTGCAGTGGTGAAATGGAGGATTCTGAGCCGAAGAAGGAGAAGACTTGAATTCTTAGAGCCTTTATAGTTGGTAGACAAAGACTCAGATGGTTGATGGCCGGAGGGAAATAAAAAGCCCTCATGGGAGTATTCCCTGTCGGTTGTGAAGCAGGTGATTTCGCCACTGGGGGCAAAGATCTGGTGGCCTGTTGTGCAGCTATAGCAGAAGGAGAGGGAGATGCTATTGCGATATAGGGCGATTTCACAGCTGCAGTACTGAAATGGAGGTCGCAAGTCAGTATGGCCATGTCCTTTGTGGAGCAAGGCATAGCAAAACTCGTACTATAAGTGCCAGATAGTATAATGCAAGACGTTAGACTAGTCAACGACTTGGAGCAACAGACTAGGTTACTTTTTCCTTCACCTGGATCTCCTGGACTGCCTGCTAATTGACGTACATGGGATATTCATGGGATGAGGTGGCATGGTCTCCATTACAATTAATACACTGAGTAGAAGAAGGTGGGCAATCACCCTCATGAGCATTCTACCACAAGTAATGCATTTGGCCAGGTTTTGACATGGCACACGAGTTCAGTTATAATGTTGATACTGGTAGCAATGCATCAGGTTTGGAATATACGGTTGATCATGATGACTTCACAGCCTTCCTTAATTTTTAATAGAAGCACAACTCAATCAAATGTGAGAAAAAGAGTGCATTTAGGCACTAAGTTTCCATCAACTTTTCTAATTACCCAATGGGCTCTAGTGATGCCCTGTTCAGAGAGGTAAGTTTGGAGTTCTCCCTCGGTCATGACATTAAGCAGCTGCGTGTGAATAACACAATGTGAAGAATTCAGCATATGATGGGCCTCAACATGAACAGGACAGGTGTGGAGTAACGAAGCTGTAAGCAATTGTTGGGCTTGAAAATTGCAATTGGACTCAGAAGCAAAGTCCCATTGCATAAGTGAGAGCAGGATTTCACAGGCCTGCAACTGCATCAAAACCTTTCTGAATAATAAATGGATTAACCACAGCAAAAGGCTGACCTTCTTTGGTACATAATACCATGAGAAACTGAGGTGCAGCTTGTAGAGTCTTTGAATCTTTATCCTGATTCTGTTTACATTTAGTAGACATAGACTGGGACAGCAAGTGGCTCATAGTGAAAATATCTAGCACGACTGCCAGCACCTCTGATGGCACACTGATTCAAACAGAGGCCTCCTCAGAGGGGGCTTCACCTACCTTAGGTGACTGTTCACACCTCCCAAGCTCCTGACAGAGGGACCAATTGAGAACTGGAAAGGTAACAGCTTAGTAACAGCTTCTCCCTTGGCCTGACGTGTAATATGGGTATGTGCAAACCCGATCTGTTGAACCTGGGCTGTGAATTACGCGTTACCAAGTCACCTGTTATGCGTCAAACACATGAGCCGGCCTTCAGAACTGCACAGGGCGGAAGAAGAAACAAAGAGAAACCTCAAACACCAAAGGAGAGGAAGGGGAGGAGATTGAGATCGAAGAAAGAAAGAAAAAAACAAAAACAAATGAGAGACTGCTCCAATACCAGGCTATCAAAATTTCAGAATGTGTTCCCAAAACTATCCAAGATATGTTCCCCATGGGAGGGAAAAATGAGTAGCGGAGGATAGACATACAGCATGGAAAGGGAAGAGGTGCTGTAAAGTCTGGGGACTGGCAGTACCCAAGCACAAACTCACCATAGAGTGGTGAGTCGGTATAGATTACATGAAAAAATAAAAGCAACATCTTATTGAAGGAGAGCTTTACTTGGATGTTGTTAATCAGCTTTAATAACAGAGACAGCCACTGTGATAGTTCTGCATATTCTCCTACAATGACGTGTACTTCCATTATAACACTGTAATAGGGATTACTTCCATTATAACACTGTAACAGGGATAGTGATAAAATGTTTGATTTGTTTCCAACTGATAGATGTATAATTATTTCAACCAAACATATTTTTTATAAAAATACAATTGTATTTTTTAAACCCATTTATTTATTCAGCCTCTGAATTTACTCTAAGACATAACAATACTGACCTTAAGGCACATTATACAATTCAGCCTGTTAAAATTCTCACTATTCTTAGTCATTTTGCCAAAATTCAGTGCAATTCATGTGACTGGGCACCACTGGGAATTTGATGTGAGTGAATGCGAAGTTCAATAGGTGAATTTTAACTTAATTTGAGACAGCTGTCAACTTAAGAAATCAGCCAGATAAGCCCATAAAAATAATTAGGTCCATTTTTATGGTTATTAAAACAAAGACTTATTTATTTCAAATTTTTGTGCTGTTGGGTACCTAGCCTGCAACCTGGATAGCTGCCCCATGGAGAAATAGCTGTGAATGAATGACATATGGTATTTTTGTGAATGGTCATCTTGCGGTCTATGACATGATAAAACAATACTGTTAGTTGGGTACATCAGTTTCAACTGTGGAACCTTGGAGAATAGATTGCTAGGTTACAAATGACAAATGAAAATAAGCCAAAGCAAGTAACATACAAAATGCCACAAAGAAACACACTTACCTTACACTGAATGCTTGTATGTACAAAAAAGCGTTCTCCTTTTATCATGCACAGATCACTTCTCGCTGGAACAGGTATTCCTGGAAGCCGCTGGGGATTGGTACAAAGTCTTCTTGGTGTAGAGCATGCCTAGTGCTCATATACATTCTTGATAGTATAGTAGGCTACTGTGTAGAAAATATACATTTCCTTTCATTTAGAGAAAGATTGGTTACAGCCACTTTCACTGCAAAATATCTGCAAACTTTTTGTATAAAAGACTGTCTGTAATTATTTCCGAAGTTTTGTCTAAATGGTCTGTTTCACAGTATGTGTGTGAAACTGAAATATGCTGCCAAGTATATTGCATTAATTTTAATTTAATAGCGACTCCTTTCACCAAATGTGGTTTACTCATATTTAAAGTTCCCTGTCGTACTGAATCTCAGATCATAAATTAGAAGTGTTCTTCCATTGTCCAACTATACCACGTATTGTTCTCCCCTCTTTGATTTGTAGCCCTACCTATAATATAATTTTTCATTGTATGCTGATGAGGTTTTATCCTTTTTCTACATCTACATGTAGTAGAATCATTTTACAGTGTTCACAAATGTCACTTCTCTAAAATTTTTCAATAGTAGTTCAAAAAATCATAATCTTCTGCTCAAGGATTCTCATCTGAGTCTCTGGAGCGTTTCTGTAATAGTCATGTGTTGATCAGATCTAGTAGCATAC
This sequence comes from Schistocerca americana, assembly GCF_021461395.2. Classification (NCBI taxonomy): domain Eukaryota; kingdom Metazoa; phylum Arthropoda; class Insecta; order Orthoptera; family Acrididae; genus Schistocerca; species Schistocerca americana. The sequence continues at coordinate 540,705,841 of NC_060130.1, forward strand.
ATCTGAATTGCTTAGGCGCTGCTCTAAACCAACCTGACGGGAATCTGCAACACTCGAGCAATTCCCAAGAATGGGTTGCACATGTGTTCTGTAGGCAGTCTCCTTTATGTATGATCTACGCTGCTCTAAAATTCTCTCAATAAACTGAAGTCTGCCATTCACCTTCCCTTCAACCAAATTTTTTCTCACTTTGCAGTTTTACTCCAAAATGTTTAATCAGTATCTCCATGTCAATCAGCATACCATTGAAACCATATTCAAACGTTACCAGAGTCTTAATTTTACTCTTCTTCATTAACTCAAATTTTTCCATAATTAGAGCAATCTGCCATTCACCACACTAAACTGACATTTTATATAAGTCATACTGTACCCTCCTGCTGTTACCCCAATGACATTTTCCCATCACCAAAAATATACAGTTTACTGGTCACCTTATCTGTCAGATCATTTACACATATAAAGAATAAGAGAAGTCATATCTCACTTTTCTGGGACACTTCTGATAATACTTCTTTTCTCTCCTGCACACTCACAATCCTGGTCAATTTACTACGTTTTATCATTCAAAAAGTCTTCAAGCCACTTACGTGTCTAAGAATCTACTCCATATGATCAGACCTTCATTAAAACTCTGCAGTTTGGCTCCATCTAAAACAAAATGTGGAATCTGCTTGTTGCATTTCATGCATGGTTCACAGAATATTGTGTGAGAAAAGGGCAGCTTGACATTTGCAGTAGACAAGCTTTTGAAATTCATGCCAATTTGTGGCATGAAGGTTTTTGCTCTCATGGAATTGTAATATATTCAAACTTACACTTAGAATGTAATCAAGACTTCTGAATCAAACTGATATTAAGGATATTGGTCTGCAATTTTGTGGGTATATTCTCTTACCTCTCTTCCCTTTCTTATTAGGGCAATGTTAGCTACCTAGGTGAGCTGGAATAGTGTTACTCAGCCCACATTTACACTGGTCAGCCAAAACATTATGACCACTGCCCACTGCAATGTTGGGTGCCACCTGATGGCATTGTGGGCAAGTGACATGATAATGAAAGTAAGAAAGCAGACCAGACAAGGATCGGGGATCACCCTAGCAAATATATGGGCTGCAAATAGGGGTATCCAATGAGATAAACGGACTTTGACAAAGGGCAGATTATTATTACACAGAGCATGTGAATCAGTATCTCAAAAACAACAAAGTTAGTTGAACATTCAAATGCTACATCTACAGAAAGAGGTAGAACAGTGAAAATACGAGTAGACACTAAATGGTTGTCCAACCAGGACTCTTCACAGAACATAGGGTTTAGACACTTGTCTGCTTGGTAAAGTAGGATAGATGGTGATCTGTGGCACCTCTGTTGCAAGAGTACAGTGCTGGTGTACACACAAGTGTTTTGGAGCACACCAGTCATCATACATTGTTGAACATGGAGCTCTGCAGCAGACCACCCCTACACGTTCATATGTTGGCCCAGCAACATTGTCGATTATTGTCAATTATGATTACAGTGGGCATGGGACCACTGTGATTTGACCGTTGATCAGTCGAAATGTGTCAGCCCTTCAGGAGAATCACATTTTTGCTACACTAGATCAATGGTCATCTCCACAAACACTGTCAATGAGGTGCATGGTGGCTTGAAACTTGCAGGGTGCCACAGACACAGGCTAGAGGTAGCACTCTAATGCTGTGGGAGACATTCTCCTGCACTTGCGTGAACCTGTGGTAGTAATTGGAGATGTGCTAACAGCTGTGAACCACCTGCATCACTTCATGCTTGATGTCTTACCTTATGGAAATGCCATCTTCCAGCAGTACCATTGTCCATTTCTCAGAACCAGAACTATGCTACAGTCATTTGAGGAGCATTATAGTGAACTCACGTGGATGTCTTGGTGACCAAATTCACACAATGTAAATTCTATGGAACCCTTCTGCTATTGAGTGCCATCACTGTGAACGCAAATCAGCTGCACATATTTACACAAATTACATGAACTGTGCATAGACATCTAATGCCACATACCTCCAAACACCTACTAAAAACTGTCAGATGCCTGATATGCAGAATCAGTGATGTATTTCATTCCAAAATTGGACAGACAAGTTACTAAGCAGTTGATCATAATGTTTTGGCTCACCCGTGTATTCTTTTGAGGCAATTTTAGAATTGCAATTGTATCCTTGCTGATACCTGGCTGAAAATATATGAGAAAAGATCAATTTTTGACTAACTACACACTATAACTTCCCTGTCCTAACTTTGCAGAGTGTTTGTCAGAGACCTGTCTGTAGCATGAGAGTGAAATTCTTCTAATATACTTTCCAAATCTGGTTTGTGTTATACTGTACTGTTGTATGGTTTAGTTTTAAACATATGAAGTGAGCATCAGTAATGAACACTCAGCTTTTTTCATGAGTTGTCCCACAGTAGATAAGTGACTGCTCGTCAGTCTGCTTCTTCTGAGTGCATACTGCTATTAAATTATGGCATTTCTTGCCACTTGCAATTCACATCTGTGCCAGAGTGGGATCCTGTCTTTCGCAGAAAATCCTCATTTCACCTTAGCCGCTCGTCCACATTTCAGCTATTAATTCAGAAGTATAGTCTCTGTCAATACCAAATGAGACAGAAGTAAGTAGTAATGAAGCTTGAGATCACACAGTGCAGCATGCTCTGGCAAGAGTAATGTCACTGAAGAGTACAGGTTCATAAATCTGTCAAGAATGTTCAACACAGTAAATACATCACCACAATGTACTGATGTTGTGCTTGATTTAGCAATCCATCCCCCAGCCACAGTGCCCACCTCTTAATACAGCTTGTGATAAACATTACACATGTCTCCACATTATGCCTCCATTAAGGTATCAAAGTGTTTCCCTCCCCTCCTAAGAATGACTGTACCCTAAAATATCTAATTAATACAATTTCAAGATCTTCCCCTCTTTTTTCAGGAACTAGGATCAACAGAAGCTAATTTTAATTGGTCAAATAAAGCAACCATTTTTTTGGATTATATTGCACAATACACACACCACACCCATATCACTAATACCACAATTTCTTGTTACATGAATAATTCCCAAGTCTCTCTCCCTCTCTCTCTGAATGTGTGTGTGTGTGTGTGTGTGTGTGTGTGTGTGTGTGTGTTTGGGATGGGGTGGGAGGGGGGGAGTGAGACTTCTAAAAGCTACTGAAAATGTTGAATATGGCCAATATTAATGCCAGTAGTATTCATTGGTGTTGAGGTGAAGTGCTACAGAACTAGATAGTTTTCAATAGTGAGTATCCTTTGCGCTAAGTGGACTTGAAGAAGGGGCTTGTACAAGATGCAGTGAGAGTATCCTGGACATGTAAGATTGCAAACAAGACAATGCTGGTGGGTCTGTATCATACATTTTGATTAAACAATGCTTTCGGGCATCTGCACATACCTTGCTGAGCACTGGTGGCAGAGCATTAGAATTTTGTTCATACAGATCAATTTGAGATTGATGTTTTTCACACCATTCGCGGTACTTTCACAGAATCGGTAGGCTACTTCTGCATCAGGGAATAGTCAGTAACAGTTTTATCACAGTGGACAGTGTGTCAGGTGTCACCTTATTTCCATAGTCTACCTACAAGTTTTCTTTTCTTGTACTTGCTGGGTATGCAATAGCTGTATACAGGGTGTTACAAAAAGGTAACAGGAAACATTCCTCACACACAAAGAAAGAAAATATGCTATGTGGACATGTGTCCAGAAATGCTTACTTTCCATGTTAGAGCTCATTTTATTACTTCTCTTAAAATCACATTAATCATGGAATGGAAACACACAGCAACAGAACGTACCAGCGTGACTTCAAACACTTTGCTACAGGAAATGTTCAAAATGTCCTCCGTTAGCGAGGATACATGCATCCACCCTCCATTGCATGGAATACCTGATGTGCTGATGCAGCCCTGGAGAATGGCGTATTGTATCACAGCCGTCCACAATACAAGCATGAAGAGTCTCTACATTTGGTATCGGGCTGCATAGACAAGAGCTTTCAAATGCCCCCATAAATGAAAGTCAAGAGGGTTGAGGTCAGGAGAGCGTGGAGGCCATGGAATTGGTCCACCTCTACCAATCCATGGGTCGCCGAATCTGTTGTTGAGAAGTGTACGAACACTTTGACTGAAATGTGCAGGAGCTCCATCGTGCATGAACCACATGTTGTGTCATATTTCTAAAGGTACATGTTCTAGCAGCACAGGTAGAGTATCCTGTATGAAATCATGATAACGTGCTCCATTGAGTGTAGGTGGAAGAACATGGAGCCCAATCAAGACATCACCAACAATGCCTGCCCAAACGTTCACAGAAAATCTGTGTTGATGATGTGATTCCACAATTGCATGCGGATTCTCGTCAGCCCACACATGTCGATTGTGAAAATTTACAATTTGATCGCCTTGGAATGAAGCCTCATCCATAAAGAGAACATTTGCAATGAAATGAGGATTGACACATTGTTGGATGAACCATTTGCAGAAGTGTACCCGTGGAGGCCAATCAGCTGCTGATAGTGCCTGCACATGCTGTACATGGTACGGAAACAACTGGTTCTCCCGTAGCACTCTCCATACAGTGATGTGGTCAACGTTACCTTGTACAGCAGCAACTTCTCAGACGCTGACATTAGGGTTATCATCAACTGCATGAAGAATTGCCTCGTCCATTGCAGGTCTCCTCGTCGCTCTAGGTCTTCCCCAGTCGCAAGTCATAGGCTGGAATGTTCTGTGCTCCCTAAGACGCCGATCAATTGCTTCGAACATCTTCCTGTCGGGACACCTTCGTTCTGGAAATCCATCTCGATACAAACGTACCATGCCACGGCTATTGCCCCGTGCTAATCCATACATCAAATGGGCATCTGCCAACTCCGCATTTGTAAACATTGCACTGACTGCAAAAGCACATTCGTGATGAACACTAACCTGTTGATGCTATATACTGATGTGCTTGATGCTAGTACTGTAGAGGAATGAGTCACATGTCAACACAAGCACCGAAGTCAACATTACCTTCCTTCAATTGGGCCAACTGGCGGTGAATCGAGGAATTACAGTACATACTGATGAAACTAAAACGAGCTCTAACATGGAAATTTAGCGTTTCCGGACACATGTCTACATAACATCATTTCTTTATTTGTGTGTGAGGAATGTTTTCTGAAAGTTCGGCCGTACCTTTTTGTAACACCCTGTATAATTTTCAGCATTTACAATTTGTTACTTGCCACACACTGAAACCTCAGTCCTGTGAGTCTGTTGTATGCTATATGAATGTTAATTTTTATATAATTGTGTCCTATTCCAATAAAAGAACCAAAAAGTGAAGAATATTTTCTGTGTTCTGTTTGCCTTTCTTTTTGTACCAATGCCCATACACTAATGCCTGTACATACTAGTGTACCATAGGGCTATGCCATGCATGCAAGGAAAGTGAGGAAAGAATTACTCACAAAATCACTAGGCTGAATGGTGACTGTTCCATAGTGACATATAAAGGAAAGTTTAGAACCATTAACATCTCTCTGAAGGAACTAAATGTGAAAACATGTCCTTATGCTCTCAGAAATTGGGAAAATTTTTTTACTGAGCTCTTAACTAGTTGTTCATAACATGTGGACACTAATGTATGTAACACAGCTCTTAATGTATTGTGTTTCTACCACATTTCCAGTGTAGTAATGGATAAACTTTCTTTGTTAAACTGCTGCAGTTTTATTCTATATACAAAAATGATCTCATTTCTTATAGTAGCAAAAGGGATATTCACCATTTTTTTAAACAAGAAGAAGAAATAAATAAATGTATAACTAAAGAAACAAAAATCACTTCCAGTTCAAATGTCAACCATACAGAATACCCCAACTACTTGAATACAACACATGATGTAATAGCAAGCAGTACAAAATTAGAAAAACAGTTGTCTATATAAGTTGTTGTCTGAATCATCCTACTTCATTTATTTTTGTAGGCTTTTTTGTAATGATTTCTGAGTGTTGCGTGCCTTCAGGCCTGAAACAGAAAACATGGAAAATGTTCAATTGTTACAATCAAATACTTTGAACTTCTGAATCTTAGCAATATTTGAATATTAATTCTTATCTGTATGATACACATAATTGCAGTAGCAGCTGAGGAAGAATGGGTGCAAATATTAATATTTTGTAAGAGGTATTCCAGGCACATGTTATTATTCCAGTATACGTTGCAACTTGATTTGTGCAGTTTACTTTTCTTAGCAAGACGAAGGCTTGAATAACAACTAAAAATGTAATCACATGACTGATCAACAATTAACCTTACACAATACATTAACATTTCTCATTAAGGCTGAAGAAAATATCAATGAAGTGATGTTTTGGAGAAGAGGTATGAAATTTTTGAATTCACTCCTAAAGGAAAATTATAATACATTTACAAAATTGATAACACTTTCCTACGACGAAAATTTTCTTGCTTTATGCTAATTTTGTTGAGAATTGTGATAAAGATAGCAGAAAGGAGGAGGAGGAGGAGATTAGTGTTTAAAATCCCGTCGACAACGAGGTCATTAGAGACGGAGCACATGCTCGGATTAGGAAAGGATGGGGAAGGAAGTCAGCAGTGGCCTTTCAAAGGAACCATCCCGGCATTTGCCTGAAGTAATCTAGGGAAATCATGGAAAACCTAAATCAGGATGGCCGGATGTGGGATTGAACCGTCATCCTCCTGAATGCGAGTCCAGTGTGCTAATCACTGCGCCACCTAGCTTGGTAAGATAGCAGAATGGGGAGTGGAGTGGGGGATCTGAAGAAAAGGAAGCTGCAAAATATTTTTCAAGCACAACTCAGGCATTTTTGCTGTTGCAAGACCATTGTGTACATTTACAATAATTTTGATTGGGTCTGCTTCAATTTAGAATGCTTCATGGTATGAGCCAGTCAATGTTTTACACTTGGATTTTTGTGAACTTCAACAAAAATTACGCACTGAATACATCACAGGATGATAATTTACCCCTGGATGACTACATATAAGACAAAAAAGCAAATTTGTATTAATTTTATTGATAAAGTAGTGAATGTTTTAATTTAAGTAATGATGATTGACAGTAATGGAATATTGAGCTTTCTATTGCCATTTTCTTAACAACATACTATTGATGAATTCAAGTATTTGCAGAAACTGATGTATCAGCATAAGAAGTGTTGGTAACTAGATTTAAAAGTTCCTGTAATTCATCACTTTCAGTAAGGATAGCAGTTTTATCAGTGATTCTTTTCTTTGACATCCTTTTGACCCTTAATTTTAACACCCACTCCTGAATCTTTCTTTTATTTCCATCATTGTTCCTTTGCTGAATAAATGTAAATGTATGGGGTAAAAGACAACATCCCTGTCTTACACCATTTTTAAGCTGAGCATTTCTTTCTTCATCTTCCAGTATTGTTGTTACCTGGTGGTTCTTTTAAATACTGTATATTATCCATTTTTATTTATGGCTTATTTCCATTTTTCTCAAAAATTTGAACATCTTGCACCATTTTACATTGTTGAATGGTTTTTTTCACGTTAATGTATCCTATGAATGTGTCAACAAAGTAGGCAAGACAGCCATTTTCATCACCTCAAGAAGCTATTTACCCACTGTCATGTTCGATTTCGCAATAAACATCCCACACTTGGCAGGCAAGATATGGTGTTCTGTGCCAACAGAAGATGATGTCGAGGCATATTCCAGATGATTGTCAAATTTAGAGCCACTGGTGTAAAAAGCAATAGCATCCTGAATCTTCTCTAAGTATGTTCCGAACAGACAGTGGAACACTACTGGAGTGTTGGAGGCTTTTGGACCCTGGAAGTGGTCCATCAGAATCCAGGGCCAAAGAACTAATCAAAGTGAGGGGGGACTGAGACAAGCAATGCAGAGCCCAATTGGTAAACACACCTGAAAAAGGGGGAGAAAGGGTGAGCAGGGGAAGAGTGGATAGTGATGCCATAGGAAACCAGAAAATGGGACCACCATACTGAAAGCGGAGGCATCCTAGCATCAGCCAGAAGACTATTGACAGGGCTAGTACAAAAGGCACCAGTGGCTAAACAGACACCACAATGGTGAATCAGGTCCAAGAGGAGCAGTGTGGAAGTGGCAGCTGATCCATAAACTTGACAACCATTGTCCAGATGAGACAAAACTAATATCTTGTAAAAGTGAAGAGAGGTTGAACAATCTGTGCCCCAAAAGGCAAGTGTAGGGCATTCAGTTTATGGAAAAAGTCAACCTTCAGATAATGAATATGGGGCAACAATGTTAGCTTGTTGCCAAGAAGAAGACCCAAGAAATGGAACTGGGGACCACTGTTAGGTGATGGGTCTAGAAGTAGAGCTCAGGGTCAGGATGAACCATAGTACAGCAACAGAAATGCACCACTCTTGACTTAGGGAAAGAGAACTGAAAACCATGCAAGAGCATCCACATGGAAGCACAATGGATGGCACCCTTGAGTTGTCATTCTCCAGAGGCCACTGAGTGGGAGCTAGCCCAAGAACACAAATCATCTACATACAGAGCAGAGATGATGGTCTGGCAGAGGCCACAAGTCCATAAATATCAATGAGAAAAAGGAAAAGACCCAAAGACCCCACTCAGGGAGTGTAAGGAGGATGTGAGGCCACCAAGCTGTGTCACAGGCCTCACTAATATTGAAGAAAAGCTGCGACAAGATGGCAGTACTGAGAAAAGGCCTTCTGAACTGCAGTTTCCAATCAAAGCAGATGATCAATTGGAGACTGTCTGTCCGAGAAGCTGCACTGATAAGGAGATAAAAGGTCCAAAAACTCAATGACCCAAATGAGCTGATGAGACACCATGTGTTCCAGCAACTTGCAAGGGACATTGGTCACACTGATTGGCTGGTAACTGTCAAGGAATGATGGTTCCTTGCCAGGCTTAAGGACAGGAATTACAATATGGTCACAACATTGAGAGGGGGAAAAATGCATTGGAGCCAAATACAGTTAAACACCCAGAAGAAATATCATCATTGTGGAGGATTGAGATGTTGCAGCAATTGGTTATGAATGGAATCAAGGACAGGAGCTGAATCATGAGAAAACGAAAGGGCCAGCAGAAGCTCCCATTCAGTAAAAGGTTCAGTGTAGGATTCTGTCTGACAAGGGGTAAAACATAAGTGGGAAGCTTCAGCCCACTGTTTCCGAAGGAGGAAGGTGGTTGAATAGGAGGCTGATGACAATGCTATCACAAAATGGGTCATGAGATGTTCTGCAAGAACTGATGGATCTGTACAAAGGCCACCTGTAAGGGCAAGGCATGGGATGGAAGACTACAGCTGATAACCTTGGAGGATGTTGAGTGGAGTGTAGCCCACACCCATGATGAAGGGACAGGAGAACCTAGAGAAGAGACAATGTGTTCCCAACACACCTGCTTGCTCTGTTTCATTAAGGAATGGGCTTTGGGCAAAGATGTTTAAAGATAATAAGGGCAGTGGAGTACAGGTTCCACTCAAGATGTTGCAAGGCATTATGATGACCATGGATAGTGGCGGCAATAACTGTGCTCCAGCATGGAACTGGCTGATGGTGAACGGGGCCTGTCAAGTGGAGAATGGCAATGTTGGCAGTGCAGATTACCTTATCCGACAGATCATGGACAATTTCATCAATACAACCTGACAAAGAAGGCGTAAACACAAACTGAGAGATATGTAGAGGCAAATGAGCATGATGGAAAGCCCAGTGTGGTAACTTGCTCATCTTGAGGAGGGAAGGGAACGAGAGAATCAACAGGAAGTGGTCACTATCACAGAAGTCATTGTGTGGTGACCAGTGTAAGGTAGGAAGAAGAGGATGGGAGGAAAGCGAAAGATCAATGACAGAAAAAGTGCCATATGTGGCACTAAAATGAGTATGGGAAACATCATTAAGGAGGCACAATTCGTGGTCCGCAAGAAACTGATCAATGAGAAGTGGCAGACTGTACAAAAAAGCACTGCCCCACAAAGGGCGATGGGCATTAAAATCCAAAGAAGGAGGAAGGGAGGAGAGAGTTGCTGAAGGATGGCAGTTTGGGTAGCAGGTATAGATGGCTGTCAGGAGGGAAATAGAAATTGCACAGCGTGACTACAGAATCCAAGTCAAGCCAGACGGCAACTGCTTGCAACATTATATGAAGTGAGACCCATGTACTAACAACATGCAAAGGCAACTGGAAGCCCTCAAAGTGCTGACCCAGTTCCAAATGAAAGCATGGAACGCATGAAGGGGCAGTGAGTGAACATCAGTAAAATGAGATTCCTGGAGAATTGCACAAGCTGCTGAGTAAAAATCAATAAGGGATAGCAGTCTTGGGAGGTGATAGTAGTATCCACTACAATTTCACTGAATAAGCATGAAATGGGTATGCAAACGAGAGGCCAAGAGGCTGTAGCCAATCACACCACCAAGTCACCAGACGTCAGCAATGAGGATGGGGTGACATCCATAAAGAAGAAATCAGACTCAGGTTGCTAGGGCGGCACTAGTGGGGGAGGGGTGCTTTACCTGGGACTTATATTTCTTCTTATTCTCTTTCATGGTTTGAGGAGGGCAGGGCATGGAGGGAGTGCAGGCTCCTGCAAGATCCACAACTGAAAGAGAGCGGTTGACCTTGGGGCACAGAGACTGTGTGTCCTGTGGCCAATTTGTGGTAGGAGACCTCCAGCCTCAGAGATGCTGAGGGGTTCTGGGTGGGAGCCCCATCACTGGCGGGTAAGAGTGGTAACAGTGTGGTAACTGCAGGGGAGTGGGAGAGGAGAGGAGGATAGAACTGGGGTAAGGAAGAGGGAGTAGGGGGAAAGGACATAGGAGAGGCAAAAGTAGAAGTCATCAACACAGGGTGATATTGGTCATATTTCCGACAAGCCTCAGCATAAGACAAATGATCAAGAGACTTATACTGCCATAGCTTCTTTTCTTTCTTATAAGCCAAGCAATCTAGTGAGCATGGAGAATGATAGTCATGACAGTCAACATACAGGGGTGGTGGACCACAGGGGCTCCACTCATGGAGTGGGTGTCCTCATTCACCACATAGAGGATCTACTGTATGCGCCCAAAATGCAAGCACTGAAAGCATGTCATGGGTGATGGGACATACAGCTTCCCATCACGTCGATAACACGTAACCTCAACTTTCTCTTGGAGAGTATCTCACTAAAAAACCAGAATAAAGGTGCTAATATCAGTGCAATTGTCCTTATGACCTATCGGCACATTTTGAACAAAATGAACACCCCATTGTTCCAGATTGTCCCAGAGATCCTCATCATTTTGAAGTATCAAGTCCCTATGAAAAATGTGAACCATATTAAAACATTGGCAAGTTTTAATGGACAACAGGACATCACCAAGATGATTACAAGAACAAAGAGATGCAGACTGAGTGACAGAAGTAGTTTTGATCAAAAGGGAACCTGACCAAATCTTACTGAGATACTTCACTTTGCCAAACTTGTCTTTCATATCTTCCACAAAATTAACTGCTTATGTTGGTGAATATGTCCCCACCTGTCCTAGTACAGACCAGGCAGTGGTGAAAGCGCAAGTAGGTGAGCCTGACCCTCCTCTCAGGGTGTAGCCAGGGAAGTGAAGGGCACAGGGTCATAAGAAGCAGCAGTCAATGATATGTTACCAACCAAAGAAATGGCTGTAGAAGAATAGCCAGATTTTTGGAAGTTGATACATTTTGTAATCAAAGTGTCCACCCTGATATTACTCACTACAATCAGGGGCTCTACCCATGGGTTCCACTCAGCCACAGCAAGGACTGTCTGACTTGACAACTTTTGCCACGAGTTCCATTACTCCAGAATGACAAGCATGGGCATACATGGGGAGGCAACAGTTCAGGTATTGGATGTGTAATCCCTGTGTTAACAAGGAGATCATCCAGATGGGAACATAACAGCTCCACCACATGGACTGGCTACAGGTGCTGGTGACATAGTGGGGTGGAGGGGGGCTATGGCGTGGAAGGAAGAGGTGAAGGAAGGGGGGACAGTAATAACAAGCCTTGATTTCTCTTATTTCTACAACTGGTTTTCAAATGTAATTATGTACTTCACTGAACAAAAGTCATGGAGGAAAGGATGAAACATCCTAATGTTGATATAAATGAGTGTATGTTGGAGGCAAGAACACAAAGAAAATGTCATGAGTTCTGCATAATTTTTACATTCACAAGGCTGTTACCATGGCAAAGCAACAAGGAAAAGCCATTTTTCAAAATGCAGAGCATCAAACCATCCCCCTGCTGAATTGCCATATTTGTTTCCTTTGGTCCTTCTAAAATCCACATGTGTCACTGCTTTGAATGATACACCATGAAAGGAGAAAGCAGCTCTTTTGATGCCAAAGCTGAAAGCATTAAATAAATACTTGCTTTGGTAGAATTTATAACTTTTTGTAGATACTTGTATCCTCTACAAAGTATCATTTTTTAGGCCCTGGATCATAAGACAGATTTGTCTTGTCTAATGAAGCTTTAAAATGGCTGAAGTATACTTTAAGCCAATCTGCTCCACCACTAGCTGTAGCATGAGAAAGTTTTTGTTTATGCCATTTCACAAAAGAACTGATCCAGTCATCACCAGGTAAGTTATTTTTGAATTGTGAAACCAGCTTCCCCACTGAATCGAAATTTTTTTGATCATAAGCTGTAGATCAAGAGTATCAAAAGCATTCCCCAACATGTACACATGAGGACTTGTTTGAGAATTTCTTTTTCTTTCTCTTCTTTTTCTTCTTCTTCTTCTTCTTCTTCAGTGTTCAGTGCAATCTGGCACACTTATTTCTTTAAATGAAGACACTTTACTTTGTTTTCATTTGTTCTTTGAGGGATTTGAACTACCTTGCTGCTTTTCCACAGCCCATTTTCTTTTTAATCACTGCAGAGACTTCTAGCTGTAGCATAGTGCAGTCATAATTTTAATATATTGCTGCTCCCAGTTTGGTTCTAATGAGCAAGAGACCCCAAAAATTCTCAATTAAAAGAAAAAAAATGTGTGAAAGAGGTAAGAAAAAGGTGAAAATCTAAGCCAGAAAACTTGTCTAATTTTTACTAAGTTTTCAGGTGCAGTCTTACCAATTTATGTTATTATACTAATTACACCACATAATTATATTTCTGAAAGCAGTTCTCAAATGTAATTGTATACTGCACTTAACAAAAGAAATCTTTTCACTTATGTTAGAATTACGGGGCAGGGCAGGATACTTTCGTAGACTACCAGAAAATGTGGGTTCCATACGCCAGAAGAAAAAGCACTAACCTTCCCATTGGCGTAGAATCATGAAATTTGGCAACCAAAGGAAAAACCTGAAAAATGTAAATTTGTAACTACACCCCACAAAAAAACCTCCCTTTGTCAGGAAAGTTCCAGAACATTTCTGAATTTGCAATAATAAAAAGGAACAAATGTTGTTCTTATGTTACTCGATATGTGCGCGTCCTTGAAATAACCTTGGACATGTTTCTGTGCAAACTCACTACATGGCAGGGCTGTGCTTAGCAACACACTGTTTGAGTTCTCAGTGTATTAGTTACAGTGAAGCAATGGATGCCGACTGTGAGCAAATAGTGAATGTTAAGTTCTACGTTAAGCTCAGGAAAATCCATAGTGAAATGTGGACAATGAGTAAGCAAGCATATGTAGGTGAGGCAGTTTGAAGAAGTCATGTTTTTGAGTGGCACAAAAGGTTGCCTGAAGGCAGAGATTCAGTGCAAGATGATCCCAGAGCTGGTTGCCTGTCTACAGCACATACCAGTGTAATTATAAAGTGTGTAAGGCAGTTTTTTCAAGGAGACCAGCATGGAAGTGTGCATGCAATATCAGAGGAACTTAATTTGAATTGTGATGACCATGATAAGATTTTATACAAAGATTTAGGGAAATGGAAAGACAAAGAATTTCTGCTGTACTACTGGATAGAGCCAGACATGCTCCCATACTTCTGTCAAAGATTATTGCTGGGGATGAAAGCTGGTGCTACCAGTATGACCGTCAGTTTAAGTGTCTATGTGCTGGATCACCAGTCTTAAAAAAAGTCAAATGACAACCTTCAAGAACAAAGACAATGTTAATCACATTCTTTGATAGTAAGGGATTAGTTCACCATGAGAATGTTCCTCCAGGTCAAACAGTGAACCAAACTCTTTCCATCAAAGTCTTGAAATGTTTGCCAGAAGCAGTTCGACATCACAACTCTGATTTGTGGCTTTCTCAGGACTGCTTCCTACTGCATGACAATGCAAGACCCCACACTGCTTTATCTGTAATCAAGCATCTGTCCAGACATTCTGTTACTTCCATCCCACATTCACCATATTTGCCCGACCTCTCACCTTGCGATTTTTTTGTTCTTTGTTTCTGTGAGAGGGAAGAGCTTCATCAAGATATCAAAGACATCCAATAGGCTGTGACAAATGAGCGTCCCAGAATCACAGATAAAAATTTCCCTGCTTGCTTCCAAGACCTCCAGAAACTTGGCAACTGTGTATAGATAGCAAAGGGGACTACTCTGATAAGAGCTAGGATCATTACTTGGTAAATGCAATTTTCTATTTTAAGAAAATCCTGTCCTGGAACTTTGTGACAAAGGGAGTATTTCTTTTCTCATTTTTTTTCTGACGTCAAAAACCCGTCCTGGAACTTTGTGACAAAAGGAGTATTTCTTTTCTCATTTGTTTTCTGGCGTCACAGTAGAAAATAAAACAATCAGTAGTTCTGCATTCAGGCTGAATGGGCCACAATGGTAAAAGTCAAACTTCAGGCAAGGAATGACTTCATTGCTCATATGATGCATTTCAGAATTTATCTGTCATCAGATATCCAGGACTGATGACTGCACATAGATATGGTGTTTCAAGTTCTATGTGAAACAAACATTTGAAAACTGGTCTGGACATCTAATCAGGATAAATTCTGAAACACATCATAGGAGCAATAAAGTCATTCATTGCCTGATGTTTGACTTTCACCATTGAAAGCCAGTCAGCTTGAATGGAGAGCTATTGATTATTATAATAATGGTAACATGTCCCCTGCATGACTATGTCGCATTAATATTACTGAAATTAAAACAGTCTCAAAAATCTTAGAATGATGGGGACCAATAACTTGCCAGTATCAGTGTCAGTAACAGACATAAATGGAGAGATTCTTGATTCCCAGAATGGATAAACTGCCTATATACATAATTATGTTTGTACAGAAACCTCAGCACATGTCTCTTATTTGTATCTGGCCAAAAAATTTTTATGAACAAATATCAGTGATCTGAGAATCCTCATAAACAGTTGGAGATGAAATGTGCTGTAACTTAAATGGTGGTTACAGACAAAAATGATACATTTGATGTTAAATTCCTCATTACTCTCTTCTTAGCAAACATGTTGCTGTTTCCAAAAATGTCATGCTTGGTAAGTTATTCTCAATTAAAGTTTCTTGTCTTCCAGAAGATTCCATTTTTAAGAAATGATGATTTCCAAAATTCAGTCTCATAGTTTTGTAGTTCATTACAAAAAATACTCACTTTCACTCAGAAAGTTGGTTAGTTTGCCAATTATTCAATTTACAAGTTTTAATAGTTTTGCAATTTTTTGTGGGACTTGTGAATCCCTGCAGTAGTCAGTAATTTCTGTAACTCTATGTATACTCTATTCCATTCATCGTAAGAATGATTCTGATGTTAACAACACATGTGCAGTGATTGGTCAGTGGTTGTAGCATGTGTTCATCGGTGTTGTTATGCCTCTAATTATGTATTAGGTGTTTTGTGTTACACTATCTCTAATGAAACTTTAAGATGTTCCAAAGCATTAACAGACAGGAACAGTTTTGCTAATCAGTATGCTAAATGTTTATGACAGCTATTCCTTTTTTCAAACTCAGTGTACAATCGTTTCCGTGGAACAGTTCTGTGCATGACATTATGGTTAGTTCTGATCAGTACATGTCATCTTGCTTTGTATACATTCTCTCAGTTTCTCTTTTGAAAATGAAATGTTGAAAAACTTAGGTTTTCACCTTTTCAATAACTCAGAGAAACATGGTATAGTATCATTATAAAAATATCTCCAAATCTGCACAGTTGTAGTGGCCTAGTGGATATAATAACAGACTTGTACATGCAAGGTTGTTGGTTTGATTGCATTCTAAGTTAATTTT
This sequence comes from Schistocerca americana, assembly GCF_021461395.2. NCBI lineage: Eukaryota > Metazoa > Arthropoda > Insecta > Orthoptera > Acrididae > Schistocerca > Schistocerca americana. The sequence goes on from NC_060130.1 coordinate 540,722,109, forward strand.
TTTAATGCTTATCAAAATGACATCCTGTGTTGTACACTTGAGAGTAGATGGAGTATGTGAAGGAAAATCATCCTTTGTATGTGACAATGCACTTCTCACAAGTCCTCAGTTTGTAGGTGGTGATCTTTCTGTACAAGAGTGCTCAGTTATATATGTCATTCTGAAGAAACACACAGAGGGTAGGTGGGTGCAAAAAACTTCCTTGTTGTACTGAAGACAATGGCGGGAAATGTGGCCCCTACCTCCAGCTGCTTCTCAATGGACATGTTGCCAATCATAGTGCTGCTTCTCACTAATTTGTGTTTCCCATTTGCATGGTGAAAGAGGCTGAAACTCTGTCATGTTCTTTTGTGAAACATAGAGGAGGAACACCAGTACAAATTGGTAAAAGACTAATTGTTCTCAATGTTTCTGTGAAGTTGTTTCTTTTGTGAAACATAGAGGAGGAACACCAGTACAAATTGGTAAAAGACTAATTGTTCTCAATGTTTCTGTGAAGTTATAGGAGAAACATCCATCACTACTAGGAAAGGAATTTGCAGCTATAACATTCATGTTTACCTGTGTTTCTGTGACAAGTATAATGTGTGTGTGTGTATGTCTGTAAAGAAAGATGCAATACAGGTAAGCTGTCAACTTTGGAAAACACAAGAAAATGTCAGTTGTGTATTTATAAGGCAAATGTAATGATTTCATTAAAAATGCTTGTGGTCAAATGTGCAAGCATTTTCTCCAGGAACAAATCACCTAAAATAAACAAGGCACTTCAAGTGGTAAATAATGATGATGACTTGCTTAGTTTTAAAAGAACAACATTTTGTACACTGATGAAAGATTTTCATTTTCAATTCAAAATTAGGAAATGAAATAGCATAATTATACATAGAGAGGATATTGCTTTGTAGAGGAAGCATTATCACCAGCAGGTTCAACAGTTCAGGTGAGAGATACAGGAGATTTATTACCTTGACAAAACATGGGTAACACAGAACATGTGACATGAAAAGTGTGGACTGATAAAAGAATGAGTGATAAGAGAAAGGTTTTGTTGCAGGTCTACCACAGTGGTTAAAAAATCTGATGGGAAAAGGAAGAAGGCTAAGCACAGTGCATGTAGGAAGCAACTGTGATTTTGTGGAAGCTGCTGAATAGATATTTGAATCAGAAAGGACTGGAGATTATCCTGAAAACAAAATTAGAGCCCAACAGTGTTATACTTATGGACAGTGCTTCATATCATAACAATAAGGTTGAGTGTAGCCCACCAAAATCTTGGAGGGAGAAATACATTGTAAACTGGCTGATGGGGAAGGAAGCACACATCAATCCTACTGCAATTAAGCTTGAATTACTGACACAGTTTGAAGCTAACATTGTAGATCACTACATTATTGATGAAACAGAGCCATATTCACGTCACATTGTCATTAGGTTACCACTGTACCCCTGCAATTTTAACCCCACAGATCTTATTTGAAGCCAAGCTGAAGCGCATGTCGCAAGAAAGAATATGGCATTTAAGCTACTAGACATGCTTAAATTAATAAACAAAACTCTGTCACATGTCAGTCACTACTGAACACTGGTGGGATGCAGAACAACATGTATGGTAATGAAACAAGAAGACAAAATGTAGCTCTTGGGTGGTTCCATAGATTGTGTTGTTGGTTGACTACTCATCAGTGTTGAAGATGGCAGTTCCACTAATGAAATTTTTACTTCAGAGAGAGAGATGGCAGGAGTTCAGAGGTTATCACATGATTAAGGTGAGTAATACCTTAAGTGGTTTCAGTATTTCATTATACAGCTAAATCTCTGGAATATACTGTTTAACTCGCACAGTGCTCTCAGAGACAAATTGTACTGTGCTTATGCAAGTATTTTTAAGGTTTTTTTATACGCTAAAATATGGTTTCTGGATGATCCCTTAAGAAAAATATTACTGGAGTGTAACTGTATATTAATGTATCCCTTTTAAAATTTAAATTAGATTTCAAGTTATATTATTAGACTGCTGTTTGTTGATTTTATTAACTGTCTGCAGGTGGAATGTTTGGTCTAATCTGCTCATCAATGTTTTATTTTAATACTTTTGACATATATTATTTCACAGTGTTCCAATGTTTTCAAATATATATCTGTGACAAAAGTTAAAGTACAGTAATTGGAAACAGATTAAATGAAAGAGTATTGTGGGTGAGCTATGCTGCCACATAAAACATAAGGTTATTGTACCAACTATACGTAGCAGAAGCTGTGTAGGAAATACAGGGTGATTCAAAAAGAATACCACAACTTTAAAAATGTGTATTTAATGAAAGAAACATAATATAACCTTCTGTTATACATCATTACAAAGAGTATTTAAAAAGGTTTTTTTTCACTCAAAAACAAGTTCAGAGATGTTCAATATGGCCCCCTCCAGACACTCGAGCAATATCAACCCGATACTCCAACTCGTTCCACACTCTCTGTAGCATACCAGGCGTAACAGTTTGGATAGCTGCTGTTATTTCTCGTTTCAAATCATCAATGGTGGCTGGGAGAGGTAGCCGAAACACCACATCCTTAACATACGCCCATAAGAAAAAATCGCAGGGGGTAAGATCAGGGCCTCTTGGAGGCCAGTGATGAAGTGCTCTGTCACGGGCTGTTATCAGCTGCAGACAGTGCTTGAACCAATTTCAGACGATAAGGTGTCATAACTAACCTTTTTCGTAGGACTCTCCATACAGCTGATTGTGGAATTTGCAGCTCTCTGCTAGCTCTGCGAGTCGATTTTCCTGGGCTGCGAACAAATGCTTGCTGGATGAGTGCCACATTTTCATCACTCGTTCTCGGCCGTCCAGAACTTTTCCCTTTGCACGAACACCCATTCTCTGTAAACTGTTTATACCAACGTTTAATACACCACCTATCAGGAGGTTTAACACCATACTTTGTTCGAAATGCGTGCTGAACAACTGTCGTCAATTCACTTCTGCCGTACTCAATAACACAAAAAGCTTTCTGTTGAGCGGTCGCCATCTTAGCATCAACTGACGCAGACGCCTAGTCAACAGCGCCTCAAGCAAACAAATGTACAACTAAATGAAACTTTATAGCTCCCTTAATTCGCTGACAGATAGTGCTTAGCTCTGCCTTTTGTCGTTGCAGAGTTTTAAATTCCTAAAGTTGTGGTATTCTTTTTGAATCACCCTGTATAATTCAATGTGGTAATAGCAAATGAAGAAGAAAACACAGCTTAATGTTTGCATCAGGATGCTTCTTATGTTGAATAGACTGGAGTTGTGGTCTTCAGTCCGAAGACTGGTTTGATGCAGCTTTCCATGCTCTCCTATCCTGTGAAACCTCTTCATCTCCGCGTAACTACTGAAACTTACATCCTTCTGGATCTACTTACTCTAGTCATCTCTTGGTCTCCCTCTATGGTTTTTAACTCCCACATTTCCCTACAATACTAAAATGTTGATCCCTTGACATCTCAGAATGTGTACTGTCAACCCACCCATTCTTCTAGCCAGGTTGTGCCACAAATTCCTTTTCTCCCAATTCTGTTCAGTACCTCCTCATTAGTTACATGATCTACCCATTTAATCTACAGCATTTTTCTGTAGCACCACATTTCGAAAACTTCTATCCTCTTGTTGTCTAAACTGTTTTGTCATTCATGTTTCACATCGACACATGGCTGCACTCTACACAAACACTTTCAGAAAAGACTTCCCAACACTTAAATCCATATTTTATGTTAACAAATTTCTTTTCTTCAGAGACACTTTCCTTGTCATTGTCAGTCTACATTTCATATTGTCTTTACTTTGTCCATTTTCAGTTATTTAGCTGCCCAAATAGAAAATCTCATCTGCTACCTTCAGAGTCTCATTTCTAATCTAATTCCTTCTGCATCATTTGATTTAATTAGACTATATTTCATTATCTTTGTTTTGCTTCTGTTGATGTTCATCTTATATCCTTCTTTCAAGACACTGTCTGTTCCATTTAACTGCTCTGACAAGTTCTTTACTGTCTCCAACAGAATTACAATGTCATCAGCATACCTCAAAGTTTTCATTTCTTCTCCCTAAACTTTAGTTTTTGTTTTGTTTCCTTTACTGCTTGCTCAATGGACAGACTGAACAAGATCAGGGATACTACAACTCTGTCTCACTCCCTTCTCAACCACTGCTTTCATTTCATGCCCTCAACTCTTATAACTGCTGTTTGCTTTCTGCACAAGTTGTAAATAGCTTTTGGTTCCCAGAATTTTACCCCTGCTGTGTTCAGAATTTCGAAGAGAGAATTCCAGTCCACATTGTCAAAAACCTTATCTAACTCTTGAAATGCTATAAACATAGGTTTGCCTTTCCTTAATCTGTCTTGTAGGATAAGTTGTGGGTTAAGTATTGCCTCACATGTTCCTTCATTTCTCCAGAATCCAGACTGATTTTCCCTGAGGTTGGCTTCCACTAATTTTTCCATTCATGAGCAAAGAATTTGTTTTAGTAAAATGCAACCATGACTTATACTGATAGTTCAGATGTGCTCACACCTGTCAGCACCTGTTATCTTTGGAACTGGAGTTATTATATTCTTCTTGAAGTCTGGGGGTATTTTCCATTTCATACATATTTCTCACGAGATGGAAGAATTTTGCTATGGCTCTCGAGGCTATCAATGCTTCTGACAGAATGTCTTCTACTCCAGTAACCTTGGTTTGCCTTGAGTCTTTTTCAGCTATCTGCCAAATTCTTCTGGCAATATCATATCTTCCATTTCATCTCCATTGATGCCCCTTTCATTTCTATAATGCTGTCTTCAAATACACCTCCCTTGTCTAGGCCCTCTATATACTCCTTCCACCTTACAGCTTCCCATTCTTTGCTTAGGACTGATTTTCCATCTGAGCTCTTGATACTGATACAGCTGCTCCTCTTTCTCCAAAGGCCTCTTTAATTTTCGTGTAGGTGGTATCTACTTTTCCCCTAGTGATATATGCTTCTAACTCCTTGCATTTGCCCTCTATTCATTCCTGCTCAGCCACTGTGCACTTCCTGTCGGTCTCATTTTTTAGATATTTGTATTACCTTTCACCGGCTTTGTTTGTTGCATTTTTATATTTTCTGCTTTCATTAGTTAAATTTGATATCTCCTGTTTTATCCAAGGATATCTACTAGGCCTTGTCTTTTTAGCTGTTTGATCCTCTGCTGCCTTCACTGTTTGATCTCTCAAGGCTATCCATTCATCTTCCACTGTATCCCTTTCCCTACTCTCTACAACCTCTGGTTCTTTCCATTTATCCCCCCCCCCCCCCCCCCCCCCCTGCAGTTCATAACCAATAAATTGTGGATCCTCCACATACACAACCTTCTTTCATCAACCTTAAACCAAGTGTTACAATGATTAAATTATACTCTGTGAAAAATTCTACCAGGCAGCTTCCTCCTTCATTCCTTTCCCCCAATTCATATTCACCAGCAATTTTGCCTTCTCTTCCGTTTACTTCTATCGAATTTCGGTCCCCATCACAAATGAGTTTTCACCTCCCTTAACTATCTGAATAATTTATTTTATCTCATCATACATTTCTTCAATCCCTTCATCACCTGCAGAGCTAGTTGGCATATAAATTTGTACTGCTGTGGTGGCTGTGGCTTCATATCTATTTTTGGCTACAATAATGTGTTCACTATGCTGTTCATAGTAGCTTACCCATATTCCTATTTTCTTACTCATTATTAAACCTACTTCTGCAATACCACTATCTAATTTTGTATTTAAAATCCTGTATTCACCTGACCAGAAGTCCTGCTCCTCATGCCACCGAACTTCACTAACTCCCACTATCACTAACTTCTGCCACTCCATTTCCCTTTTTAAATTTTCTAATATGCCTAACCAATTAATGGATCTAACATTCCATGCTTCAATCCACAGAATGCAGTTTTGTTTCTCCTGACGATGACACCCGCACGAGTACTCTCCACCTGCAGATCTGAATGGCGGACTATTTTACCTCCAGAATATTTTACCCAAGAGAATCCCATCATCATTCAACCATACAGTAGAGATGGATGCCCTCAGGAAAAATTGTAATTATAGTTTCCCCTTGTTTTCAGCTGTCCACAGTACCAGCACAGCAGGCTGTTTTGATTGATGTTACAAGGCCAGATCAGTCAATCATCCAGACTGTTGTCCCTGCAACTGCTGGAAAGGTTGCTGCCCCTGTTCAGGAAGTACATTCTTGTCTGGCTTCTCAACAAATAACTCTCCAGTGTGGTTGTGCCAATGACATGGCTATCCATGCTGTGGAGGCATGCAAGCCACTCCACCATTGGCGAGGTCCATGGTTCATAAATAGAATGTAGTCATTTAAATAAAAAAATATTATCTTTGTGAACTTCTTTGAGTCAGTCTGCAGGAGTGATTCACAACATCAACATCATTAATCAGCTGTTTACCATCAAAATTCAGATAAACTTTTTGTATCCTCATGTCATAGAAGTCTGCCTCATGGGGTTGGACCCACCGTGTGACAACCATCTCTGGCTCTTTGTCAGTCAGGCAGGCCATGGTATGGACATCTTTATGATCTCAATCTTTGTGAACTTCCTCCAGTCATTCGGCACCTAATGGCTGCATTGTGAACTCTTATGCCATCTTCATATATCAGTTTATGGTTTGCAAGCATTTCCTTAAAGTCTTTGTGACACTGATATGGTTGGGTGGTCAAATGATCCCACCTGAATGTATTATTATTTTGTGACTCACTCTGAGATTAATTAATATTTAGTAAGTATCAGATAAATTGTTTGTGCAAACATCAAGTATGTTATTTGTGTGAACATCTACTGCAAACAGTGAATGTGTCATGAAATGTGATAATGAAATTACTCAGTATGTTTGTTGCCACTGATAAGACTTCATAAGTGTAGCTAATGCCCAGTGGTATGTGCACTGTGTAAATTCATTAGAAGAAGCTCATCATCATAGTGCTTCTGAGATGTCAATGAATTTTAGAATATTTCTAGGTGACATGTGTGCTATCTTGTCCATGAGGTTGCTAAAGCACATAATTACAAGGGAAGAGATATCAAGAAGAGCAGCTACCAAGGCCAGGCAAACACAGGCCAGTAAGCTTACTGCCAGTACTTATGCTAGGAGGCAATAAGTATAGAACTGCCTATAGACACACATATGAGGTGCAGCAATGAAATAAATTTCCCTGGGATCATGAACAGAAAAGAAAAAAATAAAGCTTAATTAAAAAGTTATAGGAACAGATAAAGGAAATATTGTGCTATTTTTTTTTTTTGCACATTTACCATCAAAATTCAGACAAACTTTTTGTATCCTCATGTCACAGAAGTCTGCCTCATGGGATTGGACCCACCATATGACAACCATCTCTGGCTCTTTGTCAGTCTGAAAGCAATGACTCCAACCGGACAGGAATTTTTTGAGGCTCTGGAACAGAAGGGAAATCATGGTGAGTGTGGTCTGGACAGTAGGATGGGCGATCAGACATCTCCCAGCTGAACATTTGCAGGACTTATGTCATCTGCAGTGCCGTGTGTAGCCGAGTATTATTGGACAGTGAGACAACACTGGCACTAAGTATCCCGCAGGCTCATTCTTAATGGCCTGCCAAATTTTCACACTGGTTTGCAGTAATGCTCAGATTTCACCATCTCACCTCCAGTCATAAATTCAAAATGAGGAGAACGTGCCTTCTGTCCCAGAACACTGAAAACAGCACTTTTTGTGCAATCACAAACTGACTGAATTTCATCCTGCAGAGAAAACCACTGTGGTGCCAATTCATTGCCGGTTGCTCACTTGTTGGGGTATCATGTGAAACCCACATCTCCCCACCTGTGATGATCTGGTCCAGAAATGAATTGCCATCATCACAGCACCACTACAGAAAGTCAGAGCTGCCCTCATGCACTTGGCTTTGTGTTCTGGAGTCAGTTGCTTTGGCATCCACCTAGCCATAATTTCCAGAATTACACATGCTCAGCATGCAACAAGGAGGGGCACACGTGTGGGAACTAACTGCTGATTTCTGTAATTATAGTGTGATGATTCTCCATAATGCATTCCCATACCAGCTCCATCAGCTCTAATGTCACATGGTCTTCTGCTGCACTCCTCACTGTGAACGTTTTAACTCTCTACTCCAAAGTTTCTGCACCACTGACACACCATCTGCTTGCTTGTGACATTAGTCCAACAGACCTGGCACACCTGACACTGAATTTCAATTGGTAATAAGATCTGTACATTCAAAAACTTTATCACTGATTGCACTTCACACATTTTAAACTGCTGCTACAAAGCTACTGGGAGACCCCAGAAAGTTTTGATAGTGCATGCCACATCATTATTCCTTCATATATACACAATTGCTTCCTATAACATATGTTTTTCTAGGTGTGGGACGAGTGGGAAACTTAATTGGTGGACATGCTTTGTATGAGTAAAAGCATATCTCTTGCTTCTATACACATCTACCGACAGTACTACACATTTCGCCTCCTGAATCAAGTACCAGCTTGCAAATCTGCCTCATAATTTCTCAAATTTTTCAACTGCCATTGTTTTAAAAATAATGTAAGACAAACTTTAAAACAACTCTTGAACACCATATAGAGGTCATTTGTAAAATGTGAAAAGCCGGCCGCGGTGGTCTCGCGGTTCTAGGCGCGCAGTCAGGAACCGCGCGTCTGCTACGGTCGCAGGTTCGAATCCTGCCTCGGGCATGGATGTGTGTGATGTCCTTAGGTTAGTTAGGTTTAAGTAGTTCTAAGTTCTAGGGGACTGATGACCACAGCTGTTAAGTCCCATAGTGCTCAGAGCCATCTGAACCATCTAAAATGTGAAAAGATGGCCTTCATATAAGGGTTTTGGGAAGACTTACTGTCAATCTCTGGCTGTGTTGGAGATAATATTTACCTTGTTACCTTTACTCTTCTCCGACTGATATGTGGAGTTCTTGCAGCTGCTGCAGAACAGAGAACTGTGGAGCAGTGCCTCCTCATTACCTTTCCAGTCCTTGAGCTTTCCCATCAACGCCAGCTCCTTCTTGATCTTCTGTAGACAAGAGACAAAATCTGTCATCATTTTTGTTTATTGATTTACTTGTTCTTTAACTAAACTTCTTTTATTTCCTAGATGGTAATAACAGCTGAAGGCTAGTGCCAGCTCATCAATTTCCTAAGGCATTATGATGGTATTCTTAAAAAAAAAACTCCTTCCAAGATTGAAGATATCTGGGAATTGTTAAGTACAAAATGTTTTGGGCATTTTAGCGAAGTTGCTAGAGGTGCAGTGCTTGCACAAAAGTCTTGTATTCATTAAGTTCCTAGGTCACTTTAGATTTAGTAAAGGCAATTATTCTTAATAAATGAAACTTTTGTACAAAAATGTGTAGCATCAAATAGAAAATGTATCACTTTTTCATTTTTATAAATTGAACAGTACTATTGAATCATACATTTAATCAATTGACAATTAGACCTTTCACACGTCAAGCAAATTTGAGTTTATTTACATGTGATTAGTAATTAAAAATAAAAGGATGTTTTTTTTTAAAAAAATTATGTCTGTATTTGTTAGTTAACACTTCAATGACAGTAAAGTAGAGTTTAAATAAAATGTGAATAAAAGAAGGTGTTGCTGGTGACATTCATATGGTCAGAGACTTCATGATTACAAAACACTTATACTATGCATTCAGTTACCAGTGACTCTGTTTAAATTTAATCTTCAAATGTAATTTTCTATTGTTTTTTCATATTGCATCTTACAGCATTATGGAATTGATGACAGGGTGTGAACAAGTATGAAGAACATCAAAGTAGGCCACTTTCTAAGATCCTCTTATCAGATAATGTGTACAATATCACAGCATATCAGAAGTTTTCAAAATCTCCCTCAATACCCTCAACCTCCCCACAACAAAAGCTACATGCTCCATAACTCCTATTTGTTTTATACTGAAATACTTATTTGCCTCTCTTATCCTCATCCTCTACCTACCCAACAAGAGTACCAGAAATAAAAGCTTTAATTTTTGTCCAGTGACTGACGTTTGGTATTTACAGAAAAATTTCAAAACTTGAATCATGAGTTAGCCTAATTTCACAAACAATCATAAAAAATACAATGGAAAGAGACACTGAATGATCAAAAAGCACATAAATGAGACAAATCTTTACTAAGCTTCTTTACAGCTAACAGACTAATAAGAGACACTACAGTAGTCAGGTTGTAGTGTTGGAACACTGTAACCATGTGTGCGTGCGTGTGTGTGTGTGTGTGTGTGTGTGTGTGTGTGTGTGTGTGTGTGTGTTTCATTAGTCTGTTAGCTTTGAGAAACCCCTGCAAATATTGGTAAGCATGAGTAATTTGGAAGTAGATTTCTTCAGTAATAAATGCAAGTCTCCCAGGACTGTATATTAATTAGGTTCCTTTCAGAGTAAGATAATAAAATAGGTCAATTTTTAGTAATCATATATAACCACGTGCCTGATGAAAGATTTGTACCTAAGGAATGAAAATTGTACAGGTAACACGAGCACACAAGAAAGGAAATAGCGGTAATCCATCAAACTGTAGACCCAAATCACTGTCATCTATTTGTTGCAAAGTTTTGAAACATGCACTGTGTTCCAGCATTATCAAATATTTTAAAAAATGCTGTTGACACATAGTCACAATGGATTCAGGAAATACCATTCTTGTAAAACACAACTGGCACTTAATTCACATGAAGTAATTAGCGCTAGTCGATGAGAGAACTCAAGTTGATTCCAAATTTCTAGATTTCCAGAAAGTTTCTGACACAATTCCTTACAAGTAGCTTCTAATCAAATTATATGCCTATGGTGTATCATTTCAGTTGTGCAAGTGGATTTGTGATTTCCTGTCAGAAAGGTGGTAATTGGCAAGAAGTCAGTGAATGAAACAGAAGTAATCTCTTGGGTCCCTCAAGCAAGAGTTGTAGGCCCTCAGCTATTCTTAATCTATACAGATGATGCAGGACAAAATCAGGGATGCCCTTTTAGATTGCTTGCAAATATCTGTCATTTACTAACATCAAAACTAATTACAAAATGATTAACTGAGATATCTGCATCATGCAAAAAGTGATATCTGATCTTGAAGACTAAAAAGTGTGAAGTCCTCCACATGAATATTAAAAATATTTCGTTAAATTTTAGTTACATAATGAATAACAAATTTAAAAACTGTAGACCCCACTAAATATCTAGAGTTGAAAATATACAAAAAATCTTAAACTGGAACCATAATGTAGGAATTGTACTAGCAAAACAATTAGAAGGTGCAACAAAGCAACTAAAGACACTGCCTATACTTCCCCTGTCAGACCTCTTATGCAGTGCTTTTGCAAAGTGTGCAGTCCTTATCAGATAGTTTGGCTGGAGGGACAGCTCCTTTTGTTTTATGGCGAAATAGGGAGACAGAGATTGACACATATGATAAGCAAATATGGACGGCAGTCATAAAAGCAAAGGCATTTGTTGCTGTGATGAGATATTTTCAAAATATTTCAATCTCCAACTTCATCCCCTGAAAGTCAAAATATTTTGTTGACTCTCATCTACATAGAGGAACTGATCAATATGTTCAAATAAGATGAATCTGAACTTTCACTTTTCCCTCATGCTGTTTGATTGTGGAACAGTAGAGAAGTGATCTGAAAATGGTTCTATGAACCCACTGGCAAATGCCTAAGTGCAAACTGCAGAGTAATCGTGCAGAAGTAGAGGTACACTGAAGTGACAAAAGTCATGGGGTGCTGATATGCACATATAGAGATAGTTGTAGTATCGCATATACAAGGTATAAAAGGCCAGTGCATTGGTGGTGCTGCCATTTGTACTCAGGTGGTTTATGTGAAAAGGTTCCTGACGTGATTGTGGCGACAAGATTGGAATTAACAGACTTTAAACTTGGATTCATAGTTGCAGCTAGACACATGGGACATTCCATTTAGGAAATTGTTCAGGAATACAATAACTCAATATCCACAGTGTCAAGAGTGTACCAAGAATACCAAATTTCAGGCATTACCTCTCACCGTGAAGAATGCAGTGGCCAATGGCCTTCACTTAATGACTAACATCCCATCAACAATGGTCTCATTAGAAAAAGAGCAGAAGCTTGGTTAAGGCAAGGATGGGGAAGGAAATTGGGCTTGCCCTTTCAAAGGAACCATCCTGGCGTTTGCCAGAAGTAATTTAGGAAAATCACAGAAAACCTAAATGAGGATGGCTGGATGCCAGTTTGAACCATCGTCCTCCTGAATTCAAGTCCAGTCTGCTAGACACCACATCAACTCGCTCGGTCGCATAGAGTTGTCAGTACTAACAGACCAGCAACATTGTGTGAAATAACCAAAGAAATCAATGTGGGACATACAATGAACGTATCCATTAGGACAAAGCAGCGAAATTTGGTGTTAATAGGTTAAGGTAGCAGATGACTGACGCGAGTGCTTTTGCTAACAACATGCCGTCACCTGCAGTGCATCTCCTGGGCTCGTGACCATATCAGTTGGACCCTAGATGACTGGAAAACTGAGGCGTGGTCAGACAAGTCCTGATTTCAGTTGATAAGACCTGATGGTAGGGTTTGAGTGTGGTACAGAGCTCAAAAAGCCCACGTTGCAAGCTGGTGATGGCTTCATAATGGTGTGGGCTATGTTTACACGGAATGAACTGGGTCCCCTGGTCCAACTGAACTGTTCACTGATTGGAAATGATTAAGTTCGGCTACTTGGAGACCATTATAGCCAGTCATGTAATTTAAGTTCCCAAACATGTCACTGGGTCCAAATTGTTCACAATTTGTTTGAAGAACATTCTGGGCAATTTGAACGAATGATCAGGGCACCCATATCACCTGACATGAATCCCATCAAAAGTTTATGGAACATGATTGAAAGGTTTGTGCACAAAATCCTGCACAGGCAACACTTTCGCTATTAGGGATGGCTACAGAGGTAGCATGGCTCATTATTTCTGCAGGGGACTACCAACACTTGTTGAGCCCATACCACGTTAGGATGCTGCACTATATTAGGCAAAAAGAGGTCCCAGGACTTTTGTCTCAACAGTGCAGGTACCTGTTGCCCTCTCACTGTCATAGGATGCAGTGAGAGGTTACCTTTACCCTTATTTTTTACATTCCATACAGGGCACTGCAAATATCGTAATACTACAGTGATCACATGATTACTCAGATAAACACTAGCTTTTGCAAAAAGTATGAGTTACTAAAAATTGTGACTCTCCTATGGACATAGTGCTGCCTGGTAGCTGTGAGCATACCTTGTAGCGGGCCACAACCTTCATTATCTCCTTCCTCTCCTTGCTGAACTTGACCACCTTCTTCATCCAGTTTTTCATATCCCTGATTAACTGTGTAACGTCATTCTTCCGTCTTCGATAATATGCTGACAATGACTCATCAGTCCAGTTGCAACCTCGCTCCACATTCTGCAGCTTCCAGATGAGGTAGTCCACCTTCTTAATTTGATTCTTATTCTCAATGGTGAGCTGGTGCTTCTTTCTCTGAAGTCGTCGTAATGAATTACTGAGCTGGGTCTCCATGTCATTCATCTGAGTCTCTATGTTTTCCAACCTTGTGGTGAACTGTAAAAGAACTGGCAGCAGATTTGCCAGGTCTTGGGCGCAGGTGCAACTTTGTTCCTGCTCTGATTTCGACACTGGAAGAGAGAAAATCAGATATCAACAATGATGGAACGCAAAGATTTTTTTTTTTTCTAACAACCTGAAACTAAAAACAGGCAAACTACTCTCACTGGTTACATCGAGATCCATAAGGAATCCACAGAGACAAAAAAGAAAGAAAGTGCTATTGTACTATTCAAAAAAATGCCGATTTCAGCCTATAGTGGCAGTGAGAACTTCTTGTTGCACAAAGGCTATTTACAGAGATATGTGATGATTGGAAGATTATGGATGCATATGAAAATTTGTCACATATTTTTGTAAATAACAGTCTTGGTACAGCAGAAGCTGTCATTGACACTTGTGGATTGTTTGTCCAGTCGCAAGTTGTCTGATGATGGCCTAGAAAAAATATAAAACAAATATTATTGTGGAAAACTAATGCTGTAGCTTTCAGTTATTTTTTAATTTGATTAGTTAGCTGTTCATATTGTAATGATACATATGCATACTTGCCAACCTTTAAAGATCAGGAGATTCAGATTTATAAATCAGGAGGAATGAATGATCAAAAACTGTGGCTCATTTTCAGTATAAACCCGAGACAACTGATGTCTTTCACTATGATGTCACAAAGCATTATAACAGGTATAAAAATGCATATTGAAACACCAGAACTGTCATCAAACTTTCTTGGTCAAGAGGTAACACTGACATTGTGGGGTGGCACCTTGTACTGCATATCTACTGATCTTATTATTAACTCGTAACCTAAGGCAGTTGGGCAAAAATATGGAAACACCATGAGAAATGGGCGTTTCAACATAAATGCAAATTCTGGTGAGGGTGCAGCTTGCGCTGTTGTATGTGACCATGAATGGCACTTGTGCAATGTCATCAATAGGTAGCAAATGTCAGTTGTGTGCTATGTAGTTGTGAATGCTGCTAGTGCATTATGTCAAAGCTAAGTCAATTCGAATGTGGGCAAATTGATGGTTCTTGTGTCGTGGGTGGTTTCACACCCAATAGCCAAAGTGTTTGGTGTTTCAAGAGGCACAATATGAAAGTTTTATTTCGTATACAGGGAAAGTGGGACAACACCTTCTACAATGTCACAGTGCAGACAAAAGTGGGTGTTGAGTGATAGTGATAGATGATCACTGAAAAAGACTGTGACAAAAATAAGAGGACAATGTCTGCAAAAGTCACTGCAGATATTTTTGTTTATATTTTTTGTTTGTTTAATTTTTGTGATTACGACTGGGCATGTGGTATCAAAGCAGTAATAGATGTCAGCAGCAAAGCTATCATATGAAAAGCTATTATTTTCAAACCATTTTATTTGTGCTAGCATGCAGTTTACTCTATTTATGTTGTCATTATACATGATTCTTTTAGTTACAAACTGTTGCTTTGTGGTGACAGTGGGGGCCTCATGGAGCTCCAATTTAAGCTGTACTGCATGGTGATCTGAGATGGCTATTTTAAAACTGATGCACTGTGGGATAGGTGGGTCATGTTTGTTATTATGAATGTCAAGACATGTTTTACTATTGCCAATTTCTCTAGTGGGTTCCCGAATGAGTGGGGTCAGGTTAAATTCATCACACAGGCGATGTAACTTTTTGGTGCCGACATCATTTGTTGATAAATCTATATTTATCAGCATTTGCACAATGCAGCAGGCACACAACTTTTATTGATGGCAAATTGATAAACAGGTAACACAGTACAATACAATTATAATTTGCAGAGCAAATTTAAATTTCCATTGACAGTTTCATTGATACAGTTCTTCAGAATTACTATTTGCTCGAATTTGCAACTCACTTAATACCCATAATAATTAGTACATGTCTTTGCAGTATCACTAACTGTTAACAATGGAGGTAAAACTGAATTAGCTTTCTTTGTGTTTTCTTTGTATATGCACACTAATAACAGCTGTCTTTGTGCAGGTTTCAGAGTTTCACAGCAATATGATATCAAAGTAATGTTTTGAGTCTTGCAAAGAAAGTAACAAAATGTGGCATGCATTCAAATTCACTTACTTCTCCTGAAGAACTACTTATGTGTAATTTTTAGTTAATTTCTTAGACATTCATTCTAAGAATGTTGATATTTTGTTCAAAATTGGGGAACCATTAGAATGAAGTAACTCTGACAGTTCAGTGAATTGTGGCTTGAACTATGATATAGTACCATCCTAGCCCAAAGAAAACATAGAGAGTAATAGTATTCTGCAATAAAGAAAGACTGTAAAGTTTTTCATTAAATGAAGGACAACATAAAGGTAAGTTATCTGCAAAAGCTAGTTTCTACATCTACATCTACATGATTACTCTGCAATTCACATTTAAGTGCTTGGCAGAGGGTTCATTGAACCACAATCATACTATCTCCCTACCATTCCACTCCCGAACAGCGCGCAGGAAAAACGAACACCTAAACCTTTCTGTTCGAGCTCTGATTTCTCTTATTTTATTTTGATGACCATTCCTACCTGTGTAGGTTGGGCTCAACAAAATATTTTCGCATTTGGAAGAGAAAGTTGGTGACTGAAATTTCGTAAATAGATCTCGGCGCGACGAAAAACGTCTTTGCTTTAATGACTTCCATCCCAACTCACGTATCATATCTACCACACTCTCTCCTCTATTACGTGATACTACAAAACAAGCTGCCCTTTTTTGCATCCTTTCGAAGTCCTCCGTCAATCCCACCTGGTAAGGATCCCACACCGCACAGCAATATTCTAACAGAGGATGAATGAGTGTAGTGTAAGCTGTCTCTTTAGTGTTTCATTTCATAAAAACTGAATATGGATTGCATAAATGGAAGAAAGATTTACAAGCAATATGAAATATGTGCCAAAGCAAAACTCACACATGTGTGAAAGGAAAACTATTCAAAGATCTGGTACTGCACATTAGAGTCAATGCACCATTACTGAGGGAAATCTATGAATTGTGAGTGAGATGAACATTACTGATTTTCAGGTTTCTTTGACCTGGTTAAACAGATTCAGATAAATATACAGAAAAGGAAGTTGCAAAATTATGAAGTTTACTTCGAGTAAACTTGTAGAGAAGTCATTAAGAGGTAGTACTATAGACAAATGTGTAGCTTCTTGCTATCCCCTAAAATGCTCTGAGCTGCTTGTGCAGTCAATAAATGCTATGGCACATTCATATACAACAATACCAGTGATAAGTATCAATGGATTACTGTTTCCACAGCTTTACATGTGTCTTCAGGAACCTCAAGGTTATTAAGGCCTATGATTTAAAGGACTGTTTAGTTACAAGAATCACTGAATTGAAATAGAAAAATCTGGAAAAAAGGGAAAGAATAATTTTCAATACCACATTCATAATGTATTCTTACCAGTTGCAGAAAACAATTCACTGTTTTTGTTGGACTCTTGACCTGGACATACAGACTCCTCCATCCATAGGTCCTTACGATGGGGACAAAAATGCTATTAATCTAATTCAGATTGCATCTGGAACTAATAGTGTGACTCAGTCTCTTAATAAAGAAATTTTTCAACAATGTGGAGCATTTTTCAGAAATTTGTTGGACAATATAATTTCTGATAGCTCTTTGTCATTTAATGTTTATCAGTATAACAGTATTGTTAAACTTCAGTCATTTGTGTATTGTCAGTTTGCAGCATAATATGCAGAGCAATGGCCATGACCATTTCTTACTCCATCCCAGTTCTGTCTAAATGAAACTAGTAATTCATGTGCCTCAATGAATTAATTTTTCTCTCATCTGGTGTGCCTTGTGTGAAGAAAATTTTTGCCTTCGTCATCCAATTCATACTTTGTGTTTTTGTGATAACTACAGTGAATAAATAAGGAACTACTTCATTGTTGGTAGAACATACTGTATTAAAAAATTATCATAAGAACTGTGCTACAGGAATTTTTATAAAATAATGTCAATGAATTGAAGTCACAACTGATAAAAATTTTCTATCATGTAGTGTAAGAAACTGCCTTTATTTTTTTTCCTCAGCCAGATGCATGTGTAACAATAAAATCTGCAACAGTTTAGCTGTCAATATGAACCAATGGTTATTCAAAAAATTAACAATGTGAGACATTTTTTGATATGGTTTAAGAGCTTAAAATTCACAAGTGTGCACTTTGGACTTCACCCTATGTTCTGTTGTCACGGCTGTGTCTGCTTGTTTGCTGGATTCTGCACTAGGCAGAAAAGGCTGTAGAGACTGCTGTAATAAGTGGTTCGCCATGGGGCAAAAGTGAGTAACTTCCATTTTTTTAATACTTGCGGTGCACCTTATCAATTAAAATTTTGGCAGTGCATTTCTTTCTGTGTATTCTTCCTGTGTGAAAAATTTCAGGGTATGTTTCAACATGCTGGACTGGACCATTCCCTTGTAAGAAGTTCTTAGTGATAATTGACATATTTGGATTTGTCTGCTAGTTATTAGATGTATACTATAATAAAGTATGGCTGGGAACTGTGGACTACACAAATACTTGAATCAGGAGACATGCAATCCATGGGTTGCTGTTTGATTATCATCTACTAGATCTACCCAAAAGACATTCATTTCATAGCCCTTACTTGTTGTGTAGGTCTCGTGATCAATACCAGGATGGAACGATTTGTTTCCATTTTAAAAGAGGAAGTATGACCGCTATAAAACAGTGTCTGCCATGTTGTTCTGTGACATACACATGAATATTGTAAAGAAAGGCTCCCAACTGGCTCTCAGGCACACTCTGAAATTCTGCCAAAACTGCTTCTCTGTTAAGTTTCAGGGTTAGTATCTACTTTCTTCTCATACGATTTCACATACTATATATCAGCATGTTCAAAGACAGCTGCTATTACATATTTCTAGATATGCTAAGTCATTAAAGGAATCTCTAAAATTATCATGATATTTAACACTTGTTATGTAGCCTATTAGTATTCACCTATACTTAAATATCAATTGACACTGCAATAATCATAAGAACATGTACAGTACCTTTCTCCTTGCAGATGAAGATGAAAATGGTAAATTTATTACCATAATGAGAAACAAACCACTGAATCAGAACACAATGACTAAGATACAAGTGAAATAACAGCTTAAATAATAATAATTAAAAGAAAATTAAGCCTTTCCGTGATCCAGGTAACAAAATAACACCTATGACCATCCCCTCTAAAAATTTACTCTGATTATAAGAACGTTAAGTAATAAGTGAATTCAGTCAACACACAAACACAACACACAAACAAGAACAAAAGAGAACAACACCTGCAATAGAAATATATGTCCTACAAAATATTTGAGAAAGAAGAAAAATAACAAATAATATGTGGGTGATGTGTGACCTTCTATGTGTCTTGATTAGAAACAGGTAATGGATGGAGGACTTCCAGGATCATTCCATGTCAAATCACCCAATAACTCTAGGATTTATAGCTCTCCATCACAGATTTTCATGAAACTTTGTATACTAGCTCATACCTATAACAAAGGACCTTCTGGATATTCTTTTTGGTCTCAGATTTAAATGTTTCTTATACTGAATTTTCAGTATAGTGATGTTCTGATAATTTGGCTCTTCGAGAATGTCCATGTGAAATGGTACTTGTCTAGAGAAATACTCTTAACTCAGATGTATATAAAGCTTTTTATTTGTAATTTCTTTCAGAAGTTAAGAGAGGCATACAGTTAGCATGAATGAATTTATTTAAGCATTAAAGTTTCAAAGAAAATTACAAAAAATATGTTAATGTTTGTCACTTTACAATTTCAGGAAAAATCACAAGGACCTTGAAAAACACTTATTCTTATAATAAGAACAAACATGATTTATGGAGCATGGTACTCAGTGACAACATAAGATACAATGAAGTACAGGTTGCACATAGTACTGAACACACTGAATGGATGACAGTAACCAGGTTACAGAATAGGTCAGGCACACATCTGTGATAGCCAAATAATACTGCTTTTTGGTGGCTCTCCAGAGCACACCAGAGGCTTGACCCAGTTGGCCTCTATAAGTGGGCCTGTGAACCATATGGATGCATGATCGCTGAGATTGTACATGTCATGAGTGAAGGTACATCACTTATATCACATTTCTCCAAACTGCTGGGAACCTAATTTTGGTCTTAAAAACTGCTAAGGTTGCAAGCTTTCTAAAAAAATATAAATATTAAAGGGTTTTCTGTAAAAGAATACACCAATAAATCGGAAATAAAGAAACTTTTTAATGTAAAAAAGGTCATACCAAGTAAGTTCAGCCAATTCTGACACCTAGTGCCTCAGATGGAGGTGTCTCAAATTAGCATATTTACATATCAATTATTCTAGGCGACAAATCAATCTTAAGTGTGAAAAATTTATGTCATTTTACTAAGTGATTTTTTGAATGACTATATTATATCACATTTACCTGCGCAGCAAACCACCAGGTCATGGTTATAAAGTGTTGTGTGTGTTTGTAGTAGCTTGTTTGAAACATGTGCATAAATGAAAACACTGCAACAGTCACTGCCATGTGTTGTTGAACATCACTGATATGCAACAATTGGTCCTTCTGGCCTCAGTTCCTCTTTGTCTTTCTGTGAGACAGGTTGTATTGTTTTCTGGTGCAGCCACTTATCATTCTGTTTGTAATGCAGTGTGTTTTTAATTGAAGTAGTGCCCAGTTATTTACAATGGACAATATGAATTCATGTTGTGGCAGAAAATTACTTACAGCTCCATGTTATTTGACAACTTACACCTCAGTAAAAACTCTTCAGTTTTTTTCAGAGATGAGTGAAGAGTAACACGATTTGGTAGTGTTATGGTCCAATATAAACCTTGACACTATCAAGAAAGAACTATACAGGGTGGCCCATTGATCATGACCTGGCCAAATATCTCATGAAATAAGTGTCGAACGAAAAAACTACAAAGAATGAAACTTGTCTAGCTTGAAGGGGGAAACCAGATGGCACTATGGTTGGCTCGCTAGATGGCGCTGCCACAGTTCAAACAGATATCAACTGCGTTTTTTAAAAATAGGAACCCCCATTTTTTATTACATATTTGTGTAGTACGTAAAGAAATATGAATGTTTTAGTTGGACCACTTTTTTCGCTTTGTAATAGATGGTGCTATAATAGTTACAAACATATGGCTCACAATTTTAGACGAATAGTTGGTAACAGGTAGGTTTTTTTAAATTAAAATACAGAACATAGGTGCGTTTGAACGTTTTATTTCGGTTGTTCCAATGTGATACATGTACCTTTGTGAACTTATCATTTCTGAGAATGCGTGATGTTGCAGCGTGATTACCTGTAAACACCACATTAATGCAATACATGCTCAAAATGATGTCCGTCAACCTCAATGCAGTTGGCATTACGTGTAACGACATTCCTCTCAACAGTGAGTAGTTTGCTTTCCGTAATGTTCGCACATGCATTAACTACACGCTGACACATGTTGCCAGGTGTTGTCGGTGGATCACGATAGCAAATATCCTTCAACTTTCCCCACAGAAAGAAATCCGGGGATGTCAGATCCGATGAACGTGCGGGCCTTGGTATGGTGCTTTGATGACCAATCCATCTGTCAATCCATCAATGGATGATGGTATCGAATAAATTGCTTCCCCCTACTTCTACCTCCCGAGGAGATCACGAATGTAAAATTAGAGAGATTTGAGTGCACACGGGGGGCTTTGCGACAGTCGTTCTTCCCACGAACCATACGCGACTGGAACAGAAAAGGGAGGTAATGACAGTG
Source organism: Schistocerca americana (assembly GCF_021461395.2). NCBI lineage: Eukaryota > Metazoa > Arthropoda > Insecta > Orthoptera > Acrididae > Schistocerca > Schistocerca americana. The sequence goes on from NC_060130.1 coordinate 540,743,617, forward strand.
GCATGTAAAGTGCTCTCCGCCACACACCGTTGGGTGGCTTGTGGAGTATAAATGTAGATGTAGTGAATATGCTATTCAATACCGCTTCAGCCGCATGCGATCTATGAGCTAGACATCCATCATGTTGGAAGTACATCACCACTCTGTCATGCAGTGAAACATCTTGTAGTAACATCGGTAGAACATTACGTAGAAAACCATCATACATTGCACCATTTAGATTGCCATTGATAAAATGGGGGCCAATTATCCTTCCTCCCATAATGCCACACCATACATTAACCCACTAAGGTTGCTGATGTTCCACTTGTCGCGGCCATAGTGGATTTTCCGTTGCCCATTAGTGCATATTATGTTGGTTTACATTACCGCTGATGGTGAATGATGCTTCATCGCTAAATGGAACACATACAAAAAATCTGTCATTGTCCCGTAATTTCTCTTGTTCCCAGTGGCAGAACTTTACACGATGTTCAAAGTCGTCGCCATGCAATTCCTGGTGCACAGAAATATGGTACGGGTGCAATCGATGTTGATGTAGCATTCTCACCATTGGCATTTTTGAGATTCCTGATTCTCACGCAATTTGTCTGCTCCTGATGTGCGGATTCTCCATGACAGCAGCTAAAACACCTACTATGGCATCATCATTTGTTGCAAGTCATGGTTGATGTTTCGCATGTGGCTGAACACTTCCAGTTTCCTTAAATAAAGTAACTATCCAGCAAACAGTCCGGACACTTGGATGATGTCGTCCAGGATACCGAGCAGCATACATAGCACATGCCTGTTGGGCATTTTGATCACAATAGCCATAGATCAGCACAATATTGACCTTGTACGCAATTGGTAAACGGTCCATTTTAACACAAGTAATAGGGGACTAACGACCTCAGCAGTTGAGTCCCATAGTGCTCAGAGCCATTTGAACCATTTTTGAACACAAGTAATGTGTCACAAAGTAAATACTGTCCACACTGCTGGAATGTTACGTGATACCACGTACTAATACGTTTGTGACTATTACAGTGCCATCTATCACAAAGCGAAAAAAGTGGTCCGACTAAAACATTCATATTTCTTTACGTACTACACGAATATGTAATAAAAAATGGGGGTTCATATTAAAAAAAAAACACAGTGGATATCCATTTGAACTATGGCAGCACCATCTAGCAGGCTGACCATAGCGCCATCTGGCTTACCCCTTCAAGCTAGACGAGTTTTGTTCTTTGTAGTTTTATCGTTTGATGCTTATTTTGTGAGATATGTGGCCCGGTGACTATCAATGGACCACCCTGTATATATGGACATCACAGTTACTGTTACTCAAAGGTTTTTGGAAGCCATCAAAGAACTTGTGATCATTTCAGAATTCACAGTGCTCTCCCTTAAAGATTCATACCATTCCAAATCACATCAAGGCCTCATATGGCAAACAGAAGCTACGAAAAGTGAAGCATGTTTTGGAAGAAAAAGTGTACCAGGCATTGGATTGCAGTGTTGAAATTTTTGATAGTAGGGAGGATAAAATGCATGATGGAATTGTTAAGATAGCCAAAGAATTTGATGCCATGGCAGTCTTAATGAAATAAAAAATGGGTAGTGTAAGGAGATCTGAAAAAAAATTGAGTTTTAACTTTAGCTTCTCTGTCTTGGTCAAAAGACAAAATAATGTCAGAATTCAACATTAGTGAGCATGTAGTTCAACAGGCAAGGAAACTGAAAACAGAGATCAATGTTTTAATCAGTTCCTAAGCCAAAAAGAGATAAAATGATCACTGATGAAACTGTAAAGTCTGTCACTGATCTTTACCAAAATGATGAATATACTCTAATGTTACCAGGAGAAGAAGACAAAGATTGCATTCAGAAGAATGTGTATATGCAAAAAAGACTTATCCTCTGCAACCTGAGGGAACTATATTATTGTTTTAAATGGGTGAATCCCAACATTAACATTGGTTTTTCTAAACTTTGTTCACTAGACCAAACTGATGTATTTTACCTGGTACTACAAGCACTTATTCAGAAGTGTCTGTTCTATCCACCAAAATGTAAAACTGCTTTTGTATGTGGAACACATTCAATCAACATAGAAAGAGATTATAAAATTTCTTGAATGTGACTTCGAAAACTATGACTGTATTCTTAATCACTTGATGATTCTGAAGTGATAAAGTATTAGGTTTTTGAAAGAAAAATTACCTTACAAATATGATGATGATTAAACTGAATACAGCCAGTGGATTAACACAGACCATCAGACTCAATTGGTTAATCAATCTGGAACTTTTGATTTAAGTGGTTGGCTGAACACTACTCACAAGTCAAGAAGCTGTATTGTTTCACTGATGGCTGTACTGCTCAATATAAAAATAGAAAAGCTTTAAAAATGTGTGAATACAAAAATGATTTTTCCATTGACAGTAAACATTCCTTTTTTGTTACTAGCTGCAGTAAATTTGTATGTTGTAAGTGATGGATTGGGAGGAATTGTAAAACATGTCTTCAACTAGAGGATGATGTATAAATATAAAATGCATCTGGTGTTTACAGTTTCTGCAAGGCTAATATTGACAAATGTTTTTTTTTCATTTATTAGAGAAAATCAATGCAGACTTCCTATGCAAGAAACTCAAGAAGAGATTTTTCACAACCTGCTCAATGACTGGTACCAGGAATTTTCACTATTAAAAACCACTTCCCTGTGATTTATTAGAAATTAGAAAATTAATTTGTTCAGAAAAGCCTTTCTTGATTTTCTCATTGAATGTAAATGCCTTGCAATGGGCATGTACTGATCCTTAACAAACTCTTTTGTGGCAGCTGTATACGATGACAAGTAATAGTTTGCCTTTATCAAGAATGTATGTAATGAAGAAGGAGACATTGAGCTACTTTTTTTCCACCCATTTGGACTGTCAGTGTCATCTTTTGACCTGAAAAGGAAGACTCTTGTTTTGTGCCTTTGGAAACCATTTTAAGTACTGTTGGTGTACTTGGTGATGGTAAGTTCCTATGGGACCAATCTGCTGAGCTTCATATACACTTGAATAATGGGTATTCCTGTAGAGAAGTACCACTTTGCATGGGCATTCTCGTAGAGCCAGATCATCAGAACATCACTAATTGAAAATTCAACATAAAAAGTTTTGGTCTGAGGCCAAAAAGAATTTCCAGAAGTTCTTATGTTACCAGTGTAAGAAAATATACAATGTTTCATGAAAACCTGAGATGATGGGTGGCATGACCTGTGTGATTTGTGGCGTGGTATGACTCTCTAACCATTGACAAAAAAACTGAAATGGCAGGTTTTCAAGGTAAATGTCTGAGGTTTGATGACAAGTAGCTGAAAATCAGGGGAAATAATGGAATAATGGGTTGGCGGGAGAAAAGGTGGAAAATCAGGAGTCTCTCTCTCTACAGGAGAGTTGGCACATGTGCCTAAGGTCCAGAGTTTATACTGAATCTCAGGTTCCCCTGTTACTGAATCAGTAAGTAAGTTCAAAGATTGATGGAAAGCAGCAGTGTAACATCTGCAGTAGGACCATATGTGGTAAAACATGGCAGCATTCAGTACCATTTGGAGGATGTTGGCAGCTTTACCTCATCATTCTCATTACTTAAAAAGTGTAGTTTTTCACATACATGTTTTGATTTTAATTATCTCTATAATGTCTTTGTATAGTTTATTGCACAGTTTGATCCTCAGTAAGAAAATACTGTTTTGAGTTTATTTCAAATTAAGTGTAGCTTTACTGTAAATTAAGTGTAGCTTTATTTGCATGATCACTGATGGGGCTGTTTGTCTAATAATTATATAATCAGACTTACCAACACTTTAATCAGATTTCTCAAGAAAAAGAAAGAAAAGTTTAACAGATGATACTTACTGATAGACAACAGCAGCTGTCCAAAATCTACCTGTAACAAAGCAAAATTACATTCAGTAACATAATTCACACATCAAATATAAGTAACTAAATCATTTTCAGCACACACTGCAAGGCTATAGCAAAGGAGTTAAGAGACTATGAGTCTGTCACATAGCGGAGAAGCAGTACACTTAAGTACAGCAGATACTGTAGTGAAGTTGTAAACTGAAAGACAAGTGTGGGCAGGAGAAACAGGCAAGGGACATTCTTTGTTAGTTAGTTAGTTATGTGTTCCATTGATCAATAGCATTGAAAAACCGTTATGATGTGAAACATTTCAAATGTGCACAGCAAACAAGGCTTTTTTTTTTTTTACATTATAGTGTTATACCTAAATATTCCTATTATCTATCCCATTCCCTTAAATGGCACAAAATGCATATATCATATCTCCAGATTTATTTACTCATATTCAAGGATTTATCTATGGTATAGAAGGAGTTGTCAAGATTTGATTTGATTTAATTTATTTCGTGTTCCCTAGGTCCAACTGTGTTGGATACACAAGGACGTGGAACGAGTCAGTTTTTTACAAATACAATCTGATAATCTTGTAGCATATACAGAAATTTGAGTACATAATTATATAAAAATTTATACCGTAAATTCTTTGGGCAGCAACACAGAAAAAGAAAATACATATTTTCTTAGAATCATTAAAACACTACAGAAAACAGATACAGAGCACACACAGATACAGAGTTAAGGTTAAATAACTTTCTTAGTGGGATTATGTCAACTTGTATCATATAATATTAAAATATTACAATTTATTTAGTTAAAAATTCATCTAGACTGTAAAAAGCTTTTTCTAGCAGAAATATTTTTAGTGCTTTCTTAAACTTACTCTTGTTATGAATCTCTGTCTTTATTTCAGGAGGAAGAGCATTGAAGAGTTTTGCTCCAGTGTAGTGGACACCCTTTTCCGCCAAGCTCAAATTTCTGAGCTCGCTGTGAATGTCATTCTTCCTCCATGTGTTATGCTCATGGTAAATACTGTTTGGTTGAAATATCTCTATATTTTTACAAACAAAACAAATGAGAGAAAAAATATATTGGCATGTAGTTGTGTATATTTTAAATTTAGGAAAACTATTTCTACACGAGTCTCTTGGGCGCAATCCATATATAATTCTTAAAGCTCGCTTCTGTGCAATGAACACTTTCCTTGCTAATCGCTGGTTGCCCCAAAAAATAATTCCGCACTCAATGAGAGAATGAAAATAGCCATAGTATGCCACTTTTGCAGTGTTAAGTTCAACACATGTAGTGACAACCCGTAAAGCATAGGTAGCAGAGCTAAGCCTCTTACAGAAATCAATAATATGTGAAGACCAGTTCATTTTCTTGTCAATGTGCACTCCAAGAAATTCTGTTGTTTCCATTCTTTCGATTGGTTGATTATCACATATCACACTTATCTCTCTCTCTTTTTCTGTTTTTGTACAGGATTGAATAAACCGGTCTTACTGGAATTTAATCTGAGACCATTCACCTTGAACCAATTAACCACATCTGAGAGTATGTAATTAATGAGTTCCTCAAGATTGTTGTCTGCTCTACTGCTCATAAAAATTGTGGTATCATCAGCAAATAATGTAAATTTACACGGCAGGCTTGTACATGATGGTAGATCATTTATAAAAATCAGGAATAATATTTGCCCAAGATTTGAGCCCTGTGGCACTCCACATGTAATGGAACTCCATTCAGAATCTGAGGAAGCGTCACATACTCCACCCGAGCTACTCAAGACAACTTTTTGTTTTCTGTCTTGGAGGTACGACTGTAGCCAATTGCCTGCAACACCACTTATTCCTACTAATTTTGCTTTTTGCAAGAGAATCTGGTGATCAAAACAGTCAAACACTTTGGATGAATCACAGAAGACACCAAGTGCTGCATTTTTTCATTAAGGGTTTCTAGGACTTCATTTGCAAGTGCGTAGACTGTTGAACGGCCCTTTTGAAAGCCAAATTGCCTCTTGCTGAGAACTCCATTCTTCATGAGATGATCAGTAATTCTTGCATGTATTAGCTTTACTAGAATTTTGGAGGAAGCTGTCAGCAAAGAGTAAGTTCGATAGTTAGTTAGTTGAGCTTTATCACCCTTTTTTACAGGGGCTTCACTGGGAACAACACTTTTTTGAAGGGAAGTGTTGAAAATATGACAGAGAATGTCACTTATCCACACACAAGAATATTTCAATAGATTGCTAGATATATTACCAACCCCTGCAGAGTTCATACTTTTTAGAGACATGATGATTTTTTGAATTTCTTCTACAGTGACAGGATTAAGGTGCATTTCTGAAATTGTGTTTGAATATACTGCTTGACAAAGAGTTACAGCTTCATCAACATTGGGCTTGCAACCAATCTGTTGAGTTGCTGATGGGAAGTGTTTATTAAAAATCTCAGCCACTGTTTTGGGGTTATCTACTAGGGTACCTTCATATCTGATTTTATTTACATCTTCTTTGCTTTTTGTATCTCTTCCTGTTTCTTTTTTTACAATGCTCCACATTGTTTTCATTTTATTATTAGAATTATCTATTTTCTTCTCATAATAAAGGGCTTTTGATTTTTGTATTAGTTTCTTCAAAATTTTACAGTATAATCTATAGTGTTCCCATTTTTCTACATCTTAACAGAATCTTATTGCAGCATAAGTTTCCATTTTGGTTTTACATGACTGTTTTATACCTTTTGTAATCCAAGGCTAACTTACAGAATTGGAAGCACTGTTTCTGATCCATTTATTTGGAAATATTTCTTAAAAAAGAGCACAGAATTCATTTATAAAGAAGTTAAATTTAGTATCAACATCATCATGGCTATATATAAAGACCAATCCATTTGCTCCAACCTGTGATTGAAAGTTCCTTTTGCGTCTTCATTCATTACTCTTATGAATTTCCATTGAGGGAATTCTTTTTTGAACAGATTAACGGCATAGATGAAACTTGTTTTGCCACAGATTGAATTCAACCACACCTATTAATGTTCTGCATCAAATATTTCCTCTTCTGTATGGAAAGAAGGAAAGAAAGATTACATTCTAACATTCTGATAACAACTAGGTCACTTACAACAAAAGCCTTTTTTTTATTATTATACAAAACTATACAGACAGACAGAGAGAGAGAGAGAGAGAGAGAGAGAGAGAAAGAGAAACTAATCCAACAAACTCACTGACAGTGCTACTGTACAGATACGATTGATGGGGATGGGAGATAGCCTTAATAAAAAGCTGCAAGAAGAATGAAATCTCAGTAATGCCAAGGGTGACTGTGTGCCTGGAATTTCCATTTTTCGGATGTACTTTAAAGCAATCACCTATTTTTCAGCCGCAATGATATAGTTTCATTCGCTTTCTAGATATGTATTATTGAGAACACTGTAATGTATAATAATTCATCAGTCTGGAAGATTTGAAAGGAGTTGGTTCTGCAACCACTGACAGTAATTTGCACTGTTCATCTCATCAACTTTGTGTTACAGAATGGTGAGGGCTTTCTGTTCCTCATTTTCACAGAAGAATACTGTGTCAAGTTTCCTCCCTGTGATTCTCTCACTAATGGGAATTTCGTTGCAGGTGTCCCATGCTAATCACTGTTGTTGTGGTACCAAAAACTGGCACAGGTGAACGTATTTGAGAATGAAAGAAAAGATATTCCACTAAACATTCATCCACAAACTGGCTGTTTACAACATAGTTGCAAATGTGTTGTTACGAGCCATCACTGACTTCAGTATAAAATATTGTACTAGTTAATTGAAATGTATTCATAACATAAACGTTTTGATGTCTGACTGGGCTCAAATTTCACCCACAACAAGCAATACAAATCTACGTCAGCACATTATAAGTTATAGTTTTTATTTGACATATTATCTTTGCATGACTTAATATTATTTCTCCTTGATATGACACCAAAATTGGTGTTTACCTTTTCATTTGGATAAAAAACAACTGACCCAGCTTATCACTTTTCAACTATTCTCATTGCAAATTTTCTAAAATTTTTAACGATGTACTGGTGAGTTATTTTTCTCATGTAACACAGGTATCTTATGTTGAACTTGTCATTACAAAACTGGATAATATTTTTGTATTTATAACCCACTTTTTTCTGAGATACAGTGAAATAATTTGTAATTTCTGGAATTATTTCCACTATTAAACTGAAAAATTTCATAAATTTTGTGTTTTCACTCTTTCCATTCAATTCAATGGAAAACATATTATATAACTAGAACAATAAAATAAGTAGGAGTAGTTCTTTTGTAGATGCTTTTAAACATATCAATTTCAATGGATATTGTTTTATATTTTAATATTTAACACTGAAGTAAGATAAAGAAATTTATTTATGTTGCAGAGCATTGTGTATGAAGTAGGGAGAGTGTTGCAGCTAGAGGATAGTGCACCTAGAAGTACACAATGTTTTAACCCATTTGTGAACCATGCATAATTGAAACATAGGAAGAAAAATAACAATGTCTTTCAAAATCTAACTTTATTGTCACAAAAAGCAATATGATACAATAACAATAAAAATTGAATTTCATAATAAAAAATTCTGGGTTCTTTCAAAGTGAACCCATTGGGCCACTATCATGATTTTAATGGCTATATGAGGTCATTATATACCGGTTGTTTCACAATGAAACCACTTGTATTTTTTAAGAAACAAACCTGGTAGTTATAATTATTAATAAAAACATAGTCCTAAGTGATGTATGAGTACAAAGAATCACTCTAAATTCTGAAGGTCTGCTGCAGAGGTGTTACAAATTAAGTATATAAGCAAGTTGGGTTGCATGACTGTGTACTCAGCACAACACTACACTGACAAGGCTGTTAACTATCAGCAATCACTTTGCTGTTGCAACTAGTCATTGGTCCTGATACTAAGTGATACCAGAAATCAGTGAGCAGGGCCGGCTTCAAGATAAACCACTGGGGCAGGTGAGGAAGTGAAGTAAAAATATGGGTTAAGACTAACCCCACTGATCTAGAAAGCAGTAGGGAGGTACTTCTGTGAAGTGCCCAATGTTAAAATGATATGAAGGAACATCCACTGGAGACCACTATATGCATTTTCCATCAATTTCTGCTGTCCTTTTTGTTGTCAGGTATGAGTTTCTGTTTTTCACAACCTTTTACAATCTTTCACATTTTGTACATTTAAGTGCTGTATAATATATTACATCTACTTGGAATCTATTGTTAAGTCTTCAGGTAGAGAAGTATATGGTGAGTAAAATTGTATACATTTTCAGAACTATTTGTACAGGGTAGTAAAAAACAGTCTGACAAACTTGTTAGGGTGTTGCATTTCAGGGTTTGGTGGGAAATAATAGTTTAGAAGAAAACTGATGTGTTGTGTGATTTCTATATGAATTAGCATCAAAATTAGTCAATCAGGCCATTGTGTGCACAAATTCAAGTGGCCTGCCAGATACAAAATTCATTTTGCTTGTAACTAGTTTTTGGTAATACTGCTGCTTGCTTAGATTTCACTTACTGATTATTGGTGGGTAGTACAGTAATAATGGAACTAACTATTAAATACAGCATTGACAGTATTTTCTCAGTTACAATGGTATTAAATGCCAATTGAATATTTATTCCTAGGTACATGACCATGTTGTACCTTGTAATACATTTTCACATTTAGAGAGACTTTAATTCTCTATAGCAGTTTTTGTAATTTCAGAAAAAGACTGCAACACACATAAAATGAACGCCTTCATTTAAAAATGGAGTAAGAAAATTGTTAAACTTTTATTACAGGGCAGGCAAGAGGTAAAAGTCTGAAAAGTGTAACAAGCAACAGCTCTCTCTCCTACTGGTTTTAAAAGAAAAACTATTCCCACTATCAGTAGATTTATATTGTTTATTAAAGACCTTACCGAGAGTCCTAATAAAAAGCAACTAATGACTGAAGAAAGGGGGGAAGGGGGGGCGGGAGTGGAGCCATATGATACATACTTGCTTGGACAACAGTTGTCAAACCAGTCTTGAAAACACAGGACAACATGAACTGAACAGTATCACTGGCATATCTGGTTCTCTGAAGTGATTTTAAATGGTGCAAATTATGCTACATCTACATCCATACTCCGCAAAGAACCATGAACTGCATGGCAGAGATTTGTCCCACTGTACCAGTTATTAAGTTTTCTTTCAGTTCAATTCATGTATGGAACACAGGAAAAATGATTGTTTAAATGCCTCTGTGTGTGCTCGAATTATTCTAATTTTTCCCTCATGATCCTCATGTTAGTGATACATAGGGGGTTGTAGTATATACATATAATCATTAGTTAAAGTTAGTTCTTGAATGTCTGTTAGTAGACTATCTTTGCATAGTTTATGTCTGTCTTAAAGACTCTTCCAGTTCGGTTCCCTCAGCATCTCTGTATCACTTTCCCAAGGGTATAACAGACCTGTGACCATTTGTACTGCATTCTCTGTGTAAGTTTTATACCCCCTGTTACTCCTATTAGGCAAGGGTCCCACACATTTGAGCAATATTCTGAAGCAGGTCACACAAGTAATCTGTAAGCAATCTCCTTTGTAGACTGATTGGACTTTCCCAGTATCCTATTAATATATTGAACTCTACCATCTGTTTTACCCACAACTGAGCCAATGTGATCATTCCATTTCATATCCATACAAAGTGTTACACCTAGGTATTTGTGGGAGTTGGACAATTCCAATAGTGACTCACTGACATTGCAGTCATAGAACACTTAAATTTTATCTTTTCATGATGTGTACAATTTTGCATTTCTGAACATTAAAAACTAGTAGCCAGTCTTTGCACCACACTGAAATCTTATCAAGATCTGACTGAATAATTATGCAGCCTCTTTCAGAAGGTACTTCATTATAGATAACAGCATTACCTGGAAGGAGTCTGAGGTTCTTAACATTGTCTGCAAGGTCATTAAAATACAACAGGAACAGCAAGGGTCCCAACACACATCCCTGGGGCTCACTCAGTGTTACCTCTACATCTGCTGAAGACTCTCCATCCAAAAGAGCATGCTGGTCATCCCTACCAACAAGTCCTCAATTCAGTCACAAACTTCAATTGATATCATGTATGATCAAACTTTTTACAATAAGTGTAGGGACGCCACTGAGTAAAATGCTTTTCAAAAATCAAGAAATACTGCATCTACCTGACTGCCTTGATCCAAAGCTTTCAGTATGTAATGTGAGAACAGTACAAGATGAATTTTGAATGATGAATACTTTTGGAATCTATACTAGTTGTCATAGAGGAGGTTATTCTGTTCAAGATACATCATTATATTTGATCTCAGAATACGATATATGATTCTGCAACAAACTGAAGTCAAGGATATTGGATGGTAGTTTTGTGGACAACCTATACAACCCTTCTCATAGACGGGTGTGAGCTGTGCTTCTTCCCAAGAACTGGGCACAGTTTTTTGTTCGAAGTATCTATTATACACTATAGTTAGGAGAAGGGCTAAAGGAGCTGAAAATTCAATATAGAATCTGATAATGATTCCATCAGGCCATGCAGCCTTGTTCAATTTTAACAATTTTGGCTGTTTCCTATCATAACTAATACTAACACTGATTTAACTCATCTTTTCAGAGGTACAAGGATTAAACTGAGGCAATTCTCCTGGGTTTTGGAGATCGGTGTGCTGACCTTACGCCCCTCCTATCAACATCCTCAGCTGAGGATGACACAGCGATTGGATGGTCCTGATGGTCCACTTGTTGCTTGAAGATGGAATGCTTCATGGGTTTTCCTTTGTAAAGGAAAATGTGTAACCAGATTTAAGCATTTCAAGTTCTGCTTTGGTACCTTCAGTTTCAGTTCCTGTCTAATTTACTGGAGACTAGACACTGACTTTGGTGCCATTAACAGCCATTACATTCGATCAGAATTTCTTTGGGTTTTGTAAAAGATCTTTTGACATTATTCTGCCTTGGTAGTCACTGAAGGCTTCACGCATTGCCATCTTGACAGCCAAATGCATTTCATTCAGCAGCTCTCTATCTATAGTCCTGTGCTTTGTTTTACACCTAGTACACAGTAGTCTCTGTTTCCTTAGAATTTCTGTGTGGTGGCTGTATACTATGTAAGGTCCCTCCCATTATGATCTATTCATCACAAGATGTAAAATGCATAATAAGATGCAAGCAATACTTGACTGTGTTGTGTGTTCTGCAGTAGCCCTGGAATTCTGCCTGAAGCTACGACAGCTGAAAACTTTTCAACCTTTCTATGTCACAAGTGTGGTCTGAATGCATAATCAAACATTTAGGACAAAAATTAAAGTTTCCAACATTTATTACACACTTTTATTTTGCCTAATGAAAGACGTTTGATTTACAAGAGTACTTCTAATATTTAATGTGAATAACTATAGCAGTATGTTACTGGATGCAGACTGAATTCTTGTACTACAAATTACATTTTGGGTTACATGTTACAGCATTAATCTGATTTACATTACCAGCATACTGTCATAACTAACATGCTACAAAAACAAGCTGTTTTGAGATAATACCATACTAAGGTTCTGTGAAAAATTCATAATTTTTGACAGTGACTGGCCAAAACCACTCCTTATTCAAGTAATGACTAGTAAGTTCATGTTGGAGCATTTCATTTCCTTCATTCTTGCACACAATGGTGAATTCATTTTATAATGACAACTAACTTACATTCTACTGAAATGGAATGATAAACAATGTGCTGTGAATGCATAAAACTTCTGAACTATTAGGTTGGTGCGTAAGTTTGTAGCATTTTCATTTTGGATGTTCGTATTCTGACTGCTATGAGTTTATTCAACAATCATAATTTTTTATTTGTAGTTCACGGTTGCTATTTGAGTTTGCGTATTGTCAGTTTGCCATTTGGAGATGGTGAGTGGAGCTGTGGACGTTAGAAAATGAAGCGCTGAGAGGAGAAATTTGAACATTTCCAACACAGTCTCCTACTTGAATTCAGTAGAAGGATGACAGCAGCGGAGGCAGCCAGAAATGTTTGTACCACGTGTGGAGACAATGCCATGGAACAGAACACTACAAGAAAATGGTTTCCTCCTTTTAAGGGGGATCGTTTTGACATTAGTGACTTTCCACATTCAGGAAGATCTTTGAGGTTCAATGATGATTGTTTAAATGCATTAATCCACGCTGAACCATGTCAGTGAACTTCAGAACTGGCAAATGTGATGAATAGTGATCATTCCACTATCGTGTGACATTTGCATGCAATGGGGAATGTTCAAATCTCAGGTGTATGGCTATATGCTGTAAGCCAAAATCACAAGAATCAGTGAGTGGCCATTGGACATCTCAGCTGCTCATTGCCAACTGTCTCATGAACAACACTGAACATTCCTATCCTGTATTGTTACTGGTGATGAGAAATGGTGTCTTTATTCTAAGACAGGAATGGTTGAGTCCAAACAAAGCAGCAACTCCCCACACAAACGTCTACATACATCCACAAAAGATAATGGTACGGATCTGGTGAAACAGTAACAGTGTGATGTACCGTGAATTTCTTCTGAAAACAGTAGTCATCACTGCTGATATTTGTTGACAATAACTGAGAAGTTTTGCAGACACAATCCAAGAAAAACCACCAGGAAGACTGCATGATGTGATGCTACCAACATGTTCCTCATCTCAAAACTGTGTCATTTATACAGTTGTGGAATGAAGAAATTAAGCCAGCATTGGCAGTCTGTTGTAAATAATGAAGAAGAATATATTGTTAATGATTAAGTTCTCTTTTGTGTATATTGGTTGTGTTTATTAAACTTACGAAAAAAGCACTACATACTTGTGTACTGATCTAATAAAAGCAGGTGTTTTATATTTTAACCACGAAAATGCGCCCATTCACAGGCTCATCTTACCATGAGAAAGTTAAATGCGTATGGTACAACTGGCATTTGGCTGAAATCGACTAATAAAATACAATGCAAATGTAAACATTGGGCTACACTAGACGTCAGTCGGTTATAACAACCTTTATTTAGGATTCACATTCGTTTGCTTTGCTGACTCACAACTAAACTAACAGTTTTACCTAACCTAGGCTTCGGACTATGTTACAGATTGGTCTGAAACTACCACCAAAACTATGAACTTCAGTTTAGTGTCAGTTGCACTGTACTCACTTTTGCAACTCGCGACCAGGGTTGGCTTAAATTCCAAATGACTCAAGCTGCGACAGGGGGCATCCAGCTTAGACGGCACCACTAGTATAAGGTCTCTATGCAGGATGTTCCACAATTAGTAGCAGCTGCTTGGGGTGCCAGGCAGAGAAAGGGGCACCGTGAGTGCCCATGTGGAAGAAAAAAATGGTTCAAATGGCTCCGAGCACTATGGGAGAACTTAGTACTACTTAAACCTAACTAACCTAAGGACATCACACACATCCATGCCCGAGGCAGTATTTGAACCTGCGACTGTAGCGGTCATGCGGTATCAGACTGTAACGCCTAGAAACGCTCGGCCACTCCGGTCGGCCATGTGGAAGACTTGTATACAATATGTGTGTGTGTGCGTTTGAGTGTGTGTGTGTGTGTGTGTGTGTGTGTGTGTGTGTGTGTGTGTATCGCAATTAATAGCAAAAATTTACTTGGGTGAAAGTGTACAATGGGAAAGGGCTGAGATGCCTCTGGGGGAAGGAAGTGGGCATGAGGTGGCATATTGTAAGTCACTTATGTAGAAAAATGTTCTCAAGCTGGCCCTGCTCATGAACATGACTGCTGCCTACAACAAATCTGGCACAGTTCATGTATACACAGACAGAAGAAGCAAACCACAGAGAGAATAGGGAATAGGGAAAAGAAGGACAAAGGTGTTCCACCAACGAATAAAAATACGGTACTCTCCCATTTATATTCTTGCATAGTTAATGACTACAGAATTCTGTTCACGATCTTAGATTTAAATGCAATACTGGTAACTGTGAGAGAACACTTTGATTTATACTCTAGAAAATTATTAAGTTGTCTGAGTTTGGAAAGTTTGTTGATATCATAATTCATAAAATAGCTGCATGTCAAAGGTAATAGTACTTTTAAAATTTTTGGACAAATATTTACAATTTTTATTTTGTGCAGAGCTTCATTTCTTTAATTGTCTTCTAGGTTTCATGGGTAGGCAGCACCATGGCACCTAGAATCTGCAGTGTATGGCCTTATAAGTGCAGTTACTGGTCGCCAAATGAATATGAAATATAACAGTCTGAATATTTTTCACACTCACTTCATAATTACACTGCATAGGTGTATGAACAGTGAACACACTGATTATCGCAACAAAACTGGCCCAACTTCCAATTTCAGATACTGTAAATATTGAGCATTTTGCACAAATGTATCGCATATCTTTCTGAACTATACTGTTACACAGTGTTTGCTTAGAGCTGAAATACAAGTTCTTGCCTGCAACATGTTTGCAACTATTTAAGTTCTTTGTGTATCCATCAACACTCGCAACAATGATTTCTGTACGGGATTTTTCATTATCTGTAACACCAAAGCCGGTGGCAGAAACTTTTCATTGTGTATTTGTGTAGTATATTATGCTGTATCCAATGCAGAGGCTTAATTAATGATGTGATACAATGCTCAACAATATAAGCAGATGAAGACAAAGACATATCATCGTGTTGGACTAAAACTACTATAGCAGATGTGGCTAGGGCTGCCAATGTCTGGCTTTAGCAGGACATATCTTACTCTTCACCACCTAGTCCAGCCAAATACATCAAGTCCGGATTTTTAGCAATGAAGAAGAGAATGGAAATTTCAGGCTTAGTCCAAGCTAATGGTATAAGGGTAAGAAATAAATAGGATCAACAAGGACGTATGCCATAAGGGTATGCATACCAACCAATTGTATTGTTATGTCTGTGACCTATGCTTTTCTTTGTAGGCACACTAGCCTAACACACACATACATACATACAAATTCCATAAATGAAATCTTTCTATACAGCTCACAATACAGTTCATAAGGAGTTACACATACTTGTGGATCTGCTTCCCTGCCCATAAGCAGCTGTAAGTCTGCATATATGGTTCATAATTCCCATATTACAAATGCAGTCTTTTACTGCAGAAGGGCACGAATGTTGATTTTAACGTCATCCACTCGCTTTCTGGAGACATTTTACTTGTAGTCCACGGTAGCTGGAAGCGATACACACATTTTTGTTGTCTTTCAACAAACTACCCCACTGCCAGAGGAAAATATCTTATTAATGAAGTTCATCTCTTTTCATTTCCACGCCTCTTTTTATTCGCTTTGAAGATGAAGGGCCTGATGGGAAACTTTTTTTCGTCAATACTCCACAAGTGAAATTTTATTACTTTTGGCCACCAGGTAAGAAAAGTAAGTAAAAAGTTATCGAAATCTGGTATTCTGTTTTTGTCGCCAAAAATACTTTGAGAAACATGAAACTATTATAAGGAATTGTCAAAATCCTTCTCCAGCTTTTCATTTCTCTCTCAACGAAACTCAAAGTCAAGAATATAGCCTTTCAGGTCTGGAGTAAGCCACAGTTTGTACCCACGTTGCAGAGGATTCAATGCATTCTGTTGTTTCATCAAACTACTTCCTTCAAATAAATTATTGAATTACCTATACATAAATTCTATAATATAATAATATAGTAATTCCAATCCCAAAGAAAGCAGGTGTTGACAGATGTGAAAATTACCGAACTATCAGTTTAATAAGTCCCAGCTGCAAAATACTAACACGAATGATTTACAGACGAATGGAAAAACTGGTAGAAGCCGACCTCGGTGAAGATCAGTTTGGATTCCGTAGAAATGTTGGAACACGTGAGGCAATACTGACCTTACAACTTATCTTAGAAGAAAGATTAAGTAAAGGCAAACCTACGTTTCTAGCATTTGTAGACTTAGAGAAAGCTTTTGACAATGTTGACTGGAATACTCTCTTTCAAATTCTAAAGGTGGCAGGGGTAAAATACAGGGAGCGAAAGGCTTTTTACAATTTGTACAGAAACCAGATGGCAGTTATAAGAGTTGAGGGACATGAAAGGGGAGCAGTGGTTGGGAAGGGAGTGAGACAGGGTTGTAGCCTTTCCCTGATGTTATTCAATCTGTATATTGAGCAAGCAATAAAGGAAACAAAAGAAAAGTTCGAAGTAGGTATTAAAATCCATGGAGAAGAAATAAAAACTTTGAGGTTCGCCGATGACATTGTAATTCTGTCAGAGACAGCAAAGGACTTGGAAGAGCAGTTGAACGGAATGGACAGTGTCTTGAAAGGAGGATATAAGATGAACATCAACAAAAGCAAAACGAGGATAATGGAACGTAGTCGAATTAAGTCGGGTGATGCTGAGGGAATTAGATTAGGAAATGAGACACTTAACGTAGTAAAGGAGTTATGCTATTTGGGGGGCAAAATAACTGATGAAGGTCGAAGTAGAGAGGATATAAAATGTACACTGGCAATGGCAAGGAAAGCGTTTCTGAAGAAGAGAAATTTGTTAACATCGAGTATAGATTTAAGTGTTAGGAAGTCGTTTCTGAAAGTATTTGTATGGAGTGTAGCCATGTATGGAAGTGAAACATGGACAATAAATAGTCTGGACAAGAAGAGAATAGAAGCTTTCGAAATGTGGTGCTACAGAAGAATGTTGAAGATTAGGTGGGTAGATCACGTAACTAATGAGGAGGTATTGAATAGGACTGGGGAGAAGAGAAGTTTGTGGCACAACTTGACTAGAAGAAGGGATCGGTTGGTAGAACATGTCCTGAAGCATCAAGGGATCACAAATTTAGCATTGGAGGGCAGCGTGGAGGGTAAAAATCGTAGAGGGAGACCAAGAGATGAATACACTAAGCAGATTCAGAAGGATGTAGGTTGCAGTAGGTACTGGGAGATGAAGGAGCTTGTACAGGATAGATTAGCATGGAGAGCTGAATGAAACTAGTCTCAGGACTGAAGACCACAACAACAACAACATTTCTTTCATTTCTGTCAGTTGCAGTTTCAGCCATCCCTCTATTTTTGAGTGGGTTTTCATGTAAGAAGGCATTTATTCTTTGTTTTTTAACATTTGGCAGTGGTATTATGTAAACTGACTTCAAGCCCCACTGACGCAAGTTCTATCAAAACCCTTTGAAAAATTTCACCAAAACAAAGCCTTTCAAAAATCACATCAAAATCTAAACCTGCAAGATTATTAGCATCATTTACATCAGTACGATTGTCTTCATTATCCCCCAGTTCTGTAACAACATTATCATCTGGCGAATCTCTGAGAAGAGTTGAAACAATTCCGTCCCTTGTTAGTATTGGTAATGCCCAAAATTCTCTGTGAAACAATATTTACAATAATGAGGGCCGAGCTAAGACTGAAAGTAACCTAACGCTTATTCAACCAGATCGACAAAGCTAGTAAAACACAGCAAAAAAAAAAAAAAAAAATCAAAGAAAGTGACAAACGACGCTTATGCAGAAGAACACAAAAAACGCACTTACGGCTAGTTGGTACACTAAAGTATCATATGGTTTTCGGTTAATTTCGTAAATGAAGCCTACAGATTTTACAAAAGAGCTATGCAAGGAGAAAATAGGACCAAATTTTCATCATATCTAAATAAAAAAATTGATAACAGTTGTACGACAGTAAACAAACATATACGGTCTCTCCAAATCAAACCTTCAGCTTTCACCAAAGATTATGCAAATATATTCACTAACTTGCAAATCAGATCTAGAAAGAAGAGAAATGGTTCTAACTGCACATAAACAAGTTGTTAAACGCAACACCAGTCCAGTGTGTGTGAAATACTTGTGAATCAGAATAAACAAGGATCAAAAGAGGTCATACTTTGATGTACCGATAGACAACAAAGGGTTAACGAATAAGAAGGGAACCTATCTGTAGTAGTTGTGTATTGCCATGCTCACTAGTAGCTCTTCAGGTCTGTCAAGGGCCCCACGGATGAGCAACGGAGTGCAGCAGTGGGTGACCGATCCCTTCGTAGATCACACGTGTGTGGACAAATCACAGTGATTGGTCGTTAATTGCTGGTTGCATAGAAATCCCAGGCAATCTGATGGATCGTATGCAATTAGAGCATGCAGTATTGCTGTCTGGCTGGGTATCAGTGGTGTGTGGCAATATACCTGACACTTGGGTCTCTTTATCAAGCCTAGTTTTGCAGTTTTGTTTCGTATTGCCTAAGATGAGTAAGAAATTTACATTAGAATTTATAGTTATCATGCACCACGAACTACTCTGAGAAGTGAAGTGAAAGCCAGATTTCCCACTCTATTAAGAAGTAATACAAAACGTACCTTGCAATTTTGCAGCGATTAACATTTTGAAGCTTGTGCAATAGAAATAGAACAGATGGAAACTTCATGGTCAGGTTACATATTATGATTTTGAGCTATATATGAAATAATTATACACACTATTAAAGTTTGTAACTTCTAACCAGATTAACATAGTACCGTACGTATGGTACTGTTACGAGGACATTTTAATTTAAATGTTCAGGGCAAATCTATTGTACCGTTATACTTATATCCTTAGTCTTTTTCTATAACCGAATTCTCCCTCATACAATTTATAGCGTGAACTACAATAATCAGTAGTGCTGTTATTGACAACATCTCCATAGAGACATCAAACAAATTGTGTAAATACTTGCAATTTAACTATAAGACTAACGAACAAAAAAGGAACTGAGAGCTAATAAATGTACAACGAATTATACTGGCACATTGAAAAGACATACACAACCCATTTTGCGTCAATAAAAAATATAATATATTCTGTAAAGTAACCTGCAGTTCCCAAGAGAAGCATTTCCAAATAAGTTTAATGTATTACAGTTCTCTTTTATTATAAATTTACGCTTTGCACATATTCTTGGCGATGGGGAAATCAACTGCAACCGTTGCTAAACGCAACAGTCCATTTACCATTTCTGGGCACAGTGACGTTCGTAATACTGATTGAAATTGCTTGGCAAATCGTTCATGTGTGGGGTGTCGTAGCAAGCGAACAGTTGCAGGCGATAATGCATTCGACCTACGCCACCTAGAGAAAGCGTTGGTTGATTCGACCCATCGCTGAGATCCATTACTCATGTGTGGGACCCTATAAATAAATTCAGTTGCACCAAAAAGAGTACCTGATACAATTTGTCAGTAGTGTATTAGCAGGGATCTCAAATTTTTCTCACGCTGCTGCTATTACTGTTAAGCATAAGAGCTATTTTCTGGATGAAGCCTTTTTTGAGATGGAATTTTTACGGTCTGCTCTTCAGACGTTCCACAGGCACTCCTCAGCGTCGTAGGATAGTACATTTATTGTCTTTACGCAACAGATGTGGGTATTTCAACTTCTCACACTCTATGACTCAACAAAATTACTATACTCTGCTACAAGTCATGAAGTAAGTCATAATAAGATTAACATTTGCACCATACGTTGGCACTAAGCAATAGCAGGCTAGAAATATAGTTTTCGTTGATATGTACCAATGCAGAGTTGGATAACTGTTCGTGTTTGCAACATAGTTGCAAAACATATTTCAAATCCAGTGTAAACGCCATTTAATTCAATCAAGCTTTGACTGATTTCGAGAGGTGACTTTTTCCCTGGAGTAACCTACAACATGGACCCAACTAGTCAGCAGTTAATATTTTAAAGAAAGCAACAAAAATTAAAATGTCAGTTCGAAGAAGTGATTCGTTACATATCTGGACGCAGGAGCATTATTTACGTTGAGTTCGGTTGCTCAAAATTTCAGGAGTAACACAAAATTTCACATTTTCAAGCCATAATTTATAACAAATGAATCGATACGAGCATTCTAACTGCACCACCCGATTTTTTAAAAAAAGAAAAAAATGCTACAGATTCATGCTAGTCTACCTTAATACCTTTCACTATAAAGTAATGCACTTTACGTATTTATAAACACTCAAGCATCGTAATTATTAACTCAGGCTTTGTCCTCATTATAGAGCAACGTATGCATTCTGATACGCGCTGCTAATTTTTGCAACTATATACTTAGTATCCTAAATCTAAAACACACGCAAGTAGAAAAATTGTATTTTTTGAAGGTACCTTACCCACACAGCACGAACAGCTTCGGTTCGCTTCTTTGCCGCTTCGTTCAAGTCAACAATACCGAGGGCTGCCGCCCGTCAGGTTGTCCATCATTGCGAAAGAAACAACCGGAAGAAAACGACACCTTTGATATACGCAGAAATTAAATAAGTCTGTCAGTAAATTACTCAAGGAGTTGTTTGTTTCTCTATTTTTAAAGTGCAAATGCATAAAATACGATTAGTAAATATTAGTTTTCACAGTTAGCGTAAATTTATTTGCTTATTTATTCGTCCAATGACCACTTGGTGCTGTGGCGGACAGAAATGGACAATCGATATGGACCGAGTGCAATCGTTAATACATGAATAGCTGTGATATAAAAACTAAAATTATCTTTGCATTGGATAATGTTACTTGCATTCTTTGGTAATTACTATGGTGTTGTGACTTATGTTGTGTGCGTTGGAGGGGTATTCTATGTGTAGTAAATAAAATCAGTGAAGTGTTGACGACTGTCATAGTCGTGTATGTCACAAGTGGAGACAGAATATCCCTAAAGTGGTGACCTAGTTGTGAGGAACACGCAACCTTTTGATGTACAGTCGGTGATTAACGTGCAGGCAACAGACACTTCAGCAAACAACTTATGTCCATTTATTATAGGTAGTGGTGACGTCCAGTTTTCGACACCTTAAACAACCTAGCACACCTGGGGATAAGAGCTACTGCTAAGTTAGTATCAGCCAGAGTTGCTTGGATGGCAATAGAGAAAGCTTGCTGTCTATGGGCTTGATGTTGGACACGATGACAAAGTTTTAAAATCTCTCTCCACAACTTTCCTTCAGGGGACAATTTCCCCTCCCCTTCAGGAAGATTGTCACACTTGCATTTGAATATTGTATGTCGTCTTCTGCCTTCAGAAGGCTTTCGTTTCCTAATTACCATCGCAGACAGATTTGCTAGATGGCCCAAAGCTGTCCCTGTACCAGATATTTCAGCAGTGTCCGTTGCCCGCACATTGATCCCCACTTGGTTCTCCAGGGTTGCCATTCTGCAGATTATCACTACTGACAGGGATAGGCAGTTCAAATGCCAACTGTTCAAGGACCTCTTGAAATTATGCGGATGGAAAGACGTATGAACTACGAGCTACCATCCTACCAGCACTGCACCCTGAAAGCTGCCTTGGCCTGCTGTGAGGAATCCTGGGTGACAGCACTACGATTAGTGCTTCTAGGACCCCATATAGTAATTAAAGAAGACTTGGGGTGTTCCTATGCTCAATTAGTCTATGGTTATAAACTGAAATTATTGGGCAAATTTTCCTCGCCATCTCCCCTTCCAATTTATCTGTTAGGGAATATGCCACTTTTTACACACTCTGCAAACTCACATGCAAATGGTCAAACCTACCAATCCATCACAACATGCAGATAAACCAACTTTTTCCAGCAAGACTTGTTAAAATGTTAGTATGTATCAATAAGAGATGACATTGCTGACCACTTCTTTCCTCTTCATACATGGGACCCTTTAAGGCCATGGACAATGGTGACAAAAATTTGAAATTAAAAAATGGCAAACACGACACAGTGTTAGTTGACCACCCTAAGCCACCATAATATGAAACACGTCTGGGTGAACCTCGCAATGAAAGAGCCCAATTGTTATATTACCTCATGACTTGACAGACTAGGATAGAGACTTTCATCTCTGTGAACAGACTGGAAAGCCAACTGTGTTTATGTGGTATGGCAGCCAAGTTCTTTGTTGATACCCCATGGTCTGGGAGCCTCCAGATTTTCAAGTTCAATCCAGTTGAGGGGCCAACAGACATAGTGAGTGACTATTCTACACACATGACTTGCCAAACTGCAGCTCTCCAAAAAGGGGAGGGAGGGGTTATGTGGTGGAATAAAGTGGACAATTGATATCGAGCAAGTGCAATCATTGATTCATGAATTGCTCTGACATAAAAACTAAAAAAAGGGTTCAAATGGCTCTGAGCACTATGGGACTTAACTGCTGAGGTCATCAGTCCCCTAGAACTTAGAACTACTTAAACCTAACTAACCTAAGGACATCACACACATCCATGCCCAAGGCAGGATTCGAACCTGCGACCGCAGCGGTCGCGTGGTTCCAGACTGTAGCACCAAGAACCGCTCGGCCACTCTTGCCGGCATAAAAAAAAAAAAAACTAAACTTATCTTTGCATTGGACAATATGATACGTTTTTTATGTTGTCTGGTAATTACTATTGTGTTGAGATTTCTGTTGTCTGCATTGGATAAGTATTCTGTGTATAGTGAATAAATACAATAAAGTGTTGGCTGGTATCATAGTTGCGTGTAATACGAGCAGAGGCAGAATTCCCCTAAAGCACAATAGTATTGGAGATATCAGAAACAAATAGAAATAATATATATACATAAAACATCTGTTGTTTTTCTCCTACTTTGGAAACAGTTATCATCAAGGAATGTTCAAGAAACACCGTCTTCTGGTACAAGTTCATGTCTTGACAACCTCTACATTTTCTTATTCTCAGACTTTCAAATAGTAATTTCTGTAACTTACTCCTGCCTCTTTTCCTTAATTCTTTCTGTAAGGAAGTGTTTATCATGAACTTTTTTGTTAGTAAATAACTAATCAGTTTCATCTTTTTTCCTTTACCTTCAATAAGAAGCAGCATTTCTTCACTTGTTTGTCTTCCAACATCACTTGTTTTCAGTTCCCTTGTTGTTGAAGGACATATGCCTAATCAGAAAAGAATGAGGAGATGGGCAAAGAAACTGGCCATGAATTTTTCAGAGGCAGTACCCCAGGATCTGACATAATCAATACAGGGGAACCTAATAAAATTTAAATGTAAATGGTCAATCTTTAGCCCTCTCAGTTGAGTCCATTATCTTACCTCAGTACCACCTAATTGCCATTCTGCCGTGGGAAGTGACAGTGGGTAGGCATGGTTTAGGCTCATGAACATAGCTTCCAATAATGAGTTGTTTTGCACTAGGCACCAATGAAATGACTAAAATAATAGTTTAATGAATCATGGTATAGCAAATAGTTACCATAGTGTAACTTGAAAATTAATTGGTCAGTTCATGAAATACACTATACTTGTTTATTTAGTGTATCACTTTCTGAATAAAGTTCAATATTACCCTCAACATTTAGAGTTTGTTTTCAGACTCATGAATGACTACTCTAGAGATATTCATTACGTTTATTTTGTACCAACGTCTTGAAGACATGACTGGGTGTGGGTAGTATTGGTCTACTTTTTTCTATGGTACTATAGTAACAGATATAATGTTTTTTGTTTAGTAACTTACAGTACTTAATTGATGGTACCAGACTTTGACAACATAAGAAAAATATTATTGATATTTTCTCTCTGCTGTTATTCTTTATTTTCTCAGCATGCATAAAGATACAGGCAAAAACTGGTCCAAGGTAACCATAGTTTACAGTACAACTCAGTTAGCGTTTACTTTGGCAGTATTTTTGCTCAGATTTCCTAATATGTATGTAAAATTGTTACTTGCAGAGAACTGCAGTGATAAAAGGAAGGCTCAAAAACATTAAACAGCCCATTAAAACACTGGTTGCTTTGAACCACTGTAAAAAAGGTAGAACTGGTACCAGGGCGTTATGCCACTCTCTGCTGATAGCAGAAATCTTGGCAGTGAAGTGGTGCATATCTGCCTGACAGTTGTATGGAATCAGTGGAATAACGTAGGTCAATGTGACAGAATGGCAGAAATGAGCTATGAAGATTAGATGCCCATGACCAGATGATGAATGAAGTTGTCTAATAAGTGAAAGATATCAGTGCAGCCCATCTAGTGTGCCTACTCAAAATGGCGTATCACTTGCAGCCATACAACACTAAAAGTGGCCATAAAATGATCTTAACTGACAGGTATTGCTGCTATCAGTGAATGAAACTTCTGTCTTCAGCTATTTCCAAGCAAACACCATAAAGGGTACAGCATGCACTGGACATTTACAACTGAATATCTCACAAAACGTCATTGTTCACAGTACCACATAGAGTTACACATCTTCAGCGTGAAATTGGACAATTGCAGACTTGAGGCTTGTAGTGTGAACCGATGGGACCCTGTTTCGTCTCTTTTCAAAACATGAAAGGCATCAAGAGCACTAACAGCCCAAGGGGTGGCATGTAATGCGGTGGGTGTAGCCTAGAGGATGTAGTTCAGCCCTCACGAGATTATTTGATGTTTAGGAGATGTCGAAGTATCGTGACTTGGACACAATCATTCAGATTATGTGCATAGGAGCAATGATATTCAATCCGTCAGTTTTCGTGAGTATCAATTGTGATGTCACCCAGCCTTAATGCCATAGACAGTGTCTGGGTCTATTTGGACCACTACTGGCAAGATTTGTTTATTTAGTCCTTTGATCATTGTAATAAAGTATACAAGATGACACTGGACTGGATCGTAGTCATTACAGATGACACCTTTCAGTATTATATGTAAGCATAGTTCTACATATTACATATTACAAAAGTTGCAGATTGATATATTTATTGCATTTTAGGTATTCACTTACTGAATAGAAGCAATGGTGCTTTAAATATTGATAGTTTTATTCCCACACAATGCATACCTTTCTGGTACAAACTAGTTTTGGCTGGGAGTAAATGCAAGCTACCTTTTAATCTAGTGTTGTCATTACATAAGTCACAATTTTTTCTAATACTGTTATCATTTCTAATTACATTTTTTAAATATACGTTAGTGTATCAATAATAAACATGCAAGGTAGTGGTAGCACAATCCATGTTTTAAATATCAGTCTACATGACTGTCCAACTCTGCTCCTTGTAATGATCCTAATGGCTGTTTTTTGTATCCCTAAGGTCACCAGAGCTGTTGGTGAATTCTGTCAGAATATGAATTGATATTTTAGATGTGTATTAAAATACACACAATAGGCAGACATTATATACTGTTAATTTGTGGATTCTTTATCGTCCTTAAAAGTAGCAGTTTGTACTCAAATTGGCATTAGCATGTTAAATAAGTTTGTCCTATTTTAGGGCACTCTGAATCCAAATGCCAGAAATTTTGTTACTTCTTCATTCACAATCAGCTGCTGGTTGATGGTGATATCTTGAAAATGCAGGGTATTGTTTTTAGAGTTACAGAAATTTAATGATACTGTTTTCCTGTTGTTTATTATAAGCTTATTCATTGCTGACCATTTACTTAGTTTATTTATAACAGAGTTTATTTCATGTTCGATATCATCATCTTTTGCTGATTTTGCTAATGTTGTTGTGTCATCAGCAAATAGAATTATTTTGTGCAACTCAGTGTACAAATCCAGATCGCTGATATGTATCAGGAAAAGAAGAGATCCATTACTGATACTTGACGTACCCTATAGGTGATTGATCTATCTCCTGACAGCCATTCTGAGACTGTTTGTGCTTTTTCTTGTACATGTCTGATGCATACTTTTTGCTTATAGTCACTGAAAAATGAACGAATTCGTTCATTTGGTAACCCCCTAAAGCCATAGTACTTAAGCATGCTTAGAAGTGTTCTGTGGTTTACCAAGTCAAAAACCTTAGCTAAGTCTAAAAATATACCTGCTGTTTGCTGTTTTTTATCAATGGCTTTTAAAACAGTGGTCATGTATTCATAAATTACCATCTCAGTTGATTACTTATTTCAGAAACCATGTTGAGAACTGGCTAATACACTACTTTTTTTTACAATTTGTATTAACTTATTGTACATTATTTTCTCTAATACTTTTGGGAAAGAGGATGTTAATGTCATGGGGAGGTAGTTTATCTCTTTATCATTGTCATCAGCTTTGCATACTGGAATAACTTTGGATGTTTTCATTTGATGAAGAAGGATGCCTGTCTCTAATGAGCAGTTACATATATATGAGTGAGGGATTCATTAATATTTTGGAGGGAGAGCTGTAAGATTCTGCCGGGTATGCCAACAACTCCTACTGGGTATGTTGTATTTAGATTTGTAACAGCATTGACTGTTTCCTCCCTCCGTACATGGCCCACAGTGATAATTTAAAGTTATTGATCTTGTTTCCTGCTGGTTGCTCATTTCCAACAAAACTAGTTTTTATTTAATTTTCAGTTATTCCAACGAATCATCATCCTAGCAGTTCAGTTGTTCTGCTAACACTTATTCTTCAGCTTCAGCTGGATATGTCTTACCTGAAAATGTTTGTCAATACTCTTCCATTATCAGGGCTAGTGACAGTGTTACAAGGCACTCCTGGGAGTAACTAATTGTTTGTCTGATGTAATTATTATGGCACATGTACCTTACAGGTAGAACATATTTCAAAAGAATCGATTGTTCTAAAGAAATATGAGCAAGTTACCCCATTATCAGCACATTTGTGTCAGTAAACCACCACAGATGATGCAGTATAAGTGGCTCACACTCATGTTAGTACAGATTATGTTGTTCCCCATCATCAAATAAGGAATGAAAAATGTTTCTGTATTGCTGCAATGGCATCAGCGTATGGTGCAGGAACATACACAACAAAGATGACATTGATAACAATTCCAGATTCTATTTTAACAATTGCGAAGCCAGGCAGTTGCCAGTCACTAAATTTATTACAAACTAACCATTGACCTTGGGGCATCACAAGCTCCACACAATCACCATACTGTAATGCCATGGTCTCAGTTTTATTGCTTCATTCATGTGTTAAAGTGGAACCTTTAATTTGTTAATGTGCAATGTATTAAGCAAAGGACCCACTTCGTGTGAATGATGAACTCCATACAATGTATATTGTTTTGTGGATTAGTGAAGAAATCAGTCAATCCCAGCGAGAGTAATAGCAACACTGAATTTATATCCAAGAAATAGGGAGATAAATGAACTAGGCATTCTCCCTTAAACAAATGGAGCGTTGTCACATTATATCAGTAAGTGATACAAGGATGGAATCAAGTTTATGTACAAAAATAACAATCACCATATAAATATACTGGGTGTCCCATCTACATGACCATCCCGCATAACTTTTTGCCCATAAGCAATATGAAAAGCATATCAAGCAAATGTTGTTTAGCTACAAGGATGACATTAACCAGCATTTTTACCTTGCTTGATACTTCATTCATAATGAAATATGAACAAGAGTACATCTTTTTTAAACTACACTATATTTTTTACTGAATAATCAACTTTCTCTCCTCAACATCTGTTCAGAATGTATAACAGTGTACCATTCATACAGTCATGACAGTATTAAAACAATAACACAAAACTGAGTTTGAATCTTGTGTATGTCAACTGTCCCCAGTTGAATGTTTCTGTGAGTGCAAGGTACACAGACAAAGAGAAGGTAGAAATGCTACACGTCCATGCAGAATGTAAGTTAGTAGAACAGTAATGACCAGTGTATATTTTCCTTGTGTTTCCATTTGTTTACTGTCAACTCGAGGAGGTTGATGAGTTACATTACCTCAGATATCTGCACTTTGTGCTAGTACATTTATAATGACATGATGTTTACACAAACAGTACACCATGGTAAGTTTTTGAACAGGTCTTGAGGAGAGTAAGTGGAGAGGAGACTAAGTGGCTTAAAAGTATAGGAGGTTATTTGAAAAAGACACACAGTTATCCATCTCTTCATAAAAAATAAGTTTACAAGAATGGCAATCATGCTGATTAATGCTCCTCTGGTAGCTGAACAACATTTGCTTGCTCAATTTTTTGTTTAACTTCACAAAACATTATTTGGGCTGATCAAGATAAGTGGGACACCCTATATAAGTTGATCTACCAGTTTTTTCACCATCTAACGGAAGAGTGTCAACAGCATTATTAACCAATTTTATTTCTTTGGTTGTAGTTTCCACTGAATCTAATAGTCTTACCAGAGCCAGAGTGCCAGCCCATGAAGGCACTTTCAGTAATCTTTTCTAAATTCACACTCCAAACCTACAGTTACACAGTACTTTGTGTACATAAATGTGTCTGTTATTATTTATTTTATGTCCTATTGATCTCAAGTTACATTAGATAAATTACATGTACCTGTAGCCTTCTTTAAATATTTACAAAAATAATAACAAAGTGCAATAATGTAGGACATTAATGAAAACTAGATGACATACATGCATCAGCAAATTTCTTTAATTATTTACAAAATCAGATACAAGTACTACAGTTTTGTATGGTATATCCTGGAAAACAGCAAAACTGCATGTCCCAAAGGAGAAACCAGATGGACCATGCATAAAAGATTTTACAAGAATAATTTACTACAATAAAATTTACAACAATAATTTATTACAATAAATAAAGATGTTGCACATCTGTGAAAGGATATTTGTCAGGATGTATAGTAATTCATATGTTAGAGTTCAATAATTTATCATAGGCGTTTATTTATTTCCTTCTAAATACAATTTCCCATTTTCAGGATAAAACTTTTGTAATGGGTAGGTAGATGTATCTAACAAATATTTCTTTTATTTAACTTTAAACAGAGTTTCATTGTCCCTTTAACATCTTATTTGTCACAGGGAAGAGTTAAATATTTAAGTGCCAGACAATTTGTCACCTCTTTAAACTGCTGTCACCTAATAAATCTGGTAAAGCAGATTTCTGTCTCTCTTATGATTTAGCTATGATACTTTCTTTTACAGTCATATACATAGAGCAGGATTCTATATTACAAAACATAAATTTGAATACATGTACTGCGATGTAGTGATAATTTTTTCTTATTCTTTCTGAAAATGTTACAGAGTGAAGTCCTAGGGGTACTCACACATAATTTTAATAGCCTCTTTTTATCCTACAAAAATTTTCTTTGCTAAGGCCAAATTCCCGCAACACGTAATGGGGTGAAGATACCCAAGGTATGTGGACTTCATAGTCTTTAAGTCTCCAATGGAAGAGATCATTCTAATGGCATATGTAGTTGAACTTAGTCTTTGTAGAGACTGTGGGATATGAAAAAATAAGTTCATTTTACCATTACAGTACACTCCAAGGAACTTAGACACATGAAATCTTTCCATAATTTGATTTCCACTTATCACATTTACTTCTCTCTCATTTTTAATTTTTGTACAGAGTTGAGGAACATTGGTCTTAACTGAACTTAGTGAAATACTGTTTGCATTGCACCAGTGAACCACTTCAGACAGTATGTCGTTTCTAGATTTATCAAAACTCTCATCTGGTTGTCCACTCATCAAAATGGTGATATCATCAGCAAATTAAATAATCTTATAGGGCAGTCTTGCACATAATGACAGATCATTTATAAAGATAAAAAACAACAGTAGCTCTATAATTGAGTCTTGAGGCACACCATGATTCGTAAGAGTCAATTCAGATTGAACAGAGATATCACATACCCCAGTTGAGCTATTTAAAATTACTTTTTGTTTTCTATGTGGAGGTACGATTGTTATCAATATCCTGCAACATCCCTTATTCTAACTAAGTTAGCTTTCTAAACGAAAATATGGTGATTGAGACAAACAAAAGCTTTTGTTAATCGTAGGAGACACCAATTACTTTCATTTTTCATTTAAAGATTCAAGGACTTCACTTTCAAGTTCATAAACTACTTCATCTATTGAGCAGCGCTTTTGAAAGCCAAATTGGCCGTTGCTCATAACAGGATCATTCCAGTGACTGGCAGATAAGATTGAGAAGACCAGTCTTGCGCACAGAGTTTCAACAAAGCTTTAAATTTGCAGCATTGTCCTCAAACCTGATTATGGCCCACTGGTTCTAAGTCGAGTGGGAGGATTGAACCAGAGATTCCAAAGGTTCTGTGACAAGGTAGGCTGTGACTTACGCCACAGCACTGAGAGCTGTAGGATCCCTCTAAATGGGTCAGGGGTACCCTACACATCAGAGGCTGCTACCCTGGTAGCTAATTGTGTATGAGGTTCACACAAGGTTTTTTTTAGATTAGGCAACTCTCCATCCAGTCCACATAATAACAGTTGTAGGAGATGCAGAAGTGTAACTCTAGGATCCAAAAGAATGCCCCCGTAGGTGATAGTTTCAAAATCTTAGTAGTAAGCTGCTGAAGCATTCAGAACAAAGTTCCAGAGTTCAAAGCACTCCTGACAAACAGTGTAGTTCACACAATACTGGGTATAGAAAGCTGATTGAAACTTGAAATTGATAGCAGTGAGATTTTTTAGGAAATTTTAGTGTATCTTGGAGATGGAGGTGATGTATTTATCAGTATAAACAAGAAAGTCAAATCAATTGAAATAGAAATTGAAGCTGCATGTGAGATTTTTTGGGCAAGTCTCAGTATCAAGGGTGGGCATAAAACTACTATGTAGTTCATTTATTGACCACAAGATTCGCCTCCTTATATTACCAAAACTTTCTGAGGAAATCTCAAATTGGTTGTATATAAGTTCCCCAATCATACTGTAATCATTAGTGGTGACTTTAATAATCCAACAATCAATTGGGAAAATTATAGTTTTGTTAGTGGGGGGCATGACAAGATATCCTGTGAAATGATACTAAATGCTTTCTCCAAAAAGTACATAGAACAGATAGTTTAGAACCCGACTCATGATCTAATGGCAACTAACAGACCTAACCTTCTTGAGGAATTCACAGCAAAACTTGTATCAGTGATCATGAGGTTGCTATAGCAAAAATGAATATATCAGAACACAGCAGATAGATAAATAGGAACTTGAAACTCTTATGGCAGAACAGGAGCATAACAAGCAACTATTGCTCAAGTTAAAAAGAACTGTTGATCATGCACTGGATAGATATGTACCCTGTAGAACAGTTCATAATCGGAGAGCTCCTGTATGGTATACATGCACTGTAAAGAAACTTATAAAGCAACAGAGGCTACTGCATAACAGGTATAAAACAAAGCATAGAGCTATAAATAGAGAGATGCTGAATGGAACATGTTTGGCAGTCAAGAGAGCAGTGTATGGAGCCTTCCGTGACTACCATAGCAAAATGTTATCAAATGATCTTTTACAAAACCCAAAGAAATTCTGGTCATATGTAAAGGATGTTAGTGGCAGCGAATTTTGCTTCCAGTCACTCATGGACATGTCAGGAACTGAAATTGAGAGTAGTAAAGCACACAGAAATGCTTAACCCTGTTTTCAAATTTTTCACAGAGAAAAATTCAGGAGCAATGCCCCAATTTAATTATCATACCACTAAAAAGTCAGTGAAATAGATTTCAGTGTTGGTGAGACTGAGAAACAGCTAAAATCATTAAAACTGAACATAGCCCCAGGGGCTGATGGATTCCCTATAAGATTCTACATCCAAATCACAGATTTTATTTATTTATTTATTAACGTCCTGAATCTTTTAGGTACATATACTATACCCTAGATGTTGGACAAAATGACATTACATTAATATATTGTTACACTGATTGTATACATTACATTTATAAATTTTTACATTGTTATACTGCTGTATTGTTACATTACATTTTTATATTTTTACAAGAGAAATGAACTTATTTTTCAAGATACTGTGTTAATGAGTAAAAACAGTTTTCCAAGAGATATGAAGTTACAGATTTTTTAAAGCTATGGATTTTGCTTATGGCCTTTAAGTTACTTGGCAGCTTATTAAACAAATGTGAACCTGAGTGATATACACAATTCTTGCACAGTGTGGTATAACAATGATGTCTGTGTATACCACTATTTGCCCTTGTACGGTGTTCATGTACAGATTTATTTTGAATAAATACATTTCCACTTTTAGCATGCTTTTTTTTAGGTACATGA
Source organism: Schistocerca americana (assembly GCF_021461395.2). Taxonomy (NCBI): domain Eukaryota; kingdom Metazoa; phylum Arthropoda; class Insecta; order Orthoptera; family Acrididae; genus Schistocerca; species Schistocerca americana. The sequence continues at coordinate 540,776,531 of NC_060130.1, forward strand.
CAACTTCTAGTCTATAGATACATGGTAGGGGTAGAATCCCCAGTTCCTTAAAGAAAGGTTTGTATGATTTTCGAATGTTGGCATTTTTCATTATCCTTAGAATCTTTTTTTCTTTCCCCAGAATATGATGCCATATCTCAATAGGGAGTGTATGCAAGCATAATACACCGCTCTAATTGTTTCAGGACTTGTGTTATTCCATATAATCCTCATCGCATAAGTCATTTTCGAGAGTTTAGAATTTAATGATATGATGTGGGAATTCCATTTAAGATTGTCTTGTAAGTAGATGCCAAGAAATTTTGTTTCAGTGACACTGTTAATTCTTTCGTTTTCCATGGACGTGTTTGGTTTTAATGGGTTTTTATTTTGTTGTGTATGGAAGTGTAAGACGACTGTTTTTTGAGGGTTTGTCAGTAATTTATGCCTCATAAACCACTGTGTGAGATTTTCATTTGTGACTTTAGCATTTAAACTTAGAGCCATTTCGTTTTCACCGTCAATTAATATGCTCTCCTCATCTGCAAATAGCACTGATTTGGAGTGTTGAACGTGTAGGGGGCAGTTGGTAATGAAAATTAAGAAGATGGTTCAAATGGCTCTGAGCACTATGGGACTCAACTGCTGTGGTCATTAGTCCCCTAGAACTTAGAACTACTTAAACCTAACTAACCTAAGGACATCACACACATCCATGCCCGAGGCAGGATTCGAACCTGCGACCGTAGCAGTCACACGGGTCCGGACTGCGCGCCTAGAACTTCGAGACCACCGCGGCCGGCAATTAAGAAGAGAAAGGGACCTAAAATTGAGCCTTGTGGTACTCTGTGGGTTAGTGTGGAAGGTTTCGATTGATAAGCTTGGAGTTCATTTTTTCCCATGTGTTTTACCTCTGTTTTCTGAGAGCGATTTTCTAGGTAGGATTTCAGCCACTTGTGTGGCAGGCCTCTTACATCATACCATTCTAACTTTCTTAGGAGATTTTCATGGTCTATTAAAGTAAATGCTTTCGTTAAATCCAGGAAAATCCCCGAAACACTTTTGTGATTTTCCACTGAATTTAAAATACAATTTATGAGGCTAAAAGTGGCTGTTTCAGTACTGCACTGAGGCCTGAAGCCATGCTGACTTTCTGAGATCATGTGATCTTGTTGCCCACCTGTGACAATACAATATTTTTGTATGTGTCCACCTTTCCAGTAACACTCTGTAGCGTGTTCCACATAGTCTTAGCTTTGTTTGATGATTCCATAATAAATTTGTCATTTTCCATTAGTTTTGCTTCTCCTATTACACGACTCAGAGTTAAATTGTATTTTTTGAAGTAGTGAGCAAATTCAGGGCTGCTAGCTGTTTTTGAAAGTGCAAAAAGGTCTCTTTTTCTTCTGCATGATACTTTGATCCCTGATGTAATCCAAGTTTTGGGTTTGCTGGGGCCTTTACAAATTATTATTATTATTTTTGTTTGAAATGCAATTTCAAAACAATGCCTGTAAATTTCCATGAAATTATCCAGCTTTTCATCTGTGGTGTAACTGTTGTAGATTTTATTCCACGAGTGGGTACTTTGCATATGTTTGAAGTGCTCAGTATTTTGCATGCTGAATTTTCTCTTGTAGATAACACTTCCATTCCTAGACAAGTAAATACTTCCGCATACAGCAAGTAGCTGTGCATTGTGGTCACTGTAGCCAGTATTAAAGTTTTCTGAGTTAACAAAGATCTGATCAATAAGTGTAGCACTAGTTTTTGTTATGTGTGTAGGGGAGTTTATTTTAGTGCACAGGTTATATTCTTGAATAATATTAAGGAATTTTTCTCTTTGGGTAATATTAAAATAACAATATTAAAATAACACAGAACTACAGTTTTGCAATTATTTTTAAGTTTCCCTAGTGCAAGGTCAAGTTTTTTAAAGAAAATATTTACATTGCTGTTGGGTGATCTGTAAACACACATTATTACAGCTTTTCCTGATGTTATTTCAATAGCTGTGGCTTCAAAGTGTTTTTCACTTCCTAACTGATTAACACAGTCTATTATCTTATAGTTTATGTTTTCTTTTACATAAATGCAGCTTCCTCCAAGCTTTGATATTGATCTGCATAAGTAGTTTGCCAGAGCGAAACCGGTTATGTTTGAATACTGTAAATGGTCCTTCTCCATCCAGTGCTCACAAAAACATAAAACTGATACCTCCTTCTACTCATGGCTAAGAAGCACATTTATTTCATCAAGTTTGTTTGGTAGGGACTATACGTTTTGGTGAACGACTTTTAAAATGTATTTATAAATTTGATCTGTAACACATGCCCCTGTGGCACCCTCAGCTACTCCAAAAAACGTCTACCTGTCCATTGGTGTGTATTTGTTCCCAGCCATTTGTCCAATGTGTTTTGGACCATTTTTTTGTTACTCGTTCTTTCCTTGGATTTCATCCTCCCTTGCGAGGCAATTTGGATGCCTTTAACATGTTCTGCTTCGTTTTTTAGGGCTTTCATTGCCTGTTATGATCCAATTATCCAACGTACTGGTAAGTTTTCTAGTCTAATGCTTTACAAAATTATATATTTTCTCTGTTAGGTATTGTTTACTAGCATAGTTTACATGAAGTCCAAGTCTGGCGTGCATGGATTTTTCAAGAGTGCTTACATCTATTACATTTACATGCTCACATTTTCCACAAACATCCTTTATGTCAGAGTTTATCTTAATCACTAATTTGTTCACACATGACCAGAAAGGTAGGTCATGCCTGTTTGATTGGTTAATAACTAATACATTGGTGTGGATTGTCTGGTGCAGTACACATTTAAGAGCTATTTTCATTTCGTTGGCTTGATCCCTTGCAACATCGTTCACACCTCCAAAAATTACCACGTATTCTGGTGGTCCAAAGTTTTTACAAGAGTTTTCAACTGGTTTTGTTACTTCCGAAAAACGAGCTCCTGGTTTCACGAAACCCTTGACATTGTAGCTTGGTAAAAGGCTTGACACTCTTTGTGCAATTTGACGACCGTGACTGTCGGCGACTATAAGGACCTGTCGATCTCTTTTGCACAGTCTCAGCTGGTCTATATTGTTTTGTTCTATGTTGTTTATCATAGCGGTACCCGAAATGCATGTTTCTGTATATTCTTTATTGTTTGAAACAGATGGGCATTCTTGGGTGATGCTATTTATTGACATACCGTGGTCTGGACAGTTTTTACTACACAACACTGACTGCTCTTTACTGCTTGAACAAAGTGAATGTTTTTTAGTTATAATATTTGCGGTCTTAGCTTCGGAAATGCAGTTTTGTGCAAGACTTACGTTCAGGTTAGATTTTGAATTCGTTTTCCCTATGTGGACTCTGTTCATCTGATCGTTGTTTACGTTGCAGTTGAGAGGTTGCTTGAGGTTACGGCCTTCACATGTCCCACTGATGACTTCTTTCTCTCGCAGTTCTTGCAGTTGACTTCTTAGCCTCTCTGTTAACTATATCTATCATAGATTCTTAGAGCAAAAATATATGCCCAGCAGCTGGAAGAAAGCAAAGGAGACACCTGTCTACAAGAAGGATAGCAGAAATGATCTAGAAAACCACTGATCTGAAACAGAAAGAGTTGTCTCAAACAGACTGACCTCCTACATTCCAAATATCACGGATTTCAAAACCAAAGGTCATGTGAAACCCAACTCACACTTTTCTCATATGAAGTTCTGAAAGCCATGGATCAGAGTAATCAGGTAGATGCAGTGTTTCTTGGTTTGTGAAGAGCATTTGACCTAGTACCATATCCATGCTTATTATCAAAATGCAAAATCAAACAATGGAAAATCCAGGATGGAATGTAACTGTATTATGGAAAGGATAGTTACTACTCACCATATAGTGAAGAAGCTGAATCGCAGACAGGCACAACAAAAAGACTGTGAGAAAGTGAGATTTCAGCCAACAAGACCTTCATTGAAAATAAACAACACACACACGTGCAAATGCTACTCACACACACGTGACCACAGACTCTGGCTGTTGAAACCATTTCTGTGAGTGTGTATGTTGTGTATTTTTGATAAAGGCTTTGTTGGCCGAAAACTCACTTTCTGACAGTCTTTTTGTTGTGCCTATCTGCGACTCAATACCTCTCATATATGGTGAGTAGCACTATCCTTTTCATAATACCCTTATTATCAAAAGTATGATCATATGGGGCCACAGACGAAATATGTGACTGGATTGAAGATTTATTGGTAGGGAGGATAGAGCATACTATCTTGGATGGAGAGTTACTGACAGATGTAGAAGTTACTTGGCATGGACCCAGGGAAGTGTGTTGGGTCCCTTTCTGTCCATGTTATATATCAATGGTCTTGTAGGCAGTCTTAATACTAACCTCAGTATTTTCACAGATGATGCAGTTATCTGTAGAGAAGTGCAGTCTGTAAGAAGCTGCACAAATATACAGCCAGACCTTGATAAGACTGAAAAGTGGTACAGTAATTGGCAGCTTGCTTTAAACGTTCAAAAATGTAAAACTGTGCACTTCAGAAACTAAAAAACATAGTATTCTATGAATATAATACAGTCAATCAAGGTAACCAGTCATGGTATCTTTGTGCCACTTCCTACTTTTGTTTCAAATGCTTGGTGTGCCATGTACTGGCGTTCTTGCACACCAAAATTAGCGCTGTTTTTACCTCTGAGATTTCTAGTTCGTATTTCAACTGTCTTTCCCCTTTCCTATAAGCTCTTTGGCTTCTTGTTATTCTTTGAATGTGTTGGCTGCGAAGAGAAATTCTGGCAACAGTGTTTTCAATTTGTGATTGTAAGTACAAATAATGTGCTTCTCTGTAATGTTCCATTTGCAAACAGCTAAATAATTCTTTGAGTTTACAATGATGCAATTTGAATTGAAATTATTGTTTACTTTATCGAGATAATAACTGTTATATAGCTAGTTGCAGATTCTAGCCCAGTTTAGGGTAAATTGTACCGGTACAAAGTTACCAGGATTGTGGTACAATGTTTACCAAATTGAGTGCATACTAATAAATCTAGATATTATAACATTACAACTGAGAAAATGACTTGGTATATCATTAATTACGTGACTTTAATGCTTGAACATACCAATACAAGCATTTATGTGAATAAAAAATCGGAAATTCCTATCACAATAATTAAAGAAACTTGGGGTAGACTATTAAACAAGTTATTACGTCAATCGTTTGTAAAATATTAAAAAATTACTGTAGGCTCAATAATAAACTGAAATATTCATCCTAAGCATCCACTCAGTCATGAAGTTAAATAAGCATACTATATTTTTCTTCTACAGACCATGGGACGGCAGAAACCTTCAAAACCAGGTACTTGGAAATACGGCACAAAAACTCGTTACTCGAATGACACCCTGCAGAAAATATTAGAAGAAATTACTACTGGAAGAATTGGCCAGAGGGAATCTGCAAGGAAATATAACATTACAAGACAAACCGTTGTGAACAAATTAAAAAACAAGCACAGCTGTAAAGTTGGAAGACCCACTGTGTTTATCGAGGTTGAAGAAAGATCTTTTGTACAACATTGTATCACTATCAGTGACATGGGTGTTCCAATATCAATCTTTGACTTGAGGTGTATAGTTAAGTCAAATCTTGACACCTGTAACAGAAAAGTAAGCTGCTTTGCAGATAATATGCCGGGATGGGAATGGGGAAAGGCCTTTTTAGAGAGCCATGGTTCTGAACTTTCTCACAAATTTACAGTAGCCTAAATATTTAAAGGAAAAGGGCTGACGTAAATGAGGACATAATCAGTACTTTCTTTCTGAAATACAAAGTCGAGATAGAAGGTGTTCTTGCTGAAAATATTTTCAATTTGACGAAACAGGATTTCATGGCTCTTGTTTCATCGAATGTGTCGACATCCTGAGAAAATTGAGAATACATGAAAATCATGTTTCACTGTCATGTTCTGTGGGAATGCAGCAGGAGAATTCTTTCCTCTGTATCTTATTTTTAAAGGTAAGCAAAAATGGACTGACTGGATTTACAATGTACCTCTTGGAACATGAATGAATTTATCAGACAGTTGATGGGTGGAACAAGGAGTATTTGATGACTCTTTTCAAACTCACTTCCTCCCTTTTGCCTCAAAGAAAGAAGGAAGGAGAGTAATTATTGGAGATAACATCTCCTCTCACATCTCAATCAGAACTTTGGAGCCTTGAGCACAAAATAACATTAAGATCATTTGACTGCCACCGAATGCGACACATCTTCTACAGCTGCTAGATGTGGCTTATTTTTCTTCTCTGAAGAAAAACTGTAGAGATGTTCTTTCTCAATGGAGGAAGACTCCAAGAGGAAGGAAGAAACAATGTCTTCCAAAGGGTACATTTAGTGGCCTACTGGTGAAGAGTTTGCAGTTAGGTGGACAGACAGCATCTTCAAATTTAGTGAAAGGATTTGAGAAATGTGGACTGTGTCCTGTAAACTGTGATAGAGTCTTACAATGTCTCCCTGACTATGCAAGAAATGAATCTTCTGTGACGGGAAGTATGGGAGCTGAATTTAAAAAAATATTTGGAGACAATCAGATCTGAATGTGAAGTGTGTCAAAAAGTACAAGTTGCCCATAGAATCAGGGAAGTGTGTGTCTACAGAAGATGTCACGGCATTTCATGAGAACAGGGAGCTAAGTAGAAACAATGGAAGGAGGAAGCAATCACAAATAGAGGGAGAAAAAACTGAACTGGGGGGTGAAATAGTGTTTGTGCAGTGTGGTACATCATGACCAAGATCAGGACCAAAAACAAGAGGAGGTGTAAGAGCTCATGCTGCAACACTCAGAACTTTAAATCGAAGTAATATGCCCACAGATGCTTCTGACAGTTGTATCTTAGCTGAATTAGACGTGAACAGAATTAAGACTGATCACATGGAACTTGTAAACAGCCCTATTGTTATCGCTGAGGGGAACATGGTTGTAGAAGAAGAATTACTAATTGATATGGTCAATCAACCTTCTACATCTGAAGGTTACTTTCATGTAAATAACTATGTCATTGCAGTATATGAGGGCAAATGCTATCGTGGACAAGTCACTGCAGGAGAGGTGTGAGGCAATTGTGTGACATTCAGAATATGTTGCACGGTTAAAAAAGGAAAATATTGGGCGTGGCCTGAGAGAGAGGATTCAATTTGGTTCAGAAAGGACAGTATATTAAAGAAAATTGATGAATCCTGCATAAAAGGGGCATGGTTCGTATCAGTGATGACCTTCTGTGCTCATTGGATGAAGATATTTGAGGAAATCTATTTCCTGTATAGTATTAGTGAATGTGTTGTGTTCTGTTTTTGAAGAAAATGTGTACACTATTGTTTGTAATATGTGTTACAAGTCATTCACTGTGACAAATATGTTTTTTCTACATTTATTTTTACTTAATTTGAGAAATGTCAATGCCAGATGGATCCAAATATATTGATATTTCAAAATAAATACTCTATAGTGAATTAACACTGCTTGGTTTTATGTCTTATTAACACCTGTCTTCCTTAAGGCATGGTCTAAAGCTACAAAGAGTATCAGATATAGGAAAATACAGATTTTTTAAAAACTGGTCTAAAGTTAACCTGAATGACAGTGTTACTTTGTACCAGTATTAAAATTGAAATTTCTCTGTAATAGGGCATAATTATTATATATTTCTATTATCCCACGCACTCAATGACTGTAGATGCAAAATGTCACAATATCTGTTCTGATGTGTAATTTATTTTTTTATACAGTATTTTCAAAAAATGGAAAAAAGTGGTACAAAGTGACCCCGACTAACTGTAGTGAGTCATAGCTGGAATCTGTAAACTCATACAAATACTTGGGTGTAACACATAGTAGGTGCATGAAGTGAAATGTTCCCATAGTCTTGGTTGTGGGTAAAGCAAGAAGCAGACTTTGGTTTATTGGCAGAATTCTAGGGAAGTGCAGTCAGTCTACAAAAGACAAAGCTTGCAAATCACTTGTGTGGCCCATCCCAGAATACTACTAGAGTGTGTGGGACCCATTCCAAATAGTACTAGCACAGAATATTGAATGTATACAAAGAAGGCCAGCATGAAAGGTCACAAGTTCATTTGATGCTGAAAATGCTTTATTGGCAGACTCTTGAAGATAGATGGAAACTATTCCAAGAAAGTCTACTGACAAAGTTTCAAACACTGGCTTTAAATGATGAGTATAGGTATGTACCAGAATCTCCAACACGTTACTCCCATGGGGATTGTGAGGATAAAGTTAGATTAATTACAGGCATTTAAACAGTCATTTATCCTGCACTGCATATGTGAATGGAATGAGAAAAAGTCCTAAATACTTGTGCAGGTAGACATACCCTCTGCCATGTACTTCACAGTGTTTCACGGTTTATGGATGTAGATGTAGATATAGATGTAGAACTGGTCATTTCAAGATCATGAGTCACAAAAGTAAAATTTTGTAAGAGAAGGTAAAAATTTCCTGCTGCATAAACCATCTGTTTATTTATTGTTATTTCAATATCACAGGTTACTGAGTTTTCAAGAATTCTGCAGCATCATTTATTTTCATTTTGCAATTTATAGTTTAGCATAAAAGTAAATTTAAAAACTGCTGACTCACGACCTTGTTTGCAATGAACAAATATTCATTAGGATAAATGAAAGATATACATGGAAAAACATATTGATTTTATTACAAAATCACTAAATATAGTGAACAGCAAACTCTAATGAGACTATTACTATTTTATTCATATTCTGAGCTTTAGCTGCACTTCTTATGAGAATGCTGAAGCAAAACACAATAAAACAAGTTAAGCTCCTTGATCATCATTGTTATTGTTTGTTCCTCCTGCTAATGGCAATTGTGTCATATTGCACACAAAATTATATATACTCAAGTGGAATACACCTTTACACTTTGAATATATTTTGCATTTTTTGACGTTGGCAAGCACATATTTTTGAGGATATCCTAGCGCATTGGGTAGTACAGGATCCTTAGTGAAGCTGTGAAGGAGCTGAAATATCCCTGTGACAACACCATTGAAGAACTGCTCTGTTTTCACTTGCCTGGGATAATGTTCATCTTACACAAAACTCATCCACTTAAGAGGAAAAGTAAGTTTTATGTTCCTTATGAAATTTTCTGATGCTTGGTTCAGAGAGACAACACTTTTTAAAATGAACAGGCCAGCAATTTTTAAATGCTAATATACTAGTATCATTAATCAGTTTCACTGAGAATTTACTTCATGTCTTCTTTATCATTATGGCATACTCTTTAAATATGTACGTCCTGTCATGTTGGTTCACCAACTTCTTTATAGTCCCATTTTTATAATGTGGGAGAAAACTATGCCTGTGTATATGGAAGTAATGTTTTATCTTCTTAAGTCATCCAGCTGATACAAGTGTTAAACAAAAGCGAAGCATTGTGTTCTTATTATTGTAACAAGCATATCCATAGGAGAACAGGTGAAGCTCATTCACATCTTTTGGAATATGTTTCTGGATATAATGGTAAAGAAATGAACAAAATTCATTTCTACCTTTCTTGGCTTAATATTCTTGGTACCCATAAAAGTGTGATTATTTACTTCTCATATTATGTATGTCAAAAACAATGACCTACAGCTTTTTAAAATAAAAGATATAATGAAGAAGAAACAAGAAAAAATACACATGGAAGCAGCAACAGCCCACCAATGTGTTACACTCTCATTTGAACACACATTCACTCATGACCTTTCCATGTGGCATGAAGATTTTGAGCTGTGATAGTGAAGTCATTTGATGGTTGGGTACTGCTCTTCTTGTATGTATTGATATGGCTATCCTACATCACCCAGTTCCAATTTATAACTCATTTTTGTAAAAAACGTGGCTAATGACCTTTTTGCAATGACTAATTCAACTGAAACTTCCTGGCAGATTAAAACTGTGTGCCCGACCGAGACTCGAACTCGGGACCTTTGCCTTTCGCGGGCAAGTGCTCTACCAACTGAGCTACCGAAGAACGACTCACGCCCGGTACTCACAGCTTTACTTCTGCCAGTACCTCGTCTCCTACCTTCCAAACTTTACAGAAGCTCTCCTGCGAAACTTGCAGAACTAGCACTCCTGAAAGAAAGGATATTGCGGAGACATGGCTTAGCCACAGCCTGGGGGATGTTTCCAGAATGAGATTTTCACTCTGCAGCGGAGTGTGCGCTGATATGAAACTTCCTGGCAGATTAAAACTGTGTGCCCGACCGAGACTCGAACTCGGGACCTTTGCCTTTCGCGGGCAAGTGCTCTACCAACTGAGCTACCGAAGCACGACTCACGCCCGGTACTCACAGCTTTACTTCTGCCAGTACCTCGTCTCCTACCTTCCAAACTTTACAGAAGCTCTCCTGCGAAACTTGCAGAACTAGCACTCCTGAAAGAAAGTATATTGTGGAGACATGGCTTAGCCACAGCCTGGGGGATGTTTCCAGAATGAGATTTTCACTTTGCAGCGGAGTGTGCGCTGATATGAAGCTTCCTGGCAGATTAAAACTGTGTGCCCGACCGAGACTCGAACTCGGGACCTTTGCCTTTCGCGGGCAAGTTTCGCAGGAGAGCTTCTGTAAAGTTTGGAAGGTAGGAGACGAGGTACTGGCAGAAGTAAAGCTGTGAGTACCGGGCGTGAGTCGTGCTTCGGTAGCTCAGTTGGTAGAGCACTTGCCCGCGAAAGGCAAAGGTCCCGAGTTCGAGTCTCGGTCGGGCACACAGTTTTAATCTGCCAGGAAGTTTCATATCAGTGCACACTCCGCTGCAGAGTGAAAATCTCATTCTGGACTAATTCAACTAATTTCTTAGTAAAGTGTTCAGTAATTCTAACATCCATTAACTTTTCTAGAATTTTAGAGAGAACTGTTAACGAAATAGGGTTCTAGTTAGTGAGGTCAGTTTTATCACTCTTCTTGTATGGGAATTTCACAATGGCGTAGTTAACATATTGACTGCTGTACACTTAGAGATGGATGTTTCAGAGCCTGGCCAGGCACATGGTGCTAGGCTTGGTGCTCTGCTGTGGTCATCGATGGTCACACTCCAGTCACCATTTTAAGCCTCTCAGGAACAATGTCTTGTCGAAATGAAGCAATAGAAATATGCTGGAAAATATCACTTATCCATAGCCATGAATATTTCTATAAATTGTTAGAGTCATTATCTACTCCTGCAGAATTCTTGCTTTTTAGAGACCAGATAACTGTTTAAATTCTCTCTACAGTCAAAGGGTCAAGTAACATTTCAAGGATTATGTTGGAGTATGCAGTTTGACATAAAGACATGACATCATCAACAGGAGGCCTACAGCCAATTTTCTGAGTAGCTGACAGTAAGTGTTTGTTAGAAATTTCAGCTAAACTTTTAGATTTTATATTAAGTTTCTATTTTGTCTGATTTTTAGGCCATCTGTGTTGCTTGTGTTTGTATTTTCCAACTTTTTACAATGTTCCAAATTGTTTTCAATTTATTATTAAAATTGTCTAACTTATATTTGAAAAATTCTTTTGCCTCTCTGTTTATTACTCCTATGAATTTATGTTAAGAAGATTGTTAACTGAGAATATTAACGCTGTGAAGAGTGAGGATGTGACCATCACGATCTGAGAGGCTATTTATAACCTGACTGGCATTAATGTTGTGTTGTCTACTAACATCTACACAGTTTGGGACTAAGGCGTAATTCAAATGGGAAACTTGATTATAGCATTCAGATTACAAGTGGTCATCACACTCTTGAGATTACCTCTATTATTATTTTAAGTCAGAAAATTTACATTAAAAGCACCTAAATTATAATATCCTTTGCTTTTGAATACAGCATTGACAGTGGCTGGTCCATGAGGTGTAAAAAGATTTTTACATAACCTGAAGATACCTGTAAACTGTCAGTACTATTAATGAATCGAGATTAGTTTTTATTTCAGTAGCCCATGCTTCAAAATATCGCACCACACAGTATTTCTCAATGTCTGTAGCTTTGTAAACTAAACTTTCTTTAACATTAATTGTTACTTTACCTTTAATTTTATTTACTCTATGTAAATGGTTTACTAAGTTATAACTGGCTCAAGGTGACATGGAACTTTTACTAGCAATACGGTGCTCAGAAAAGCACAACATCTGAGAATTTTATTTTGGCGATAACAAAATAAAGTCGAATGTATGCACTGGGTAGCCAAGGCAGCTAGTTCATGGCGCTTCGGTCAACCAAGTAAACAAATGTACTGAACATGCTGCAAACTGCTACAGGGAGCCTGTGTGTCAGAAGTCTCATCCAGTGTGGCTCAAAGGCGTTACGATAGAAAAATGAGCCACAGAGAAGAGGATTTGGTGGTCTGTTGGATTGAGGATAGGTTCACATTGTTATGGTGTGGGTTCGATTCCAGCTGCTGCTAAAGATTGTTGAGAGGGAGAGACAGATTCTATTCTCTTCTGTCTACGCCAAGTGAAGAACGTATAATGGCATTGTGGTCTGAAATTCATATTAAACATGATATTCCTTCTCTATCAAGTAGACGTTAGGTTGAACCTCAATAAAATCAGGAGTGGCAACATGTAGAAACTCTATCACCAATAACCTTTCTTATACTAGTTATATATTTCTAATGACGAAACAAACGCTATGTAGGGTCACAGGACACTTATTCAATCTTTTATTTGAGCTTTTGTATGTCGATAAAATTGGTTCTGAACAGTGATTGCAACTCAGACCGCCCTTAAAGCAGAATCTGATCCCTTCATGACAATACAGCTCGACTACAATTTGTTTGTTCAAAACTGCAGATTCCTCAGCATCTCCACATATTGCGCGTGAATGGGTTCGAATGCTGGCCCGGCACTGAAGTTTTCATTATGTATTATCAAGCTGTAGCATGAGAACACCTATCTGTTGGTGATTGATAATTTTGTTTTTTAATGTATTTTCATTCGTTGTCAACATTAACATTATCTGACGTTTTTGACTCCCAGTGAGACACAGAACTGTTTGCGAGATCAGTGAAAGTTCAAGGATGTTATTCCGAGCTGCTGGTGGAGAAAAATTCAGTAGCTGACGTCGCTTTGTGTGCAGTCAACAACGATATGTGTGGGGTTCGATTTCCAGTCAGTACTGAACTCTTCGTCATATTATTTCTAGTTCAAACATGCTCACATGTCGCTGCTGGTGTAACAAACCCATGTTTCACGTTTGTTTTCTCTAGAATGTAACAACGATAGGTGTCGGGTTGGAGTCCTGGGAAGGAAATAAATCAATGTTTCGTCTCGTCATTTCAGTTAAAACATCTAGCCACTGCCGAGAAAATCCGATAGGTCACAGTTGATTGTGCTTCGATAACAATCCGATTAGATTCTGGGTTCGAATCCCCGTCCAACACAAAGCTTTACCTCACGGCATTTCAAGTAAGTTACTTGTGAAGAAGCAATATTTAACAGGGACATAGATACTGGGTAGGAATTCACGTCCGTTAAAAAGGTTTATGTTATGTAATTTAAAGTTGATATTTGGTAACTGATACTGTCTAAAATTGAGGTATATCACTCTCTCTATGCCTAGTCAGGAATGACTGTTAGTTTCTGTCAGTCATGAAATCTTTGCTTAGTCTGCATGACCTGGGTTTTAATCCATGTGCAGAACGAGACGGTTCATCGTGTCATTTGAAGTTCATACATATTCTCAACCAGCTGTTCATGAATAACTTAATTTTTACTGTCATTTAGTGTTAAATAATAAGTAATTTATGTTACTTTGAATAGGAAATCATCAATACGACGAACTTACTACGTGCATTACCTATCTGACGTAATGATGAGAGTGGTAATATTTCAGGTATGTCATTTATTGTAATAAATGTGAGCTTGCAAGCCTTAAGGACAGTCTTATCTGAGATAAGGTGTAGCCTGGTATTTGTAGTATCGTGGTATTACTTTACATCTTGAGTTATTGTGATACCAAGCAGTGTTTTCTAGTGGTGACTTGTTGGAACCATTTTCAATAGTCAAACGACTGCACCGAGGAGCGATTAGAGGACCTGGCAGACAGTTGCGTTATGCGGGTAGCATGCGAATCAGGCGAAATACAATTCAAGTCGTTCAGATACTTTTGAGCACGGCTGTACATATTAAAGTCAGAGTTCTGGTCTAGCATAAAATTTATATCTGTCATGAATGTTACACAGTGAATACATCAATACATTGTACAGATGTCATTGTTTACAATTATCAATATATTCCCCACCACCACTCATCAGCTTTTAATACAGTTAGTTATATACATTATACATGTCTCCACATTATGCCTCCATTAAAGTATCAAAGTATTTCCTTCCACTTCAGAAAATCATTGTACCCTGAAATACCATAATTAACATATTGTCAAGACCTAGACAATTCTAGGCAACTAAGCCACATTACAAAACCAGTAGTAAATGGGCTATCTGACCATGACATGCAACACCTAATATTAAATTTTGAAAATTATCAGGATAAAACATCTATAGGAACTGAGTATAGAAGGCCAATGAAACTAAGAAATTTAGGTGATTGCTCAAAGAAATTAATTGGATGGATGTTTACAGCATCCAAGACACAAATGGAAAATACAAAACATTCATTAATGAAGTTACCACCTTATTTGAAAATTGTTTTCCCCTGAAGGTAACTCAAATTAAGCAGGAGTCTAATAAGAAACCATGGATCACACAAGGGATAAAGATATCATTTGAGACAAAAAGGAAACTCTATCTGATATGTAGGGACACCTTTGATACTAGCATTATAGCTCATTACAAAAATTACTGCAAAATATTGAAGAAGGTTATCCAGAAATCTAAACACCTGCATAATGAGAAGATAAATACATCCAGCAATAAAATAAAAACAATATGAGATATAGTTATGTCAGAGACAAGTAGGACCAGAAATGAGGAGGAACAAATAGCTCTAAAAATAAATGAAACCATGGTAACAAACGCATGTTGTGTTGCAAACCATTTAAACAATACACGGAGTGCAATTCTTTTCTCCTCTTCTATGAAGTAGTAGGATCAACTGGACCTAATATTGACTCATCAAGTAGAGATAATTTTATAGCAATCAGTTTCTAGGATGATACTGACTAATACAAACACCATATCCCTCTAATCACTGTCCTATGCACTCAATGAAACTGTCACCAATACCAGATATTATTGTCACGTGAATGGTTTACAAGTCTCTGTTGCTGTGTATTTGTGTGTGTGTGTGTGTGTGTGTGTGTGTGTGTATGCGCGGGGAGGGGGGGGGGGGCTGGTGATGGGGTTTGAGACACATAAAAATCATTTGAAATTATTAGTGCAAATACTACCTCTTAGGGTCACTAGGCTGAATGGTGACAGTTCCAGTAATATTTAATGCCGATTTTAGAACCATTAGAATCTCTATAAAGGAACTAAATACGAAAAAACATACTTATGCTCTCAGAAATTGGATAAATTTGTTACCGGCCAATTTCATGTAATCAACTAGTAGTTCATAACATATCAACACTATTATATGTAATACTGCTCTTGATATATTGGGTTAATATCACATTGGTAGTGTATTCATTTATATGATTTCTTTGATAAACTACGGCTGTTTCACTGTCTATGGTAATTAACCTCATTTCTCATAGCTACAAATGTTAGAAAGATATTCACAATTCAAGCGGTAAAAAAAATCACTTCAATTTCAGATGTAAATCATACAAAATACCCACATCAGCTGAGGACAAAATACTATTTATTGGCAAACAGTACAAAATTAGAAACAGTTGATTTATAGAGCTCATTATTTAATTTATCCATTATTATATCATTTTTATACACCTTTTTTCAAAAATGTAACTATGTAACATGAATTAAGGAAGAAAATTTTCATTAAATTTACTGCATCAATTTCAGATTGAAACAGAAATATATACAAAAATTATGCAGTTGATGTAACAAAATGTTTTAAACTTCCAAATCATAGCAATTCTTGTAAAGCTTCTATGAATGAATTTAATCTCTAATATATTAAACTATTTTGGAATATATTTATTTTGTATGTAAGAATAAATATTATCTGTCTTTTGCAACTGAATATTTCTGACATATTTATTCTAATTTACATGATTAACATAATTGAAGTAGCAACTGAAGAAGAATGGCTGCAAAACGTATTAGTATATATTAAGATATGTTAAAAATATGTCACTATTCTACTATGTGGTGCAACTTAATCTGTTAAGTTTACTGTTGCTGATGACAGAAAGGCTTGAATAGTAACTAAAAATGTAATCACAAACTGCTCAACAATGAACTTTACAAGGTTTACAATAACACATGTCACCGAGGCTGAAGAAAACATCACTAAAGCAATCTTTAGTGCAATGAGATTCCTGTTTTTGTAATCCCTCATAAAGGAAATGTGGAATACATTTACAATATCAGTAACACCTTCATTTAATGAAAATTTTCTTCCTTAATGCAATTTATGTTGAGACTGGGGTAAAACATTCGGAAGAGAGAAATCTGAAAGAAGAGGTAGCTGAAAAATATTATTTAAGTCTAGCTCAAAAAGTTTGGGAATTGCAAGACAACTGCACAAGTTTATCATAATTTTCCTTATGTCTGCTTCTACTTGATAAGCAAACTGTCCAAAAATGAGGCACAATATGAGCCAGTCAATGCTTTACCCCTGGATATTTGTGCACTGCTACAAAAATTATGCACCAAAAAGAGCACAGGGTGAGAAGTTGACCCTGGTTGACTAAATAAAAGAGTGAAAGTGTTTTAATAATTATGGTGGTGCTGGTAACAGAAATGAAGTTGGGCTTTTTATAGGGCATTTTCTTAACAATTTACTATCGTTGAACACATTTCCAGAAGGTAATATATAAACATAAGAAATGTTCTTGGTAACTAGATTCAACTGGTCCCATAATTATTCACTTTCACCAAGGATATCAATGACATCACAAATGTTATCATTCATGTTCTTTCATGGTGAATTGTAATCCCACTCTTGAGCCTTTCTTTTGTAGCCATCATTACTTCTTAGTAGTACAGACTGGAATATAGTGATCAAATGACTACATCACAGTCTTAAACCACTTTTAATCTGCGTATTTCTTCTTGATCTTCCCTCTTGTTCTTGTACATATTGTTATTTATCCAACTTTCCCTATAACTTACCATTTTCCTCAAAATTTTGAACATTTTCCACGATTTTACATAGTTGAAAGCTTTTTCCAGGTTGATATATTATACAAATGTGTCAAGACAATCATTTTCATCACCTCAAGGATATGTTTTATTCTTCCAAAACTATATTCCTGAGGTACCAACATCAAACACAGTAAAATATTTCCATTATTGGTATGATTCCATACAGAAGTGTGTTGAATACTTTTAGGAACAACAATAGAACCTGCTTCAATAAAATGTTATTCTTTCATCACTTTCTTATAGTTCAATTCTTTTATCTTGGTGGCTTGCGCATGCCCGCCTAGACGCGGGAGATTGCTGCGTTGCCAGTTGCACACGACGCACGTGCCAATAGAAGCAGCGCCATAGTATAGCATAGTTCGCAAGCTTACGTTTAGGGGGGAGCACGCCGTTCATGAAGTAAAGCCACCACGGCCGCATTAACCCTTTCGCTGCTACAAAGACGTGCTCCTTGCATTCTGCGCTGTGGGCGATTTTGTCACTGCACTGCTCGCCTGTGCAGACACATTGTGTTCCGACTGCTTTGACACTCTTTATCATTCGATTCCACAAAAACTATTTGACTAAAAAATTCGATTTTTACCTATCTTCTTCACTGATACCTTCCCCCCATAAATAACTTAATTTTGTTTCGATGTTCAATGCAGTTATTATGCAGCATTAAATATAGTAAACCATTGAACGGAAGTTTGAAGAGTTTGCAGAGGTAAAGTCCATAGAGTATTCTTTCCGTATGGTCGATTTTAGTTGCCACAATGTTGAGAATGAAATGTGGACAAGATACCTATATACACTCCTGGAAATTGAAATAAGAACACCGTGAATTCATTGTCCCAGGAAGGGGAAACTTTATTGACACATTCCTGGGGTCAGATACATCACATGATCACACTGACAGAACCACAGGCACATAGACACAGGCAACAGAGCATGCACAATGTCGGCACTAGTACAGTGTATATCCACCTTTCGCAGCAATGCAGGCTGCTATTCTCCCATGGAGATGATCGTAGAGATGCTGGATGTAGTCCTGTGGAACGGCTTGCCATGCCATTTCCACCTGGCGCCTCAGTTGGACCAGCGTTCGTGCTGGACGTGCAGACCGCGTGAGACGACGCTTCATCCAGTCCCAAACATGCTCAATGGGGGACAGATCCGGAGATCTTGCTGGCCAGGGTAGTTGACTTACACCTTCTAGAGCACGTTGGGTGGCACGGGATACATGCGGACGTGCATTGTCCTGTAGGAACAGCAAGTTCCCTTGCCGGTCTAGGAATGGTAGAACGATGGGTTCGATGACGGTTTGGATGTACCGTGCACTATTCAGTGTCCCCTCGACGATCACCAGTGGTGTACGGCCAGTGTAGGAGATCGCTCCTCACACCATGATGCCGGGTGTTGGCCCTGTGTGCCTCGATCGTATGCAGTCCTGATTGTGGCGCTCACCTGCACGGCGCCAATCACGCATACGACCATCATTGGCACCAAGGCAGAAGCGACTCTCATCGCTGAAGACGACACGTCTCCATTCGTCCCTCCATTCACGCCTGTCGCGACACCACTGGATGCGGGCTGCACGATGTTGGGGCGTGAGCGGAAGACAGCGTAACGGTGTGCGGGACCGTAGCCCAGCTTCATGGAGACAGTTGCGAATGGTCCTCGCCGATACCCCAGGAGCAACAGTGTCCCTAATTTGCTGGGAAGTGGCGGTGCGGTCCCCTACGGCACTGCGTAGGATCCTACGGTCTTGGCGTGCATCCGTGCGTCGCTGCGGTCCGGTCCCAGGTCGACGGGCACGTGCACCTTCCGCCGACCACTGGCGACAACATCGATGTACTGTGGAGACCTCACGCCCCACGTGTTGAGCAATTCGGCGGTACGTCCACCCGGCCTCCCACTTGCCCACTAAACGCCCTCGCTCAAAGTCCGTCAACTGCACATACGGTTCACGTCCATGCTGTCGCGGCATGCTACCAGTGTTAAAGACTGCGATGGAGCTCCGTATGCCACGGCAAACTGGCTGACACTGATGGCGGCGGTGCACAAATGCTGCGCAGCTAGCGCCATTCGACGGCCAACACCGCGGTTCCTGGTGTGTCCGCTGTGCCGTGCGTGTGATCATTGCTTGTACAGCCCTCTCGCAGTGTCCGGAGCAAGTATGGTGGGTCTGACACACCGGTGTCAATGTGTTCTTTTTTCCATTTCCAGGAGTGTATTTCATTTAATTTAAGTACCACATAAGTGTCGTATGTAATATTGAGAAATATTCCACCTTTCGCGACTGTAACAAAAGTTTTACTTACACTGGGCACGTTTGGCTTTATATTAAAGCACTTCAATCAATCAAAAGGAAGTAGACAAAATACATTAAACAAAACTATGGACTTACAAAAACATTAGGACTTGAATATACCATCTGTCAGTGAAGTGCTCAGAGCTATGTCAAATATAATTTTGTGTGTGGCACACACAAACAGCATTTATTTGCTAAAACACTGATGAGCCAACACAAACGTTGAATATTGTCCTACCGCAGCACAAAACTACGAAAGGTGACTTGGCAATGGAGGACACAAAATACAGTCCTCTTATGATGCTTCAAAAGAGAGAAACGCGTCTGGTCTAAATACGTCGCTTATTACAGTTGCAGAAGAGGGATATATTTCAATACCATTGGTAAAACTGCGACTGTGGAACAAAAACAAGAAATAGAACATGAATACCATTGTGTATGTGCCATACCTTTCACCGATGGAAGTGCTTTAAAATAAAGCCAAAAGAGCCCTGTGTAAATAAAACTTTTATTACAGTCGCGAAAGAC
Organism: Schistocerca americana; assembly: GCF_021461395.2. Taxonomy (NCBI): domain Eukaryota; kingdom Metazoa; phylum Arthropoda; class Insecta; order Orthoptera; family Acrididae; genus Schistocerca; species Schistocerca americana. Next base: position 540,796,646 of record NC_060130.1, read on the forward strand.
GAAATATTTCTCAGTATTACATACGACACCTATGTGGTACTTAAATTAAATGAGATATTGTTACACAGTAAATAATATATGAAATTTAGGTATCTTGTCCACATTTCATTCTCAACATTGTGACAACTAAAATCGACCATATGGAAAGTATACGCTATGGACTTTTACCTCTGCAAACTGTTCAAAATTTCGTGCAATGGTTTACTACATTTAATGCTGCACATCAAAACAAAATTAAGTCATTTATGGGGGGAAGGTATCAGTCAAGAAGACGTGTAAAAATCAAATTTTTTGGCCAAATAGTTTTTGTGAAATCGAATGATAAGTGTGGCAAAGCAGTGGGAACACCATGCGTCCGCACAGGCGAGAAGTGCAGTGATGACAAAATCGCACACAGCGCGGAATGCGGGGAGCACGTGTCTGCAGCAGCGAAAAAGTTAATGAAGAGGCAAAGCACTAGAAATTTCATTCAAACGAATAAAATTCGTGAAGTAAGGCACTCCAATATTGTTTTTAAATAAAGAAAGTATTAAGCAACACACAAGGTTCGAACTCATAACCTTTCACTTCGCAGCCCAACACCTTAACCCTTTCGCTACCTCAGCTCATCACACAGTGTAACTCCATAAGGACTCTAACACCTCACGCAACTACTTATAAACATTGTTGGTATGACTATGAATTACTCACGCTTTGTCGAAGTACAATAGGAAATAAACAATTACCGCTGTTCTTTATTGCGAAAAAGCAATTCGTGAGATTGAAACAAACACCTTTCCTTGCTATCGCCTGAATTAGGAGTCTTATTGCTTGTTTGGTTTAATTAATTAATAGAATATGAAGCAACTGGTATAAAGAATGCTTTTTTCAAACTATCTATAAAAGAAAGTCTGTTATCAAGACATTGCTTTTGTTCTATTACTTTATTTATGACTGAACGTTTCTAAAACTGAAGACACTCGTCCGTGCACTGCACTGCAGTCGAGATCTGGCAACGTCGTTCTCTGTCCATTGGCTGACTGTGTTTTGTGACGTCAGATGTGCAGAACGAACCTAAACTTGGCCGCCAAGATATATGACGCGCACTTTAGTAACTGGAAAGGTGGCCCCATAAAACATGCAAAAGATGGTACAGTTACACTTATGTAGTAATTTCACCTTTGTGGAACAGCTATAACAAATGGGGAAGGGGGAGAGAGATGTTTACAGAAACGGGGGATGGATTGTGGACTGGCTTGAATAGGCAATTTTCTACTAGCTACTCACTGACTCTACCATGCACTACCCCTCACACTATTCTGAGCCAGCCATCTGTGGCTTGCGTTATTTGGGGGGGGGGGGGAGGGTTAGTTTTGAAGAATGGCAATGTCCAAAAGCTAAGGAATGTTACCAATCTAATTTATGTTCCTTTTGAATGCACAATGCCTCAACTCCACCAAGGACTTTTTAGAATTACAGATATGGTACTAGGACTTCCTTTTAAGTATTGATAAAAACTGACTTGCTTGACTTATTTCTCATTGCTCTTATGCAGAGCATAGGACTTCAATGAAGCTCCCCCAGTACATTCGATATTGATTGAGGATCTTCAGCTCTGCAAATAACCTCGCCTACTTCTTGGCCTCTTCCTCCACTGCCCGTGGTCTTCCTTGTTTCCTTTAACCATCTGGGTTTCAGCAGAGAGCTCTTCTCTCTACAGCATTCTGGCATTTTAGGAGGGTATATCCAACCCACGTTCAATTTCTTCTCTCATTCAATTCCAAAGTTCTTTGCTGTATATCACATTTGCTCAAGAGATTTTAAGAATTTTTGTAAGATATCTGTTGATGAGGACTTGCAAACCGTTAGTGTTTGTAGTGTTGATCTCTGAAGTTTAACATCCGTATAGCAGTACTGCTTTCACATTTATGTTAAATATTCGTAGTTTAGTAGTTACAGAAATCTCTCTTGCCCTCCATAATGGATACAGCTGGATGAATGCCCCATTCATGTTTCAGATTCTAGTACTGACATCAGCAGCTGTTCCTCTGTCTTCATTAACAACACTTCAAAGGTATGTGAATTTGTTTATGTTTTCAACATCCCCAATGTTCAATCTGAGCTTTCTTATGCATATCTTGTATTGATTTTCATAATCTTCACCTTGGCAGCTTTCAATTTCAGCCCAACAGCCTTGGATTGATGTTCACATTGCTGTAGCTTTCCTTCCATGTCAACAAGTTTCTGTGAGAGAAGGCAGATGTCACTGACAAAGTCAAGATCTTCCAATCGATCAGTCAGTCCCCACTGTATACCTCTCTTTATTCTTCTCCGGCACTTTCCTCATCACTTCACCCAGCACCAGTAAAACGATGTTGTTGTTGTCGTGGTCTTCAGTCCTGAGACTGGTTTGATGCAGCTCTCCATGCTACTCTATCCTGTGCAAGCTTTTTCATCTCCCAGTACCTACTGCAACCTACATCCTTCTGAATCTGCTTAGTGTATTCATCTCTTGGTCTCCCACTACGATTTTTACCCTCCACGCTGCCCTCCAATACTAAATTGGTGATCCCTTGATGCCTCAGAACATGTCCTACCAACCGATCCCTTCTTCTGGTCAAGTTGTGCCACAAACTTCTCTTCTCCCCAATCCTATTCAATACTTCCTCATTAGTTATGTGATCTACCCATCTAATCTTCAGCATTCTTCTGTAGCACCACATTTCGAAAGCTTCTATTCTCTTCTTGTCCAAACTATTTATTGTCCATGTTTCACTTCCATACATGGCTACACTCCATACGAATACTTTCAGAAATGACTTCCTGACACTTAAATCAATACTGGATGTTAACAAATTTCTCTTCTTCAGAAACGCTTTCCTTGCCATTGCCAGCCTACATTTTATATCCTCTCTACTTCGACCATCATCAGTTATTTTGCTCCCCAAATAGCAAAACTCCTTTACTACTGTAAGTGCCTCATTTCCTAATCTAATTCCCTCAGCATCACCCGACTTAATTAGACTACATTCCATTATCCTTGTTTTGCTTTTGTTGATGTTCATCTTATATCCTCCTTTCAAGACACTGTCCATTCCATTCAACTGCTCTTCCAAGTCCTTTGCTGTCTCTGACAGAATTACAATGTCATCGGCGAACCTCAAAGTTTTTATTTCTTCTCCATGAATTTTAATATCTACTCCGAATTTTTCTTTTGTTTCCTTTACTGCTTGCTCAATATACAGATTGAACAACATCGGGGAGAGGCTACAACCCTGTCTTACTCCCTTCCCAACCACTGCTTCCCTTTCATGTCCCTCGACTCTTATAACTGCCATCTGGTTTCTGTACAAATTGTAAATAGCCTTTCGCTCCCTGTATTTTACCCCTGCCACCTTTAGAATTTGAAAGAGAGTATTCCAGTCAACATTGCCAAAAGCTTTCTCTAAGTCTACAAATGCTAGAAACGTAGGTTTGCCTTTCCTTAATCTTTCTTCTAAGATAAGTCGTAAGGTCAGTATTGCCTCACGTGTTCCAGTGTTTCTATGGAATCCAAACTGATCTTCCCCGAGGTTGGCTTCTACTAGTTTTTCCATTCGTCTGTAAAGAATTCGTGTTAGTATTTTGCAGCTGTGACTTATTAAGCTGATAGTTCGGTAATTTTCACATCTGTCAACACCTGCTTTCTTTGGGATTGGAATTATTATATTCTTCTTGAAGTCTGAGGGTATTTCGTCTGTTTCATACAGCTTGCTCACCAGATGGTAGAGTTTTGTCAGGACTGGCTCTCCCATGGCCGTCAGTAGTTCCAATGGAATATTGTATACTCCGGGGGCCTTGTTTCGACTCAGGTCTTTCAGTGCTCTGTCAAACTCTTCACGCAGTATCATATCTCCCATTTCATCTTCATCTACATCCTCTTCCATTTCCATAATATTGTCCTCAAGTACATCGCCCTTGTATAGACCCTCTATATACTCCTTCAACCTTTCTGCTTTCCCTTCTTTGCTTAGAACTGGGTTTCCATCTGAGCTCTTGATATTCATACAAGTCTTTCTCTTATCTCCAAAGGTCTCTTTAATTTTCCTGTAGGCGGTATCTATCTTACCCCTAGTGAAACAGGCCTCTACATCCTTACATTTGTCCTCTAGCCATCCCTGCTTAGCCATGTTGCACTTCCTGTCGATCTCATTTTTGAGACGTTTGTATTCCTTTGTGCCTGTTTCACTTACTGCATTTTTATATTTTCTCCTTTCATCAATTAAATTCAATATTTCTTCTGTTACCCAAGGATTTCTACTAGCCCTCGTCTTTTTACCTACTTGATCCTCTGCTGCCTTCACTACTTCATCCCTCAAAGCTACCCATTCTTCTTCTACTGTATTTATTTCCCTCATTCCTGTCAGTTGCTCCCTTATGCTCTCCCTGAATCTCTGTACAACCTCTGGTTCCTTTAGTTTATCCAGGTCCCATCTCCTTAAATTCCCACCTTTTTGCAGTTTCTTCAGTTTTAATCTACAGGTCATAACCAATAGATTGTGGTCAGAGTCCACATCTGCCCCTGGAAATGTCTAACAATTTAAAACCTGGTTACTAAATCTCTGTCTTACCATTATATAATCTATCTGATACCTTTTAGTATCTCCAGGGTTCTTCCATGTATACAACCTTCTTTCGTGATTCTTAAACCAAGTGTTAGTTATGATTATGTTGTGCTCTGTGCAAAATTCGACCAGGCGGCTTCCTCTTTCATTTCCGTCCCCCAATCCATATTCACCTACTATGTTTCCTTCTCTCCCATTTCCTACACTCGAATTCCAGTCACCTATGACTATTAAATTTTCGTCTCCCTTCACAATCTGAATAATTTCTTTTATTTCATCATACATTTCTTCAATTTCTTCGTCATCTGCAGAGCTAGTTGGCATATAAACTTGTACTACTGTAGTAGGCGTGGGCTTCGTATCTATCTTGGCCACAATAATGCGTTCACTATGCTGTTTGTAGTAGCTTACCCGCATTCCTATTTTCCTATTCATTATTAAACCTACTCCTGCATTACCCCTATTTGATTTTGTGTTTATAACCCTTTAGTCACCTGACCAGAAGTCTTGTTCCTCCTGCCACTGAACTTCACTAATTCCCACTATATCTAACTTCAACCTATCCATTTCCCTTTTTAAATTTTCTAACCTACCTGCCCGATTAAGGGATCTGACATTCCACGCTCCGATCCGTAGAACGCCAGTTTTCTTTCTCCTGATAACGACATCCTCTTGAGTAGTCCCCGCCCGGAGATCCGAATGGGGGACTATTTTACCTCCGGAATATTTTACCCAAGAGGACGCCATCATCATGTAATCATACAGTAAAGCTGCATGCCCTCGGGAAAAATTACGGCTGTAGTTTCCCCTTGCTTTCAGCCGTTCGCAGTACCAGCACAGCAAGGCCGTTTTGGTTATTGTTACAAGGCCAGATCAGTCAATCATCCAGACTGTTGCCCTTGCAACTACTGAAAAGGCTGCTGCCCCTCTTCAGGAACCACACGTTTGTCTGGCCTCTCAACAGATACCCCTCCGTTGTGGCTGCACCTACGGTACGGCTATCTGTATCGCTGAGGCACGCAAGCCTCCCCACCAACGGCAAGGTCCATGGTTCATGGGGGGGGGGGGGGGGGGGGGGGGAGTAAAAAGGGAGTAAAAAGACAGCTGGAGGTAAAACTCATCACTGGTGAACTCCGCAATTAGCTGATAAGGGTTCTACAACTTTACCTTTGTCTGTGTCTGGTACGATGTCATCTGCCCCTGGAGCCTGTTCATTCTTTAGCTGCTTGACTGCATCTCTTTCTTTGAAGTAGCCTCTAGCTAATCATATTTTCTACCATTTGAAGACCACCTTCATCTTTGTGTTCCTGATCTTGTTCAGACTATACCTTGTCACCTCTATTCAGAACCTCCATAACGTGCTCACATCATCTTGAAAGTTGTGCATCATCATTGGCAAGGAGATGTCCTTGTTTCCTCCTTACAGGTCAACTGTGGGTGGATTTCCTTTTGGAGAGGGCATTTTAGAGCTCCTTTATGTTGCAGCACTTGCTGTCACCTCTGCCATCTCAGCCAATTACAAGACCAGGATAACCAGCTCCCCCGAATTTCCTAGGATTGCCTATATAATGGAACTTTTTTTAATCCTTGGGCTCCCTTATTGCCCCTGTTTCTTCTGTATATTTAATCAGTGATCACTGTTATAAATATTGATCCCATGAAGTACTAGCCATAGTCTGACCTGACAAGCCTTGAAAAGTTTTTGTATAATAATTGATACTGTTGCGTACATATAGTGTTTTTACTGTTCATGCTTCTATGGAAAGAAGAGAATTTGGCTCAAGGGAATGTGAGGAAATAAGAAATAATGACACAGTCTATGCATCTAGAGGGTTTGTAAGAGAGGGAATGTTTAGTTGTTTCTCAATGATTATTGACAAACCACAGATGCACTCATCCGATACCCATCAACAGCTATGACATATGTTTTGTTGTTGTGGTCTTCAGTCCTGAGACTGGTTTGATGCAGCTCTCCATGCTACTCTATCCTGTGCAAGCTTTTTCATCTCCCAGTACCTACTGCAACCTACATCCTTCTGAATCTGCTTAGTGTATTCATCTCTTGGTCTCCCTCTACGATTTTTACCCTCCACGCTGCCCTCCAATACTAAATTGGTGATCCCTTGATGCCTCAGAACATGTCCTACCAACCGATCCCTTCTTCTGGTCAAGTTGCGCCACAAACTTCTCTTCTCCCCAATCCTATTCAACACTTCCTCATTAGTTATGTGATCTACCCATCTAATCTTCAGCATTCTTCTGTAGCACCACATTTCGAAAGCTTCTATTCTCTTCTTGTCCAAACTATTTATCGTCCATGTTTCACTTCCATACATGGCTACACTCCATACGAATACTTTCAGAAATGACTTCCTGACACTTAAATCAATACTGGATGTTAACAAATTTCTCTTCTTCAGAAACGCTTTCCTTGCCATTGCCAGCCTACATTTTATATCCTCTCTACTTCGACCATCATCAGTTATTTTGCTCCCCAAATAGCAAAACTCCTTTACTACTTTAAGTGCCTCATTTCCTAATCTAATTCCCTCAGATTCCTAATCTAATTCCTATGACATATATAACACACATAATTAACAAGGACTTGTGAAACCAGACAGTACAAACTATAGCATTTAAACACACTTGTTATACTGTTTACTTCTCAACTGACTTACACAACACAACAGTATTTCACAACACTTCAAAAGAGTAAATGCCTATAGACCACTTGAATTATCAGCAATCAAAAACAAGAGGATATTTGACACAAACTATTTCAATTTGTTTAATCTCATTTCCCTAGTTGTACATGCTATATTGTTCAGCATTCATGTGTCTCTTCATTTGCTACTAAACTGAATCATTTTCATCATGTGCTCTCGCAGTGAAAATTGAATAATAGAGTAAAAGTAAGCAGTATATTGCAAGTCCTTCTTAATATTCACATCTCCATTGTCTACCATTCCAAGGAAACACTATATAGTTGTGCAGTTAAAATTTATTGTGACTAAATCTCCCTCCAACCTTTCTTCAAATCATGCTCAGATGTTGATCAAGTTCCTTAAAATCATGCTCAGATGTTGGTCAACCCCCTTCAAAAAATGAGCAAATGTGGGTTTCCCTATCTGAGACCCACTTCCTTTGATCAGCCAAAACACTCTTTTTCACATCAATGTCTTTAGCTTTCTATTCCCCTGTAGTTTAGGCTTCTGGAGGTGTGTCTTGCTACTGTTCAGTTTATGTTTTACTTCTATCCATTGTTTGGTACAATTCTGGGTTGTTTCTAATAACATCCATTCCCCTCTTCTTGGGTTCCCCAAGCCAACAATTCTTTCATCTGTGCCTATAAAGGCTACTTTCCACCGTCAACCAGAGTTCATCAATGCCATCCTCTTCATCCATGCAAAGGCCCTAAAACTAATTTCTCAGTACTAGTTTGAACTCTTTGCTGCTACTTTCAGTTCTTGACTTTCTAACATAAAATCTTTTCTTTTAAGTGTGGAAACATTATCTCGTCACAGCTATCTTGATGTGAACATGTGCAGTTATACGATGGTTGTTAGTGTCTCTACTGGTTTTTGTTTGGTTTCTCATGTCGATAGGGGATGTTTTCACTTTCTGCTAAAAGCTAGATGGTTAATTTGATTCTGAGTGTGAACACCAGTGGGAACAATATTTTAACTATGTATGGTGATTTTAATGCAAAGATGGCTGCAGACAATCTTTGATTGGAATGCATGACTAGAGGACACAGCATGGGCAATGTGAATAATAATGGAGAGTTTTTTGTGGATTTTGTATACAATAATGATCTAATTATTGGTGACACAATCTCGTCTCATAAATAATGTCAAAAAGTACAGGTGTCTCCAGATAATCATACTCAGAATCAAATTAGTTATCTAGCTTTTAGCAGAGAGTGGAGAAAATATTGATGGTGATTTTGAAATTACCTGTATATCCCTGATAGTACCTGGGCAAAAAGTGCAGGAGAATAACTTAGAATTGAGTGATGGCACGGTATACCTTCTCTTGCTCTAACTTTGCAGAATATTAGTCAGTTACCTGTCTCCAGCAGGAAACCAAGATTCTTACAAGATGTTGAGTAAGTTTAAGGATAGAAACTTGAAATTCGGAGAGGATGTTGACTTATGCTCTAGGCATCATTTAAGAAGGGATTTCTTGAAATCCCACCCCTAAGGTTGTGAAATAGGGAATGAAAGTCTTCTGAAAAATGTCACAATTAGCTATACCTATGAAAATTGGTATTTGGTTTCTTGGTCAGGAATAAATAAATGTGTGTTTAAGAATTTTTGGAAATTTAACAATTATGGGGGTGAAATAGTGCGTGGAAGTCTTTTTGAAAAAATCATTATTAAAAAACTACTAAAACATGAATATTGTGAATATTGGAATATAACTCTTCAGTTAGAAATAAAAATATGTGTTTTAGTGTTTTTGTAAATTCAGTCCCCTAAGGGAATTAAATAAGGGATGAAAGATTTCATAAATTTATTTCATTACTGAAGTATTTTCAAAGCTAAATCTATGAAAATTTAGATATGGCTTCTCTTTTAGAAATAAAGAATACTCTTTTTGGAAATTGAACCCCTAAGAGACTGAAATGGAGGATGAAAATTTTTAAGAAAATATTTTGTTATATTAAAAAAATTTAAAACCAACTCTACCAACTCTGATATTTCACTTTCCTGTTAGATACAAAGATATATGTGTTATGGGATGAAAGTTTGTATGAAAATATCATCACAAGAACGCAAAAAGCTTAATTAGCAAAAACCTGGGACTCCAGCTACTAGACTTGCCTTTTGGTCAGAAGTACATTAAGAAAACACCTTAATTAGCTTGGAAGATTCAGAAGGTGTTTCAATTTGTGAACAACATAAAAATTTGATTAAGGAAAAACAAAAAAAATCTATGCTGACCATACAGTCTACATGAGCAAAACAGTGACCACTGAGCCAATCGGAAATAACTGTCCAGCTTTTTCATGCGTTGTCTCACAATAAATGTGTGTCATTTCACAGTCTGATTCTTCTGAGTCCATACTGGTTTTATATTGTAGTGTTATTTACTACTTGCAAATAAAATTTGAACCAGACTGGGACCCTGCTTTTCACAGGAAATACTCATTTCAACTGAACTGTGTGAGCACATTTCACAAGATGATTTTGTTATTAAATTTTACAGTAAACATATTTGAAGAATACCCTTTGTAAAGACTGAAACTACAGAAGTAAATAATAGTTAATTGAAGCATTGGATTAGATGATGAAGCATCCTCTGGAAAGAGCAATGTCAGTGAAAGGTACAGATTCAAATAAGAGTCCTAGTCTAGCATAACATTTAAGTCTGTCATGAATGTTCAACATATTGAATACACCACTACAGTGTACAGATGCCATTATTTACAATTTATTTATCAATCTATCTACCACTTCCAGTAACAAACTTCATACAGTTGGTGATAACACAGCTGTCTCCACATTATCACTGAGAGAGGTGGCCCAGTGGTTAGCACATTGGACTCGCATTTGGGAGTACAATGCGTCAAACCTGTCTCTGGCCATCCAGATTTAGGTTTTCTGTGATTTCCCTAAATCACTCCAGGCAAATGCAAGGATGGTTCCCTTGAAAGGATATGGTCAATTTCCTTCCCCATCCTTGACACAATATGAGTTGGTGCTCTGTCTCCAATGACCTCGATGTCGGCGGGATGTTAAACCCAACCTTCCTCACTTTCTTCTACATAATGCCCCCATTATAGTAGCAAAGTGTTTCTCTTCACTTTATAAATCATCACCGATCCCTGGAAAATGCTATTAACATAAAGTCTTGATCTTTCCTCCTCTTCTACCAGGAATTATAGTCAACTGGAGCCAATATTCACTGGTCAGATAAATAAATTTGTAGGAATCTTGTTCTCAAACACTTTAAAATACCATACCCATCTTACCACAATCCAATACACCCATCAAAATCACCCATACCAATATCACACGTTTTATCAGCTGAATGGTTTACGAGTCTCTAATAATACATTGGTGTATGTATGTTTGTTTGGGGGTGGGGTGTTGAGACATCATAAAACAATTGAATATGCCCAAGATTAATGCCAGTCATATTTCTTGCAGCATTTAGGATGAATGGTGACTGTTATGGTGACATTTCATGCCAAGTTTAGAGCAATTAGAACCTCTCTGAAGGAACAATATATGAAAAAAATATCTTTAAGCTCTCAGAAATTGGGATAAATTTGTAACTTGGCAGATCTGCATAATCAACTAGTAGTTTGTAATATATGAGCACTGTAATGTCTAACACTGCTGTTAATATATTGTGTTCCGATCATAATTCCAGTGGGGTGATATATATGGTTTCTTTGACAATCCGCAATAATTTTATTGTTTAAGAGGAATGGTTTTATTTCTTATAGGAGTAAAAAGTTAGGGAATATTCACCATTAAGTCAGAAAGAAGTCACTTTATAAAAAAATGTCAATCGCATAAAATGTTCCAGTTAGCCAAGCACAGAATATCATTTATTATTAATCGATACAAAATGAGAAACAAATTTATTTGTACAACTCATGCTGTGATTAATTAATTTATTTTACCATTGTAGTCCTTTTCAAAATGATTTACAAGTACAATGTAACACTTCTGACACACTGCATACATTCTGGCCTGAAACAAAAACACACATGAAAAATGTGCACATGTTACAACCAAATGCTTTAATCTTACAAATCTTAGCAATTTTTGTAGGATGTACTCTCTAATATGTAAAATGACTGTGCTTGTATTTATTGTGTAGTTAACAATAAATATTATATGCCTTTTTCATGCAGATGGTGGTAATATGTATTCTTCTCTAGCAGATAATCCAAACTGATTTAAAAAATGAAGAAGAATGCCTGCACATATTAATAATACATTTTAAGTGATGTTAAATACATGTTACTAACACACCAGATGTTGCAAACTTCATTTGCTAACAGATTGAGATTTTCACTCAGTGGCGGAGTGTGCGCTGATATGAAACTTCCTGGCAGATTAAAACTGTGTGCCCGACTGAGACTCGAACTCAGGACCTTTACCTTTCGCAGGCAAGTGCTCTACCATATGAGATACTGAAGCACGACTCACGCCCGGTCCTCACAGCTTTACTTCTGCCAGTATCTCGTCTCCTACCTTCCAAACTTTACAGAAGCTCTCCTGCGAACCATGCAGAACTAGCACTCCAGTTTTAATCTTCCAGGAAGTTTCATATCAGTGCACACTGCACTGCAGAGTGAAAATCTCATTCTGGAAACATCCCCCAGGCTGTGGCCAAGCCATGTCTCCGCAGTATCCTTTCTTTCAGGAGTACTAGTTCTGCATGGTTCGCAGGAGAGTTTCTGTAAAGTTTGGAAGGTAGGAGACGAGATACTGGCAGAAGTAAAGCTGTGAGGACCGGGCATGAGTCGTGCTTCGGTAGCTCAGATGGTAGAGCACTTGCCCGCGAAAGGCAAAGGTCCCGAGTTCGAGTCTCGGTCGGGCACACAGTTTTAATCTGCTAGGAAGTTTCATTTGTTAAGTTTACTTTTGTTCATACAAGAAAGCTTGAATAACAACTATAAATGTTATATATTCCTGACATGGTTAGCCTGGGAGCGATCTGCAATTTATGGTAACTGAAGAAAAATTCATGGGCCAAGACTGCCAAAAAAGCATTTCATTGAATGACTTCATTTTGACAGAGCTATGCTGTCAGTGTCAGATCTTATGCAATTAAAGTTTTACAACATATTATCCATCAGTGTTACAAGCTGCATCACATTGCATATGTACAGCCCACTAACATGAAAATCACTAGACATCAACATGTCAAACGTAAAAGTATTTTGTACAAATATAAACATAGCTGTATTGTGCCAGTTGCAAGTATTCATATTCACTACTTACTGACAACTCATCCAATGACGACAGCATAGTTCTGTTGAAATGGGTAATCCAATAAAATGCTTTTTTAGCAGCCTTAGGCTGTGAAGTTTTCTTTAGTTACCACCAAAAAATGTATATATGCCTGATCAACAATTTACCCTACAAGCTACATTAACATTTCTCACTAAGGCTCAGGAAAATATCAAATAAAAATGTATATATGCTAGATCAACAGTATACCCTACAAGCTACATTAATATTTCTCACTAAGGCTAAGAAAAATATCAATTAAGTGATGTTTTGGTGTAGTGAGATTCCAGTTTTTTATTACCTCATAAAAGGAACTTACCATACACTTTAAGATGTGGATAACCTTCTCATTTGATGAAAATTTCTTTGCTCAATGAAATCTTTGTTGTGACCAGGGGTAAAAAAAAGCATAAGGGGAAAAGGTAGCTGAAAAATTCCAGAATGAACTTTTCACTCTGCCTGTGAGCAGAGAGAGCACTGATTTGAAACTTCCTGGCTGTAGTAACTACACATACAAATAAGTATGCATATAAAATCAAGCTCACTTTAGTGACAACAAAGTATGGAAGTTCTGTAGACAATCTGTGTATGATGGCAGGCAAAATCCGACTATAATCAGAGAGTTCTGAGAGCAGAGTCAAGTGAATGCAGCAACACACCATAACAGAATAAAGATGAGTACACTCTGCTCTGGGGTTATATAAGGTTGATTGCTTGCCAATCTGTCAAGGTGGAGCTGTCCACAAGCTGTGCACACTGATCTCATTCAGATGCTGCCTTCAATGTTTGTTTGTGCCACCACCTGGCAGCTGGATCTGTACTGCCTAGTGCTGGTCTGGGCAGACTGACAGACTAAAACTGAGCGTTGGGCAGGACTCAAAGCCACATCCATTACCTTTCACAGGTAAGTGCTCTATCTTTCACAGACAAGTGCTCTATCAACTGAAGTACACAAGCACAACTCATGACTTATTTTAACAGCTTTGGTTCCACCAAAACATCCTCTTCTACCTTCCAAACATCACAGAAGTTCTCACATGCATCTTACAGGATGACACACCTGGAAGAAAGGACATTACAGAGACATGGCCTAACCATAGCCGGCTGGATTGTTTCCAGATTGAATTTTCCACTCTGGAGTGGAGTGAGCTGTGCCTGTGTACCTAAGCCAGTAGAACACTTGCCCATTAAAGCTAATGGTCCCAGGTTCAAGTCCCAGTTCATCAGGCAGTTTTAATCTAGCAGGAAGTTCTATGGCTCAAATGTATTTGCTGAAGCCAGCTCAGGTATTTTTGCCATTGCAAGACCATTGTGTATGTTTACAATGATTCCGTTTGTGTCTGCTTCAACACAATATACAAACTTCCCAACAGTGTGGCAAACATGAGCAGGTCAGTGCTTAATTCCTAAAATTTCATGAACTGCAACACAAATTATGCACTGAAAAAAGCAGAGAGTGAGAATTTGCCCCTGGTTGACTACATAAGATAAAAATGGAAATTGTGTTGATTGGTTTTAACAAAGGAGTGAAAGTGTTAAATTAGGTTCTGCAGTGGTGGTAATATTAGTGGAACTTGGAATTTTATAGGCCTTTTCTTAACAGTGTACTACTGCTGAATTAATTTCAATTAAGTGATATATAAACATAAATGTTGGTGGTAACTACAGTAATAGATCATATAATTATTAACTTAAGTGAGGACAGGAATGCTGTCAGTAAATCTTATCATGATATTCTTTTACCATGAATTTCAGTCTCACTCTTGAACCTTTTATTTCCATCATTGCTTCTTCTATATATAAACTGAACAGCAGGGGTACAGACTACATTCCAGTATTATACCATTTTTAATCCATGCACTTCTTTCTTCCATTACTGTCGTTGAATCTTGGTTGTTGTGTGTATTGTATATTAACCATCTCTTCCTATACCTTACTCCTATTTTCTCTGAATTTTGAACATATTGCACCATTTAACATGATAAAACAGGTCAACAAACCCCATGGATGTGTTAATGAAAAATGTGTGGACAGCTACTCTTGTCACCCCGAGAAGCTATTTAATCCTCCGAATAAAACGTTCTCGGTTTTCAAGCCACTTCAATTCGAATAAAATCCTTGAGCTTTCGATGGCCATCTTCACCATCGTCATCAGGAGGTCACCGACTGCCGGGACTGCTATGGTTTCATGCTTATATAGTCATAATGACATCATCAGCAGCCAATCAAATAGATTCAATGTGGCGCGCATGCATAAATCAACCCAGGCAACTAGCAGAACTATTGCCCATGGCAGCACCGGTGACATCAGGTGGCGCCAGTGGCAGGCGTCACACATCCGTCTTTGCTTTCTTTCGATGTCCAATGCCTGCCCCCATGCCCTGCTGGTAGCGTTCCCCTGGTCTTTGTTGAAATTGTTGTTGTTTAAACGAATCTCGGCCGCTTCCTTTATAATGGAGTCCCAATATGTAGATGCATGAGCCAACACTTTTGTATTTTCGAACTGTATTTTATGTCCATTTTCTAGGCAATGCTGTGCTATGACCGACTTGTCAAGCACACTTTGTTTCATATGGCACTTTTGCTCAGTACAACCTCTCCGCAACCATGCGAATTGTTTGTCTGATATACATGCTGCCACATTCACAGGGTACACCATATATGCCGGACACTCGAAGAGCAATGTTACTTTAAAGAGGCCACAACATATCTCATATCTTTGGGGTGGGCTGGAACACTGGTCTTAGCCCATGTTTCTGCAGCAGATGTCCTAACTTGGTGCTAGTTGCTCCACAGTATGGCAGGGACGTAGTCTGTTTGGTCTCTTCTACTGATTGACCAGGTGTCTTTCGTCGACGGCCCTGGAAATTGTTGTGAAGTGTCTTTTGCTGTATTCATTTTCCCCGAAAACACATTTTATGTTCTGAAATTCAGGCTGTATGTGGTCGTCGTCAGAGATAATCTTGGCTTTATGAACCAACATGTTCAAGACTGCTTTCTTGTGTACAGGGTTGTGGACACTATTGGCATCCAAGTACCGATCAGTGTGTGTTGGTTTCCGGTACACTGAATTACCAAGCTGGCCTCCTGCCTTCCACTCAACCAAAACATCAAAGAATGATAGCTTGCCATGCTTCTCCATCTAGACAGTAAATTTAATGTTGGGATGGACACCATTCATGTGATCGACGAACTACTGTAGTGTATCTTCACCATGAGGCTACATCAGGAAGGTGTCACCAATGTATCGTAGAAAGCAAGGAGGCTGTAATGTCACAGTTTGCAGAGCCTGCTCCTCAAAGTGCTCCATGAAGAAATATGCGACTGCTGGAGACAGTGGTGATCCCATGGTTGTGCGATCCATCATCTCATATTATTCATCACAGTAAAAAAGTACATTGTTGTTAGAACATGATGGAACACCTTAATGATTCCAGGTGGAAAATGTTGGGCCAAAAGATCCAGTGTATCTTGTATTGGCACTCTCGTAAAAAGTGACACAACTTCCAGGCTAACCACTAGGTTGTTTGGGCCTATCATCATTCTCTTGAGTGTCTCAACAAATTTATGCAAGTTGACAACATGGTGTTCACAATGTCCCAAATTTGGTGCTAATAATCCTGCCAGATGTTTAGCAAGTCTGTAGGTGGGCGAACTGACTGCACTAACAATGGGCCTCAGAGGAACACTTTCGTTGTGTATATTTGGTAATCAATAAAGCCTGGGAGGTCTGGCAGCACGAGTGATTAATAATCCTTTAATAACTTCCCTGTCTTTCTGACAATGGTCTGTGTGGGATCATGACTAAGCTTGTGGTACGTGGTGTCTTCTAATAAATGTAGCATCTTCAGGTGGTAGTCTGCAGAGTTCAGAACCATGGTGGCATTCCCTTTGTTGGCTGGCAAGACAACCAGGTCTACATTCTCATGTAATTACCGCAAGCCACGTCAATCCTCCTGCCTAATATTAGATTTTGGTGGCTTAGCTTTCACCAGGATGTGGTTGAGTTGAGCTGAAAAAAACTGTTTCCATAATTGTTATGGTTTCATGGAGAAATGTATGTATCTCCTTTCAGAATCAGTAGTACTAACTACAAAATGTTTTTATTTCACTGCTTTTTGTAAAAACTCAAAAGGCAGCCCCAACACATATGCAAAAAGTGATACATTCACAACTAATAGTCATTTCATGTTTGTGGAACAGTTAAAAGAAATAGCTGTGTAGGGAGTGGTGGTTATGGGAACAGGGGATGGTATGTCATGCTTTCATGGACCCTCTCAAACCTTTAACTTGCTAGTAGCTGTTCACTAGCTACTGTGCACAAGCCCTCACTTTGCTCTCACGGCCAGGACAATGTAGCCTTGTACAGCCGGAGGAAGGAAGGAGGAGTGGGTGTAGTTACGAAAAATGGCTTTCTCCAAAAGCTCAGCACTGTTACTATTGTTGCTTATGTGCTTGTCAATGTACAATGCCTCAAATACATGCAGGACTTTTCAATATCATTGCAAAAGCAGAGACATGTTACCCTATCTTTCAAATATTTATGAAAAACAATGCTAGAAGAACATTTTTAGCATACATTATTTTATTGTTTCTCAAAATGTCTGCCTTAAAATTCATACATATTTGTATGCATTTGAATCAATTCTTGAAACACTCACACTCATATGGTTCATCAAAAATGTGGTTTTAAAGGATTCAACAAATTTTCAGGTGATAAAACCTTCTGTACCTGCATTCTTTGTTTAACATTAAAGAACAAAAAGAAGTAGTTAGGGAATCAGGCGGTGAATCAGGTGAATACGGGTAGCAAGATATCAACTCAATATTTTTCTGCATCAAGTAATTAGTTTTTTCTTGTGCTTTGTGATGGCTTGAATTATCATGATGAAAACGGATGTGCCTTTTCAGCTGTTTTTCCTGATTTTATAGATATCATCCAGCATTAATTGCCCTTAGCTTCCCTAAAGCAATGATTGTGACATGTGCACCACAGCAAAGAAACAGAGCATCATTTAGTTGGAAATGCTTCTATAATGACCACTTTTGTCAGTTTCCATTCAATTGAGAACATACAAACAGCTGATGGCTGTTCGTACATATGCTTCAGTGTTTCATCTCCCATTATAATGTTACATACTGATTACGCACATCTACATCTTCATCTACATAAAGGGTTCAAATGACTCTGAGCACTATGCGACTTAACTTCTGAGGTCATCAGTCGCCTAGAACTTAGAACTACTTAAACCTAGCTAACCTAAGGACATCACACACATCCATGCCCGAGGCAGGATTCGAACCTGCGACTGTAGCGGTCGCTCGGCTCCAGACTGTAGCGCCTAGAACCGCATGGCCACTCTGGCCGGCTTCATCTACATATATTCTCCACAAGCCACTGTGTGGTGCTTGGCAAAGGGTACCCTATATCACAACTAGTCATTTTCTTTTATGTTCCACTTACAACAGAGCACAGGAAAAATGACTATCTGTATGCCTCTGTATGACTCTCTCTAATCTTATCTTTACAGTACTTATGTGAGATGTATGTTTGTGGCGGTAGAATCATTCTACTGCCAGCCTCAAATGCTGATTCCCTAAATGTTATCAATAGTGCTCCTCGAAAAGTACATCACCCCCTCCAGCAATTCCCATCTGAGTTCCTGAAACACCTCCAGAATATTTACACATTGTTTGCAACTTCCGGCAACAAATCTAGCGGCCTGCCTCTGAATTGCTTTGATGTCTTTCTTTAATCTGTCCTGGTACAGATCCCAAATGCTTAAACAGTACCTGACAATGGCTTGCACTAGTATCCTGTATCTGGTCTCTTCACAGATGAACCACACTTTCCTAAAATTCTTCCAATAAACTGAAGTTGGCCATTCACCTTCCCTAATACAGCCCTTACACACTCATTCCATTTTTTATTGCTCTGCAACATTATGCCTAGATATTTAATCAATGTGACTGTATCAAGCAGCACACTACTGATACTGTATTCAAACACTATGGATGTGTTTTTCCTACTTATCTGCATTAAATCACATTTGTCTACATTTACAGCTAGCTGCTGTTCATCACACCAACTAGAAATTTTGTCTCAGTCATCTTGTATCCTCCTACTATCAATCAATAATGACACCACCTCATACACCACAGATCATCAACAGACAGCTTACCCAGTCCACCAGATCATTTACATACATAAAAAGTAATAGTGGTACTATCAGACTTCTCTGGGACCCTCCTGACAATAATGTTGTCTCTGATGAACACTCACCATCAAGGACAACATACTGGGTTCTGTTACTCAAGTAGTCTTTGGACCACTCACATACCTGGGAACCTATTCTGTATATTTGTAACTTCATTAACAATTGACAGTATGGCACTGTGTGATATGCTTTATGCCAATCTGGGAACATGAAACCTACCTTTTGCCCTTCATCCATGATTACAGAATCTCATACACAAAAAGGGCAAGCTGAGCTTTCCATCAGAGATGTTTTTTAAAACCATGCTGATCTGTGTGATGAAGCTTTTTCATCTTTCTTAGGAATTCCTTACACTAGTTGACATGAGCTCATTTTTGAGCTTTGTTCAAAGTGTACAGGATGCATCAAGAAGAGAGCTGTGTCACAGTTGAATGTTGCCTAATTAACTGTACTTTAACAGTCGACATGGCTGAGTGAGCCTCTAGCTCACAGTCAACATGCTGACCATTTTCAGTTATGTTGTGCACAGCATCAATGTGTTTTTGAAACAAAGCTGATTCTGCCTGATATCCATGAAATTCACCTCTGCTGGAAGCATGACCATGATAAACTACTGCAAAACAGTTGCAGACAGTCTTTACTGAAGGTCATTCTTGGTCCAAGTTGTCTAAGAAGACCTTTATCAAAATCATAAGAATCTTCTAACAGAAACCTTCATGAGAAAATCCGAAGTTTTACAACACTGCTCATTGTAAACAAACTACGCTGACTGCTAACAGTATCAAATGAAAATTCGGTCAAGAAAACATGATAAATCATGAGGCAGGTGATAAAAATGAAGCAGAGGAATTGGTTGCATCTTTAAGAAATGTTGCTGCATTAACAGAATCCAGAGCTGCAACTACTAAAAAGCAGTTTTCTCACTAAAATATGAATGAACAGATTGGTGGGGAAAAGGACCGCCTAAGGGTAGACTTCTTCTACGTTTCAGGAAAGGTTTCAGCAGCTCAGTAACTACTGTGACGTGTTCATTGTTTTTTTTTGATAGCAAAAACCCGGCAATAAAAAAAATATAATTTCAACAGAGGATATAGAAATCTTGCCAAAGCTTTGAGAGATCCTAAAATGTATTCAGGAGACGTAAATTCACAGGATCTTGTAACTGTTGTCACCTATGCTTTCACAAACTGCAAACGCATATTTTGAAGTACTTCAGTACATCTTTGCAATGAACTTGCAATACGTTTCCGAAAATGCAGCAACTGCGTTAAGAATATTTGTGTGCATGCCAGTGTCTTTAGCTTCTACAGAACGTAGCTTTTACATGTTAAAGATCATTAAAAACTATCTCAGATCTTCAATGAGCAACAAGTGGCTATAAGGTCTTGTCACAATAACAGTGGAAAGGCAGACTGCACATTCGCTCGACATGGAGAACATGGTGAAGGTCTTCGTTGCTCAAAAAAGCGAGAAAAGTGATTTAGGTGAGTAATTTTTAAAAGAATGTTTTTATGATGTAGGAGGCTTTTCCCCATTTTATTTAGCGTTAGACAGGATCTATTAAATTACATACCTGATTTTGCATGGTTATAGCGGTGCATGTAAAAGTTATTACTACCAAATAAGCCAGGTTCATCCCGCAGCTATTGTGAACTATTCCTAGGGTGTGGTCATCAGTGACATAGGATCATGAAAACAAAATTTAAGAATGCATACAAATACAAGGTCTGTGAGAAAAGTATTCGACCTTATGTTGGGGGAAAAAAAACTTGTTACCTGGAGTGACTGACGCCTTATCACCCTCGAAGTAATTCCCTTGGGACTCCACACACTTCTCCCAGTGGTGCTGCCATTGTTGGAAGCATTCCAAAAAAGCTTCTTTCACAATGGAGTTTAGCTTAGCTGTCGTTGCTACCACAATGTCCTTTCTTGCCTGACACTGCATTCCATTCAATGGCCTCTTGAGTCTGAGGAGCAGCAAAAAGTCCCAGGGGACCATATCAGGAGAGTAAGAAGTCTGTTGAAGCACACAAAGTTGGTTTTTCGCAAAAACTTCTAAATCAAGTGCGAGAATGTGCTGGAGAATTGCCATGATGGAAGCGCCAATTTTCTGCTGACCCCAAGTCCAGTCTCCAGCGCAGCACGGCATCACGTAGGTGATGAAGGACATCCCTGCAGTCCTCTTTGGTGATTGTTTAACACTGTGGTGTGTAGACGTAGTGTACCAAAATGTGGAAGTCAAAGAAAGCAGTCAGAATCACGTTGACATTGCTGCACACTTGGCGGGCCTTCTGTAGTCTTGTCAAAGAGGAATGCTTCTACTGTAACTACTGGGATTTTGTTTCGAGGTCGTACTTATACGCCCAGGACTTGTTACCAGCGATTATGATGTTCACAATGGCGTTGTCACTGTTTGTGGAGTCCAGTATGTCCTGTGAGAGTTCACCAGAAAGTTGCTTTTGCTCTGCCGTCAGCAGCTTCGGCACTAATTTCGCTGACACTCCCTTCATGGCTAAATCTTTGGTCACAATGGAATGTGACGTAAAAGTCCTGATGCCCATCTCTTCTGCAATTTCTCTGATAGCCAGATGACAGACCCGCAACACTACAGTGTTCACTTTCGCAACGACCTGGTCATTTCGGCATGCTGATGGCTGACTGGAGCATGGCTTGCTCTCCACCGATGTACAGCCGTCTTTAAACCGGTTGTACCACTTATTAACCTGTGTGACACCCATAGCGTCACCACTGACATCTGTCTGGATCTTCCGAATTGCTTACACCTGGTTGTCGCCCAATTTATGGCAAAATATTATGCAGCAACGAAAAACCGATGCGAGAATTACACACTGTCTCACTAAACTGCTGCATATCAGCAACTGACGCTGTGGACAGGTGGGAAAAAATACCGGCATGTACATGAAGTTTCAATGTCGACTCACGCAAGCACACTAGATTCAAATCAATCAGGAGTTTGGAAAAAAAAAACCATCGTTACTTTTCTAACAGACCTCGTATAGTTGATTTCTATGACAGCTCTCATCAGCTGCTTGTCTTGAATATAATAACACACAATGTGCAAAACCCATGTTGAGCCAGCCACTATCGCTTCTTAAAAATTAAAAATGCTTATGGAACACTCAGTAGTTACAGCCGCAGCAGTATCTGTAATAATCGGTGATTCGCTCAATTTATATGAAATGCGGTAAGTAAGTTTTCTAGTATATTTCAGAATTGCAATATACTTGCTTGCTGTTAAATTTGGGAGTTAAAGAAAAACATTATATCAGGCATTATGATTCTGGAAATTATTTTAGAGGATTATTTTGCAAGTGACTTTGTAACAATGAAGTTCTACTTTGTGCCATCATGTAACACAGAGGGAAATTTTCTAAACGTGAAAAGTATTTGACAGATGT
Source organism: Schistocerca americana (assembly GCF_021461395.2). NCBI lineage: Eukaryota > Metazoa > Arthropoda > Insecta > Orthoptera > Acrididae > Schistocerca > Schistocerca americana. The sequence goes on from NC_060130.1 coordinate 540,818,842, forward strand.
AAGGTTGGGTCTTCTGAACGATTTAGAAAAATATTCACTAATTTACTATAATAGCCAACTAAAATCAGTTTAAGGTTGATTTGGTATTATTATTGTGTTAGAAATGCCTGATAAATTTTTAGATTCTTGTGCTACTTGGTGTTGGTTTTTGGTGCAGGTTCATTCATTTTATGTACATATTAGTGTATTTTTGGTGTATATTTTCCTTGTTTTAGAGTACCTTTCAGGTAGTTTTGTGCCAACTGTAATGCATAAGTGCTTACATTTAACAGGGCAAAGCCAGTTGGCGACCTAGCTAAGGCAACAGCACCGTCTGTTTACATTTAAAAGAAAAGATGAATGGAGATACAGCGAAATCTACAATATCCAGTATTCTTACAACTCGAGGTTAACACGCTACACTCTATGTAGAAAATAACTGAATGCGTTTTTTACCAACAAGTACTTACTTACCCACAACTTCGCATGGGTTTACAACGCGAAGTCACGTTTGAGCTACTACGTAATAAACTCCTGGCCTGTTTGTGCATAGATGCAAAGAATCGTCAATCTGTGAATTTCATCGAAATGGTTTGAGCTACACACACACACACACACACACACACACACACACACACACACACACACACATAGAAATCATATATAATGACGAAAACTATACAAATTGTAAACAAAATTATGTTGCAGATTAGATTTCTCAGGGGGCCGCAAAATTTTTTTAATCGGCCCTGTCCTCAACCACACTAGCAACAAACATCTGTATGCTCTTTGCATCGCCTGTTAACGCCGAATTTGGAGCAAAAACTTCTCGTTGTGTATTTACACTTTATATTATGCTATATCCAGAGTAGAGGATTAATTAATGATATGTGTGCTGTTCTATTTATAGTCGATGATATGAAAAGATGAAGACAAAAATGTGGTCCTTGTGTTGGACTAAAACGGAAAACATACCGTACTATAACAGTCATGGCTACGGCTGTCTTGTATATAAAGGTTTGGACTGTACGGCTTTTTAGCAATGAAGGAGGGAATGTGCAACTAAGGCTGCAGACACAGTGGCACCGATATCGGGGGATTCCGCCGACGACCGATATCGGCCGAAGACAGCTGATCTTTTCAAATCAGCATGCCACCATGTACGTGGTCACACAGTAGCCAATCTTATTGTCCGGACGTAGAAACTTCGGACGAAAGTCGGTGAAATTCATGTCAGTAGTTTGTCTTCTTTGGTCAAATCGCCCGACGTTCCTAAACATAAAGTATGGACTGTGAGAAGCTGACAAGTTTATTCCAAGAAAACTGTGGCATTCAGAGGGTAAAAAATATTGTAATCGGGATATAGTTCGGAATCTGTGGAATAAAGCTGCAGGTTTGTTGGAAACCAGAAGTAGTTTTTATCAAAACTTTAGGCGTAAATTATAATCTCAACAAACAATTAGTTCAAGTGAGAAGGGTACCGTATCTTACGCTTAAGCTGCTTTCATACTGGCGATTTCGTCGCCGCAATTCAGCCGCGCGATTCAATCACTGCAATAAGAGACTATCGCGCGGCTGAACCGTGCGACTGAATTGTCAGGCACGCTGCTCAACCCCCCCGCAGAAGCTCTGTGGCGGGAGCTGTCTTTGTACTTGTGCCAGCCAATTCCGACATGGATTCTGATGAGGAAGTATTGCTTTTTGCTCTGTTGTTGAAAAGGAAATAAAGATGCCGCTGACGTCAACGAAAATACTGGATTCATCCTCCACTGAATACTCGGGAGAAACATGGACATTTGTTCACAATTTATTATGAATTATGAGAAAACCCTGCAAAATTCATGAACTATTTCAGAATGTCTGTGACATATTTTCAAGAATTATGTACTATGCTGAGGCCAAATCTCACAAAGCAAAATACGCAAATGAGGAACAGTATTTCACCAGAGGAAAGACTAATGATTATTTTAAGGTAAATGAAATGCTTACTTTACATATACCCTTATTTTTAATGTAATTTGCTCCAATGTGTAATATTAAAATACAGTAAGCCAAAACTGTGATATTTCGCTACCCAGAGAATAAATCAGTGACCACTTGTGAATCAGATGATACAGGTAGAAGTGTGCTATCACTATTTGATGTCCATGGGCTTGGATTAGTTGCAGGTACAGTTATGGGTGAATTTGAGTATACATGCATTGGTATTTGTGAAATGAACTGAATGTTATAGTTGTCTAGTGAACTGTAAGACCAGCTGTGCTTTCTCAAAACTGATATTATTTCAAATTTAGCATCCATTTGCAAATGTTGTGGCACAGATTTCAAATCATCTAATAATGATAGGAGAAAATGTTTGTCAGGGTCATCTGCTTTGGCCATTGATGCGTTCTTTTTCCCTTGATGTTTGCTGCAAGTACCGGAAATAATTTCTCCTCATCTGTCATCTTTTGTCTCTTACGGGAATTGGAGGCAACTCCATCCTGTACATCAGAATTATTTGCCTCATCAGTATGTGCATCAGCTTCTTCCAACTCTGGTGGTTTAGTGGCAGTTACAGGTGACAGGAAATATAAATATTTTTTGTGGGTTTCTGCAAGAGAACCACTTTTTGAGGCTTTTCTCTTGTTGAGTTCTCTTGTGCAACAGTCACGAATGCTCTTCCACTTCATATGTAACTGTGTTGCTGCAAAAAAACAAAACTCTCTTATTTCAGGTACCTAGCTACAGGCTGTACTTTTACAGAGTTACATTATTCCTTCAAATGTGGCATTTCAAGTATATCAAAAATCGTGCGAGACACTTGTCAGGAGATATGGGATATCTACAAAGAATATGCATGACACCTGCATCATAAGAAGGTTGGATTAATATAGCAGAAAAATTTAAAGTGTATGCTGACTTTCCAAACTGTCTTGGTGCAATTGATGGAAAGCATGTAAGAATGTTTAAACCTGAGCACAGTGGCTCTTTATACCATAACTACAAACGCTTTTTCTCAATAGTGTTACTAGCAGTTTGTGACACTGATTATTGCTTTACATTCATAGACGTAGGTTCATATAGCAAAAGTGGGGAGTTACAAATTTACAAAAATTGTGAGCTTTACAAAAGAATGAAAGACAATAATTTAAATTTGCCAGAGCCTCGAACTTTGACTGACCCAGGTGAGCCTCTTACATTCTGCTTTATTGGAGATGAAGCATTTGCACTTGAAGAAAACGTGCAACGTCCGTACAGTGGAAAAAATTTGACAGAGAAAAGAAAGATTTATAATTACAGGTTACTGAGGGTGCGACGTTACATTCAGCGCACTTTTGGAATCCTATCCAACAAATGGCGAATTTTTCATCGCCCTTTAAATGTGAATGAGGACTTCTGTGCAGATATAATTAAAGCATGTTGCGATCTGCGCAACTTCGTTCGCAAAACAGATGGGTTCAAACTGGATGAAACTTTAGAAACAATTGGCTTGCACAATGTACAGAGCAGCACTCCTGTAAGAAGCCACTATGCTGCGAGTGTACAAGACAAATTAGATGATTATTTTATCAGCAAGATATAAAATGTATTCTAATTTTTATAAAAAAAACAGTCTAAAGTGCAAACGTTTGAATTTATTAGCATCTAGCTTCAATCCATACGTGGATCATATTCAGGCAATACCACAGTTGGCGTGGAGCAGAGCGGGTGCTACGGATGCCTCCAGGTGCTGTTACTCCTTATGAAAATTGAAACAAAGTTTGCGCTCTAGACTGCTTCTTATAAAAATTGTAAGAAGAAAAGCGCACTGTTTACCCAAAATGTTGCCAAAAGTATAAGATGTATTCTAATGGGAAAGAAACGGAATAATACATACCACTTTCGCTTTTCTCCGATACTGTTTTATTTTCGAAGTCAGGAACAAATTTCTTACCCATTTCCTCCCAAGCATTACATTTTTCGATCTCATTACTGTAATCCTTGTTTCTTGAATCCCAAATTTCCAGGGCAACTTTCTACTTCAGTGATGAAAAGTTCCACATCGAAAGTCATTTTTGTAGCAAAAATAGCACAGTAGCACGAAAGGTAACAATCACACAGGCGAGGCAAGGCGAGATGTCAGCTGTTTACCCTGTCCACTGCTGCCTAGCCTTGCTGTCAGGTCGCCGAGTGTGAAAGGGTCAAACACGGCTGAATCGCAGCGACCATTCGCTTGGAACGGCAGGCGCACAGCGGGTGCGCGACCAAATCGCCAGTGTGAAAGGCCTTATGGGAACTGCTTGTTAAAGGACAGACGCGACTCCGCCTAGTGTGCAACTCGCGCGACCAAATCGCCAGTGTATAAGGAGCCTTATAGTTACTGTAGTGGATCTTCCTTGGGTTGTAATAGGTGGGTATTAGCTGCCTGCAAATTGTTAAACTGCTTCCGACGTTTTTATGCCAGTAGGGTGGTGACGGTTATATGAAATGTTTTGCAGATGAGGTGTTTGTTTTTCCACCTTTCAGTGCTTTAGGTGTTCAGAGTACCTCATTCTAAACTTTATGCTTGTCTTTCACACATTTTTGAATGACACTCATTGAAGGTTATTTGAGGTGTGTCTGCACAACTTAAAATAAACACAGCAAAACAGAGTGTCTATAATCTTCCTTTTCAAGGTGGTCATGAATCATTTCGAGTATGTAACAGAACGTTTCTCCCTTAATTTCATATACTATATTCGAAAAACCTGTCTGGTTATTTCGATAACTGAAGACGGACTGTACAGTACTTGCACGTTATTTTCGAGGCAGTTATAGCTTAGTCAGATGCATTCGGCGTCTTTGTAATAGCAGAAGTCATAACATAGCACTCATCTCCGAGCACAGACAGGTCATCGTATTAATGCCGACCTAGATTAAAGTCTAACCTAATTCATAGGTTTTAACCTAACCTAATACAGTCCCCTTGAACCCACCAAAAACTGATGAAGGGAATCAGACATACTGTGACCAACCTGTCGGCCGATGTTATGGGACGACCTCTGGCGACGGTGTCTGGCCACTGCTATCGTTGCCACTGTGAACGCATGCTAAGATTCATTCAAAAGTATGACAAAAGTGGGAGGAATAAGGAGATATCAGAAGGATATATAAACGAGTCTATGCTAATGTCATATCTGTGTCCTATGTTTTTCTTTGTGGGCTGAACTATCCTAAGACATAATGTCAAAAAAACTGTACGGACAAGACGAGTGGCAAGAAACAGAATGTGCCAATCAGCCTATGCCAAAGCATGTGGAAGAATTTACAGCAACCGTGAATAATATCTATATAACTACCAAAGATTGCTTAATATCTTGGGATGTGAACTCAGCACCCAATTAAAGCACTTATTGGGAATGACATTTACCTATGTTCCAGCCTAGGAATAAATAGCAGAAACTATAGACATTTTGTCTAGAAAGAAAAAGTTAAGTTGGATGAGCATAAATTCCATCAACAGTATCCAAATTTAGCGAAATTAACGAAAAAAACTGACTCTGCTTTTAATAATCTTTTGACACATGAAAACTAGACAGATTATTTCAAATCACACTACAATGACGGATTTTATTGGGAACTTCTGATGTTGGCAAAAAATTGCTTTACTATTCCAAACCATGACACCAATGTTGAAAGTATGTTTTCTTTCGTAAACGCCAAATGGACGAAGGAACGCTATAAATTGCAAACCGACATAATCGACGTAATTGCAAATATGATTTTATTTTTGTGAAATTTAAAATCATCCTGTCAAGAGCTTCTCGAAATGAAATCCAAGTAAAATAAGATTCTTCATAAAGTAGTTTTAACTGAGAAACATTACTATTGGTACTTAACAAAAGATTATTATTCTTTGATAAATCTAACTAAAATGACAAGAGTTACGAATGTCATTTTGTTTTACGTCTCAGAAGAGTAATTGACTGTTTATTTTGTTTAATGAAGAACTTTGAGTTTATTTTGATATAAGATTATCTTAGAAAGTAGACTGAGCTGTTAAGAAGTCTGAGCACTTAACTGTTATTTTGATTTCCAAATTATATGACTATTTATTGATTGATGTTTTAGTTTAAGTACATTTAAGGCTGATCTAGCAAAAACTGACTTATTAATTATTAATAAACGACAGAAAATCTCCAGCTGACTATTTTTATTTGAAATCAGTGTTCCGACTTTTAGGGCAAACTGTCTGACTAAATATAACACCGAGTCCGGCTCTACTGTTTTTGACCTGGCAGCCCTAGACGTGGCAGGAATAATACTGTACACAGCGCATGCTGAGGGTAGGCACTAGGATGTCACCCACTGATTTTAAAATTCCAACGAATCTGATAGACCCCCAGGAAAGCACCACCTGTGAATCAGTTATCTATTGTTATTTTTCGGTTTTTGGCAATGAAAGTTTCCTTTTAGTGCCTTGCTTACAAATTCCATATTTCATAGCCAGCCACACTGCTGGAAAAAAATAGTACGCCGTTTTAAAGGTTTCCTATCCACTAAAGACGTATTTTTGTAACAGTGCATATGGAGTATATGAAATTGAGGTCCAAGTATCGACTCATGCTGAAACAGCAACATTATTACGCAGTGCAACCTCCATGGGCAGCAATGCAGACGCTGAGTCTGGCATCCAGTCGATCGTACAGATGGCGAATACTGTCATGGGATATATTATTCCATGCCTGCTCGAGCATTTCTCGTAGTTCTGTTAAGAGTTGTCAGTTGACGTGTTTCACAGGTCACTTGTAGGCACACCATATCGCACAAGTGCTTGAATGGAAATAAGTCCAGAGACCATTTTGGCAAGGGAAGTTGCTACACGTCTTGCAGAGCAAGTTGAGTTTCATGAGCAATGTGTGGACAATCATTATCCTGTTGGAACACCACATCACTCTCCTGTCACAAGAATGGCAAAATAACGGTCTAACCACATTAGGCATGTACCGAGCGCTGGTTAGCGTACCCTCCAGAAACACCAAAAGTGAACGAGGGTTGCTGCTTATTGCACTCCAGACCATAAGACTTGGGGTAGGGATAGCGTGTCTTGGACAAATGTACTCTACGAGACAGTGCTCAATAGGTCTACAGTGTATGTGCAAACAACCACCACTTGCGTGCAGGAAGAATATGCTTTCATGAGTGACGACCAAACCACACACGACGATGCTGAGGCATGAGTGGAAGACAGGCTGGAGGTGCTAATAACTGGCTTGCAACAGTTCGTGTTGCCACATCTGAACTCACACGTCCTCTTATCTGTGCTGTGGTAACTGTACGATGTGCCACTGCTGCCCTTACAGTACGACGATTCTGAGATGCGTCTGCACTATGTGGATGCCCAGAACCTCGTTTACAGGTGTGAGAATATTCACGTGACCACTGATACCAACATCGTTGTACAACTGATGCAGCACGTCCCACTTTTGTGGCAATTCTCTGAAAAGAACATCCTGCCACTCGCAACGCCACAATTTAATCAGTTTAAAACTTAGTCAGTAGGTTCTTGGAAGCATGAGTGTGCCTCCATGGCATGGTTGCCTGCTTGCTTCACCCGTTTACACCATACTGAGTCTTCTGGCTGCTATTAAAGGGTATACACAAGTGGCGGTCTGGTAGCTTTGCTACTATGCTATCTGTTAGCGGACGACTTTGAAACCATTATCAGTATATATATATTATCTCCCAAGTGGAATATGCCATCAACGAATCAAAATCGACGACGCCTTTCCAGGTGTACCAATTTTTATTCCTTGAAGTGTATATCTCAAACAGTTACTGCATTCTGTAAAAATTTGGTTGAACGTTTTTGCAGAGGCAACCGAGTTGTAGAAATAAGAATGTGTAATTTTCTTGCTTATGTTGTGTGTGTTATTTACTGTCCTGATCTGTAGAACCAGATGTAATACCTGCGTGTATTTTGTATTATCTGAATTGGTTTACAAAACATACTGTTGTGCAAAGCCAACTGTAATATTCTTATACTATACTGTTAATAATAAGCAATGTGACAAACAGAAATACAGTTACCTATCTGGACAGTAAAACCACAAAAACAAGTGTAATAACCGTGTGTGTTAACCTAAGGAATAAGCATCAGACTTTAACTCGTTTCTTCAAATAAGTCATTAGTTCAGAGGTATGGCAAATAACAGTAGTTAGACTACTATTCTGCATCGATAACAATGTATGTGGTTGGTGGTACACTATTATTCGCCATTATAATCAGGCACACGTCATGAAGCTGAGTAGGACAGCAGAAAAGATTGCAACTCCCTATTTACCTAACAGACTTCACTTTAGATTTAGATAAAAGATGGTTCAGCAATACAAGAAAAGTTTAGCCACTCGAAACAAAACAACAGTACCCAATTGCTTAAGCAAACAACCTGATTTCATGAAAGCAAAAGTAAATTAGGACAGGGGGAGGGGGGGGGGGGGAAGGTCTCTACATCAACATATTTGGTTCTCAACATTTCATTGATTCACTATAAACTGTTTAACGTTACTATTTATCACCATTAATCATCAACTTAGTATTTCCTTTCATTAATACGTAATGTGAAAGCAGCAAACAATTTATCCAATGTGGTCTCTGAATCTGGCATAACCTTACATAATCATTTTAACACAGAAAATAATAGCAATGTTAATTATGAAATTCTCAGTTATTCTTTGCATCAATTATTTCACTGATTATTCACTGATTTGCCAACAATATATTAAAGATTTCACTGTCTTAGCTGAATACAGCTCACTCGGAATTTTCATGTACCAGGTTAGGATCCTGCTTGGTTTGTGAGCGGGATAAATTATCAGGTGGACACAATTCTTAATTTTGATGATGGTTATTATTTTTAAAGCACATTTCAATTTCCTGGCACACACTTATTTCCTCTTCATAGCGTTGATCTATCTTATAATCAACAGCCCGTTTTTCTTCCCATACCAGGCCGTGATAAACTGCAGTTTCCAACCGAGGCAAGATGCAACAATATGACGAACTTCACACTATGCTGGCACTGTACGTGCTGCCTCTAAGATCACTGGCCACCGACTAACTTTGTTTGCCCCCGCCAAAGCGCGCCAACGTTTCTGCTCCCACCCTTTCCTACGCTTACACAGCTTTCCGTTCCTGACAGAACTACTCCATCTTTTAGATTACACATATCTCCTACAGCCCTAAGTGAGTGCCAGTAACTATTACATACATAATTACATTATAGCACCTTTTTACATTTAATAATTATAACAAATAGATATCTTTACAATATTTAAAAGTAAATATTACACCATTTTTCTTAATATGTACATTGACTTTAATCTTATCAAAGAGTTTCAGTATCGATTTCGCTTCAAACAAGATGTCTCTACTTCTGCTTTAACAGTTTCAACAAAATATTTACAATTTAAAAAAAATATGAATAATAATATCACAAGCGCAGTATACTTTCTTGTGTTTGAATACTTATTATAACAAAATATATACAATCATAACTTTTTCATTATCGACATTTAACACCTCTTCTACAACAGGGTCATAATCGGTAATAACGAATATGATGGGAATCTGCAAATGTTGTCGATTCCCCAGCTACATCAATGCTCACGAATTCCTCAGCTCTGTTAAATAAATTCAGCTGCGTTGAAAAACTATCTGATACAATTCGTCTGGGTGTTAGCAGAGGCATCAGTTTCTTTTCCACGCCACTGCTGCTACTTTTACGCGCAGGAGCGGTTTTCTGGATGTATCCTTGTGCTGTGCATTAAGATAAAATATGTACGATCTAGACATGACAAAAGATATTTAAACTTATCACACAGTATGATGAAAGCATTATTAAATGTATTCTGCTACAAGAAGTGGTGAAGTAAGTTGTAAGAACATTAACACTTGTACCACACACTATACACTGGCATTAGCAGTAACTGTCGCAAAACATTTTCTTTGAATCCATTCTTGCAAAAATGTTTCAAACACTGTGTACTTAAATGCGGATTTATCTCAATAAAGTTATCACTGACTTTGAGATATGACAATTTCCTGGAGCATCCTACAGCATGGACCCTGTTGGTCCAACTTTCATATTTGAAGAAAGCAACGACAATGAAGACGTGAGATTGATGCATACTCCATACTTATGAGTGAAAGTAATGCAACAAAGGGGGTGGCACTACACTCTCCATTGTTGCTAGATGTATCCAACATGGCGGCGACAACGTCATCCTAGATGGCAGCCTGTAGACTTGGCAACCGCACATGACATCATCCAAGATGGAAGCCATTACGTCAGCTGATGATGCAAGTAACGTTATCCAAGATGGCGGGGAACTGCCACGCCCCCCGGTCACGCCCCCCTGGCAGGATGTTCACATTCCATCAGGATAATGCAACACGCTTACACCAATCTAAGAAAATGGCTGGAAAATAGCTCACTTGGGCTACCTCCACTAACGTAAGTCACCTGACTGCAACCTTTTCCTAGGAACTGGCGGGAAGTCCTAGTTCCACCAGGAAAATGCAACACACCTCTAGTAACCTAACAAAATTGCCGGAAAATAGGTCACTTCATCCACCCCCACTAACGTAAGTCATCCGACCGCAACCTCGTGATAGTGATTGGCGGGAAAATGACTGGGCTGCTGGAGAGAACAAGGATTGTACTTTACTTATTTTGGAAAAATTTATTTAAGGGATGGATTTTGAGAGATACTATGTTTATTACTCTGATATAAACCACATCATCAGGTATGCCTGGGATCGTGCCACACAGCCTACAGACCTGCAAACTACTCCTAAATTACCAAAATAACTCATGTATAATGCTCTGCAGACGCACTTGCTAGTTGTAAACTGTCAAAATAATGCATTGCACGACGTAAAGACCTGCAAACCACTCGTAAATAATGCAATAGATTTATGTCCAGAGAGGCAAACAACTTGTAAATTGTCCAAATAATAATCCATCTAAAAGACTCTGCAAACATGTTTACTAATCATCAACTGTCGAAATCATGCATGCAACCTTTGGTTAAAGAATTTGATGCAGTACAGCAATCCAATGTGTTCACCACGAGGTTCAGAGTCCAACTGACCTAGTACACAGTACCACCGTGAGAGGATGCTGTCGTCTGTTCCATTCTGTGAAGTAATGGATTGTTAGCTGATGATGCAAGTACCGTCACCCAAGATTGTGGATTTTGGCAGGAACCAGTGTGTTCATCATGAGGTCTGGACCTAGTACACAGTACTGCCACCAGAGGGAGCTATCGTCCGTTCCATGACATAACCCAAGATGGTAGGGGAAAAAGGTGGCAAAAGGACTCAGCCTGTGCTGGACATAAGTATTTATTGTGCAGGCAGTGTCTCCACCATGAGGTCTAGAGTCCAACTGACCTAGTACACAGTACTGCCAGTAGATGAGTTGTTGTCCATTCCATGGTGTAACCCAAGATGGCTGTCTGTAGGGGAAAATGACTCAGCCTGTGCTGGGCTGCTGGAGAGAGGAAGGAGTGTACTTTATTTATTTTGGAACAATTAACTTAGGGATGGATTTGAAATAGTATATTTATCACGCTGATGTGAAACACATGCCCTGCCATGCTTGGGGTCACGCCACACAGCTTACAGACCTGTAAACTGCCCGCAAATTACCGAAATAACGCTATAGAGACACGCAAACAACTCCTAAATTACCGAGATTATTTCAGTACACAGCACACAGACATCCAAACCCCACCTAAATAATGCAGTACAATGATGTGCAGACACGAAATCAACTCATAAACTGTGAAAATCATGCATAGCACAGCCTACTGACCTGCCAGCAAAAAATGCAAACAAGTGTGCAGGCACTGCCTGCCACTCACTATCCACTGGACCGCAGAGGAGGCTACCGCAAATGCAGCTGCAGAAGTTGGATGCACCAGCGGCCCCCGTAAAGTGACGTGGCCATCAGCTGCCAAGCCACAGACAGGTGCCCATTCAGGTGTCTCAAAGAAGAGGTGGAGGCATCCCTAACATGTTTGCTAATCGTCAACTGTCAAAATCATGCACTGTACACCTTTTCACAAAATAATGCATCAATCACCAAAAAACTCCCAAATTGTCAAAAGATAATGCATGTGTAACGCTCACAACGCTGGAACAACCGAAACTAATCCAGTGCGCAAACACTCAGTGTACATAAAAATGCTTGCAAATCATCAACTGCAACTATCAGAGGCACCAATGCACTCTGCAGGGACAGCTGGATGCAAGCCAGTGCAAGAGTGCTGCCGACGGCATGTCAAAGTCACCTCTACAGTTAAGGTTCTTCGAGTGTTATACTGACGTCACATGTCTATCTAAATAAGTGCCAAGTCATTCTCTGTGTAGTGCCCACGTGAGTTCGCCACTGCTGGTGGGATCCCTCTCTCTATCTGTGGTCCAGTGAAGACCTAATTGCTGAGCGACTCACCCTTGCACATGCTGCATATATCCATTCCAGAATAGCAGAGGGTGCATTGTTCCTCACTATCGTCTTGGGACATACGAGACACGTCTAGCCATGCTTAACTGCCCAGTGTAACTGACGCAATGCCGCGAAATGCGCATGTACAGCTACAAACCATCACAAGCGCATCTAACAAGGTTCTAACTCTTACACTGATATCACATGGCTATGTAAAATAAGAACCAAGTCAACCTCTCGGAAATTGTATAGCGTCCCAGAAACAGTTAACACTCGCTTTTGTAGGAGCTTTCGTAATGTCCCGGCTTGTATGCATGGAAATTCTTGCCCTAACAGAGCCTATGTACGAAAATAGCACAGAATAACGTCGAATGCATTCTCCCTCACGGTCCTAACGTGGCGCCTTGTCCATTATGTGTTATCCTTCCTGGAAATCGTAAGTCCTACTTTCCCAGCTATGTACCAGCACGAAGGATGTCTTTTGAAATGAATGGAGCATTATGATCAGCTCTTACTGAATTTACCCTTTGAATTACTGATTCCACTGGTGTGAAAACACTGTCACCTTTTTCTTTCTTTCTGCAGACTGGACTTTCAGTGGGAAAAAACTTTTTTATGCAGGTTTCCATATTAGCCCCGACAATTAAATCTTACAAACTGCCCTATACAGGGTGTTACAAAAAGGTACGGCCAAACTTTCAGGAAACATTCCTCACACACAAAGAAAGAAAATATGTTATGTGGACATGTGTCCAGAAATGCTTACTTTCCATGTTAGAGCTCATTTTATTACTTCTCTTTAAATCACATTAATCATGGAATGGAAACACACAGCAACAGAACTTACCAGCGTGACTTCAAACACTTTGTTACAGGAAATGTTCAAAATGTGCTCCGTTAGCAAAGATATATGCATCCACCCTCCGTCACATGGAATCCCTGATGCGCTGATACAGCCATGGAGAATAGCGTATTGTATCACAGCTGTCCACAATACGAGCACAAAGAGTCTCTACATTTGGTATCGAGTTTGCGTAGACAAGAGCTTTCAAATGCCCCCATAAATGAAAGTCAAGGGGGTTGAGATCAGGAGAGCGTGGAGACCATGGAACTGGTCTGCCTCTACCAATCCATCGGTCACCGAATCTGTTGCTGAGAAGCGTACGAACACTTCGACTGAAATGTGCAGGAGCTCCATCATGCATGAATCACATGTTGTGTCGTACTTGTAAAGGCACATGTTCTAGCAGTACAGGTAGAGTATCCCATATGAAATCATGATAACGTGCTCCATTGAGCGTAGGTGGAAGAACATGGCGCCCAATCAAGACATCACCAGCAATGCCTGCCCAAACGTTCACAGATAATCTGTGTTGATGACGTGATTGCTGGTTCTCCCGTAGCACTCTCCATACAGTGACGTGGTCAACGTTACCTTGTACAGCAGCAACTTCTCTGACGCTGATATTAGGGTCACCGTCAACTGCACGAAGAATTGCCCCGTCCATTGCAGGTGTCCTCGTCGTTCTAGGTCTTCCCCAGTCGCGGGTAATAGCCTGGAATGTTCCGTGCTCCCTAAGATGCCGATCAATTGCTTCGAACGTCTTCCTGTCAGGACACCTTCGTTCTGGAAATCTGTCTCGATACAATCGTACCAAGCCACGGCTATTGCCCCGTGCTAATCCATTCATCAAATGGGCATCTGCCAAATCCGCATTTGTAAACATTGCACTGACTGCAAAACCAAGTTTGTGATGAACACTAACCTGTTGATGCTACATACTGATGTGCTTGATGCTAATACTGTAGAGCAATGAGTCGCATGTCAACACAAGCACCGAAGTCAACATTACCTTCCTTCAATTGGGCCAATTGGCGGTGAAATGAGGAAGTACAGTACATACTGACGAAACTAAAATGAGCTCTAATATGGATATTAAGCGTTTCCGGACACATGTGCACATAACATCTTTTCTTTATTTGTGCTTGAGGAATGTTTCCTGAAAGTTTGGCCGTACCTTTTTGTAACACCCTGTATATCGTCAAATATGCAAAGACCCTTACTCAATTACACCGCTCTCCCACCAAGGACAGGAGCTTTAATATTAGATCTCTGACCCATCAATACATCACAGTCTACTGTGTCGATCTAGTACTGCACCACACAAAGTCACCCCCCTTACATCAATCATACATATACTGCGATGACAGACAGCACCATAGGTATCCTAGTGGCACTAAGTATTTCCCGTGAGGTCGGGCAGGCATTCATCACCAACATGTGACCAGAGTACCCTCAGTGTATCGAAGCCACTATCAATATTTTTCTTCAAATTGGGGCTTGTTTCCCACCTTTGCACGAACACATTACTGTTTCTGGTCCGGACCTGCTTGCTTGATTTGCTTGCTCGCGTTCCTATACTCATCTGGGATTACAAGAACATATCTAATTTGGCATGGCTTGCTAGAATCTCATACCATTTTCGTGGTACTTCTCGATATCAAGCACATATCAATATTGCTCGTGTGACATAATCCCAAAGATATAGACTGGAAAATATTTCTCAATGTACCCGAAACTTTAGCTAGGTGGGGCATGCTATAAACCACTGACTAACTAGAAACTTGACATGTCTGCGAAGACATTTATATGGAAACTAGAAAAAATAGAGAAAACTGGTATTTCCATTTGCGAATACCAATGTTGGTGATGTAGCAGATTCCAAATCATCCCTATAATTTGCAAGGTCAACTATGGTGTTTCTCATGTCTAGAGAACCAGCAAAAATATCTTCCACATGCTAGATGCACACACCACAATCGATCCTCTCTCAACTAAATAAAGGCGCGAAATGGGCAGAAGCAGTCAACCGAACAACTTACATGGGAAGGAATAACAGTCCAGCTCAAACACACCTCCATATTAAATCTTCTCAAATTTCCACACGATTACGAAAGCTATCCAACACATACTAAGTATCAGATCACTATTCGATCGTCTAGAGGACAACACACATTCCTACACTCCAGCAGGCTTCTCCATTGGTAGAGCTCCTACTGTTAATGGGAAATGTGAATCATCCCCCCACAGGTAACTGGCACTCCACACCAAGCACCCACCGGTAGAATCATCTTCCTAAGAAATTGGTCACATATATATTTTATCCCTGTACTTAAAACAAAATGTTACGATCGCGGTCTGAGTTGAACAACATTCGAAAATGAGTGAAGTATCGTAAATACATCCTGTTGATGGCTGTGGCACTGGAAATAGACGTATCAGTAACATTCTTATGACTTGACATACTCTTTCCTTTCCTATCACAGTACTTGATGTCAAATCCATACCTTCCTTACGAATGGTCATAGTCATTTCCTTTGCACATGTCAGAAGACAAACACCTACATTATAAGCTTGTTGCTCAAGGCGAACCTATCATGCACTCCCAATTACTAAGTATAATGCTTTGTCAATAACTGCCGGCTGGCATTACGAAATAATATTGACTGAAAAAGGAAATATATTTTGTAGGTTCTGGCTCACTAACTCAATTATAAACTACAGACAACCGATTTCTAAAAATCAGTAAAAAATCACTATCTTTAATTAACTAAACCAATTTTATATCATTAACTAAATACACATTTTTTACAATAATACAGCTAATTTTAATTCACTTGTCATTTGAGCCTCAAAATTCACTGTAGCACACACTATAATGACTAACACAACGCACAGGAAATAGCTATTTTGCTCGCAGCTACACCTGAACTGGTAAGGTGACGCGAGAATCCCACTCTGTTAGAAGATCCAATGGTTCCGTTTCTCTTCGGAAGAGTTTGGGCCCTCTTCCTGCTGCCGGCAGGGTGGCCCTGGTGAGGTGTTTATACACACAAGGGCCACATACGAGTATATTGTTGCCAAGCGTTGTCCCCACACCTCTGAGACATCGAAGTCCGCATTTGCAGCCACAGTGCAAACCCGCTGTCGCTATTGGCACGTTCCGTCCAACTCCGCTGCGTTCGGCGTCTGGAGACCGGGCATTTCAAAACAGATAAACGATGCGCTACTTCTCCACAAGTATAGAACGCTCAGAAGGCCATCAGTGTTGAACAGAATTATTCCTTGGGGGTAGCACAAACCTGCAAACCTATACAGGAGCCGCCCCTGGCATTTATACTGAAAACTTGCAGTTTTCGCAAGTATGAACTACTGTGGGACACTTGCAACAGTGAATTAATTCCAAAAGACGTTATGTGGTATATTTTCATCTACCAAATGTACAAAATTGGGTACCAATTGCAAACATTAATGAAAATTTTTTATTGACGTAAATTTCAACTGGAATACACGAGGGTGAAATGTAGTACAAACTACAAAATAATGACACAAGTATCTCTTTTGTTGAAGTTTTTCTTTGTGAGCAAAGTGCACCACCATCTTGTTTGGTCATGAGCCGCCACTGATGAAAGCATAGGTGTCTCGAGTAACACCTTCCCATGGGCTACTTGAAACACCAACATTTTTGTAAAAAATCAGCATAAAGAAATTTAAGACAATAGTTTTTCTGCCAGCAGGATCTTCACTGCAATGTCACCTGTACTTTAAAGTTCATAAACCCCCTTATTTTGTAAAATTGAGAAAGGTAGATGCTGAGGAAATTCGAAACTTGGATAAGAGACAGTTTGGAAAAGAAAATAGGGGAAAAATTATAAACAGTGTTTATTTAGTAAATGTACATAATTTAATTTTTGTCGATACAATGTCTGTAGGTATTTTTGAAACAACTGAAATAATTTCAGGTTAAGCTAGGGAAACAGATAGAAACATACATTTACCAGAAAATTATTAAAAAATAACATTACATTATACCCACACACATTACAGAAAACATAATTTTAAAAGTGCCTTAAGGGTAGTCATTTACTTATTTAAATCAGAATTTGTCCTGTTAACTGCTGTGAAGTACTTATAAACCATTTTCATCGTCCATGTGTCCACCTGCATTTTCATCATCAGATTGTTCTTCAGGTATATTCTGTACTGGATTGAAGATAATATTTTTGTAGAAGGCCAGGTCTTCATTTTGAGCCCAGTTTTCCCCGAAGTGAAGAGTCAGAAGCTTCTTGACATCTTTCACTTTCAGCTCTTTTACTGCTACTCCAGGTAGTACTAACGGTAGTTCAAAGTTTTGAACTTTAAATCCAGGTTTGAGTACTTTTTTGAGCTTTCTGAGATTGGTGTTATACCAGGGTTCACCTGCAACAAGTACTTCACAGGTTGGCACATTGCCTAGTGTTATAATAAATCTTTCAACAGTTGAAAATTTGAAGTGTCAATTTCCAGGCTTCTTTTGGTAATTTTCACATACCTTCCTCGAGTCAAAAATATTACAGCTCTCAGTAATACTGAAAACAGTTCCACATTCCTTAAAGATTTCAATCTATTTCTCAGTCTTAATAATAGTGTCATAATTTTGAATTTCCTTCTCATTTCTACCAAATACACGATCAGGCAGCATATACGAATGGCCTGGTACAGGGAATACTAAAATAATGTCTTTAATATTTCGTGGCACGTCATTTACCAACCAGTATTGAAGCATAATCATCTTTGAAATGTTACGGTTTTGTCTCCACAATCATCCGAATATAGCCTTACAGTGGTCACTCCTTCCAAGTAAGTGTTTTTTAGCCTATGTAAAATTGCTGATGCAATTTCATTTGAACCTTTTTTGAATTCTGATTCCATCCAGTGATATATAAAACCACGGTTTTTTGTCTGCTTATCTTTAGACGTACTTTGGCAGATAATAAAGTTAAATAAATAGAACTGTTGACTATAGTACGATGCCTGGTAAGGGATTTTGGGTAAAACTAAATTCTTTTGGCAGTCAAAGGAAAGGGTGATTTCATTTTCATTTTTCAGTAAATTAAAAAATGCTTGTGCCCTCTTTTTGTGGAGACTGAAATCAATTTTAACTGATTTGTCTCTGTTGTCAAATTTCAACTAAAACTGGATACATTTGGAGCACTTGTCCACAGCAGCAGAGCCAAGGCTTAAGTTATAATCTTTGACAATTATCTCATAAAAATATGAATATGGAACTTGAAGATTACTTTCTACTCTTGAAATGTCAGCATTGTGAAACTTACTTATTGAAAGATCTGTCAAAAAATACTGTCTTGTAATTCTGGTGTTCCTGCAATAATATTTTCAAGTGGACAGAGACTCTCTACGAATGACTTTACAGATTGTCTTTTAGCCTCAAACAGCTTAGACTTATGGTCTCCTCCTCTATTTCCTACAGTTAGATTTCTGGAGTCGAAATGTCTCTTACAAACTCATTGAGCCCTTTTCTTGCTAACACAAAGTATGCCACAAAAGGATTTCTTACGTACCTGAACCAAAGAAGTGTTCCCAGATTTGGTTGTGGGATTAGATAGTGATTCCAATTTTCAATGATTTGTCTCCGTTCATCTTCATTAGTTCTCCTAAGCTTAGGTGTTTCACTTACAGTATATTTAAGCATATAGTTCCCGTGATCAATTTTATTCTTAGAAAAGTAAAAGCCTCTCTGAAACTTCCAAATATCTTGCATTGTAAGCTGAGTACACCTAAAAACTTGATCAGAATGAAGGCACTTTGGTAGTCTTGGCAAAGTCTTTGACGTGTAGAGCTTCTGTTTCTCTATTGCCTTTTTCCATTTATCTGGATCTTTTATACATTTCCTTCCTTTGTTCTTCTGGCATGGAGTTATCTACGGTCCCTCCATAACCTGTTGTTCA
Organism: Schistocerca americana; assembly: GCF_021461395.2. Classification (NCBI taxonomy): domain Eukaryota; kingdom Metazoa; phylum Arthropoda; class Insecta; order Orthoptera; family Acrididae; genus Schistocerca; species Schistocerca americana. The sequence continues at coordinate 540,838,065 of NC_060130.1, forward strand.
GTAATTTGAGATTATAGTTCCTCCATTGGTTAACCACAAAGTTTATCAACTTTTAGACCTACAACACTGCCTGTACAGTACACTTTTAAAACAAGATGCTAACTTTTAATGCAGAAGAACACATAAAAACAGCCTAATTTCAATTATTGGTACGAATTTTGACAATAGAAACTAGCAAAAACGCCATGGTGATCACAGAAAACAAGCACCAACTTCACAATAAACAAAAAAATAACCTATTGTGAACAGTAAACAAAACTTAGCTTCAGCTGACCACCAGTTCTACAACAACACATTTCACTGGAAAAATACCCTCCATAATGATTTTAAATTACCGTATTCCTTAAAATGGTTGGTAGTTGCACTGTGTGTAAAGGTCACTTTTGAAAAAAAAAAACACACACTGTTTAGAGAAAGGCAAAGGATATAGGTCGTTTTGTTAGAAAAATTAACAGTAGTTGAGTCGGTCATGTTGGATTGGATAAGGGACATTCTCAAACTAAATAGGCATATTACAGGATTTTATTATTATATAGTAACGGTTTAAAGGAAGTTTTGAACGAAAACCGTAGTTTAATATGATGTAAAAGAATCTGATGAATGCTATGGTAACAATAACTCAATTTCCACAAAAATTGGATAAAGAACGTTTTGGAAACAAGCGACTCAAATTTACTACAGTCGTTCAACATCAGTGCAATGGTAACCGAACCAACTCGAGAAACACCACACTCTCCATCTATTATTGATCAGATCTTGATAAATATGTGCAAGTATGCCTATAATATACAAGTTTGTAAACACGCATTTTAGTGATTGCAATGCTGAAATTCTTGCAATGAATATTTCAGGATACTCAGTTCTCAGTAGAATAAAACACATTGTTAGGAACTTCGGTACAAAAAATGTGTAATATTTTAGTTCTCTCCTACGGGTGAAAGATGTACATCACTGTATTGATACCAACGAGAAATATGGTAAGTTTATGGCTACATTCAAACACTTTTTTAAAATGGCTTTTTCCAGGAAAATAGTACATTTAACTCTGCTCAAAAAACAAACAAGTGTATTACAAAATGGGTAAGGATATCATGTCAGAATAAAAGAAGATTGTATGAGTACTCCGAGCAAAATACTAATCCTGGCTTTATTACATATTTTAAAAGATATGAAAGAATACTAACATGAGTGGCCAGTCTGAAAGGTGGCGCCAAGTTGTACGTCAGTAATCGTCAGCAGGTTACAAAAATGAAACACAAAGATAGTGAAACACAAAAAATTTCTAGTTTTTACAGTTATGAGGAGAAAATAAAATATGAAGTCCCACAAGGGTCAGTTATGGGACCTGTCCTATTTCTGTTGCGTATAAATGAATTGGCTGGTAAAATACATGATGCAACCACTGTACTCTTATCAGAAAACACTAATATTCTAATTAAATTACAGAATGAGGGAAATCTGCAGGAGGCTGCCATATCAGTTATCCACACCTTAATGCACTGGTTCAGGACCAATAGGCTCATCATAAATTCTGAAAAAACTGTGACAGTTAACTTCCACCCTGTTTTCACTATCGAAGGAAAAAATGTGCCGAAGGTCAATCATACAAAATTTCTAGGCATTCATGTTTAGGCAGATCTGAAGTCCTGTAGACCCCTTCTTAAAACTCTCAAAATATTTGTGGTGCCTTGCTTGTACATATACAAAATGCTAATTTTCACAAAAGGTGGCATCTTAAAAAAGGAAAATCTCTCCAGACACAACTATGATATACACACATATGAAACTAGGCGGAAGATGAACCTACACATGAACACAGTAAACACAAACTTATGCAAAAGAAGAATGTATCATACTGGACCTGTGCTATATAACCATTTGCCTTCTTACCTGAAACACATACCAACATTAAGTGCATTTAAAATAAAGTTCAAACAGTTCTTGTTTGACCACTGCTTTTATTCTTTGTCTGAATTTATGGAACATCACAATAAGTAAATCTCATTTACCAAATTTTACTAATTGTCAATTCATAACACAGTTTACGTTGCGCTTATCATGTCATCTCACTTAATAACTGCTATTATCACATGTGGAAGCAATATAGTACATCAACCTACATTATTATGCATTTTATGTCAACAATGTAGCCAAAATGATTACTCTACTATAAATCAATTAGGTTTACCACTGTTCTATATCACAAGTGCAAAAAATCCACTAAACTGATTCTTGGACAAATAAACAACAATAATGTACTACTGACTGCAGAAACTACAATGTTCACAATCACACAAGAAGTAAAGATTTTAGTTATTTTAGAACGTACATTAGCCACACAGATCACCTCTAAGAAGTTTTCCTTCATGCTTTTTACTTCACTTGAAAGAAATAATTCTTTCTTATGACTAGTTCCTTGTTAACTCTCCACAGCCTGATGTTATTCTTCGGAGCTCTGATATCCATCAGGTTGTCCAATGTTGTGCCAAAAATAAGCAGGAGAATATAACATCACTGAGAACAAATAGAATTAGAAGTCATCATAAAATGTGTAATAAGATGTTCGTTTCTCTATTTTTAATATGTAACTATAGCAAACACGATTAGCAAATGTCAGTTTTCTCTGCTAGACTAAATTTTCACAGGATATGATACTATTATTGTATCCACGTCCCTCTGCCAACATCACGAAAGAAAGTATTTTAATTTGACTGATAGATCATTTCTGGCCTTCAGGAAATGGTAGTTTCTATGGTTTTTCTGTTTAGCTAGCAAATGTACCATAATTATTATTGGGCTATACAAGAAGTATTGTCATTGGAATAATTTATTTTTGGCACAGTTTCATCTCTTGGCAATCCTTTAATTTTTGTGTTCTCAGTAGATGGGTACCTTGCAAAACATCACTGCTCACAACAGCACTTGAAGCTGCACACTTTTGTTGGACCAAAAAACACAGAAACGGAGCAGTAGCTGACCAGAGACATGTAGTGTGATCTGACAAGATACTGTTTTACCTCTTTGCAAAACAGGAAAGATGTCGAGTATACTACTGGCACAATGAGGCCTTTAACCTACAGTGCACAGAAGGGGTAGTTAAGCCCTCAGGGAGTTATTTGACGTTTAGAGGGCATTTTCGTATCATGACTGTGTACAGGAATCAGAATGTTCATTTCAACTTTATTGGTGAACAAGTGTTGACCTTTCTTCCAAGTCTGCACAATAAGCATGCTGTGGACACTCCTCCCTTCCAACATGACAATGGTCGTGTCATCTAGGCTGCAAGAATATATTACTGGTTAAACATTCTGGTTCCCTACTGTACTCAACCAGCCCACTAAGTCACCCAATCTTAATCTCACAGAAAGTGTATAGGATTACTTAATCCAGTGAGCAAAATGTAGTGATCAACATCCCTGCAGTTTGGTAGCTCTGCAGTATCTAATCACCAATGAGTGGCTTCAGTTGTGTATGGCATACCTGACGAAACTTGTGGACTCTTCCATTACGAGGGTTAGAGGAGGTATTACATAGTATTAGCATCACGTCTCCTGGCAGTACCTCAGTTTTTCTCTGGAGTGCTTAATATTGCAGATGTTCTTGACCTGATAAAAAATTATTCAAAATATGTAATGTTATCGAGTACTTCACACAAGTCCCTATTATCAGCACATATCTGTCAGGAAACTGCCTTTCTCAATAATAAAAAGCAGATAATCAATGGAAAATGTAATTTTTGAGAGCGTTTCTCACGGAGGAAAAAAGGTACGGCTAAAAGTACATTAAAAATGGGTTACAGACTGCAAAAATATTTAGTTTGATGGTAATCGGTTTCTTTCAGTATTTGACCATCGTCAGACCCTCAAACCATAGAGGTAGAACGGTCTGAAGATAGTGAAATACTAACCAAAATCAGTTACCATTGAAATAAATGTTTTTGCAGGTGACACTGGTTGTAATCCATTGTTGATGGCAAATGTTTCTGTATTATTGTAATAGTATCAGCATATAATGGACATTGATAAGAATTCAGGATCCTACAGCCAACCAGTTGCCATTCACTAGGTATATTACAAAGTAACCATTGTCTTTAGGCCAGTTAACATCGTAATCCCATGGTCTCATTGGTATTGCTCCATCCATGTGATAAAGTGACACCTATCATTTCTTACTGTCCAATGCATCAATTGAAGTGCCCACTGTGATCACATCCAGAGTAGGAGCACCGCTAGGTTTACATCTACCAAAGGGGGCAAATCAACTACGTATGCCCCCTCAAACACTTGGAGTATTGGCACATTACATGAATACGTGATACAGGGATGCAATAAGAGTTTTATCTGCAACAATCATCAGTTATACGGGGTGTCCATTTAATTCGACGATCCAAAATAACTTTTGTGCAGAAGCAGAATTAAAATCCCTCAAGCAAATCATGTTTAGCTACTTGGATATTAACCAGCATGGTTGCTTAATTTTTAACTTTGTTTTTTATTAACAACAGTACACATAGTACGCCATAGTTTTTATTTGGTAATCTACTTCTTCTTATCAAGACTTGCTCAACAAAATATCGCAGTGTAGCGTTCATGTAAACATGACGTAATTAAAAATTAAACATAATATTTCATTTTATAGCTATGGCTGAAGTTAAAGCCAGTGAATTGATGAGGTCGGAAAACGTTTATTTTTATGAGTAACTTATACTTTGTTAGATTTTATTTTTTTACTTTAGGTCTCAAAACAACTGAGGTCATAAGTGACCATGTCATTATCTTAGAACACCAATAAGTAAAAGAAGTTAAAAGCGACTATATGCTAAGATTAATCAATGGAAGAAAACGGAGCTAAAAGCAAGGGCTTCCAGTTGCAGAAAGGAGCACAAAATACGCCTAGAGACAGCGGAGGAGCCTAAACAAATCTTAAATGTCCTTCACTATACTGCTACACCAGATATAAAGTAAAATGCGATAAACAGTATGTGTGTTGTTCACTAAAATGGCTGACAACTCAGACGGCAAACATACACTGGAACATAAGTTGTTAAAAGAGGGGTATTGGGTCACGAAATGGCGAACCGTCAGAGCTTCATGACAGTGAGCACAAAGTGGTGGGGGATCACCACTTAACATATAGCCATGGCCAATTTCTTTTCCTTTTTTTCTGGTGTTGTTTTAGAGCACAAAAACACTTGAGATCATAAGCACCCACGTAATAACTTTAGAACACGAATAAGTAAAAGAAGTTAAAAGCAACTACATGTTCAGAACAACTGACAGAAGGAATGAGCTAAAAAGAAGGACTTCCCCTTCGAGAAAGATCCACAAAATATGCCATAAATACAGCGAAGGATTCTAACCAAAGATTAAATGTCTTTCGCCATAGTGCTAAAACGGATAAAAAGTAAAATGCGGTCGACAGCTCACACGTCATTCGCTAAAATGGCCAACATATGCTGGAATGTAAATGGTTAAAAAAAGGGCACTGGGTCAGGAAATGGCGAACCAACAAAGATAGATGACAATGAGCACAAAGTGGTGGGGGATCACCTCTTAACAAATGATAATGGCTAAAATGACAGTGCCCAAAATGTAGCCTAGCTAAAATGGTCCCCTCACGATGAGAGGGCTAAGATAATGTCGGTCTAGCTGATGGGTGAGGTTTAATTCCAAAGATCTTGGTCCCGTGAAGAGACGACCAGTGGTGATTCCAAAGTGACACCTTCTGCTGACAGATGGCAATGCATAGATCACCTGAAGGAATGGAAGAGCTAGCAAGCTGAGGTAGGAGGACTGCATCTTTGGCACCAGCCTCATTTCCAATCAGACCAACATGATCGAGAATGCGCATGAACATTAAAGTGGCTCCCTCAACAGTGAGCAAGTGGAAGCTTTCTTGGGCCCGTTGCACTAACCGATGGACTCTGTGCAGCACACATAAGCTCTGAAGGGTACTGTGAGAACTGGAACAAATGACGCATTTAAAAAGCCTGTGTTGCTGGATGTACTGGGTGGCCTAATAGAGGGCCAAGAGATCTGCTGTAGAAATCCAGCAGCGTTCTGGAAGCTGATACTGAAAATGCTCGGTGCAAATGACGGCGTCAGTCTTAGAGAACATGTACACGAAGGTTCTATCGCTAAATTGAGTGTCGAGAAACTTACAGGGATAGAGAGAATCTGGAGTAGTGTTCCTAAGAAGTGAATGAAGAAGTCCATGATGAGCACGAGCCGCCACATGAAGCTAAGTTCACCACCTTTACCCATTGGTAACGTGGCTGGGGCGTGAAGTTAGGCTGCTGGAGCAGTAGCCAAAAGCTAACTCCGGGAGGTAACAGAGAAGGACATACCCCATACTGGAGTGTTGTAGGCTTTCTCCAAATCAAAAAACATGGCTACAGTCTGATATTTCCGCAGAAAACGTTTCATAACTTTGGTTGGTAAAGTGACAAGATGGTGAACTGCAGAATCGAATGCTCGAAATCCACAGTGTGCAGTGGTTGGAAGACTGTGAGACTCATGCCACCATAACAGCTGGCCATGAATCATATGCTCCATCACCTTGCAAACACAGCTGGTGAGGGAAATGGGAAGGGAGCTAGAAGGAAGGTGTTTGTCCTTACCGTCTTAGGTATGGGTATGACAATGGTTTCACACCAGCACGTGGGAAACGTGCCATCTGTCCAAATGTGATTTTAAGTATGAAGGAGAAAGTGCTTGCCTGCAAGATAAAGCTGCTGCAGCATCTGGATGTGAACATTGTCTGGCCCTGGGGTAGAAGAATAGGATGAAGTGAGAGTATGGCTAGCTCCCTCATAGTAAAGGGACCATTGTAACATTCAAGATTCTGAGAGGAGAAGGATATAACCTGAGGCTACTCCACTTGTTGCCGAGGGAGGAAGAAGGGGAGATAGTGGGTGGAGCTCAAAATCTCTGCAAAATATTGACCCTAGATGTTGGAGATAGCAATAGGGTTCACAATGATGTCATCTACAATGGTCAGACTGGAAATTAGGGAGTGGAACCTGGTCCCAGAGAGCCTACAAAGGTTGCCCCCCACAGTGGAAGGGGGAGTGGAATGGCTGCAAGAACTAGCAAACGAAATCAGTTAGCTTTTTTGCTATCCCAAAGAATGCGACGCCACTGCACACACAGCTGTTTATAACAAATACAGTTCACCGTTGTTCCATGACAGTTAAAATCATGGAGAACACTACTCCACACACAAATCATGTCGGGGTGTGCCTCAGTCAACCAGGGGACTGGGAAGATGAAGTGTGCAGTGTGGAATATTCTGCAGTACTAAGGATAACATTCATAAGATACTCTACATAGTCATCACAACTGGGGAAATGTTGTTTGTCAAAGGCAGCCTTGGAGGAGTAAAACCTGCACTCAGCCTTAGAAAGCTGGTAGTTGGGTTTAAATGCAGGTGGGATAGGAGTTAGCAGACGGATATCACATGGTAAACAGTTGCTCGAGAACATGTCAGAAAGAATGGATCACTAGAGACGACGGCAAGTTGGGCAGTGCACAAATAGAGATCCATATGGGAATAGGTGTGCGTGGAGTCTGAAGGGAATGTGTTAAGCCAGATGAGGTTGAGTAGACTGAGAAGATCAGTCAAGAGGGAACCTCTCAGACAGTTTCTCGAAGAACCCCATAGTGGATCTACATCTACATCTACATGGATACTCTGCAAATCACATTCAAGTGCCTGGCAGAGGGTTCATCGAACCACCTTCACAATTCTCTATTATTCCAGTCTCGTATAGCGTGCGGAAAGAATGAACACCTATGTCTTTCCATACGACCTCTGATTTCCCTTATTTTATCGTGGTGATCGTTTCTCCCTATGTAGGTCGGTGTCAACGAAATATGTTCACATTCCGAGGAGAAAGTTGGTGATAGGAATTTCGTGAGAAGATTCCATCACAACGAAAAACGCCTTTCTCTTAATTATGCCCATCCCAAATCCTGTATCATTTCAGTGACACTCTCTCCCATATTCCGCGATAATACAAAAACGTGCTGCCCTTCTTTGAACTTTTTAGATATTCTCCGTCAGTTCTATCTGGTAAGGATCCCACACCGTGCAGCAGTATTCTAAAAGAGGATGGACAAGCATAGTGTAGGTAGTCTCCTTAGTAGATCTGTTACATTTTCTAAGTGTCCTGCCAATAAAATGCAGTCTTTGGTTAGCCTTCCCCACAACATTTTCTGTGTGTTCCTTCCAATTTAAGTTGTTCATAATTGTAATTCCTAGGTATTTAGTTGAATTTATGACCTTTATATTTGACTGATTCATCGTGTAACTGAAGTTTAACGGATTCCATTTAGCACTCATAGTGGGCATTAAAGTCGCCAAGCAGGAAAAAGGATGCAGTTTTGTTTCTTGGAGGCAGAAAACAAGCAGATGCTGCAATTCCGAGAACTGATGTAATTCCTCCTTGTTGGATGTAATGCCATGATCATCCCATCGGAGAAGAGTCTCAATGGGGAATGGGGAGGAGGGAACAAATGAAGGGTAGTCACCTCAGCAGCTGCCGAGTGCCAGCCTCCAAAGATTTACTATTACAGGGTGCAGAGGCTGAAGGATCCCGTCCCATGAAATCAACAGAGGCATCGACATTCTCCCTGCGTCGACCTGTGGATCCAAGGACAGACGAATGGTAGGCGGGTTGCAGTGGTGAAATGGAGGATTCTGAGCCGAAGAAGGAGAAGACTTGAATTCTTAGAGCCTTTATAGTTGGTAGACAAAGACTCAGATGGTTGATGGCCGGAGGGAAATAAAAAGCCCTCATGGGAGTATTCCCTGTCGATTGTGAAGCAGGTGATTTCGCCGCTGGGGGGCAAAGATCTGGTGGCCTGTTGTGCAGCTATAGCAGAAGGAGAGGGAGATGCTATTGCGATATAGGGCGATTTCACAGCTGCAGTACTGAAATGGAGGTCGCAAGTCAGTATGGCCATGTCCTTTGTGGAGTGAGGCATAGCAAAACTCGTATTATAAGTGACAGATAGTATAATGCAAGGCTTTAGACTAGTCAACGACTTGGAGCAACAGACTAGGTTACTTTTTCCTTCACCTGGATCTCCTGGACTGCCTGCTAATTGACGTACATGGGACATTCACGGGATGAGGTGGCATGGTCTCCATTACAATTAATACAGTGAGTAGAAGAAGGTGGGCAATCACCCTCATGAGCATTCTACCACAAGTAATGCATTTGGCCAGGTTTTGACACGGCACACGAGTTCAGTTATAATGTTGATACTGGTAGCAATGCATCAGGTTTGGAATATACGGTTGATCATGATGACTTCACAGCCTTCCTTAATTTTTAATAGAAGCACAACTCAATCAAATGTGAGAAAAAGAATGCATGTAGGCACTAAGTTTCCATCAACTTTTCTAATTACCCAATGGGCTCTAGTGATGCCCTGTTCAGAGAGGTAAGTTTGGAATTCTCCCTCGGTCATGACATTAAGCAGCTGCGTGTGAATAACACAATGTGAAGAATTCAGCATATGATGGGCCTCAACATGAACAGGACAGGTGTGGAGTAACGAAGCTGTAAGCAATTGTTGGGCTTGAAAATTACAATTGGACTCAGAAGCAAAGTCCCATTGCATAAGTGAGAGCAGGATTTCACAGGCCTGCAACCGCATCAAAACCTTTCTGAATAATAAATGGATTAACCACAGCAAAAAGCTGACCTTCTTTGGTACATAATACCATGAGAAACCGAGGTGCAGCTTGTAGAGTCTTTGAATCTTTATCCTGATTCTGTTTACATTTAGTAGACATAGACTGGGACAGCAAGTGGCTCATAGTGAAAATATCTCCCACGACTGCAAGCACCTCTGATGGCACACTGATTCAAACAGGGACCTCCTCAGAGGGGGCTTCACCTACCTTAGGTGACTGTTCACACCTCCCAAGCTCCTGACAGAAGGGCCAATTGACAACTGGAAAGGTAACAGCTTAGTAACAGCTTCTCCCTTGGCCTGACGTTTAATATGGGGTATGTGCAAACCTGATCTGTTGAACCTGGGCTGCGAATTACGCGTTACCAAGTCACCTGTTATGCGTCAAACACATGAGCCGGCCTTCAGAACTGCACAGGGCGGAAGAAGAAACAAAGAGAAACCTCAAACATCAAAGGAGAGGAAGGGGAGGAGATTGAGATCGAAGAAAGAAAGAAAAAAACATATGAGAGACTGCTCCAATACCAGGCTATCAAAATTTCAGAATGTGTTCCCAAAACTATCCAAGATATGTTCCCCATGGGAGGGAAAAATGAGTAGCGGAGGATAGACATACAGCATGGAAAGGGAACAGGTGCTGTAAAGTCTGGGGACTGGCAGTACCCAAGCACAAACTCACCATAGAGTGGTGATCCCCCTGTGGGGTCTTATATTTTATGGTAGGTATAGATTACATGAAAAAATAAAAGCAACATCTTATTGAAGGAGAGCTTTACTTGGATGTTGTTAATCAGCTTTAATAACAGAGACAGCCACCGTGATAGTTCTGCATATTCTCCTACAATGACGTGTACTTCCATTATAACACTGTAATAGGGATTACTTCCGCTATAACACTGTAACAGGGATAGTGATATAATGTTTGATTTGTTTCCAACTGATAGATGTATAATTATTTCAACCAAACATATTTTTTTATAAAAATACAATTGTATTATTTAAACCCATTTATTTATTCAGCCTCTGAATTTACTCTAAGACATAACAATACTGATCTTAAGGCACCTTATACAATTCAGTCTGTTAAAATTCTCACTATTTTTAGTCATTTTGCCAAAATTCAGTGCAATTCATGTGACTGGGCACCACTGGGAATTTGATGTGAGTGAATGCGAAGTTCAATAGGTGAATTTTAACTTAATTTGAGACAGCTGTCAACTTAAGAAATCAGCCAGATAAGCCCATAAAAATAATTAGGTCCATTTTTATGGTTATTAAAACAAAGACTTATTTATTTCAAATTTTTGTGCTGTTGGGTACCTAGCCTGCAGCCTGGATAGCTGCCCCATGGAGGAATAGCTGTGAATGAATGACATATGGTATTTTTGTGAATGGTCATCTTGCGGTCTATGACATGATAAAACAATACTGTTAGTTGGGTACATCAGTTTCAACTGTGGAACCTTGGAGAATAGATTGCTAGGTTACAAATGACAAATGAAAATAAGCCAAAGCAAGTAACATACAAAATGCTGCAAAGAAACACACTTACCTTACACTGAATGCTTGTATGTACAAAAATGCGTTCTCCTTTTATCATCCACAGATCACTTCTCGCTGGAACAGGTATTCTTGGAAGCCGCTGGGGATTGGTACAAAGTCTTCTTGGTGTAGAGCGTGCCTAGTGTTCATATACACTCTTGAGAGTACAGTAGGCTACTGTGTAGAAAATATACATTTCCTTTCATGTAGTGAAAGATTGGTTACAGCCACTTTCACTGCGAAATATCTGCAAACTTTTTGTATAAAAGACTGTCTGTAATTATTTCCGAAGTTTTGTCTAAATGGTCTGTTTCACAGTATGTGTGTGAAACTGAAATATGCTGCCAAGTATATTGCATTAATTTTAATTTAATAGCGACTCCTTTCACCAAATGTGGTTTACTCATATTTAAAGTTCCCTGTCGTACTGAATCTCAGATCATAAATTAGAAGTGTTCTTCCATTGTCCAACTATACCACGTACTGTTCTCCCCTCTTTGATTTGTAGCCCTACCTATAATATAATTTTTCATTGTATGCTGATGAGGTTTTATCCTTTTTCTACATCTACATGTAGTGGAATCATTTTAAAGTGTTCACAAATGTCACTTCTCTAAAATTTTTCAATAGCAGTTCAAAAAATCATAATCTTCTGCTCAAGGATTCTCATCTGAGTCTCTGGAGCGTTTCTGTAATAGTCATGTGTTGATCAGATCTAGTAGCATACATCTGAATTGCTTAGGCGCTGCTCTAAACCAACCTGACGGGAATCTGCAACACTCGAGCAATTCCCAAGAATGGGTTGCACATGTGTTCTGTAGGCAGTCTCCTCTATGTATGATCTACGCTGTTCTAAAATTCTCTCAATAAACTGAAGTCTCATTCACCTTCCCTTCAACCAAATTTACATGCGTGTTTCATTTCTTCTCACTTTGCAGTTTTACTCCAAAATGTTTAATCAGAATCTCCATGTCAATCAGCATACCATTGAAACCATATTCAAACATTACCAGAGTCTTAATTTTACTCTTCTTCATTAACTCAAATTTTTCCATAATTAGAGCAATCTGCCATTCACCACACTAAACTGACATTTTATATAAGTCATACTGTAACCTCCTGCTGTTACCCCAATGACATTTTCCCATCACCAAAAATATGCAGATTACTGGTCACCTTATCTGTCAGATCATTTACACATATAAAGAACAAGAGAAGTCCTATCTCACTTTTCTGGGACACTTCTGATAATACTTCTTTTCTCTCCTGCACACTCACAATCCTGGTCAATTTACTACGTTTTATCATTCAAAAAGTCTTCAAGCCACTTACATGTCTAAGAATCTACTCCATATGATCAGACCTTCATTAAAACTCTGCAGTTTGGCTCCATGTAAAACAAAATGTGGAATCTGCTTGTTGCATTTCATGCATGGTTCACAGAATATTGTGTGAGAAAAGGGCAGCTTGACATTTGCAGTAGACAAGCTTTTGAAATTCATGCCAATTTGTGGCATGAAGGTTTTTGCTCTCATGGAATTGTAATATATTCAAACTTACACTTAGAATGTAATCAAGACTTCTGAATCAAACTGATATTAAGGACATTGGTCTGCAATTTTGTGGGTATATTCTCTTACCTCTCTTCCCTTTCTTATTAGGGCAATGTTAGCTACCTAGGTGAGCTGGAATAGTATTACTCAGCCCACATTTACACTGGTCAGCCAAAACATTATGACCACTGCCCACCGCAATGTTGGGTGCCACCTGATGGCATTGTGGGCAAGTGACATGATAATGAAAGTGAGAAAGCAGACCAGACAAGGATCGGGGATCACCCTAGCAAATATATGGGCTGCAAATAGGGGTATCCAATGAGATAAACGGACTTTGACAAAGGGCAGATTATTATTACACAGAGCATGTGAATCAGTATCTCAAAAACAACAAAGTTAGTTGAACATTCAAATGCTACATCTACAGAAAGAGGTAGAACAGTGAAAATACCAGTAGACACTAAATGGTTGTCCATCCAGGACTCTTCACAGAACATAGGGTTTAGACACTTGTCTGCTTGGTAAAGTAGGATAGATGGTGATCTGTGGCACCTCTGTTGCAAGAGTACAGTGCTGGTGTACACACAAGTGTTTTGGAGCACACCAGTCATCATACATTGTTGAACATGGAGCTCTGCAGCAGACCACCCCTACATGTTCATATGTTGGCCCAGCAACATTGTCGATTATTGTCAATTATGATTACAGTGGGCATGGGACCACTGTCATTTGACCGTTGATCAGTCGAAATGTGTCAGCCCTTCAAGAGAATCACATTTTTGCTACACTAGATCAATGGTCACCTCCACAAACACTGTCAATGAGGTGCATGGTGGCTTGAAACTTGCAGGGTGCCACAGACACAGGCTGGAGGTAGCACTCTAATGCTGTGGGAGACATTCTCCTGCACTTGCGTGAACCTGTGGTAGTAATTGGAGATGTGCTAACAGCTATGAACCACCTGCATCACTTCATGCTTGATGTCTTACCTTACGGAAATGCCATCTTTCAGCAGTACCATTGTCCATGTCTCAGAACCAGAACTATGCTACAGTCATTTGAGGAGCATTATAGTGAACTCACGTGGATGTCTTGGTGACCAAATTCACACAATGTAAATTCTATGGAACCCATCTGCTATTGAGTGCCATCACTGTGAACGCAAATCAGCTGCACATATTTACACAAATTACATGAACTGTGCATAGACATCTAATGCCACATACCTCCAAACACCTACTAAAAACTGTCAGATGCCTGATATGCAGAATCAGTGATGTATTTCATTCCAAAATTGGACAGACAAGTTACTAAGCAGTTGATCATAATGTTTTGGCTCACCCGTGTATTCTTTTGAGGCAATTTTAGAATTGCAATTGTATCCTTGCTGATACCTGGCTGAAAATATATGAGAAAAGATCAATTTTTGACTAACTACACACTATAACTTCCCTGTCCTAACTTTGCAGAGTGTTTGTCAGAGACCTGTTTGTAGCATGAGAGTGAAATTCTTCTAATATACTTTCCAAATCTGGTTCGTGTTATACTGTACTGTTGTATGGTTTAGTTTTAAACATATGAAGTGAGCATCAGTAATGAACACTCAGCTTTTTTCATGAGTTGTCCCACAGTAGATAAGTGACTGCTCGTCAGTCTGCTTCTTCTGAGTACATACTGGTATTAAATTATGGCATTTCTTGCCACTTGCAATTCACATCTGTGTCAGAGTGGGATCCTGTCTTTCGCAGAAAATCCTCATTTCACCTTAGCCGCTCGTCCACATTTCAGCTATTAATTCAGAAGTATAGTCTCTGTCAATACCAAATGAGACAGAAGTAAGTAGTAATGAAGCTTGAGATCACACAGTGCAGCATGCTCTGGCAAGAGTAATGTCACTGAAGAGTACAGGTTCATAAATCTGTCAAGAATGTTCAACACAGTAAATACATCACCACAATGTACTGATGTTGTGCTTGATTTAGCAATCCATCCCCCAACCACAGTGCCCACCTCTTAATACAGCTTGTGATAAACATTACACATGTCTCCACATTATGCCTCCATTAAGGTATCAAAGTGTTTCCTTCCCCTCCAAAGAATGACTGTACCCTAAAATATCTAATTAATACAATTTCAAGATCTTCCCCTCTTTTTTCAGGAACTAGGATCAACAGAAGCTAATTTTAATTGGTCAAATAAAGCAACCATTTTTTTTGATTATATTGCACAATACACACACCACACCCATATCACTAATACCACAATTTCTTGTTACATGAATAATTCCCAAGTCTCTCTCCATCTCTCTCTGAATGTGTGTGTGTGTGTTTGGGACGGGGTGGGAGGGGGGGAGTGAGACTTCTAAAAGCTACTGAAAATGTTGAATACGGCCAATATTAATGCCAGTAGTATTTATTGGTGTTGAGGTGAAGTGCTACAGAGCTAGATAGTTTTCAATAGTGAGTATCCTTTGTGCTAAGTGGACTTGAAGAAGGGGCTTGTACAAGATGCAGTGAGAGTATCCTGGACATGTAAGATTGCAAACAAGACAATGCTGGTGGGTCTGTATTATACATTTTGATTAAACAATGCTTTCGGGCATCTGCACATACCTTGCTGAGCACTGGTGGCAGAGCATTAGAATTTTGTTCATACAGATCAATTTGAGATTGATGTTTTTCACACCATTCGCGGTACTTTCACAGAATCGGTAGGCTACTTCTGCATCAGGGAATAGTCAGTAACAGTTTTATCACAGTGGACAGTGTGTCAGGTGTCACCTTATTTCCATAGTCTACCTACAAGTTTTCTTTTCTTGTATTTGCTGGGTATGCAATAGCCGTATACAGGGTGTTACAAAAATGTAACAGGAAACATTCACACACACAAAGAAAGAAAATGTGCTATGTGGACATGTGTCCAGAAATGCTTACTTTCCATGTTAGAGCTCATTTTATTACTTCTCTTCAAATCACATTAATCATGGAATGGAAACACACAGCAACAGAACGTACCAGCGTGACTTCAAACACTTTGCTACAGGAAATGTTCAAAATGTCCTCCGTTAGCGAGGATACATGCATCCACCCTCTATTGCATGGAATCCCTGATGTGCTGATGCAGCCCTGGAGAATGGCGTATTGTATCACAGCCATCCACAATACAAGCATGAAGAGTCTCTACATTTGGTATCGGGCTGCATAGACAAGAGCTTTCAAATGCCCTCATAAATGAAAGTCAAGAGGTTTGAGGTCAGGAGAGCGTGGAGGCCATGGAATTGGTCCGTCTCTACCAATCCATCGGTCACTGAATCTGTTGTTGAGAAGTGTACGAACGCTTTGACTGAAATGTGCAGGAGCTCCATCGTGCATGAACCACATGTTGTGTCATATTTCTAAAGGCACATGATCTAGCAGCACAGGTAGAGTATCCCGTATGAAATCATGATAACGTGCTCCATTGAGCGTAAGTGGAAGAACATGGAGCCCAATCAAGACATCACCAACAATGCCTGCCCAAACGTTCACAGAAAATCTGTGTTGTTGACATGATTCCACAATTGCATGCGGATTCTCGTCAGCCCACACATATCGATTGTGAAAATTTACAATTTGATCGCGTTGGAATGAAGCCTCATCCATAAAGAGAACATTTGCAATGAAATGAGGATTGACACATTGTTGGATGAACCATTTGCAGAAGTGTACCCGTGGAGGCCAATCAGCTGCTGATAGTGCCTGCACATGCTGTACATGGTACGGAAACAACTGGTTCTCCCGTAGCACTCTCCATACAGTGACGTGGTCAACGTTACCTTGTACAGCAGCAACTTCTCAGACGCTGACATTAGGGTTATCATCAACTGCATGAAGAATTGCCTCGTCCATTGCAGGTCTCCTCGTCGTTCTAGGTCTTCCCCAGTCGCAAGTCATAGGCTGGAATGTTCTGTGCTCCCTAAGACGCCGATCAATTGCTTCGAACATCTTCCTGTCGGGACACCTTCGTTCTGGAAATCCATCTCGATACAAACGTACCACGCCACGGCTATTGCCCCGTGCTAATCCATACATCAAATGGGCATCTGCCAACTCCGCATTTGTAAACATTGCACTGACTGCAAAACCACATTCGTGATGAACACTAATCTGTTGATGGTATGTACTGATGTGCTTGGTGCTAGTACTGTAGAGCAATGAGTCGCATGTCAACACAAGCACCGAAGTCAACATTACCTTCCTTCAATTGGGCCAACTGGCGGTGAATCGAGGAAGTACAGTACATACTGATGAAACTAAAACGAGCTCTAACATGGAAATTTAGCGTTTCCGGACACATGTCTACATAACATCATTTCTTTATTTGTGTGTGAGGAATGTTTTCTGAAAGTTTGGCCGTACCTTTTTGTAACACCCTGTATAATTTTCAGCATTTACAATTTGTTACTTGCCACACACTGAAACCTCAGTCCTGTGAGTCTGTTGTATGCTATATGAATGTTAATTTTTATATAATTGTGTCCTATTCCAATAAAAGAACCAAAAAGTGAAGAATATTTTCTGTGTTCTGTTTGCCTTTCTTTTCGTACCAATGCCCATACACTAATGCCTGTACATACTAGTGTACCATAGGGCTATGCCGTGCATGCAAGGAAAGTGAGGAAAGAATTACGCACAGAATCACTAGGCTGAATGGTGACTGTTCCATAGTGACATATAAAGGAAAGTTTAGAACCTTTAACATCTCTCTGAAGGAGCTAAATGTGAAAACATGTCCTTATGCTCTCAGAAATTGGGAAAAATTTTTTACTGAGCTCTTAACTAGTTGTTCATAACATGTGGACACTAATGTATGTAACACAGCTCTTAATGTATTGTGTTTCAACCACATTTCCAGTGTAGTAATGGATATACTTTCTTTCATAAACTGCTGCAGTTTTATTCTATATACAAAAATGATCTCATTTCTTATAGTAGCAAAAGGGATATTCACCATTTTTTTAAACAAGAAGAAGAAATAAATAAATGTATAATTAAAGAAACAAACATCACTTCCAGTTCAAATGTCAACCATACAGAATACCCCAACTACTTGAATACAACACATGATGTATTAGCAAGCAGTACAAAATTAGAAAAACAGTTGTCTATATAAGTTGTTGTCTGAATCATCCTACTTCATTTATTTTTGTAGCCTTTTTTGTAATGATTTCTGAGTGTTGCGTACCTTCAGGCCTGAAACAGAAAACATGGAAAATGTGCAATTGTAACAATCAAATACTTTGAACTTCTGAATCTTAGCAATATTTGAATATTAATTCTTATCTGTATGATACACATAATTGCAGTAGCAGCTGAGGAAGAATGGGTGCAAATATTAATATTTTGTAAGAGGTATTCCAGGCACATGTTATTATTCCAGTAGACGTTGCAACTTGATTTGTGAAGTTTACTTTTGTTAGCAAGACGAAGGCTTGAATAACAACTAAAAATGTAATCACATGACTGATCAACAATTAACCTTACACAATACATTAACATTTCTCATTAAGGCTGAAGGAAATATCAATGAAGTGATGTTTTGGAGAAGAGGTATGAAATTTTTGAATTCACTCCTAAAGGAAAATTATAATACATTTACAAAATTGATAACACTTTCCTATGACGAAAATTTTCTTGCTTTATGCTAATTTTGTTGAGAATTGTGATAAAGATAGCAGAAAGGAGGAGGAGGAGGAGGAGATTAGTGTTTAACATCCCATCGACAACGAGGTCATTAGAGCCGGAGCACAAGCTCGGATTAGGAAAGGATGGGGAAGGAAATCAGCAGTGGCCTTTCAAAGGAACCATCCTGGCATTTGCCTGAAGTGATCTAGGGAAATCATGGAAAACCTAAATCAGGATGGCCGGATGTGGGATTGAACCGTCATCCTCCTGAATGCGAGTCCAGTGTGCTAATCACTGCGCCACCTAGCTCGGTAAGATAGCAGAAAGGGGAGTGGAGTGGGGGATCTGAAGAAAAGGAAGCTGCAAAATATTTTTCAAGCACAACTCAGGCATTTTTGTTGTTGCAAGACCATTGTGTACATTTACAATAATTTTGATTGGGTGTGCTACAATTTAGAATGCTTCATGGTATGAGCCAGTCAATGTTTTACACTTGGATTTTTGTGAACTTCAACAAAAATTATGCACTGAATAGAGCACAGGATGATAATTTACCCCTGGATGACTACATATAAGACAAAAAAGCAAATTTGTATTAATTTTATTGATAAAGTAGTGAATGTTTTAATTTAAGTAATGATGATTGACAGTAATGGAACATTGAGCTTTTTATTGCCATTTTCTTAACAACATACTAGTGATGAATTCAAGTATTTGCAGAAACTGATGTATCAGCATAAGAAGTGTTGGTAACTAGATTTAAAAGTTCCTGTAATTCATCACTTTCAGTAAGGATAGCAGTTTTATCAGTGATTCTTTTCTTTGACATCCTTTTGACCCTTAATTTTAACACCCACTCCTGAATCTTTCTTTTATTTCCATCATTGTTCCTTTGATGAATAAATGTAAATGTATGGGGTAAAAGACAACATCCCTGTCTTACACCATTTTTAAGCTGAGCATTTCTTTCTTCATCTTCCAGTATTGTTGTTACCTGGTGGTTCTTTTACATACTGTATATTATCCATTTTTCTTTATGGCTTATTTCCATTTTTCTCAAAAATTTGAACATCTTGCACCATTTTACATTGTTGAATGGTTTTTTTCACTTTAATGTATCCTATGAATGTGTCAACAAAGTAGGCAAGACAGCCATTTTCATCACCTCAAGAAGCTATTTACCCAATATCATGTTCGATTTCGCAATAAACATCCCACACTTGGCAGGCAAGATATGGTGTTCTGTGCCAACAGAAGATGATGTCGAGGCATATTCCAGATAATTGGCAAATTTAGAGCCACTGGTGTAAAAAGCAATAGCATCCTGAATCTCCCCTAAGTATGTTCCGAACAGACAGTGGAACACTACTGGAGTGATGGAGGCTTTTGGAACCTGGAAGTGGTCTATCAGAATCCAGGGACAAAGAACTAATCAAAGTGAGGGGGGACCGAGGGAGTCGTTGGGAGAGAATGTGAGGAAGAGGACAAAGAAGGAAGACAGAAGTCACAACTGAGACAAGCAATGCAGAGCCCAATTGGTAAACACACCTGAAAAAGGGGGAGAAAGGGTGAGCAGGGGAAGAGTGGATAGTGATGCCATAGGAAACCAGAAGATGGGACCACCATACTGAAAGCGGAGTTATCCTAGCATCAGCCAGAAGACTATCGGCAGGGCTAGTACAAAAGGCACCAGTGGCTAAACAGATACCACAATGGTGAATCAGGTCCAAGCGGAGCAGTGTGAAAGTGGCAGCTGATCCATAAACTTGACAACCATTGTCCAGATGAGACAAAACTAATATCTTGTAAAAGTGAAGAGAGGTTGAACAATCTGTGCCCCAAAAGGCAAGTGTAGGGCATTCAGTTTGTGGAAAAAGTCAACCTTCAGATAATGAATATGGGGCAACAATGTTAGCTTGTTGCCAAGAAGAAGACCCAAGAAATGGAACTGGGGACCACTGTCAGGTGATGGGTCTAGAAGTAGAGCTCAGGGTCAGGATGGACCATAGTACAGCAACAGAAATGCACCACCCTTGACTTGGGGAAAGAGAACTGAAAACCATGCAAGAGCATCCACATGGAAGCACAATGGATGGCACCCTGGAGTTGTCATTCTCCAGAGGCCACTGAGTGGGAGCTAGCCCAAGAACACAAATCATCTACATACAGAGCAGAGATGATGGTCTGGCAGAGGCCACAAGTCCATAAATATCAATGAGAAAAAGGAAAAGACCCAAAGACCCCACTCAGGGAGTGTAAGGAGGATGTGAGGCCACCAAGCTGTGTCACAGGCCTCACTAATATTGAAGAAAAGCTGCGACAAGATGGCAGTACTGAGAAAAGGCCTTCTGAACTGCAGTTTCCAATCAAAGCAGATGATCAATTGGAGACTGTCTGTCCGAGAAGCTGCACTGATAAGGAGATAAAAGGTCCAAAAACTCAATGACCCAAATGAGCTGATGAGACACCATGTGTTCCAGCAACTTGCAAGGGACATTGGTCACACTGATTGGCTGGTAACTGTCAAGGAATGATGGTTCCCTGCCAGGCTTAAGGACAGAAATTACAATATGGTCACAACATTGAGAGGGGGAAAAATGCATTGGAGCCAAATACAGTTAAACACCCAGAAGAAATATCATCATTGTGAAGGATTGAGATGTTACAGCAATTGGTTATGAATGGAATCAAGGACAGGAGCTGAATCATGAGAAAACGAAAGGGCCACAAGAAGCTCCCATTCAGTAAAAGGTTCAGTGTAGGATTCTGTCTGACAAGGGGTAAAACATAAGTGGGAAGCTTCAGCCCACTGTTTCCGAAGGAGGAAGGCGGTTGAATAGGAGGCTGATGACAATGCTATCACAAAATGGGTCATGAGATGTTCTGCAAGAACTGATGGATCTGTACAAAGGCCACCTGTAAGGGCAAGGCATGGGATGGAAGACTACAGCTGATAACCTTGGAGGATGTTGAGTGGAGTGTAGCCCACACCCATGATGAAGGGACAGGAGAACCTAGAGAGGAGACAATGTGTTCCCAACACACCTGCTTGCTCTGTTTCATTCAGGAATGGGCTTTGGGCAAAGATGTTTAAAGATAATAAGGGCAGCGGAGTACAGGTTCCACTTAAGATGTTGCAAGGCATTATGATGACCATGGATAGTGGCGGCAATAACTGTGCTCCAGCATGGAACTGGCTGATGGTGAACGGGGCCTGTCAAGTGGAGAATGGCAATGTTGGCAGTGCAGATTACCTTATCCGACAGATCATGGACAATTTCATCAATACAACCTGACAAAGAAGGCGTAAACACAAACTGAGAGATATGTAGAGGCAAATGAGCATGATGGAAAGCCCAGTGTGGTAACTTGCTCATCTTGAGGAGGGAAGGGAACGAGAGAATCAACAGGAAGTGGTCACTATCACAGAAGTCATTGTGTGGTGACCAGTGTAAGGTAGGAAGAAGAGGAGGGGAGGAAAGCGAAAGATCAATGACAGAAAAATTGCCATATGTGGCACTAAAATGAGTATGGGAAACATCATTAAGGAGGCACAATTCATGGTCCGCAAGAAACTGATCAATGAGAAGTGGCAGACTGTACAAAAAAGCACTGCCCCACAAAGGGCGATGGGCATTAAAATCCAAAGAAGGAGGAAGGGAGGAGAGAGTTGCTGAAGGACCGCAGTTTGGGTAGCAGGTATAGATGGCTGTCAGGAGGGAAATAGAGATTGCACAGCGTGACTACAGAATCCAAGTCAAGCCAGACGGCAACTGCTTGCAACATTATATGAAGTGAGACCCATGTACTAACAACATGCAAAGGCAACTGGAAGCCCTCAAAGTGCTGACCCAGTTCCAAATGAAAGCATGGAACACATGAAGGGGCAGTGAGTGAACATCAGTAAAATGAGATTCCTGGAGAATTGCACAAGCTGCTGAGTAAAAATCAATAAGGGATTGCAGTCTTGGGAGGTGATAGTAGTATCCACTACAATTTCACTGAATAAGCATGAAACGGGTATGCAAACGAGAGGCCAAGAGGCTGTAGCCAATCACACCAGCAAGTCACCAGACGTCAGCAATGAGGATGGGGTGACATCCATAAAGAAGAAATCAGACTCAGGTTGCTAGGGCGGCACTAGTGGGGGAGGGGTGCTTTACCTGGGACTTGTATTTCTTCTTATTCTTTTTCATGGTTTGAGGAGGGCAGGGCATGGAGGGAGTGCAGGCTTCTGCAAGATCCACAACTGAAAGAGAGCGGGCGACCTTGGGGCACAGAGAGTGTGTGTCCTGTGGCCAATTTTTGGTAGGAGACCTCCAGCCTCAGAGATGCTGACGGGTTCTGGGTGGGAGCCCCATCACTGGTGGGTAAGAGTGGTAACAGTGTGGTAACTGCAGAGGAGTGGGAGAGGAGAGGAGGATAGGACTGGGGTAAGGAAGAGGGAGTAGGGGGAAAGGACATAGGCGAGGCAAAAGTAGAAGTCATCAACACAGGGTGATATTGGTCATATTTCTGACAAGCCTCAGCATAAGACAAATGATCAAGTGACTTATACTGCCATAGCTTCTTTTCTTTCTTATAAGCCAAGCAATCTATTGAGCATGGAGAATGATAGTCATGACAGTCAACATACAGGGGTGGTGGACCACAGGGGCTCCACTCATGGAGTGGGTGTCCTCATTCACCACATAGAGGATCTGCTGTATGCGCCCGAAATGCAAACACTGAAAGCATGTCATGGGTGATGGGACATACAGCTTCACATCACGTCGATAGCACGTAACCTCAACTTTCTCTTGGAGAGTATCTCACTAAAAAACCAGAATAAAGGTGCTAATATCAGTGCAATTGTCCTTATGACCTATCGGCACATTTTGAACAAAATGAACACCCCATTGTTCCAGATTGTCCCAGAGATCCTCATCATTTTGAAGTATCAAGTCCCTATGAAAAATGTGAACCATATTAAAACATTGGCAAGTTTTAATGGACAACAGGACATCACCAAGATGATTACAAGAACAAAGAGATGCAGACTGAGTGACAGAAGTAGTTTTGATCAAAAGGGAACCTGACCAAATCTTACTGAGATACTTCACTTTGCCAAACTTGTCTTTCATATCTTCCACAAAATTAACTGCTTATGTTGGTGAATATGTCCCCACCTGTCCTAGTACAGACCAGGCAGTGGTGAAAGCGCAAGTAGGTGAGCCTGACCCTCCTCTCAGGGTGTAGCCAGGGAAGTGAAGGGCACAGGGTCATAAGAAGCAGCAGTCAATGATATGTTACCAACCAAAGAAATGGCTGTAGAAGAATAGCCAGATTTTTGGAAGTTGATACATTTTGTAATCAAAGTGTCCACCCTGATATTACTCACTACAATCAGGGGCTCTACCCATGGGTTCCACTCAGCCACAGCAAGGACTGTCTGACTTGACAACTTTTGCCACGAGTTCCATTACTCCAGAATGACAAGCATGGGCATACATGGGGAGGCAACAGTTCAGGTATTGGATGTGTAATCCCTGTGTTAACAAGGAGCTCATCCAGATGGGAACATAACAGCTCCACCACATGGACTGGCTACAGGTGCTGGTGACATAGTGGGGTGTTGGGGTAGGCTATGGGGTGGAAGGAAGAGGTGAAGGAAGGGGGGACAGTAATGACAAGCCTTGATTTCTCTTGTTTCTACAACTGGTTTTCAAATGTAATTATGTACTTCACTGAACAAAAGTCATGGAGGAAAGGATGAAACATACTGATGTTGATATAAATGAGTGTATGTTGGAGGCAAGAACACAAAGAAAATGTCATGAGTTCTGCATAATTTTTACATTCACAAGGCTGTTACCATGGCAAAGCAACAAGGAAAAGCCATTTTTCAAAATGCAGAGCATCAAACCATCCCCTTGCTGAATTGCCATATTTGTTTCCTTTGGTCCTTCTAAAATCCACATGTGTCACTGCTTTGAATGATACACCATGAAAGGAGAAAGCAGCTCTTTTGATGCCAAAGCTGAAAGCATTAAATAAATACTTGCTTTGGTAGAATTTATAACTTTTTGTAGATACTTGTATCCTCTACAAAGTATCATTTTTTAGGCCCTGGATCATAAGTCAGATTTGTCTTGTCTAATGAAGCTTTAAAATGGCTGAAGTAAACTTTAAGCCAATCTGCTCCACCACTAGCTGTAGCATGAGAAAGTTTTTGTTTATGCCATTTCACAAAAGAACTGATCCAGTCATCACCAGGTAAGTTATTTTTGAATTGTGAAACCAGCTTCCCCACTGAATCGAAATTTTTTTGATCATAAGCTGTAGATCAAGAGTATCAAAAGCATTCCCCAACATGTACACATGAGGACTTGTTTGAGAATTTCTTTTTCTTTCTCTTCTTTTTCTTGTTCTTCTTCTTCAGTGTTCAGTGCAATCTGGCACACTTATTTCTTTAAATGAAGACACTTTACTTTGTTTTCATTTGTTCTTTGATGGATTTGAACTACCTTGCTGCTTTTCCACAGCCCATTTTCTTTTTAATCACTGCAGAGACTTCTAGCTGTAGCATAGTGCAGTCATAATTATAATATGTTGCTGCTCCCAGTTTGGTTCTAATGAGCCAGAGACCCCAAAAATTCTCAATTAAAAGAAAAAAAATGTGTGAAAGAGGTAAGAAAAAGGTGAAAATCTAAGCCAGAAAACTTGTCTAATTTTTACTAAGCTTTCTGGTGCAATCTTACCAATTTATGTTATTATACTAAATACACCACATAATTATATTTCTGAAAGCAGTTCTCAAATGTAATTGTGTACTGCACTTAACAAAAGAAATCTTTTCACTTATGTTAGAATTACGGGGCAGGGCAGGATACTTTCATAGACTGCCAGAAAATGTGGGTTCCATATGCCAGTAGAAAAAGCACTAACAACCTTCCCATTGGTGTAGAATCATGAAATTTGGCAACCAAAGGAAAAACCAGAAAAATGTAAATTTGTAACTACACCCCACAAAAAAACCTCCCTTTGTCAGGAAAGTTCCAGAACATTTCTGAATTTGCAATAATAAAAAGGAACAAATGTTGTTCTTATGTTACTCGATATGTGCGCGTCCTTGAAATATCCTTGGACATGTTTCTGTGCAAACTCACTACATGGCAGGGCTGTGCTTAGCAACACACTGTTTGAGTTCTCAGTGTATTAGTTACAGTGAAGCAATGGATGCCGACTGTGAGCAAAGAGTGAATGTTATGTTCTACGTTAAGCTCAGGAAAATCCATAGTGAAATGTGGACAATGAGTAAGCAAGCATATGTAGGTGAGGCAGTTTGAAGAAGTCATGTTTTTGAGTGGCACAAAAGGTTGCCTGAAGGCAGAGATTCAGTGCAAGATGATCCCAGAGCTGGGTGCCTGTCTGCAGCACATACCAGTGTAATTATAAAGTGTGTAAGGCAGTTTTTTCAAGGAGACCAGCATGGAAGTGTGCATGCAATATCAGAGGAACTTAATTTGAATTGTGATGACCATGATAAGATTTTATACAAAGATTTAGGGAAATGGAAAGACAAAGAATTTCTGCTGTACTACTGGATAGAGCCAGACATGCTCCCATACTTCTGTCAAAGATTATTGCTGGGGATGAAAGCTGGTGCTACCAGTATGACCGTCAGTTTAAGTGTCTATGTGCTGGATCACCAGTCTTAAAAAAAGTCAAATGACAACCTTCAAGAACAAAGACAATGTTAATCACATTCTTTGATAGTAAGGGATTAGTTCACCATGAGAATGTTCCTCCAGGTCAAACAGTGAACCAAACTCTTTCCATCAAAGTCTTGAAATGTTTGCCAGAAGCAGTTCGCCATCACAACTCTGATTTGTGGCTTTCTCAGGACTGCTTCCTACTGCATGAGAATGCAAGACCCCACACTGCTTTATCTGTAATCAAGCATCTGTCCAGACATTCTGTTATTTCCATCCCACATTCACCATATTTGTCCGACCTCTCGCTTTGCGATTTTTTTTCTGTGAGAAAGAAGAGCTTCATCAAGATGTCAAAGACATCCAATAGGCTGTGACAAATGAGCATCCCAGAATCACAGATAAAAATTTCTCTGCTTGCTTCCAAGACCTCCAGAAACTTGGCAACTGTGTATAGATAGCCAAGGGGACTACTCTGATAAGAGCTAGGATCATTACTTGGTAAATGCAATTTTCTATTTTAAGAAAATCCTGTCCTGGAACTTTGTGACAAAGGGAGTATTTCTTTTCTCATTTTTTTTCTGACGTCAAAAACCCGTCCTGGAACTTTGTGACAAAAGGAGTATTTCTTTTCTCATTTGTTTTCTGGCGTCACAGTAGAAAATAAAACAATCAGTAGTTCTGCATTCAGGCTGAATGGGCCACAATGGTAAAAGTCAAACTTCAGGCAAGGAATGACTTCATTGCTCATATGATGCATTTCAGAATTTATCTGTCATCAGATATCCAGGACTGATGACTGCACATAGATATGGTGTTTCAAGTTCTATGTGAAACAAACATTTGAAAACTTGTCTGGACATCTAATCAGGATAAATTCTGAAACACATCATAGGAGCAATAAAGTCATTCATTGCCTGATGTTTGACTTTCACCATTGAAAGCCAGTCAGCTTGAATGGAGAGCTATTGATTATTATAATAATGGTAACATGTCCCCTGCATGACTGTGTCGCATTAATATTACTGAAATTAAAACAGTCTCAAAAATCTTAGAATGATGGGGACCAATAACTTGCCAGTATCAGTGTCAGTAACAGACATAAATGGAGAGATTCTTGATTCCCAGAATGGATAAACTGCCTATATACATAATTATGTTTGTACAGAAACCTCAGCACATGTCTCTTATTTGTATCTGGCCAAAAAAATTTTATGAACAAATATCAGTGATCTGAGAATCCTCATAAACAGTTGGAGATGAAATGTGCTGTGACTTAAATGGTGGTTTCAGACAAAAATGATACATTTGATGTTAAATTCCTCATTACTCTCTTCTTAGCAAACATGTTGCTGTTTCCAAAAATGTCATGCTTGGTAAGTTATTCTCAATTAAAGTTTCTTGTCTTCCAGAAGATTCCATTTTTAAGAAATGATGATTTCCAAAATTCAGTCTCATAGTTTTGTAGTTCATTACAAAATATACTCACTTTCACTCAGAAAGTTGGTTAGTTTGCCAATTATTCAATTTACAAGTTTTAATAGTTTTGCAATTTTTTGTGGGACTTGTGAATCCCTGCAGTAGTCAGTAATTTCTGTAACTCTATGTATACTCTATTCCATTCATCGTAAGAATGATTCTGATGTTAACAACACATGTGCAGTGATTGGTCAGTGGTCGTAGGATGTGTTCATCGGTGTTGTTATGCCTCTAATTATGTATTAGGTGTTTTGTGTTACACTATCTCTAATGAAACTTTAAGATGTTCCAAAGCATTAACAGACAGGAACAGTTTTGCTAATCAGTATGCAAAATGTTTATGACAGCTATTCCTTTTTTCAAACTTAGTGTACAATCATTTCCTTGGAACAGTTCTGTGCATGACATTATGGTTAGTTCTGATCAGTACATGTCATCTTGCTTTGTAAACATTCTCTCAGTTTCTCTTTCGAAAATGAAATGTTGAAAAACTTAGGTTTTCACCTTTTTTAATAACTCACAGAAACATGGTATAGCATCATTATAAAAATATCTCCAAATCTGCACAGTTGTAGTGGCCTAGTGGATATAATAACAGACTTGTACATGCAAGGTTGTAGGTTTGATTGCATTCTAAGTTAATTTTTTTAATGCTTATCAAAATGACATCCTGTGTTGTACACTTGAGAGTAGATGGAGTATGTGAAGGAAAATCATCCTTTGTATGTGACAATGCACTTCTCACAAGTCCTCAGTTTGTAGGTGGTGATCTTTCTGTACAAGAGTGCTCAGTTATATATGTCTGTCTGAAGAAACACACAGAGGGTAGGTGGGTGCAAAAAACTTCCTTGTTGTATTGAAGACAATGGTGGGAAATGTGGCCCCTACCTCCAGCTGCTTCTCAATGGACATGTTGCCAATCATAGTGCTGCTTCTCACTAATTTGTGTTTCCCATTTGCATGGTGAAAGAGGCTGAAACTCTGTCATGTTCTTTTGTGAAACATAGAGGAGGAACACCAGTACAAATTGGTAGAAGACTAATTGTTCTCAATGTTTCTGTGAAGTTGTTTCTTTTGTGAAACATAGAGGAGGAGCACCAGTACAAATTGGTAAAAGACTAATTGTTCTCAATGTTTCTGTGAAGTTATAGGAGAAACATCCATCACTACTAGGAAAGGAATTTGCAGCTACAACATTCATGTTTACCTGTGCTTGTGTGACAAGTATAATGTGTGTGTGTATGTCTGTAAAGAAAGATGCAATACAGGTAAGCTGTCAACTTTGGAAAACACAAGAAAATGTCAGTTGTGTGTTTATAAGGCAAATGTAATGATTTCATTAAAAATGCTTTGTGGTCAAATGTGCAAGCATTTTCTCCAGGAACAAATCACCTAAAATAAACAAGGCACTTCAAGTGGTAAATAATGATGATGACTTGCTTAGTTTTAAAAGAACAACATTTTGTACACTGATGAAAGATATTCATTTTCAATTCAAAAGTAGGAAATGAAATAGCATAATTATACATAGAGAGGACATTGCTTTGTAGAGGAAGCATTATCACCAGCAGGTTCAACAGTTCAGGTGAGAGATACAGGAGATTTATTACCTTGACAAAACATGGGTAACACAGAACATGTGACATGAAAAGTGTGGACTGATAAAACAATGAGTGATAAGAGAAAGGTTTTGTTGCAGGTCTATCACAGTGGTTAAAAAATCTGATGGGAAAAGGAAGAAGGCTAAGCATAGTGCATGTAGGAAGCAACTGTGATTTTGTGGAAGCTACTGAATAGATATTTGAATCAGAAAGGACTGGAGATTATCCTGAAAACAAAATTAGAGCCCAACAGTGTTATACTTATGGACAGTGCTTCATATCATAACAATAAGGTTGAGTGTAGCCCACCAAAATCTTGGAGGGAGAAATACATTGTAAACTGGCTGATGGGGGAGGAAGCACACATCAATCCTACTGCAATTAAGCTTGAATTACTGACACAGTTTGAAGCTTACATTGTAGATCACTACATTATTGATGAAACAGAGCCATATTCACGTCACATTGTCATTAGGTTACCACTGTACCCCTGCAATTTTAACCCTACAGATCTTATTTGAAGCCAAGCTGAAGCGCATGTCGCAAGAAAGAATATGGCATTTAAGCTACTAGACATGCTTAAATTAATAAACAAAGCTCTGTCACATGTCACTCACTACTGAACACTAGTGGGATGCAGAACAACATGTATGGTAATGAAACAAGAAGACAAAATGTAGCTCTTGGGTGGTTCCATAGATTGTGTTGTTGGTTGACTACTCATCAGTGTTGAAGATGGCAGTTCCACTAATGAAATTTTTACTTCAGAGATAGAGATGGCAGGAGTTCAGAGGTTATCACATGATTAAGGTGAGTAATACCTTAAGTGGTTTCAGTATTTCATTATACAGCTAAATCTCTGGAATATACTGTTAAACTCACACAGTGCTCTCAGAGACAAATTGTACCGAGCTTATGCAAGTATTTTTAAGGTTTTTTTTATAAGCTAAAATATGGTTTCTGGATGATCCCTTAAGAAAAATATTACTGGAGTGTAACTGTATATTAATGTATCCCTTTTAAAATTTAAATTAGATTTCAAGTTTTATTATTAGACTGCTGTTTGTTGATTTTATTAACTGTCTGCAGGTGGAATGTTTGGTCTAATCTGCTCATCAATGTTTTATTTTAATACTTTTGACATATATTATTTCACAGTGTTCCAATGTTTTCAAATATATATCTGTGACAAAAGTTAAAGTACAGTAATTGGAAACAGATTAAATGAAAGAATATTGTGGGTGAGCTATGCTGCCACATAAAACATAAGGTTATTGTACCAACTATACACAGCTGAAGCTGTGTAGGAAATACAGGGTGATTCAAAAAGAATACCACAACTTTAAAAATGTGTATTTAATGAAAGAAACATAATATAACCTTCTGTTATGCATCATTACAAAGAGTATTTAAAAAGGTTTTTTTTCACTCAAAAACAAGTTCAATGTGGTAATAGCAAATGAAGAAGAAAACACAGCGTAATGTTTGCATCAGGATGCTTCTTATGTTGAATAGACTGGAGTTGTGGTCTTCAGTCTGAAGACTGGTTTGATGCAGCTTTCCATGCTCTCCTATCCTGTGAAACCTCTTCATCTCCGCGAAACTATTGAAACCTACATCCTTCTGGATCTACTTACTCTAGTCATCTCTTGGTCTCCCTCTATGGTTTTTAACTCCCACATTTCCCTACAATACTAAATTGTTGATCCCTTGACATCTCAGAATGTGTACTGTCAACCCACCCATTCTCTAGCCAGGTTGTGCCACAAATTCCTTTTCTCCCAATTCTGTTCAGTACCTCCTCATTAGTTACATGATCTACCCATTTAATCTACAGCATTTTTCTGTAGTACCACATTTCAAAAACTTCTATCCTCTTGTTGTCTAAACTGTCATTCATGTTTCACATCGACACATGGCTGCACTCTGCACAAACACTTTCAGAAAAGACTTCCCAACACTTAAATCCATATTTTATGGTAACAAATTTCTTTTCTTCAGAGACACTTTCCTTGTCATTGTCAGTCTACATTTCATATTGTCTTTACTTTGTCCATTTTCAGTTATTTAGCTGCCCAAATAGAAAATTTCATCTGCTACCTTCAGAGTCTCATTTCTAATCTAATTCCTTCTGCATCACTTGATTTAATTAGACTATAATTCATTATCTTTGTTTTGCTTCTGTTGATGTTCATCTTATATCCTTCTTTCAAGACACTGTCTGTTCCATTTAACTGCTCTGACAAGTTCTTTACTGTCTCCAACAGAATTACAATGTCATCAGCATACCTCAAAGTTTTCATTTCTTCTCCCTAAACTTTAGTTTTTGTTTTGTTTCCTTTACTGCTTGCTCTATGGACAGACTGAAGAAGATCAGGGATACTACAACTCTGTCTCACTCCCTTCTCAACCACTGCTTTCATTTCATGCCCTCAACTCTTATAACTGCTGTTTGCTTTCTGCACAAGTAGTAAATAGCTTTTGGTTCCCAGAATTTTACCCCTGCTGTGTTCAGAATTTCGAAGAGAGAATTCCAGTCCACATTGTCAAAAACCTTATCTAACTCTTGAAATGCTATAAACATAGGTTTGCCTTTCCTTAATCTGTCTTGTAGGATAAGTTGTGGGTTAAGTATTGCCTCACATGTTCCTTCATTTCTCCAGAATCCAGACTGATTTTCCCTGAGGTTGGCTTCCACTAATTTTTCCATTCATGAGCAAAGAATCTGTTTTAGTAAATTGCAACCATGACTTATACTGATAGTTCAGATGTGCTCACACCTGTCAGCACCTGCTATCTTTGGAACTGGAGTTATTATATTCTTCTTGAAGTCTGGGAGTATTTTCCATTTCATACATATTTCTCACGAGATGGAAGAATTTTGTTATGGCTCTCGAGGCTATCAATGCTTCTGACAGAATGTCTTCTACTCCAGTAACCTTGGTTTGCCTTAAGTCTTTTTCAGCTATCTGCCAAATTCTTCTGGCAATATCGTATCTTCCATTTCATCTCCATTGATGCCCCTTTCATTTCTATAATGCTGTCTTCAAATACACCTCCCTTGTCTAGGCCCTCTATATACTCCTTCCACCTTACAGGTTCCCATTCTTTGCTTAGGACTGATTTTCCATCTGAGCTCTTGATACTGATACAGCTGCTCCTCTTTCTCCAAAGGCCTCTTTAATTTTCATGTAGGTGGTATCTACTTTTCCCCTAGTGATATATGCTTCTAACTCCTTGCATTTGCCCTCTATTCATTCCTGCTCAGCCACTGTGCACTTCCTGTTGGTCTCATTTTTTAGATATTTGTATTACCTTTCACCTGCTTTGTTTGTCGCATTTTTATATTTTCTGCTTTCATCAGTTAAATTTGATATCTCCTGTTTTATCCAAGGATATCTAATAGGCCTTGTCTTTTTAGCTGTTTGATCCTCTGCTGCCTTCACTGTTTGATCTCTCAAGGCTATCCATTCATCTTCCACTGTATCCCTTTCCCTACTCTCTACAACCTCTGGTTCTTTCCATTTATCCCCCCCCCCCCCCCTGCAGTTCATAACCAATAAATTGTGGTCTCCTCCACATACACAACCTTCTTTCATCAACCTTAAACCAAGTGTTACAATGATTAAATTATACTCTGTGAAAAATTCTACCAGGCAGCTTCCTCCTTCATTCCTTTCCCCCAATTCATATTCACCAGCAATTTTGCCTTCTCTTCCGTTTACTTCTATCGAATTTCGGTCCCCATCACAAATGAGTTTTCACCTCCCTTAACTATCTGAATAATTTATTTTATCTCATCATACATTTCTTCAATCCCTTCATCACCTGCAGAGCTAGTTGGTACACAAATTTGTACTGCTGTGGTGGCTGTGGCTTCATATCTATTTTTGGCTACAATAATGTGTTCACTATGCTGTTCATAGTAGCTTACCCATATTCCTATTTTCTTACTCATTATTAAACCTACTTCTGCAATACCACTATCTAATTTTGTATTTAAAATCCTGTATTCACCTGACCAGAAGTCCTGCTCCTCCTGCCACTGAACTTCACTAACTCCCACTATCACTAACTTCTGCCTCTCCATTTCCCTTTTTAAATTTTCTAATCTGCCTAACCAATTAATGGATCTAACATTCCATGCTTCAATCCACAGAATGCAGTTTTGTTTCTCCTGATGATGACATCCTCACGAGTACTCTCCACCTCCACAGTACCAGCACAGCAGGCTGTTTTGATTTATGTAACAAGGACAGATCAGTCAATCATCCAGACTGTTGTCCCTGCAACTGCTGGAAAGGTTGCTGCCCCTGTTCAGGAAGTACATTCTTGTCTGGCTTCTCAACAAATAACTCTCTAGTGTGGTTGTGCCAATGACATGGCTATCCATGCTGTGGAGGCATGCAAGCCACTCCACCATTGGCGAGGTCCATGGTTCATAAATAGAATGTAGTCATTTAAATAAAAAATTATTATCTTTGTGAACTTCTTCGAGTCAGTCTGCAGGAGTGATTCACAACATCAACATCATTAATCAGCTGTTTACCATGAAAATTCAGATTAACTTTTTGCATCCTCATGTCATAGAAGTCTGCCTCATGGGGTTGGACCCACCGTGTGACAACCATCTCTGGCTCTTTGTCAGTCAGGCAGGCCATGGTATGGACATCTTTACGATCTCAATCTTTGTGAACTTCCTCCAGTCATTCGGCACCTAATGGCTGCATTGTGAACTCTTATGCTATCTTCATATATCAGTTTATGTTTTGCAAGCATTTCCTTAAAGTCTTTGTGACACTGTTATGGTTGGGTAGTCAAATGATCCCACCTGAATGCATTATTATTTTGTGACTCACTCTGAGATTAATTAATATTTAGTAAGTATCAGATAAATTGTTTGTGCAAACATCAAGTATGTTATTTGTGTGAACATCTACTGCAAACAGTGAATGTGTCATGAAATGTGATAATGAAATTACTCAGTATGTTTGTTGCCACTGATAAGACTTCATAAGTGTAGCTAATGGCCAGTGGTATGTGCACTGTGTAAATTCATTAGAAGAAGCTCATCTTCATAGTGCTTCTGAGATGTCAATGAATTTTAGAATATTTCTAGGTGACATGTGTGCTGTCTTGTCCATCAGGTTGCTAAAGCACATAATTACAAGGGAAGAGATATCAAGAAGAGCAGCTACCAAGGCCAGGCAAACACAGGCCAGTAAGCTTACTGCCAGTACTTATGCTAGGAGGCAATAAGTATAGAACTGCCTATAGACAAACATATGAAGTGCAGCAATGAAATAAATTTCCCTGGGATCATGAACAGAAAAGAAAAAAATAAATTTTAATTAAAAAGTTATAGGAACAGATAAAGGAAATATTGTGCTATTTTTTTTTTTGCACATTTACCATCAAAATTCAGACAAACTTTTTGTATCCTCATGTCATAGAAGTCTGCCTCATGGGTTTGGACCTACCATATGACAACCATCTCTGGCTCTTTGTCAGTCTGAAAGCAATGACTCCAACCGGACAGGAATTTTTTGAGGCTCTGGAACAGAAGGGAAATCATGGTGAGTGTGGTCTGGAGAGTAGGATGGGTGATCAGACATCTCCCAGCTGAACATTTGCAGGACTTATGTCATCTGCAGTGCCGTGTGTAGCCGAGTATTATTGGACAGTGAGACAACACTGGCACTAAGTATCCCACAGGCTCATTCTTAATTGCCTGCCAAAATTTTCACATTGTTTTGCAGTAATGCTCAGATTTCACTATCTCACCTCCAGTCATGAATTCAAAATGAGGAGAACATGCCTTCTGTCCCAGAACACTGAAAACAGCACTTTCTGTGCAATCACAAACTGACTGAATTTCATCCTGCAGAGAAAACCACTGTGGTGCCAATTCATTGCCGGTTGCTCACTTGCTGGGGTATCATGTGAAACCCACATCTCCCCACCTGTGATGATCTGGTCCAGAAATGAATTGCCATCATCACAGTACCACTACAGAAAGTCAGAGCTGCCCTCATGCACTTGGCTTTGTGTTCTGGAGTCAGTTGCTTTGGCATCCACCTAGCCATAATTTCCAGAATTACACATGCTCAGCATGCAACAAGGAGGGGCACACGTGTGGGAACTAACTGCTGAGTTCTGTAATTATAGTGTGATGATTCTCCATAATGCATTCCCATACCAGCTCCACCAGCTCTAATGTCACATGGTCTTCTGCTGCACTCCTCACTGTGAACGTTTTAACTCTCTACTCCAAAGTTTCTGCACCACTGACACACCATCTGCTTGCTTGTGACATTAGTCCAACAGACCTGGCACACCTGACACTGAATTTCAATTGGTAATAAGGTCTGTACATTCAAAAACTTTATCACTGATTGCACTTCACACATTTTAAACTGCTGCTACAAAGCTACTGGGAGACCCCAGAAAGTTTTGATAGTGCATGCCACATCATTATTCCTTCATATATACACAATTGCTTCCCATAGCATATGTTTTTCTAGGTGTGGGACGAGTTGGAAACTTAATTTGTGGACATGCTTTGTATGAGTAAAAGCAAATCTCTTGCTTCTATACACATCTACCGACAGTACTACACATTTCGCCTCCTGAATCAAGTACTGCAGCTGCTGCAGAACAGAGAACTGCGGAGCAGTGCCTCCTCATTGCCTTTCCAGTCCTTGACCTTTCTCATCAACGCCAGCTCCTTCTTGATCTTCTGTAGACAAGAGACAAAATCTGTCATCATTTTTGTTTATTGATTTACTTGTTCTTTAACTAAACTTCTTTTATTTCCTAGATGGTAATAACAGTTGAAGGCTAGTGCCAGCTCATCAATTTCCTAAGGCAGTATGACAGTATTCTTAAAAAAAAAAACTCCTTCCAAGATTGAAGATATCTGGGAATTGTTAAGTACAAAATGTTTTGAACATTTTAGCGAAGTTGCTAGAGGTGCAGTGCTTGCACAAAAGTCTTGTATTCATTAAGTTCCTAGGTCACTTTAGATTTAGTAAAGGCAATTATTCTTAATAAATGAAACTTTTGTACAAAAATGTGTAGCATCAAATAGAAAATGTATCACTTTTTCATTTTTATAAATTGAACAGTATTACTGAATCATACATTTAATCAATTGCCAATTAGACCTTTCACACGTCAAGCAAATTTGAGTTTATTTACATGTGATTAGTAATTAAAAATAAAAGGATGTTATTTTTCATTAAAAATTATGTCTGTATTTGTTAGTTAACACTTCAATGACAGTAAAGTAGAGTTTAAATAAAATGTGAATAAAAGAAGGTGTTGCTGGTGACATTCATATGGTCAGAGACTTCATGATTACAAAACACTTATACTATGCATTCAGTTACCAGTGACTCTGTTTAAATTTAATCTTCAAATGTAATTTTCTATTGTTTTTTCATATTGCATCTTACAGCATTATGGAATTGATGACAGGGTGTGAACAAGTATGAAGAACATCAAAGTAGGCCACTTTCTAAGATCCTCTTATCAGATAATGTGTACAATATCACAGCATATCAGAAGTTTTCAAAATCTCCCTCAATACCCTCAACCTCCCCACAACAAAAGCTACATGCTCCATAACTCCTATTTGTTTTATACTGAAATACTTATTTGCCTCTCTTATCCTCATCCTCTACCTACCCAACAAGAGTACCAGAAATAAAAGCTTTAATTTTTGTCCAGTGACTGACGTTTGGTATTTACAGAAAAATTTCAAAACTTGAATCATGAGTTAGCCTAATTTCACAAACAATCATAAAAAATACAATGGAAAGAGACACTGAATGATCAAAAAGCACATAAATGAGACAAATCTTTACTAAGCTTCTTTACAGCTAACAGACTAATAAGAGACACTACAGTAGTCAGGTTGTAGTGTTGGAACACTGTAACCATGTGTGCGTGCGTGTGTGTGTGTGTGTGTGTGTGTGTGTGTGTGTGTGTGTGTGTGTTTCATTAGTCTGTTAGCTTTGAGAAACCCCTGCAAATATTGGTAAGCATGAGTAATTTGGAAGTAGATTTCTTCAGTAATAAATGCAAGTCTCCCAGGACTGTATATTAATTAGGTTCCTTTCAGAGTAAGATAATAAAATAGGTCAATTTTTAGTAATCATATATAACCACGTGCCTGATGAAAGATTTGTACCTAAGGAATGAAAATTGTACAGGTAACACGAGCACACAAGAAAGGAAATAGCGGTAATCCATCAAACTGTAGACCCAAATCACTGTCATCTATTTGTTGCA
The DNA here is from genome assembly GCF_021461395.2 of Schistocerca americana. Classification (NCBI taxonomy): domain Eukaryota; kingdom Metazoa; phylum Arthropoda; class Insecta; order Orthoptera; family Acrididae; genus Schistocerca; species Schistocerca americana. The sequence goes on from NC_060130.1 coordinate 540,875,599, forward strand.
AAGTTTTGAAACATGCACTGTGTTCCAGCATTATCAAATATTTTAAAAAATGCTGTTGACACATAGTCACAATGGATTCAGGAAATACCATTCTTGTAAAACACAACTGGCACTTAATTCACATGAAGTAATTAGCGCTAGTCGATGAGAGAACTCAAGTTGATTCCAAATTTCTAGATTTCCAGAAAGTTTCTGACACAATTCCTTACAAGTAGCTTCTAATCAAATTATATGCCTATGGTGTATCATTTCAGTTGTGCAAGTGGATTTGTGATTTCCTGTCAGAAAGGTGGTAATTGGCAAGAAGTCAGTGAATGAAACAGAAGTAATCTCTTGGGTCCCTCAAGCAAGAGTTGTAGGCCCTCAGCTATTCTTAATCTATACAGATGATGCAGGACAAAATCAGGGATGCCCTTTTAGATTGCTTGCAAATATCTGTCATTTACTAACATCAAAACTAATTACAAAATGATTAACTGAGATATCTGCATCATGCAAAAAGTGATATCTGATCTTGAAGACTAAAAAGTGTGAAGTCCTCCACATGAATATTAAAAATATTTCGTTAAATTTTAGTTACATAATGAATAACAAATTTAAAAACTGTAGACCCCACTAAATATCTAGAGTTGAAAATATACAAAAAATCTTAAACTGGAACCATAATGTAGGAATTGTACTAGCAAAACAATTAGAAGGTGCAACAAAGCAACTAAAGACACTGCCTATACTTCCCCTGTCAGACCTCTTATGCAGTGCTTTTGCAAAGTGTGCAGTCCTTATCAGATAGTTTGGCTGGAGGGACAGCTCCTTTTGTTTTATGGCGAAATAGGGAGACAGAGATTGACACATATGATAAGCAAATATGGACGGCAGTCATAAAAGCAAAGGCATTTGTTGCTGTGATGAGATATTTTCAAAATATTTCAATCTCCAACTTCATCCCCTGAAAGTCAAAATATTTTGTTGACTCTCATCTACATAGAGGAACTGATCAATATGTTAAAATAAGATGAATCTGAACTTTCACTTTTCCCTCATGCTGTTTGATTGTGGAACAGTAGAGAAGTGATCTGAAAATGGTTCTATGAACCCACTGGCAAATGCCTAAGTGCAAACTGCAGAGTAATCGTGCAGAAGTAGAGGTACACTGAAGTGACAAAAGTCATGGGGTGCTGATATGCACATATAGAGATAGTTGTAGTATCGCATATACAAGGTATAAAAGGCCAGTGCATTGGTGGTGCTGCCATTTGTACTCAGGTGGTTTATGTGAAAAGGTTCCTGACGTGATTGTGGCGACAAGATTGGAATTAACAGACTTTAAACTTGGATTCATAGTTGCAGCTAGACACATGGGACATTCCATTTAGGAAATTGTTCAGGAATACAATAACTCAATATCCACAGTGTCAAGAGTGTACCAAGAATACCAAATTTCAGGCATTACCTCTCACCGTGAAGAATGCAGTGGCCAATGGCCTTCACTTAATGACTAACATCCCATCAACAATGGTCTCATTAGAAAAAGAGCAGAAGCTTGGTTAAGGCAAGGATGGGGAAGGAAATTGGGCTTGCCCTTTCAAAGGAACCATCCTGGCGTTTGCCAGAAGTGATTTAGGAAAATCACAGAAAACCTAAATGAGGATGGCTGGATGCCAGTTTGAACCATCGTCCTCCTGAATTCAAGTCCAGTCTGCTAGACACCACATCAACTCGCTCGGTCGCATAGAGTTGTCAGTACTAACAGACCAGCAACATTGTGTGAAATAACCAAAGAAATCAATGTGGGACATACAATGAACGTATCCATTAGGACAAAGCAGCGAAATTTGGTGTTAATAGGTTAAGGTAGCAGATGACTGACGCGAGTGCTTTTGCTAACAACATGCCGTCACCTGCAGTGCATCTCCTGGGCTCGTGACCATATCAGTTGGACCCTAGATGACTGGAAAACTGAGGCGTGGTCAGACAAGTCCTGATTTCAGTTGATAAGACCTGATGGTAGGGTTTGAGTGTGGTACAGAGCTCAAAAAGCCCACGTTGCAAGCTGGTGATGGCTTCATAATGGTGTGGGCTATGTTTACACGGAATGAACTGGGTCCCCTGGTCCAACTGAACTGTTCACTGATTGGAAATGATTAAGTTCGGCTACTTGGAGACCATTATAGCCAGTCATGTAATTTAAGTTCCCAAACATGTCACTGGGTCCAAATTGTTCACAATTTGTTTGAAGAACATTCTGGGCAATTTGAACGAATGATCAGGGCACCCATATCACCTGACATGAATCCCATCAAAAGTTTATGGAACATGATTGAAAGGTTTGTGCACAAAATCCTGCACAGGCAACACTTTCGCTATTAGGGATGGCTACAGAGGTAGCATGGCTCATTATTTCTGCAGGGGACTACCAACACTTGTTGAGCCCATACCACGTTAGGATGCTGCACTATATTAGGCAAAAAGAGGTCCCAGGACTTTTGTCTCAACAGTGCAGGTACCTGTTGGCCTCTCACTGTCATAGGATGCAGTGAGAGGTTACCTTTACCCTTATTTTTTACATTCCATACAGGGCACTGCAAATATCGTAATACTACAGTGATCACATGATTACTCAGATAAACACTAGCTTTTGCAAAAAGTATGAGTTACTAAAAATTGTGACTCTCCTATGGACATAGTGCTGCCTGGTAGCTGTGAGCATACCTTGTAGCGGGCCACAACCTTCATTATCTCCTTCCTCTCCTTGCTGAACTTGACCACCTTCTTCATCCAGTTTTTCATATCCCTGATTAACTGTGTAACGTCATTCTTCCGTCTTCGATAATATGCTGACAATGACTCATCAGTCCAGTTGCAACCTCGCTCCACGTTCTGCAGCTTCCAGATGAGGTAGTCCACCTTCTTAATTTGATTCTTATTCTCAATGGTGAGCTGGTGCTTCTTTCTCTGAAGTCGTCGTAATGAATTACTGAGCTGGGTCTCCATGTCATTCATCTGAGTCTCTATGTTTTCCAACCTTGTGGTGAACTGTAAAAGAACTGGCAGCAGATTTGCCAGGTCTTGGGCGCAGGTGCAACTTTGTTCCTGCTCTGATTTCGACACTGGAAGAGAGAAAATCAGATATCAACAATGATGGAACGCAAAGATTTTTTTTTTTTCTAACAACCTGAAACTAAAAACAGGCAAACTACTCTCACTGGTTACATCGAGATCCATAAGGAATCCACAGAGACAAAAAAGAAAGAAAGTGCTATTGTACTATTCAAAAAAATGCCGATTTCAGCCTATAGTGGCAGTGAGAACTTCTTGTTGCACAAAGGCTATTTACAGAGATATGTGATGATTGGAAGATTATGGATGCATATGAAAATTTGTCACATATTTTTGTAAATAACAGTCTTGGTACAGCAGAAGCTGTCATTGACACTTGTGGATTGTTTGTCCAGTCGCAAGTTGTCTGATGATGGCCTAGAAAAAATATAAAACAAATATTATTGTGGAAAACTAATGCTGTAGCTTTCAGTTATTTTTTAATTTGATTAGTTAGCTGTTCATATTGTAATGATACATATGCATACTTGCCAACCTATAAAGATCAGGAGATTCAGATTTATAAATCAGGAGGAATGAATGATCAAAAACTGTGGCTCATTTTCAGTATAAACCCGAGACAACTGATGTCTTTCACTATGATGTCACAAAGCATTATAACAGGTATAAAAATGCATATTGAAACACCAGAACTGTCATCAAACTTTCTTGGTCAAGAGGTAACACTGACATTGTGGGGTGGCACCTTGTACTGCATATCTACTGATCTTATTATTAACTCGTAACCTAAGGCAGTTGGGCAAAAATATGGAAACACCATGAGAAATGGGCGTTTCAACATAAATGCAAATTCTGGTGAGGGTGCAGCTTGCGCTGTTGTATGTGACCATGAATGGCACTTGTGCAATGTCATCAATAGGTAGCAAATGTCAGTTGTGTGCTATGTAGTTGTGAATGCTGCTAGTGCATTATGTCAAAGCTAAGTCAATTCGAATGTGGGCAAATTGATGGTTCTTGTATCGTGGGTGGTTTCACACCCAATAGCCAAAGTGTTTGGTGTTTCAAGAGGCACAATATGAAAGTTTTATTTTGTATACAGGGAAAGTGGGACAACACCTTCTACAATGTCACAGTGCAGACAAAAGTGGGTGTTGAGTGATAGTGATAGATGATCACTGAAAAAGACTGTGACAAAAATAAGAGGACAATGTCTGCAAAAGTCACTGCAGATATTTTTGTTTATATTTTTTGTTTGTTTAATTTTTGTGATTACGACTGGGCATGTGGTATCAAAGCAGTAATAGATGTCAGCAGCAAAGCTATCATATGAAAAGCTATTATTTTCAAACCATTTTATTTGTGCTAGCATGCAGTTTACTCTATTTATGTTGTCATTATACATGATTCTTTTAGTTACAAACTGTTGCTTTGTGGTGACAGTGGGGGCCTCATGGAGCTCCAATTTAAGCTGTACTGCATGGTGATATGAGATGGCTATTTTAAAACTGATGCACTGTGGGATAGGTGGGTCATGTTTGTTATTATGAATGTCAAGACATGTTTTACTATTGCCAATTTCTCTAGTGGGTTCCCGAATGAGTGGGGTCAGGTTAAATTCATCACACAGGCGATGTAACTTTTTGGTGCCGACATCATTTGTTAATAAATCTATATTTATCAGCATTTGCACAATGCAGCAGGCACACAACTTTTATTGATGGCAAATTGATAAACAGGTAACACAGTACAATACAATTATAATTTGCAGAGCAAATTTTAATTTCCATTGACAGTTTCATTGATACAGTTCTTCAGAATTACTATTTGCTCGAATTTGCAAACACTTAATACCCATAATAATTAGTACATGTCTTTGCAGTATCACTAACTGTTAACAATGGAGGTAAAACTGAATTAGCTTTCTTTGTGTTTTCTTTGTATATGCACACTAATAACAGCTGTCTTTGTGCAGGTTTCAGAGTTTCACAGCAATATGATATCAAAGTAATGTTTTGAGTCTTGCAAAGAAAGTAACAAAATGTGGCATGCATTCAAATTCACTTACTTCTCCTGAAGAACTACTTATGTGTAATTTTTAATTAATTTCTTAGACATTCATTCTAAGAATGTTGATATTTTGTTCAAAATTGGGGAACCATTAGAATGAAGTAACTCTGACAGTTCAGTGAATTGTGGCTTGAACTATGATATAGTACCATCCTAGCCCAAAGAAAACATAGAGAGTAATAGTATTCTGCAATAAAGAAAGACTGTAAAGTTTTTCATTAAATGAAGGACAACATAAAGGTAAGTTATCTGCAAAAGCTAGTTTCTACATCTACATCTACATGATTACTCTGCAATTCACATTTAAGTGCTTGGCAGAGGGTTCATTGAACCACAATCATACTATCTCCCTACCATTCCACTCCCGAACAGCGCGCAGGAAAAACGAACACCTAAACCTTTCTGTTCGAGCTCTGATTTCTCTTATTTTATTTTGATGACCATTCCTACCTGTGTAGGTTGGGCTCAACAAAATATTTTCGCATTTGGAAGAGAAAGTTGGTGACTGAAATTTCGTAAATAGATCTCGGCGCGACGATAAACGTCTTTGCTTTAATGACTTCCATCCCAACTCACGTATCATATCTACCACACTCTCTCCTCTATTACGTGATACTACAAAACAAGCTGCCCTTTTTTGCATCCTTTCGAAGTCCTCCGTCAATCCCACCTGGTAAGGATCCCACACCGCACAGCAATATTCTAACAGAGGATGAATGAGTGTAGTGTAAGCTGTCTCTTTAGTGTTTCATTTCATAAAAACTGAATATGGATTGCATAAATGGAAGAAAGATTTACAAGCAATATGAAATATGTGCCAAAGCAAAACTCACACATGTGTGAAAGGAAAACTATTCAAAGATCTGGTACTGCACATTAGAGTCAATGCACCATTACTGAGGGAAATCTATGAATTGTGAGTGAGATGAACATTACTGATTTTCAGGTTTCTTTGACCTGGTTAAACAGATTCAGATAAATATACAGAAAAGGAAGTTGCAAAATTATGAAGTTTACTTCGAGTAAACTTGTAGAGAAGTCATTAAGAGGTAGTACTATAGACAAATGTGTAGCTTCTTGCTATCCCCTAAAATGCTCTGAGCTGCTTGTGCAGTCAATAAATGCTATGGCACATTCATATACAACAATACCAGTGATAAGTATCAATGGATTACTGTTTCCACAGCTTTACATGTGTCTTCAGGAACCTCAAGGTTATTAAGGCCTATGATTTAAAGGACTGTTTAGTTACAAGAATCACTGAATTGAAATAGAAAAATCTGGAAAAAAGGGAAAGAATAATTTTCAATACCACATTCATAATGTATTCTTACCAGTTGCAGAAAACAATTCACTGTTTTTGTTGGACTCTTGACCTGGACATACAGACTCCTCCATCCATAGGTCCTTACGATGGGGACAAAAATGCTATTAATCTAATTCAGATTGCATCTGGAACTAATAGTGTGACTCAGTCTCTTAATAAAGAAATTTTTCAACAATGTGGAGCATTTTTCAGAAATTTGTTGGACAATATAATTTCTGATAGCTCTTTGTCATTTAATGTTTATCAGTACAACAGTATTGTTAAACTTCAGTCATTTGTGTATTGTCAGTTTGCAGCATAATATGCAGAGCAATGGCCATGACCATTTCTTACTCCATCCCAGTTCTGTCTAAATGAAACTAGTAATTCATGTGCCTCAATGAATTAATTTTTCTCTCATCTGGTGTGCCTTGTGTGAAGAAAATTTTTGCCTTCGTCATCCAATTCATACTTTGTGTTTTTGTGATAACTACAGTGAATAAATAAGGAACTACTTCATTGTTGGTAGAACATACTGTATTAAAAAATTATCATAAGAACTGTGCTACAGGAATTTTTATAAAATAATGTCAATGAATTGAAGTCACAACTGATAAAAATTTTCTATCATGTAGTGTAAGAAACTGCCTTTATTTTTTTTCCTCAGCCAGATGCATGTGTAACAATAAAATCTGCAACAGTTTAGCTGTCAATATGAACCAATGGTTATTCAAAAAATTAACAATGTGAGACATTTTTTGATATGGTTTAAGAGCTTAAAATTCACAAGTGTGCACTTTGGACTTCACCCTATGTTCTGTTGTCACGGCTGTGTCTGCTTGTTTGCTGGATTCTGCACTAGGCAGAAAAGGCTGTACAGACTGCTGTAATAAGTGGTTCACTGTGGGGCAAAAGTGAGTAACTTCCATTTTTTTAATACTTGCGGTGCACCTTATCAATTAAAATTTTGGCAGTGCATTTCTTTCTGTGTATTCTTCCTGTGTGAAAAATTTCAGGGTATGTTTCAACATGCTGGACTGGACCATTCCCTTGTAAGAAGTTCTTAGTGATAATTGACATATTTGGATTTGTCTGCTAGTTATTAGATGTATACTATAATAAAGTATGGCTGGGAACTGTGGACTACACAAATACTTGAATCAGGAGACATGCAATCCATGGGTTGCTGTTTGATTATCATCTACTAGATCTACCCAAAAGACATTCATTTCATAGCCCTTACTTGTTGTGTAGGTCTCGTGATCAATACCAGGATGGAACGATTTGTTTCCATTTTAAAAGAGGAAGTATGACCGCTATAAAACAGTGTCTGCCATGTTGTTCTGTGACATACACATGAATATTGTAAAGAAAGGCTCCCAACTGGCTCTCAGGCACACATTGAAATTCTGCCAAAACTGCTTCTCTGTTAAGTTTCAGGGTTAGTATCTACTTTCTTCTCATACGATTTCACATACTATATATCAGCATGTTCAAAGACAGCTGCTATTACATATTTCTAGATATGCTAAGTCATTAAAGGAATCTCTAAAATTATCATGATATTTAACACTTGTTATGTAGCCTATTAGTATTCACCTATACTTAAATATCAATTGACACTGCAATAATCATAAGAACATGTACAGTACCTTTCTCCTTGCAGATGAAGATGAAAATGGTAAATTTATTACCATAATGAGAAACAAACCACTGAATCAGAACACAATGACTAAGATACAAGTGAAATAACAGCTTAAATAATAATAATTAAAAGAAAATTAAGCCTTTCCGTGATCCAGGTAACAAAATAACACCTATGACCATCCCCTCTAAAAATTTACTCTGATTATAAGAACGTTAAGTAATAAGTGAATTCAGTCAACACACAAACACAACACACAAACAAGAACAAAAGAGAACAACACCTGCAATAGAAATATATGTCCTACAAAATATTTGAGAAAGAAGAAAAATAACAAATAATATGTGGGTGATGTGTGACCTTCTATATGTGTCTTGATTAGAAACAGGTAATGGATGGAGGACTTCCAGGATCATTCCATGTCAAATCACCCAATAACTCTAGGATTTATAGCTCTCCATCACAGATTTTCATGAAACTTTGTATACTAGCTCATACCTATAACAAAGGACCTTCTGGATATTCTTTTTGGTCTCAGATTTAAATGTTTCTTATACTGAATTTTCAGTATAGTGATGTTCTGATAATTTGGCTCTTCGAGAATGTCCATGTGAAATGGTACTTGTCTAGAGAAATACTCTTAACTCAGATGTATATAAAGCTTTTTATTTGTAATTTCTTTCAGAAGTTAAGAGAGGCATACAGTTAGCATGAATGAATTTATTTAAGCATTAAAGTTTCAAAGAAAATTACAAAAAATATGTTAATGTTTGTCACTTTACAATTTCAGGAAAAATCACAAGGACCTTGAAAAACACTTATTGTTATAATAAGAACAAACATGATTTATGGAGCGTGGTACTCAGTGACAACATAAGATACAATGAAGTACAGGTTGCACATAGTACTGAACACACTGAATGGATGACAGTAACCAGGTTACAGAATAGGTCAGGCACACATCTGTGATAGCCAAATAATACTGCTTTTTGGTGGCTCTCCAGAGCACACCAGAGGCTTGACCCAGTTGGCCTCTATAAGTGGGCCTGTGAACCATATGGATGCATGATCGCTGAGATTGTACATGTCATGAGTGAAGGTACATCACTTATATCACATTTCTCCAAACTGCTGGGAACCTAATTTTGGTCTTAAAAACTGCTAAGGTTGCAAGCTTTCTAAAAAAATATAAATATTAAAGGGTTTTCTGTAAAAGAATACACCAATAAATCGGAAATAAAGAAACTTTTTAATGTAAAAAAGGTCATACCAAGTAAGTTCAGCCAATTCTGACACCTAGTGCCTCAGATGGAGGTGTCTCAAATTAGCATATTTACATATCAATTATTCTAGGCGACAAATCAATCTTAAGTGTGAAAAATTTATGTCATTTTACTAAGTGATTTTTTGAATGACTATATTATATCACATTTACCTGCGCAGCAAACCACCAGGTCATGGTTATAAAGTGTTGTGTGTGTTTGTAGTAGCTTGTTTGAAACATGTGCATAAATGAAAACACTGCAACAGTCACTGCCATGTGTTGTTGAACATCACTGATATGCAACAATTGGTCCTTCTGGCCTCAGTTCCTCTTTGTCTTTCTGTGAGACAGGTTGTATTGTTTTCTGGTGCAGCCACTTATCATTCTGTTTGTAATGCAGTGTGTTTTTAATTGAAGTAGTGCCCAGTTATTTACAATGGACAATATGAATTCATGTTGTGGCAGAAAATTACTTACAGCTCCATGTTATTTGACAACTTACACCTCAGTAAAAACTCTTCAGTTTTTTTCAGAGATGAGTGAAGAGTAACACGATTTGGTAGTGTTATGGTCCAATATAAACCTTGACACTATCAAGAAAGAACTATACAGGGTGGCCCATTGATCATGACCTGGCCAAATATCTCATGAAATAAGTGTCGAACGAAAAAACTACAAAGAATGAAACTTGTCTAGCTTGAAGGGGGAAACCAGATGGCACTATGGTTGGCTCGCTAGATGGCGCTGCCACAGTTCAAACAGATATCAACTGCGTTTTTTAAAAATAGGAACCCCCATTTTTTATTACATATTTGTGTAGTACGTAAAGAAATATGAATGTTTTAGTTGGACCACTTTTTTCGCTTTGTAATAGATGGTGCTATAATAGTTACAAACATATGGCTCACAATTTTAGACGAATAGTTGGTAACAGGTAGGTTTTTTTAAATTAAAATACAGAACATAGGTGCGTTTGAACGTTTTATTTCGGTTGTTCCAATGTGATACATGTACCTTTGTGAACTTATCATTTCTGAGAATGCGTGCTGTTGCAGCGTGATTACCTGTAAACACCACATTAATGCAATACATGCTCAAAATGATGTCCGTCAACCTCAATGCAGTTGGCATTACGTGTAACGACATTCCTCTCAACAGTGAGTAGTTTGCTTTCCGTAATGTTCGCACATGCATTAACTACACGCTGACACATGTTGCCAGGTGTTGTCGGTGGATCACGATAGCAAATATCCTTCAACTTTCCCCACAGAAAGAAATCCGGGGATGTCAGATCCGATGAACGTGCGGGCCTTGGTATGGTGCTTTGATGACCAATCCATCTGTCAATCCATCAATGGATGATGGTATCGAATAAATTGCTTCCCCCTACTTCTACCTCCCGAGGAGATCACGAATGTAAAATTAGAGAGATTTGAGTGCACACGGGGGCTTTGCGACAGTCGTTCTTCCCACGAACCATACGCGACTGGAACAGAAAAGGGAGGTAATGACAGTGGCATGTAAAGTGCCCTCCGCCACACACCGTTGGGTGGCTTGTGGAGTATAAATGTAGATGTAGTGAATATGCTATTCAATACCGCTTCAGCCGCATGCGATCTATGAGCTAGACATCCATCATGTTGGAAGTACATCACCACTCTGTCATGCAGTGAAACATCTTGTAGTAACATCGGTAGAACATTACGTAGAAAATCATCATACATTGCACCATTTAGATTGCCATTGATAAAATGGGGGCCAATTATCCTTCCTCCCATAATGCCACACCATACATTAACCCACTAAGGTTGCTGATGTTCCACTTGTCGCGGCCATAGTGGATTTTCCGTTGCCCATTAGTGCATATTATGTTGGTTTACATTACCGCTGATGGTGAATGATGCTTCATCGCTAAATGGAACACATACAAAAAATCTGTCATTGTCCCGTAATTTCTCTTGTTCCCAGTGGCAGAACTTTACACGATGTTCAAAGTCGTCGCCATGCAATTCCTGGTGCACAGAAATATGGTACGGGTGCAATCGATGTTGATGTAGCATTCTCACCATTGGCATTTTTGAGATTCCTGATTCTCACGCAATTTGTCTGCTCCTGATGTGCGGATTCTCCATGACAGCAGCTAAAACACCTACTATGGCATCATCATTTGTTGCAAGTCGTGGTTGATGTTTCGCATGTGGCTGAACACTTCCAGTTTCCTTAAATAAAGTAACTATCCAGCAAACAGTCCGGACACTTGGATGATGTCATCCAGGATACCGAGCAGCATACATAGCACATGCCTGTTGGGCATTTTGATCACAATAGCCATAGATCAGCACAATATTGACCTTGTACGCAATTGGTAAACGGTCCATTTTAACACAAGTAATAGGGGACTAACGACCTCAGCAGTTGAGTCCCATAGTGCTCAGAGCCATTTGAACCATTTTTGAACACAAGTAATGTGTCACAAAGTAAATACTGTCCACACTGCTGGAATGTTACGTGATACCACGTACTAATACGTTTGTGACTATTACAGTGCCATCTATCACAAAGCGAAAAAAGTGGTCCGACTAAAACATTCATATTTCTTTACGTACTACACGAATATGTAATAAAAAATGGGGGTTCATATTAAAAAAAAAAAACACAGTGGATATCCATTTGAACTATGGCAGCACCATCTAGCAGGTTGACCATAGCGCCATCTGGCTTACCCCTTCAAGCTAGACGAGTTTTGTTCTTTGTAGTTTTATCGTTTGATGCTTACTTTGTGAGATATGTGGCCCGGTGACTATCAATGGACCACCCTGTATATATGGACATCACAGTTACTGTTACTCAAAGGTTTTTGGAAGCCATCAAAGAACTTGTGATCATTTCAGAATTCACAGTGCTCTCCCTTAAAGATTCATACCATTCCAAATCACATCAAGGCCTCATATGGCAAACAGAAGCTACGAAAAGTGAAGCATGTTTTGGAAGAAAAAGTGTACCAGGCATTGGATTGCAGTGTTGAAATTTTTGATAGTAGGGAGGATAAAATGCATGATGGAATTGTTAAGATAGCCAAAGAATTTGATGCCATGGCAGTCTTAATGAAATAAAAAATGGGTAGTGTAAGGAGATCTGAAAAAAAATTGAGTTTTAACTTTAGCTTCTCTGTCTTGGTCAAAAGACAAAATAATGTCAGAATTCAACATTAGTGAGCATGTAGTTCAACAGGCAAGGAAACTGAAAACAGAGATCAATGTTTTAATCAGTTCCTAAGCCAAAAAGAGATAAAATGATCACTGATGAAACTGTAAAGTCTGTCACTGATCTTTACCAAAATGATGAATATACTCTAATGTTACCAGGAGAAGAAGACAAAGATTGCATTCAGAAGAATGTGTATATGCAAAAAAGACTTATCCTCTGCAACCTGAGGGAACTATATTATTGTTTTAAATGGGTGAATCCCAACATTAACATTGGTTTTTCTAAACTTTGTTCACTAGACCAAACTGATGTATTTTACCTGGTACTACAAGCACTTATTCAGAAGTGTCTGTTCTATCCACCAAAATGTAAAACTGCTTTTGTATGTGGAACACATTCAATCAACATAGAAAGAGATTATAAAATTTCTTGAATGTGACTTCGAAAACTATGACTGTATTCTTAATCACTTGATGATTCTGAAGTGATAAAGTATTAGGTTTTTGAAAGAAAAATTACCTTACAAATATGATGATGATTAAACTGAATACAGCCAGTGGATTAACACAGACCATCAGACTCAATTGGTTAATCAATCTGGAACTTTTGATTTAAGTGGTTGGCTGAACACTACTCACAAGTCAAGAAGCTGTATTGTTTCACTGATGGCTGTACTGCTCAATATAAAAATAGAAAAGCTTTAAAAATGTGTGAATACAAAAATGATTTTTCCATTGACAGTAAACATTCCTTTTTTGTTACTAGCTGCAGTAAATTTGTATGTTGTAAGTGATGGATTGGGAGGAATTGTAAAACATGTCTTCAACTAGAGGATGATGTATAAATATAAAATGCATCTGGTGTTTACAGTTTCTGCAAGGCTAATATTGACAAATGTTTTTTTTTTTCATTTATTAGAGAAAATCAATGCAGACTTCCTATGCAAGAAACTCAAGAAGAGATTTTTCACAACCTGCTCAATGACTGGTACCAGGAATTTTCACTATTAAAAACCACTTCCCTGTGATTTATTAGAAATTAGAAAATTAATTTGTTCAGAAAAGCCTTTCTTGATTTTCTCATTGAATGTAAATGCCTTGCAATGGGCATGTACTGATCCTTAACAAACTCTTTTGTGGCAGCTGTATACGATGACAAGTAATAGTTTGCCTTTATCAAGAATGTATGTAATGAAGAAGGAGACATTGAGCTACTTTTTTTCCACCCATTTGGACTGTCAGTGTCATCTTTTGACCTGAAAAGGAAGACTCTTGTTTTGTGCCTTTGGAAACCATTTTAAGTACTGTTGGTGTACTTGGTGATGGTAAGTTCCTATGGGACCAATCTGCTGAGCTTCATATACACTTGAATAATGGGTATTCCTGTAGAGAAGTACCACTTTGCATGGGCATTCTCGTAGAGCCAGATCATCAGAACATCACTAATTGAAAATTCAACATAAAAAGTTTTGGTCTGAGGCCAAAAAGAATTTCCAGAAGTTCTTATGTTACCAGTGTAAGAAAATATACAATGTTTCATGAAAACCTGAGATGATGGGTGGCATGACCTGTGTGATTTGTGGCGTGGTATGACTCTCTAACCATTGACAAAAAAACTGAAATGGCAGGTTTTCAAGGTAAATGTCTGAGGTTTGATGACAAGTAGCTGAAAATCAGGGGAAATAATGGAATAATGGGTTGGCGGGAGAAAAGGTGGAAAATCAGGAGTCTCTCTCTCTACAGGAGAGTTGGCACATGTGCCTAAGGTCCAGAGTTTATACTGAATCTCAGGTTCCCCTGTTACTGAATCAGTAAGTAAGTTCAAAGATTGATGGAAAGCAGCAGTGTAACATCTGCAGTAGGACCATATGTGGTAAAACATGGCAGCATTCAGTACCATTTGGAGGATGTTGGCAGCTTTACCTCATCATTCTCATTACTTAAAAAGTGTAGTTTTTCACATACATGTTTTGATTTTAATTATCTCTATAATGTCTTTGTATAGTTTATTGCACAGTTTGATCCTCAGTAAGAAAATACTGTTTTGAGTTTATTTCAAATTAAGTGTAGCTTTACTGTAAATTAAGTGTAGCTTTATTTGCATGATCACTGATGGGGCTGTTTGTCTAATAATTATATAATCAGACTTACCAACACTTTAATCAGATTTCTCAAGAAAAAGAAAGAAAAGTTTAACAGATGATACTTACTGATAGACAACAGCAGCTGTCCAAAATCTACCTGTAACAAAGCAAAATTACATTCAGTAACATAATTCACACATCAAATATAAGTAACTAAATCATTTTCAGCACACACTGCAAGGCTATAGCAAAGGAGTTAAGAGACTATGAGTCTGTCACATAGCGGAGAAGCAGTACACTTAAGTACAGCAGATACTGTAGTGAAGTTGTAAACTGAAAGACAAGTGTGGGCAGGAGAAACAGGCAAGGGACATTCTTTGTTAGTTAGTTAGTTATGTGTTCCATTGATCAATAGCATTGAAAAACCGTTATGATGTGAAACATTTCAAATGTGCACAGCAAACAAGGCTTTTTTTTTTTTTTACATTATAGTGTTATACCTAAATATTCCTATTATCTATCCCATTCCCTTAAATGGCACAAAATGCATATATCATATCTCCAGATTTATTTACTCATATTCAAGGATTTATCTATGGTATAGAAGGAGTTGTCAAGATTTGATTTGATTTAATTTATTTCGTGTTCCCTAGGTCCAACTGTGTTGGATACACAAGGACGTGGAACGAGTCAGTTTTTTACAAATACAATCTGATAATCTTGTAGCATATACAGAAATTTGAGTACATAATTATATAAAAATTTATACCGTAAATTCTTTGGGCAGCAACACAGAAAAAGAAAATACATATTTTCTTAGAATCATTAAAACACTACAGAAAACAGATACAGAGCACACACAGATACAGAGTTAAGGTTAAATAACTTTCTTAGTGGGATTATGTCAACTTGTATCATATAATATTAAAATATTACAATTTATTTAGTTAAAAATTCATCTAGACTGTAAAAAGCTTTTTCTAGCAGAAATATTTTTAGTGCTTTCTTAAACTTACTCTTGTTATGAATCTCTGTCTTTATTTCAGGAGGAAGAGCATTGAAGAGTTTTGCTCCAGTGTAGTGGACACCCTTTTCCGCCAAGCTCAAATTTCTGAGCTCGCTGTGAATGTCATTCTTCCTCCATGTGTTATGCTCATGGTAAATACTGTTTGGTTGAAATATCTCTATATTTTTACAAACAAAACAAATGAGAGAAAAAATATATTGGCATGTAGTTGTGTATATTTTAAATTTAGGAAAACTATTTCTACACGAGTCTCTTGGGCGCAATCCATATATAATTCTTAAAGCTCGCTTCTGTGCAATGAACACTTTCCTTGCTAATCGCTGGTTGCCCCAAAAAATAATTCCGCACTCAATGAGAGAATGAAAATAGCCATAGTATGCCACTTTTGCAGTGTTAAGTTCAACACATGTAGTGACAACCCGTAAAGCATAGGTAGCAGAGCTAAGCCTCTTACAGAAATCAATAATATGTGAAGACCAGTTCATTTTCTTGTCAATGTGCACTCCAAGAAATTCTGTTGTTTCCATTCTTTCGATTGGTTGATTATCACATATCACACTTATCTCTCTCTCTTTTTCTGTTTTTGTACAGGATTGAATAAACCGGTCTTACTGGAATTTAATCTGAGACCATTCACCTTGAACCAATTAACCACATCTGAGAGTATGTAATTAATGAGTTCCTCAAGATTGTTGTCTGCTCTACTGCTCATAAAAATTGTGGTATCATCAGCAAATAATGTAAATTTACACGGCAGGCTTGTACATGATGGTAGATCATTTATAAAAATCAGGAATAATATTTGCCCAAGATTTGAGCCCTGTGGCACTCCACATGTAATGGAACTCCATTCAGAATCTGAGGAAGCGTCACATACTCCACCCGAGCTACTCAAGACAACTTTTTGTTTTCTGTCTTGGAGGTACGACTGTAGCCAATTGCCTGCAACACCACTTATTCCTACTAATTTTGCTTTTTGCAAGAGAATCTGGTGATCAAAACAGTCAAACGCTTTGGATGAATCACAGAAGACACCAAGTGCTGCATTTTTTCATTAAGGGTTTCTAGGACTTCATTTGCAAGTGCGTAGACTGTTGAACGGCCCTTTTGAAAGCCAAATTGCCTCTTGCTGAGAACTCCATTCTTCATGAGATGATCAGTAATTCTTGCATGTATTAGCTTTACTAGAATTTTGGAGGAAGCTGTCAGCAAAGAGTAAGTTCGATAGTTAGTTAGTTGAGCTTTATCACCCTTTTTTACAGGGGCTTCACTGGGAACAACACTTTTTTGAAGGGAAGTGTTGAAAATATGACAGAGAATGTCACTTATCCACACACAAGAATATTTCAATAGATTGCTAGATATATTACCAACCCCTGCAGAGTTCATACTTTTTAGAGACATGATGATTTTTTGAATTTCTTCTACAGTGACAGGATTAAGGTGCATTTCTGAAATTGTGTTTGAATATACTGCTTGACAAAGAGTTACAGCTTCATCAACATTGGGCTTGCAACCAATCTGTTGAGTTGCTGATAGGAAGTGTTTATTAAAAATCTCAGCCACTGTTTTGGGGTTATCTACTAGGGTACCTTCATATCTGATTTTATTTACATCTTCTTTGCTTTTTGTATCTCTTCCTGTTTCTTTTTTTACAATGCTCCACATTGTTTTCATTTTATTATTAGAATTATCTATTTTCTTCTCATAATAAAGGGCTTTTGATTTTTGTATTAGTTTCTTCAAAATTTTACAGTATAATCTATAGTGTTCCCATTTTTCTACATCTTAACAGAATCTTATTGCAGCATAAGTTTCCATTTTGGTTTTACATGACTGTTTTATACCTCTTGTAATCCAAGGCTAACTTACAGAATTGGAAGCACTGTTTCTGATCCATTTATTTGGAAATATTTCTTAAAAAAGAGCACAGAATTCATTTATAAAGAAGTTAAATTTAGTATCAACATCATCATGGCTATATATAAAGACCAATCCATTTGCTCCAACCTGTGATTGAAAGTTCCTTTTGCGTCTTCATTCATTACTCTTATGAATTTCCATTGAGGGAATTCTTTTTTGAACAGATTAACGGCATAGATGAAACTTGTTTTGCCACAGATTGAATTCAACCACACCTATTAATGTTCTGCATCAAATATTTCCTCTTCTGTATGGAAAGAAGGAAAGAAAGATTACATTCTAACATTCTGATAACAACTAGGTCACTTACAACAAAAGCCTTTTTTTTTATTATTATACAAAACTATACAGACAGACAGAGAGAGAGAGAGAGAGAGAGAGAGAGAGAGAGAGAGAGAAAGAGAAACTAATCCAACAAACTCACTGACAGTGCTACTGTACAGATACGATTGATGGGGATGGGAGATAGCCTTAATAAAAAGCTGCAAGAAGAATGAAATCTCAGTAATGCCAAGGGTGACTGTGTGCCTGGAATTTCCATTTTTCGGATGTACTTTAAAGCAATCACCTATTTTTCAGCCGCAATGATATAGTTTCATTCGCTTTCTAGATATGTATTATTGAGAACACTGTAATGTATAATAATTCATCAGTCTGGAAGATTTGAAAGGAGTTGGTTCTGCAACCACTGACAGTAATTTGCACTGTTCATCTCATCAACTTTGTGTTACAGAATGGTGAGGGCTTTCTGTTCCTCATTTTCACAGAAGAATACTGTGTCAAGTTTCCTCCCTGTGATTCTCTCACTAATGGGAATTTCGTTGCAGGTGTCCCATGCTAATCACTGTTGTTGTGGTACCAAAAACTGGCACAGGTGAACGTATTTGAGAATGAAAGAAAAGATATTCCACTAAACATTCATCCACAAACTGGCTGTTTACAACATAGTTGCAAATGTGTTGTTACGAGCCATCACTGACTTCAGTATAAAATATTGTACTAGTTAATTGAAATGTATTCATAACATAAACGTTTTGAT
Organism: Schistocerca americana; assembly: GCF_021461395.2. Classification (NCBI taxonomy): domain Eukaryota; kingdom Metazoa; phylum Arthropoda; class Insecta; order Orthoptera; family Acrididae; genus Schistocerca; species Schistocerca americana. The sequence goes on from NC_060130.1 coordinate 540,894,217, forward strand.
GTCTGACTGGGCTCAAATTTCACCCACAACAAGCAATACAAATCTACGTCAGCACATTATAAGTTATAGTTTTTATTTGACATATTATCTTTGCATGACTTAATATTATTTCTCTTTGATATGACACCAAAATTGGTGTTTACCTTTTCATTTGGATAAAAAACAACTGACCCAGCTTATCACTTTTCAACTATTCTCATTGCAAATTTTCTAAAATTTTTAACGATGTACTGGTGAGTTATTTTTCTCATGTAACACAGGTATCTTATGTTGAACTTGTCATTACAAAACTGGATAATATTTTTGTATTTATAACCCACTTTTTTCTGAGATACAGTGAAATAATTTGTAATTTCTGGAATTATTTCCACTATTAAACTGAAAAATTTCATAAATTTTGTGTTTTCACTCTTTCCATTCAATTCAATGGAAAACATATTATATAACTAGAACAATAAAATAAGTAGGAGTAGTTCTTTTGTAGATGCTTTTAAACATATCAGTTTCAATGGATATTGTTTTATATTTTAATATTTAACACTGAAGTAAGATAAAGAAATTTATTTCTGTTGCAGAGCATTGTGTATGAAGTAGGGAGAGTGTTGCAGCTAGAGGATAGTGCACCTAGAAGTACACAATGTTTTAACCCATTTGTGAACCATGCATAATTGAAACATAGGAAGAAAAATAACAATGTCTTTCAAAATCTAACTTTATTGTCACAAAAAGCAATATGATACAATAACAATAAAAATTGAATTTCATAATAAAAAATTCTGGGTTCTTTCAAAGTGAACCCATTGGGCCACTATCATGATTTTAATGGCTATATGAGGTCATTATATACCGGTTGTTTCACAATGAAACCACTTGTATTTTTTAAGAAACAAACCTGGTAGTTATAATTATTAATAAAAACATAGTCCTAAGTGATGTATGAGTACAAAGAATCACTCTAAATTCTGAAGGTCTGCTGCAGAGGTGTTACAAATTAAGTATATAAGCAAGTTGGGTTGCATGACTGTGTACTCAGCACAACACTACACTGACAAGGCTGTTAACTATCAGCAATCACTTTGCTGTTGCAACTAGTCATTGGTCCTGATACTAAGTGATACCAGAAATCAGTGAGCAGGGCCGGCTTCAAGATAAACCACTGGGGCAGGTGAGGAAGTGAAGTAAAAATATGGGTTAAGACTAACCCCACTGATCTAGAAAGCAGTAGGGAGGTACTTCTGTGAAGTGCCCAATGTTAAAATGATATGAAGGAACATCCACTGGAGACCACTATATGCATTTTCCATCAATTTCTGCTGTCCTTTTTGTTGTCAGGTATGAGTTTCTGTTTTTCACAACCTTTTACAATCTTTCACATTTTGTACATTTAAGTGCTGTATAATATATTACATCTACTTGGAATCTATTGTTAAGTCTTCAGGTAGAGAAGTATATGGTGAGTAAAATTGTATACATTTTCAGAACTATTTGTACAGGGTAGTAAAAAACAGTCTGACAAACTTGTTAGGGTGTTGCATTTCAGGGTTTGGTGGGAAATAATAGTTTAGAAGAAAACTGATGTGTTGTGTGATTTCTATATGAATTAGCATCAAAATTAGTCAATCAGGCCATTGTGTGCACAAATTCAAGTGGCCTGCCAGATACAAAATTCATTTTGCTTGTAACTAGTTTTTGGTAATACTGCTGCTTGCTTAGATTTCACTTACTGATTATTGGTGGGTAGTACAGTAATAATGGAACTAACTATTAAATACAGCATTGACAGTATTTTCTCAGTTACAATGGTATTAAATGCCAATTGAATATTTATTCCTAGGTACATGACCATGTTGTACCTTGTAATACATTTTCACATTTAGAGAGACTTTAATTCTCTATAGCAGTTTTTGTAATTTCAGAAAAAGACTGCAACACACATAAAATGAACGCCTTCATTTAAAAATGGAGTAAGAAAATTGTTAAACTTTTATTACAGGGCAGGCAAGAGGTAAAAGTCTGAAAAGTGTAACAAGCAACAGCTCTCTCTCCTACTGGTTTTAAAAGAAAAACTATTCCCACTATCAGTAGATTTATATTGTTTATTAAAGACCTTACCGAGAGTCCTAATAAAAAGCAACTAATGACTGAAGAAAGGGGGGAAGGGGGGGGGGGCGGGAGTGGAGCCATATGATACATACTTGCTTGGACAACAGTTGTCAAACCAGTCTTGAAAACACAGGACAACATGAACTGAACAGTATCACTGGCATATCTGGTTCTCTGAAGTGATTTTAAATGGTGCAAATTATGCTACATCTACATCCATACTCCGCAAAGAACCATGAACTGCATGGCAGAGATTTGTCCCACTGTACCAGTTATTAAGTTTTCTTTCAGTTCAATTCATGTATGGAACACAGGAAAAATGATTGTTTAAATGCCTCTGTGTGTGCTCGAATTATTCTAATTTTTCCCTCATGATCCTCATGTTAGTGATACATAGGGGGTTGTAGTATATACATATAATCATTAGTTAAAGTTAGTTCTTGAATGTCTGTTAGTAGACTATCTTTGCATAGTTTATGTCTGTCTTAAAGACTCTTCCAGTTCGGTTCCCTCAGCATCTCTGTATCACTTTCCCAAGGGTATAACAGACCTGTGACCATTTATACTGCATTCTCTGTGTAAGTTTTATACCCCCTGTTACTCCTATTAGGCAAGGGTCCCACACATTTGAGCAATATTCTGAAGCAGGTCACACAAGTAATCTGTAAGCAATCTCCTTTGTAGACTGATTGGACTTTCCCAGTATCCTATTAATATATTGAACTCTACCATCTGTTTTACCCACAACTGAGCCAATGTGATCATTCCATTTCATATCCATACAAAGTGTTACACCTAGGTAAATGTGGGAGTTGGACAATTCCAATAGTGACTCACTGACATTGCAGTCATAGAACACTTAAATTTTATCTTTTCATGATGTGTACAATTTTGCATTTCTGAACATTAAAAACTAGTAGCCAGTCTTTGCACCACACTGAAATCTTATCAAGATCTGACTGAATAATTATGCAGCCTCTTTCAGAAGGTACTTCATTATAGATAACAGCATTACCTGGAAGGAGTCTGAGGTTCTTAACATTGTCTGCAAGGTCATTAAAATACAACAGGAACAGCAAGGGTCCCAACACACATCCCTGGGGCTCACTCAGTGTTACCTCTACATCTGCTGAAGACTCTCCATCCAAAAGAGCATGCTGGTCATCCCTACCAACAAGTCCTCAATTCAGTCACAAACTTCAATTGATATCATGTATGATCAAACTTTTTACAATAAGTGTAGGGACGCCACTGAGTAAAATGCTTTTCAAAAATCAAGAAATACTGCATCTACCTGACTGCCTTGATCCAAAGCTTTCAGTATGTAATGTGAGAACAGTACAAGATGAATTTTGAATGATGAATACTTTTGGAATCTATACTAGTTGTCATAGAGGAGGTTATTCTGCTCAAGATACATCATTATATTTGATCTCAGAATACGATATATGATTCTGCAACAAACTGAAGTCAAGGATATTGGATGGTAGTTTTGTGGACAACCTATACAACCCTTCTCATAGACGGGTGTGAGCTGTGCTTCTTCCCAAGAACTGGGCACAGTTTTTTGTTCGAAGTATCTATTATACACTATAGTTAGGAGAAGGGCTAAAGGAGCTGAAAATTCAATATAGAATCTGATAATGATTCCATCAGGCCATGCAGCCTTGTTCAATTTTAACAATTTTGGCTGTTTCCTATCATAACTAATACTAACACTGATTTAACTCATCTTTTCAGAGGTACAAGGATTAAACTGAGGCAATTCTCCTGGGTTTTGGAGATCGGTGTGCTGACCTTACGCCCCTCCTATCAACATCCTCAGCTGAGGATGACACAGCGATTGGATGGTCCTGATGGTCCACTTGTTGCTTGAAGATGGAATGCTTCATGGGTTTTCCTTTGTAAAGGAAAATGTGTAACCAGATTTAAGCATTTCAAGTTCTGCTTTGGTACCTTCAGTTTCAGTTCCTGTCTAATTTACTGGAGACTAGACACTGACTTTGGTGCCATTAACAGCCATTACATTCGATCAGAATTTCTTTGGGTTTTGTAAAAGATCTTTTGACATTATTCTGCCTTGGTAGTCACTGAAGGCTTCACGCATTGCCATCTTGACAGCCAAATGCATTTCATTCAGCAGCTCTCTATCTATAGTCCTGTGCTTTGTTTTACACCTAGTACACAGTAGTCTCTGTTTCCTTAGAATTTCTGTGTGGTGGCTGTATACTATGTAAGGTCCCTCCCATTATGATCTATTCATCACAAGATGTAAAATGCATAATAAGATGCAAGCAATACTTGACTGTGTTGTGTGTTCTGCAGTAGCCCTGGAATTCTGCCTGAAGCTACGACAGCTGAAAACTTTTCAACCTTTCTATGTCACAAGTGTGGTCTGAATGCATAATCAAACATTTAGGACAAAAATTAAAGTTTCCAACATTTATTACACACTTTTATTTTGCCTAATGAAAGACGTTTGATTTACAAGAGTACTTCTAATATTTAATGTGAATAACTATAGCAGTATGTTACTGGATGCAGACTGAATTCTTGTACTACAAATTACATTTTGGGTTACATGTTACAGCATTAATCTGATTTACATTACCAGCATACTGTCATAACTAACATGCTACAAAAACAAGCTGTTTTGAGATAATACCATACTAAGGTTCTGTGAAAAATTCATAATTTTTGACAGTGACTGGCCAAAACCACTCCTTATTCAAGTAATGACTAGTAAGTTCATGTTGGAGCATTTCATTTCCTTCATTCTTGCACACAATGGTGAATTCATTTTATAATGACAACTAACTTACATTCTACTGAAATGGAATGATAAACAATGTGCTGTGAATGCATAAAACTTTTGAACTATTAGGTTGGTGCGTAAGTTTGTAGCATTTTCATTTTGGATGTTCGTATTCTGACTGCTATGAGTTTATTCATCAATCATAATTTTTTATTTGTAGTTCACTGTTGCTATTTGAGTTTGCGTATTGTCAGTTTGCCATTTGGAGATGGTGAGTGGAGCTGTGGACGTTAGAAAATGAAGCGCTGAGAGGAGAAATTTGAACATTTCCAACACAGTCTCCTACTTGAATTCAGTAGAAGGATGACAGCAGCGGAGGCAGCCAGAAATGTTTGTACCACGTGTGGAGACAATGCCATGGAACAGAACACTACAAGAAAATGGTTTCCTCCTTTTAAGGGGGATCGTTTTGACATTAGTGACTTTCCACATTCAGGAAGATCTTTGAGGTTCAATGATGATTGTTTAAATGCATTAATCCACGCTGAACCATGTCAGTGAACTTCAGAACTGGCAAATGTGATGAATAGTGATCATTCCACTATCGTGTGACATTTGCATGCAATGGGGAATGTTCAAATCTCAGGTGTATGGCTATATGCTGTAAGCCAAAATCACAAGAATCAGTGAGTGGCCATTGGACATCTCAGCTGCTCATTGCCAACTGTCTCATGAACAACACTGAACATTCCTATCCTGTATTGTTACTGGTGATGAGAAATGGTGTCTTTATTCTAAGACAGGAATGGTTGAGTCCAAACAAAGCAGCAACTCCCCACACAAACGTCTACATACATCCACAAAAGATAATGGTATGGATCTGGTGAAACAGTAACAGTGTGATGTACCGTGAATTTCTTCTGAAAACAGTAGTCATCACTGCTGATATTTGTTGACAATAACTGAGAAGTTTTGCAGACACAATCCAAGAAAAACCACCAGGAAGACTGCATGATGTGATGCTACCAACATGTTCCTCATCTCAAAACTGTGTCATTTATACAGTTGTGGAATGAAGAAATTAAGCCAGCATTGGCAGTCTGTTGTAAATAATGAAGAAGAATATATTGTTAATGATTAAGTTCTCTTTTGTGTATATTGGTTGTGTTTATTAAACTTACGAAAAAAGCACTACATACTTGTGTACTGATCTAATAAAAGCAGGTGTTTTATATTTTAACCACGAAAATGCGCCCATTCACAGGCTCATCTTACCATGAGAAAGTTAAATGCGTATGGTACAACTGGCATTTGGCTGAAATCGACTAATAAAATACAATGCAAATGTAAACATTGGGCTACACTAGACGTCAGTCGGTTATAACAACCTTTATTTAGGATTCACATTCGTTTGCTTTGCTGACTCACAACTAAACTAACAGTTTTACCTAACCTAGGCTTCGGACTATGTTACAGATTGGTCTGAAACTACCACCAAAACGATGAACTTCAGTTTAGTGTCAGTTGCACTGTACTCACTTTTGCAACTCGCGACCAGGGTTGGCTTAAATTCCAAATGACTCAAGCTGCGACAGGGGGCATCCAGCTTAGACGGCACCACTAGTATAAGGTCTCTATGCAGGATGTTCCACAATTAGTAGCAGCTGCTTGGGGTGCCAGGCAGAGAAAGGGGCACCGTGAGTGCCCATGTGGAAGAAAAAAATGGTTCAAATGGCTCCGAGCACTATGGGAGAACTTAGTACTACTTAAACCTAACTAACCTAAGGACATCACACACATCCATGCCCGAGGCAGTATTTGAACCTGCGACTGTAGCGGTCATGCGGTATCAGACTGTAACGCCTAGAAACGCTCGGCCACTCCGGTCGGCCATGTGGAAGACTTGTATACAATATGTGTGTGTGTGCGTTTGAGTGTGTGTGTGTGTGTGTGTGTGTGTGTGTGTGTGTGTGTGTGTGTGTGTGTGTGTATCGCAATTAATAGCAAAAATTTACTTGGGTGAAAGTGTACAATGGGAAAGGGCTGAGATGCCTCTGGGGGAAGGAAGTGGGCATGAGGTGGCATATTGTAAGTCACTTATGTAGAAAAATGTTCTCAAGCTGGCCCTGCTCATGAACATGACTGCTGCCTACAACAAATCTGGCACAGTTCATGTATACACAGACAGAAGAAGCAAACCACAGAGAGAATAGGGAATAGGGAAAAGAAGGACAAAGGTGTTCCACCAACGAATAAAAATACGGTACTCTCCCATTTATATTCTTGCATAGTTAATGACTACAGAATTCTGTTCACGATCTTAGATTTAAATGCAATACTGGTAACTGTGAGAGAACACTTTGATTTATACTCTAGAAAATTATTAAGTTGTCTGAGTTTGGAAAGTTTGTTGATATCATAATTCATAAAATAGCTGCACGTCAAAGGTAATAGTACTTTTAAAATTTTTGGACAAATATTTACAATTTTTATTTTGTGCAGAGCTTCATTTCTTTAATTGTCTTCTAGGTTTCATGGGTAGGCAGCACCATGGCACCTAGAATCTGCAGTGTATGGCCTTATAAGTGCAGTTACTGGTCGCCAAATGAATATGAAATATAACAGTCTGAATATTTTTCACACTCACTTCATAATTACACTGCATAGGTGTATGAACAGTGAACACACTGATTATCGCAACAAAACTGGCCCAACTTCCAATTTCAGATACTGTAAATATTGAGCATTTTGCACAAATGTATCGCATATCTTTCTGAACTATACTGTTACACAGTGTTTGCTTAGAGCTGAAATACAAGTTCTTGCCTGCAACATGTTTGCAACTATTTAAGTTCTTTGTGTATCCATCAACACTCGCAACAATGATTTCTGTACGGGATTTTTCATTATCTGTAACACCAAAGCTGGTGGCAGAAACTTTTCATTGTGTATTTGTATAGTATATTATGCTGTATCCAATTCAGAGGCTTAATTAATGATGTGATACAATGCTCAATAATATAAGCAGATGAAGACAAAGACATATCATCGTGTTGGACTAAAACTACTATAGCAGATGTGGCTAGGGCTGCCAATGTCTGGCTTTAGCAGGACATATCTTACTCTTCACCACCTTGTCCAGCCAAATACATCAAGTCCGGATTTTTAGCAATGAAGAAGAGAATGGAAATTTCAGGCTTAGTCCAAGCTAATGGTATAAGGGTAAGAAATAAATAGGATCAACAAGGACGTATGCCATAAGGGTATGCATACCAACCAATTGTATTGTTATGTCTGTGACCTATGCTTTTCTTTGTAGGCACACTAGCCTAACACACACATACATACATACAAATTCCATAAATGAAATCTTTCTATACAGCTCACAATACAGTTCATAAGGAGTTACACATACTTGTGGATCTGCTTCCCTGCCCATAAGCAGCTGTAAGTCTGCATATATGGTTCATAATTCCCATATTACAAATGCAGTCTTTTACTGCAGAAGGGCACGAATGTTGATTTTAACGTCATCCACTCGCTTTCTGGAGACATTTTACTTGTAGTCCACGGTAGCTGGAAGCGATACACACATTTTTGTTGTCTTTCAACAAACTACCCCACTGCCAGAGGAAAATATCTTATTAATGAAGTTCATCTCTTTTCATTTCCACGCCTCTTTTTATTCTCTTTGAAGATGAAGGGCCTGATGGGAAACTTTTTTTCGTCAATACTCCACAAGTGAAATTTTATTACTTTTGGCCACCAGGTAAGAAAAGTAAGTAAAAAGTTATCGAAATCTGGTATTCTGTTTTTGTCGCCAAAAATACTTTGAGAAACATGAAACTATTATAAGGAATTGTCAAAATCCTTCTCCAGCTTTTCATTTCTCTCTCAACGAAACTCAAAGTCAAGAATATAGCCTTTCAGGTCTGGAGTAAGCCACAGTTTGTACCCACGTTGCAGAGGATTCAATGCATTCTGTTGTTTCATCAAACTACTTCCTTCAAATAAATTATTGAATTACCTATACATAAATTCTATAATATAATAATATAGTAATTCCAATCCCAAAGAAAGCAGGTGTTGACAGATGTGAAAATTACCGAACTATCAGTTTAATAAGTCCCAGCTGCAAAATACTAACACGAATGATTTACAGACGAATGGAAAAACTGGTAGAAGCCGACCTCGGTGAAGATCAGTTTGGATTCCGTAGAAATGTTGGAACACGTGAGGCAATACTGACCTTACAACTTATCTTAGAAGAAAGATTAAGTAAAGGCAAACCTACGTTTCTAGCATTTGTAGACTTAGAGAAAGCTTTTGACAATGTTGACTGGAATACTCTCTTTCAAATTCTAAAGGTGGCAGGGGTAAAATACAGGGAGCGAAAGGCTTTTTACAATTTGTACAGAAACCAGATGGCAGTTATAAGAGTTGAGGGACATGAAAGGGGAGCAGTGGTTGGGAAGGGAGTGAGACAGGGTTGTAGCCTTTCCCTGATGTTATTCAATCTGTATATTGAGCAAGCAATAAAGGAAACAAAAGAAAAGTTCGAAGTAGGTATTAAAATCCATGGAGAAGAAATAAAAACTTTGAGGTTCGCCGATGACATTGTAATTCTGTCAGAGACAGCAAAGGACTTGGAAGAGCAGTTGAACGGAATGGACAGTGTCTTGAAAGGAGGATATAAGATGAACATCAACAAAAGCAAAACGAGGATAATGGAACGTAGTCGAATTAAGTCGGGTGATGCTGAGGGAATTAGATTAGGAAATGAGACACTTAACGTAGTAAAGGAGTTATGCTATTTGGGGGGCAAAATAACTGATGAAGGTCGAAGTAGAGAGGATATAAAATGTACACTGGCAATGGCAAGGAAAGCGTTTCTGAAGAAGAGAAATTTGTTAACATCGAGTATAGATTTAAGTGTTAGGAAGTCGTTTCTGAAAGTATTTGTATGGAGTGTAGCCATGTATGGAAGTGAAACATGGACAATAAATAGTCTGGACAAGAAGAGAATAGAAGCTTTCGAAATGTGGTGCTACAGAAGAATGTTGAAGATTAGGTGGGTAGATCACGTAACTAATGAGGAGGTATTGAATAGGACTGGGGAGAAGAGAAGTTTGTGGCACAACTTGACTAGAAGAAGGGATCGGTTGGTAGAACATGTCCTGAGGCATCAAGGGATCACAAATTTAGCATTGGAGGGCAGCGTGGAGGGTAAAAATCGTAGAGGGAGACCAAGAGATGAATACACTAAGCAGATTCAGAAGGATGTAGGTTGCAGTAGGTACTGGGAGATGAAGGAGCTTGTACAGGATAGATTAGCATGGAGAGCTGAATGAAACTAGTCTCAGGACTGAAGACCACAACAACAACAACATTTCTTTCATTTCTGTCAGTTGCAGTTTCAGCCATCCCTCTATTTTTGAGTGGGTTTTCATGTAAGAAGGCATTTATTCTTTGTTTTTTAACATTTGGCAGTGGTATTATGTAAACTGACTTCAAGCCCCACTGACGCAAGTTCTATCAAAACCCTTTGAAAAATTTCACCAAAACAAAGCCTTTCAAAAATCACATCAAAATCTAAACCTGCAAGATTATTAGCATCATTTACATCAGTACGATTGTCTTCATTATCCCCCAGTTCTGTAACAACATTATCATCTGGCGAATCTCTGAGAAGAGTTGAAACAATTCCGTCCCTTGTTAGTATTGGTAATGCCCAAAATTCTCTGTGAAACAATATTTACAATAATGAGGGCCGAGCTAAGACTGAAAGTAACCTAACGCTTATTCAACCAGATCGACAAAGCTAGTAAAACACAGCAAAAAAAAAAAAAAAAATCAAAGAAAGTGACAAACGACGCTTATGCAGAAGAACACAAAAAACGCACTTACGGCTAGTTGGTACACTAAAGTATCATATGGTTTTCGGTTAATTTCGTAAATGAAGCCTACAGATTTTACAAAAGAGCTATGCAAGGAGAAAATAGGACCAAATTTTCATCATATCTAAATAAAAAAATTGATAACAGTTGTACGACAGTAAACAAACATATACGGTCTCTCCAAATCAAACCTTCAGCTTTCACCAAAGATTATGCAAATATATTCACTAACTTGCAAATCAGATCTAGAAAGAAGAGAAATGGTTCTAACTGCACATAAACAAGTTGTTAAACGCAACACCAGTCCAGTGTGTGTGAAATACTTGTGAATCAGAATAAACAAGGATCAAAAGAGGTCATACTTTGATGTACCGATAGACAACAAAGGGTTAACGAATAAGAAGGGAACCTATCTGTAGTAGTTGTGTATTGCCATGCTCACTAGTAGCTCTTCAGGTCTGTCAAGGGCCCCACGGATGAGCAACGGAGTGCAGCAGTGGGTGACCGATCCCTTCGTAGATCACACGTGTGTGGACAAATCACAGTGATTGGTCGTTAATCGCTGGTTGCATAGAAATCCCAGGCAATCTGATGGATCGTATGCAATTAGAGCATGCAGTATTGCTGTCTGGCTGGGTATCAGTGGTGTGTGGCAATATACCTGACACTTGGGTCTCTTTATCAAGCCTAGTTTTGCAGTTTTGTTTCGTATTGCCCAAGATGAGTAAGAAATTTACATTAGAATTTATAGTTATCATGCACCACGAACTACTCTGAGAAGTGAAGTGAAAGCCAGATTTCCCACTCTATTAAGAAGTAATACAAAACGTACCTTGCAATTTTGCAGCGATTAACATTTTGAAGCTTGTGCAATAGAAATAGAACAGATGGAAACTTCATGGTCAGGTTACATATTATGATTTTGAGCTATATATGAAATAATTATACACACTATTAAAGTTTGTAACTTCTAACCAGATTAACATAGTACCGTACGTATGGTACTGTTACGAGGACATTTTAATTTAAATGTTCAGGGCAAATCTATTGTACCGTTATACTTATATCCTTAGTCTTTTTCTATAACCGAATTCTCCCTCATACAATTTATAGCGTGAACTACAATAATCAGTAGTGCTGTTATTGACAACATCTCCATAGAGACATCAAACAAATTGTGTAAATACTTGCAATTTAACTATAAGACTAACGAACAAAAAAGGAACTGAGAGCTAATAAATGTACAACGAATTATACTGGCACATTGAAAAGACATACACAACCCATTTTGCGTCAATAAAAAATATAATATATTCTGTAAAGTAACCTGCAGTTCCCAAGAGAAGCATTTCCAAATAAGTTTAATGTATTACAGTTCTCTTTTATTATAAATTTACGCTTTGCACATATTCTTGGCGATGGGGAAATCAACTGCAACCGTTGCTAAACGCAACAGTCCATTTACCATTTCTGGGCACAGTGACGTTCGTAATACTGATTGAAATTGCTTGGCAAATCGTTCATGTGTGGGGTGTCGTAGCAAGCGAACAGTTGCAGGCGATAATGCATTCGACCTACGCCACCTAGAGAAAGCGTTGGTTGATTCGACCCATCGCTGAGATCCATTACTCATGTGTGGGACCCTATAAATAAATTCAGTTGCACCAAAAAGAGTACCTGATACAATTTGTCAGTAGTGTATTAGCAGGGATCTCAAATTTTTCTCACGCTGCTGCTATTACTGTTAAGCATAAGAGCTATTTTCTGGATGAAGCCTTTTTTGAGATGGAATTTTTACGGTCTGCTCTTCAGACGTTCCACAGGCACTCCTCAGCGTCGTAGGATAGTACATTTATTGTCTTTACGCAACAGATGTGGGTATTTCAACTTCTCACACTCTATGACTCAACAAAATTACTATACTCTGCTACAAGTCATGAAGTAAGTCATAATAAGATTAACATTTGCACCATACGTTGGCACTAAGCAATAGCAGGCTAGAAATATAGTTTTCGTTGATATGTACCAATGCAGAGTTGGATAACTGTTCGTGTTTGCAACATAGTTGCAAAACATATTTCAAATCCAGTGTAAACGCCATTTAATTCAATCAAGCTTTGACTGATTTCGAGAGGTGACTTTTTCCCTGGAGTAACCTACAACATGGACCCAACTAGTCAGCAGTTAATATTTTAAAGAAAGCAACAAAAATTAAAATGTCAGTTCGAAGAAGTGATTCGTTACATATCTGGACGCAGGAGCATTATTTACGTTGAGTTCGGTTGCTCAAAATTTCAGGAGTAACACAAAATTTCACATTTTCAAGCCATAATTTATAACAAATGAATCGATACGAGCATTCTAACTGCACCACCCGATTTTTTAAAAAAAAGAAAAAAATGCTATAGATTCATGCTAGTCTACCTTAATACCTTTCACTATAAAGTAATGCACTTTACGTATTTATAAACACTCAAGCATCGTAATTATTAACTCAGGCTTTGTGCTCATTATAGAGCAACGTATGCATTCTGATACGCGCTGCTAATTTTTGCAACTATATACTTAGTATCCTAAATCTAAAACACACGCAAGGAGAAAAATTGTATTTTTTGAAGGTACCTTACCCACACAGCACGAACAGCTTCGGTTCGCTTCTTTGCCGCTTCGTTCAAGTCAACAATATCGAGGGCTGCCGCCCGTCAGGTTGTCCATCATTGCGAAAGAAACAACCGGAAGAAAACGACACCTTTGATATACGCAGAAATTAAATAAGTCTGTCAGTAAATTACTCAAGGAGTTGTTTGTTTCTCTATTTTTAAAGTGCAAATGCATAAAATACGATTAGTAAATATTAGTTTTCACAGTTAGCGTAAATTTATTTGCTTATTTATTCGTCCAATGACCACTTGGTGCTGTGGCGGACAGAAATGGACAATCGATATGGACCGAGTGCAATCGTTAATACATGAATAGCTGTGATATAAAAACTAAAATTATCTTTGCATTGGATAATGTTACTTGCATTCTTTGGTAATTACTATGGTGTTGTGACTTATGTTGTGTGCGTTGGAGGGGTATTCTATGTGTAGTAAATAAAATCAGTGAAGTGTTGACGACTGTCATAGTCGTGTATGTCACAAGTGGAGACAGAATATCCCTAAAGTGGTGACCTAGTTGTGAGGAACACGCAACCTTTTGATGTACAGTCGGTGATTAACGTGCAGGCAACAGACACTTCAGCAAACAACTTATGTCCATTTATTATAGGTAGTGGTGACGTCCAGTTTTCGACACCTTAAACAACCTAGCACACCTGGGGATAAGAGCTACTGCTAAGTTAGTATCAGCCAGAGTTGCTTGGATGGCAATAGAGAAAGCTTGCTGTCTATGGGCTTGATGTTGGACACGATGACAAAGTTTTAAAATCTCTCTCCACAACTTTCCTTCAGGGGACAATTTCCCCTCCCCTTCAGGAAGATTGTCACACTTGCATTTGAATATTGTATGTCGTCTTCTGCCTTCAGAAGGCTTTCGTTTCCTAATTACCATCGCAGACAGATTTGCTAGATGGCCCAAAGCTGTCCCTGTACCAGATATTTCAGCAGTGTCCGTTGCCCGCACATTGATCCCCACTTGGTTCTCCAGGGTTGCCATTCTGCAGATTATCACTACTGACAGGGATAGGCAGTTCAAATGCCAACTGTTCAAGGACCTCTTGAAATTATGCGGATGGAAAGACGTATGAACTACGAGCTACCATCCTACCAGCACTGCACCCTGAAAGCTGCCTTGGCCTGCTGTGAGGAATCCTGGGTGACAGCACTACGATTAGTGCTTCTAGGACCCCATATAGTAATTAAAGAAGACTTGGAGTGTTCCTATGCTCAATTAGTCTATGGTTATAAACTGAAATTATTGGGCAAATTTTCCTCGCCATCTCCCCTTCCAATTTATCTGTTAGGGAATATGCCACTTTTTACACACTCTGCAAACTCACATGCAAATGGTCAAACCTACCAATCCATCACAACATGCAGATAAACCAACTTTTTCCAGCAAGACTTGTTAAAATGTTAGTATGTATCAATAAGAGATGACATTGCTGACCACTTCTTTCCTCTTCATACATGGGACCCTTTAAGGCCATGGACAATGGTGACAAAAATTTGAAATTAAAAAATGGCAAACACGACACAGTGTTAGTTGACCACCCTAAGCCACCATAATATGAAACACGTCTGGGTGAACCTCGCAATGAAAGAGCCCAATTGTTATATTACCTCATGACTTGACAGACTAGGATAGAGACTTTCATCTCTGTGAACAGACTGGAAAGCCAACTGTGTTTATGTGGTATGGCAGCCAAGTTCTTTGTTGATACCCCATGGTCTGGGAGCCTCCAGATTTTCAAGTTCAATCCAGTTGAGGGGCCAACAGACATAGTGAGTGACTATTCTACACACATGACTTGCCAAACTGCAGCTCTCCAAAAAGGGGAGGGAGGGGTTATGTGGTGGAATAAAGTGGACAATTGATATCGAGCAAGTGCAATCATTGATTCATGAATTGCTCTGACATAAAAACTAAAAAAAGGGTTCAAATGGCTCTGAGCACTATGGGACTTAACTGCTGAGGTCATCAGTCCCCTAGAACTTAGAACTACTTAAACCTAACTAACCTAAGGACATCACACACATCCATGCCCAAGGCAGGATTCGAACCTGCGACCGCAGCGGTCGCGTGGTTCCAGACTGTAGCACCAAGAACCGCTCGGCCACTCTTGCCGGCATAAAAAAAAAAAAACTAAACTTATCTTTGCATTGGACAATATGATACGTTTTTTATGTTGTCTGGTAATTACTATTGTGTTGAGATTTCTGTTGTCTGCATTGGATAAGTATTCTGTGTATAGTGAATAAATACAATAAAGTGTTGGCTGGTATCATAGTTGCGTGTAATACGAGCAGAGGCAGAATTCCCCTAAAGCACAATAGTATTGGAGATATCAGAAACAAATAGAAATAATATATATACATAAAACATCTGTTGTTTTTCTCCTACTTTGGAAACAGTTATCATCAAGGAATGTTCAAGAAACACCGTCTTCTGGTACAAGTTCATGTCTTGACAACCTCTACATTTTCTTATTCTCAGACTTTCAAATAGTAATTTCTGTAACTTACTCCTGCCTCTTTTCCTTAATTCTTTCTGTAAGGAAGTGTTTATCATGAACTTTTTTGTTAGTAAATAACTAATCAGTTTCATCTTTTTTCCTTTACCTTCAATAAGAAGCAGCATTTCTTCACTTGTTTGTCTTCCAACATCACTTGTTTTCAATTCCCTTGTTGTTGAAGGACATATGCCTAATCAGAAAAGAATGAGGAGATGGGCAAAGAAACTGGCCATGAATTTTTCAGAGGCAGTACCCCAGGATCTGACATAATCAATACAGGGGAACCTAATAAAATTTAAATGTAAATGGTCAATCTTTAGCCCTCTCAGTTGAGTCCATTATCTTACCACAGTACCACCTAATTGCCATTCTGCCGTGGGAAGTGACAGTGGGTAGGCATGGTTTAGGCTCATGAACATAGCTTCCAATAATGAGTTGTTTTGCACTAGGCACCAATGAAATGACTAAAATAATAGTTTAATGAATCATGGTATAGCAAATAGTTACCATAGTGTAACTTGAAAATTAATTGGTCAGTTCATGAAATACACTATACTTGTTTATTTAGTGTATCACTTTCTGAATAAAGTTCAATATTACCCTCAACATTTAGAGTTTGTTTTCAGACTCATGAATGACTACTCTAGAGATATTCATTACGTTTATTTTGTACCAACGTCTTGAAGACATGACTGGGTGTGGGTAGTATTGGTCTACTTTTTTCTATGGTACTATAGTAACAGATATAATGTTTTTTGTTTAGTAACTTACAGTACTTAATTGATGGTACCAGACTTTGACAACATAAGAAAAATATTATTGATATTTTCTCTCTGTTGTTATTCTTTATTTTCTCAGCATGCATAAAGATACAGGCAAAAACTGGTCCAAGGTAACCATAGTTTACAGTACAACTCAGTTAGCGTTTACTTTGGTAGTATTTTTGCTCAGATTTCCTAATATGTATGTAAAATTGTTACTTGCAGAGAACTGCAGTGATAAAAGGAAGGCTCAAAAACATTAAACAGCCCATTAAAACACTGGTTGCTTTGAACCACTGTAAAAAAGGTAGAACTGGTACCAGGACGTTATGCCACTCTCTGCTGATAGCAGAAATCTTGGCAGTGAAGTGGTGCATATCTGCCTGACAGTTGTATGGAATCAGTGGAATAACGTAGGTCAATGTGACAGAATGGCAGAAATGAGCTATGAAGATTAGATGCCCATGACCAGATGATGAATGAAGTTGTCTAATAAGTGAAAGATATCAGTGCAGCCCATCTAGTGTGCCTACTCAAAATGGCGTATCACTTGCAGCCATACAACACTAAAAGTGGCCATAAAATGATCTTAACTGACAGGTATTGCTGCTATCAGTGAATGAAACTTCTGTCTTCAGCTATTTCCAAGCAAACACCATAAAGGGTACAGCATGCACTGGACATTTACAACTGAATATCTCACAAAACGTCATTGTTCACAGTACCACATAGAGTTACACATCTTCAGCGTGAAATTGGACAATTGCAGACTTGAGGCTTGTAGTGTGAACCGATGGGACCCTGTTTCGTCTCTTTTCAAAACATGAAAGGCATCAAGAGCACTAACAGCCCAAGGGGTGGCATGTAATGCGGTGGGTGTAGCCTAGAGGATGTAGTTCAGCCCTCACGAGATTATTTGATGTTTAGGAGATGTCGAAGTATCGTGACTTGGACACAATCATTCAGATTATGTGCATAGGAGCAATGATATTCAATCCGTCAGTTTTCGTGAGTATCAATTGTGATGTCACCCAGCCTTAATGCCATAGACAGTGTCTGGGTCTATTTGGACCACTACTGGCAAGATTTGTTTATTTAGTCCTTTGATCATTGTAATAAAGTATACAAGATGACACTGGACTGGATCGTAGTCATTACAGATGACACCTTTCAGTATTATATGTAAGCATAGTTCTACATATTACATATTACAAAAGTTGCAGATTGATATATTTATTGCATTTTAGGTATTCACTTACTGAATAGAAGCAATGGTGCTTTAAATATTGATAGTTTTATTCCCACACAATGCATACCTTTCTGGTACAAACTAGTTTTGGCTGGGAGTAAATGCAAGCTACCTTTTAATCTAGTGTTGTCATTACATAAGTCACAATTTTTTCTAATACTGTTATCATTTCTAATTACATTTTTTAAATATACGTTAGTGTATCAATAATAAACATGCAAGGTAGTGGTAGCACAATCCATGTTTTAAATATCAGTCTACATGACTGTCCAACTCTGCTCCTTGTAATGATCCTAATGGCTGTTTTTTGTATCCCTAAGGTCACCAGAGCTGTTGGTGAATTCTGTCAGAATACGAATTGATATTTTAGATGTGTATTAAAATACACACAATAGGCAGACATTATATACTGTTAATTTGTGGATTCTTTATCGTCCTTAAAAGTAGCAGTTTGTACTCAAATTGGCATTAGCATGTTAAATAAGTTTGTCCTATTTTAGGGCACTCTGAATCCAAATGCCAGAAATTTTGTTACTTCTTCATTCACAATCAGCTGCTGGTTGATGGTGATATCTTGAAAATGCAGGGTATTGTTTTTAGAGTTACAGAAATTTAATGATACTGTTTTCCTGTTGTTTATTATAAGCTTATTCATTGCTGACCATTTACTTAGTTTATTTATAACAGAGTTTATTTCATGTTCGATATCATCATCTTTTGCTGATTTTGCTAATGTTGTTGTGTCATCAGCAAATAGAATTATTTTGTGCAACTCAGTGTACAAATCCAGATCGCTGATATGTATCAGGAAAAGAAGAGATCCATTACTGATACTTGACGTACCCTATAGGTGATTGATCTATCTCCTGACAGCCATTCTGAGACTGTTTGTGCTTTTTCTTGTACATGTCTGATGCATACTTTTTGCTTATAGTCACTGAAAAATGAACGAATTCGTTCATTTGGTAACCCCCTAAAGCCATAGTACTTAAGCATGCTTAGAAGTGTTCTGTGGTTTACCAAGTCAAAAACCTTAGCTAAGTCTAAAAATATACCTGCTGTTTGCTGTTTTTTATCAATGGCTTTTAAAACAGTGGTCATGTATTCATAAATTACCATCTCAGTTGATTACTTATTTCAGAAACCATGTTGAGAACTGGCTAATACACTACTTTTTTTTACAATTTGTATTAACTTATTGTACATTATTTTCTCTAATACTTTTGGGAAAGAGGATGTTAATGTCATGGGGAGGTAGTTTATCTCTTTATCATTGTCATCAGCTTTGCATACTGGAATAACTTTGGATGTTTTCATTTGATGAAGAAGGATGCCTGTCTCTAATGAGCAGTTACATATATATGAGTGAGGGATTCATTAATATTTTGGAGGGAGAGCTGTAAGATTCTGCCAGGTATGCCAACAACTCCTACTGGGTATGTTGTATTTAGATTTGTAACAGCATTGACTGTTTCCTCCCTCCGTACATGGCCCACAGTGATAATTTAAAATTATTGATCTTGTTTCCTGCTGGTTGCTCATTTCCAACAAAACTAGTTTTTATTTAATTTTCAGTTATTCCAACGAATCATCATCCTAGCAGTTCAGTTGTTCTGCTAACACTTATTCTTCAGCTTCAGCTGGATATGTCTTACCTGAAAATGTTTGTCAATACTCTTCCATTATCAGGGCTAGTGACAGTGTTACAAGGCACTCCTGGGAGTAACTAATTGTTTGTCTGATGTAATTATTATGGCACATGTACCTTACAGGTAGAACATATTTCAAAAGAATCGATTGTTCTAAAGAAATATGAGCAAGTTACCCCATTATCAGCACATTTGTGTCAGTAAACCACCACAGATGATGCAGTATAAGTGGCTCACACTCATGTTAGTACAGATTATGTTGTTCCCCATCATCAAATAAGGAATGAAAAATGTTTCTGTATTGCTGCAATGGCATCAGCGTATGGTGCAGGAACATACACAACAAAGATGACATTGATAACAATTCCAGATTCTATTTTAACAATTGCGAAGCCAGGCAGTTGCCAGTCACTAAATTTATTACAAACTAACCATTGACCTTGGGGCATCACAAGCTCCACACAATCACCATACTGTAATGCCATGGTCTCAGTTTTATTGCTTCATTCATGTGTTAAAGTGGAACCTTTAATTTGTTAATGTGCAATGTATTAAGCAAAGGACCCACTTCGTGTGAATGATGAACTCCATACAATGTATATTGTTTTGTGGATTAGTGAAGAAATCAGTCAATCCCAGCGAGAGTAATAGCAACACTGAATTTATATCCAAGAAATAGGGAGATAAATGAACTAGGCATTCTCCCTTAAACAAATGGAGCGTTGTCACATTATATCAGTAAGTGATACAAGGATGGAATCAAGTTTATGTACAAAAATAACAATCACCATATAAATATACTGGGTGTCCCATCTACATGACCATCCCGCATAACTTTTTGCCCATAAGCAATATGAAAAGCATATCAAGCAAATGTTGTTTAGCTACAAGGATGACATTAACCAGCATTTTTACCTTGCTTGATACTTCATTCATAATGAAATATGAACAAGAGTACATCTTTTTTAAACTACACTATATTTTTTACTGAATAATCAACTTTCTCTCCTCAACATCTGTTCAGAATGTATAACAGTGTACCATTCATACAGTCATGACAGTATTAAAACAATAACACAAAACTGAGTTTGAATCTTGTGTATGTCAACCGTCCCCAGTTGAATGTTTCTGTGAGTGCAAGGTACACAGACAAAGAGAAGGTAGAAATGCTACACGTCCATGCAGAATGTAAGTTAGTAGAACAGTAATGACCAGTGTATATTTTCCTTGTGTTTCCATTTGTTTACTGTCAACTCGAGGAGGTTGATGAGTTACATTACCTCAGATATCTGCACTTTGTGCTAGTACATTTATAATGACATGATGTTTACACAAACAGTACACCATGGTAAGTTTTTGAACAGGTCTTGAGGAGAGTAAGTGGAGAGGAGACTAAGTGGCTTAAAAGTATAGGAGGTTATTTGAAAAAGACACACAGTTATCCATCTCTTCATAAAAAATAAGTTTACAAGAATGGCAATCATGCTGATTAATGCTCCTCTGGTAGCTGAACAACATTTGCTTGCTCAATTTTTTGTTTAACTTCACAAAACATTATTTCGGCTGATCAAGATAAGTGGGACACCCTATATAAGTTGATCTACCAGTTTTTTCACCATCTAACGGAAGAGTGTCAACAGCATTATTAACCAATTTTATTTCTTTGGTTGTAGTTTCCACTGAATCTAATAGTCTTACCAGAGCCAGAGTGCCAGCCCATGAAGGCACTTTCAGTAATCTTTTCTAAATTCACACTCCAAACCTACAGTTACACAGTACTTTGTGTACATAAATGTGTCTGTTATTATTTATTTTATGTCCTATTGATCTCAAGTTACATTAGATAAATTACATGTACCTGTAGCCTTCTTTAAATATTTACAAAAATAATAACAAAGTGCAATAATGTAGGACATTAATGAAAACTAGATGACATACATGCATCAGCAAATTTCTTTAATTATTTACAAAATCAGATACAAGTACTACAGTTTTGTATGGTATATCCTGGAAAACAGCAAAACTGCATGTCCCAAAGGAGAAACCAGATGGACCATGCATAAAAGATTTTACAAGAATAATTTACTACAATAAAATTTACAACAATAATTTATTACAATAAATAAAGATGTTGCACATCTGTGAAAGGATATTTGTCAGGATGTATAGTAATTCATATGTTAGAGTTCAATAATTTATCATAGGCATTTATTTATTTCCTTCTAAATACAATTTCCCATTTTCAGGATAAAACTTTTGTAATGGGTAGGTAGATGTATCTAACAAATATTTCTTTTATTTAACTTTAAACAGAGTTTCATTGTCCCTTTAACATCTTATTTGTCACAGGGAAGAGTTAAATATTTAAGTGCCAGACAATTTGTCACCTCTTTAAACTGCTGTCACCTAATAAATCTGGTAAAGCAGATTTCTGTCTCTCTTATGATTTAGCTATGATACTTTCTTTTACAGTCATATACATAGAGCAGGATTCTATATTACAAAACATAAATTTGAATACATGTACTGCGATGTAGTGATAATTTTTTCTTATTCTTTCTGAAAATGTTACAGAGTGAAGTCCTAGGGGTACTCACACATAATTTTAATAGCCTCTTTTTATCCTACAAAAATTTTCTTTGCTAAGGCCAAATTCCCGCAACACGTAATGGGGTGAAGATACCCAAGGTATGTGGACTTCATAGTCTTTAAGTCTCCAATGGAAGAGATCATTCTAATGGCATATGTAGTTGAACTTAGTCTTTGTAGAGACTGTGGGATATGAAAAAATAAGTTCATTTTACCATTACAGTACACTCCAAGGAACTTAGACACATGAAATCTTTCCATAATTTGATTTCCACTTATCACATTTACTTCTCTCTCATTTTTAATTTTTGTACAGAGTTGAGGAACATTGGTCTTAACTGAACTTAGTGAAATACTGTTTGCATTGCACCAGTGAACCACTTCAGACAGTATGTCGTTTCTAGATTTATCAAAACTCTCATCTGGTTGTCCACTCATCAAAATGGTGATATCATCAGCAAATTAAATAATCTTATAGGGCAGTCTTGCACATAATGACAGATCATTTATAAAGATAAAAAACAACAGTAGCTCTATAATTGAGTCTTGAGGCACACCATGATTCGTAAGAGTCAATTCAGATTGAACAGAGATATCACATACCCCAGTTGAGCTATTTAAAATTACTTTTTGTTTTCTATGTGGAGGTACGATTGTTATCAATATCCTGCAACATCCCTTATTCTAACTAAGTTAGCTTTCTAAACGAAAATATGGTGATTGAGACAAACAAAAGCTTTTGTTAATCGTAGGAGACACCAATTACTTTCATTTTTCATTTAAAGATTCAAGGACTTCACTTTCAAGTTCATAAACTACTTCATCTATTGAGCAGCGCTTTTGAAAGCCAAATTGGCCGTTGCTCATAACAGGATCATTCCAGTGACTGGCAGATAAGATTGAGAAGACCAGTCTTGCGCACAGAGTTTCAACAAAGCTTTAAATTTGCATCATTGTCCTCAAACCTGATTATGGCCTACTGGTTCTAAGTCGAGTGGGAGGATTGAACCAGAGATTCCAAAGGTTCTGTGACAAGGTAGGCTGTGACTTACGCCACAGCACTGAGAGCTGTAGGATCCCTCTAAATGGGTCAGGGGTACCCTACACATCAGAGGCTGCTACCCTGGTAGCTAATTGTGTATGAGGTTCACACAAGGTTTTTTTTAGATTAGGCAACTCTCCATCCAGTCCACATAATAACAGTTGTAGGAGATGCAGAAGTGTAACTCTAGGATCCAAAAGAATGCCCCCGTAGGTGATAGTTTCAAAATCTTAGTAGTAAGCTCCTGAAGCATTCAGAACAAAGTTCCAGAGTTCAAAGCACTCCTGACAAACAGTGTAGTTCACACAATACTGGGTATAGAAAGCTGATTGAAACTTGAAATTGATAGCAGTGAGATTTTTTAGGAAATTTTAGTGTATCTTGGAGATGGAGGTGATGTATTTATCAGTATAAACAAGAAAGTCAAATCAATTGAAATAAAAATTGAAGCTGCATGTGAGATTTTTTGGGCAAGTCTCAGTATCAAGGGTGGGTATAAAACTACTATGTAGTTCATTTATTGACCACAAGATTCGCCTCCTTATATTACCAAAACTTTGTGAGGAAATCTCAAATTGGTTGTATATAAGTTCCCCAATCATACTGTAATCATTAGTGGTGACTTTAATAATCCAACAATCAATTGGGAAAATTATAGTTTTGTTAGTGGGGGGCATGACAAGATATCCTGTGAAATGATACTAAATGCTTTCTCCAAAAAGTACATAGAACAGATAGTTTAGAACCCGACTCATGATCTAATGGCAACTAACAGACCTAACCTTCTTGAGGAATTCACAGCAAAACTTGTATCAGTGATCATGAGGTTGCTATAGCAAAAATGAATATATCAGAACACAGCAGATAGATAAATAGGAACTTGAAACTCTTATGGCAGAACAGGAGCATAACAAGCAACTATTGCTCAAGTTAAAAAGAACTGTTGATCATGCACTGGATAGATATCTACCCTGTAGAACAGTTCATAATCGGAGAGCTCCTGTATGGTATACATGCACTGTAAAGAAACTTATAAAGCAACAGAGGCTACTGCATAACAGGTATAAAACAAAGCATAGAGCTATAAATAGAGAGATGCTGAATGGAACATGTTTGGCAGTCAAGAGAGCAGTGTATGGAGCCTTCCGTGACTACCATAGCAAAATGTTATCAAATGATCTTTTACAAAACCCAAAGAAATTCTGGTCATATGTAAAGGATGTTAGTGGCAGCGAATTTTGCTTCCAGTCACTCATGGACATGTCAGGAACTGAAATTGAGAGTAGTAAAGCACACAGAAATGCTTAACCCTGTTTTCAAATTTTTCACAGAGAAAAATTCAGGAGCAATGCCCCAATTTAATTATCATACCACTAAAAAGTCAGTGAAATAGATTTCAGTGTTGGTGAGACTGAGAAACAGCTAAAATCATTAAAACTGAACATAGCCCCAGGGGCTGATGGATTCCCTATAAGATTCTACATCCAAATCACAGATTTTATTTATTTATTTATTAACGTCCTGAATCTTTTAGGTACATATACTATACCCTAGATGTTGGACAAAATGACATTACATTAATATATTGTTACACTGATTGTATACATTACATTTATAAATTTTTACATTGTTATACTGCTGTATTGTTACATTACATTTTTATATTTTTACAAGAGAAATGAACTTATTTTTCAAGATACTGTGTTAATGAGTAAAAACAGTTTTCCAAGAGATATGAAGTTACAGATTTTTTAAAGCTATGGATTTTGCTTATGACCTTTAAGTTACTTGGCAGCTTATTAAACAAATGTGAACCTGAGTGATATACACAATTCTTGCACAGTGTGGTATAACAATGATGTCTGTGTATACCACTATTTGCCCTTGTACGGTGTTCATGTACAGATTTATTTTGAATAAATACATTTCCACTTTTAGCGTGCTTTTTTTTAGGTACATGACAACTTCTAGTCTATAGATACATGGTAGGGGTAGAATCCCCAGTTCCTTAAAGAAAGGTTTGTATGATTTTCGAATGTTGGCATTTTTCATTATCCTTAGAATCTTTTTTTCTTTCCCCAGAATATGATGCCATATCTCAATAGGGAGTGTATGCAAGCATAATACACCGCTCTAATTGTTTCAGGACTTGTGTTATTCCATATAATCCTCATCGCATAAGTCATTTTCGAGAGTTTAGAATTTAATGATATGATGTGGGAATTCCATTTAAGATTGTCTTGTAAGTAGATGCCAAGAAATTTTGTTTCAGTGACACTGTTAATTCTTTCGTTTTCCATGGACGTGTTTGGTTTTAATGGGTTTTTATTTTGTTGTGTATGGAAGTGTAAGACGACTGTTTTTTGAGGGTTTGTCAGTAATTTATGCCTCATAAACCACTGTGTGAGATTTTCATTTGTGACTTTAGCATTTAAACTTAGAGCCATTTCGTTTTCACCGTCAATTAATATGCTCTCCTCATCTGCAAATAGCACTGATTTGGAGTGTTGAACGTGTAGGGGGCAGTTGGTAATGAAAATTAAGAAGATGGTTCAAATGGCTCTGAGCACTATGGGACTCAACTGCTGTGGTCATTAGTCCCCTAGAACTTAGAACTACTTAAACCTAACTAACCTAAGGACATCACACACATCCATGCCCGAGGCAGGATTCGAACCTGCGACCGTAGCAGTCACACGGGTCCGGACTGCGCGCCTAGAACTTCGAGACCACCGCGGCCGGCAATTAAGAAGAGAAAGGGACCTAAAATTGAGCCTTGTGGTACTCTGTGGGTTAGTGTGGAAGGTTTCGATTGATAAGCTTGGAGTTCATTTTTTCCCATGTGTTTTACCTCTGTTTTCTGAGAGCGATTTTCTATGTAGGATTTCAGCCACTTGTGTGGCAGGCCTCTTACATCATACCATTCTAACTTTCTTAGGAGATTTTCATGGTCTATTAAAGTAAATGCTTTCGTTAAATCCAGGAAAATCCCCGAAACACTTTTGTGATTTTCCACTGAATTTAAAATACAATTTATGAGGCTAAAAGTGGCTGTTTCAGTACTGCACTGAGGCCTGAAGCCATGCTGACTTTCTGAGATCATGTGATCTTGTTGCCCACCTGTGACAATACAATATTTTTGTATGTGTCCACCTTTCCAGTAACACTCTGTAGCGTGTTCCACATAGTCTTAGCTTTGTTTGATGATTCCATAATAAATTTGTCATTTTCCATTAGTTTTGCTTCTCCTATTACACGACTCAGAGTTAAATTGTATTTTTTGAAGTAGTGAGCAAATTCAGGGCTGCTAGCTGTTTTTGAAAGTGCAAAAAGGTCTCTTTTTCTTCTGCATGATACTTTGATCCCTGATGTAATCCAAGTTTTGGGTTTGCTGGGGCCTTTACAAATTATTATTATTATTTTTGTTTGAAATGCAATTTCAAAACAATGCCTGTAAATTTCCATGAAATTATCCAGCTTTTCATCTGTGGTGTAACTGTTGTAGATTTTATTCCACGAGTGGGTACTTAGCATATGTTTGAAGTGCTCAGTATTTTGCATGCTGAATTTTCTCTTGTAGATAACACTTCCATTCCTAGACAAGTCAATACTTCCGCATACAGCAAGTAGCTGTGCATTGTGGTCACTGTAGCCAGTATTAAAGTTTTCTGAGTTAACAAAGATCTGATCAATAAGTGTAGCACTAGTTTTTGTTATGTGTGTAGGGGAGTTTATTTTAGTGCACAGGTTATATTCTTGAATAATATTAAGGAATTTTTCTCTTTGGGTAATATTAAAATAACAATATTAAAATAACACAGAACTACAGTTTTGCAATTATTTTTAAGTTTCCCTAGTGCAAGGTCAAGTTTTTTAAAGAAAATATTTACATTGCTGTTGGGTGATCTGTAAACACACATTATTACAGCTTTTCCTGATGTTATTTCAATAGCTGTGGCTTCAAAGTGTTTTTCACTTCCTAACTGATTAACACAGTCTATTATCTTATAGTTTATGTTTTCTTTTACATAAATGCAGCTTCCTCCAAGCTTTGATATTGATCTGCATAAGTAGTTTGCCAGAGCGAAACCGGTTATGTTTGAATACTGTAAATGGTCCTTCTCCATCCAGTGCTCACAAAAACATAAAACTGATACCTCCTTCTACTCATGGCTAAGAAGCACATTTATTTAATCAAGTTTGTTTGGTAGGGACTATACGTTTTGGTGAACGACTTTTAAAATGTATTTATAAATTTGATCTGTAACACATGCCCCTGTGGCACCCTCAGCTACTCCAAAAAACGTCTACCTGTCCCTTGGTGTGTATTTGTTCCCAGCCATTTGTCCAATGTGTTTTGGACCATTTTTTTGTTACTCGTTCTTTCCTTGGATTTCATCCTCCCTTGCGAGGCAATTTGGATGCCTTTAACATGTTCTGCTTCGTTTTTTAGGGCTTTCATTGCCTGTTATGATCCAATTATCCAACGTACTGGTAAGTTTTCTAGTCTAATGCTTTACAAAATTATATATTTTCTCTGTTAGGTATTGTTTACCAGCATAGTTTACATGAAGTCCAAGTCTGGCGTGCATGGATTTTTCAAGAGTGCTTACATCTATTACATTTACATGCTCACATTTTCCACAAACATCCTTTATGTCAGAGTTTATCTTAATCACTAATTTGTTCACACATGACCAGAAAGGTAGGTCATGCCTGTGTGATTGGTTAATAACTAATACATTGGTGTGGATTGTCTGGTGCAGTACACATTTAAGAGCTATTTTCATTTCGTTGGCTTGATCCCTTGCAACATCGTTCACACCTCCAAAAATTACCACGTATTCTGGTGGTCCAAAGTTTTTACAAGAGTTTTCAACTGGTTTTGTTACTTCCGAAAAACGAGCTCCTGGTTTCACAAAACCCTTGACATTGTAGCTTGGTAAAAGGCTTGACACTCTTTGTGCAATTTGACGACCGTGACTGTCGGCGACTATAAGGACCTGTCGATCTCTTTTGCACAGTCTCAGCTGGTCTATATTGTTTTGTTCTATGTTGTTTATCATAGCGGTACCCGAAATGCATGTTTCTGTATATTCTTTATTGTTTGAAACAGATGGGCATTCTTGGGTGATGCTATTTATTGACATACCGTGGTCTGGACAGTTTTTACTACACAACACTGACTGCTCTTTACTGCTTGAACAAAGTGAATGTTTTTTAGTTATAATATTTGCGGTCTTAGCTTCGGAAATGTAGTTTTGTGCAAGACTTACGTTCAGGTTAGATTTTGAATTCGTTTTCCCTATGTGGACTCTGTTCATCTGATCGTTGTTTACGTTGCAGTTGAGAGGTTGCTTGAGGTTACGGCCTTCACATGTCCCACTGATGACTTCTTTCTCTCGCAGTTCTTGCAGTTGACTTCTTAGCCTCTCTGTTAACTATATCTATCATAGATTCTTAGAGCAAAAATATATGCCCAGCAGCTGGAAGAAAGCAAAGGAGACACCTGTCTACAAGAAGGATAGCAGAAATGATCTAGAAAACCACTGATCTGAAACAGAAAGAGTTGTCTCAAACAGACTGACCTCCTACATTCCAAATATCACGGATTTCAAAACCAAAGGTCATGTGAAACCCAACTCACACTTTTCTCATATGAAGTTCTGAAAGCCATGGATCAGAGTAATCAGGTAGATGCAGTGTTTCTTGGTTTGTGAAGAGCATTTGACCTAGTACCATATCCATGCTTATTATCAAAATGCAAAATCAAACAATGGAAAATCCAGGATGGAATGTAACTGTATTATGGAAAGGATAGTTACTACTCACCATATAGTGAAGAAGCTGAATCGCAGACAGGCACAACAAAAAGACTGTGAGAAAGTGAGATTTCAGCCAACAAGACCTTCATTGAAAATAAACAACACACACACGTGCAAATGCTACTCACACACACGTGACCACAGACTCCGGCTGTTGAAACCATTTCTGTGAGTGTGTATGTTGTGTATTTTTGATAAAGGCTTTGTTGGCCGAAAACTCACTTTCTGACAGTCTTTTTGTTGTGCCTATCTGCGACTCAATACCTCTCATATATGGTGAGTAGCACTATCCTTTTCATAATACCCTTATTATCAAAAGTATGATCATATGGGGCCACAGACGAAATATGTGACTGGATTGAAGATTTATTGGTAGGGAGGATAGAGCATACTATCTTGGATGGAGAGTTACTGACAGATGTAGAAGTTACTTGGCATGGACCCAGGGAAGTGTGTTGGGTCCCTTTCTGTCCATGTTATATATCAATGGTCTTGTAGGCAGTCTTAATACTAACCTCAGTATTTTCACAGATGATGCAGTTATCTGTAGAGAAGTGCAGTCTGTAAGAAGCTGCACAAATATACAGCCAGACCTTGATAAGACTGAAAAGTGGTACAGTAATTGGCAGCTTGCTTTAAACGTTCAAAAATGTAAAACTGTGCACTTCAGAAACTAAAAAACCTAGTATTCTATGAATATAATACAGTCAATCAAGGTAACCAGTCATGGTATCTTTGTGCCACTTCCTACTTTTGTTTCAAATGCTTGGTGTGCCATGTACTGGCGTTCTTGCACACCAAAATTAGCGCTGTTTTTACCTCTGAGATTTCTAGTTCGTATTTCAACTGTCTTTCCACTTTCCTATAAGCTCTTTGGCTTCTTGTTATTCTTTGAATGTGTTGGCTGCGAAGAGAAATTCTGGCAACAGTGTTTTCAATTTGTGATTGTAAGTACAAATAATGTGCTTCTCTGTAATGTTCCATTTGCAAACAGCTAAATAATTCTTTGAGTTTACAATGATGCAATTTGAATTGAAATTATTGTTTACTTTATCGAGATAATAACTGTTATATAGCTAGTTGCAGATTCTAGCCCAGTTTAGGGTAAATTGTACCGGTACAAAGTTACCAGGATTGTGGTACAATGTTTACCAAATTGAGTGCATACTAATAAATCTAGATATTATAACATTACAACTGAGAAAATGACTTGGTATATCATTAATTACGTGACTTTAATGCTTGAACATACCAATACAAGCATTTATGTGAATAAAAAATCGGAAATTCCTATCACAATAATTAAAGAAACTTGGGGCTAGACTATTAAACAAGTTCTTACGTCAATCGTTTGTAAAATATTAAAAAATTACTGTAGGCTCAATAATAAACTGAAATATTCATCCTAAGCATCCACTCAGCCATGAAGTTAAATAAGCGTACTATATTTTTCTTCTACAGACCATGGGACGGCAGAAACCTTCAAAACCAGGTACTTGGAAATACGGCACAAAAACTCGTTACTCGAATGACACCCTGCAGAAAATATTAGAAGAAATTACTACTGGAAGAATTGGCCAGAGGGAATCTGCAAGGAAATATAACATTACAAGACAAACCGTTGTGAACAAATTAAAAAACAAGCACAGCTGTAAAGTTGGAAGACCCACTGTGTTTATCGAGGTTGAAGAAAGATCTTTTGTACAACATTGTATCACTATCAGTGACATGGGTGTTCCAATATCAATCTTTGACTTGAGGTGTATAGTTAAGTCAAATCTTGACACCTGTAACAGAAAAGTAAGCTGCTTTGCAGATAATATGCCGGGATGGGAATGGGGAAAGGCCTTTTTAGAGAGCCATGGTTCTGAACTTTCTCACAAATTTACAGTAGCCTAAATATTTAAAGGAAAAGGGCTGACGTAAATGAGGACATAATCAGTACTTTCTTTCTGAAATACAAAGTCGAGATAGAAGGTGTTCCTGCTGAAAATATTTTCAATTTGACGAAACAGGATTTCATGGCTCTTGTTTCATCGAATGTGTCGACATCCTGAGAAAATTGAGAATACATGAAAATCATGTTTCACTGTCATGTTCTGTGGGAATGCAGCAGGAGAATTCTTTCCTCTGTATCTTATTTTTAAAGGTAAGCAAAAATGGACTGACTGGATTTACAATGTACCTCTTGGAACATGAATGAATTTATCAGACAGTTGATGAGTGGAACAAGGAGTATTTGATGACTCTTTTCAAACTCACTTCCTCCCTTTTGCCTCAAAGAAAGAAGGAAGGAGAGTAATTATTGGAGACAACATCTCCTCTCACATCTCAATCAGAACTTTGGAGCCTTGAGCACAAAATAACATTAAGATCATTTGACTGCCACCGAATGCGACACATCTTCTACAGCTGCTAGATGTGGCTTATTTTTCTTCTCTGAAGAAAAACTGTAGAGATGTTCTTTCTCAATGGAGGAAGACTCCAAGAGGAAGGAAGAAACAATGTCTTCCAAAGGGTACATTTAGTGGCCTACTGGTGAAGAGTTTGCAGTTAGGTGGACAGACAGCATCTTCAAATTTAGTGAAAGGATTTGAGAAATGTGGACTGTGTCCTGTAAACTGTGATAGAGTCTTACAATGTCTCCCTGACTATGCAAGAAATGAATCTTCTGTGACGGCAAGTATGGGAGCTGAATTTAAAAAAATATTTGGAGACAATCAGATCTGAATGTGAAGTGTGTCAAAAAGTACAAGTTGCCCATAGAATCAGGGAAGTGTGTGTCTACAGAAGATGTCACGGCATTTCATGAGAACAGGGAGCTAAGTAGAAACAATGGAAGGAGGAAGCAATCACTAATAGAGGGAGAAAAAACTGAACTGGGGGGTGAAATAGTGTTTGTGCAGTGTGGTACATCATGACCAAGATCAGGACCAAAAACAAGAGGAGGTGTAAGAGCTCATGCTGCAACACTCAGAACTTTAAATCGAAGTAATATGCCCACAGATGCTTCTGACAGTTGTATCTTAGCTGAATTAGATGTGAACAGAATTAAGACTGATCACATGGAACTTGTAAACAGCCCTATTGTTATCGCTGAGGGGAACATGGTTGTAGAAGAAGAATTACTAATTGATATGGTCAATCAACCTTCTACATCTGAAGGTTACTTTCATGTAAATAACTATGTCATTGCAGTATATGAGGGCAAATGCTATCGTGGACAAGTCACTGCAGGAGAGGTGTGAGGCAATTGTGTGACATTCAGAATATGTTGCACGGTTAAAAAAGGAAAATATTGGGCGTGGCCTGAGAGAGAGGATTCAATTTGGTTCAGAAAGGACAGTATATTAAAGAAAATTGATGAATCCTGCATAAAAGGGGCATGGTTCGTATCAGTGATGACCTCCTGTGCTCATTGGATGAAGATATTTGAGGAAATCTATTTCCTGTATAGTATTAGTGAATGTGTTGTGTTCTGTTTTTGAAGAAAATGTGTACACTATTGTTTGTAATATGTGTTACAAGTCATTCACTGTGACAAATATGTTTTTTCTACATTTATTTTTACTTAATTTGAGAAATGTCAATGCCAGATGGATCCAAATATATTGATATTTCAAAATAAATACTCTATAGTGAATTAACACTGCTTGGTTTTATGTCTTATTAACACCTGTCTTCCTTAAGGCATGGTCTAAAGCTACAAAGAGTATTAGATATAGGAAAATACAGATTTTTTAAAAACTGGTCTAAAGTTAACCTGAATGACAGTGTTACTTTGTACCAGTATTAAAATTGAAATTTCTCTGTAATAGGGCATAATTATTATATATTTCTATTATCCCACGCACTCAATGACTGTAGATGCAAAATGTCACAATATCTGTTCTGATGTGTAATTTATTTTTTTATACAGTATTTTCAAAAAATGGAAAAAAGTGGTACAAAGTGACCCCGACTAACTGTAGTGAGTCATAGCTGGAATCTGTAAACTCATACAAATACTTGGGTGTAACACATAGTAGGTGCATGAAGTGAAATGTTCCCATAGTCTTGGTTGTGGGTAAAGCAAGAAGCAGACTTTGGTTTATTGGCAGAATTCTAGGGAAGTGCAGTCAGTCTACAAAAGACAAAGCTTGCAAATCACTTGTGTGGCCCATCCCAGAATACTACTAGAGTGTGTGGGACCCATTCCAAATAGTACTAGCACAGAATATTGAATGTATACAAAGAAGGCCAGCATGAAAGGTCACAAGTTCATTTGATGCTGAAAATGCTTTATTGGCAGACTCTTGAAGATAGATGGAAACTATTCCAAGAAAGTCTACTGACAAAGTTTCAAACACTGGCTTTAAATGATGAGTATAGGTATGTACCAGAATCTCCAACACGTTACTCCCATGGGGATTGTGAGGATAAAGTTAGATTAATTACAGGCATTTAAACAGTCATTTATCCTGCACTGCATATGCGAATGGAATGAGAAAAAGTCCTAAATACTTGTGCAGGTAGACATACCCTCTGCCATGTACTTCACAGTGTTTCACAGCTTATGGATGTAGATGTAGATATAGATGTAGAACTGGTCATTTCAAGATCATGAGTCACAAAAGTAAAATTTTGTAAGAGAAGGTAAAAATTTCCTGCTGCATAAACCATCTGTTTATTTATTGTTATTTCAATATCACAGGTTACTGAGTTTTCAAGAATTCTGCAGCATCATTTATTTTCATTTTGCAATTTATAGTTTAGCATAAAAGTAAATTTAAAAACTGCTGACTCACGACCTTGTTTGCAATGAACAAATATTCATTAGGATAAATGAAAGATATACATGGAAAAACATATTGATTTTATTACAAAATCACTAAATATAGTGAACAGCAAACTCTAATGAGACTATTACTATTTTATTCATATTCTGAGCTTTAGCTGCACTTCTTATGAGAATGCTGAAGCAAAACACAATAAAACAAGTTAAGCTCCTTGATCATCATTGTTATTGTTTGTTCCTCCTGCTAATGGCAATTGTGTCATATTGCACACAAAATTATATATACTCAAGTGGAATACACCTTTACACTTTGAATATATTTTGCATTTTTTGACGTTGGCAAGCACATATTTTTGAGGATATCCTAGCGCATTGGGTAGTACAGGATCCTTAGTGAAGCTGTGAAGGAGCTGAAATATCCCTGTGACAACACCATTGAAGAACTGCTCTGTTTTCACTTGCCTGGGATAATGTTCATCTTACACAAAACTCATCCACTTAAGAGGAAAAGTAAGTTTTATGTTCCTTATGAAATTTTCTGATGCTTGGTTCAGAGAGACAACACTTTTTAAAATGAACAGGCCAGCAATTTTTAAATGCTAATATACTAGTATCATTAATCAGTTTCACTGAGAATTTACTTCATGTCTTCTTTATCATTATGGCATACTCTTTAAATATGTACGTCCTGTCATGTTGGTTCACCAACTTCTTTATAGTCCCATTTTTATAATGTGGGAGAAAACTATGCCTGTGTATATGGAAGTAATGTTTTATCTTCTTAAGTCATCCAGCTGATACAAGTGTTAAACAAAAGCGAAGCATTGTGTTCTTATTATTGTAACAACCATATCCATAGGAGAACAGGTGAAGCTCATTCACATCTTTTGGAATATGTTTCTGGATATAATGGTAAAGAAATGAACAAAATTCATTTCTACCTTTCTTGGCTTAATATTCTTGGTACCCATAAAAGTGTGATTATTTACTTCTCATATTATGTATGTCAAAAACAATGACCTACAGCTTTTTAAAATAAAAGATATAATGAAGAAGAAACAAGAAAAAATACACATGGAAGCAGCAACAGCCCACCAATGTGTTACACTCTCATTTGAACACACATTCACTCATGACCTTTCCATGTGGCATGAAGATTTTGAGCTGTGATAGTGAAGTCATTTGATGGTTGGGTACTGCTCTTCTTGTATGTATTGATATGGCTATCCTACATCACCCAGTTCCAATTTATAACTCATTTTTGTAAAAAACGTGGCTAATGACCTTTTTGCAATGACTAATTCAACTGAAACTTCCTGGCAGATTAAAACTGTGTGCCCGACCGAGACTCGAACTCGGGACCTTTGCCTTTCGCGGGCAAGTGCTCTACCAACTGAGCTACCGAAGCACGACTCACGCCCGGTACTCACAGCTTTACTTCTGCCAGTACCTCGTTTCCTACCTTCCAAACTTTACAGAAGCTCTCCTGCGAAACTTGCAGAACTAGCACTCCTGAAAGAAAGTATATTGTGGAGACATGGCTTAGCCACAGCCTGGGGGATGTTTCCAGAATGAGATTTTCACTTTGCAGCGGAGTGTGCGCTGATATGAAGCTTCCTGGCAGATTAAAACTGTGTGCCCGACCGAGACTCGAACTCTGGACCTTTGCCTTTCGCGGGCAAGTTTCGCAGGAGAGCTTCTGTAAAGTTTGGAAGGTAGGAGACGAGGTACTGGCAGAAGTAAAGCTGTGAGTACCGGGCGTGAGTCGTGCTTCGGTAGCTCAGTTGGTAGAGCACTTGCCCGCGAAAGGCAAAGGTCCCGAGTTCGAGTCTCGGTCGGGCACACAGTTTTAATCTGCCAGGAAGTTTCATATCAGTGCACACTCCGCTGCAGAGTGAAAATCTCATTCTGGACTAATTCAACTAATTTCTTAGTAAAGTGTTCAGTAATTCTAACATCCATTAATTTTTCTAGAATTTTAGAGAGAACTGTTAACGAAATAGGGTTCTAGTTAGTGAGGTCAGTTTTATCACTCTTCTTGTATGGGAATTTCACAATGGCGTAGTTAACATATTGACTGCTGTACACTTAGAGATGGATGTTTCAGAGCCTGGCCAGGCACATGGTGCTAGGCTTGGTGCTCTGCTGTGGTCATCGATGGTCACACTCCAGTCACCATTTTAAGCCTCTCAGGAACAATGTCTTGTCGAAATGAAGCAATAGAAATATGCTGGAAAATATCACTTATCCATAGCCATGAATATTTCTATAAATTGTTAGAGTCATTATCTACTCCTGCAGAATTCTTGCTTTTTAGAGACCAGATAACTGTTTAAATTCTCTCTACAGTCAAAGGGTCAAGTAACATTTCAAGGATTATGTTGGAGTATGCAGTTTGACATAAAGACATGACATCATCAACAGGAGGCCTACAGCCAATTTTCTGAGTAGCTGACAGTAAGTGTTTGTTAGAAATTTCAGCTAAACTTTTAGATTTTATATTAAGTTTCTATTTTGTCTGATTTTTAGGCCATCTGTGTTGCTTGTGTTTGTATTTTCCAACTTTTTGCAATGTTCCAAATTGTTTTCAATTTATTATTAAAATTGTCTAACTTATATTTGAAAAATTCTTTTGCCTCTCTGTTTATTACTCCTATGAATTTATGTTAAGAAGATTGTTAACTGAGAATATTAACGCTGTGAAGAGTGAGGATGTGACCATCACGATCTGAGAGGCTATTTATAACCTGACTGGCATTAATGTTGTGTTGTCTACTAACATCTACACAGTTTGGGACTAAGGCGTAATTCAAATGGGAAACTTGATTATAGCATTCAGATTACAAGTGGTCATCACACTCTTGAGATTACCTCTATTATTATTTTAAGTCAGAAAATTTACATTAAAAGCACCTAAATTATAATATCCTTTGCTTTTGAATACAGCATTGACAGTGGCTGGTCCATGAGGTGTAAAAAGATTTTTACATAACCTGAAGATACCTGTAAACTGTCAGTACTATTAATGAATCGAGATTAGTTTTTATTTCAGTAGCCCATGCTTCAAAATATCGCACCACACAGTATTTCTCAATGTCTGTAGCTTTGTAAACTAAACTTTCTTTAACATTAATTGTTACTTTACCTTTAATTTTATTTACTCTATGTAAATGGTTTACTAAGTTATAACTGGCTCAAGGTGACATGGAACTTTTACTAGCAATACGGTGCTCAGAAAAGCACAACATCTGAGAATTTTATTTTGGCGATAACAAAATAAAGTCGAATGTATGCACTGGGTAGCCAAGGCAGCTAGTTCATGGCGCTTTGGTCAACCAAGTAAACAAATGTACTGAACATGCTGCAAACTGCTACAGGGAGCCTGTGTGTCAGAAGTCTCATCCAGTGTGGCTCAAAGGCGTTACGATAGAAAAATGAGCCACAGAGAAGAGGATTTGGTGGTCTGTTGGATTGAGGATAGGTTCACATTGTTATGGTGTGGGTTCGATTCCAGCTGCTGCTAAAGATTGTTGAGAGGGAGAGACAGATTCTATTCTCTTCTGTCTACGCCAAGTGAAGAACGTATAATGGCATTGTGGTCTGAAATTCATATTAAACATGATATTCCTTCTCTATCAAGTAGACGTTAGGTTGAACCTCAATAAAATCAGGAGTGGCAACATGTAGAAACTCTATCACCAATAACCTTTCTTATACTAGTTATATATTTCTAATGACGAAACAAACGCTATGTAGGGTCACAGGACACTTATTCAATCTTTTATTTGAGCTTTTGTATGTCGATAAAATTGGTTCTGAACAGTGATTGCAACTCAGACCGCCCTTAAAGCAGAATCTGATCCCTTCATGACAATACAGCTCGACTACAATTTGTTTGTTCAAAACTGCAGATTCCTCAGCATCTCCACATATTGCGCGTGAATGGGTTCGAATGCTGGCCCGGCACTGAAGTTTTCATTATGTATTATCGAGCTGTAGCATGAGAACACCTATCTGTTGGTGATTGATAATTTTGTTTTTTAATGTATTTTCATTCGTTGTCAACATTAACATTATCTGACGTTTTTGACTCCCAGTGAGACACAGAACTGTTTGCGAGATCAGTGAAATTCCAAGGATGTTATTCCGAGCTGCTGGTGGAGAAAAATTCAGTAGCTGACGTCGCTTTGTGTGCAGTCAACAACGATATGTGTGGGGTTCGATTTCCAGTCAGTACTGAACTCTTCGTCATATTATTTCTAGTTCAAACATGCTCACATGTCGCTGCTGGTGTAACAAACCCATGTTTCACGTTTGTTTTCTCTAGAATGTAACAACGATAGGTGTCGGGTTGGAGTCCTGGGAAGGAAATAAATCAATGTTTCGTCTCGTCATTTCAGTTAAAACATCTAGCCACTGCCGAGAAAATCCGATAGGTCACAGTTGATTGTGCTTCGATAACAATCCGATTAGATTCTGGGTTCGAATCCCCGTCCAACACAAAGCTTTACCTCACGGCATTTCAAGTAAGTTACTTGTGAAGAAGCAATATTTAACAGGGACATAGATACTGGGTAGGAATTCACGTCCGTTAAAAAGGTTTATGTTATGTAATTTAAAGTTGATATTTGGTAACTGATACTGTCTAAAATTGAGGTATATCACTCTCTCTATGCCTAGTCAGGAATGACTGTTAGTTTCTGTCAGTCATGAAATCTTTGCTTAGTCTGCATGACCTGGGTTTTAATCCATGTGCAGAACGAGACGGTTCATCGTGTCATTTGAAGTTCATACATATTCTCAACCAGCTGTTCATGAATAACTTAATTTTTACTGTCATTTAGTGTTAAATAATAAGTAATTTATGTTACTTTGAATAGGAAATCATCAATACGACGAACTTACTACGTGCATTACCTATCTGACGTAATAATGAGAGTGGTAATATTTCAGGTATGTCATTTATTGTAATAAATGTGAGCTTACAAGCCTTAAGGACAGTCTTATCTGAGATAAGGTGTAGCCTGGTATTTGTAGTATCGTGGTATTACTTTACATCTTGAGTTATTGTGATACCAAGCAGTGTTTTCTAGTGGTGACTTGTTGGAACCATTTTCAATAGTCAAACGACTGCACCGAGGAGCGATTAGAGGACCTGGCAGACAGTTGCGTTATGCGGGTAGCATGCGAATCAGGCGAAATACAATTCAAGTCGTT
The DNA here is from genome assembly GCF_021461395.2 of Schistocerca americana. Classification (NCBI taxonomy): domain Eukaryota; kingdom Metazoa; phylum Arthropoda; class Insecta; order Orthoptera; family Acrididae; genus Schistocerca; species Schistocerca americana. Next base: position 540,933,257 of record NC_060130.1, read on the forward strand.
CAGATACTTTTGAGCACGGCTGTACATATTAAAGTCAGAGTTCTGGTCTAGCATAAAATTTATATCTGTCATGAATGTTACACAGTGAATACATCAATACATTGTACAGATGTCATTGTTTACAATTATCAATATATTCCCCACCACCACTCATCAGCTTTTAATACAGTTAGTTATATACATTATACATGTCTCCACATTATGCCTCCATTAAAGTATCAAAGTATTTCCTTCCACTTCAGAAAATCATTGTACCCTGAAATACCATAATTAACATATTGTCAAGACCTAGACAATTCTAGGCAACTAAGCCACATTACAAAACCAGTAGTAAATGGGCTATCTGACCATGACATGCAACACCTAATATTAAATTTTGAAAATTATCAGGATAAAACATCTATAGGAACTGAGTATAGAAGGCCAATAAAACTAAGAAATTTAGGTGATTGCTCAAAGAAATTAATTGGATGGATGTTTACAGCATCCAAGACACAAATGGAAAATACAAAACATTCATTAATGAAGTTACCACCTTATTTGAAAATTGTTTTCCCCTGAAGGTAACTCAAATTAAGCAGGAGTCTAATAAGAAACCATGGATCACACAAGGGATAAAGATATCATTTGAGACAAAAAGGAAACTCTATCTGATATGTAGGGACACCTTTGATACTAGCATTATAGCTCATTACAAAAATTACTGCAAAATATTGAAGAAGGTTATCCAGAAATCTAAACACCTGCATAATGAGAAGATAAATACATCCAGCAATAAAATAAAAACAATATGGGATATAGTTATGTCAGAGACAAGTAGGACCAGAAATGAGGAGGAACAAATAGCTCTAAAAATAAATGAAACCATGGTAACAAACGCATGTTGTGTTGCAAACCATTTAAACAATACACGGAGTGCAATTCTTTTCTCCTCTTCTATGAAGTAGTAGGATCAACTGGACCTAATATTGACTCATCAAGTAGAGATAATTTTATAGCAATCAGTTTCTAGGATGATACTGACTAATACAAACACCATATCCCTCTAATCACTGTCCTATGCACTCAATGAAACTGTCACCAATACCACATATTATTGTCACGTGAATGGTTTACAAGTCTCTGTTGCTGTGTATTTGTGTGTGTGTGTGTGTGTGTGTGTGTGTGTGTGTATGCGCGGGGAGGGGGGGGGGGGCTGGTGATGGGGTTTGAGACACATAAAAATCATTTGAAATTATTAGTGCAAATACTACCTCTTAGGGTCACTAGGCTGAATGGTGACAGTTCCAGTAATATTTAATGCCGATTTTAGAACCATTAGAATCTCTATAAAGGAACTAAATACGAAAAAACATACTTATGCTCTCAGAAATTGGATAAATTTGTTACCGGCCAATTTCATGTAATCAACTAGTAGTTCATAACATATCAACACTATTATATGTAATACTGCTCTTGATATATTGGGTTAATATCACATTGGTAGTGTATTCATTTATATGATTTCTTTGATAAACTACGGCTGTTTCACTGTCTATGGTAATTAACCTCATTTCTCATAGCTACAAATGTTAGAAAGATATTCACAATTCAAGCGGTAAAAAAAATCACTTCAATTTCAGATGTAAATCATACAAAATACCCACATCAGCTGAGGACAAAATACTATTTATTGGCAAACAGTACAAAATTAGAAACAGTTGATTTATAGAGCTCATTATTTAATTTATCCATTATTATATCATTTTTATACACCTTTTTTCAAAAATGTAACTATGTAACATGAATTAAGGAAGAAAATTTTCATTAAATTTACTGCATCAATTTCAGATTGAAACAGAAATATATACAAAAATTATGCAGTTGATGTAACAAAATGTTTTAAACTTCCAAATCATAGCAATTCTTGTAAAGCTTCTATGAATGAATTTAATCTCTAATATATTAAACTATTTTGGAATATATTTATTTTGTATGTAAGAATAAATATTATCTGTCTTTTGCAACTGAATGTTTCTGACATATTTATTCTAATTTACATGATTAACATAATTGAAGTAGCAACTGAAGAAGAATGGCTGCAAAACGTATTAGTATATATTAAGATATGTTAAAAATATGTCACTATTCTACTATGTGGTGCAACTCAATCTGTTAAGTTTACTGTTGCTGATGACAGAAAGGCTTGAATAGTAACTAAAAATGTAATCACAAACTGCTCAACAATGAACTTTACAAGGTTTACAATAACACATGTCACCGAGGCTGAAGAAAACATCACTAAAGCAATCTTTAGTGCAATGAGATTCCTGTTTTTGTAATCCCTCATAAAGGAAATGTGGAATACATTTACAATATCAGTAACACCTTCATTTAATGAAAATTTTCTTCCTTAATGCAATTTATGTTGAGACTGGGGTAAAACATTCGGAAGAGAGAAATCTGAAAGAAGAGGTAGCTGAAAAATATTATTAAGTCTAGCTCAAAAAGTTTGGGAATTGCAAGACAACTGCACAAGTTTATCATAATTTTCCTTATGTCTGCTTCTACTTGATAAGCAAACTGTCCAAAAATGAGGCACAATATGAGCCAGTCAATGCTTTACCCCTGGATATTTGTGCACTGCTACAAAAATTATGCACCAAAAAGAGCACAGGGTGAGAAGTTGACCCTGGTTGACTAAATAAAAGAGTGAAAGTGTTTTAATAATTATGGTGGTGCTGGTAACAGAAATGAAGTTGGGCTTTTTATAGGGCATTTTCTTAACAATTTACTATCGTTGAACACATTTCCAGAAGGTAATATATAAACATAAGAAATGTTCTTGGTAACTAGATTCAACTGGTCCCATAATTATTCACTTTCACCAAGGATATCAATGACATCACAAATGTTATCATTCATGTTCTTTCATGGTGAATTGTAATCCCACTCTTGAGCCTTTCTTTTGTAGCCATCATTACTTCTTAGTAGTACAGACTGGAATATAGTGATCAAATGACTACATCACAGTCTTAAACCACTTTTAATCTGCGTATTTCTTCTTGATCTTCCCTCTTGTTCTTGTACATATTGTTATTTATCCAACTTTCCCTATAACTTACCATTTTCCTCAAAATTTTGAACATTTTCCACGATTTTACATAGTTGAAAGCTTTTTCCAGGTTGATATATTATACAAATGTGTCAAGACAATCATTTTCATCACCGCAAGGATATGTTTTATTCTTCCAAAACTATATTCCTGAGGTACCAACATCAAACACAGTAAAATATTTCCATTATTGGTATGATTCCATACAGAAGTGTGTTGAATACTTTTAGGAACAACAATAGAACCTGCTTCAATAAAATGTTATTCTTTCATCACTTTCTTATAGTTCAATTCTTTTATCTTGGTGGCTTGCGCATGCCCGCCTAGACGCGGGAGATTGCTGCGTTGCCAGTTGCACACGACGCACGTGCCAATAGAAGCAGCGCCATAGTATAGCATAGTTCGCAAGCTTACGTTTAGGGGGGAGCACGCCGTTCATGAAGTAAAGCCACCACGGCCGCATTAACCCTTTCGCTGCTACAAAGACGTGCTCCTTGCATTCTGCGCTGTGGGCGATTTTGTCACTGCACTGCTCGCCTGTGCAGACACATTGTGTTCCGACTGCTTTGACACTCTTTATCATTCGATTCCACAAAAACTATTTGACTAAAAAATTAGATTTTTACCTATCTTCTTCACTGATACCTTCCCCCCATAAATAACTTAATTTTGTTTCGATGTTCAATGCAGTTATTATGCAGCATTAAATATAGTAAACCATTGAACGGAAGTTTGAAGAGTTTGCAGAGGTAAAGTCCATAGAGTATTCTTTCCGTATGGTCGATTTTAGTTGCCACAATGTTGAGAATGAAATGTGGACAAGATACCTATATACACTCCTGGAAATTGAAATAAGAACACCGTGAATTCATTGTCCCAGGAAGGGGAAACTTTATTGACACATTCCTGGGGTCAGATACATCACATGATCACACTGACAGAACCACAGGCACATAGACACAGGCAACAGAGCATGCACAATGTCGGCACTAGTACAGTGTATATCCACCTTTCGCAGCAATGCAGGCTGCTATTCTCCCATGGAGATGATCGTAGAGATGCTGGATGTAGTCCTGTGGAACGGCTTGCCATGCCATTTCCACCTGGCGCCTCAGTTGGACCAGCGTTCGTGCTGGACGTGCAGACCGCGTGAGACGACGCTTCATCCAGTCCCAAACATGCTCAATGGGGGACAGATCCGGAGATCTTGCTGGCCAGGGTAGTTGACTTACACCTTCTAGAGCACGTTGGGTGGCACGGGATACATGCGGACGTGCATTGTCCTGTAGGAACAGCAAGTTCCCTTGCCGGTCTAGGAATGGTAGAACGATGGGTTCGATGACGGTTTGGATGTACCGTGCACTATTCAGTGTCCCCTCGACGATCACCAGTGGTGTACGGCCAGTGTAGGAGATCGCTCCTCACACCATGATGCCGGGTGTTGGCCCTGTGTGCCTCGATCGTATGCAGTCCTGATTGTGGCGCTCACCTGCACGGCGCCAATCACGCATACGACCATCATTGGCACCAAGGCAGAAGCGACTCTCATCGCTGAAGACGACACGTCTCCATTCGTCCCTCCATTCACGCCTGTCGCGACACCACTGGATGCGGGCTGCACGATGTTGGGGCGTGAGCGGAAGACAGCCTAACGGTGTGCGGGACCGTAGCCCAGCTTCATGGAGACGGTTGCGAATGGTCCTCGCCGATACCCCAGGAGCAACAGTGTCCCTAATTTGCTGGGAAGTGGCGGTGCGGTCCCCTACGGCACTGCGTAGGATCCTACGGTCTTGGCGTGCATCCGTGCGTCGCTGCGGTCCGGTCCCAGGTCGACGGGCACGTGCACCTTCCGCCGACCACTGGCGACAACATCGATGTACTGTGGAGACCTCACGCCCCACGTGTTGAGCAATTCGGCGGTACGTCCACCCGGCCTCCCACTTGCCCACTAAACGCCCTCGCTCAAAGTCCGTCAACTGCACATACGGTTCACGTCCATGCTGTCGCGGCATGCTACCAGTGTTAAAGACTGCGATGGAGCTCCGTATGCCACGGCAAACTGGCTGACACTGATGGCGGCGGTGCACAAATGCTGCGCAGCTAGCGCCATTCGACGGCCAACACCGCGGTTCCTGGTGTGTCCGCTGTGCCGTGCGTGTGATCATTGCTTGTACAGCCCTCTCGCAGTGTCCGGAGCAAGTATGGTGGGTCTGACACACCGGTGTCAATGTGTTCTTTTTTCCATTTCCAGGAGTGTATTTCATTTAATTTAAGTACCACATAAGTGTCGTATGTAATATTGAGAAATATTCCACCTTTCGCGACTGTAACAAAAGTTTTACTTACACTGGGCACGTTTGGCTTTGTATTAAAGCACTTCAATCAATCAAAAGGAAGTAGACAAAATACATTAAACAAAACTATGGACTTACAAAAACATTAGGACTTGAATATACCATCTGTCAGTGAAGTGCTCAGAGCTATGTCAAATATAATTTTGTGTGTGGCACACACAAACAGCATTTATTTGCTAAAACACTGATGAGCCAACACAAACGTTGAATATTGTCCTACCGCAGCACAAAACTACGAAAGGTGACTTGGCAATGGAGGACACAAAATACAGTCCTCTTATGATGCTTCAAAAGAGAGAAACGCGTCTGGTCTAAATACGTCGCTTATTACAGTTGCAGAAGAGGGATATATTTCAATACCATTGGTAAAACTGCGACTGTGGAACAAAAACAAGAAATAGAACATGAATACCATTGTGTATGTGCCATACCTTTCACCGATGGAAGTGCTTTAAAATAAAGCCAAAAGAGCCCTGTGTAAATAAAACTTTTATTACAGTCGCGAAAGACGAAATATTTCTCAGTATTACATACGACACCTATGTGGTACTTAAATTAAATGAGATATTGTTACACAGTAAATAATATATGAAATTTAGGTATCTTGTCCACATTTCATTCTCAACATTGTGACAACTAAAATCGACCATATGGAAAGTATACGCTATGGACTTTTACCTCTGCAAACTGTTCAAAATTTCGTGCAATGGTTTACTACATTTAATGCTGCACATCAAAACAAAATTAAGTCATTTATGGGGGGAAGGTATCAGTCAAGAAGACGTGTAAAAATCAAATTTTTTGGCCAAATAGTTTTTGTGAAATCGAATGATAAGTGTGGCAAAGCAGTGGGAACACCATGCGTCCGCACAGGCGAGAAGTGCAGTGATGACAAAATCGCGCACAGCGCGGAATGCGGGGAGCACGTGTCTGCAGCAGCGAAAAAGTTAATGAAGAGGCAAAGCACTAGAAATTTCATTCAAACGAATAAAATTCGTGAAGTAAGGCACTCCAATATTGTTTTTAAATAAAGAAAGTATTAAGCAACACACAAGGTTCGAACTCATAACCTTTCACTTGGCAGCCCAACACCTTAACCCTTTCGCTACCTCAGCTCATCACACAGTGTAACTCCATAAGGACTCTAACACCTCACGCAACTACTTATAAACATTGTTGGTATGACTATGAATTACTCACGCTTTGTCGAAGTACAATAGGAAATAAACAATTACCGCTGTTCTTTATTGCGAAAAAGCAATTCGTGAGATTGAAACAAACACCTTTCCTTGCTATCGCCTGAATTAGGAGTCTTATTGCTTGTTTGGTTTAATTAATTAATAGAATATGAAGCAACTGGTATAAAGAATGCTTTTTCCAAACTATCTATAAAAGAAAGTCTGTTATCAAGACATTGCTTTTGTTCTATTACTTTATTTATGACTGAACGTTTCTAAAACTGAAGACACTCGTCCGTGCACTGCACTGCAGTCGAGATCTGGCAACGTCGTTCTCTGTCCATTGGCTGACTGTGTTTTGTGACGTCAGATGTGCAGAACGAACCTAAACTTGGCCGCCAAGATATATGACGCGCACTTTAGTAACTGGAAAGGTGGCCCCATAAAACATGCAAAAGATGGTACAGTTACACTTATGTAGTAATTTCACCTTTGTGGAACAGCTATAACAAATGGGGAAGGGGGAGAGAGATGTTTACAGAAACGGGGGATGGATTGTGGACTGGCTTGAATAGGCAATTTTCTACTAGCTACTCACTGACTCTACCATGCACTACCCCTCACACTATTCTGAGCCAGCCATCTGTGGCTTGCGTGATTTGGGGGGGGGGGGAGGGTTAGTTTTGAAGAATGGCAATGTCCAAAAGCTAAGGAATGTTACCAATCTAATTTATGTTCCTTTTGAATGCACAATGCCTCAACTCCACCAAGGACTTTTTAGAATTACAGATATAGTACTAGGACTTCCTTTTAAGTATTGATAAAAACTGACTTGCTTGACTTATTTCTCATTGCTCTTATGCAGAGCATAGGACTTCAATGAAGCTCCCCCAGTACATTCGATATTGATTGAGGATCTTCAGCTCTGCAAATAACCTCGCCTACTTCTTGGCCTCTTCCTCCACTGCCCGTGGTCTTCCTTGTTTCCTTTAACCATCTGGGTTTCAGCAGAGAGCTCTTCTCTCTACAGCATTCTGGCATTTTAGGAGGGTATGTCCAACCCACGTTCAATTTCTTCTCTCATTCAATTCCAAAGTTCTTTGCTGTATATCACATTTGCTCAAGAGATTTTAAGAATTTTTGTAAGATATCTGTTGATGAGGACTTGCAAACCGTTAGTGTTTGTAGTGTTGATCTCTGAAGTTTAACATCCGTATAGCAGTACTGCTTTCACATTTATGTTAAATATTCGTAGTTTAGTAGTTACAGAAATCTCTCTTGCCCTCCATAATGGATACAGCTGGATGAATGCCCCATTCATGTTTCAGATTCTAGTACTGACATCAGCAGCTGTTCCTCTGTCTTCATTAACAACACTACAAAGGTATGTGAATTTGTTTATGTTTTCAACATCCCCAATGTTCAATCTGAGCTTTCTTATGCATATCTTGTATTGATTTTCATAATCTTCACCTTGGCAGCTTTCAATTTCAGCCCAACAGCCTTGGATTGATGTTCACATTGCTGTAGCTTTCCTTCCATGTCAACAAGTTTCTGTGAGAGAAGGCAGATGTCACTGACAAAGTCAAGATCTTCCAATCGATCAGTCAGTCCCCACTGTATACCTCTCTTTATTCTTCTCCGGCACTTTCATCATCACTTCACCCAGCACCAGTAAAACGATGTTGTTGTTGTCGTGGTCTTCAGTCCTGAGACTGGTTTGATGCAGCTCTCCATGCTACTCTATCCTGTGCAAGCTTTTTCATCTCCCAGTACCTACTGCAACCTACATCCTTCTGAATCTGCTTAGTGTATTCATCTCTTGGTCTCCCACTACGATTTTTACCCTCCACGCTGCCCTCCAATACTAAATTGGTGATCCCTTGATGCCTCAGAACATGTCCTACCAACCGATCCCTTCTTCTGGTCAAGTTGTGCCACAAACTTCTCTTCTCCCCAATCCTATTCAATACTTCCTCATTAGTTATGTGATCTACCCATCTAATCTTCAGCATTCTTCTGTAGCACCACATTTCGAAAGCTTCTATTCTCTTCTTGTCCAAACTATTTATTGTCCATGTTTCACTTCCATACATGGCTACACTCCATACGAATACTTTCAGAAATGACTTCCTGACACTTAAATCAATACTGGATGTTAACAAATTTCTCTTCTTCAGAAACGCTTTCCTTGCCATTGCCAGCCTACATTTTATATCCTCTCTACTTCGACCATCATCAGTTATTTTGCTCCCCAAATAGCAAAACTCCTTTACTACTGTAAGTGCCTCATTTCCTAATCTAATTCCCTCAGCATCACCCGACTTAATTAGACTACATTCCATTATCCTTGTTTTGCTTTTGTTGATGTTCATCTTATATCCTCCTTTCAAGACACTGTCCATTCCATTCAACTGCTCTTCCAAGTCCTTTGCTGTCTCTGACAGAATTACAATGTCATCGGCGAACCTCAAAGTTTTTATTTCTTCTCCATGAATTTTAATATCTACTCCGAATTTTTCTTTTGTTTCCTTTACTGCTTGCTCAATATACAGATTGAACAACATCGGGGAGAGGCTACAACCCTGTCTTACTCCCTTCCCAACCACTGCTTCCCTTTCATGTCCCTCGACTCTTATAACTGCCATCTGGTTTCTGTACAAATTGTAAATAGCCTTTCGCTCCCTGTATTTTACCCCTGCCACCTTTAGAATTTGAAAGAGAGTATTCCAGTCAACATTGTCAAAAGCTTTCTCTAAGTCTACAAATGCTAGAAACGTAGGTTTGCCTTTCCTTAATCTTTCTTCTAAGATAAGTCGTAAGGTCAGTATTGCCTCACGTGTTCCAGTGTTTCTATGGAATCCAAACTGATCTTCCCCGAGGTTGGCTTCTACTAGTTTTTCCATTCGTCTGTAAAGAATTCGTGTTAGTATTTTGCAGCTGTGACTTATTAAGCTGATAGTTCGGTAATTTTCACATCTGTCAACACCTGCTTTCTTTGGGATTGGAATTATTATATTCTTCTTGAAGTCTGAGGGTATTTCGCCTGTTTCATACAGCTTGCTCACCAGATGGTAGAGTTTTGTCAGGACTGGCTCTCCCATGGCCGTCAGTAGTTCCAATGGAATATTGTATACTCCAGGGGCCTTGTTTCGACTCAGGTCCTTCAGTGCTCTGTCAAACTCTTCACGCAGTATCATATCTCCCATTTCATCTTCATCTACATCCTCTTCCATTTCCATAATATTGTCCTCAAGTACATCGCCCTTGTATAGACCCTCTATATACTCCTTCAACCTTTCTGCTTTCCCTTCTTTGCTTAGAACTGGGTTTCCATCTGAGCTCTTGATATTCATACAAGTCTTTCTCTTATCTCCAAAGGTCTCTTTAATTTTCCTGTAGGCGGTATCTATCTTACCCCTAGTGAAACAGGCCTCTACATCCTTACATTTGTCCTCTAGCCATCCCTGCTTAGCCATGTTGCACTTCCTGTCGATCTCATTTTTGAGACGTTTGTATTCCTTTGTGCCTGTTTCACTTACTGCATTTTTATATTTTCTCCTTTCATCAATTAAATTCAATATTTCTTCTGTTACCCAAGGATTTCTACTAGCCCTCGTCTTTTTACCTACTTGATCCTCTGCTGCCTTCACTACTTCATCCCTCAAAGCTACCCATTCTTCTTCTACTGTATTTATTTCCCTCATTCCTGTCAGTTGCTCCCTTATGCTCTCCCTGAATCTCTGTACAACCTCTGGTTCCTTTAGTTTATCCAGGTCCCATCTCCTTAAATTCCCACCTTTTTGCAGTTTCTTCAGTTTTAATCTACAGGTCATAACCAATAGATTGTGGTCAGAGTCCACATCTGCCCCTGGAAATGTCTAACAATTTAAAACCTGGTTACTAAATCTCTGTCTTACCATTATATAATCTATCTGATACCTTTTAGTATCTCCAGGGTTCTTCCATGTATACAACCTTCTTTCGTGATTCTTAAACCAAGTGTTAGTTATGATTATGTTGTGCTCTGTGCAAAATTCGACCAGGCGGCTTCCTCTTTCATTTCCGTCCCCCAATCCATATTCACCTACTATGTTTCCTTCTCTCCCATTTCCTACACTCGAATTCCAGTCACCTATGACTATTAAATTTTCGTCTCCCTTCACAATCTGAATAATTTCTTTTATTTCATCATACATTTCTTCAATTTCTTCGTCATCTGCAGAGCTAGTTGGCATATAAACTTGTACTACTGTAGTAGGCGTGGGCTTCGTATCTATCTTGGCCACAATAATGCGTTCACTATGCTGTTTGTAGTAGCTTACCCGCATTCCTATTTTCCTATTCATTATTAAACCTACTCCTGCATTACCCCTATTTGATTTTGTGTTTATAACCCTTTAGTCACCTGACCAGAAGTCTTGTTCCTCCTGCCACTGAACTTCACTAATTCCCACTATATCTAACTTCAACCTATCCATTTCCCTTTTTAAATTTTCTAACCTACCTGCCCGATTAAGGGATCTGACATTCCACGCTCCGATCCGTAGAACGCCAGTTTTCTTTCTCCTGATAACGACATCCTCTTGAGTAGTCCCCGCCCGGAGATCCGAATGGGGGACTATTTTACCTCCGGAATATTTTACCCAAGAGGACGCCATCATCATGTAATCATACAGTAAAGCTGCATGCCCTCGGGAAAAATTACGGCTGTAGTTTCCCCTTGCTTTCAGCCGTTCGCAGTACCAGCACAGCAAGGCCGTTTTGGTTATTGTTACAAGGCCAGATCAGTCAATCATCCAGACTGTTGCCCTTGCAACTACTGAAAAGGCTGCTGCCCCTCTTCAGGAACCACACGTTTGTCTGGCCTCTCAACAGATACCCCTCCGTTGTGGCTGCACCTACGGTACGGCTATCTGTATCGCTGAGGCACGCAAGCCTCCCCACCAACGGCAAGGTCCATGGTTCATGGGGGGGGGGGGGGGGAGTAAAAAGGGAGTAAAAAGACAGCTGGAGGTAAAACTCATCACTGGTGAACTCCGCAATTAGCTGATAAGGGTTCTACAACTTTACCTTTGTCTGTGTCTGGTACGATGTCATCTGCCCCTGGAGCCTGTTCATTCTTTAGCTGCTTGACTGCATCTCTTTCTTTGAAGTAGCCTCTAGCTAATCATATTTTCTACCATTTGAAGACCACCTTCATCTTTGTGTTCCTGATCTTGTTCAGACTATACCTTGTCACCTCTATTCAGAACCTCCATAACGTGCTCACATCATCTTGAAAGTTGTGCATCATCATTGGCAAGGAGATGTCCTTGTTTCCTCCTTACAGGTCAACTGTGGGTGGATTTCCTTTTGGAGAGGGCATTTTAGAGCTCCTTTATGTTGCAGCACTTGCTGTCACCTCTGCCATCTCAGCCAATTACAAGACCAGGATAACCAGCTCCCCCGAATTTCCTAGGATTGCCTATATAATGGAACTTTTTTTAATCCTTGGGCTCCCTTATTGCCCCTGTTTCTTCTGTATTTTTAATCAGTGATCACTGTTATAAATATTGATCCCATGAAGTACTAGCCATAGTCTGACCTGACAAGCCTTGAAAAGTTTTTGTATAATAATTGATACTGTTGCGTACATATAGTGTTTTTACTGTTCATGCTTCTATGGAAAGAAGAGAATTTGGCTCAAGGGAATGTGAGGAAATAAGAAATAATGACACAGTCTATGCATCTAGAGGGTTTGTAAGAGAGGGAATGTTTAGTTGTTTCTCAATGATTATTGACAAACCACAGATGCACTCATCCGATACCCATCAACAGCTATGACATATGTTTTGTTGTTGTGGTCTTCAGTCCTGAGACTGGTTTGATGCAGCTCTCCATGCTACTCTATCCTGTGCAAGCTTTTTCATCTCCCAGTACCTACTGCAACCTACATCCTTCTGAATCTGCTTAGTGTATTCATCTCTTGGTCTCCCTCTACGATTTTTACCCTCCACGCTGCCCTCCAATACTAAATTGGTGATCCCTTGATGCCTCAGAACATGTCCTACCAACCGATCCCTTCTTCTGGTCAAGTTGCGCCACAAACTTCTCTTCTCCCCAATCCTATTCAATACTTCCTCATTAGTTATGTGATCTACCCATCTAATCTTCAGCATTCTTCTGTAGCACCACATTTCGAAAGCTTCTATTCTCTTCTTGTCCAAACTATTTATCGTCCATGTTTCACTTCCATACATGGCTACACTCCATACGAATACTTTCAGAAATGACTTCCTGACACTTAAATCAATACTGGATGTTAACAAATTTCTCTTCTTCAGAAACGCTTTCCTTGCCATTGCCAGCCTACATTTTATATCCTCTCTACTTCGACCATCATCAGTTATTTTGCTCCCCAAATAGCAAAACTCCTTTACTACTTTAAGTGCCTCATTTCCTAATCTAATTCCCTCAGATTCCTAATCTAATTCCTATGACATATATAACACACATAATTAACAAGGACTTGTGAAACCAGACAGTACAAACTATAGCATTTAAACACACTTGTTATACTGTTTACTTCTCAACTGACTTACACAACACAACAGTATTTCACAACACTTCAAAAGAGTAAATGCCTATAGACCACTTGAATTATCAGCAATCAAAAACAAGAGGATATTTGACACAAACTATTTCAATTTGTTTAATCTCATTTCCCTAGTTGTACATGCTATATTGTTCAGCATTCATGTGTCTCTTCATTTGCTACTAAACTGAATCATTTTCATCATGTGCTCTCGCAGTGAAAATTGAATAATAGAGTAAAAGTAAGCAGTATATTGCAAGTCCTTCTTAATATTCACATCTCCATTGTCTACCATTCCAAGGAAACACTATATAGTTGTGCAGTTAAAATTTATTGTGACTAAATCTCCCTCCAACCTTTCTTCAAATCATGCTCAGATGTTGATCAAGTTCCTTAAAATCATGCTCAGATGTTGGTCAACCCCCTTCAAAAAATGAGCAAATGTGGGTTTCCCTATCTGAGACCCACTTCCTTTGATCAGCCAAAACACTCTTTTTCACATCAATGTCTTTAGCTTTCTATTCCCCTGTAGTTTAGGCTTCTGGAGGTGTGTCTTGCTACTGTTCAGTTTATGTTTTACTTCTATCCATTGTTTGGTACAATTCTGGGTTGTTTCTAATAACATCCATTCCCCTCTTCTTGGGTTCCCCAAGCCAACAATTCTTTCATCTGTGCCTATAAAGGCTACTTTCCACCGTCAACCAGAGTTCATCAATGCCATCCTCTTCATCCATGCAAAGGCCCTAAAACTAATTTCTCAGTACTAGTTTGAACTCTTTGCTGCTACTTTCAGTTCTTGACTTTCTAACATAAAATCTTTTCTTTTAAGTGTGGAAACATTATCTCGTCACAGCTATCTTGATGTGAACATATGCAGTTATACGATGGTTGTTAGTGTCTCTACTGGTTTTTGTTTGGTTTCTCATGTCGATAGGGGATGTTTTCACTTTCTGCTAAAAGCTAGATGGTTAATTTGATTCTGAGTGTGAACACCAGTGGGAACAATATTTTAACTATGTATGGTGATTTTAATGCAAAGATGGCTGCAGACAATCTTTGATTGGAATGCATGACTAGAGGACACAGCATGGGCAATGTGAATAATAATGGAGAGTTTTTTGTGGATTTTGTATACAATAATGATCTAATTATTGGTGACACAATCTCGTCTCATAAATAATGTCAAAAAGTACAGGTGTCTCCAGATAATCATACTCAGAATCAAATTAGTTATCTAGCTTTTAGCAGAGAGTGGAGAAAATATTGATGGTGATTTTGAAATTACCTGTATATCCCTGATAGTACCTGGGCAAAAAGTGCAGGAGAATAACTTAGAATTGAGTGATGGCACGGTATACCTTCTCTTGCTCTAACTTTGCAGAATATTAGTCAGTTACCTGTCTCCAGCAGGAAACCAAGATTCTTACAAGATGTTGAGTAAGTTTAAGGATAGAAACTTGAAATTCGGAGAGGATGTTGACTTATGCTCTAGGCATCATTTAAGAAGGGATTTCTTGAAATCCCACCCCTAAGGTTGTGAAATAGGGAATGAAAGTCTTCTGAAAAATGTCACAATTAGCTATACCTATGAAAATTGGTATTTGGTTTCTTGGTCAGGAATAAATAAATGTGTGTTTAAGAATTTTTGGAAATTTAACAATTATGGGGGTGAAATAGTGCGTGGAAGTCTTTTTGAAAAAATCATTATTAAAAAACTACTAAAACATGAATATTGTGAATATTGGAATATAACTCTTCAGTTAGAAATAAAAATATGTGTTTTAGTGTTTTTGTAAATTCAGTCCCCTAAGGGAATTAAATAAGGGATGAAAGATTTCATAAATTTATTTCATTACTGAAGCATTTTCAAAGCTAAATCTATGAAAATTTAGATATGGCTTCTCTTTTAGAAATAAAGAATACTCTTTTTGGAAATTGAACCCCTAAGAGACTGAAATGGAGGATGAAAATTTTTAAGAAAATATTTTGTTATATTAAAAAAATTTAAAACCAACTCTACCAACTCTGATATTTCACTTTCCTGTTAGATACAAAGATATATGTGTTATGGGATGAAAGTTTGTATGAAAATATCATCACAAGAACGCAAAAAGCTTAATTAGCAAAAACCTGGGACTCCAGCTACTAGACTTGCCTTTTGGTCAGAAGTACATTAAGAAAACACCTTAATTAGCTTGGAAGATTCAGAAGGTGTTTCAATTTGTGAACAACATAAAAATTTGATTAAGGAAAAACAAAAAAAATCTATGCTGACCATACAGTCTACATGAGCAAAACAGTGACCACTGAGCCAATCGGAATTAACTGTCCAGCTTTTTCATGCGTTGTCTCACAATAAATGTGTGTCATTTCACAGTCTGATTCTTCTGAGTCCATACTGGTTTTATATTGTAGTGTTATTTACTACTTGCAAATAAAATTTGAACCAGACTGGGACCCTGCTTTTCACAGGAAATACTCATTTCAACTGAACTGTGTGAGCACATTTCACAAGATGATTTTGTTATTAAATTTTACAGTAAACATATTTGAAGAATACCCTTTGTAAAGACTGAAACTACAGAAGTAAATAATAGTTAATTGAAGCATTGGATTTGATGATGAAGCATCCTCTGGAAAGAGCAATGTCAGTGAAAGGTACAGATTCAAATAAGAGTCCTAGTCTAGCATAACATTTAAGTCTGTCATGAATGTTCAACATATTGAATACACCACTACAGTGTACAGATGCCATTATTTACAATTTATTTATCAATCTATCTACCACTTCCAGTAACAAACTTCATACAGTTGGTGATAACACAGCTGTCTCCACATTATCACTGAGAGAGGTGGCCCAGTGGTTAGCACATTGGACTCGCATTTGGGAGTACAATGCGTCAAACCTGTCTCTGGCCATCCAGATTTAGGTTTTCTGTGATTTCCCTAAATCACTCCAGGCAAATGCAAGGATGGTTCCCTTGAAAGGATATGGTCAATTTCCTTCCCCATCCTTGACACAATATGAGTTGGTGCTCTGTCTCCAATGACCTCGATGTCGGCGGGATGTTAAACCCAACCTTCCTCACTTTCTTCTACATAATGCCCCCATTATAGTAGCAAAGTGTTTCTCTTCACTTTATAAATCATCACCGATCCCTGGAAAATGCTATTAACATAAAGTCTTGATCTTTCCTCCTCTTCTACCAGGAATTATAGTCAACTGGAGCCAATATTCACTGGTCAGATAAATAAATTTGTAGGAATCTTGTTCTCAAACACTTTAAAATACCATACCCATCTTACCACAATCCAATACACCCATCAAAATCACCCATACCAATATCACACGTTTTATCAGCTGAATGGTTTACGAGTCTCTAATAATACATTGGTGTATGTATGTTTGTTTGGGGGTGGGGTGTTGAGACATCATAAAACAATTGAATATGCCCAAGATTAATGCCAGTCATATTTCTTGCAGCATTTAGGATGAATGGTGACTGTTATGGTGACATTTCATGCCAAGTTTAGAGCAATTAGAATCTCTCTGAAGGAACAATATATGAAAAAAATATCTTTAAGCTCTCAGAAATTGGGATAAATTTGTAACTTGGCAGATCTGCATAATCAACTAGTAGTTTGTAATATATGAGCACTGTAATGTCTAACACTGCTGTTAATATATTGTGTTCCGATCATAATTCCAGTGGGGTGATATATATGGTTTCTTTGACAATCCGCATTAATTTTATTGTTCAAGAGGAATGGTTTTATTTCTTATAGGAGTAAAAAGTTAGGGAATATTCACCATTAAGTCAGAAAGAAGTCACTTTATAAAAAAATGTCAATCGCATAAAATGTTCCAGTTAGCCAAGCACAGAATATCATTTATTATTAATCGATACAAAATGAGAAACAAATTTATTTGTACAACTCATGCTGTGATTAATTAATTTATTTTACCATTGTAGTCCTTTTCAAAATGATTTACAAGTACAATGTAACACTTCTGACACACTGCATACATTCTGGCCTGAAACAAAAACACACATGAAAAATGTGCACATGTTACAACCAAATGCTTTAATCTTACAAATCTTAGCAATTTTTGTAGGATGTACTCTCTAATATGTAAAATGACTGTGCTTGTATTTATTGTGTAGTTAACAATAAATATTATATGCCTTTTTCATGCAGATGGTGGTAATATGTATTCTTCTCTAGCAGATAATCCAAACTGATTTAAAAAATGAAGAAGAATGCCTGCACATATTAATAATACATTTTAAGTGATGTTAAATACATGTTACTAACACACCAGATGTTGCAAACTTCATTTGCTAACAGATTGAGATTTTCACTCAGTGGCGGAGTGTGCGCTGATATGAAACTTCCTGGCAGATTAAAACTGTGTGCCCGACTGAGACTCGAACTCAGGACCTTTACCTTTCGCAGGCAAGTGCTCTACCATATGAGATACTGAAGCACGACTCACGCCCGGTCCTCACAGCTTTACTTCTGCCAGTATCTCGTCTCCTACCTTCCAAACTTTACAGAAGCTCTCCTGCGAACCATGCAGAACTAGCACTCCAGTTTTAATCTTCCAGGAAGTTTCATATCAGTGCACACTGCACTGCAGAGTGAAAATCTCATTCTGGAAACATCCCCCAGGCTGTGGCCAAGCCATGTCTCCGCAGTATCCTTTCTTTCAGGAGTGCTAGTTCTGCATGGTTCGCAGGAGAGTTTCTGTAAAGTTTGGAAGGTAGGAGACGAGATACTGGCAGAAGTAAAGCTGTGAGGACCGGGCATGAGTCGTGCTTCGGTAGCTCAGATGGTAGAGCACTTGCCCGCGAAAGGCAAAGGTCCCGAGTTCGAGTCTCGGTCGGGCACACAGTTTTAATCTGCTAGGAAGATTCATTTGTTAAGTTTACTTTTGTTCATACAAGAAAGCTTGAATAACAACTATAAATGTTATATATTCCTGACATGGTTAGCCTGGGAGCGATCTGCAATTTATGGTAACTGAAGAAAAATTCATGGGCCAAGACTGCCAAAAAAGCATTTCATTGAATGACTTCATTTTGACAGAGCTATGCTGTCAGTGTCAGATCTTATGCAATTAAAGTTTTACAACATATTATCCATCAGTGTTACAAGCTGCATCACATTGCATATGTACAGCCCACTAACATGAAAATCACTAGACATCAACATGTCAAACGTAAAAGTGTTTTGTACAAATATAAACATAGCTGTATTGTGCCAGTTGCAAGTATTCATATTCACTACTTACTGACAACTCATCCAATGACGACAGCATAGTTCTGTTGAAATGGGTAATCCAATAAAATGCTTTTTTAGCAGCCTTAGGCTGTGAAGTTTTCTTTAGTTACCACCAAAAAATGTATATATGCCTGATCAACAATTTACCCTACAAGCTACATTAACATTTCTCACTAAGGCTCAGGAAAATATCAAATAAAAATGTATATATGCTAGATCAACCGTATACCCTACAAGCTACATTAATATTTTTCACTAAGGCTAAGAAAAATATCAATTAAGTGATGTTTTGGTGTAGTGAGATTCCAGTTTTTTATTACCTCATAAAAGGAACTTACCATACACTTTAAGATGTGGATAACCTTCTCATTTGATGAAAATTTCTTTGCTCAATGAAATCTTTGTTGTGACCAGGGGTAAAAAAAAGCATAAGGGGAAAAGGTAGCTGAAAAATTCCAGAATGAACTTTTCACTCTGCCTGTGAGCAGAGAGAGCACTGATTTGAAACTTCCTGGCTGTAGTAACTACACATGCAAATAAGTATGCATATAAAATCAAGCTCACTTTAGTGACAACAAAGTATGGAAGTTCTGTAGACAATCTGTGTATGATGGCAGGCAAAATCCGACTATAATCAGAGAGTTCTGAGAGCAGAGTCAAGTGAATGCAGCAACACACCATAACAGAATAAAGATGAGTACACTCTGCTCTGGGGTTATATAAGGTTGATTGCTTGCCAATCTGTCAAGGTGGAGCTGTCCACAAGCTGTGCACACTGATCTCATTCAGATGCTGCCTTCAATGTTTGTTTGTCCCACCACCTGGCAGCTGGATCTGTACTGCCTAGTGCTGGTCTGGGCAGACTGACAGACTAAAACTGAGCGTTGGGCAGGACTCAAAGCCACATCCATTACCTTTCACAGGTAAGTGCTCTATCTTTCACAGACAAGTGCTCTATCAACTGAAGTACACAAGCACAACTCATGACTTATTTTAACAGCTTTGGTTCCACCAAAACATCCTCTTCTACCTTCCAAACATCACAGAAGTTCTCACATGCATCTTACAGGATGACACACCTGGAAGAAAGGACATTACAGAGACATGGCCTAACCATAGCCGGCTGGATTGTTTCCAGATTGAATTTTCCACTCTGGAGTGGAGTGAGCTGTGCCTGTGTACCTAAGCCAGTAGAACACTTGCCCATTAAAGCTAATGGTCCCAGGTTCAAGTCCCAGTTCATCAGGCAGTTTTAATCTAGCAGGAAGTTCTATGGCTCAAATGTATTTGCTGAAGCCAGCTCAGGTATTTTTGCCATTGCAAGACCATTGTGTATGTTTACAATGATTCCGTTTGTGTCTGCTTCAACACAATATACAAACTTCCCAACAGTGTGGCAAACATGAGCAGGTCAGTGCTTAATTCTTAAAATTTCATGAACTGCAACACAAATTATGCACTGAAAAAAGCAGAGAGTGAGAATTTGCCCCTGGTTGACTACATAAGATAAAAATGGAAATTGTGTTGATTGGTTTTAACAAAGGAGTGAAAGTGTTAAATTAGGTTCTGCAGTGGTGGTAATATTAGTGGAACTTGGAATTTTATAGGCCTTTTCTTAACAGTGTACTACTGCTGAATTAATTTCAATTAAGTGATATATAAACATAAATGTTGGTGGTAACTACAGTAATAGATCATATAATTATTAACTTAAGTGAGGACAGGAATGCTGTCAGTAAATCTTATCATGATATTCTTTTACCATGAATTTCAGTCTCACTCTTGAACCTTTTATTTCCATCATTGCTTCTTCTATATATAAACTGAACAGCAGGGGTACAGACTACATTCCAGTATTATACCATTTTTAATCCATGCACTTCTTTCTTCCATTACTGTCGTTGAATCTTGGTTGTTGTGTGTATTGTATATTAACCATCTCTTCCTATACCTTACTCCTATTTTCTCTGAATTTTGAACATATTGCACCATTTAACATGATAAAACAGGTCAACAAACCCCATGGATGTGTTAATGAAAAATGTGTGGACAGCTACTCTTGTCACCCCGAGAAGCTATTTAATCCTCCGAATAAAACGTTCTCGGTTTTCAAGCCACTTCAATTCGAATAAAATCCTTGAGCTTTCGATGGCCATCTTCACCATCGTCATCAGGAGGTCACTGACTGCCGGGACTGCTATGGTTTCATGCTTATATAGTCATAATGACATCATCAGCAGCCAATCAAATAGATTCAATGTGGCGCGCATGCATAAATCAACCCAGGCAACTAGCAGAACTATTGCCCATGGCAGCACCGGTGACATCAGGTGGCGCCAGTGGCAGGCGTCACACATCCGTCTTTGCTTTCTTTCGATGTCCAATGCCTGCCCCCATGCCCTGCTGGTAGCGTTCCCCTGGTCTTTGTTGAAATTGTTGTTGTTTAAACGAATCTCGGCCGCTTCCTTTATAATGGAGTCCCAATATGTAGATGCATGAGCCAACACTTTTGTATTTTCGAACTGTATTTTATGTCCATTTTCTAGGCAATGCTGTGCTATGACCGACTTGTCAAGCACACTTTGTTTCATATGGCACTTTTGCTCAGTACAACCTCTCCGCAACCATGCGAATTGTTTGTCTGATATACATGCTGCCACATTCACAGGGTACACCATATATGCCGGACACTCGAAGAGCAATGTTATTTTAAAGAGGCCACAACATATCTCATATCTTTGGGGTGGGCTGGAACACTGGTCTTAGCCCATGTTTCTGCAGCAGATGTCCTAACTTGGTGCTAGTTGCTCCACAGTATGGCAGGGACGTAGTCTGTTTGGTCTCTTCTACTGATTGACCAGGTGTCTTTCGTCGACGGCCCTGGAAATTGTTGTGAAGTGTCTTTTGCTGTATTCATTTTCCCCGAAAACACATTTTATGTTCTGAAATTCAGGCTGTATGTGGTCGTCGTCAGAGATAATCTTGGCTTTATGAACCAACATGTTCAAGACTGCTTTCTTGTGTACAGGGTTGTGGACACTATT
Organism: Schistocerca americana; assembly: GCF_021461395.2. NCBI lineage: Eukaryota > Metazoa > Arthropoda > Insecta > Orthoptera > Acrididae > Schistocerca > Schistocerca americana. The sequence continues at coordinate 540,954,790 of NC_060130.1, forward strand.
GGCATCCAAGTACCGATCAGTGTGTGTTGGTTTCCGGTACACTGAATTACCAAGCTGGCCTCCTGCCTTCCACTCAACCAAAACATCAAAGAATGATAGCTTGCCATGCTTCTCCATCTAGACAGTAAATTTAATGTTGGGATGGACACCATTCATGTGATCGACGAACTACTGTAGTGTATCTTCACCATGAGGCTACATCAGGAAGGTGTCACCAATGTATCGTAGAAAGCAAGGAGGCTGTAATGTCACAGTTTGCAGAGCCTGCTCCTCAAAGTGCTCCATGAAGAAATATGCGACTGCTGGAGACAGTGGTGATCCCATGGTTGTGCGATCCATCATCTCATATTATTCATCACAGTAAAAAAGTACATTGTTGTTAGAACATGATGGAACACCTTAATGATTCCAGGTGGAAAATGTTGGGCCAAAAGATCCAGTGTATCTTGTATTGGCACTCTCGTAAAAAGTGACACAACTTCCAGGCTAACCACTAGGTTGTTTGGGCCTATCATCATTCTCTTGAGTGTCTCAACAAATTTATGCAAGTTGACAACATGGTGTTCACAATTTCCCAAATTTGGTGCTAATAATCCTGCCAGATGTTTAGCAAGTCTGTAGGTGGGCGAACTGACTGCACTAACAATGGGCCTCAGAGGAACACTTTCGTTGTGTATATTTGGTAATCAATAAAGCCTGGGAGGTCTGGCAGCACGAGTGATTAATAATCCTTTAATAACTTCCCTGTCTTTCTGACAATGGTCTGTGTGGGATCATGACTAAGCTTGTGGTACGTGGTGTCTTCTAATAAATGTAGCATCTTCAGGTGGTAGTCTGCAGAGTTCAGAACCATGGTGGCATTCCCTTTGTTGGCTGGCAAGACAACCAGGTCTACATTCTCATGTAATTACCGCAAGCCACGTCAATCCTCCTGCCTAATATTAGATTTTGGTGGCTTAGCTTTCACCAGGATGTGGTTGAGTTGAGCTGAAAAAAACTGTTTCCATAATTGTTATGGTTTCATGGAGAAATGTATGTATCTCCTTTCAGAATCAGTAGTACTAACTACAAAATGTTTTTATTTCACTGCTTTTTGTAAAAACTCAAAAGGCAGCCCCAACACATATGCAAAAAGTGATACATTCACAACTAATAGTCATTTCATGTTTGTGGAACAGTTAAAAGAAATAGCTGTGTAGGGAGTGGTGGTTATGGGAACAGGGGATGGTATGTCATGCTTTCATGGACCCTCTCAAACCTTTAACTTGCTAGTAGCTGTTCACTAGCTACTGTGCACAAGCCCTCACTTTGCTCTCACGGCCAGGACAATGTAGCCTTGTACAGCCGGAGGAAGGAAGGAGGAGTGGGTGTAGTTACGAAAAATGGCTTTCTCCAAAAGCTCAGCACTGTTACTATTGTTGCTTATGTGCTTGTCAATGTACAATGCCTCAAATACATGCAGGACTTTTCAATATCATTGCAAAAGCAGAGACATGTTACCCTATCTTTCAAATATTTATGAAAAACAATGCTAGAAGAACATTTTTAGCATACATTATTTTATTGTTTCTCAAAATGTCTGCCTTAAAATTCATACATATTTGTATGCATTTGAATCAATTCTTGAAACACTCACACTCATATGGTTCATCAAAAATGTGGTTTTAAAGGATTCAACAAATTTTCAGGTGATAAAACCTTCTGTACCTGCATTCTTTGTTTAACATTAAAGAACAAAAAGAAGTAGTTAGGGAATCAGGCGGTGAATCAGGTGAATACGGGTAGCAAGATATCAACTCAATATTTTTCTGCATCAAGTAATTAGTTTTTTCTTGTGCTTTGTGATGGCTTGAATTATCATGATGAAAACGGATGTGCCTTTTCAGCTGTTTTTCCTGATTTTATAGATATCATCCAGCATTAATTGCCCTTAGCTTCCCTAAAGCAATGATTGTGACATGTGCACCACAGCAAAGAAACAGAGCATCATTTAGTTGGAAATGCTTCTATAATGACCACTTTTGTCAGTTTCCATTCAATTGAGAACATACAAACAGCTGATGGCTGTTCGTACATATGCTTCAGTGTTTCATCTCCCATTATAATGTTACATACTGATTACGCACATCTACATCTTCATCTACATAAAGGGTTCAAATGACTCTGAGCACTATGCGACTTAACTTCTGAGGTCATCAGTCGCCTAGAACTTAGAACTACTTAAACCTAGCTAACCTAAGGACATCACACACATCCATGCCCGAGGCAGGATTCGAACCTGCGACTGTAGCGGTCGCTCGGCTCCAGACTGTAGCGCCTAGAACCGCATGGCCACTCTGGCCGGCTTCATCTACATATATTCTCCACAAGCCACTGTGTGGTGCTTGGCAAAGGGTACCCTATATCACAACTAGTCATTTTCTTTTATGTTCCACTTACAACAGAGCACAGGAAAAATGACTATCTGTATGCCTCTGTATGACTCTCTCTAATCTTATCTTTACAGTACTTATGTGAGATGTATGTTTGTGGCGGTAGAATCATTCTACTGCCAGCCTCAAATGCTGATTCCCTAAATGTTATCAATAGTGCTCCTCGAAAAGTACATCACCCCCTCCAGCAATTCCCATCTGAGTTCCTGAAACACCTCCAGAATATTTACACATTGTTTGCACCTTCCGGCAACAAATCTAGTAGCCTGCCTCTGAATTGCTTTGATGTCTTTCTTTAATCTGTCCTGGTACAGATCCCAAATGCTTAAACAGTACCTGACAATGGCTTGCACTAGTATCCTGTATCTGGTCTCTTCACAGATGAACCACACTTTCCTAAAATTCTTCCAATAAACTGAAGTTGGCCATTCACCTTCCCTAATACAGCCCTTACACACTCATTCCATTTTTTATTGCTCTGCAACATTATGCCTAGATATTTAATCAATGTGACTGTATCAAGCAGCACACTACTGATACTGTATTCAAACACTATGGATGTGTTTTTCCTACTTATCTGCATTAAATCACATTTGTCTACATTTACAGCTAGCTGCTGTTCATCACACCAACTAGAAATTTTGTCTCAGTCATCTTGTATCCTCCTACTATCAATCAATAATGACACCACCTCATACACCACAGATCATCAACAGACAGCTTACCCGGTCCACCAGATCATTTACATACATAAAAAGTAATAGTGGTACTATCAGACTTCTCTGGGACCCTCCTGACAATAATGTTGTCTCTGATGAACACTCACCATCAAGGACAACATACTGGGTTCTGTTACTCAAGTAGTCTTTGGACCACTCACATACCTGGGAACCTATTCTGTATATTTGTAACTTCATTAACAATTGACAGTATGGCACTGTGTGATATGCTTTATGCCAATCTGGGAACATGAAACCTACCTTTTGCCCTTCATCCATGATTACAGAATCTCATACACAAAAAGGGCAAGCTGAGCTTTCCATCAGAGATGTTTTTTAAAACCATGCTGATCTGTGTGATGAAGCTTTTTCATCTTTCTTAGGAATTCCTTACACTAGTTGACATGAGCTCATTTTTGAGCTTTGTGCAAAGTGTACAGGATGCATCAGGAAGAGAGCTGTGTCACAGTTGAATGTTGCCTAATTAACTGTACTTTAACAGTCGACATGGCTGAGTGAGCCTCTAGCTCACAGTCAACATGCTGACCATTTTCAGTTATGTTGTGCACAGTATCAATGTGTTTTTGAAACAAAGCTGATTCTGCCTGATATCCATGAAATTCACCTCTGCTGGAAGCATGACCATGATAAACTACTGCAAAACAGTTGCAGACAGTCTTTACTGAAGGTCATTCTTGGTCCAAGTTGTCTAAGAAGACCTTTATCAAAATCATAAGAATCTTCTAACAGAAACCTTCATGAGAAAATCCGAAGTTTTACAACACTGCTCATTGTAAACAAACTACGCTGACTGCTAACAGTATCAAATGAAAATTCGGTCAAGAAAACATGATAAATCATGAGGCAGGTGATAAAAATGAAGCAGAGGAATTGGTTGCATCTTTAAGAAATGTTGCTGCATTAACAGAATCCAGAGCTGCAACTACTAAAAAGCAGTTTTCTCACTAAAATATGAATGAACAGATTGGTGGGGAAAAGGACCGCCTAAGGGTAGACTTCTTCTACGTTTCAGGAAAGGTTTCAGCAGCTCAGTAACTACTGTGACGTGTTCATTGTTTTTTTTGATAGCAAAAACCCGGCAATAAAAAAAATATAATTTCAACAGAGGATATAGAAATCTTGCCAAAGCTTTGAGAGATCCTAAAATGTATTCAGGAGACGTAAATTCAAAGGATCTTGTAACTGTTGTCACCTATGCTTTCACAAACTGCAAACGCATATTTTGAAGTACTTCAGTACATCTTTGCAATGAACTTGCAATACGTTTCCGAAAATGCAGCAACTGCGTTAAGAATATTTGTGTGCATGCCAGTGTCTTTAGCTTCTACAGAACGTAGCTTTTACATGTTAAAGATCATTAAAAACTATCTCAGATCTTCAATGAGCAACAAGTGGCTATAAGGTCTTGTCACAATAACAGTGGAAAGGCAGACTGCACATTCGCTCGACATGGAGAACATGGTGAAGGTCTTCGTTGCTCAAAAAAGCGAGAAAAGTGATTTAGGTGAGTAATTTTTAAAAGAATGTTTTTATGATGTAGGAGGCTTTTCCCCATTTTATTTAGCGTTAGACAGGATCTATTAAATTACATACCTGATTTTGCATGGTTATAGCGGTGCATGTAAAAGTTATTACTACCAAATAAGCCAGGTTCATCCCGCAGCTATTGTGAACTATTCCTAGGGTGTGGTCATCAGTGACATAGGATCATGAAAACAAAATTTAAGAATGCATACAAATACAAGGTCTGTGAGAAAAGTATTCGACCTTATGTTGGGGGAAAAAAAACTTGTTACCTGGAGTGACTGACGCCTTATCACCCTCGAAGTAATTCCCTTGGGACTCCACACACTTCTCCCAGTGGTGCTGCCATTGTTGGAAGCATTCCAAAAAAGCTTCTTTCACAATGGAGTTTAGCTTAGCTGTCGTTGCTACCACAATGTCCTTTCTTGCCTGACACTGCATTCCATTCAATGGCCTCTTGAGTCTGAGGAGCAGCAAAAAGTCCCAGGGGACCATATCAGGAGAGTAAGAAGTCTGTTGAAGCACACAAAGTTGGTTTTTCGCAAAAACTTCTAAATCAAGTGCGAGAATGTGCTGGAGAATTGCCATGATGGAAGCGCCAATTTTCTGCTGACCCCAAGTCCAGTCTCCAGCGCAGCACGGCATCACGTAAGTGATGAAGGACATCCCTGCAGTCCTCTTTGGTGATTGTTTAACACTGTGGTGTGTAGACGTAGTGTACCAAAATGTGGAAGTCAAAGAAAGCAGTCAGAATCACGTTGACATTGCTGCACACTTGGCGGGCCTTCTGTAGTCTTGTCAAAGAGGAATGCTTCTACTGTAACTACTGGGATTTTGTTTCGAGGTCGTACTTATACGCCCAGGACTTGTTACCAGCGATTATGATGTTCACAATGGCGTTGTCACTGTTTGTGGAGTCCAGTATGTCCTGTGAGAGTTCACCAGAAAGTTGCTTTTGCTCTGCCGTCAGCAGCTTCGGCACTAATTTCGCTGACACTCCCTTCATGGCTAAATCTTTGGTCACAATGGAATGTGACGTAAAAGTCCTGATGCCCATCTCTTCTGCAATTTCTCTGATAGCCAGATGACAGACCCGCAACACTACAGTGTTCACTTTCGCAACGACCTGGTCATTTCGGCATGCTGATGGCTGACTGGAGCATGGCTTGCTCTCCACCGATGTACAGCCGTCTTTAAACCGGTTGTACCACTTATTAACCTGTGTGACACCCATAGCGTCACCACTGACATCTGTCTGGATCTTCCGAATTGCTTACACCTGGTTGTCGCCCAATTTATGGCAAAATATTATGCAGCAACGAAAAACCGATGCGAGAATTACACACTGTCTCACTAAACTGCTGCATATCAGCAACTGACGCTGTGGACAGGTGGGAAAAAATACCGGCATGTACATGAAGTTTCAATGTCGACTCACGCAAGCACACTAGATTCAAATCAATCAGGAGTTTGGAAAAAAAAAACCATCGTTACTTTTCTAACAGACCTCGTATAGTTGATTTCTATGACAGCTCTCATCAGCTGCTTGTCTTGAATATAATAACACACAATGTGCAAAACCCATGTTGAGCCAGCCACTATCGCTTCTTAAAAATTAAAAATGCTTATGGAACACTCAGTAGTTACAGCCGCAGCAGTATCTGTAATAATCGGTGATTCGCTCAATTTATATGAAATGCGGTAAGTAAGTTTTCTAGTATATTTCAGAATTGCAATATACTTGCTTGCTGTTAAATTTGGGAGTTAAAGAAAAACATTATATCAGGCATTATGATTCTGGAAATTATTTTAGAGGATTATTTTGCAAGTGACTTTGTAACAATGAAGTTCTACTTTGTGCCATCATGTAACACAGAGGGAAATTTTCTAAACGTGAAAAGTATTTGACAGATGTAAGGTTGGGTCTTCTGAACGATTTAGAAAAATATTCACTAATTTACTATAATAGCCAACTAAAATCAGTTTAAGGTTGATTTGGTATTATTATTGTGTTAGAAATGCCTGATAAATTTTTAGATTCTTGTGCTATTTGGTGTTGGTTTTTGGTGCAGGTTCATTCATTTTATGTACATATTAGTGTATTTTTGGTGTATATTTTCCTTGTTTTAGAGTACCTTTCAGGTAGTTTTGTGCCAACTGTAATGCATAAGTGCTTACATTTAACAGGGCAAAGCCAGTTGGCGACCTAGCTAAGGCAACAGCACCGTCTGTTTACATTTAAAAGAAAAGATGAATGGAGATACAGCGAAATCTACAATATCCAGTATTCTTACAACTCGAGGTTAACACGCTACACTCTATGTAGAAAATAACTGAATGCGTTTTTTACCAACAAGTACTTACTTACCCACAACTTCGCATGGGTTTACAACGCGAAGTCACGTTTGAGCTACTACGTAATAAACTCCTGGCCTGTTTGTGCATAGATGCAAAGAATCGTCAATCTGTGAATTTCATCGAAATGGTTTGAGCTACACACACACACACACACACACACACACACACACACACATAGAAATCATATATAATGACGAAAACTATACAAATTGTAAACAAAATTATGTTGCAGATTAGATTTCTCAGGGGGCCGCAAAATTTTTTTAATCGGCCCTGTCCTCAACCACACTAGCAACAAACATCTGTATGCTCTTTGCATCGCCTGTTAACGCCGAATTTGGAGCAAAAACTTCTCGTTGTGTATTTACACTTTATATTATGCTATATCCAGAGTAGAGGATTAATTAATGATATGTGTGCTGTTCTATTTATAGTCGATGATATGAAAAGATGAAGACAAAAATGTGGTCCTTGTGTTGGACTAAAACGGAAAACATACCGTACTATAACAGTCATGGCTACGGCTGTCTTGTATATAAAGGTTTGGACTGTACGGATTTTTAGCAATGAAGGAGGGAATGTGCAACTAAGGCTGCAGACACAGTGGCACCGATATCGGGGGATTCCGCCGACGACCGATATCGGCCGAAGACAGCTGATCTTTTCAAATCAGCATGCCACCATGTACGTGGTCACACAGTAGCCAATCTTATTGTCCGGACGTAGAAACTTCGGACGAAAGTCGGTGAAATTCATGTCAGTAGTTTGTCTTCTTTGGTCAAATCGCCCGACGTTCCTAAACATAAAGTATGGACTGTGAGAAGCTGACAAGTTTATTCCAAGAAAACTGTGGCATTCAGAGGGTAAAAAATATTGTAATCGGGATATAGTTCGGAATCTGTGGAATAAAGCTGCAGGTTTGTTGGAAACCAGAAGTAGTTTTTATCAAAACTTTAGGCGTAAATTATAATCTCAACAAACAATTAGTTCAAGTGAGAAGGGTACCGTATCTTACGCTTAAGCTGCTTTCATACTGGCGATTTCGTCGCCGCAATTCAGCCGCGCGATTCAATCACTGCAATAAGAGACTATCGCGCGGCTGAACCGTGCGACTGAATTGTCAGGCACGCTGCTCAACCCCCCCGCAGAAGCTCTGTGGCGGGAGCTGTCTTTGTACTTGTGCCAGCCAATTCCGACATGGATTCTGATGAGGAAGTATTGCTTTTTGCTCTGTTGTTGAAAAGGAAATAAAGATGCCGCTGACGTCAACGAAAATACTGGATTCATCCTCCACTGAATACTCGGGAGAAACATGGACATTTGTTCACAATTTATTATGAATTATGAGAAAACCCTGCAAAATTCATGAACTATTTCAGAATGTCTGTGACATATTTTCAAGAATTATGTACTATGCTGAGGCCAAATCTCACAAAGCAAAATACGCAAATGAGGAACAGTATTTCACCAGAGGAAAGACTAATGATTATTTTAAGGTAAATGAAATGCTTACTTTACATATACCCTTATTTTTAATGTAGGTTTAACAGTAATTTGCTCCAATGTGTAATATTAAAATACAGTAAGCCAAAACTGTGATATTTCGCTACCCAGAGAATAAATCAGTGACCACTTGTGAATCAGATGATACAGGTAGAAGTGTGCTATCACTATTTGATGTCCATGGGCTTGGATTAGTTGCAGGTACAGTTATGGGTGAATTTGAGTATACATGCATTGGTATTTGTGAAATGAACTGAATGTTATAGTTGTCTAGTGAACTGTAAGACCAGCTGTGCTTTCTCAAAACTGATATTATTTCAAATTTAGCATCCATTTGCAAATGTTGTGGCACAGATTTCAAATCATCTAATAATGATAGGAGAAAATGTTTGTCAGGGTCATCTGCTTTGGCCATTGATGCGTTCTTTTTCCCTTGATGTTTGCTGCAAGTACCGGAAATAATTTCTCCTCATCTGTCATCTTTTGTCTCTTACGGGAATTGGAGGCAACTCCATCCTGTACATCAGAATTATTTGCCTCATCAGTATGTGCATCAGCTTCTTCCAACTCTGGTGGTTTAGTGGCAGTTACAGGTGACAGGAAATATAAATATTTTTTGTGGGTTTCTGCAAGAGAACCACTTTTTGAGGCTTTTCTCTTGTTGAGTTCTCTTGTGCAACAGTCACGAATGCTCTTCCACTTCATATGTAACTGTGTTGCTGCAAAAAAACAAAACTCTCTTATTTCAGGTACCTAGCTACAGGCTGTACTTTTACAGAGTTACATTATTCCTTCAAATGTGGCATTTCAAGTATATCAAAAATCGTGCGAGACACGTGTCAGGAGATATGGGATATCTACAAAGAATATGCATGACACCTGCATCATAAGAAGGTTGGATTAATATAGCAGAAAAATTTAAAGTGTATGCTGACTTTCCAAACTGTCTTGGTGCAATTGATGGAAAGCATGTAAGAATGTTTAAACCTGAGCACAGTGGCTCTTTATACCATAACTACAAACGCTTTTTCTCAATAGTGTTACTAGCAGTTTGTGACACTGATTATTGCTTTACATTCATAGACGTAGGTTCATATAGCAAAAGTGGGGAGTTACAAATTTACAAAAATAGTGAGCTTTACAAAAGAATGAAAGACAATAATTTAAATTTGCCAGAGCCTCGACCTTTGACTGACCCAGGTGAGCCTCTTACATTCTGCTTTATTGGAGATGAAGCATTTGCACTTGAAGAAAACGTGCAACGTCCGTACAGTGGAAAAAATTTGACAGAGAAAAGAAAGATTTATAATTACAGGTTACTGAGGGTGCGACGTTACATTCAGCGCACTTTTGGAATCCTATCCAACAAATGGCGAATTTTTCATCGCCCTTTAAATGTGAATGAGGACTTCTGTGCAGATATAATTAAAGCATGTTGCGATCTGCGCAACTTCGTTCGCAAAACAGATGGGTTCAAACTGGATGAAACTTTAGAAACAATTGGCTTGCACAATGTACAGAGCAGCACTCCTGTAAGAAGCCACTATGCTGCGAGTGTACAAGACAAATTAGATGATTATTTTATCAGCAAGATATAAAATGTATTCTAATTTTTATAAAAAAAACAGTCTAAAGTGCAAACGTTTGAATTTATTAGCATCTAGCTTCAATCCATACGTGGATCATATTCAGGCAATACCACAGTTGGCGTGGAGCAGAGCGGGTGCTACGGATGCCTCCAGGTGCTGTTACTCCTTATAAAAATTGAAACAAAGTTTGCGCTCTAGACTGCTTCTTATAAAAATTGTAAGAAGAAAAGCGCACTGTTTACCCAAAATGTTGCCAAAAGTATAAGATGTATTCTAATGGGAAAGAAACGGAATAATACATACCACTTTCGCTTTTCTCCGATACTGTTTTATTTTCGAAGTCAGGAACAAATTTCTTACCCATTTCCTCCCAAGCATTACATTTTTCGATCTCATTACTGTAATCCTTGTTTCTTGAATCCCAAATTTCCAGGGCAACTTTCTACTTCAGTGATGAAAAGTTCCACATCGAAAGTCATTTTTGTAGCAAAAATAGCACAGTAGCACGAAAGGTAACAATCACACAGGCGAGGCAAGGCGAGATGTCAGCTGTTTACCCTGTCCACTGCTGCCTAGCCTTGCTGTCAGGTCGCCGAGTGTGAAAGGGTCAAACACGGCTGAATCGCAGCGACCATTCGCTTGGAACGGCAGGCGCACAGCGGGTGCGCGACCAAATCGCCAGTGTGAAAGGCCTTATGGGAACTGCTTGTTAAAGGACAGACGCGACTCCGCCTAGTGTGCAACTCGCGCGACCAAATCGCCAGTGTATAAGGAGCCTTATAGTTACTGTAGTGGATCTTCCTTGGGTTGTAATAGGTGGGTATTAGCTGCCTGCAAATTGTTAAACTGCTTCCGACGTTTTTATGCCAGTAGGGTGGTGACGGTTATATGAAATGTTTTGCAGATGAGGTGTTTGTTTTTCCACCTTTCAGTGCTTTAGGTGTTCAGAGTACCTCATTCTAAACTTTATGCTTGTCTTTCACACATTTTTGAATGACACTCATTGAAGGTTATTTGAGGTGTGTCTGCACAACTTAAAATAAACACAGCAAAACAGAGTGTCTATAATCTTCCTTTTCAAGGTGGTCATGAATCATTTCGAGTATGTAACAGAACGTTTCTCCCTTAATTTCATATACTATATTCGAAAAACCTGTCTGGTTATTTCGATAACTGAAGACGGACTGTACAGTACTTGCACGTTATTTTCGAGGCAGTTATAGCTTAGTCAGATGCATTCGGCGTCTTTGTAATAGCAGAAGTCATAACATAGCACTCATCTCCGAGCACAGACAGGTCATCGTATTAATGCCGACCTAGATTAAAGTCTAACCTAATTCATAGGTTTTAACCTAACCTAATACAGTCCCCTTGAACCCACCAAAAACTGATGAAGGGAATCAGACATACTGTGACCAACCTGTCGGCCGATGTTATGGGACGACCTCTGGCGACGGTGTCTGGCCACTGCTATCGTTGCCACTGTGAACGCATGCTAAGATTCATTCAAAAGTATGACAAAAGTGGGAGGAATAAGGAGATATCAGAAGGATATATAAACGAGTCTATGCTAATGTCATATCTGTGTCCTATGTTTTTCTTTGTGGGCTGAACTATCCTAAGACATAATGTCAAAAAAACTGTACGGGCAAGACGAGTGGCAAGAAACAGAATGTGCCAATCAGCCTATGCCAAAGCATGTGGAAGAATTTACAGCAACCGTGAATAATATCTATATAACTACCAAAGATTGCTTAATATCTTGGGATGTGAACTCAGCACCCAATTAAAGCACTTATTGGGAATGACATTTACCTATGTTCCAGCCTAGGAATAAATAGCAGAAACTATAGACATTTTGTCTAGAAAGAAAAAGTTAAGTTGGATGAGCATAAATTCCATCAACAGTATCCAAATTTAGCGAAATTAACGAAAAAAACTGACTCTGCTTTTAATAATCTTTTGACACATGAAAACTAGACAGTTTATTTCAAATCACACTACAATGACGGATTTTATTGGGAACTTCTGATGTTGGCAAAAAATTGCTTTACTATTCCAAACCATGACACCAATGTTGAAAGTATGTTTTCTTTCGTAAACGCCAAATGGACGAAGGAACGCTATAAATTGCAAACCGACATAATCGACGTAATTGCAAATATGATTTTATTTTTGTGAAATTTAAAATCATCCTGTCAAGAGCTTCTCGAAATGAAATCCAAGTAAAATAAGATTCTTCATAAAGTAGTTTTAACTGAGAAACATTACTATTGGTACTTAACAAAAGATTATTATTCTTTGATAAATCTAACTAAAATGACAAGAGTTACGAATGTCATTTTGTTTTACGTCTCAGAAGAGTAATTGACTGTTTATTTTGTTTAATGAAGAACTTTCAGTTTATTTTGATATAAGATTATCTTAGAAAGTAGACTGAGCTGTTAAGAAGTCTGAGCACTTAACTGTTATTTTGATTTCCAAATTATATGACTATTTATTGATTGATGTTTTAGTTTAAGTACATTTAAGGCTGATCTAGCAAAAACTGACTTATTAATTATTAATAAACGACAGAAAATCTCCAGCTGACTATTTTTATTTGAAATCAGTGTTCCGACTTTTAGGGCAAACTGTCTGACTAAATATAACACCGAGTCTGGCTCTACTGTTTTTGACCTGGCAGCCCTAGACGTGGCAGGAATAATACTGTACACAGCGCATGCTGAGGGTAGGCACTAGGATGTCACCCACTGATTTTAAAATTCCAACGAATCTGATAGACCCCCAGGAAAGCACCACCTGTGAATCAGTTATCTATTGTTATTTTTCGGTTTTTGGCAATGAAAGTTTCCTTTTAGTGCCTTGCTTACAAATTCCATATTTCATAGCCAGCCACACTGCTGGAAAAAAATAGTACGCCGTTTTAAAGGTTTCCTATCCACTAAAGACGTATTTTTGTAACAGTGCATATGGAGTATATGAAATTGAGGTCCAAGTATCGAATCATGCTGAAACAGCAACATTATTACGCAGTGCAACCTCCATGGGCAGCAATGCAGACGCTGAGTCTGGCATCCAGTCGATCGTACAGATGGCGAATACTGTCATGGGATATATTATTCCATGCCTGCTCGAGCATTTCTCGTAGTTCTGTTAAGAGTTGTCAGTTGACGTGTTTCACAGGTCACTTGTAGGCACACCATATCGCACAAGTGCTTGAATGGAAATAAGTCCAGAGACCATTTTGGCAAGGGAAGTTGCTACACGTCTTGCAGAGCAAGTTGAGTTTCATGAGCAATGTGTGGACAATCATTATCCTGTTGGAACACCACATCACTCTCCTGTCACAAGAATGGCAAAATAACGGTCTAACCACATTAGGCATGTACCGAGCGCTTGTTAGCGTACCCTCCAGAAACACCAAAAGTGAACGAGGGTTGCTGCTTATTGCACTCCAGACCATAAGACTTGGGGTAGGGATAGCGTGTCTTGGACAAATGTACTCTACGAGACAGTGCTCAATAGGTCTACAGTGTATGTGCAAACAACCACCACTTGCGTGCAGGAAGAATATGCTTTCATGAGTGACGACCAAACCACACACGACGATGCTGAGGCATGAGTGGAAGACAGGCTGGAGGTGCTAATAACTGGCTTGCAACAGTTCGTGTTGGCACATCTGAACTCACACGTCCTCTTATCTGTGCTGTGGTAACTGTACGATGTGCCACTGCTGCCCTTACAGTACGACGATTCTGAGATGCGTCTGCACTATGTGGATGCCCAGAACCTCGTTTACAGGTGTGAGAATATTCACGTGACCACTGATACCAACATCGTTGTACAACTGATGCAGCACGTCCCACTTTTGTGGCAATTCTCTGAAAAGAACATCCTGCCACTCGCAACGCCACAATTTAATCAGTTTAAAACTTAGTCAGTAGGTTCTTGGAAGCATGAGTGTGCCTCCATGGCATGGTTGCCTGCTTGCTTCACCCGTTTACACCATACTGAGTCTTCTGGCTGCTATTAAAGGGTATACACAAGTGGCGGTCTGGTAGCTTTGCTACTATGCTATCTGTTAGCGGACGACTTTGAAACCATTATCAGTATATATATATTATCTCCCAAGTGGAATATGCCATCAACGAATCAAAATCGACGACGCCTTTCCAGGTGTACCAATTTTTATTCCTTGACGTGTATATCTCAAACAGTTACTGCATTCTGTAAAAATTTGGTTGAACGTTTTTGCAGAGGCAACCGAGTTGTAGAAATAAGAATGTGTAATTTTCTTGCTTATGTTGTGTGTGTTATTTACTGTCCTGATCTGTAGAACCAGATGTAATACCTGCGTGTATTTTGTATTATCTGAATTGGTTTACAAAACATACTGTTGTGCAAAGCCAACTGTAATATTCTTATACTATACTGTTAATAATAAGCAATGTGACAAACAGAAATACAGTTACCTATCTGGACAGTAAAACCACAAAAACAAGTGTAATAACCGTGTGTGTTAACCTAAGGAATAAGCATCAGACTTTAACTCGTTTCTTCAAATAAGTCATTAGTTCAGAGGTATGGCAAATAACAGTAGTTAGACTACTATTCTGCATCGATAACAATGTATGTGGTTGGTGGTACACTATTATTCGCCATTATAATCAGGCACACGTCATGAAGCTGAGTAGGACAGCAGAAAAGATTGCAACTCCCTATTTACCTAACAGACTTCACTTTAGATTTAGATAAAAGATGGTTCAGCAATACAAGAAAAGTTTAGCCACTCGAAACAAAACAACAGTACCCAATTGCTTAAGCAAACAACCTGATTTCATGAAAGCAAAAGTAAATTAGGACAGGGGGAGGGGGGGGGGAAGGTCTCTACATCAACATATTTGGTTCTCAACATTTCATTGATTCACTATAAACTGTTTAACGTTACTATTTATCACCATTAATCATCAACTTAGTATTTCCTTTCATTAATACGTAATGTGAAAGCAGCAAACAATTTATCCAATGTGGTCTCTGAATCTGGCATAACCTTACATAATCATTTTAACACAGAAAATAATAGCAATGTTAATTATGAAATTCTCAGTTATTCTTTGCATCAATTATTTCACTGATTATTCACTGATTTGCCAACAATATATTAAAGATTTCACTGTCTTAGCTGAATACAGCTCACTCGGAATTTTCATGTACCAGGTTAGGATCCTGCTTGGTTTGTGAGCGGGATAAATTATCAGGTGGACACAATTCTTAATTTTGATGATGGTTATTATTTTTAAAGCACATTTCAATTTCCTGGCACACACTTATTTCCTCTTCATAGCGTTGATCTATCTTATAATCAACAGCCCGTTTTTCTTCCCATACCAGGCCGTGATAAACTGCAGTTTCCAACCGAGGCAAGATGCAACAATATGACGAACTTCACACTATGCTGGCACTGTACGTGCTGCCTCTAAGATCACTGGCCACCGACTAACTTTGTTTGCCCCCGCCAAAGCGCGCCAACGTTTCTGCTCCCACCCTTTCCTACGCTTACACAGCTTTCCGTTCCTGACAGAACTACTCCATCTTTTAGATTACACATATCTCCTACAGCCCTAAGTGAGTGTCAGTAACTATTACATACATAATTACATTATAGCACCTTTTTGCATTTAATAATTATAACAAATAGATATCTTTACAATATTTAAAAGTAAATATTACACCATTTTTCTTAATATGTACATTGACTTTAATCTTATCAAAGAGTTTCAGTATCGATTTCGCTTCAAACAAGATGTCTCTACTTCTGCTTTAACAGTTTCAACAAAATATTTACAATTTAAAAAAAATATGAATAATAATATCACAAGCGCAGTATACTTTCTTGTGTTTGAATACTTATTATAACAAAATATATACAATCATAACTTTTTCATTATCGACATTTAACACCTCTTCTACAACAGGGTCATAATCGGTAATAACGAATATGATGGGAATCTGCAAATGTTGTCGATTCCCCAGCTACATCAATGCTCACGAATTCCTCAGCTCTGTTAAATAAATTCAGCTGCGTTGAAAAACTATCTGATACAATTCGTCTGGGTGTTAGCAGAGGCATCAGTTTCTTTTCCACGCCACTGCTGCTACTTTTACGCGCAGGAGCGGTTTTCTGGATGTATCCTTGTGCTGTGCATTAAGATAAAATATGTACGATCTAGACATGACAAAAGATATTTAAACTTATCACACAGTATGATGAAAGCATTATTAAATGTATTCTGCTACAAGAAGTGGTGAAGTAAGTTGTAAGAACATTAACACTTGTACCACACACTATACACTGGCATTAGCAGTAACTGTCGCAAAACATTTTCTTTGAATCCATTCTTGCAAAAATGTTTCAAACACTGTGTACTTAAATGCGGATTTATCTCAATAAAGTTATCACTGACTTTGAGATATGACAATTTCCTGGAGCATCCTACAGCATGGACCCTGTTGGTCCAACTTTCATATTTGAAGAAAGCAACGACAATGAAGACGTGAGATTGATGCATACTCCATACTTATGAGTGAAAGTAATGCAACAAAGGGGGTGGCACTACACTCTCCATTGTTGCCAGATGTATCCAACATGGCGGCGACAACGTCATCCTAGATGGCAGCCTGTAGACTTGGCAACCGCACATGACATCATCCAAGATGGAAGCCATTACGTCAGCTGATGATGCAAGTAACGTTATCCAAGATGGCGGGGAACTGCCACGCCCCCCGGTCACGCCCCCCTGGCAGGATGTTCACATTCCATCAGGATAATGCAACACGCTTACACCAATCTAAGAAAATGGCTGGAAAATAGCTCACTTGGGCTACCTCCACTAACGTAAGTCACCTGACTGCAACCTTTTCCTAGGAACTGGCGGGAAGTCCTAGTTCCACCAGGAAAATGCAACACACCTCTAGTAACCTAACAAAATTGCCGGAAAATAGGTCACTTCATCCACCCCCACTAACGTAAGTCATCCGACCGCAACCTCGTGATAGTGATTGGCGGGAAAATGACTGGGCTGCTGGAGAGAACAAGGATTGTACTTTACTTATTTTGGAAAAATTTATTTAAGGGATGGATTTTGAGAGATACTATGTTTATTACTCTGATATAAACCACATCATCAGGTATGCCTGGGATCGTGCCACACAGCCTACAGACCTGCAAACTACTCCTAAATTACCAAAATAACTCATGTATAATGCTCTGCAGACGCACTTGCTAGTTGTAAACTGTCAAAATAATGCATTGCACGACGTAAAGACCTGCAAACCACTCGTAAATAATGCAATAGATTTATGTCCAGAGAGGCAAACAACTTGTAAATTGTCCAAATAATAATCCATCTAAAAGACTCTGCAAACATGTTTACTAATCATCAACTGTCGAAATCATGCATGCAACCTTTGGTTAAAGAATTTGATGCAGTACAGCAATCCAATGTGTTCACCACGAGGTTCAGAGTCCAACTGACCTAGTACACAGTACCACCGTGAGAGGATGCTGTCGTCTGTTCCATTCTGTGACGTAATGGATTGTTAGCTGATGATGCAAGTACCGTCACCCAAGATTGTGGATTTTGGCAGGAACCAGTGTGTTCATCATGAGGTCTGGACCTAGTACACAGTACTGCCACCAGAGGGAGCTATCGTCCGTTCCATGACATAACCCAAGATGGTAGGGGAAAAAGGTGGCAAAAGGACTCAGCCTGTGCTGGACATAAGTATTTATTGTGCAGGCAGTGTCTCCACCATGAGGTCTAGAGTCCAACTGACCTAGTACACAGTACTGCCAGTAGATGAGTTGTTGTCCATTCCATGGTGTAACCCAAGATGGCTGTCTGTAGGGGAAAATGACTCAGCCTGTGCTGGGCTGCTGGAGAGAGGAAGGAGTGTACTTTATTTATTTTGGAACAATTAACTTAGGGATGGATTTGAAATAGTATATTTATCACGCTGATGTGAAACACATGCCCTGCCATGCTTGGGGTCACGCCACACAGCTTACAGACCTGTAAACTGCCCGCAAATTACCGAAATAACGCTATAGAGACACGCAAACAACTCCTAAATTACCGAGATTATTTCAGTACACAGCACACAGACATCCAAACCCCACCTAAATAATGCAGTACAATGATGTGCAGACACGAAATCAACTCATAAACTGTGAAAATCATGCATAGCACAGCCTACTGACCTGCCAGCAAAAAATGCAAACAAGTGTGCAGGCACTGCCTGCCACTCACTATCCACTGGACCGCAGAGGAGGCTACCGCAAATGCAGCTGCAGAAGTTGGATGCACCAGCGGCCCCCGTAAAGTGACGTGGCCATCAGCTGCCAAGCCACAGACAGGTGCCCATTCAGGTGTCTCAAAGAAGAGGTGGAGGCATCCCTAACATGTTTGCTAATCGTCAACTGTCAAAATCATGCACTGTACACCTTTTCACAAAATAATGCATCAATCACCAAAAAACTCCCAAATTGTCAAAAGATAATGCATGTGTAACGCTCACAACGCTGGAACAACCGAAACTAATCCAGTGCGCAAACACTCAGTGTACATAAAAAATGCTTGCAAATCATCAACTGCAACTATCAGAGGCACCAATGCACTCTGCAGGGACAGCTGGATGCAAGCCAGTGCAAGAGTGCTGCCGACGGCATGTCAAAGTCACCTCTACAGTTAAGGTTCTTCGAGTGTTATACTGACGTCACATGTCTATCTAAATAAGTGCCAAGTCATTCTCTGTGTAGTGCCCACATGAGTTCGCCACTGCTGGTGGGATCCCTCTCTCTATCTGTGGTCCAGTGAAGACCTAATTGCTGAGCGACTCACCCTTGCACATGCTGCATATATCCATTCCAGAATAGCAGAGGGTGCATTGTTCCTCACTATCGTCTTGGGACATACGAGACACGTCTAGCCATGCTTAACTGCCCAGTGTAACTGACGCAATGCCGCGAAATGCGCATGTACAGCTACAAACCATCACAAGCGCATCTAACAAGGTTCTAACTCTTACACTGATATCACATGGCTATGTAAAATAAGAACCAAGTCAACCTCTCGGAAATTGTATAGCGTCCCAGAAACAGTTAACACTCGCTTTTGTAGGAGCTTTCGTAATGTCCCGGCTTGTATGCATGGAAATTCTTGCCCTAACAGAGCCTATGTACGAAAATAGCACAGAATAACGTCGAATGCATTCTCCCTCACGGTCCTAACGTGGCGCCTTGTCCATTATGTGTTATCCTTCCTGGAAATCGTAAGTCCTACTTTCCCAGCTATGTACCAGCACGAAGGATGTCTTTTGAAATGAATGGAGCATTATGATCAGCTCTTACTGAATTTACCCTTTGAATTACTGATTCCACTGGTGTGAAAACACTGTCACCTTTTTCTTTCTTTCTGCAGACTGGACTTTCAGTGGGAAAAAACTTTTTTATGCAGGTTTCCATATTAGCCCCGACAATTAAATCTTACAAACTGCCCTATACAGGGTGTTACAAAAAGGTACGGCCAAACTTTCAGGAAACATTCCTCACACACAAAGAAAGAAAATATGTTATGTGGACATGTGTCCAGAAATGCTTACTTTCCATGTTAGAGCTCATTTTATTACTTCTCTTTAAATCACATTAATCATGGAATGGAAACACACAGCAACAGAACTTACCAGCGTGACTTCAAACACTTTGTTACAGGAAATGTTCAAAATGTGCTCCGTTAGCAAAGATATATGCATCCACCCTCCGTCACATGGAATCCCTGATGCGCTGATACAGCCATGGAGAATGGCGTATTGTATCACAGCTGTCCACAATACGAGCACAAAGAGTCTCTACATTTGGTATCGAGTTTGCGTAGACAAGAGCTTTCAAATGCCCCCATAAATGAAAGTCAAGGGGGTTGAGATCAGGAGAGCGTGGAGACCATGGAACTGGTCTGCCTCTACCAATCCATCGGTCACCGAATCTGTTGCTGAGAAGCGTACGAACACTTCGACTGAAATGTGCAGGAGCTCCATCATGCATGAATCACATGTTGTGTCGTACTTGTAAAGGCACATGTTCTAGCAGTACAGGTAGAGTATCCCATATGAAATCATGATAACGTGCTCCATTGAGCGTAGGTGGAAGAACATGGCGCCCAATCAAGACATCACCAGCAATGCCTGCCCAAACGTTCACAGATAATCTGTGTTGATGACGTGATTGCTGGTTCTCCCGTAGCACTCTCCATACAGTGACGTGGTCAACGTTACCTTGTACAGCAGCAACTTCTCTGACGCTGATATTAGGGTCACCGTCAACTGCACGAAGAATTGCCCCGTCCATTGCAGGTGTCCTCGTCGTTCTAGGTCTTCCCCAGTCGCGGGTAATAGCCTGGAATGTTCCGTGCTCCCTAAGATGCCGATCAATTGCTTCGAACGTCTTCCTGTCAGGACACCTTCGTTCTGGAAATCTGTCTCGATACAATCGTACCAAGCCACGGCTATTGCCCTGTGCTAATCCATTCATCAAATGGGCATCTGCCAAATCCGCATTTGTAAACATTGCACTGACTGCAAAACCAAGTTTGTGATGAACACTAACCTGTTGATGCTACATACTGATGTGCTTGATGCTAATACTGTAGAGCAATGAGTCGCATGTCAACACAAGCACCGAAGTCAACATTACCTTCCTTCAATTGGGCCAATTGGCGGTGAAATGAGGAAGTACAGTACATACTGACGAAACTAAAATGAGCTCTAATATGGATATTAAGCGTTTCCGGACACATGTGCACATAACATCTTTTCTTTATTTGTGCTTGAGGAATGTTTCCTGAAAGTTTGGCCGTACCTTTTTGTAACACCCTGTATATCGTCAAATATGCAAAGACCCTTACTCAATTACACCGCTCTCCCACCAAGGACAGGAGCTTTAATATTAGATCTCTGACCCATCAATACATCACAGTCTACTGTGTCGATCTAGTACTGCACCACACAAAGTCACCCCCCTTACATCAATCATACATATACTGCGATGACAGACAGCACCATAGGTATCCTAGTGGCACTAAGTATTTCCCGTGAGGTCGGGCAGGCATTCATCACCAACATGTGACCAGAGTACCCTCAGTGTATCGAAGCCACTATCAATATTTTTCTTCAAATTGGGGCTTGTTTCCCACCTTTGCAGGAACACATTACTGTTTCTGGTCCGGACCTGCTTGCTTGATTTGCTTGCTCGCGTTCCTATACTCATCTGGGATTACAAGAACATATCTAATTTGGCATGGCTTGCTAGAATCTCATACCATTTTCGTGGTACTTCTCGATATCAAGCACATATCAATATTGCTCGTGTGACATAATCCCAAAGATATAGACTGGAAAATATTTCTCAATGTACCCGAAACTTTAGCTAGGTGGGGCATGCTATAAACCACTGACTAACTAGAAACTTGACATGTCTGCGAAGACATTTATATGGAAACTAGAAAAAATAGAGAAAACTGGTATTTCCATTTGCGAATACCAATGTTGGTGATGTAGCAGATTCCAAATCATCCCTATAATTTGCAAGGTCAACTATGGTGTTTCTCATGTCTAGAGAACCAGCAAAAATATCTTCCACATGCTAGATGCACACACCACAATCGATCCTCTCTCAACTAAATAAAGGCGCGAAATGGGCAGAAGCAGTCAACCGAACAACTTACATGGGAAGGAATAACAGTCCAGCTCAAACACACCTCCATATTAAATCTTCTCAAATTTCCACACGATTACGAAAGCTATCCAACACATACTAAGTATCAGATCACTATTCGATCGTCTAGAGGACAACACACATTCCTACACTCCAGCAGGCTTCTCCATTGGTAGAGCTCCTACTGTTAATGGGAAATGTGAATCACCCCCCCACAGGTAACTGGCACTCCACACCAAGCACCCACCGGTAGAATCATCTTCCTAAGAAATTGGTCACATATATATTTTATCCCTGTACTTAAAACAAAATGTTACGATCGCGGTCTGAGTTGAACAACATTCGAAAATGAGTGAAGTATCGTAAATACATCCTGTTGATGGCTGTGGCACTGGAAATAGACGTATCAGTAACATTCTTATGACTTGACATACTCTTTCCTTTCCTATCACAGTACTTGATGTCAAATCCATACCTTCCTTACGAATGGTCATAGTCATTTCCTTTGCACATGTCAGAAGACAAACACCTACATTATAAGCTTGTTGCTCAAGGCGAACCTATCATGCACTCCCAATTACTAAGTATAATGCTTTGTCAATAACTGCCGGCTGGCATTACGAAATAATATTGACTGAAAAAGGAAATATATTTTGTAGGTTCTGGCTCACTAACTCAATTATAAACTACAGACAACCGATTTCTAAAAATCAGTAAAAAATCACTATCTTTAATTAACTAAACCAATTTTATATCATTAACTAAATACACATTTTTTACAATAATACAGCTAATTTTAATTCACTTGTCATTTGAGCCTCAAAATTCACTGTAGCACACACTATAATGACTAACACAACGCACAGGAAATAGCTATTTTGCTCGCAGCTACACCTGAACTGGTAAGGTGACGCGAGAATCCCACTCTGTTAGAAGATCCAATGGTTCCGTTTCTCTTCGGAAGAGTTTGGGCCCTCTTCCTGCTGCCGGCAGGGTGGCCCTGGTGAGGTGTTTATACACACAAGGGCCACATACGAGTATATTGTTGCCAAGCGTTGTCCCCACACCTCTGAGACATCCAAGTCCGCATTTGCAGCCACAGTGCAAACCCGCTGTCGCTATTGGCACGTTCCGTCCAACTCCGCTGCGTTCGGCGTCTGGAGACCGGGCATTTCAAAACAGATAAACGATGCGCTACTTCTCCACAAGTATAGAACGCTCAGAAGGCCATCAGTGTTGAACAGAATTATTCCTTGGGGGTAGCACAAACCTGCAAACCTATACAGGAGCCGCCCCTGGCTTTTATACTGAAAACTTGCAGTTTTCGCAAGTATGAACTACTGTGGGACACTTGCAACAGTGAATTAATTCCAAAAGACGTTATGTGGTATATTTTCATCTACCAAATGTACAAAATTGGGTACCAATTGCAAACATTAATGAAAATTTTTTATTGACGTAAATTTCAACTGGAATACACGAGGGTGAAATGTAGTACAAACTACAAAATAATGACACAAGTATCTCTTTTGTTGAAGTTTTTCTTTGTGAGCAAAGTGCACCACCATCTTGTTTGGTCATGAGCCGCCACTGATGAAAGCATAGGTGTCTCGAGTAACACCTTCCCATGGGCTACTTGAAACACCAACATTTTTGTAAAAAATCAGCATAAAGAAATTTAAGACAATAGTTTTTCTGCCAGCAGGATCTTCACTGCAATGTCACCTGTACTTTAAAGTTCATAAACCCCCTTATTTTGTAAAATTGAGAAAGGTAGATGCTGAGGAAATTCGAAACTTGGATAAGAGACAGTTTGGAAAAGAAAATAGGGGAAAAATTATAAACAGTGTTTATTTAGTAAATGTACATAATTTAATTTTTGTCGATACAATGTCTGTAGGTATTTTTGAAACAACTGAAATAATTTCAGGTTAAGCTAGGGAAACAGATAGAAACATACATTTACCAGAAAATTATTAAAAAATAACATTACATTATACCCACACACATTACAGAAAACATAATTTTAAAAGTGCCTTAAGGGTAGTCATTTACTTATTTAAATCAGAATTTGTCCTGTTAACTGCTGTGAAGTACTTATAAACCATTTTCATCGTCCATGTGTCCACCTGCATTTTCATCATCAGATTGTTCTTCAGGTATATTCTGTACTGGATTGAAGATAATATTTTTGTAGAAGGCCAGGTCTTCATTTTGAGCCCAGTTTTCCCCGAAGTGAAGAGTCAGAAGCTTCTTGACATCTTTCACTTTCAGCTCTTTTACTGCTACTCCAGGTAGTACTAACGGTAGTTCAAAGTTTTGAACTTTAAATCCAGGTTTGAGTACTTTTTTGAGCTTTCTGAGATTGGTGTTATACCAGGGTTCACCTGCAACAAGTACTTCACAGGTTGGCACATTGCCTAGTGTTATAATAAATCTTTCAACAGTTGAAAATTTGAAGTGTCAATTTCCAGGCTTCTTTTGGTAATTTTCACATACCTTCCTCGAGTCAAAAATATTACAGCTCTCAGTAATACTGAAAACAGTTCCACATTCCTTAAAGATTTCAATCTATTTCTCAGTCTTAATAATAGTGTCATAATTTTGAATTTCCTTCTCATTTCTACCAAATACACGATCAGGCAGCATATACGAATGGCCTGGTACAGGGAATACTAAAATAATGTCTTTAATATTTCGTGGCACGTCATTTACCAACCAGTATTGAAGCATAATCATCTTTGAAATGTTACGGTTTTGTCTCCACAATCATCCGAATATAGCCTTACAGTGGTCACTCCTTCCAAGTAAGTGTTTTTTAGCCTATGTAAAATTGCTGATGCAATTTCATTTGAACCTTTTTTGAATTCTGATTCCATCCAGTGATATATAAAACCACGGTTTTTTGTCTGCTTATCTTTAGACGTACTTTGGCAGATAATAAAGTTAAATAAATAGAACTGTTGACTATAGTACGATGCCTGGTAAGGGATTTTGGGTAAAACTAAATTCTTTTGGCAGTCAAAGGAAAGGGTGATTTCATTTTCATTTTTCAGTAAATTAAAAAATGCTTGTGCCCTCTTTTTGTGGAGACTGAAATCAATTTTAACTGATTTGTCTCTGTTGTCAAATTTCAACTAAAACTGGATACATTTGGAGCACTTGTCCACAGCAGCAGAGCCAAGGCTTAAGTTATAATCTTTGACAATTATCTCATAAAAATATGAATATGGAACTTGAAGATTACTTTCTACTCTTGAAATGTCAGCATTGTGAAACTTACTTATTGAAAGATCTGTCAAAAAATACTGTCTTGTAATTCTGGTGTTCCTGCAATAATATTTTCAAGTGGACAGAGACTCTCTATGAATGACTTTACAGATTGTCTTTTAGCCTCAAACAGCTTAGACTTATGGTCTCCTCCTCTATTTCCTACAGTTAGATTTCTGGAGTCGAAATGTCTCTTACAAACTCATTGAGCCCTTTTCTCGCTAACACAAAGTATGCCACAAAAGGATTTCTTACGTACCTGAACCAAAGAAGTGTTCCCAGATTTGGTTGTGGGATTAGATAGTGATTCCAATTTTCAATGATTTGTCTCCGTTCATCTTCATTAGTTCTCCTAAGCTTAGGTGTTTCACTTACAGTATATTTAAGCATATAGTTCCCGTGATCAATTTTATTCTTAGAAAAGTAAAAGCCTCTCTGAAACTTCCAAATATCTTGCATTGTAAGCTGAGTACACCTAAAAACTTGATCAGAATGAAGGCACTTTGGTAGTCTTGGCAAAGTCTTTGACGTGTAGAGCTTCTGTTTCTCTATTGCCTTTTTCCATTTATCTGGATCTTTTATACATTTCCTTCCTTTGTTCTTCTGGCATGGAGTTATCTACGGTCCCTCCATAACCTGTTGTTCAGTAATTTGAGATTATAGTTCCTCCATTGGTTAACCACAAAGTTTATCAACTTTTAGACCTACAACACTGCCTGTACAGTACACTTTTAAAACAAGATGCTAACTTTTAATGCAGAAGAACACATAAAAACAGCCTAATTTCAATTATTGGTACGAATTTTGACAATAGAAACTAGCAAAAACGCCATGGTGATCACAGAAAACAAGCACCAACTTCACAATAAACAAAAAAATAACCTATTGTGAACAGTAAACAAAACTTAGCTTCAGCTGACCACCAGTTCTACAACAACACATTTCACTGGAAAAATACCCTCCATAATGATTTTAAATTACCGTATTCCTTAAAATGGTTGGTAGTTGCACTGTGTGTAAAGGTCACTTTTGAAAAAAAAAACACACACTGTTTAGAGAAAGGCAAAGGATATAGGTCGTTTTGTTAGAAAAATTAACAGTAGTTGAGTCGGTCATGTTGGATTGGATAAGGGACATTCTCAAACTAAATAGGCATATTACAGGATTTTATTATTATATAGTAACGGTTTAAAGGAAGTTTTGAACGAAAACCGTAGTTTAATATGATGTAAAAGAATCTGATGAATGCTATGGTAACAATAACTCAATTTCCACAAAAATTGGATAAAGAACGTTTTGGAAACAAGCGACTCAAATTTACTACAGTCGTTCAACATCAGTGCAATGGTAACCGAACCAACTCGAGAAACACCACACTCTCCATCTATTATTGATCAGATCTTGATAAATATGTGCAAGTATGCCTATAATATACAAGTTTGCAAACACGCATTTTAGTGATTGCAATGCTGAAATTCTTGCAATGAATATTTCAGGATACTCAGTTCTCAGTAGAATAAAACACATTGTTAGGAACTTCGGTACAAAAAATGTGTAATATTTTAGTTCTCTCCTAAAGGGTGAAAGATGTACATCACTGTATTGATACCAACGAGAAATATGGTAAGTTTATGGCTACATTCAAACACTTTTTTAAAATGGCTTTTTCCAGGAAAATAGTACATTTAACTCTGCTCAAAAAACAAACAAGTGTATTACAAAATGGGTAAGGATATCATGTCAGAATAAAAGAAGATTGTATGAGTACTCCGAGCAAAATACTAATCCTGGCTTTATTACATATTTTAAAAGATATGAAAGAATACTAACATGAGTGGCCAGTCTGAAAGGTGGCGCCAAGTTGTACGTCAGTAATCGTCAGCAGGTTACAAAAATGAAACACAAAGATAGTGAAACACAAAAAATTTCTAGTTTTTACAGTTATGAGGAGAAAATAAAATATGAAGTCCCACAAGGGTCAGTTATGGGACCTGTCCTATTTCTGTTGCGTATAAATGAATTGGCTGGTAAAATACATGATGCAACCACTGTACTCTTATCAGAAAACACTAATATTCTAATTAAATTACAGAATGAGGGAAATCTGCAGGAGGCTGCCATATCAGTTATCCACACCTTAATGCACTGGTTCAGGACCAATAGGCTCATCATAAATTCTGAAAAAACTGTGACAGTTAACTTCCACCCTGTTTTCACTATCGAAGGAAAAAATGTGCCGAAGGTCAATCATACAAAATTTCTAGGCATTCATGTTTAGGCAGATCTGAAGTCCTGTAGACCCCTTCTTAAAACTCTCAAAATATTTGTGGTGCCTTGCTTGTACATATACAAAATGCTAATTTTCACAAAAGGTGGCATCTTAAAAAAGGAAAATCTCTCCAGACACAACTATGATATACACACATATGAAACTAGGCAGAAGATGAACCTACACATGAACACAGTAAACACAAACTTATGCAAAAGAAGAATGTATCATACTGGACCTGTGCTATATAACCATTTGCCTTCTTACCTGAAACACATACCAACATTAAGTGCATTTAAAATAAAGTTCAAACAGTTCTTGTTTGACCACTGCTTTTATTCTTTGTCTGAATTTATGGAACATCACAATAAGTAAATCTCATTTACCAAATTTTACTAATTGTCAATTCATAACACAGTTTACGTTGCGCTTATCATGTCATCTCACTTAATAACTGCTATTATCACATGTGGAAGCAATATAGTACATCAACCTACATTATTATGCATTTTATGTCAACAATGTAGCCAAAATGATTACTCTACTATAAATCAATTAGGTTTACCACTGTTCTATATCACAAGTGCAAAAAATCCACTAAACTGATTCTTGGACAAATAAACAACAATAATGTACTACTGACTGCAGAAACTACAATGTTCACAATCACACAAGAAGTAAAGATTTTAGTTATTTTAGAACGTACATTAGCCACACAGATCACCTCTAAGAAGTTTTCCTTCATACTTTTTACTTCACTTGAAAGAAATAATTCTTTCTTATGACTAGTTCCTTGTTAACTCTCCACAGCCTGATGTTATTCTTCGGAGCTCTGATATCCATCAGGTTGTCCAATGTTGTGCCAAAAATAAGCAGGAGAATATAACATCACTGAGAACAAATAGAATTAGAAGTCATCATAAAATGTGTAATAAGATGTTCGTTTCTCTATTTTTAATATGTAACTATAGCAAACACGATTAGCAAATGTCAGTTTTCTCTGCTAGACTAAATTTTCACAGGATATGATACTATTATTGTATCCACGTCCCTCTGCCAACATCACGAAAGAAAGTATTTTAATTTGACTGATAGATCATTTCTGGCCTTCAGGAAATGGTAGTTTCTATGGTTTTTCTGTTTAGCTAGCAAATGTACCATAATTATTATTGGGCTATACAAGAAGTATTGTCATTGGAATAATTTATTTTTGGCACAGTTTCATCTCTTGGCAATCCTTTAATTTTTGTGTTCTCAGTAGATGGGTACCTTGCAAAACATCATTGCTCACAACAGCACTTGAAGCTGCACACTTTTGTTGGACCAAAAAACACAGAAACGGAGCAGTAGCTGACCAGAGACATGTAGTGTGATCTGACAAGATACTGTTTTACCTCTTTGCAAAACAGGAAAGATGTCGAGTATACTACTGGCACAATGAGGCCTTTAACCTACAGTGCACAGAAGGGGTAGTTAAGCCCTCAGGGAGTTATTTGACGTTTAGAGGGCATTTTCGTATCATGACTGTGTACAGGAATCAGAATGTTCATTTCAACTTTATTGGTGAACAAGTGTTGACCTTTCTTCCAAGTCTGCACAATAAGCATGCTGTGGACACTCCTCCCTTCCAACATGACAATGGTCGTGTCATCTAGGCTGCAAGAATATATTACTGGTTAAACATTCTGGTTCCCTACTGTACTCAACCAGCCCACTAAGTCACCCAATCTTAATCTCACAGAAAGTGTATAGGATTACTTAAACCAGTGAGCAAAATGTAGTGATCAACATCCCTGCAGTTTGGTAGCTCTGCAGTATCTAATCACCAATGAGTGGCTTCAGTTGTGTATGGCATACCTGACGAAACTTGTGGACTCTTCCATTACGAGGGTTAGAGGAGGTATTACATAGTATTAGCATCACGTCTCCTGGCAGTACCTCAGTTTTTCTCTGGAGTGCTTAATATTGCAGATGTTCTTGACCTGATAAAAAATTATTCAAAATATGTAATGTTATCGAGTACTTCACACAAGTCCCTATTATCAGCACATATCTGTCAGGAAACTGCCTTTCTCAATAATAAAAAGCAGATAATCAATGGAAAATGTAATTTTTGAGAGCGTTTCTCACGGAGGAAAAAAGGTACGGCTAAAAGTACATTAAAAATGGGTTACAGACTGCAAAAATATTTAGTTTGATGGTAATCGGTTTCTTTCAGTATTTGACCATCGTCAGACCCTCAAACCATAGAGGTAGAACGGTCTGAAGATAGTGAAATACTAACCAAAATCAGTTACCATTGAAATAAATGTTTTTGCAGGTGACACTGGTTGTAATCCATTGTTGATGGCAAATGTTTCTGTATTATTGTAATAGTATCAGCATATAATGGACATTGATAAGAATTCAGGATCCTACAGCCAACCAGTTGCCATTCATTAGGTATATTACAAAGTAACCATTGTCTTTAGGCCAGTTAACATCGTAATCCCATGGTCTCATTGGTATTGCTCCATCCATGTGATAAAGTGACACCTATCATTTCTTACTGTCCAATGCATCAGTTGAAGTGCCCACTGTGATCACATCCAGAGTAGGAGCACCGCTAGGTTTACATCTACCAAAGGGGGCAAATCAACTACGTATGCCCCCTCAAACACTTGGAGTATTGGCACATTACATGAATACGTGATACAGGGATGCAATAAGAGTTTTATCTGCAACAATCATCAGTTATACGGGGTGTCCATTTAATTCGACGATCCAAAATAACTTTTGTGCAGAAGCAGAATTAAAATCCCTCAAGCAAATCATGTTTAGCTACTTGGATATTAACCAGCATGGTTGCTTAATTTTTAACTTTGTTTTTTATTAACAACAGTACACATAGTACGCCATAGTTTTTATTTGGTAATCTACTTCTTCTTATCAAGACTTGCTCAACAAAATATCGCAGTGTAGCGTTCATGTAAACATGACGTAATTAAAAATTAAACATAATATTTCATTTTATAGCTATGGCTGAAGTTAAAGCCAGTGAATTGATGAGGTCGGAAAACGTTTATTTTTATGAGTAACTTATACTTTGTTAGATTTTATTTTTTTACTTTAGGTCTCAAAACAACTGAGGTCATAAGTGACCATGTCATTATCTTAGAACACCAATAAGTAAAAGAAGTTAAAAGCGACTATATGCTAAGATTAATCAACGGAAGAAAACGGAGCTAAAAGCAAGGGCTTCCAGTTGCAGAAAGGAGCACAAAATACGCCTAGAGACAGCGGAGGAGCCTAAACAAATCTTAAATGTCCTTCACTATACTGCTACACCAGATATAAAGTAAAATGCGATAAACAGTATGTGTGTTGTTCACTAAAATGGCTGACAACTCAGACGGCAAACATACACTGGAACATAAGTTGTTAAAAGAGGGGTATTGGCTCACGAAATGGCGAACCGTCAGAGCTTCATGACAGTGAGCACAAAGTGGTGGGGGATCACCACTTAACATATAGCCATGGCCAATTTCTTTTCCTTTTTTTCTGGTGTTGTTTTAGAGCACAAAAACACTTGAGATCATAAGCACCCACGTAATAACTTTAGAACACGAATAAGTAAAAGAAGTTAAAAGCAACTACATGTTCAGAACAACTGACAGAAGGAATGAGCTAAAAAGAAGGACTTCCCCTTCGAGAAAGATCCACAAAATATGCCATAAATACAGCGAAGGATTCTAACCAAAGATTAAATGTCTTTCGCCATAGTGCTAAAACGGATAAAAAGTAAAATGCGGTCGACAGCTCACACGTCATTCGCTAAAATGGCCAACATATGCTGGAATGTAAATGGTTAAAAAAAGGGCACTGGGTCAGGAAATGGCGAACCAACAAAGATAGATGACAATGAGCACAAAGTGGTGGGGGATCACCTCTTAACAAATGATAATGGCTAAAATGACAGTGCCCAAAATGTAGCCTAGCTAAAATGGTCCCCTCACGATGAGAGGGCTAAGATAATGTCGGTCTAGCTGATGGGTGAGGTTTAATTCCAAAGATCTTGGTCCCGTGAAGAGACGAGCAGTGGTGATTCCAAAGTGACACCTCCTGCTGACAGATGGCAATGCATAGATCACCTGAAGGAACGGAAGAGCTAGCAAGCTGAGGTAGGAGGACTGCATCTTTGGCACCAGCCTCATTTCCAATCAGACCAACATGATCGAGAATGCGCATGAACATTAAAGTGGCTCCCTCAACAGTGAGCAAGTGGAAGCTTTCTTGGGCCCGTTGCACTAACCGATGTACTCTGTGCAGCACACATAAGCGCTGAAGGGTACTGTGAGAACTGGAACATATGACGCATTTAAAAAGCCTGTGTTGCTGGATGTACTGGGTGGCCTAATAGAGGGCCAAGAGATCTGCTGTAGAAATCCAGCAGCGTTCTGGAAGCTGATACTGAAAATGCTCGGTGCAAATGACGGCGTCAGTCTTAGAGAACATGTACACGAAGGTTCTATCGCTAAACTGAGTGTCGAGAAACTTACGGGGATAGAGAGAATCTGGAGTAGTGTTCCTAAGAAGTGAATGAAGAAGTCCATGATGAGCACGAGCCGCCACATGAAGCTAAGTTCACCACCATTACCCATTGGTAACGTGGCTGGGGCGTGATGTTAGGCTGCTGGAGCAGTAGCTAAAAGCTAAATCCGGGAGGTAACAGAGAAGAAGGACATACCCCATACTGGAGTGTTGTAGGCTTTATCCAAATCAAAAAACATGGCTACAGTCTGATATTTCCGCAGAAAACGTTTCATAACTTAGGTTGGTAAAGTGACAAGATGGTGAACTGCAGAATCGAATGATCGAAATCCACAGTGTGCAGTGGTTGGAAGACTGTGAGACTTATGCCACCATAACAGCTGGCCATGAATCATATGCTCCATCACCTTGCAAACAAAGCTGGTGAGGGAAATGGAAAGGGAGCTAGAAGGAAGGTGTTTGTCCTTACCGTCTTAGGTATGGGTATGACAATGGTTTCACACCAGCACGTGGGAAACGTGCCATCTGTCCAAATGTGATTTTAAGTATGAAGGAGAAAGTGCTTGCCTGCAAGATAAAGCTGCTGCAGCATCTGGATGTGAACATTGTCTGGCCCTGGGGTAGAAGAATAGGATGAAGTGAGAGTATGGCTAGCTCCCTCATAGTAAAGGGACCATTGTAACATTCAAGATTCTGAGAGGAGAAGGATATAACCTGAGCCTACTCCACTTGTTGCCGAGGGAGGAAGAAGGGGAGATAGTGGGTGGAGCTCAAAATCTCTGCAAAATATTGACCCTAGATGTTGGAGATAGCAATAGGGTTCACAATGATGTCATCTACAATGGTCAGACTGGAAATTAGGGAGTGGAACCTGGTCCCAGAGAGCCTACAAAGGTTGCCCCCCACAGTGGAAGGGGGAGTGGAATGGCTGCAAGAACTAGCAAACGAAATCAGTTAGCTTTTTTGCTATCCCAAAGAATGCGACGCCACTGCACACACAGCTGTTTATAACAAATACAGTTCACCGTTGTTCCATGACAGTTAAAATCATGGAGAACACTACTCCACACACAAATCATGTCGGGGTGTGCCTCAGTCAACCAGGGGACTGGGAAGATGAAGTGTGCAGTGTGGAATATTCTGCAGTACTAAGGATAACATTCATAAGATACTCTACATAGTCATCACAACTGGGGAAATGTTGTTTGTCAAAGGCAGCCTTGGAGGAGTAAAACCTGCACTCAGCCTTAGAAAGCTGGTAGTTGGGTTTAAATGCAGGTGGGATAGGAGTTAGCAGACGGATATCACATGGTAAACAGTTGCTCGAGAACATGTCAGAAAGAATGGATCACTAGAGACGACGGCAAGTTGGGCAGTGCACAAATAGAGATCCATATGGGAATAGGTGTGCGTGGAGTCTGAAGGGAATGTGTTAAGCCAGATGAGGTTGAGTAGACTGAGAAGATCAGTCAAGAGGGAACCTCTCAGACAGTTTCTCGAAGAACCCCATAGTGGATCTACATCTACATCTACATGGATACTCTGCAAATCACATTCAAGTGCCTGGCAGAGGGTTCATCGAACCACCTTCACAATTCTCTATTATTCCAGTCTCGTATAGCGTGCGGAAAGAATGAACACCTATGTCTTTCCATACGACCTCTGATTTCCCTTATTTTATCGTGGTGATCGTTTCTCCCTATGTAGGTCGGTGTCAACGAAATATGTTCACATTCCGAGGAGAAAGTTGGTGATAGGAATTTCGTGAGAAGATTCCATCACAACGAAAAACGCCATTCTCTTAATTATGCCCATCCCAAATCCTGTATCATTTCAGTGACACTCTCTCCCATATTCCGCGATAATACAAAAACGTGCTGCCCTTCTTTGAACTTTTTAGATATTCTCCGTCAGTTCTATCTGGTAAGGATCCCACACTGTGCAGCAGTATTCTAAAAGAGGATGGACAAGCATAGTGTAGGTAGTCTCCTTAGTAGATCTGTTACATTTTCTAAGTGTCCTGCCAATAAAATGCAGTCTTTGGTTAGCCTTCCCCACAACATTTTCTGTGTGTTCCTTCCAATTTAAGTTGTTCATAATTGTAATTCCTAGGTATTTAGTTGAATTTATGACCTTTATATTTGACTGATTCATCGTGTAACTGAAGTTTAACGGATTCCATTTAGCACTCATAGTGGGCATTAAAGTCGCCAAGCAGGAAAAAGGATGCAGTTTTGTTTCTTGGAGGCAGAAAACAAGCAGATGCTGCAATTCCGAGAACTGATGTAATTCCTCCTTGTTGGATGTAATGCCATGATCATCCCATCGGAGAAGAGTCTCAATGGGGAATGGGGAGGAAGGAACAAATGAAGGGTAGTCACCTCAGCAGCTGCCGAGTGCCAGCCTCCAAAGATTTACTATTACAGGGTGCAGAGGCTGAAGGATCCCGTCCCATGAAATCAACAGAGGCATCGACATTCTCCCTGCGTCGACCTGTGGATCCAAGGACAGACGAATGGTAGGCGGGTTGCAGTGGTGAAATGGAGGATTCTGAGCCGAAGAAGGAGAAGACTTGAATTCTTAGAGCCTTTATAGTTGGTAGACAAAGACTCAGATGGTTGATGGCCGGAGGGAAATAAAAAGCCCTCATGGGAGTATTCCCTGTCGATTGTGAAGCAGGTGATTTCGCCGCTGGGGGGCAAAGATCTGGTGGCCTGTTGTGCAGCTATAGCAGAAGGAGAGGGAGATGCTATTGCGATATAGGGCGATTTCACAGCTGCAGTACTGAAATGGAGGTCGCAAGTCAGTATGGCCATGTCCTTTGTGGAGTGAGGCATAGCAAAACTCGTATTATAAGTGACAGATAGTATAATGCAAGGCTTTAGACTAGTCAACGACTTGGAGCAACAGACTAGGTTACTTTTTCCTTCACCTGGATCTCCTGGACTGCCTGCTAATTGACGTACATGGGACATTCACGGGATGAGGTGGCATGGTCTCCATTACAATTAATACAGTGAGTAGAAGAAGGTGGGCAATCACCCTCATGAGCATTCTACCACAAGTAATGCATTTGGCCAGGTTTTGACACGGCACACGAGTTCAGTTATAATGTTGATACTGGTAGCAATGCATCAGGTTTGGAATATACGGTTGATCATGATGACTTCACAGCCTTCCTTAATTTTTAATAGAAGCACAACTCAATCAAATGTGAGAAAAAGAATGCATGTAGGCACTAAGTTTCCATCAACTTTTCTAATTACCCAATGGGCTCTAGTGATGCCCTGTTCAGAGAGGTAAGTTTGGAATTCTCCCTCGGTCATGACATTAAGCAGCTGCGTGTGAATAACACAATGTGAAGAATTCAGCATATGATGGGCCTCAACATGAACAGGACAGGTGTGGAGTAACGAAGCTGTAAGCAATTGTTGGGCTTGAAAATTACAATTGGACTCAGAAGCAAAGTCCCATTGCATAAGTGAGAGCAGGATTTCACAGGCCTGCAACCGCATCAAAACCTTTCTGAATAATAAATGGATTAACCACAGCAAAAAGCTGACCTTCTTTGGTACATAATACCATGAGAAACCGAGGTGCAGCTTGTAGAGTCTTTGAATCTTTATCCTGATTCTGTTTACATTTAGTAGACATAGACTGGGACAGCAAGTGGCTCATAGTGAAAATATCTCCCACGACTGCCAGCACCTCTGATGGCACACTGATTCAAACAGGGGCCTCCTCAGAGGGGGCGTCACCTACCTTAGGTGACTGTTCACACCTCCCAAGCTCCTGACAGAAGGACCAATTGACAACTGGAAAGGTAACAGCTTAGTAACAGCTTCTCCCTTGGCCTGACGTTTAATATGGGGTATGTGCAAACCTGATCTGTTGAACCTGGGCTGCGAATTACGCGTTACCAAGTCACCTGTTATGCGTCAAACACATGAGCCGGCCTTCAGAACTGCACAGGGCGGAAGAAGAAACAAAGAGAAACCTCAAACATCAAAGGAGAGGAAGGGGAGGAGATTGAGATCGAAGAAAGAAAGAAAAAAACATATGAGAGACTGCTCCAATACCAGGCTATCAAAATTTCAGAATGTGTTCCCAAAACTATCCAAGATATGTTCCCCATGGGAGGGAAAAATGAGTAGCGGAGGATAGACATACAGCATGGAAAGGGAACAGGTGCTGTGAAGTCTGGGGACTGGCAGTGCCCAAGCACAAACTCACCATAGAGTGGTGATCCCCCTGTGGGGTCTTATATTTTATGGTAGGTATAGATTACATGAAAAAATAAAAGCAACATCTTATTGAAGGAGAGCTTTACTTGGATGTTGTTAATCAGCTTTAATAACAGAGACAGCCACCGTGATAGTTCTGCATATTCTCCTACAATGACGTGTACTTCCATTATAACACTGTAATAGGGATTACTTCCGCTATAACACTGTAACAGGGATAGTGATATAATGTTTGATTTGTTTCCAACTGATAGATGTATAATTATTTCAACCAAACATATTTTTTTATAAAAATACAATTGTATTATTTAAACCCATTTATTTATTCAGCCTCTGAATTTACTCTAAGACATAACAATACTGATCTTAAGGCACCTTATACAATTCAGTCTGTTAAAATTCTCACTATTTTTAGTCATTTTGCCAAAATTCAGTGCAATTCATGTGACTGGGCACCACTGGGAATTTGATGTGAGTGAATGCGAAGTTCAATAGGTGAATTTTAACTTAATTTGAGACAGCTGTCAACTTAAGAAATCAGCCAGATAAGCCCATAAAAATAATTAGGTCCATTTTTATGGTTATTAAAACAAAGACTTATTTATTTCAAATTTTTGTGCTGTTGGGTACCTAGCCTGCAGCCTGGATAGCTGCCCCATGGAGGAATAGCTGTGAATGAATGACATATGGTATTTTTGTGAATGGTCATCTTGCGGTCTATGACATGATAAAACAATACTGTTAGTTGGGTACATCAGTTTCAACTGTGGAACCTTGGAGAATAGATTGCTAGGTTACAAATGACAAATGAAAATAAGCCAAAGCAAGTAACATACAAAATGCTGCAAAGAAACACACTTACCTTACACTGAATGCTTGTATGTACAAAAATGCGTTCTCCTTTTATCATCCACAGATCACTTCTCGCTGGAACAGGTATTCTTGGAAGCCGCTGGGGATTGGTACAAAGTCTTCTTGGTGTAGAGCGTGCCTAGTGTTCATATACACTCTTGAGAGTACAGTAGGCTACTGTGTAGAAAATATACATTTCCTTTCATGTAGTGAAAGATTGGTTACAGCCACTTTCACTGCGAAATATCTGCAAACTTTTTGTATAAAAGACTGTCTGTAATTATTTCCGAAGTTTTGTCTAAATGGTCTGTTTCACAGTATGTGTGTGAAACTGAAATATGCTGCCAAGTATATTGCATTAATTTTAATTTAATAGCGACTCCTTTCACCAAATGTGGTTTACTCATATTTAAAGTTCCCTGTCGTACTGAATCTCAGATCATAAATTAGAAGTGTTCTTCCATTGTCCAACTATACCACGTACTGTTCTCCCCTCTTTGATTTGTAGCCCTACCTATAATATAATTTTTCATTGTATGCTGATGAGGTTTTATCCTTTTTCTACATCTACATGTAGTGGAATCATTTTAAAGTGTTCACAAATGTCACTTCTCTAAAATTTTTCAATAGCAGTTCAAAAAATCATAATCTTCTGCTCAAGGATTCTCATCTGAGTCTCTGGTGCGTTTCTGTAATAGTCATGTGTTGATCAGATCTAGTAGCATACATCTGAATTGCTTAGGCGCTGCTCTAAACCAACCTGACGGGAATCTGCAACACTCGAGCAATTCCCAAGAATGGGTTGCACATGTGTTCTGTAGGCAGTCTCCTCTATGTATGATCTACGCTGTTCTAAAATTCTCTCAATAAACTGAAGTCTCATTCACCTTCCCTTCAACCAAATTTACATGCGTGTTTCATTTCTTCTCACTTTGCAGTTTTACTCCAAAATGTTTAATCAGAATCTCCATGTCAATCAGCATACCATTGAAACCATATTCAAACATTACCAGAGTCTTAATTTTACTCTTCTTCATTAACTCAAATTTTTCCATAATTAGAGCAATCTGCCATTCACCACACTAAACTGACATTCTATATAAGTCATACTGTAACCTCCTGCTGTTACCCCAATGACATTTTCCCATCACCAAAAATATGCAGATTACTGGTCACCTTATCTGTCAGATCATTTACACATATAAAGAACAAGAGAAGTCCTATCTCACTTTTCTGGGACACTTCTGATAATACTTCTTTTCTCTCCTGCACACTCACAATCCTGGTCAATTTACTACGTTTTATCATTCAAAAAGTCTTCAAGCCACTTACATGTCTAAGAATCTACTCCATATGATCAGACCTTCATTAAAACTCTGCAGTTTGGCTCCATGTAAAACAAAATGTGGAATCTGCTTGTTGCATTTCATGCATGGTTCACAGAATATTGTGTGAGAAAAGGGCAGCTTGACATTTGCAGTAGACAAGCTTTTGAAATTCATGCCAATTTGTGGCATGAAGGTTTTTGCTCTCATGGAATTGTAATATATTCAAACTTACACTTAGAATGTAATCAAGACTTCTGAATCAAACTGATATTAAGGACATTGGTCTGCAATTTTGTGGGTATATTCTCTTACCTCTCTTCCCTTTCTTATTAGGGCAATGTTAGCTACCTAGGTGAGCTGGAATAGTATTACTCAGCCCACATTTACACTGGTCAGCCAAAACATTATGACCACTGCCCACCGCAATGTTGGGTGCCACCTGATGGCATTGTGGGCAAGTGACATGATAATGAAAGTGAGAAAGCAGACCAGACAAGGATCGGGGATCACCCTAGCAAATATATGGGCTGCAAATAGGGGTATCCAATGAGATAAACGGACTTTGACAAAGGGCAGATTATTATTACACAGAGCATGTGAATCAGTATCTCAAAAACAACAAAGTTAGTTGAACATTCAAATGCTACATCTACAGAAAGAGGTAGAACAGTGAAAATACCAGTAGACACTAAATGGTTGTCCATCCAGGACTCTTCACAGAACATAGGGTTTAGACACTTGTCTGCTTGGTAAAGTAGGATAGATGGTGATCTGTGGCACCTCTGTTGCAAGAGTACAGTGCTGGTGTACACACAAGTGTTTTGGAGCACACCAGTCATCATACATTGTTGAACATGGAGCTCTGCAGCAGACCACCCCTACATGTTCATATGTTGGCCCAGCAACATTGTCGATTATTGTCAATTATGATTACAGTGGGCATGGGACCACTGTCATTTGACCGTTGATCAGTCGAAATGTGTCAGCCCTTCAAGAGAATCACATTTTTGCTACACTAGATCAATGGTCATCTCCACAAACACTGTCAATGAGGTGCATGGTGGCTTGAAACTTGCAGGGTGCCACAGACACAGGCTGGAGGTAGCACTCTAATGCTGTGGGAGACATTCTCCTGCACTTGCGTGAACCTGTGGTAGTAATTGGAGATGTGCTAACAGCTATGAACCACCTGCATCACTTCATGCTTGATGTCTTACCTTACGGAAATGCCATCTTTCAGCAGTACCATTGTCCATGTCTCAGAACCAGAACTATGCTACAGTCATTTGAGGAGCATTATAGTGAACTCACGTGGATGTCTTGGTGACCAAATTCACACAATGTAAATTCTATGGAACCCATCTGCTATTGAGTGCCATCACTGTGAACGCAAATCAGCTGCACATATTTACACAAATTACATGAACTGTGCATAGACATCTAATGCCACATACCTCCAAACACCTACTAAAAACTGTCAGATGCCTGATATGCAGAATCAGTGATGTATTTCATTCCAAAATTGGACAGACAAGTTACTAAGCAGTTGATCATAATGTTTTGGCTCACCCGTGTATTCTTTTGAGGCAATTTTAGAATTGCAATTGTATCCTTGCTGATACCTGGCTGAAAATATATGAGAAAAGATCAATTTTTGACTAACTACACACTATAACTTCCCTGTCCTAACTTTGCAGAGTGTTTGTCAGAGACCTGTTTGTAGCATGAGAGTGAAATTCTTCTAATATACTTTCCAAATCTGGTTCGTGTTATACTGTACTGTTGTATGGTTTAGTTTTAAACATATGAAGTGAGCATCAGTAATGAACACTCAGCTTTTTTCATGAGTTGTCCCACAGTAGATAAGTGACTGCTCGTCAGTCTGCTTCTTCTGAGTACATACTGGTATTAAATTATGGCATT
Source organism: Schistocerca americana (assembly GCF_021461395.2). Classification (NCBI taxonomy): domain Eukaryota; kingdom Metazoa; phylum Arthropoda; class Insecta; order Orthoptera; family Acrididae; genus Schistocerca; species Schistocerca americana. Next base: position 540,995,122 of record NC_060130.1, read on the forward strand.
TCTTGCCACTTGCAATTCACATCTGTGTCAGAGTGGGATCCTGTCTTTCGCAGAAAATCCTCATTTCACCTTAGCCGCTCGTCCACATTTCAGCTATTAATTCAGAAGTATAGTCTCTGTCAATACCAAATGAGACAGAAGTAAGTAGTAATGAAGCTTGAGATCACACAGTGCAGCATGCTCTGGCAAGAGTAATGTCACTGAAGAGTACAGGTTCATAAATCTGTCAAGAATGTTCAACACAGTAAATACATCACCACAATGTACTGATGTTGTGCTTGATTTAGCAATCCATCCCCCAACCACAGTGCCCACCTCTTAATACAGCTTGTGATAAACATTACACATGTCTCCACATTATGCCTCCATTAAGGTATCAAAGTGTTTCCTTCCCCTCCAAAGAATGACTGTACCCTAAAATATCTAATTAATACAATTTCAAGATCTTCCCCTCTTTTTTCAGGAACTAGGATCAACAGAAGCTAATTTTAATTGGTCAAATAAAGCAACCATTTTTTTGGATTATATTGCACAATACACACACCACACCCATATCACTAATACCACAATTTCTTGTTACATGAATAATTCCCAAGTCTCTCTCCATCTCTCTCTGAATGTGTGTGTGTGTGTTTGGGACGGGGTGGGAGGGGGGGAGTGAGACTTCTAAAAGCTACTGAAAATGTTGAATACGGCCAATATTAATGCCAGTAGTATTTATTGGTGTTGAGGTGAAGTGCTACAGAGCTAGATAGTTTTCAATAGTGAGTATCCTTTGTGCTAAGTGGACTTGAAGAAGGGGCTTGTACAAGATGCAGTGAGAGTATCCTGGACATGTAAGATTGCAAACAAGACAATGCTGGTGGGTCTGTATTATACATTTTGATTAAACAATGCTTTCGGGCATCTGCACATACCTTGCTGAGCACTGGTGGCAGAGCATTAGAATTTTGTTCATACAGATCAATTTGAGATTGATGTTTTTCACACCATTCGCGGTACTTTCACAGAATCGGTAGGCTACTTCTGCATCAGGGAATAGTCAGTAACAGTTTTATCACAGTGGACAGTGTGTCAGGTGTCACCTTATTTCCATAGTCTACCTACAAGTTTTCTTTTCTTGTATTTGCTGGGTATGCAATAGCCGTATACAGGGTGTTACAAAAATGTAACAGGAAACATTCACACACACAAAGAAAGAAAATGTGCTATGTGGACATGTGTCCAGAAATGCTTACTTTCCATGTTAGAGCTCATTTTATTACTTCTCTTCAAATCACATTAATCATGGAATGGAAACACACAGCAACAGAACGTACCAGCGTGACTTCAAACACTTTGCTACAGGAAATGTTCAAAATGTCCTCCGTTAGCGAGGATACATGCATCCACCCTCTATTGCATGGAATCCCTGATGTGCTGATGCAGCCCTGGAGAATGGCGTATTGTATCACAGCCATCCACAATACAAGCATGAAGAGTCTCTACATTTGGTATCGGGCTGCATAGACAAGAGCTTTCAAATGCCCTCATAAATGAAAGTCAAGAGGTTTGAGGTCAGGAGAGCGTGGAGGCCATGGAATTGGTCCGCCTCTACCAATCCATCGGTCACTGAATCTGTTGTTGAGAAGTGTACGAACGCTTTGACTGAAATGTGCAGGAGCTCCATCGTGCATGAACCACATGTTGTGTCATATTTCTAAAGGCACATGTTCTAGCAGCACAGGTAGAGTATCCCGTATGAAATCATGATAACGTGCTCCATTGAGCGTAAGTGGAAGAACATGGAGCCCAATCAAGACATCACCAACAATGCCTGCCCAAACGTTCACAGAAAATCTGTGTTGTTGACGTGATTCCACAATTGCATGCGGATTCTCGTCAGCCCACACATATCGATTGTGAAAATTTACAATTTGATCGCGTTGGAATGAAGCCTCATCCATAAAGAGAACATTTGCAATGAAATGAGGATTGACACATTGTTGGATGAACCATTTGCAGAAGTGTACCCGTGGAGGCCAATCAGCTGCTGATAGTGCCTGCACATGCTGTACATGGTACGGAAACAACTGGTTCTCCCGTAGCACTCTCCATACAGTGACGTGGTCAACGTTACCTTGTACAGCAGCAACTTCTCAGACGCTGACATTAGGGTTATCATCAACTGCATGAAGAATTGCCTCGTCCATTGCAGGTCTCCTCGTCGTTCTAGGTCTTCCCCAGTCGCAAGTCATAGGCTGGAATGTTCTGTGCTCCCTAAGACGCCGATCAATTGCTTCGAACATCTTCCTGTCGGGACACCTTCGTTCTGGAAATCCATCTCGATACAAACGTACCACGCCACGGCTATTGCCCCGTGCTAATCCATACATCAAATGGGCATCTGCCAACTCCGCATTTGTAAACATTGCACTGACTGCAAAACCACATTCGTGATGAACACTAATCTGTTGATGGTATGTACTGATGTGCTTGGTGCTAGTACTGTAGAGCAATGAGTCGCATGTCAACACAAGCACCGAAGTCAACATTACCTTCCTTCAATTGGGCCAACTGGCGGTGAATCGAGGAAGTACAGTACATACTGATGAAACTAAAACGAGCTCTAACATGGAAATTTAGCGTTTCCGGACACATGTCTACATAACATCATTTCTTTATTTGTGTGTGAGGAATGTTTTCTGAAAGTTTGGCCGTACCTTTTTGTAACACCCTGTATAATTTTCAGCATTTACAATTTGTTACTTGCCACACACTGAAACCTCAGTCCTGTGAGTCTGTTGTATGCTATATGAATGTTAATTTTTATATAATTGTGTCCTATTCCAATAAAAGAACCAAAAAGTGAAGAATATTTTCTGTGTTCTGTTTGCCTTTCTTTTCGTACCAATGCCCATACACTAATGCCTGTACATACTAGTGTACCATAGGGCTATGCCGTGCATGCAAGGAAAGTGAGGAAAGAATTACGCACAGAATCACTAGGCTGAATGGTGACTGTTCCATAGTGACATATAAAGGAAAGTTTAGAACCTTTAACATCTCTCTGAAGGAGCTAAATGTGAAAACATGTCCTTATGCTCTCAGAAATTGGGAAAAATTTTTTACTGAGCTCTTAACTAGTTGTTCATAACATGTGGACACTAATGTATGTAACACAGCTCTTAATGTATTGTGTTTCAACCACATTTCCAGTGTAGTAATGGATATACTTTCTTTGATAAACTGCTGCAGTTTTATTCTATATACAAAAATGATCTCATTTCTTATAGTAGCAAAAGGGATATTCACCATTTTTTTAAACAAGAAGAAGAAATAAATAAATGTATAATTAAAGAAACAAACATCACTTCCAGTTCAAATGTCAACCATACAGAATACCCCAACTACTTGAATACAACACATGATGTATTAGCAAGCAGTACAAAATTAGAAAAACAGTTGTCTATATAAGTTGTTGTCTGAATCATCCTACTTCATTTATTTTTGTAGCCTTTTTTGTAATGATTTCTGAGTGTTGCGTACCTTCAGGCCTGAAACAGAAAACATGGAAAATGTGCAATTGTTACAATCAAATACTTTGAACTTCTGAATCTTAGCAATATTTGAATATTAATTCTTATCTGTATGATACACATAATTGCAGTAGCAGCTGAGGAAGAATGGGTGCAAATATTAATATTTTGTAAGAGGTATTCCAGGCACATGTTATTATTCCAGTAGACGTTGCAACTTGATTTGTGAAGTTTACTTTTGTTAGCAAGACGAAGGCTTGAATAACAACTAAAAATGTAATCACATGACTGATCAACAATTAACCTTACACAATACATTAACATTTCTCATTAAGGCTGAAGGAAATATCAATGAAGTGATGTTTTGGAGAAGAGGTATGAAATTTTTGAATTCACTCCTAAAGGAAAATTATAATACATTTACAAAATTGATAACACTTTCCTATGACGAAAATTTTCTTGCTTTATGCTAATTTTGTTGAGAATTGTGATAAAGATAGCAGAAAGGAGGAGGAGGAGGAGGAGATTAGTGTTTAACATCCCATCGACAACGAGGTCATTAGAGCCGGAGCACAAGCTCGGATTAGGAAAGGATGGGGAAGGAAATCAGCAGTGGCCTTTCAAAGGAACCATCCTGGCATTTGCCTGAAGTGATCTAGGGAAATCATGGAAAACCTAAATCAGGATGGCCGGATGTGGGATTGAACCGTCATCCTCCTGAATGCGAGTCCAGTGTGCTAATCACTGCGCCACCTAGCTCGGTAAGATAGCAGAAAGGGGAGTGGAGTGGGGGATCTGAAGAAAAGGAAGCTGCAAAATATTTTTCAAGCACAACTCAGGCATTTTTGTTGTTGCAAGACCATTGTGTACATTTACAATAATTTTGATTGGGTGTGCTACAATTTAGAATGCTTCATGGTATGAGCCAGTCAATGTTTTACACTTGGATTTTTGTGAACTTCAACAAAAATTATGCACTGAATAGAGCACAGGATGATAATTTACCCCTGGATGACTACATATAAGACAAAAAAGCAAATTTGTATTAATTTTATTGATAAAGTAGTGAATGTTTTAATTTAAGTAATGATGATTGACAGTAATGGAACATTGAGCTTTTTATTGCCATTTTCTTAACAACATACTAGTGATGAATTCAAGTATTTGCAGAAACTGATGTATCAGCATAAGAAGTGTTGGTAACTAGATTTAAAAGTTCCTGTAATTCATCACTTTCAGTAAGGATAGCAGTTTTATCAGTGATTCTTTTCTTTGACATCCTTTTGACCCTTAATTTTAACACCCACTCCTGAATCTTTCTTTTATTTCCATCATTGTTCCTTTGATGAATAAATGTAAATGTATGGGGTAAAAGACAACATCCCTGTCTTACACCATTTTTAAGCTGAGCATTTCTTTCTTCATCTTCCAGTATTGTTGTTACCTGGTGGTTCTTTTACATACTGTATATTATCCATTTTTCTTTATGGCTTATTTCCATTTTTCTCAAAAATTTGAACATCTTGCACCATTTTACATTGTTGAATGGTTTTTTTCACTTTAATGTATCCTATGAATGTGTCAACAAAGTAGGCAAGACAGCCATTTTCATCACCTCAAGAAGCTATTTACCCAATATCATGTTCGATTTCACAATAAACATCCCACACTTGGCAGGCAAGATATGGTGTTCTGTGCCAACAGAAGATGATGTCGAGGCATATTCCAGATAATTGGCAAATTTAGAGCCACTGGTGTAAAAAGCAATAGCATCCTGAATCTCCCCTAAGTATGTTCCGAACAGACAGTGGAACACTACTGGAGTGATGGAGGCTTTTGGAACCTGGAAGTGGTCTATCAGAATCCAGGGACAAAGAACTAATCAAAGTGAGGGGGGACCGAGGGAGTCGTTGGGAGAGAATGTGAGGAAGAGGACAAAGAAGGAAGACAGAAGTCACAACTGAGACAAGCAATGCAGAGCCCAATTGGTAAACACACCTGAAAAAGGGGGAGAAAGGGTGAGCAGGGGAAGAGTGGATAGTGATGCCATAGGAAACCAGAAGATGGGACCACCATACTGAAAGCGGAGTTATCCTAGCATCAGCCAGAAGACTATCGGCAGGGCTAGTACAAAAGGCACCAGTGGCTAAACAGATACCACAATGGTGAATCAGGTCCAAGCGGAGCAGTGTGGAAGTGGCAGCTGATCCATAAACTTGACAACCATTGTCCAGATGAGACAAAACTAATATCTTGTAAAAGTGAAGAGAGGTTGAACAATCTGTGCCCCAAAAGGCAAGTGTAGGGCATTCAGTTTGTGGAAAAAGTCAACCTTCAGATAATGAATATGGGGCAACAATGTTAGCTTGTTGCCAAGAAGAAGACCCAAGAAATGGAACTGGGGACCACTGTCAGGTGATGGGTCTAGAAGTAGAGCTCAGGGTCAGGATGGACCATAGTACAGCAACAGAAATGCACCACCCTTGACTTGGGGAAAGAGAACTGAAAACCATGCAAGAGCATCCACATGGAAGCACAATGGATGGCACCCTGGAGTTGTCATTCTCCAGAGGCCACTGAGTGGGAGCTAGCCCAAGAACACAAATCATCTACATACAGAGCAGAGATGATGGCCTGGCAGAGGCCACAAGTCCATAAATATCAATGAGAAAAAGGAAAAGACCCAAAGACCCCACTCAGGGAGTGTAAGGAGGATGTGAGGCCACCAAGCTGTGTCACAGGCCTCACTAATATTGAAGAAAAGCTGCGACAAGATGGCAGTACTGAGAAAAGGCCTTCTGAACTGCAGTTTCCAATCAAAGCAGATGATCAATTGGAGACTGTCTGTCCGAGAAGCTGCACTGATAAGGAGATAAAAGGTCCAAAAACTCAATGACCCAAATGAGCTGATGAGACACCATGTGTTCCAGCAACTTGCAAGGGACATTGGTCACACTGATTGGCTGGTAACTGTCAAGGAATGATGGTTCCCTGCCAGGCTTAAGGACAGAAATTACAATATGGTCACAACATTGAGAGGGGGAAAAATGCATTGGAGCCAAATACAGTTAAACACCCAGAAGAAATATCATCATTGTGAAGGATTGAGATGTTACAGCAATTGGTTATGAATGGAATCAAGGACAGGAGCTGAATCATGAGAAAACGAAAGGGCCACAAGAAGCTCCCATTCAGTAAAAGGTTCAGTGTAGGATTCTGTCTGACAAGGGGTAAAACATAAGTGGGAAGCTTCAGCCCACTGTTTCCGAAGGAGGAAGGCGGTTGAATAGGAGGCTGATGACAATGCTATCACAAAATGGGTCATGAGATGTTCTGCAAGAACTGATGGATCTGTACAAAGGCCACCTGTAAGGGCAAGGCATGGGATGGAAGACTACAGCTGATAACCTTGGAGGATGTTGAGTGGAGTGTAGCCCACACCCATGATGAAGGGACAGGAGAACCTAGAGAGGAGACAATGTGTTCCCAACACACCTGCTTGCTCTGTTTCATTCAGGAATGGGCTTTGGGCAAAGATGTTTAAAGATAATAAGGGCAGCGGAGTACAGGTTCCACTTAAGATGTTGCAAGGCATTATGATGACCATGGATAGTGGCGGCAATAACTGTGCTCCAGCATGGAACTGGCTGATGGTGAACGGGGCCTGTCAAGTGGAGAATGGCAATGTTGGCAGTGCAGATTACCTTATCCGACAGATCATGGACAATTTCATCAATACAACCTGACAAAGAAGGCGTAAACACAAACTGAGAGATATGTAGAGGCAAATGAGCATGATGGAAAGCCCAGTGTGGTAACTTGCTCATCTTGAGGAGGGAAGGGAACGAGAGAATCAACAGGAAGTGGTCACTATCACAGAAGTCATTGTGTGGTGACCAGTGTAAGGTAGGAAGAAGAGGAGGGGAGGAAAGCGAAAGATCAATGACAGAAAAATTGCCATATGTGGCACTAAAATGAGTATGGGAAACATCATTAAGGAGGCACAATTCATGGTCCGCAAGAAACTGATCAATGAGAAGTGGCAGACTGTACAAAAAAGCACTGCCCCACAAAGGGCGATGGGCATTAAAATCCAAAGAAGGAGGAAGGGAGGAGAGAGTTGCTGAAGGACCGCAGTTTGGGTAGCAGGTATAGATGGCTGTCAGGAGGGAAATAGAGATTGCACAGCGTGACTACAGAATCCAAGTCAAGCCAGACGGCAACTGCTTGCAACATTATATGAAGTGAGACCCATGTACTAACAACATGCAAAGGCAACTGGAAGCCCTCAAAGTGCTGACCCAGTTCCAAATGAAAGCATGGAACACATGAAGGGGCAGTGAGTGAACATCAGTAAAATGAGATTCCTGGAGAATTGCACAAGCTGCTGAGTAAAAATCAATAAGGGATTGCAGTCTTGGGAGGTGATAGTAGTATCCACTACAATTTCACTGAATAAGCATGAAACGGGTATGCAAACGAGAGGCCAAGAGGCTGTAGCCAATCACACCAGCAAGTCACCAGACGTCAGCAATGAGGATGGGGTGACATCCATAAAGAAGAAATCAGACTCAGGTTGCTAGGGCGGCACTAGTGGGGGAGGGGTGCTTTACCTGGGACTTGTATTTCTTCTTATTCTTTTTCATGGTTTGAGGAGGGCAGGGCATGGAGGGAGTGCAGGCTTCTGCAAGATCCACAACTGAAAGAGAGCGGGCGACCTTGGGGCACAGAGAGTGTGTGTCCTGTGGCCAATTTTTGGTAGGAGACCTCCAGCCTCAGAGATGCTGACGGGTTCTGGGTGGGAGCCCCATCACTGGTGGGTAAGAGTGGTAACAGTGTGGTAACTGCAGAGGAGTGGGAGAGGAGAGGAGGATAGGACTGGGGTAAGGAAGAGGGAGTAGGGGGAAAGGACATAGGCGAGGCAAAAGTAGAAGTCATCAACACAGGGTGATATTGGTCATATTTCTGACAAGCCTCAGCATAAGACAAATGATCAAGTGACTTATACTGCCATAGCTTCTTTTCTTTCTTATAAGCCAAGCAATCTATTGAGCATGGAGAATGATAGTCATGACAGTCAACATACAGGGGTGGTGGACCACAGGGGCTCCACTCATGGAGTGGGTGTCCTCATTCACCACATAGAGGATCTGCTGTATGCGCCCGAAATGCAAGCACTGAAAGCATGTCATGGGTGATGGGACATACAGCTTCACATCACGTCGATAGCACGTAACCTCAACTTTCTCTTGGAGAGTATCTCACTAAAAAACCAGAATAAAGGTGCTAATATCAGTGCAATTGTCCTTATGACCTATCGGCACATTTTGAACAAAATGAACACCCCATTGTTCCAGATTGTCCCAGAGATCCTCATCATTTTGAAGTATCAAGTCCCTATGAAAAATGTGAACCATATTAAAACATTGGCAAGTTTTAATGGACAACAGGACATCACCAAGATGATTACAAGAACAAAGAGATGCAGACTGAGTGACAGAAGTAGTTTTGATCAAAAGGGAACCTGACCAAATCTTACTGAGATACTTCACTTTGCCAAACTTGTCTTTCATATCTTCCACAAAATTAACTGCTTATGTTGGTGAATATGTCCCCACCTGTCCTAGTACAGACCAGGCAGTGGTGAAAGCGCAAGTAGGTGAGCCTGACCCTCCTCTCAGGGTGTAGCCAGGGAAGTGAAGGGCACAGGGTCATAAGAAGCAGCAGTCAATGATATGTTACCAACCAAAGAAATGGCTGTAGAAGAATAGCCAGATTTTTGGAAGTTGATACATTTTGTAATCAAAGTGTCCACCCTGATATTACTCACTACAATCAGGGGCTCTACCCATGGGTTCCACTCAGCCACAGCAAGGACTGTCTGACTTGACAACTTTTGCCACGAGTTCCATTACTCCAGAATGACAAGCATGGGCATACATGGGGAGGCAACAGTTCAGGTATTGGATGTGTAATCCCTGTGTTAACAAGGAGCTCATCCAGATGGGAACATAACAGCTCCACCACATGGACTGGCTACAGGTGCTGGTGACATAGTGGGGTGTTGGGGTAGGCTATGGGGTGGAAGGAAGAGGTGAAGGAAGGGGGGACAGTAATGACAAGCCTTGATTTCTCTTGTTTCTACAACTGGTTTTCAAATGTAATTATGTACTTCACTGAACAAAAGTCATGGAGGAAAGGATGAAACATACTGATGTTGATATAAATGAGTGTATGTTGGAGGCAAGAACACAAAGAAAATGTCATGAGTTCTGCATAATTTTTACATTCACAAGGCTGTTACCATGGCAAAGCAACAAGGAAAAGCCATTTTTCAAAATGCAGAGCATCAAACCATCCCCTTGCTGAATTGCCATATTTGTTTCCTTTGGTCCTTCTAAAATCCACATGTGTCACTGCTTTGAATGATACACCATGAAAGGAGAAAGCAGCTCTTTTGATGCCAAAGCTGAAAGCATTAAATAAATACTTGCTTTGGTAGAATTTATAACTTTTTGTAGATACTTGTATCCTCTACAAAGTATCATTTTTTAGGCCCTGGATCATAAGTCAGATTTGTCTTGTCTAATGAAGCTTTAAAATGGCTGAAGTAAACTTTAAGCCAATCTGCTCCACCACTAGCTGTAGCATGAGAAAGTTTTTGTTTATGCCATTTCACAAAAGAACTGATCCAGTCATCACCAGGTAAGTTATTTTTGAATTGTGAAACCAGCTTCCCCACTGAATCGAAATTTTTTTGATCATAAGCTGTAGATCAAGAGTATCAAAAGCATTCCCCAACATGTACACATGAGGACTTGTTTGAGAATTTCTTTTTCTTTCTCTTCTTTTTCTTGTTCTTCTTCTTCAGTGTTCAGTGCAATCTGGCACACTTATTTCTTTAAATGAAGACACTTTACTTTGTTTTCATTTGTTCTTTGATGGATTTGAACTACCTTGCTGCTTTTCCACAGCCCATTTTCTTTTTAATCACTGCAGAGACTTCTAGCTGTAGCATAGTGCAGTCATAATTATAATATGTTGCTGCTCCCAGTTTGGTTCTAATGAGCCAGAGACCCCAAAAATTCTCAATTAAAAGAAAAAAAATGTGTGAAAGAGGTAAGAAAAAGGTGAAAATCTAAGCCAGAAAACTTGTCTAATTTTTACTAAGCTTTCTGGTGCAATCTTACCAATTTATGTTATTATACTAAATACACCACATAATTATATTTCTGAAAGCAGTTCTCAAATGTAATTGTGTACTGCACTTAACAAAAGAAATCTTTTCACTTATGTTAGAATTACGGGGCAGGGCAGGATACTTTCATAGACTGCCAGAAAATGTGGGTTCCATATGCCAGTAGAAAAAGCACTAACAACCTTCCCATTGGTGTAGAATCATGAAATTTGGCAACCAAAGGAAAAACCAGAAAAATGTAAATTTGTAACTACACCCCACAAAAAAACCTCCCTTTGTCAGGAAAGTTCCAGAACATTTCTGAATTTGCAATAATAAAAAGGAACAAATGTTGTTCTTATGTTACTCGATATGTGCGCGTCCTTGAAATATCCTTGGACATGTTTCTGTGCAAACTCACTACATGGCAGGGCTGTGCTTAGCAACACACTGTTTGAGTTCTCAGTGTATTAGTTACAGTGAAGCAATGGATGCCGACTGTGAGCAAAGAGTGAATGTTATGTTCTACGTTAAGCTCAGGAAAATCCATAGTGAAATGTGGACAATGAGTAAGCAAGCATATGTAGGTGAGGCAGTTTGAAGAAGTCATGTTTTTGAGTGGCACAAAAGGTTGCCTGAAGGCAGAGATTCAGTGCAAGATGATCCCAGAGCTGGGTGCCTGTCTGCAGCACATACCAGTGTAATTATAAAGTGTGTAAGGCAGTTTTTTCAAGGAGACCAGCATGGAAGTGTGCATGCAATATCAGAGGAACTTAATTTGAATTGTGATGACCATGATAAGATTTTATACAAAGATTTAGGGAAATGGAAAGACAAAGAATTTCTGCTGTACTACTGGATAGAGCCAGACATGCTCCCATACTTCTGTCAAAGATTATTGCTGGGGATGAAAGCTGGTGCTACCAGTATGACCGTCAGTTTAAGTGTCTATGTGCTGGATCACCAGTCTTAAAAAAAGTCAAATGACAACCTTCAAGAACAAAGACAATGTTAATCACATTCTTTGATAGTAAGGGATTAGTTCACCATGAGAATGTTCCTCCAGGTCAAACAGTGAACCAAACTCTTTCCATCAAAGTCTTGAAATGTTTGCCAGAAGCAGTTCGCCATCACAACTCTGATTTGTGGCTTTCTCAGGACTGCTTCCTACTGCATGAGAATGCAAGACCCCACACTGCTTTATCTGTAATCAAGCATCTGTCCAGACATTCTGTTACTTCCATCCCACATTCACCATATTTGTCCGACCTCTCGCTTTGCGATTTTTTTTCTGTGAGAAAGAAGAGCTTCATCAAGATGTCAAAGACATCCAATAGGCTGTGACAAATGAGCATCCCAGAATCACAGATAAAAATTTCTCTGCTTGCTTCCAAGACCTCCAGAAACTTGGCAACTGTGTATAGATAGCCAAGGGGACTACTCTGATAAGAGCTAGGATCATTACTTGGTAAATGCAATTTTCTATTTTAAGAAAATCCTGTCCTGGAACTTTGTGACAAAGGGAGTATTTCTTTTCTCATTTTTTTTCTGACGTCAAAAACCCGTCCTGGAACTTTGTGACAAAAGGAGTATTTCTTTTCTCATTTGTTTTCTGGCGTCACAGTAGAAAATAAAACAATCAGTAGTTCTGCATTCAGGCTGAATGGGCCACAATGGTAAAAGTCAAACTTCAGGCAAGGAATGACTTCATTGCTCATATGATGCATTTCAGAATTTATCTGTCATCAGATATCCAGGACTGATGACTGCACATAGATATGGTGTTTAAGTTCTATGTGAAACAAACATTTGAAAACTTGTCTGGACATCTAATCAGGATAAATTCTGAAACACATCATAGGAGCAATAAAGTCATTCATTGCCTGATGTTTGACTTTCACCATTGAAAGCCAGTCAGCTTGAATGGAGAGCTATTGATTATTATAATAATGGTAACATGTCCCCTGCATGACTGTGTCGCATTAATATTACTGAAATTAAAACAGTCTCAAAAATCTTAGAATGATGGGGACCAATAACTTGCCAGTATCAGTGTCAGTAACAGACATAAATGGAGAGATTCTTGATTCCCAGAATGGATAAACTGCCTATATACATAATTATGTTTGTACAGAAACCTCAGCACATGTCTCTTATTTGTATCTGGCCAAAAAAATTTTATGAACAAATATCAGTGATCTGAGAATCCTCATAAACAGTTGGAGATGAAATGTGCTGTGACTTAAATGGTGGTTTCAGACAAAAATGATACATTTGATGTTAAATTCCTCATTACTCTCTTCTTAGCAAACATGTTGCTGTTTCCAAAAATGTCATGCTTGGTAAGTTATTCTCAATTAAAGTTTCTTGTCTTCCAGAAGATTCCATTTTTAAGAAATGATGATTTCCAAAATTCAGTCTCATAGTTTTGTAGTTCATTACAAAAAATACTCACTTTCACTCAGAAAGTTGGTTAGTTTGCCAATTATTCAATTTACAAGTTTTAATAGTTTTGCAATTTTTTGTGGGACTTGTGAATCCCTGCAGTAGTCAGTAATTTCTGTAACTCTATGTATACTCTATTCCATTCATCGTAAGAATGATTCTGATGTTAACAACACATGTGCAGTGATTGGTCAGTGGTTGTAGCATGTGTTCATCGGTGTTGTTATGCCTCTAATTATGTATTAGGTGTTTTGTGTTACACTATCTCTAATGAAACTTTAAGATGTTCCAAAGCATTAGCAGACAGGAACAGTTTTGCTAATCAGTATGCTAAATGTTTATGACAGCTATTCCTTTTTTCAAACTCAGTGTACAATCGTTTCCGTGGAACAGTTCTGTGCATGACATTATGGTTAGTTCTGATCAGTACATGTCATCTTGCTTTGTATACATTCTCTCAGTTTCTCTTTCGAAAATGAAATGTTGAAAAACTTAGGTTTTCACCTTTTTTAATAACTCACAGAAACATGGTATAGCATCATTATAAAAATATCTCCAAATCTGCACAGTTGTAGTGGCCTAGTGGATATAATAACAGACTTGTACATGCAAGGTTGTTGGTTTGATTGCATTCTAAGTTAATTTTTTTAATGCTTATCAAAATGACATCCTGTGTTGTACACTTGAGAGTAGATGGAGTATGTGAAGGAAAATCATCCTTTGTATGTGACAATGCACTTCTCACAAGTCCTCAGTTTGTAGGTGGTGATCTTTCTGTACAAGAGTGCTCAGTTATATATGTCATTCTGAAGAAACACACAGAGGGTAGGTGGGTGCAAAAAACTTCCTTGTTGTATTGAAGACAATGGTGGGAAATGTGGCCCCTACCTCCAGCTGCTTCTCAATGGACATGTTGCCAATCATAGTGCTGCTTCTCACTAATTTGTATTTCCCATTTGCATGGTGAAAGAGGCTGAAACTCTGTCATGTTCTTTTGTGAAACATAGAGGAGGAACACCAGTACAAATTGGTAGAAGACTAATTGTTCTCAATGTTTCTGTGAAGTTGTTTCTTTTGTGAAACATAGAGGAGGAGCACCAGTACAAATTGGTAAAAGACTAATTGTTCTCAATGTTTCTGTGAAGTTATAGGAGAAACATCCATCACTACTAGGAAAGGAATTTGCAGCTACAACATTCATGTTTACCTGTGCTTGTGTGACAAGTATAATGTGTGTGTGTATGTCTGTAAAGAAAGATGCAATACAGGTAAGCTGTCAACTTTGGAAAACACAAGAAAATGTCAGTTGTGTGTTTATAAGGCAAATGTAATGATTTCATTAAAAATGCTTTGTGGTCAAATGTGCAAGCATTTTCTCCAGGAACAAATCACCTAAAATAAACAAGGCACTTCAAGTGGTAAATAATGATGATGACTTGCTTAGTTTTAAAAGAACAACATTTTGTACACTGATGAAAGATATTCATTTTCAATTCAAAAGTAGGAAATGAAATAGCATAATTATACATAGAGAGGACATTGCTTTGTAGAGGAAGCATTATCACCAGCAGGTTCAACAGTTCAGGTGAGAGATACAGGAGATTTATTACCTTGACAAAACATGGGTAACACAGAACATGTGTTAATGAAAAGTGTGGACTGATAAAACAATGAGTGATAAGAGAAAGGTTTTGTTGCAGGTCTATCACAGTGGTTAAAAAATCTGATGGGAAAAGGAAGAAGGCTAAGCATAGTGCATGTAGGAAGCAACTGTGATTTTGTGGAAGCTACTGAATAGATATTTGAATCAGAAAGGACTGGAGATTATCCTGAAAACAAAATTAGAGCCCAACAGTGTTATACTTATGGACAGTGCTTCATATCATAACAATAAGGTTGAGTGTAGCCCACCAAAATCTTGGAGGGAGAAATACATTGTAAACTGGCTGATGGGGGAGGAAGCACACATCAATCCTACTGCAATTAAGCTTGAATTACTGACACAGTTTGAAGCTTACATTGTAGATCACTACATTATTGATGAAACAGAGCCATATTCACGTCACATTGTCATTAGGTTACCACTGTACCCCTGCAATTTTAACCCCACAGATCTTATTTGAAGCCAAGCTGAAGCGCATGTCGCAAGAAAGAATATGGCATTTAAGCTACTAGACATGCTTAAATTAATAAACAAAGCTCTGTCACATGTCACTCACTACTGAACACTGGTGGGATGCAGAACAACATGTATGGTAATGAAACAAGAAGACAAAATGTAGCTCTTGGGTGGTTCCATAGATTGTGTTGTTGGTTGACTACTCATCAGTGTTGAAGATGGCAGTTCCACTAATGAAATTTTTACTTCAGAGATAGAGATGGCAGGAGTTCAGAGGTTATCACATGATTAAGGTGAGTAATACCTTAAGTGGTTTCAGTATTTCATTATACAGCTAAATCTCTGGAATATACTGTTAAACTCACACAGTGCTCTCAGAGACAAATTGTACCGAGCTTATGCAAGTATTTTTAAGGTTTTTTTTATAAGCTAAAATATGGTTTCTGGATGATCCCTTAAGAAAAATATTACTGGAGTGTAACTGTATATTAATGTATCCCTTTTAAAATTTAAATTAGATTTCAAGTTTTATTATTAGACTGCTGTTTGTTGATTTTATTAACTGTCTGCAGGTGGAATGTTTGGTCTAATCTGCTCATCAATGTTTTATTTTAATACTTTTGACATATATTATTTCACAGTGTTCCAATGTTTTCAAATATATATCTGTGACAAAAGTTAAAGTACAGTAATTGGAAACAGATTAAATGAAAGAGTATTGTGGGTGAGCTATGCTGCCACATAAAACATAAGCTTATTGTACCAACTACACACAGCTGAAGCTGTGTAGGAAATACAGGGTGATTCAAAAAGAATACCACAACTTTAAAAATGTGTATTTAATGAAAGAAACATAATATAACCTTCTGTTATGCATCATTACAAAGAGTATTTAAAAAGGTTTTTTTTCACTCAAAAACAAGTTCAATGTGGTAATAGCAAATAAAGAAGAAAACACAGCGTAATGTTTGCATCAGGATGCTTCTTATGTTGAATAGACTGGAGTTGTGGTCTTCAGTCTGAAGACTGGTTTGATGCAGCTTTCCATGCTCTCCTATCCTGTGAAACCTCTTCATCTCCGCGAAACTATTGAAACCTACATCCTTCTGGATCTACTTACTCTAGTCATCTCTTGGTCTCCCTCTATGGTTTTTAACTCCCACATTTCCCTACAATACTAAATTGTTGATCCCTTGACATCTCAGAATGTGTACTGTCAACCCACCCATTCTTCTAGCCAGGTTGTGCCACAAATTCCTTTTCTCCCAATTCTGTTCAGTACCTCCTCATTAGTTACATGATCTACCCATTTAATCTACAGCATTTTTCTGTAGTACCACATTTCAAAAACTTCTATCCTCTTGTTGTCTAAACTGTCATTCATGTTTCACATCGACACATGGCTGCACTCTGCACAAACACTTTCAGAAAAGACTTCCCAACACTTAAATCCATATTTTATGGTAACAAATTTCTTTTCTTCAGAGACACTTTCCTTGTCATTGTCAGTCTACATTTCATATTGTCTTTACTTTGTCCATTTTCAGGTATTTAGCTGCCCAAATAGAAAATTTCATCTGCTACCTTCAGAGTCTCATTTCTAATCTAATTCCTTCTGCATCACTTGATTTAATTAGACTATAATTCATTATCTTTGTTTTGCTTCTGTTGATGTTCATCTTATATCCTTCTTTCAAGACACTGTCTGTTCCATTTAACTGCTCTGACAAGTTCTTTACTGTCTCCAACAGAATTACAATGTCATCAGCATACCTCAAAGTTTTCATTTCTTCTCCCTAAACTTTAGTTTTTGTTTTGTTTCCTTTACTGCTTGCTCTATGGACAGACTGAAGAAGATCAGGGATACTACAACTCTGTCTCACTCCCTTCTCAACCACTGCTTTCATTTCATGCCCTCAACTCTTATAACTGCTGTTTGCTTTCTGCACAAGTAGTAAATAGCTTTTGGTTCCCAGAATTTTACCCCTGCTGTGTTCAGAATTTCGAAGAGAGAATTCCAGTCCACATTGTCAAAAACCTTATCTAACTCTTGAAATGCTATAAACATAGGTTTGCCTTTCCTTAATCTGTCTTGTAGGATAAGTTGTGGGTTAAGTATTGCCTCACATGTTCCTTCATTTCTCCAGAATCCAGACTGATTTTCCCTGAGGTTGGCTTCCACTAATTTTTCCATTCATGAGCAAAGAATCTGTTTTAGTAAATTGCAACCATGACTTATACTGATAGTTCAGATGTGCTCACACCTGTCAGCACCTGCTATCTTTGGAACTGGAGTTATTATATTCTTCTTGAAGTCTGGGAGTATTTTCCATTTCATACATATTTCTCACGAGATGGAAGAATTTTGTTATGGCTCTCGAGGCTATCAATGCTTCTGACAGAATGTCTTCTACTCCAGTAACCTTGGTTTGCCTTAAGTCTTTTTCAGCTATCTGCCAAATTCTTCTGGCAATATCGTATCTTCCATTTCATCTCCATTGATGCCCCTTTCATTTCTATAATGCTGTCTTCAAATACACCTCCCTTGTCTAGGCCCTCTATATACTCCTTCCACCTTACAGGTTCCCATTCTTTGCTTAGGACTGATTTTCCATCTGAGCTCTTGATACTGATACAGCTGCTCCTCTTTCTCCAAAGGCCTCTTTAATTTTCATGTAGGTGGTATCTACTTTTCCCCTAGTGATATATGCTTCTAACTCCTTGCATTTGCCCTCTATTCATTCCTGCTCAGCCACTGTGCACTTCCTGTTGGTCTCATTTTTTAGATATTTGTATTACCTTTCACCTGCTTTGTTTGTCGCATTTTTATATTTTCTGCTTTCATCAGTTAAATTTGATATCTCCTGTTTTATCCAAGGATATCTACTAGGCCTTGTCTTTTTAGCTGTTTGATCCTCTGCTGCCTTCACTGTTTGATCTCTCAAGGCTATCCATTCATCTTCCACTGTATCCCTTTCCCTACTCTCTACAACCTCTGGTTCTTTCCATTTATCCCCCCCCCCCCCCTGCAGTTCATAACCAATAAATTGTGGTCTCCTCCACATACACAACCTTCTTTCATCAACCTTAAACCAAGTGTTACAATGATTAAATTATACTCTGTGAAAAATTCTACCAGGCAGCTTCCTCCTTCATTCCTTTCCCCCAATTCATATTCACCAGCAATTTTGCCTTCTCTTCCGTTTACTTCTATCGAATTTCGGTCCCCATCACAAATGAGTTTTCACCTCCCTTAACTATCTGAATAATTTATTTTATCTCATCATACATTTCTTCAATCCCTTCATCACCTGCAGAGCTAGTTGGTACACAAATTTGTACTGCTGTGGTGGCTGTGGCTTCATATCTATTTTTGGCTACAATAATGTGTTCACTATGCTGTTCATAGTAGCTTACCCATATTCCTATTTTCTTACTCATTATTAAACCTACTTCTGCAATACCACTATCTAATTTTGTATTTAAAATCCTGTATTCACCTGACCAGAAGTCCTGCTCCTCCTGCCACTGAACTTCACTAACTCCCACTATCACTAACTTCTGCCTCTCCATTTCCCTTTTTAAATTTTCTAATCTGCCTAACCAATTAATGGATCTAACATTCCATGCTTCAATCCACAGAATGCAGTTTTGTTTCTCCTGATGATGACATCCTCACGAGTGCTCTCCACCTCCACAGTACCAGCACAGCAGGCTGTTTTGATTTATGTAACAAGGACAGATCAGTCAATCATCCAGACTGTTGTCCCTGCAACTGCTGGAAAGGTTGCTGCCCCTGTTCAGGAAGTACATTCTTGTCTGGCTTCTCAACAAATAACTCTCTAGTGTGGTTGTGCCAATGACATGGCTATCCATGCTGTGGAGGCATGCAAGCCACTCCACCATTGGCGAGGTCCATGGTTCATAAATAGAATGTAGTCATTTAAATAAAAAATTATTATCTTTGTGAACTTCTTCGAGTCAGTCTGCAGGAGTGATTCACAACATCAACATCATTAATCAGCTGTTTACCATGAAAATTCAGATTAACTTTTTGCATCCTCATGTCATAGAAGTCTGCCTCATGGGGTTGGACCCACCGTGTGACAACCATCTCTGGCTCTTTGTCAGTCAGGCAGGCCATGGTATGGACATCTTTACGATCTCAATCTTTGTGAACTTCCTCCAGTCATTCGGCACCTAATGGCTGCATTGTGAACTCTTATGCTATCTTCATATATCAGTTTATGGTTTGCAAGCATTTCCTTAAAGTCTTTGTGACACTGTTATGGTTGGGTAGTCAAATGATCCCACCTGAATGCATTATTATTTTGTGACTCACTCTGAGATTAATTAATATTTAGTAAGTATCAGATAAATTGTTTGTGCAAACATCAAGTATGTTATTTGTGTGAACATCTACTGCAAACAGTGAATGTGTCATGAAATGTGATAATGAAATTACTCAGTATGTTTGTTGCCACTGATAAGACTTCATAAGTGTAGCTAATGGCCAGTGGTATGTGCACTGTGTAAATTCATTAGAAGAAGCTCATCATCATAGTGCTTCTGAGATGTCAATGAATTTTAGAATATTTCTAGGTGACATGTGTGCTGTCTTGTCCATCAGGTTGCTAAAGCACATAATTACAAGGGAAGAGATATCAAGAAGAGCAGCTACCAAGGCCAGGCAAACACAGGCCAGTAAGCTTACTGCCAGTACTTATGCTAGGAGGCAATAAGTATAGAACTGCCTATAGACAAACATATGAAGTGCAGCAATGAAATAAATTTCCCTGGGATCATGAACAGAAAAGAAAAAAATAAATTTTAATTAAAAAGTTATAGGAACAGATAAAGGAAATATTGTGCTATTTTTTTTTTGCACATTTACCATCAAAATTCAGACAAACTTTTTGTATCCTCATGTCATAGAAGTCTGCCTCATGGGTTTGGACCTACCATATGACAACCATCTCTGGCTCTTTGTCAGTCTGAAAGCAATGACTCCAACCGGACAGGAATTTTTTTGAGGCTCTGGAACAGAAGGGAAATCATGGTGAGTGTGGTCTGGAGAGTAGGATGGGTGATCAGACATCTCCCAGCTGAACATTTGCAGGACTTATGTCATCTGCAGTGCCGTGTGTAGCCGAGTATTATTGGACAGTGAGACAACACTGGCACTAAGTATCCCACAGGCTCATTCTTAATTGCCTGCCAAAATTTTCACATTGTTTTGCAGTAATGCTCAGATTTCACTATCTCACCTCCAGTCATGAATTCAAAATGAGGAGAACATGCCTTCTGTCCCAGAACACTGAAAACAGCACTTTCTGTGCAATCACAAACTGACTGAATTTCATCCTGCAGAGAAAACCACTGTGGTGCCAATTCATTGCCGGTTGCTCACTTGCTGGGGTATCATGTGAAACCCACATCTCCCCACCTGTGATGATCTGGTCCAGAAATGAATTGCCATCATCACAGTACCACTACAGAAAGTCAGAGCTGCCCTCATGCACTTGGCTTTGTGTTCTGGAGTCAGTTGCTTTGGCATCCACCTAGCCATAATTTCCAGAATTACACATGCTCAGCATGCAACAAGGAGGGGCACACGTGTGGGAACTAACTGCTGAGTTCTGTAATTATAGTGTGATGATTCTCCATAATGCATTCCCATACCAGCTCCACCAGCTCTAATGTCACATGGTCTTCTGCTGCACTCCTCACTGTGAACGTTTTAACTCTCTACTCCAAAGTTTCTGCACCACTGACACACCATCTGCTTGCTTGTGACATTAGTCCAACAGACCTGGCACACCTGACACTGAATTTCAATTGGTAATAAGGTCTGTACATTCAAAAACTTTATCACTGATTGCACTTCACACATTTTAAACTGCTGCTACAAAGCTACTGGGAGACCCCAGAAAGTTTTGATAGTGCATGCCACATCATTATTCCTTCATATATACACAATTGCTTCCCATAGCATATGTTTTTCTAGGTGTGGGACGAGTTGGAAACTTAATTTGTGGACATGCTTTGTATGAGTAAAAGCAAATCTCTTGCTTCTATACACATCTACCGACAGTACTACACATTTCGCCTCCTGAATCAAGTACTGCAGCTGCTGCAGAACAGAGAACTGCGGAGCAGTGCCTCCTCATTGCCTTTCCAGTCCTTGACCTTTCTCATCAACGCCAGCTCCTTCTTGATCTTCTGTAGACAAGAGACAAAATCTGTCATCATTTTTGTTTATTGATTTACTTGTTCTTTAACTAAACTTCTTTTATTTCCTAGATGGTAATAACAGTTGAAGGCTAGTGCCAGCTCATCAATTTCCTAAGGCAGTATGACAGTATTCTTAAAAAAAAAAAACTCCTTCCAAGATTGAAGATATCTGGGAATTGTTAAGTACAAAATGTTTTGAACATTTTAGCGAAGTTGCTAGAGGTGCAGTGCTTGCACAAAAGTCTTGTATTCATTAAGTTCCTAGGTCACTTTAGATTTAGTAAAGGCAATTATTCTTAATAAATGAAACTTTTGTACAAAAATGTGTAGCATCAAATAGAAAATGTATCACTTTTTCATTTTTATAAATTGAACAGTATTACTGAATCATACATTTAATCAATTGCCAATTAGACCTTTCACACGTCAAGCAAATTTGAGTTTATTTACATGTGATTAGTAATTAAAAATAAAAGGATGTTATTTTTTATTAAAAATTATGTCTGTATTTGTTAGTTAACACTTCAATGACAGTGAAGTAGAGTTTAAATAAAATGTAAATAAAAGAAGGTGTTGCTGGTGACATTCATATGGTCAGAGACTTCATGATTACAAAACACTTATACTATGCATTCAGTTACCAGTGACTCTGTTTAAATTTAATCTTCAAATGTAATTTTCTATTGTTTTTTTCATATTGCATCTTACAGCATTATGAAATTGATGACAGGGTATGAACAAGTATGAAGAACATCAAAGTGGGCTACTTTCTAAGATCCTCGTATCAGATAATATGTACAATATCACAGCATATCAGAAGTTTTCAAAATCTCCCTCAATACCCTCAACCTCCCCACAACAAAAGCTACATGCTCCATAACTCCTATTTGTTTTATACTGAAATACTTATTTGCGTCTCTTATCCTCATCCTCTACTTACCCAACAAGAGTACCAGAAATAAAAGCTTTAATTTTTGTCCAGTGACTGACTTTTGGTATTTACAGAAAAATTTCAAAACTTGAATCATGAGTTAGCCTAATTCCACAAACAATCATAAAAAATACAATGGAAGGAGACACCGAATGATCAAAAAGCACATAAATGAGACAAATCTTTACTAAGCTTCGTTACAGCTAACAGACTAATAAGAGACACTACAGTAGTCAGGTTGTAGTGTTGGAACACTGTAACCAATTGTGCGTGCATGTGTGTGTGTGTGTGTGTGTGTGTGTGTGTGTGTGTGTGTGTGTGTGTTTCATTAGTCTGCTAGCTTTGAGAAACCCCTGCAAATATTGGTAAGCATGAGTAATTTGGAAGTAGATTTCTTCAGTAATAAATGCAAGTCTCCCAGGACTGTATATTAATTAGGTTCCTTTCAGATTAAGATAATAAAATAGGTCAATTTTTAGTAATCATATATAACCACGTGCCTGATGAAAGATTTGTACCTAAGGAATGAAAACTGTACAGGTAACACGAGCACACAAGAAAGGAAATAGCGGTAATCCACCAAACTGTAGACCCAGATCACTGTCATCTATTTGTTGCAAAGTTTTGAAACATGCACTGTGTTCCAGCATTATCAAATATTTTAAAAAATGCTGTTGACACATAGTCACAATGGATTCAGGAAATACCATTCTTGTAAAACACAACTGGCACTTAATTCACATGAAGTAATTAGCACTAGTCGATGAGAGAACTCAAGTTGATTCCAAATTTCTAGATTTCCAGAAAGTTTCTGACACAATTCCTCACAAGTAGCTTCTAATCAAATTATATGCCTATGGTGTATCATTTCAGTTGTGCAAGTGGATTTGTGATTTCCTGTCAGAAAGGTGGTAATTGGCAAGAAGTCAGTGAATGAAACAGAAGTAATCTCTTTGGTCCCTCAAGCAAGAGTTGTAGGCCCTCAGCTATTCTTAACCTATACAGATGATGCAGGACAAAATCAGGGATGCCCTTTTAGATTGCTTGCAAATATCTGTCATTTACTAACATCAAAACTAATTACAAAATGATTTAGCTGAGATATCTGCATCATGCAAAAAGTGATATCTGATCTTGAAGACTAAAAAGTGTGAAGTCCTCCACATGAATATTAAAAATATTTCGTTAAATTTTAGTTACATAATGAATAACAAATTTAAAAACTGTAGACCCCACTAAATATCTAGAGTTGAAAATACAAAAAAAATCTTAAACTGGAACCATAATGTAGGAATTGTACTAGCAAAACAATTAGAAGGTGCAACAAAGCAACTAAAGACACTGCCTATACTTCCCCTGTCAGACTTCTTATGCAGTGCTTTTGCAAAGTGTGCAGTCCTTATCAGATAGGTTTGCTGGAGGGACAGCTCCTTTTGTTTTATGGCGAAATAGGGAGACAGAGATTGACACATATGATAAGCAAATATGGACGGCAGTCATAAAAGCAAAGGCATTTGTTGCTGTGATGAGATATTTTCAAAATATTTCAGTCTCCAACTTCATCCCCTGAAAGTCAAAATATTTTGTTGACTCTCATCTACATAGAGGAACTGATCAATATGTTAAAATAAGATAAATCTGAACTTTCACTTTTCCCTCATGCTGTTTGAGTGTGGAACAGTAGAGAAGTGATCTGAA
This sequence comes from Schistocerca americana, assembly GCF_021461395.2. Classification (NCBI taxonomy): domain Eukaryota; kingdom Metazoa; phylum Arthropoda; class Insecta; order Orthoptera; family Acrididae; genus Schistocerca; species Schistocerca americana. The sequence continues at coordinate 541,019,244 of NC_060130.1, forward strand.
AATGGTTCTACGAACCCACTGGCAAATGCCTAAGTGCAAACTGCAGAGTAATCGTGCAGAAGTAGATGTACACTGAAGTGACAAAAGTCATTGGGTGCTGATATGCACATATAGAGATAGTTGTAGTATCGCATATACAAGGTATAAAAGGCCAGTGCATTGGTGGTGCTGCCATTTGTACTCAGGTGGTTTATGTGAAAAGGTTCCTGACGTGATTGTGGCGACAAGATTGGAATTAACAGACTTTAAACTTGGATTCATAGTTGCAGCTAGACACATGGGACATTCCATTTTGGAAATTGTTCAGGAATACAATAACTCAATATCCACAGTGTCAAGAGTGTACCAAGAATACCAAATTTCAGGCAGTGGCCGATGGCCTTCACTTAATGACTAACATCCCATCAACAATGGGCTCATTAGAAAAAAAACAGAAGCTTGGTTAAGGCAAGGATGGGGAAGGAAATTGGGCTTGCCCTTTCAAAGGAACCATCTTGGCATTTGCCAGAAGTGATTTAGGGAAATCACAGAAAACCTAAATGAGGATGGCTGGATGCCAGTTTGAACCATCGTCCTCCTGAATTCAAGTCCAGTCTGCTAGCCACCACATCACCTCGCTCGGTCACATAGAGTTGTCAGTACTAACAGACCAGCAACATTGTGTGAAATAACCAAAGAAATCAATGTGGGACATACAATGAACGTATCCATTAGGACAAAGCAGCGAAATTTGGTGTTAATAGGTTACGGTAGCAGATGACTGACACGAGTGCTTTTGCTAACAACATGCCGTCACCTGCAGTGCATCTCCTGGGCTTGTGACCATATCAGTTGGACCCTAGATCGCTGGAAAACTGAGGCGTGGTCAGACAAGTCCTGATTTCAGTTGATAAGACCTGATGGTAGGGTTTGAGTGTGGTACAGAGCTCAAAAAGCCCACGTTGCAAGCTGGTGATGGCTTCATAATGGTGTGGGCTATGTTTACATGGAATGAACTGGGTCCCCTGGTCCAACTGAACTGTTTACTGACTGGAAATGATTAAGTTGGGCTACTTGGAGACCATTATAGCCAGTCATGTAATTTAAGTTCCCAAACATGTCACTGGGTCTGAATTGTTCACAATTTGTTTGAAGAACATTCTGGGCAATTAGAGCGAATGATCTGGGCACCCATATCACCTGACATGAATCCCATCAAAAGCTTATGGAACATGATTGAAAGGTTTGTGCACAAAATCCTGCACAGGCAACACTTTCGCAATTAGGGATGGCTACAGAGGTAGCATGGCTCATTATTTCTGCAGGGGACTTCCAACACTTGTTGAACCCATACCACGTTAGGATGCTGCACTATATTAGGCAAAAAGAGGTCCCAGGACTTTTGTCTCAACAGTGTAGGTACCTGTTGGCCTCTCACTGTCATAGGATGCAGTGGGAGGTTACCTTTTCCCTTATTTTTTACATTCCATACAGGGCACTGCAAATATTGTAATACTATAGTGATCACATGATTACTCAGATAAACACTAGCTTTTGCAAAAAGTATGAGTTACTAAAAATTGTGACTCTCCTATGGACATAGTGCTGCCTGGTAGCTGTGAGCATACCTTGTAGCGGGCCACAACCTTCATTATATCCTTCCTCTCCTTGCTGAACTTGACCACCTTCTTCATCCAGTTTTTCATATCCCTGATTAACTGTGTCACGTAGTCCTTCCGTCTTCGATAATATGCTGACAATGACTCATCAGTCCAGTTGCAACCTCACTCCACATTCTGCAGCTTCCAGATGAGGTAGTCCACCTTCTTAATTTGCTTCTTATTCTCAATGGTGAGCTGGTGCTTCTTTCTCTGAAGTCGTTGTAATAAATTATTGAGCTGGGTCTCCATGTCGTTCATCTGAGTCTCTATGTTTTCCAACCTTGTGGTGAACTGCAAAAGAACTGGCAGCAGATTTGCCAGGTCTTGGGCGCAGGTGCAACTTTGTTCCTGCTCTGATTTCGACACTGGAAGAGAGAAAATCAGATATCAACAATGATGGAACGCAAAGATTTTTTTTTTCTAACAACCTGAAACTAAAAACAGGCAAACTACTCTCACTGGTTACACCGAGATCCATAAGGAATCCACAGAAACAAAAAAGAAAGAAAGTGCTATTGTACTATTCAAAAAATTGCTGATTTCAGCCTATAGTGGCAGTGAGAACTTCTTGCTGCACAAAGGCTATTTACAGAGATATGTGATGATTGGAAGATTATGGATGCATATGAAAATAACAGTCTTGGTACAGCAGAAGCTGTCATTGACACTTGTGGATTGTTTGTCCAGTCGCAAGTTGTCTGATGATGGCCTAGAAAAAATATAAAACAAATATTATTGTGGAAAACTGATGCTGTAGCTTTCAGTAATTATTTAATTTGATTAGTTAGCTGTTCATATTGTAATGATACATATGCATACTTGCCAACCTTTAAAGATCAGGAGATTCAGATTTATAAATCAGGAGGAATGAATGATCAAAAACTGTGGCTCATTTTCAGTATAAACCCGAGACAACTGATGCCTTTCACTATGATGTCACAAAGCATTATAACAGGTATAAAAATGCATATTGAAACACCAGAACTGTCATCAAACTTTCTTGGTCAAGAGGTAACACTGATATTGTGGGTGGCACCTTGTACTGCATATCTACTGATCTTATTATTAACTCGTAACCTAAGGCAGTTGGACAAAAATATGGAAACACCATGAGAAATGGGCGTTTCAACATAAATGCAAATTCTGGTGAGGGTGCAGCTTGCGCTGTTGTATGTGACCATGAATGGCACTTGTGCAATGTCCTCAATAGGTATCAAATGTCAGTTGTGTGCTATGTAGTTGTGAATGCTGCTAGTGCATTATGTCAAAGCTAAGTCAATTTGAATGTGGGTAAATTGATGGTTCTTGTGTCATGGGTGGTTTCACACCCAATAGCCAAAGTGTTTGGTGTTTCAAGTGGCACAATATGAAAGTTTTATTTTGCTTACAGGGAAAGTGGGACAACACCTTCTACAATGTCACAGTGCAGACAAAAGTGGGTGTTGAATGATAGTGATGGATGATCACTGAAAAAGACTGTGACAAAAATAAGAGGACAATGTCTGCAAAAGTCACTGCAGATATTTTTGCTTATATTTTTTGTTTGTTTCATTTTTGTGATTACAACTGGGCATGTGGTATCAAAGCAGTAATAGAAGTCAGCAGCAAAGCTATCATATGAAAAGCTATTATTTTCAAACCATTTTATTTGTGCTAGCATGCAGTTTACTCTATTTATGTTGTCATTATACATGATTATTTTAGTTACAAACTGTTGCTTTGTGGTGACAGTGGGGGCCTCATGGAGCTCCAATTTAAGCTGTACTGCATGGTGATCTGAGATGGCTATTTTAAAACTGATGCACTGTGGGATAGGTGGGTCATGTTTGTTATTATGTTGTCAAGACATGTTTTACTATTGCCAATTTCTCTAGTGGGTTCCCGAATGAGTGAGGTCAGGTTAAATTCATCACACAGGCGATGTAACTTTTTGGTGCCGACATCATTTGTTAATAAATCTATATTTATCAGCATTTGCACAATGCAGCAGGCACACAACTTTTATTGATGGCAAATTGATAAACAGGTAACACAGTACAATACAATTGTAATTTGTAGAGCAAATTTTGATTTCCATTGATAGTTTCATTGATACAGTTCTTCAGAATTACTATTTGCTCGAATTTGCAACTCACTTAATACGCATGATAATTAGTAGATGTCTTTGCGGTATCACTAACTGTTAACAATGGAGGTAAAACTGAATTAGCTTTCTTTGTGTTTTCTTTGTATATGCACACTAATAACAGCTGTCTTTGTGCAGGTTTCAGAGTTTCACAGCAATATGACATCAAAGTAATGTTTTGAGTCTTGCAAAGAAAGTAACAAAATGTGGCATGCATTCAAATTCACTTACTTCTCCTGAAGAACTACTTATGTGTAATTTTTAGTTAATTTCTTAGACATTCATTCTAAGAATGTTGATATTTTGTTCAAAATTGGGGAACCATTAGAAGGAAGTAACTCTGACAGTTCAGTGAATTGTGGCTTGAACTATGATATAGTACCATCCTAGCCCAAAGAAAACATAGAGAGTAATAGTATTCTGCAATAAAGAAAGACTGTAAAGTTTTTCATTAAATGAAGGACAACATAAAGGTAAGTTATCTGCAAAAGCTAGTTTCTACATCTACATCTACATGATTACTCTGCAATTCACATTTAAGTGCTTGGCAGAGGGTTCATTGAACCACAATCATACTATCTCCCTACCATTCCATTCCCAAACAGCGCGCAGGAAAAACGAACACCTAAACCTTTCTGTTCGAGCTCTGATTTCTCTTATTTTATTTTGATGATCATTCCTACCTGTGTAGGTTGGGCTCAACAAAATATTTTCGCATTTGGAAGAGAAAGTTGGTGACTGAAATTTCGTAAATAGATCTCGGCGCGACGAAAAACGTCTTTGCTTTAATGACTTCCATCCCAACTCACGTATCATATCTACCACACTCTCTCCTCTATTACATGATACTACAAAACAAGCTGCCCTTTTTTGCATCCTTTCGATGTCCTCCGTCAATCCCACCTGGTAAGGATCCCACACCGCGCAGCAATATTCTAACAGAGGATGAATGAGTGTAGTGTAAGCTGTCTCTTTAGTGTTTCATTTCATAAAAACTGAATATGGATTGCATAAATGGAAGAAAGATTTACAAGCAATATGAAATATGTGCCAAAGCAAAACTCACACATGTGTGAAAGGAAAACTATTCAAAGATCTGGTACTGCACATGAGAGTCAATGCACCATTACTGAGGGAAATCTACGAATTGTGAGTGAGATGAACATTACTGATTTTCAGGTTTCTTTGACCTGGTTAAACAGATTCAGATAAATATACAGAAAAGGAAGTTGCAAAATTATGAAGTTTACTTTGAGTAAACTTGTAGAGAAGTCATTAAGAGGTAGTACTATAGACAAATGTGTAGCTTCTTGCTATCCCCTAAAATGCTCTGAGCTGCTTGTGCAGTCAATAAATGCTATGGCACATTCATATACAACAATGCCAGTGATAAGTATCAATGGATTACTGTTTCCATAGCTTTACATGTGTCTTCAGGAACTTCAAGGTTATTAAGGCCTATGATTTAAAGGACCGTTTAGTTACAAGAATCACTGAATTGAAATAGAAAAATCTGGAAAAAAGGGAAAGAATAATTTTCAATACCACATTCATAATGTATTCTTACCAGTTGCAGAAAACAATTCATTGTTTTTGTTGGACTCTTGACCTGGACATATAGACTCCTCCATCCATAGGTCCTTATGATGGGGACAAAAATGCTATTAATCTAATTCAGATTGCATCTGGAACTAATAGTGTGACTCAGTCTCTTAATAAAGAAATTTTTCAACAATGTGGAGCATTTTTCAGAAATTTGTTGGACAATATAATTTCTGATAGCTCTTTGTCATTTCATGTTTATCAGTATAACAGTATTGTTAAACTTCAATCATTTGTGTACTGTCAGTTTGCAGCATAATATGCAGAGCAATGGCCATGACCATTTCTTACTCCATCCCAGTTCTGTCTAAATAAAACTAGTAATTCGTGTGCCTCAATGAATTAATTTTTCTCTCATCTGGTGTGCCTTGTGTGAAGAAAATTTTTGCCTTCATCATCCAATTCATACTTTGCGTTTTTGTGATAACTACAGTGAATAAATAAGGAACTATTTCATTGTTGGTAGAACATACTGTATCAAAAAATTATCATAAGAACTGTGCTACAGGAATTTTTATAAAATTATGTCAATGAATTGAAGTCACAACTGATGAAAATTTTCTATCATGTAGTGTAAGAAACTGCCTTGATTTTCTTTCCTCAGCCAGATGCATGTGTAACAATAAAATCTGCAACAGTTTAGCTGTCAATATGAACCAATGGTTATTCAAAAAATTAACAATGTGAGACATTTTCTGATATGGTTTAAGAGCTTAAAATTCACAAGTGTGCACTTTGGACTTCACCCTACGTTCTGTTGTCACGGCTGTGTTTGCTTGTTTGCTGGATTGTGCACTAGGCAGAAAAGGCTGTACAGACTGCTGTAATAAGTGGTTCACCATGGGGCAAAAGTGAGTAACTTCCATTTTTTTAATATTTGCGGTGCACCTTATCAATTAAAATTTTGGCAGTGCATTTCTTTCTGTGTATTCTTCCTGTGTGAAAAATTTCAGGGTATGTTTCAACATGCTGGACTGGACCATTACCTTGTAAGAAGTTCTTAGTGATAATTGACATATTTGGATTTGTCTGCTAGTGATTAGATGTATACTATAATAAAGTATGGCTGGGAACTGTGGACTACACAAATACTTGAATCAGGAGACATGCAACCCATGGGTTGCAGTTTGATTATCATCTACTAGATCTACCCAAAAGACATTCATTTCATAGCCCTTACTTGTTGTGTAGCTCTCGTGATCAATACCAGGATGGAATGATTTGTTTCCATTTTAAAAGAGGAAGTATGACCGCTATAAAACAGTGTCTGCCATGTTGTTCTGTGAGATACACATGAATATTGTAAAGAAAGGCTCCCAACTGGCTCTCAGGCACACTCTGAAATTCTGCCAAAACTGCTTCTCTGTTAAGTTTCAGGGTTAGTATCTACTTTCTTCTCATACGATTTCACATACTATATATCAGCATGTTCAAAGACAGCTGCTATTACATATTTCTAGATATCCTAAGTCATTAAAGGAATCTCTAAAATTATCATGATATTTAACACTTGTTATGTAGCCTATTAGTATTCACCTATACTTAAATATCAATTGACACTGCAATAATCATAAGAACATGTACAGTACCTTTCTCCTTGCAGATGAAGATGAAAATGGTAAATTTATTACCATAATGAGAAGCAAACCACTGAATCAGAACACAATGACTAAGATACAAGTGAAATAACAGCTTAAATAATAATAATTAAAAGAAAATTAAGCCTTTCCGTGATCCAGGTAACAAAATAACACCTATGACCATCCCCTCTAAAAATTTACTCTGATTATAAGAACGTTAAGTAATAAGTGAATTCAGTCAACACACAAACACAACACACAAACAAGAACAAAAGAGAACAACACCTGCAATAGAAATATGTGTCCTACAAAATATTTGAGAAAGAAGAAAAATAACAAATAACATGTGGGTGATGTGTGACCTTCTATATGTGTCTTGATTAGAAACAGGTAATGGATGAAGGACTTCCAGGATCATTCCATGTCAAATCACCCAATAACTCTAGGATTTATAGCTCTCCATCACAGATTTTCATGAAACTTTGTATACTAGCTCATACTTATAACAAATGACCTTCTGGATACTCTTTTTGGTCTCAGATTTAAATGTTTCTTATACTGAATTTTCAGTATAGTGATGTTCTGATAATTTGGCTCTTCGAGAATGTCCATGTGAAATGGTACTTGTCTAGAGAAATACTCTTAACTCAGATGTATATAAAGCTTTTTATTTGTAATTTCTTTCAGAAGTTAAGAGAGGCATACAGTTAGCATGAATGAATTTATTTAAGCATTAAAGTTTCAAAGGAAATTACAAAAAATATGTTAATGTTTGTCACTTTACAATTTCAGGAAAAATCACAAGGACCTTGAAAAACACTTATTGTTATAATAAGAACAAACATGATTTTTGGAGCATGGTACTCAGTGACAACATAAGATACAATGAAGTACAGGTTGCACATAGTACTGAACACACTGAATGGATAACAGTAACCAGGTTACAGAATAGGTCAAGCACACATCTGTGATAGCCAAATAATACTGCTTTTTGGTGGCTCTCCAGAGCACACCAGAGGCTTGACCCAGTTGGCCTCTATAAGTGGGCCTGCGAACCATATGGATGCATGATCGCTGAGATTGTACATGTCATGAGTGAAGCTACATCACTTATATCACATTTCTCCAAACAGCTGGGAACCTAATTTTGGTCTTAAAAACTGCTAAGGTTGCAAGCTTTCTAAAAAAATATAAATATTAAAGGGTTTTCTGTAAAAGAATACACCAATAAATCAGAAATAAAGAAACTTTTTAATGTAAAAAAGGTCATTCCAAGTAAGTTTAGCCAATTCTGACACCTAGTGCCTCAGATGGAGGTGTCTCAAATTAGCAAATTTACATATCAATTATTCTAGGCAGACAAATCAATCTTAAGTGTGAAAAATTTATGTCATTTTACTAAGTGATTTTTTGAATGACTATATTATATCACATTTACCTGTGCAGCAAACCACCAGGTCATGGTTATAAAGTGTTGTGTGTGTTTGTAGTAGCTTGTTTGAAACATGTGCATAAATGAAAACTCTGCAACAGTCACTGCCATGTGTTGTTGAACATCACTGATATGCAACAATTGGTCCTTCTGGCCTCAGTTCCTCTTTGTCTTTCTGTGAGACAGGTTGTATTGTTTTCTGGTGCAGCCACTTATCATTCTATTTGTTTTATTTTTTTTTTTATTTGGTATGCATATTCCATAGATCCGTACATGCGAGTGATTCGCCTGGATGTGGAACGTGTCAATACAATTGTACAAATACAATTAATGCTACAGAATAGTAATATAATTCAATGATATAGATATTACAAGCTGTCATTAAACTAGTATAGCAATTCTCAATATAACATTATAACTATAACATTAACACTATAACATTAACATAATATTGTATCATCCATCTAATAACTAAGAGACTAAATACATCTATTATTAAGGGAGGGCATTACTTCTGGAAAAGAATTCATCTAACGAGTACAGTGGATGGTCGAGCAGGTATTTTTTTAACATACCTTTGAACAGCGTTTCATTTTCTATTGTACATTTAATATAATTAGGCAATGCATTAAAAGTCTTTATAGCCGCATACTTTGCTCCCTTCTGTACAAGTGTTAAATTTTTTAGTTCAACATGTAGATCATCTTTACCTCTAGTATTGTAGTTATGGTATGAACAATTTGTTTCATACTGAGCATAGTCTTTATTAACTACATTCATCAGAGAGTATATGTACTGACATGTTGTGGTCAGAATACCTAACTCTATAAAAAGTTTTCTACATGAGGTTCGTGGAGGAACCCCACACATGATTCTGACTGCTCTCTTCTGAGCAGTTAAGATATTTTTTGAGGCTGGTGAATTACCCCAGAATATTATTCCGTAACTCATTAATGAGTGAAAGTACCCAAAGTAAGACGATTTTAAAATGTTGATGTCCCCAAAATGAGTAATTATTCTTAGAGCAAAAGTTGCTGATGAAAGCCTTTTTAGAGTAAGGGACACATGCTGTTCCCAGTTGAGCCTACTGTCAATGTGAACCCCCAGGAATTTAGTGGATTGCACCTGTTCTAGTTCCTGGTTGTCATGAGCAATTACTATACTTTCTAGAGTTTTATTTTTTGTGTGGAACTGTATAAAATTAGTTTTTTTTAATATTAACTGAAAGAGAATTTATTGAAAACCAAGCTGTAACTTCTCTGAGTATATCATTAACATCAGTCTCCAGATCAGCAGTAGACTGACCATCAACGACAATGCTTGTATCATCAGCAAACATTGTGAATTCACAATTTTTACTAATGGACAGGGGTAAATCATTAACATATATTAAAAACAGCAAGGGTCCAAGGACAGATCCCTGGGGAACTCCATGCTGAATTTTGCCCCATTCAGAATCCACTAGATTAGGAGATCCTTTGTTGCAGCCATGTAGAACCACCTTTTGTTTCCTGTCTTGAAGATATGATTTTAGCCAGTTACCTATAGGCCCTTTGATTCCGTAATGATAGGCCTTCTCCAAGAGTATCTTGTGGTTTACACAATCAAAGGCCTTGGAAATATCACAGAAGACACCAACTGGTGACTTCTTACTATTAATAGACTCCAAGACATCATTTGTGAGTGAATATATGGCACGCTCTGTGGAAACCCCTTTTTGAAAACCAAACTGTCTGTGGTTAATAATATTAAGTTTATCAAGATGTGCCACAATCCTGTTATACACTGCCTTTTCAAGAACCTTTGAGAATGTTGTTAAGAGAGAGACAGGACGATAATTTTTTACATCTGTAGCATCGCCAGACTTGAAAAGAGGTCTCACAATGGCATATTTCATTCTCTCTGGAACAACTCCCTCATAAAGAGACATGTTGCAAATGTGAGCAAGTACTACACCTACATCATTACTGCAGGCTTTCAACAGTTTATTAGAGATGTTATCTATACCTGAAGATCCTTTACTTTTCAATGAGTGAATTATTTTTTTTATTTCATTAACAGTTATGGGTGTTACATTTATATCATTAAAACATTGTGGGAGGTTAAGTTTCAGAATATCTAAAGCTTCTCTTAGGTCACCACTGCAACCTATTTGAGAGGTGACACTTAGAAAGTGGTTGTTAAATGTGTCTGCTATCTGTTTACTATCAGTTATTTCCAAATCGTTAATTTTTAGGACAGCAGATTTTTCATTGTCAGATGGTGCAGTACCTGTTTCCCTCTTTATTACATTCCAAATCGTTCTGATTTTATTGTTTGAACAGTTAATTTCAGATTGCATGCACATACTTTTAGATTTTTTAATGACTTTAGTTAAGATTTTGCAGTATGTCCTATAATATTTCATCTGCAGGGGATTATTGGATTGTCTAGATATTATATACAGTTCCCTTTTTCTCTGGCATGATATTTTTATGCCCTTGGTGAGCCATGGTTTTTTGCTTGATTGCCTGTTCTGTAGTCTACAGGCCTTTTTTGGAAAGACATTTTCAAATATACCTGATAATTCATCAGTAAATAAATTATATTTTGTATTAACATCATTTGCAAGATAAACATACCTCCAGTCAGTCTCCCGAATGCATAATTTGAATTTTTGAATATTTTCCTCATTCATGTTTCTAATGGTTTTCCACTGTGCACTAGCTTTGTTCTGATTTGTATTAAAGTTGTCAATTGTGAGTATTTGCCCATCATGATCAGAGAGTCCATTTATGACTTTTTCAACTTTGATGTGATTAGTTTTACTCATATCTACAAAGATATTGTCTATTAGAGTGCTGGAAGTGGCAGTAGTTCTTGTGGGAAAACTGACAGTGGAGACAAGGTTGTAGGTATGCATTAAATTTGCAAACTCTGTCTTAGAAGATGAGCTTCCTAGGAAATCTATATTAAAATCTCCAGTCACTATAATGTCCCTATTTTTTCTTGTGAGATACAATAGCACAGAATCTAATTGTTTCATGAATACTTTAAAATTACCAGATGGAGCCCTGTATACTGCTACGATTACCAGTTTCTTGTTACCTTCTACTATTTCTGTGACACATGCCTCAAAGTCTTTCTCTACACAATATTTCTCTACATCTATTGTATTAAAGGACAGGCTGTTTTTCACATAAATAACTGCCCCACCTTTGCACATATGCTTTCTACAAAATGAGGTAGCTAAAACATAATTTGGTATATTGAGCATTTCAATGCCAAAAGTGATATGGTGTTCTGTCAGACAGAGAATATGAGCACAATTTGCGCCTGTTGGTTCATCAATATTTACAATAAATTGGTCTAACTTACAGAGCAGGCTTTGAATATTTTGGTGAAAAATTTTGAGCTCATTTTTAATTACATGATTAGTTGTGGTGTTACCATTGCTGGGACTGAGTTTTATTACTTTTGACATACGAGTATTACGGGAACAGTTTTCTGCAGGGAAGAGGGAGCTGTTGTGCTGGTAACACCCACATTTGTTGTTATTAACTACATTACTTACATTCTGATTGGAACCTTCCCCCTTCTGCCCCAGTACCATAAAAAATCCCCATTTGCAGCTGAGGACTTTCTTGATCTCAGGCACATCCTATGTGGAGCAGCTGCAGTCACTACTGTGCTCCTTTTTGCCATAGAGGGTGGATCTCCTGTTGGTGAGGTTTCTACACTGTCTGCTTGTACACTTGATCCTGTGGGGGTTGGTGTTGCTGTTTCTGCTATTGATGACTGTTCTTCCTCCTTAAATGCTGCTGCTTCACAAGTTGGCGGTGGACTAACGTTTCCCACTTGAGTTGTAACTGCTGGTGCTGTCTTGCTTTTGTATAAAAGACCAGTTTGTGTTGATTCACATACAGGTGCTGCTGCATATGAAGTCTTCCCTTCAGCTGTTCCATTAGGTTTGAAGGAGTATTTTGACGACACTGTATGTATTTCTTCCAATGGTACAGTTTCAATGGGCACAGGTGCTTTTAGAATGATTGGAGGAGTGGTGTTTTCAAATAGTTTGAATGTTTCTGCTAATAATGCTTTAGCGAGTACACGTTTTCCTAGCCAGTTCCTGTGCATTCCATGCCGAGTAAAATGGTTTCTCTCTTCGGAATTACTGTCCAAAAACTTCACGTCCTTGAATGCTTTGCATACCTTTTGAAACATTCTGTTTGTGAATTTGATTTCATTATTTACACATGAACTGTTTATTAGGTCATGTCTATGTGGGATGCTAACGATGATTGTTTTTCTTGGCGAGATTCTTTCCAGTGCATTTCGCAATGCTGTGATTGCATTTTTCGACTCATTTTTATAAACATCGTTAGCTCCAGCAATAATTACACAAACATCGTTTGGTTGAGGGCTTAAATCTTTAATTATTTGCTGGAAAGGAGCCCCAGGTTTTACTGTGGCAGTAACGGAAAATTTAGATTGCATATTCGTAAGAATAGTGGCTAAATCTCGTCCATGGCTGTCTGCAAAGATATAAACTTTTGGTTTTGTCTCGTCTTCTCTCAATAATTTCATTTGTCGGTGTTTCTCTTGTGCAATGGGCGCAAACGAGTTTTTCGTAACTATAGCAGATATTGGAGCACTTTGAATTTCAGTAACGGTTTCTTTGAGAGTGTTGTAGTTTTCACTTTGTACATTTTTCACAAAAGGATTAAAATCGACATTCAAAGAATTAATTAACGATTCGATGTCATTCATATATTTTTTAGCTATTGCGAGTTCTTCTTTCAGCACATCAGAGATGAGTTCTTCAGTACCAGCACTATACATCTTGACTGCACTTTTTCGACCACTGCACTGAACAAAGCCACATACACAATTCGGATTTATCACTTTTCTGTTGTTCATACACGATAGATGGATGCATATATGTGAAAAAGAGCACAAACGGATACCGCTATGAATACTGTTTTGGCAGACTATGCACTTTAAACTAAATGTAATACGATTTTCTACGGCGCGATTTACTACTGCTTGCATACTCGACGCCATCTTTATTGTAATGCAGTGTGTTTTTAATTGAAGTAGTGCCCAGTTATTTACAATGGACAATATGAATTCATGTTGTGGCAGAAAATTACTTACAGCTCCATGTCATTTGACAACTTACACCTCAGTAAAAACTCTTCAATTTTTTTCAGAGATGAGTGAAGAGCAACACGATTTGGTAGTGTTATGGTCCAATATAAACCTTGACACTATCAAGAAAGAACTATACAGGGTGGCCCATTGATCATGACCTGGCCAAATATCTCATGAAATAAGTGTCAAACGAAAAAACTACAAGGAATGAAACTTGTCTAGCTTGAAGGGGGAAACCAGACGGCACTATGGTTGGCTCGCTAGATGGCGCTGCCACAGTTCAAACAGATATCAACTGCGTTTTTTTTAAATAGGAACCCCCATTTTTTATTACATATTTGTGTAGTACGTAAAGAAATATGAATGTTTTAGTTGGACCACTTTTTTCGCTTTGTAATAGATGGTGCTATAATAGTTACAAACATATGGCTCACAATTTTAGATGAATAGTTGGTAACAGGTAGGTTTTTTTAAATTAAAATACAGAACATAGGTGCATTTGAACGTTTTATTTCGGTTGTTCCAATGTGATACATGTACCTTTGTGAACTTATCATTTCTGAGAATGTGTGCTGTTGCAGCGTGATTACCTGTAAACACCACATTAATGCAATACATGCTCAAAATGATGTCCGTCAACCTCAATGCAGTTGGCATTATGTGTAACGACATTCCTCTCAACAGTGAGTAGTTCGCTTTCCATAATGTTCGCACATGCATTAACTACACGCTGACGCATGTTGCCAGGTGTTGTCGGTGGATCACGATAGCAAATATCCTTCAGCTTTCCCCACAGAAAGAAATCTGGGGATGTCAGATCCGGTGAACGTGCGGGCCTTGGTATGGTGCTTCGATGACCAATCCATCTGTCAATCCATCAATGGATGATGGTATCGAATAAATTGCTTCCCCCTATTTATACCTCCCGAGGAGATCACAAATGATAAATTAGAGAGATTTGAGCGCACACGGGGGCTTTGCGACAGTCGTTCTTCCCACGAACCATACGCGACTGGAACAGAGAAGGGAGGTAATGACAGTGGCATGTAAAGTGCCCTCCGCCACACACCGTTGGGTGGCTTGTGGAGTATAAATGTAGATGTAGAAATATGCTATTCAATACCGCTTCAGCCGCATGCGATCTATGAGCTAGACATCCATCATGTTGGAGGTACATCGCCATTCTGTCATGCAGTGAAACATCTTGTAATAACATCGGTAGAACATTACGTAGGAAGTCAGCATACATTGCACCATTTAGATTGCCATTGATAAAATGGGGGCCAATTATCCTTCCTCCCATAATACCACACCATACATTAACCCACTAAGGTTGCTGATGTTCCACTTGTCGCGCCCATAGTGGATTTTCCGTTGCCCATTAGTGCATATTATGCTGGTTTACATTACCGCTGATGGTGAATGATGCTTCATCGCTAAATGGAATGCGTACAAAAAATCTGTCATTGTCCCGTAATTTCTCTTGTTCCCAGTGGCAGAACTTTACACGATGTTCAAAGTCGTCGCCATGCAATTCCTGGTTCACAGAAATATGGTACGGGTGCAATCGATGTTGATGTAGCATTCTCAACATTGGCATTTTTGAGATTCCTGATTCTCACGCAATTTGTCTGCTACTGATGTGCACGCAATTTGTCTGCTACTGATGTGCGGATTCTCCATGACAGCAGCTAAAACACCTACTATGGCATCATCATTTGTTGCAAGTCGTGGTTGATGTTTCGCATGTGGCTGAACACTTCCAGTTTCCTTAAATAAAGTAACTATCCAGCGAACAGTCCGGACACTTGGATGATGTCGTCCAGGATACCGAGCAGCATACATAGCACATGCCTGTTGGGCATTTTGATCACAATAGCCATAGATCAGCATGATATCGACCTTGTCCGCAATTGGTAAACGGTCCATTTTAACACAAGTAATGTGTCACAAAGTAAAGACTGTCCACACTGCTGGAATGTTACGTGATACCACATACTAATATGTTTGTGACTATTACAGTGCCATCTATCACCAAGCGAAAAAAAAGGTCTGACTAAAACATTCATATTTCTTTACTTACTACACGAATATGTGATAAAAAATGGGGGTTCATACTAAAAAAAAAACACAGTGGATATCCGTTTGAACTATGGCAGCACCATCTAGCAGGCTGACCATAGCGCCATCTGGCTTACCCCTTCACGCTAGATGAGTTTTGTTCTTTGTAGTTTTATCGTTTGATGCTTATTTCGTGAGATATGTGGCCCGGTCACTATCAATGGACCACCCTGTATATATGGACATCACAGTCACTGTTACTCAAAGGTTTTTGGAAGCCATCAAAGAACTTGTGATCATTTCAGAATTCACAGGCTGATAGATAGTAGCTAAGAGAATTGATGTCAAACCAGGCAAAAAACTTTTTACATGTTGTCAGACTTTTTTTTTTTTAAAAAAAAACCTGTAATGGAAATGAAAGTGATGCCAGTGACCCAGAGGTAACTTTCATGAGTCAGTGCTTGAAAGTCGATGTATTAAGGATGTAAATAAAATGTTAGATGATTTGGAGTGCTCTCCCTTAAAGATTCATACCATTCCAAATCACATCAATACCTCATATGGCAAACAGAAGCTACGAAAAGTGAAGCATGTTTTGGAAGAAAAAGTGTACCAGGCATTGGATTGCAGTGTTGAAATTTTTGATAGTAGGGAGGATAAAATGGATGATAGAATTGTTCAGATAGCCAAAGAATTTGATGCCATGGAAGTCTTAATGAAATAAAAAATGGGTAGTGTAAGGAGATCTGAAAAAAAATTGAGTTTTAACTTTAGCTTCTCTGTCTTGGTCAAGAGACAAAATAATGTCAGAATTCAACATTAGTGAGCATGTAGTTCAACAGGCAAGGAAACTGAAAACAGATATCAATGTTTTATCAGTTCCTAAGCCAAAAAGAGATAAAATGATCACTGATGAAACTGTAAAGTCTGTCACTGATCTTTACCAAAATGATGAATATACTCCAATGTTACCAGGAGAAGACGACAAAGATTGCATTCAGAAGAATGTGCATGTGCAAAAAAGACTTATCCTCTGCAACCTGAGGGAACTATATTATTGTTTTAAATGGGTGAACCCCAACATTAACATTGGTTTTTCTAAATTTTGTTCACTAGACCAAACTGATGTATTTTACCAGGTACTACAAGCACTTATTCAGAAGTGTCTGTTCTATCCACCAAAATGTAAAACTGCTTTTGGATGTGGAACACATTCAATCAACATAGAAAGAGATTATAAAATTTCTTGAATGTGACTTCGAAAACTATGACTGTATTCTTAATCACTTGATGATTCTAAAGTGATAAAGTATTAGGTTTTTGAAAGAAAAATTACCTTACAAGTATGATGATGATTAAACTGAATACAGCCAGTGGATTAACACAGACCATCAGACTCAACTGGTTAATCAATCTGGAACTTTTGATTTAAGTGGTTGGCTGAACACTACTCACAAGTCAAGAAGCTGTAGTGTTTAACTGATGGCTGTACTGCTCAATATAAAAATAGAAAAGCTTTAAAAATGTGTGAATACATAAAAGGTTTTTCCATTGACAGTAAACATTCCTTTTTTGTTACTAGCTGCAGTAAATTTGTATGTTGTAAGTGATGGATTGGGAGGAACTGTAAAACATGTCTTCAACTAGAGGACGATGTATAAATATAAAATGCATCTGGTGTTTACAGTTTCTGCAAGGCTAATATTGACAAATGTTTTTTTTTTCATTTATTAGAGAAAATCAATGCAGACTTCCTATGAAAGAAACTCGAGAAGAGATTTTTCACAACCTGCACAATGACTGGTACCAGGAATTTTCACTATTAAAAACCACTTCCCTGTGATTTATTAGAAATTAGAAAATTAATTTGTTCAGAAAAGCCTTTCTTGATTTTCTCATTGAATGTAAATGCCTTGCAATGGGTATGTACTGATCCTTAACAAACTCTTTTGTGGCAGCTGTATACGATGACAAGTAATAGTTTGCCTTTATCAAGAATGTATGTAATGAAGAAGGAGACACTGAGCTACTTTTTTTCCACCCATTTGGACTGTCAGTGTCATCTTTTGACCTGAAAAGGAAGACTCTTGTTTTGTGCCTTTGGAAAACATTTTATGTACTGTTGGTGTACTTGGTGATGGTAAGTTCCTATGGGACCAAACTGCTGAGCTTCATATACACTTGAATAATGGGTATTCCTGTAGAGAAGTACCACTTTGCATGGGCATTCTCGTAGAGCCAGATCATCAGAACATCACTAATTGAAAATTCAACATAAAAAGTTTTGGTCTGAGGCCAAAAAGAATTTCCAGAAGTTCTTATGTTACCAGTGTAAGAAAATATACAATGTTTCATGAAAACCTGAGATGGTGGATGGCATGACCTGTGTGATTTGTGGCTTGGTATGACTCTCTAACCATTGACAAAAAAACTGAAATGGCAGGTTTTCAAGGCAAATGTCTGAGGTTTGATGACAAGTAGCTGAAAATCAGGGGAAATAATGGAATAATGGGTTGGCGGGAGAAAAGGTGGAAAATCAGGAGTCTCTCTCTACAGGAGAGTTGGCACATGTGCCTATGGTCCAGAGTTTATACTGAATCTCAGGTTCCCCTGTTACTGAATCAGTAAGTAAGTTGAAAGATTGATGGAAAGCAGCAGTTAACATCTGCAGTAGGACCATATGTGATAAAACACGGCAGCATTCAGTACCATTTGGAGGATGTTGGCAGCTTTACCTCATCATTCTCATTACTTAAAAAGTGTGGTTTTTCACATACATGTTTTGATTTTAATTATCTCTATAATGTCTTTGTATAGTTTATTGCACAGTTTGATCCTCAGTAAGAAAATACTGTTTTGAGTTTATTTCAAATTAAGTGTAGCTTTACTGTAAATTAAGTGTAGCTTTATTTGCATGATCACTGATGGGGCTGTTTGTCTAATAAGTATACAATCAGACTTACCAACACTTTAATCAGATTTCTCAAGAAAAAGAAAGAAAAGTTTAACAGATGATACTTACTGATAGACAACTGCAGCTGTCCAAAATCTACCTGTAACAAAAGCAAAATTACATTCAGTAACAAAACTCACACATCAATTATAAGTAACTAAATCATTTTCAGCACACACTGCAAGGCTATAGCAAAGGAGTTAAGAGACTATGAGTCTGTCACATAGAGCAGTACACTTAAGTACAGCAGATACTGTAGTGAAGTTGTAAACTGAAAGACAAGTGTGGGCAGGAGAAACAGGCAAGGGACATTCTTTGTTAGTTAGTTAGTTATGTGTTCCATTGATCAATATCATTGAAAAACCGTTATGATGTGAAACATTTCAAATGCGCACAGCAAACAAGGCTTTTTTTTTTTTTTTACATTGTAGTGTTATACCTAAATATTCCTATTATCTATCCCATTCCCTTAAATGGCACAAAATGCATATATCATATCTCCAGATTTATTTACTCATATTCAAGGATTTATCTATGGTATAGAAGGAGTTGTCAAGATCTGATTTGATTTGATTTATTTTGTGTTCCCTAGGTCCAACTGTGTTGGATACACAAGGACGTGGAACGAGTCAGTTTTTTACAAATACAATCTGATAATCTTGTAGCATATACAGAAATTTGAGTACATAATTATATAAAAATTTATACCGTAAATTCTTTGGGCAGCAACACAGAAAAAGAAAATACATATTTTCTTAGAATCATTAAAACACTACAGAAAACAGATACAGAGCACACACAGATACAGAGCTCAGGTTAAATAACTTTCTTAGTGGGATTATGTCAACTTGTATCATATAATATTAAAATATTACAATTTATTTAGTTAAAAATTCATCTAGACTGTAAAAAGCTTTTTCTAGCAGAAATATTTTTAGTGCTTTCTTAAACTTACTCTTGTTATGAATCTCTGTCTTTATTTCAGGAGGAAGAGCATTGAAGAGTTTTGCTCCAGTGTAATGGACACCCTTTTCCACCAAGCTCAAATTTCTGAGCTCGCTGTGAATGTCATTCTTCCCCGTGTCTTATGCTCATGGTAAATACTGTTTGGTTGAAATATCTCTATATTTTTACAAACAAAACAAATGAGAGAAAAAATATATTGGCATGTAGTTGTGTATATTTTAAATTTAGGAAAACTATTTCTACACGAGTCTCTTGGGCGCAATCCATATATAATTCTTAAAGCTCGCTTCTGTGCAATGAACACTTTCCTTGCTAATCGCTGGTTGCCCCAAAAAATAATTCCACACTCAATGAGAGAATGAAAATAGCCATAGTATGCCACTTTTGCAGTGTTAAGTTCAACACATGTAGTGACAACCCGTAAAGCATAGGTAGCAGAGCTAAGCCTCTTACAGAAATCAATAATATGTGAAGACCAGTTCATTTTCTTGTCAATGTGCACTCCACGAAATTCTGTTGTTTCCATTCTTTCTATTGGTTGATTATCACATATCACACTTATCTCTCTCTCTTTTTCTGTTTTTGTACAGGATTGAATAAACCGGTCTTACTGGAATTTAATCTGAGACCATTCACCTTGAACCAATTAACCACATCTGAGAGTATGTAATTAATGAGTTCCTCAAGATTGTTGTCTGTTCTACTGCTCATAAAAATTGTGGTATCATCAGCAAATAATGTAAATTTACACGGCAGGCTTGTACATGATGGTAGATCATTTATAAAAATCAGGAATAATACTTGCCCAAGAATTGAGCCCTGTGGCACTCCACATGTAATGGAACTCCATTCAGAATCTGAGGAAGCATGACATACTCCACCCGAGCTACTCAAGACAACTTTTTGTTTTCTGTCTTGGAGGTACGACTGTAGCCAATTGCCTGCAACACCACTTATTCCTACTAATTTTGCTTTTTGCAAGAGAATCTGGTGATCAAAACAGTCAAACGCTTTGGATGAATCACAGAAGACACCAAGTGCTGCATTTTTTCATTAAGGGTTTCTAGGACTTCATTTGCAAGTGCGTAGTCTGCGTCTTCTGTTGAACGGCCCTTTTGAAAGCCAAATTGCCTCTTGCTGAGAACTCCATTCTTTATGAGATGATCAGTAATTCTTGGATGTATTAGCTTTACTAGAATTTTGGAGGAAGCTGTCAGCAAAGAGTAAGGTCGATAGTTAGTTAGTTCAGCTTTATCACCCTTTTTTGCAGGGGCTTCACTGGGAACAACATCTTTTTGAAGGGAAGTGTTGAAAATATGACAGAGAATGTCCCTTATCCACACACAAGAATATTTCAATAGATTGCTAGATATATTACCAACCCCTGCAGAGTTCGTACTTTTTAGAGACATGATGATCTTTTGAATTTCTTCTACAGTGACAGGATTAAGGTGCATTTCTGAAATTGTGTTTGAAAATACTGCTTGACAAAGAGTTACAGCTTCATCAACATTGGGCTTGCAACCAATCTGTTGAGTTGCTGATAGGAAGTGTTTATTAAAAATCTCAGCCACCGTTTTGGGGTTATCTACTAGGGTACCTTCATATCTGATTTTATTTATATCTTCTTTGCTTGTTGTATCTCTTCCTGTTTCTTTTTTTACAATGCTCCATATTGTTTTCATTTTGTTATTAGAATTATCTATTTTCTTCTCATAATAAAGGGCTTTTGATTTTTGTATTAGTTTCTTCAAAATTTTACAGTATAATCTATAGTGTTCCCATTTTTCTACATCTTTACAGAATCTTATTGTAGCATAAATTTCCATTTTGGTTTTACATGACTGTTTTATACCTTTTGTAATCCAAGGCTAACTTACAGAATTGGAAGCACTGTTTCTGATCCATTTATTTGGAAATATTTATTAAAAAAGAGCACAGAATTCATTTATAAAGAAGTTAAATTTAGTATCAACATCATCATGGCTGTATATAAAGACCAATCCATTTGCTCCAACCTGTGATTGAAAGTTCCTTTTGCCTCTTCATTCATTACTCTTATGAATTTCCATTGAGGAAATTCTTTTTTGAACAGATTAACGACATAGATGAAACTTGTTTTGCCACAGATTGAATTCAACCACACCTATTAATGTTCTGCATCAAATATTTCCTCTTCTGTATGGAAAGAAGGAAAGAAAGATTACATTCTAACATTCTGATAACAACTAGGTCACTTACAACAAAAGCCTTTTTTTATTATTATACAAAACCATACAGACAGACAGTGAGAGAGAGAGGAGAGAGAGAGAGAGAGAGAGAGAGAGAGAGAGAGAGAGAGAGAGAGAGAGAAACTAATCCAACAAACCCACTGACAGTGCTACTGTGCAGATACGATTGATGGGGATGGGAGATAGCCTTACTAAAAAGCTGCAAGAAGAATGAAATCTCAGTAATGCCAAGGGTGACTGTGTGCCTGGAATTTCCATTTTTCGGATGTAGTTTAAAGCAATCACCAATTTTTCAGCCACAATGATATAGTTTCATTCGCTTTCTAGATATGTATTATTGAGAACACTGTAATGTATAATAATTCATCAGTCTGGAAGATTTGAAAGGAGTTGGTTCTGCAACCACTGACAGTAATTTGCACTGTTCATCTCATCAACTTTGTGTTACAGAATGGTGAGGGCTTTCTGTTCCTCATTTTCACAGAAGAATACTGTGTCAAGTTTCCTCCCTGTGCTTCTCTCACTAATGGGAATTTCGTTGCAGGTGTCCCATGCTAATTACTGTTGTTGTGGTACCAAAAACTGGCACAGGTGAAAGTATTCGAGAATGAAAGAAAATATATTTGACTAAACATTCATCCACAAACTGGCTGTTTACAACATAGTTGCAAATGTGTTGTTATGAGCCATCACTGACTTCAGTATAAAATATTGTACTAGTTAATTGAAATGTATTCATAACATAAACGTTTTGATGTCTGACTGGGCTCAAATTTCACCCACAACAAGCAATACAAATCTACGTCAGCGCATTATAAGTTATAGTTTTTATTTGACATATTATCTTTACATGACTTAATATTATTTCTCTTTGATATGACACCAAAATTGGTGTTTACCTTTTCATTTGGATAAAAAACAACTGACCCAGCTTATCACTTTTCAACTATTCTCATTGCAAATTTTCTAAAATTTTTAACGATGTACTGGTGAGTTATTTTTCTCATGTAACACAGGTATCTTATGTTGAACTTGTCATTACAAAACTGGATAATATTTTTGTATTTATAACCCACTTTTTTCTGAGATACAGTGAAATAATTTGTAATTTCTGGAATTATTTCCACTATGAAACTGAAAAATTTCATAAATTTTGTGTTTTCACTCTTTCCATTCAATTCAATGGAAAACATATTATATAACTAGAACAATAAAATAAGTAGGAGTAGTTCTTTTGTAGATGCTTTTAAACATATCAATTGCAATGGATATTGTTTTATATTTTAATATTTAACACTGAAGTAAGATAAAGAAATTTATTTCTGTTGCAGAGCATTGTGTATGAAGTAGGGAGAGTGTTGCAGCTAGAGGATAGTGCACCTAGAAGTACACAATGTTTTAACCCATTTGTGAACCATGCATAATTGAAACATAGGAAGAAAAATAACAATATCTTTCAAAATCTAACTTTATTGTCACAAAAAGCAATATGATACAATAACAATAAAAATTGAATTTCATAATAAAAAATTCTGGGTTCTTTCAAAGTGAACCCATTGGGCCACTATCATGATTTTAATGGCTATATGAGGTCATTATATACCGGTTGTTTCACAATGAAACCACTTGTATTTTTTAAGAAACAAACCTGGTTGTTATAATTATTAATAAAAACGTAGTCCTAAGTGATGTATGAGTACAAAGAATCACTCTAAATTCTGAAGGTCTGCTGCAGAGGTGTTACAAATTAAGTATATAAGCAAGTTGGGTTGCATGACTGTGTACTCAGCACAACACTACACTGACAAGGCTGTTAACTATCAGCAATCACTTTGCTGTTGCAACTAGTCATTGGTCCTGATACTAAGTGATACCAGAAATCAGTGAGCAGGGCCGGCTTCAAGATAAACCACTGGGGCAGGTGAGGAAGTGAAGTAAAAATATGGGTTAAGACTAACCCCACTGATCTAGAAAGCAGTAGGGAGGTACTTCTGTGAAGTGCTTAATGTTAAAATGATATGAAGGAACATCCACTGGAGACCACTATATGCATTTTCCATCAAATTCTGCTGTCCTTTTTGTTGTCAGGTATGAGTTTCTGTTTTTCACAACCTTTTACAATCTTTCACATTTTGTACATTTAAGTGCTGTATAATATATTACATCTACTTGGAATCTATTGTTAAGTCTTCAGGTAGAGAAATATATGGAGAGGAAAATTGTATACATTTTCAGAACTATTTGTATAGGGTAGTAAAAAACAGTCTGACAAACTTGTTAGGGTGTTGCATTTCAGGGTTTGGTGGGAAATAATAGTTTAGAAGAAAACGGATGTGTTGTGTGATTTCTATATGAATTAGCATCAAAATTAGTCAGTCAGGCCATTGTGAGCACAAATTCAAGTGGCCTGCCAGATACAAAATTCATTTTGCTTGTAACTAGTTTTTGGTAATACTGCTGCTTGCTTAGATTTCACTTACTGATTATTGGTGTGTAGTACAGTAATAATGGAACAAACTATTAAATACAGCATTGACAGGATTTTCTCAGTTACAATGGTATTAAATGCCAATTGAATATTTATTCCTAGGTACATGACCATGTTGTACCTTGTAATACATTTTCACATTTAGAGAGACTTTAATTCTCTATAGCAGTTTTTGTAATTTCAGAAAAAGCCTGCAACACACAAGAAATGAACGCCTTCATTTAAAAATGGAGTAAGAAAATTGTTAAACTTTTATTACAGGGCAGGCAAGAGGTAAAAGTCTGAAAAGTGGAACAAGCAACAGCTCTCTCTCCTACTGGTTTTAAAAGAAAAACTATTCCCACTATCAGTAGATTTATATTGTTTATTAAAGACCTTACCAAGAGTCCTAATAAAAAGCAACTAATGACTGAAGAAAGGGGGGAAGGGGGGGGGGGGGAGTGGAGCCATATGATAAATACTTGCTTGGACAACAGTTGTCAAACTGGTCTTGAAAACACAGGACAACATGAACTGAACAGTATCACTGGCATATCTGGTTCTCTGAAGTGATTTTAAATGGTGCAAATTATGCTACATCTACATCCATACTCCGCAAAGTACCACGAACTGCATGGCAAAGATTTGTCCCACTGTACCAGTTATTAGGTTTTCTTTCAGTTCAATTCATGTATGGAACACAGGAAAAATGCCTCTGTGTGTGCTCGAATTATTCTAATTTTTCCCTCATGATCCTCATGTTAGTGATACATAGGGGATTGTAGTGTATACATATAATCATTAGTTAAAGTTAGTTCTTGAAAGTTTGTTAGTAGACTATCTTTGCATAGTTTATGTCTGTCTTAAAGACTCTTCCAGTTCGGTTCCCTCAGCATCTCTGTATCACTTTCCCAAGGGTAAAACACACCTGTGACCATTTGTACTGCATTCTCTGTGTAAATTTTATACCCCCTGTTACTCCTATTAGGCAAGGGTCCTACACATTTGAGCAATATTCTGAAGCAGGTCACACAAGTAATCTGTAAGCAATCTCCTTTGTAGACTGATTGGACTTTCCCAGTATCCTATTAATATATTGAACTCTACCATCTGTTTTACCCACAACTGAGCCAATGTGATCATTCCATTTCATATCCACACAAAGTGTTACACCTATGTATTTGTGGGAGTTGGACAATTCCAATAGTGACTCACTAACATTATAGTCATAGAATACTTAAATTTTATCTTTTCATGATGTGTACAATTTTGCATTTCTGAACATTAAAAACAAGTAGCCAGTCTTTGCACCACACTGAAATCTTATCAAGATCTGACTGAATAATTATGCAGTCTCTTTCAGAAGGTACTTCATTATAGTTAACAGCATTACCTGGAAACAGTCTGAGGTTCTTAACATTGTCTGCAAGGTCATTAAAATACAACAGGAACAGCAAGGGTCCCAACACACATCCCTGGGGATCACTCAATGTTACCTCTACATCTGATGAAGACTCTCCATCCAAAAGAACATGCTGGTCATCCCTACCAACAAGTCCTCAATTCAGTCACAAACTTCAATTGATATCATGTATGATCAAACTTTTTACAATAAGTGTAGGGACGGCACTGAGTAAAATGCTTTTCAAAAATCAAGAAATACTGCATCTACCTGACTGCCTTGATCCAAAGCTTTCAGTATGTAATGTGAGAACAGTACAAGATGAATTTTGAATGATGAATACTTTTGGAATCTATACTAGTTGGCATAGAGGAGGTTATTCTGTTCAAGATACATCATTATATTTGATCTCAGAATACGATTTATGATTCTGCAACAAACTGAAGTCAAGGATATTGGATGGTAGTTTTGTGGACAACCTACACAACCCTTCTCATAGACGGGTGTGAGCTGTGCTTCTTCCCAAGAACTGGGCACAGTTTTTTGTTCGAATTATCTATTATACACTATAGTTAGAAGAAGGGCTAAAGGAGCTGAAAATTCGATATAGAATCTGATAATGATTCCATCAGGCCATGCAGCTTTGTTCAATTTTAATAATTTTGGCTGTTTCCCATCATAACTAATACTAACACTGATTTAACTCATCTTTTCAGAAGTACAAGGATTAAACTGAGGCAATTCTCCTGGGTTTTGGAGATCGGTGTGCTGACCTTACGCCCCTCCTATCAACATCCTCAGCTGAGGATGACACAGCGGTTGGATGGTCCTGATGGTCCACTTGTTGCCTGAAGATGGAATGCTTCATGGGTTTTCCTTTGTAAAGGAAAATGTGTAACCAGATTTAAGCATTTCAAGTTCTGCTTTGGTACCTTCAGTTTCAGTTCCTGTCTAATTTACTGGAGACTAGACACTGACTTTGGTGCCATTAACAGCCATTACATTCGATCAGAATTTCTTTGGGTTTTGTAAAAGATCTTTTGACATTATTCTGCCTTGGTAGTCACTGAAGGCTTCATGCATTGCCATCTTGACAGCCAAATGCATTTCATTCAGCACCTCTCTATCTATAGTCCTGTGCTTTGTTTTACACCTAGTGTGCAGTAGTCTCTGTTTCCTTAGAATTTCTGTGTGGTGGTTGTATACTATGTAAGGTCCCTCCCATTATGAACTATTCATCACAAAATGTAAAATGTGTAATAAGATGTAAGCAATACTTGACTGTGTTGTGTGTTCTGCAGTAGTCCTGGAATTCTGCCTGAAGCTACGACAGCAGAAAACTTTTCAACCTTTCTATGTCACAAGTGTGGTCTGAATGCATAATCAAACATTTAGGACAAAAATTAAAGTTTCCAACATTTATTACACACTTTTATTTTGCCTAATGAAAGACGTTTGATTTACAAGAGTACTTCTAATATTTAATGTGAATAATTATAGCAGTATGTTACTGGATGCAGACTGAATTTTTGTACTACAAATTACATTTTGGGTTACATGTTACAGCATTAATCTGATTTACATTACCAGCATACTGTCATAACTAACATGCTACAAAAACAAGCTGTTTTGAGATAATACCATACTAAGGTTCTGTGAAAAATTCATAATTTTTGACAGTGACTGGCCAAAACCACTCCTTATTCAAGTAATGACTAGTAAGTTCATGTTGGAGCATTTCATTTCCTTCATTCTTCCACACAATGGTGAATTCATTTTCCAATGACAACTAACTTGCACTCTACTGAAATCGAATGATAAACAATGTGCTGTGAATGCATAAAACTTTTGAACTATTAGGTTGGTGCGTAAGTTTGTAGCATTTTCATTTTGGATGTTCGTATTCTGACTGCTATGAGTTTATTCATCAATCATAATTTTTTATTTGTAGTTCACTGTTGCTATTTGAGTTTGCGTATTGTCATTTTGCCATTTGGAGTTGGTGAGTGGAGCTGTGGACGTTAGAAAATGAAGTGCTGAGAGGAGAAATTTGAACATTTCCAACACAGTCTCCTACTTGAATTCAGTAGAGGGATGACAGCAGCGGAGGCAGCCAGAAATGTTTGTACCATGTGTGGAGACAATGCCATGGAACAGAACACTACAAGAAAATGGGTTCCTCCTTTTAAGGGGGATCGTTTTGACATTAGTGACTTTCCACATTCAGGAAGATCTTTGAGGTTCAATGATGATTGTTTAAATGCATTAATCCACACTGAACCATGTCAGTGAACTTCAGAACTGGCAAATGTGATGCATAGTGATCATTCCACTATCGTGTGACATTTGCATGCAATGGGGAATGTCAAATCTCAGGTGTATGGGTATATGCTGTAAGCCAAAATCACAAGAATCAGTGAGTGGCCATTGGACATCTCAGCTGCTCATTGTCAACTGTCTCATGAACAACACTGAACATTCCTATCCTGTATTGTTACTGGTGATGAGAAATGGTGTCTTTATTCTAAGACAGGAATGGTTGAGTCCAAACAAAGCAGCAACTCCCCACACAAAGGTCTACATACATCCACAAAAGATAATGGTATGGATCTGGTGAAACAGTAACAGTGTGATGTACCGTGAATTTCTTCTGAAAACAGTAGTCATCACTGCTGATATTTGTTGACAATAACTGAGAAGTTTTGCAGACACAATCCAAGAAAAACCACCAGGAAGACTGCATGATGTGATGCTACCAACATGTTCCTCATCTCAAAACTGTGTCATTTATACAGTTGTGGAATGAAGAAATTAAGCCAGCATTGGCAGTCTGTTGTAAATAATGAAGAAGAATATATTGTTAATGATTAAGTTCTCTCTTGTGTATATCGGTTGTGTTTATTAAACGTACGAAAAAAGCACTACATACTTGTGTACTGATCTAATAAAAGCAGGTGTTTTATATTTTAACCACGAAAATGCGCCCATTCACAGGCTCATCTTACCATGAGAAAGTTAAATGTGTATGGTACAACTGGCATTTGGCTGAAATCGACTGATAAAATACAATGCAAATGTAAACATTGGGCTACACTAGATGTCACTCGGTTATAACAACCTTTATTTAGGATTCACATTCGTTTGCTTTGCTGACTCACAACTAAATTAACAGTTTTACCTAACCTAGGCTTCGGACTATGCTACAGATTGGTCTGAAACTACCACCAAAACTATCAACTTCAGTTTAGTGTCAGTTGCACTGTACTCACTTTTGCAACTCGTGACCAGGGTTGGCTTAGATTCCAAATGACTCAAGCTGCGACTGGGGGCATCCAGCTTAGACGGCACCACTAGTATAAGGTTTCTATGCAGGATGTTCCACAATTAGTAGCAGCTGCTTGTGGTGCCAGACAGAGAAAGGGGCACCGTGAGTGCCCATGGGGAAGAAAAAAATGGTTCAAATGGCTCCGAGCACTATGGGAGAACTTAGTACTACTTAAACCTAACTAACCTAAGGACATCACACACATCCATGCCCGAGGCAGGATTTGAACCTGCGACTGTAGCGGTCGTGCAGTATCAGACTGTAACGCCTAGAAACGCTCGGCCACTCCGGTCGGCCATGTGGAAGACTTGTATACAATATGTGTGTGTGTGCGTTTGAGTGTGTGTGTGTGTGTGTGTGTGTGTGTATCGCAATTAATAGCAAAAATTTACTTGGGTGAAGTGTGTGTGTGTGTGTGTATGTGTGTGTGTGTGTGTGTGTGTGTGCGTGTATCGCAATTAATAGCAAAAATTTACTTGGGTGAAAGTGTACAATGGGAAAGGGCTGAGATGCCTCTGGGGGAAGGAAGTGAGCATGAGGTGGCATATTGTAAGTCACGTATGTAGAAAAATGTTCTCAAGCTGGCCCTGTTCATGAACATGACTGCTGCCTACAACAAATCCGGCACAGTTCATGTACACACAGACAGAAGAAGCAAACCACAGAAAGAATAGGGAATAGGGAAAAGAAGGACAAAGGTGTTCCACTAACGAATAAAAATACGGTACTCTCCCATTTATATTCTTGCATAGTTAATGACTACAGAATTCTGTTCACGATCTTAGATTTAAATGCAATACTAGTAACTGTCAGAGAACACTTTGATGTATACTCTATAAATTACTAAGTTGTCAGAGTTTGGAAAGTTTGTTGATATCATAATTCATAAAATAGCTGCATGTCAAAGGTAATAGTACTTTTAAAATTTTTGGACAAATATTTACAATTTTTATTTTGTGCAGAGCTTCATTTCTTTAATTGTCTTCTAGGTTTCATGGGTAGTCAGCACCATGGCACCTAGAATCTGCAGTGTATGGCCTTATAAGTGCAGTTACTGGTCGCCAAATGAATATGAAATATAACAGTCTTAATATTTTTCACACTCACTTCATAATTACACTGCATAGGTGTATGAACAGCGAACACACTGATTATCGCAACAAAACTGGCCCAACTTCCAATTTCAGATACTGTAAATATTGAGCATTTTGCACAAATGTATCGCATATCTTTCTGAACTATACTGTTACACAGTGTTTGCTTAGAGCTGAAATACAAGTTCTTGCCTGCAACATGTTTGCAACTATTTATGTTCTTTGTGTATCCATCAACACTCGCAACAAAAATTTCTGTATGGGATTTTCATCATCTGTAACACCAAAGCTGGTGGCAGAAACTTTTCATCGTGTATTTGTATAGTATATTATGCTGTATCCAATGCAGAGGCTTAATTAATGATGTGATACAATGCTCAACAATATAAGCAGATGAAGACAAAGACATATCATCGTGTTGGACTAAAACTACTATAGCAGATGTGGCTAGGGCTGCCAATGTCTGGCTTTAGCAGGACATATCTTACTCTTCACCACCTTGTCCAGCCAAATACATCAAGTCCGGATTTTTAGCAATGAAGAAGAGAATGGAAATTTCAGGCTTAGTCCAAGCTAATGGTATAAGGGTAAGAAATAAATAGGATCAACAAGGACGTATGCCATAAGGGTATGCATACCAACCAATTGTATTGTTATGTCTGTGACCTATGCTTTTCTTTGTAGGCACACTAGCCTAACACACACATACATACATACAAATTCCATAAATGAAATCTTTCTATACAGCTCACAATACAGTTCATAAGGAGTTACACATACTTGTGGATCTGCTTCCCTGCCCATAAGCAGCTGTAAGTCTGCAAATATGGTTCACAATTCCCATATTACAAATGTAGTCTTTTACTGCAAAAGGGCACGAATGTTGATTTTAACGTCATCCACCCGCTTTCTGGAGACATTTTACTTGTAGTCCACGGTAGCTGGAAGCAATAGACACATTTTTGTTGTCTTTCAACAAACTACCCCACTGCCAGAGGAAAATATCTTATTAATGAAGTTCATCTCTTTTCATTTCCTTGCCTCTTTTTATTTTCTTTGAAGGTGAAGGGCCTGATGGGAAACTTTTTTTCGTCATTATTCCACAAGTGAAATTTTATTACTTTTGGCCACCAGGTAAGAAAAGTAAGTAAAAAGTTATCGAAATCTGGTATTCTGTTTTTGTCGCCAAAAATACTTTGGGAAACATGAAACTATTATAAGCAATTGTCAAAATCCTTCTCCAGCTTTTCATTTCTCTCTCAACGAAACTCAAAGGCAAGAATATAGCCTTTCAGGTCTGGAGTAAGCCACAGTTTGTACCCACGTTGCAGAGGACTCACTGCATTCTGTTGTTTCATCAAACTACTTCCTTCAAAAAAATAATTGAATTACCTATACATACATTCTATAATATAATAATATAATAATTCCAATCCCAAAGAAAGCAGGTGCTGACAGATGTGAAAATTACCGAACTATCAGTTTAATAAGTCACAGCTGCAAAATACTAACACGATTGATTTACAGACGAATGGAAAAACTGGTAGAAGTCGACCACGGTGAAGATCAGTTTGGATTCCGTAGAAATGTTGGAACACGTGAGGCAATACTGACCTTACAACTTATCTTAGAAGAAAGATTAAGTAAAGGCAAACCTACGTTTCTAGCATTTGTAGACTTAGAGAAAGCTTTTGACAATGTTGACTGGAATACTCTCTTTCAAATTCTAAAGGTGGCAGGGATAAAATACAGGGAGCGAAAGGCTATTTACAATTTGTACAGAAACCAGATGGCAGTTATAAGAGTCGAGGGGCATGAAAGGGAAGCAGTGGTTGGGAAGGGAGTGAGACAGGGTTGTAGCCTCTCCCGGATGTTATTCAATCTGTATATTGAGCAAGCAGTAAAGGAAACAAAAGAAAAATTTGGAGTAGGTATTAAAATCCAGGGAGAAGAAATAAAAGCTTTGAGGTTCACCAATGACATTGTAATTCTGTCAGAGACAGCAAAGGACTTGGAAGAGCAGTTGAATGGAATGGACAGTGTCTTGAAAGGAGGATATAAGATGAACATCAACAAAAGCAAAACAAGGATAATGGAAAGTAGTCGAATTAAGTCAGGTGATGCTGAGGGAATTAGATTAGGAAATGAGACACTTAAAGTAGTAAAGGAGTTTTGCTATTTGGGGAGCAAAATAACTGATGATGGTCGAAGTAGAGAGGATATAAAATGTAGACTGGCAATGGCAAGGAAAGAGTTTCTGAAGAAGAGAAATTTGTTAACATCGAGTATAGATTTAAGTGTCAGGAAGTCGTTTCTGAAAGTATTTGTATGGAGTGTAGCCATGTATGGAAGTGAAACATGGACAATAAATAGTTTGGACAGGAAGAGAATAGAAGCTTTCGAAATGTGGTGCTACAGAAGAATGTTGAAGATTAGGTGGGTAGATCACGTAACTAATGAGGAGGTATTGAATAGGACTGGGGAGAAGAGAAGTTTGTGGCACAACTTGACTAGAAGAAGGGATCGGTTGGTAGAACATGTCCTGAGGCATCAAGGGATCACAAATTTAGCATTGGAGGGCAGCATGGAGGGTAAAAATCGTAGAGGGAGACCAAGAGATGAATACACTAAGCAGATTCAGAAGGATGTAGGTTGCAGTAGGTACTGGGAGATGAAGGAGCTTGTACAGGATAGATTAGCATGGAGAGCTGAATGAAAGCAGTCTCAGGACTGAAGACCACAACAACAACAACATTTCTTTCATTTCTGTCAGTTGCAGTTTCAGCCATCCCTCTATTTTTGAGTGGGTTTTCATGTAAGAAGGCATTTATTCTTTGTTTTTTAACATTTGGTAGAGGTATTATGTAAACTGACTTCAAGCCCCACTGACGCAAGTTCTATCAAAACCCTTTGAAAAATTTCACCAAAACAAAGCCTTTAAAAAACCACATCAAAATCTAAACCTGCAAGATTATTAGCATCATTTACATCAGTACTATTGTCTTCATTATCCCCCAGTTCTGTAACAACATTATCATCTGGCGAATCTCTGAGAAGAGTTGAAACAATTCCGTCCCTTGTTAGTATTGGTAATGCCCAAAATTCTCTGTAAAACAATATTTACAATAATGAGGGCCGAGCTAAGACTGAAAGTAACCTAACGCTTATTCAACCAGATCGACAAAGCTAGTAAAACACAGCAAAAAAAAAAAAAAAAATCAAAGAAAGTGACAAACAACGCTTATGCAGAAGAACACAAAAAACGCACTTACGGCTAGTTGGTACACTAAAGTATCATATGGTTTTCGGTTAATTTCGTAAATGAAGCCTACAGATTTTACAAAAGAGCTATGCAAGGAGAAAATAGGACCAAATTTTCATCATATCTAAATAAAAAAATTGATAACAGTTGTACGACAGTAAACAAACATATACGGTCTCTCCAAATCAAACCTTCAGCTTTCACCAAAGATTATGCAAATATATTCACTAACTTGCAACTCAGATCTAGAAAGAAGAGAAATGGTTCTAACTGCACATAAACAAGTTGTTAAACGCAACACCAGTCCAGTGTGTGTGAAATACTTGTGAATCAGAATAAACAAGGATCAAAAGAGGTCATACTTTGATGTACCAATAGACAACAAAGGGTTAACGAATAAGAAGGGAACCTATCTGTAGTAGTTGTGTATTGCCATGCTCACTAGTAGCTCTTCAGGTCTGTCAAGGGCCCCACGGATGAGCAACGGAGTGCAGCAGTGGGTGACCAATCCCTTCATAGATCACACATGTGTGGACAAATCACAGTGATTGGTCATTAATCGCTGGTTGCATTGAAATCCCAGGCAATCTGATGGATCGTATGCAATTAGAGCGTGCAGTATTGCTGTCTGGCTGGGTATCAGTGGTGTGTGGCAATATACCTGACACTTGGGTCTCTTTATCAAGCCTAGTTTTGCAGTTTTGTTTCGTATTGCCCAAGATGAGTAAGAAATTTACATTAGAATTTATAGTTATCATGCACCACGAACTACTCTGAGAAGTGAAGTGAAAGCCAGATTTCCCACTCTATTAAGAAGTAATACAAAACGTACCTTGCAATTTTGCAGTGATTAACATTTTGAAGCTTGTGCAATAGAAATAGAACAGATGGAAACTTCATGGTCAGGTTACATATTATGATTTTGAGCTATATATGAAATAATTATACACACTATTAAAGTTTGTAACATCTAACCAGATTAACATAGTACCGTACGTATGGTACTGTTACGAGGACATTTTAATTTAAATGTTCAGGGCAAATCTATTGTACCATTATACTTACATCCTTAGTCTTTCTCTATA
The DNA here is from genome assembly GCF_021461395.2 of Schistocerca americana. NCBI lineage: Eukaryota > Metazoa > Arthropoda > Insecta > Orthoptera > Acrididae > Schistocerca > Schistocerca americana. The sequence continues at coordinate 541,053,602 of NC_060130.1, forward strand.
ACCGAATTCTCCCTCATACAATTTATAGTGTGAACTACAATAATCAGTAGTGCTGCTATTGACAACATCTCCATAGAAAACATCAAACAAATTGTGTAAATACTTGCAATTTAACTATAAGACTAACGAACAAAAAAGGAACTGAGAACTAATAAATGTACAACGAATTATACTGGCACATTGGAAAGACATACACAACCCATTTTGCATCAATAAAAAATATAACATATTCTGTAAAGTAACCTGCAGTTCCCAAGAGAAGCATTTCCAAATAAGTTTAATATATTACAGTTCTCTTTTATTATAAATTTACGCTTTGCACATATTCTTGGCGATGGGGAAATCAACTGCAACCGTTGCTAAACGCAACAGTCCATTTACCATTTCTGGGCAGAGTGACGTTCGTAACACTGATTGAAATTGCTTGGCAAATCGTTCATGTGTGGGGTGTCGTAGCAAGCGAACAGTTGCAGGTGATAATGCATTCGACCTACGCCACCTAGAGAAGGCGTTGGTTGATTCGACCCATCGCTGAGATCCATTGCTCATGTGTGGGACCCTTTAAATAAATTCAGTTGCACCAAAAAGAGTACCTGATACAATTTGTCAGTAGTGTATTAGCAGGGATCTCAAATTTTTCTCACGCTGCTGCTGTTACTGTTAAGCATAAGAGCTATTTTCTGGATGAGGTCTTTTTTGAAATGGAATTTTTACGGTCTGCTCTTCAGACGTTCCACAGGCACTCCTCAGCGTCGTAGGATAGTACATTTATTGTGTTTACGCAACAGATGTGGGTATTTCAACTTCTCACACTCTATGACTCAACAAAATTACTATATTCTGCTACAAGTCATGAAGTAAGTCATAATAACATTAACATTTGCACCATACGTTGGCACTAAGCAATAGCAGGCTAGAAATATAGTTTTCGTTGATATGAACCAATGCAGAGTTGGATAACTGTTCGTGTTTGCAACATAGTTGCAAAACATATTTCAAATCCAGTGTAAACGCCATTTAATTCAATCAAGCTTTGACTGATTTCGAGAGGTGACTTTTTCCCTGGAGTAACCTACAACTTGGACCCAACTAGTCCGCAGTTAACATTTTAAAGAAAGCAACAAAAATTAAAATGTCAGTTCGAAGAAGTGATTCGTTACATATCTGGACGCAGGAGCATTATTTACGTTGAGTTCGGTTATTCAAAATTTCAGCAGTAACACAAAATTTCACATTTTCAAGCCATAATTTATAACAAATGATTCGATACGAGCATTCTAACTGCACCACCCGAAATTTAAAAAAAGAAAAAAATGCTACAGATTCATGCTAGTCTACCTTAATACCTTTCACTATAAAGTAATGCACTTTACGTATTTATAAACACTCAAGCATCGTAATTATTAACTCAGGCTTTGTGCTCATTATAGAGCAACGTATGCATTCTGATACGCGCTGCTAATTTCTGCAACTATATACTTAGTATCCTAAATCTAAAACACACGCAAGGAGAAAAATTGTATTTTTTGAAGGTACCTTACCCACACAGCACGAACAGCTTCGGTTCGCTTCTTTGCCGCTTCGTTCAAGTCAACAATACCGTGGGCTGCCGCCCGTCAGGTTGTCCATCATTGCGAAAGAAACAACCGGAAGAAAACGACACCTTTGATATACGCAGAAATTAAATAAGTCTGTCAGTAAATTACTCAAGGAGTTGTTTGTTTCTCTATTTTTAAAGTGCAAATGCATAAAATACGATTAGTAAATATTAGTTTTCACAGTTAGCGTAAATTTATTTGCTTATTTATTCGTCCAATGACCATTTGGTGCTGTGGCGGACAGAAATGGACAATCGATATGGACCGAGTGCAATCGTTAATACATGAATAGCTGTGATATAAAAACTAAATTTATCTTTGCATTGGATAATGTTACTTGCATTCTTTGGTAATTACTATGGTGTTGTGACTTATGTTGTGTGCGTTGGAGGGGTATTCTATGTGTAGTAAATAAAATCAGTGAAGTGTTGACGACTGTCATAGTCGTGTATGTCACAAGTGGAGACAGAATATCCCTAAAGTGGTGACCTAGTTGTGAGGAACACGCAACCTTTTGATGTACAGTCGGTGATTAACGTGCAGGCAACAGACACTTCAGCAAACAACTTGTGTCCATTTATTATAGGTAGTGGTGACGCCCTGTTTTTTACACCTTAAACAACCTAGCACACCTGCGGATAAGAGCTACTGCTACGTTAGTATCAGACAGAGTTGCTTGGATGGCAAAAGAGAAAGCTTGTTGTCTATGGGCTTGATGTTGGACACGATGACAAAGTTTTAAAATCTCTCTCCACAACTTTCCTCCAGGGGACAATTTCCGCTCCCCTTCAGGAAGATTGTCACACTTGCATTTGAATATTGTATGTCGTCTTCTGCCTTCAGAAGGCTTTCGTTTCCTAATTACCATCGCAGACAGATTTGCTAGATGGCCCAAAGTTGTCCCTGTACCAGATATTTCAGCAGTGTCCGTTGCCCGCACATTGATCCCCACTTGGTTCTCCAAGGTTGCCATTCTGCAGATTATCACTACTGACAGGGATAGGCAGTTCAAATGCCAACTGTTCAAGGAGCTCTTGAAATTATGCAGATGGAAACACGTATGAACTACGAGCTACCATCCTACCAGTACTGCACCCTGAAAGCTGCCTTGGCCTGCTGTGAGGAATCCTGGGTGACAGCACTATGATTAGTGCTTCTAGGACCCCATACAGTAATTAAAGAAGACTTGGGGTATTCCTATGCTCAATTAGTCTATGGTTATAAACTGAAAGTATTGGCAAAATTTCCTCGCCATCTCCTCTTCCAATTTATCTGTTAGGGAATATGCCACTTTTTACACACTCTGCAAACTCACATGCAAATGGTCAAACCTACCAATCCATCACAACATGCAGATAAACCAACTTTTTCCAGCAGCAAGACTTGTTAAAATGTTAGTATGTATCAATAAGAGATGACACTGCTGACCACTTCTTTCCTCTTCATACATGGGACCCTTTAAGGCCATGGACAATGGTGACAAAAATTTGAAATTAAAAAATGGGAAACACGACACAGTGTTAGTTGACCACCCTAAGCCAGCATAATATGAAACACGTCTGGGTGAACCTCGCAATGAAAGAGCCCAATTGTTATATTACCTCATGACTTGTCAGACTAGGATAGAGACTTTCATCTCTGTGAACAAACTGGAAAGCCAACTGTGTTTATGTGGTATGGCAGCCAAGTTCTTTGTTGACACCCCATGGTCTGGGAGCCTCCAGATTTTCAAGTTCAATCCAGTTGAGGGGCCAACAGACATAGTGAGTGACTGTTCTGCACACATGACTTGCCGAACTGCAGCTCTCCAAAAAGGGGAGGGGGGGGGGTTATGTGGTGGAATAAAGTGGACAATTGATATGGAGCAAGTGCAATCATTGATTCATGAATAGCTCTGACATAAAAACTAAAAAAATGGTTCAAATGGCTCTGAGCACTATGGGACTTAACTGCTGAGGTCATCAGTCCCCTAGAACTTAGAACTACTTAAACCTAACTAACCTAAGGACATCACACACATCCATGCCCGAGACAGGATTCGAACCTGCGACCGCAGCGGTCGCGCGGTTCCAGACTGTAGCGCCTAGAACCGCTCGGCCACTCCATCCGGCATAAAATAAAAAACTAAACTTATCGTTGCAATGGACAATATGATATGTTTTTTATGTTGTCTGGTAATTACTATTGTGTTGAGATTTCTGTTGTCTGCATTGGATAAGTATTCTGTGTATAGTGAATAAATACAATAAAGTGTTGGCTGGTATCATAGTTGTGTGTAATACCAGCGGAGGCAGAATTCCTCTAAAGCACAATAGTATCGGAGATATCAGAAACAAATAGAAATAATATATATACATAAAACATCTGTTGTTTTTCTCCTATTTTGGAAACAATTATCATCAAGGAATGTTCAAGAAACACCGTCTTCTGGTACAAGTTCATGTCTTGACAACCCCTACATTTTCTTATTCTCAGACTTTCAAATAGTAATTTCTGTAATTTACTCCTGCCTCTTTTCCCTAATTCTTTCTGTAAAGAAGTGTTTATCATGAACTTTTTTGTTAGTAAGTAACTAATCAGTTTCATCTTTTTTCCTTTACCTTCAATAAGAAGCAGCATTTCTTCACTTGTTTGTCTTCCAACATCACTTGTTTTCAATTCCCTTCTTGTTGAAGGACATATGCCTAATCAGAAAAGAATGAGGAGATGGGCAAAGAAACTGGCCATGAATTTTTCAGAGGCAGTACCCCAGGATCTGACATAATCAATACAGGGGAACCTAATAAAATTTAAATGTAAATGGTCAATCTTTAGCCCTCTCAGTTGAGTCCATTATCTTACCACGGTACCACCTAATTGCCATTCTGCCGTGGGAAGTGACAGTGGGTAGGCATGATTTAGGCTCATGAACATAGCTTCCAATAATGAGTAGTTTGGCACCAGGCACCAATGAAATGACTAAAATAATAGTTTAATGAATCATGGTATAGCAAATAGTTACCATAGTGTAACTCGAAAATTAATTGGTCAGTTCATGAAATATTGTTTTTAGAGTTACAGAAATTTAATGATACTGTTTTCCTGTTGTTTATTATAAGCTTATTCATTGCTGACCATTTACTTAGTTTATTTATAACAGAGTTTATTTCATGTTCGATATCATCATCTTTTGCTGATTTTGCTAATGTTGTTGTGTCATCAGCAAATAGAATTATTTTGTGCAACTCAGTGTACAAATCCAGATCGCTGATATGTATCAGGAAAAGAAGAGATCCATTACCGATACTTGACGTACCCTATAGGTGATTGGTCTATCTCCTGACAGCCATTCTGAGACTGTTTGTGCTTTTTCTTGTACATGTCTGATGCATACTTTTTGCTTATAGTCACTGAAAAATGAACGAATTCGTTCATTTGGTAACCCCCTAAAGCCATAGTACTTAAGCATGGTTAGAAGTGTTCTGTGGTTTACCAAGTCAAAAACCTTAGCTAAGTCTAAAAATATACCTGCTGTTTGCTGTTTTTTATCAATGGCTTTTAAAACAGTGGTCATGTATTCATAAATTACCATCTCAGTTGATTACTTATTTCAGAAACCATGTTGAGAACTGGCTAATACACTACTTTTTTTTTTACAATTTGTATTAACTTATTGTACATTATTTTCTCTAATACTTTTGGGAAAGAGGATGTTAATGTCATGGGGAGGTAGTTTATCTCTTTATCATTGTCATCAGCTTTGCATACTGGAATAACTTTGGATGTTTTCATTTGATGAAGAAAGATGCCTGTCTCTAATGAGCAGTTACATATATATGAGTCAGGGATTCATTAATATTTTGGAGGGAGAGCTGTAAGATTCTGCAGGGTATGCCAACAACTCCTACTGGGTATGTTGTATTTAGATTTGTAACAGCATTGACTGTTTCCTCCCTCCGTACATGGCCCACAGTGATAATTTAAAATTATTGATCTTGTTTCCTGCTGGTTGCTCATTTCCAACAAAACTAGTTTTTATTTAATTTTCAGTTATTCCAACGAATCATCATCCTAGCAGTTCAGTTGTTCTACTAACACTTATGAGTGGCTTCAGCTGGATATGTCTTACCAGAAAATGTTTGTCGATACTCTTCCATTATCAGGGCTAGTGACAGTGTTACAAGGCACTCCTGGGAGTAACTAATTGTTTGTCTGATGTAATTATTATGGCACATGTACCTTACAGGTAGAACATGTTTCAAAAGATGCGATTGTTCTAAAGAAATATGAGCAAGTTACCCCATTATCAGCACATTTGTGTCAGTAAACCACCACAGATGATGCAGTACAAGTGGCTCACACTCATGTTAGTACAGGTTATGTTGTTCCCCATCATCAAATAAGGAATGAAAAATGTTTCTGTATTGCTGCAATGGCATCAGCGTATGGTGCAGGAACATACACAACAAATATGACATTGATAACAATTCCAGATTCTATTTTAACAATTGCAAAGCCAGGCAGTTGCCAGTCACTAAATTTATTACAAACTAACCATTGACCTCGGGGCATCACAAGCTCCACACAATCACCATACTGTAATCCCATGGTCTCAGTTTTATTGCTTCATTCATGTGTTAAAGTGGAACCTTTAATTTGTTAATGTGCAATGTATTAAGCAAAGGACCCACTTTGTGTGAATGATGAACTCCATACAATGTATATTGTTTTGTGGATTAGTGAAGAAATCAGTCAATCCCAGGGAGAGTAATAGCAACACTGAATTTATATCCAAGAAATAGGGAGATAAATGAACTAGGCATTCTCCCTTAAACAAATGGAGCGTTGTCACATTATATCAGTAAGTGATACAAGGATTGAATCAAGTTTATGTACAAAAATAACAATCACCATATAAATATACTGGGTGTCCCATCTACATGACCATCCCGCATAACTTTTTGCCCATAAGCAATATGAAAAGCATATCAATCAAATGTTGTTTAGCTACAAGGATGACATTAACCAGCATTTTTACCTTGCTTGATACTTCATTCATAATGAAATATGAACAAGAGTACATCTTTTTTAAACTACACTATATTTTTTACTGAATAATCAACTTTCTCTCCTCAACATCTGTTCAGAATGTATCACAGTGTACCATTCATACAGTCATGACAGTATTAAAACAATAACACAAAACTGAGTTTGAATCTTGTGTATGTCAACTGTCCCCAGTTGAATGTTTCTGTGAGTGCAAGGTACACAGACAAAGAGAAGGTAGAAATGCTACACGTCCGTGCAGAATGTAAGTTAGCAGAACAGTAATGACCAGTGTATATTTTCCTTGTGTTTCCATTTGTTTACTGTCAACTCCAAGAGGTTGATGAGTTACATTACCTCAGATATCTGCACTTTGTGCTAGTACATTTATAATGACATGATGTTTACACAAACAGTACACCATGGTAAGTTTTTGAACAGGTCTTGAGGAGAGTAAGTGGAGAGGAGACTAAGTGGATTACAAGTATAGGAGGTTATTTGAAAAAGACACACAGTTATCCATCTCTTCATAAAAAATAAATTTACAAGAATGGCAATCATGCTGATTAATGCTCCTGTGGTAGCTGAACAACATTTGCTTTCTCAATTTTTTGTTTAACTTCACAAAACATTATTTGGGCTGATCAAGATAAGCGGGACACCCTATATAAGTTGATCTACCAGTTTTTTCACCATCTAACGGAAAAGTGTCAACAGCATTATTAACCAATTTTATTCCTTTGGTCGTAGTTTCCACTGAATCTAATAGTCTTACCAGAGCCAGAGTGCCAGCCCATGAAGGCACTTTCAGTAATCTTTTCTAAATTCACACTCCAAACCTACAGTTACACAGTACTTTGTGTACATAAATGTGTCTGTTATTATTTATTTTATGTCCTATTGATCTCAAGTTACATTAGATAAATTACATGTACCTGTAGCCTTCTTTAAATATTTACAAAAATAATAACAAAATGCAATAATGTAGGACATTAAAAAAAACTAGATGACATACATGTATCAGCAAATTTATTTAATTATTTACAAAAGCAGATACAAGTACTACAGTTGTGTATGGTATATCCTGGAAAACAGCAAAACTACATATCCCAAAGGAGAAACCAGATGAACCATGCATAAAAGATTTTACAAGAATAATTTACTACAATAAAATTTACAACAATAATTTATTACAATAAATAAAGATGTTGCACATCTGTGAAAGGATATTTGTCAGGATGTATAGTAATTCATATGTTAGAGTTCAATAATTTATCATAGGCATTTATTTATTTCCTTCTAAATACAATTTCCCCTTTTCAGGATAAAACTTTTGCAATGGGTAGGTAGATGTATCTAACAAATATTTCTTTTATTTAACTTTAAACAGAGTTTCATTGTCCCTTTAACATCATATTTGTCACAGGGAAGAGTTAAATATTTAAGTGCCAGACAATTTGTCACCTCTTTAAACTGCTGTCACCTACTAAATCTGGTAAAGCAGATTTCTGTCTCTCTTATGACTTAGCTATGATAGTTTCTTTTACAGTCATATACATAGAGCAGAATTCTTTATTACAAAACATAAATTTGAATACATGTACTGCGATGTAGTGATAATTTTTTCTTATTCTTTCTGAAAATGTTACAGAGTGAAGTCCTAGGGGTACTCACACATAAGTTTAATAGCCTTTTTTTATCCTACAAAAATTTTCTTTGCTAAGGCCAAATTCCTGCAACACGTAATGGGGTGAAGATACCCAAGGTATGTGGACTTCATAGTCTTTAAGTCTCCAATGGAAGAGATCATTCTAATGGCATATGTAGTTGAACTTAGTCTTTGTAGAGACTGTGGGATATGAAAAAATAAGTTCATTTTACCATTACAGTACACTCCAAGGTACTTAGACACATGAAATCTTTCCATAATTTGATTTTCACTTATCACATTTACTTCTCTCTAATTTTTAATTTTTGTACAGAGTTGAGGAACATTGGTCTTAACTGAACTTAGTGAAATACTGTTTGCATTGCACCAGTGAACCACTTCAGACAGTATGTCATTTCTATATTTATCAAAACTCTCATCTGGTTGTCCACTCATCAAAATGATGATATCATCAGCAAATTAAATAATCTTATAGGGCAGTCTTGCACATAGTGACAGATCATTTATAAACATAAAAAACAACAGTAGCTCTAGAATTGAGTCTTGAGGCACACCATGGTTCGTAAGAGTCAATTCAGATTGAACAGAGATATCACATACCCCAGTTGAGCTATTTAAAATTACTTTTTGTTTTCTATGTGGAGGTACGATTGTTATCAATATCCTGCAACATCCCTTATTCTAACTAAGTTAGCTTTCTAAACGAAAATATGGTGATTGAGACAACCAAAAGATTTTGTTAATCGTAGGAGACACCAATTACTTTCATTTTTCATTTAAAGATTCAAGGACTTCACTTTCAAGTTCATAAACTACTTCATCTATTGAGCAGCGCTTTTGAAAGCCAAATTGGCCGTTGCTCATAACAGGATCATTCCAGTGACTGGCAGATAAGATTGAGAAGACCAGTCTTGCGCACAGAGTTTCAACAAAGCTTTAAATTTGCAGCATTGTCCTCAAACCTGATTATGGCCCACTGGTTCTAAGTCGAGTGGGAGGATTGAACCAGAGATTCCAAAGGTTCTGTGACAAGGTAGGCTGTGACTTACGCCACAGCACTGAGAGCTGTAGGATCCCTCTAAATGGGTCAGGGGTACCCTACACATCAGAGGCTGCTACCCTGGTAGCTAATTGTGTATGAGGTTCACACAAGGTTTTTTTTAGATTAGGCAACTCTCCATCCAGTCCAGATAATAACAGTTGTAGGAGACGCAGAAGTGTAACTCTAGGATCCAAAAGAATGCCCCCGTAGGTGATAGTAAGCTACTGAAGCATTCAGAACAAAGTTTCAGAGTTCAAAGCACTCCTGACAAACAGTGTAGTTCACACAATACTGGGTATAGAAAGCTGATTGAAACTTGAAACTTGAAATTGATAGCAGTGAGATTTTTTAGGAAATTTTGGTGTATCTTGGAGCTGGAGGTGATGTATTTATCAGTATAAACAAGAAAGTCAAATCAATTGAAATAGAAATTGAAGCTACATGTGAGATTTTTTGGGCAAGTCTCAGTATCAAGGGTGGGCATAAAACTACTGTGTAGTTCATTTATTGACCACAAGATTTGCCTCCTTATATTACCAAAAACTTCAGAGGAAACCTCAAATTGGTTGTATATAAGTTCCCCAATCATACTGTAATCATTAGTGGTGACTTTAATAATCCAACAATCAATTGGGAAAATTATAGTTTTGTTAGTGGGGGGCATGACAAGATATCCTGTGAAATGGTACTAAATGCCTTCTCCAAAAAGTACATAGATCAGATAGTTTAGAACCCGACTCATGATCTAATGGCAACTAACAGACCTAACCTTCTTGAGGAATTCACATCAAAACTTGTATCAGTGATCATGAGGTTGCTATAGCAAAAATGAATATATCAGAACACAGCAGATAGATAAATAGGAACTTGAAACTCTTATGGCAGAACAGGAGCATAACAAGCAACTATTGCTCAAGTTAAAAAGAACTGTTGATCATGCACTGGATAGATATGTACCCTGTAGAACAGTTCATAATCGGAGAGCTCCTGTATGGTATACGTGCACTGTAAAGAAACTTATAAAGCAACAGAGGCTACTGCATAACAGGTATAAAACAAAGCATAGAGCTATAAATAGAGAGATGCTGAATGGAACATGTTTGGCAGTCAAGAGAGCAGTGTATGGAGCCTTCCGTGACTACCATAGCAAAATGTTATCAAATGATCTTTTACAAAACCCAAAGAAATTCTGGTCATATGTAAAGGATGTTAGTGGCAGCGAATTTTGCTTCCAGTCACTCATGGACATGTCAGGAACTGAAATTGAGAGTAGCAAAGCACACAGATATGCTTAACCCTGTTTTCAAATTTTTCACAGAGAAAAATTCAGGAGCAATGCCCTAATTTAATTATCATACCACTAAAAAGTCAGTGAAATAGATTTCAGTGTTGGCGAGACTGAGAAACAGCTAAAATCATTAAAACTGAACATAGCCCCAGGGGCTGATGGATTCCCTGTAAGATTCTACATCCAAATCACAGATTTTATTTATTTATTTATTAACGTCCTGAATCTTTTAGGTACATATACTATACCCTAGATGTTGGACAAAATGACATTACATTAATATATTGTTACACTGATTGTATACATTACATTTATAAATTTTTACATTGTTATATTGCTGTATTGTTACATTACATTTTTATATTTTTACAAGAGAAATGAACTTATTTTTCAAGATACTGTGTTAATGAGTGAAAACAGTTTTCCAAGAGATACGAAGTTACAGATTTTTTAAAGCTATGGATTTTGCTTATGGCCTTTAAGTTACTTGGCAGCTTATTAAACAAATGTGAACCTGAGTGATATACACCATTCTTGCACAGTGTGGTATAACAATGATGTCTGTGTATACCACTATTTGCCCTTGTATGGTGTTCATGTACAGATTTATTTTGAATAAATACGTTTCCATTTTTAGCATGCTTTTTTTTAGGTACATGACAACTTCTAGTATATAGATACATGGTAGGGGTAGAATCCCCAGTTCCTTAAAGAAAGGTTTGTATGATTTTCGAATGTTGGCATTTTTCATTGCCCTTAGAATCTTTTTTTATTTCCCCAGAATATGATGCCATATCTCAATAGGGAGTGTATGCAAGCATAATACACCACTCTAATTGTTTCAGGACTTGTGTTATTCCATATAATCCTCATCGCATAAGTCATTTTCGAGAGTTTAGAATTTAATGATGTGATGTGGGAATTCCATTTAAGATTGTCTTGTAAGTAGATGCCAAGAAATTTTGTTTCAGTGACACTGTTAATTCTTTCGTTTTCCATGGACGTGTTTGGTTTTAATGGGTTTTTATTTTGTTGTGTATGGAAGTGTAAGACGACTGTTTTTTGAGGGTTTGTCAGTAATTTATGCCTCATAAACCTCTATGTGAGATTTTCATTTGTGACTTTAGCATTTAAACTTAGAGCCATTTCGTTTTCACCGTCAATTAATATGCTCTCCTCATCTGCAAATAGCACTGATTCGGAGTGTTGAACGTGTAGGGGGAAGTTGGTAATGAAAATTAAGAAGAGAAAGGGACCTAAAATTGAGCCTTGTGGTACTCTGTGGGTTAGTGTGGAAGGTTTCGATTGATAAGCTTGGAGTTCGTTTTTTCCCATGTGTTTGCCTCTGTTTTTGAGAGCGATTTTCTAGGTAGGATTTCAGCCACTTGTGTGGCAGGCCTCTTACATCATACCATTCTAACTTTCTTAGGAGAATTTCATGGTCTATTAAATCAAATGCTTTCGTTAAATCCAGGAAAATCCCCGAAACATTTTTGTGATTATCCACTGAATTTAAAATACGATTTATGAGGCTAAAAGTGGCTGTTTCAGTACTGCACTGAGGCCTGAAGCCATGCTGACTTTCTGAGATCATGTGATCTTGTTGCCCACCTGTGACAATACAATATTTTTGTATGTGTCCACCTTTCCAGTAACTCTCTGTAGCGTGTTCCACGTAGTCTTAGCTTTGTTTGATGATTCCATAATAAATTTGTCTTTTTCCATTAGTTTTGCTTCTCCTATTACACGACTCAGAGTTAAATTGTATTTTTTTGAAGTAGTGAGCAAATTCAGGGCTACTAGCTGTTTTTGAAAGTGCAAAAAGTTCTCTTTTTCTTCTGCATGATACTTTGATCCCTGATGTAATCCAAGTTTTGGGTTTGCTGGGGCCTTTACAAAATATTATTATTATTTTTATTTGAAATGCAATTTCAAAATAATGCCTGTAAATTTCCATGAAACTATCCAGCTTTTCATCTGTGGTGTAACTGTTGTAGATTTTATTCCACGAGTGGGTACTTAGCATATGTTTGAAGTGCTCAGAATTTTGCATGCTGAATTTTCTCTTGTAGATAACACTTCCATTCCTAGACAAGTCAATACTTCCGCATACAGCAAGTAGCTGTGCATTGTGGTCACTGTAGCCAGTATTAAAGTTTTCTGAGGTGTGCATGTCTGTGTTAACAAAGATCTGATCAATAAGTGTAGCACTAGTTTTTGTTATGTGTGTAGGGGAGTTTATTTTAGTGCACAGGTTATATTCTTGAACAATATTAAGGAATTTTTCTCTTTGGGCAATATTAAAATAACCACACAGAACTACAGTTTTGCAAGTATTTTTAAGTTTCCCTAGTGCAAGGTCAAGTTTTTTAAAGAAAATGTTTACATTGCTGTTGGGTGATCTGTAAACACACATTATTACAGCTTTTCCTGATGTTATTTCAATAGCTGTGGCTTCAAAGTGTTTTTCACTTCCTAACTGATTTACACAGTCTATTATCTTATAGTTTATGTTTTCTTTTACATAAATGCAGCTTCCTCCAAGCTTTCATATTGATCTGCATAAGTAGTTTGCCAGAGCGAAACCGGTTATGTTTGAATACTGTAAATGGTCCTTCTCCATCCAGTGCTCACAAAAACATAAAACTGATACCTCCTTCTACTCATGGCTAAGAAACACATTTATTTCATCAAGTTTGTTTGGTAGGGACTATAGGTTTTGGTGAACGACTTTTAAAATGTATTTATAAATTTGATCTGTAACACATTCCCCTGTGGCACCCTCAGCTACTCCAAAAAACGTCTACCTGTCCCTTGGTGTGTATTTGTTCCCAGCCATTTATCCAATGTGTTTTGGACCATTTTTTTGTTACTCGTTCTTTCCTTGGATTTCATCCTCCCTTGCGAGGCAATTTGGACGCCTTTAACATGTTCTGCTTCGTTTTTTAGGGCTTTCATTGCCTGTTATGAGCCAATTATCCAACGTACTGGTAAGTTTTCTAGTCTAATGCTTTACAAAATTATATATTTTCTCTGTTAGGTGTTGTTTACCAGCATAGTTTAGATGAAGTCCAAGTCTGATGTGCATGGATTTTTCAAGAGTGCTTACATCTATTACATTTACATGCTCACATTTTCCACAAACATCCTTTATGTCAGAGTTTATCTTAATCACTAATTTATTCACACATGACCAGAAAGGTAGGTCATGCCTGTGTGGTTGGTTAATAACTAATACACGTATTCTGGTGGTCCAAAGTTTTTACAAAAGTTTTCAACTGGTTTTGTTACTTCCGAAAAACGAGCTCCTGGTTTCACGAAACCCTTGACATTGTAGCTTGGTAAAAGGCTTGACACTCTTTGTGCAATTTGACGACCATGACTGTCGGCGACTATAAGGACCTTTCGATCTCTCTTGCACAGTCTCAGCTGGTCTATATTGTTTTGTTCTATGTTGTTTATCATAGCGGTACCCGAAATGCTTGTTTCTGTATATTTTTTATTGTTTGAAACAGATGGGCATTCTTGGGTGATGCTATTTATTGACATACCGTGGTCTGGACAGTTTTTACTACACAACACTGACTGCTCTTTACTGCTTGAACAAAGTGAATGTTTTTTAGTTATAATATTTGCGGTCTTAGCTTCGGAAATGTAGTTTTGTGCAAGACTTACGTTCAGGTTAGATTTTGAATTCGTTTTCCCTATGTGGACTCTGTTCATCTGATCGTTGTTTACGTTGCAGTTGAGAGGTTGCTTGAGGTTACGGCCTTCACATGTCCCACTGATGACTTCTTTCTCTCGCAGTTCTTGCAGTTGACTTCTTAGCCTCTCTGTTAACTATATCTATCATAGATTCTTAGAGCAAAAATATATGCCCAGCAGCTGGAAGAAAGCAAAGGAGACACCTGTCTACAAGAAGGATAGCAGAAATGATCTAGAAAACCACTGATCTGAAACAGAAAGAGTTGTCTCAAACAGACTGACCTCCTACATTCCAAATATCACGGATTTCAAAACCAAAGGTCATGTGAAACCCAACTCACACTTTTCTCATATGAAGTTCTGAAAGCCATGGATCAGAGTAATCAGGTAGATGCAGTGTTTCTTGGTTTGTGAAGAGCATTTGACCTAGTACCATATCCATGCTTATTATCAAAATGCAAAATCAAACAATGGAAAATCCAGGATGGAATGTAACTGTATTATGGAAAGGATAGTTACTACTCACCATATAGTGAAGAAGCTGAATCGCAGACAGGCACAACAAAAAGACTGTGAGAAAGTGAGATTTCAGCCAACAAGACCTTCATTGAAAATAAACAACACACACACGTGCAAATGCTACTCACACACACGTGACCACAGACTCTGGCTGTTGAAACCATTTCTGTGAGTGTGTATGTTGTGTATTTTTGATAAAGGCTTTGTTGGCCGAAAACTCACTTTCTGACAGTCTTTTTGTTGTGCCTATCTGCGACTCAATACCTCTCATATATGGTGAGTAGCACTATCCTTTTCATAATACTCTTATTATCAAAAGTATGATCATATGGGGCCACAGACGAAATATGAGACTGGATTGAAGATTTATTGGTAGGGAGGATATAGCATGCTATCTTGGATGGAGAGTTACTGACAGATGTAGAAGTTACTTTGCATGTACCCAGGGAAGTGTGTTGGGTCCCTTTCTGCCCATGTTATATATCAATGGTCTTGTAGGCAGTCTTAATACTAACCTCAGTATTTTCACAGATGATGCAGTTATCTGTAGAGAAGTGCAGTCTGTAAGAAGCTGCACAAATATACAGCCAGACCTTGATAAGACTGAAAAGTGGTACAGTAATTGGCAGCTTGCTTTAAACGTTCAAAAATGTAAAACTGTGCACTTCAGAAACTAAAAAACATAGTATTCTATGAATATAATACAGTCAATCAAGGTAACCAGTCGTGGTATCTTTGTGCCACTTCCTACTTTTGTTTCAAATGCTTGGTGTGCCATGTACTGGCGTTCTTACACACCAAAATTAGCGCTGTTTTTACCTCTGAGATTTCTTGTTCGTATTTCAACTGTCATTCCACTTTTCTATAAGCTCTTTGGCTTCTAGTTATTCTTTGAATGTGTTGGCTGCGAAGAGAAATTCTGGCAACAGTGTTTTCAATTTGTGATTGTAAGTACAAATAATGTGCTTCTCTGTAATGTTTCATTTGCAAACAGCTAAATAATTCTTTGAGTTTACAATGATGCAATTTGAATTGAAATTATTGTTTACTTTATCGAGATAATAACTGTTATATAGCTAGTTGCAGATTCTAGCCCAGTTTAGGGTAAATTGTACCGGTACAAAGTTACCAGGATTGTGGTACAATGTTTACCAAATTGAGTGTATACTAATAAATCTAGATATTATAACATTAAAACTGAGAAAATGACTTGGTATATCACTAATTACGTGACTTTAATGCTTGAACATACCAATACAAGCATTTATGTGAATAAAAAATCGGAAATTCCTATCACAATAATTAAAGAAACTTGGGGCTAGACTATTAAACAAGTTCTTACGTCAATCGTTTGTAAAATATTAAAAAATTACTGTAGGCTCAATAATAAACTGAAATATTCATCCTAAGCATCCACTCAGCCATGAAGTTAAATAAGCGTACTATATTTTTCTTCTACAGACCATGGGACGGCAGAAACCTTCAAAACCAGGTACTTGGAAATACGGCACAAAAACTCGTTACTCGAATGACACCCTGCAGAAAATATTAGAAGAAATTACTACTGGAAGAATTGGCCAGAGGGAATCTGCAAGGAAATATCACATTACAAGACAAACCGTTGTGAACAACTTAAAAAACAAGCACAGCTGTAAAGTTGGAAGACCCACTGTGTTTACCGAGGTTGAAGAAAGATCTTTCGTACAACATTGTATCACTGTCAGTGACATGGGTGTTCCAATATCAATCTTTGACTTGAGGTGCATAGTTAAGTCATATCTTGACACCTGTAACAGAAGAGTAAGCTGCTTTGCAGATAATATGCCGGGATGGGAATGGGGAAAAGCCTTTTTAGAGAGGCATGGTTCTGAACTTTCTCACAAATTTACAGTAGCCTAAATATTTAAAGGAAAAGGGCTGCTGTAAATGAGGACATAATCAGTACTTTCTTTCTGAAATACAAAGTCGAAAATAGAAGGTGTTCCTGCTGCAAATATTTTCAATTTGACGAAACAGGATTTCATGGCTCTTGTTTCATCGAATGTGTCGACATCCTGAGAAAATTGAGAATACATGAAAATCATGTTTCACTGTCATGTTCTGTGGGAATGCAGCAGGAGAATTCCTTCCCTTGTATCTTATTTTTAAAGGTAAGCAAAAATGGACTGACTGGATTTACAATGCACCTCCTGGAACATGAATGAATTTATCAGACAGTTGATGGGTGGAACAAGGCGTATTTGATAACTCTTTTCAAACTCACTTCCTCCCTTTTGCCTCAAAGAAAGAAGGAAGGAGAGTAATTATTGGAGATAACCTCTCCTCTCACATCTCAATCAGAACTTTGGAGCTTTGAGCACAAAATAACATTAAGATCATTTGACTGCCACCGAATGCGACACATCTTCTACAGCTGCTAGATGTGGCTTATTTTTCTTCTCTGAAGAAAAACTGTAGAAATGTTCTTTCTCAATGGAGGAGGACTCCAAGAGGAAGGAAGAAACAATGTCTTCCAAAGGGTACATTTAGTGGCCTACTGGTGAAGAGTTTGCAGTTAGGTGAACAGACAGCATCTTCAAATTTAGTGAAAGGATTTGAGAAATGTGGACTGTGTCCTTTAAACTGTGATAGAGTCTTACAATGTCTCTCTGATTATGCAAGAAATGAATCTTCTGTGATCGGAAGTGTGGGAGCTGAATTTAAAAAATTTTTTGGAGACAATCAGATCTGAATGTGAAGTGTGTCAAAAAGTACAAGTTGCCCATAGAACCAGGGAAGTGTGTGTCTACAGAAGATGTCACGGCGTTTCATGAGAACAGGGAGCTAAGTAGAAACAATGGAAGGAGGAAGCAATCACAAATAGAGGGAGAAGAAACTGAACTGGGGGGTGAGATAGTGTTTGTGCAGTGTGGTACATCATGACCAAGATCAGGACCAAAAACAAGAGGAGGTGTAAGAGTTCGTGCTGCAACACTCGGAACTTTAAATCGAAGTAACATGCCCACAGATGCTTCTGACAGTTGTATCTTAGCTGAATTAGATGTGAACAGAATTATGACTGATTACATGGAACTTGTAAACAGCCCTATTGTTATCGCTGAGGGGAACATGGTTGTAGAAGAAGAATTACTAATTGATATGGTCAATCAACCTTCTACATCTGAAGGTTACTTTCACGTAAATAACTATGTCATTGCAGTATATGAGGGCAAATGCTATCCTGGAAAGTCACTGCAGTAGAGGTGTGAGGCAATTGTGTGACATTCAGAATATGTTGCATGGTTAAAAATGGAAAATATTGGGCGTGGCCTGAGAGAGAAGATTCAATTTGGTTCAGAAAGGACAGTATATTAAAGAAAATTGATGAATCCTGCATAAAAGGGGCATGGTTCATATCAGTGATGACCTCCTGTGCTCATTGGATGAAGATATTCGAGGAAATCTATTTCCTGTATAGTATTAGTGAATGTGTTGTGTTCTGTTTTTGAAGAAAATGTGTACACTATTATTTGTAATATGTGTTACAAGTCATTCACTGTGACAAATATGTTTTTTCTACATTTATTTTTACTTAATTTGAGAAATGTCAATGCCAGGTGTATCCAAATATATTGATATTTCAAAATAAATACTCTATAGTGAATTAACACTGCTTGTTTTTATGTCTTATTAACACCTGTTTTCCTTAAGGCATGGTCTAAAGCTACAAAGAGTATTAGATATAGGAAAATACAGATTTTTTAAAAACTGGTCTAAAGTTAACCTGAATGACAGTGTTACTTTGTACCAGTATTAAAATTGAAATTTCTCTGTAATAGGGCATAATTATTATATATTTCTATTATCCCAAGCACTCGATGACTACAGATGCAAAATGTCACAATATCTGTTCTGATGTGTAATTTATTTTTTTATACAGTATTTTCAAAAAATGGAAAAAAGTGGTACAAAGTGACCCCGACTAACTGTAGTGAGTCATAGCTGGAATCTGTAAACTCATACAAGTACTTGGGTGTAACACATAGTAGGTGCCTGAAGTGAAATGTTCCCATAGTCTTGGTTGTGGGTAAAGCAAGAAGCAGACTTTGGTTTATTGGCAGAATTCTAGGGAAGTGCAGTCAGTCTACAAAAGACAAAGCTTGCAAATCACTTGTGTGGCCCATCCCAGAATACTGCTAGAGTGTGTGGGACCCATTCCAAATAGTACTAGCACAGAATATTAAATGTATACAAAGAAGGCCAGCATGAAAGGTCACAAGTTCATTTGATGCTGAAAATGCTTTATTGGCAGACTCTTGAAGATAGATGGAAACTATTCCAAGAAAGTCTACTGACAAAGTTTCAAACACTGGCTTTAAATGATGAGTATAGGTATGTACCAGAATCTCCAACACATTACTCCCATGGGGATTGTGAGGATAAAGTTAGATTAATTACAGGCATTTAAACAATCATTTATCCTGCACTGCATATGTGAATGGAATGAGAAAAAGTCCTAATAACTTGTGCAGGTAGACATACCCTCTGCCATGCACTTCACAGTGTTTCACAGCTTATGGATGTAGATGTAGATATAGATGTAGAACTGGTCATTTCAAGATCATGAGTCACAAAAGTAAAATTTTACAAGAGAAGGTAAAAATTTCCTGCTGCATAAACCATCTGTTTATTTATTGTTATTTCAATATCACTGGTTACTGAGTTTTCAAGAATTCTGCAGCATCATGTATTTTCATTTTGCAATTTATAGTTTAGCATAAAAGTAAATTTAAAAACTGCTGACTCACGACCTTGTTTGCAATGAACAAATATTCATTAGGATAAATGAAAGATATACATGGAAAAACATATTGATTTCATTACAAAATCACTAAATATAGTGAGCAGCAAACTCTAATGAGACTATTACTCTTTTATTCATATTCTGAGCTTTAGCTGCACTTCTTATGAGAATGCTGAAGCAAAACACAATAAAACAAGTTAAGCTCCTTGATCATCATTGTTATTGTTTGTTCCTCCTGCTAATGGCAACTGTGTCATATTGCACACAAAATTATATATACTCAAGTGGAATACACCTTTACATTTTGAATATGTTTTGCCTTTTTTGACGTTGGCAAGCACATATTTTTGAGGATATCCTAGCGCATTGTGTAGTACAGGATCCTTAGTGAAGCTGTGAAGGAGCTGAAATATCCCTGTGACAACACCATTGAAGAACTGCTCTGTTTTCACTTGCCTGGGATAATGTTCATCTTACACAAAACTCATCCACTTAAGAGGAAAAGTAAGTTTTATGTTCCTTATGAAATTTTCTGATGCTTGGTTTAGAGAGACAACACTTTTTAAAATGAACACGCCAGCAATTTTTAAATGCTAATGTACTAATATCATTAATCAGTTTCACTGAGAATTTACTTCATGTCTTCTTTATCATTATGGCATACTCTTTAAATATGTACGTCCTGTCATGTTGGTTCACCAACTTCTTTATAGTCCCATTTTTATAATGTGGGAGAAAACTATGCCTGTGTATATGGAAGTAATGTTTTATCTTCTTAAGTCATCCAGCTGATACAAGTGTTAAACAAAAGCGAAGCATTGTGTTCTTATTATTGTAACAAGCATATCCATAGGAGAACAGGTGAAGCTCATTCACATCTTTTGGAATATGTTTCTGGATATAATGGTAAAGAAATGAACAAAATTCATTTCTACCTTTCTTGGCTTAATATTCTTGGTACCCATAAAAGTGTGATTATTTACTTCTCATATTATGTATGTCAAAAACAATGACCTACAGCTTTTTAAAATAAAAGATATAATAAAGAAGAAACAAGAAAAAATACACATGGAAGCAGCAACAGCCAACCAATGTGTTACACTCTCATTTGAACACACATCCACTCATGACCTTTCCATGTGGCATGAAGATTTTGAGCTGTGATAGTGAAGTAATTTGATGGTTGACTACCGCCCTTCTTGTATATATTGATCTGGCTATCCTTCATCACCCAGTTCCAATTTATAACTCATTTTTGTAAAAAACGTGGCTAATGACCTTTTTGCAATGACTAATTCAACTAATTTCTTAGTGAAGTGTTCAGTAATTCTAACATCCATTAATTTTTCTAGGATTTTAGAGAGAACTGTTAACGAAATAGGGTTCTAGTTAGTGAGGTCAGTTTTATCACTCTTCTTGTATGGGAATTTAACAATGGCGTAGTTAACATATTGACTGCTGCACACTTAGAGATGGATGTTTCAGAGCCTGGCCAGGCACATGGTGCTAGACTTAGTGCTCTGCTGTGGTCATCGATGGTCACACTCCAGTCACCATTTTAAGCCTCTCAGGAACAATGTCTTGTCGAAATGAAGCAATAGAAATATGCTGGACAATATCACTTATCCATAGCCATGAATATTTCTATAAATTGTTAGAGTCATTATCTACTCCTGCAGAATTCTTGCTTTTTAGAGACCAGATAGCTGTTTAAATTCTCTCTACAGTCAAAGGGTCAAGTAACATTTCAAGGATTCTGTCAGAGTATGCAGTTTGACATAAAGACATGACATCATCAACAGGAGGCCTACAGCCAATTTTCTGAGTAGCTGACAGTAAGTGTTTGTTAGAAATTTCAGCTAAACTTTTAGATTTTATATAAAGTTCTATTTTGCCTGATTTTTAGGCCATCTGTGTTGCTTCTGTTTGTATTTTCTAACTTTTTACAATGTTGCAAATTGTTTTCAATTTATTATTAAAATTGTCTAACTTATATTTGAAAAATTCTTTTGCCTCTCTGTTTATTACTCCTATGAATTTATGTTAAGAAGATTGTTAACTGAGAATATTAACGCTGTGAAGACTGAGGATGTGACCATCATGATCTGAGAGGCTATTTATAACCTGACTGGCATTAATGTTGTGTTGTCTACTAATATCTACACAGTTTGGGACTAAGGCGTAATTCGAATGGGAAACTTGATTATAGCATTCAGATTACAAGTGGTCATCACATTCTTGAGATTACCTCTATTATTATTTTAAGTCAGAAAATTTACATTAAAAGCACCTAAACTATAATATCCTTTGCTTTTGAATACAACATTGACAGTGGCTGGTCCATGAGGTGTAAAAAGATTTTTACATAACCTGAAGATACCTGTAAACTGTCAGTACTATTAATGAATCGAGATTAGTTTTTATTTCAGTAGCCCATGCTTCAAAATATCGCACCACACAGTATTTCTCAATGTCTGTAGCTTTGTAAACTAAACTTTCTTTAACATTAATTGTTACTTTACTTTTAATTTTATTTACTCTATGTAAATGATTTACTAAGTTATAACTGGCTCAACGTGGCATGGAACATTTACTAGCAATACGGTGCTCAGAAAAGCACAACATCTGAGAATTTTATTTTGGCGATTACAAAATAAAGTCGAATGTATGCACTGGGTAGCCAAGGCAGCTAGTTCATGGCGCTTCGGTCAACCAAGTAAACAAATGTACTGAACATGCTGCAAACTGCTACAGGGAGCCTGTGTGTCAGAAGTCTCATCCAGTGTGCCTCAAAGGCGTTACGATAGAAAAATGAGCCACAGAGAAGAGGATTTGGTGGTCTGTTGGATTGAGGATAGGTTCACATTGTTATGGTGTGGGTTCGAATCCAGCTGCTGCTAAAGATTGTTGAGAGGGAGAGACAGATTCTATTCTCTTCTGTCTACGCCAAGTGAAGAACGTATAATGGCATTGTGGTCTAAAATTCATATTAAACATGATATTCCATCTCTACCAAGTAGACGTTAGGTTGAACCTCAATAAAATCAGGAGTGGCAAGATGTAGAAACTCTATCACCAATAACCTTTCTTATACTAGTTATATATTTCTAATGACGAAACAAACGCTATGTAGGGTCACAGGACACTTATTCAATCTTTTATTTGAGCTTTTGTATGTCGATAAAATTGGTTCTGAACAGTGATTGCAACTCAGACCGCCCTTAAAGCAGAATCTGATCCCTTCGTGACAATACAGCTCGACTACAATTTGTTTGTTCAAAACTGCAGATTCCTCAGCATCTCCACATATTGCGCGTGAATGGGTTCGAATGCTGGCCCGGCACTGAAGTTTTCATTATGTATTATCAAGCTGTAGCATGAGAACACCTATCTGTTGGTGATTGATAATTTTGTTTTTTAATGTATTTTCATTCGTTGTCAACACTAACAATATCTGACGTTTTTGACTCCCAGTGAGACACAGAACTATTTGCGAGATCAGTGAAAGTTCAAGGATGTTATTCCGAGCTGCTGGTGGAGAAAAATTCAGTAGCTGACGTCGCTTTGTGTGTAGTCAACAACGATATGTGTGGGGTTCGATTTCCAGTCAGTACTGAACTCTTCGTCATATTATTTCTAGTTCAAACATGCTCACATGTCGCTGCTGGTGTAACAAACCCATGTTTCACGTTTGTTTTCTCTAGAATGTAACAACGATAGGTGTCGGGTTGGAGTCCTGGGAAGGAAATAAATCAATGTTTCGTCTCGTCATTTCAGTTAAAACATCTAGCCACTGCCGAGAAAATCCGATAGGTCACAGTTGATTGTGCTTCGATAACAATCCGATTAGATTCTGGGTTCGAATCCCTGTCCAACACAAAGCTTTACCTCACGGCATTTCAAGTAAGTTACTTGTGAAGAAGCAATATTTAACAGGGACATAGATACTGGGTAGGAATTCACGTCCGTTAAAAAGGTTTATGTTATGTAATTTAAAGTTGATATTTGGTAACTGATACTGTCTAAAATCGAGGTATATCACTCTCTCTATGCCTAGTCAGGAATGACTGTTAGTTTCCGTCAGTCACGAAATCTTTGCTTAGTCTGCATGACCTGGGTTTTAATCCATGTGCAGAACGAGACGGTTCATCGTGTCATTTGAAGTTCATACATATTCTCAACTAGCTGTTCGTGAATAACTTAATTTTTAATGTCATTTAGTGTTAAATAATAAGTAATTTATGTTACTTTGAATAGGAAATCATCAATACGACGAACTTACTACGAGCATTACCTATCTGACGTAATGATGAGAGTGGTAATATTTCAGGTATGTCATTTATTGTAATAAATGTGAGCTTGCAAGCCTTAAGGACAGTCTTATCTGAGATAAGGTGTACCCTGGTATTTGTAGTATCGTGGTATTACTTTACATCTTGAGTTATTGCGATACCGAGCAGTGTTTTCTAGTGGTGACTTGTTGGAACCATTTTCAATAGTCAAACGACTGCACCGAGGAGCGATTAGAGGACCTGGTAGACAGTTGCGTTATGCGGGTTGCATGCGAATCAGGCGAAATACAATTCAAGTCGTTCAGATACTTTTGAGCACGGCTGTACATATTAAAGTCAGAGTTCTGGTCTAGCATAAAATTTATATCTGTCATGAATGTTACACAGTGAATACATCAATACATTGTACAGATGTCATTGTTTACAATTATCAATATATTCCCCACCACCACTCATCAGTTTTTAATACAGTTAGTTATATACATTATACATGTCTCCACTTTATGCCTCCATTAAAGTATCAAAGTATTTCCTTCCACTTCAGAAAATCATTGTACCCTGAAATACCATAATTAACATATTGTCAAGACCTAGACAATTCTAGGCAACTAAGCCACATTACAAAACCAGTAGTAAATGGGCTATCTGACCATGACATGCAACACCTAATATTAATTTTGGAAATTATCGGGATAAAACATCTATCGGAACTGAGTATAGAAGGCCAATAAAACTAA
This sequence comes from Schistocerca americana, assembly GCF_021461395.2. Lineage (NCBI taxonomy): Eukaryota > Metazoa > Arthropoda > Insecta > Orthoptera > Acrididae > Schistocerca > Schistocerca americana. The sequence goes on from NC_060130.1 coordinate 541,078,260, forward strand.
GAAATTTAGGTGATTGCTCAAAGAAATTAATTGGAGGGATGTTTACAGCATCCAAGACACAAATGGAAAATACAAAACATTCATTAATAAAGTTACCACCTTATTTGAAAATTGTTTTCCCCTGAAGGTAACTCAAATTAAGCAGAAGTCTAATAAGAAACCATGGATCACACAAGGGATAAAGATATCATTTGAGACAAAAAGGAAACTCTATCTGATATGTAGGGACACCTTTGATACTAGCATTATAGCTCATTACAAAAATTACTGCAAAATATTGAAGAAGGTTATCAAGAAATCTAAACACCTGCATAATGAGAAGATAAATACATCCAGCAATAAAATAAAAACAATATGGGATATAGTTATGTCAGAGACAAGTAGGACCAGAAATGAGGAGGAACAAATAGCTCTAAAAATAAATGAAACCATGATAACAAAAGCATGTTGTGTTGCAAACCATTTAAACAATACACGGAGTGCAATTCTTTTCTTCTCTTCTATGAAGTAGTAGGATCAACTGGACCTAATATTGACTCATCAAGTAGAGATAATTTTATAGCAATCAGTTTCTAGGATGATACTGAATAATAGAAACACCATATCCCTCTAATCACTGTCCTATGCACTCAATGAAACTGTCACCAATACCACATATTATTGTCACGTGAATGGTTTACAAGTCTCTGTTGCTGTGTGTGTGTGTGTGTGTGTGTGTGTGTGTGTGTGTGTGTGTGTGTGTGTGTGTGTGTGTGTGTGTATGCGCGTGGAGAGGGGGGGGCGGGTGATGGGGTTTGAAACACATAAAAATCATTTGAAATTATTAGTGCAAATACTACCTCTTAGGGTCACTAGGCTGAATGGTGACAGTTCCAGTAATATTTAATGCCAATTTTAGAACCATTAGAATCTCTATAAAGGTACTAAATACGAAAAAAACATACTTATGCTCTCGGAAATTGGATAAATTTGTTATTGGCCAATTTCATGTAATCAACTAGTCGTTCATAACATATCAACACTATTATATGTAATACTGCTCTTGATATATTGGGTTAATATCACATTGGTAGTGTATTCATTTATATGGTTTCTTTGATAAACTACGGCTGTTTCACTGTCTATGGTAATTAACCTCATTTCTCATAGCTACAAATGTTAGAAAGATATTCACAATTCAAGCGGTAAAAAAAATCACTTCAATTTCAGATGTAAATCATACAAAATACCCACATCAGCGGAGGACAAAATACTATTTATTGGCAAACAGTACAAAATTAGAAACAGTTGATTTATAGAGCTCATTATTTAATTTATCCATTATTATATCATTTTTGTACACCTTTTTTCAAAGATGTAACTATGTAACATGAATTAAGGAAGAAAATTTTCATTAAATTTACTGCATCAATTTCAGATTGAAACAGAAATATATACAAAAATTATGCAGTTGATGTAACAAAATGTTTTAAACTTCCAAATCTTAGCAATTCTTGTAAAGCTTCTATGAATGAATTTAATCTCTAATATATTAAACTATTTTGGAATATATTTATTTTGTATGTAAGAATAAATATTATCTGTCTTTTGCAACTGTATGTTTCTGACATATTTATTCTAATTTACGTGATTAACATAATTGAAGTAGCAACTGAAGAAGAATGGCTGCAAAATGTATTAGTATATATTAAGAGATGTTAAAAATATGTCACTATTCTACTATGTGGTGCAACTTAATCTGTTAAGTTTACTGTTGCTGATGACAGAAAGGCTTGAATAGTAACTAAAAATGTAATCACAAACTGCTCAACAATGAACTTTACAAGGTTTACAATAACACATGTCACCGAGGCTGAAGAAAACATCACTAAAGCAATCTTTAGTGCAATGAGATTCCTGTTTTTGTAATCCCTTATAAAGGAAATGTGGAATACCTTTACAATATCAGTAACACCTTCATTTAATGAAAATTTTCTTCCTTAATGCAATTTATGTTGAGACTGGGGTAAAATGTTCGGAAGAGAGAAATCTGAAAGAAGAGGTAGCTGAAAAATATTATTTAAGTCTAGCTCAAAAAGTTTGGGAATTGCAAGACAACTGCACAAGTTTATCATAATTTTCCTTATGTCTGCTTCTACTTGATAAGCAAACTGTCCAAAAATGAGGCACAATATGAGACAGTCAATGCTTTACCCCTGGATATTTGTGAACTGCTACAAAAATTATGCACCAAAAAGAGCACAGGGTGAGAAGTTGGCCCTGGTTGACTAAATAAAAGAGTGAAAGTGTTTTAATAATTATGGTGGTGCTGGTAACAGAAATGAAGTTGGGCTTTTTATAGGGCATTTTCTTAACAATTTACTATCGTTGAACACATTTCCAGAAGGTAATATATAAACATAAGAAATGTTCTTGGTAACTAGATTCAACTGGTCCCATAATTATTCACTTTCACCAAGGATATCAATGACATCACAAATGTTATCATTCATGTTCTTTCATGGTGAATTGTAATCCCACTCTTGAGCCTTTCTTTTATAGCCATCATTACTTCTTTGATGTACAGACTGGAATATAGTGATCAAATGACTACATCACAGTCTTAAACCACTTTTAATCTGTGTATTTCTTCTTGGTCTTCCCTCTTGTTCTTGTACATATTGTTATTTATCCAACTTTCCCTATAACTTACCATTTTCCTCAAAATTTTGAGCATTTTCCACCATTTTACGTAGTTGAAAGCTTTTTCCAGGTTGATATATTATACAAATGTGTCAAGACAATCATTTTCATCACCTCAAGGATATGTTTTATTCTTCCAAAACTACATTCCTGAGGTACCAACATCAAACACAGTAAAATATTTCCATTATTGGTATGATTCCATACAGAAGTGTATTGAATAATTTTAGGAACAACAATACAACCTGCATCAATAAAATGTTATTCTTTCATCACTTTCTTAGTAACTGGAAATGTGGCCCCATAAAACATGCAAAAGATGGTACAGTTACACTTATGTAGTAATTTCACCTTTGTGGAACAGCTATAACAAATGGGGAAGGGGGAGAGAGGTGTTTACAGAAACGGGGGATGGATTGTGGACTGGCTTGAATAGGCAATTTTCTACTAGCTACTCACTGACTCTACCATGCACTACCCCTCACACTATTCTGAGCCAGCCATATGTGGCTTGCGTGATTTTTTTTTTTTTGGGGGGGGGGGGTTAGTTTTGAAGAATGGCATTGTCCAAAAGCTGAGGAATGTTACCAATCTAATTTATGTTCCTTTTGAATCCACAATGCCTCAACTCCACCAAGGACTTTTTAGAGTTACAGATATGGTACTAGGACTTCCTTTTAAGTATTGATAAAAACTGACTTGCTTGACTTATTTCTCATTGCTCTTATGCAGAGCATAGGACTTCAATGAAGCTCCCTCGGTACATTCGATATTGATTGAGGATCTTCAACTCTGCAAATAACCTCTCCTACTTCTTGGCCTCTTCCTCCACTGCCCTTGGTCTTCCTTGTTTCCTTTAACCATCTGGGTTTCAGCAGAGAGCTCTTCTCTCTACAGCATCCTGGCATTTTAGGAGGGTATATCCAACCCACGTTCAATTCCTTCTCTCATTCAATTCCAAAGTTCTTTGCTGTATATCACATTTGCTCAAGAGATTTTAAGAATTTTTGTAAGATATCTGTTGATGAAGACTTGCAAACCGTTAGTGTTTGTAGTGTTGATCTCTGAAGTTTAACATCCGTATAGCAGTACTGCTTTCACATTTATGTTAAATATTCATAGTTTAGTAGTTACAGAAATCTCTCTTGCCCTCCATAATGGATACAGCTGGATGAATGCCCCATTCATGTTTCAGATTCTTGTACTGACATCAGCAGCTGTTCCTCTGTCTTCATTAACAACACTTCAAAGGTATGTGAATTTGTTTATGTTTTCAAAATCCTCAATGTTCAATCTGAGCTTTCTTATGCATATCTTGTATTGATTTTCATAATCTTCACCTTGGCAGCATTCAATTTCAGCCCAACAGCCTTGGATTGATGTTCACATTGCTGTAGCTTTCCTTCCATGTCAACAAGTTTCTGTGAGAGAAGGCAGATGTCATTGACAAAGTCAAGATCTTCCAATCGATCAGTCAGTCCCCACCGTATACCTCTCTTTATTCTTCTCCACCACTTTCCTCATCACTTCACCCAGCACCAGTAAAAAGATAGCTGGAGGTAAAACTCATCACTGGTGAACTCCGCAATTAGCTGATAAGGGTTCTACAACTTTACCTTTGTCTGTGTCTGGTACGATGTCATCTGCCCCTGGGGCCTGTTCATTCTTTAGCTGCTTGACTGCATCTCTTTCTGTGAAGTAGCCTCTAGCTAATCATATTTTCTACCATTTGAAGACCACCTTCATCTTTGTGTTCCTGACCTTGTTCAGACTATACCTTGTCACCTCTATTCAGCACCTCCATAAAGTGCTCACATCATCTTGAAAGTTGTGCATCATCATTGGCAAGGAGATGTCCTTGTTTCCTCCTTACAGGTCAACTGTGGGTGGATTTCCTTTTGGAGAGGGCATTTTAGAGCTCCTTTATGTTGCAGCACTTGCTGTCACCTCTGCCATCTCAGCCAATTCCAAGACCAGGATAACCAGCTCCCCCGAATTTCCTAGGATTGCCTATATAGTGGAACTTTTTTTAATCCTTGGGCTCCCTTATTGCCCCTGTTTCTTCTGTATATTTAATCAGTGATCACTGTTATAAATATTGATCCCATGAAGTACTAGCCATAGTCTGACCTGACAAGCCCTGAAAAGTTTTTGTATAATAATTGATACTGTTGCATTCATATAGTGTTTTTACTGTTCATGCTTCTATGGAAAGAAGAGAATTTGGCTCAAGGGAATGTGAGGAAATAAGAAATAATGACACAGTTTATGCATCTAGAGGTTTTGTAAGAGAGGGAATGTTTAGTTGTTTCTCAATGATTATTGACAAACCACAGATGCACTCATCCCATACCCATCAACAGCTATGACATATATAAAACACATAATTAACAAGGACTTGTGAAACCAGACAGTACAAACTATAGCATTTAAACACACTTGTTATACTGTTTACTTCTCAACTGACTTACACAACACAACAGTATTTCACAACACTTCAAAAGAGTAAATGCCTATAGACCACTTGAATTATCAGCAATCAAAAACAAGAGGATATTTGGCACAAACTATTCCAATTTGTATAATCTCATTTCCCTAATTGTACATGCTATATTGTTCAGCATTCATGTGTCTCTTCATTTGCTACTAAACTGAATCATTTTCATCATGTACTCTCGCAGTGAAAAATAAATAATAGAGTAAAAGTAAGCAGTATATTGCAAGTCCTTCTTAATATTCACATCTCCATTGTCTACCATTCCAAGGAAACACTATATAGTTGTGCAGTTAAAATTTATTGTGACTAAATCTCCCTTCAACCTTTCTTCAAATCATGCTCAGATGTTGATCACGTTCCTTAAAATCGTGCTCAGATGTTGGTCAACCCCCTTCAAAAAATGAGCAAATGTGGGTTTCCCTATCTGAGACCCACTTCCTTTGATCAGCCAAAACACTCTTTTTCACCTCAATGTCTTTAGCTTTCTATTCCCCTGTAGTTTAGGCTTCTGGAGGTGTGTCTTGCTACTGTTCAGTTTTTGTTTTACTTCTATCCATTGTTTGGTACAATTCTGGGTTGTTTCTAATAACATCCATTCCCCTCTCCTTGGGTTCCCCAAGTCAACAATTCTTTCATCTGTGCCTATAAAGGCTACTTTCCACCATCAACCAGAGTTCATCAATGCCATCCTCTTCATCCATGCAAAGGCCCTAAAACCAATTTCTCAGTACTAGTTTGAACTCTTTGCTGCTACTTTCAGTTCTTGACTTTCTAACATAAAATCTTTTCTTTTAAGTGTGGAAACATTGTCTCATCACAGCTATCTTGATGTGAACATGTGCAGTTATACGATGGTTGTTAGTGTCTCTACTGGCTTTTGTTTGGTTTCTCATGTCGATAGGGGATGTTTTCACTTTCTGCTAAAAGCTAGATGGTTAATTTGAGTCTGAGTGTGAACACCAGTGGGAACAATATTTAAACTATGTATGGTGATTTTAATGCAAAGATGGCTGCAGACAATCTTTGATTGGAATGAGTGACTAGAGGACACAGCATGGGCAATGTGAATAATAATGGAGAGTTTTTTGTGGATTTTGTATACAATAATGATCTAATTATTGGTGACACAATCTCGTTTCGTAAATAATGTCAAAAAGTACAGGTGTCTCCAGATAATCATACTCAGAATCAAATTAGTTATCTAGCTTTTAGCAGAAAGTGGAGAAAATATTGATGGTGATTTTGAAATTACCTGTATATCCCTGATAGTACCTGGGCAAAAAGTGCAGGAGAATAACTTAGAATTGAGTGATGGCACGGTATACCTTCTCTTGCTCTAACTTTGCAGAATTTTAGTCAGTTACCTGTCTCCAGCAGGAAACGAAGGTTCTTACAAGATGTTGAGTTAGTTTAAGGACAGAAACTTGAAATTCAGAGAGAATGTTGATCTTATGCTCTAGGCATCATTTAAGAAGGGATTTCTTGAAATCCCACCCCTAAGGTTGTGAAATAGGGAATGAAAGTTTTCTGAAAAATGTCACAATTAGCTAGACCTATGAAAATTGGTATTTGGTTTCTTGGTCAAGAATAAATAAATATGTGTTTAAGAATTTTTGGAAATTTAACAATTATGGGGGTGAAATAGTGCGTGGAAGTCTTTTTGAAAAAATCATTATTAAAAAACTACTGAAACATTTTTAAAACTACATATGTGAATATTGGAATATAACTCTTCAGTTAGAAATAAAAATATGTGTTTTAGTGTTTTTGTAAATTCAGTCCCCTAAGGGAATTAAATAAGGGATGAAAGATTTCATAAATTTATTTCATTACTGAAGCATTTTCAAAGCTAAATCTATGAAAATTTAGATATGGCTTCTCTTTTAGAAATAAAGAATACTCTTTTTGGAAATTGAACCCCTAAGAGACTGAAATGGAGGATGAAAATTTTTAAGAAAATATTTTGTTATATTAAAAAAAATTTAAAACCAACTCTACCAACTCCGATATTTCACTTTCCTGTTAGATACAAAGATATATGTGTTATGGGATGAAAGTTTGTATGAAAATATCACCACAAGAACGCAAAAAGCTTAATTAGCAAAAACCTGGGACTCCAGCTACTAGACTTGCCTTTTGGTCAGAAGTACATTCAGAAAACACCTTAATTAGCTTGGAAGATTCAGAAGGTGTTTCAATTTGTGAACAACATAAAAATTTGATTAAGGAAAAACAAAAAAATCTATGCTGACCATACAGTCTACATGAGCAAAACAGTGACCACTGAGCCAATCGGAAATAACTGACCAGCTTTTTCATGAGTTGTCTCACAATAAATGTGTGTCATTTCACAGTCTGATTCTTCTGAGTCCATACTGGTTTTATATTGTAGTGTTATTTACTACTTGCAAATAAAATTTGAACCAGACTGGGACCCTGCTTTTCACAGGAAATACTCATTTCAACTGAACTGTGTGAGCACATTTCACAAGATGATTTTGTTATTAAATTTTACAGTAAACATACTTGAAGAATACCCTTTGTAAAGACTGAAAGCTACAGAAGTAAATAATAGTTAGTTGAAGCATTGGATTAGATGATGAAGCATCCTCTGGAAAGAGCAATGTCAGTGAAAGGTACAGATTCAAATAAGAGTCCTAGTCTAGCATAACATTTAAGTCTGTCATGAATGTTCAACATATTGAATACACCACTACAGTGTACAGATGCCATTATTTACAATTTATTTATAAATCTATCTACCACTTCCAGTAACAAACTTCATTCAGTTGGTGATAACACAGCTGTCTCCACATTATCACTGAGAGAGGTGGCACAGTGGTTAGCACATTGGACTCGCATTTGGGAGTACAATGGGTCAAACCTGTCTCTGGCCATCCAGATTTAGGTTTTCTGTGATTTCCCTAAATCACTCCAGGCAAATGCAAGGATGGTTCCCTTGAAAGGATATGGTCAATTTCCTTCCCCATCCTTGACACAATATGAGTTGGTGCTCTGTCTCCAATGACCTCGATGTCGGCGGGATGTTAAACCCAACCTTCCTCACTTTCTTCTACATAATGCCCCCATTATAGTAGCAAAGTGATTTTCTTCACTTTATAAATCATCACTGATCCCTAGAAAACGCTATTAACATAAAGTCTTGATCTTTCCTCCTCTTCTACCAGGAATTACAGTCAACTGGAGCCAATATTCACTGGTCAGATAAATAAATTTGTAGGAATCTTGTTCTCAAACACTTTAAAATACCATACCCATCTTACCACAATCCAATACATCCATCAAAATCACCCATACCAATATCACACGTTTTATCAGCTGAATGGTTTACGAGTCTCTAATAATACATTGGTGTATGTATGTTTGTTTGGGGGTGGGGTGTTGAGACATCATAAAACAATTGAAAATGCCCAAGATTAATGCCAGTCATATTTCTTGCAGCATCTAGGATGAATGGTGACTGTTATGGTGACATTTCATGCCAAGTTTAGAGCAATTAGAATCTCTCTGAAGGAACAATATATGAAAAAATATCTTTAAGCTCTCAGAAATTGGGATAAATTTGTAACTTGGCAGATCTGCATAATCAACTAGTAGTTTGTAACATATGAGCACTGTAATGTCTAACACTGCTGTTAATATATTGTGTTCCGATCATATTTCCAGTGGGGTGATATATATGGTTTCTTTGACAATCCGCAATAATTTTATTGTTTAAGAGGAATGGTTTTATTTCTTATAGGAGTAAAAAGTTAGGGAATATTCACCATTAAGTCAGAAAGAAGTCACTTTATAAAAAAATGTCAATCACATAAAATGTTCCAGTTAACCAAGCACAGAATACCATTTATTATTAATCGATACAAAATGAGAAACAAATTTATTTGTACAACTCATGCTGTGATTAATTAATTTATTTTACCATTGTAGTCCTTTTCAAAATGATTTACAAGTACAATGTAACATTTCTGACACACTGCATACATTCTGGCCTGAAACAAAAACACACATGAAAAATGTGTACATGTTACAACCAAATGCTTTAATCTTACAAATCTTAGCAATTTTTGTAGGGTGTACTCTCTAATATGTAAAATGACTGTGACTTGTATTTATTGTGTAGTTAACAATAAATATTATATGCCTTTTTCATGCAGATGGTGGTAATATGTATTCTTCTCTAGCGGATAATGCAAACTGATTTAAAAAATGAAGAAGAATGCCTGCACATATTAATAATACATTTTAAGTGATGTTAAATACATGTTACTAACACACCAGATGTTGCAAACTTCATTTGCTAACAGAATGAGATTTTCACTCTGTGGCGGAGTGTGCGCTGATATGAAACTTCCTGGCAGATTAAAACTGTGTGCCCGACCGAGACTCGAAATCAGGACCTTTACCTTTCGCGGGCAAGTGCTCTACCATCTGAGCTACTGAAGCACGACTCATGCCCGGTCCTCACAGCTTTACTTCTGCCAGTATCTCGTCTCCTACCTTCAAAACTTTACAGAAGCTCTCCTGCGAACCATGCAGAACTAGCACTCCAGTTTTAATCTTCCAGGAAGTTTCATATCAGTGCACACTGCACTGCAGAGTGAAAATCTCATTCTGGAAACATCCCCCAGGCTGTGGCCAAGCCATGTCTCCGCAGTATCCTTTCTTTCAGGAGTGCTAGTTCTGCATTTCGATGTCCAATGCCTGCCCCCATGCCCTGCTGGTAGTGTTCCCCTGGTCTTTGTTGAAATTGTTGTTCCTTAAACGAATCTCGGCCGCTTCCTTTATAATGGAGTCCCAATATGTAGATGCATGAGCCAACACTTTTGTATTTTCGAACTGTATTTTATGTCCATTTTCTAGGCAATGCTGTGCTATGACCGACTTGTCAAGCACACTTTGTTTCATATGGCACTTGTGCTCAGTACAACCTCTCCGCAACCATGCGAATTGTTTGTCTGATATACATGCTGCCACATTCACAGGGTACACCATATATGCCGGACACTCGAAGAGCAATGTCATTTTAAAGAGGCCACAACATATCTCATATCTTTGGGGTGGGCTGGAACACTGGTCTTAGCCCATGTTTCTGCAGCAGATGTCCTAACTTGGGGCTAGTTGCTCCACAGTATGGCAGGGACGTAGTCCGTTTGGCCTCTTCTACTGATTCACCAGGTGTCTTTCGTTGACGGCCCTTGAAAGTGTTGTGAAGTGTCTTTTGCTGTATTCATTTTCCCCAAAAACACATTTTATGTTCTGAAATTCAGGCTGTATGTGGTCGTCGTCAGAGATAATCTTGGCTTTATGAACCAACATGTTCAAGACTGCTTTCTTTTGTTCAGGGTTGTGGACACTATTGGCATCCAAGTACCGATCAGTGTGTGTTGGTTTCTGGTACACTGAATTACCAAGCTGGCCTCCTGCCTTCCACTCAACCAAAATATCAAAGAATGATAGCTTGCCATGCTTCTCCATCTAGACAGTAAATTTAATGTTGGGATGGACACCATTCATGTGATCGACGAACTAGTGTAGTGTATCTTCACCATGAGGCTACATCAGGAAGGTGTCACCAATTTATCATAGAAAGCAAGAAGGCTGTAATGTCACAGTTTGCAGAGCCTGCTCCTCAAAGTGCTCCTTGAAGAAATATGCAACTGCTGGAGACAGTGGTGATCCCATGGTTGTGCCATCCATCATCTCATATTATTCATCACAGTAAAAAAGTACATTGTTGTTAGAACATGATGGAACACCTTAATGATCCCAGGTGGAAAATGTTGATCCAATAGATCCAGTGTATCTTGTATTGGCACTCTCGTAAAAAGTGACACAACGTCCAGGCTAACCACTCGGTTGTTTGGGCCTATCATCATTCTCTTGAGTGTCTCAACAAATTTATGCAAGTTGACAACATGGTGTTCACAATGTCCCAAATTTGGTGCTAATAATCCTGCCAGATGTTTAGCAAGTCTGTAGGTGGGCGAACTGACTGCACTAACAATGGGCCTCAAAGGAACACTTTCGTTGTGTATATTTGGTAATCAATAAAGCCTGGGAGGTCTGGCAGCACGAGTGATTAATTTCTTCGCCACTTCATCTGGTAAACCATAATCCTTTAATAACTTCCCTGTCTTTCTGACAGTGGTCTGTGTGGGATCATGACTAAGCTTGTGGTACGTGGTGTCTTCTAATAAATGTAGCATCTTCAGGTGGTAGTCTGCAGAGTTCAGAACCATGGTGGCATTCCCTTTGTTGGCTGGCAATACAACCAAGTCTACATTCTCATGTAATTACCTCAATCCACGTCAATCCTCCTGCCTGATATTAGATTTTGGTGGCTTAGCTTTCACCAGGATGTGGCTGAGTTGAGCTGAAAAAAACTGTTTCCATAATTGTTATGGTTTCATGGAGAAATGTATGTATCTCCTTTCAGAATCAGTAGTACTAACTACAAAATGTTTTTATTTCACTGCTTTTTGTAAAAACTCAAAAGGCAGCCCCAACGCATATGCAAAAAGTGATACATTCACAACTAATAGTCATTTCATGTTTGTGGAACAGTTAAAAGAAATAGCTGTGTAGGGAGTGGTGGTTATGGGAACAGGGGATGGTATGTCATGCTTTCATGGACCCTCTCAAACCTTTAACTTGCTAGTAGCTGTTCACTAGCTACTGTGCACAAGCCCTCACTTTGCTCTCACGGCCAGGGCAATGTAGCCTTGTACAGCCGGAGGAAGGAAGGAGGAGTGGGTGTAGTTACGAAAAATGGCTTTCTCCAAAAGCTCAGCACTGTTACTATTGTTGCTTATGTGCTTGTCAATGTACAATGCCTCAAATACATGCAGGACTTTTCAATATCATTGCAAAAGCAGAGACATGTTACCCTATCTTTCAAATATTTATGAAAAACAATGCTAGAAGAACATTTTTAGCATACATTATTTTATTGTTTCTCAAAATGTCTGCCTTAAAATTCATACATATTTGTATGCATTTGAATAAATTCTTGAAACACTCACACTCATATGGTTCATCATAAATGTGGTTTTAAAGGATTCAACAAATTTTCAGGTGATAAAACCTTCTGTACATGCATTCTTTGTTTAACATTAAAGAACAAAAAGAAGTTGTCAGCGAATCAGGCGGTGAATAAGGTGAATATGGGTAACAAGATATCAACTCAGTATTTTTCTGCATCAAGTAATTGTCAGTTTCCATTCAATTGAGAACATACAAACAGCTGATGGCTGTTCGTACATATGCTTCAGTGTTTCATCTCCCATTATAATGCTACATACTGATTACGCACATCTACATCTTCATCTACATAAAGGGTTCAAATGGCTCTGAGCACTATGCGACTTAACTTCTGAGGTCATCAGTCGCCTAGAACTTAGAACTACTTAAACCTAACTAACCTAAGGACATCACACACATCCATGCCCGAGGCAGGATTCGAACCTGCGACTGTAGCGGTCACTTGGCTCCAGACTGTAGCGCCTAGAACCGCATGGCCACTCCGGCCGGCTTCATCTACATATATTCTCCACAAGCCACTGTGTGGTGCTTGGCAAAGGGTACCCTATACCACAACTAGTCATTTTCTTTTATGTTCCACTTACAACAGAGCACAGGAAAAATGACTATCTGTATGCCTCTGTATGACTGTCTCTAATCTTATCTTTACAGTCCTTATGTGAGATGTATGTTTGTGGCGGTAGAATCATTCTACTGCCAGCCTCAAATGCTGATTCCCTAAATGTTATCAATAGTGCTCTTCGAAAAGTACATCACCCCCTCCAGCAATTCCCATCTGAGTTCCTGAAGCACCTCCAGAATATTTACACATTGTTCGCACCTTCTGGCAACAAATCTAGCAGCCTGCCTCTGAATTGCTTTGATGTCTTCCTTTAATCTGTCCTGGTACAGATCCCAAATGCTTAAACAGTACTTGACAATGGCTCGCACTAGTATCGTGTATCTGGTCTCTTCACAGATGAACCACACTTTCCTAAAATTCTTCCAATAAACTGAAGTTGGCCATTCACCTTCCCTAATACAGCCCTTACACAATCATTCCATTTTTTATTGCTCTGCAACATTATGCCTAGATATTTAATCAATGTGACTGTGTCAAGCAGCACACTACTGATACTGTATTCAAACACTATGGATGTGTTTTTCCTACTTATCTGCATTAAATCACATTTGTCTACATTTACAGCTAGCTGCTGTTCATCACACCAACTAGAAATTTTGTCTCAGTCATCTTGTCTCCTCCTACTATCAATCAATAATGACACCACCCCATACACCACAGATCATCAACACATAGCTTACCCGGTCCACCAGATCATTTACATACATAAAAAGTAATAGTCGTACTATCACACTTCTCTGGGGCCCTCCTGACAATAATGTTGTCTCTGATGAACACTCACCATCAAGGACAACAAACTGGGTTCTGTTACTCAAGTAGTCTTTGGACCACTCACATACCTGGGAACCTATTCTGTATATTTGTAACTTCATTAACAGTCGACAGTATGGCACTGTGTCATATGCTTTATGCCTAACTGGGAACATGAAACCTACCTTTTGCCCTTCATCCATGATTACAGGATCTCATACACAAAAAGGGCAAGCTGAGCTTTCCATCAGAGATGACAGAGATGTCTTTTAAAACCATGCCGATCTGTGTGATGAAGCTTTTTCCTCTTTCTTAGGAATTCCTTACACTAGTTGACATGAGCTCATTTTTGAGCTTTGTTCAAAGTGTACAGGATGCATCAGGAAGAGAGCTGTGTCACAGTTGAATGTTGACTAATTAACTGTACTTTAACAGTCGACATGGCTGAGTGAGCCTCTAGCTCACAGTCAACATGCTGACCATTTTCAGTTGTGTTGTGCACAGCATCAATGTGTTTTTGAAACAAAGCTGATTCTGCCTGATATCCATGAAATTCACCTCTGCTGGAAGCATGACCATGATAAACTACTGCAAAACAATTGCAGACAGTCTTTACTGAAGGTCATTCTTGGTCCAAGTTGTCTAAGAAGACCTTTATCAAATTATAAGAATCTTCTAACAGAAACCTTCATGAGAAAATCCGAAGTTTTACAACACTGCTCATTGTAAAGAAACTACGCTGACTGCTAACAGTATCAAATGAAAATTCGGTCAAGAAAACATGATAAATCATGAGGCAGGTGATAAAAATGAAGCAGAGGAATTGGTTGCATCTTTAAGAAATGTTGCTGCATTAACAGAATCCAGAGCTGCAACTACTAAAAAGCAGTTTTCTCACTAAAATATGAATGAACAGATTGGTGGGGAAAAGGACCGCCTAAGGGTTGACTTCTTCTACGTTTCAGGAAAGGTTTCAGCAGCTCAGTAACTACTGTGACGTGTTCATTGTTTTTTTTGATAGCAAAAACCTGGCAATAAAAAAAATATAATTTCAACAGAGGATATAGAAATCTTGCCAGAGCTTTGAGAGATCCTAAAATGTATTCAGGAGACGTAAATTCACAGGATCTTGTAACTGTTGTCACCTATGCTTTCACAAACTGCAAACGCATATTTTGAAGTACTTCAGTACATCTTTGCAATGAACTTGCAATACGTTTCCGAAAATGCAGCAACTGCGTTAAGAATATTTGTGTGCATGCCAGTGTCTTTAGCTTCTACAGAACGTAGCTTTTACATGTTAAAGATCATTAAAAACTATCTCAGATCTTCAATGAGCAACAAGTGGCTATGAGGTCTTGTCACAATAACAGTGGAAAGGCAGACAGCACATTCGCTCGACATGGAGAACGTGGTGAAGGTCTTCGTTGCTCAAAAAAGCGAGAAAAGTGATTTAGGTGAGTAATTTTTAAAAGAATGTCTTTATGATGTAGGAGGCTTTTCCCCATTTTATTTAGCGTTAGACAGGATCTATTAAATTACATACCTGATTTTGCATGGTTATAGCGGTGCATGTAAAAGTTATTACTACCAAATAAGCCAGGTTCAACCCGCAGCTATTGTGAACTATTCCTGAGGTGTGGTCATCAGTGACATAGGATCATGGAAACAAAATTTAAGAATGCATACAAATACAAGGTCTGTGAGAAAAGTATTCGACCTTTTGTTGGGGGAAAAAGAACTTGTTACCTGGAGTGACTGACGCCTTATCACCCTCGAAGTAATTCCCTTGGGACTCCACACACTTCTCCCAGTGGTGCTGCCATTGTTGGAAGCATTCCAAAAAAGCTTCTTTCACAATGGAGTTTAGCTTAGCTGTCGTTGCTACCACAATGTCCTTTCTTGCCTGACACTGCATTCCATTCAATGGCCTCTTGAGTCTGAGGAGCAGCAAAAAGTCCCAGGGGACCATATCAGGAGAGTAAGAAGTCTGTTGAAGCACACAAAGTTGGTTTTTCGCAAAAACTTCTAAATCAAGTGCGAGAATGTGCTGGAGAATTGCCATGATGGAAGCGCCAATTTTCTGCTGACCCCAAGTCCTGTCTCTAGCGCAACACGGCATCACGTAGGTGATGAAGGACATCCCTGCAGTACTCTTTGGTGATTGTTTAACACTGTGGTGTGTAGACGTAGTGTACCAAAATGTGGAAGTCAAAGAAAGCAGTCAGAATCACTTTGACATTGCTGCACACTTGGCGGGCCTTCTGTAGTCTTGTCAAAGAGGAATGCTTCTACTGTAACTACTGGGATTTTGTTTCGAGGTCGTACTTATACGCCCAGGACTTGTTACCAGCGATTATGATGTTCACAATGGCGTTGTCACTGTTTGTGGAGTCCAGTATGTCCTGTGAGAGTTCACCAGAAAGTTGCTTTTGCTCTGCCGTCAGCAGCTTCGGCACTAATTTCGCTGACACTCCCTTCATGGCTAAATCTTTGGTCACAATGGAACGTGACGTAAAAGTCCTGACGCCCATCTCTTCTGCAATTTCTCTGATAACCAGATGACAGACCCGCAACACTACAGTGTTCACTTTCGCAACGACCTGGTCATTTCGGCATGCTGATGGCTGACTGGAGCATGGCTTGCTCTCCACCGATGTACAGCCGTCTTTAAACCGGTTGTACCACTTATTAACCTGTGTGACACCCATAGCGTCACCACCGACATCTGTCTGGATCTTCCGAATTGCTTACACCTGGATGTCGCCCAATTTATGGCAAAATATTATGCAGCAATGAAAAACCGATGCGAGAATTACACACTGTCTCACTAAACTGCTGCATATCAGCAACTGACGCTGACCGGCATGTGCATGAAGTTTCAATGTCGACTCACGCAAGTGCACTAGATTCAAATCAATCAGGAGTTTGGAAAAAAAAAAAACCATCGTTACTTTTCTAACAGACCTCGTATAGTTGATTTCTATGACAGCTCTCATCAGCTGCTTGTCTTGAATATAATAACACACAATGTGCAAAACCCATGTTGAGCCAGCCACTATCGCTTCTTAAAAATTAAAAATGCCTATGGAACACTCAGTAGTTACAGCCGCAGCAGTATCTGTAATAATCGGTGATACGCTCAATTTATATGAAATGTGGTAAGTGAGTTTTTTAGTATATTTCAGAATTGCAATATACTTGCTTGCTGTTAAATTTGTGAGTTAAAGAAAAACATTATATCAGGCATTATGATTCTGGAAATTATTTTAGAGGATTATTTTGCAAGTGACTTTGTAACAATGAAATTCTACTTTGTACCATCATGTAACACACAGGGAAATTTTCTAAACGTGAAAAATATTTGGCAGATGTAAGGTTGGGTCTTCTGAACGATTTGGAAAAATATTCACTAATTTACTATAATAGCCAACTAAAATCAGTTTACGGTTGATTTGGTATTATTATTGTGTTAGAAATGCCTGATAAATTTTTAGATTCTTGTGCTATTTGGTGTTGGTTTTTGGTGCAGGTTCATTCATTTTATATACATATTAGTGTATTTTTGGTGTATATTTTCCTTGTTTTAGTGTACCTTTCAGGTAGTTTTGTGCCAACTGTAATGCATAAGTGCTTACATTTAACAGGGCAAAGCCAGTTGGCGACCTAGCTGAGGCAACAGCACCGTCTGTTTACATTTAAAAGAAAACATGAATGGAGATACAGCGAAATCTACAATATCCAGTATTCTTACAACTCGAGGTTAACACGCTACACTCTATGTAGAAAATAACTGAATGCGTTTTTTACCAACAAATACTTACTTACCCGCAACTTCGCATGGGTTTACAACGCGAAGTCACGTTTGAGCTACTACGTAATGAACTCCTGGCCTGTTTGTGCATAGATGCAAAGAATCGTCAATCTGTGAATTTCATCGAAACGGTTTGAGCTACACACACACCTACACACACACACACACACACACACACACACACACACACACACTCACACACACACATTCATAGAAATCATATATAATGACGAAAACTATACAAATTGTAAACAAAATTATGTTGCAGATCAGATTTCGCAGGGGGCCGCAAAATTTTTTCGATCGGCCCTGTCCTCAACCACACTAGCAACAAACATCTGTATGCTCTTTGCATCGCCTGTTAACGCCGAAGTTGGAGCAAAAACTTCTCGTTGTGTATTTACACTTTATATTATGCTATATCCAGAGTAGAGGATTAATTAATGATATGTGTGCTGTTCTGTTTATAGTCGATGATATGAAAAGACGAAGACAAAAATGTGGTCCTTGTGTTGGACTAAAACGGAAAACATACCGTACTATAACAGTCATGGCTACGGCTGTCTTGTATATAAAGGTTTGGACTGTACGGCTTTTTAGCAATGAAGGAGGGAATGTGCAACTAAGGCTGCAGACACAGTGGCACCGATATCGGGGGATTCCGCCGACGACCGATATCGGCCGAAGACAGCCGATCTTTTCAAATCAGCATGCCACCATGTACGTGGTCACACAGTAGCCAATCTTATTGTCCGGACGTAGAAACTTCGGACGAAAGTCAGTGAAATTCATGTCAGTAGTTTGTGGTTTTCGGTCAAATCGCCTGACGTTCTTAAACACAAAGTATGGACTGTGAGAAGCTGACAAGTTTATTCCAAGAAAACTGTGGCATTCAGAGGGTAAAAAATATTGCAATCGGGATATAGTTCGGAATCTGTGGAATAAAGATGCAGGTTTGTTGGAAACCAGAAGTAGTTTTTATCAAAACTTTAGGCGTAAATTATAATCTCAACAAATAATTAGTTCAAGTGAGAAGGGTACCATATATTACGCTTAAGCTGCTTTCATACTGGCGATTTCGTCGCCGCATTTCAGCCGCACGATTCAATCGCTGCAATACGAGACTATCGCGCGGCTGAACCGTGCGACTGAATTGTCAGGCACGTTGCTCAACCCCCCCGCAGAAGCTCTGTGGCTGGAGCTGTCTTTGTACTTGTGCCAGCCAATTCCGACATGAATTCTGATGAGGAAGTGTTGCTTTTTGCTCTGTTGTTGAAAAGGAAATAAAGATGCCGCTGACGTCAACGAAAATACTGGATTCATCCTCCACTGAATACTCGGGAGAAACATGGACATTTGTTCACAATTTATTATGAATTATGAGAAAACCCTGCAAAATTCATGAACTATTTCAGAATGTCTGTGACATATTTTCAAGAATTATGTACTATGCTGAGGCCAAATCTCACAAAGCAAAATACGCAAATGAGGAACAGTATTTCACCAGAGGAAAGACTAATGATTATTTTAAGGTAAATAAAATGCTTACTTTACATATACCTTTATTTTTAAAGTAGGTTTAACAGTAATTTGCTCCAATGTGTAATATTAAAATACAATAAGCCAAAACTGTGATATTTCGCTACCCAGAGAATAAATCAGTGACCACTTGTGAATCAGATGATACAGGTAGAAGTGTGCTATCACGATTTGATGTACATGGGCTTGGATTAGTTGCAGGTACAGTTATGGGTGAATTTGAGTATACAGGCATTGGTATTTGTGAAATGAACTGAATATTATAGTTGTCTAGTGAACTGTAAGACCAGCTGTGCTTTCTCAAAACTGATATTATTTCAAATTTAGCATCCATTTGCAAATGTTGTGGCACAGATTTCAAATCATCTAATAATGATAGGAGAAAATGTTTGTCAGGGTCATCTGCTTTGGCCATTGATGCGTTTTTTTTCCCTTGATGTTTGCTGCAAGTACCGGAAATAATTTCTCCTCATCTGTCATCTTTTGTCTCTTACGGGAATTGGAGGCAACTCCATCCTGTACATCAGAATTATTTGCCTCATCAGTATGTGCATCAGCTTCTTCCAACTCTGGTGGTTTAGTGGCAGTTACAGGTGATAGGGAATATAAATATTTTTTGTGGGTTTCTGCAAGAGAACCACTTTTTGAGGCTTTTCTCTTGTTGAGTTCTCTTGTGCAACAGTCACGAATGCTCTTCCACTTCATATGTAACTGTGTTGCTGCAAAAAAAAAAAAAAAACTCACTTATTTCAGGTACCTAGCTACAGGCTGTACGTTTACAGAGCTACATTATTCCTTCAAATGTGGCATTTCAAGTATATCAAAAATCGTGCGAGACACTTGTCAGGAGATATGGGATATCTACAAAGAATATGCATGACACCTGCATCATAAGAAGGTTGGATTAATATAGCAGAAAAATTTAAAGTGTATGCTGACTTTCCGAACTGTCTTGGTGCAATTGATGGAAAGCATGTAAGAATGTTTAAACCTGAACACAGTGGCTCTTTATACCATAACTACAAACGCTTTTTCTCAATAGTGTTACTAGCAGTTTGTGACACTGATTATTGCTTGACATTCATAGACATAGGTTCATATGGCAAAAGTGGGGAGTTACAAATTTACAAAAATAGTGAGCTTTACAAAAGAATGAAAGACAATAATTTAAATTTGCCAGAGCCTCAACCTTTGACTGACCCAGGTGAGCCTCTTACATTCTGGTTTATTGGAGATGAAGCATTTGCACTTGAAGAAAACGCGCAACGTCCGTACAGTGGAAAAAATTTGACAGAGAAAAGAAAGATTTATAATTACAGGTTGTTGAGGGTGCGACGTTACATTCAGCGCACTCTTGGAATCCTATCCAACAAATGGCGAATTTTTCATCGCCCTTTAAATGTGAATGAGGACTTCTGTGCAGATATAATTAAAGCATGTTGCGTTCTGCGCAACTTCGTTCGCAAAACAGATGGGTTCAAACTGGATGAAACTTTAGAAACAACTGGGTTGCACAATGTACAGAGCAGCACTCCTGTAAGAAGCCACTATGCTGCGAGTGTACAAGACAAATTAGATGATTATTTTATCAGCAAGATATAAAATGTATTCTAATTTTTATAAAAAAACAGTCTAAAGTGCAAACGTTTGAATTTATTAGCATCTAGTTTCAATCCATACGTGGATCATATTCAGGCAATACCACAGTTGGCGTGGAGCAGAGTGGGTGCTACGGATGCCTCCAGGTGCTGTTACTCCTTATGAAAATTGAAACAAAGTTTGCGCTCTAGACTGCTTCTTATAAAAATTGTAAGAGGAAAAGAGCACTGTTTACTCAAAATGTTCCCAAAAGTATAAGACGTATTCTAACGAGAAATAAACTGAATAATACATACCACTTTCGCTTTTCTCCGATACTGTTTTATTTTCGAAGTCAGGAACAAATTTCTTACACATTTCCTCCCAAGCATTACCTTTTTCGATCTCATTACTGTAATCCTTGTTTCTTGAATCCCAAATTTCCAGGGCAACGTTCTACTTCAGTGATGAAAAGTTCTACATCGAAAGTCATTTTTGTAGCAAAAATAGCACAGTAGCACTAAAGGTAACAAACACACAGGCGAGGCAAGGCGAGGTGTCAGCTGTTTACCCCGTTCACTGCTGCCTAGCCTTGCTGTCAGGTCGCCGAGTGTGAAAGGGTCAAACACGGCTGAATCGCAGCGACCAGTCGCTTGGAACGGCAGGCGCACAGCGGGTGCGCGACCAAATCGCCAGTGTGAAAGGCCTTATGGGAACTGCTTGTTAAAGGACAGATGCGACTCCGCCTAGTGTGCAACTCGCGCGACCAAATCGCCAGTGTATAAGGAGCCTTATCGATACTGTAGTGGATCTTCCTTGGGTTGTAATAGGTGGGTATTAGCTGCCTGCAAATTGTTAAACTGCTTCCGACGTTTTTATGCCAGTAGGGTGGTGACGGTTATATGAAATGGTTTGCAGATGAGGTGTTTGTTTTTCCACCTTTCAGTGCTTTAGGTGTTCAGAGTACGTCATTCTAAACTTTATGCTTGTCTTTCACACGTTTTTGAATGGCACTCATTGAAGGTTCTTTGAGATGTGCCTGCACAACTTAAAATAAACACAGCAAAACAGAGTGTCTATAATCTTGCTTTTCAAGGTGGTCATGAATCATTTCGAGTATGTAACAGAACGTTTCTCCCTTAATTTCATATACTATATTCGAAAAACCTGTCTGGTTATTTCGATAACTGAAGACACACTGTACAGTACTTGCACGTTATTTTCGAGGCAGTTATAGCTTAGTCAGATGCATTCGGCGTCTTTGTAATAGCAGAAGTCATAACATAGCACTCATCTCCGAGCACAGACAGGTCATCGTATTAATTCCGACCTAGATTAAAGTCTAACCTAATTCATAGGTTTTAACCTAACCTAATACAGTCCCCTTGAACCCACCAAAAACTGATGAAGGGAATCAGACATACTGTGACCAACCTGTCGGCCGATGTTATGGGACGACCTCTGGCGACGGTGTCTGGCCACTGCTATCGTTGCCACTGTGAACGAATGCTAAGATTCATTCAAAAGTATGACAAAAGTGGGAGGAATAAGGAGATATCAGAAGGATATATAAACGAGTCTATGCTAATGTCATATCTGTGTCCTATGTTTTTCTTTGTGGGCTGAACTATCCTAAGACATAATGTCAGAAAAACTGTACGGGCAAGTCGAGTGGGAAGAAACAGAATGTGCCGATCAGCCTATGCCAAAGCATGTGGAAGAATTTACAGCAACCGTGAATAATATCTATATAACTACCAAAGATTGCTTAATATCGTGGGATGTGAATTCAGCACCCAATTAAAGCACTTATTGGGAATGACATTTACCTGTGTTCCAGCCTAGGAATAAATAGCAGAAACTATAGACATTTTGTCTAGAAAGAAAAAGTTAAGTTGAATGAGCATAAATTCCATCAACAGTATCCAAATTTTGAGAAATTAACGAAAAAAACTGACTCTGCTTTCAATAATCTTTTGATACATGAAAATTTGACAGATTATTTCCAATCACACTACAATGACGGATTTTATTGGGAACTTCTGATGTTGGCAAAAAATTGCTTTACTATTCCAGACCATGACACCAATGTTGAAAGCACGTTTTCTTTCGTAAAAGCCAAATGGATGAAGGAGCGCTATAAATTGCAAACCGACATAATCGACGTAATTGCAAATATGATTTTATTTTTGTGAAATTTAAAATCATCCTGTCAAGAGCTTCTCGAAATGAAATCCAAGAAAAATAAGATTCTTCACAAAGTAGTTTTAACTGGGAAACATTACTATTGGTACTTAACAAAAGATTATTATTCTTTGATAAATCTAACTAAAATGACAAGAGTTGCGAATGTCCTTTTGTTTTACATCACAGAAGAACAATTGACTGTTTATTTTGTTTAATGAAGAACTTTCAGTTTATTTTGATATAAGATTATCTTAGAAAGTAGACTGAGCTGTTAAGAAGTCTGAGCACTTAACTGTTATTTTAATTTCCAAATTATATGACTGTTTATTGATTGATTTTTTAGTTTAAGTACATTTAAGGCTGATCTAGCAAAAACTGACTTATTAATTATTAATAAACGACAGAAAATCTCCAGCTGACTATTTTTATTTGAAATCGGTGTTCCGACTTTTAGGGCAAACTGTCTGACTAAATATAACGCCGAGTCCAGCTTTACTGTTTTTGACCTGGCAGCCCTAGACGTGGCAGGAATAATACTGTACACAGCGCATGCTGAGGGTAGGCACTAGGATGTCACCCACTGATTTTAAAATTCCAACGAATCTGATAGACCCCCAGGAAAGCACTACCTGTGAATCAGTTATGTATTGTTATTTTTCGGTTTTTGGCAATGAAAGTTTCCTTTTAGTGCCTTGCTTACAAATTCCGTATTTCATAGCCAGCCACACTGCTGTAAAAAAATAGTACGCCCTTTTAAAGGTTTCCTATCCACTAAAGACGTATTTTTGTAACAGTGCATATGAAGTATATGAAATTGAGGTCCAAGTATCGACCCATGCTGAAACAGCAACATTATTACGCAGTGCAACCTCCATGGGCAGCAATGCAGACGCTGAGTCTGGCATCCAGTCGATCGTACAGATGGCGAATACTGTCATGGGATATGTTATTCCATGCCTGCTCGAGCTTTTCTCGTAGTTCTGTAAGAGTTGTCAGTTGACGTGTTTCACAGGTCACTTGTAGGCACACCATTTCGCACAAGTGCTTGAATGGAAATAAGTCCAGAGACCATTTTGGCAAGGGAAGTTGCTACACGTCTTGCAGAGCAAGTTGAGTTTCATGAGCAATCTGTGGACAATCATTATCCTGTTGGAACACCATATCACTCTCCTGTCACAAGAATGGCAAAATAATGGTCTAACCACATTAGGCATGTACCGAGCGCTTGTTAGCGTACCCTCCAGAAACACCAAAAGTGAACGAGGGTTGCTGCTTATTGCACTCCAGACCATAAGACTTGGGGTAGGGATAGCGTGTCTTGGACAAATGTACTCTACGAGACAGTGCTCAATAGGTCTACAGTGTATGTGCAAACAACCACCACTTGCGTGCAGGAAGAATATGCTTTCATGGGTGACGACCAAACCACACACGACGATGCTGAGGCATGAGTGGAAGACAGGCTGGAGGTGCTAATAACTGGCTTGCAACAGTTCGTGTTGGCACATCTGAACTCACACGTCCTCTTATCTGTGCTGTGGTAACTGTACGATGTGCCACTGCTGCCCTTACAATACGACGATTCTGAGATGCGTCTGCACTATGTGGATGCCCAGAACCTAGATTACAGGTGTGAGAATATTCACGTGACCACTGATACCAACATCGTTGTACAACTGATGCAGCACGTCCCACATTACGTACAGTTACCACAGCACAGATAAGAGGACGTGTGAGTTCAGATGTGCCAACACGAACTGTTGCAAGCCAGTTATTAGCACCTCCAGCCTGTCTTCCACATCCTGCCACTCGCAACGCCACAATTTAATCAGTTTAAAACTTAGTCAGTAGGTTCTTGGAAGCATGAGTGTGCCTCCATAGCATGGTTGCCTGCTTGCTTCACCCGTTTACACCATACTGAGTCTTCTGGCTGCTATTAAAGGGTATACACAAGTGGCGGTCTGGTAGCTTTGCTACTATGCTATTTGTTAGCGGACGACTTTGAAACCATTATCAGTATATATATATTATCTCCCAAGTGGAGTATGCCATCAACGAATCAAAATCGACGACGCCTTTCCAGGTGTACCAATTTTTATTCCTTGACGTGTATATCTCAAACAGTTACTGCATTTTGTAAAGTTTTGGTTGAACGTTTTTGCAGAGGCAACCCAGTTGTAGAAATAAGAATGTGTAATTTTCTTGCTTATGTTGTGTGTGTTATTTACTGTCCTGATATGTAGAACCAGATGTAATACCTGCGTGTATTTTGTATTATCTGAATTGGTTTACAAAACATACTGTTATGCAAAGCCAACTGTAATATTCTTATACTACACTGTTAATAATAAGCAATGTGACAAACAGAAATACAGTTACCTATCCAGACAGTAAAACCACAAAAACAAGTGTAATAAGCGTGTGTGTTAACCTAAGGAATAAGCATCAGACTTTAACTCGTTTCTTCAAATAAGTCATTAGTTCAGAGGTATGGCAAATAACAGTAGTTAGACTACTATTCTGCATCGATAACAATATATGTGGTTTATGGTACACTATTATTCACCAGTATAATCAGGCACACGTCATGAAGCTAAGTAGGACAGCAGAAAAGATTGCAACTCCCTATTTACCTAACAGACTTCGTTTTAGATTTAGATAAAAGATGGTTCAGCAATACGAGAAAAGTTTAGCCACTCGAAACAAAACAACAGTACCCAATTGCTTAAGCAAACAGACTGATTTCATGAAAGCAAAAGTAAATTAGGGCAGGGGAAGGGGGGGGAGGGTCTCTACATCAACATATTTGGTTCTCAACATTTCATTGATTCACTATAAACTGTTTAACGTTACTATTTATCAACATTAATCATCAACTTAGTATTTCCTTTCATTAATACGTAATGTGAAAGCAGCAAACAATTTATCCAATGTGGTCTCTGAATCTGGCATAACATTATGTAATCATTTTAACACAGAAAATAATAGCAATGTTAATTATGAAATTCTCAGTTATTCTTTGCATCAATTATTTCACTGATTAATCACTGATTTGCCAACAATATATTAAAGATTTCACTGTCTTGGCTGAATACACCTCACTCGGAATTTTCGTGTACCAGGTTAGGATCCTGCTTGGTTTGTGAGCGGGATAAATTATCAGGTGGACACAATTCTTAATTTGGATGATGGTTATTATTCTTAAAGCACATTTCAATTTCCTGGCACACACTTATTTCCTCTTCATAGCGTTGATCTATCTTATAATCAACAGCCCGTTTTTCTTCCCATACCAGGCCGTGATATACTGCAGTTTCCAACCGAGGAAAGATGCAACAATATGACGAACTCCACACTATGCTGGCACTGTACGTGCTGCCTCAAAGATCACTGGCCACCGACTAACTTTGTTCGCCCCCGCCAAAGCGCGCCAACGTTTCTGCTCCCACCTTTTCCTATGCTTACACAGCTTTCCGTTCCTGACGGAACTACTCTATCTTTTAGATTACACATATCTCCTACAGCCCTAAGTGAGTGTCAGTAACTATTACATACATAATTACATTATAGCACCTTTTTACATTTAATAATTATAACAAATAGATATCTTTACAATATTTAAAAGTAAATATTACACCATTTTTCTTAATATGTACATTGACTTTAATCTTATCAAAGAGTTTCAGTATCGATTTCGCTTCAAACAAGATGTCTCTACTTCTGCTTTAACAGTTTCAACAAAATATTTACAATTTAAAAAAAATATGAATAATAATATCACAAGCGCAGTATACTTTCTTGTGTTTGAATACTTATTATAAAAAAATATATACAATCATAACTTTTTCATCATCGACATATAACACCTCTTCTACAACAGGGTCATAATCGGTAATAACGAATATGATGGGAATCTGCAAATGTTGTCGATTCCCCAGCTATATCAATGCTCACGAATTCCTCAGCTCTGTTAAATAAATTCAGCTGCGTTGAAAAACTATCTGATACAATTTGTCTGGGTGTTAGCAGAGGCATCAGTTTCTTTTCCACGCCACTGCTGCTACTTTTACGCGCAGGAGCGGTTTTCTGGATGTATCCTTGTGCTGTGCATTAAGATAAAATATGTACGATCTAGAAATCACAAAAGATATTTAAACTTATCACACAGTATGATGAAAGCATTATTAAATGTATTCTGCTACAAGAAGTGGAGAAGTAAGTTGTAAGAACATTAACACTTGTACCACACACTATACACTGGCATTAGCAGTAACAGTCGCAAAACATTTTCTTTGAATGCATTCTTGCAAAAATGTTTCAAACACTGTGTACTTAAATGCGGATTTAGCTCAATAAAGTTATCACTGACTTTGAGATATGCCAATTTCCTGGAGCATCCTACAGCATGGACCCTGTTGGTCCAACTTTCATATTTGAAGAAAGCAACGACAATGAAGACGAGAGATTGATGCATACTCCATACTTATGAGTGAAAGTAATGCAACAAAGGGGGTGGCACTACACTCTCCATTGTTGCCAGATGTATCCTACATGGCGGCGACAACGTCATCCTAGATGGCGGCCTGTAGACTTGGCAACCGCACATGACGTCATTCAAGATGGAAGCCATTACGTCAGCTGATGACGCAAGTAACGTTATCCAAGATGGCGGGGAAGGGCCACGCCCCCCTGGTCACGCCTCCTGGCAGGATGTTCACATTCCATCAGGATAATGCAACACGCTTACACTAATCTAAGAAAATGGCTGGAAAATAGCTCACTTGGGCTACCTCCACTAACGTAAGTCACCTGACTGCAACCTTTTCCTAGGAACTGGCGGGAAGTCCTAGTTCCACCAGGAAAATGCAACACACCTCTAGTAACCTAACAAAATTGCCGGAAAATAGGTCACTTCATCCACCCCCACTAACGTAAGTCATCCGACCGCAACCTCGTGATAGTGATTGGCGGGAAAATGACTGGGCTGCTGGAGAGAACAAGGATTGTACTTTACTTATTTTGGAAAAATTTATTTAAGGGATGGATTTAGAGAGATACTATGTTTATTACACTGATATAAACCACACGCTCTGGTATGCCTGGGATCGTGCCACACAGCCTACAGACCTGCAAACTACTCCTAAATTACCAAAATAACTCATGTATAATGCTCTGCAGATGCACTTGCTAGTCGTAAACTGTCAAAATAATGCTATGTACGACCTAAAGACCTGCAAACCACTCGTAAATAATGCAATAGATTTACGTCCAGAGAGGCAAACAACTTGCAAATTGTCCAAATAATAATCCATCTAAAAGACTCTGCAAACATGTTTACTAATCATCAACCGTCGAAATCATCCATGCAACCTTTAATTAAAGAATTTGATGCAGTACAGCAATCCAGTGTGTTCACCACGAGGTTCAGAGTCCAACTGACCTAGTACACAGTACCACCGCGAGAGGGTGCTGTCGTCTGTTCCATTCTGTGACGTAATGGATTGTTAGCTGATGATGCAAGTACCGTCACCCAAGATTGTGGATTTTGGCAGGAACCAGTGTGTTCATCATGAGGTCTGGACCTAGTACACAGTACTAGTCCGTTCCATGAGATAACCCAATATGGTAGGGGAAAAAGGTGGCAAAAGGACTCAGCCAGTGCTGGACATAAGTATTTATTGTGCAGGCAGTGTCTCCACCATGAGGTCTAGAGTCCAACTGACCTAGTACACAGTACTGCCAGTAGTGGGTTGTTGTCGATTCCATGGTGTAACCCAAGATGGCTGTCTGTAGGGGAAAATGACTCAGCCCGTGCTGGGCTGCTGGAGAGAGGAAGGAGTGTACTTTATTTATTTTGGAACAATTAACTTAGGGATGGATTTGAAATAGTATATTTATCACGCTGATGTGAAACACATGCCCTGCCATGCTTGGGGTCACGCCACACAGCTTACAGACCTGTAAACTGCCCGTAAATTACCGAAATAACGCTATAGAGACACGCAAACAACTCCTAAATTACCAAGATTATTTCAGTACACAGCACACAGACATGCAAACCCCACCTAAATAATGCAGTACAATGATGTGCAGACACGAAATCAACTCATAAACTGTGAAAATCATGCATAGCACAGCCTACTGACCTGCCAGCAAAAAATGCAAACAAGTGTGCAGGCACTGCCTGCCACTCACTATCCACTGGACCGCAGAGGAGGCTACCGCAAATGCAGCTGCAGAAGTTGGGATGCACCAGCGGCCCCCGCAAAGTGACGTGGCCATCAGCTGCCAAGCCACAGACAGGTGCCCATTCAGGTGTCTCAAAGAAGAGGTGGAGGCATCCCTAACACGTTTGCTAATCGTCAACTGTCAAAATCATGCACTGTACACCTTTTCACAAAATAATGCAGCAATCACCAAAAAACTCCCAAATCGTCAAAAGATAATGCATGTGTAACGCTCACAACGCTGAAACAACCGAAAATAATCCAGTGCGCAAACACTCAGTGTACATAAAAAATGCTTGCAAATCATCAACTGCAACTATCAGAGGCACCAATGCACTCTGCAGGGACAGCTGGATGCAAGCCAGTGCCAGAGTGCTGCCGATGGCATGTCGAAGTCACCTCTACAGTTAAGGTTCTTCGAGTGTTATACTGACGTCACATTTCTATCTAAATAAGTGCCAAGTCATTCTCTGTGCAGTGCCCAAGTGAGTTCGCCACTGCTGGTGGGATCCCTCTCTCTACCTGTGGTCCAGTGAAGACCTAATTGCTGAGTGACTCACCCTTGCGCATGCTGCATATATCCATTCCAGAATAGCAGAGGGTGCATTGTTCCTCACTATCGTCTTGGGACATGCGAGACACGTCTAGCCATGCTTAACTGCCCAGTGTAACTGACGCAATGCCGCGAAATGCGCATGTACAGCTACAAACCATCACAAGCGCATCTAACAAGGTTCTAACTCTTACACTGATATCACATGGCTATGTAAAATAAGAACCAAGTCAACCTCTCGGAAATTGTATAGCGTCCCAGAAACAGTTAACACTCGCTTTTGTAGGAGCGTCTCGGCTTGTATGCATGGAAATTCTTGCCCTAACAGAGCCTATGTACGAAAATAGCACAGAATAACGTCGAATGCATTCTCCCTCACGGTCCTAACGTGGCGCCTTGTCCATTATGTGTTATCCTTCCTGGAAATCGTAAGTCCTACTTTCCCAGCTATGTACCAGCACAAAGGATGTCTTTTGAAATGAATGGAGCATTATGATCAGCTCTTACTGAATTTACCCTTTGAATTACTGATTCCACTGGTGTGAAAACACTGTCACCTTTTTCTTTCTTTCTGCAGACTGGACTTTCAGTGGGAAAAAACTTTTTTATGCAGGTTTCCATATTAGCCCCGACAATTAAATCTTACAAACTGCCCTATACAGGGTGTTACAAAAAGGTACGGCCAAACTTTCAGGAAACATTCCTCACACACAAAGAAAGAAAATATGTTATGTGGACATGTGTCCGGAAATGCTTACTTTCCATGTTAGAGCTCATTTCATTACTTCTCTTCAAATCACATTAATCATGAAATGGAAACACACAGCAACAGAACGTACCAGCAAGAATTCAAACACTTTGTTACAGGAAATGTTCAAAATGTGCTCCGTTAGCAAAGATGTATGCATCCACCCTCCGTCGCATGGAATCCCTGATGCGCTGATGCAGCCATGGAGAATGGCGTATTGTATCACAGCTGTCCACAATACGAGCACAACGAGTCTCTACATTTGGTATCGAGTTTGCGTAGACAAGAGCTTTCAAATGCCCCCATAAATGAAAGTCAAGAGGGTTGAGATCAGGAGAGCGTGGAGACCATGGAACTGGTCTGCCTCTACCAATCCATCGGTCACCGAATCTGTTGCTGAGAAGCGTACGAACACTTCGACTGAAATGCGCAGGAGCTCCATCATGCATGAACCACATGTTGTGTCATACTTGTAAAGGCACATGTTCTAGCAGTACAGGTAGAGTATCCCGTATGAAATCATGATAACGTGCTCCATTGAGCGTAGGTGGAAGTACATGGCGCCCAATCAAGACATCACCAGCAATGCCTGCACAAACGTTCACAGATAATCTGTGTTGATGACGTGATTGCACAATTGCGTGCAGATTCTCGTCAGCCCACACATGTTGACTGTGAAAATTTACAATTTTATCACGTTGGAATGAAGCCTCATCCGTAAAGAGAACATTTGCACTGAAATGAGGATTGACACATTGTTGGATGAACCATTTGCAGAAATGTTCCTGTGGAGGCCAATCAGCTGCTGATAGTGACTGCACACACTGTACATGGTTTGGAAACAACTGGTTCTCCTGTAGCACTCTCCATACAGTGACGTGGTCAACATTACCTTGTACAGCAGGAACTTCTCTGACGCTGATATTAGGGTTACCGTCAACTGCACGAAGAATTGCCTCGTCCATTGCAGATGTCCTCGTCATTCTAGGTCTTCGCCAGTCGCGAGTCATAGGCTGGAATGTTCTGTGCTCCCTGAGATGCCGATCAATTGCTTCGAACGTCTTCCTGTCAGGACACCTTCGTTCTGGAAATCTGTCTCGATACAAACGAACCAAGCCACGGCTATTGCCCCGTGCTAATCCATTCATCAAATGGGCATCTGCCAACTCCGCATTTGTAAACATTGCACTGACTGCAAAACCAAGTTTGTGATGAACACTAACCTGTTGATGCTACATACTGATGTGCTTGATGCTAATACTGTAGAGCAATGAGTCGCATGTCAACACAAGCACCGAAGTCAACATTTCCTTTCTTCAATTGGGCCAATTGGCGGTGAAATGAGGAAGTACAGTACATACTGACGAAACTAAAATGAGCTCTATCATGGAAATTAAGCGTTTCCGGACACATGTGCACATAACATCTTTTCTTTATTTGTGCTTGAGGAATGTTTCCTGAAAGTTTGGCCGTACCTTTTTGAAACACCCTGTATATCGTCAAATACGCAAAGACCCTTACTCGATTACTCTGCTCTCCCACCAAGGACAGGAGCTTTAATATGAGATCTCTGACCCATCAATACATCACAGTCTAATGTGTCGATCTAGTACTGCACCACACAAAGTCACCCCCCTTACATCATTCATACATATACTGCGATGACAGACAGCACCATAGGTATCCTCGTGGCACTAAGTATTTCCCGCGAGGTCAGGCGGGCATTCATCACCAACACGTGACCAGAGTACCCTCAGTGTATCGAAGCCACTATCAAAATTTTTCTTCAAATTGGGGCTTGTTTCCCGCCTTTGCACGAACACATTACTGTTTCTGGTCCGGACCTGCTTGCTTGATTTGCTTGCTCGCGTTCTTATACTCATGTGGGATTTCAAGAACATATCTAATTTTGCATGGCTTGCTAGAATATCATACCATTTTCGTGGTACTTCTCGATATCAAGCACATATCAATATTGCTCGTGTGACATAATCCCAAAGATATAGACTGGAAAATATTTCTCAATGTACCCGAAACTTTAGCTAGGTTGGGCATGCTATAAACCACTGACTAACTAGAAACTTGACATGTCTGTGAAGACATTTATATGGAAACTAGAAAAAATAGAGAAAACTGGTATTTCCATTTGCGAATACCAATGTTGGTGATGTAGCAGATTCCAAATCATCCCTATAATTTGCAAGGTCAACTATGGTGTTTCTCATGTCTAGAGAACCAGCAAAAATATCTTCCACATGCTAGATGCACACACCACAATCGATCCTCTCTCAACTAAATAAAGGCGCGAAATGGGCAGAAGCAGTCAACCGAACAATTTACATGGGAAGGAATAACAGCCCAGCTCAAACACACCTCCATATTAAATCTTCTCAAATTTCCACACGATTACGAAAGCTATCCAACACATACTAAGTATCAAATCACTATTCGATCGTCTAGAGGACAACACACATTCCTACACTCCAGCAGGCTTCTCCATTGGTAGAGCTCCTACTGTTAATGGGAAATGTGAATCATCCCCCCACAGGTAACTGGCACTGCACACCAAGCACCCACCGGTAGAATCATCTTCCTAAGAAATCGGTCACATATATATTTTATCCCTGTACTTAAAACAAAATGTTACGATCGCGGTCTGAGTTGAACAACATTCGAAAATGAATGAAGTATCGGAAATACATCCTGTTGATGGCTGTGGCACTGGAAATAGACGTATCAGTAACAATCTTATGACTTGACATACTCTTTCCTTTCCTATCACAGTACTTGATGTCAAATCCATACCTTCCTTACGAATGGTCATAGTCATTTCCTTTGCACATGTCGGAAGACAAACACCTACATTATAAGCTTGTTGCTCAAGGCGAACCTATCATGCACTCCCAATTACTAAGTATAATGCTTTGTCAATAACTGCCGGCTGGCATTACGAAATAATATTGACTGAAAAAGGAGATATATTTTGTAGGTTCTGGCTCACTAACTCAGTTATAAACTACAGACAACCGATTTCTAAGAATCAGTAAAATTTTACTATCTTTAATTAACTAAACCAATTTTATATCGTTAACTAAATACACATTTTTTACAATAATACAGCTAATTTTAATATATAATATTTCTTACTTCATTTACAACACGATTTTAACACAATGGAACTTATTAGTTAAAAAGTAACTTATTTTTAAAAATTTTAAACTGTGAATGTAAGTAAATAATTTAAATTTTTAGTTAAGATAGTACATTATTTTAAAAAATCACATAGTAAAGGTAAGTAAATTAATTAAAATGTATTAGCTAACAAAGTATATTAATTTAAAAAATTTAGATTGTGAACTCTATATCATGAAATTCATTATTTATATTTTTAAGTTTCTTCATTCCTTTATATTTTACTCTCATTATCCTTTTTTAATTATTTCAAAATCAAAATCATCAATTAATTTAGAATATCTATTTGGTAAAATTATTGAGATCTAGACAAAGTTGTTCTCCATATCTAGTATTTAAATATTAACAGTTCGTAATATAATAAAAACATTTATCTCTAGCACATTTACTTTTTTAATTACTTTATAAATACTTTTATAGTTGAGCTTCTTGATTAAAGTACTATACATTTATACAGAAACTTTTTTATTGGTTTTACAAAAATAATGTTGTAGTATGTATTCAACATATTTTTAAAAAGTAGTGATTATAGTTAAATTACTCGTAACTTATAGTTAAATTACTAATTGAGAATTATTCTTTATTATAAAACTAACAATAATTATTTCTTATTAATGTAGAACTTAAACGAAATGCAAACTAAACTAAAAGAAACTTATGACCTAATTGAGCAATCTGAAAAAATATTGATTGTCCTATTTGTTTAAGTGATGAAAATAGTAATCAATTTGTTAAAACAAATTGCAATCATATTTTTCATAAAAAATGGATTGATGAATGGATAAAGGAAAAATAAAATTATCCACTTTGTAGAACTATTATTAAAAATAAAATATCAAAAACTTGAAATAATTGATACTGATGCTGTGTTTGATGCTCAAATTGAAGGAGCATATTTTGTTGAACCAGCATATTATTATTATTCTGATTAATTAAATATTTAAATTGAAAAACTATATAAATTTTAGAATTTACTTGTTCACAAATCAAATAAATTTTTTTCTGTATAAATGGAGCAAGTTCAACAAAAGTCTTCTGTGAAGTGTAATTTTTGAAATATTGTAATACAGAGAAATCAGTTGATAATTTTACTTCACAAAAATATAGAAAAGATGGCAATAATACTATATGTAGACAATGTATAAATAAATATATTGAAAAAATTATGTAATTCCTTGTGTATGTGGAAATTATAATTTTATAGAACGTTTTCGACGACATCCAAGTGAAGAACATTCAAGAATCTCATTTACAATGAATATGAAGAAAAATCTACATCTACAATGAATAATGAAGAAGTTTTTACTGAAGAAACGTCTACGCCTACAAAGAAATGTAAAAATGGACAAGATAATAAGGATTCAAATAGTTTTTATACAAATCCTTCACATAAAAATAAACATAATAATAAATGTAAGAAGTGTACTTTAGAGTATATTAAGAATAAGAAAGCTTTAACATTATGATTTATTATTTATTAAATAATAATCCTTTATGATTAATTAAGATATATAAAAACTAATCGGTTGTTAAAAAAATTAATATATTAATTCATTAAAAAAATTCATTGTTTGAAAACTAATTGAGTGATAAATAAATAGCAACCAGTTCATCTAAAAAACTAATTGTTTAAAATTTAATGGATTGTCAAACTGAATAGTACACTAATTGATTGCTATTGAGTTCTAAACTAATTCAGTTTTTGATTAGTTATCTATTAAATAATAATTTATTAAATAATTATCATTTTGTTAAAAATATTTTTACAAAGCTAATGATTTTTCTGTAATAAATATAAGAACAAAATGGAAACATACAATTCTATTGAAATACCAGAATTTTATCTTAAAACTCTTTGCGAATTTTGTAAAATAAATAATTTATGGAGAGCTGATTTAATTAAATTTCTTATTAGAAATAGTCCAAATATTTTTAGAAATCATGAAAATATTTTTAGAAATAGTACATCTGAAGTAAGGATAATAATACAAATATTGATAAAAATAGTACATCTGAAGCAAGTGATAATTTTAGAAAAAGTTACCAAATATTGTTAGAAATAATACATCTGAAGTAAGTGAAAGTAATACAAATAGTCTTAGAAATTGTGCATCTGAAGTAAGTGATAATTTTTGGAACACGTTACCAAAATTGTTAATAATTATAAGAAGAAGTAAGTTGAAAATTTAAAAATTTTGTTACAATTATACAACTGATTAAGAAAAATTGCACAAATATTGTTAAAATTTATATCCCTGAGGTAAGCGAAAATCGAACAAATATTGTTAGAAATTATATACCTGAAGTATGTGAAAACCATACAAATTATTATGTTTTTCTAACTAAGGAAATAAACCATTAAAAACGTATAGCTATTTTGTACAAATTTATATAAAAGTGAAACCAAAAGAAAAAACTATAATTAAAGGTTAGTTAGTTGAAAAAGCATTTGAAAGCTGATTTCAAATTATGAATTTTGAAAATAGAATAAATATAGATGATATTAATCATTTTTAACAGCAGTGAAAACAAATTTTTTAAAAATTGTTAAAGATTATTTCAAAGTAATAATGGTTTAAAGATAAATTTTAATTTATAATGAGATTGTAATCTACAAACATATGAAATAAATGAAGAATTTCAAGAATTTCTATAACAAACACGAAACTGTGATATTTGGAGAGAAAAAGATTACAGCAAAAATTTAAACATGGTAAAAGAGGTATTCTAGAAAAAATATATAATTTTCAAACACAAGGATCAGGCAGGACATTAAATAGAATTATTGTTTTGCAACCAGCAATTAATAAATATATTCCATTATAAGGATCATCTTATATTGATTTGTCAGATAAAATTAAAAATATAAGTGCTTGTATTAATGTAAAAAATACTGATGACAAATGTTTTCTATGGTCTATAAAAGCAACTTTGTATCCTGCAGATAAAAACGCAAAAAGAGTAACAAAATATGAAGATGTTGGTCTTGATCTTGATAAAAAAAGCTTGAAAATATTAAGTTTCCTGTATTAGTTGATCATATTGGAAAAATAGGAAATATAATTAATTCATCTGGTTGTGTTAATCCATTTGATGATGAAAAATATCAAGTGTATCCATTGCAAATTACATAATCTAGAAATAAAAAACCTATAAATCTACCTTAATTCAAGAAACCTAGTAATTCACAAAATTGCTATATAAAAAATTTATCGAGACTTGTATCAAGACAAATCAATAAACATAAAGAAACAAATTTATTTGTGATTTAGGTTTACCACATTTTAATAGTAAAGAAATATTAGATAATTATACACCAAATTGTTTAAGTAAAAAGTCATTACAAGTACAAATGCCAAGTGAAGGAGAATGTGTTTATTTATTACCAGTATACACAAATAGTTCCTTTTGTTTTTTATGATGATTTAACAAGTTTACTTTGAAAAATGGACAATTGTAAACCAAATACAGATAAATCTTATACAATGAAATATAAAAAACATCAACCAAGTAGATTTTGTTTTTACATGAATTACATATATGTAATTTGTTGTTTATAGTGACCAAATTTTCACATAAAAATTTATTGAATGTATGAAACAAGAAGTTGAAGAAATTGAAATATTTATTCAGAAATTGAAGAAATGAAACAATTTACATTTCGGAAAAACAAAATAATACTAAAACTAAATTTTGTCATTGTGTAAATATTATTATTCAAATAATAAAAAAAAGATTGTCATCACGATCATGTAACTGAAAGTATGTTGCTCCATTATGCAATAATCGTGATTTAAAAATACCACATCCTGATTTTGTACCTATTTATTTACATTATTTAACTGGTTATGATTCTCACTTTTTTGTAAAAGAACTTGGTTATGATAAAGAAGAAATAGAACTAATACCAAACAGTGAAAATAAATACATTAGTTTTAATAAATGTACAAATAAATTAAATAGGAGATTTGTTAACACATTTAGATTTATGGCTTCTTCACTTGATTAACTTTCAACAAATTTTAAGGAAAAATGTATTGAAAATATTAAAAAGTATTTTTCTCCAGATTTATTTAATTTAGTAATTAGAAAAGGCGTTTTTGATTGTATGGATTCTTGGAAAAAGTTTGAAGAGTCACAATTACCAACAAAAGAATAATTTTACAATAAATTAAATGTTTGTAATACAACTGATGTAGTTTATGAACATGCAAAATTAGTTTGGGAGAAATTCAATATAAAAAATCTTGGTGAATATCGTGATTTGTATCTTAAAACTGATGTTTTAAATGTGTTTGAAAAATATAGAAAAAATATGTATAAAAACATATATTGCAGATCCTTCTTGGTATTATACAGTAGCAGGTTAATCTTGGGATGCACTGTTAAAAATTACTGAGTAAAAACTTGAATTACAATTTCATTATGAATTCCATTTAATGGTTGAAATAGGAATAAGAGGAGGAATATCACAATGTTGTAAAGGAAATGTAAAATTATATGAAATTTTCTGAATATTTTAATAGTGAAGAAATATCATACTATGTTACATTGTTAGATGCAAGTAACTTGTATGTTTATGATATGAACCAATATTTACCATATGTTGGATTTAAATGGGATGAAGCAAATAATTGCAATTGTACTAAAATAAATGAAATTTCAAACAAGTATGAAAATTGTTATATATATGAAGTAGATTTCGAATGTACAAAAAAATAGCATGATTTACATAGAGATTTGTCATTAGCTCCTGAAGAAAAAATGTTACAGGTTAAAATGAGAGTAAATTAATAACTAATTTAGATAGTAAATATAATTATCCAGTACATTATAGAAATCTTGAACAATATTTATCTCTAGGAATTCATATTTCTAAAATACATAGAGTTTTAAAACGTTAACAAACTTATAGCTTTAAGAAGTGTATAGATTTAAACACACAATTAAGCACTAAAGCTATAAATGATTGGAAAAAGATTTCTATAATCTAATTAGTAATTCTATGTTTGGTAAAGCAATGGGAAATATAAGAAACAGACAAGATATTAAATTAGTTTCAAATAATAAAGTACTAAAAAACTTGTTGCTAAACGAAACTTTTAATCTAGATTTATATTTAATGAAAATCTTGCTGCTGTTCACATGCATAAAACGAAAATCACATTTGATAAAACTATTTATGTTGGATTAAGTATAGTTGTTTTATCTAAATAATTGATATATTATTTTCACTATAGAGCTATTAAGCCTAAATATGGAAAAGACGTTAAATTATGTAATGAAGGTAGAGAACGTTATATTTATTATACCACAGCTGAAGATTTCTATGAAGAAATAAAATCAATGATTGAATATTTTAATAATAATGATCATCCAACAGATAATATATATATTATTCATCAAATAAACAAAAAGTTGTTGGACAAATGAAAGATAACTGTAGTGGAAAACCAATTGGAAAATTTTGTGGTTTACAAGACAACATATATGCTTATAAGGGTCGGTTAAAAATAGAGAAAAAATCTAAAGTAATCAAGATATGTGTTGCTAAAAATAGAATAAGTTTAGAGGATATAAAGATTTTTTGTTTAATGATATTGAACAATAGAGAAAAAATATTTTTATTTAAAGTGAAAAACATGAAATATATACAATTCAAGTGAACAAAAAAGCAATAAGTCTCCATGATAATAAAAGGTATGAATTGGAAAAAAAATAGATAACTTACCATATAGTCATTATAAGTTGTTAAGAATGTAATAAAATTTTTCTATATAAATGCAAAAATTTTACAAAGGTAAAATAAAAGACAAAGATTTTTGTATACAAAAACCACAAACATTGTATAAAGTAAACAATGAAGTAATTAAAATAACGGGTAATGGAATTAAAGTGAATGGTGAAAGTATTAAACACTTAAAGTAAAAGATGAAATAATTTAATCAAAATGAGTTCAAATTCCAAGTTTGATGGGAATAGTTCATACTTACATATAAAACTAATTGATTGTCAAATGAATTGTACAGCTCTCGTTTTAATACAAATAAATAGTAAAATAATTCTTTACTTTATCTTTATTTATAGAACTGTTATGTGAATTATCAATATCTAACTATATAAAATAAACTGTATTACGTTTCTTTCATAAAAGTTTTCAACTAAGTACACATGTGGATATTTTTTTATGGCTAGTTATTGTTCAGAAACTTCCTTTTTTATCTTTTCATTCGTATGTAATTGGATTAGAATAAACAACATCCTCAATTTCAAAAATTTCTGTTGAGGAATTACCTGTGTAACCTTTTTCAAAAAGATGTTTAAGTCTACTAATTTTAAGTATATCTCCTTTTTTTATAAAATTTAGCTATTTCATTAGATATTATTTTACTTATTTTTAATTTTTTTACTTTTGTCTATTGGTTTCTTTTTCATTGTAGAATGTTTTGTATTATTGTTTTTATCAATTAGATTAACTAAATTTAACCATTTATAATTAATATAATAATAAATTTTTCCACGTTTTTTTTCTTTAACTGCTTTTAACTCTGAAAAGGTTGAATAAATATTAATGTTCAATTATTCCATTAATTCTTTGTATTCTTTGTTAAAACTTTCTTTACCATTATTTGTTTGTAAATGTTTTGGGTTTCTAACTATTAAAATTTTTTGATAAGTATCAACTGTATTTTTAGATGTTTTATATTTAGTAAGAACAGCAATTGCATATTTTGAAATAACATCATATATGGTTCATAAATATTTATAACCTTAATTTTTTTTGAAATTCTTTATAAATTATCAAAATGACTTTAAACCATATCAACATGCCACTAAACATCTTTATTAAAAGAAACAAATTTTCTTCTTATGAAATTATACCACTCAGTTTTTTTTCATTAATTATATATTCATGAGTATTATTTAAAACTTCACCACCTAAAAATTTTTATTGTGAATTTGATTTTTTTAGATTGGCAAATTGTACAAAAAACTTCAATTCATTGTCTTCTGCTTTTAGTTGTTACCCTATGTGGACAATGTGTTTCTGTATAGTTTTTGAACTTTAAACAACAAATATGATAGGATTGTGAAGTACGATATTCCATTAATATTTATAAAAATATACAGATTAAGAAGTTTATATAGATAAAAATTTTAATGAAGTAAAAAATAACCTAACGATTTTAATACTTATAGTTCTTCACCTTCTTTTTTGTCTAAGCTTTTATTAATATGTGAGTCTAATGATTTAATGAATTTTTCAATGAATCAATTTTAACTAAGGAATTAAGGAGACTATTTTTCATATTGTTTATTTCTTATTATAATGTGCCACAATACCATCCTTAATAACGTTTCTTTGATTTAAATCCCTAAAAATCTAGTTATAATCTTATTTATTAACACAATTACAGAAATGGGTTAAAATGCTTGTGAAATCTGTTTTTATAACATTTTTGTTTGCAAGTCTTCTATTTTTAAAACAAATATAACCTTTGGTAATTTTAAAAATGGAATTAAATCCTTTTAGGGTTGTTTAATTGAAACAGGCATCTTTGGATCAATTGATGATTGAAGTTATTTATATTTTTCTCAATTTTTTTTAATTCCGTGTAGGATTATTAAGTACTTGTTCATTTTGTGTAGGTAGTTGTATCTTATTTCCAAAAATGTACACTTGTTGAATCTAAAATTTGATAAAATTATAATTCTCACAAAGCAATTTTCAAATAAATAAACATAAATGACCACATATTACTTCATCAAAATATTGTACTCTTTCTGTATTGTAGTATAGTTCATTTTTGCTAAATAGTTAACTAATAGTTTTGGTATATTACCACCAAATTAATCAAAAATAAATTTTCCATCATCATTTCTATAATAATAAATCCAATGAGTACCAGGATTGTCAGATGTTTCTAAATTTTTTACCATACCATATTCAATTTTAAATGGTTTATTTACTAATTCATCAATCACATATACCCCATGAAAGTTTTTTGTTTTTAATTTTTTGTATGTTTTTGTATATCAAAGTTACATAATGATTTGGCACAGTTATGAATTACTTTTTGAAATTTTATTAGTTTTTTTATATCATTGCCATTTTTCTATTCCATTTTTAGATTATGTCTTTTTTATTCTTTTAATTTTTCGCCATTTTTCTCTTTGTTAAATACTGCATTTGCAATTGCTGTACATCCTCCTGCTAATGAACCAATTGTTGCTAGATATGGCAATACAGTTTATAATAATGGAAGATGTCCTTATTCATGTTGTGTTAATCCTTTACCATCTTTCGTTTTTGCTAAATATTCAATAACTTTTTTAACAATAGGAATACGTATTGTAATAAATAAATTTCCACGAATGTTTTATCTTTCTTACATTTTTGTTGTTAAGTTAAAAATGATTCAATTGCATAAAATTGTTCATTATTTTACTTTAATTTAATCGATTTTCGTTTAGTTTTGCCTCTAGTTAGCAAAGTATAATGAATTGTAAATTTATTCATTGTAATAGTTAAAAAATTCATTAAGTTTTTTTATATAGTTATAAATTTATAAACATTTATATTTTATATAGTTAAAAATGTTTAAAGATTCTTGATAAAGTTTATAAAAAAATAAAGAAATTTTATATAGATTAAGATTTTTAAATTTTTTTTATAGTTAAAAATTTATATAGTTTAAAAATTTTATAAGATTTTCTATAGTTAATTACGGTTTTATATAGTAAAGAAATATTTTTATAGTTCAAAGTTTATAAAGATATTTGTATAGTATATAAAGATTTTTTTTTGTTGTTTAAAAATTTATAAAGATTTTTGAAATCCTCAACCACTTTCATCAATATCAACAGTAATACCCATTCCTAATTTTCCTTTTCCACACTTTATTCCCCTAAGAGACGTTGCTGAAACAGAGGCATCACTTGCATACATTCTTTCTTTTGCAGGTAACTGAATTTCTTTATCGGGTATAAGTTTCTTTTCTATACCTTTGTTATCTCTATAAGCAGTGTCATGTTTTTACAAGTGCAATGTAATGGATTTAACACCTTTCTCACCTTTATCTAATCCTTGATCTACTTTTGTATCGGGATCACCAAATGGACAACCTGGAAGATGCATATCAAATGTTAGTTTGTTTTCCATATTTATCACTTTTTCATTATGTATGTAGAAGGTTATTCAAAAATCTAATTAAATATGGACTTTTTGGATTTTCAATTATAAAATCACTAAATTTATTTGTTAACATTTTTGCAATAGTAACTTATCAATGTGATAAATTTTAATCTGCAGCTAATTCTTCACCATTAACGACTGCTAATCTATCAATTAATTGTTTTACATAATTTAAACAAACATATTCAATTGATTTATCTGTATATTTTTAACTAAACTTCCAAGTATTTTTTTTCCAGTAGAACTAATATGAGAATCATCTAGAGTTCTTCTTAAGTTTGGAAAATAATCATCGCCAAATGTTTATATTAAGTATTTATATTAAATACCTCTACTCTATTTTAATTGGGTTATTATCATAATA
The DNA here is from genome assembly GCF_021461395.2 of Schistocerca americana. Classification (NCBI taxonomy): domain Eukaryota; kingdom Metazoa; phylum Arthropoda; class Insecta; order Orthoptera; family Acrididae; genus Schistocerca; species Schistocerca americana. Next base: position 541,121,274 of record NC_060130.1, read on the forward strand.
TAATGCTTCTGAATTTAATAATATATCTGCATAATTTGATAAATCTACTCCACGAAACTTTTTTTAAATCTTCTATAGTAGCCTTTTTTTCAGTTAAATGTCTCATTAAACCATCTATACCTTCATAAGTTTCTTTTTACCAATTGTTAATCTATTACCATTAAATTGTACAGGTAAATTACCAAGATATTTAAACATACCAACAGGTTTTAAACAAAAAATTTTGTCATCATTATTATTAACATTCTTTAACATTCTTTCACTAACATTTATCTTTTTAGTTTCAATTATCTTTTTACTTTCTTTTTCTTTTTAGTATTTATTAAATATAATTTTAATTTCTGTTTCACTTAATGTATAATCATTTCTTTCAGTAACATCGTCAAACCAATCTGCTAATTTTTTAATTGGTAATATATCTACAAAATCTTCTATATGATGATATGGAGTCATTTGTTTTTCAACTTCCCTATTTTCTTCAATTGTTTTTAAAACATTACCACCTAAACCATCAATACCATAGCATCAATAACAGGTTGAGCTTCCTTTTTATATTTCTCATATTCCCTTCTTGGTTACTTTTTCTTAATGTTAACATTATTGTTAAAGTAAATGATTAATGTTTTATGTTGTTAAGAAATGTTGTATTTCATTTCTAAACTTACCTTCATATGGTTTTCTAGGCATATGTATTGTTCAGGAACCAAATTAATCATTCCAACATTTACTACACATTACTTTAAAATTATTAAACTTTGCAATAAATTCATGATAAATGTGGTTTAAATTTGAATCATCTTGCATAAAAGTATTTTAAAAAATTAAATTGTTTTAACATAGTGTTTTTGAATTTTTGAATACGATTGAGCTAAATAAAAGCAATGTATGACTTTGTGTCTACCTATAGTAAAATAATTCCTAACAATATCTTGATTTTCTAGATTGAAGTCATCAAATACAACAACTAAATTCACTTCAGATTCATCTAATGGAATAATATCTTCATCATTCTCAATTAAACTATCAATTTCTTTATTAATTGAATCTTGAATAATTTTACATAGTTTTATAAATTCTTGATATTTTGGTTGTTCTAAATCTTTTGATACACATACCAATGTTTATTTTTATATCAATTTAATCATCATGTATTATTGCGCATCTTATAGAATTTGGTAAAAGTTTACCATGTTTGTTTTTTAACTCAATTCTTACTTTAGATTCCTTGTCTGTTTTGTTCATTTATTAATAATTTCATTCATTTATTAGTGACTTTTTCATTGACTATTAATATTTTCTCTTATTAATAATTTTTTGACTTATTAACAATTTTCTTGTTATTTAATAAGTTTTTCATTTATTAAGAATTGTTTCAATTAGTAATATTTTTTTCAATTATTCTATTTTTTCATTTATTAATAATTTTTGAGTAGTAAATGAGTAGATTAATTCTACACGGTGATAAATCTTCTATACTTAGAAAGAGATTAACTGTTCCAATACATGACAATTATACTAATGGTTTATTAGTTGGATTTTATTCAACTTTTTTAACCCCGAATGTTACAACAAAATATAATAAACTTTATTGTCATAGAGAAACAATAGACTTCCCTGTAGGTTAATATAGTTTAAATAATTTTAAAATATTTAAACATTGAAGAAACCCAACACACACATTAGAGCAGATGAAATTTTAAGCAGAATTGTTATTGAAAGTGATGTAAAATTAATATGTATATAGAAGATAGTATTAGGAATTTACTTGGTTTTACTAATCAAATTGCTCAAGATAATGAAAAAGCTGTAGCTAAAAATGTTCGTAAAATAATTCCTTTTGAATTAATCAATATAAATATAAACTTGCTGATGGAATTTATATAAAACATAATGATCATTTTCATAAAGTAACTAATATTATTGCTTCATTTAAACACACTGCAGAGTTTGGTGGACCAATAATTTATGATCCAAATTATCATATAAATCTTCCAATTTTTAATACAGCTCAGACTTAAAAGTTACTATAACTGATGAAAATGATAATTTTATTTACTTTAATGATGCTACTGTAACAGTTATTTAAAAAATATCTTAATAATTTTTTTCCTTTATAAATAAGTTATTGCTAAAACAATAATGAATAAAATTGAATGTTATTTTTTTTGTCCATTTCCTGTTAATGGAAAAACTAAAAATAATTGAAATATTCCTAACAAAGACGCAGAAATTGAAATACACATTGCTCATGGTTGGCTTCATCCAAATCATGCACAATTATACATGCATTTTAGTATTATTGGAAACAATGGTAATGATTATCCGACTTATGATGGAAAATCAAACGAAAAATTATTTGATAATTATGTAACTATACTGTTTGACTTTATAGTAATAGGAAAAGGAAGTAATATATTTTCTAAGATTGAACATACTTTTATTTCATCAACAGTTTACTACATTTACCTTTATCTATTACTGACAAAATAAGTTTAGAAGAACATATTCTTAATACGGGAAAAACATAAAGTAAAAAAATGAACTAGTTTATCCATTATTAATGCTTGGTGAATTTTTTTAAAGATTATAAAGAAATTATGTTGGAAGTAAATTTAACTGTAGTTTCTACATGTAGTTCATTTTCTGGGGATGCAATTTTATGTTGGTTTGATAAAATGGTGCTGGTGTTGAAGTAAAAGATACACTCCCTAAAGAAGGTAAAATAGTTATAGAATCTATGGAAATTCGAGTACATGTTGTTAAATTTGAACCAATTTGATTGAACAATGTGAATTATTATAGAATATCCTAAAATTCCTATTTCTCTTTATGAACTTCAAAAAGTAGAAGTTGCGAGATTATCTGGTAGAAACAATTTTGAACTAGATATAAGAAATTAATATAATTCTATAGAATTCGGTATGCCTTATTTTGTTTTTGTTGTATTTCAGACAATCCGTAAAAATAATCAACTAGTTGATTCATCATTATTTGATCATGTGAAACTACAGAATATATATTTAAAAGTAGTAAAAATGAAGTTTTTCCTCAATAAATGTGGGATATTAATCCACCAACCAATTTTCTGAAAACATATGATGCATTTTTAGATTTTAAATGAATGACTTACCTAAAATCAGATATTGATATTAATCCATTTAGTTTTAATACTAATTATACAATTTATATAATAAATATGGCACATAGAAAAAATGTTATAACGACACAAAAAACAAACATGAAACTTTGTGCAACTTTTAATGATAAAATTTCAAATGATATACTTGCTTATACAATTATGTATGGTAAGAAAATTCTTATATATGTGCACAACATAGATTACTCACTGAAAATTTTTAATTATTAGTATTTTATTCTATATAAATGAAACAAAAACTTAATAAATTTATAAAAGTGTTAATTTCATACTTATATACATATCTGAAACATTGTAAGAAAGATAGAAAAGATAAAAACTGAAAATTTTAATATAATTTACTTTTGTTAACTCATACATTTTAGTTATTTACTTACTCTCACAATGTGATTTTTTAAATAATATACTGTGTTAACTTATAAATTTATTTATTTACTTACATTCACTCTTTAAAATTTTTAAAATAATTTAGTTTTTTAACTAATACATGTTATTGTGTTAAAATCGTGTTTAAATGAAGTTAGTATTATATATTATAATTAGTTGTATTATTGTAAAAAATTGGTGTTTAGTTATCGTTATAAATTTTGTTAAGTTAATTAAATATACCGACTTTTTTACTGATTTATAAAAATCGGTTGTCTTATTTATAAAATACAGTATTTAGTTTAAAATTGAGATAGTGAGCCAAAACCTACAAAATATATCTACTCGAAAATCAACAATGGGTGGACATGTCTCTGAAGTTTTTCTTGTGAGTGCTACCACCATGTATTAGAAAGAGAAGTTTTATCATCTTACAAACCACCACATGTTAGAAAACTCGATCCAAACAACTACTGTATGATACTGTAACAAGTGGTCTTGGTTGTACATGTGCACACATGTATCCATGTTAAAAGCTATACTGGCTTTATAAATCCACATATGGCATTACCTGTGGTTTTTCCAGACATATACCAAGACGGTGATCGTAGGAGTGTATATTATCAGACCAGCAGTCCAGTTACACGTAGCTCACATTGCAACCTCGTCATAAAATCGCTGAATTTTGAAAGTGAAACGGCCGAGGAATGTGGCATGAAACTGCTATTTGCAACCCTCTCACGCCACCGCCACTAGATATTTCTCCAGTATTTGTAACATATTCTGCCTTATACCACATCAGTGGTTTTGCGATATATCCACTGAGTTACAGGTGATGACTGATTGAGAAGGATCACAAACAGTAGTAGATGGTGTGCTGATTGAGGATGTAAGAAATGTACACTAGCTTTTCAGATATCTAGTGTTATGCTATCTGTTAGAAATGATGTCTATGATTTGGAATCAAGTCTTTCCATTCAACCACATACCTGTGTTGGATCCTATGGAGAAGTCCTCTAATTATTACAGCCACAACTGAATCATATTTCTGGCACTCTCATATCTCGAAACGAGTCACCTTTCTCAAACCTTACTGCTACAGTAAAAATCCAGTGTGGTTTTAGTGAGTCCATTTCCATAGCTTTGCACATGTGATCGTTCCAGTTTAAGTCGGAACTGGCTGGAAGTCAAAGAAAGCCATATGCACCACTTTCTACAACCAGTGTAGAAACAGAGTGACCTGAGCTAGTGCAACAGGACCATGTATTAATCATTCAGTGGAAATGGATGCATTTTGGTGCGTCTGCAAACTACATACAGGTACTGCAGTCCAAAACAGATCTACGTCCCTCAGGTCACATAGACATCTATTAGCCCAACATGGTATCATCGTTATTCTGCGCCATCCAACAGAGAAAAATTACGAAATATAAAAGCTCCACTAACTTCATCCAATTGGAAACTCGATAAGATTTTTATTGCATCTCTCTCCTCCCATATATCGAAAACAGATGCCACATGCATGCCAGCTTCGAACACACATAATGATCCTATTAAATATAAGATATTGATCCACTGCATAGACCAGTTTAATGTTACATCACCTATACTGTAGGAGGAGGATGGTATCCCACATACTTTACTGTACATCACGAGAGATGCTCCCTGTGACCCTGTGTCATTGTTTGAAACATTGTTTTTTTCTGCTGTGACACACCTTCTACACTGTCATACATTTTGTTTTTCCACCACGACTTTGAGGTCTGTATCAGGTTCCAAACTGAAATTAACACGTTCTGATTCATTGCCTCTCGCAGAAAACTAGGTGTCACAAGGCATAAAACATTTTGTTACTGCACCTACCATAACAAGCCACTCACACTGGATTACTATAAATAAAATACAGTTACAACATAGGGAAATGGGACAAGTTTGGTGGCGTTGTGCAGAGTTTCCAAACTGCTGTTCAAAAGTGATTGACGACCTCTACATTTAAACTCATCTTTCATAGTGATGCAATAGCCGATGCCTCCGTGTTCTGTTTCGACTGATTCCTCATACTGCAGTCATGTACACGATCACTGTTTCGGTGGTATCTGGCCCCAGAAGGTATTGTTCCTCCACCAAAACTCTATGCCCAACTTAAACACGCAATGTCAGTCATTTATTATGTGGTAACCAACAGCGTGCCAATGGACAATGTACTTAAATAATAAGAATTGCAGTTGATTGAGTCAACAATTTTACCAATTTTTTGTAATTTGAACACTGGACAATGATGTGACAGCATGTTTCCCAATTTCAGTATCATAGCTAAACCCACCCCCTCCCCACTTTGCGAGTATCATTGTTAATGTGGATAGACAAATGTGCAGTATGTCCATGTGTTGTTAATTCTCAGAACACATCCATCATCAAAGTTAATAAGACAGCGCACTACATATTTCTAAGACTTCAAGCATAGTGCTTAATTTACGATCTCTCTCTATGCTGATGGGAGTCACAAAGCATTCTTGGAGGTAAAATTAGAGATGAAATGCCTCCCCTCACATTGTCACTGACCAACCCGCCCTGCAGCACTGTTACCGATTTAATCTGCAATTGACCAGAAATAGACCGCTACATTCCACATCTCGTGAATTAAAGGAGCTTGCCGAGTCCTCACCCATCCAAGTGCACAAGATATCTCGAGATGTGCCTATGTCGAGGAGGTTAGCACTCCTTATCGATGTATAGTTACGTATCTGAAAGTGTTATAATATAATAGGTAGACGGTGAAGAAGAAGGAGAAACGAGTGAGTTTTTTGAGCAATGGAGCTGCAGACTGATGGAATTGGAAGCATTCTTACATTAATCGACCAAGCTATTAATTTTGAAGTACATGCAGTCCTAAGGCTACATCGCTCCTCACATAGAATGGGCTATAATGTTAGATCGCTTGCCTTTCTGACCTATGAGTCATATGGAATGTAGCGCTGCCAATATTCCATTGTAAGAAAAATATTTCAAGAGTATGACATACATCCTTCTTCCCGGTTTCTCTACCACAAATTACATTATCAAACCGGAAAACCAAAAAACTACTTCCTTAAAACTTTGGGTTTCTGTGATACGAGCACAATATAGCTTTCCAGATATGTATAGCACCCACTGTTCACATTCGATTAAGCTTCAGAAATTATACTGTGCCTGCATCATCCCTATATAAAATTATGGTTAGAAATGGGGAATACCTCTTACAAGGAAACAGATAAACGCATAGGACCAGCGTCCGAAAAGTGAAAATTACAAGTCATTCCGCCAATAGCTCTGCAAACAACACACCTGTCATGCAAATGTATACATGGGTATTGCAGTGCCTCACAGTCACCTATCGCTAACTTAGTTATGAAGCTGAAGTCTTGATTTTACACCAAAGATGCGACAGAGGGATGGAGTACATTTCATAAATCATAGTTCATTTAGAGGAATGTGTCATGTTTCATCACACATGAGATAGAAGTTCTCTGATAACTGACAGGTTTACCATTAACGATCCCAAGAAAATAGTGCTTTAAATCACAGACAAAACACGTGACTGTATACGAGTTGAACACAGGCTATGTCATGCGACTGAGGCGTCATGACAGAACAGTGGAAAAATTGATCTACAACAAATTCTCCCTCTCTAGAATGCTTCATCAGTGTACCATTAAATCTTACTTCGTTACAGCTCCATCTCAATCGATCACCCTGGCTAATCTTTGACATCCTTTAACGCAGATGCACATAAGCTTGGAGACAGATGGTCCTCTGTCTTCCTGAAAAGCGTCAAATACAGTAGTCAACTCGAGTCAATCACTGATACCATAATATACATATAGGGTAGTGTCACCTCAATGGAAAAATGTTGACTGTTCCCTGATTCCGTTCGCTTCCATGTCGACGATTTCTCGGATTCCTCTTGGTGTGGCATACTTGTTCCCATGTACAAATTGCTCTTCGCCAACCAGAGGCTACACAAGCACTTCTTCAATTTCCCCACATTTTGGTGTATATTAGGTCAATTTATACCTATCCTCTCGTCATTTTTCGCAATTCTATCGATTTTATGTCAGTTCCATGAATGCTGTCATGTCATAACCTCCAGTTCTGTGTTCTAGGATAGCTTTTAAACATAGCACATCTACTAACACCTAGCCCAAATACACTGATTGGGAGATGTAATATAGCACTGCACTCGATTGTTTCCAGTCACATCCACATTTGGAGAGTATTTGTTCTGTTTTCTGTATGTCTGTGTGTATCCATGTGTCACAGATGGCTCCCAGGACCCTGTCCCCTGCACTGGTGGACCAAATTTCGAACACAGAGCATGTGTACAGAGATAACACATGTTGAAACCAGGACTTAACGTTTTCCACTAAGAGTAACACGTGATGGATGGGATGCCACGTTAGGACCGCAAATAAAGATGCATTCGATGCTATTCTGCGCTGTTTTCGTAAACAGGTTCTATTACACCAAGAATTTCCATGCATACAAGCCGAGACATCATGAAAGCCCCTACAAAAGGGAGCGTTAACGATTTATGGGACACTATACAATTTCCGAGAGGTTGACTTGGTTCTTATTTTATACAGCCATCAGTATAAGATTGAGAACCTTGTTAGATGCACTTGCGATGGTTTGCAGCTACGTGCTCGCATTTTGCGCCATTGTGTCAGTTACACTAGGCAGTTAAGCATGGCTAGACACGTTTCGCATGTTCCATTAGGATAGCGAGGGACAATGCACCCTGTGCTATTATGGGACGGATTTTTGCAGCTTCTGCGAGGGTGACTCACTCGGTTATTAAGTCTTCACTGGACCGCAGGTAGAGAGAGGGATCACACCAGCAGCGGCAAACACATGAGTGTACAGCCCAGAGGATGACTTGGCGCTTATTTAGATAAAGATGTTACATCAGTATAACACTCGAAGGACTTCAACTGTAGAGGTGACTTTGACATGCCGTCAGCAGCACTCCTGTGCTGACTTGCATCCGGCTGGTCCTGCAGAGCACTTTGGAGCTTCTGATAGTTGCCGCTGATTATAGTTTGGAAGTGTTTTTCACATCCTCTGAGTGTTTGTGCACTGGATTATTGTTGGCCGTTTAAGCGTTGTGAGCGTTACACATGCATTATCTTTTGATGATTTAGGAGCTGTTTTAGTGTTTGCTGCATTATTTTGTGTAAAGGTGTGTAGTGCATGATTTCGACAGTTGACGATTAAAGTGCGCGTCATTTATGTTGGCGGCCGAGTTTAGGTTCGTTCTGCGCATCTGACGTCACAAAACACAGTCAGCCAATGAACAGAGAACGACGTTGCCAGAACTCGACTGCAGTGCAGAGCATGGACGAGTGTCTTCAGTTTTAGAAACGTTAAGTCATAAATAAAGTAATAGAACAAAAGCAGTGTCTTGATAGCAGACTTTCTTTTATAGAAAGTTTGGAAAAAGCATTCTTTATACCAGTTGCTTCATATTCTATTAATTAATTAAACCAAACAAGCAATAAGACTCCTAATTCAGGCGATAGCAAGGAAAGGTGTTTGTATCAATCTCACGAACTGCTTTTTCGCAATAAATAACAGCGGTAATTGTTTATTTCCTATTGTACTTCGACGAAGCGTGAGTAATTCATAGTCATACCAACGATGTTTATCAGTATTTTGCGTGCTGTGTTAGCATCCTCATGGCGTTTCGTAGTCAAATGAGCTGTGTTAGCGTAACGGTTAAGGTGTCGGGTTTCTATGTGAAAGGTTATGAGTTCAAACCTTATGCGGTGTTTAATATTTTGATTAGTTAAAAACAATGTCGAAGTGCCTTACTTCACGAATTATATTCGTTTGAATGCAATTTTGTGAAATTTCTGGTGCTTTGTCTCTTCATTAACCCTTTCGCTGCTGCAGACACGTGCTCCCCACATTCCGCGATGTGCGCTATTTTGTCATCACTGCACTGCTCGCCTGTGCAGACACATTGTGTTCCCACTGCTTTGACACACTTATCAATCGATTTCAGAAAAACTATTTGGCCCAAAAATTTGATTTTTACACGTCTTCTTGACTGATACCTTCCCCCATAAATGACTTAATTTTGTTTCGATGTTCAACGCAGTTATTATGCAGCATTAAATGTAGTAAACCATTGCACGAAATTTTGAAGAGTTTGCAGAGGTAGAAGTCTATAGCGTGTACTTTCCGTATGGTCGATTTTAGTTGCCACAATGTTGAGAATGAAATGTGGACAAGATACCTAAATTTCATATAAAACTTACTGTAATATAATATCTCATTTAATTTAAGTACCACATAGGTGTCGTATGTAATATTGAGAAATATTCCGTCTTTTGCGACTGTAATAAAAGTTTTATTTACACCGGACGCGTTTGTCTTTATTTTAAAGCACTTCAATCAATGAAAGGTATGGCACACACACAATGGTACTCATGTTCTCTTTCTTGTTTTTGTTCCACAGTCGCAGTTTTACCAATGGTACTGAAATATATTCCGCTTCTGCAACTGTAATAAGCGACTTATTTAGACCAGACGCGTTTCTCTCTTTTGAAGCATCTTCAGTGGACAGTATTTTGTTTCCTCCATTACCAAGTCACCTTTCGTAGTTTTGTGCTGCGGTAACGCAATATTTAACGTTTGTGTTGGCTGATCAGTGTTTTAGCAAATAAATGATGTTTGTGTGTGCCACACAAAAAAATTATATTTCACATAGCTCAGAGCACTTGACTGATAGACGGTATATTCAAGTCCTAATGTTTTTAAAAGTCCACAGTTTTGTTTAATGTATTTTGTCTACTTCCTTTTGATTGATTGAAGTGCTTTAAAATAAAGCCAAACGTGCTCAGTGTAAATAAAACTTTTGTTACAGTCGTGAAAGACGGAATATTTCTCAATATTACATATGACACCTATGTGGTACTTAAATGAGATATTTTTATACAGTAAATTTTATATGAAATTTAGGTATCTTGTCCACATTTCATTCTGAACATTGTGGCAACTAAAATCGACCATACGGAAAGTATACTCTATGGACTTTTTCCTCTGCAAACTCTTCAAAATTTCGTGCAATGGTTTACTATATTTAATGCTGCATAATAACTGCGTTGAACATCGAAACAAAATTAAGTCATTTATGGGGGGAAGGTATCAGTCAAGAAGATGTGTAAAAATAAGATTTTTGGGCCAAATAGTTTTTGTGGAATCGAATGATAAAGAGTGTCAAAGCAGTCGGAACACGATGTGTCTGCACAGGCGAGCAGTGCAGTGACAAAATCGCGCACAGTGCGGAATGCAGGGAGCACGGCTTTGTAGCAGCGAAAGGGTTAATGCGACCGTGGTGGCTTAACTTCATGAACTGCGCGCTCTCCCCTAAACGTAAGCTTGTCAACTATGCTATACTATGGCGCTGCTTCTATTGGCGCGTGCGTCATGTGCAACTGGCAACGCAGCAATCTCCCGCGTCTGGGCAGGCATGCACGAGCCGCCAAGATAAAAGAATTGAACTATAGCAAACATGTTAGGGATGTCGCTGCCTGATGGTTGAGGGACTCAAATGGGCACCTGTGCATATGTTGGCTGGTGACGGCCACATCACTTCGTGGAGGCCTCTGGTGCATCCCGACTTCTGGGAGCGTGTGCAATAATCTCCTCTGCAGTTTAGTGGACAGGAGGCCATGTGCAACGTCTGCGCATGTTGTTTGTGTGTCTCTTGCATTATCTTGTGAGCAGGTCTGTAGGCTGTGCTATGCATTATACAGACAGTTCATGAGATGATTTCGTGTCTGCACATCATTGTACTGCATTATTTAGGAGGAGTTTGCATGTCTGTGTGCTGTGTACAGAAATAATCTCAGTAGTTTAGGAGTTGTTTACGTGTCTGAAGAGTGTTATTTCGGTAATGTCTGGGTAGTTTACAGGTCTGTACAGTGTGTGGCGTGACCCCTAGCATGGCAGGGCACGTGTTTCACATCAGTGTGATAAATATACTATTTCAAATCCATCCCTAAGTTAAATGTTCCAAAATAAATAAAGTACACTCCTTCCCCTCTCCAGCAGCCCAGTGCAGGCTGAGTCATTTTCCCCTACAGATGTCCATCTTGGGTTACGCCATGGAATGGACAATAGCTCCTCTACTGGCAGTACTGTGTACTAGGTCAGTTGGACTCTAGACCCCATGGTGGAGACACTGCCTCCACAATAAATACTTATTTCCAGCACAGGCTGAGTCCTTTTGCCACCTTTTTCCCCTACCATCTTGGGTTATATTATGGAATGGACGACAGCTCCCTCTGGTGGCAGTACTGTGTGCTAGGTCCAGGCCTCATGGTGAACACACTGGTTCCCGCCAAAATCCACAATCTTGGGTGACGGTACTTGCATCATCAGCTAACAGAATGGAACAGACAACAGCACCCTCTGGTGGTGGCACTGTGTACTAGATTTGTTGGAATCCGGACCTCGTGGTGAACACACTGGATTGCTGTACTGCATCAAATTGTTTAAACAAAGGCTGCATGCGTGATTTCGGCAGTTGATGATTAGTAAACATGTTTGCAGAGTCTTTTAGATGGATTAGTATTTGGACAATTTACAAGTTGTTTGCCTCTCTGGACAGAAATCTATTGCATTATTTACGAGTGGTTTGCAGGTCTTTGGCTGTGCAATGCATTATTTTGACAGTTGACAACTAGCAAGTGTGTCTGCAGAGCATTATACATGAGTTATTTTGGTAATTTAGGAGTAGTTTACAGGTCTGTAGGCTGTGTGGTGTGACTCCGAGCATGCCAGAGCGTGTGCTTTGTAATAAATATACTATCTATCACAATCCATCCCTAAATAAATTGTTCCAAAATAAGTAATGTATACTCCTTCCTCTCTCCAGCAGCCCAGTGCAGGTTGAGTCGTTTTCCCACCAATCCCTAGGAAGAGGTGGCGGTCGGATGGCTTAGGTTAGTGGAGGTGGCCCAAGTGACCCATTTTCCCCCAATTTTCTTAGATCAGTAGACGTTTGTTGCATTGTCCTGATGGAATTTGAACTTTCTACAAGTTTCTATGAAGAGATGGCAGTCCAGCGACCTAGGTTACTGGAGGTAGCCCAGGTGAGCTATTCTCCAGCCATTTTCTTATGTTAGTAGAGGTGTGTTGCATTATCCTCACAGAATTTGAACTTCCCTCCAGGGGTGCATGGCAGGGGGGCGGGGGGAAGCGTGGCACATCCTCACCATCTTGGATAACGGTACTTGCGTCACCAGCTGACGTAATGGCCGCCATCTTGGATGTCGTCATGTGCTGTTGCCAAGTCTACAGGCCGCCATCTTGGATGACGTCGTCACCACCATCTTGGATACATCTGGCAACAAAGGAGAATGGGGTGCCACCCCCCCCCCCCTGCCTTCTTCCATAACTTGCCAGTACGAGAAATGATTGAGCATGTATAAGTTATTCGAACTTGTAATCTGGATTTTACGAAGAAAATTTGATCCAATTAGCATCACTTAAAATTAAAAGTATTGTACTCACCAAAAGTAGCAACTCCATGACTTTGGGAAGACAGCTTTGTAATAATTAGTAGGAACGATATTGTAAATCGATTCGTCGCTCCCTCTTGTTTTCAAATAAATCTATCATCTCAGATTGAAATCTTCAATTTTGCATATGAGTACCTTTTCACAGGGTAGCATCCCTTATGGCACTCAGTTATTCTTCTTTTATGGTGTTTCGTAGGAACGTTTTAATTCTCTTGAGCATTGAAAGGCATCGCTCAGCGTGTGATGTCGAGATAGGCGTCGTGATTAGCAATTTCAAAACTTTAAAAGTCTCGTCGAATGTGTCACAAAGTTCATAGAATCAGCGAAAGAAATGAAAATGCTCTAAACTCAGGCCTACCATACATTTGAAGCTCGCTCTTCAGCCTCATTGTTTCCAGAAATGTATATGTGTCTTTAATTTCAAGGTATTTGTCTGGAAAATCTGTGACGTATTTTTCAAACTGTTTTACATCAAATAAGTTGGTTGCAATGAGGTGTTCAGTGAGCTGAAAACGTAAATTTATTTCAGAAAGGACGGCATCGCACATTTCCAAAGCGTCTCTGTTTTCCGTCCCCATCAAGAGTCCATGGCTTCTTGGCAGTCATCTTTTCGTCATTTTCGAAACTAACCTCATTAAGGATGGAGTCAATGTCGTCTCTGATGTTTTACATTGCCGCTTCAATGTTCTGGTTGTCTTGCATTTGTATGAACCACCTTCTTCAATAGTAGAAGATAGTTTCATGCTTTCACTTGTTTCAGTGACGTCCATGACAGTAATAAGATTTTTCCCTGTTTCCATAAACATCTTTTACTACTCGCGAATGGTAATTCCATCTCTTCACACACACGTAGCAAGCTTTTTTGAATAATACTAAGCAACGCTTTTAATCTCTGTGGCGAGCTAGAAAAGAAAGAATTACCTAGAAGTCGTGCAAAAAAGATCCGGGCTTTGCGATTAACAGAGGCTGCTGTAGGCGTAAGGTTGAACTGACACACGTAACAAAGGCTGCAGTGTGCTTCTGGATATTTGTCTTTAATTTCTGAACCCCGTCCGGCGTGCCACTCATGACGTTTGCACCATCGTAACTCTCAGCTATTAGTTTTACTCGATCATCGCGAATTAATGGTTCAGTTTCTTTCAGAATACTCTCAGCTATAGTATGCGCATTCTGACTTTATGGATTAATAAAGTTCCAAAATCTTTCAAATGGTTTTGCCTCAACAACATAACGCAAAACAATAACAAACTGAAATTCGCAAGAGACATCTGCGCTTTTATCTGCGATTATTGCAACATAATCGGCACATTTTATTTCTTTACGAACTTCATCACGGTATACTTCCAACATGCATGGCAGTAGTTTGTTCTGAACAGTTTTAGAAATGCCTTTGAACACTGATGCTAGAATGAAATGAACTTGAAGATCTTTATCCAGTTCGGAGCTGAACAGAATTAGCTCGCGAGAAACCCCTTATTTTGAGAGGCATCAGATTTATCGTGGCCCCTGAGAGCGAGTTTCAAAGCATCACAGAACCGAATACACTTTATAATTAAATTCAATATACAGTGTGTTACAAAAAGGTACGGCCAAAATTTCAGGAAACATTCCTCACACACAAATAAAGAAAATATGTTATGTTGACATGTGTCCGGAAACGCTTAATTTCCATGTTAGAACTCATTTTAGTTTCGTCAGTATGTTCTTCCACCTACGCTCAATGGAGCACGTTATCACGACTTCATACGGGATACTCTACCTGTGCTGCTAGACAATGTGCCTTTACAAGTACGACACAACATGTGGTTCATGCACGATTGAGCTGCTGCACATTTCAGTCGAAGTGTTCGCACGCTTCTCAACAACAGATTCGGTGACCGATGGATTGGTAGAGGCGGACCAATTCCATGGCCTCCACGCTCTCCTGACCTCAACCCTCTTGACTTTCATTTATGGGGGCATTTGAAAGCTCTTGTCTACGAAACCCCGGTACCAAATGTAGAGACTCTTCGTGCTCGTATTGTGGATGGCTGTGGTACAAGACGCCATTCTCCAGGGCTGCATCAGCGCATCAGGGATTCCATGCGACGGAGGGTGGATGCATGTATCCTCGCTAACGGAGGACATTTTGAACATTTCCTGTCACAAAGTGAAGTCACGCTGGTACGTTCTGTTGCTGTGTGTTTCCATCCGATGATTAATTTGATTTGAAGAGAAGTAATAAAATGAGCTCTAACATGGAAAGTAAGCGTTTCCGGACACATGTCCATATAACATACTCTCTTTCTTTATGTGTGAGGAATGTTTCCTGAAAGTTTGGCCGTACCTTTTTGTAACACCCTGTATATCTATTCTTTCCTACACGTTGTGGCTGTCAGTTGTTTGTCTATACTGCGACTCTAATTTCCGCTGAATTTTGGTTTTGCCTAGAAATGGAAGCCTAAGCACGTTATCCATGTGCAGCTTTGAGATTTCGTGTACTTTCATTTTAGACCATGAATGCCCAATATCAGCTATTCCGGTCTTACACCAATGAACATCTGCCTCAAATAGCACACAAGGAAAACAAAAAAACAGTGTTGCTTTCTTCGCAACCACAAATCCATTTCTTCCTTTGGTAAATTTCTGGATTAAACTTATGGCATCTATTTTTTGTTTGCTGCTACAGATTCAAAATGGTCCAAATGGCTCTAAGCACTATGGGACTTAACATCTGAGGTCATCAGTCCCCTAGACTTAGAACTAGTTAAACCTAATTAACCTAAAGACATCACACACATCCACGCCCGAGGCAGGGTTCGAACTTGCGATCTTAGTAGCATCGCGGTTTCGGACTGAAGCGCCTAGAACCGCTCTGTCACAGGGGCCGGCTGCTACAGATTCAGATTCGGGAGTGGCCTACCTAGTGTTTTTTATCTGAAAGTCTGGTCACTAAAAGGCGTTTTTAATAACTTATCTACTCTGTTCATGTTTGCTATTTTCACAGTCAACTGAATCTTCCCTTACAGATAACACTGTGCATACAGCTATATACAGTCAATTACCTGAGCTTGCAATAATTACAACGTGTTTGTACAGAACTGTATTACACAAATGTAACGAGCACTACTTTGTTTGGAAAACAGATGCTCAATAGGTGGTGAATATGGTAGTAGCAATAGCCCTGCTGTTGTGAAATATACCAATAGTGAAGTAAGGCGTCTCAGTTTCAGAATCTACGGGCATAATTTCTTGCAGTGCGGGTAGGATGTCACTTCCTGTTTCTCGTAAATATAGTGGCCTGACTTCCACATAATCTAATACATTACTTACAGTTTATTTTTCCAATCTACCTCTGACTTCTTCTGATCGATACTTAAAGAGAACTGAATCATAGGGTGTCCCATTTGATAACTAGGTTCATTCAGAACCTGGGTGAATTCGACCATTTCCTTGCGCTACTTGCACATTTTACATGATTTTTTTTAGGTACTTCCATATTAATTTTATAAAGTCTTCTCTGCTTTGACACTGCGGCAGGTGGTTAAAATCCGTCGAGCTTTCGACCGAGCTCTTCTCGGCCACTGTCAAGTGGTAAACGACTGCCATTCCACCGTGACACAGTCGTCATATAGCCGCCCTGATGGCTGTGACGTCACTGGTGCTCTTTTCTTGGGCAAATACGGTAAGGTTTCGGTCGGGTGTCAGTAGGCTCGCTTCAGCCTCGCGATGACCGGGTACCAGGCTGTTCTGAGCTGCATTCGCTGTCTTTATGGATAATGTAATGTCATTTTTGCATATTACTTATTGACGTTTTTATTCAGAGATTTTTATTTCGTAGCTACTTCTACAGTGCTTTCGCAAAGTCCGTTCGTCCTCATAAAGACGGATGTTTCATCGAACAGAATCTGGTGTCGATTTCCCAAAGAGTGTTCTGCTAAGGCTGATATTTCTTGGCAGCATAGGCGTAAACACCTCGCGCGTTCCATCTGACGTTGTGGCGGACGCTGGACGAAAACATTACCGATGAAAGAAGTATTCGACATTTACCTGTCGTGAGGCACTGAACGCACCCAACGGCGACAGATAAGACTTGTGCCGGACTGGGATTCGAATCCGGATTTCCCGCTTTACGCGAGCAGTCACGTTAATCGCTTTGTGAGTCTGTGTGTGTGTGTGTGTGTGTGTGTGTGTGTGTGTGTATGTGTGAGTGTGTACCTGACCACAAAAAAGAAATGAATGTCAACGGGGAGGACAGGAGTTCCGAAGCGTGCAGGGGTCGCAATCCCAGGCCTGGCCACGACCTGACGGGAAAGCAATTCGATCAAGGTAGTGACAACAATCGGATTTTTATGATTTACTTTTATTAATTTTAATTTTATATCATTTTTGGTGTTTTATAAATATATTTGACGAGACAAGAGTGGGTTAGCGCACCAGGCCGTTCCTAGCAGGGAGAATCGTTAGCCTCTGCTATCAGTGCATGTCCCCTGTCCGATCCAAATCTCCATATGCCTCACGCTATAGAGCAGCACCCCCTTACCCACTAACCCACTTGCTCGCAGCCTAGCTGTATTCCTGCAAGGGACTGGATACTGCTGTGCATCCGCTATGAAACATTGTAACGCCGTCTAGCATAAACAGGTGGTCCATTGATCGTGACCGGACCAAATATCTCACGAAATAAGCGTCAAACGAAAAAACCACAAAGAACGGAACTTGTCTAGCTTGAAGTGGGAAACCAGATAGCGCTATGGTTCGCCCGCTAGATGGCGCTGCCATAGTTCAAACGGATATCAACTGCGTTTTTTTTTAATAGGAACTCCCATTTTTATTACATATTTGTGTAGTACGCAAAGAACTATGAACGTTTTAGTTGGAACACTTTTTTCGTTTTGTGACAGATGGTGCTGTAACCGTCACAAACATATGGCTCACAATTTTCGACGAACAGTTGGTAACAGGTACGTTTTTTTAATTTAAAATACAGAACGTTGATACGTTTAAATATTTTATTTCGGTTGTTCCAATGTGAAACATGAACCTTTGTGAACTTACATTTCTGAGAACGCATGCTGTTACAACGTGATTACCTGTAAATACCACATTAATGCAGTAAATGCTCAAAATGATGTCCGTCAACCTCAATGCATTTGGCAATACGTGTAACGACATTCCTCTCAACAGCGAGTAGTTTGCCTTCCGTAATGTTCGCACATGCATTGACAATGCGCTGTCGCATGTTGTCAGGCGTTGTCGGTGGATCACGATAGCAAATATCCTTCAACTTTCCCCACAGAAAGAAATCCGAGGGCGTGAGATCCGGTGAACGTCCACGCCATGGTATGGTCCTTCGACGAGCAATCTCCCTGTCATCAAAAATGCTATTCAATACCGCTTCAACTGCAAGCGAGCTAGGTGCCGGACATCTATCATGTTGGAAGTACATCGCCATTCTGTCATGCAGTGAAAAATGGTTCAAATGGCTCTGAGCACTATGGGACTCAACTGCTGTGGTCATAAGTCCCCTAGAACTTAGAACTACTTAAACCTAACTAACCTAAGGACAGCACACAACACCCAGCCATCACGAGGCAGAGAACATGCAGTGAAACATCTTGTAGTAACATCGGTAGAACATTACGTAGGATATCAGTATACATTGCACCATTTAGATTGCCACCGATAAAATGGGGTCCCATAATGCCGCACCATACATTAACCCGCCAAGATCGCTGATGTTCCACTTGTCGCAGCCATCGTGGATTTTCCGTTGCCCAATAGTGCATATTATGCCGGTTTACGTTACCGCTATTGGTGAATGACGCTTCGTCGCTAAATAGAACGCGGGCAATAAATCTGTCATCGCCCCGTAATTTCACTTGTGCCCAGTGGCAGTACTGTACACGACGTTCGAAGTCGTCGCCATGCAATTCCTGGTGCATAGAAATATGGTACGGGTGCAATCGTTGCTGATGTAGCATTCTCAACACCGGCGTTTTTGAGATTCCCAGTTCTCGCGCAATTTGTCTGCTACTGATGTGCGGATTAGCCGCAACAGCAGCTAAAACACGTACTTGGGCATCATCATTTGTTGCTGGACGTGGTTGACGTTTCACATGTGGCTGAACACTTCCTGTTTACTTAAATAACATAACTATCCGGCGAACGGTCCGGACACTTGGATGATGTCGACCAGGATACCGAGCAGCATACATAGCACACGCCCGTTGGGCCTTTTGATCACAATGGCCATTCATCAACACGATATCGACCTTTTCCGCAATTGGTATACGGTCCGTTTTAACACGGGTAATGTATCACGAAGCAAATACCGTCCGCACTGGCGGAATGCTGCGTGATACCATGTACTTATACGTTTGTGACTATTACAGCCCCATCTATCACAATTCGAAGAAAATGTTCCAACTAAAACATTCATATTTCTTTACGTACTACACGAATATGTAATAAAAATGGGGGTTCCTATTTTAAAAAACGCAATTGGTATGCGTTTGACCTATGACAGCACCATCTAGCGAGCCAACCATAGAGCCATCTGGTTTCCTCCTTCAAGCTAGATGAGTTTCGTTCTTTGTAGTTTTTTCTTTTGATGCTTATTTCGTGAGATATTTCACCCGGTCACTATCAATGGACCACCCTGTACATGTTTTTCAGATATCAAGTTACCACAACTCATTTCCTTTGCTTTTTTTATTATAGATACATTTCACTGATGACCAATGAAAGAAAATGAGGGTCGATGGCAAGAGGAAGCTCAAATCCAACGCCATACCAACAGTTTTTCCTCACGTAGTACCAAAGGTTAGAAGAAGGACAATTAAACTACACCACCAGCATCCAACTCAAGGAAATGAAAGCTGAAGTCCCACAGCAGAGACAGTTGCAGGAATCCAGCAGCAGTGTGACGAAAATCCTACGTGTAGTGTGCAAGACAGTGACATAAGTTAACCAGTAGAATGTGAACTCACAGAAAAATTATATAAACTAGAAGATTACATTCATGTTCAACAAGGACAGATTTCAGCTCGCAGGAAGAAGGTCTGTTGTCTTGCTTTTAGGAATACACGACTAAAAAAAGAAACTCCACAGCATGTGTCAAGCAGTACCACATATACTTAAAACATAGTTTAATGACAATCTACTGGGGAGTCTAAATAAGAAAAAAGTGAAATGTACAGCGAGTAGTATGAAAAAAGCTCTTCAGTTGAAATTTGCATGTGGTAGCACGGGATTTGATTATTTAATTAGTTCAGGTTTCCCGTTGTCATCACAGCGTACACTAAGGAGGAGACTTCAAGATTTGAACTTCACTTCTGGTTTTCCAGCCAAGTCTTCACACTTCTCAAAGAAAAGATTGAAAGTATGAGCGAAAAAGAACTTGACTGTGTTCTACTGCTTGATGAAATGTCAATTCTCCAAGCAGGGAATCTGATGTGGGAACAGGTGAGTTTACTGGCTATGTTACCCTTCAAACCATGAAGGTGTTGCCACATATGCTTGTGTTTTACTTTAGGGCGGTATCTCATCCAGAAGGAAGCAAGTAATGGCGTATCATTTTAGTGGAAGTAATGTAAGTGGTAAAGTTTTGTGTGACATCGTTTTACAAATAATTAAATGCAGTGAACATATAGGACTATGTGTACAGTGTGTGACATCAGATATAGATGCTGCAAATCAAAGAATATAGAGACATTTTGGAATTGTTTCTGGAAAAAATTCTGTGTTTCAGAATTACATTTTATATCCTGAAAATCCAGGTAGATTTTTTCTACTTTACTGTAAATGTGCCACACCTTTTAAAAAAATATTAGACAATGTTAACCGTCCAACAGTGTTATAAACATTCCTGAGAGTATAAGGAACAAATATAAGTTGCCATCCACAGTTGTTGACTGTAATCATATCAAGGAACTACATTATTCTGATCAGGATAATAATTTGATACTTGCTCCCACACTAACAACAGATGTAATCGAACGAAATAAGTTCAGCAAATTGAAAGTTTCTGGGGAATGTACTTTTCTCAGTCACAAAACCAGTTGTGGTCTGAAGCTGATGTCCTCTGATAGTTGACAAGTAGTTTTTAACAATGACTCCTAGGCATCCAATTACTGCCCTCATCACCTTCAATCAAGAAAGATACAATGAGGCCATCACGTTGCTGAATGAAGTTATGATGATATTTGGGCAGATTGATATTGGAAAATTTGGTCACTGGAAACCAGTTCATAGTGGTGTGAGACTGTCCACACAAAGTGTACTTCATCTGCAGGAAATCTTTTTACACAAGAATAATTACAAGTTTTTGCTGACAGATTAACATAAGATTGCCTAGAAAATTTGTTCTCCTGTGTTAGAAGTATACAAAAGGTTCCCACAGCACTGCAGTTCAAAAACAATTAGAAAACTATTTCGGTTGCTCAGTATTTCACAGATGTAGGGAAAGGATTCTATGACAAGAGTGATTCTGTCTACCTTTCAAGTTTTCTTGACCAACATTCCATTACACGCCCAACATCATCTGTAACTCAGCCTGCTTTTAAGCTTCCAAAAGGTTGGAAAGAGCATGAAATTAGTTGTGAGGATGACTTAAGTAAAACTGAAAGAAATGCATTATATTGCTGGATATGTTATAGGGAGGGCAATGAAATTTGAGAAGCTGTCTGAGAAGTGCCTGAATGTAGTAACTTCATATACCAGACAAAACGAAGATTATTGCACTTTTGTGAGTTTGAAACAGTTCAGAAAGGAAAACGACAGCCTTATCTATGCCTCAGAGGAGTGTTTTTCCTTTATTTTGGAAACGGAAGTGACTTTTAGGAATATTGCTGCTACACTTGAAAATTCACAGAATTTGAACTGTTTTCAGTTTGTCATTGATAAATTTCGTAGTGATGATCAAATCCAAGGAGTTCAGTTTCCTGATTGCCACAAAATTAAGTTGAAATAGGTTAATTGGTTTGTCAGATATCGCTTGAAGATATTCTGTCTGAAAATGAACAATATGTTCTTGAAATTTGGCCATCAAAACCTCTACTATGCATGCACTGGCTCAAAATGTTAGGTAGTTGTAGTGAATATGATCTGCATTATGTGACTGTTATAAGAAATTATGTCTTGTGCTTCGAGTAGTGGTGGCAATTGCTTAAGTGATGATAGTTAATGAGGTATGACATGATGTCTTAGATGAACTATATTACGTAACCAGTATGTAACTTGTGGTGTTTTTTTTTTCCTCAGTTTAATTTTTCGGTAGGTTTGACGTACATTTTAGAGTAATGATATGGAGCCTGACATTCTACATGTAACTTGTGTACGCAATTTTTTTTCTTTCGTTGATTTTGTTTTGTATTTAGGCATTGCCATGTAAAGGTTATTACAACGCAATTTATGAATGTCAGATTACTTGTTCTGTGTTTGGACGGTGAGCTGTTTAAAATTTTATGAGTACAATTAGTATTTCTTTATTTGTTATAGAATTAGTGAAGTTTGGATTACTCCTAAAAATAATGGAGATCCCAGTAACTAAGCAAATTTTTATCTCATCACTATTTTTTATTTGAATGATGTAAGTTATATTTGTCATGTGGATTGTTGCAAATTTGTATGTGTACATTACTCTGGATTGTGGAGATTATAATAATGCAATAACTGTGTCAATAATTTGGTAAAGTAACAGTATTTGGTCGTCTATTTGAGGTCACCGGGGACTAAGGTCTCCTCCTGGTTATTATGACGAGTTGCTACGTTTGTTCGAATACAGTTTTCTTAAAAAATGTTCGGAACTACCCTCGCATTGCAAGGATAGTACCATGCCATTTTTTTCTGCATGGGTAGCCGGTGGCGAAAGGGTACAGTACCGCCCAACATTGAAAATAGGTACAACATTCTTCGTTATTCCTGTCATAACAACATATTTTTTCTAATAATAACTCAATTTCAATCAATACAGCGAAGTCAGATACCAGTGTAGGAATGAATGACAATTTATTTATTTAATTGATTACATGTGCACTCCCACAAAATAAATCCCTACATCCAATTTGGTGAGATCTGCGAAATGAATGAAGTGAATGTGCAATATAGGATCATCTTTGAGACGGTCCTTTGGTCACGTTTGGTGGGACCAAAGAGATGAAATTTACCTGTGCTTTGAGCGCCTGAAATGTGGCTGACCAATGGGTAGCATGGTCTTTCCCCACCTCGATGGAGGTGCGAGATGACCTGAAGAACGGCTATGTCTTCAGCACTCTGCCGCTGGATCTAGTGTTGGTAAGACCTGTCTTAGGTGTGCTCCATAAAGACAAAAGAGTGGAGACATGGTATGCATGTGAAATACTTAAGAGTAGTTTGGAATAATAATTTCTCTATTTCAGGAACTTTTGTGGGGAGAATTAAATGTCAGGCATGTAGTATTAAGGGGATCGTAGTAATCTTCAGAAGTGACCAACGGTCACAATGAAACCACGTGTAGCAATAAGTTAGCAATAAGTTGAAATACTTCCGAGTGCTTAAGTTAAGATGAATTACTAGCGTGTGTACTATAAGTTGGAAATATTTAAGAAATGGCGTGTGCAGGACTTGAAATTAGAGACGAGTACTTCCACATGGTGAGTACTGTGTGAGTCTCAATCTGTGTATGAGACAAAGGATAAAGAGAAGTACTCGCCCATGGTATCAGTTGAGCACTCGTGTGTGTGATGAATATGTTCTTAATATTACTTTGTGTGTTATGTTTCCGTGTGACGCTTGGTTCAAACTATAATACTCTGAGAGAGAAGCAAGGTGAGTCAGCCGTCTATCCAGCAACGCCACTTGGCTTGCATTGCACAGGAAGACGTGCATATATCCTCCAGAGTTCATAGTAGGAAAGAAAAGTTACGAAGTGGGGCAGTGTCGTGTGAAACTGGGATAAATACTAATTGAAGTGGGAAAGCTGAAAGTGATGTGATTACAACGTTGTGACTATTCTTTGTATTGTATGTTGCCAGTGTGATGTATTTAATGAAATTTAAGTATGTGTGGTTGGCATGGGAGAGTAACAAGATAGTTTCAGAGGCAGTGGGTTATGCATGCTCCTTTTTGTACGACTCGATCTGGAGGAAATTTTCGTGATGATGGGTGTGAGAGTCGAAGTGTGAGATACAGCAAGAGATCCACCATCCTATCCAATAAGTGCACTGTAGCGTTAAATAATTACGAGACCATAAGATAGAGAATCACCAATGTAAAGCCTTGAACACTAGGCGGAATTTCTCATGTGGTTTTGTTGTAGGTTATAGAATTTGTGTGTTTAGGTAATAGAATTTATCGGAATATATAAGATAGTGAAAAGAAAAAGATTGGTGGCCTTTTCCTTCGAATAGTATGTTGTCATGCTACCCAGAATTTATAATGTGTGCGCCATTCATATTCAGTGCGATGGCCGCGTGTTGATCAAAGCCATTAAATAAGAAAGAAAATGTGGTACTGCCAGTGCGTAGTGAACAGTCAGAGTTGTGTAAATTACTAATAGTCAGAAGTGCGTTTCTGTTTCCGTTGCGTAATATTCAAACAGGAGAATAACTTGTAACTTAATTGTGAGTACTAGAGTTCATGTTACTCGATAAATAAGAATGAGTCCACTCGCTTGGCAGACCACTCATCTTCCAGGCCTGACTGCTTGATGCCATAGTATGAACAAGGCATGTGGGTGCCTCTCAAAGTAACCCTCAGCTTCAGGCGCCTGTTCCTGTTTCCTTCCAAAACCATCGTACCAACATGTATTGCAATGTACTGATTTTTTATGTAACACTTTTTTTTAAATTTTCATGTCTCTCACCACAAGTTTTTTATGAGGCCTGACTCCGCCAGTCCCCACTGGTAACGGAAAATTTGTGACGTCAATTACAGTTCATTTGCGAACCAGAACACAAGGCATTTTGTGTGCTTCACTGTTATCACGCCTGAGTTTCGACACGGACAAATTAGTAGCACCTGTTTTTCGGATTGGTAGTGGGATGCGTCAGCACTATTCACTTGAAAACTGTTTCCTTAACAAATCGTCTTTGAAAACCTTTCCATTCTGTGGCATATCACGTCTGCAGATTTATTCTCTGAATTGCGATAGTAATTTGTTAGAACTAGTTTTCTTTTTATATTAGTTCGTTACTGCAGTGCATTTTACGTCGCCTGAGATCAGTGATGTTTCTTAATGGTGAAGTTACCCATGAGAAGCATTCAGTCTGTGAGAACGTCTTATGAATACTTTCTGTCATGTCTTCAAACATTTTTGCGCGTCACAAGTGGCACACTGCTTATGATTTTATCAGGCGTAATATGCGGTATATTTTTAGCTTTTTGCGCTTGAGATTGAAAACAAATCCCACACGGCCTATATTTGTTGTTTAAGTTCTTGTTACTGCGGTGATCTGTCTTCCAAACGAGCTTCAAAACAGACATATCTAGGTCCCGAATGGTTTTCACATTCACTGCAGGAAATTGTACTACTAGGGTATTACTGATCCAGTAAGCATTCAATCGTTCGAAAACCGTTTACTTGAGTATTTCTCGCAAATTCGTCTCGTGTTTTTGTCTTGAGGATAGAAGTATTTCCGCGGACTTTGCATTCCACTATCGTCCGTCCGAACGTTCCACCCGAAGTTTGCCAGAAACATGGCCGCCGTAGCGGCATTGGCCACTCTCTCTCTCTATACAGGCTCTCTGCTATAGGTCCTACACTTGACTGCTCTCTGGCGGAAAGAACGTAAAGCCTTCAATCAGACTAGCTGTAGTAGCTGTAGCTCCACCACCGCCATAAGAAGTTTGTAGAAACCAACAGCTGAGCGTTTCGCACAGCCCTTCTGAGGGCAGACGGTGCCAATCTGCAGTTGGCTCCAACTTTCAGAAACCTACCACGAGAGCGCATACGGTGAAACGCGCCTCTTCAAATCGGCATATACCTACTCCGAAACAGTGTTTTATGCGCAGTTCACATAGATTTCGCTTTATATATATAGGTGATGCCACAGCACAGTGGCACTACCTCAGAAGCCGCCTTTGAGCAGACCTAAAGGCCTTAAAGGCCGATGTATGCTTCCAAAACAGCAGGAGAAATGCAGGGAACAACATAAGTCATTGCTATTTGTATTCTGTTTCCTAGAAAAGGCCTTTCATACAGTGCCCAGAGAAGCTGGGTGGAAGGTCTTAAAATATTTCACTTACCCTGAACACTATGTTCGACTGATCCTAGTTTTTCATGATGGCATGCCTGGGCAAGTGCCATATCAGGATGAAATATCTGACAAATTCTCTATTACAAATGGGCTCAAACGAGGATATGTCCTTGCGCCAACGTCGTATTCTCTATACACAGCAGCCATACTTTAGTCTCTCTTAGTTAACTGAATTGCAGTATGCAGACGACACTGCTTCTCCAGGTCACATACCCGCAGATATGCTACTGTCTGCAAATTGTTTCAGTAATGAATATGAATAGTTTGGCCTGGCTATAAACATCCAAAAAACAAAGGTACTCACATAGCCAATTCCTGGACGTGCGTTTCTGGATTTTGATATCTGTATTTTCAGCACGCCCTTGTAACATGTAGATCACTTCCACTAGAATGTATATTATCAACCAATTGCTCATCGGAAAAGGATGTGGAGAACAGATTCACACCACACTTGTTGCTTTTGGACGTCTCCTACATTGGGTCTTCCTGAATAAAGATCTGACACTCTCTAACAAACTGACAAGTATCGAGCAGTTCTTATTTCTACCCTGCGCTATGGTTAAGATACCTGGATGCTATATCGCCACAATCTTAAGAAGCTTCTCTCAGGCACATTATGAAAATCAAAGGGATGACATCGTATCAAACACTGCTGTTCTTGAGAAGACAAAGATGTACAGTATAGAAGCCACCGTTCTTGCAGCAGGATCGAATTTGTGTTGGGGGCGGGGGGGAGGGGGGGGGGGGGAAGAACTGTGCCACCTTCTAGGACGGTGGGTTTTTTGGGAATGGCAAAATCTTAACGTTCAATAGGCTATGGCTTCAAAAGCATGAATGAAACAAAGAATTTAAAGTTTAGTATAAAGTCTGAGAATAGGTTGGAAATACAAATCATTCATCAAACCTAGTGACTTTCTGGAAATTGTCTACGGTATTGTGAAACAGGCGACCAAGAAAGCGCTGGAGTTGGTCACCTTGTATGCGTCTTTCAAAATAGCAAAGGTTGCTAGTGGTAGTGTTGCCAACTCAGTTTCTACCATGTGCCTACACAACACTTGAAATGTAGGCCTATCTACGTCAGCTTGAAAGCCCCTACAAAAGCGAAATACTTTATAGTAAAGAAATAAACAAAAAATCCAGTAAATGGCAGCCTAACAATTCTTTAAATGCCTATAGCAGTATCGCTGAGAAAAACACTTTGTAATGAACAAATAAAGAGTAACTAAAATATGCACTGCCCATCACATGTTGTAGTCTATAGAATCCAGACATTGTGATTAAGGGGCGTTTACTTCTGGAAATATGTACGGAATCCTTCCCCCACCACTCCACTCATTTGGATCTGCCATTGATACTGGTTAGATTGTTCTGCTTCTTGTCACGCTCCTGTAAATTAACTTCTGCTGATTTGACTGTAACTTCTTTTAAGTTGCTCCTCATTCCCTTTTTTCCTCTTGTTGTTGAAGCCATAATCAATAGGTATTAAGATAAACCAGGAAATACGTACCAAACCTTACACTGAGGTGACGAAGTCATGGGATTCCTCCTAATATCGTGTCGAACCTCCTTTTACCCGGTGTAGTGCAGCAGCTCGACGTGTCATGGGCTCAAGTCGCTGGAAGTCCCCTGCAGGAATAATGAACATGACGCCTCTATAGCCGTCTGTAATTGCGAAAGTGTTGCTGGTGCAAGGTTTTGAGCATGAATTGACCTCTCTATTATGTCCCATAAATTTTCGATGGTATTCATGTCGAGCTATCTGGGTAGGCAAACCATTCGCTCCAATTTTCCAGAATGTCCTTCGAAGAAATCGAGAACATTTGTGGCTCGGTGACATGATGCATTGTCATCCATAAGAATTGCATCACTGTTTAGGAATATGACGTCCATGAACGGCTGCAAATAGTCTCCAAACAGCCAAACATCCAGAGGACCCAGTTCATTACACTTAAACACAGCCCACACCTTTATGGAGCTATCATCAGCTTGCACAGTGCCTTGTTGACAGTGTGAGTCCAGGGTTTCCTGGGGTCTGCGCCACAATGGAGCCCTATCATCAGCTCTTACCAAATGAATTCGGGACTCAATTGACCGGGCCACGGTTATCCAATCGTCTAGGGTCCAATAAATACACTCACGAGCCCAGGAGTGGCGCTGCAGGCGACGTGCTAAGCTGTTAGCAAAGGGTCTCGCGTCGGTCGTCTGCTGCCATAGTCCATTGACGCCATATTTCGCCACTCTGTGCTAACGAATAATTCGTCGTAGGTCCCACGTTGATTTCTGTAGTTATTTCACAGAATGTTGTATGTTTGTTAGCACTGACAACTCTAGGCGAACGCAGCTGCTCTCGGTCGTTAAGTGAAGGCCGTCGGCCGCTGCGTTATCTGTGGTGGGAAGTGAAGACAAATTTGGTATTCTCGGCACACTCTTGAAACTGCTAATCGCGGAATATTGAATTCCCTAAGGATTTCCGAAATGAAATGTCGAAAGCATGTAGCTCTAGTTACCATTACGCGGCCATAATCGCATCGGAAATTTTTTCAAATGACTCATGTGAGTAGAAATGACAGCCTCGCCAATGCACTGTCCTTTTATACCACCATCTGTATGTGGGGCTCTAGCTATCCCATTACATTGTCAGCGCAGTTCGTTGTATTTCACTCTGTTTGCATTCCAACAACTTTATTTAGGATCTAATTTTTGCATCCCGCCTGGCTAGGTGGTGCTTGGGTCTGCTCCTGTGAACTGTTTCTGCAATATAGGTCGAGAGTGAAGGTAGCGAGTAGGACCAGGAGAAGTGAAGCACTTCGGTAATGTATGTAACTTTAACGCTTTTAATACAGTCAAAAACACAAGTAAATATCAAATGCGTACATAACTTTGGCTAGGATGAGCACATAGGTGTGAAGCTGTAGTCCATGTATAATCCTGTGAAGTTAGGATGACTATTCTGTATAATCTCAAAACTAACAAATACTCGTTGCTGTCTAAATTATAACTGAACGTAACTAATGCAAAGTGTCAGTAGCAAGCTAGCCCACTCGGTAGTAGAAGCGATCTTTCCACGGCGTCTGCACTTGATGAAAAAGTCGAAATCAAGACGGCACTCCCTAAGCTCTACAGTGTCGGCAGAGGGTGCTGTGGTCGGTGTAGTTAGTCTTCTCTCGTAGTAACAACTTACGAGAGCGTGCACCTACGTTGTGGCATTGTAACTATCGACACCACACCCCTCCCCCCTAAAACGGCGCACTGTCATGGAATAGGGCTTCTGACGGTGGGGGGAGGGACCCAGGGGCGGCGCAATTGAGGGGGCGGACAGCTGAACTGCTGGGATGTGCTGCCCACCCACATCCCGAAATCGCTTTTCAGGTGGCCAGGAAAACACCCCATGCCAAACCTGCCTGGGGCATGCACTGCCACTGGATATGCTCAGACGGAGAGGCGGAGCAACAACCTCCACGGGCGATGGCGGTGTGGCATCAGCCTCAGTGTCTATCAGCTCTGGCATCGCGGAGGAACACGACGGCGACGGCAACCGGAGGTGGGGCCATGGCGGCGATGAGAGGCGCCCACCCGGTGCAGCAGACCAGATTGGCAGCGCAGACAGGGGCGGGTGCACCGTAGGCGCGAGCAGCGGAGGCGAGTAGTGGGGCAAGGTTCGTGTCACCCCACTCTCCATTGGTGCCAAATTTATTCAAGATGGCGGCGATGACGTCATCCATGATGGCGGCATGTAGACTTGGCAACAGTGCATGATGTCATCCAAGATGGCGGCTTTTGGTGGGAAAATAGGCCAATTGTGCTATATCCACTAACCTAACCTCCAGAAAAAATGGGGGAAGTTTGAATTTTGGCGGGAAAATAGACCAGTTGGGCTACGTCCACTAACCTATGCCTCCAGAAGAAAAAAATGGCGGGAAGTTTGAATTCCAACACGATAATGCATGCAAAAACCGTACTTGTCTTTATTATTATTGATTTCATTTATTAACATTCATTATCATTTATTATCATTTATTATTATTTATATCATACATGTGTGTATGCAATCCAACTGTGTTAGTTCATACCCTTGCCACCAGAGAGCGCCACCGTGACGTCATTAAAGATGGTTGATTTTGGCGGGAAGAAAGCCAATTGTGCTACCTCCACTGAACTACCATTACCGTTCTCCTGCACATTCAGTCTTGGCTGAGCTGTCGTTGCCATGTGTTCGATCATAGAGATGGATGTGGGTGATAGAGCAGCCTTCAATAGCTGCATCTCATGTAGACATTCGAGGGAGGACTTTAGCCACAGTTCACTACATGAGGTGTGGAAGCGTATGGTAATGGAGGAGTGTCGGAGCAATAAGTACAAGAATTCTGTTATTCAGCAGATTTCGGCAATGCAGAGGTATGGAGCCAGGATGCATCCCGTAACCAGCATATGCTCATGTGCATGCACAAACTGCAGGCTTATTTACCATCAAACATTCACTCTTCCAAAACGCAAGAGACGTTCAGTTGACGCCAATTCGCTTTGGCGTAAGCATATTAGTATACAACGTATATACCATTGAAGCCCATCCTGCAGAATGAGTTCAATCGATGAGTTATTGGTGTTTGATCGCGACAGAGTGCCCGAATGTACACCGATATCAAATTTAAAAATCTTGAGTCCAGACTAGTTAAAGTTGCAAGGGAATTAAAGGACACCCAGAAACTTCTTGTCATTAACCAAAACCGGATAGAGAACAGAATTAGCGCAATTGAGGGCATGATAGAAGCCGAGGCCGTTGTTATTGGAGAAGGTGGCGTAGGAAAAAAGGAGAAGAAGAAGTACAACAAAGCATATATAAAACCACATGATATTCAGAGCTCTGATTAGTATCGTTCGAGATATCGACAAAGCATAAAGTCATTCAGGCGCGCAAAGCAGTTCTAGTGAAATTACGTTTGCTGAAGCTGGGACATATAGATCGCGAGCAAACACTAAATGAAACTTTTAAACCTGTTACAGAATCTATCACCAAGATAACTTTGCATAATAATGACCCAATCGCAGAATTCACCAACCAGTATCCGACCGTTAAGATAGATAGAACATTAAGTGTTCAAAATTGGTTCAAATGGCTCTGAGCACTATGCGACTTAACTTCTGAGGCGATCAGTCGCCTAGAACTTAGAACTAATTAAACCTAACTAACCGACGGACAGCACACACATCCATGCCCGAGGCAAGATTCGAACCTGTGACCGTAGCGGTCGCTCGGCTCCAGACTGTAGCGCCTAGAACCGCACGGCCACTCCGGCCGGCGATCATTTGGTGTCAGCAGGGCGAGACCGTACATGCTGGGCTCTCAAACTATAACTTTATCCGATAGCACAACACGCATCGGGGATACAGAGTGTAAAAAAAACACCTGGCTTAATGAACCTAATCTTCCTAAGGCCATCAAATAACTTAAAATACTCTGCCGATGATCGCAAAGTCTATCGGGAAATACTTAACTTGACTGATCTGTACAAAAATCCCGACGGAACACTGAAAAAGCCTGAAACCTCTAAATACACTACCATTATACAAGCTTTACTCAATGAGCAAACTAAAAGTGTCGGTGAGGCTGTAGACTTTCAGCATAAAGGAGTGAGCAATCAAGTCCCGCAGTATATATATTACGATGACCCAGATGAACTAATAGACAGACTTCCACTGTTGATGGCTTCGGCTGCTGTGGGCAATACACCTCATTCAAATGAGGTTGTATCCATAATCTCAGAGCTTCGAGAGAGAGGTATCATCGAATAAGTATGGAGACCGTGGTTCGAGAACTGCAGAAGCCAGCACGCAAAACATACCCTCGTAGACATGTCATGATTAAAGGGCTGGATGACCTCTGGCAAGCTGATCTTGTAGATATGAATCGATATTCACCTCATAATAATGGATTCAAATACATTTTAATGGTTATTGATACATAGTCTAAATTCGCATGGGCATTACCTGTGAAAACGAAAACCGGTAGAGATATTGCTGTGGTGTTTGAGCGTCTGCTGCAGACAGGAACGAATCAATGTCCGGCCAATCTTCAAACTGATCACGGTGGGGAGTTTTACAATGACCATTTCAAGACTGTGATGGCGCGGTATGGCACACACCACTACTCCACGTTTATCCACCTTAAAGCTACTATCGTCGAGCGGTTGAACAGAACAATCAAAGCTCAAATGTGGATGCAGTTTAATCTTCGCGGTTCGTACAAGTGGGTAGATATCCTCCCACAGATAATTGCAGTGTAATCGAAGCAAACATAGTACAATAAAAATGAGACCGATCGATGTTAGCGATAATTCACTCATGGACACAGTATATTTCCGGATTAAAATGCTCGACCCTCGCAAACAGAGGTTCAATATAGGCGACTTAGTACGTATTTTAAAACACAAGACAGCGTTCGAGAAATCGTACTTACCAAATTGGTCG
This sequence comes from Schistocerca americana, assembly GCF_021461395.2. NCBI lineage: Eukaryota > Metazoa > Arthropoda > Insecta > Orthoptera > Acrididae > Schistocerca > Schistocerca americana. The sequence continues at coordinate 541,154,048 of NC_060130.1, forward strand.
ACTGAGATATTCACAGTATCCAAAGTGCAGCGAACCAACCCTAGGACATATATCTTAAAGGACGGCAAGGGCGAAGAAATTGCAGGATGCTTTTACACGGAGGAATTGCAGAAGAATCTGAACCAGATATATTTCTCATCGAGCGCGTGATAAGATGTCGTGGGAATAGACCACTGGTTAAATGGCTAGGATATCCATCATCAGAAAACAGTTGGATCGAAGCTGACATGTTAGTATATAACAGGGAGAGTAGACCTCTATCTCCTCAGTAGCATACCATGCACGATAGGATGCACACCATAATAAGAGGAGGAGGTGGTGTTCTCGACCAAATTGCCTGTTGAATTGCACATTCCCGGATATAACTTCTGTGGGCCTGGAACAAAGCTTCAGAAGCGCCTGGCACGAGGCGATAAAGGTATTAACCTACTAGACGAAGCCTGCCTTGAGCACGACCTCACATAAGCAGCAAATAAGGATCTCCCAGCACGCCACGTCGCCGACCGGATATTAGCAGATAAAGCCAAGCAAAAAGGCGAAAAAAAGATCTCGGAATAGGCCAACGCGTTGCTGCATTCGTGGTTGATAAAACCATGCGTGGAAAAATTAAGTTGGGCTTGGGTGTGATGAATTTCAAACGAATTATGAAAGCAGCACGAACAGCTTTGCGAGCGAAGAAGAACAGGAAGAAGAACAACAAAGCCGGTTGTTTGAAAAACTGTATTCTCACCTTGATGTCTGCAGCTAAACGTGTGTTGAATGGTGGGAACAAGAAGAAAAACACGACTTCAATTAAACCACTTAGGGTCCTACCACTACCAAAGACTTCGGGCGGAATTATCCCATTCCTCGTTCCAGCCCTTGCAGCCCTGTCCGCTGTAGGTTCACTCACAGGCGGTGCCGCAGCTGTAGCCAAAATAGTCAAAAACGCACGGAATGCACAAGCCCAACTAGAGGAAGCCAGAAGACATAATCGCGCTATGGAGGCAGCAGCTATCGGAAAAGGTCTCTAATTGAAACCATACAGGAAAGGACTAGGTCTCTTCATAAATAAAAAAAAAGTCCGTTAGTTATCCTATCCGACCGAGCGCTCACGAATAAAGATCTAGTTAAAATTCTTAAAAAAAAACTTCACATTCGTGGATTCCGCGGCGTCTTTATGCGGAATACATTACCGAAGACCATGTGGTGGACTAATGAGTGCGGAATTGTAAATTTAGATGTTGCTGGGGTTCCAGGACCCATTGGGTTGCGTATGTTAAGAAAAGTCCAAATACAGTTCAGTATTTATATTCATTCGGCGATTTACAGCCGCCTGAAGAATTACAACGCTACTTCACCAGCAAAAGACCCGTCTTCTACAATGTCCGGCGATATCAGGACTTTAACACATATCTCTGTGGTCATCTCTGCACTATGTTCCTCATCACAGCGACGGCGAACCCCCTCTAGAATGCGTCATCGTCAGATCATGTGTGCGATGTATGAAAGAGCTGTCATCGAACACATGACCATCATTTGATGTTTAGATGCAATGTCGTACACTCTGGCTTTAAAAGAGCGAGGATCAGTATTACGCGCAAATTACTTTCCGCTCATTGATTTAAGTGCAAGGGACTGGAGTATTGCACTGATTAGTCTAGAGACGTATAATAGCATTCCAAATATTACACAGAGCAACAATAAACTACATCTTGAAATTGACGGCCGGAAGGAGATTCTACAAATACAACCTGGTGCCTACGATACTGATGATTTAAACGAACTCTTAAAACAGTCAGAAAAAGGTATTGAACTACGGGCAAACATTAATACCCTTAAATCTGAATTACGGACGGAGTGCTACGATCGACTTTACACAGAGACATTCAATTGGTCCACTGCTAGGTGATGCGAAGGATCGTGTTTTTGGTGAAGGACGGAAGTAAATTTTACGCATCAGATCATGCTGTAGATATACTCCCAATGAGTACAATCCACGTTGAGTGTAATATTGCCAAAAACTCATACCTGAACGATAAACTGATTCACTCAATTTACAGATTCTTTCCTACAGTCGGCAAAGGGTATAAAATAGTTCAAGTCCCCACAAACGCTATATATCTCCCGGTGACTGTTCAGACACTGGACTACCTTGAATTGCGTATTGTGGACCAGAATATTCAGCTTGTTAACATTAGAGGAGAAGAGATCATTGTACGCCTGCATATAAGACGAGATGGGAATAAGGTATAAAGCTAGCACACCAGGCTCACAACCCGTCAGTGCAATGCGGAAGGGCAAGGTGATAACACGCCTTAATTACGAATTCCTCATTTCAGCAAGCTTAAAACCGCAGAATTACGTCGCTCAATGTAACTCAGTCAGTAGAGTATGATGACCGAATTATTCGTCATTAATAGCACTCACACAAACCCTACGCTTCAAGCACATTTAACAAAAATGATGAAATTAGGATTGTTATCCAGCATCAGGACGCGGTAACACTGCCTAGCAAGAGCTTCCTCTATCTGGACTACACATTTAAGAAAGCTGACGGGGCTGCCGTAGCGCTCTCGAAGCTCACTCGAAATACCGTAGCATTCCTGTTTCAAGAGATACGCTATGAACTCAACGGAATTGAAATAGACCGAACACGAAATGTTGGTATTACATCAGCCCTTAAGACGTACGTTTCAGCCTCAGCCTCTGATTCAAACAGTTTGGAAAATGCTGGGTGGTTCATAGATGCAGCGGATGGGGAGGGTGGACAAAGCCGATTTACCACGTGCACGCCACTAAAAATGCTTATGGATTATTTTTAGGATATGCAGCGAATAATTATCAACGCTAAACAGGAACCTATTTTGGTGAGAAGTGCGAGTGACGCGAATTCATTCTCTCAAACAGCTGCAGAGAATGTTGAAATCAAGATTAATAGCATATCATGGAAAATGCCTCACATCATTGTTGCCGACGAGGAGCGCTTGAAGCTCTTAAAGTTCTGAATGCTGGCACCTACCTACCACTAACTTTCTGATCATGGGAGCTTTTTGAATACCCAGTCCTACCTACAGCGTCCACACATACTTGGGCTATTAAAACATCAGTGCAGTTGGAAGCACCTCGATTCATCATACTCGCATTTCAAACTCAAAGGCATGCTAATGTATCAAAGGACTCAACTGAATTTGATCACTGCAAATTAACTAACGCCAGAGTCTACTTGAATTCAGAATACTACCCATATGAGAATCTACATCTACAGTGGGACAGCAATGTATACAGTCTGGCATTTGACATGTATGCAAAATTCCGAGCATCTTACAACGAAGGTGTTGAAAATGAAGGATGCCTACTCAGTCTACAGAGTTTCAAGAAGCTAGCGCCAATAATCGTGATTGATTGTTCAAAACAATGAGATAATTAAATCAGGACTTATAGATGTACGGATTGAATTTGAATCTTCAGCAAACTTCCCTGATCAGACTTCGGCATATGCTCTCGTTCTGCATGATCGTCTCGTTAACTACTGTCCGCTCACTGGTGTAGCGCAACGTGTTGAATAAATTAATACTCACTCTGCTAGCCCTAGCGTAGATCACGATGTTACCTGAAGGTGTGAGGATCGTAGCTGACGTTCAAGGACTTTACTATGATGAGTGCAGGCGTTTGATAATTAAAGACTGTGCATTAATAGAATTCACACAAAGTGATGGAGTAATAGGAACATTTGTATCAAGAGTTGAATCGCCGAAGCTATTTAAAGACGTCAAGTGCAATAAGACAGTCAGAAGCGCGATGTGGCAAGCATGATTTTATCATGGTATTATGTGGGATGCCCCTGGCATCTCTTATAAACATTTGGTGCAGTTGCTGAGAGTATTTGACCACAAGGAGACAATAATCTACGTTAAAGGTGATGAGGAGAGTAGCTGGCTGCGACGAATCTTCAAATATGCAGCTATCCGGAACCTGGAATACTACGATTGTCCACCTATCCATCAACTTAGACAGCCAACGTGTGAAGAAGAAAAAAATAGTTTTGTGTCTGCATCTGAATATGTAAAATTACTTTTAAAATGGCTCACAAATAAATATATAATCTTTTTTCTCCGTAAGAATTCTTGTTGTTTTCTTTCTGTGACACCTACGTCCATAGAAGTAAGTTTATCGGTGATATTGTGCGTGATGCCCATTCCACTGGAGCTGTCTGAGCCAGTTTACCTGCTTCCACCTCGCTGGCGAGGCGATGAGTCAGCCGTTGAAAGTGACAGGACCTGAAAGAGAGTGCTAGGTTCAGCTTCGCCAGATGCCCGCCATTTAAAGTGACAGGACCACAAAGAGATTGGCGGGGTCTGTTTGTGACCGTTGGACGAAGCCCAGCACGCATCATTCAGATTTCATCTCTGTCTTTAAATCAGTAAAAACCTTATAGGTCTCTCTCTGTACCAGTGCAACGTATACGGATCATGACTCAGGATGAAATAATAACAAATTAGGGCAATTTTTTTTACAATAAAAGAATTGAATTTATTACTCAATTCAGATTTTTTTTAAGCGTTGTTTGCGACATATCAGTTTACAGTAAAATGATTCACTCTTTTTTTCACATTATATGAGTTTAGAGATACATTATTTGTCTTCAAGTAAAAATATGGAAGTTCTGATCTTTGCAGATACGTGTTTTTACATTATTCATAAATATATAAGCATTGTGCAGAGATAACTATATATATATATATATATATATATATATATATATATATATATATATATATATATATATACAAGGTGATACAAAAAGGTACGGCTAAAATTTCAGGAAACATTCCTCACACACAAATAAAGAAAAGAGGTTATGTGGACATGTGTCCGGAAACACTTAATTTCCATGTCAGAGCTCATTTTAGTTTCGCCAGTATGTACTGTACTTCCTCGATTCACCGCCATGATTTCATACGAGATTCTCTACCTGTGCTGCTAGCACATGTGCCTTTACAAGTACGACACAACATGTGGTTCATGCACTATGGAGCTCCTGCACATTTAAGTCGAAGTGTTCGTATGTTTCTCAACAACAGATTCGGTGACCGATGGATTGGTTGAGGCGGACCAATTCCGTGGCCTCCACGCTCTCCTGACCTCAACCCTCTTGACTTTCGTTTATGGGGGCATTTGAAAGCTCTTGTCTACTCAACCCCGGTACCAAATGTAGAGACTCATCGTGCTCGTATTGTGGACGGCTGTGATACAATACGCCATTTTCCAGGGCTGCATCGGCGCATCAGGGAGTCCGTGCGACGGAGGGTGGATGCACTTATCCTCGCTAACGGAGGACATTTTGAACATTTCCTGTAACAAAGTGTTTGAAGTCACGCTGATACGTTCTGTTGCTGTGTGTTTCCATTCCATGATCAATGTGATTTGAAGAGAAGTAATAAAATGAGCTCTAACGTGGAAAGTAAGCGTTTCCGGACACATGTCCACATAACATTTTCTTTCTGTGTGTGTGAGGAATGTTTCCTGAAAGTTTGGCCGTACCTTTTTGTAACACCCTATATATATATATATATATATATATACTCCTGGAAATGGAAAAAAGAACACATTGACACCGGTGTGTCAGAGCCACCATACTTGCTCCGGACACTGCGAGAGGGCTGTACAAGCAATGATCACACGCACGGCACAGCGGACACACCAGGAACCGCGGTGTTGGCCGTCGAATGGCGCTAGCTGCGCAGCATTTGTGCACCGCCGCTATCAGTGTCAGCCAGTTTGCCGTGGCATACGGAGCTCCATCGCAGTCTTTAACACTGGTAGCATGCCGCGACAGCGTGGACGTGAACCGTATGTGCAGTTGACGGACTTTCAGTGAGGGCGTATAGTGGGCATGCGGGAGGCCGGGTGGACGTACCGCCGAATTGCTCAACACGTGGGGCGTGAGGTCTCCACAGTACATCGATGTTGTCGCCAGTGGTCGGCGGAAGGTGAACGTGCCCGTCGACCTGGGACCGGACCGCAGCGACGCACGGATGCACGCCAAGACCGTAGGATCCTACGCAGTGCCGTAGGGGACCGCACCGCCACTTCCCAGCAAATTAGGGACAATGTTGCTCCTGGGGTATCGGCGAGGACCATTCGCAACCGTCTCCATGAAGCTGGGCTACGGTCCCGCACACCGTTAGGCCGTCTTCCGCTCACGCCCCAACATCGTGCAGCCCGCCTCCAGTGGTGTCGCGACAGGCGTGAATGGAGGGACGAATGGAGACGTGTCGTCTTCAGCGATGAGAGTCGCTTCTGCCTTGGTGCCAATGATGGTCGTATGTGTGTTTAGCGCCGTGCAGGTGAGCGCCACAATCAGGACTGCATACGACCGAGGCACACAGGGCCAACACCCGGCATCATGGTGCGGGGAGCGATCTCCTACACTGGCCGTACACCACTGGTGATCGTCGAGGGGACACTGAATAGTGCACGGTACATCCAAACCGTCATCGAACCCATCGTTCTACCATTCCTAGACCGGCAAGGGAACTTGCTGTTCCGACAGGACAATCCACGTCCGCATGTATCCCGTGCCACCCAACGTGCTCTAGAAGGTGTAAGTCAACTACCCTGGCCAGCAAGATCTCCGGATCTGTCCCCCATTGAACATGTTTGGGACTGGATGAAGCGTCGTCTCACGCGGTCTGCACGTCCAGCACGAACGCTGGTCCAACTGAGGCGCCAGGTGGAAATGGCATGGCAAGCCGTTCCACAGGACTACATCCAGCATCTCTACGATCGTCTCCATGGGAGAATAGCAGCCTGCATTGCTGCGAAAGATGGATATACACTGTACTAGTGCCGACATTGTGCATGCTCTGTTGCCTGTGTCTATGTGCCTGTGGTTCTGTCAGTGTGATCATGTGATGTATCTGACCCCAGGAATGTGTCAATAAAGTTTCCCCTTCCTGGGACAATGAATTCACGGTGTTCTTATTTCAATTTCCAGGAGTGTATATATATAAAACGTATATATACTAAAACGTAATTACAGTATCTTACAAGGTAAATAATATCTCTAGTGAAGTTCCACTGGAAAAACTTTTTTATCTAATGGCAAACTTATTTTTAGTTCAAGATAGTGGCTCTAAAATATTTTCCACTAGCAATTTAAATTATATTTCATTGAAGTAAGTGGCTCTAGACATTTTCCACGACAACAAGCGGGTGAACACATATTTCTCAGTATAAAGATTTTTTCCACAATCAACTGAACATATATATATATATATATATATATATATATATATATATATATATATATATATATACACGTGTTTTTACATTATATATGTTTTAAGAATGTGAGTTCCACCAATTAAAAAAATATATATATATTTTAATTGGTGAAACTCACATTCTTAAAAAACTAGTTCTGACTGGATGGCTAGCGGCAGGTGAAACTTACAACTACTACTAAGATCAAAGCAGATACGAACTGCGAAAATTGTATTTTCGTCTTCTTCTATTTGATTATAAGAGGTGTAAAATTTTTATCTGTTTTCAGTCATATAGCCAATGACTAGTAATAGTGGCGAAAAAATATACAAATATATATCAAGACTTTTTTTTATAAATGGGTTTATTTTAGTTTTTTCTGTTTTTTATGTTTTTTTTCGTTTTCTCTTTGATAGAATAAATAATATTTACACACATGCACAATTAATACAGGCTCCCACACATTCACACACACTCAGACATACACGGAAGTACACAAGCTGATACACACTACAAAACACTCTCATCCAGTATTTACACTATGATAAAAGGGTCATACTACTACACTGCAGACACTTGCGCCGTCTCTCTCTTTCTCTCCCCCTCTTAATCAGAGTCCCCCACCCCTTCTCTTGCTACAAGTGAGTAGTGTGAGTACAGGCGAGTTTCAATTCCGTCATCACAGATGACCCTTTTATCGTCATGAGGTGACAGACCGATTTTAAACTGCAGCACAGTGTACACCTCGTGCGCTATCGATCGAATTCTAGTTTGCCGGACCATATGCGGCGGCTGCAGCTCAGCAGCGTGAACACCACCACGTAGGCACTGCAAATAGTCTTCGATAGATAGAGCTCGTGATGCCATCCGTCGTACCCCCTTAGCCCATCTCTGAGTGGAACCTTCCAATGTGCGATATGCATACATCTTGGACCGAAGACCTACAAACTCCACAATCAGCAATCCATTCGTCTTGTCTTTCATGAGACCGATAACCTTCTTGTTTTGCGGAACAATACCATAAGGATTATCGGCTGCATAAGAAGACGTGTCGAATTCATTGGCGTGGTACCTAATTACTTCATATGGATTGCAGTTCTTTATCCAATAGATGAAACTATCTGTATCCATATAAAGTAATATAGGATCTGCGAAATGAGTTTTTGCGAACTCATAATGAAAGCAGTACATGTGGAGTTTGGATAGGTCTAGCATGCACACCCCCACATAGATAGGTTTAGTAAACTCTACAGCTGTTTTAGCCATCTCCACAACAAAATTCGTATTTAAAATAGTGACCCGTTTAAAATTTGGTCTGGCAATGCATTTTCGTACGCCATAACGCCCATCTCATTGCATTCTAATAAAAATTTCACGTTGTTCTCTCAAATTCTCCGTAGGTTTTCCGAGAATTGAATTATTCATTAATTTATAAAAATCTTTCTCAAAGTCACACGACGCGGAAGTTCTCTGTCTCGTATTCAGATCAATATACTTCTTCAACCAGGGGGACTGCTTGAAGGAGATGGACCGGGTGATTTTAACCCGCTCCATACCCAAGCTGAGGCATTGCTGGAGGTTAAGATAGTGAATGATGTACCTCTGCTTGTCTCCCAGCGTTGTCATCAGTTTCGGTGTGAAACCTCCTCGCGGAACTAGTTGCTCTGGACACAGCACCAAATCGGCATGCGCGTCATGCAAACTAATAGGGTATTTGAGTTCCGCCTCCACAACATACCCTACAGCAGAATCGGCGGCCATAACCCCCCCCCCCCCCCCCTCCCCGATTTTTCCACCTAATATCCCTTGCATTCATCTTCGGACAGCCACGTAAACTCGCCAATGGGCAGACATTTCTTCATAGCGTGTCCGTATAAGTTATTCACATTGAGATACAATATATAACTTGAATCAAGGGATGTGTTAAACTTGTCACCCATCCGTGGGTTATTTGCTTTCGCGTGTCTATGAATACGTTGGCAGAGCCCCCCACGGATCCCTCGCTCAAAGAAAAGAAGCATGTCAGGATCGGTCAATAATTCGATACTGCACTTCGTTTTCTTGAGCATCGCGTCCCAAGACAACCCCAGGTGCCGTGTAATAAAAGGCAGTGTCCAGAGAATATGTGGTCATACATAGACTCCGGAACTTCTCGAAAACGTCCGCAAGCAAGCTCACGTCTGTGTCCATGTAAAGACGTGCGTACTCTTCTAAATTAGAAATATTGAATTCTCGCGAGATATTCACGTTATGCTCATACTCTGCATTCGTTATCGTGTTGCCTGTGAGGTTGCTGGAGAATGCAGTTATGTCGGGTAGCCTGGTTTCGTCGAGTTTGGCCATACTATTCACATACTCGTATGGAAAAACCCCTTTCCTAGTCACAAGTTGAAACCTTTGCTCGTCGGGAAATGCAGCTCGAGTGATATGCATATCCGCCGGAGGCAGAGTTTCAACACGTTTCTGTAGTGGTGCCTGCATAAAACGTAGTGTATCGAGGAAGCGCAGCGTAATTCTTGGCGTCATTCGTTTGGAGAATGATATATACTTCTCGATGCTCCCAGGTATGACACTCATCTGATCTTTCTCCAAACTGAAATCTGCCAACTGCTCAACTAGAAAATGAGCGCCATACCCACTTAAATTATGAAAGAAAACTGGTATGTGCCTAGGTAACTGGTACTTCAAATTGCACGCATTGTGGGCAGCGCCACGGAATTTCCCTATAAGATGACTGGTCCCTACGAGGAGTTTCCGATTTTCTGTCCAATAGCAGCCCACAAATATGACACTCGGTGGCTTTATTATACAAATCTTCATTCTCCTTCGATTTGGTCATTGGAACGTTGCCGCTGTACAGCTTATCAACTTCCAGTGAAAATTTTTCAAGCTCAGAGAGCAACCAAATCGATGGATTATCGCCGACGTAAGATTTGTATCGGTTAAGGTTGTTGTCATATGACGATACAATTTGGTATGCTGCCGCATAGGGTACGTGCATATCTGTAAAGGTAGTGTGAGAAGTCATAGGATCGCCTTCACAGCGGGTCACAGGAGCGAGGAGGCACTCAAAGTCGGCATACACAACAAACGGGCAGCGCTCCTGGTGGTGAGCATTCCTAAACTTTATGAATTTGTTTTCCTCTGCGGGCATGATAACACGTACCGCATCCTTGGACGTACAGTCTACTAGATGCGTAGCTAATAACTGTTCAGAGAAGAAAAATTGGGACACCTTAAACAAATATGTTTTACATTATGTTTAGCTGATAGTTGGGAGGAAAGGAGTCGGGACATGTCCTTGATCCAGACATTGTGGTAATTGTCACCTTCAGAAAAGAGCAGCATATTTACATGCAGCTCACGCTCACCGGCAAATTTTGAGAAATGGAGGGGACCGACGACAATATGCTTGTCTTAATTGTCTGACTTGCTTTTCTTCTCCAGGCCATAAACGTGTACCGATATTCCGGTATTCTGTGCCTCAAATTTAGGTGTGTCCTGTTTTGATGGGGAAGTCAATACCATCAAAGTTATAAGATGAATAAATTTTATCACCTACATTGTATGTACTGGGGCGTTCGGGATGAGCTCTATAATTGTAATTTCTCTCGCAAGCCAGGATTGACCATGCAAAGCGTGATCTTTTGTATTTTCGACATTAATGCATGCCCTCTTGTTAACTATATCTTTAGGGAGCTTGACATAGCTAGACCCTCCATTTAATGGATCGTGGACATGTATACGGATGTCCAGGTGTAGAATTCTGCTGAGTGCCTTAGCTGAGCCGTTGACTATCTCGGAAAAGCGGCCCAATATGACACTCAAGGTGGATTCACGGAACCACCCGGCGATTGATGTGCTCCGCGTTATCACACCATTATCCCCCAAAGATAATGAATGCTGGTCTCTTCCTGACCAGACTGAACTTTGGGGGGGGGGGGTGCGATAACTCAATGCATAGCACTGCACTGCACTTAACGGCGGGTAACGCGGATTATCGACTACCTTGAGGAGCTCGGTATCCAGGACAGGGAGGCACGCGTTTAAAAATCCAACAGGATCGCGGTAACCCCTGCCGGGTTTTCAATGCGAGTGACCGAGATTCGCTCCTCAAAGGCATCGGCAATTGCCGAGTACTGCAACTGAGGTATGGTGTCACCGACCTGATCTACTTCACTAACAGGGCGGGTTAGAGAACTACTGCTAGCCACAGGATGATAACTAATACTATTACTACTACTAATACTGGGGGTCCAGCCGGTGGACGATGGTGCTGGCGATGGCGCGTGATCATCATTTAATGAGACTGGTATTGGTCTCGGTACACGAACCTTGCGCTGGCGGTGTCGTGGACGGTCAGCTTGCGGAGGCTGAGAAGGCGGCGTGGAGAGACCATTGGAGCAGCCAGGCCACGGCGAGGGACCCCTGGCAGTGCTGCTACCCGCTTGTTGTGATGTAAAGGACTCCAGGTAGTTTCGGCCGCCGCCGCGGGCTGTCGAGCTGTGGTGATCGGTGTCATGCAAGTGGGGCGTGTCTTCGCCCACCCTCGAGCCCCCCGCCTGCAACCGCCGCTCGCGGAACTCGGCCAATGCCGTGAGATATACCTGTAACGTAAATATAAGTTTAATGATCTGGATTTAAAAGAGGGATAAATAATAATTATTATTATAACAGTAAATAATGGTAATTATTTTGGACTAATGATGAAAACTATTCACCTTCTCCGATCTCATTCCACGGCTTCAGCAGTTCATTGCCGCATTGCCAGTCAGGCATGTCCAGTTCGTCCTCATCTAAAAAGTTATTACTGTGTTCGGCTCCCTCGCTCTGCGTGGAATTAGGATGATCTAGAAACAAAATATATGTTAAGGCTAGATCAATACACTAGGAAGAAGGGTATATATTAAAAGAACAAGAAGAAAAAATTATTTAATTTTTTAGCGAGTATGATTTTTATTATTATTGGAGATGTACTTACATTCACAACGAGCTCTCTCCATTTCGAGTTGGCGATCAAGCTCTTCTAGCGCTGGGCCAATGTAATCTAGAAAGATGGAATATAATGAGTATAATATAAAGTAAAAAATATTTGTAGAAGAAGTTTGGTGATATAGAAATGTGGGGACGAAGGCAGATATATGAAAGAAATGAAATCTTTATAGAGCGAGTATAACAGACACAGGCACACACACACACACACACACACACACACACACACACACACACACACACACACCACGTGAAAAGCGGATCTTTATATAGAGCTATCCAAAACAGATGTAGCGCTTGTACATGGAGTTAAAGGGTAGAGAAATCAGAACATTGAAAAAATGTACTTACCAGGTAATGGAACTTGTTCAGGACAAGGCTGATTGACGCCACCTGCTCGCTCCTCAGACTCGAGGATAATGTCCACGAGTTCAGCTATAACAATGAGATATATAATTAATAACCGGAATATATAAGATATAAAGGAAAAAAGATAATCAAAAATAAAAATCATTTACTTACTCGATAATGGTGAATCGTGGAGTCTAAATCTCTTCGCAGCAGCAGACTCCTGGCTGTTGAATCTCTTCATTTTAACAGCTACAAAGCAGACACACAAACGCACGATATGGAATGCAGGTGACGAGTGAGAAAGATGACCGGGGAGGGGGGGGGTGACTCCTTATATAAGTGTGATGACGTAGTATCACATGATACTAGGATGAGCGAATGGCTGTTGAGAATTCTGTGGGGGTGGTGAATGAGTTCACTAGCGCCCCTAGTAGCTGAAAGCTGAACTAGTCAGATGGTTGCAGGACATGGTGGAGGGCTGAGCATTTTATAATTTATAAAATTATAGACAAATAATTCATAGTATCAGTGAAGATCTTATTTAGATTAGAGAGAGGATGATAGTGAGATCATTATGTGTGTGTTAGGATGAATGATTTATTATTATTATTATTATTTTAGAGTATGTTATATAGGCGTAATTCGAGGTTGATGGTATTAAGAATGGCGTTGAAGGAAATGTTTTTGGAGATGAATATTGTTAGCTATTTTTTTATTGGCGAGGAGTTTATGGTAGGGGGCTAATATATTTTGAATGAATGAAGGGGAGGTTAACTATTTTGGGACCATATAGAATTTGTGTGAGTTGACAGGTATGTGCGTTGAGAAGTTTGCTAGGAGCGTGCGATCATTATATAATCGCGATATTGACTTGTTATTTTTTTTATTTGGGATGAGAGCTTCGTGTTAAATTGACTTGCGGAGGTACGTATCTTGACGGGAGCGACGGTTCACGCGTATTTGTGTGTTTTCACGAAGATCTTGGATTAGGTAATCGGGGTATGTGGGGTGAATAATGAGAATTGGGTGATCAGTTAACTTAGTGAGAGCGTTCTTTGTCCCGCAGAGCCATGTGGTCGATCGCGCGTTGTGACGTCAAGGAAGTTTCCAACTCGGTAGCAAACATACCAGTTCGAGCGTGTCGGTTCCTGTCTATCGGTGAGGGAATTCCAGAGTTTATGGGGCGAGAGGGTAGTTTGCGCTCCATCATCACACGTGCTGGTGGCGCCATGGAGTCGCGGTCATGTGGTGTGAGGGTGGTTTGGACAAAGCAAGCGGGTCGGTTCCTGTCCGTCGGTGCTGGGAATTTGAGAACTTTAGGACCGATATAGCTTTTAGTGTGTCACGTGATAGAACTTTCCAAATATCTCGGGCGGTTGTGTGAGGTAAGTATCGGCAGGTTGGAACCTGTACAGAAAAAAAATTGGAGTGGAACGTGTCCTATGTCCAGCATGTGGTCGACAGGTTCCATCCTGTCCAGCGTTAAGTGCTCGCGGGCGGGTACTAAGGATGGGGCCCCTCCACGCCCGCACCAACGTGGTGACCAACACAAAAGTTCTACTGTCACCTCCGTATGCATGTTAGTTTTGAATCAAGGCGTCACAGGATGCAGGCTGTGATGTTATCCATGCGTCTGGGTAAGGCTACTCATTAACATGGTCCATCAGGAGATAGTAGTGGTCGAAAGCGATCGAAGGGTAGCGGTTGTAAGAGCAGAGGAAAAAAAGTGCCAAGGCCAGCGCCAAGGGAAAAAAACCTCTGCGACAGTAGGACGGGAAGTAAGAGCAGTAGCGGTTTGCTAGCTGCGACAGAGCATGCAAGGTGAGGGGGGTTAGCGTGAGGTATCGTGCAACGTTACCTATGTACTGCGTGGTCGTTCGCTGGGTCAGTCCGGTGCCGCGGCTGGGCTCCCTCGTTGTCTCCTGGGCCGGCCGCAGTGGCTTACTCCCTGTAACACAAAAGTTCGGCGCGGCAGCGCGGCGACGCTTGCGCGATGAAGACTGCCCTGGCGGTTTTCTTCTTTGCACCTTTCACCTGCGGTGCTGCTGGGGCAACCGCTGGGACAGGCGCGCGAACGTCCTTCTGCGAGGTCGCTGGAGTGTTCGCAGGTACGACTGCACTGAGGCCTTGGGCGAAGACTGCACGCAGTTGCCTCAAGGCCTCTTCCTTCTCTGCAGCCACGGCGGCTGCAAAGGCAGCCCTCTCCACCGCCATTACGGCTTTGAGGGCTGCTGTGGCCTCCTTCACGGCGATGCCGAGCTCGAGGTCACATCTCTTCGCGGGAGGGCGAGCTGCGTCCTGGCGGCCCGTTTCCGAGCGGCCGTCCCTGCCCCTGGCAGGTGGATCTGCTGCTGCGCCGTCCCTCAGCTGCACCGGGCTGTTCTCCGCCCTACGCCGTTTCCGACGTCGTCTTCTCTTCTGCTGCTGCGTCGGTGCGGCCGCGGCCGCTTCGCCGCCCCCGGCACGGCTGCGGCTAGAGAAAGCCGCGCAACCGCGCCAGCTGGCGACGTGCGGGCCGCCACACCGGACACAAGTCGGCAGAGCGTTGCTGCCGCGGTCGCAGGCGCGGCTGTCGTGCTCACCTGAGCACTTGACGCACCGCGCCGCGTTGCGGCAGTACTTCGCAACATGGCCCTCGCCCTGGCACCTGAAGCACTGGGGCTGAGGATCCATGGCGGTCGGGAGAGCCTCCGTCGTAACCGGGAAGCCCAGCAACTTCCGCAAGTCGAAGATGTCGCTCCCGCCGTCGACCGTTTGCACGGTCACGGCATAGAGCGGCGCCCTCTTCCTGTTGGTCCGGTTGTGCAACCTTGCGGCTGCATTACCAAACCCGGCTCGCAGTAGCCCTTCCCGGACCGCTGCCTCGTCACAGCACCAAGGCAACCCCCTGAGGAGTGCCTTAGTCGTCTTCATCCTTCCTACGGAAGGTGCCTTCTCACGCGCCGGCGGCGCGTCGACGATGTGGTCGGCCACTGCGACCTTGATCGCCCTGTGGTCGGCCACGTTTGCGGCTCGAACGCAGATCAGCGAGTCTGTATCGACAGACTCGTAGACCACCTCGTTCCGAGCGCATTTCGTCATGGTGTCGAACAGCGCTGTCCACCCGCCTTTGCACTTGACGTACAAAGGGGGGACAGGCCGCGACTCGTCTTCACAGGAGTTCCTTGCACGGTCGGCAGACTCAGAGAGTCGCACAACCGAAGGACCCTTCGTAGCGGCAGGTTTCCTCTGCGCACCCTTCTTTCCCATGCTGCGAGGCGCGGAACACGACAATTTGCACGCGTTGTCAAAACAACGCACGACAATTTGCTCTTCGCAGCGCCCACAGCACAGAAAACCTCTTCACGAGCTCTCAACGGCCGAGTAAGCGAAGCGCGCAACAGCAGCGATGCGCTCGCCTCGCCAGCTCAGGCCGCTCTCCTTCGCGGGCGGGTGAGGATGTTTACGTAGCCGGACTCTGAGGCGAGCGCGGCTGACCGTTTGTGGCGGGACTCTGGGACGCTGGTTGGCGCCTACCTACCTGGCGCGCCAGCCGGGGACTCTGCGGGTTCACCGACAGGTGGGCACAGAGCGGGCTCAGCCATGCGCACGTACGTCAGCTGCGCTCTGGAGTTCAATGGGTAATGCATTTTTAAAGCATTTCATTGGAGGGAATTTATTTGGAGGACTGTGTTCTTGTTCTTATTCATATGTTCCAGGATCAATGCACGTTTCCATTCAGCATGTAGTAGGCTATGGGGGCAGTCCTCGGCTGTATGCTTGCAAACTACACTGCTGTTAAACGCATCGCGGTAAAACACCAATAACTCATCGATTGAACACATTCTGCAGGATGGGCTTCAATGGTATATATGTTGTATGCGAATATGCTTACGCCGAAGCGAATTGGCGTCAACTGAATGTCTCTTGCGTTTTCGAAGAGTGAATGTTTGATGGTAAATAAGCCTGCAGTTTGTGCATGCACATGAGCATATGCTGGTTACGGGATGCATCCTGGCTCCATCCCTCTGCATTGCCAAAATCTGCTGAACAGAATTCTTGTACTTATTGCTCCGACACTCCTCCATTATCATACGCTTCCACACCTCATGTAGTGAACTGTGGCTAAAGTCCTCCCTCGAATGTCTACATGAGATGAAGCTATTGAAGGCTGCTCTATCACCCACATCCATCTCTATGATCGAACACATAGCAACGACAGCTCAGCAAAGACTGAATGTGCAGGAGAACGGTAATGGTAGTTCAGTGGAGGTATCACAATTGGCTTTCTTCCCGCCAAAATCAACCATCTTTAATGACGTCACGGTGGCGCTCTCTGGTGACAAGGGTATGAACTAATACAGTTGGATTGCATACACATGAGTATGATATAAATAATAATAAATGATAATGAATGTTAATAAACGATAATCAATAATAATAAAGACAAGTACGGTTTTTGCATGCATTATCGTGTTGGAAATCAAACTTCCCGCAATTTTTTCTTCTGGAGGCATAGGTTAGTGGACGTAGCTTAATTGGTCTATTTTCCCGCCAAAATTCAAAATTACCGCCATTTTTTCTTGAGGTTAGGTTAGTGGATGTAGCACAATTGGCCTATTTTCCCGCCAAAAGCCGCCATTTTGGATGACGTCATGCGCTGTTGCCAAGTCTACATGCCGCTATCTTGGATGACGTCATCGCCGCCATCTTGATTAAATTTGGTAGCAATGGAGAGTGGGGTGACACGAATCTTGCCCCACTACTGAGGCGCCGTCGGTTGAGTAGTGGGCTGTGTCCGGCGGAAGCTGCGAAGCATCCAATTCTGCCGGAAAAGAACCAGCAGCAGAAAACTGAGGACGGCACAAAGGGATCTGGTTCCGGAGGGACCAGAAATTACAAACAAGGGGCGGCCAAGCTGGCGAAGAATGCGCCCCTGCTCCCAGAGCTGCCTGCCTGAGAAAACACGATAGTAAACCAAATCTTGCGGCGCCAAACCAGAACGAGGCAAAGCAGCGGGACTGCGCAGGGGGGGGGGGGGGGGGGGGGGTGCAACAGCTGCAATAGTGATCAATGTGCGCGGCCATGTAGCACGCTGGGGAACGGGCGCCGTGCGGCTGGGAGTGATATGAAGGAAGGAAAGTCCATAGCACGTGCTCGTGAGAGTGCGTGGCACGCAACTTGTTCATCTGTTACTTAACCATAAGCACAAAGCGTGCAGCCTCGCCGTTCAACTGGGGGTGGAATGGGGCTGACGTCAGATGGCGAATGCCATTAGCAGCCCAGAACGCTTCAAACTAGGAGAACACAAATTAGGGGCTATTGTCGGAGACAATGACTTCAGGGAAGCGTTCAATGCAAAAAAATAGGCGTCAAAGTCCGAATAGTACTGGTAGATGTGGTAGAAGACATAGGTACAACAAAAGGAAAGTTGCTTTATGCATCAATGACTATCAACCAGCGGGTGTTCCAGAAAGGACCCGCAAAATCAATATGAACGCGCTGCCAAGGCGCAGTAGGAATAGGCCACGCAAAGAAGGACTGGTGGGGAGCAGATTGGTGCTCCGCGCAAGAGCGACAATTAGCAAGCAAATTCTCAATTTCGTTATCAATACCGACCCAAGTGCAGTGACGACGCGCTAATTGCTTCGTCCGCAATATACCCCAATGACCAGCTTGCAGTAAGCAGAGGATTTCTGACTGCAAAGAACGAGGTACAACCACACGAGACTGATCATTGTCAGTTCGTAACAAAATAACAGCGTGGTGTACAGACAAGTTGTGACGTTGCACAAAGTAACGTCGAACAAGGGGATCACTAATCTGCGTAGTAGACAGAGGCCATTGAGTACGAACATACTGCAAAACAATCTGCAAAGAAGCATCGGCGGCTGTCGCGGAAGCAATGCGACGAAAATCCACCGGAAACCCACCAGCGAAATCCTTATCTTGCGAATCAATGAACATGCATGAGAATTCGGAAGAATCAAACACTTCGTCAGGACCGATAGGTAGACGAGACAAAGCATGAGCATTGCCATGCTGGGCCGTAGGCCGAAACAAAATTTCATAATTGTAGACAGATAAAAATAAAGACCAATGTTGCAACTTTTGTGCAGTACGGGCTGGAACTGGCTTGGATGAGTGAAACAACGACGTCAAAGACTTATGTTGGGTGACCAAATAGAACTTGCGACCGTGCAAAAAGTCATGAAACTTGGTCACTCCATATACAATAGCTAAAGCCTCTTTCTCGGTGTGAATAGTTTTGCTGGGCAGAACTGAGCAATTTAGACGCAAAAGCGATTGGGCGGTCGACAGAAGTAATGCGGTGAGAGAGAACTGCTCCGATGCCATGAGAAGACGCATCGACAGCCAAAACAACTGGTATGGAGGGATCGAACGGAATCAACAGTGATCACTCAACAAAGCAGATTTGAGTTTGTGGAAATCAGCGTCACATTCCAAGACCAAACAAAAGGAATGTTCTTACGCCGAAGGCAATGCAAAGGCGCTGCAATGTGCACTGCATTTGGTATAAACCGAACATAAGATGTAATTTCTTCTGACTCAGACTGAAGTTCTTTCAAGTTTCTGGGTGCTGGCAGGTCCCTAATCACACGGAGATGTGACGGTGAGAGGTGGATACCCTGTCCGTTAATCATATGCCCTAAATACCGAATCTCAGTTTGAAAAAATTTGCACTTGTCTCTGTTACACCTGAATCCTGCCTGCAAAAGTACAGTAAATAAGGCACGCAAATTCTGCTGATGTTCATCAGGGGTGCGACCTGATACCACAATATCGTCCAGATAACTGGGACAACCAGGGACAGTGGCACACAACTGCTGCAAGTAAGTCTGAAAAATAGCAGGAGCCGAAGCACAACCGAACGGAAGGCGGCGAAACTTGAACAATCCAAGGTGGGTGTTGATCACAAAATATCGCCGAGACTGTTCTTTGAGTGGAATTTGAAAGTATGCATTCCGCAAGTTCGTGAAAAAGAATTTACCCGTACCAAGCTTAACAAAAATGTCTTCAGGACGCAGTAAGGGAAACGTAGCTACCACCGTCTGCGGATTGCCGGTAGACTTAAAGTCAGAACAAATACGGAGATGACCATTTGGTTTTTTCACACACACTTCAGGCGAAGCCCATTGCGAAGCAGAAACAGGTTCAATGACACCACTGTCTTGCAAATGCTGAAGTTCAGCAGCCACGGCGTCGTGCTGTGCATGCGGTACGGGCGTGCACGCCGGAAAACAGGCATGGCATTGTCTCTAACTACAATATGCGCTGCAAAGTCTGTGGTACAACCAAGGCCCTCAGAAAAGAGACCAGCAAAATCATCGCATAGTGCGACCACACTGTCTGCATTGTCACAAGCGTTGATGCAAATTACGTTGTCCTGAATTGCGAAGCCAAACAGTTCAAATGCATCCATGCCAAAAATGTTTGGAGCATTACTAGAGTGGAGCACATGGAAAGACACACGCCTAGCATTGAGATTTCCTGTCCAGTGAATGCAGTCAGCGTGGAATGTGACCGACGAAGTGGGGGCGAACCAAGCAAGTCATACGTTGATCTGTTGAGTACAGAAACAGATGCACCAGTGTCCAGCTGCATGCAAACAGAATGTCCAAAAATGTTCAAAGTCACAAAAAGTTTAATTAAGCGAGAGGAAGCGTCTGGAAAAACTTCGTCATGCACACTACGAGCTGTAGAAGCAAGTGAAGCAGAAGACTGAAAATTGGCATTAATGTCCATAGGCAGATGATTGGAACTATGATCATGGCGGTTTCCATTGCGGTGACGCCCATGCGAGTCACGCGAACGTGAAACAGTCTGAGAATGAGAGTGTCTCTTACGACACACAGTTTGCACATGTCCTTTCTTATTGCAAAAATAACACTGAACATGACGGGATGGGCAATTGCCCGTGGGTGGGCACGAAAGCAGTTCGGACAAGATTTCAGTTTCTTAGTGGGTGCCTGGTTGGAAAACTGTTTACTTGCGTGCGAGCAGTGTGGCGAGGTTCCCTGTCCTGGGGCAGGGCGGGAGGGGCTGTGTTGTGCCTCGCTAACAGTACACACACCCGAGGTCACGTCGAACGCGGAAGTAGCGATATCTAATGTATCTTGTCTGTTTAGCAATTCTACTATTTCCTGTACAGACGGGTTTTTAAATCTTAGGAGTTGCTTGCGGATGCGGTAATCCGCCACATTCTGCTCAATAGCATCCCTGATCATCATATCTGCATAGGAGGGTCCACACGAGCAATTAAAGTCACTATCAGAAGTTAGTCCCTGAAGGTCAGCTAACCATGATTTATTTGACTGAGCAGGACCACGCCGGAGACGGAAAAATTTGCAGCGCGCAGCCTCCACATTTACACTGTCACGGAAGTGGGAGTTTAAAGCTTCTATCACTTTTAGTTTCTGGGCGGGTGGTGCGAAACAATTTTATGAGCACACGGTGTAACACAAAACTGGCGTTGGCAATGAAAAAGGCAAGCCGCTCTGTACATGGTATGTCGTATGCGGCGAGGTGGACCTCGAGCTGTGCAGTGTACTCTGGCCAGCGTTCAGAGTCCGGATTGAAGACACGGAATGTAGGCGTCGTCTGCGGCACAGGCGGGGGCGTCGGAGGCGCTGAGGCAGCTGCTGTTTGTAGTGTGACAAGTCCATTCACAGCAGCAAGCAGCTGCGTCATTTGCCGAGCCTGAAACCGTACAATAACGGACAGTGAAGTCTGTTCCTGTTGCGAAGCCATCGTTGACACAAAATGATTTCTTAGAGTGAAGGGTGCGAGCGCACATTTACTCAGTCACACGGAGATATCACAAAAAAGATAAAGCAGTACCGAGCAAAAAACATAGGTAAGAGGAGAAAAAGAAATGGAACTGCTTCTGTAATATAGGCCGAGAGTGAAGGAAGCGAGTAGGAGCAGGACAGGCGAAGCACTTCGGTACTGCATGTAACTTTAACACTTTTAATAGAGTCAAAAACACAAGTAAATATCAAATGCGTACATAACTTTGGCTAGGATGAGCACGTAGGTGTGAAGCCGTAGTCCATGTCTAATCCTGTGAAGTTAGGATGACTGTTCTGTATAATCTCAAAACTAACAAATACTCGTTGCTGTCCAAACTTTAACCGAACGTAACTAATACAAAGTCTCAATAACAAGCTAGCCCACTCGGTAGTAGAAGCGATATTTCCAGGTCGTCTGTTCTTGATGAAAAAGCCGAAATCAAGGCGGCACTCCCTGAGCTCCACAGCGTCAGCCAGAGGGCGCTGTGGTCGGCATAGTTAGTCCTCTGTCGTAGTGCCAACTTACGAGAGCGTGCACATACGTTGTAGCATCGTAACTATCGACGCCACACTAATCCTTACTTTTCGCTGTAGTAAATGAAAGTGGTTTCAAAACCACTTGTTTTGAGCTATAAATCATAGTCATGGCATGTCGGAAAGCACGCCTTCTTAATATTCCACTAAAGTCGCTTCCTTTATGTGCTACGTAGACACTAAATAAGCACTGTCCTTTTTTTAACAAATTAAGCACTAATTTGTAAGTGGCTCACTGTTGCATGACTTTCCAATTCCTACAGCAGAAGCAACGACGTACGGCCATAAATGCAGTTGTGCTGGTTGCTACAGATCTCGCACCGCACACTCCCCTCCAGATAGGTAACTAGAGCCCGCCCCTAGTAGCTGAGTAGTCATCGCGACAGAATGTCAGTTCTAAGGGCCCGGATTCGTTTCCCGGCTGGGTCGGAGATTTTCTTCGCTCAGGGACTGGGTGTTGTGCTGTCCTAATCATCATGATTTCATCCCCATCGACACGCAAGTCGCTGAAGTGGCGTCAAATCGAAAGACTTGCACCCGGCGAAAGATCTACCTGACGGGAGACCCTAGTCACACGACATTCTTTAGGTAACTAGAAAAAGTGAACAGATTTTAATTATATAGTCTGTGAGTGAGACAACTTAACTGTGGTTGCACAGTTAATTTTGGTGTTATAACTCAAAATGTATTACACTGAGAATGTTTCACTTCTGTTTCACTAACTGGTGCCCAGGTGTGAGGGGTACTAGCAACTGCTATAATCGCTGAATACAGTTACAGGTAAGTCGTATTATTTTTTTTTTTTTTTTTACATTTAAACATTATTGGTATATATTCTCTACAATTTCAGTTGCTTGCATACTTCATACTTGTAAAACGTGCTGTTAACACCAAGGCATTTAAGACGTTAGCGGCTGTCAGTGCAACAGGCGCCAGTTTGGAAGGGTACAGGGCTACGTGCTACACTCCTGTAACTTTCCAGCAACAGCGGTTAACGGTGAGTGCGCATCTCATTGCAAGGTCCATCAAATCTTGCTTCTGCTAGAGGAAGAGCAGATGGTGAGGGGGAGGGCTGTGAAGCTGTTAAAGACGGTTGATAACCATGTAGTACCTGCGATTCGCTAGCTCTTCTAAAGACAAGTGTGTTATTGTTTCGCGCAGTACAGTGCACAAAGTATTAAATATAGATCAAGGTACATATTTGAGTGTTTCATAGTGTTTTAGTACATATTTATTCATTAAAAATGTAGTGAACAGGTGTAGTTTTCAATAATTTTAAACTAGTTTCTGCATAAAAGTGAAGTTGGGTTGCCGAAGCATTATGGATGAAGTAGTGGGCTCCTCAAAAGATGCAAACATATCAGATTGTAAATGTGTGCTGAAAAGTCTGTGGGAACATCCATTTGGAGGATTTAAGTTTTGAGGGGAAAAGTGACGTCATCAAACAGGGACGGCCTTCACCAGATCTTCCACACTTAAATACAGTAAATATAAATTACATAACACATTTTCAATAATCTTGGTGCTTCACTTACAAATGGTTATGAGGCTGCAAAGGGACACAAAAATTGTACTGTTAGCCAGGTATTTTATATTTAGATAAAGTCAATATTTCATCTCCTGTGGTCTAATTGAAGCAGTGCCTGAAGCATTAAAACAAATAAAATTAATTTGAACCATCCCTCCAGCCAGTGATTCGGCAGATAGATCATTTTCGGAAGTGAATCAAAACTTATTTTCCAAATACACTGACGCAAACCACATTTACTCAGCTTGCAATGTTATCCATTGAAAAAGTTTTCTCAAACCAGCATTTTACAGCACTAGCTGAAGTAATAGCCAGTGAATTGAAAAACGTTTATTTTTATGAGTAATTTATACTTTGTTATATTTTATTTTATTTTTGTTATATTTTGTTTTATTTTTGTTATAATTTATTTTATTTTTTACTTTAGAACTCAAAACATTTGAGGACGCAAGCGACCATGTCATAATCTTAGAACACCAATAAGTAAAAGAAGTTAAAAGCGACTATATACTAAGCCTAATCAATGGAAGAAAACAGAGCTAAAAAGAAGGATTTCCCCTTGCAGAAAGGTCCTCAAAATAAGCCTAGAGACTGTGGAGGAGCCCAGCCAAAGATTAAATGTCCTTCTCTATACTGCTACGACAGTTAAGAAGTAAAAAGCGATCAACAGCCCGTGTGTTGTTCGCTAAAAAGGCCGATAACTCAGACGGCAAACATACACTGAAACATAAGCTGTTAAGAAAGTGGCATTGGGTCAGGAAATGGCGAACCATCAGAGCTTTATGACAATGAGCACAAAGTGGTGGGGAATCAGCACTTAACAAATAGCGATGGCTAATTTCTTTCCTTTTTTCTGGTGTTGTTTTAGAGCACAAAAAAAACTGAAATCATAAGCACACATGTCATAACTTCAGAACACGAATAAGTAAAAGAAGTTAAAAGCAACTACATGTTCAGAATAATTGATGGAAGGTTGGAGAAAGGTCCACAAAATATGCCATAGATACAGCAGGGGACCGTAACCAAAGATTAAATATCTTTTGCCATATTGCGAAAATGGATTAAATGTAAACTGTGGCCGACAGCCCACACATCATTCACATACACTGCAATGTAAGCAGTTAATAAAAGGGCACTGGGTCAGGAAATGGTGAACCAACAAAGGTTGATGACGATGAGCACAAAGTGATGGGGAATCACCACTTAGCAAATGGTAATGGCTAAGAAGACAGTTCCCAACACGCAACCTAGCTAAAATGGTCTCCTCATGATACGAAGGCCAAGATAAGGTTGGTCAAGCTGATGGCTGCGATTTAATTCCCCAAAGCTTGTTCCTGTGACGAGACAACCAGTACTGATTCCAAAGTGACACCACTTGCTGACAGACAGCAATGCAGAGATCATCTGAAGGAATGGAAGCTGAGGTAGGAGGACTGCATCTTTGGCACCAGCCTCATTTCCAATCAGACCGATGTGATCAGGAATGCACATGAATATCAAAGTAGCCCCCTCAGCAGCGAGCAAGTGGAAGCTTTCTTGGACCTATTGCACTAAGGGATAAACTGTTTACAGCACACAGATGCTCTCAAGGGCACTGGAAGAACTGGAGCATATGACACAATTAAAAAGCCTGAGTTGATGGATGTACTGGGTGGCCTAATAGGGGGCCAAGAGCTCTGCTGTGAAAATCGAGCAGTGTTCTGGAAGCCGATAGTGAAAATGCTTGATGCAAATGATGAAGGCACAACTGGCACTGAGGTTAGTCTTAGAGCCATCAGTGTACATGAAGGTGCTATCACTTAATTGCATGCGAAGGTCGAGAAACTTACAGCAATAGATCTAATCTGAAGTAGTGTCCTTAAGAAGTGAATGAAGTCCATGATGAACACGGGCCGCCACAAGAAGCTAAGGTGGTAAAGGGTACATACCCATCGTGAATGTGGCATGGGCTGCTGGAGCAGAATGGCATGGGCTGCTGGAGCAGAAGCCAAAAGCTAACTCTGGGGGGTAACAGAGAAGAAGGACATACCCCATACTGGAGTGTTGTAGGCTTTCTCCAAATCAAAACACATAGCTACAGTCTGATATTTCTGCCAGAAACCATTCATGACATCGGTTTGAAAAGTGACAAGATGGTCAACTGCAGAATTTCATGCTCTAAATCCACAATGTGCAGTGGTTAGAAGATTGCGAGATGCAAGTCACCATAACACCTGGCCATGAATCATATGTTCCATCACCTTGCAAACACAGCTGGTGATACAAATGGAGACGGAACTAGAAGAAAGGTGTTTGTCCTTACCGGTCTTAGGTATGGGTATGACAGTGGTTTCACACCAGCGTCTGGGAAACGTTCTATCTGTCCAAATGTGATTGTAAGTATGAAGGAGAAAGTGGTTGCCTGCAAGAGAAAGGTGCTGCAACATCTGAATGTGAACATTGTCCAGCCCTGGGGTAGAAGAATGAGATGAAGTGAGAGTATGGCTAACTCCCTCATAGTAAAGGCAGCATTGTAACATTCACGATTAAGAAAGGAGAAGGATATCCCTTGAGCCTACTCCACCCATTGCTGAGGGAGGAAGAAGGGGTGATAGTAGGTGGAGCTTAAAATCTCTGCAGAATATTTACCCTCGATGTTGGAGATAGCAATAGGGTCCACAATGATGTCATCTGCAATGGTCAGACGGGACATTTTGGAATGGAACTTGGTCCCAGAGAGTCTACAAAGGTATCCCCACCCAACACAAGGGGAGTGGAATGGCTGAAAGAACTAGTAAACAAAATCAGCTAGCTATTTTGCTATCCCAAAGAATGCAATGTCACTGCACACACAGCTGTTTGTAACAAACAAAGTTCGCCATCATTCCATGACAGTTAAAATCATGGAGAACATTTCTATGCATGCAAATCATGTTGGGGTATGCCTCAGTAAACCAGGGGACTGGGTCACATCACAATAAATATGATGTACGATGTATGGAATATTGTGTGGCAGTAGGGATAACATTCATTAAGATACTCCACCTGGGAGGAGTAAAGCCGGTAGTGAGCCTTAGAAGGCAGCCAACTGGGTTTAAATGCAGGTGGGGTAGGAGTTAGCAAATGGATATCGCATGGGAAATGATTGCTTGAGTACGTGTCAGAAAGAATGGACCACTAGAGATGATGGGCAATTTTGGCAGTGCAGAACTAGAAATACAGAGTGAATAGTTGTGCGTGGAGTCTGAAAGGAATGTCTTAAGATAGATGAGGTTGAGTAGACTGAGAAGATCAGTCAAGAGGGAACCTCTCAGACAGGTTCTCGAAGAACCCCAAAATGGATGGTTTGCATTATAGTCGCCAAGCAGGGAAAAGGGATAAGGGAGCTGACCAAGAAGTTAGAATAAGTCTGCCCTGGTGACAGCGAATGACAGAGGGATGTAGACTTTACAAAGAGAAAAGGTGAAATGAGCAAGGAAAATGCAGACTGGAACGGCTTGCAGCTGGGCGTTCAATGAGATTGTTTGGCTATGGATGTCATACCAGATGAGCAGCATGACTCCCCCATGAGACGAAATGTTGTCCTTGGGGGGAAGGTCAAAGCAGACCAGGAGGAAATGAGAGAGGTCAAAGCAGTTGAGAAGACGCAGTTTTGTTTCTTGGAGGCAGAAAACAAGCAGATGATGCAATTCCAAGAGCAGATATAATTCCACCTTGTTGGATCTCATGCCAGGAACATTCCACTGGAGCAGAGTCTTAACGGGGAATGGGGAGGAGGGAACAAATGAACGGTAGTCACATCAGCAGCTACCGAGTGCCAGCCTTCAAAGGTTCACTGTTACAGGGTACAGAGACTGGAGGGTCCTATTCCATGAAATCTACAGAGGTGTCAGCATTCTCCCTGGGTCAACCTGTGGATCCCAGGATGGACAAATGGTAGGTGGCTTGCAATGGCGAAATGGAGGATTCCAAGTCAGGAAGGACAAGACTTGATTTCTTATAGCCTTTATGGTTGGTAGACAAGGACTCAGATGGTTGATGGCTGGAGGGAAATAAAAAGCCTTCATGGGGGTATTCCCTGCCGGTGTGTAGCAGGGGATTTCGCCGCTGGGGCAAAGATCTGGTGGCCTGTTGTGCAGCTATAGGAGAGAGAGACAGGGATGCTGTTGTGATATAGGTCGATTTCACAACTCCAGTATTGAACTGGAGGTCGCAAGTCAGTATGACCATGTCCTTCGTGAAGCAAGGCATAGCAGGAGTGGTATTATAAGTGCCAGATGGTATAATGCAAGGTTTTAGACTAGCCAACAATTTGGAGCAACAGGATAAGTTGCTTTTTCCTCCACCTGGATGTTCTGGATGGCCTGCTGTTTGGATTTCTCCCTCGGTCAGACCATTAAGCAGCTGTGTGTGAATAACACAATGGGAAGAATTCAGCATATGATGGGCCTCAACACGAACAGGAGAGCCATGGAGTAATGAAGGTGTAAGCAATTGTTGGGCTTGAAAATTACAATTGGTCTCCAGAAGCAAAATCCCGTTAGATAAGTGATAGCAGGATTTCACAGGCCTGCGACCACATCAAAACCTTACTGAGTAATAAATGGATTAACCATAGCAAAGGGCTGACCTTCTTTGGTACATAATACCATGAGGAACTGAGGTGCAGTTGGCAGAGTCTTTGAATCTTTAGCCTGATCCTGTTTACATTTAGTAGACATAGATTAGGACAGTGTGTGGTTCATTGTGAAACAATCCCACATAATTGCCAGCATCTCTGATGGCGCACTAACTCAAACAGGGGCCCCCTCAGAGGGGTTCACTTGCCTTAGGTGACTGTTCACACCTCCCAAACTCCTGGCAGAAGGACCATTTGGCAATTTGAAAGGTTACAGCTTAGGTAGTCACCTTTACCTGGGTCTGACGTGCACCAGAAGATATGTGCAAACCCAATTTGTTGACCATGGGCTGCGAATTACGTGTTACCAAGTCACCTGTTATGTGTCAAACACATGGGCAAGCCTTCAGGACACCACAGAGAGGAAGAAGAAACAAAGAGAAACCTCAAACACCAAAGCAGAGGAAGGGGAGGAGATTGAGATCGAAAAAAGAAAGAAAAAACAGATGAGGGACTGCTCCAATGCCAGACTATCAAAAGTTCAGAATACGTTCCCAAAACTATCCAAGACCTGTTCCCCGAGGGAGGGGAAAAAGAATAACAGAGGATAGACATGCAGCACAGAAAGGGAAGAGGTGCTGTAAAGTCTGGGGACCCACGGTAGCTCAGCACAAACTCAGCAAAGAGTGGTGAGCCCCCTGGGGGGACTTATATTTTATGGCAGATATAGATTACATGGAAAAATATAGAAAGCATCTTATTTCAGGAGAGCTTTACTTTCATGTTTTTAATCACAGCGTAACAATATATGCTTTAATAACAGATACAGCCACCACGGTAGTTCTGCTTATTGTGCTACAATGATGTGTACAGCCATTAAAACACTGTAATACGGATAATGCTTGATTTTTTCCCAATTGATAGTTGTATAATTATTTTTAAAAAAAATATTTTTTATAAAAATATATTTGTATATTTTAAACCCAATTATTTATTCAACCTCTGAATTTACTCTGAGACATACTAACACTACTGCTCTTAAGGCACCTTATACAATTTCCACAATACCTTGATAATGAATCAGGTTATTTGGAAATGATTTTCTCGAGCCTTAGGAATCAATGTCTAGCAAGAGGAAGTTTTGAATGAAATCAGCTTTCTGCCAAGATGAAATCACTTCAGACTGTCAAAATTCTAACTATTCTTAGTCATTTTGCCAACATTCAGTGCAATTGATGTGACTGTACACCACTGGGAATTTGATGTGAGTGAGCACGAAGTTCAAGAGGTGAATGTTAACTTAATTTGTGACAGCTGTCAACTTAAGAAATCACCCAGATAAGTCCATACAAAATAATTATGTCCATTTTTGTGGTTATTAAAACAAAGACTTATTTCTTTCAAATGTTTGTGCTGTTGGGCACCTAGCCTGCAGCTTGGATAGCTGCCCCATGGAGAAATAGCAGTCAATGAATTAATGGTATATGGTATTTTTGTGAATGGCCATCTTGCAGTTGACGACGTGATAAAATAATACTGTTAGTTGTGCACATCAGTTTCAACTGTAGACCCTTGGAGAATGGATTGCTAGGTTACAAATGACAAATGAAAATAAGCCAAAGTAAGTAATGTACAAAATGCGGCAAAGAAACACACTTACCTTAGACTGAATGCTTTTATGTACAAAAAAAGCATTCTCCGTTTATGATCCACAGATCACTTCTCACTAGAACAGGTATACTTGGAAGCCTATGGGCATTGGTACAAAGTCTTGCCTAGTGCTCTTATACGCTCTTGAGAGTATAGTAGGCTACTTTGTAGAAAATATTTAACTTCCTTTCATGTACAGAAAGATTGGTAACAATCACTTTCACTGCAAGATATCTGCAAACGTTTTGTATAAAAGACTGACTGTAATTATTTCTGAAGTTTTGTCTAAATGGTCTGTTTCACAGTATGTGTGTAAAACTGAAACATGCTGCCAAGTCTATTGCATTAATTTTATTTTAATACCTACTGCTTTCACCAAATGTGCTTTGCTGGTATTTATAGTTCCCTGTCCTACTAAAACTCAGATCGTCAATTAGAAGTGTTCTTCCAGTATCCAATTTTATCACATACTGTTCTCCCCTTTTTGATTTGTAGCCCTTGTTTTAATGTAATTTTTCTTTGTAAGCTGATGAGGTTTTATCCTTTTTCTACATCTACATACAAATGCCACAAGCCACAATATGGTGGATGGTGGAGGGTACCTTGTACTGCTGATAGCCATTCTGCTTTCTATTCCACTCGAAAATGAAGACAAGCCCTGATTTATCTTACCTTGGCCTTGCAGTCATTATGCAAAATGTATGTAGGTGGCTGTAGAATCATTTTACAGTCTTCACAAATCTCATTTCTCTAAAATTTTTCAATAACAGTTAAAAAATCATTGTCTTCTGCCCAAGGATTCCCATCTGTGTCTCTGGAGTATTTCCATAATAGTCATGTGTTGATTAAATCTGCAGCATATCCCTGAATTGGTTAGGCACTGCTCTAAACCCACCTGATGGGAATCTGCCACACTTGAGCAGTTTGCAAGAATGGGTTGCACAAGTGTTCTGTATGCAGTCTCCCCTATGTATGATCTACACTTTTCTAGAATTCTCCCAATATACTGAAGTCTGCCGTTCACCTTCCCTGCAACCAAATTTACGTGCTTGTTTCATTTCCTCTCACTTTGCAATTTTATTCCAAGATGTTTAATCAGTTTCATAGTGTCAATCAGTATACCTCTGAAACTATATTCAAACATTACCAGAGTCTTATTTTTACTCTTCTTCAGTAGCTAAAATTTTTCCGTATTTGGAGCAAGCTGCCATTCATCACACTAAACTGAAATTCTATCCAAGTCATCCTGTACTCTCCTGCTGTTACCCCAATGACAACATTTTCCTATCACCAAAAATTTGCAGATTACTGGTCACCTTATCTGTCAGATCATTTACACATATAAAGAACAAGAGAAGTCCTATCACACTTTTCTGAGACACTTCTGATAATACTTCTTTTCTCTTTTGAACACTCACAATCCTGGACAATTTACTAGGTTTTATCACTCAAAAAGTCTTCAAGCCACTTAAATATCTAGGAATCTACTCCACATGCTCAGAGCTTCGTTAAAACTCTGCAGTTTGGCTCCATGTAAAACAATATGTGAAATCTGCTTGTTGCATTTCACCCATGGTTCACAGAATATTGTGCGAGAAAAGGGGAACATGACTTTTGCACTAGACAAGCTTTTGAAATTCATGTCAATTTGTGGCTAGAAGGTTTTCCCTCCCAAGGAAATGTAATATACTTAAACTTAAGCTTAGAATGTGATAAAGACTTCTGCATCAAACTGGTATTAAGGGTATTGGTCTGTAATTTTCTGGGTACATTCCCTTACCCTTCTATCCCTCTTATTAGGACAATGTTAGCTACCTAGGTGAGCTGGAATAGTATTATTCAGCCAAAATTTACACTGGTCACCCAAAACATTATGACCACCTGGTGGCATTGTGGGTGCGTGACAAGATAATAAAAGTAAGTAAGCGGACCAGACAAGGATAGGGGATCACAGAAGCAAAAATATGGGCTGCAAATGGAGACATCCTCTGAGATAAGAAACTTTGACAAAGAACAGATTACTATTAGGCAGAGCATGTGAATGAGTATCTTGAAACCGGCAAAGCTAGTGGAATGTTCACTTGCAACACCTACTGAAAGAGGTAGAGGGGCTGAGAAAATACCACTAGGCACTAAATGGTTGGACATCCATGACTCTTCACAGAAAGTATGGTTTGGAAGCTTGTCTGCTCTGTAAAGTAGCATAAATGCTGATCTGTGGACCTCTGTTGAAAGAGTACAGTGTTGGTGCACACACAAATGTTTTGCAGCACAGCATTAATCATACATTGTTGAACACGGGGATCCACATCCTACCACCCCTACATGTTCATATGTTTACCCAGCAACATCATGAATTATGTATGTAGTGGGCATGGGACCATTGTGATTCGGTCTTCAATCAGTGGAAACGTGTCAGCTCTTCAGGTGAATGACATTTTTGCTACAGTAGATCAACGGTCATCTCCACAAACACTTTCATTGAGGTGAATGGTGGATTGAAACATGCAGGGTGTCACAGACACAGGCTGGTGGGAGCAGTATCATGCTGCGGGAGACATTCTCCTGCACTTGCATGGACCTGCAGTAGTAATTGAAGAGACACTGACAGCTGTGGACCACCTACATCACTTATTGCTTGACGTCTTCCCCTATGGCAATGCCATCTTTCAGCAGTACAATTGTCCATGTCTCAGAACCAGAACCATGCTACAGTCATTTGAGGAGCATTATAGTCAACTCACATGGATGTCTCAGTGACCAAATTCACCTGATGTAGATCCTAGGGAACCCATCTGGGTTGCTATTGGGTGCCATCACCGTGTACACAAATCAGCAGCACGTACTTCCACAAATTACATGACCCTTGCATAGACATCTAATGCCACATATCTCCATAAACCTACTAACAAAGTGCCAGATGCCTGACATGCCGAATCAGTGATGTATTTCTTTCCAAAGATGGACATACAAGTTACCAAGCAGTTAATCATGATGTTTTGGCTCACCAGTGTATTCTTTTGAGCCAATTTTAGAATGCCATTTGTATCCTTGCTGATACCTGGCTGAAAATATATGAGAAAAAATTACTTTTGACTAACTACACACTATAACTTTCCTGTCCTAACTTTGCAGTGTGTTTGTCAGTTACCTGTTTGTAACATGGGACTGAAATTATTCTAATATGGTTTGAAATGCTGGTTTGTGTTATACTGTTGTATGGTTCAGTTTTAAACCTATGAAGTGAGCATCAGTAATGAACACTCAGCTTTTTTCATGAGTTGTCTCACAGTAAATAGGTGGTCACTCATCAGTCTGCTTCTTCTGAGTCCATACTGGTATTATATTATTGCGTTTCTTGCCACTGGCACTTCACATCTGCACCAGAGTGGGGTCCTGTCTTTCACAGGAAATGCTCATTTCACCTTAGCCACACATGCACACTTCAGTTACTCATTCAACTATACATTAAAAGTACCTGAAGTATAATCTCTTGTAATACAAAATGAGACAGAAGTAAGTAGGAATGAAGCTTTAGATCATACAGTGCAGCATGCTCTGGTAAGAGTGATGTCACTGCTGAGTACAGATTCAATAAAACTTAAATCTGTCATGAATGTTCAACACAATAAATACATCACCACAGTGTACAGATGCTGCCACTTGTGCTTGATTTAGCAATCTACCCCTCCCCCCTCCACCCCCCACCTACCACCACCACCCCCAGTCATCAGTTGGAAATACAAATTATACCTGTCTCCACATTATGCCTCCATTAAGGTATCAAAGTGTTTCCTTCCACTCCAAAGAATGATTGTCAAATAAAGATAAATTTGTATCAACCATTTTTTTTAGATTATACTGCACAATACGGACACCTCACCCATTTCACTAATACCACAATTTCTTGTCAGATGAAAAGTTCCTAAGTCTCTCTCTCTGAATGTGTATATGTGTGTGTGTTTGGGGAGGGGGGGAGTCAGACTTTTAAAAGCTACTGACAATGTTGAAAATGACCAATACTAATGCCAGCAGTACTTCTTGGTGTTGTGGCAAAGTGCTACAGAGCACTCGCCACCCTCCTGCTTCAGCAGACTACGTGGTCTAACACTGATAAAAGCGGTCTGAAGCAGTTTTTCCAGAGAGAAGCACAGGACAGAAAGAGCTCCCTGACAGGCACTTCCCGCCAAAAAATCAAGAATATTTCCTGTGTCCTGTTTGCCTTTATTTTTGTGCTAATGACTGTACACTAATCCCTGTACTTACTAGTGTACCATAGGACTGTGCGTGCAAGGTAAGTGAGGAAAGAATTCCTCACAGAATCACTAGACTGAATGACGACTGTTCCACAGTGACATATAAAGCAAAGCTTAGAACCATTAGCATCTCTCTGATGGAACTAAATGTGAAAACATGTCCTTATGCTCTCAGAAATTGGGATAAATTTTTTACTGAGCCCTTAACTAGCAGTTCATAACTTATGGACACTAATGAATGTAACACAGCTCTTAATGCATTGTGTTTCTACCAGGGGATTTGTTAAAGAAGAGAGACTAAATGATCTCAAAGCAGCTCTGTCTTGTGTAAACTGGCAGCAGAAAACTGCAGAGTTAGTAGGCAGTGACTCTCTCTTATGTCTGTTCCAAACCTTAAAAGCAGTATTTGATGACATATTTCTGGTAAGACCAGTGAAGAATCCTGTGGACAAACCACAAGGCAGGCAGAAAGTTATCAATGTGAAACAATGGTACACCCCTGAGCTCAATAAATTGAAGTGTATTGTAACAATGTGCAAGGACCAAATCAAATCACCTTTAGACATTCCAGCTAAAGAATTACATCACCGCAACTACCTAAAAGCCAAAAAAGCTTATAAGAAGGCAGTAGAGGAAGCAGAAAAGAAATATAATAATACATACAATAAAGAGGCCCAAAATCCTTGTAAAGCTGCCTGGAATCTTGTAAATGAGAATAGAAAGAAGACTACCTCCTGCTTAAATTCATGTAGCCCTGATGACTTCAATGAATGGTTTGTCAGAATAGTGGAAAAGACAGTGAGTGAAATTCCACACTCTGACCTAGATCCGACTGCAAACATAAGAAATGCAGACAGTTGCAGTATTCAAAACTGGAAGGAAGTATACCCTGAAGACATGATAAAAATTGTGAACTCCTACAAACACTCAGAAAGTGTAGACATCTATGGCATGTCCTGCACACTGCTAAAGAAAATTATTGCAGAATTAGCTCACCCACTAGCCATAGCAATAAACAAATGTCTATCTTCTGGTGTCTTCCCAGACTTCCTTAAACTGGCGCACACAGTACCAATAAATAAGAAGGGGGATCCATGCGAGGTGTCCAGCTTCAGACCAATCTCAGTGGTACCTGTACTAGCCAAAGTTACTGAGTCTGTGATGCACTGCCAGGTACTGAATTATTTTGACGAAAACAACTTATTCTGCAAAGGGAGATCAACAGTGACAGCCACACTGGACTTATTAAAAACGATTCGACAGAGTTTTGAAGAGAGAGAGAGTGTGGCACTGACACTCTGTGACTTCAGCAAAGCCTTTGACTGATGTTGTTCTATCAACACTCCAGTCTTATTTGGAAAACCGAAAGCAGGTAGTATCTGTGCATGGAGCAACTTATCTTGAACAAAAATTGGAACATGGAGTCCCCCAAGGATCAGTCTTAGGACCTCTCCTATTCCTCATATATGTCAATGATATGAGCTGTAATAGTCAAATGTTGCAGTCTGCAGATGACACTAACCTTATTGCCAAAGGACATACAGCCGCAGAAGCTCTTGGGGCATCAAATTTGATGTTTGAAGAAATAGAAGAATGGTTCATCATAAACAAAATGAAGATCAATGAAGAAAAAACCCAACATTTGATATGCAGTCTAACCAACATTGAAGACCAAGAAAACATGGAGACTGTCACACTGCTGGGCTTCAAGATTGACAGCAAACTCTCCATGAATGATCACACTGCATATGTATGCACCAAACTTTCTCGTGTGATATACCTCCTGAGGAAGCTGAAGAGGATAATAACTGACCAGTTTCTCACAATAGTCTACCATGCACTCTTCCACTGCAACATTAGCTATGGACTGTTGTTGTGGAGACACTCCTCAGGCAGCAAAGATGTGTTGCTATTACAAAAAAAGCCATCAGGATCATATCCTCTAGCAAAAGACTGGACCACTGTAAGCCTATTTTCACCAAGCTAGGCATAATGACTGTTTTTAGCCAGTATGTGTTTTTCTGCCTCATTTATATAAAAGAAAATCAAAGGGATTTTAGCATAAGACAAGAAATATATAATCATGACACTCACTGTAAGAGGAACATTGAAGTGCCAAGGTGTCGCCTATCAAGTACACAAGACAGCTTTCCAACAGTCACCCTAAAAATGTACAATCAACTACCTCCAGAAGTGAAATCCCTGCCACCTGAATTAATTTAAAAAAATGGCTCAGGACTTGAAACAACATCCACTATATTCCTTGGAAGAGTTTTTCAACAGTGGTTCTAGTGAATGCACAAAATAATAAATGTTGTTATGTTTTATATATAATTTTGCTTAAATTTAATCTTCTTTTTATGTTCTCAGTTAACTGCACATTTAATCTTGTGTTTTACTTAAAGTACATATTTTGCCAAAATGAAACTTTGTGTGTGATCTACATGGTCTTGTAAACAATTTGCTTTATGGTATTTTCATTTGCTGCTATGAAGTTTTACGTTCCTGTTTAGTTATATTTCATTTTCTCTATGTTCTATGTGTTTTTGTGCACTGCATAAATATTTCCTTTTATTTGTAATATAAATTTTGTATATGGAGTTGTATAAATGTTAGTTGATAAACATTGTATTTGTGACGCAGTCTGTCCAGCCATGGCTGGTAAATGATAAAGATATAATAATAAAGTAATAATAGATATGATTTCTTTGATAAACCACTGCAGTTTTATTCTATATACAAAAATGATCTCATTTCCCATAGCAGCAAATGGCATATTCACCATTTAAAATGTCAATGATACAAAATACCCCAACTAGTTGAATACAAAACATGATTTATTAGTAAGCAGTACAAAATTAGAAAAAAACTTGATTGTTGAAGTTGTTGTCTGAATCATACTTCTTCATTTAGTTTTGTAACCTTTTTTGGAAATTATTTCTAAGTGTTGCGTGCATTCAGGCCTGAAACAGAAAAAGGTGAAAAATGTGCAGTTGTGACAACCAAATCCTTTGAACTTCTGAATCTTAGCATTATTTGAATATTGATTCTTATCTGTATGATACACATAATTGCAGTAGCAACTGACGACGAATGGTTGCAAATATTAGTAATTTGTAAGAGGTGTTCAAGACACATGTTATTATTCCACTAGACATTGCAACTTGTTTTGTCAAGTTTTCTTTTGTTAGTAAGTCAAAGGCTTGAATAACAACTTGAATTGTAATCACATGACTGATCAACAATTAACCTTACATGCTACATTAACATTTCTCGCTAAGGCTGAAGAAAATGTCAATGAAGTCATGTTTTGGGGAAATTATATTAAATTTTTGAAGCACAGCTCAGGCATTTTTACCATTGCAAGGCCATTGTATACATTTACAATAATTTTGCTTGTGTCTGCTTCAACTTTGAATGCTTCATACTATGAGCCAGTCAATGTTTTACACCTGGATTTATGTGAACTGCAACAAAAATTATGCACTGAATAGAGCACAGGGTGATAATTTACCCCTGGATGACTATATATAAGACAAAAAAGCAAATTAGTGTATATTTGTGTTAATAGAGTAGTGGATGTTTTAATTTCAGTAATGGTGATTGACAGTAATGGAATATTGAGCTTTTTATTGCAATTTTCTTAAGAACCTACTACTGATGAATTCAAGTATTCCCAGAAAGTGATGTATCAACATAAGAAGTGTTGGTGACTAGATTTAAAAGCTCCTGTAATTCATCACTTTCAGTAAGAATAGCAGTTTCATCAGTGATTCATTTCTTTAATATCCTTTGACCCTTAATTTTGACACCCTCTCTTGCATCTTTCTTTTATTTCCATCATTGTTCCTTTGATGAATAAATGGAAATGTGTGGGCTTAAAGTCAACATCCCTGTCTTACACCATTTTTAAGCTGAGCATTTCTTTCTTCATCTTCCATTATTGTTGTTACCTCTTGGTTCTTTTACATATTGTACATTATCCATTTTTCTTTATAGCTTATTCTCATTTTTCTCAGAAATTTGAACATCTTGCACCATTTTACACTGTTGAAAGCTTTTTTTCAGATTAATGTATCCTGTAAATGTGTCAATAAAATATGCACAGACAGACATTTTCATCATCTCAAGAAGCTATGTATCCAATGCCATGTTCCTGAGGTACCAACATGAAGAGTGGGAAAAAATTTCCATAACTGGTATGATTCCATGGAGAACCTTATGAATTTTAAAAGTGAATGCTTTCAGAAACAGGAGTAAAACCTGTATCACTAAATTTTTATTCTTTCACTGCTTTTTGTAATAATTCATAAGGCTGCCCCCTTGTATGTGTAAAACACTTACAGTCACATTAAAATACTCTTTTAACCTTTGTAGAACAGCTGTAACAACAAATGAAGCAGAGATGTTTTTGGCAACAAACAGTGAGGTCATCAATCCCATTATCTAAGATGGCAGAAATCAAGGGAGTAACATCATAAACAGCACAGTCCAGTCAAGGGTAAGGGATAACAGGCAAACAAAAAGGGAAAATGGACGTCAAGGTAGCAGAAAGAGGAAACAATAGGAAGGAGATAGGTGGAAATGGGGAGTGCAGGGGTGTCCAGGAACTCTACACTGTGTGGCACCAGCACTGCCACTGACCCGTCCTGACACCCACACCATACCATTATCAAGATACGACAAGGACATCACCAGAAAAAGAAGACACAAGAAAAGGAGAAACAAAACTGCATAACAGTCCAGACAAAACAGAGGGAAAAGGTGAGGAGAACCCAGCTGGTGTGGAGGCAAGGTGAAGGCCTCCATAATGAATACCTATGCTAACTGAGGGACACAAGTTCCAGAGGACAATTCAAGGACCTAAACTTGAAAGGACAAACTACTTTTACAAGGAAAACTGAGTACAGATGTAAAAACGCAAGGATCATCTGCTGACACCCAAGAGAAGCAAGGTCATAGGGCATATTTAGTACAAAGGGCCAAAAGGTGGGAGCAGTCCAGCAAATTATGGATCACTGTGAGGGGAGCCCTGCAACTACAAAGGGGGAGGGGCCTTCACTATAGAGTAAAAACCCATTGGTCAACCTAGTATGGCCAATACAAAGGCAAAAGGGGATGGAAGATTCCTGCAAGGAAAGGCAGAGGGAAGAATGCCACATGATGCGAGTCTCCTTGATTGTGCGAAGTTTATTAGACAGGGGGTAGCCACCCAAGAGTCAGTCCACAATTAGCAACCACTGTCCAGATGAGACAGAACTAATATCTGGCAAAGGTGAAGAAGAGTTGAACAATCTGTGACGCAAGAGGCAAGTAAGCGAAGGACATTGAGTTTATGGAGAAGTCAACCTTCAGATGATGGATATGGGGCTACAATGTTAGCTTGTTGTCAAAAAGAAGATCCAATAAATAGAACTGGGGACCACTTCAGGTGATGGGTGTAGAGGCAGAGCTCTGGGTCAGGGTGGAACTTAGTACAGCAACAGAAATACACCACCCTCGACTTAGGGAAAGAGAACTGAAAACCATGCAAGAGCGTCCACATGGAAGCGAATTGGATGGCACCCTGGAGTTGTCATTCTGCGATGGCCACTGAGTGGGGTTAGCCCAAGTGCAGAAATCATCCACATACAGAGCAGAGATGACGGTCTGACAGAAGCCACAATTCCATTAATAGCAATGAGAAAAAGAAGGACACTTAATACAGAGCCCTGTGGAATGCCATTCTCCTGGGTCCTCAGAGAGCTGAGAACAGTGTCAACCTGAACTCTGAATCACCAGCCAGAGAGGAACTGGCGAATAAAAATCGAGAGGGTGCCCCGAAGACCAGACTCAGGGAGTATAAGGAGGACGTGATGGCACTAAGCTGTGTCATAGGCCTTACGAATATTGAAGAAAAACAGCGATAAGATGGGAGTACTGAGAAAAGGCCGTCTGAATTGCAGTTTCCAATCAAAGCAGATGATCAATCGGAGACCATCCCTCCAAAAATCTGCCCTGGTAAGGAGATAAAAGGTCCTGAGATTCAAGGACCCAATTGAGCTGATGAACCACCACCTGTTCCTGGAACTTGCAGGGGACATTAATCACACTGACTGGCCGGTAAATGTCAAGGAATGATGGTTGCTTGCCAGGCTTAAGGAGAGGAATAACAATATTGTATCCAAATTGAGAGGGGAAAAATGCATTGGAACCAAATACAGTTAAACACCCAGAAGAGATATTATCATTGTGGAGTATTGAGATGTTGCAGCAATTGGTTATGAATGGAATCAAGGACAGGAGCTGAATCATGAGAAAAAGAGAGGCAGAAGCTCCCATTCAGTAAAAGGTTAATTGCAGATTTCTGCCTGACAAGGGGTAAAATATAAGTGGGAAGCTTCAGCACACTGTTTCCAGAGGAGGAAGGTGGCTGAATATCAAGCTGATGACAATGTCGTCGCAAAATGGGTCACGAGGTGTTCTGTGAGAACTAATAGATCTGTACAAAGGCCACCTGTAAGTGCAAGACATGGGATGGAAGACTGCAGCCGATAACCTTGGAGGGTATGGAGTGGAGTATAGCCCACACCCATGATGAAGGGTCAGGAGAACCTAGAGAGGAGACAATGTGTACCCGCTTGCTCCATTTGGTTAAGTAATGGGCTTTGGTGCAAAGATGTTTGGAGGTAATAAGGCCAGTGGAGTACAGGTGCCACTTAAGATGTTGCAAGGCACGACGATGGATAGTGGTGGCAATAACTTTGCTCCACAATGGAATGCCAGCAGTGTGGATTATCTTATCGGACAGATTGTGGACGACTTCATCAATACAACTTGACAAAGAAGATTTAAACACAACCTGGGAGATATATAGAGGCAAATGAGCATGATGGAAAGCCCAGTGGGGTAACCTGCTCATCTGGTGGTGGGAAGTAAACGAGAGAATCAACACGAAGTGGTCACTATCACAGAGGTCCTTGTGTGGTGACCAGTGTAAGATAGGAAGAAGGGGAGAGGGAGAGAGCGAAAGATCAATGACAGGAAAAGTGCCATATGAGGTGCTAAAATGAGTAGGGGAACCATCATTAAGAAGGTAGAAGTAATGGTCCGCAAGAAATTGATAAATGAGGAGTGGCCGACTGGACAAAAAAGCACTGCCCCACAAAGGACAACGGACATTAAAATCCCCAAGGAGTAGGAAGGGAGGGGAGAGTTGCTGAAGGAGGGCAGTTAGGGTGGCAGATGTAGGTGGCCTGTAAGGAGGGAGATAGATACTGTAAACCATGACCAGAGAAGCCATGTGGACCTGGATGGCAATTGCTTTCAATGTGGTATGAAGTGGGATCGATGTACTAACAATATCTCGATGGGACAGCGTGTAAAGGCCACTGGAAGTGCTCAAAGTGCTGACCCAGTTCCGAAAAAAAGCCTGGAACACATGAGGAGTCAGTGAGTGAGCATCAGTAAAATGAGATTCATGGAGAATTGTACAAGCTGCTGAGTAAAATACAACGGGGGATTGGAGCTTTGGAAGTTGATGGTAGTATTCACTGCAATTCCACTGAATAAACATGAAATGGGTATGCAAATAATAGGTGAACAAGCTGGAGCCAGTCATGCCACCAAGTCACCAGACGTCACCAATGAGGATGGGGTGACAACCATAAAGAAAAGGTAAGACTCAGGTTGCAAGGGAGGAGATGACACATCCATGGGAACCAGTGTGGGAGGGCTTGCCCTGGGACTTACGTTTCTTCTTGTTCTCTTTCATGGGTTGAGGAGGGTAGGGCATGGAGGGAGAGCAGGCTTCTGCAAGATCCACAACTGAAAGAGAGTGGGCAACCTTGGGGCACAGAAACTGTGTGTCCCGTGGCCAAGTTGTGGTAGGAGTCCTCCAGCCTCAAAGATGCTGAGGGGTCCTGGGTGGGAGCCCCATCACTGGTGGGTGCTGAAGGAGAGACACACCTCCCAGTGGTAACGGTGTGGGAAGTGCAGGAGAGGGGGAGAGGAGAGTAGGATGGGACTGGGGTAAGGAAGAGGGAGGAGGGGGAAGGACATAGCAGAGGCAAAAGTAGAAGTCATCAACACAGGGTGAAGTTGGTCATATTTCTGACAAGCCTCAGCATAAGACAAATAATCAAGTGACTTATACTCCCGTAGTTTCTTTTCTTTCTCATAAGAGAGGCAATCTAGTGAGAATGGAGAGTGATGGTCGTGGCAATTAACATACGCGGGTGGGGGAACACAGGGGCTCCCATCATGGAGTGGGTATCCATATTCACCACATAGCAGATCTGCCATATGTCGGGAAGATGTGCCTGAAATCCAAGCACTGAAAGCATCTCATGGGTGGTGGGACATACAGCTTCACATCTTGCTGATAACACATAGCCTTGACTTTCTATTGGAGGGCATCTCACTAAAAAGTCGGAATAAAAGTGCCAATATCAGTGCAATTGTGCTTATTACCTATCTGCAGCCGGCCGAAGTGGCCGTGCGGTTAAAGGCGCTGCAGTCTGGAACCGCAAGACCGCTACGGTCGCAGGTTCGAATCCTGCCTTGGGCATGGATGTTTGTGATGTCCTTAGGTTAGTTAGGTTTAACTAGTTCTAAGTTCTAGGGGACTAATGACCTCAGCAGTTGAGTCCCATAGTGCTCAGAGCCATTTGAACCATTTTTTGAACCTATCTGCACATTACAAACCAAATGAACACCCCATCATTCCAGATTGTCCCAGAGTTCCTTATCATTTTGAAGGATCAGGTCCCTATGAAAAATGGCTCCCTGAACCATATTAAAGCACTGGTGAGTTGTAATAGACACCAAGACGTCACCAAGGTGATTACAAGCACAAAGAGCTGCGGACTCAGTGGCAGAAGTAGTTTTGATCAAAAGGTAACCCAATCAAATCTTACTGAGAGGCTTCACTTCACCAAATTTGTCTTTCATATTTTCTACAAAAATAACTGCTTGTGGTGGCAAATATGTCCCCACCTGTCCTAGTATAGTCCAGGGAGCGGGAAAGGCTTTCACCCCAAGGAGGTGAGCCTGACCCTCGTCTCAGGGGGTAGCCAGGGAATTGAAGGACACACGATCATTAGAAGCAGCTTTCAGTAATCTGTTACCAATCTAAGAACAGATTTTTGCAGATTGATACATTTTGTAATCAAATGCATGAGGACTTTTGCCAGGAGTTCCAACACTCCCGAATGAGAAGCATGGGCATACATGGGGAGGCAACAGGTCAGGTATTGGATGTGTAATTCCTGTGTTAACAGTGGGTTCATCCAGATAGGAACATTACAGCCCCACCACATGGACTGGCTACAGGTGCTGGTGACTTAGTGGGGTGGAGGGGGGCTATGGTGTCTAAGGAAGAGGGAATGCAGAGTGGGAATATGGCTTACACTATGGAGAGAAAAGTCCTCCAAAGGGGGACAACAAAACACCAAAAAGGAAAGTTGAAAAAGAAAAGCCAAAACAAATACAAGTGCTAGGAATACAGAAAACCAGGTGGATAGCCAGGTTGACATAAGTAAGAGCAGCACGAGCAACAAGGAAGCAGTGAGGATGAGGAGGGAGGAACACAGGAAAGGCGATTAAATCCAGGAAGAAAGATTGGGCTACAATAGCTCAGGGCCCTGTGGGTGCCATGCACGAACTCACAAAAGAACCATGAGCCATCTGGGAGGAGTTGTGTAAGATCCTGGGCCAGTC
Source organism: Schistocerca americana (assembly GCF_021461395.2). Taxonomy (NCBI): domain Eukaryota; kingdom Metazoa; phylum Arthropoda; class Insecta; order Orthoptera; family Acrididae; genus Schistocerca; species Schistocerca americana. The sequence goes on from NC_060130.1 coordinate 541,197,695, forward strand.
TGGCATTCACTTTGATATGTTCACAAATGGTAAAATTATAATCCTCCTCACAATAAAAAGCGAGCTCAGTAAGATCAACTAATTCTTGATTAAGTTCTTTTGTGGGTTTGGTATATTGTTCAAGTTAATGTGTCATGTAAAGAAAAATCACAGTCAGATTCATCTGACACTGAGTGTTCTTTCTTCCCCAGGCCCCTCTATTTGATTTGTTATAGTGGTACTTGGAAGAGGTTGGTGGTTTATCATGTGTGATTTGTTACCAGCTTCTCCTGGTGCCACACCAATTCTCATTCATCTCCTCTTTGGCTGAATGACTACAATTCCTGTGACAATCTTGTAGGTAATTCATGAGTGAATTACTAATTCTTGCAGGGGTGCCGTTACCATCAGCTCTGTCTAGATAATTCATGGCACAATACCACATTTCTTGAACTCTGATATGATGTTTGATTTTATTTTCTTTCCTTTGTCCAAAGCAATAAGAAGTTTTGCCAAGAGTTTGAGAAATGCACTTTTCTAAAGCATCTTGGATCAAGATGAGTTTCTCATCTTATAATCTGTCAGTATTGCTCTCCATTTCCTTTAACAGGCCGCAAAGGATGAAACATCCTGAGGTTGATATAAATGTGTGATGCTGGGAGCAAGAACACAAAGTAAATGTCATGAGTTCTGCATACCTTGATAATTCTTACATTCACATGGCTCCTACCATGGCAAAGCAACATGGAAAAACCACTTTTCAAAATGCAAAGCATCAAGCCATCCTCTTACTGAATTGCCATAGTTTGTTTTCTTTGGTCCTCCTAAAATCCACATGTGTCACTGCTTTGAATGATACACCATGAGAGGAGAAAGCAGTTCTCTTGATGCCAAAGCTGAAAGCATTAAGTAAATGCTTTCTTTGGTAGAATTTATAACTTTTTGTACATACTGGTATCCTCTACAAAATATCATTTTATGGGCCCTGGATCATCAGTTAAATTTGTCTTGTCTAATGAAAATTTCAAATGACTGAAGTATACTTTAAGCAGATCTGCTCCACTACTAGCTGTAGCATGAGAAATATTTTGGCACGTATGCAAGGAAAGTTTTTGTTCATGCCATTTCACAAAAGAATTGACACAGTCATCACCAGGTAAGTTATTTTAGAATTGTGAAACCAGCTTCCTCACTGAATTGAACAAATTTTTTATGATGATCTGTAGATCAAGGGTATCAGGAGGCTTCCCCAATCTGCACACACAAGGTCTTGTTCAAGAATCTCTTCTTCTTCTTTACTGTTCAGTGCCATCTGGCACATTAATTTCTTTAAATGGAGACATTTTATTTTGTTTTCAGTTGTTCTTTGAGGGATTTGAACAACCTTGCCACTTTTCCATGGCCCATTTCTTTTTTTAATCACTGCAGAGACTTCTAGCTCTAGCATAGTGTAGTCATAATTTTGATATGTTGCTGCTCCCATTTTGGTTGTAATGAGCCAGAGACCCAAAAATGGCCGATTAAAAAAAAAAAAAAGAATATGTGAAAGAGGTAAGAAAAAGGCAAAAATCCAAGTCAGCATACTTGTATAATTTTTACTAAGCTTGCTAGTGCAGCATTACCAATTTGTGTTATTATACTAAATACACAATGTAATTTTATTTCTGAAAGTGTTTCTCAAATGTAATTACGTACTGCATCGAACAAAAGAAATATTTTCACTTATGTTAGAATTACGGGGTAAGGTGGGATACTTTTGTAGACTACCAGAAAATGCAGGATCCACAAGCCAGAAGGAAAAGCACTAACAAAGACCAGCAAACAATGAATAAACCTGAAACACCTGCTAGATGTATCATTCATTGTTTTCCATGTGCAATGAAAACACAGGCGCTTCTATGACGATTAAAGAACTTGGTAGGGTGTCAAATAGAAATTGATTGAAAAAATAGTAAAGTTGCCCCCCTTGACAAAGTTCTCTATGTTTACAGCAACACAAATTAGTTATTTTCTTAGTCAAGCAGAATATTTTAAAGATTTATTGTCCACAAAATAATTCCACAATTACAGATGCTTTAGCATAATTTGTTTACCTGGTTACATTTTTAAGGTTCTGTAGCGCAGTCAGTTAAAACAGAGGCCTTATAGGACCATTTTGTTGTCCATGTTGTCTCTCTATCTGTCTGTTAAAAATCCTTTATTTTAGGAATGGGTAGATGTATAAAGTTGAAATTTATATCATACAATGAGGCCTATAGTTTCTTGATGGTGCAAAACGCTGAAGCTTCTAAAGTCAATGCAGTCAAAAGATATGGCCATTATGTCACATATTTTAACACGCACTGACTTACTCATCAAACCCTAAGGGTACCTTCCCATTGGCGTAGAATCATGAAATTTGGCAAAAAGGGATGTTTCACAGTACAACCAAAGAAAAGACCTGAAAACTGTAAATTTGTAACCACACCGCACAAAAAAAACCCTCCCTTTGTCAGAAAAGTTCCAGGACATTTCTGAATTTGCAATAATAAAAAGGAACAAATGTTGTTTTTATGTTATTTGATATGTGTGTGTCCTTGAAATGACCTTGGACATGTTTCTGTGCAAACTCGCTACATGGCAGGGCTGTGCTTAACAACACACTGTTTGAGTTCTTAGTGTATTAGTTACAGTGAAGCAATGGATACTGACTGTGAGCAAAGAGTGAATGTTAAGTTCTGCATTAAACTCAGGAAAATCCATACTGAAATGTGGACAATGAGTAAGCAAGCATATGTAGGTGAGGCAGTTTGAAGAAGTCATGTTTTTGAGTGGCACAAAAGGTTGCCTGAAGGCAGAGATTCAGTGCAAGATGATCCCAGAGCTGGTTGCCTGTCTACAGCATATACCAGTGTAAACATAAAGTGTGTAAGGCAGTTTTTTCAAGACCAGCATGTAACTGTGCATGCAATATCAGAGGAACTTAATTTGAATTGTGATGAACATCATAAGATTTTATACAAAGATTTAAGGAAATAGAAACCTAATGTGAAACTGATCCCTCACACACTAACAGATGAACAGAAATAGGAAAGACAAAGAATTTCTGCTGAACTACTGGATAGAGCCAGACATGCTCCCGCATTTCTTTCAAAGACTATTGCTGGGGATGAACGTTGGTGCTACCAGTATGACATTCACATGAAGTGTCAACATGCTGAATGGTGGAGTACTGGATCACCAGTCTCAAAAAGGTCAAATGACAACCATCAAGAAGAAAGACAATGTTGATCACATTGTTTGATGGCAAAGGATTAGTTCACCACGTGTATGTTCCTCCAAGTCAAACAGTGAACCAAACTCTTCCCATCGAAGTCTTGAAATGTTTTTGGGAAGCAACTTGACATCACCACTCTGATTTGTGGCTTTCTTAGGACTGCTTCCTTCTCCATGACAATGCAAGACCCTACACTGCTTTATCTGTTATCTAGCATCTGGCCAGACATTCTGTTACTTCCATCCTACATCCACCATATTTGCCCGACTTCTCGCATTGCAATTTTTTTGTTTGTTTCTGTGAGTGAAAACGCAGCTGAAAGGAAAGTTTCATCAGGATATCAAAGACATTCAACAGGCTGTGACAAATGAGCTTACAAGAACCATAGATGAAAATTTCCCTGCTTGCTTCCAAGAACTCCAGAAACTTGGAAACTGTGTATAGATAGCCAAGGGGACTACTTTGATAGCAGCTAGGATTATATACTGTGTGTGTGTGTGTGTGTGTGTGTGTGTGTGTGTGTGTGTGTGTGTGTGTGTTTGTACAGAAACCTCAATGCATATATATTTACAAATGTCTGCTTGTGTCTGTGTATGTGCAGATGGATATGTGTGTGTGTGCGAGTGTATACCTGTCCTTTTTTCCCCCAGGATTGGAATGACTCCTTACCCTCTCCCTTAAAACCCACATCCTTTCGTCTTTCCCTCTCCTTCCCTCTTTTCTGATAAAGCAACCGTTGGTTGCGAAAGCTTGAATTTTGTGTGTATGTTTGTGTTTATTTGTGTGTCTATGAGCCTGCTAGCACATCATCTTTATATATATAATTTGTGTGTGTGTTTGTGTTTGTTATTGTTTCTATGAACGTACCAACACTTTCGTCTGGTAAGTTACGGAATCTTTGTTTTTAGATATATATGTAATTATGTTTGTACAGAAACCTCAGTGCATGACTCTTATTTTCACCTGGCCAATATTTTTTTTTATGAACAAATATCATGATTTGAGAATCCTCATAAACAGTAGGAGATGAAATGTGCTGTGACTTAAGGGTATAATCAGTTAACAGTTATGAACTTATGGGCCACAAATTATTTAACAAACTTCCACAAGCTATACAAAATTTACCAGAGCAACAATACAAACACACACTTTATTACTGGTTAGTTGTAAACCCATTCGACAATATAAAGGATTTCATGACCTGTGATATTAAACTGTAATGTTAATAACAATTCTGTTCTTTTATAGCATGTACTGTATCATATTATGTGTATGACTTTGTCTATTGCTGTAATGGCTTAAAGAAAATAAAATTATTATTATTATTATTATTAATTGATGGTTTTGGACAAAAATGATACATTTGACATTAAAGCCCTCATCTCTCTCTCCTTCTCAATTAAAGTTTCTTGTCTTCCAGAAGATTCCATTTTAAAAAAATGATGACTTCCAAAATTCAGTCTCATAGTTTTGTAGTTCATTACCAAAAATACTCACTTTCACTCAGAAAGTTGGTTAGTTTGCCAGTTATTCAATTTACAAGTTTTAATAGTTTTGCAAGTTTTGGTGGGATTTGTGAATTCCTGCAGGAGTCAGTCATTTCTGTAACACTAATTACACTCTATTCTATTCACCATAAGAATGATCTTGATGTAAAAAAAACACATGCACAGTGATTGGTCAGTGGTCATAGCATGTGTTCACAGCTGCTGTTACACTTCTAATTATGTATTAGGTATTTTGTGTTACACTACCTCTAATGAAACTTTTAAGATGTTTTAAAGCATTAACAGACAGCAAACGTTTTGCTGATCAGTATGCTAAATGTTTATGACAGCTATTCCTTATTTCAAACTCAGCATACAATTGATTTCTTGGAACAGTTCTGTGCACAACGTAATAGATAGTTCTGACTGGTACATGTTGTCTTGGTTTGTATACATTCTCTCAATTTCTTGTTTGAAAATGAAATGTTGAAACACTTAAAGTTTTCACCTTTTTTAATAAATGAGAGAAACGTGGTATAGTATCATTATAAAAATATCACCAAATCTGCACAGTTGCGGTAGCCTAGTGGATATAGTAACTGACTTGTATATGCAAGGTTGTTGGTTTGATTACATTCTAAGTTAATTTTTTTTAAATGCTTATCAAAATTACATCCTGAATTGTACACTTGAGAGTAAATGGAGTATGTGAAGGAAAATCATTCTTCATATGTGACAATGCACTGCTCACAATTCATCAGTTTGTAAGTGGTGATCTTTGTGAACAAGAGTGCTCAGTTATATATGTCATTCTGAAGAAACATACGGAGGGTAGGAGGGTGCAAAAACCTCTCCTGCTGTACTGAAGAAAATGGTGGGAAATGTGGCACCTACCTCCAGCTGCTACTCAACAATCATGAGGGCAGTCATTGTGCTGCTTCTCATGCATTTGTGTCTCCCATTTGCATGATGACAGAGACTGAAATTCTCTCATATTCTTTTGAGAAACATAGAGGAGGAACAACATTACAAATTGGTAAAAGACTAATAGTTCTCAATATTTTTGTGAAGTTATAGGAAAAACATACATCACTACTGGTAAAGGAACTTGCAGTAATAATATCCATGTTTACCAATGTTTCTGTGACAAGTGTAATGTGTGTCTGTGTGTGTGTGTGTGTGTGTGTGTGTGTGTGTGTGCAAAGAAAGATGCAATACAGGTAAGCTGTCAACTCCAGGAAACACAAGAAAATGTCAGTTGTGTGTTTAAGGCAGATGTGATGATTTCATTACAAATGCTGTGTGGTCAAAGGTGCATGCATTTTTTTTTCAGGACCAAATCACATACAATAAACAAGGCACTTCAAGTGGTAAATAACAATGACAACTTGTGTTATCACCAGCAGATTCAACAGTTCAGATGAGAGATACGGGAAACTGGCTGTAGATCAGTACATTATTGATGAAACAGTGCAGTATGCAGATCACATTGTCATTAGATTACCACTGTACCCCTGCAATTTGAACCCCATAGAACTTATTTGGAGCCAAGTGGAAGCACATGTCACAAGAAAGAATATGACATTTAAGCTACTAGACGTACATTTAACACACCGAGCTCTGTCATGTGTCACTGTTGAACACTGATGGGATGCAGAACAACATGTAATAAAACAAGAAGGCAAAATGTGGCTCTTGGGTGGTTTCATATATTGTGTTGTAGATTGGCTACTCATCGGTGTTGAAGATGACAGTTCCACTAATGAAATGTTTTCTTCAGGTTTAGATATGGAAGGAGTTCAGAGGTTGTCACATGATTAAGGTGAGTAATACCTTAAGTGGCTTCAGTATTCCATTATACAGCCAAACCTCTGCAATACACTGTTAAACTCAAACAGTACTCACACAGATAAACTGTACTGTGCTTATGCATGTGTTATTTGATGCTTTTTTTCTAAGCTAAAACATGGTTTTTGCCTGGTCTCTTAGGAAGCAAATACTGGAGTACTACTGTATACTAATGTATCTGTACTTCCGCCTCGACTGACATCTCTGCCCAAACTCTTTGCCTTTACAAATGTCTGCTTGTGTCTGTGTATGTGCGGTTGGATATGGGTGTGTGTGCGAGTGTATACCTGTCCTTTTTTCCCCCTAAGGTAAGTCTTTCTGCTCCCGGGATTGGAATGACTCCTTACCCTCTCCCTTAAAACCCACATCCTTTCGTCTTTCCCTCTCCTTCCCTCTTTCCTGATGAAGCAACCATTGGTTGTGAAAGCTTGAATTTTGTGTGTATGTTTGTGTTTGTTCGTGTGTCTATCGACCTGCCAGTGCTTTCGTTTGGTAAGTCACATCATCTTTGTTTTTAGATATATTTTATTTTAATACTTTTGAGATAAATTATTTCACAGTGTTGCAACATTTTGAAATACATATCTGTGAAAATGTTACCATAAAGCAATTGGAAACAGATTAAATGAAAGAGTATTGTGGGTGAGCTACGCTGCCACATAAAACATAAGCTTATTGTTGTACCAACTATACATAGCTGAAGCTGTGTGGGAAATAAAATTCATTGTGGTAATAGCAAGTGAAGAAGAATACACAGATTAATGTATTCATCAGAATTCTTCTTATGTTGAAAAGACTGTTGTTGTGGTCTTCAGTCCAAAGACTGGTTTGATGCATCTTTCCATGCTTTCTTATCCTATGAAACCTCTTCATCTCTGCATAACTATTGAAACTTACATCTTTCTGGATCTGCTTACTTTAGTCATCTCTGGGTCTGCCTCTATGGTTTTTACCTCCCACACTTCCCTACAATACTAAATTGGCGATCCCTTGACAATGCAGAATGTGTACTGTCAACCCACCCGTTCTTCTAGTCAGTTTGTGCCACCAATTTCTTTTCTCCCAATTCTATTCAGTACCTCCTCATTAGTTACATGATCTACCCATCTAATCTAAAGTATTTTTCTGTAGTACCACATTTTGAAAGGTTCTATCCTCTTGTTGTCTGAACTGTTTTGTCATTCATGTTTCACATTCACACACGGTTACAGTTTATACAAATTCTCTCAGAAAAGACTTTCCAACATTTAAACCCATATTTGATGTTAACAAATTTCTTTTCTTTATAAACACTTTCCTTGCCTTGTCAGTCCACATTTCATATTGTCTCTACTTCAGACATTTTCAGTTATTTTGTTGCCCAAATAGAAAATCTCATCTGCTACTTTCAGAGTCTCATTTCCTAATCTAATTCCTTCTGCATTACTTGATTTAATTAGACTACATTCCATTATCTTGGTTTTGCTTCTGTTGATGTTCATCTTATATCCTTCTTTCTAGACACTGTCCATTCCATTTAAGTGCTCTTCCAAGTTCTTTACTGTCTCCAACAGGATTACAGCAAACCTCAAAGTTTTTATTTCTTCTCCTTGAACTTTAGTTTTTGTTTTTTCCTTTACTTGCTGCTCAATGGACAGACTGAATAAGATCGTGGATGCTAGAACTCTGTCTCACTCCCTTCTCAACCACTGCCTCTATTTCATGCCCCTCAACTCTTGTAAGTCCATTTGCTTTCTGTACGAGTTGTACATAGCCTTTGGCTTGCTGAATTTTACCCCTGCTATGTTCAGAACTTTGAATAGAGAATTCCAGTCCACATTGTGAAAAGCCTTCTCTAACTCTAGAGAAGCTATAAACTTAGGTTTGCCTTTCCTTAATCTGTCCTCCAAGATAAGTTGTGGGGTAAGTATTTCCTTACATGTTCCTTCATTTCTCCAGAATCCAAACTGATTTTCCCCGATGTTAGCTTCTGCTAGTTTTTCCATTCACGTGTAAAGAATTTGTGTTAGTATTTTGCAAGCATGATTTATACTGATAGTTCAGTTATACTCACACCTGTCAGCACCTGTTTTCTTTGGAACTGTTTTTATTATAATCTTCTTGAAGTCTTGGGGGTATTTTCCATTTCATACATATTTCTCATCAGATGGAAGAATTTTGACATGGCTCTCAAGGCTATCAGTACTTCCGACAGAATGTCATCTACTCCAGTAACCATGTTTTGCCTTAAGTCTTTTCAACTCTCTGTCAAATTCTTCTGGCAGAATCATATCTCCCATCTCATCGTCATCTTTGCTCCTTCAATTTCTATAATACTGCCTTCAAATACACCTCCCTTGTCTAGACCCTCTATATATTCCTTCCACCTTCCAGCTTTCCCATCTTTGCTTAGGACTGATTTTCCTGTGATATTAATACTGAGACAGCTGCTTCTCTTTTATCCAAAGGTCTCTTTAATTTTTATGTAGGTGGTATCTATTTTTTCCCTTGTGGTATATGCTTCTAACTCCTTGCATTTGCTCTCTAGCCATTCCTGCTTAGCCATTTTGCACTTCCTGTCAGTCTCATTTTTTAGATATCTGTATTACTTTTCACATGCTTCATTTGCTGCATTTTTAGATTTTCTGCTTTCATCAGTTAAATTCAATATCTCCTGTGTTATCCAAGGATTTCTAGTAGACCCTGACTTCTTAGCTATTTGATCCTCTGCTGCCTTCGCTATTTGATCTCTCAAAGCTACCCATTCATCTTCCAATGTATCCCTTTCCCTTGTTATGGTCAACTGTCTCCTAATGTTGCCTCTGAAACTCTCTACAACCTCTAGTTCTTTTGCTTTTTCCCTTTATCCAGGTCCTGTCTCCTTAACTTCCTATTTTTTTTTTTTTTTTTTTTTTTTTTTGCAATTTCTTCAGTTTTAATCCACAGTTCATAACCAATAGATTGTGGTCAGCATTCACACCTACACATGGAAACGCCTTGCAACTTAAAATCCAAAATCATTGTCTTACCATTATATAGTCAATCTGAAACCTGCTGGTGTCTTCTGGGCTCCTCCACATACACAACCTTCTTTCATAATTTTTAAACCAAGTGTTAGCAATGATTAAATTATGGTCTGTGCAAAATTCTACCGGGTGGCTTCCTCTTTCATTCCTTTCCCTAAGTTCATATTCACCAGCTATTTTTCCTTCTCTTCCATTTCCTACTATCGAATTCCAGTCCCCATCACAAATGAATTTTGGCCTTCCTTAACTATCTCAATACTTTATTTTATCTCATCATACATTTCTTCAATCCCTTCATCATGTGCAGAGCTAGTTGACATATGAATTTGTACTACTGTAGTGGTTGTGAGCTTCATATCTATTTTTGGTACAATAATTAGTTCACTGTGCTGTTCATAGCAGCTTACCCACATTTCTATTATCTTATTCATTACTAAACATACTTCTGCAATACCACTATCTAATTTTGTATTTATAACCATGTATTCACCTGACCAGAAGTCCTGCTCCTCCTGCCACCGAACTTCACTAATTCCCACTACATCTAACTTCAGCCTCTCCTGCCCTTTTTAAATTATCTAATCTGCCTAACTGATTAATGACTCTAACATTCCATGCTCCAATCCACAGAATGTCAGTTTTGTTTCTCCTGATGATCACATCCTCATGAGTACTCTCCATCTGGAGATGTGAGTGGGGACTATTTTACCTCCAGAATATTTTACCCAAGAGAATCCCATCATCATTCAACCATACAGTAGAGCTGCATGCCCTCAGGAATAATTGCAGCTATAGTTTCCCCTTACTTTCAGCAGCTGTTCACAGTACCAGCACAGCAGGCTGTTTTACTGATGTTACAAGGCCAGATCAGTCAATCATCCAGACTGTTATCCCTGCATCTGCTGAAAAGGCTGCTGCCCCTGTTCAGGAACCATATTCTTGTCTGGCTTCAACAGATATCTCTCCTGTGTGGTTGTGCCAATGATATGGCTATCCACACTGTGGAGGCATGCAAGCCATCCACCAGTGCCAAGGTCCATGCTTCATAAATAGACTGTAGTCATTTAAATTACAAGTTATTACCTTTGTGAACTTCTTCAAGTCAGTCTGCAGGAGTCATTCACATCAACGTCATTAATCAGCTGCATGTTAATACTAGGCAGGCCATGGTATGGACGTCTGTATGATCACTATCTTTGAGAACTTCCTCAAGTCAGTCAGCACCTAATGGCTGCATTGTGAACTCTTATATGCCAACCACAAGCAGTATGTATCATTAGGAAACTCATACCAATCAGAAACCAAACCCAACAAGGCTGGAAGAAGTAGAATCTGCTAGTTTCACTCTGGTATCAGACTACTAAGAAGTCTGCCTAAAAACCTGCAAGATAGTGTACTTCACAATGACTTTCCAAAGAAACTTAAAGACTACCTCACTAAAAAAGAGTTTTACAGTGTTGCAGAATACTTATGCCATTCAATTTGTATATATTCATATTCATTATCAACTATGTAAAAATGTAAGCTATAGGTGTAGAAAAATAAGTGATAATTAATGTTAATACTTTGACAAGTCCTATATTACATGTACATTTACTGTACACAATGTAATCTTACAGGATCAAATAGAATTCAATTCAATTCAATTCAATCTTCATGTATCAGTTTATGGTTTGCAAGCATTTCCTTAAAGTCCCTGTGACACTGTTATGGTTGGGTAGTTGAATGATTCCACCTGAATGTATTATTATTTTGTGACTCACTCTGAGATTAATTAATAATTAGCAAGTGTCAGATAAATTATTTGTGCAAACATCATATAAATTATTTGTGTGAACATCTACTGCAGACAGTGAGTGTGTTACGAAATGTGGTAATGAAATTGTTCAGTATGTTTGTTGCCACTTATGAGACTTGATAAGTGTAGCTAATGGCCAGTGTTGTGTGAACTGTGTAGCTTCATTAGAAGAAGCTCATCATCATAGTGCTTCTGAGATGTCAATAAATGTTAGAATATTTTGAGCTGACGTGTGTGCTGTCTTCTCCATCACTTAACAATCAGGATGCTAAAGCATATAATTACAATGGAAGAGACATCAGGAAGTGCAGCTACCAAGGCAAGTCAAACACAGGTCAGTAAGTTTGTTGCCAGTAATTATCCTAGGGTTCAATATGTATAGAACTGCCTACAGATACACATGAGGTGCATCCACGAAATAAATTTCCCTGGGATCATGAACAGAAAAGAAAAAATACAGTTTAATCAAAAACTTACAGGAACAGATAAAGGAAATGTTGTGCTATTTTTTTGCACATTCACCATCTAAATTCAGACCAACTTTTTGTATTCTCATGTCATAGAAGTCTGCCTCATAGGATTGGATCCACTGTGTGACAACCATCTATGACTCTTCGTCAGTCTGAAAACAATAACTCCAACTGGACAGGAACTTTTTGAGGCTCTGTAACAAAGAAAATCATGGGGAGTGAGATCCGGACTGTAGGGTATATGATCAAACATCTTCCAGCTGAACGTTTGCAGGTGTTATGTAATCTGCAGAGCCGTGTGTAGCCTATTATTTTTGTGCAGTGAGCCAACACTGGCACTAAGTATCCCACATGCTCTTTCTCAATGGCCCATCAAAATTTTTGAATTGTTTTGCAGTAATGCTCAAGTTTCACCATCTCACCTCCAGTCAGGAGATCAAAATGAGGAGAATGTGCTTTCTGTTCCAGAATGCTGAAAACAGCACTTTCTGTGCCATCACAAACTGACTGAATTCTGTCTTGCAGAGAAAACTGCTGTGGTGCCAATGCATTGCCTGTTGCTCACTTTCTGGGGTATTGTGTGCAACCCGCATCTCCTCACCTGGGATGATCCAGTGCAGAAATGAATTGCCATCATCACAGTTCCACTGCAGAAAGTCAAAGCTGCTGTCATGCATTTGGATTTGTGTTCTGGAGTCAGTTGCTCTGGCATCCACCTAGCCATAATTTCCAGAATTACACATGCTCAGCATGCAACAAGGAGGGGCACACCTGTGGGAACTAACAGTGAAGTTCTGTAATTATAGTGTTATGATTCTCCATAATGCATTCCCATACCAGCTCCAACAGCTCTAATGACACGTGGTCTCCTGCTACACTCCTCACCATGAACATTTTAACTCCCTACTGCAAAGTTTCTGCACCAGAAACACACCATCTGCTTGCTCGTAATATTAGGACAATAGACTTGGCACACCTAACACTGAATTTCAGTTAATACTAAGATCTATACATACAAAAACTGCATCACTGATTGCACTTCACACACGGTGTGAGCTAGAATACTATCCCTCAGTTTCAACTGCTGTTACAAAGCTACTGGGAGACCTCAGAAAGTTCTGATAGTGCATGCCACATTATTACTCTTTCATGTATACACAGTTGCTTCCCATAACATATGGTTTTCTAGGTGTGGGATGAGTGGAAAACTTAAATTATAGACATGCCTTGTATGAGTAAAGGCATGTCTCTTACTTCTATACATGTCTACTGGCAGTACTACACATTTTGCGTCCTGAATCAAGTACCGGCTTGCGAGTTTGTCTCATAATTTCTCAAAAATCTGAACTGCCATTGCTTTAATAATAATGTAAGACAAATTTTAAAACAACAGTAAAGTCAAAAGCTGAAAGGGAGGCTTTCATATAAGGAATTTGTGACAGACTTACTCTCAATCCCTGGCTGTGTTAGAGATAACATTTTCCTCGTTCTCTTTATACTTCTTGAACTGATGTGTGGAGTTCTTGCAGCTGCTGCAGAACAGAACCCCACGGAGCAGTGTCTGTTCATTCCCTCTCTGCTCTGTGAGCATTCTCATCAGTGTGAGCTGCCTCTTGAGCTTCTGTAGAAAAGAGACTAATACAGTTTGGGAGGGGGAACACCTTTCTTCCTAAATCTGTCATCATTTTTGTTTATGCATTTACTTGTTCTTTAACTGAACTTCTTTGATTTCCTACGTGGTAATAACAGCTGGAGGCTAATGCCAGCTCATTAATTTCCTAAGGCAGTATTGTGGTATTCTTGAAAAACCTCCTTCCAAGATTGAAGATATCTTCGAATTGTTAAGTACAAAACATTTTGAGCATTTTTAACAGAGTCGCTATAGCTGGAATGCATACATAAAAGTCTTGTATTCATTAAGTTCCTGGGTCAATTTAGTTTTGGAAAATGCAATTATTCTCAATAAATTAAAATTTTGTATAAAAATGTGTAGCATCAATTAAAAATTTATCACTTTTTCATTTTTATAGATTGAACAGTATTAGTGAAGCATACATTTAATCATTTACCAATTCGACCTTTCACACATCAAGCAAATTTGAATTTATTTACATGCAATTAACAATTAAAAATTAAAGGATGTTATTTTTATTTATAATTATGTCCATTTTTGTTAGTTAATATTTCTGTGACAGTAAAATAGAGTTTAAATAACTGTAAATAAAAGAAGGTGTTGCTGGTGACATTCAAACAGTCAGTGACTTTATGATTACAAAACACTTATGCTATGCATTCAGTTACCAGTGACTCTGTTTAAATCTAATATTCAAATGTAATTTTTTATTGTTTTTTTTCATATTGTGTCTGACAACATTGAGAAATTGATAATGGGGTGTGAACAAGTATGAAGAACATCAAAGTGGGCTATTTCGTAAGATCCTCTTATCATATGATATGAACAATATCACAGCATATCAAAAGTTTTCAAAATGTCCCTCATTACTCTCAGCCTCCCTGCAACACAAGCTACATGCTCCATAACTCCTGTTTGTTTTATACAGAAATACTTACCCAACAAGAGTACCACAGAAAAATAGCTTTAATTTTTGTCCAGTGACTGACTTCTGTTATTTACAGAAAAATTACAAAATGTGATCATGAGTTAGCTCAATTCGATGGACAATCATAAAAATACAGTGGAAGGAGACACTGAGTGATTAACAAGCACATGAATGAGACAAATCTGTACTAAGCTTCCTTACAACTAACAGACTAATAAGAGACACTCTAGTAGTCAGGTTGCAGTGTTGGAACACTGTAGCCATATGTGTGTGTGTGTGTTTCATTAGTCTGTTAGCTTCGAGAAACCTCATGAAATATTGCTAAGCATGAGTAATTTGGAAGTAGATATCTTCAGTAATAAATGCAAGTCTCCAATGACTGTACACCAACATGATAAAGTAGGCCAATTTTTAGTAATCATATAAAACCACATGGCTGATGAAAGATTTGTACCCGAGGACACACAAGAAAGGAAATAGCAGTAATCCACCAAACTGTAGGCCTATATTGATGTCATCAATTTGTAGCAAAATTTTGAAACATGCACTGTGTTCCCACATTATCAAATACCTTAAAAAATACTGTTGACACATAGTCACAATGGATTCAAGAAATATCATTCTTGTAAACCACAATTGGCACTTTATTCACATGAAGTAATGAGCACTTTCCAATGTGAGATCTCAAACTGATTCCATATTTCTAGATTTCCAGAAATTTTTTGACACTATTCCTCACAAGCAGCTTCTAATCAAATTATGTGCCTATGGTGTATCATTTCAGCTGTTTAAGTAGATTCGTGATTTCCTGTCAGAAAAATTACAGTTCATAGTAATTGGCAAGAAGTCAGTGAATGAAACAGAGAAGTAACCTCTAGGGACCCTCAACGAAGTGTTATAGGCCTTCAGCTGTTCTTAATCTATACAGATGATTTAGGACACAATCGGGCTGCCCTTTTAGATTGCTGTCATTTACTAACATCAAAACCAATTACAAAATGATTTAGCTGCGATATCTGCATCATGCAAAAGTGCTTTCTGACACCTGCGTGATTACTCTGCTGTTCACAATTAAATGTCTGGCAGAGGGTTCAAGGAACCACCTTCAAGCAGTCTCTACCTTTCCACTCTCGAACGTCGCATGGGAAATACGAGCACTTAAATTTTTCTTTGCTAACCACGATTTCTCTTACGTTATCGTGTTGATCATTTCTCCCTATGTGGGTAGGTGCCAATAGAATGTTTTCGAAATTGGAGGAGAAAACTGGTGATTGAAATTTTATGAGAAGATCCCATTGCAACGAAAAACGCCTTTATTTTAATGAATGCCACTCCAATTCACATATCATGTCTGTGGCACTATTTCCCCTATATCGTGATTATACAAAACGAGCCGCCCTTCTTTGAACTTTTTCGACGTCATCCGTCAGTCCCACATGATGTGGATTTCACGTCGTACAGCAATACTCCAGAATAGGGCAGACACGTGAGGTGTAAGCAGTCTCTTTAGTAGATCTGTTGCACCTTCTAAGTGTTCTGCCAACGAATCTCAGTCTTTGATTGGCGCTACCCACAACATTATCTATGTGATCGTTCCAATTTATGTTACTTGTAATTGTTATCCCTAAGTATTTAGTTGAGTTTACAGCCTTCAGATTTGTGTGACTTATCGTGTTATCGAAATTTAGCAGATTTCTTTTAGTACTCCTGTGAATAACATAACACTTTTCTTTATTCAGGGTCAATTGTCACTTTTCGCACCACACAGATATCTTATCTAAATCATTTTACAATTCGTTTTGGTCATCTGATGCCTTTTCAAGACGGTAAATGACAGCATCACCTGCAAATAATCTAAGAGGGCTACTCAGATTGTCTCCTATGCTGTTAATGTAGATCAGGAACAACAGAGGGCCTATGACTCTTCCTTGGGGAACGCAGGATATTACTTCTGTTTTACTCGATGACTTTCCATCTATTACTGCGAACTGTGACCTTTCTGACAAGAAATCACGAATCCAGTCGCACAACTGAGGCGATATTCCATAGGTACACCGTTTGGTTAGAAGATGCTTCTGAGGAACGGTGTCGAAAGCCTTCTGGAAATATAAAAATATGGACTCAGTTTGATATCCCCTGTCGATAGCACTCATTACTTCTTGAGTATAAAGAGCTAGTTGTATTTCACAAGAATGATGTTTCCTGAATCCGTTTTGTGTGTTAATAAATCATTTTCTTCGCAGTGATTCATAATGTTCGAATACAGTACGTCCCAAAACCCTACTACAAATCGACGTTAGTGATATGGGCCTGTAATTTAGCGGATTACTCTTATTTCCCTTTTTGGGTATTGGTGTGGATTGAGAAATTTTCCAGTCTTTAGGTACGGAATTTTCTGTGAGTGAGAGGCTGTATATAATTGATAAATATGGAGCTATCGCATCACAATACTCTGAAAGGAACCTGACTGGTATACAGTCTGGACTGGGAGCCTTGGCTTTATTAAGTGATTTATGCTGCTTTTACTACACCGAGGATATCTACTTCTATGTTTCTCATCTTCGCAGTTGTTCTTGACTGGAATTCAGGGATATTTACTTCGTCTTCTTTGGTGAAGGAGTTTCGGAAGACTTGCCAATCTTGGGGATTTTGCGTTCTTTTAAATTTGGTATGCTTTTTTCGTTGTTTCTGCAACAGCGATCTGACCCGTTTTGTGTGCCATGGGGGATCAGTACCATCACTTATTAATTTATGTGGTATATATCTCTCAATTGCCGTCAATACTATCTCTTTGAAATCATTCCATATCTTTTCTATTCTTACGTGATCAGATCTGAAGGAGTGGAAACTGTCTCTTAAAAAGACGTTAAGAGTATTTTGATCAGCTTTCTTAAATAGATGTACTTTGCGTTTCTTTTTGATGCTTGTGGGTGTTTCGGTATTCAGCCTAGCAGCAACTGCCTTATGGTCGCTAAACCCTGTATTCGTCATGATACTCCCTATTTGTTCAGGATTATTTGTTGCTAAGAGGTCAAGTATGCTTTTGCAACCATTTACGCTTCGAGTGGGCTCATGAATTAATTGTTCAAAATAATTTTCTGTGATAGCATTCAGTGCAATTTTGGATGACGTTTTATGACTGATCTATTAAGCATAACCCGGAAACACACCACCCGATGATGCAAGTCTAGGAATCTGCAGCCTACATGATCACAGAACCACTTGAGCCTCTGATTGAGACCCTCCACTTGGCTCGGCGCCGAAGGACCACAGTCGGTTCTGTCGATGATGCTGCAGATGGTGAGCTCTGCCTTAATCTCGCAAGCAAGACTGGCAGTCGTTACCATTTCTGCTAGCCGCCCGAAACCAGAGAGAATCTCCTCCAGTCCAAAGTGACACACAACATTGGTACCAACATGGGCGACCACCTGCAGTTGGCTGCACCCCGTACTCTTCATGGCATCTGGAAGCACCCTTTCCACATCTGGAATAATTCCCCCCGGTGTGCACATGGAGGGCACACTGACTTCCTTCCCCTCCTTGGAAGCCATGTTCTTAAGGGCCCCATTACGCACCTAACTTTGGAGCTCCCAACTACCAGCAAACTCACCCTTTGTGAATGCCCAGACCTTGCAGGCTGAGAAGCTTCCTCTGGAACAGGGTGGACGACTGCATCCAGCTCAAAGACTCCGTCAGCCACAGATAATGTTCATCAAATGAACCGGGGAGGCCCTGCAATCAGCCCCTTGGAAGTCTTTCGCTGCCTGCCAGACCTTGGAATGATCCCCACTTGATCACGCATGGAGGGTCAACCTCAGTGAAGGCAGCACCCAGGGCAGTCACAGCAGTGGACCGATCAGGGAACACATGGGTCGTGCTCGCATTCCTCGCATCCCTGCGTCTGAACCCCCACAGTGATGCCCCTTGTCAGCAGCTTCAAGATGTGTGATGGAAGGCATCACTGCCTGGAGCTGTGAGCGAAGGGTCACCAACTCAGCTATCATCTGTACACAGCAATCACAGTGCCTATCCATTACTGAAGTCGCTCCTGTTTGAAACTCATAAACATATGTAATAACTGAATGGTGTAAGCACCTTATTAGCAGCAGGAACTCCAGTGGCTCTGTCACTGATGGTATAACAAACAATGAGCTGTTCTATGCAAAATAAACAAAAGCCTGTATGATACAAGGGTCGACAAAAGGGTTGATAGCAGTGTTGGTACTGTACGCTACACTGTTTTTAAAATAAAAGGTTGTTCCTAGTAAGCACTCAAACACGCAAGAAATTACAAAAATATATTAGTAACTACACAGGCAACTGAAAATAAGTCGCTCCTGTTTGAAGCTCGCAAAAATATGTAATAAACGAACGGTGTACTTGGCTTATTAGCAGCAGGAACACCCAATGTTCTCTCACTGACGGCCTAACCAAAGACTAAAAAGCCTGAAGTTCTCCTCATGAATATGAAAAACATTTTGTTAAATTTTAGTTACATGATGAATAACAAATAAAAACTGTAGATTCCACAAAATATCTAGAGACGATAATATACAAAAAAAACTTAAATTGGAACCATAATGTAGGAATTGTTGTACTAGCAAAACAATTAGAAGATGCAACAAATCTACTAAAGACACTGCCTACACTGCCTCTATCAGTCCTCTTATGCAGTGCTTTTGCAAAGTGTGCAGTCCTTATCAGAAAGGATGGATGGAGGACATTGAAATAGTTCAAAGAGGGACAGCTCTTTTGGTTTTATGGCGAAATAGGGGACAGACAGTGACAGATATGATAAGCAAGTAGGGACAGCAATCATAAAAACAAAGGCATTTTTCGTTGTGATGAGATATTTTCGAAATATTTCAATCTTCAACTTCATCCTCCGAAAGTCAAAAGAGTTTGATGGCTCTCATCTACATAGAGGAACTGATCAACATGATAAAATAAAATAAATCCGAACTTGCACTTTTCCCTCATGCTATTTGAGTGTGGAACAATAGAGAAGTGATCTGAAAATGGTTGTATGAACCTGCTGGCAAATGCCTAAGTGCAGAGTAATAGTGCAGAAGTAGATGTACACTGAAGTGACAAAACTCATGAGGTTGTGATATGCATACATAGAGATAATGGTAGTATCACATATACAAGGTATAAAAGGCCAGTGCATTCGTGGAGCTATCATTTGTATTCAGGCGATTTATGTGAAAAGGTTTCTGACATGATTGTGGCCACAAGATGGAAAATAACAGCCTTTAAACTTGGATTGATAGCTGCAGCTAGACACATGGGACATTCCATTTTGGAAATTGGTAGGGAACACAAAATGCTGAGATCCACAGGGTCAAGAGTGAACCAAGTATACCAAATTTGAGCCATTACCTCTCACTGTCAAGAATGTAGCTGCTGACGGCCAGCACTTAATCACTAACATCCCATTGACAACAGGCTCATTAGAGAAAGAGCAGAAGCTTGGTTAAGGGAAGGATGGGGAACGAAACTAGCCATGTCCTTTCCAGGGAACCATCCTGGCATTTGCCAGAAGTGATTTAGGGAAATCATAGAAAACTTAAAATTAGGATAGCTGGCCGTATTTTTGAGCCATTGTCCTCCGGAATACAAGTCCAGTGTGCTAACCATTGTATCACCTTGCTCAGTTACGTAGAGTTGTTAGTACTAACAGACCAACAATATTGCATGAAATAACTACAGAAATCAATGGGGGACATACAATGAACGTATCCATTAGGACAAAGCAGCGAAATTTGGTGTTAATGGGTTATGGCAGCAAATGACTGACATGAGTGCCTTTGCTAACTACATGACGTCACCTGCAGTGCATTTCCTGGGCTCATGACCATCAGTCGGACCCTAGATGACTGGAAACTGTGGCGTGGTCAGACAAGTCCTGATTTCAGTTGGTAAGACCTGTGGTAAGGTTTGAGTGTGGTACAGAGTTCAAAACGCCCACTGTGCAAGCTGGTGGTGGTTCCGTAATGGTGTGGGCTTTCTTTACATGGAAAGAACTGGGTCCTCTGGTCCAACTGAACCATTCACTGACTGGAAATGATCATGTTTGGCTACTTGGAGACCACTGTAGCCAGTCATGGATTTCAAGTTCCCAAACATTTTACTGGGTCACAACTGTTCTCAATTTGTTTTAAGAACATTCTGGGAAATTTGAGCGAATGATCTGGGCACCCATATCACCCAACACGAATACCATCAAAAGTTTATGGAACATAATCGAGAGGTTTGTGCACAAAATCCTGCACAGGCAACACTTTCACAATTAGGGATGGCTACAGAGACAGTATGGCTCAATATTTCTGCAGGGGACTTCCAACACTTGTTGAGCCCATACCACGTCAGGCTGCTGCACTATATGAGGCAAAAGGAGGTCCGAAACAATATTAGGGGGCATTCCATGACTTTTGTCTCAACAGTGTAAGTGCCTGTCGACATCTCACTGTCTTGGAATGTAGTGGGGGGTTATTTTTTCTGTTTGTTACATTCCATACCAGACACTGCAAATATAGTAATACAAGATTGATCACATGATTACTCAGATAAATTCTAGCTTTTTCAAAAAGTACGAGTTACCAAACATTATGACACTATGAGTATAGTGCTGCCTGGCAGCTGTGTGCATACCTTGTAGAGGGCCACCATCTTCATTGCCTCCTTTTTCTCCTTGCTGAAGTGCGCCACCTTCTTCACCCAGTCCTCCATAGCCCTGATTTGCAGGGTCACCTCATTCTTACGTCTTTCATAAATTGCTGAAAATGATTCAGCAGTCCAGTTGCCATTTTGCTGCACATTCAGCAGCTTCAAGCTGAGGTGGTTCGACTTCTTCATTTGCTTCTTATTCTCTTTGATGAGCTGGTGCTTCCTCCTATGAAGCAAATTTAATATGCTACTGAGCTGGGTCTGTGTGTTCTCCAACTGGGTCTCTATGTTCTCTAACCTTGTGGCGAACTGAAAAAAATTGCTACCAATTTTTTTCAGATCTTGGGCACAGGTGCAACTTTGTTCTTGCTCTGATTTCGACACTGGAAGAGAGAAAATCAGATATCAACACTGGTGGAATGCAAAGGCTTTTTTTTTTCTTCTAACAACCTGAAACTAAAAACAGGCAAAGCACTGTCACTGGTCACACTGAGGTCCATAAAGAACCCGCAAATACAAAAAAGGAGAAAGTGCTATTGTACTATTTTGAAAAATGCTGATTTCAGCCTATAGCAGCAGTGAGAACATCTTGCGGCACAAAGGCTATTTACAGAGATATGTGATGATTTGAAGATTATGGATGCATGTGGCAATTTGTCACATATCTTTGGAAATAACAGTCTTTGCACAGCAGATGCTGTCATTGACACTTGTGAACTGTCTGTCCAGTTCCAAGTTGTCTGATGATGGCCTAGAAAAAAAAAATAGAACAAATATTATTGTGGGAAACTAATGCTGTAGCTTTCAGCTATTTTTTAATTTTATTAGTTAGCTGATAATATTGCAATGATACAAATTGTACCGTTGCAAATTTGTTCCGAGTGAACGTTTTTTCTGCGTGTAACTTCGGGGACTGACATCTGCCGGCCTAACCGGGAGACACACATGCATCTGTCACTACCTGCCGTGGGAAAGCTATCCAATGCTTCTTACTGGACACATACATTCGCCACCTATAAGAACCTAAATAAATGATATTAAATATCATTCAATCATTTTCAAAATCGGTACACTTATCTTTTGACATTCAGGAGAAGATTGTATCCAAATTTCAGCTTTATAACTATCATAGTTTCAGAGATAAAAAAATTACTAAAAAAGTCAAAAACCGACACTTTGGAAACTAAATTCAGTTAGCAAGTATAATAGTTTATAGTTTGGTATTATCTAAAAACATTAACAGAACTCGCAGGGTGCAGTATTAATTAATTGAGATTTTCATATTAAAGCTTTAATTGTTTTTTGTCTTCGTAATATAAAAATCTGACAAAATTATTATTGGTGTCTAAGATTGTTGTGGGAGTATATGTGAGTGAATGCGAGTGCGTACGTGCGACATTCATCAAATTTTAATGTTGCATTATATACCATCTTAACTAACCGCAAGAGTTACATAAGCCTGTCGTGGGAAAATGTTCATAGGGAATTTACCTACTGGGTAGGAACTTTGTAAAAAAGCAGCAGTGTTTAAATGGAATCGTAAAGTATTCACACGGAAGTGATAAAGGAACTATTGTGAGACAAAGACAAGTGTGCTAATGAATGGTAGTTGGAATGCAGCAGCAAAGGACTCGAGTGTGAAGTTACTAGTGAAGTGTGCAAGGCAGTGAGAACAACTGACGGTCCGCAGTAGCAGACTACGTGCCGACAGCTGAAGATCGACAGGTGCCACGCTACAGCAGCAAACCGGTGGACAGAGCAGTTGGCAGCCATGTAGGGAGTGCTTGTCCGTAAACTGGATTGATGGAAGCAGGACCTGGAGAATGGACCCATGGTATCACTTCGCCGTGCAGTCATCCAGACTAGGCTAAAGATAAGTAGTGTTCTATTTAGAGTTTTGAATGTGTGTGCCAAGAAACTTTGCAGAATGGCTGACAATAATCAGTCAGCAGTGGCGTAGCGTGAGGGGAGACTTTGAGAATTAGTCTCCCCTGTATTCGTGCTTAAAGAAGATGCCACAGTAATTCATAACAAAAATATAAATAACTTTCTGCTAAGAGCTCTAAATGTGCGAAGAAATCAGTTTTGTAGCCCACGCCGCACCCTGAGTATAGGTGTGTTTGCCTGCTTGAGACTCGACTGCTCTCAGTCTCTACCCCCCTTCCCTTAGCTGGCTGTGTGCGCCTGCGCGTTAGTGGCATTCTCGGCTCCCCTCCACTTCCCCTCTATCATGAAGGCCAGTGCGCTGCACTTACTAGCAGGTATCAAGTCTAGTCTCTGCCGCTGCTATGCTGGCTTTTAACACGGAAGTGAACAGTTGCGCGGTTTGTGTTCATAGTCATTCTTGTGTGATTTTAGTGCATATTTTTGTTGTGTCACCGACATGAGTGAGCCAGCAACTGAATATCTTATAGAATTTTTATTAACCTTTTTCTACATTAACGTACGAAAACAAAATGCTAATTGAAGGACAAACGACCTACTCCTATACTCAGTGTAGTTTAAGTGAAGCTAAACAAAAACCCACTTTTCAGACAGCCTGGTACGAAAAGTATACTTGGCTGACTACGAATGCAGTTAATAACATATTATATTGTTATATACGTCTTCTGTTTGGTGGTGAAAATGAATGGTGCAATGAGGGCATTTGTACAATAAAGAACTTTGACAGGAAACCACAAAAGCATCAGATATCAAAACGTCACCTGCAGAACAAAAAATCATTTCAGTTATTGGGCAAAAGTACAATTGAGCACGCCTTCTCTGAAGCCGAACGTCTGACAGCAATGAAATACAACGAACAAGTTGCATCCAACAGGAGAGTATTGGCTTGTCTTATTCAGCCAACTGTATTTCTTTGTAGACAAGAACTAGCCTTTCGCAGCCATCGAGAAGACGAATCCTCCAACAGCAAAGGTAAATATCTGGAATTGTTTAATTTACTAGCTCAAAGAGAGCAGTTAATCTGAGAGCATCTGTCATCATCTTCAACCTTTAAAGGAACTTCTCCAGATATACAGAATGATGTAACAGAATTGATAACTTTGGCAGTTAATGAGAAAATAAAATCTGTAATTCAGAACTGCAATTTCATTTCGATTCATGCTGATGAAACATTAGACGGGTCATGCAAGAGTCAAATGAATATAATATTCAGGTACTGTACTGCAGACAAAATTGAGAAAAGATTTGTTGGATTTTACGATGTTTCTGGAGATAAAACTGCTGAAGGTTTGTCAAATATTATTCATGCAGCATTGAAAGAATGGAATGTGGAAGGAAAAGTGGTTAGTCAAACACGTGATGGCGCTTCAGTAATGGCGGGCAGAGAAAGAGGACTACAACAATTGGTGAAGCATTTCTGTCCCTATGCGCTGTTTATTCATTGTTACTCACTGAATTTGGTACTGTTACATGCCTCCAAACTCGTGGGACAAGTACGCATGTTTGTAAGTGATCTTACTGCATTCCATTCGTTTTTCAGCAAATCATCAAAATGAACTGTATTGCTAACTGAGAGAGCATTTAAACCTCCAGATGCAAGCAACACTCTCTGGGACTTTCGTTCCAGGGCAGTTTCAACAATATCTAGTCATTTCTCAGAGCTATGTAGTGTTTTTAATTATATAATCTTTGAGCTGTGCTGTGGGAATGAAACGACAGATGGATGATCCTACGTTTGTCTACTTGCTTTGCTTCTACCGAGGGTGCTTTGTTTATGTTGATCATCTCTTTAATGTTCTTCAGTCAAAATCTGTCAGTATAACTGCTTGCCACGACGAAATAAGAACTGTTCTGAGAAACTTACGACAATTAAGAACGGAAACATTCGTTGATGAGTGCGTTAAATGAAGCTTGTGTTTGAATGGCAACTTATCATTCTGTGACAGTCAAAAGACACCTCTCAGGGCACTAATTTACGAGATACTGGATTTGTAAATTGTTCAGATGGAAAGAAGATTTCAAGACTTTCCCCAAATCCAATTTGTTGAACTTTTGAATGAAAAGTGTTTCCTGAAATTTCAAAAAGAATTCCCAAAGTTGAAACTGCTTCAGTTATTAGAACAGTACCCATTTTTCAAACAAGAAAAACTTGAAAATGAACTGTGTAACATATACGCTGATGAGAAAAAACACTTATCTCCAAGAATTCTCTTAAAGCACATTGTCAACAATGATTTAGACTCTGTTTATGAAGAAACAACGAATTTCCTGCATTTGGTTTTGACCCTACCCACAACTACAGCATGCAGTGAACTAAGCATGAGTACTCTTCAATGAGTGAAGAATTATTTAAGGAATTCAATGTCCAACACCCAGCTGTCGTGTTTGAGCACGTTAGCAATAGAAAAGACACTACTTGGAGATCTATCCAGTGATCAGATCTTTGTAGACGGAGTTATAGACTTATTCGTGGAAAGAAAAGACAGGCGCATTGCACTTGTGTACAAGAAAATATAAGTACTTCTTCTCTTGCTGCTGGAGTTCTACAAATTTGTCATCGTTTCTTGAACAAGTTAGTTATTATTATTATTAGTGGCTGTGGTAGTGGTAGTGGTAGTAGTTGTTGTTTAATTTGATGCATTTTGTTTCATTTGTTTAAATTATTGTTTATTGTACTATTTTGTCTCTCTATAATAACTGCAGAGTCTCCCCAACCTTTACAACCACGCTACGCCACTGATAATCAGGCGATAGTAAAGGAGAGACTGGGGGTAGATTTGCGGGGTATGTAAAAGATGAGAATGATTCCATGATTGCTAATTTCAGTTTTGATGTGTCACAAGCAAATGTGTGTAATAGTTTGCCAGATTCACTGTATGTTAATTGTGGCACTGACAGTGAACAAAATGTATCAGAACCCAGTGTCCCATATCTACCTGTTATGATTAAAGAAATGAAACAGGAACCAAGGTCAGTGGCTTGTGAATCAAAAGAGAGTGTTTCAGATATGTTTTTAAATGTTCTCAAACATTTGAAGGAGACGGGTTCAGATATAAAATCGTCATTAAGCTCTGATATTGACACCAAAATTAATAAAATGGGTAATGACACTGATACTAAAACGAATAAATTAGGTCTGGAAATAAGTGTGTTACACACTGAAGTAGATGGATTAATGCAGGAGGTTAACCAAGGGTTCAGTAATTTGTCAACTGAGATGGAATCCAAAATGGAAGATAAAAATTGTTCGAATGGCTCTGAGCACTATGGGACTTAACATCTATGGTCATCAGTCCCCTAGAACTTAGAACTACTTAAACCTAACTAACCTAAGGACATCACACAACATCCAGTCATCACGAGGCAGAGAAAATCCCTGAACCCGACGGGAATCGAACCCAGGAACCCGGGCGCGGGAAGCGACAACGCTACCGCACGACCACGAGCTGCGGACTGAAGATAAAATTTAGAATTTGAGGGATACTTGGAAAAATTATATGACTTTGTTCAGCAATAGTGTTAAAAGTGACATTAATCAGGTCAGACAGGAATGTAATAATGTAATACTGCTATTGTGACAGTGAAAAGTGAACTAACTGCACAGATTGAGCAAGTTGCTAAGGGCAACCAACAGTCAAAGCAACCATTACATTTAGAGTTAGACAAAGTTAATGAACAGGTTTATAATGTAGAAAAGCACTGTGAGGAAAGTCACACAGCATTAGCAAGTAAAATCAAAGAAGGGAAAGATGTGTGTGCAAAGACTGGTATGCAAGTGGCTAGTAAAATTACTAACATAGAAACTAATATCCAGCAATTTAGTACCAGTGTGAATGAACAATTGTGCGGGCATGAGGGTAGACTAACCCTAGTAGAGCAAAATGTTAACAACCGTAGTGGCTGTGTAGTAACTAATGGGGTAGTAGAATCATCTGAAATTGCTTATGTAACACATCACCAATTCATGAAATTTGATCCAAATAAGAACGTTCACCCTAAAGAGTTTTGGAGTGATTTTGAAGATGTGTTCCCTAAAGTGTGGGATGACAAGCAAAAGATTGGATTAATCACCTCTAATGTAATGGGAGAAGCTAGAATCTGGGGGAGTTTGGCTTCAGATAAATACGATAAATTAGCAGTGTTCAAACAGGCATTATTTGTAGAATATTGGGGAAATAGGAAGCAAATGGAAGTGTTGAATAATTTTGGTTGGGGGAAAAATATGATCCCAAGAGAGATAACATTAAAAGATTCGTACAAAAGTGGGTAACTACCTTATCTTATTTAAATGCAAAAGTAGAGACAGAACAGATAATCTTGGGTATTGAAAACAAAAAATCCACTGAGCTGGCGAAATAAGATCATTTCGGCACCTAGGGATGACACTGACCGGTTTATTCATTATCTTGAATGGGTAGAAAACATCTTAAAAGAAGATGAAAATAACAGAAGAGAGTATAGGCCTCCTGTTACGTCAGATGACAACAGAGCCGACGTCAATGTAAACAGAATAGGCGTACAAAGAGGTAACAGTTATAGAGGCAGATACTGGGGGAGAGGGGCCTATGTTGGAAATAGGTTCAATGACCGAGTACAATACTTTGACTGCCGTCAGCTGCAGTCTGATGACGTAACGAGTAGACGCGACTCGACAGGTGACAGAAACGTCAGAGGCAATGACGTGACACAGGAGGAAAACTATTAGAATTCTGTAATCACTGTAATCGTTTGCAGACTGAAATCATGTAAGTTAAACCCGCTAGCGACGCTCTTTATGAAGAAGGCATCTACTAAACAGCATGGGGTATCATAATACAAAATAGAAGGGTAGAGGAGAATGACACTGTAAAACAATTTGGTTATTCAGTAAATGTAGTAGTTTTTTGTGAAAGGGAAAGCTCAAACAAAGACCGCAGGAACCATACTAAGAAGGAACTAAATACAGAAAGTGAAGACTCAGATCAAGAGGTCGGGGGTGAATCAGCACTGCAAAACAGATGAGAGGCCTACCAGAGACGGTGGAAGTAGCATTATTATCGGGGAAACAGTTGGGGAGGTACCCAAGGAAGAGTATAATAGTGTAGAAGAGGTGGTATATAGGTTGAATGGAGTGATTTCCAATATTGAGGAAGAGGGGTCAGAAGAAGAAGAAGGAGGAAATGATTTTGAAAATTCTGACGACACCTTGGAGAGGGTTGCGGAATTAGAGGTTATTAAAGAGGGTGAAAAGCTAGAGAAATATTTTGATTTATCAATAGTGGACAGTATAGGTACAGCTGCCACAACTAACGAAGTGAAAGAGGACCCAGTTAAAGTATATGTACTTTCCACACAAGGGGTAGGTTTTGATAGGCGTGAAGTAGTGCGGGATTTACTAGATGAACCTGAGTCTGTAGTCAGAAAAGAATATATTGGACAACCTAATATTGAGGTGACAGTGTATGGAGAAAAGGTACCTTGCCTAATTGATACTGGTTTGGAAGTATGTGCTGTATCACAGAATTTTGTAAATGCTCTCCCAAAGAATAAACAAATAGTTTTAATGCCAGCCGGCCGTGGTGGTCGAGCGGTTCTAGGCGCTACAGTCTGAAACCGCGGGACCACTACGGTCGCAGGTTCGAATCCTGCCTCGGGCATGGATGTGTGTGATGTCCTTAGGTTAGTTAGGTTTAAGTAGTTCTAAGTTCTAGGGGACTGATGACCTCAGAAGTTAAGTCCCATAGTGCTCAGAGCCATTTAATGCCAGAGAGAGGTTTAAACATTACTGTAGCTACTGGAAAAACTAAGAAAGTAGTTAAACAAGAAGTCCTATTACCCATAGCTGTAAGTGGGGTAGCCAACAAACAGAATTTTATAGTTATAAATGGACTCAGTGAGGAAATGTTGGTAGGTGCCGACTTCTTGCATAAATATGAAAGATGGGTAAATTTTGGGTCCAATGATGTAATTATAAGAATCAGTGGAAAATCTGTAGTTATTCCATTCATTGGATAAAGACCAAGTGTAAATGAAGAACAAAGTGACATTCCAATACGATACTGCAGGGCGGCTACATTGATCGATGGCTATAATGAATACGATGAAAAAAAAAGAAGTGGATCCTTGTGCGATAGAAAATGTCAGGATTAGGATCGACGAAAAATTAAAAAAATTAACAGATTTGACTGACGTACAAAAGGATGATTTGAGACAAATTTTGAACAATCATTATGAAGTGTTTTCAGATACTCCAGGGCCATTTGTCTCGCACATTGCGGTTAGCGCCCGCAGAGTGCCCAGTTGATTGATTTATTTCTTCAATTTTCGTTTTCGTAAACTGGTCGCCTATCTGTCTCTTTAATCTATGCGTCCTTGCTCCCCACCTTGGGGAGTCAAGAAGGAACACTTTTCCATCCATCCATTGCAATTTCTTGTATTGCCACTCAGCACTACCAATGGGTTGAGTAATGTGAACACTTAAACTATTGACAGCGTCCTTAGACGTTCTTCCCATTCTTGTGCAGGCCCTTGTATGGACCCTTGAAAATACCATCTAGTTACCGACTTGTTGAAAGTAAAAGAGGTGACTGAGTTAACAATGCTCCTCCCTCTTATCATTGGCGTAGGTGACTCCTTTTATTGGCACTCAGCACTACCAACAGGTTACGGACCTGTTGAGTGATGTGAACACTGCGGCAACAATGCTCCTCCCTCCTATCTTTGGCATAGGTGATCAGCAGAGCAGTTTTTCAACCAAACAGCACAAACTTACACTGACACATTAATTCTAATAGTGGACCAAAAATACTGACCAAACCTAACATAAATATAAGTGAGATGATTTGATGGTCCCAGAGAGGTGGACTAAAGTGAATTTAATATTGTCAATAATGTATTTTTTTTTTAATATTGTGAATAAGAGGTGTTGGAGAGCCACATAAGTTGGCATGAGTCGAGCTTAATGTTTTTCTTTAAGGACCTTTTTTGTATGTACTGTATATATATTGTAATTTGACCATGGAATGATGAGGAACCACAGTAACAACTGGTGGTAGAAGTGCTTTGAGAGCCACAGAAGTTGGCTGGAGTTAGTTTCAGTTATGTGCAATGTAGAGCCACAGTAATTGGCTAACAGGTCCAGTACTGTTCTATAAGGATTTTTTTTAATTTTCTTGAATATTGTGTACGAGAAGGGTAGAGCCACAGAGGTGGTATGAGTTAAGTTCAAATTTTCTACATGAACTTTTGGTATTCTTTGCCAGTAATAGTGTACTCTTTATGTAAAATGTGTATAATGTGAGGACTTTAGTAGAGCCACAGAAGATGGCGAGGATATTTTTCCGAGATGTTTCTGAGGACTTTTCTATAGAATAGATGTTCTTTGTTAATAGTATTATATAAGATGTGAGTAAGATTTCAGTGAATTTATATCATTGTATTTCTCTTTTGTATGATGTATATAGAAGGAGTTGCAGGACTGCAGGACGTGGACTGAATGATTTTCAGTGCTCGATAATTTTGCATTTCTTTACGTAATTTGTAATGATGCTTTTCAGAGCTGCAGATGGTAGTGGAGATAACTTTGCAGGATATTTTATGAGGTTGTATTTTGTTCTTTGTGCATGATAGCTTATTTGTGTGAAGGCAAGCTGTAAATTTGGTTTTATGAAAAAGAGTTAAGAAAGAGTGTTTTTTTATGAAGCAGCACATTTTGTAACAGTAACTTGCTTAATCGTTAACAGATTTTGAAAGAACAATTCAGTGATGGTGCCAATTTTGGGGTACCTTTTTTTTCTTTTCTTTTTTTTTTTTTTTGAGGAACAGTTAATTCACTTTTTACTGAAAGGATTACTATTAAATGTAACTATGGTAAAGAAAATGTTAAATTGCAATGAAATATGAATTTGCCCGAGAAAGAAAATTTTTGCGTAAATAAGAAGAAAATTGTGGAGAACAGTAAAGTTTTCACAAAATTTGTTATGGAGATCTTTGCTGTTGAATTTGAGAGCAGCAATTGCTGATTAGAGTATATATATGTGTTAGGGTAGGATGTATAGATTAAGAATGGACTCTTAGACGTTATGCATATTGCAGGTACGAAAATATGACACAATCTGATACGAGATTGAGAGAGAACCCAGTTTGAGACAGACGTTGTATCCCAGTGTGAGCCCATGATGTGACCCATATGTAAGTGTTGAATAGAAGTGATCCACAACCATTTTATTTATCATAGACAGTTATCAGAACCCCAACGTGTTGTCAGAGAAATGTTAGGTAAAGAGACGACCACCATATTGAAGTGAATATATTCTCCGATAGGAAAGGACACCATCTACAGTGCCGAAATTATATTTGTAGACGATTTTTTGGACGTTGATAGGGCGGAGTGTTAATTGATTGTTTTTGCTTAAATTCATTATGAAAGAGTAAGAACCCTTTGTTTTGAGGAAAAATTTTGTAGTTTCAAGAGCAAATGTAAAATTTGTCCAGTGGAAATATTTTGTTAATTCAATTTTGAAAAAAAAAAAAAAAGAAGAAAGAAAAAGAGAGAGAGGATTCAAGAACAATTTTGTAAGAAAAATGTGATATGAGAAAAAGATGGAAATTTTCTGTAAGTTAATTTGATTGTATGCTATTCAGTTCTAGCCGTTGATATTCGACGTAATTGTATCTAATACTGTCATGTAGCTTAGATATTTAGCTAATTGAGGAAAACAAATTTTGATTAACAGTGTTGTGGTAGTTAAAGATTAAAAAATAAATAAATGAAACTTGTCTGCAATAAGAACCATAAAATATGCTCAGGAGAGATTTTAGGTTCTTAGAGGGTGTGTAGCGTCGCAAGTTTGTTCCGAACGAACGTTTGTTTTAGGATAGCTAGCTGCATGTAACTTCGGGTGCTGACATCTGTCGGCCTAACCGGGAGACACACACGCATCTGTCACTACCTGCCGTGGGAAAGCTATCCAATGTCTCTTACTGGACACATACATACACCACCTATAAGAGCCTAAATAAATAATACTAAATATTATTAAACCATTTTCAAAAATGGCTCTGAGCACTATGGGACTTAACGTCTGTGGTCATCAGTCCCCTAGAACTTAGAACTACTTAAACCTAACTAACCTAAGGACATCACACACATCCATGCCCGAGGCGGGATTCGAACCTGCGACCATAGTGGTCACGCGGTTCCAGACCGAAGCGCCTAGAACCGCACGGCCACACCGGCCGGCAATCATTTTCAAAATCGGTACACTTATCTTTTGACATTCAGGAGATGATTGTATCAAAATTTCTGCTTTATAGCTACCATAGTTTCAGAGATAACAAAAATTGCTAAAAAAAAGTCAAAAACTCAGGAAACTAAATTCAGTTAGGAAATATAATAGTTTATGCTTTGGTATTATCTAAAAACATAAACAGCACTCACAAGGTGCAATTATTTTTCGTTTTTGTGATGTAAAAATCAGACAAAATTATAATTGGTGTCTAAGATTGTTGTGGGAGTATATGTTAGTGAATGAAAGTGTGTAAGTGGGAAATTCGTCAAATTTTATTGTTGCATTATATACCATCTTAAGTAACCATGTAAGAATTACGCAAGCCTGTTGTGGGAAAATTTTCGTAGGGAATTTACCCACTTTGCTGATGACATATGTCTAGGTGTGATAGCTATTGTAACAGAGCACCCAGAAAGTCGGCCAGAGTATTATCTGTGTGTAAAGGATATTTCCAGATTTATTGCCTTTTTGTTTTCGTTTATTAAACATTACTTTAATAGTTGTATATCAGAATGACATAGATGCGTCTGTATGTACGGATTAGTGCAGGCCACTTTTGGCGCGAGTATGATCATGAGCGAGCATTCTGATTGGCAGCGAGGGAGTCTCTGGCTAGCTTTGAACGTGGATGGTCATGTAACTAGTGCGAGTCAAAATAATGTGTAAAATGAAGGAATATTGAGTTCCTTGCGTTTAGTATGTGTCGTGACTAACGCTGATGTGGTCACGGACAGTTTTGTGAAGTTTGGAAATTTTAGAACTGCATTGTTGGAATGATATTTGGCCTTTGTAGTATCCACGGTGCATGTTTCAGTGTTCAACCAGTGAGCATTTTTGGCGAGCAATTTCTTATTTGAAATCCACCAGAAGGACCGAATGTAAAAACTCATGTTAGTGGTGGAATTAATGGCTGTGGAAATGTTGTTTAACTCGGGTTGGATTTGGACAGATTTCTTGAGGCTTTGCATGTGAAATGATTCTATGAATTGTGAGCTTGACGAAAATAACCATTATGTTAAATGTAGAATGAATAGTACCGTTTCTTTGATTATAAGAACAAATAAATATTTTTGTATGGAAATTTCGGACATTATTTTCCAGAAGCCAATCCATTATCTTACCGCCTGATAAATTTTTTATTGACAGTTTTTCTACAGAACTTTATTTCATTACTAGAGTTGTGCGGCCTCAGTAATTGTAGATATTAGATGGTGTTTTTTATCAATGCTGCTTTTACATCATCATGTTAGTATCTACGTTGCCAAGTGAAGGGACTAGAGCAGACACGGTTCTGAGGTAGGTGATTTGTAATTTGCAGCCTACACAGCACAATATATGTACTTGTCAAAGTTAAAAATTTAGGAGATTCTGATTTACAAATCAGCAGGAATAAATGATCAAAAACTGTGGCTCATTTTCAGTATAAATCCAAGACAATTGATGTCTTTCACTATGATGTCACAAAGAATTATAACAGCTATAAAAATGCATATCGAAACACCAGAACTGTCAACAAACTTTCTTGGTTAAGAGCTGACATTGACATTGTGGGGTGGCACTTTGTACTACATATCTACTGATTTAATTATTAATTGGTAATCTAAAAGGGTTGGACAAAAATATGGAAACACCATGAGAAATGGGTGTTTCAGCATAAATGCAAATTCTGACAAAGGCTGCAGCTTGTGCAGTTGTACGGGTACATGAACGGCACTTGTGAAATGTCCTCAATAAGTAGCAAATGTCAGTTGTGTTAGTGTAGTTGTGAATGCTGCTAGTGCATTATGTCAAAGCTAAGTCAATTTGAATGTGGGCAAATTTGTTCTTCTGTTGTGGGTGGTTTCATACTCCAGGTAGCCAAAGTTTTTGATGTTTCTAGAGGCACAATATCAAAGAGTTATACTGCATATGGGGAAAGTGGAAAAACACCATCTACTATGTCACAGTGCAGACGAAAGTAAGTGTTGAGTGATAGTGACAGATGATCACTGAAAAAGATTGTGGCAAAAAATAAGAGGACAACAACTGTAAAGGTCACTACAGAACTGAATGTTGTGCTTGTGAACCCTGTTGTCACCAAAGCAACACAAAGGAAGCTTCATAAGCACAAAATTACAGGGTGAGCTAGAATTCTAAAATCACTCTTCAGTGATGCAAGTGCACATAACAGGAAAACATACTGCCATAGCCATAAAACCGTTACTATGGAGCAATTGAAGAAAGTGATTTGGTCGGATGAGTTTCGTTTCACACTATATTTGTTTCCCATTGGACATGCTGTGGTCCACAATGACAGGGTCCCTGTTTACATTGCACATATCACCCAGGACTGGTTTTGTGAGCACAAGGATAAATTGTTGCATCTCTCCTGGCCACCACAGTCACCAGCCACCAGATCTCAGTATTACTGGGCCTTTGTGGTCCATTCTTGAGGGAAGGATGTGTGATTACTATCCAACTATCATTGTTACCTGAAGTTGCCACTGATTTGCAGGATGAGTGGTGTAAGATTCTCTTGAAAACAATACAGGACCCCTACTTATACATTGTGCAATGATGGGAAGGTGTTTTGAATGCAAACAGGTTTCATACTCCATGATAGAGATAGTAATGTGTTGTGATTTTGGTGCTCCCATATTTTTGTTCACACCTGTATCAGCATACTCTGAGAGGAATCAAACTGGAATATAATCTGAACCAGAAGAGGCATGGTAGTTCAGCCACTGGGCTGCAAGTGCTAATCACTAACAGTCAGCACCATTTGGAACATTTTGTGTTGACTGTTCTCTGTTCCAGATTGCTACTGCCCTAAGTGACCACAAAGATGTGACACTTTAAATGCCTGATAAAATGTTGTTCTGTTGTCTGAGTGAATGGATGGTTAATTGAGTAATTAAGTGTAACTCCACTTATATTTGTATGCATTATGCAGTAATATGAGACATGATTACAAATGATCACTGAATGTTTTGGATGTCAATTTTCTTCTATTCATTAGGCTTCTTTACATCAGCCTTAATTTAATTTCACACTCCATCCTACAAATATGTACTGCATTTGAAAATGACTCTCTCTGCAACAAACATTCACAATTCTACCTTACTTCTGTCTAAAATTTATACCATAGCATCTGATGGGTATGAGGCACACAGACTCATGAACTGTCAGCACTGGCAGACAAACAAGAAAACATTCCCCTATCATGCACCCCATTCCCCCCCCCCCCCCCCCCCGACCCAATAGCTGCACTACTTACACCTCTCCTTCTGAAATAAGTAGCCAATTTACTTAAAGCATGACCATATTCACCAAAATCAATTAAAATAAAAAAAAACACACTCCTTGTCCAAGCCTAGAAGGTCCATAGGATGTTGACTGGTTATCGTGTCATTGTCTGCCTGGTGGCATCAGGCGAATGCGGTTTGGAGGGACATGTGGTCAGCACAACGCTCTCCTGGCCATTTTGCTGACTGTCCAAACCATGGAGCCACTATACTTCAGCTGACATCACAAGGCTGAGTGTATCCCATTCCATTCCTCCTACCAAGAACGAATACTTGGCAGTACTGGGAATCAAACCTGGGTCTTCCACATGGCACCTACACTAATCACTCAGCTATTGAGGCAGACCGGTTAAAATTAAGCATTTCTTAAAATATTACTGTCTTTGTAAGTATTTTTTTTTAGTGAGTAGGAACACTACACCACTAACAAGGGAACAGTTTAATCTGACATGTCAAAACTGGACCTGAAATTTTTTATACAGACAATGCATCGAAACTTGGCAGGCACACAACCTTTATTGATGGCACATTGGTAAACAGATAACATGGCACAACACAATCATAATTTGTAAAGAAAATTTCAGTTTCCACTGATAGTTTCACTAACACAGTGGTTCGGATTTACTGTTTGCTCAAATTTGCAACTCGTTTAATATCCATAATAATTAGTAGGTGCCTTTGCAGTATCTCTAAGTGTCAACAATGAAGGTAAAACTGAATTAATTTTATTTGTGTTTTGTTTGTATATTCACAATAATAATGTCTGTCTTCGTGCAGGTTTCAGAGTTTCACAGTAATGTGATATTGAATTAATGTTTTCAAATTCACAAAGAAAGTAAGAAGAATGTGGTATGCATTAAAAATCACTTACTTCTCCTGAAGACCTACATATGTGTCATTTTTAGTTAATTTCTTGGATATTCATTAATATCATGTTGATA
The DNA here is from genome assembly GCF_021461395.2 of Schistocerca americana. Classification (NCBI taxonomy): domain Eukaryota; kingdom Metazoa; phylum Arthropoda; class Insecta; order Orthoptera; family Acrididae; genus Schistocerca; species Schistocerca americana. The sequence continues at coordinate 541,234,206 of NC_060130.1, forward strand.
TTTTGTTCAAAATTGGGGAACATTAGAAGGAATTAACTCTGACAATTCTGTGAATTGTGGCTCGAACGATGATATAGTACCATCGTAGCACAAAGAAAACATGGAGAGTAATAGCATATTGTGATAAAGAAAGACTATAAAGTTTCTTGTTAAATGAAGGATGGTTTAAAGTTATCTGCAAAAGCTAGTTTCATTTCATAAAATCTGAATACGAATTGCATAAATGGAAGAAAGATTTACAAGCAATATGAAATATGTGCCAAAATGAAAGTAACACAAGTGTGAAAGAAAAACTATTCAAAGATCTGGTACTGCTCTTGAGAGTCAATGCACCATTACTGAGGGAAATGTACGAATCATGAGTGAGATGAACATTACTGATTTTCAGGTCTTTTTGACCTGGTTAAACAGATTCAGATAATTACACAGAAAAGGAAGTAGCAAAACTATGTAGTTGACTTCAAGTAAACATGTAGAGAAGTCATTAATGGGTACTACTATAGACAAATGTGTAGCTTCTTGTTATCCCGTAAAATGCTGTGAGACAGAGTTGCTTGTGCAGTCGATGAATGGTATGACTCATTCATAATGCCAGTGATAAGTATCAATGGATTACTGTTTCCACAGCTTTACTTGTGTCTTTAGGAACATCAAGAGAAATTGGGGCCAAAGACTAAAAGGACTGTTTAGTCACAAGAATCACTCAATTGAAATAGAAAAATCTGGAAAAAAGGGGAAGAATTATTTACAATACCACATTCACAACATATTCTTACCACTTGCAGAAAACAATTCATTGTTTTTTTTTCAACTCTTGACTTGGACATAATGACACCTCCATCCTTAGATCTTTAGGAAAAAAGGGCTATTAATCTAATTCGGATTGCATCCAGAACCAATAGTGTGACTCAATCCCTTAATAAAGAAATTTCTCAACAGTGTAGAGCATTTTTCAGAAATTTGTTGGACAAAATAATTTCTGATAGCTCTTTGTCATTTCAGGTTTATCAGCATAACAGTATTGTCAAACTTCAGTCATTTGTGCATTGTCAGTTTTTAGCAGAATATGCAGAGCAACGGGGATGACCATCTCTTATCCATCCCAGTTCTGTCAGAATAAAACTAGTCATTAGTGTGAAGTGCCTCAATGCATAAATTTTTCTTTTATCAGGTGTGCTTTGTGTAAAGAAAACGTTTGTCTTTTCACCCAATACATACATTGCATTTTTGTGACAATTACAGTGAATAAAAAACAAACAATTTCGTTGTTGGTAGAACATACACTATTCAAAAATTATCATAAGAACTGTGCTACAGGAATTTTTATAAAATATTTAACGTCAATGAATTGAAGTCCTAATTGATGAAAGTTGTCTGTCATGTAATGTAATACACTGCCTTCATTTTGTTTCCTCTGCCAGTCACTTGTGTAACAATTAAATCTGCAGCAGTTTAGCTGTCAATATGAACCACTGGTTATTCAAAAAATTAACACTGTGAGACTTTTTTTGTATGGTTTAAGTGTTTAAAATTCACGAGTGTGCACTTTGGACTTCACACTACATTCTCTTGTCATGGCTGTGTCTGCTTATTTGCCAAATTGTGCACAAGGCAGAAATGGCTGTACAGACTGCTGTAATAAGGAGTTCTTCATGTGACAAAACTGAGTAACTTCAATTTTTTTAATACCTTCAGTGCACCTTAGCAATTAAAATTTTGTGTATTCTTCCTGTGTGAAAAATTTCAGGGTGGATTTCAACACGTTTGATTGGACCATTCCCTTATAAGAAGCTCTTAACAATAATTGACATATTTGGATTTGCCTGTTAGTCGCTAGATTTATATTATAATAAAATATGGCTGAGAACTGTGGACCCCAGAAATACTTGATTCAGGCCACATGCAACCCATGGGCCACAGTTTGATGCTCATGCACTAGATCTACACAAAAAACATTGATTCCATACCCCTTACCTGTTGTGTAGCCCAGGCGATCAGTAACAGGACAGGATGTTTTGTTTCAGTTTTAAATAAGAAAGTATAAATGCCATAAAACAGTGTCTGCCATATTGTTTTGTAACATACACATGAAAATTGTAAAGCAAGGATCCCGAGTGGCTCTCAAGCATATTCTGAAATTCTGCCAAAACTGCTTCTCTGTTAAGTTTCATGGTTAACATCTACTTTCTCCTCATAATATTTCACATATTATATATCAGAATGTTCAAAGTTAGCTGCTATTACATATTTCTAGATATGCTAAGTCATTAAAGGACTCTCTAAAATTCCAAGTAAGTTCAACCAATTTTGACACCTAGTGCCTCAGATGAGGTTGTCTCAAATTATCATATTTACATATCAATCGTTCCATGCAGACAAATCAATCTTGTGTGAAAAATTTATTTCATTTTATTAAGTGATTTTTAAAGACTATAATATATCACATTTATCTTTTCAACTAACCACTAGGTCATAGTGATAAAGTGTTGTGTGTGTCTGTAGTAGCTTGCGTGAAACATGTACATAAATGGAAACACTGCAACAGTCACTGCCATGTATTGTTGAACATAACTGATATGCAACAGTTTGTCCTTCTGGCCTCAGTTCCTCTTTGGCTTGCTGTGAGACAGGGCATATTGGTTTCAGGTGCAGCCACTTACTATTCTGTTTGTAATGCAGTAGTGCCCAGTTACTTACAATGGAAAATATGAACTAATGTTTTGTCAGAAAATTACTTACAGCTCCATGTCATTTGACAACCTACACATCAGGTAAAACTCTTCAAAAATTTTCAGAGATGAGGGAAAACCAACAAGATTTGGTAAGGTTATTGTCCAATATAAACATTGCAGATATCGAGAAAGAACTGTATACAGGGTGAGTCACCTAACATTACCGCTGGATATATTTTGTAAACCACATTAAATACTGACGAACCGATTCCACAGACCGAACGTTGGGAGAGGGGCTAGTGTAATTGTTTAATACAAACCATACAAAAATGCACAGAAGTATGTTTTTTAACACAAACCTAGGTTTTTTTAATGGAACCATGTTAGTTTTGTTAGCACATCTGAACATATAAACGTTCAGTTGCGTGTTGTAACAAACACGGGCCACGGTTGGCGAGCAGCATCTGCAGGAACATGTTTACGATGACAACCGTGTTTACAAGTGTGCCTGTAGTGCACTGTTGTGGTTTGGTCTAGCTGTCGCAGTGTCCGCATATAGCGCTTGCTGCTGTTGTTATTCTGCATTCGTCTCCGCATGCAGACCAACTGTAGTACACCGTGTTACCAGACGTCTGTGATAGTGTAGTGTTGTAGGAACTGTGACCATGGTGTATTTGAACTCTGAAAAGGTGGAGATGATACTCATCTATGGCGAGTGTCGACGAAATGTAGCTGAAGCCTGCAGGGTGTATGCAAAACAGTACCCGGGCAGAGAGCATCCAACGTGCCACACATTGCAAAACATCTACCGCCAACTGTATGCAACAGGTATGGATGTAGCACGCACATGGGTCCGTAACAGGCCCGTCACAGGAGAAGCAGGTGCAGTTGGTGTGTTAGCTGCTGTTGCCGTGAACCCACACGAGTACACGGGACATTGCGAGAGCTGGTGGGCTGAGTTAAAGTAGTGTCATGCGCATACTGCATTGTCACCGCTTTCACCCGTTTCATGTGTCGCTACATCAGCAATTACATGGTGATGACTTTAATCATCGAGTGCAATTCTGTCAATGGGCATTAACAGAGAATGCGTTGCAGTTCTACCTGTTTACCCATGAAGCAGGTTTCACAAACCACGGGGCAGTGAATCTACGGAACATGCATTACTGGTCCGTGGACAATCCTCGCTGGCTCAGACAGGTAGAGCGACAGTGACCGTGGACTGTAAATGTATGGTGCGGAATCATTGGTGACCACCTCATTGGTCCTCACTTCATTGCAGGGGCCCAAACAGCTGCAACATACATCGCGTTTCTGCAGAATGTTCTGCCAACGTTGCTCGAAAATGTCCCAATGGAAACGCGTCGACATATGTGGTATCAGCATGATGGTGCACCTGCACATTCCGCAATTAACACTAGGCTGACCCTTGACAGGATGTTCGATGGGCGTTTCATAGGGCGTCGAGGACGCATAAATTGGCCAGCCCGTTCTCCTGATCTTACACCTCTGGACTTCTTTCTCTGGGGTACGTTAAAGGAGAATGTGTACCGTGATGTGCCTACCACCCCAGAGGATATGAAACAACATACTGTGGCAGCCTGCAGCGACAGTACACCAGATGTACTGCGGCGTGTACAACATTCATTATGCCAGAGATTGCAATTGTGTGCAGCAAATGATGGCCACCACATTGAACATCTATTGGCCAGACATGTCGGAACACACTCTATTCCACTTCGTAATTGCAAACGGCAACCACGTGTGTACGTGTACCTCACCCCTCATGGTACTGTACGTGTGTGTCAGTGAAAAAGACCACTAAAAAGGTGTAAGCATGTGGACGTTATGTGTTGTTCCAGTCTCTTCTGTACCTAAGGTTCATCACCGTTTCCTTTGGATCCCTACGTAATTCGGTGCTCTCCGATACACACGATCGAGCAGCGGAGGAGTGGTACTCAAGCGTCAACTTTAGGTTACAATATCTCCAGATGTAATTAACATCTTACAATGCAACAAACGGCACTGATTATGTATTTGTTTATATGTTCAGATGTGCTAACAAAACTAACATGGTTCCATTTTAATAAACGTAGGTTTGTGTTAAAAAACATACTTCTGTGCATTTTTTTATGATTTGTATTAACCAATTACACTAGCCCCTCTCCTCACGTTCGGTCTGTGGAATCGATTCATGAGTATTTGATGTGGTTTACGAAATATATCCAGCGGTAATGTTAGGTGACTCACCCTGTATATGTGTGGCGCCGATGAGGTCGACACCAGCAACTGATATGTATTCGTCTTTGGACTCTGAGCATCGTCTTTGGACTCTGAGCATTGTCTTTGGACTGTTTCGCCAAGTTTAGTTCTTTGTGAGTCTTGCATGTGTTTAGGTGAATAAATGAACTACTGCCAAATGGGTATTGTTTAGTGTAACCAAACCGAACAATCTCCTCACTGGTGATCCCGAGTTGTCACGTCTTCCGTTTTCGCCGTTTTACTGTGTCCGCGACCTCTGCGTCGGTTATTTTGGCGTGTATTACATCAACACAGCATTCGAACAATGACTTCGACCCAGCGCCTAACGCCGGATTTTGGGATCGACATGCATCGGGTTGCGGACAATGTACATCCACCAGTACTGCAACACGATGCCTCTCACTCGATGATTCCGCCAATTTTGCCGGACGTTTTCGAGCCTGCAACAATAAATGAGGTTAGGTGTGCGCATGACTCCGGCTACAAACGCCTTTGCTCCCGCCACATGTGCCCTCCCTCATCGACTGTGCAGTTACCTATTACGGACCTCCGTGCAGTGCGGGACCAATGCCAATTTCTACAAATGCTTCGTTGGACAACCTACTACCGCCAGGACAACGATTTTCCATTCCGCAATCCATGCAGTACCACCCGGATACCTGCCACGTGGCCAGAACTGCTTCATTCACAGGTCTACCTCCTCAGCACTGACCACGCCCGCACCTGCCTCGGTTCAGCATCAGCACATGCCTTCCTACTTCGATACCTCGGCCTGAAACAGGAACAATAACTTGTTTTCTGTGCCTGACCTCCACCTCCGTCCCACTGCTATGCCTCAGTGTTTTGTGCCATGACATTCTTCTTATCCCTTCACCGTTTTGAGTGGAGTGACTATGAACAGTGAACATTCACACATTCAGTCCCACGTTCGACATCATTTCTCACGCTGTGCTTCTGGACAGCCCACACCTCTGCAGCCTCCCTGCAACACAGATGGCCCTGGCTCTGATCATACTTTGAGCTTTCCACAGACTAACACGCATTCTCGAACTCTAAACTTTTTCTCACCTGTTGCCCCTGCGCCGGCTCCAGTCGAGCTTCTGCTACCATTCTTGGCACGTCTCGGTGACTCATGCGCGTTGGTCTTCCACGACGCGTCAAACCAAACTCACACGCGACGTGTTGAGCTTCCGCAACTGCAATAGACACATTACGGTATCTCACCCGCGTCGGCCTTCCACAGCGACGGGTTGCGCTCAACCACAACGTGTCACCTTCACGCTGAAGTCACCTTCACGCTGCCAGCCTAACAGCCATCGTTACCATATCCTCTGGAGGCACACTCTCCTGGAATACTACAGCAACAACAGCTCGATTCAGGCAGTGCCATTATGAACTCAACCCCACCTGTTCTTGTGAACATTCTACAATGCTTACTGACGCTGCCGCCATTTAATCCCAACAGAGCTGCATACTAGTTTAAAATTGTGGACGAAATGTTCGACCATTACTAACTTGACGAGTCAACCAGGTTTCTGTGCCTCATCACCCACCTGCACGACCAGGAGGACTTGATTACTGACCTGGTCGAAACCCTGGACTCATTTACCAGGTACACTCTAGCCAAAAAGACAGTTCTACGTTGGCTTGCATGCTCAACTGAGGCAGCAATACGGCAAGTGCTCCATGTCGAGCAACTAGGCAACGACAAACCTTCCCAGCTCTGGAGACGCCTACGTATCCTGGTCAGCACCAATCTACTCTCTGACACAGCTCTCCTCGTCATCTGGTCACATCCACTTTGTTCTTTCTCAAAGGTCTCCTGAACCTGTTGAGCAAAGAATGACAATTGCTGACAAGCTGCACGATGCATCACTGCTGTATTTCGCCAGCTACTGCCTACCTGACAAGTCTGAGGTTCAGGCTCATCGCCCTGTGTCTGGACGCAGCTGGGGCCGTACTGTACCGACCGTTCTGCTCGCTCCGGGAAGCAGTAAACAAGCAACTGGGACGTCACTGGCTCCACCCATAGTCAAGCCCCCTCATGCAACCGAACCTGCTACGGCCACTGAACCTTGGCCACCGCCAATGGCAACGAACTTAATGCAGGAAATGCAGCCGCGCTACCCGTACTGTTACTTCCACGCACGGTTTGGTGAGGCAGCACAGAGCTGCAGACCACCCTGCTACTTCCCAAAGGCCAGTCGCAGGTAGGTCTGGGTGCCACCTCCTGTGCACAACATGACAGGCACCCCCCAGTGCTCCATTCTGTCCGGGAACGACCGGATAATTGCAGACGACTTTACATTAAAGACATTTTGTCAGGATACCTTTTCCTAGTGGACACAAGCGCCGATGTTTCGCTGCTGCCTACGTCCTCAGCATCGTCAAACATCCGCCCTCATCATACTTCACTGCAAGCCGTGAATTCAACTAAACTACAATGCTCGGGCTCAAATTCCCACATTGTCTCACTCTCCGCAAACTACAAACTTGAGTGGACTTTTTTTAGTGTGCTAAATTGACAAACCTATACTAGGCATTGACTTCTTGCGACACCACAAACTTTCACCGGACCTAGTGCGAAACACCGTGTTTCATCATCCGTCCAAGACTCATTTCCCCTGTGCTCTGTAGAGCAAACCCCCCTGTGACACTTTGGTCCAGGCTCATCTCATTCATACACGCTCGCCTCTGTTGACGACATTAGAAGAAACCATGCACAAGTGCCTTTTTGAACTTGAACACGTCGCTCGCCTATGGAAGGAAAACTTTAAGCTCTCCCTCTGGCTCCACGAAACACAGCTCCAGCTCTCCGATGCAGCAAAGGAATTACAGACACTACAGCAAGGACAAAGCAAGATCAGTAAGTGTGACGAATCTGCATGCAGTCCCAGCAATCGAGCCTCCATGTGTTTACCTCCCACTACCCCTCGCAACTGTGCTATCAAGACTGCCATAACATGTACTGACAGTTCTGCAAGGCCACACTCTCCTAACACAGCAGAGGTTGACACTCGGCCGGACACAAGTGTGCATGCGCAATGAGCATCACGTGTTCCTGAACTGACTGCTCCTACCCCGCCCCTCGCGGACAGCACCTCAAACTATGCAACTTCGGATCCTGCACGCCACCGTGAGACCACCACTGACAACACAAACAGTGCAATCGCGCCAAGCATTTCAACTGGGACCATGCTGCCACAGGTCACGCCCTCAGACAATGGACTCAATAACAGCTCACGAGCTCTACCGAGCTCACCCGACCACGGTGCCACTGCTTTGGGCTGGCGGCCATCTTGTCGTGTTGACTCCTGCTACACTTTGCCACCTCAGCTCCCATAGGATCCGCCGAGTGGCTCCGAACACCACGACCGCGCCCCGCCTGCCCTGCCCGCCACTTATTGTAAACAAACCGCCTGCTGTGACATTTCCTGTCGTTACCAACGGCACGGTTCACAAGCTTCGCCTTACACCAGGTCCACCGATCTCCAGTAAACCACGTCGACTTTGTCCCGAGCGCCTCTCGGACCTTAAAACTCAGATTTCTGAACAACTAAGCTCCAGCGTCATAGAACCCTCTGCCAGTAGCTGGTCTACGCTCATACATATGACACCCAAGAAAGACGGGTCCTGGCACATGTGTGGAGACTACTGTCGACTAAATGCACAAACAATTATGGACATCTACCCCATACCCAACATTGCCGACTTTACCAGTTCCCTCGCAGGTGCGACCGCGTTCTCTGTCACTGATTGCAAATGGGCCTACCACCAGATCCCCATGGCACCTGAAGACATCGAGAAGACAACAATCACTACCCCATCGGGTTATTTCAGTTTTGATTCATGCTCTTTGGTGTGAAAAACATAACCCAGACCTGGCAACGCTTCATCAACGAAGATCTATATGACCCAAAGTTCTGCTTTGCATATATAGATGACATTCTTGTGTTCAGCTCCTCCGCTGAGGACAACATTTGACATGTGCAAACTGTTATGAACACTCTCACAGCAGCAGGCATTGAGACCAACCAGGACAAATTGCAGCTACATCAACCCGCTGTCACTTTCCTTGGTTTTCGGGTCTCTGCCGACAGCATTACACTGCTCCCTGAGAAAGTACAAACAATACTAAACCTACCCAGACCTTCGTCATTCAAAGAGCTCTGGCACTTTCTGGGGACAGCTAATGATTATTGTCAACATCTACCTCAGACTGTGGAGATTCAGGTTCCACTGACGGATGCCTTGGCAGGCACCAACACTCCTGGATCTCGGCCCGTTCCATAGACTGCAGCTATGACTGACTATTTCACTACCCTCAAAAATCTTCTTGCTGAGGCCTGCACCATCACGCATCCTCATCCCAATGCGCAGCTTTTCATCACCACAGACATGAGTGATACTGCCATCGGCACTGTCCTTAGCCACAGAATTGACGGCCAAACTTCGCCTCTGCAGTTCTTCTCGCGCAAGCTCACCAATGCACAACGGAAATATTCCGTGTTTGGCAGGGAGTTGCTTGTAGTCTACGAAGCGATCAAGCATTTTAAGACTGACATTGAGGGATATACTTTCTATGTGTTAACGGACCACAAACTTCTGGCTGCAGCCATTACAAACCCGCCACCTGACCCGCCTCCTCGCCGCTTCAGATACATGGACTTCATATGTCAGTTCACCACCGATGTCAGACACATAAAGGGTGCTGACAATATAGTTACTGATTTCCTTTCATGAGTCGATGCTGTCCATTTGCTGTTACACCTCTCTGAACTTCCTAACCTCCTACCCACCGACGAGGAAACACAAAACCTGATTTCAGACTCTACTTCTTCACTACACTTCGTCTGCACCACCTTCCCTGGCATTTCTGGTGAGATCTGGTGCCACGACAGTACGGGCATGTTATGCCCCTTCATGCCAACCACGTTCTGTCGAGCTGTCTTCAATGCATTGCACAATTTAGACCACCCCGGTGTTCGTGCGTTCTCCCGCATCGTAGCGGAACGCCTTTTGTGGAGAATTGTCATCAAGGACTGCCAGCAATGGGCACATGGGGACGCTCCTGTGTCACATGCCAAAGCTGCAAAGTTCACAAGCACACTCCACCCCCCACCCCTCGGCACCTTTTTGATCCCTCCTGGGCTTTTCCAGCATATTCATACTGACATTGTCGGCCCCCTCTCCCCTCTAATGGCTTTCATTATGTTCTCTCGTCTATCGACCGAACAACTCACTGGGTCGAGGCTGTCCCCCTCCCCAATATTATGGCAGAAACTGTTGCTCGAGCTTTCGTCAAGTCATGGATATCGCATTTCGGATGTCCAGCTAGCATCACGACTGACCAGGGCAGACAATTTGAGGCAGCCCTGTTCAACGAGATTTGTAACATTTGCGGCATCTGGCGCATCCATACCACAGCATATCACCCACAAAGTAACGGGCTAGTAGAGCACTGGCACCGCACTTTCAAGGTGGCTCTTTGATGCCATGACTCTCTATGGACCTAGGCCCTTCCCCTTTGTGATCTATAAGGAAGACCCCAAAGGCACAATAGCTGAGTTGGTATACGGCCAGAACATTGTTCTCCCTGGCAAACTTGTGCGTCCTACCACATCTCTCCCTCAGTCTGACTTATCCTCCTTCGTGGACCACGTCAGACGCCACTTTATCAACCTCCATATCCCTCCACCTGCCAGCCATTCCCACCCTAAGGTTCACGTCCCGAAATCTCTGGACAGTTGCGAGTACGTCATGCTCCGAGTTGACACTGTCCATTCTCCCCTCCAACCTCCATATACCGGCCCATACCGAGTTCTCCGGCACTCAGCCAACACCTATGACATCCAGATGAAAGATTCAGCTGTTACAGTCTCTCTCAACAGACTTAAGCCTGCTCATGTCGAGCCTTCTTCTACCCCCCCTTCAGGCCACGACCACGTCACTTACTGTCATGGCTCACGATGCTCCGACCACTCCCTCCACATCGGACTTACACACTCAATCGAGTGACTTCCAGCTCCAGTCGTCAGCTCTACTCCGACCTCGCCTTCTACTCCGGTCTCACACACTCTGTCGAGTGACCACATGCTCACCACGTCGAGCTTACCTATGAGCACGCACATGCCGCCGGGCCCTTCGCCGGTCCCTTTGACCTCTCCACCGTTGCCTGCCTCGCCCTGCTGAGGTTACTCACGCCCCCCCCCATCTTGAACGTGCCCTTGTTCGAGGTGTTTGTGCGTGTCCCCCCGGACATAATCCACAACATCTCAATAATAGCGCACAATTATACACTGTTTGTCATGTGTTTCTCTTCATCCTGTGCTCATGACACAACCTCCATCATTCCCTGCCACCTGGTGAAGTGTGTTCCCCTCCCGCCTGACGTCGACCTGGACAGGCTTCGTGTGTTCACCATGCCCACCGGAGACATCACCGTCGTCACTCCATTCCACCCGCAAACCGCTGGCCTACCTGTCGCCGCACGGCCAGCACACCCAGTACGATGCCCGGCTTGCTTCAACGACTTCCAGGTTCAGTGGCGCAACCTTCCTCCATGACATCTACCCGCACAGCTCCCTGATGACGTTGTCAAGCTGACCGTGGTCCAGCAGCTCCACACCTGCCGATGCTTTAGTCACCCCCTCCCCCCCGGCCTCTCAAGAGTACTCTGTACTGTGGGGGAAGGGGGGGGGGCTATGTGGCGCCGATGAGGTCGACACCAGCATCGATATGCGTTAGCATCGTCTTTGGACTCTGAGCATTGTCTTTGGGCTGCTTCGCCAAGTTAAGTTCTTTGTGAGCCTTGCATGTGTTTAGGTGAATAAATGAACTACTGCTAAATCGGTGTTGTTTGGTGTAACTGACCTGAACAATCTCCTCATATGGACATCACAGCTACTATTACCCAAAGGTTTATGAAAGCCATCAAAGAACTTGTGATTATTTCAAAATACACAGGCTGACAGGTAATAGCTATGAGAACTGATGTCAAATCTGGCAAATGTACATGTTGTTACATTAGATTTTGGAAAAAAAGAATCAGTAATGGAAATTAAAGTGGTGCCAGTGACCAAAATGTAACTTTTCATGAATTGGTACTAAAATGTCAATGTATCAAGGATGCAAATAAAGCTTTAGATGATTTGGAGTGCCCTCCCTTAAAGCTTCATTCCGTTCCAATCACAGCTAGGCCTCACATGGCATACAGAAGCTAGAAAAAATGAAGCATGTTTTGGAAGAAAAAGTGTACCGGGTATTGGACTGCAGTGTTGAAATTTCTGACAGTAGGGAGGATAAAATGCATGATGGAATGAAATAAAAAATGGCTAGTGTAAGAAATCTGAAAAACAAATCAAGTTTTAACTTCAGCATCTCTGTCTTGGTCAGAAGATAAATAATGCCAGAATTCAATGTTAGTGAGTATGTAGTTCAACAGGCAAGAAAACTGAAAAGAGAGATGGATAGTTCATCAGTTCCTAAGCCAAAAATAGATGAAATGATTACTGATATCTGTCACTGGTTTTTACCAAAATGATGAATATACTCTAATGTTACCAGGAGAAAAAGACAAAGTTTGTGTTCAGAAGAATGGGTATATGCAAAAAAATTATCCTCTGCAACCTGAGAGAACTATATTATTGTTTTAAATGGGGGAACCCAAACATTAACATTGGTTTTTCTAAATTTTTTTCTCTACACCAAAGTTATGTGTTTTAGCTGGTACTATAGGCACTTGTTCAGAAGTGTCTGTTCTGTCCACCAAAATGTAAAACTGCTTTTGGATGTGGAATTCAATCAATCAACTTATAAAGAACTTGTAAAATTTCTTGTATGTGACATGGAAAACTATGACTGTATTCTTAATCACTTGGCGATTGTCCAGTGATGACAAAGTATTAGGATTTTTGAAAGAAAAATTATCTTACAAATATGATGATGATTAAACTGAATACAGCCAGTGGATTAACGCAGACCATCAGGCTCAACAGGTTAAGCAATCTGCAACTGTTGATGAATACACTGATTTGTTGGTAACAAAATTACAGGCACTTAGACCACACTCATTTATATCTAAGTGTCAGGAAAGAGATCTAAAAAATTTGAAATAAAATCTAATAACAGAAAAAGCAATTCTGTTAATTGACTTGGTAATTGACTTTGCTGAAAACTACAGTTTTGTAATTCAGAATGAAATCCAGAGTTACCACTGGACAAGAAGCAGCTGTACAATCCACCCCATTTGTGTTTGTGATAAATGAAGAAAATAAATTGATAATAGCAAATCACTGCTTTACAAGTGATGATATGGATCAAGATGTAGGATCTGTAAAGGCTGTTCAGGAAGAAATGGTTAAGTGGTTAGTTGAACACTATCCACAAATCAAGAAGCTGTATTGTTTCACGGATGGATGTGCTGCTCAATATAAAAATAGAAAAAGCTTTAAAAATGTGTGAATACAAAAATGATTTTTCCATTCACATTGAACATTCCTTTTTTGCTATTAGCCACAGTAAATTTGCATGTGATGGATTAGTAGGAACTGTAAAACATGTCTTCAACTAGAGGACAATGTATAAATAGCAAATGTATCTGGTGTTTACAGTTGCTGCAAGGCTAATATCGGAAAATGTTTTTTTTCCATTTTTTAGAGAAAATCAATCTAGACTTCCTATGAGAGAAACTCAAGAAGAGACTTTTGACAACATGCACAATGACTGGTACTAGGAATTTTCACAATTACAAACCACTTTCCTGTGATTTATTAGAAATTAGAAAAATAATTTGTCCTGAAAAGCCTCTCTTGATTTTCTCATTCAATGTAAATGCCCTGCAGTAAACACATACCCATCCTCAACAAACTCTTGAATCAAGCACATTAGAAAGAATACATTTACTTTGATGAAAATGATATGAAGTTAATAGAATGTAATTTCTCACAGTGAATTCAAAACAGAGAGGCTATTAGAACTTTCAGTTGAGAACTCCAGTGACCTTCATTACTGAACCTATATGTTTTCAATTTAAACATCTGTCTGTATAGAATAACTGTCATTTAAATATGCTCATTTGATACCCCTAAATAAAGTTAATATTAGTATCTGTAATGAAAATATTCAGTTAAAATTATTGTTTCGCTATGTACTTTTATTATTTTAACAAAACATTAGACATGTACTAACACTTAGAATTGTAACATAATGTGCTTTAAAAGATCTTCTGAACAATGTTACAAATATTTTAATATATACTGGTACATGAAAAAAAAATCTTATGTCTGCTGAAACCCATGCTATTTATGGTTTTTAATCATATCATATTTGAGTTGCAATAAAAAAACTGGCCTGGTAACAACTTTGTCCATAAATATTTTGAATATTTAAGAATTTGATTTGTTGAAAATTAGCGAAGTTCTGGTTTTTTCCTAAAGTAATGTAATCCAAATGGGAAGCTTCAGACACAGTGTAAGCTTTTTGAAAATTCTCTCATATCTTCCTTCATCAACTATATGAAATATATGGAAGAAATTTTATTATTATCATGGCAAAAATAACAAGAAAAAAAATTTCATGAAATTTTGAGGCAGTGGGTGTCAAGCCTGGATGAACTTACTAGGAATGACCCATCTTTGATCATAGTAAAAAGTTTTCTGATTTCTGATTTATCTGTGTGTCCATTCACAGAAAACCTATTCATATTTTTGTTTTTATTAGAAACCCTGCAACCTTGGGAATTATTTAAGACCAAAACAGTATACTCAGCAGGTTGTAGAACTGTGCTATAAGTGTTTCTCAACTTTCTTTTAACTTTTCCACAAATTTGAAAGTGACCTCATTAATTTTTTTTAAAAAATTCTTTGTAACTTTATGGATTAAATTAAAGCAGTCTAGCTAACTATATGCCTCTCTTAACTTGTGAAAAAAATCCAACTCAAAAGCTTCATATACACTTGAGTTATGGGTATTTCTGTAAAGAAAAACCACTTTGCACGGACATTCTCATAGGTCCAAATCAACAGAACATCACTATATTGAAAATTCGACACAAAAAGACATTTTAGTCTGAGGCCAAAATGAATTTCCAGAAGTTCTTATGTTTCCTGTATAAGAAAATATACGATGTTTCATGAAAATCTGGGATTGTGGGTGGCATGACCTGCGTGATTTGTGGCATGGTATGACCCTCCAACAATTGGCAAAAAAACTGAAATGGCAGGTTGTCAAGACAAATGTCTGAGCTCTCATGATAATTAGCTAAAAAACCAGAGAAATAATGCAATAATGGGTTGGTTGGAGAAAAAGTAGAAAACCAAGAGCCTCTCTCATAAATCAGCAGAGTTGGCACATGTCACTTTGGTCCAGAGTCCATACTAAATTTCAGGTTCCCCTGTCACTGACTCAGAAAGTAAGTTCAAAGGTCGATGGAATGCAGCGGTGTACCATCTCCAGTAGGGCCATATCCAGTAAAGCAGTGCAGCATTCAGTACTATCTTGAGGTTGTTGGCAGCTTTACGTACAAATTCACCTACAAAATCACAAGAAACTAGCAGTGAATTATTACACAGTCAAAATTTGGATACCGCTATTCAAACAACAGCTCAACAAGGAAAGTCTGCGAGATCACAACATACTCCCACTGCATCATATTAGTCATTGGAGAGTCACGTTTCTTCTGGGAGTACAGCTTCAAGCAGCAAGATCTTAACATCTCTGAGAAGATTGTCAAGAAAAACAAAAAAAGTGTCAAGCTAATAATGAAGATTTTTTATCGTCAAGTCACATCTTATGCAAGAGGACACAGCAGACATAAATCTTCCTCACATAGAACAACGTGACAACCTTAACATATACTGTCACAATGTACAAGGATTGAGAAATAAGGTAAGTGAACTTGAAATTCTTACAACTGATACTAATGTTTTGTCAGACATGCACTTACTGTGTATTAGTGAACACTGGCTAAAAGAGTCAGAATTGCCTAATCAGTACATTCAAAATTTCAGATTAGTCCACCACTATTCTAGGAAAAATTACAAAGGTGGTGGAACTTGTATATACATGAGAAATAGCATTAGCTGTGAACCTTTCCATCCCTGTGAAGTGTATTCCTTAGACAAAGACATTGAAATAGCTAGGGTAGTACTTGCCGACCTAAATATGTATATAATGTGTGTATATAGATCACCTAGTGGTAACTTTTCAGTCTTCCTCAGAAACTTTGCACTATTGCTAGAAAAAGCTTGTCACAACAACTCAAAAAATATAATAATATGTGGTGATCTCAACATTGATTTCCTTGAAGAATCTGCTTGAAAATCCCAATTAGTAAATTTAATGATGTCACTCAACTTAAATATGACAGTTTTATGTCCTACGAGATTAAACAGCTGTCTTGTTCAGGTTGCTACTAACACTGATTGCACTGTAAAAATTATAAATGTTGGTTTTTCATATCACAGTGCACTAACAATATATTTTAATCCACCACTCAATGTACTCCCAACAGGAGAAACAGTTATTAAATGTAGAAGTTATAGTGATAGCAACATAAACAGCTTTGTACTTAGCTTAGAGAAAGAAGACTGGTAAAGTGTATTTACTTCCTCAACAACAAATGAAAAATATGACAATTTTCTGCACATATTTTAATATTACTTTAATTGCCATTTCCCAGAGAAAACAAAGACTATCACTAACAAAAAACAGAATGCTTGGGTCACAAAAGGTATTAAAACTTCATCAGTAAAGATGAGGCTGCTGCACAGACTTATCAAACTGGACAGTGGCAAATCCAAAGAGTTCAAGGCATACTATAAAAATTACAAAAACACATACAGGAGAGTTATCAAATGGACTAAAAAAGCTCATAATGATAAAACAATTATGTGCTCTTCCAACAAATGTAAGACCATCTGGGGTATAGTAAAAGAACAGACTGGTAGAAAGTTAAGGATACAGGATAAAATCACACTAAATATAGAAGGACAAAAGACTGAAAATGCACATAAAATTACCAATAAATTCAACAGCTATTTTTCAGAAATTTCCACAAATCTCCTAACCAACTCTTCAAATACTGTTCATTCTCCTCCCACAAATCTCCTGACTAACTCTCCAAACACTGCACACTCTTGTCTCAAAAATAATACTCCTCTGAACTGCTTTTTCCTATCTCCTACAACTCTGTATGAAATTGAAGATATTATTTAAAAAAGAGTCAAAAAGATTTATTCTGCATTGCATGATCTGATACCCTGCTTTTTACTTCATAAGTGTTCAAATTACATCAGTGGACCCCTGTCAAATATCATAAATACCTCATTTTTAGAGGGAACATTTCCAAACCAGCTAAAACTTGCTAAACTTATACCTCTCTACAAGAAGGGAGAGAAAACGGACATGACAAACTATAGGCCAATTGCTATACTATCTACCTTCTCAAAAATATTTAAATACTGTATGTTAACTAGATTAGAAATATGTTTAAATTCTAACAACATAATCACATCTTCCCAGAATGGATTTCGGAAAAATAGGTCAACCACACATGCCTTGTATGCATTTCTGGAAAAGTGCCCAAGTTTCGTTGACCATAAACAACCTGCTGTCGGTATATTTCTTGATCAGTCCAAGGCATTTGACATGGTCGACCACAAGCTGCTGCTTATGAAACTCCATAAGTATGGGATTGGTTCCATAGCTACCTTAGTCAAAGAAAGCAATATGTAGAAATAAGAAATTCAGAGACATTCAGGCACTGCAGGTCAGATATACTACACACAACAAATGGCATCCCTCAGGGATCTGTCCTTGGCCCTGTTCTTTTCATATTGTTCATAAATGATCTCTCAGAACACATACCAAATGCCAGCTCCTTTCTGTATGCGGACAGCACAAATATCCTGATAACCAGTAGAGGTGACACACTGCAACATGCAGTTAATGAAACTACTTGTCATTTACAGTCATGGTTTGAAGCAAATAGACTACTCATAAATACTCAAAAAACTGTAAGTATGAACTTCCATACTACACAAAATCTAACCCCCTTCAATGCAGTTATAGTTATCGGCAAAGATGACATTAAAAACAGGCAGGACACCAAATTTGTTGGACTTACCATCAGTAACACACTAAATTGGAAACGACATATTGAGGCATTGTCACAAAAGCTTAGTAAAACCTGCTATCTATTACGATCATTAAAAGACACAACCAGTGTATATACCTTGAAGCTGGTGTACCATGCCCTGTTTGAGTTTATCTTGAGCTATGGCCTAATCTTCTGGGGAAAGAACTCTGATCCTCTCACAACTTTCAAGTTACAAAAACAAGTAATAAGAATAATGAAATGTAAAAAAGGAACTGGACACTGTAAACCACTATTTCAACAGCTAAAAATCCTGCCACTGCCATGACTCTATATATTGGAACTAGCTTGTTTTACAGTACAGCACTTGGATGCCCTCGACAGAAATGCAGACCGCCACACACATGACACCAGAAACAAAACACAGTTACAAATTATAGCCCACAGCACAAAATTATATGCGAATGTGGTTAAATGAATGGGTATTAAAATATACAACCACCTCCCAACAGACATAAAAACAAGCAAAAACCCAAAAATAATTAGAATTAAATTAAAGGAATTGCTACTAAATCACTGTTTCTATTCTGTACATAAATTTCTTGAAACAATATTTTAATTACTTGCAATAAGCTGTTTATTCAGTTGCAAATGTTTCTACTCAGCAAGATAATTTAATTATTGTATCTTATCTATATTCTGGTACGTGAACTATGTACCACAATATTTTAATTATGTGTAATAATCTGTATATTCACTTGTAGATATTTCTACTTAGTAAGATAATTTAATTATTGTTTGTTATTCATATTCTGTCTGTATCTCTTATATGTATTGTGCTATGTGCAGTATGCACCACCGTCATCTCTCATCACACACCACCTTTTTTATATTTTGTCTATATATTCTATATATATTCTGCTATGTGAGTTATGTGCCACTACTGTCATCTCTCGTCATATACCATCTTAACATAATTTTTCAAACTGACTTGTCCTACATCATGATGTACTTTGCTGTACAAATTATATGATCTACAGGACCAATAATAAATCAAATCAAATCAATCAAATTATTATTCCTTAAGAAGTGTGGTTTTTCACATACATGTTTTGATTTTAATTTTCTCTATAATGTCTTTGTACAATTTATTGCACTGGTTGATCCTCAGCAAGAAAATACTGTTTTGAGTTTATTTCCACCCTGTTAATTGTAAATTAAGTGTAGCTTTAGTTGCATGAACACTGATGGGGTTGTTTACGTAAAACTATATAATTAGACTTCCAAACACTTTAAACAGATTTCTGAAATAAAAGAAAGAAACATTTAACAGACAATACTTACTTATAGTTAACAGCAGCTATCCAAATTCTACCTGCAACAAAAGCAAAATTGCATTCAGTAACATAATTCACACATCAAATATAAGTAACTAAATCATTTTTAGAACACACTGCAAGGCAATAGAAAAAGAGTTAAGTGACTATGACTCTGTCACATGGTGGAGAGTAGACTTAAGTACAGCAGATACTGTCATGAAGTTATAAACTGCAGGACACATGTGGGCAGGAGAAACAGGTAAGGGACATTATTTGTTTTGCCACAGATTGAATTCAATTGCACTTATTAATATTCTGCATAAAATATTTCATCTTATGTATGGAAAGAAGGAAAGAAAGATTACATTTTAACGTCCTGCTAATAACTAGGTCACTAGAGGTAGAGCACAAACCATACAGATAGAGAGAGAGAGAGAGAGAGGGAGAGAGAAAGAGAGAGAGAGAGAGAGAGAGAGAGAGAGAGAAGGACTAATCTGACAAACTCACTGACAGTGCTGCTGTACAGATATGATTGATGGGGATGGGAGGTGCCCTTAATAAAAAGCTACAAGAAGAATGAAATCTCAATAATGTTAAGGGTGATTGTGTGCCTGGAATTTCCATTTTTCGGATGTATTTTAAAGCGGTCACCTATTTTTCACCCACAACAATATAGTTTAATTCACTTTCTTGATATGTATTATTGAGAACATTGTAAAGTATAATAATTCATTAGTCTGGAAGATTTGAAAGGAGTTGATTCTGCAACCAGTGATGGTAACTTGCACTGTTCATCTAATCAACTTTGTGTTATAGAATGGTGAGGGCTTTCTGTTCTTCTTTTTCACAGAAGAATACTGTGCCAGTTCCTCCCTGTGATTGTCTCAGTAATGGGAATTTCTTTGGATGTGTCCCATTCTAATTACTGTTGTTGTGGTACCAAAAACTGGCACAGGTGAAAGTATTTGACAATGGAAGAAAAGATATTCCACTAAACATTCATCCACAAACAGGCTGTTTACAACACTTTTGCAAATGTGTCGTTATGAGCCATCACTGGCTTCAGTATCAAATATTATACTAGTTAATAGAAAAGTATGCAAAACATAAACTTTTTAATATCTGATGGCTCAAATTTCACCCACAACAAGCAATACAAATCTACCTCAGCACATTATAAGTTACAGTTTGTGTTTGACATATTGTCTGTACATGACATAATACAATATTTCTCTTTCATATGACACCAAAATTGGAGTTTACCTTTTCATTTGGATACAAAACAACTGACCCAGCTTATCAGTTTTCAACTATTTTCATTGCATATTTTCTAAAATTTAACAATGTACTGGTGAGTTATTTTTCTCATGTAACACAACAAGCATCTTACATTTAACTTGTCATTAGAAAACTGGATGATATTTTTGTATTTATAACCCACTTTTTTCTGAGATACAGTAAAATAATTTGTAATTTCTATAATTATTTCGATTATTAAACTGAAAAATACTTGAAATTTTGTATTTTCATTCTTTCCAATCAGTTCAATGGATAACATATTATATAACTTGTGCAATACAATAAGTAGGAGTAGTTCTTTTGTAGATGCATTTAAGCATCTCAGTTCCAATGAACATTCTTTTATATTTTAATATTTAACAGCGAAGTAAGATAAAGACATTTATTTCTGTTACAGAGCATTGTGTATGAAGTAGCGGCGAGTGTTGTAGCTAGAGCATAGTACACCTAGAAGTACTCAACATTTTAACCCATTTTAAATCATGAATAATTTAAAAGCAGGAAGAAAAATAACACTATCTTTCAAAACCTAGATTTATTGTCACAAAAAGCAATAGAATATAATAATGATAAAATTTGAATTTCATAATCAAATGTTTTGGCTTCTTTCAAAGTGCAACCACTGGGCTAGTATGATGATTTTAATGGTTATATAAGAAGGCCATTATATAATGGTGGCTTCACAATGAAAACACTTGTATGTTTTAAGAAACAAAACTGGTTGTTATAATTATTAATAAAAACATATTCCTAAATGTAGTATGAGAACAAAGAATCACTCCAAAAGTTGTAGGTCTGCTGCAGTGATGTTACAAATTAAGTATATACTTTTGCATGCCTGTGTATTCAGCACAGCACTACACTGACAAGGCTGTTAACTATCAGCAATCACTTTGCTGCTGCAACTAGTCATTCAGCCTGACACTAAGTGATACCAGAAATCAGTGAACAGTGCTGGCTTCAAGATAAACCACTGGGCTGGATAAGTAAGTGAAGTAAAAGTATGGTTTTAGGCTGACACCACTGATCCAGAAAGGGGAATGGAGGTACTTCAGTAAAGTGACCCACATTAAAATCATATCAAGGAAAGTGCACTAGAGTCCACTATAAGCAATTTCCACCAATTTCTATTGTTTTGTTGTTGTGAGATATGCGTTTCTCTTTCTTGCAGCATTTTACAATCTTTCACATTTTGTACCTTTAGATGCTGTATAATGTATTACACCTACTTGGAGTCTGTTGATAAGTCTTCAGGTACAGAATTACATGGTGAGTAAAATGCTATACATTTTCAGAACTATTTGTGGGTAGTCAAAAACAGTCTGAAAAGCTTGTTAGGGTGTTGCAGGGCAGGTTTTGATGGGAAATAATAGTTAAGAAAAAATTTTGATACATTGTGCAAATTATAAGTGAATCAGCATTGAAGTTAGCCAATCAGCTCATTGTGTGCACAAATTCAAGTGGCCTTCCAGATACAAAATTTATTTAGCATGGAACACATTTTAAGTAGTCAGAAACATTTGTTCCATATATGGGGCTAATGCCATGGAACAGAACACTACAGGAAAATGGATTTCTCGATTTAAAGAGGATTGTTTTGACATTAGTAACTCTCCATGTTCAGGAAGACCTTTGAGGTTCAATGAAGATTGTTTAAATGCATTAATCCACATTGCACCATGTCAGTGAACTGATAAACTGGCAAATGTGATGAACTGTGTTCATTCAACTATTGTGTGATATTTGCATGAAATGGGGAATGTTCAAAACTCAGGTGTGTGGGTACTACCTGCTGTAAGCCAAAATCACAAAATCAGTGATTGGCCATTGAGCATCTCTGCTGCTCATTATCAACTGGCTCATGAACAACACTGACCGTTCCTATCCTGTATTGTTACTAGTGATTCGAAATGGTGTCTTTATGCTAATACAGGAATGGTTGAGTCCAAACAAAGCAGCAACTGCCCAAAGATAGACCTGCATGCATCCACAAAAGATAATGCTATGGATCTGATGAAATAGTGACAGTGTGGTGTACCATGAATTTTTTCTCCAAAGTGTAGCCATCACTGCTGACATTTAGTGACAACAACTGAGATGTTTTGCAGACACAATCCAAGAATAACTACCAGGTAGACTGTATGAAGTGATGCTACTCACTAGTTCCTTACCTCAAAACTGTGTGATTTATACAGCTGTAGAATCTAGAAGTTATGCCAGCATTGGCAGTCTGTTGTAAATAGTGAAGGATAATATATTGGTAATGACTAAGTTCTCTTTTATGTGTATCTGTTCTATTTATTAATCTTGTGAAAAAACACTACAAACTTGTGTACCAACCCAATAAAAGCAGGCCTTTTATACTGTAACCAGGAAAATATGCCCATTCATAGGCTCATCATACCATGAGAAAATTAAATCAGTATGGCACAACTAGCATTTGACTGAAATTGATTAATTAAATATGATGTGAATATAAACATTGGGCTACACAAGAGGTCAATCTGTTATAACAACTTTTATTTGGGATTCACATTCATTGTCTTTGCTGACCCATAACAATATTAACACTTTTACCTAACCTAAGCCTCAGACTACACTACAGATCGGTCTCAAACAACAACCAAATCCTTCAGTTTCAGACGAGTGCCAGTTGTACCATACTCACTTTATCAACTCGCAACCAGGGTTGTTTTAAGTTCTAAATGGATCAAGCTGCTGCTTGGGGCATCAAGCTTAGAGGGCACCACAAGTATAAGGTTTGTATAGAGGATGTATCACAATTAGTAGCAGCTGCTTGGGGTGCCAAGCAGAGAGAGGGGCACCGTGGGTACCCAAAATGGAAGACTCGTATACAATATGTGTGTGTGTGTGTGTGTGTGTGTGTGTGTGTGTGTGTGTGTGTGTGTATCACAATTAGTAGCAAAAACTGACTTGGGTGAAAAAGTACAAGGATAAAGGGCTGAGATGCCTGTGGGCGAAGGAAGTCGGCATGAGGTGCCATGTTGTAGGACACTTGTGTAGAAGAATGTTCTCAAGCTGGCCCTACCCATGACCATGACTGCTACCTACAACAAATCTGACACAGTTCATGTGTACACAGACAAAAGAACCAAACCACAGAAAGATAAGGGAAAAGAAGGACAAAGGTGCTCCACTAAGACGAAAAAATACAGTACTCTCCCATTTACATGCCTCCATAGCTGCTGACTGCAGAACTCTGTTCACAGTCTTAGAGTTAAGTGCAATACTGGCTAACTGTGAGTGAACACATTCATTTTATAGTCTATAAATTATTAAGTTGTCAAAGTTAGGAAAGTTTATTGATATTATAATTCTTAAAATAACTGCATGTCAAAGGTACCAGTACTTTTCAAATTTTTGGACATATATTTACTATTTTTATTCTGTGCAGAGCTTCATTTATTTAATTTTCTTCTAGGTTTTCATGGGTAGTCAGTACCATGGCATCTAGAATCTGCAATGTATGACCTTATAAGTGCAGTTACTGGTCTCCAATAACTGTCTGAATGTATTTCACACTCACTTCGTAATTACACTGCACAGGGGTATGAAACACGAACACACTGATTATTTTGACAAAACTGGATCAATTTCCAATCTCAGCTTCTGTAAATATTGAGCATTTTGCACAAATCTATCGCATAGCTTTCTGAACTATACTGTTAAGCAGTGATTACATTACGTTAAAAACAAGTCCCTGTCTGCAATATGTTTGCAATTACTTATGTTGTTTGTGTCCCCATCAACACTAGTAACAAAGATTTCTGTATGGGATTTTCATCATCTATAACACCAAAGCTGGTGGCAAAAACTTCTCATTATGTATTTGCATAGCATGTTATGCTGTATTCAATGCTGAGGATTAATGAATGATACGATACCCTGCTCAACAGTATAAGTAAACGAAGACAAAGACATATCATGTTGGGCTAAAAATACCATAGCAGATGTGGCTAGGACTGTCAGTGTCTGACTTTAGCAGTGTATGTCTTACTCTTCATCACCGTGACCAGCCAAATACATCAAGCCCTGATTTTTAGCAATGAACCAGAAGATGAAAATCTCGCGCTCAGTACAAGCTAATGGTATAAGGACAAGAAACAAATAGGTGGAACAAGGACATATATCATAAGGGTAAGCATACCAACCACTGGTACTGTTAGGTCTGTGACCCAGGTTTTTCTTTGTAGGCACACTAGCCTAACAGACACACACACACAAACACACACACACACACACACACACGCACACATACACAAAGGAGGAAAAAACCCACACACTACAGGTAAGGCGAATGGGGCATACTAGAATGTACCAATCAGCAGATGCCAAATCATGCAGAAATATTTGTAGTACTCATGAGTAATATTTACATAATTACCAAGGACTGCCTAAAATCCTGGGCATGTGGATTTAGCACCCAATTAAACTACTTATAATGCATGACATTAGCTAGAATGAGAGTCAATTCTTTTATCAGTTGCAAAATTTTAGGAAATTCTGAAAATAATGATAATAAGACAACTCTGTGTTCACAAAGCTTCCGACTCATGACAATTGGTCAGCCTATTTCGAATTATACCATAATGAATAATTTCAATGGGAATTATTGACTGGCCGAATATCACTCTGCAATTTCAAGATATAATGCGAAAACCAAAAGGGTTGTGTCTTTCATAACACCCATTGGATAAGGGAATGCAATATATTACAAACCAACAAAATCACACAGATGTTATTGCTGTGCAACTTAAAAATTATCAATAATTTCTCAAAATGAGGTTGGGAGTTGCATGTTTACCTGCACACCCAGAATAGAATAGAATAGAAACTTTATTGTCACATAACATGTCATATACAATCAGTATTCATAAATCAGTACAATCAGTATTCATCAGTTCAAAGTTACTTTTTAATTGTAAGTATACAGAATAATTTACAGATGTTTTGTAATTTTAAGTACCACAAAATGATTTAATATAATCATGTTGAAAATAAAGTAAAATTAAGAATAAATATTTACTTAAAATACATTTTTAGCATGAAATAAAACATCAGGTGTAGTTGCTTGTGCCAATCAATTACAAATTCTTTTACACTGTGAGAATATTTATTTGCTACGTACTTTTTTCAAATGAAGTCCAAATTCTTCTGTGTCATAACTTTAAAATTTTTCACAGATTTTATTTTCCTCTACAGTGATAAAACTACTGCACATGCAGTGAACATCCAGAACAGAACAGTGATCTTGACCATATCATTTTAGGATGTTCTGAACATGTGTCACTTCAAAATAAACTGTGAAAAAACCTTGCAAAAATGAAGATTCCCTTACCAACAAATATTAAAACATTAATGAGGGAGAACAACCTGAAAAATCAACAGTTTAATAGAATGTTACCTACAAGAGCGCTTATAAAGCTCTGGCATGTAAAATACTGAATTTTTAATTGTAAATTTGTAATTTTATATATATATAAAGCAGATGTATACTTAAAACTTAACAGAAGTCACTAATCTATGCGAATGTAATGGCTGTATTGTTTGCACCAAAAATACAATAAAATTAATAAAAAGGAGGCTGTGAGACAGATTTTTTTAAACAGAACGTGCTACAAGCTACTGCGAGGAGTTAACAGACAAGGAAATTAACACTTTACAAACATATTACGGAAAAGCTATCAGGGTTACATTACACAGAGTGAAAATAATGCAGCATGCCGTGAGGGCAACATTCTTTCACAAATTTTCCGCAGATGGTAAACCTCAACATCCCCTTTCTTACATATCGTGGTGCAAATATCTTTAGGCAGAAGCCAGTGGAAAGCCATACATCCAAAAACATGTTTTGTCATTTGCTGTTTTAAATGTTATAAAATCAACATTCTTGTATGTATACAATCCTGAAGTGCTGAAAAAATGCCTACATGGGAAAACAGAATACAAATGAAAGTTACAGTCACCTTATATGGCTGCATGCCATACCTGTCTAGTCCTATATTCAGAAGCATTAATGATGTGCAACAGGATGAAGATCAGGCAGCAGAAGAAAAAATGCAAAAGATGGCTAGGCAAAGGAGATAGGAGAAGAGAATACTCCAGAAAGACGAGGAAGAGAGTAAATATTATGGATAAGGACAGCATTTGTCACTAGAGGTATAGCAATATTGCCAAAAATTAAAATAAAAACTTTAAAGGCCAATTGCTGTAAGCTGGCCTTTTTGAGCTATAATTTATCTTTTCTCAGTTACTATAAAATCTAACATCCTGGTATTTGGCACAGTTCTTAAGTATTACTTAGTGTATAATCTTGTGCAGAACTTTTCTATTACCTCTTGTATGAGAAATGTTCTCCATTAAAATTTGAGGAAAATAGAGCAGTCCCAGGTAACACAAAATGGAATAATTACTTGCAAAGCAACTATGACTTTAAACAAAAATCTGTTCCTCATTTTTATCAGCTTCTTATGCAGATGTAACCTGTGAAATTCCAGTTTTATTGCTTAATTAGTTTATAAGGAAAGGTATGTTATAGAAACAATGGTAATTAAAAATTCAAATCCATATAAAATGTAAATTGAGGCGTATTATTGCGTGAGGTGAATGTGGAAGAAGGTGCTGCTTTTCGTTGCTGTACTAGGATGTCAAAGCCTAATTTCTAGTTTCTAACGAATGTGATAGATCCAATTCTTGCATAGAGGGATACAAATTTCAGAAAAACAAATCCTGTGAAGCAGATAATTACTGTTAAGTTTTGGCAATAATAGATTCCTTTCAAAGTCTTGCAGACTTTTTCCATACATACCTCCAAGACAAGTGGACTTGTCTCCAAAAGTTCCCATATTTTGTGAAGGTTTTTGGGAAGGATTATGCAAAAGCAGTCTTGTTATGGAAATAACACTAAAGTATGCTTTCTTGTGTTTGAGTACTTATAAAAAATACATTAATACATTCAATCAAATCCTCTTCATTATCAACACTAACCACCTTTTCTCCAACGTCAAAATCGGTACCAGTATTAACCCTTTGTTGCCTGAGCTACCGAAAACATAAATTTCCCAGTTTCTTCATGGATAAGAGCATTAAATATTAATAAAACAAGTTTGTTCAGAATTTTAATTTCACGTTTTTTCTATTTTACGTAGGTGGTTCTTTTGAGTAATGTCTGGTCATCTAGGGGCTTGATAATCAATAGCTCTCAGAATAGCACTTTTGCTATGTAACGAATTGAAATGTGGTACCGGTAAGACACACTACAGCTACAAACTGGTGAACCTTTGAAACGACAGTACATAGTTAGTAAATGGAATTCTGCAAAAGTATTTTAATTTTCATGGCAGCAGAGAATACTCCACAAAATAAATGTTTTCATTTTGGTCCAGACTGAACCTGTCTTTTACTATGTACATCGAATCTTCCTCTGTTTGCAGTAAAAATGGCAAAATTAATACTTTTCCTCCCTGATTTTACATCTTTTGCGACTAACTGCTTCCTTTTGTTGCATGTGTTGCTTTCTGTCAAAACTTGGCTTCTAGCTCAGAAACCGATATGCTTTGCATTCACCTGTCCCATAAGCCCCAGAGCAACATTTTTCCTAAATTCCAGAAATGAAATCCTTCTATACAGCTCAAAGTACAGTTCATAAGAAGTTACAAATACATATGGATCTGCTTTCCAGCCCATAAGCAGCTGTAAGTCTGCCAATATTGTTCCCAGTTCTTGTATTACAAATGTAGTCCTTTACTGCAGAAGGGCACAAATGTTGATTTTAATGCCATCCACCTGCTTTCTGGAGACATTTTACTTCTAGTCCATGGTAACTGAAAACCATACACACATTTTTGTTGCCTTTCAACGAACTACCCCACTTGCAGAGGAAGATATCGTATTAATGAAGGTCATCTCTTTTTATTTCCTCACTGCTTTTTATTTCCTTTGACGGTGAAAGGCCTGATGGGAAACATTTTGTCCTCATTATGGCAAAAATCAAATTTTATCAACTTTTGCCAACGAGGTAGGAAAAGTAAGTAAAAAGCTATCAAAGTCTGGTATCCTGTTCTTGTCCCAAAACTTCTTTGAGAAATCTAAAACCATATATTCAGTTGCCCATATCCTTCTCCAGCATTTCATTTCTCCCTTGACAAAACTAAAAGGCAAGAATATAGCCTTTCAGGTCTGGAGTATGCCACAGTCTATAACCACTTTGCAGAGGATTCACTGCCTTGTGTTGTTTCATCAAACTTCTTCCTTCAAAAAAATTATTGAATTACTTGTAGATA
The DNA here is from genome assembly GCF_021461395.2 of Schistocerca americana. Classification (NCBI taxonomy): domain Eukaryota; kingdom Metazoa; phylum Arthropoda; class Insecta; order Orthoptera; family Acrididae; genus Schistocerca; species Schistocerca americana. Next base: position 541,263,157 of record NC_060130.1, read on the forward strand.
CATTTCTTTCATTTATGTCAGTTGCAGCTTCAGACATCCCTCTATTTTTGAGTGGGTTTTCATGTAAGAAGGCATTTATCCTTTGTTTTTTCACATTTAGCTGTAGTTTTATGTAGACTGACTTCAAGCCCCATTCTATCAATACTCTTTGAAAAATTTTACCAAAACAAGCCTTTCAAGAATCTCATCAAAACCTAAACCTGCAGGATTATTATCATCATTTACATCAGCATCATTGTCTTCATTATCCCCTCCTACTGTAACAACATTATCATCTGGTAAATCTCTGAGAAGAGCTGAAACAATTCCGTCCTCTATTAGTATTGGTAATGCCCAAAATTCTCTGTGGAACAATATTTACAATAATGTGAAACATTCTAATACTAAGAGTAGCCTAACGCTTATTCAACCAGATCTACAAAGCTAGTAAAATACTGCAAAAAATATCAAAGAAGGTGATAAACCACACTTATGTGGCAGTACACAAGAAATGTGCATAGGGTCAGTTGGTACTGTAAAGTATCACATGGATTTCCGTCTATTTCGTTAATGAAGCCTACAGATTTTACAAAATAACTACACGAGAAGAAAATAGGACATAACTTCCATCATATCTAAGCTAACAGTTTTATGAGAGTAAACAAGACATATACGGTGTCTCTAAAGCAAACCTTCAGCTGCCACCAAAGATTATGCAAACATATTCACTAAGTAGCAAATGAGATCTAGAGGAAAGAGAAATGGTTCCAACTGCACATAAACAAGTAGTTAAACGCAACATCAGGCCAGTGTGTGGGAAATACTTGTGAATCAGGATAAACAAGGACCGAAAGAGGTGGTACATAGAAGTACCAACAGGCAACAAAGGGTTAATGAGTATGAGGGGAACCCATCTGTAGTTGTCTACCGCCATGCTCATTAGTAGTTCTTCATTTCTTTCAAGGGACCCACGTATGAGTGCAGTGACCCATTGCATGGGTGACCGATCCCTTCGTAGATTGCACTTGGGTGGACAAATCGCAGCGATCAGTCGCTAATCGCTGGTTGCATGGAAATCCCAGGCAATCTGATGACACACATGCAATTCAAGCATGCAATATTGCTGCCTGGCTGGTTAGCAATGGTGTGTGGCAATACGCCTGACACTCGGGTCTCTATTTATCAAGCGTAGTTTCGCAACTGTGTTTCATTTGCTTTGCCCAAGATGAGTAAGAAATTTACATTAGAATTTATAGTATGGACCACTAACTACTCTGAGAAGTGAAGTAAAAGCCTGAGTTGCCATTGTATTAAGAAGTAATACGAAACACACCCTTCAATCTTGCAGTGATTAGCATTTTGAAGCTTGTGCTATAGAAATAGAACTGATGGGAACTTCATAGTAACGATACAGTGGGCTCCATCTTACATTTTTGAGCTATTTATGAATTAATTATACACACTACTAAAGTTTTTAACTTCTAACCAGATTAACATTGTACTGTACCTATGGCACTGTTAAGAGGACATTTTAATTGAAATGTTCATTGCAAATCTATTATACAGTTATACTTAAGTCCTTTGCCATTTGCTATAATCAAATTCTCCCTCTTACCATTTATAGTGTGAACTACAGTAATCAGTAGTGCTGTTATTGACAACATCTCTATAGAGACATTGACCAAATTGTGTAAATACTTGCAGTTTAACTATAAGACTAACGAATAAAAATGGAACTGAGAACTAACAAATTCACAAGGAATTGTATTGGCACACTGGAAAGATATACACAAGACATTTGGCGTCAGTAAAAAAATATACATTCTGTAAAGTAACCTACAGTTCCCAAGAGAAGCGTTCAAAACAGGTTTCATAAATTACAGTTTCTTTTATTTTAAATTTATGTTCTGCATGTATTCATGGAGACACGGAAGTCAGTTACAACTGCTGCTAAACCCAACAGTTCATTTACCATAGCAGAACTTCTGTGTACAGTGGCGTTCGTAGTACTGATTGAAATTGTTTGGCAAATCGTTCATGTGTAGGGTGTCGTGGCGAGCGACCAGAGGCAGGCGATATCACTATCGACCAACGCCACCTAGAGAAAGTGTTGATTCGACCGATCGCTGAGCTCCATCGCTCATGAGCGGGACCCTTTAAATAAATTCAGTTGCACCAAAAAAAGTAACTGATACAATTCGTCGGTAGTGTACTAGCAGAGATCTCAAATCTTTCCCACGCCACTGCTGTTGCTGTTACATATAGGAGCTGTTTTCCAGATGCAGCCTTTTTTTAACTTGGAATTTTTATAGTCTGCACTTCACACGTTCCACAGGCACTCCTCAGGGTCGTAAGATAGTACATTTATTGTATTTACGCTTCATATATGGGTATTTGAACTTGTCACACACTATGACGCAGCACAATTACTATACTCCGCTACAAGTCATGAAGTAAGTCATAAGAACATTAATACTAGCACTATACGTTGGCATTAAGCAATAGCAGGCCAGAAATACAGTTTTCGTTTATCTGTACCACTGCAGACTTGGATAAATGTTCCTGTTTGCAACATAGTTGCAAAACATAATTATAATTATAACCCAGTGTAAACGCGATGTAATTCATACAAGATTTGACTTATATCGAGAGGTGACTTGGTTCCCTAAAGTATCGTACAACACGGACCCAACTAGTCCATAGTTAATATTTTAAAGAACGCATCGAAAATTAAAATGTCAGTTCGAAGGAGTGATTCCTTACATATCTGAACGAAGGAGCATTCTTTACGTTGCGTTCGGTTGCTCAAAATTTCAGCAGTAACACAAAATTTCACATTTTCAAGCCATAATTTATAAGAAATGAATCGACACGAGCATTCTAACTGTACCATCCGAAATTTAAAAAAAAATGCTACAGATCCATGCTAGTCTACTTTAATACCTTCCACTGTAAAGTAATGCATTTTACGAATTTATAATCACTGAGGCATCGTAATTATTAACTTGTAGTGGACCTTAGGCTTTGTGCTCATTATAGAGCAAAGTATGCATCCAGATACGAGCTACTGAGTGCTGCAACTATATAAGTAGTGTTCTAAATCTAAAACACACGCAAGGAAAAAAATTGTATTTTTTGAAGGTACCTTATCCACAAAGCACGAACAGCTTCCATTCGCTTCCTTCCCGCTTCGTTCAAATCAACAATAACCAAGTGCTGCCGCCCGTCAGGTTGTCCATCATTGCGAAAGAAACAACCGGAAGAAAACGACACCTTTGAAAATACATAGAAATTAAATAAGCCCGTCAGTAAATTAATGAATGATTTGTTTGCTTCTCTATTTATAAAGTACAAATGTATGAAAGACGATTAGTAAATATTAGTTTTCACAGTGAGCGTAAATTTATTAATTATTTATTCGTCCACTGACCATTTGGTGCTGTGGCGGACTAAAATGGACAATCGATATGGACCGAGTGCAATCGTTAATACGTAAATAGCTGTGATATAAAATCTAAATTTATCTTTGCATTGGATAATGTGACTTGTTCTTTGGTAATTACTATGGTGTTGAGATTTCTGTTTTGTGCGTTGGATGATTATTCTATGTATGGTAAATAAATACAATGAAGTGTTGACGACTGTCATAGTCGTGTGTATTACAAGTGGAGACAGAATTCCCTAACGTAGTGACCCCGTTGTGATGAACATGGAACCTTCTGATGTACAGTCGGAGATTAACGTGCAGGCAACAGACACTTCACCCAGTTTTCGACTCCTTAAACAACCTAGCACACCTGGGGATAAGAGCTACTGCTAAGTTACTATTAGACAGAGTTGTTTGGCTGCCAATAGATAAAGATTGCTATCGATGGGCTTGATGTTGGACATGATGCCAAAGTAGTAAAATCTCTCCACAACTTTCCTCCAGGAGACGATTTCCCCTCCACTTCAGGGAGATTCTCACACTTGCATCTGAATATTGTATGTCCTCTTCTGCCTTCAGGAGGCTTTTTTTTCTAATTACCAATGCGGACAGATTTACTAGATGGATCAAAGCTGTCCCTGTACCAGATATTTCAGCAGTGTCTGTTGGCTGCGTGTTGATCCCTACTTGGTTCTCCGGGGTTAGCATTCCACAGATTTTTACTACTGACAGGGGTAGGCAGTTCAAATGCCAATTGTTCAAGGAGCTCTTGAAATTATGCAGATGGAAACATGTATGAACTACAAGCTACCATCCCGCCAGCACTGTACCCTGAAAGCTCCCTTGGCCTGCTGTGTGGAATCCTGGGTGGCAGCACTATCATTAGTGCTTCTAGGACCCCATACAGTAATTAAAGAAGACTTGGGGTGTTCCATTGCTCTGTTAGTCTTTGGATAGCAACTGAAAGTATTGAGCGAATTTTTCTCTCCATCTCACCTTCCAATCTGTCTGTTAAGGAATATGCCACTTTTTACACACTCTGCAAACTCACATGTAACTCCTCAAACTTACCAGTCCATCATAACATGGAGACAAACAAATTTTTTTCCAGCAAGACTTGTTAAAATGTGAGTATGTATGGATAAGAGATTACGCTGCTGACCACCTCTTTCCTCTCTATGTATGGATCATTGACAAGGGTGACAAAAATTTGTAGTGAAAAAAATCGTAAGCATGACACAGTGTGAGTTGACCACCCTAAGCCAGCATAATATGAAACATGTCTGGATGAACCATGCAATGAAGTTCAGTCCAGTTGATTGACCAACAGTCATAGTGAGTGAACATGCGACACACATAACTTGCCAAACTGCACCTCATCAAAATGGGTCGGGGGAGGGGGGCGGGTTGTTGTGGTGACTAAAGTGGACATTTGATATGGATCAAGTGCAATCATTCGTTCATGAATTGCTGTGACGTAAAAACTAAATTTATCTTTGCATTGGACAATATGACTTACTTTTTTATGTTGTTTGGTAATCACTATTCTGTTGAGATTTCTGTTGTCTGCATTGGATAAGTATTCTGTGTATTGTGAAGAAATACAATAAAGTGTTGACTGGTATCATAGTTGTGTGTATTATGAGTAGAGGCAGAATTCCCCTAAAGCGCAACAGTATCGCACATATCAGAAACAGATAGAAATAATATACACGCATAAAACATATGATATTTTTTCCTACTTTGAAAACAATTATTATCAAGCGATGTACAAGGAACATCATCTTCTGGTACAAGTTCATATCTTGACAACTCCTACATTTTCCTATTCTCGGACCTTAGAATAATAATTTCTGTGATTTACTCCTGCCTCTTTTCCCTAATTCTTTCTGTAAAGAAATAGTTACCATGAACTTTTTTGTTAGTAAATAACTAATCCGATTCCTCTTTTCTCTTCACCTCCAACAAGAAGCAGCCTCTCTTCACTTGTTTGTATTGCAACATGACATTTTTCAATTCCCTTATTGTTGATCGACATGCACCTAATAGGAAAAGAATGGGAAGATGGACAAAGAAACTGCCCACGAATTTTTTAGAGACTGTACCCCAAGATCTGACATAATCAATACAGAGGAACGAAATAAAATTTAAATGTAAATGGTCATACTTTATCCCTCCATTTGAGTCCAGTAACTTACCACTTCTCCACCTATTTGTCACTCTGCCATGGAAAGTAGCAGCGGGTAGGCATGGTTTAGGCTCATGAACATACCTTCTCATAATGCGTAGTTTTGCACCAGGCACCAATGAAGTGACTAAAATAATGATTTAATAAACCATGGTGTAGCAAATAGTTACCATAGTGTAACTTGAAAGTTAATTGGTCAGTCAATGAAATATACTACACCTGTTTATTTACTCTATCATTTTCTGAATAAAGTTCAATATTACCCTCAACATTTAGAGTTTGCTCCTCATGCTCCAGAATGACTACTCTACAGATATTCATTAACTTTATTTTGTCCCAACATCATGAAGAAATGGCTGGGTACAGGTAGCATTGGGCTACTTTTTCCTATGACACCATAGCAACAGATGTAATGCTTTTTGTTTAGTAACTTACAGTACTTAATTGATGCTACAAGTCTTTAACAACACAAGAAAAATGTTTTTGGAACTTTCTCTCTGCTATTATTCTTTATTTTCTCAGCATATATAAAAAGACAGGCAAAAATTGGGACAAAATAACCACAGTTTACAGTGCAATTTACTTAAGTAGCATTTTTTCAACAGATTTCCTAATATGTACGTAAAATTGTTACTTTCAGAGAACTGCAGTGATAGAAGGTAAGGTTAAAAATATTAAAGACCCCATTACCACAGGTCACTGGTTGCTTTGAACCACTGTAAAAAAATGATAGAACTGGTGCCAGGACGTCATGTCACTCTCTACTGATAACGGAAATTGTGGCAGTGAAGTGGTGCATATCAGCCTGACAGTTGTATGGAATCTGTGCAATAAGACATGTCGATGTGACAGATTGACAGCAATGAGCTATGGTGATTAGATGCTCATGACCAGATGATGAATGACATTGCCTAATTAGTGAAACATATTAGTGCAGCCCATCTAGTGTGCGTTCTCAAAATGGTGTATCAATTGCAGCCATACAACACGAAAAGTGCTCATAAAATGCTCGTAACTGATAGGTATTGCTGCTATCAGTGAATGAAACTTCTGTCTTAAGCTGTTACCAAGAAAACACCATAAAGGGAACAGCATGCAATGGACATTTACAACTGAATATGTCACAAAACGTTATTTTTCACAGTAGCACATATAGCTACACACGTTCAGTGGGCCAAACATGATTGAAACTGGGCAATAGCCAGCTGGAAGCTTGTAGTGTGGACTGATGGGACCCTGTTTTGTCTCTTTTTCAAAACATGCAAGGCATCAAGAGCACTAACAGTGCAAGGGGTGACATGTAATGCGCTGGGTGTAAGGGATATAGTTTAGCTCTCAGGAGATTATTTGATTTTTAGGACATGCCTAAGCATTGTGACTTGGACCGAATCATTCATGTTATGTGCATAGGAAAAAGGATGTTCAGTCCGCAATGTTTCATGAGTAATACATGCGAAATCATCCAGCCTTAATGCCGTTTACAGTGTCTGGGGCTATTAGGGCCAGCAACTGGAAAGATTTATTTATTTAGTCCTTTGATCATGGGTAATAAAACATACAAGATGATGCTGGACTGGACAGTAGTCATTACAGTCGAGAGCTTTCAGGATTATATGTAGGCATAGTTCTACATGTTACACATTACAAAAATTACAGATTGATATATTTATTGCAGTTTAGGTATTCACTTACTGAATAGAACCAATGGTGCTATAGATATTCTATTGAATAGTTTTATTCCCATGTAATGCATATCTGTCTGATACTAACTAGTTTCGGCTGGGAGTCAATGCAAATTACCATTTAATTTAGTGTTGTTATTGCGTAAGTCACATTTTTTTCTAATACTGTTATCATTTCTAATTACACTTTTTTTAATGTACGTTAGTGTGTCAGTAATAAACATCCAAAGTAGTGTTAGCACTTTCCGTGTTTTAAATATCAGTCTACATGACTGTCCAGCTGTGCTCCTTTTAATGATCCTAATGGCTGTTTTTTGTATTCTGAAGGTCACCAATGATGCTAGTGATTTCCCCCAGAATATGAATACATATTTTAGATGTTTATTAAAATACACCTAATAGGCAGACATTAGAAACTGTTCATTTGTGGATTTTTTAGCGTCCTTAAAAGGCAATAGTTTGTACTCAACCTGGCATTAGCATGTTAAATATCTTTGCCCCATTTTATGGCACTCTGAATCTAGATGCCAAAAAATTTTGCTACTTCTTCATTCACAATTGTAAGCTGTGCAATTCATTGCTGACCATTCACTTAGTTGATTTACAACAGAGTTTATTTCGTGTTGGATATCATAATTTTTTGCTTATTTAGTAATGTTGTTGTGCCGTTGGCAAATAGAATTATTTTGCGCAGCTCATAGTACACACCCAGATCATTGATAGCATCAGGAATAGAAGATGTCCATTACTGATCCTTGAGGTAACCTATAGGTGACTGGACGATCTCCTGACAGGTATTCTGAGACTATTTGTGCTTTTTCTTCTACATGTCTAATGTGTACTTTTTGCTTACAGTCACTGAAAAATGAACGAATCCATTCATTTGGTAATCCCCTAATGCCATAGTACTTAAAAATGCTTAGAAGTGTTCTGTGGTTTACCATGCTAAAAACCTTAGCTAAGTCTAAAAATATACCTGCTGATTACTGTTTTTCATCAATGATTTTTAAAACAGTGGTCATGCATTCATAGATTGCCGTCTCAGTTGATTTCTTGTTTCTGAAACTATGTTGAGAACCGGCTAACACTCAACTTTTGTTCATAATTTGTATTAAATTATAGTACATTATTTTTTCTAATACTTTTGAAAAAGAAGATGTCAATGTAATGGAGTGGTAGGTAGTTTATCACTTTATCTTTGTCATCAACTTTGAATACTGGAACAACTGTGGATGTTTTCAGCTGATGAAGAAAGATGCCTGTCTGTAATGAGCATTTACATATCTATGAGTGAGTGATTCATTAATATTTTGGAAGAAGAGATGTAAGAATGTGCAGGGTATGCCAACAACTCCTGCTGGGTATGTTGTTTTTAGATCTGTAACAGCCTTGACTCTTTCCTCCCTCCTTACATGGCCCACAATGGTAATTTACAACTATTGATCTTGTTTCCTGCTGGTTGCTGATTTCCAACAAAATAAGTTTTTATTAAATTTTCAATTAATCCAGTGAATTATCATCCTAGCAGTTCAGCAGTTCTACAAGATTTAAACACTAATTTGTGGCTTCAGCTGGATATGGCTTACCTGAAGACGTTTGTGGATACTCTTCGTTTTTCAGGGCTAGTGACAGTGTTACAAAGTACTCCTGGGTGCAACAAATTTTTTCTCTGGTGTGATTTTTATGGTACATGTCCCTTACCAGATAGAATAACTTTCAAAAGATGTGAAGGTTCTAAAGGAATGTGAGATAGTTACCCCATTATCAGCACACTTGTGTCAGTAAACCACCACAGATGATGCAGTACAAATGGCTCATCACTCATGTTGTTCCCCATCAGCAAATAAGCAATGAAAAATGTTTCTGTGTTGCTGTAATTGCATCAGCATATGGTGCAGGAACATACACAAGAAATATGACATTGATTACAACTCCAGATCTTATTTTAAAAATTGTGAAGCCAGGCAGTTGCCATTCGCTAGATTTATTACAAAGTAACCGTTGCCCCTGGGGCACCACAAGCTCCACACAATTCACCATACTGTAATCCCATGGTCTCAGTTGTATTGCTTCATTCATGTGTTAAAGTGGCACCTTTAATTTGTTATTGTGCAATGCATTAAGCAGAGGGCTCACTTTATCTGAATGATGAACTCCATACAATGTATGTTGTTTCATGGATTAGCAAAGAAATCAGTCAATCCCAACTAGAGTAGTAGCAACACTGAATTTACATCTGACAAATAGGGAGATAAATCAACCTCAGCATTCTCCCTTAAGCAAATGGAGTGTTTCCAGAATGAGGTTTTCACTCTGCAGCGGAGTGTGCACTGATATGAAACTTCCTAGCGGATTAAAACTGTGTGCCGGACCGAGACTCAAACTCGGGAGTAGGTAGGAGACGAGGTACTGGCAGAAGTAAAGATGTGAGGACGGTGCGTGCTTGGGTAGCTCAGTTGGTAGAGCACTTGCCCGCATAAGGTGAAGGTCCTGACTTAGAGTCTCGGTCCGGCACACAGTTTTAATCTGCCAGGAAGTTTCAAATGGAGTGTTGTCACGTTTTATCAGTAAGTGATACAAGGATGGAACCAAGTTTATGCACAAAAATTACAATCACCATACAAATATACTGGGTGTCCCATCTACATGACCATCCCACATAGCTTTTTGTCCAGAAGCAATATGAAAAGCACATCAAGAAATTGTTGTTTAGCTACCAGGATGACATTAACGAGCATTTTTACCTTGTTTGATACTTCATTCATTGTGAAGTATGAACAACAGTACATCTTTTTTGAACTACATCCCATTTTTTATTGAGTAATCCACTTTCTCTCCTCGACATTTGTTCAGAAATGTATCACAGTGTACCTTTCATACAGTCATGATAGTATTAAAGAAATATCATAAAACTGAGTTTGACTCATGTATGTCAACTGTCTACAGTACAAGGCACAGTGAGTGCAAGGTACACAGACAAAGAGAAGGTGGAAATGCTACAGATCTGTGCAGAATTTAAGTTAGCAGAACAGTAATAATGAGTGTATATTTCCTTTGTGTTTCCATTTGTTTTTGTGAACGCCAGCAAGTTGATGAGTTACATTACCTCGGATATCTGCACTTTGTGCTGGTACTTGTTACATTTTTAATGACATGTTGTTTACACAAACATTACACCATGGTATGTTATCAAAGAGGTCTCGAGGAGAGGAAGTGGATTACAAAGTGAAAAGTGTAATATGCTATTTGAAATAGACATACAGTTGTCCATCTCTTGATAAAAAAAAAAAAATTACAAGAATGCCAATTATGCTGACTTAAGTCCCTCTGGCAGACAAACAACATTTGCTTGCTCAATTTGGCTGATCAATATTAGTGGGACTCCCCATATAACTTGATACACCAGTTTTTTCACAACCTAGCATAAGAGTAGCAAAAGCATTATTAACTAACTTTATTTCTTTGGTCATAGTTGCCGTTGAATCTAATAATCTTACCAAAGCCAGAGTGCCAGCCCATGAAGGTATTTTCAATAATCTTTTCTAAATTCACACTCCAGACCTACAGCTACACATTGCTTTGTGTATATACATGTGGCTGTTATTTATTTATTTTATGTGCTGTTGATCTCAAGTTGTTAGCATGTCACATGAGATATGGAACGATTCAAACATGTTATATGTTATTTATATTTGTTTTGTTTCTTTTTTTAATTAAGAAAACATTAGATAAATTACATATACCTTTAGCCTTCTTTAAATATTTACAAAAATGATGACAAAGTGCAATAATGTGGAAAATTATAAAGTACATGTATCAGCAAATTTCTTTAATTATTTACAAAAACAGATAGATGTACTACAGTTTCGTATGGTATGATCTGGAAAACAGGAAAACTGCATATCGAAAAGAAGAAACCTGATGAACCATTTATAAAAGATTTCACAAGAATAATTTACTACCATAAATTTTACAACAATAATTTATTACAATAAATAAAGGCCTTGCACATCTATAAAACATAACCATCTGAAATGATGTATAGTAATTGATATATTAATTTTCAATAATTTATCATAGGCAGTTATTTAGTTCCTTCTAAATACAATTTCGCTTCCTATGGATTGAATTCTCGTAATTGTTAGATGGATGTATCTATCAAATATTTGTTTTATTAAACTTTAAACAGAGTTTCATTGTCTCTTGAACATCTTACTTGTACCAGGGAAGAGTTAAATATTTAGGTGCCATACCATTCGGCACCTCTTTGAATCACTGCTAGCTACTTAATCTGGTAACACGTATTTTCTATCTCTCTTGTGACATAGCTATGACGGTTTCTATTCCGGTCATATACACAGAGCAGGATTCTTGATTACAAAACACAAACTTGAATACAAGTAGTGGGATGCAGTGATAATTTTTTTTTTTATTTGTGGCACTGATGAAATCGACACCAACATCAATGCATCCATCTTTGAACTAAGCTAAGATTATCTTTGGTCTCTTCCACCTTATCCACTTCTTTGTGAGCCTTGCATGCGTTTAGGTGAATAAATGAACTACTGCTGAAGTGAGTGTTGTTTAGTGTAACCAACCTGAACTGTCCACTCACTGGTGACCACGAGTTGTAACGTCTTCCGTTTTCGCCATTTTACTGTGTCTTTGACCTCCGCGTCAGTTATTTTCGCGTGTATTACATCGACACAGCATTCGAACAATGACTTCCGCCCAGTGTCTAACGCTTGATTTTGAGATCAATATGCATCGTGTTGCAGGCGATGTACACCCGCCAGGACTGCAACACAATGCCTCTCACTTGACGATTCTGCCGATTTCGCTGGACGTTTTTGGGTCTGCAACAATAAGTGAGCTTAGGAGTGTGCATGACTCCAGCTACCAAACGCCTTTGTTCCCACCACATGTGCCCTCCCTCATCAATTGTGCAGTTACCTCTTACGGGTCTCTTTGCAGTGCGGGACCAATGCCGATTTCTGCAAATGCTTCGTCATACAACCTACTACTGCCAGGACAATGATTTGCCACACCGCAATCCATGCAGTACCACACAGATGCCTGCCACGTGGCCGGAACTGCTTCGTTCACAGGTCTACCTCCTCAGCATCCGACCATGCCCGCGCCTGCCTTGGTTCAGCATCAGCACATGCTTTCCTGCTTTGATACCTCGGCCTGCAACTGGAACAATAACTTGTTATCTGTGTCCGACCTCCACATCCGTCCAACTGCTACGCCTCAGTGTTTTGTGCCATGACATTCACCCTATCCGCACACCGTTTTGAGTGGAGTGACTATGAACACTGAACTTTCACACATTCCGTCCCATGTTCGACATCATTTCCCACACTGTGCTTCTGGACAGCTCGCACCTCCGCAGCCTCCCTGCAACACAGGTGGCCCCAGCTCTGATCATACGACGAGTTTTCCATGGACTAACGCGCATTCTCAAACTGTGAACTTTTTATCACCTGTCACCCCCGAGCAGGCTCCAGTCGAGCTTCTGCTACCATTCTCGGCACATCTTGGTGCCTCATGTGCGTCGGCCTTCCGCGACATGTCAATCTGAACACACCTGCAACGTCTTGAGCTTCCGCAACCACATTTGACACATTCTGGTATCTCACCCACGTCGGACATCCGCGTCACGACAGATTGCGTTCAACCAAAGGGTGTCACCTTCACATTGCCACCCGAATAGCTGTCATTGCCACATCAACTGGAGGTACACTCTCCTGGAATACTACAGCAACAACAGCTTGATTCAGGCAGTGCCCCAACGAACTCAACTCAATCTGTTCTTCCGAACATTGTACAATGCTTACCGACGCTGCCGCCGTTTAATCCCAACAGAGCAACAACCTGGTTGAAAATTGTGGATGAAGTGTTCGACCATTACAAACTCGACGAGTCAACCAGGTTTCTGTGCCTCATTGCCCACCTGCACGACCAGGAGGACTTGATTGCTGACCTGGTCGATGCCCCGGACTCATCTACCCGGTACACTCTAACCAATTAGACAGCTCTACGTCAGCTTGCACGCTCAACTGAGGCAGCAGTACGGCAAGTGCTCCATGTCGAGCTACCAGGCAACAGCAAACCTTCCCAGCTCTGGAGACGGCTACACGCCCTGGTCAGCGCCGAACTACTCTCTGACACAGCTCTCCTCGCCATCTGGTCAGATAAACTATCTCCTCACATCTGCTTTGCTCTGGCTCAGAGGTCTCCCGAACCTGTCGAGCAAAGAATGATAATTGCTGACAAGCTACACGATGCATCACTGCTCCATTTCGCTAGCCACTGCCTACCTGACAAGTCTCAGGTTCAGGCTCATCGTCCGGTGGCCGGAAGCGGCCGCGACCCCACTGTGCCGACCATTCTGCTCGCTACGGGAAGCAGTAAACAAGCTACTGGGATGTCACCGGCTCTGCCCACAGTCACGCCCCCACCTTCAACCGAGCCTGCTGCGGCCACCGCCACTGGCAACGAAAGTTCCACAGGAAATGCAACCGCACTACCCATGCTGTTACTTCCACACACGATTTGGTGAGGTGGCACGGAACTGCAGACCACCCTGCTACTTCCCAAACGCCAATCGCAGGTAGGTCTGGGTGCCGCCTCCTGCACACAACATGACAGGCACCCCCAAGTGCTCCATTCTGCCCGGGAACGACCGGATAATTGCGGTCGACTTTACATTAAAGACATTTCGTCGGGATACTTTTCCCTAGTGGACATAGGCGCCGATGTTTTGCTGCTGCCTATTTCCTTAGCACTGTTGAACATCCGCCCTCATCATACTTCACTGCAAGCCATGAATTGAACTAAACTACAATGCTTGGGTTCAACTTCCCACGTCGTCTCACTCTCCACAAACTGCAAACTCGAGCAGACTTTTTTAGTATGCGAAATTGACGAACCTATACTTGGCATTGAATTCTTGTGACACCACAAACTTTCACCAGACCTAATGCGAAACACCGTGTTTCCTCACCCATCCAAGACTCACTTCCCTTGTGCTCCGTTGAGTGAACCCCCCCGTGACACAGTGGTCCGGGCTCATCTCATCCGTACATGCTCGTCTCTGTCGACGACGTTACAAGAAACAACGCACAAGTGTCTTGGCGAGCTTGAAAACGTCGCTCGCCTACACAAGGAAAACTTTGAGCTCTCCCTCCGGCTCCACAAAACTCAGCTCCAGCTCTGTGATGCAGCAAAGGAATTACAGACACTACAGTAACAACAAAGCAAGGGCAGTAAGTGTGCCGAATCTGCTTGCAGTCCCAGCAATCGAGCCTCCGTGTGTTTACCTCCCGCTACCCCTCACAACTGTGCTATCAAGGCTGCCATAACACGGACTGAGCTCCGCAGGGCCACACCCTCCTAACACGGCAGTGTTTGACACTCAGCTGGACACTAGTGCGTCACGTGTTCCCGAGCTGACTGCTCCTACCCTGCCCCTTGCGGACAGCACCTCAAACTATGCAACTTCGGTTCCTGTGCACTGCCGTGCGACCACCACTAACAAAACAAACAGTGCACTCACACCAAGCATTTTGCCTGCGACTGTGCTGTTAGACCTCTCTGAACTGCCTAACCTCCAAGCTGCCAACGAGGAAACACAAAACCTGATTTCAGACTCTACCTCTTTACTATATTTCTTCCACACCACCTTCCCTGGGATTTCTGGTGAGATCTGGTGTGATGACAGTACGGGCACGTTATGCCCCCTCATCCCAACCACTCTCCATTGAGCTGTCTTCAACGCATTGCATAATTTAGCCCACTCCAGTGTTCGTGTGTCCGCCCGCCTTGTAGCGGAGCGCTTTGTGTGGAGGTGTGGAGAAATGTCAACAAGAACTGCCAGCAATGGGCACGCTCCTGCGTTGCGAGCCAACGCTGCAAAGTACACAAGCACACTTCACCCCCCCCCCTCTCCCTCGGCGCCTTTTCGATCCCTCCTGGGGGTTTCCAGGACTGACACAATGGCTTTCGTTATGTTCTCTCATCTATCGACTGAACAAGTCGCTGGGTCGAGGCTGTCCCCCTCCCCAATATTACGACAGAAACTGTTGCTCGAGTTTTCGTCAAGTCATGGGTATCGCGTGTCAGATGTCCAGCTATCATCACGACTGACCAGGGCAGACAATTTGAGTCGGCCCTGTTCGACGAGATTTGTAACTTTTGTAGCATCTGGCACATCCATACCACAGCATATCACACGCAAAGTAACGGGCTAGTTGGGCGCTGGCACTGCACATTCAAGGTGGCTCTTTGATGCCACGACTCTCTATGGACGGAGGCCCTTCCCCTTGTGTTACTCAGCATTCATACGATCTATAAGGAAGACCTCAAAGGCACAATAGCCGAGTTCGTATATGGCCAGATCATTGTCCTCCCTGGCGACCTTGTAAGCCCTTCCACTTCTCTCCCTCAGTCTGACTTACCTTCCTTTGTGTACCGCATCAGATGTCACTTCATCAACCTCCATATCCCTCCACCTGCTAGCCACTCCTGTCCTAAGGTTCATGTCCCGAAATCTCTGGACAATTGTGAGTACGCCATGCACCGAGATGACACTGTTTGGGCTCCCCTCTGTCCTCCATATACCGGCCCGTACCGAGTTCTCCAGCGCTCAGCCAACACCTATGACATCCAGATGAAAGATTCAGCTGTTACAGTCTCTCTCAACAGACTTAAGCCAGCTCATGTTGAGCCTTCTTCTACCCGCCTTCAGGCCACAACCACGCCACTCACTGTCGTAGCTCATGATGCCATGACCACTCCCTCCACGTCGGAGTTACACACTCGGTCGAGTGACTTCCAGCTCCCTCTACTCTGGCCTCACACACTCCGTCGAGTGACCACATGCTCCCCACATCGAGCTTACCTGTGATCACGCCCTCACTGCCAGGCCCTTCGCCGGTCCCTTTGACCTCTCCACCGTCACTTGCCTTGCCCTGTCGAGGTTTCTCATTGCCCCCCTCCCCCCCCCCCCCATCTTGAATGTGCCCTCGCTTGAGGTGTTTGTGCCTGTCACCCCGGACATAATCAATGACATCTCAATAATACTGCGCAATTACACACTATTTGTCGTGTGTTTCTCTTCATCCAGTGCTCATGACACAACCTCCGCCATTCCCAGCCTCCTGGTGAAATGTGTTTCCCTCTTGTCCGATGTCGACCTGGACATGCTTCGTGTGTTCACCACCCCCAACAGAGACATCGCCGTCATCGCTCCGTTCCACCCGCAAACTGCTGGCGTACCTGTCGTCGCACGACCAGCATGCCCAGTACGACGCCCGGCTTGCTTCGACTTCCAGGTTCGGTGGCTGAACCTTCCTTCACGACATCTACCCTCTCAGCTCCCCGACGACACTGTGGAGGTGACCGTGGTCCGGCTCCCGCAGACCTCTCCTGCCGACGCCGTAGTCCCCCCCCCCCTCCCCGGGGCCTCTCAAGAGTACTCTGTACTGTGGGGAGGGGGGGGGGCTATGTGGCACCGATGAAATCGACACCAACATTGATTCATCCATCTTTGAACTAAGCAAAGATTATCATTGGTCTCTTCCGCCATGTCCAGTTCTTTGTGAGCCTTGCATGCGTTTAGGTGAATAAATGAACTACTGCTGAAGTGGGTGTTGTTTGGTGTAGCCAACCCGAACTATCCCCTCATATTCTTTCTGAAAATGTTACAGCATGGTGTCCTGGGGGCACTCACACATAATTTTAGTAGCCTTTCTTTACACAATAAACATTTTCTTCAAATTTCTACAAAAGATAATTCCGTAGCACGTAATGGAGTGAAAATACCCAAGGTATGTGGACTTCATAGTGGTTAAGTCTCCAATTTAAGAGCTCATTCTGATGGCATATATAGCTGAACTTGGTCTTTTTAGGGTCTGTTAGGTATGAGAAGATCAGTTCATTTTGCTATTACAACACACTCCAAGGAACTTAGACACATAAAAAATTTCCATAATTTGATTTCTACATATCACATTTACTTCTCCCTCATTTTTAATTTTTTTACAGAGTTGAGGAACGTTGATCTTAACTGAATTTAGTGAAATACCATTTGCATTGCACCAGTGAACCACTTTGGGCAGTATGTTGTTTCTAGATTTTTCAAAACTCTCATCTGGTTGTCCACACATCAAAATGGTGATATCATCTGCAAATAAAGTACATTTATAGGGCAGGCTTGCACATAATGGCAGATCATTTAAAAAAATAAAAAACAACATGGCTCTAGAACTGAGTCTTGAGGCACACCATGATTGGTGTTTAAAATTTACTTTTTGTTTTCTATTCTGGGGTATAACTGTTACCAATATCCTACAACATCCCTTATTCTAACAAACTTAGCTTTTTGAATGAGAATATGGTGATTGAGACAATCAATAGCTTTTGTTAGTAACAGGACACACAAATTATTCTCACTTTCATTTAAAGATTCAAGGACTTCACTTGAAAGTGCACAAACTGCATCATCTGTTGAACAGCCCTTCTAAAAGCCAAATTGGCTCTTGCTCGTAACAGGATCGTTCCAGCGACTGACAGATGAGGTTGAGAAGACCAGTCTTGTGCACAGAGTTTGAACAGAGCTTACAATTTGCAGCATTGTCCTCAGAACTGATTATGGCCCCCTGGTTCTAAGTCGAGTGGGAGGACTGAACCAGAGACTCCAAAGGTTCTCTGACAAGGTACGCTGTGACATAAGCCATAGCATTGAGGGCTGTAGGATCCCCTTAAATAAGTCAGGAGTACACTACACATCAGAGGCTGCTACCCTGGTAGCTAATTGTGTGTGAGGTGCACACAAGGTTCTTTTTAGGTTAGGCAGCTCTCCATCCAGTCCAGATAACAACAGTTGTAGGAGACCCAGAAGATCCAAAACAATGCCCCCATAGGTGATAGTATCAAAATCATAGTAGTAAATTGCTGCATCATTCCGAACCAAGCTCCAGAGTTCAAAGCACTCCTGAGAAACAGTGAAGCTCACATAATACTAGGTACAGAAAGCTGGTTGGATCTCGAAACTTGAAAATAATAGCAGTGAGATTTTTGGAGAAAATTTAAATGTTTATTGGAAATGGAGGTGATTTATTTGTCGCAATAGACAAGAAACTCAAATCCACTGAGATAGAAATTGAAGCTGCTTATGAGATTTTTTGGGCAAGTCTCAGCATCAAGGGTGGGCCTAAAGCTATTGTACGGTCCATCTATCAACCACCAGATTCTCATCCTTATATTACCAAAAACTTCAGAGAAAACTTCAGATTGGTTGTACATAAGTTCGACAATCGTGCTGTAATCATTGAAGGCCACTTTAATCATCCAACAATCAATTGGGAAAATTATAGTTTTTTTAGTTGGGGGCATGACAAGACATCCTGTGAAATGGTAATAAATGCCTTGTCCAAAAAGTACCTAGAACAGATAGTTTAGAACTCCACTCATGATCTAATGGCAACAAACAGACATGGCCCTCTTAAGGAATTCATATGAAAACTGGTATCAGTGACCATGAGGTTGTTATAGCAAAAATGAATATATTGCAACCAGAAGGTCAACTAAAACAAGCAGAAAGATTTATATATTCAGCAAACTAGATAGAGAAATAGTAGCATCATATCTCAAAGAGGAACTTGAAACTTTTAGTGTAGGACAGGAGCATAACAAGCAACTATGGCTCAAGTTAAAAACAAGTGTCCATTATTGACTGGATATATATGTACCCTGTTGATCAGTTCATAATTGGAGAGATTCTGCATGGTATACAGTCACTGTAAAGAAACTTATAAAGCAACAGAAGCTACTGCATCACAGGTATAAAACAAAGTATAGAGCTATAAAAAGAGAGATGCTGAGTGGAAAATGTTTGGAGGGTCAAGAGAGAAATGTGTGAAGCCTTCAGTGGCTACCATAGCAGAATATTACCAAATGATATTTCACAAAACCCAAAGAAATTCTGGTCATATGTAAAGGCTGTTAGTGTCACCAAAGTCAGCGTTCAGTCACTCATGGACATGACAAGAAGTGAAATTGAGAGTAGCAAAGCAAAAGCAGAAATGGTTAACCCTGTTTTCAAATGTTTTGTTACAGAGGAAAATCCAGGAATATTGCCCCAATTTAATTATCATACCACTAAAAAAAAATGAGTGACATATATTTTAGTGTTGGCGAGATTGAGAAACAGCTGAAATCATTAAAACTGAACATAGCCCCAGGGGCTGATGGATTCCGTATGAGATTGTACATCCAAGTCTCAGATGAGTTAGCCTCTCTGTTAACTATACCTATCATCGATCCTGTGCACAAAAATCTGTGCCCAGTAGCTGGAAGAAAGCACAGGGCACACCTTTCTACAAGAGGGATAGCAGAAGTGATCTAAAAAATTACTACATAGTAACCTTGACATTTATTTGTTGTAGAACCTTAGAAAATATTCTAATCTGAAACACAAAGAGGTTTCTCAAACAGGCTGACTTCCTTCATGCCATACATAATGGATTTCAAAAACCAAGAGCATGTGAAACCCAACTCACAATCTTTTCTCATGGTATTCTGAAAGTCATGGATCAAAGCAATCAGGTAGATGCAATATTTCTTGATTTCTGATAAGCATTTGACCCAGAACCATATCTATGTTTATTATTTAAAAAAGGCAAAATCAAACAAGGGAAAATCCAGGATGGAATGTAACAATATTATGAAAAGGATAGTTACTACTCACCATACAGTGAAGAAGCTGAGTCATAGAAAGGCACAACAAAAAGGAGTGTCAGAAAGTGAGCTTTCAGCCAACAAGGCCCACATGAGCACAGTCTCTGGCCGTTGAAACCATAGACTGTGGTCATGTGTGTGTGAAATGCATTTCTGTGAGTGTGTGTGTACATGTTGTCTATTTTTGACAAAGGCTTTGTTGGGCAAAAACTCAATTTCTGACAGTCTTTTTGTTGTGCCTATCTGCGATTCAGTATCCCTCATATATGGTGAGTAGCAGTTATCCTTTTCATAATATTCTTACTATCAAAAGTATGATCAGACGAAATATGTGACTGTATTGAAGATTTCTTGGTAGGGAGGATGCAGCGTATTATCTTGGATGGAGAGTCACTGACAGATGTAGAAGTTACTTTGGTAGTACCCAGGGAACTGCTTTGGGTCCCTTTCTGCTCATGTTATGTATCAATGGTCTTTTAGGCAATATGAATACTAACCTCAGAATTTACACAGCTGATGCAGTTATCTACAGATAAGTACAGTCTGAAAGAAGGTGCACAAATATACAGTCAGACCTTGATAAGATTGGAAAGTGCTACAATGATTGGCAACTTGCTTTAAACATTCAAAAACATAAAACTGTGTATTTCAGAAATGAAAAAAAAACAACATATTACCCTATGAATATATTGTTACTGAGTCACATCTGGAATCTGTAAACTCATAAAAATACTTGGGTGTAACACTTAGTAGGTACATGAAGTCTGAGTTGTGGGTAAAGCAGGAAGCAGACCTCGGTTTATTGGTGGAATACTAGGGAAGTGCAATCAGTCTACAAAAGAGATTGCATACAAATCACTTGTGTCACCCATCCCAGACTATTACTCGAGTGTGTGGAACCCATACCAAATAGTACTAGCAGGGAATATTGAATGTATACAAAGAAGGGTAGCATGAATGGAAGAGTGTCACTGAGATGCTGAAAACACTGGATTGGCAGACTCTTGAAGACAGACGGAAACTATTCCAAGATAGTCTACTGAGAAAGTTTCAAGCACTGGCTTTGAATGATGAGTATAGGAATACACTAGAAACTCCAGCATATAACTCCCATAGGGATTGTAAGGATAAGATTAGATTAATTACAGGCATTTAAACAATCATTTTTCCTGCACTCTATATGTGAATGGAATGAGAAAAAGGCCTAATAACTGGTACAGGGAGACACACCCTCTGCCATGCACTTCACAGTGGTTCACAGATTATTTATGTAGATGTAGAATTGGTCATTTCAAAAAGATCATAGTCACAAAAGTAAAATTTTACAAGAGAAGGTAAAAACTTCCTGCTGCATAAACCATCTGTTTATTTATTGTTATTTCAGTATCACTGGTTATTGAGTTTTCAAGGATTCTGTAGCATCATGTATTTTTATTTTGTAATTTATAGTTTAGCATAAAAGTAAATTTAAAAACTGCTGACTCACAACTTTGTTTGCAATGAACAACTATTCATTAGGATAAATGAAAGCTATACTTTGGAAAACATACTGATTTCATTACAAAATCACTAAATATAGTGAACTGCAAACTCTAATGAGACTATTACTATTTTATTCATATTCTGAGCTGTAGCTCTGCACTTCTTATGACAATGCTGAAGCAAAAGCAATAAAACAATTTGATCTCCTTGATCATCACTGTCATTGTTTGTTCCCCCTGCAATTGGCAATTCTTTCATATTGCCCGTATACTCAAGTGGAATATACCTTTCCACTTTCAATATATTTTGTATTTTTTAACATTGACCAGCACGTATTTTTTAAGATATGCTAGCTCATTGGGTAGTACAGGATCCTTAGTGAAGCCGTGACGGAGCTGAAACATCTCTGTGACAACACTATCGATGAACTGCCCTGTTTTCCCTTGCCCAGGATAATATTTATCTTACACAAAACTCATCCACTTAGAAGAGGAAATGGAAGTTTCATGTTCCTTATGAAATTTTCTGATGCTTGGTGCAGAGAGGCAACACTTTTTAAAATGAACAGGCCAGCAATTTTTAAATGCTAAAATAAAACATCATTAATAAATTTCACTGAGAATTTACTTCATGTCTTTCGGATCATTATGGTGTAATCTTTAATTATATATGTCCTGTCATGATGGTTCACCAACTTCTTTATAGCCCCATTTTTATAATTTGGGAAAAACTATGACTGTGTATAAGGAAGTGGTGTTTTATCTCCCAGCTGATACAAGTGTTAAACAAAAGTCAATCATTGTGATGTTCTTATTCTAACCAGCACATCCATTTGAGAATGGGTGAAGCTCATTCACGTCTTTTGGAATATGTTTCTGGATATAATGGTAAGGAAATGAATAAAATTCATTTTTTTACCTTTCTTGGCTTCATCTTCATGGTACCCATAAAAGTTTGAGTACGTACTTCTCATATTATGTATGTCAAAAACAGTGACCTATAGCTTTTTAAAGTAAAATATATCTTGAAGAGGAAAATTTGGTAATGGTAAATTTTCCATTTAGACAAACTTCAGATCACCAATTTTATTTTCCTTTTCACTATGTTCAGAAACTTTTTTACTTTTCTGTAAAATTTTTTGGACCTTTGTGGTGAACCACTAACCCAATTGTTAGAGTTTGTCAAACTTAACAAGAACAAATACACATGGAAGCAGCAACAGGCCATCAATGTGTTGTGATTTCAATTGAACACTCTTCCACTCATGACCTTTCCACATGGCATGAAGATTTTGAGCTGTGATAGTGATGTCATTTGATGGTTGACTACTGCCCTTCTTGTATGTATTGATCTGGCTACCCTTCATCAGCCTGTTCCAATATATAACTCATTTTTGTAAAAAAAGATGACATGACTTTTTTTAATGACCAGTCCAACTAATTTCTTAGTGAAGTTTTCAGTAATTCTAGCATTCATTAGTTTTTCTAGAATTTTAGAGATGGCTGTTAATGAAGTAGTGTTGTAGTTAGTGAATTCAATTCAATTTTATCACTCTTCTTGTATGGGAACTTCACAATGGCATACTTAACATGTTGATTTCTGCACACTTAGAGATGGATATTTCAGAGCCAGGCCAGGCACATGGCACTAGGCTTGATGCTTTGTTGTGGTCATCGATGGCCACACTCCAGTCAGCATGATAAGCACTTGTTGAAATGAAGCAATAGAAATATGCTGGACAATATCATTTATCCATAGCCATGAATATTTCAATAAATTGTTAGATACATTATCTACTCCTGCTAAGTTCTTGCTTCTTAGAGACTAGATAGCTGCTCAAATTCTTTCTTCAGTGAAAAGGACAAGAAAGATTTCAGGGATTATGTTGAACAATGCAGTTTGACATAAAGTCATGACTTCATCAACAGAAGGCCTACAGCCAATTTTCTGAGTATCTGGCGAGAAGTGTTTCTTAGAAATTTCAACTAAAGTTTTGAATTTTATATTAATTTCCTATTTTGCATGAGTTTTAGCTCATCTGTGTTGTTTGTGTTTGCATTACCTCACTTTTTACAATGTTCTAAATTATTTTCAGTTTTTTATTAGAATTGTCTAACTTATAGTTGAAATATTCTTTTGCATCTTTGTTTATTACTCCTACGAATTTCCACTAAGAAGATTGTTAACTAAGAAGATTGATGCTGTGAAGAGTGAGGATGTGACCATCATGATATGAGAGGGTATTTATAACCTGACTGGCATTGATGTTCTGTTGTCTACTAACATCTAAACAGTTTGGGACTCAGATGTAATTCCAATGGGAAAGTTGATTATAGCATTTAAATTATAAGTGGTCATCACATTCTTGAGATTATCTCTATTTTTATTTTCGGTCAGAAAGGTTACATTGACATCACCTGAAACTGTAATATCTTTTGCTTTTGAATACAACATCGAGAGTGGCTGCTCCATGAAATGTAAAAAGATTTTTATATAACCTGAATATACCCTGTAAACACTAAGGACTATTAATGAATTTAGATTAGTTTTTATTTCAGTAGCCCATGTTTCAAAATGTTGCACCACACACTGTTGCTCAATATCTGTAGCTTTGTAAACTAAACTTTCTTTAACATTTATTGTTACTTTAGCTTTAACTTTATTTACTCCATGTAAATGGTTTACTAAGTTATAACTGGCTAAAGGTGGCATGGTACATTTACTAGCAACATAGTGCTCAGTGAAGCACAATATCTGAGCACTTTTTATACAGTTTATTTCATTAACATCAATCAGCAGCTGATCTACTTTCTTGAGAAACCTCTAACATTTTAATGAAAAATAGATAAGCCTTCCTGTTGCTTATTTTTTTTCTGTTAGTGCTTTTGTTACCTGCCTCATACCATGCAGGAGTCAACAACCAACAATATCTAAGAGTTTGGCTTTTTCTTCTTCAGGTTTATTCATAATACCACTGATCCTGTGGTTGATGACTCCTATTTCACAGTCAAGAGAAATATCTGCTATGACCAGTCAATGGCAGTTACTTGACGTACTATTCAAACTATAGCAGCCGTCACAAAAATAGGCACCTCAAGGCCATCTCACCATTTTACAGCATTGACAGTTGGTGATAATTTCAAATGCTAGTTAAAATTTCTAAGAAATATTAGACATTTCTATTTTTAGTCTAGAATGTGATGCAGTACTTTCCAAAAGAAAATTCTTGCCAGCTGCTATGACTATAAATAAATAAGTACATAAAAGCAATAGAAGAAATTTTGAACAAAAATATTTTTTTACATCAACCTGTGGAAAAAACAAACCACTGAAATATTTGGACTAAAAAAACATATGAACATTTTCAAAGGTTAAAGATATGTAAGATACATATTTGATCTTGAGAACATAAAAGTATTCTGAGATAGAAAGTAAAATACCATAAGAGGTGTGAAACTGTTCCATCTGTGTAACAAAAAATGTCATGAATTTGTATTCTGTTGGATCTTGTAGAAACTTCCAACAAGAAAGTTGTTTAAGAAAGCTATAAAATCTATTTTGGTAAGATCTGAGACATCATTACTGTCTCATGTCATGTATAAAAGCATATTATTTATGAGATCCTGCATGTGTGACAATGCATGAGTGCTTGTATGCTACCACCAGAATTTTACTTCAGATGGCTCACCTTAATATGACCAAGAATACGGCCTACTGATTTTTTTTTTGTAGCTGTTACTGACCCTTCAGCAATGTACCCACCACCAAAGTTGTTGATAAACTTTATACAAAAGTACCTGTAGGCACTATCAGGACAATATTTCCACTGACGTTGAGCAAACTATGTTTTTGCAAGTGGTTTTGTGAAACACAAGTTTTAACTAAGTATGTTATGAGACTATTTTCCTCAGCATGCTTAAGTGGATTTTACACTAAACTTTGTTCCTGCTACTGCAATGTCTCTGCATCCCATTAAAAATATTTATCCATCATTATATTTTCCAAATTAAAAACCAAGCTTGCAGAGAAGACAAAGCATGGAGGTCTTTGAACAAGAATAATTAATTTTTTCACTGAGATCACTCTGTATTTTCCTAGCTGTTGGATACTCTCCTCCATCGTACTATCGAAATATGCACTAACTTTTTGACAAAATTGTCAAATTTTGTAATTTCCATTTTCATCTATATCCCTTTATTGGAAAGTCGAAACACATGCTTACATCTGGAGATTCTTCTGAGTTTACTGCACTGTTAACATAGAACACAGTCAATTTAGAAATACCATATGGGTTTGTTATCATTTTATGAATGTATACAAGATTAATGTTATTCCTGCTCCTTCACTGTTGGCCAGATCAATAAAAAATCATTCAGTACATTGGATATGACAATTTGGGATTCTTTTTGAATGTCTTTTCACTCTTTACACACACTGGCTAAAGTAACACTACATGCAGGCTCACTACTGCATTTTGCTTACTACCAAACACATGGCAATGCACAGTTTCACAGAAGAGTGAAATTTTGTGATATCTAACACAGAAAACTGTCATTTGAGACCAATATTTGAGTTAAGAGGCAATGAAGTTATGAGTTTAAAATATCTTTCTTTTTCGATTATTTAGTGGTTCGTAGTAACTGACTACCTTGAACAGTGCACAAAACATCCTACTGCAGTGATAGCTTTACTTTGATCACTTACAACGACAGGTTCATCTACCAAGGCATTTCCATGCATTCTGCTGCAGTGGTGGGTACAGCCATTATTAAGGCTGTAACAGGGATGCTGACAAATATTTTGAGTTGTTCCCAACTGATATTATGTAAATATTCCTATGAAAAAGATATTATTATAAAATATATTTGTATTCTTTAAACCAATTTAATTATTAATCATGTATGCTAAAATGTCATGCTCCTATAGATCTTGAGACACTTGTACATTTTCCATAACACCTTGTTAACAAATAAAGTTACATGAAAATGGTTTTGTTGAGCTTCAAGAATCTGCATCTGACAACAGGTAGTAAATTATTTTATGAGTCCTGGATTGGATGAAATTGGCTCTCTGTGAAGATAAACTCACTTCATATTGTCAAAATTCCCTTACTGATTCTTTTACATATATTAGCAATTTTCCCAGCCTTCAGTGCCATGCTTGTGACCAGGCACCACTGGGAATTTGGTGTGAGCGAGCATGAAGTGTGACAATTGAATGTTATCTCTATTTGTAAGAGCTGTTGACTGAAGAATTTGGCCAGATAAGCTCATAAATAATAATTATGTCCTCACTAGACAACTCACTGGATGCCACAGGATTTCTTTGTGGCCTATCAAAGGCCTTTTATAGTATGAACCACTCCTTGCTACTCTGTAAACTAGTAAAATAAGGAATTAGAGGCACTATATTGGAATGGTCTAACTATTACCTTACCTACTGAAGACAATGAGTGGTTATATCACCAGAGACAGGAACCTACACTTCATAATCAAAAACAATTTCGCAGGTAGTACCCCAAGGTTCTGTTTTAGGTCCTATTCTGTTTCTGTTTTACATAAATGATCTACCAGTTAATATAGAGTGTAGATGACACATCTGTAATCATTGAAAGTATAAGTACTTACCAAATGCCTCAAATTGTATTAAACATTTCAGAAAAATTAGATATCGGGTTTGATTTAAACAGGTTAAAATTAAGTATGGAAAAGGCTCAGTTTAAAACAAAAGGATCAGTTTGAAACAAAACAAGCATAATTAAATTATGTTCTAATCAGTCACAAAAACCAGGATTTGCAGGAAGCCAGCTGTGTGAAATTCCTAGGAACGCAACTGGATCTATCAACGTATACAGTTCGTTGCAAATATATTAAGTAGCCTAGCATTTGCTTTCCCCCCATGAACCATGGACCTTGCCGTTGGTGGGGAGGCTTGAGTGCCTCAGTGACACAGATGGCCATACCGTAGGTGCAACCACAGTGGAGGGGTATCTGTTGAGAGGCCAGACAAACATATGGTTCCAGAAGAGGGGCGGCAGCCTTTTCAGTAGTTGCAGGGGCAACAGTCTGGATGATTGACTGATCTGGCCTTGTAACACTAACCAAAACGGCCTTGCTGTGCTGGTACTGCGAACGGCTGAAAGCAAGGGGAAACTACAGCCGTAATTTTTCCCGAGGGCATGCAGCTTTAGTGTATGATTAAATGATGATGGCGTCCTCTTGGGTAAAATATTCTGGAGGTAAAATAGTCCTCCATTCGGATCTCCGGGTGGGGACTACTCAAGAGGACGTCATTATCAGGAGAAAGAAAACTGGCATTCTACGGATCGGAGTGTGGAATGTCAGATCCCTTAATCGGGCAGGTAGGTTAGAAAATTTAAAAGGGAAATGGACAGGTTGAAGTTAGATGTAGTAGGAATTAGTGACGTTCGGTGGCAGGAGGAACAAGACTTTTGGACAGGTGAATACAGGGTTATAAATACAAAATCAAATAGGGGTAATGCAGGAGTAGGTTTAATAATGAATAAAAAAATAGGAGTGCAGGTAAGCTACTACAAACAGCATAGCGAACACATTATTGTGGCCAAGATAGACATGAAGCCCATGCCTACTACAGTAGTACAAGTTTATATGCCAACTAGCTCTGCAGATGATGAAGAAATTGATGAAATGTATGATGAGATAAAAGAAATTATTCAGGTAGTGAAGGGAGACGAAAATTTAATAGTCATGGGTGACTGGAATTCGAGAGTAGGAAAAGGGAGAGAAGGAAACATAGTGGGTGAATATGGATTGGGGAAGAGAAATGAAAGAGGAAGCCACCTGATAGGATTTTGCACAGGGCATAACTTAATCATAGCTAACACTTGGTTCAAGAACCATGAAAGAAGGTTGTATACATGGAAGAATCCTGGAGATACTAGAAGGTATCAGATAGATTATATAATGGTAAGACAGAGATTTAGGAACCAGGTTTCAAATTGTAAGACGTTTCCAGGGGCAGATGTGGACTCTGACCACAATCTATTGGTTATGAACTGTAGATTAAAACTGAAGAAACTGCAAAAAGGTGAGAATTTAAGGAGATGGGACCTGGATAAACTGAAAGAACCAGAGGTTGTACAGAGTTTCAGGGAGAGCATAAGGGAACAATTGACAGGAATGGGGGAAATAAATACAGTAGAAGAAGAATGGGTAGCTCTGAGGGATGAAGTAGTGAAGGCAGCAGAGGATCAAGTAGGTAAAAAGAAGAGGGCTAGTAGAAATCCGTGGGCAACAGAAGAAATATTGAATTTAATTGATGAAAGGAGAAAATATAAAAATGCAGTAAATGAAGCAGGCAAAAAGGAATACAAACATCTCAAAAATGAGATCGACAGGAAGTGCAAAACGGCTAATCAGGGATGTCTAGAGGACAAATGTAAGGATGTAGAGGCTTATCTCACTAGGGGTAAGATAGATACTGCCTACAGGGAAATTAAAGACACCTTTGGAGAAAAGAGAGCCACTTGTATGAATATCAAGAGCTCAGATGGGAACCCAGTTCTAAGCAAAGAAGGGAAAGCAGAAAGGTGGAAGGAGTATATAGAGGGTCTATACAAGGGCAATGTACTTGAGGACAATATTATGGAAATGGAAGAGGATGTAGATGAAGATGAAATGGGAGATACGATACTGCGTAAAGAGTTTGACAGAGCACTGAAAGACCTGAGTCAAAACAAGGCCCCGGGAGTAGACAACATTCCATTGGAACTACTGACGGCCTTGGGAGAGCCAGTCCTGACAAAACTCTACCATCTGGTGAGCAAGATGTATGAGACAGGCAAAATACCCTCAGACTTCAAGAAGAATATAATAATTCCAATCCCAAAGAAAGCAGGTGTAGACAGATGTGAAAATTACTGAACTATCAGTTTAATAAGTCACAGCTGCAAAATACTAATGTGAATTCTTTACAGGCGAATGGAAAAACTGGTAGAAGCCGACCTCAGTGAAGATCAATTTGGATTCCGCAGAAATGTTGGAACACGTGAGGCAATACTGACCCTATGGCTTATCTTAGAAAATAGATTAAGGAAAGGCAAACCTACATTTCCAGCATTTGTAGACTTAAAGAAAGCTTTTGACAATGTTGACTGGAATACTCTCTTTCAAATTCTAGAGGTGGCAGGGGTAAAATACAGGGAGCGAAAGGCTATTTACAATTTGTACAGAAACCATATGGCAGTTATAAGAGTCGAGGGGCATGAAAGGGAAGCAGTGGTTGGGAAGGGAGTGAGACAGGGTTGTAGCCTGTCCCCAATGTTATTCAATCTGTATATTGAGCAAGCAGTAAAGGAAACAAAAGAAAAATTCAGAGTAGGTATTAAAGTCCATGGAGAAGAAATAAAAACGTTGAGGTTCACTGATGACATTGTAATTCTGTCAGAGACAGCAAAGGACTTGGAAGAGCAGTTGACCGGAATGGACAGTGTCTTGAAAGGAGGATATAAGATGAACATCAACAAAAGCAAAACGAGTATAATGCTATGTAGTCAAATTAAGTCGGGTGATGCTGAGGGAATTAGATTAGGAAATGAGACACTTAAAGTAGTAAAGGAGTTTTGCTATTTGGGGAGCAAAATAACTGATGATGGTCGAAGTAGAGAGGATATAAAATGTAGACTGGCAATGGCAAGGAAAGTGTTTCTGAAGAAGAGAAATTTGTTAACATTGAGTATAGTTTTAAGTGTCAGGAAGTCGTTTCTGAAAGTATTTGTATGGAGTGTAGCCATGTATGGAAATGAAACATGGACGATAAATAGTTTGGACAAGAAGAGAATAGAAGCTTTTGAAATGTGGTGCTACAGAAGAATGCTGAAGATTAGATGGGTAGATCACATAACTAATGAGGAGGTATTAAATAGAATTGGGGAGAAGAGGAGTTTGTGGCACAACTTGACAAGAAGAAGGGACCGGTTGGTAGGACATATTCTGAGGCATCAAGGTATCACCAATTTAGTACTGGAGGGCAGCGTGGAGGGTAAAAATCGTAGAGGGAGACCAAGAGATGAATACACTAAGCAGATTCAGAAGGATGTAGGTTGCAGTAAGTACTGGGAGATGAAGAAGCTTGCACAGGATAGAGTAGCATGGAGAGCTTCATCAAACCAGTTTCAGGACTGAAGACAACAACAACAACAACAACAGCATTTGCTGTGAGGATATTGTACAGTGCTACCAGTATGGACATAAGGAAAGTGATATATTACAGCTACTTCAAAACAGTAATATGGTAGGGAATTGTATTTTAGGGTAACTCAAATCATATGCGATGAACTTTAAAACTTCAGAAAACTATCATTAGAAATATGCACAGTGTAGGGCGAAGAAAATCATGTCGTCCACTCCTAAAAATCTAAATATATTAAATGTTCCCTCACTATACATCTATGAGCTAATTATCTTTCTACATAGTATCCCTAATTTATTTGTATAAAATCATTTTCAGCATGATTACAACACCAGAAATCAAAATAATTTTATGCTACCCACCCTCCATTTAAAACTTTATGCTCAAATTCCACAGTATATGGCCATGAAAATTTATAACAAAGTGAAAGGAAAAGAACTGATCATTATAAATTAAGAAACACTGAAGAAAACCTTATGTAAGAAACTAGTGCAGCTATGTTACTATTCAGTAGAGGAATTCGTGAAGGGCAACCACAAAATTTGAGCAAGTACTTAGGACTGTTTATTTTCAAAACTTTGTTACTTTAAAAAAATATTTGTTGTACATTAATTACAGATCAAGTACAGTATATTATATTAATGATATTACAAGAAAGTGTATATTCAGCCAATAATTTGAAATTGTATGTTATGAGACAGTAAACTTTTTTTCTTTTCTATTCTAATTGTATGTTATGAGACCATAAACTTCAATTCTGTTCTCTTCTATAAATATTAAAACAAAGACCTATTTATTTCAAATTTTTGTGGTGCATGCCCCTCAGCTGCAGCCTAGGTAGCCTGCCTGTAAATGCTACCCTGTGGAGAAGCAGCAGAGAAGGCTCCTCCTGCAGCCAGTGACCTGATACATCATAAAATAACATACTGAGCTGTTAAGATCGGTACCAACTGTGGAGGGCTTGCTTTTTTGTGTGTGGCAGTTAGAGGAAGGCTACTGAGTTAGAAATGGCAAATGCAAACAGGCCAAAATGAGTAACACAGAAAATGTTACACAGAAACACAGTGACCTTAAACTCAATGCTTATATGTATAAAAATTATTCTCCCTTCCCCTTACAGAGCTTTCCTGATGTTGGGTATGCTAGTGCTCTTAATCACTCTCGAGAGTCACAGTACTTTACAGAAAATATTTTATTCTATTTTGTATCCAGAAATATTGGTAACAATCATTTTCAGTGAATGACTCATACAAACTGTGTATAAGACTCACTGTAGTTTTGATATTTTGTTTTAATGATCTGTATCACAGTTTGTGTGTAATACTGAAACACACTGTGAAGTACCTCACATTAATTTCAGTGTAATAGCTCCTACTTTCAACAGAGATGGTTTATTGGTATTTAAAGTTCCCTGTGCTATTGAATTTCAGAAAATCAATTAGAAATGTGCTTTCATTGTTCAACTATAATACATTCGGTTATCTACTCCTAGATTTGTAGCTCCACTTTCACTATAACTGTTCTGTGTAAAATGACAAGGCTGTATCATGACAGTGCTTAATTTTGAAGTTGGTCTGTTTCATAGCATGTGTGGATGATTAAAATACTCTGCCAAGTGCAGTCTGAAAAGTTCTTGGCCTGACAGCGAAAACCACAATTTATGCTTTCAAAGAAGTTTTATTTTTCAACATAATCTCCCCTAATATCAATACACTTCATCCAGCAATGTTTCAATGCCGTTTTGCCCTCTCTATAGTGTTCCTCTGGAAGTGCTACAAACTATCCTACTACAGCCATAATGGCCTCTTGATTGGATGAAAAGTGCTGACCAGTGAGAAATTTCTTCAGTTTTGGGAACAGATGGCAGTCCAAGGAAGACAAATCTGGAGAATAGTATGGATGTTCCAGCACTTCATAGTGCAAATTTTTCAATTTGCCCATGCTCACTTTTGTGGGCAGCTGTATTGTCCTGATGGAAGATGATTTTTCTTCTTTAAGCTGAGTCTGTTTTCACGAATGCTTGCATCCAGTTTCAGTATTCTCCAGTTATGGTTTTACCTTTTTCAGGATATTCAATCAACAGAATTTCTTTTGCATCCCAAAACACTGACGCCATGATCTTTTCTGCTGATGACACGATCCTTGCCATCTTCAGAGCTGAATAACTGGCTTCTATCAACTATATAGAGTGCTGTTTGGATTTAGGTGTGTAGCAGTGAATCCATGTCTCATACACTATCATGTATTGATGCAAAAAGTAGCTTCTGTTTTTCTTAAGCTGCACTAAGTACAGTTTGGAAAGTGCCATGCAAATGTATTTGTTATCTACAGTGAGCATATGCGGCACCAATCTTGTGCAAAGTTTTCTTATGTTCAGCTCCTGGTGTAAGATGTGGCCAACACATTCCTTTGATATCTCTGGCGCATTTTCAATTTTGTGCACCTTTATACACCAATCTTCTAAAATCATATCATGCATTTTGTCAATGACATCTGGTATACTTACACTTTTTGGGCGTCCTTCGTATGGATCATCTTTGATGCTTTCACGGCCATGTTAAATGCAGCTACCCACTTCTTCATGATGGCATTTACAAGCCACAACTGAACTTTGTTTGGTGTTAAATCTTCCTTCATGAAGAATTTAATTACTACATAATACTGGATACTTTCCATTTTCAGTGCCATGTGCACCACAACTGCTTCAAACAACTGCCTACAGTCAACTGCTACCTTGAAAGACTTGCAATTTTACGTGGCATCTACTATCATGTGGACAAACATATGGGGGGAAAATTCACACAAATAGTTCTGTGATCATGGGGCAAGGTCAAGAACTTTTCAGACAGCCTTTGTATTTTGTATTAATTTTAGTTTAGCAGCTGCAGCTTTCACAAAAAGTGATTTATCAGTATGTAAAGTTCTCTCTGCTATTGAATCTCAGATAATCAATTAAAAGTGTGCTTCCATTATTCAACTATACTATATTGCTATCCCCTCCTTGATTTGTAGCTCCATTTTCAGTACAATTTTTCTATGTAAACTGATGGCAATTACTTTTTTCTGGATGTACGTACATTCTCCACAAGCCACAATAAAGTCAATGCTGGAGGGACATTCCATTTCCTGGTCCACTCACAAATGAAGTGACAGAAAAATGACTATCTATATACTTCCATACAAAGCCTTGTCTTCATGGTCATTATGCATAATGTATATCAATGGCAGTAGAATAACTCTGCATTTTGTTACAAATACTGATTCTTTAAATCTTTACAATTTCATTTCGCAAAAAGAATGACTTCTATCCTGCAAACATTCCTATTTGAGCTTATGGAGCATTTCCATAATATTCACATGTTGATCAAAAGTGGTGATAACAAATCTAGCAACATTTCTCTGAATTGCTTTAATGTGACATGGTGCAAATCCCAAACACTCTAGTAGAACTCAAGAATGGGTTGTACAGGTGTTCTGTATATGGTCTCCTTTATAGATTAGCTGCACATTCGTAGAATTGTCCTAGTAAATTGAAGAATTCCATTCACCTTCCCTACAATTGACCTTATATGCTTGCTCAATTTACACATCACTTTGTGTTGCTACAACTACATACACTGATCTGCCAAAACATTATGACTACTAACAGAATGGGGAAGGTGCATGATCTACTGAGTCTGACCGAGAACAGATTGTAATGGCTCACAGGCTCAGCACAAGCATTTAATAAACTGCACAACTTGGTCAGGTGTTCAAGGAGTGTTGTGGTGAGAGTTTTCAACACTTGATGAGACTGAGGTGAAACCACATCAAGAAATTGTGGGGTTGGGCAGCCATCCCTCATTAAAGATGTTGGACATCATAGGCTGGGCAGTCTGGTAAAACAGGGCAGGTGGAGAGTTGTGGTGGAACTAACATCACACTTAAATGCTGGGCAGAGTACAAGTGTGTCTGAACAAACAGTGCACCGAACACTCCTACCGATGGGCCTCCACAGCCAATGACCCATGCATGTGCCAATGTTAACACCAATACATCAGCAACTATGACTAGAATGGGCACATGACCATCAGCACTGGATGTTGGCACAACGAAAGCATGTTGCATGATCTGATGAATCCTGATACCTTCTTCACCATGCTGATGGGAGGGTACTAATCTGTCATCTTCCAACGGAACAGCTCCTTCACAACTGTATTGCAGGACTTCATGTGGGCACCCATGGGTCCAGTGGAACTCGTTCAAGGCACTATGATGGCCAAGGTGTATGATACGCTGCTTGAAGACCATGTACAGCCCTTCATGATGACCGTGTTTCCCAGCAGCAGTGGCATTTTTCAACAAGATAATTTCACAAGGTGAGGCGTGTGATGGAGCAGTTTGAGGGACACAGTGGTGATCACCACATGATGTGCTGGCCTCCGAACTCACCAAAATCAAACACATATGGGGTGTGACTGAGCGTGGCATCAGAGCTCATCACCCCCATCCCCAGAATTTATGGGAATTAGATGACTTGTGTGTGCAGATGTGGTGCTAACTCCCTTCAGTGACCTAGCAAGCAGGGTGCGATTTGTGCTTTTACCAGTGGGGGGGATGTCTTAGGGGGTTGGTAGAATTATATATGTTACTAGCATGGACCGTGGCATTATGCATGGTTAAACAGCTATTTATAAATAGATGTTAATGCTGAAACTCACTATTCACGTATGCACTATCAGAAAAGCCATCCCTTGTTATATCTTTAAAAGTACATTATAGGTAAAGCTTATTTACAAAATCATCTACATACAGGTATACGAGGGGAATTCAAAAAGTAGAGGCACATTTGTGAAAAGCTGTACTTATTCTAATGATAGAAAACTGAAACATATTAATAGTAAGACTTATTAAAAACTTTCAGTGTTTGGCTCCACAAATTTAAATTATATGTAAAGTTTTACTCCAGTGCATGGGAAATAAACATCCCAGGTTGGGACACATAAACTAAAACCAGAGGAGGGTATGGTCTGATGCAGAGGGGGGGGGGGGGGGGGGGGGGAATCCCCCCCATCCCCCCCTGGAAATCGCACACTGCTACCAAGGCCTCACTGCTTCCATGCCATGATGTGTCGCCGTTGTAATCCATGCCAAAAGTGAACATACTGGCTATTAGGTAGGTGATCATAATGTTGAGGCTGATCAGTGTAACAGTGTCAAGCAGTGCACAACTAACATTGTATTTGAACATTCTGAACATTTCTGAATAGTTATTCATACTCATAACCATTAACTTACATTTTTCTGCATTTAGAGCAAGCTACCATTCATCACAACAAACAGAAATTCCTTCCAAGTCATCCTGTGTCCTTCAACAGATATCACAATGACGACACTTTCCATCAGCTATAAACCACAGATTGCTGCTCACCCTATCTGGCTTATTGTTTTTGTGTACAGAGAATGAGAGTGGCCCTATCTCACTTCCCTGGGGCACTACTGATGACACCTCTTCCTTTGATAGAACACTCGCTGTCCAGAAAAACTTACTGGGTTTTATTACTTAGGAAGTCTTTGAGCTGCTCTTGTAATTATATAACAACCTATTTCCTATGCTCAGACATCCATTAACACTCTACAGAGTGGCTCTGTGTCAAACACTTTCACAAAATCTAAGAATATGCAATCTGCCTGTTGCTCTTCATCTACAGTATGTTTTGCAGAATATCATGTAAGAAAAGGGCAAGTTGCATTTTGCACCAGTGATGATTTCTAAACCCATATTGAATTGTAGATCAAAGCTTTTCTCTCTCAAGGAAATTTATCATGTTCAAACTTAGAATATGATCTAGAATTCTGCAGCGAACTAGCTTTTTACAATATTGGTCTGTAATTGTGTGAGTTTGTTTTAGCCGTCTTTACCACTTGTTAGGATAGTGTACCTCCACTGATAGCACTGGCAGAGATTTTAGAATAACCTTGCAAGCTACCCAAAGATGTTTGGGCTCACATGTGGCTCCTCTTCGTTGAAATGTCTTGGCTTAAACTCGCCTAGGGGTTGAACTGCACATATGGCCGATTTTAGGCCCACCATATTTAACACCGCTACATCTCCTTGGCCACAAAAGCCTCCTACTGGGTTTCCTTATGATGTAGGTTCTCATCTGTCTCACTTGCACACTACAGTGCTTAGGCCTCAATAGACAATAGACGCCTGTGAGTTTCCCCATCTTGTGGTGAATCTGCGCCCTTTGTGGCAGGTGGTCCTGGATGACAGGGTTCGTTTCACAATTCTTGTAGGCTGACTCTTTCAGTCATATATTTAAATGAAAGCGCAATGCTCGTTAACTCACACACCTCCACTTCATAACATATGGCATGCCAAAATGTTATGAAGTAGCATCCAGATTTGCAAGACACAAATTTGTAATACAATAACATAAATATCCTAAGCACCAGATCAATAGTGTAATTATTTGTAGTGGTATTGCTGCAGCATGCTTTAAATTTAAGGAAACTGATATTTAATATAAATTATGAACGCAGCATATTAATTAAATGTTAAGTAAGACTATACATTTATCAAAATCAACTGTCTATTGAAATGTCACAGAAATATCAGTGCCACTGTGCTCACTTTTACAGAACCTTTTTGTCACAATGAAGTCTCCAGTGGCACTCCACAGATTCAGAGCCGTGTACCTCACTGAAATTCTTTATGGCTTTGCATTCCATCGCCATCATTTTGTGGGAACAAATCTGTTGAAATTCGAATTGCGTGTCGATACCAGGAAACAAACACTTTCTGAAACCACACAGGATGTGCAATGAATACTTTCCCCAGTGGAATCGATATAAACAGATCTAAACTACACAGTAAACAATTGATTCTCAGCATTTGCAAGATGCTTGTAAACTCTTCAAAGATTCTGACACATTATTCAAGTCTCTCTAGAGACATGTATGTCGTGACAGATTCACAATCAATTTCATCAGCAAATTAATATTTTCTTTTAATTTAAATAACTTCCATTAGACTCAAAACTAACAACAAATATGAACAAATCCCACCCCTCGTTTAATTCCGTGCAGTGAAGCTGTGTGCACAAATCAATACTCCAAACAACAATAAATTATTACCCCAAAATATTCTCAGATAAGTAGAGAAACATACATCTGTCTTCCTAGGTAAGCATTATTAATTTTCGTTTTGCAAATTTCTCCAACCTCCATCCACCCAAATTGGTGTGACCATAACTTATAATTGGGAGATTACAACTAATATACAACCAATCAAAAACTTAAGTCTAACACATACATGCACATAAATAAATCCCTTATATACCCCCAAAAACCTAATTTATATGCATACTGTGCACTGATTTCTGACTTGGTACTGTTCACCAAATATTGAGTACCCTGACCTCTTTGCACCCAAAAGTGCATCTAAACTGTCTCTTTATAACTGCACAGACCTTGTGCCAAAAAAGTCCTTATGCGACAAAACAACAAACAAGCTACAATAAATCCTGAAATAAAACATTCCAAATTACTCCTACAAACTTGTCTTCATCCCAGCCATGTGTAATTATGGTTGTCCCCCATCAAAAGATTCTTAAATTTTACTTTCCTTTTTTCACCCTCAATTTCAGATCCCAAGCACCTTCCAATGCAGTGAAGTGAAGTTTTATATTTACATAAGAAATCTGTTCTGAGCACCTCATGTTTTACAGGTCCATTCACTACAAAGCATCCTATACTAAAATGATTATCCTCGCACTTCAATTTCAAGAGCACTCCTTGCCTTATCGGCTTATTTAAACTGCCAACTGCCGTTTTCATTTTTACACTGTTTACAGGTAGTAATTCTAATTTCTTATTCTTTAGCCTATGTGCAAAACCTTCTGACACTGTCGACACATTAAGTTGAGAATCAAGCAGTGGGTCTACTTTCGCATCATTTACTTTAATGTCAATGATAGGCTAAACATTATTCATTTATTTTCGCTCTAAACAC
This sequence comes from Schistocerca americana, assembly GCF_021461395.2. Lineage (NCBI taxonomy): Eukaryota > Metazoa > Arthropoda > Insecta > Orthoptera > Acrididae > Schistocerca > Schistocerca americana. The sequence continues at coordinate 541,301,826 of NC_060130.1, forward strand.
TTTTCCCTCAATAAATCATTCTCTATGTCTTGTCCCTTCTCTTCCACCTCTAGAGTACACATTTCCTGTTTGCTTCATCCCTCAATTTTGCATTCACCCCAAAATAATTCATTAATTGCTTCTTTTGCCCCACTTTCATTTTTTCTCACTTCTAGATCCTTCGCTATCTTAAACTTCTCTCAAGTCCACAAATGAGGCAATAACGATTGTAATGTTCTACTGTACCATCGCCAATCACCTTCCTCCCTAAGATACCATTCTGTCCAGTACCATTCTGTCCAGATATTAATTTCTATATTACAATCAAACTCACTGTATTCTCCATTAAAATTATTGACATTAGTAGCTACAACATCATTATCATGAAATAAAGCATTCCTTTTTACTTCCATATCATTACAAACAGCTTCACAAACAGCACTTTCAACAGCAGCTGATACACCATACAACTTGCTTCATAAAACATCATTTACCTCCGTCAACAAATCACCAATTTAAGAACCATTCATAATTTCACTATCCTCAGCCATTACATCACATAAATTATAGCTACAGTGTCGTGCAATTTCAGAATCAACAGTACTATTAAATTCCAGTACGATGTGATTTAAACCTGAGCGTAATACCTTTTTCTCTCCTACACACTCCTGCCCCACCTTGATTTCAGATCACACATGAAATTCAGATTCACATTCATTCTCAAACAAATATTCAAGATCCACAGATCCACCCAGACTTTTGGGTTCACATTCATTAGTAGAAATATGTGCACAGATTCCTTCCTTTGAAGTATCAATACCAGCAGCTTCAACTTTTGTAACTTCAGATTTGACTGACCACAAAGTATAACTCCCTTGTTCTAACTTTGCAGAATATTTGTTGGTTGCCAGTGTAGCAGGAAACCAAAAATCTTACAAGATGGTTAGTAAGTTTGGTTCGTGTATACTTTTGTATAATTGTATTTCAAAGCTAGGAAGAATAAGTGGGTATCAGTAATAAATGCCCAGCTTTTATCAAGAGCTCTCTCAAAATAAACAGGTGGTCATTTGTCAAGTAGACTCTTTGGTGTCCATACTGATTTTATATTATGGTGTTTTTGCTATTTGCAATTGAAATTTGAGGCAGACTGGGACTCTGCCTTTCAGAGGAAATGCTCTTTTCAGCTCAGCCGTGTATGCACACTTTGTAGACTGATTCAGTCAATCAACTTCATAGTAAGAAATATTAGGAAGATAACCTCTGTTAAGATTGAAAGAGACGGTATGGAGTGATAGTTGGTTGAAGTTTTAGATTGGAAGGTGAAGCAGGTGCTGGAAAGAGCAATGTCACTGAAAAGTAAATACCAAAGTCAGGGTCCTGGTCTAGCATAAAATGTATATCTGTTAAGAGTGTTTAACATAGTGAATACATCACCACAGCCTATGGATGTCGTTGTTTACAACTATCAATATATTTTCCACCACCATTCATCAGCTTTTAATACAGTTAGTGATATGCATTATACCTGTCTCCTTATTACGCCTCCATTAAAGCATCAGAGTATTTCCTTCCACATCAGAGAATCATTGTACCCTGAAATACCATAATTAATGCATTGTCAAGACCTTTTCTCTTCTTCTATCAATTAGTAGGATCAACTGGAGCTAATCTTGACTCATTAAATACAGATAATTTTGTAGCAATCAGTTTCTGGGATGATGCTGCATAATATAGACACCATATCCATCTTACCACTGACTATACACTCAGTGAAATTGTTGCCAACACCATGTATTATTGTCAGGTGAATGGTTTCCAAGTCTATGTTGCTGTATGTGTGTGTGTGTGGGGGGGGGGGGGGGGGGGGGGGGAATATGAGACACATCAAAATCAAAACTTCCTGGCAGATTAAAACTGTGTGCTGGACCGAGACTTGAACTTGGGACCTTTGCCTTTCGCGGGCAAGTGCCCTACCAACTGAGCTGCCCAAGCACGACTCATACCCTGTCCTCACAACTTTACTTCTGCCAGTACCTCGTCTCCTACCTTCCAAAGCTGTGAGGACGGGGCGTGAGCCGGGCTGGGGTAGCTCAGTTGTTAGAGCACTTGCCCACAAAAGGCAAAGGTCCCAAGTTCGATTCTCAGCCCAGCACACAGTTTTAATCTGCCAGGAAGTTCATATCAGCGCACACTCCACTGCAGAGTGAAAATCTCATTCAAGACACATCAAAATCATTTGAAAATAGCGATTATTAGTGCTAATAATACATCTTAGGGTCACTAGAGTGAATGGCTACAGTTCCAGCGATATTTAAAGCCAAGTTTACAACCATTAGAATCATTATAACGGAGCTAAATATGGAAAAATGTCTGTATGCTCTCAGAAATTGGATAAATTTGTAACTGGTACATTTCATGTAATCAACTAGTAGTTTGTAACATATCAACACTATTATATGTAATACTGCTAGTGATATTTGGGTTCGTATCACATTGCCAGTATATTAATTTATATGGTTTCTTTGATAAAATACAGTTCCACTCTCTATAGTAATTAATCTTATTTCTCATAGCTGAAAAATGGCATATTCACAATTCAAGCAGTAAAAAAATCATTTCTGGTTCAAATGTAAATCATACAAAATACCCAAATCAGTTGAGGACAAAATACTATTTATTAGCAAACAGTACAAAATTAGAAACAATTAATTTGTAGAACTCATTATCTAATTTATCTATTGTTATATCATTTTTGTACCCCCTTTTTTGAAAAATACTTTGTAAGTACTAAGTAACAGTTCTGACTTACTGCATGAATTTTAGACCGAAACAGAAATATATACAAAAAATATGCAGTTGATGTAACCAAATGCCTTAAACTGCCAAAACTTATTAATTTTGATAAAGCATCTATGAATGAATTTAATCTCTAATATATTAAACTAATTTGGACTATATTTATGTTGTAGGTAAGAATAAATATTATGTCTTTTGTAGCTGAATGTTTCTGACATATTTATTCTTATCTACATGATTAACATCATAACTGAAATATCAACTGAAGAGGACAGTATATATTAAGAGATGTTAAAAATATGTCACTATTCTACTAGATAGTGCAACTTAATCTGTTAAGTTTACTGTTGCTGATGACAGACAGGCTTGAATAGCAACTAAAAATGTAATCACATACTGTTCAACAATTAACCTTACAAGGCTTGCAATAACACTTGTTACTGAGGCTGAAGAAAACATCACTAAAGCAATTTTTAGTGCAATGAGATTCCTAGTTTTGTATTCCCTCATAAAAGAAATATAGAACACATATGCAATATCGATAACACCTTCATTTAATGAAAATTTTCTTCCTGAATGCAATTTATGTTGAGAATGGGGTAAAACATTCAGAAGGGAGAAATCTGAAAGAAGAGGTAGCTGAAAAATATTATTTGAGCCCAGCTAACAAAGTTTTGCCATTGAAAGACCTCTGCATAAGTTTATAATAATTTTCCTTGTGTGTGCTTCAACTTGATAAGCAAACTGTCCAAAAATGATGCACAATATGAGCCAGTCAATCCTTTGCCCCTGAATATTTGTGAACTGCAACAAAAATGATGCACCAAAGAAAGCACAGGGTGAGAATTTGCCCCTGGTTGACTACATAAGATGAAGAAAACACATTTGTGTTTACTGGTTTTAATAAAGCAGTGAAAGTGTTTTAATAATTTTGGTATTGCTGGTAACAGTAATGGAGTTGGGCTTTTTGTAGGGCATTTTCTTAATGGTGTACTATTGTCAAGCACATTTCTAGAAAGTGATATACAAACATTAGAAATGTTCATGGTAACTAGATTCAACAGGTCCCATAATTCTTCACTTTCACTAAGGATAGCAATGACATCAGCAAAACTTATCATTCATGTTCTTTCACGGTGAATTTTAATCCCACTCTTGAGCCTTTCTTTTATAGCCATCATTGCTTCTTTGATGTATAGACTGAGATGTAGGGGGCAAATGACTACATCCCAGTCTTAAAGCACTCTTAATCTGTGTGAGGGGGAAGTTTAGGTTGGTTACACCAAACAACACTCCCATTTTGAAGTTGTTCGTTTATTCACCTAAACACCTCAAAGGCTTACAAAGAACTGACATGGAAGAACTGCACAAAGATAATCTTAGCTTAGTTCAAAGACAATACTCAGATCGATGCTGGTGTCGACCTCATGGGCGCCACAAAGCCCCCCCCTCCCCACCCACAGTACGGAGTACTCTTGAGAGGCTGGGGGAGGGGGGGGGGTGACTATGGCGTCAGCAGGGGTGGTCTGTGGGAGCTGGACCATGGCTTTGTGGGTAGATGTCGTGAAGGAAGGTTCGGCCACCAAACCTGGAAGTAGTTGAAGCGAGCCGGGCATCGTACTGGGTGTGCTGATCGTGCGGCGACAGGAAGGCTGGCAGTTTGCGGGTGGAACAGAGTGACGACAACGATGTCTCCGGTGGGCGTGGCAAACACACAAAGCATGTCCAGGCCGATGTCGGGCAAGAGGGGAACACAGTTCACCAGGTGGCAGGGAATGGTGGAGGTTGTATCATGAGCACTGGATTAAGGGAAACACACCACGAACAGTGTATAATCACATAGTATTATTGAGATGTCATGGATTATGTCCGGGGGGACAGGCACAAACACCTCGAGCGAGGGCACGTTCAAGATGGGGGGGGGGGGGGGCATGAGTAACCTCGACAGGGCAAGGCAGGCGACCGGGGGAGAGGTCGAAGGGGGACCGGCGAAGGGCCCGGCGGCAAGGGCGTGATGACAGGTAAGCTTGATGTGGGAAGCATGTGGTGACTCGACGGAGTGCGTGAGACCGTAGTAGGGGGCGAGGTCGGAGGAAAGCTCGACGATTGAAGCTGGAAGTCACTCAATTGATTGCGTAAGTCCGACGTGGAGGGAGTGGTCGGAGTGTCGTGAGCCACAACAGTGAGTGGCGTGGTCATGGCCTGAAAGTGGGTAGAAGAAGGCTCGACATGAGCAGGCTTAAGTCTGTTGAGAGAGATAGTGACAGCTGAATCTTTCATCTGGGTGTCGTAGGTGTTGGCTGAGCACCAGAGAACTCAGTACAGGCTGCTATATGGAGGTTTGAGGGGAGCACGGACAGTGTCAGCTCGGAGCATGACGTACTCGCAATTGTACAGAGATTTCGGGACATGATCCTCAGGGCGGGAATGGCTGGTGGGGGGAGGGATATGGAGGTTGATGAAGTGGCGTCTGACGTGGTCCACGAATGGAGGTAAGTCAGACTGAGGGAGAGAAGCGGAAGGGCTCACAAGTTCCCCAGCGAGAACAATGGTCTGGCTGTATATGAACTCGGCTATTGTGCCTTTGGGGTCTTCCTTATAGGTCGCACAAATGCCGAGTAGCACAAGGAGAAGGGCCTCCGACCATAGGCAGTCGTAACATCGAAGAGCCGCCTTGAAAGTGCGGTGCCAGAGCTCAACTAGCCCGTTACTTTGCGGGTGATATGCTGTGGTATGGATGCGCCAACTGCTGCACATCTTACAAATTTCGTTAAACAGGGCCAATTCAAATTGTCTTCCCTGGTCAGTCGTGATGATAGCTAGACATCCAAAACGCGATACCCATGACTCGACGAGAGCTCGAGCAACAGTTTCTGCCCTAATATTGGGGAGGGGGACAGCCTCGACCCAGCGAGTTGTTTGGTCGATAGACGAGAGAACATAACGAAAGCCATTAAAGGGGAGGGGGGGTCGGGAGAGGCCCGGCAATGTCAATATGAATATGCTGGAAACGCCCAGGAGGGATCGAAAGGCGCCGAAGGGGGGGTGAAGTGTGCTTGTGTACTTTGCAGCGTTGGCACGCTACGCAGGAGCGTGCCCATTGCTGGCAGTCCTTGTTGACATTTCTCCACACAAAGCACTCCACAACGAGGTGGGACAGATGCACGAACACCGGGGTGAGCTAAATTATGCAGTGCGTTGAAGACAGCTCGACGGTGCGTGGTTGGGATGAGGGGGCATAATGTGCCCATACTGTCGTCACACCAGATCTCACCAGAAATGCCAGGGAAGGTGGCGCGGACGAAGTGTAGTGAAGAAGTGGAGTCTGAAATCAGGTTTTGTGCTTCCTCTTTGGCGGATTGGAGGTTAGGCAGTTCAGAGAGGTTTAACAGCGAATGAACAGCGTCGACTCGTGAAAGGAAATCAGCAACTATATTGTCAGCACCCTTAATGTGTCTGACATCGGTGGTGAACTGAGATATTAAGTCCATGTATCTGAAGTGGCGAGGAGGCGGGTCAGCTGGCGGATTTGTAATGGCAGCAGCCAGAGGTTTGCGGTCTGTTAAAACATAGAAAGAGCGTCCCTCAACGTCAGTCTGAACACGCTTGATCGCTTCGTAGTCCGCGAGCAGCTCCCTGTCAAACGCGGAATATTTCCGTTGTGCATTGGTGAGCTTGAGCGAGATGAACTGCAGAGGCAAAGTTTGGCCATCGATTGTCTGGCTAAGGACAGCGCCGATGGCAGTATTGCTTGCGTCTGTGGTGATGAAAAACTTCGCATTGGGATGAGGATGCGCGATGGTGCAGGCCTTGGCGACAAGATTTTTGAGGGCAGAGAAAGAGTCAGTCATAGCAGGGATCCATTGAGTGGGCTTAGATCCAGAAGTGTTGGTGCCTGCCAAGGCGTCCGTCAGTGTATCCTGAATCTCCGCAGCTCGAGGTAGATGTCGGCGATAATAATTAACCGTCCCTAGAAATCGCCAGAGCTCTTTGAAAGACGAAGGTCTGGGTACGTTTAGTATTGTTTGTACTTTCCCAGGGGGTGGTGAAATGCCGTCGGCAGAGACCCGAAAACCAAGAAAAGTGGCAGCGGGTTGATGTAGCTGCAATTTGTCCTGGTTGGTCTTGATGCCTGCTGCCGCGAGGGTGTTCAAAACAGTTTGCACATGTCGAATGTTGTCCTCGACAGAGGAGCTGAACACAAGAATGTCATCAAGATATACAAAGCAGAATTTTTGGTCGAATAGCACTTCGTTGATTAAGCGTTACCAGGTCTGGGTTGCGTTTTTCAGACCGAAGGGCATGAATCGAAACTGAAATAACCCAATTGGGATGGTGATTGCTGTCTTCTCGATATCTTCAGGTGCCGTGGTTATCTGGTGGTAGGCCCGTTTGCAATCAATGACAGAAAAGGAGGTCACACCTGCACTTGAACTGGGAAAGTCGGCAATGTTGGGTATGGGGTAGGTGTCCATAATTGTTAGTGCGTTTCGTCGACAGTAGTCTCTCTGCACATGCGGCACGACCCGTCTTTCTTGGGTGTCATATGTATGAGCGTAGACCAGCTACTGTCAGAGGGTTCAATGACGCTGGAGCTTAGTAGTTCAGAAATCTGTTTTTTAAGGTCGGAGAGGCGCTCGGGAGTAAGTCAACGTGGTTCACTGGAGATCAGGGGAACTGGCGTGAGGCGAAGCTTATGAACCGTGCCGTTGGTGACAACGGAAATGTTGCGGGCGGCATGGGAGGCGGTTTGTTTACAATGTGTGGTGGGTGGGGTAGGCGAGGTGTGGTTGTGGTGACCGGCCGGAGTGGCCGCGCGGTTAAAGGCGCTTCAGTCTGGAACCGCACGACCGCTACGGTCGCAGGTTCGAATCCAGCCTCGGGCATGGATGTGTGTGATGTCCTTAGGTTAGTTAGGTTTAAGTAGTTCTAAGTTCTAGGGGACTTATGACCACAGCAGTTGAGTCCCATAGTGCTCAGAGCCATTTGAACCATTTTTTGTGGTTGTGGTGTTTGGAGTCACTCGGCGGATCTGACGGAAGCCAAGGCAGCAAAGTGTCCCAGGAGTCAACGCGACAAGATGACCGCCGGCCCGAACCAGTGGCACCGTGGTCGGGTGAGCTCGGTAGAGCTTGGGAGCCGTTAGTGAATTGTCCGAGGGTGTGGCCTGTGGCAGCATGGTCGCGGGCGAGATGCTTGGCGTGAGTGTACTGTTTGTGTTGTCAGTGACAGTCGCACGGCGGCGCACAGGAGCTGAAGTTGCATAGTTTGAGGTGCTGTCCGCGAAGGGCGGGGTAGAAGCCGGCAGTTTGGGAATACGTGACGCTCGTCACGCATGAGCACTTGTGTCTGGCCGAGTGTCAAATGTTGCCGTGTTAGGAGGGTGTGGCCCTGCGGAGCTGTCAGTACATGTTATGGCACTCTTGATAGCACAGTTGCGAGAGGTAGTGGGAGGTAAACACACGGAGGCTTGATTGCTGGGACTGCAAGCAGATTTGGTGCTCTTACTGACCTTGCTTTGTTGTTGCTGTAGTGTCTGTAATTCCTTTGCTGCATCGGAGATCTGGAGCCATGTTTTGAGGAGTCTGAGGGAGAGCTCGAAGTTTTCCTTGCATAGACGAGTGACGCATTCAAGCTCGACAAGGCACTTATGCGTGGTTACTTGTAACATCATCGACAGAGACAAGCATGTACGGATGAACGGATGAGATGAGCCTGGACCGATGTGTCACTGGGGGGTGGGTGGGGGTTGGGGGGGGGGGTGTTGGGGGAGTGAGGGGGGAATTGGTGGGGTGGGGGGGGGGGGGAGGTTACTCGACGGAGAAAAGGGGAAGTGAGTCTTGGACGGATGGGGAAACACGGTGTTTCGCACTAGGTCCGGTGAAAGTTTGTGGTGTCGCAAGAATTCAATGCCTAGTATAGGTTTGTCAATATCGCACACTAAAAAAATTCACTCGAGTTTGCAGTTTGTGGAGAGTGAAACGACGTGCGAAGTTGAACCCGAGCATTGTAGTTTAGTTGAATTCACGGCTTCCAGTGAAGTTTGATGAGGGCGAATGTTCGACGACGCTAAGGACGTGGGCAGCAGTGAAACATCGGCGCCTGTGTCCACTAGGAAAAGGTATCCCGACGAAATGTCTTTAATGTAGTCATCCACAATTATCCGGTCATTCCCGGACAGAATGGAGCACTGGGGGGTGCCTGTCATGTTGTGCACAGGAGGCGGCACCCGAACCTACCTGCGATTGGCATTTGGGAAGTAGCAGGGTGTCTGACGTTCCGTACCGCCTCACCAAACCGTGTGTGGAAGTAACAGTATGGGTAGTGCGGTTGCATTTCTTGCTGAAAGTTCGTCGTCAGTGGCGGTGGCCGAGGTTCAATGGCCGCTGCAGGTTCGGTTGCAGGAGAGGGCGTGACCATGGGAAGAGCCGGTGACGTCCCAGTTGCTTGTTTACTTCTTCCCGGAGCAAGCGGAACAGTCGGGACAGTACGGCCCCAGCCGTGTCTGGCCGCAGGGCAATGAGCCTGAACCTGAGACTTGTCAGGTAGGCAGTGGCTGGCGAAATGGAGCAGTGATGCATCGTGTAGCTTGTCAGCAATCCTCATTCTTTGCTCGACAGTTTCGGGAGGCCTTTGAGCCAGAGCAAAGCAGATGTGAGGAGATAGTTTATCTGACCAGATGGCGAGGAGAGCTGACTAGGGCACGCAGCCGTCTCCAGAGCTGGGAAGGTTTGTCATTGCCTAGTCGATGTGGAGCAGTTGCCGTATTGCTGCCTCAGTTGAGCGTGCAAGCCGATGTAGAACTGTCTCTTTGGCTAGAGTGTACCAGGTAGATGAGTCCGGGGCATCGACCAGGTCAGCAATCAAGTCCTCCTGGTCATGCAGGTGGGTGATGAGGCACAGAAACCTGGTTGACTCGTCGAGTTTCTAATGGTCGAACACTTTGTCTGCAATTTTGAACCAGGTTGTAGCTCTGTCAGGATTAAACGGCGGCAGTGTCGGTAAGCATTGTAGAATGTTCAGAAGAACAGGTTGAGTTGAGTTCGTTGGGGCACTGCCTGAAACAAGCTGTTGTTGCTGTAGTATTCCAGGAGGGTGAGCCTCCATAGGATGTGGCAATGACGGCTGTTCTGGAGGCAGCGTGAGGGTGACATGTTGTGGCTGAGCGCGATCCGTCACGACACGGAAGGCCAACACGGTTGATACACCATAATGTGTTGATTGCGGTTACAGAAGCTCAACATGTTGCGAGTGTGTTCAGATTGATGTGTTGCGGAAGACCAATGCGGATGAGGCACCGAGATGTGCCGAGAACAGTAGCAGAAGCTCCAATGGAGCCGGCTAGTGGGCAACAGGTGAGAAAAAGTTCAAAGTTTGAGAATGCATGTTAGTCCATGGAAAGGTCGACGTATGATCAGAGCCAGGGCCACCTGTGTTGCAGGAAGTCTGCAGAGGTGCGGGCTGTCCAGAAGCACAGTATGGGAAAGGATCTCGAGCATCGAACGGAATGTGTGAAAGTTCACTGTTCATAGTCACTCCACTCAAAACGGTGTGCAGATAAGGTGAATGACATGGCACAAAATACTGAGGCATAGCAGTGGGACGGAGGTGGAGGTCAGGTACAGATAACAAGTTATTGTTCCTGTTGCAGGCCAAGGTATCAAAGTAGGGAGGCAAGTGCTGATGCTGAACCGAGGCAGGAGCGGGTATGGTAGGTTGACCTGTGAACGAAGCAGTTCCAGCCATGTGGCAGGCATCCGCGTGGTACTGAACGGATTGCGGCATGACAAATAGTTGTCCTGGAGGTGGTAGGTAGTCCAACGAAGCATTTGTAGAGATCAAAATTGGTCCCGCACTGCTCAGAGATCTGTAAGAGGTAACTGCACAGTCGATGAGGGAGGGCACAAGTGGTGGGAACAAAGGCGTTTGATATGCAGAGTCATGCACACTCCTAACCTCACTTATTGTTGCTGGCTCGAAAACGTCTGACGAAATTGGTGTTATCGTCGAGTGAGAGGCATCGTGTTGCAGTTCTGGTGGGTGTGCATTGCCCACAACACGATGCATGTCAAGCACAAAATCCGGTGTTAGGTGTTGGGCCAAAGTAATTGTTTGAATGCTGTGTCAATGTAATACACACGAAAATAACTATTTTCATCACTTCAAGGATATGTTTTATTCTTCCAAAACTATATTCCTGAGGTACCAACATCAGACACAGTAAAACACTTCCATTATTGGCATGATTAAATATAGAAGAGATATGGTACTAGGACTTCCTTTTAATTATTTGTAAAAACAATGAAAGAAACCAGTTTTTGGTATACATCATTTTATTTTGTCCCAAAACTGACTTGCTTGACTTATTTCTCATTGCTCTTGTGCAGAGCATAGGACTTCAATGAAGCTCCACCAGTACACTCGATTTCAGTTAAGGATCTTCAACTCTGCAAATGGTTTCTCCTTCCTCTTGGCCTCTTCCTCCACTGTCCTTGGTCTTCCTTGTTTCCTTTTATCCTGTTGGCTCCAGCAGAGAGCTCGTCTCTCTACAGCATCCTGGCATTTTTGGAGGGCATGTTCAACCCACCTTCACATCCTTCTCCTGATATGGACTGCGATACAGTTTTCTCTCATTCAGTTCCAAAGTTCTTTGCTTGGTATCACATTTGGTCAAGAGATTTTAAGAGTTTTCCTAAGACATCTGTTGAGGAAGGCTTGCAAACCCTCAGTATTTGTAGAGTTAATCTCTGAAGTTTAACATCTGTATAGCGGCATTCCTTTCACACTCACTTTAAATATTCATAATTTAGTTGTTAGAGAAATCTCTCTTGCCCTCCATAATTGATAAATCTGGTTTGACGTTTTAGAATCTTGCTCTGACATCAGCAGCTGCTCCTCTGTCTCCATTAACTACACTTTGAAGGTATGTGAACTTGTTTATGTTTCCAACATCCTCAATGTTCAATCTGAGCTTTCTCATACCTTGTATTGATTTTCATAATCTTCATTTTGGCAGTATTTACTTTCAGCCCAACAGCCTTGGATCAACGTTCAAGTTGCTGTAGCTTTCCTTCCACATCAAGTTTCTGTGAGCGGAGCAGATGTTGTCAACAAAGTTGAGATCTTCCATTTGATCAGTCAGTCCCCACCGTTTACCTCTCTTATTCTTCTCCACCACTTTCCTCATCACTTTACCCAGCACCAGTAAAATGATAGCTGGAGATAAAACTCATCACTGGTGAACTCCACACTTAACTTGGAAGCGTTATCAAGAATTTGGAGATAAGACATATAGTATCAAAGAAAACAGATACGCCATCGCATCTTCTCTGTATGCCAAAACAGCAATCATCACCCTGTTATGCAGAAGTGGTGCACAGCACATTGGAAGAAAAAAAGGAGACTCCACCAATGCAGAAGAAGACTCCAGGCATCTACACAGATTGTTTGTTATGGACAGATCATTACCAAGCAAGAATGAGGTCAGTGATGTAATAAAAATGCCTTCAGGAATCCCAAACGTTAATGTAAATCATGGTACTGATAATCAAATAAATTACAGCAACAAACATCTTTCTGTTTGCCATCAAAATATCCAGTCAATAACAAACAAACTTTTAGATGGTGAGATCATGCTAAATACAGAACTTCACTTTATCAACATTCTGTGTATTACAGAACACTGGCTAAATAATGACCAAATTGACTCTTGTTCTATACCAGGATACACACTAGCAAATTATTTCTGTAGAAACAGCTATAAAAATGGAAGTACCGCAATTGTTGTCAAGTGTGGGTTAAAATATAAATCGATCAATAAGTTTCAATATCTCAGTGCAGAAAGAGACTTTGAGCTGACACTCCTTGAAGTCAGTGAGGCAAATACAGTTGTAGCATGTATTTATTGCTCTCAAAATGTAAATTTTGACTCATTTCTAAATAAGCTTGAATATGTACTAAACAGGCTTCATCTAGACAAAAAATCATTAATGCTTTGTGGGGACTTCAACATTGATTTTTTTGCAACCAGCAAAAGAAAAGAACTGTTGTTCAACCTCACAGACACTTTTAACATAAAACAGACTACAACAATCCCAATAAGAATCACAAAAACTACTGCTATTGCCTTGGATCAGATACTTGTGAATATAAATTGTGCTGCAAAATGTATAAGTACAAGCCTTAGTGATCACGAAGCTCAAGTTGTCATCATCCAAAGCCACTTACTGGCCAACCAGAACTATAAAAGAACTATAACAGCAATACAGTTTAATACACCCAATATACAAACATTCACCTCCCAGTTATCAGGAGAAAGGTGGGAAGAGGTTTTGCAAATAGATGACACCAACAAAAAGTTCAAGACATTCTCTAGCACATTCATTGATTACTTTGAAATTGCATTTCCTGTCAAAACACAAGAAATAAGAGGCACAACCAAAAAAGCAAAGCTATGGATATCAACAGGGATCAAAGTATCAAGTGCGAGGAAAAAAGAATTACTCTAATACAGGAAAAACAATAACATACCCCCACTTCTAAACAGTTACATACAGGAATACATTCAAATCTACAGAAGAGTGATACCACAGGAAAAAAAAGAAGCAATAAGCTCATAACAGAATCAGCAAATGAAAGGCAAGCAGTATGGAAAGTCATAAAGAAGGAAGCAAATAAAGTGTCCCATAAAAAAATTTTACTTTCCAGAAATCGCAATTAATTAGTCAGTGACAAAACAGATATTAGAAAGAAACAGGAAAACAAAGGGCACTCATGTTCCTCTTCAATCTACATTGATGGAACAGCCCCAGATGAAATCATAAATGCTGCCTCAGATCATAGGAAAATATCATCAGGGATGGATGGTATTCCTGATTACATCATAAAAAAATGTATTAAAAAACATTTTACTTCCTCTTGCAGATACAGTAAATTCATCTTTTCTGACAGGCACATTTCCAGACAGTTTAAAAATTGCTAAGGAATGTATTAAAAACATTTCACTTCCTCTAGCAGATATAGTAAATTCATCTTTTCTGACAGGCACATTTCCAGACAGTTTAGAAATTACTAAAGTGGTCCCTATCCATAAGAAGGGAGACAAAACAATTATAGAAAACTATAGACCAGTTTAATTATTATCAGGCTTTAGTAAAATCATAGAAAAGTAATGTATAATAGGTTAATGAAACTCTTATAGAAAAACAAAATTCTCACTGATTCTCAGCATGCATCTAGGAAAAATAAATCAACAACCAGTGCAATCTAGGATTTTATAGAAAATGCCCTACAAGCAGTAGACAAAAAAAAGAGCCACTGGCATTTTTTTAGACTTCAGTAAAGCCTTTGACATAGTGGACCACAACATACTGTTGGAGAAGATCCAAGTATATGACATTAGAGGCACTACACTAATATGGTTCACTTTGTACTTGATGAACAGGAAACAAAAAATATTAATAAAACACGAACTAAAGGAAAACACCAGGACATGCTTCTCAGATGCAGAAGTTCAAAATAAAGGAGTCTCTCAGGGATCAATTCTTGGGACAGTCATCGTTCTTTTGTATATAAGGGATATAGACCTGGACATTGAGTCACAAACAAACACTTTTTTTGCAGATGACACAAGCATCCTAATTGCAGGAAATACCCCAAGTCAGCTTCAAACAGCTGTTAATAAGATTACAGAACAGCTAAATAGATGGTTTGAGGCGAATAAACGTATGATAAACACAAAAAAATCAACATTCCTAAATATCTGTTAAAAGGTGATGCACGATGCACCAGTGTGACAATAAAAAAATGGTTCAAGTGGCTCTGAGCACTATGGGACTTAACTTCTAAGGTCATCAGTCCCCAAGAACTTAGAACTACTTAAACCTAACTAACCTAAGGACATCACACACATCCATGCCCGAGGCAGCATTCGAACCTGTGACCTTAGCGGTCGCGCGGTTCCAGACTGTGGTGCCTAGAACCGCTCAGCCACTCTGGCTGGCGGTGTGACAATAAACTCCAACAAAATTTCATCTTCTCCAGAAACAACGTTTATAGGCCTATGACTTCAAAAAAACTTCAAATGGCACACACATATTAACAAAATTAATGGAACACCAAACAAAATATGTTAGGGTCTGCGTTCATTCTCTGTCGAAGCAAATTATAGCACTGCCTGAACTGTCTACTTTGCCCAATACCACAGCATCCTACTGTATGGAATTATACACCAGCTAGTTCAGTCATCTTCTCAACTCAAAAAAGAACTGTAAGTGCAATGGAACATGCTGGACAAACGGATTCTTGCAAACGCCTCTTTCAAAAGTCATGAATTCTCCCTCTTCCCTATATGTATATACTAGAAATCTGTAAATATATTAGATAAAATTTAAAAGATGTAAATGAAAATTTTAATCTCCATGAACATCATACAAGACAAAAGGAAAAGTTTCATATCCAGTCAATAAGGACATCAGCCTATAAAACCTCCATAGTTAACAGTGCTATACAAATTTACAATAGTATTCCATATAAAGTAAAAGAAATATCTTACCCTTTTGTAAAGCCCTAAGGGCATTCTTATTGGATCATTGCTTCTATTCAGAAGCAGAATTTCTAGACCATTTAAGATATAAATGCCCTGAAACAATACAGTGCAGCTACTGCAAGAACCTTTGTGGATAAAGCTAATATATATATATATATATATACAATAGAGGGAAACATTCCATGAGGGAAAAATATATCTAAAAACAAAGATGATATGACTTACCAAACGTAAGCGCTGGCAGGTCGATAGACACACAAACATACACACAAAATTCAAGCTTTCGCAACCAACGGTTGCTTCATCAGGAAAGAGGGAAGGGGAGGGAAAGATGAAAGGATGTGGGTTTTAAGGTAGAGGGTAAGGAGTCATTCCAATCCCGGGAGCGGAAAGACTTACCTTAGGGGGAAAAAGGGACAGGTATACACTCGCACACACACCCATATCCAACCACACATACACAGACACAAGCAGACATTTGTAGAGGCAAAGAGTTTTGGCAGAGATGTCAGTTGAGGCAGAAGTACAGAGGCAAAGATGTTGTTGAAAGACAGGTGAGGTATGAGCGGCGGCAACTTGAAATTAGCGGAGGTTGAGGCCTGGCAGATAACGAGAAGAGAGGATATACTGAAGGGCAAGTTCCCATCTCCGGAGTTCTGACAGGTTGGTGTTAGTGGGAAATATCCAGATACCCCGGACGGTGTAACACTGTACCAAGATGTGCTGGCCATGCACCAAGGCATGATCTGGACTTACAGTGAAGAAGAACTCCAGATTTTCCTCTCCAACCTCAACTCCTTTGGTTCCATCAGATTCACATGGTCCTACTCTAAATCCCATGCCACTTTCCTTGACGTTGACCTCCATCTGTCCAATGGCCAGCTTCACACGTCCGTCGACATCAAACCCACCAACAAGCAACAGTACCTCCATTATGACAGCTGCCACCCATTCCACATCAAACGGTCCCTTCCCTACAGCCTAGGTCTTCGTGGCAAACGAATCTGCTCCAGTCCGGAATTCCTGAACCATTACACCAACAATCTGAAAACAGCTTTCGCATCCTGCAACTACCCTCCCAACCTGGTACAGAAGCAAATAACCAGAGCCACTTCCTCATCCCCTCAAGCCCAGAACCTCCCACAGAAGAACCACAAAAGTGCCCCACTTGTGACAGGATACTTTCCGGGACTAGATCAGACTCTGAATGTGGCTCTCCAGCAGGGATACGACTTCCTCAAATCCTGCCCTGAAATGAGATCCATCCTTCATGAAATCCTCCCCACTCCACCAAGAGTGTCTTTCCGCCGTCCACCTAACGTTCGTAACCTCTTAGTTCACCCCTATGAAATTCCCAAACCACCTTCCCTACCCTCTGGCTCCTACCCTTGTAACCGCCCCCGATGTAAAACCTGTCCCATGCACCCTCCCACCACCACCTACTCCAGTCCTGTAACCCAGAAGGTGTACACAATTAAAGGCAGAGCCACGTGTGAAAGCACCCACGTGATTTACCAACTGACCTGCCTACACTGTGAAGCTTTCTATGTGAGAATGACCAGCAACAAACTGTCCATTCGCAAGAATGGACACAGGCAGACAGTGTTTGTTGGTAATGAGGATCACCCTGTGGCTAAACATGCCTTGGTGCACGGCCAGCATATCTTGCACCAACCTGTCAGAACTCCAGAGATGGGAACTTGCCCTTCAGTATATCCTCTCTTCTCATTACCCGCCAGGCCTCAACCTCTGCTAATTTCAAGTCGCCGTCGCTCATACCTCACCTGTTTGTGTGTATGTTTGTGTTTGTTTGTGTGTCTATAGACCTGGCAGCGCTTTCGTTTCGTAAGTCACATCATCTTTTTTTTAAAGAAACATTCCACATGGTAAAAATATATTAAAAAATGCTGTGACTTACCAAACTGGAAAGCGCTGGTAGATAGACACACTAAAAAAATACAAACACACACACAAATAGCAAGCTTTCGCAACCCACGGTTGCTTCATGAGGAAAGAGGGAAGGAGAGGGAAAGACGAAAGGATGTGGGTTTTAAGGGAGAGGGTAAGGAGTCATTCCAATTGCAGGCGTGAAAAGACTTACCTTAGGGGGAAAAAGGGACAGGTATACACTCGCACACACACACACACACACACAAATATCCATCCGCACATATACAGACACAAGCAGATATCCAATAATGATATAATTATTGGTGAGATGGTCTTGTCTCATAAAGAATGTCAAAAAGTACAGGTGTCTCCAAATCTTCACACTCAGAATCAAATTATTATCTAGCTTCTAGCAGAAAGTGGAAAAATTACTGATGGTGATTTTGAAATAACCTGTATATCCTTGGTAGTACCTGTGCAAAAAATGCAGGAGAAAAGCTTAGCTTTGACTGATGACACAGTATACCTTCCCTTGTTCTAACTTTGCAGGATATCAGTCAGCGACCTGTGTCCAGTAGGAAACAAAACTTCTTGCAAGACGGTGAGCAAGGTTGGTTTGTGTATACTGCAGTATAATTTTATTTCAAGGCTGTGAAGGATAGGGGGGTTATGTATGTATAGAAGGCGAGGTCCTGAATGACTGACTCATCCTTCCAGAGCACAGACTTCTAAGGACAGAAACTTGAAATTTGGAGAGGGTGTTGATCTTATGCTCTAGGCATCATTTACGAAGGGATTTCTTGAAATCCCACCCCTAAGGAGGCGAAATAGGGCATGAAAATTTTTCTGAAATATGTCACTATTGAGGCAACTTTGAAACTAGACATATGAAAATTGGTATTTGGTTTCTTGGACAGAAATAAATAAATATGTGTTTCAGCATTTTTGGAAATTTTAACAGCTATGAGGTGAAAGAGTGGGTGAAAGTTTTTTTTAAAAAAATCATTATTAAACAACTAATAAAGCATTTTTTAAACTACATCTATAAAATTGACATTTAACTCCTCAGTTAAAATAAAAATTTACGTGTTCAGTATTTTTGGAAATTCAACCTCCTAAGGGAATGAAATAAGGGATGAAAGGTTTCATAAAATTATTCCATTATTGAAGCATTTTCAAAGCTAAATCTATGAAAATTTTCATTGGATTCTCTGTGAGAAATAAAAAGTAAATATTACACGGTTTTTTGGAAATTCAACCCCTAAGGGACTGAAATGGTAGATGAAAATTTTAAAGAAAATATTTCGTTTCATAAAAAATGTTAAAATGAAATCTATGAACTTTGATATTTTACTTTTAAGTTAGATACGAAGAAATATGTGTTATAGGTTGAAAGTTTGTATGCAAATGTCACCACAAAAATGCAAAAGGCACAATTAGCAAAAACCTTTGACTCCAGCTACCAGAATTGCGTTTTGGTCAGAAGTACATTCAGAAAACACCTTAATTAGCGTGGAAGGTTCAGAAGGCGTTGCAATTTGTGAACAACATAAAAATTTGATTAAGGAAAAACAAAACAAAAAAAAACAAAAAAACAAAAAAAAACTGTGCTGAACATATAGTTTACATGAGCAAAACAGTGGGCACTCAGCTAATCAGTATTAAATGTCCAGCTTTTCTCATGAGTTGTCTCACAATAAATATGTGGTCATTTCTCAGTCTGATTCTTCTCAGTCCATACTGGTTTTATATTGCAGTGTTATTTGCTACTTGCAAATAATATTTGAGCCAGACTGGGACCCTGCTTTTCACAGGAAATACTCCTTTAACTAAACCATATGAGCACATTTCACAAGGTGTTTTTTATTAAATTTTACAGTAAAAAATATTTGAAGGATAGGCATTGTAAAGATTGAAAACTACAGAAATAAATAATAGTTTGTTGAAGCTTTAGACTCAACGATGAAGCATCCTCTGGGAAGAGCAATGTCAGTGAAAGGTATAAATTGAAACCAGAGTCCTAGTCTAGAATAACATTTAAATTTGTCATGAATGTTCAACATAATGAATACATCACTACAGTGTACAGATGTCATTATTTTCAATTTATTTATCAATCTATCTCTCACTTCCAGTCATCAACTTCTTACAGTTGCTGATAACACAGCTGTCTCCACATTAAGACTGAGAGAGGTGGCACAGTGGTTAGCACACTGGACTTGCATTCGGGAGGACGATGGGTCAAATCTGTGTCCGGCCATCCAGACTTAGGTTTTCTGTGATTTCCCTAAATCGCTTTAGACAAATGCAGGGATAGTTCCCTTGAAAGGCCATAGCCAATTTCTTCCCCATCCTTGACACAGTCTGAGTTTGTGCTCCATCTCTAATGACCTCAATGTCGACAGGATGTTAAACCCAATATTCCTTATTTTGTTCTCCACATTATGCCCCCATTATAGCAGCAAAGCATTTCTCTCCCCTTTATGAATGATCACTGATACCTAGAAAAATGATCTTTCCTCTTCTTATGTCAGGAATTACAGCCATTGGAGCTAATATTCACTGGTCAGATAAGTAAATTTGTAGCAATCATTTCCCCAAACACTTTAAACACCATACCCATCTTACCACCATCCAATACACCCATTGAAACTGTCACACATACCAACATCACACATTCTTATCAGATGACTGGTTTACAAGTCTCTGATAATAAGATGATATATGTGTGTGTGTGTTTCAGGGTGGGGGTTGAGACATCATAAACTGATTGAAAATGACCAAGGTTAATGCCAGTCACATTTCTTGTGGCCTCTAGGATGAATGGTGTCTTTTCTGGTTACATTTCATGCCAAGTTTAGAGCCATTAGAATCTCTTTGAAGGAACAATATCTGAAAAAAAAATATCTTTATGCTCTCAGAAATTGGGATAAATATGAAACTTGGCAGATATGCATAATCAAATAGTAGTTTGTAACATATGAACACTGCTCTTAATATATTGTGTTCCCATCATATTTCCAGTGGGGTGACATATATGGTTTCTTTGACAAACCACAATAATTTTATTGTTTAAGAGGAATGGTTTTATTTCCCATAGCAGTAAAAAGTTAGGGAATGTTCACCACTAAGTCAGAAAAAGTCACTTCCAGATAAAATGTCAATCATATAAAATGTTCCAATTAGCCAAACACAAAATATCATTTATTATTGACCAATACAAAATGAGAAACAAATTTATTTGTAGAACTCATGCTGTGATTAATTAATTTATTTTACCATATTAGCCCTTTTCAAAATGATTTATAAGTACACTGTAACAGTTCTTACACACTGCATACATTCTGTCCTGAAACAAAAACACTCATGAAAAATGTGCAGATATTACAACCAAATGCTTTAATCTTCTAAATCTTGGCAATTTTTGTAGAATATACTCTCTAATACATAAAATGATTGTGGCTTGTATTTATTTTGTAGTTAGCAATAAATATTATTTGCCTTTTTCATGCAGAAGGTGGATAATATATATTCTTCTCTAGCTGATAAACAAAACTGAAGTAGCAAATGAGGAACAATGCCTGCAAATATTAATAAGACATTTTAAGTGATGTTAAACATGTTACTATTTGTTAAGTTTACTTTTGTTCATACAAGAAAGCTTTAATGGCATCTATAAATGTTATATATCCCTTACATGGTAAGTCTGGGAATGATCTGCGATTTATGGTAACTAAAGAAAAATTCATGAGGCAAGATTAGCAAGGAAGCATTTCATTGAATGACTCATTTTGACAGAGCTATGCTGTTGGTTTCAGATCTTAGGCTACTGAAATTTTACAACATATTATCCATCAGTGTTACAAGCTGCATCATGTTGCATATGTACAACTGACTAACATGAAGATCACTACACATCAGCATGTCAAATGTAAAAGTATTTTGTACAAATATAAACATAACTGTATTGTGCCAATTACAAGTATTCAAATTCAGTACCTGCTCGCAACTCATGTGATGATGACAGCATAGCTCTGCTGAAACTGGCTATCCAATAAAATGGTTTTTTATCAACCTTAGTCTGTGAAGTTATCTTCTGTTACCAACTATAAACCGTGCAACCGCTACCGTCGCAGGTTCGAATCCTGCCTCGGGCATGGATGTATGTGATGTCCTTAGGTTAGTTAGGTTTACGTAGTTCTAAGCTCTAGGGGACTAATGACCTCAGAAGTTAACTCCTATAGTGCTCAGAGCCATTTGAACCATCCGACTAAAAATGTATATGTGACTGATAAACAATTTACCCTACAAGCTAGATTAACATTTTTCACTAAGGCTCAGGAAAATATCAATTAAGTGATATTTTGGTGTAGTGAGATCCCCAATTTTTGTATTACTTCATAAAAGGAACTTAATGTACATGTTTAACATGTGGATGACCTCCTCATTTGATGAACATTTCATTGCTCAATAAAATCTTTGTTGTGACCAGGGGTACAAAATTCACAAGGGGAAAAAGTAGCTGAAAATCTACAGAATGAACTTTTCACGTTGCAGCTGAGTGAGGACTGATTTGAAACTACCTGGCTGTAGTAACTACACACACAAATGACTATGCATATAGAATGTAACTCATTTTAATGAGAAAACAGTGTGGAAGTTCTGTAGACAATCCATGTATGATGGCAGGCCAGATCTGATTATAATCAGGGAGTCTTGAGAGTGGAGTCAAGTGAACACAAGAACACACTGTAACAGAATAAAGATGAGTACACTTTGCTCTGGGATTACATCAGGTAGATAGCTTGCCACTCTTTCAAGGTGGTGCTATCCATCAGCTGTGCACATTGACCTAATTGTGATGCTGACTTCAATGTTTGATTGTGCTGCAACCTGACAGCTGATTCTGTGCTGTCAGGTGCTGGTCTGGGCAAGTTGAATTGTGATGATTTGAGCTGTTACCTTGTGCCCTGTTATGGTAGTGGCTGCTGAGGTGCCAGTATGATACTAATGGTAACCTAGAGTCACCACAGTGGAAGATTAAAACTGTGTGCTGGGCCAGGACTCAAAGCCACATCCATTACCTTTCACAGGTAAATGCTCTATCTTTCACAGGCAAGTGCTCTATCAGTTGAAGTACACAAGCACAACTCATGTCTTATCTTAACAGGTTTGGTTCCACCAAAGCCTCCTCTCCTACCTTCCAAACATCACAGAAGTTCCCTCATGCATCTTATGGGATGACACACCTGGAAGAAAGGATATTACAGAGATATGGCCTAGCCATAGGCTGGGGGATTGCTACCAGAGTGAATTTTCCACTCTACAGTGGAGTGATCTGTGCTTGTGTACCTCAGTGAGTAAAGCACTTGGCCACTAAAGCTCATGGTCCCAGGTTCAAGTCCCAGTTCATCAGACTAGATTAATCTAGCAGGAAGTTCTATAGCTGAAATGTATTTGCTGAAGCCAGCTCAGGTATTTTTGCCATTGCAAGACCATTGCATAGATTCAAGATTCAAGATTCTTTATTAGCCATTGATCATGCAAGATGAAATAGGCTTCGTCAGTACATAAAATAATATTAATATTCCAGACACTATATATAAGGCATAGATATAATTAGCATATGAGTAACTTACAAATAACATAAACCTTAAGCAGGTGACTACAATGCTTAATACATATTCTTGTTTCAGATACATACAAAGGTACCAAAAATGAGTTACATTGTAGTAGCAAACACAGTAGTTACGTAACACATCATAACACTGGCAAATAAAGTAGTTACCTAACACAGTTGAAATACAAAGGTATTAGATATGAAATATTTTGTGACTGTATATATAGTAGTTAATTAAGTTAATTATGCAATTACAGGTTTATCTCTGTGCTACTCAGATCATAATATTCTTGCATAGAATAAAATGGATTGTCAGATAACCAATTGTACAAATTTTGTTTAAGAATTTTTGTGGGCATGTCCCGAGCAGATTGCGGTAGTTTGTTGAATATTTTTAAGGTATTCACTTTGTGTGAGTTACTACTTTTTGTTAGTCTGTGTCTTGGTATATCATAATCTGCCTTCCTTCTAGTGTTGTAGTTATGAATTTCTTCCCTGACAACACCTTCCATACCATTGTTTTTAATGTGTAACACACAGATATAAATATACAAGTTTACAATGGTCAACAGTCTTAGCCTTATAAAGAGAGGACGACAGTGCCCCGTGGGACCGACTTTACACATTATGCGCAGCATTCTTTTCTGCATCAACAAAATTTTGTTACTGTGAGAGCTGTGCCCCCATATGAGAAGGCCATATGTAATATGTGACTGGAAGAGTCCACAGTACATTGTTCTCAGAAAGTTCATGCTAATCATGTCCCTAAGTTTCCAAAGGAGATAGGAGACTCTTGAAAGCTTTTTGCAAACCTGATTTACGTGTTCTTCCCAATTAAGTTTGGAATCAATATGCATTCCTAATAGTTTTACAGTTTTGTTTTCTATGGTTTTGGGTAACCCTAAGAGAAGCTGTTGTGTTTTCTCTGAGTTACACAGTAATTTATTGGATGTGAACCAGTGGATGGCTGATTTGAGTGATTCCTGTGTGTTATTGTCCAAAGCTGAGATGTTCTGATGTGAGGTGAGGAGGGTTGTGTCATCTGCATAGCATATGGTAGTACTATTTATGTGATGAGGTAGGTCATTGATGGCTATGATGAAGAAGAAGGGTCCCAGAACCGAGCCCTGTGGTACACCAGTACTAACTGCTGCTACAGGGGAGTAATTATTTTTAACTGAGACAAACTGTCTTCTATTATGAAGATATGACTCTATTACTGCTAATGCTGGGTTACATACACCATAAAATTCTAGTTTTGCAACTAGGGTGCCAAAGGGAATGCAGTCAAAAGCTTTGCTCAGATCACACAAGACCAGTGACACCATATTCCGGTCTTCAAAGGCTGTTAATGTCTGGTCAACAATTTCCAGGATGGCCGCAGTGGTATTTCTGCCCTGTCGGAATCCGAACTGACTATTGCTCAAAAGGTTGTGTGTCTCAAAATAGCTACTTAATTGAATGTACATAAGTGACTCAAATACTTTAGAAAATATTGGCACAATTGAGATTGGGCGATAACTTTTAGGAAGATGTTTGTCACCCTTTTTAAACACTGGAATAACTTTGGAAATTTTGAGGGAGTCGGGAAACACTCCTGACTGTAAACATTTATTAAATATGAATGCCAATGGTTTAGCGATCGAGTCTACAGTTTTTTTTACTATGTAATTGGAGAGCCAGTAGCAGTCCATACTTTTAGAATTTGAAAATTTTGTGACTGTTCTTTTAATCTGAGCAGGTGTGATACTATACCAGTTAAAGACATGATCTACTGGTGGAAGGGCATTAAGTAAATCGCTTGCAGATGTATCTGTTTTTTCTATCTTACTTTCAATTTCTTTAATTGAGCTAATGAAGTAGTCATTTAGTTCCCTTGGAGTGAGCTGAGTTTCATGTGTGTGACGTGTGGGATTTTCTTGTGCTACAATCTGCCATGCTGCCTTGCACTTGTTTGTTGCACCTTCTATGTACCCTTCATAAGCAGCCTTTTTTGTCTGTATCAGCTTAAGTTTGTAGAATTTTTTACATTTTTGGTATGCTGCATAAAAGGTGCCCTCCTGCTCTGATCTTTGTTTACATGCATTTTTATATGCTGTGTATAGTACGAGCATGTTTTTTCTTATCTGGACCAGTTCGTCTGTGTACCATTCCAGCTTTTTATTTTTATATGTTCCAGAAGAGTTGGTTTTAATTAGTGGTGAGCATGAATACCATAATTCTGTATAATTTTTAAGGAAGTTTTCAAAGGTAGTTTCAACATCAGACTTCTCAGATGAACACTTACAGACAAAGTCCCAACTTGCATCCTCTAGTATACGAATAAATGACATAATGTATTCTTCTTTTTGTCTTCTTACCCACGTCATATTGTGCACACTAGTGGAATTTGGTTGCTTACTAAAGAGATTGAGAAGCAATGGGTCGTGGTCTGCAAAGCACCCATTTGCAAGGCTAGCAGTGTAGCTGCCACGGGGAAAATTCACAATAATATTGTCTATGCATGAATTTTTACGTGTTGGACACTGGATGGTACAGTACAGATTAAGGGACCTTAATAAATTAAGAAAAGTTCTTGAGGGCTCATTACTTGTGTTTACCATTTCTATATTAAGATCACCACATATGGCAATCTTTGTTTTATGCATTAGTATTTTTCTAACCAGTAGTTCAAATCTTTCAAAAAATGTATCAATGTTGCCATTGGGAGATCTGTATAGGCTTACAATTATTAGATTTTCATCAGTCATTTTTATACAACTAAATTCTGCATCTAACTCTGTACAGTAAGATGATACATCTATTTTTGTAAAGTTGAAATTATCTCTGATAAAGATCCCAGCCCCACCATTTCGCCTCTGCTTTCTGCACATTATGTCTGCAGTGACGTATCCTTGAGGTACAAACATATCTACCTCATTTGCAACTAACCAATGCTCACATACACATATTACATCAACATTCTTAATCTTACAGAAATGTTCCAATTCTAACATCTTATTTCTAATACAACAAATATTAACTTGAAGTAATGTCAGCATATTATCTCCCTTTTTGTTTATCTGGATACAGTTTGACTTTGAATCACAGTTTATATTTTTTACATTACCTACGAGTGGTGTGCTTGTCAGATTGTTGATCCCCATGTCTGTTATGGTGTGCTGTTGCTGATCTGGGGCCAACAAAAATCCTGACTTCTCGCAGGTGGTTGCCTCTTGTGAATTGGTCGGCTGCTGCTGGCTTCATTGTATACAAAATCCTGGTCCTTTAGCTGTTTCTTTCTTCTCTCTCGTCTCCCATATTTTGGCTGCAGGATCTCTGAAGGTGGTGCTTCTTCTTCAGCTGGTGGTGTCACAACTTCTTCTTCTGGAGGTGACAACACTGGTTCTTCTGCTGGTAATAACACTGATTTTTCCTTTATAGGGCAAAGTGGTGACTCTTCCTTTTCTTCCTTCACTGGCAGTGTTATGGGTGGATGTATCTGTTCTTGTGGTTTGTCAATTTTTTCTAATATTTCTTTGCACAGAATTGTTTCTGTGCAACCCATGCTTTGTAAAATGATCTCTCTGAGAGCTTGTTGCATCAATAAATGTTACATTGGCGAAACTGCTACAGATCTTTCTAAATTTTCTATTTGTTTGAATAATTTCTTTATTTACGCATGAAGCTTCCATCAAGTCGTGTCTTTGTGGAATGCTTACAACATATACATCTGAATGTGTAATTTTCCCTAAGGTTTCACGTAGAGCCCTTGTTGCATTGACACTTTCGTTTCTATAAACGTCGTTACCTCCTCCAATAATGACGCATTTCGAACCTTTTGTTACTGATGTTTCACAGTTTTTTAGCACTTCTCGTAGAGGAGCCCCAGGCTTGGTGGTTCCACTTACTTTTCGTTTATTTTGCATAGTGGCCATTTTACCTGCTAAGCCTCTTCTGTGGCTAGCTGAAAAAATGTAAACATCGCCCTTACTCTCACTTCGTGAACCATTTTGCGAAAATTTAGTGCATATGTTAACAATAATTCTGTTTGTGTCTGCTTCAACTTAGTAAGCAAACTTCCCAACAAGGTTGTAAACATCAACAGATCAATGCTTAATGGCTGAAATTTTGTGAACTTCAAAAAAAATTATGCGCTGAAAAAAAAAAAAGGAAAAAAAAACAGAGAGTGAAAATTTGCTGCTGGTTGACTACATAAGATAAAAATTCAAATTGTGTTTATTGGTTTTAACAAAGGAATGGAAGTTTTAAATCAGTTTCTGCAGTGGTAGTAATATTAATGGCATTGGAAATTTTATAGGCCATTTCTTAATAGTGTACTATTGCTGAATTAATTTCCATTAAGTGGTATATAAACATAAATGTTGGTGGTAACTAGAGTAATAAATCATATAATTATTCACTTAAGAGAGGACAGGAATGTTGTCAGTAAATCTTATCATGATATTCTTTTACCCAGAATTTCAGTCTCACTCTTGAACCTGCAGCAGCCTACAATCAAAAGAGTGGAAGTGTCAACGACTCAGTGGAAGTGTCATCAATCAAAAGAGTGGAAGTGTCATCAACTTCAGATACATCAACTACAGCACCTGAAACATCAACTGCAGCAGGATCAACAATTAGATCACAGTGTTCCATCAAAACTACTGTAGTGTCACCAAGGCCTGCAGCAGTCTACAATCAAAAGAGGAGCTTGAGGCCTAGAAAATCTGCTCTACTAAATCAAGATTTTTTATGATTTTGCAACAAAAAGGGGAAAACCATGACTTAGGTAAGTCAGTCAGAAATGACACTCAGCAAAAGATCAATTATCTAATGAGTGTGTGAAAAAACTCACCCATCTTTAAACCTAGCAACTCACTTCCTCAAAAAGTCAATACTAAATGTGACAAACTGTGTATTTTCCATCAAAATATAAGGGGGCTAAGAAGTAGACTAGAACTGTTGACAATGAATATTAGTGACAGTAATACTATTGATAATGCCGATATCATTTGTTTTACCAAACACCATGTAAAGGAGGGTATCAATATACTGAATCTAGAAGACTATCATATTGCCTCTCACTATTGTAGAAACAGTGTGCAGAAGGGTGGTGTAATTATATATGTAAGAAAGAATATAATGGATAGATCTCTAGAGCTCACAAAATACTGTTTCGATCAGCATTTTGAAGCCTGTGGTATAGAAATTAGCACCAAGACCCTGTCACTCATTGTAATAACAGTGTACACGGCCCCATCAGGGAAGCAATGTATGTTCTTTAAGCAACTCGAATCTCTTCTATGACATATATATTCAAAAAATAAAAATACTGTAGTCTTAGGAGACTTTAACATTAACTTTCTAGATTATGATAGTAGTAGAGCTGACCTGTTACATATAATGAACACATACAACCTCACACCCATGGTAGACTTCCCCACAAGGGTTATGAACGACTGTTCATGTCTTATAGATAATATTTTCATTGATGAGAATAGAAACACCAATGCAACAGTAAAACAACTCCTAAATGGTCTTGCAGACCATGATGGCCAATTGCTAACTATCAGTGACAAATGCCCACACAAGAAGGACAAAGTCTGTAAAAGGTCATTTAGGGTAATTAATAATGAAAATCTCATGATCTTCAACAGTTATCTTCTACTCATTGACTGGAGTTCAATTTATAGAGCACTGAAAGTCAATGACAAATTTAACCTATTTATAAATGAATTTGTGGGCCACTTTGATGCTGTCTTCCCTCTAAGAACTGCAAAGAACAAGTACCAGAGCCATACCAGCAAATGGTGGCTCACAAAAGGAATAAAAACATCATGTAGGACTAAAAGACTGCTTTATGTTTCTCTCAGAAATACTAATGATCCTGAATTAAGAGCTCATTATAAATGGTACTGCAAGATCTTAAATGAAGTTCTGATAAAGGCAAAAAGTATGTTCATCAAATCAGAAATAGATAATTCTGGCAACAAAACAAAAACCATGTGGGGTATTATTAAAGGAGAAACTGGTAGTTACTCAAACAATGCAGAAAATATTGAAGTTAGACATAATGGGAATATCATTGATAAAGGTGAAAATGTTGCAAAAATTTTCAACTAGCATTTTTTGACTGCAAGCAGATAAAATAGGGTGTAACTGTTCTACAAATGAGGCTCTGAATCTTTTACAAAACAGTGGACTTAGTGCAACACCCTAGATTAGCATGCCTCCTGTTACTGTTGAGGAAATTAAGAAGATAATAAGGACCATGAAAAACAAAAACTCAACTGGTATTGATGGTATTTCCACCAAAGTGTTGATACACACGCACATTTTCATTTGTGAAGTCCTGTGCCACATCTTTAATGAATCACGGAGACTAGGAATTGTCACTGATGGACTTAAATATGCAGTGGTGAAACCATTGTATGAGAAGGGTGACAGAAACGAAGTAACCAATTATCATCCTATTTCACTCTTAACTTGTTTCTTCAAGATTCTCGAGAAACTTGTAGACAGAAGGATTCTTGAACATCTTAGTAAATACAATATTCTCAATAAAAGTCAATTCGGTTTCCAGAAAAACATCTTAACAGAAGATGCAATATATTCTTTCGTCAATGCAATTCTTGAATCAATCAATAATAAAATGTCTCCAACTGGAATTTTTTGTGACCTTTCTAAGGCGTTCAATTGCGCGAACCATGAGATTTTTCTGAGAAAGGCAGAATTTTATAGGTTAACTGGAGATTCAGGGATGTGGCTTTCCTCCTATTTAAAGGACTGGAAACAGAAAGTCATGGTAAACGACACTAATGGGGAACCAGTGTCCTCTTCTTGGGGCACAATAAACTGTGGAGTCCCACAGGGCTCTATTCTGGGCCCTCTACTTTTCCATATTTTCATAAATGACTTTCCAACGTGTACAATGGCTAAGATAAATTTACTTTGTTTGCCGATGACACGACACTTCTGGTAGACAATTCAACAAATACTAATCTTGAAATCACTGTAAATGAAATTTTTCAGGAGACGTTTAACTGGTTTACCTCTAATGGATTATCACTAAATTTTGAAAAAACCCAATTGATTTAATTCCATACAAGCCAAAATATCGAAGGGGATATTAATGTTAAATACAATGATGGGAATTTAGCAAGAATGGAGTCAACAAAGTTCCTGGGTCTACTTGTTAATAACAGTCTAAACTGGTCCTTACACATTCCTTACCTATATAAAAAAACTAAGCTCAGCAATTAAGCTATTCGTGCAATTGCTTCCTTCAGTGACTTAAATACTTTGAAAATTGTCTATTTTGGTTATTTTCATGCCCTGATGGCCTATGGAATTATATTCTGGGGAAACTAGCCAAAGGCAAACAAAATCCTCATAACCCAGAAAAGAGTCATTAGCATTCTGTGTGGTGTCAATTACAGACATTCCTGCAGGAAAGTCTTCCAAGTACTGAGAATACTCACAACAATATCTCAGTACATTTTTTCTCTCATGCGTTTCTTGTGTAAAAACCATTCTCTGTTTGAAATGAACAGCATGTATCATAACCATGACACTAAGGTAAAAAGTGATCTACATCTTGAGCAAAAGAATCTAAGTATGGTGCAAAAAGGAGTACACTACTCTTGCATAAAAATATTTAATGCTCTCCTTCAGGCAATAAAAATGTCAGTTACTGATCCACCTACTTTTAAAGATCAACTTAAACAGTATCTTCTAAGTAAAACCACTTACTCACTGGACGAATTTATGTATGTGAATATGTGACTTGATTTTGATCTATTGTAAGTCTGTTCAATGTAATTTGTAACTTTATACAAAAAAAATTATTGTAAACATTTTTTCTATGTAATATAATATTCATTGTACAACCTATTATTATAAACAAATGTCTCAAATCTATGTAAATGACATGTTCTACACCCAAGCGATTTATCGCTAATGGGTCCACAGAACACGAATGAAATAAATAAATAAATTTATTTCCATCATTTGCTTCCTCTTCTATATATAAATTGAACGGCTGGGGCATAGACTACATTCCAGTCTTATACCATTTTTGCTGCATCTTGGTTGTTGTTCATATTGTATATTAACCACCTCTCCCTACACCTTACTCCTATTTTATTTGAATTTTGAACACCTTGTGCCATTTTACATGATAAAATGCCTTTTCCAGGTCAACAAATCCCATGGATGTGTTAATGAAAAATGCATGGACTGCTACTCTCATCACCTTGAGAAGTTGTTTAATCCTCCCTAAACCATGTTCCTGAGATACAAACAAAATGAGTTGAAAAAACTGTTTTCATAATTCGTATGGTTTCATGGAGATAGGTATGCATTTTAATGGTGAATCCTTTCAGAAACAATAGTACTAACCACAAAATGTTTTTGTTTCACTGCTTTTTGTAAAAACTCAAAAGGCAGCCCCAGCACACATGCAAAAGGTGATGCATCCACTACTTACAGTCATTTCATGTACGCGGAACAATTAAAACAAATAGCTTTGTGGGGTGGGGTGTTATGGCATCAAGTGATGGTATGATATGCTTTCATGGCCTGAATCAAACCTTTAACTTGCCACTAGCTGCTCACTGACTACTCTGCAAAAGCGGAAGTGGGAGTGGATGTAGTTTTGAAGAATGGCTTTCTCCAGAAGCTCAGCTATGTTTCTGTTGTTGCTTATGTGCTTGTCAAATGTACAATGCCTTAAATACAATGAGGGGTTTTCAGTATTGTTTGCAAAATCAGAGACATAATACTGGGATTATCTTTCCAATATTCATGAAAAATAATGGAAGAAAAACATTTTTTGGTATAAAAAATCTTATGTTCACAGTCTTTACATGAGATGTATGTTGGTGGCAGCAGAATTGTTCTGCTGCCAGCCTCAAATGCTGATTCCCTAAATTTGATCAATAGTGCTCCTTGAAAAGTACATCACCCTCCCTCCAGCGATTCCCTTTTGAGTTCCTGAAGAACCTCCATAATACATTTTGTACTGCCCTGCAACATTATGCCTAGATATTTTATCTATGTGACTGTGACAAGCAGCACACTACTGACACTGTATTCAAACATTATGGATGTGTTTTTCCTACTCATCTGCATTAAATTAGAGGTAGCTGCTGTTCATCGCACCAAATAGAAATTTTGTCTAAGTCATCTTCTATCCTTCTACAGTCAATCAATAATGACACCATCCCATACACCACAGATCTTCAACTAACAGCTGCAGACTGTAGCTTACCCTGTCCACCAGATCATTTACATATATAAAAAGTAACAGAGGTACTATCACACTTCTTTGGGGCATTCCTGATGATACCCTTTTCTCTGATGAACACTCACTGTCCTGGACAACATACTGGGTTCTGTCACTTAAGAAGTCTTTGAGCCACTCGCATACCTAGGAACCTATTCTGTATGCTTGTACCTTCGTTAACAGGTAGCCGGGTGACACTGTGTCAGATGCTTTACGCCAATTTAGGAACATGAAACCCACCTTTCACTCTTCATTCATGATGACAGGATCTCATATACTAAAAGGGCAGGCTGAATTTTGCATGAGAGATGTTTTTAAAAACATGCTGATCTGTGTGCTGAAGCTTTTTCCTCTTTCTTAGCATTTCCTTATACTAGTTGACATAAGCTCAATTTTTAGCTTTGGTCAAGTTGTACAGAATGCATCAGGAAGAGAGCTGTCTCACAGCTGAATGTTGACTGATAAACTGTACTGCAACTGTCGACATGCTCGAGTGAGCCTGTACCTCACAGACAATAGGCCGACCCTCTTCAGGTATGTTGTGCACAGCATCAGTGTCTTTTTGGAACAATAACTTATTTGCCTGATACCCATGAAATTCACCTCTGCTAGAAGCATGACCATGGCAAATTGCTGCGAAACAGTTGCAGACAGTCTTTGGTGAATATTACCATTGATACAAGTGATTAAGAGGCATTGTTGTCCAGGTAGACCCTTATCAAAATCATAAGAATCTTCCAACAAAAACCTTCATGAGAAAATCCCAATTTTTACAACACTGCTCATTGTAAACAAACTACTCTGACAGCTAATTGTATGAAAAGAAAATTCAGTCAAGAAAACCTGATAAATCATGAGGTAGAAGTGCTGGTCAGATAAGAGAGAAAGGAGGACTGATCCATTAGTTCTTAAACATTCCTGACAGTAATATAATTTTTTTCCTTGATGTGATGTAGCTGTGTGAATATACCAATACAGCTGTTACATGAATTAGTTCCTTTATTATTCAAGCAGAGCATATTACAATTTCATTATTCACAAGGTAATTCAACTATTACAAATTCTTGTAGCACAGTTCATTTAACTTGATATATTTTTATGAATAAATATCAGTGATTCCCTCCCAAATACATGGAGATGAAACCTGCTGTGAGTTTATTGGCATTTCTGACAAAGATGATGATACCTTAGGTTAAAGCACCCATCTCTCTCTTCTTGGCAAGCATCTTACTATTTCTAAAAACATTGTATTTGAAATGTTATTTGTAACAAAAGTTTTCATCTTCCATGATATGTCATTCTTAACCAGTAATTATTTCCAAAATTCAAAAGTTGTTTATCAATTTTTGGTGGAATCTGTGAGTCTCAACAAAAGAAGAAACTGATTTCACAAAATAGTTCCTAAAATTTTGTCACTTATCCTCATATCTGGCTAACAGTTAAACAGACTTGCTCATTGTATTTTCAAGTCCACTGATTTTGCTAATTTTCCTGTTATATTTAGTAAAATGTAAGCACAAATTTTAAATTTTATTCATGTGGACTTCAGTAAGATGGGTCCTTCAGTTCTGGCAGTCATTTTGGTAATATCATGTAGTCACTTCAGTTGTGAGTTAATGTCTCTGTGAAATTCAGGTCAGTCTGCAGGATCTGTTCTCAACATCAACATTACCTGTGATGATTCAGTCTAGAAACTTGTTCTCACTAACAAGTTACCGCAGAGAAAAGTCAACACTGTCCCCATGAAGTTTGCTTGGTGTTCAGGAGTCAGTTGCTTTGGTACCTACCTATCCCCAATTTCCAGAATGATGCATGTTCTGTGACTATTTTGTGCAGTGATGAGCAGCACATTGGTGCAAACTGACTGCTGAGTTCTGTGATTGTGAAGTGATGATTCATCATAATACTTCCACACATAAGCTCCACCAGGTTGCCTCTCATGATGAATGTTCTCCTGCTGCACTCCTTACCCTGAACATTTCTATGACTGGCTGCAATGTCTCTACACCAGTGATACACCATCTGCTTGCTTGTGATGTTAGGCCCACACATCTGTCACAGTTGACAACAAATTTCAGTTGACACTACCATCAAAAACGTTATCACCATCCTGCTGCACACATGGCAGGGGCTGGAATATGATCCTCTATTTTCAACCACTGCTGCAGAGCTACTGTGACACCTCAGGAAGTTCTGTTAGTGCATTCTGCATCATTAATCTATCATGCTCAGGCAGTCACTTCTCGCAACATATTTTCTCAGCTGTGGGATGGGTGGGAAACTTACTTTATGGACATGTCTCGTACAGGTAAAAGTGTTTCTCTTTTACACATATGCAAGTCTAACACCTGTGTCATTTAGACCATCAGCGAAGAAGCTCCTTATGTTCTTGCAACATATCAGCTGACTACACTTTTTTTTGTGAATTACTTTTACAAGCTTCAAACGGGAGTGATATATTTTCAGTAATCTGTATGATTACTGTCTAGAGTATATTTCCATCTTCTTTAGTATGGATAGGAGCTGTGATTGCTGTGTTCAGATGTGAGCTACAATGGTGACTCTTCACTCACAGCAACAGGTGGTGTTGGCTACGAACTAGCAGACTGAGGCCGTTGCCAATGGGCATCACTGTGGGGGGCTGTACATGGGGATGCAGGAGCCATTCATCACGTCCCACTTGTCGCCCCATTGGTCCATTACTATGGCTCCCCAGGTAATGCTCACACTGAAGTTGACCCCTCACCTGTGATTGAGTTGGAGGTTGTTCCAAGGTGTGGCAGGCAGCAAAAGACTTTTCAGGAGGGCCAACAATTGGAGAGCGTCCCCAATTCATCTGATGAATAGGTTTTGGGTACTATTTGTGGCTGATAATGACAATGAGCCAGAAGCAGTCATTTACCCTGTTCCAGAGGAAGCCTCTCTGCCCTCAAAGTTTGACATTCATAGACAGTGGGGTTACTCATAGTTGGGAGTTCCAATGATAGGCACATAACAGGTCTCTTAAGGGATATGGCTGCCTAGGAGGGGAAGGAATCCAGTGCACACACTGTGCAAAACAGGAGAAGTCATTCAAGATTTGGAAAGGTTGCTTCTGGATGACATGAAGAGCACAGGGTGCAGCCAACTGCAGGTGGCGACTCATGTCAGTGCTAATGATGTTTGATGCTTGGGATTGGAAGAGATTCTCTCTGGTTTTGGACTGCTAGCTGCAGTTGTGAAGGCTGCCAGTCTTTCTTGCCAGATGAAGGTGGTGTCTTATCAGTGGCGGTCACAACAATAATTTGCAGACTGGGAAGCAGGAGACAGACCAGGGTAGCTGGGCACACTACAGAATATCAATTGATGGTGCTAATCGAATAATCAAACACATTTATTTATCTTTTCAGAAGCAGTCCAATCTCTGAATAAAGTTTTTGTCAACTGAACAGTAAACTATCTTTCCAGCTGCTCTGGTTCTCACAGACATAATAACTATAATGTCAGCAGCTGCTCTCCCATGGAGCTGAGCTGTCAAACTGAGAAGACAATCTGCACTGACAAACTGGACCCTGTATAGTGTCATCGATGTCCTTCATGACAGCACTGGAGAGGACAGTGGTGTATGTAGTCTTCCCGAAGAGGGGAGGTGAGGCATCTGGCTTGCATATAGTGCCATGCTAGTGCCACCCTTGGGGTCCACAGATACTTATGTTCAAGCTGGCAGGCTTTTGCTGGCCAGTATGTGAG
Source organism: Schistocerca americana (assembly GCF_021461395.2). NCBI lineage: Eukaryota > Metazoa > Arthropoda > Insecta > Orthoptera > Acrididae > Schistocerca > Schistocerca americana. The sequence goes on from NC_060130.1 coordinate 541,337,655, forward strand.
TGGTGTCTTATGATGACACCAGATCCCTCCTCCCCAAACCTCCATTCAGCTGTCAAGCAGAGTGAGTACCATAACAACAACGGGGAGGTGGGCAGATGTGGCAGATAGTGAAGGTTTGGGGCCAGTAGCTGCAGCAGATGCTGCAATCCTGTCTGTGCCTCAGTGTGTGCCCTGATCTTGGCCAGTAGCATCCCGCTGGAACCTGACCAAATTGCGCACCTCCACATCCTGATGTGATGCAGCCAGCATGACTGGTGAAGGCAATATGATGCCAGGAGAAGTAGCTGCAATCACTGGGAGCCACCAGGGGTAGTTCACAGCCTGATAAAGGAGGCAGAGATGAAGGAGTCAGGTCCACATCATGGTCCATCGGCTCTGGGTATAGCACTGCCAATTCTGATTGCCAAAGATGATGAAGGCAGAGGTTGCAGCAAACATGGTGGCAAGCGCTGCCTCAGCCATGTGGGTACTGTGTCTGAATGCAAAGAGCCCATGGCAGTATCACTAACATCACCTGGGTGCAGCTGGTTGTGATGGTGCCTCAGCACATTGGTAGGACCTTGAAAGAGATACATTACGCGTCCAAGGCAATGGACGATCAACACCTTCTTCCAGTGTCAATTTGCATGAAAGTATCTTAAGTAAACAGAGGAACCTGCAGGATACTTAGCTGAGGACGGCAGTGTAGGTACCATACAGGGTGGCATGTGAGCAACAGGAGCAAGGTGTGGTGGTGGTGGCCATGCAGCAACTCCACAAGGGATGGTCCATTGCATGGCTGAGATTGGTATGAAACAAGAGCAGTCCCTTTTTGCATGTGTGGGTTGTACATAGCTTTTCTGTTTGCTGCTTGAAGGTGTGAATGAACTGTTCAGCTTTGCCATTTGACTGTGGGTGGAATGACACAGTGGTGGATGGCTGAGATGCAACAAAAATGTTTGAACTCTTCAATGACAAACTGTGGTCCACTGTCAGTCCTAATAACCTCTGGCAACCCTTCTAAACAACAAAATCATAGACAAGGCCTGTATCATGGAATAAGACATGATGGAGTTCATCGGCACTACAAACAGAAATTTACTAATGATGAGCCAACATGTTTTCCAAAAGGGGCCTGCAAAATCAAGATATAACTTTTGCCATGATGCCTGAGGTCTACGCCAGGTGAAGAACTTCTGAGGCAGGGCCACCTGATTTTTGGTACAAGTGTGGCACTGAGCAGTAAACTGTTCAGTTTGTTTATCCATACTGTGCCACATGCAGTGATGACGAACCAACTGATTCATGCAAACAGCACCCTAGTGCTCTTGATGGATAAGGTGGAGCACTGGTTGCTGAAGAAGGGAAGGAATCCAAAGCCACTGCACAACAAAATCACACTCTGGTGGACTATAACATTGCTCTGGTGTGCAAAGTAGTGGTGAACCAAAGAGTTTTGGATTTGATGTGCTGAATGTGGCCAGCTGTTGTGAATGAAATGCAACAAAATTTACAAAGCAAGCTCAGAGGCCACAGCACAAGGAATTTAGCGATAACCAAGAGGAAAGACCTGCATTGTATTCGAGTCCTGGACATCCTAGAAACAACAAGAATGAAGCAAAGTATTAAACTCAGAATCAGGGCTGGCAGGAAGATGGGACAGAGTGTCGGCATTCGCATGTTTAGTCATGGGCTGATAAAAAATTTAATACTGATAATTAGACAAAGAAAGAGCCCACTATTGCAGCTTCTGTGAGTGCACTGCAGAATAGCTTTGGATAAGCTAAACAAGGTTTGCAGTGGCTTGTGGTCTGTCACCAGGAAGAATTTGTTACCAACCAAGTACTGGTGAAATTTTGTTACACCACACACTGTCTTATGTGCTTCCTTTTCAATTGGAGATAGTTCTGTTGAGTGTCTGACAACAGTTTGGAAGCAAAGGCAATCAAATAGTCATGAGAGTGGAATCTGTGGGACAAAAGAGCCCCATTGCTGTGAGAAGAGGCATCAACATCTAAAACAACAGTCCTCATTGGATCTAAATCTGCAAGACAATTATCATGAAGCAAAGCATAAAAAATGGTTCAAATGGCTCTGAGCACTATGGAACTTAACATCTATGGTCATCAGTCCCCTAGAACTTAGAACTACTTAAACCTAACTAACCTAAGGATGCCACACAACACCCAGTCATCACGAGGCAGAGAAAATCCGTGACCCCGCTGGAAATCGAACCTGGGAACCCGGGCATGGGAAGCATGAATGCTGCCGCACGACCACGAGCTGTGGACAGCAAAGCATATTTCAGGCTTTCAGACAATCCTGCAACCAAACAAAGGGAATCTTTTTTCAGCAGAGCTGATGCAAGGGGGTCACAATTTGAGCAGCATTTGTAATTAAAAGGGTATAATACACAAATTTTCCGAGCACAGACTGGAACTGGCGTACACTGAATGGTGGTGGAAGCTCTCAAACAGCCTGCAAGTGCTACTGGAGTGGGTGAACATCCTGATATATGATGACATGGGCAAGTTACTCCAGTTCAGTCTTAAACAATACACATTTGTCCTATTACACTTCAACCCTTAATCAGACAACACCTGGGAGAGGGCTCAAAGGTTTGCAAATGTTCATCAGGTGGGCAACCAGACATGACAGTATCATTGACAAAGTTAGAACAAGATGTAACTGCTGCCGTCAGCTGTTGCAAATAGCACTGGAATGTCGCAGGCACCAAAGCGCTTCCAAACACCAAACATAAAAACATAAACAAGCCAAGGTGAGTGTTGATATCAAATACTTCTTGCAGCTGTTCATCAAGTGGAGTCTGCAAGTAAGTATCATTTAAGTCAATCTGTGGAAAGAAGCATCTGGTACCCAGCTTGTTCAACAGTTCTTCCAGGCTATGCAATAGGAAATTGTGACTTACCATTTAAGGGTTCACTGTGGACTTAAAATCAACACACAAATGGAGTCTGCCTGAAGGTTTCTTTAAAATTACAGTGGGTGATGCACATTGGCTAGCAGCAACCAGAGCAAGAACACCATTGTTCTGCAATGTTTGTAGTTCTTGGACAATATGGGTTCTGATAATCTATAATTTGTAATACTTGCTGCAGGGCAGCAGCAGGGTATTTGAGGATCTGTTTGTGAATCCGAGAGTCCATCACATTTTGAGTGATTGTGTGTCTGAAAATGGCATTGCTCTAATATTTTCTACACTCATACTTGAACTGACATTGCCTAGTAAGGCTTTTCAAGTCAATATCCCACTGATGATAAATTTATCCCTGCTGTTTCTTTAACCAAAAAAAGTTTAATGTGTAGCAGCTACAGGTACTTTTTCCTCAAAATATTTGTTAAGAGCCACCAGTAAGTCAGCAAAAGAAAGGTTTTCCGGTTAGGATGTAGGGAACAACAACTTTGAAATTCTATATACAGAAACAACTTCAGTCAGCAGACAAAATAAAAGTCTTGCCTCACACATGGTGCGTTGAGCAGTGAAACACACCTGTAGACGAGCAGTATATTCTTGCCAGTCCTCTTTATCCTCATCAAATTATCAGAATAGCAGTGGTGAGTAATGGTTGAATGGCATGGGCTGCTGCTGAGGCAGAGGCAGTGATGTTTGTTGAGCAGGAACTATTGCTGGTAGCAGTCAATTCATGGTGTCCAAATGTGAAGACGTCTGCTGCACCTGGAACTAAATGAGCTGTCTTAAATGTGGCACAGGAGGCACCACAATGCCTGTGGTAAACTTGATACAGTCATTTTAAAGAAGCATCATTAGTATTAACAAAACAAGAGAAACACAGATTCAAATGAATCCTGGCTCTGTGATCTGCAACAAAAATGTTCAAAAACAAGCCCAGGTACTGGTAATGCAGTGCAAAAACAACACACACATTTTTTGGTGATTTCATGGAAGTTACAGTAATAGACACAATTACCAACTTACTGTCATATCTTGGGTGGTCGCAACAGTAATTCATAGACTAGGAAGCAGGAGACAGAATAGGGTAGCTGGGCACACTACAGTGCTATAATTGAATAACCAAACACATTTACTTACAGAACACCAGCTTGCTGGGTATAGTGAAACAGCAACTCATTTTTAGGCTGTAATGCAAAAAGAGACAGCCAGACTTGCAACTAAAATGGATGTTTGTTTAGTCGGTGACTGGCTTTGGGCTATGCTCATTCTCAAGCCAACCAATGTTTTGTGAAGGTAAAATTTCCATCATTAATGAATGTTAGTTGAGACAATACACATATGTATGCACTTTGTTTACTGCTATTTTGATGGACATTTTATCTGACAAACATTGGTCAGTTTGAGAATGGGTGTAGCCCAAAACTGGTCACTGACTAAATAAACATCCATTTTAATTGCAACTCTGGCTGTCTCTTTTTGCATCATATTTGCTTATCTTTTGAGAAGCAGGCATTTAGAACATAACAATCATTTCCAGTCTTTCTAGTTGTGCTGACTCTCACAAACCTAACTAATTATGACATTGGCAGCCACTTCCTTTGGAGCTAAACTGTTGGACTGAGGAAATGATTTGTGCTGACAAACTGGCCCCCAAAAACTGTCATCAGCATCCTTTGTGTCAGTGCCAGAGAGGGAGTTGGCATCATGTAGTGTTCCTGGAGAGGGGAGGTACGGTGCCTGATATAATTGTGCTGCCACACTGGTATCACCCATTGGGATATGCAGATACTAAGGCTCATGCTGGCAGTCTTTTGATGGCTAGTGCATGAGCAGTGTCTTATTTTGACACCATAGGCAGAGCTTACCATCTGTAGCAGCATTGACAGGTCTGACTGTGGTCCTTGGGTGCAGAGCTGAGTGGAGGATCTGAAGCAGATGCTTCTGCAACCCTGTAAGTGGCAAATTCCTCAACTTGCGCCAAGAAGTGATGGGTTTTCTGGTTCCGCATAATAGTTCAGGGGTCCACTACACACAGGAATCAGATACATAGGTAGCAGTGTGGAGGGAACTGAGTGGTTTATTAGGTTAGAGGATCTCAGGAAACTACAGAAAATGTGTCTTTCTGAAAGGGTGCAGGTGATGGTAGACCTAGCGACAAATGGTACTGTAGTTGTATACTGTCATAGATGCACTGGGAAAGAACCAGAGCTCTAAGCACTAATAGAAAACACAGAAGCTCAAATTATTATGGGTACAGAAAGCTGACAAAAGGCAGAAACAAATTCTGCTGAAATGTTTACAAACAACCTAATGGAGTTCAGAAAGGACAGATTAAATACAAGTGGTGGTAGAGTGTTTATTGCTGTCAAAAGTAGTTTACCAGGTAATGAAACTGAAGTAGATAGTTCCTACAAGTTAGTAAATGCAGAGGTTCTACTTAACAACTAGATTAAATTAATAATTGGTCCATTTTACCAACTCCTTGACACAGTTGCTGAACAATTCAAAGAAAACTTGAGAGTTATTTCAAATAGGTATCCCACTCATACAATTGTAGATGGGGGTTAATTCAATGTACCCTTGCTATGTTGGAGAAAATACGTGTTCATAGCCAGTGCTAGGCATGAAATGTTGTCTGACATAGTACTGAACAGTTCCTCAGAAAATTATTTTGAACAATTAGTTCAGGAGCTCACTCAAAGTGCAAATGGTTGAAAAAGCATACTTGACCTCTTAGTAACAAATAATCCTGAGCAAATAAGGAGCATCAAGACAGATACAGGGATTAGTGACCACAAAGTTATAGTAGTGTGACTGAATACCACAACATTCAAACCCACCAAAGATAAACACAAAATACATCTATTTAAAAAAGCAGATAAATATTCAGTTGATGCCTTACTACGAGACAATCTCCCCTCCTCCAGTCTGGATATTATAAGCGTAGACCAAATGTTGTCCGAATTCAAGAAGTAAGAACGTACAAAATGAAATCATTACCATAGTTTCTGATGAGATTGTACCTATCATAAAGGATTCCATACCCAAAAATAAACATTATGTAATAAAATTGGACTGTACATCAGATGTAAGTCACAAGGAACAGTTAAGCTTGGTTTTAAGAGTGGTAGATGTGTTTTCCAAACCAGTTGCAATTGAAGAACATTTTTTGGTTTTCTTTGAAGCGAGTGACACTACTGGAAAAGGTCTTACAGAATTGTTACTTCAGGTATTACATAACCCCACCACACTGCTTTCAGATTGTAGGGGGCAATTTTAGGACGACAGGAGCAACATGAAGAGCAAAAAGAGTTGTCTCAAGCTCGTATCATCGAAGAAAATTTAAGAGTTCATTATATCTCTTGCTGTGCTCATAGCTTCAACTTAGTTGTTAGTGCTGCAGTTAAATCATCTGTAACTGCACTAGGCTTTCCTGGTGTAGTTCAAAGATTGTCCACATTTTCTGGCTCTGTGAAGCGCTGGGAAGCACTCAAGAACCACAGAAACCTCACTCTGAATCCGTTGTGTGGTACAAGATTTGGGGGGGGGGGGGGGGGGGGGAGAGGCGGGCCTAGGATTAAGTGTTCGGATTGTAAGATATGAGCTTAATAACATATAAGACTTACATGAAGAGAGTGTGCTGTGATATGGCATAAGGTCCTTCGCCATGTCTACAGAAATAGTAAAGCAGTTCAGCAAGAAGATATGCAATTAGAGACTAAAGGAAAATCAGTTAAATCAACAGTTAGTATTATTTATATATTTTGAGGAAGTTAAAAAAAGACGCAGAGGAATTGGTTTCATATTTAAGAAACGTTGCTGGGTTAACAGAATCCAGATCTGCAACAATTACAAGGCAGTTTCCTCAGGAAATTGTGAGTGAACACTTTGGTGGGGAAATGGACTGCTTAAGGCTAAACTTCTTCTATGCTGTGGAAGACACTGCTCTTATGTCACTGAAGGAAAGGTTCCAGCAGCTCAGTAACTGCTGTGATGTGTTCATTGTTGTTTTCGACAGAGAAAACTTGGCAACAAGGAAATATAATTTCAACAGAGGATGTAGAAACCTTGCCGAAGCTTTGAGAGACCCTAAAACGTGTTCAGGAGACATAAAATGAAAGGATCTATGCTTCCACAAACTGCAAACACATATTTTGCTGTACTTCAGTACATCTTTGTAATGAACTTGCAATACGTTTCCCCAAACGGAACAATTACATTAAGAATATTTTTGCCCATGCCAGTATCTTTAGCTTTTACAGAACGCATCTTTTACATGTTAAAGATCATTAAAAACTATCTCAGATCTTCAGTGAGCAATGTATGCCTAAGAGATCTTGCCATAATAGCGTGGAAAGACAGATTGCACATTCGCTCGACATGGATAATCTGGCGAAGGTCTTCGCTGCTCAAAAAGCAAGAAAAGTGAAGATTTAGGTGTGTAATTTGTAAAAGAATGTTTTTAAAATTTAGTAGGCTCTTCCCCATTTTATTTAGCGTTAGACAGAATCTATTAAATAACATACCTGATTTTGCATGGTTGTAGCGGTGGATGTAAAAATTATTACTACCAAGTCAGCCAGGCTCTGCCCACAGCTATTCCTATGGTGTGGTCATCATTAATGAAGGATCATGGAAACAAACTTTAAGAATGCATGTAAATACGAGGTATGTTAGAAAAGTATTCGACCTTTTGCCAGGGAAAAAACTTTGTTACCTGGAGCTTTGGACACGTAATCACCCTCGAAGTAATTCCCTTGGGATTCCACACACTTCTCCCAGTAGTGCCGCCATTGATGGAAGCAATCCAAAAAGGCCTCTTTCAGAATGGACTTCAGCTCAGCTGTCGTTGCTACCATAATGTCCTCTCTTGTCTGACATCGCATTCCCTTCAATGGCCTCTTGAGTCTCGGGAACAGCCAGAAGTCCCAGGGCGCCATATCATGAGAGTAAGAAGTCTGTTGACGCACACGAACTTGGTTTTTCGCTACAAACGTCTGAATCAAGTGCTAGAATGTGCTGGAGAATTGCTGTGGTGGAGGCGCCAATTTTCTGCTGACCCCAAGTCCAGTCTCTTGCGCCGCACAGCATCACATAGATGATGAAGGACATCCCTGCAGTACTCTTTGGTGATTGTTTGACCCTGTGGTGTGTACTCGTAGTGTACACACCGCAGGAGTCAGATAAAGCAGTCAGCGTCACTTTGACGTTGCTGAGCACTTGGCGGGCTTTCTTTAGTCTTGTTCACGAGGAATGCTTCTACTGTGACGACTGGGATTTGGTCTCCAGGTAGTACTTGTATACCCAGGACTCGTCACCAGCGATTATGACGTTCACGAAGGCGTGGTCACTGTTTGTGGAGTCCAGTGTGCCTTGAGAGACTTCACCAGGAAGTTGCTTTTGCTCTGCCGTCAGCATCTTCGGCACTAATTTCGCCGACGCTCCCTTCACCGCTAAATCTGCGGTCAGGATGGAAAAAGGTCCTGATGCCCATCTCTTCCGCAATTTGTCTGATAGTCACACGACGGTCCTACACCACCACAGTGCTCTCTTTCTCAATGACCTGGTCATTTCAGCATGCTGATGGCCGACTGGAGCATGGCTCGCTCTCCACCGACGTGCAGCCGTTTTTAAACCGATTGTACCACTTATTAATCTTTGTGACGCTCACAGCGATATCGCTAAAAGCTGTCTGGATCTTCCGAATGGTTTACACCTGGATGTCGCACAATTCCTGGCAAAATGTGATGCAGCAATGGAAAACCGACGCTAGAACTATACACTATCTCACTCAACTGCTGCTTGTCAGCGGCTGACGCTGTCGACAGGCAGGAAAAAAATACACGCATGCGCATGAAGGTTCAATGTCGACTTACGCAAGCACGCTATATTCAAATCCATCAGGACATCGCAAAAAAAAGAATGGTCGGTACTGTTCTAACAGACCTCATACAGTTGATTTCTACGACAGCTCTCAGCAGCTGCTTGTCTTGAATGTAATAAAAGATCAATGTTTCAAGCAATCTGTAAACCCAGTGTTGAACCAGCTACTATCGCTTCTTAAAAACAAAAAATTGTTATGGGACGCTCAGTAGCTGCAACCGCCGCAGTAACTGCAACAATCCGTGATTCCTTCAATTTATATGAAACACGATAAGTAAGTTTATTAGTACATTTCAGAATTGCCATACACTTGCTTGTTGTTAAATTTGTGAGTCAAGGAAAAACTTTATATCAGGCATTATGTTTCCGGACAGAGGATAGTTTTGCAAGTGATATTGCAACAATGGCGTTCTACTTCGTGCCATAATGTAATACAGAGGGAAATTTTGTAAATGTGAAAAGTATTTGACAGATGTAAGAACGGGTGTTCTGAATGATCTGGAAAAATATTTACTAATTTACTGTAATGGACAACTAAAATCAGTTCACAGTTGATTCAGTATTATTACAGCGTTAGAAATGCCTAATAAATTTATAGATTCTTGTGCTATTTGGTGTTGGTTTTAGTTTCAGGTTCGTTCATTTTATGTGCACATTATTTTTGGTGCATATTTTCCTTGTCTTAGTGTATCTTTCAGGTATTTTTGTGCCTACTGTAATGCGTTAAGTGCTTATATTTAACACGGCAAAGCCACCTGGCGACATAGCCAAGGCAACAGCACTGTCTGTTTACATTTAAAAGAGAAGATGAACTGAGATACAATGAAATATACTCTATCTGGTATTCTTACAACTCGAGGTTAACACGCTACACTCTATGTGAAAAATAACTGAATGCGATTTTAGAATTAATTATACTAACTTACCCGCGACTTCGCATGCGTTTACAATTGCCTGTGAGCTACTACTTAATGAACTCCTGGCCCTTTTGTTGATAGATTCAAAGAATCCTCAATCTGTGAATTTCATCGAAACGGTTTGAGCCGCAAACACACCCACACCCACACATTCATAAAAATCATATAAAATCAGGAAAACTATACAAATTGTAAGCAAAATTACGTTGCAGATTAGATTTCGCAGGGGGCTGCAAAATTTCTTAAATCGGCTGTGTCCTCATCCACACGAGTAACAAACACTATGCACCGTTCGCATCACCTACTAAACGCCGAAGCTGGAGCAAAAAGTTTTCGTTGTGTATTTACGTAGTATATTATGCTATATCCAGAGTAGAGGATTAATTAATGATACGTCTGCTGTACTATTGATACCGACGATATAAGCAGCCGAGAGAAATGTGGTCCATGTGTTGGACTAAAACTGAAAAGATACCGCACTATAACAGACGTGGCTAGAGCTGCCTCGTATATAAAAGTTCGGACTGTACGGTCTTTTAGCAATGAAGGAGAGACTGTGCAACTAATGCTAAGGACACAGTGGCAGCGATATCGGGGGATTCCGCCGACTACCGACATCGGCCGAAGATAGCTCATCTTTTCAAATCAGCACTCCACTACGTGCAAGGTCACACTATAGCCGATCTCATTGTCCGGACGTAGAAACTTCGGACGACAGTCGGTGAAATTTATGTCAGTAGTTTGTGGTCTTTGGTCTTAAACACGAGGTATGGACTGTGAGAAGCTGATAAGTTTATTGCAAGAAAGAGTCTATTTGTGGCAATCGGCGAATGAAATATATCATAACCAGTATATAGTTCGGATGCTATGGACTGAAGTTGCAGGTATGTTTGAAACCAGAAGTAGTCTCGATTTCGTATACTTTCCCGGCGTAATAAATTCTGATGTTCTTCACGGGTTTGCAGCCGGATCATGTCGTCGTCCAGACACAATATTTCGGCGGACCAGCTGTCCGCCATCTTCAGGTGAGTTAATCCTAGTGCATTGCCTCGCCGGAACTGAATTCCAGCCTTTTTTTTGTTTCTTAATTGTTATTTAGAACACCTTGTACAAAGGTGGGCTGTCAGCAGCATAGTACGCTGCTCTTCAGCTGCGAGTGGTACAATAAATGACATAAAGTAGGTACAGATTATACAATAAAAATGGCAGGTAAAAACTGTAGACACGACAAAGAAGATACATGAAGCCATTCTCGCTGGACAAGAAAAAACACTAAAATCTGTTGACACAGCGCACAAAACACGGACGACTGTGATGGCACAGTGGTGGTGTGACGGCGAAAGAACACTAAACACAAACACGAAGGCACACACACTAGACACTGATGGCGATGATCTCCGGCTCGCGAATGTCCACTGAGTGTGTACGAGTCCGGCGACCTGCCAAGAGAGGAGGAAGGGGGGGGGGGGGGGGGGAGAGGGAGAGGGGAGAGCAGAGATGCCACGGGCAGGGGAGACTGGGGGAGGGAGGAAGTGAGGAAGGGGGAGGGGAAGCCTGGAGTAAGAGGGGTGGAGGAAGGGGGGATGGGGGGACAAGGAGAGGGAATAGAGGGAGGGTGCCCAAAGGAAAAGACACAGGAAGTGGGAGGGGAGGAACAAAGTTGATAGGAGGGGTAGATGGAGGGGAGGAGGGCATCATCAGGGAGGGGGAGCTGGCGGAAGCCACCTTGGGAGAGGGTAAGGAGGGTGGAGAGATGGATACCGGGTGGGACGTGGGAATACAGGCGCGGCAGCGGGCGGGGGTGGGAGAGGATGGGTGAGACAAGCAGGTGAGGAGGATCGAGTTTATGGGAGGTGTAGAGGATCCGTATCCGTTAGAGGAAAAGGAGGAGGTGGGGTAACAGAATTAGGTCGTACAGGATCCGTGTGGGGGAGGGGAGACGGATGCGATATGCGAGGCGGAGAGCATGGCGTACAAGGGTCTGAAGGGATTTATAAAAGGTAGGGGGGGGGGCGGAGATCCAGGCCAGATGGGCATAACAGAGGATAGGGCAGATGAGGGATTTATAGGTGTGGAGTGTGGTGGAGGGGTCAAATTCCAGCCACAATGATGGAAACCTTTATACACCAGGAACAGAGCACCGCGCGTGCGTGAGATGATGGGCAGCGCCTCCTGGGGGCAAGTAGACACCCAAATCGCCGGTGGGAGAAGACGGCAGAAACGATAAATCACAACAGCACTAGTTGGAAGAATCCAATGATCGAAAAGAAGACCGTTGTTGTTTAATGTCAGACAAAATCTGATTTCATATCTTACTTAGAGGAAAACCTTTATCCCTGTTAATAATACTACTGGATAATCAAATTTCAATGGATTCTATAAGAACACATTCCCAATAGCGAGAAGCAGGAGAGATCAATTGTGTCTTGTCATACATCATCCTGTGTCCTTCGCTATGGCAATGTTTCGCCACTGCCGACTTCTCAGGCTGGAACAACCGAGTGTGCCGATGATGTTCCTGGCCTCCTCAAGCCCAAATTATCTTTGACTGGGCCAAGAAGGGCTCTAGTCTTGGCCACCGGCCTAAAACACTTTTAATATTATATTTTCTTAAAATTCTTGAAATTTTGGATGATATACTTCCCGCAAAGGCTGAATAAGCAACAGCTTCAAAAGTATCCTCTATTGACTTATGTGACGGACCAAACTGAAGAGCACAGCGTATTTGTTGTTCCGCATATCCATTCTGTTTAACATCATCAGCACACTCGGTTGTTCCAGTCTGAGAAGTTGGCAGTGGCGGAACATTGCCTTAATGAAGGACACAGAATGATGTATGAGAAGACACAATTGATCTCTCCTGCTTCTCGCTGTTGTGAATGTGTTCTTAAAGAATCTATTGAAATTAGATTATCCAGTAATATTATTAACAGGGATAAAGGTTTTCCTATAAGTAAGATATGGAGTCCGATTTTGTCCGACATTAAACAACAACGGTCTTCTTTTCGATCATTGGATTCTTCCAACTAGTGCTGTTGCGATTTATCATTTCTGCCGTCTTCTCCCACCGGCGCGCTGCATGTCTACTTGCCGCCAGGAGGCGCTGCACATCATCTCACGCACGCGCGGTGCTCTGTTCATGGTGTATAAAGGTTTCCGTCGTTGTGGCTGGAATTCAGTTCCGGCTAGTCAGTGCACCAGAATTAACTCACCTGAAGATGGCGACCAGCTGGTCCGCCGAAATATTGTGTCTGGACGACTACATGATCCGGCTGCAAACCCATGAAGAATATCAGAAGTAGTCTTTATCAAAATTTTAGGAGTAAATTATAATCTCAAAAAATAATTTGTTCAGGTGAAAAGGGTAGCGTATCTGATGCTTACAGTTACTGTAGTGGATCTTTTTTGGATTGTAGTAGGTGGGTAGTAGCTGCTTGCAAACTGTTACTACTGCTTCCCGACGTTTTTATGCCAGTAGGGTGGTGACTGTTATATGAAGTGGTTTGCAGATGTGGTGTTTGTTTTTCTACGTTTCAGAGCTTTAGGTGTTCAGAGTATCTCATTCTAAACATTATGCTTGTCTTCACACGTTTTGAAATGGCAGTCATTGAAAGTTAATTGAGGTGTGTCTGCACAACTTAAAAACAAACACAGCAAAACTAAGTGTCTATAATCTTGCTTTTCAAGGTAATCATGAATCATTTCGACTATGTAACAGAACTTTTCTCTCTTAATCTCATATACTATATTCGAAAAACTTGCTGGTTACTTCGATAACTGAAGACAAAGTGTGCAGTACTTGTGCATACTTTCCACGTTATTTTCGAGGCAGATATAGCTTAGTCACATGCATTCGGCGTCTTTTTAGAACAGCAAAAGTCACAACACAGCACTCATCTCCAAGCGCAGACAGGTCCTTGTATCCATCCCGCCCTGGATTAAAATCTAACCTAATTCATACACAGAATAGGTTCTAACCTAACCTAATATAGTCTCCTTGAACCTGCCAAAACTGATGGAGGCGATCGGATGTACTGTGACCAACTTGTCCCCCAATGTTTTCGGACGACCTAGGCGGCGGCATCTGGCCACTGATATCGGTGCCACCGTGAACACAGGCTAAGATTCATTCAAAAGTATTGACATAAGAGGGTAGAATACGGAGATATCAGAAGGATATATGCAATAGTCGATGCTACTGTTATATCTGTGTCCTATGTTTTTCTTTGTGGGTTGAACTATCCTAAGACGTAGTGTCAAAAAAACTCTACAAGCAAGGCGAGTGGGAAAAAAAAGCAAAAAAAAAAGCAGAATGTGCTAATCAGCCTATGCCAAAGCATGTAGAAGAATTTACAGCAACCGTGAATAATATCTATATAACTGCCAAAGATTGCTTAATATCCTGGGCATGTGAATTCGGCACCCAATTAAAGTACTTAAGGTGGATGAGATTATCCAGTGTTCCAACCAGGGAATAAATAGCAGAAACAACAGACATTTTGTCTAGAAATAAAACGTTAAGTTGGACGAGCGTAAATTCTTTGCAACCCTACCATCAGCTCTTACCAACTTAAATCGGGACTCACCTGACCGGGCCACGATTTCCCAATCGTCTAGGGTCCAATATATACAGTCAGTCCAGGAGTGACGCTGGAGGCGACGTGCTAAGCTGTTAGCAAAGGGACTCGCGTCGGTCATCTGCTGCCATAGTCCATTGACACAAGATTTCGCCACACTGTGTTAACGGATAATTCGTCGTACGTCCCACATTGATTTCTGGAGTTATTTCACAGAGTGTCGTTTGTCTGTCAGCACTGACAACTCTATGCAAACGCCACTGCGCTCAATCGTTAACTGTAGGCCGTCGGCCACTGCATTATCCGTGGTGGGAAGTAATGTCTGAAATTTGGTATTCTCGGCATACTCTTGAAAGTGCTCATCGCGGAATACTGGATTCCCTAAAGATTTCCGAAATGAAATGCCCCATGCATGTAGCTCCAGTTACCATTACGTGGCCATAGTTGCGACGGAAATTTTTTCACATGAACTATCTGAGCACAAATGACAGCTTTGCCAATGCACTGTCCTTTTATACCACCATCTGTATATGGAAATGTAGCTATCCCATGACATTCGGTCAGCTCAGTTCATTGTATTTCACACTGTTTGCATTCCAACAACTTTATTTAAGATCTAATGATTACTTTTCGCTGCAGTAAACGAAAGTGGTTTCGAAACAAGCACTGACTTTTTCTTTCAAGAAATGAAGCATTTATTTGTAAGTGACTCACTGTTGGAATGACCTTCCAATTTCTACAGCGGAAGCGATGACGTAGATTGCTGATTGCTACAGGCTTCGCACCGCACACTCCCCTCTGCTTAGGAAACTAGAAAAAGTAAACAGATTTTAGTTATATAGTCTGTCAGCGACATAACTTAATTTTGGTTGCACAATTAATTTTGGTGCTATAACTCAAAATGTATTACACAGAGAACGTTTCACTTCTGTTTCACAAACTGGTGCCCAGGGGAGAGGTGTGCCAGCAACTGTTGTAATCGCTGAATACAGTTACAGGTAAGTCGTATTTTTCTTACATTTAAACATTATTTGTATATATTTTCTACAATTTCTTTTGCGTGCATACTTCATACTTGTAAAACGTACTGTTAACATGAGGGCATTTAACCTCTAGAGACCCGAAGTCAGAGTTATACAGTAAATCAAACAAAACAAGCTCTAATGTGTTGGTTGGTACCACTGATTGTAAAATACTCATGAATAATTTATTTTTTATATTTACACATTGTTGCAGGCCATGTATCATACACGATACTTCGGGTTGCTAACAAGACAATTTGCCACTCAGTAAAGAAATAAATGTTACTTTATTTTTGCTTATTTGCAGGACATACATTCCTCCTCATGTTAGAAAATGCACCAAATTGTTACAATTGTCTCATTAAATGTTCTTGTTGAAATATAAATTTTTAACAGTATAATAAATAAAAAAATTACAGAAACTTTTTACAAATTTTTAAAAATGTTGCAGGATATTCTTATGAAGTATGAAACTTTTTGAAACAGTTTGTTTCTCAAGTAAAGCACAAAAACACCATACATTCAGAACATCTCAAATTTGTTAACTTTGAACAACCTGTTCGACTCTCATACATAAAAAAATCTAAGGGTAGTCCACTTGATGAAGCCATTACAAAGTTTTTCAGTCCCACAGGTTGAGGTTTTTCTCTAACATATTGTTTCATGCCGACTTGTCCATAGAATGGCACCATTTGTTCGTCAATAGAAACCATGTTTGGACGAGGATTTTGCAGACATGCTTCTCTAATCATTGACAACATTGGTGCTACTTTCCAGTATTTGTCTGTTGTTTTCTCATTGTCACTGACAGCATTGTCAACAACTTGGTAGATACTCTAAGGCAGCAGAAACGATCTCTGCTGATTCTTTCTGCAGCCACTGGATATCTAGTACGTCGTTCCCAACACATCCTAAGCTTAGGAAAACCAAGAAGTCAAATCACAATACTTGCAGCCCAGTATTTCTTGATGTCATCTAGGATGGTGTTGAGAGATTTTCCATGTGATGAAACATACTTCATGTTTGCTTTATCTGCCATATTACTGAATAAATCTTCATTTAAATACTGATTAAAATATTTAAATGGTTTCATAGCTCCTGTGCTGACAGATTCTACATCAGAACTTGATGATGTTGAAGTTGTGGCAGTTGAGCTACTGGGTGAAAATCTAAAATAGAAAGAACAATATTGCTTAAAAACGATTGTTTTGCAATAATTAACATTCATGCCTATTAAAATTACTAAAAACATTATTTACTCTGTTCTGTGGCGTCAGTGTTGTGTTGGATCTCTAGGTGATAGAGTTTCATGAGCTTGTGTTGGCACTACTGAACTTAAACTGTTCGAATCTTCATCTTCTTCAGATGCTGTCATTTGCGATCCCTAAATGTGAACTTCAGCATCATCATCATCATTATTATCGTCGTCGTCATCAATTTCGGTGTCAGAACAATTAGTGTCAAAGACCTCATTCAGAAGCTGAGCGATTTCTGAATCAGCTAGACCTGTCAATAATATTTAGTTTTTTTTATTTTTAAATCACATTTGCAAAGTTTTATTTGTATAGAAAGCATTAGAAATGCCTACCCTATTATTAAAGTTGTGAAATGTGCACTAAAAATAATATAATAACTTTCAAACAACAAACAACAATATAAAATGCAGCCGAACGCCATTTGCTCACAGGCATATGAAATGGAGTCACAGAGACCCAATGTATCAAATATGTTACATCTACTAAAGTACGGCTTTTCAGAAGTAAAATCATCTTTCACGTCACTTTCTTTAATAGAACTGTAGTCAGGGAACTGTTAAAAATATTTTAGTACTGATTTAGAAGTAAATAAACGATGAATTAACAATACTAACCTTTCTTTCTTGAAGCTATACTTACTTGTCCAGAACACTCTTGTTACTGACTGCTCCTGACACCTAGTGGTCATTCTGAGAACTACGAGTGGGCTGCCTGCTTGTTCTGCGCAGTGTATCGAACACGACGCAGTCGGCGCTTTTACAAAAAATGGCACACATTGTGTAGGAACATCATTTTAACGGATGTATCATATATGATACAAGGGGTCGCAAAAGGTTAAGAAGTTAGCGGCTGTCAATGCAACAGGCGCCAGTTTGGAAGGGTACAGGACTACATGCTACACACCTGTAACTTGCCAGCAACAGCGGTAAACGGTGAGCGCTCATCTCATTGCAAGGTCCATCAAATGTCGCTTCTGCTAGAGGAAGAGCAGATGGTGAGGGAGAGGGCTGTGAAGCTGTTAAAGACGGTTGATAACCATGTAGTACCTACGATTAGGTAGCTCTTCTAAAGACAAGTGTGTTATTGTTTCGCACATTACAGTGCACAAAGTGTTAAATATAAATTAGGGAACATATTTGAGTGTTTCATATTGTTTTAGTACATATTTATTCATTAAATTTGTTGTAAACAGGTATAGTTTTTAATAATTTTGAACTAGTTTCTGCATAAATGTGAAGTTAGGTTGCTGAAGCATTATGGACGAAGTAGTGGGCTCCTCAAAAGATGCAAACATATCAGATTATAAATGTGTGCTATAGGTCTGTGGGAACGTCCATTTGGAGGACTTAAGTATGGAGGGGAAAAGTGACGTGATCAAACAGGGACAGCCTTCAGCAGGTCTTCCACATTTAAATACAGACATTTTGAAGAATCTTGGTGCTTCTCTTACAAATTGTTATGTGGCTGTAAAGAGACACAAAAATTGTACTGTTAGCAGTGTGGTATATATTTAGACAAAGTCAATATTTCATCTCCTGTGGTCTCATTGAAGCAGTACCTGAAGCATCAAAACTAATAAAAATTAATTTTAACCATTCCTGCAACCAGTGTTTCGGCAGATAGATCGTTTTGGGAAGTGAATCAAAACTTATCTTCTAAATACACTGATGCAAACCAAATTTTCTCAATTTACTATGTTAGCGATTGAAAAAAAAAATTGCTAAAATCCGTGAAACAACATTTGCCATTCTACGACTCCACAATTGAAGTTTTCGACGAGAAGGCTCGCACAATTGATCTCAAATATAAATAAGACTGTGAGAGCCGACGTTTTCGACGAGAAGTATCGCACAACTGACCTCAAATATAAATAAGACTGTGAGTGCCGAAACCTTTGATGTTCTTCTTATTCATGTAGATACAATAACAGGTATTTTCCGAGTGTCTGGTATCGCTCAGTAGGCCGAATGTTTATGAGGTTGGGCTTTCAGCATCGCCAGGAGCACCTCAGAAGATGTCCAGCGCAGCTCCGTACGAAACGTCTGAAACCTAAAAGTTTCCTCGACCACGGGCGTGCAGCCCGGAAGACTCATCAGAAACTATATCTGGTCGTGAAAATGGTTCAAATGGCTCTGAGCACTATGGGACTTAACTTCTACGGTCATCAGTCCCCTAGAACTTAGAACTACTTAAACCTAACTAACCTAAGGACATCACACACATCCATGCCCGAGGCAGGATTCGAACCTGCGACCGTAACGGTCGCGCGGCTCCAGACTGTAGCGCCTAGAACCGCTCGGCCACCCTGGCCGGCTGGTCGTGAAAGACTTCACTGTAATACGAAAAATGACAGTAATAATAACAATTAGAACAACAATACTGTTACTTTTAACAACCTATAAAAAGCGATTACAGGTAATACCTTACGCATCGCCACTGTTTGGTGTGCCTTACCAGGTCTTGAAGAAATAAGACGTCACGGATGAGTGACGTTTTCAAAAAGGTTTACTGTATCTGTAAGAACAAGAAATGGGACCAGCTGGGGTGGGAGGGGGTCGGTGACTGAAAATTACGCACGGAGCGGCAAGATACCTGGAGCCGGCCCAGCATTACTGTTTATCAACGGGCAGACTCAAATTCGGCAACTTTTAATAAGCACAAGAAGTTTATTGGAAAAGGGTCACTTAATATCTGACTCGAATTCAGCAACTCTGCACTCATGTGGCAGAACGGCCGGCCCCTCTGAGTGAGTCACCAGGGATGGAATTTCTGGCTGTAAACATACCTCGTCATGCCTAGTACAGTAGTTGTGAAATTGCGGCAAGTATGCTTCTAGCAACTAACGACATAATCCAGAAACGTCAACTAACGTTAAGAGTTTCTTAAGAGTTTATTTTTTCTTTCCCCATAACAAAAAAACGAGTACCTAGAGAGACGGTAACTTTAACTGACGTTGGTGAGCATGGCCGTAAACTAAATTTGCCGCTTACGCCAGGAGCAGTGTGTATGTGGCGTGGCCACTGCGCGCTTAAAAGAAGTGATAAGGTGAACGTTTTTTTCTTGCCTTCCAATTCTGAGTGCTCATGAGTGTGCGCAGCTAGCACCGATCAGCTGCTATGGTATTAATGTCGAACATAAATAACACAGATTCGTGAATGCGCGTTATAGAGGACGTCATCTTCATGTGAGTTAACGTTTTTAGCAAATAATATGGAATCAAATTAAGCATGTTGTAATACGCTGAAGACCCAAAGAAACTGGTACACATGCCAAATTCCGTGTAGGACCCCCGCGCGCACTCATAAGTGCTGCAACATGACGTAGCATGGACTCGACTAATTTTTAAAATAGTACTGGAGGGAATTGACACCATGACTCCTGCAGGGTTGTTCAAAAATTGTTCAAATGGCTCTGAGCACTATGGGACTTAACATCTATGGTCATCAGTCCCCTAGAACTGAGAACTACTTAAACCTAACTAACCTAAGGACATCGCACAACACCCAGTCATCACGAGGCAGAGAAAATCCCTGACCCCACCGGGAATCGAACCCGGGAACCCGGGCGCGGGAAGCGAGAACGCTACCACACGACCACGGGCTGCGGACTGCAGGGTGGTTCATAAATCCGCAA
The DNA here is from genome assembly GCF_021461395.2 of Schistocerca americana. Lineage (NCBI taxonomy): Eukaryota > Metazoa > Arthropoda > Insecta > Orthoptera > Acrididae > Schistocerca > Schistocerca americana. Next base: position 541,357,857 of record NC_060130.1, read on the forward strand.
GAGTACGAGGGGGTGGAGGTCTCTTCTCAACAACACGTTGCAAGGCATCCCAGATATGCTCAATAATATTCATGTCTGGGAACTTTGGTGGCCAGCGGCGAGTTTAAACTCAGAAGAGTGGTCCTGGAGCCACTCTGCAGCAATTCTGGACGTGTGGGTGTCGCATTGACCTACTGGAATTGCCCAAGTCCGTAGGAATGCACAATGGATATGAATGTATGCCGGTGATCAGACAGGATGCTTACGTACGTGTCACCTGTTAGAGTCGTATCTAGATGTATCATGGGTCCCATATCACTCCAACTGCACACGCCCCACACGGTTACAGAGTCTCCACCAGCTTGAACAGTCCCCTGCTGACATACAGGGTCCATAGATTCATGAGGTTGCCTCCATACTGTACACGTTCATCCGTTGGATACAATTTGAAACGAGACTCATCCGACTAGGTAACATGTTTCCAATCATCAACAGGCCAATGTAGGTGTTGACGGGCCCAGGCAAGGTGTAAAATGGTTCAAATGGCTCTGAGCACTATGGGACTTGACATCTGAGGTCATCAGTCCCCCAAGGCGTAAAGCTTTGTGTCGTGCAGTCATCAAGGGTACACGAGTGGGTCGTCGGCTTCGAAAGCCGATGTCGATGATATTCCGTTGAATGGTTCGCACGCTGACACTTGTTGATAGCCCTGCATTGAAATCTGCAGCAATTTGCGGAAGGATTGCACTACTGTCACATTGAACGATTCTCTTCAGTCATCGCCGGTCCCGTTCTTGCAGCGATGTCGGAGTTTGATGTTATACCAGATTTCTGATATTCACGGTACACTCGTGAAATGGTCGTACGGGAAATTCCCCACTTCATCGCTACCTCGGAGATGCTGTGTCCCGGCCGGCCGAAGTGGCCGACCGGTTCTAGGCGCTACAGTCTGGAACCGCGCGACCGCTACGGTCGCAGGTTCGCATCCTGCCTCGTGCTTGGATGAGTGTGATGTCCTGAGGTTTGTTAGGTTTAAGTAGTTCTAAGTTTTAGGGCACCGATGACCTCAGAATTTAAGTCCCATAGTGCTCAGAGCCATTTGAACCATTATTTTGCTGTGTCCCATCGCTCGTGTGCCGATATAGCAACTCGTTCAAACTCACCTAAATCTTGATAACCCGCCACTGTACCAGCAGTAACCGATGTAAGAACTGCCACAGATACTTCTTGTCTCTTATAGGCGTTGCCGACGGCAGCGCCGTATTCTGCCTTTTTACATGTTTCTGTATTTGAATACGTATGCCTATACCAGTTTCTTTGGCACTTCTAATAGTAAAATAGTAAAACAAAAATCACAGTCAGAACAGTTAGCAAACATTTAAGGTCGTCTCTCAGATTGCACTTACTGTTATTAATTAATATAAATACCAATTTATGAAGATTACCAATTAGTAGGAAGATCGGTAGGGGAAGCTGTGGTGAAGTGGTCAGGACGGGAAAAATGTGGCCTTTGCATATTTTTGCCCTGCACAGCGCTGCTGTCTGCCGAGAAGTGATGAGACTGTAATAGTTCTGACGTACATCGCCACTGTTGTTAGTGAGATTGCGGAGGAAGCTTGTCCCGCTCTTTTTTAGTAAAATCTTTTTTTTTTGTTTTTCAGTCTTATGTAATATAAGTCATTTACGTTATTCTTGTTACGTCACTTGTAGGGAAAGTAATTATTTTTTTCAATATCAGTGTTCAAACAACATCTTTTGACCTACAAATATAGTTCCTCGTTATTGATTTCAATTTGAGAGTTTCGACCGAGGATCGGGAAAAGTGGCCAAGGTTTTTATACCAATGAAAGTTAGCTGCTTTCAAAAACCGCATATGTTGCAACAGATGAAAATGGCTTATAAACCCTTTTACATGCAAAGCTATGATCCACAATTCTATCCCTTTGTGACAATTTTGAGTTAATTAAGTTGTTGTTGTGGTGGTCTTCAGTCCGGAGACTGGTTTGATGCAGTTCTCCATGGTACTCCATCCTGTGTAAGCTTCTTTATCTCCCAGTATCTACTGCAACCTACATCCTTCTGAATCAGCTTAGTGTATTCATCTCTTGGTCTCCCTCTACGATTTTTACCTTCCACGCTGCCCTCCAATACTTACTTGGTGATCTCTTGATGCTAGAGGACGTCAGCTGTCGCCTTATTCCTGCTTGTTCTCATAAGCGGGACCGAGCAGCTAGAATGCTGCTTGCGAGATTATCGTGTTCCGAGAGCGCGGTGTCGATAATGAGGCGACCCGACACTCTCGGCTGGCCACCTGCAGCGCCGCCGGTCGCAGGGGGCCGTTCCGAACGCGGGTCGTATTGTGTACGGCTATCCGAGCTACAAGTATAGTAGTAAGGAACATGCACGTGTGACATGTCACAGCTGTGCTGGTATGTATGAATGCATTTTGGGAGATTTAAGACACATTTCGGTCGAATGAATCAACTGAGACATTCGAACAAATCCTGTCCACTTAATTATAAATGTAAAGCTGCCAAAGTTTCCTGTAAAAGTGCTATCAGTGGTGGCATCCTGGTTACTCAGAAACTGTCATGTAACGGCGACAAGGGAAATCGTGAAACCTAATGATAAAGCAAGAGATGACGACTGTAAATTATTTTCTTCATTAAGATACAATTATCATGGGGTTTAAGCTAAGCATTAACATTAAGTCACTTCTTGCAGTAGCAAGGAAAACTACCCACCCCCTTTCCTTCCTACCATAGATATTAATGTCGAATTTTGTGTGTGTGCGTTTTGTACTTACGGTTGTTTTTAAAGTGACGTCTCATTTTACAAATGTTTCCTATTTCGTCCGTAACTGCGCATACGCAACATTTCCTTTCGCGGAATTAGTTTTGAAGTTTATTGCCTTTATGCTTGTGTTTATTTCTTATTCTTTATTTAGCTACAGATTTATTATCCCACTGTTTCTTCACTCTTCGACGACTTAATACGATTCATTGTATTTATTATGACCTCCGTTAGCATTAAAGGCTGTCGCCAACTATGTTAAAAAAATGGTTCAAATGGCTCTGAGCACTATGGGACTTAACATCTGTCGTCATCAGTCCCTTAGAACTTAGAACTACTTCAACCTAACTAACCTAAGGACATCACATACATCCATTCCCGAGGCAGGATTCGAACCTGCGACCGCAGCAGTCGCGGTTCCGGACTGAGCGCCTAGAACCGCTCGGCCACCGCGGCCGGCCCGTCAACTAGGGCAAGGTTGTTATCTGTTTCAGAGTTAATTTTGTAACGTTTGCTATCAAAGCTAATTGTGTAACTTTTGTATTTTATTTTTATTTTGCTGTAGGTCCTTGTTCTATGAAAGATATTTCACTTTTTCAACAACGCTGTACAGTTAGAACGTTCGAGAAGGCAGGTGCTTTGGACTTACGAACAGTCTTTCGCAGGCTCTGTATCTACATACTTGGAACGCTTGAAGGAGACGACCACCTTTTGAGGTGTTCCACTTTTCAAGTCAAAGGTGCATAAGGTATTAATCACTGTACGTAATTACCGTTCGTTATCGTTTGACACCCTTCTGTTAACAATCACCGCCTTGCAATTTGATTTTTATATGCTGTGTTTTCTGACTGAAAATATACAAACCACAGCAAAAGACATAAAAAAAAACCACAAAAAGCCAGATCCACCTGTTGATAAGGCTGAAAGAACCTTAAGATTACGATGCTTGAATTCAATAATGACGTTCTGAGGTAACTCATCACTTAGAAAGGAAGTATTGATTGCACAAAAGAGAGCAGTAAAAATAATATGCGATGTTCACTCAGCCGGCAGCGGTGACCGAGTGTTCTAGGCGCTTCAGTCCGGAACCGCGTGACTGCTACGGTCGCAGGTTCGAATCCTGCCTCGGGCATGGATGTGTGTGATGTGCTTAGGTTAGTTCGGTTTAAGTAGTTCTAAGTTCTAGGGGACTGATGACCTTAGATGTTAAGTCCCGTAGTGTTCAGATCCATTTGAACCATGTTCACTCGCGGAAATCATGTAGGCACAATAATCTTCAACGAGGTTGGCATTTTAACTCCGCCGTCAAAATACATATATTTGCTAATGACATTCGTCATAAACGGCCCATCACAGTTTGAGAAGAACAGTGATGTCCATAGGGAGAACATTAGAGGGAAAAATGATTTTACCCATTATTAAAGCTGTCAGTGGCTCAGAAAGGAGTTCAATATGTAGCAACAAACGTCTTTGATCACTTGCCCAATAACATAAAATGTCCGGTAGGTAGCAAAGTAAGTTTTAAATCGAACTTAAATATTAAAATGTCTGGCAGGTAGGAAAGTGAGTTTTAAATCGAACTTGGTCATGGCGGCTGCAGTGTAACACGTGTTAAGTTCGGCTCGCGAAATTTAGTTGAATTCGAAGGTGTTCTCGCAGATGGTGTTGTATAGTACAAGTGGAAATCGTGAAAACAACAGTGTTCTGTGCAGTAGTGCTATTTTTTTTCTGTGCTCCGCCAATATCTTCGAGAAAATGGTAAACAGAAGAGTGAACAGTAGCGCGTCCAGCAGCGGGGAAGCAGCAGGTGCGGCGGGCCCGCTCTTGGCGGAAGGTGCGGCCGCGGCTCCCGGTATAGCGGAGCTGGTCCGCTCTGAGGTAAACGCTGCGCTTCGCGATAAAAACAATCTCGATCTGACAGCAGGCACTATATCAGATACTGTAACGGCAGCAGTATTGGCCAAAATGCGTGAAACTGTTGAGGCCAATACTGCCGAAATTACAGCACTAAAAAAGTCTGTGTCTGAATACGAGAAAAAGGCACGAGAGTTGGAAGTCAAACTATCTGCCGCAACTGACGAACTAGAACAGTACCAAAGACGAAATAGTCTACGACTGTTTGGAGTAGTAGAAAATAAGGAAGAAGACACGGACAACCTGCTTATACAGGTTGCGCGTGAAAAATTAGGCGTTGAAGTGACCAAGGCAGACATTGACAGGAGCCATCGGGTGGGACGAAAATTACCAGGTGCCACCAAACCTCGTCCAATAATAATTAAATTTGTCTCGTACCGAAAAAGGGCAGAGATCTTTACCCAGAAGAAGAAGTTAGCAAGGACAGGGCTTACAATAAGGGAAGATCTGACACACGAACAGCTAAAGATTTTAAACAGTGCCATATCCCATTTCGGTCTTCAGAATGTGTGGACTCAGGATGGCAGAGTAATCATTAAGACAGCAGCTGGAAAGAAGACAGTCACAAACATGACAGAACTGAATAGTATTAAGTGAAGCTACTCGAGCCAAAAGTGCAAACTTAACACCATTTGCAATTGTAACAGCCCCAATACTCAGATATAGTCTTGTAATTTTATTAATTTTTTAATTATACCCATATTTGTACCTTCAACTAATTGTTTTTGTAACTGTATTAACTTTTCACTATTTTTTTGTGTCTGTAGCTCTAACCATTACTTAATTTTAGTTACTGCTAATTCTTTTTTCATTTTCTCAGTTTATTCTCTTCCGTTCTGAAATAGTTCTATTGCAATTATTAGTCTCTCCTTTAGTTCATTAATCACCCATCTCTTCGGTTTAAATTGTTCATAACAAAAATCACTATCAGTATCACTTTAGCAAATTTCAATCTAATTGTAGCTTCCTACGATAATCACTACCAGTATCACTTTAGTAAATTTCAATTTAATTCTAGCTTCCTACGATAATCTATTAATTACTAAGCTTACTTATCTCTGCTGGCAGCATCGGCCTCTTAAATCACTCCCTTCTCCCTTATTTCCACCCTAAGCTGTTTCAAATACGCTAATTACATTTCTCCTCGTACGACAGAGGATACACAGTAACACACAGCCGTCACTATTTTGGTCATATTCTCCTTGCACAGAATACCACTAATCCATTTTCTATACTCCCGCAACCTCAGGAAATCTTTAGCAGGCGCCTTTCTTTCGGCACTCGCGGTGTCACAAACAGGGCGTGCAAAATCTCGGACACCCCTGTGTTATGTCAGCTGGCGGAAGCAGCGGCCAGTGCCCCTCGCGGCAGGTAGTGCCGAACAAAGGGACAAACCAGTCTGCCACCCTACTCCAGGCTGCTCGGCGGAACGCGTCAGAGCTTTTAGCAGCTCACTGCAACATCCAGTCTTTATCTGCGCATTACGAAGAACTTAGCCTCCTCTTCAACCAACTAAACTACCACGTAATCCTCTTATCCGAAACGTGGTTGAAACCACACATATCCTCTGCATCTTTTCATCTCCCAGGGTACACATTTCTTAGGGCAGACAGATCAAAAAAGCGAGGTGGCGGGGTCGGCGCGTATATACGAACAGATCTCAAAGCGAAAGTCTTATGTACGTCAAATCCTGCTGAAGAAAAAGAGGCTGAATTCATGTTCATTGAAATAAATATACAAAGTCGGAAATTCTTGACTGGCGTCGTGTACAAGCCGCCAAAAATAAGCTCTATGAGTTCCTTCCAGTCGGAATTACATTCACTTCAGTGTCAATACGAACATGTCATCGTAATGGGTGACTTGAACATAGACCTGCTAAGAGACACTCCCTCCGCAATAAACCTAAGAAGACTGTTTAGTTGCAATAGCATGAACATTCTTCCATTATAACCTACACACCATACGGCGCACAGTCATACTCTTATAGACGTAATCGCAACGAAACAGACTGACAAAGTAAGAGATGTTGGTCAAACATCGGCCCCTGGCCTCTCAGCACATGATGTAATATTCCTGGCCTACTCTGTGGAGCCCCCCAAGGATCAAATCGCGTTACATAACTTGTAGGAACATGAAACGTATTGACCTTGACGCTCTAACAGCCGATTGCTCAGAAATCTCATGGCATCAAATAATCAGAAAACCCACAATCGACGGCAAAATTAATGAACTTGGTGATAAACTCACTGCCCTCTATGACAAACATGCACCTGTGTGCACAATCCGTGTAAGAAAATCTCCTGCTCCATGGCTGACAGCTGAATTACGTCAAATGATGACTAATAGGGATGCTGCCCACAGGCGTTTCAAGGCAGATCCGAAACCCGAGCGTTTCGAAGAATATAGAAAGCTACGGAACAGAGTGAAACAATGCATTCGCAATGCTAAAATCAGGCACGCTCGCTCCCTTGTATGCAGCGATCTGACGCCCACGACTCTATGGAAGAATCTCCGTAGCTTGGGGGTCGGAAAGGCAAAATCGGAAACTACTTTTCATGTGTCAGCTAACGAATTAAATGAATTCTTCTCTGCACCTTTGAATACCAGCACAGCTGATAATTACCGTCCACAAGAATCCCCAAACAGGATAACTAACAACGATACCTTCCATCTAAAACATGTAACAACAAATACGGCAAGAAAAGCAATAATGAGAATCTCTTCTGATGCAATAGGCAACGACAGTATCGCTATAACCATGATTAAGAATGTTGCCGATATCTTAGTACCTGTCTTAACTGACATATTTAATTTTTCCCTCGTGAACGGAATATATCCCACTGCATGGAAAAGAAGCCTAATTCGACCCATCCCTAAGATCGAAAACCCCCAACTGCCTAGTGATTACCGACCAATTAGCATACTGCCTGCTGTTTCCAAAGCACTTTAATATATTGTTCATGACCAAATCACTGAACACTTGCATGAATTCAGCCTATATGACAAATTTCAATCCGGTTTCCGTAAACATCACAGCACAAACACTGCTCTTATTAAAGTAACTGATGACCTAAAATATGCCATCGACAATCGAAAGGCAACAATATTGACGCTACTGGACTTCAGCAAAGCTTTTGACGCTGTTAACTTTGACATATTGCTCAGAAAAATGCAACAGCTTAATTTCTCTGATAGTGCAATGAGATGGTTTGAAAGCTACTTAAAAGACAGACAGCAATGTGTTGTCTGCGTAAATGAAAAATCTTCCTGGAAACATGTTTCCTCGGGAGTGCCACAAGGATCAGTCTTAGGACCACTTTTGTTTTCTTTATATGTCAACGATATTTCGTCGGTTCTGTCCTCCTGTAAATATCATTTCTATGCCGACGACCTCCAGCTCTACCTAAGCGTCAGACCTGAAGATGTAAACACTGCAATCGCTCAGATGAATGATGATCTGTCTTCAGTAGTGAGATGGGTGAAAAACCTGGGGCTTAAACTAAATGCAAAAAAGACGCAAGTAATCTTAATAGCCCATCAGAAATTAATAAGTTCAGATTTCCGCGAACGGCTACCTCCTATTCTGCTCGACGGTACTCCAATCCATATCAGAAAACAGTGAAGAACTTGGGTGTAACTTTGGATGAGCATCTCAACTGGGCGGAGAATACAGTCGCAGTGTGCCGAAATACGTCTGCTTGTCTCTATGCTCTCAAAAAGTTTCGGAACATATTTCCACAGGACTTGAAACGCCAGCTCGTGCAAGCACTCGTTCTACCGAACCTCCACTATTGTGATGTGATTCAACAAGGCATGAGTAGTGAAAACAAAAGACGGCTAGAGCTAACCATGAATGCCTGTGTGCGGTACACCTGCAACATTCGCCGATATGATCATGTTAGTGCTTCATACTCCGAGCTAGGGTGGCTGCGGCCGGACAAATTGCGTGACTACCACACTCTATGTCTACTCCACCGACTCCTCATCGCGCAAGCACCCCAGTACCTTGCTTCAGAGATTAAAAACCTGTCATGTCATCATAATCGAAACACGAGGTCACTCTTATTTGGTATCGTAACTGTGCCTACTCACAAAACAAAAACTTTTGCAAACTCCTTCTCAGTTGCCGCTGTCCGCCTCTGGAACAAACTGCCCCTTACCTTGCGCAAAATTCGATCTCCTGCTGTTTTTAAGAAGAAGTTGAAGCATTTCCTACTATCATCCTCACAAAGTTCTCCACAAAATTAATGTACAAGGACGATCCCCTCATCTGTCAAATAGAAAAGCTAGCGTCTCCTATCTTGCTCCTGAGATGCCTTCCTCTTCATCTTTCTCTATTAACCACGCAATCTTCTTTTCCTTTATATTTCCTTAATTATGTTTCATCATGTCTCTATTCTTCTCCTCCCTTCACCATGAGTCTCCCTCATACTCCCTGCTGCCGGCACTCCTATCTAAAATCTGTCTCTTCAATAATGTCTAATTATAACAGTACTTGTGACCTAAGAATATAAACTCTATATGTATGTATTTTTCCAGGTGTACCTTTCAAATTGTTTATTTCACTTTTTGTACTAGATGTAGTTTAACATGCCTACTAAAACATATGAATGTAAAATAAGTAGAATGCCTGGTTAGATGTAACAGAGGGCCTGATGGCCCTAATCTTGCCAGGTTAAATAAATCAATAAATAAATAAATAAATAAAAATCACTTCTCCTGGACAACTCCTCCTGTTCCACTGATGAATATTTAAAAGGTGGTAGCCAGAGAAAAAAAGGCGCTGTTTCCACATCATTTCCATAAAAGAATCATTCTAATGATCTATCGAACATTTAACTAACTGAGCAACAAAAGACTGTTGTACCGGCAGTCGTACAGTAGCACCCAAAAGAAAAACGATTTAAAGCAGCAGCAGCGCGGAGGCTGCCGCGCGTGCGCCGAAGTATTTGGTTCTTCATCCTGTAGGTGGCGTTACTGTCCTTCCAGCTATCAGTTGATATCGTCGCTATTGGCCATCGAATTTGGCGCCTCCACGCATGCGCACTTCCTGCCTAAAACTGGCATAAATGGGGAGCCCTGGTCCTGCCTTAGCAGTGTGTTCGTCGCACCTGAAGATGTCGGCCAGTTGCGCTGACGAAATATTGTGGAGTTTTCACTATGACATCCGACGTCTCGCCCAAGAACCATATATACAACATGTCCGTCGGGAAAGCCTCAAGCAACACAAGGCATGACATATTTGGTTACGTTCGTATCAGCGACGTTATTTAACATTTTTAGCATATCTTGATGAATTTTTTCTCTTATTTCTTCGGGAAAAATTAATAGTTCCTTGAAACAGGGATGCAAGAACGTTGCCACGTAATGAATGTCATGTAGTTCATTTAGAACTTTTTGTTTTATAAACGGTTCTGCTCTTTCCTTTAGCTTACACATTGCCACATCGTCGGCTCCAGTTTCGCAGAGACCTACCAGCTTCAAAATCCACGGCACTACAAATGGTAGTGTTGGCTCACTGTCTTCTCCCAAATCGTCCGTGGCCTCTTTGAAAACCTTCAGAAACTGAATAGTGCATTCCATAGTCGCATTCCGCTACGACGTCATCATCTAGTGTTTGTTTGAATCACGCAAAACGGTCTCTATTTGGTCTTTCTGTGAATGGAATGAGTCTAACATCATGTACACACTGTTACATCTAGTTTCTACATCATGGTGTAAGGTTTTATCTAATCTCGCGACTAAGCCAGATCGTCTCATAAAGCCTACTAGTTTACGTACAGTCATACACTGCAGGAATCTCGTCCGTTAAGAAACCTTCATTGAATGTGTGCCTCAGTGTTGTATTAATACAGCGCATCACACATGGGAGCCATTTGTGTGCTTCTAGTACTTTCTTGATGTTAGCTCCCTGATCTGTAACCTGTCTTAGTTCCGAGGACGTTATCTGCAACTCTGCCATTTGTTCATACGTTTCCGTAATGATAAGTTCACCAGTCTTGGCAACATCAGGAAACCTCGTAGTTAAGAGTACACTGTTTTTTTGTTTCCATTTGTCCGTCGACTCATCAATATAGCTGGACATGACAGTCAGGTAATGGGTCTTACGATAACTGTCTGTCCACAGATTGCACGTCATTGAACACTGGTTTTTAGCAATTGCGTCTTTCACTACTGGAATAAGTTAACTCCTGACTTGATCAGCCAATTCCTTAATATATCGTGCTACAGTCCTTGGGGAAGGTAGCACGTCTTGGGCGGTGATTTGTCCATATTTTGCTCCTGTATTTATTAGTTCTTGAGCTAAGCGTATGAATCCTTCTCCACTTACCATATTAAATGGTCGGAGGTCTGTTGCACACATTAAAACACATTTGTCCCTAATAGATATTTTATCAGCACTGGCAGCTGCAACGCTTGACAAGTGTCGATTATCCTTAAATTTATGTCTGTTCATTCCGGTTGTGCTTCCTTTGTAAGCAAGCAATGCTGCACAGTTTCCATTTTGGCACCGAACGTAACCAACTGGAAGATGTGTATCTTTTTCAACAACCGCCTGATACAGTCGTAATAAACACCTTCATTTATGTTTCACGAAAACAATCTTTCTTTTCGTTTACGCACACAGCAAACGTATCAATTCATTAAAAAATGCTACACAAACGAAGCGATTCGATTAATCAAATACTATCACGTCTCGAATTCGGAAGCTCTATTCTGTAATTATTTAGTAATAATTTAAGGGCTTCCCTTAAATTTTTCCCAACTGGAACTGCCACTCCTTACTCCCACTTTATTTATCAGAACGTGCATGCCATCAGCAAGTTTCTTCAGCACAACTTCTTTTGTGATGCTAGTCACTGCATTGGTTCCGGTTCCGCAACCACTCATGCTGAGTTTGGTCTCGTGACAGTTTACTGCCTACCGCTACGTTACGATAATGCGAGTCTCTCGGCCAGCTCGCGCTCTCGCAGTCTCGGGCCGGCACGTGTCCTATTCGACAATCCTCGTCTCGTCTCAGTTTCGTATCGTGACGTCAGTCATCCCACCTCACGCGCATGTGCCAGCGATAATGAGAAGTATATTCAGCGAGAAGCGAACGAGACTGAGCAGCATTTTGACGTGCTCTACTTGATGCGTCAGAACATGTACTACCAACCGATCCCTTCTTCTAGTCAAGTTGTGCCACAAATTCCTCTTCTCCAAAATTCTACTCAGTACCTCCTCATTAGTTACGTGATCTAACCACCTAATCTTCATCATTATTCTGTAGCAACACATTTAGAAAGCTTCTATTCTCTTCTAGTCTAAACTATTTATCGTCCATGTTTAACATCCATACATGGCTACACTTCATACAATTTTTTCTTTTAGAAAAGACTTCCTGACACTTAAATCTATACTCAATGCTAACAAATTTCTCTTCTTCAGAAACGCTTTTCTTTCCATTGGTAGTCTACATTTTATATCGGCTCTACTCCTACCATCATCAGTTATTTTGCTCCTCAAATAGAGAAGCTCATCCGCTACTTTAAGTGTCTCATTTCCTAATCCAATTCTCTCAGCATCATCTGATTTAATTAGACTACATTCCGTTATCCCCGTTTTGATTTTGTTGGTGTTCATCTTATATCCTCCTTTCAAGACACCGTCAATTGCGTGTTCCTACTCCAAATTTTTCTTTTGTTTCCTTTACTGCTTGCTCAATATACAGGTTGGGTAACATCGGGGATAGGCTACAACCCTGTCTCACTCCCTTCTCAACCACTGCTTCCGTTTTGTGAACCCTCGACTCTTATAACAACCATCTCGTTTCTGCACAAATTGCAAATAAGCTTTCGCTCCCTGTATTTGAGCCCTACCACCTTCAGAATTTGTTTGGCGCTTCAGTGTAGTGGAAATCTCGCGCGACACACATGCGCTCTAGCTTGGGTAGGTTTTGTACGCCCAGTTGTGGTTGTTTCCCGATATCGTTTACAAACTGTAGTTTATCATAAATTTGCACCACGAGAAGAAGTTAAAAAATACATGCCTATCACACGGTACATCTATTTTCATATCATGACACACATGTAGTAATATTACATAACGTAACTTCGTGTACATTCCAAAAATACTTCTGAAAAAAAGAGTTACGTTGTTTAATGACCAAATAATGGAAGACTGAAGAGAAAGCTTCAATAATATTCATTGGAGGGAAGCTTACAATTATACCAATGGCCGTTCCATATTAGAAATGTTTCTATGTAAGTCACATCCATCTTTAAATCAGTTTTCTTAATATAATAACACCAGTACTAGGAATTCGTCAAAGAAACTTCGGGTCAGCATAAGTATCGCACTGTCTATGGAACATGAAAGAACATCTATAAAATAGTAGAATGAATAAGAAACAGTCTTATAATATGTATTTTATAATATATATTTTAAAATTCCTAGTGTATAGAAATTTTACAGGAAACTGGCATAAAAATAATAGTATGGACTGTTTTTAATGGGGAGAGCGGAAAAAATGGCATGAAAGATACCACTTTCTACTAAAGCACCTGACAGCATTATACAACATGTGATCAATAAACGCGGTGAAAGATTTATGCACAGGAAAGGCAACACCATATAGGGATACATATCGTAAAATGGAACATTTCAGTGACTTGAGAGCCGGAGAAACAGCTATGCTAGAGATGACTCGATAAGGAAAGTGGTAGCCCGAATATAGGGAAGCAGTAGTGGAAAGTGCGGTTAAGTGGAGCGCAAATGATTGTGTTAATAGAAGCTTACAGCTATCATCCCTGAAGGTTATGTATCTGTATCTGTTTTATTTATTTATTTAAGACGTCTTTAATATCTTTTTCATTGTGCAAATATATTTCAGAATATCGTAGACACCACAACTACACGGCAAATGAATACAGTAAGAATACCTCATATTTTGGTCATACTTGATTATTTATTTAATGAGCAGTTTACTATTATGCCAACCAAAATTCTATATATGTCATTAACTCGCAGTTCTGGTCAGTGGAGACTATTTGACTGTAGGAGCACAGCTACAGGTTATTATTAGCAACGAATCAACTGCAGGGTATGAAAGCAGATGTGCAGTTCGCTTGCAGACGCGAAGTGTTAAGACGTGCTACGCGATCGCTCTTCCGCGTGACGCTTGTGCCTACCTACTGGTGCACGCGCGTAACAGCTTTCGTTTGGTACGATTTTCTGTTAGGCACATTGACACCTGACATTACTATCGGTGACGGCAAGCCCCGCCATGTATGGTGGGTTGTATGGAGAAGGGGGTGGTGACTTCGACGCCTCTATGGGACAACATCAACAACAACCACCTGCCCAGCGGCTACATCCAGATGCAGCACCCTTACCAGCTCCAACAGGAACTACATTGGACAACACGACGGCTGTGATCAGCCACTCGTTAACAGTTGTTCGGGGAGAATCTGGAATACAGCCGCAGGAGAGCTTCTGTAAAGTTTGGAAGGTAGGAGAGAGATACTGGCAGAAGTAAAGCTGTGAGTACCGGGCGTGAGTCGTGCTTCGGTAGCTCAGATGGTAGAGCACTTGCCCGCGAAAGGCAAAGGTCCTGAGTTCGAGTCTCGTTCGGGCACACAGTTTTAATCTGCCAGGAAGTTTCAACCAAAGTAACAGTCGTTAGTGGTCTCAGTACCACAGCCTGTTATATCCCGTGCAACATTCATTCACTCCTATCAGCCAAAATCCATACAAGCCTGCTGCTCACAGATTAGCAACCCCACAAGCGCCGAATCAACGACAGCCTCAAGGTCATGCTGAACTTATAGATAAGATAATAAATGTGATTGATATTGTCACGCAGAACATGAGACAAAATAGTGCTATGAGCAATTCCGATATCCGGCACCTCGTTACTGGCATATTTCAATCTCTCTCTCCCTAAATTATGGCGGCTTTAAAAGTATTGCAGTGGAATGCGAGATTGGTTACTTCTAATAGAGAAAGCTTGCAACGAGAACTGTTCGTAAGTCAGCCTGATATCGTTCTGTTATGTGAAACTTGGTTCAAATTCGAACGAACTGTTCGCTTTAAAAATTATTCTATAGTAAGGGAAGACCGTCTCGATGGGTGGGGCGGCGTAGCTATACTGGTAAAAACTTCGCTGCCGCATCGACCACACCCGTTACACGTATCTGTCACCAACCTTGAATTAGTTGCTGTGGAGATACGAACTGCCCATAAAACCCTTACAGTTGTCTCGTTGTATAACGCTCCCCATCACAGTATCGTGGAAGATGACTGGAGACAATTAATAAGTCAGTTTCGTCCTCCCTTTATCGTAGCTGGAGACGTGAATGTCCACCATGTAGCGTGGGGAGGAGACGTGACAGATAGGAACGGCAGGACCTTGATAAGCGTTATCGAAGATAATAACCTAGTGATAATCAACGATGGCTCTCCTACTATGATAACTTCACCTCTCCGTAGGCCCTCCGCAGTTGATGTAACTCTTTGCACCCCCTGCTTTACTGAAATATCTAATTGGTACGTTAAAAAGGATTCAATGGGATCCGATCATCTCCCAATAGAGTTTCACATTAACATCAACGTCGATACTACGCACATCTGTTTCTCTACTAGTATGTGGAAAATCAAGGAAGCCAATTTGGCCTCTTATAAGAAAACGGTTCGGCGGGCACTCGCAAATACGAGACGTGACTTATGGGACGAAGATGCATACCCAGTTTTACTCAATGCTATGAACGTCGCAGCTGGCATGAGCATCCCTAAGAAAAAAGAGTTTACAGTAATGAAGCACCGTTCTCCTCCTTGGTGGAATTCTGAATGCTCTCGGGAAGTTGCGAAGCGACGACTCTCCTTGAAAACCTATCGTCAGAATCCTTCATTGGACAACTTCTTGGCTGTGCAAAAAGTGAATGCGCGAGTTAAAAAATTCCTGAAGAAAACCAAGAAGAACAGTTGGAAACAATTTTGCCTGTCCCTAAATAATGAAACCAGTATGGCAAGCATCTGGCATAAAATAAAAGCTTTTAGAACAAGAAGATTGCCTTCCTCCCCTCCTGCTACCACGGCCTGGTTAGAGGAATTCATAGATACAATCGCTCCTCCCACGGTTCCAATTTTAAACCATCGGTTCCCTGCTGAAGAAGACCGCTATCATGTTCTCCTTCGTCCTTTCTGTAAAGAAGAACTCAACGAAGCTATTAAAGTATCGAGCGACAGTTGCCCTGGCATTGATCATATACACTACTCTATGCTTGCACACCTGCCTATAGAAGCGAAAGACTTTCTCTTGAACATTTTTAATCAGTACTGGATGAAGAAAGACCTCATATCAACTTGGAAGACGCAAGTAATAATTCCAATTCTCAAAAGTGGTAAAGATCCAAATGTCGGTACTAATTACAGACCTATTGCCTTGTCGTCGTATGTTGCAAAAACACTGGAACGAATGGTAAAAAGGAGACTAGAATGGTGGCTTGAAAAAAGTAATTTGTTGCCTCAGAGTCAATACGGCTTCAGAAAAGGCAAAGGGACCATGGATAACCTGTTTTTGCTTAATATGGATATCACGTCCGCATTTCAAACGAAAGAGACAGTAGTGGCAGCTTTTCTTGACGTTATGGGTGCATATGATCACGTACAAATACCGATACTCTTGGACAAGCTGGCAGGATTCGGAATTCTTTCACGGATTATCTACGGTATCAGTACCCTGATTACTCAAAGAACGATCTACGTCCGTTTCAAAGGTACCATGATCGGACCTTTTTATGTCTCCCAGGGCTTGCCGCAAGGTGCAATTTTAAGTTCTCTCCTGTATACTGTATATACGCACGACCTAGAACGCATACTTACTCCCCCCACAAAAATCCTACAGTATGCTGATGATATATGTGTTTATTCTACTGCTGCTTCATGTCTTCAGGCCAAAACGGCATTAACCACAACCATCGCACACATCGATGAGTGGCTCTCTATCAATGGGCTGGAGATCTCGGCTGAGAAATCAGCAGTCGTTCCCTTCTCCAAGTCGACGACAGCTCGCACTGAAGATCATATTACCTGTGGCAAGTACACCATCCAAATAAAATCTCACGTTCGATGTCTGGGGATGATTTTTAACTGTCGGTTAAGCTGGGCGCCCCACATCCGATCCACCGTTACCAAGTGTGAAGAAGGTTTAAATGTAATCAGATCACTCACTCGTGTCTGGTGGAGAGCGCACCAGAGTGTTTTACTCACCATGTACCGAGGGATAATTCGATCTCGATTAACTATGGCTGTCAATTCTACCACACTGTGTCAAAGATTCATCTCTCCAAATTAGATACTCTTCAATATAGAGCCATTCGTACCTGTCTTGGAGCCATGCGATCGACGCCCACCAACGCCCTTTTAATAGAAGCAGGGGAGATGCCCTTGAGCATTAGGCGCCAAATGTTATCGGACAAATTCTACATTCAAGGCATGGCCATTATGGACAGTTCTGTCTATCATAGTAGAGACTGCATTTATCGACTGTGGATTGCATCCCACAGAAGGAATAAAGTGCCAGCCGTTTGTGCCAGCTTTGACACTTGGTCACCTGTCATACATTCTATACAGCATTCAGCGCATCTACCTGTTTTTGAATATGATCTTCAAACGCTCTGCTCCCAGATCCCAGTCCATTATTTAAGTACGACCTGGCTGGACAGTACTAATGTCAACGTTGGCTTCAATCGTCTCGTTCAAGCACAATGGACGGGTTTTCTCTGTGTATATACCGATGGCTCCAAAATTCCGCAAGAAGAGTGTACAAAATGCGCTTTTTTCTGCCCTCAGATCCAGATCCGCAAAACCTTCAAACTGCCTACGAGCACTTCTATTTTTACGGCGGAGACAGTGGCAGTTTTGGAAGCACTTAAGTTTGTCTCTATCACTTCCTTCTCCAAGATATTGATAGTATCTGACTCGCAAAGCGTTCTTAAAAACATTCAGTACAGTCGATGGAACAAAACAACCAATAGTTATATCTTGGATGTGATATCCGGATATATTCGCAGCACACGCACGGGCCGGACGATCCATTTGCTGTGGATACCTTCCCACTCTGGTATCCTCTATTACGATGAAGGTGATGCATTAGCCAAACAAGCGGCAATCTTAGGCACCGTCCTGGATCTGCACCTTCCTTATACAGACTACTTACGTGAAGTCAAGGATCACGCAAGACAACAATGGCAGGAAATGTGGAACGTTTCTCAACAGACAAAAGGCGGTTTTTACACAGTGCTACAACGTCGGATTCCTTCACAGCCGTGGTTCATGAGGACACATCTGGACCGATCCACGATTTCTACCATCATAAGACTCCGTTTCAATCATGCCTCTTTCCCACAACATCTACATCGGATCAACGTTTACAGTTCACCGGCATGTGAGTGTGATCATGAGTCGGAAGCTGATGTCAATCACATCTTATTTATGTGCCCCAAATTTGACCGTGAACGGTTGGTCTTTCTAAAGACATTGCTGCGTATGGGCTACTATCTTCCTCAATCGGCTTCTTCTCTTTTGTGTACTAAAGACGTTCGTCTATATAAAGTGATAGTTAACTTCATCAAGAGTACTGGTCACAATCTGTAGGTTTTAATGGTGTACGTAAATTATCAATATGTCTTGCTGATGAAGATATTTCAGAATTGATGTGAATTGTAAGCCAAGACACTTTTAATTATTTTCCAATTCAATTCAATTCAATTTTTAAAACATTATGTACAAAACTGTAACAGTTAAGCTTTTTATTCTTGTAAATATGCATTTCTGTATTTGTTTATTCAATTATGTGTACATTGTCACTATGTGTTGCCGATGGCTAAATTGAATACACACTCAAACGCCAAACAAACAAAAAAAAAACAAAAACAAAAAAAAAAGCAGATGTGCGCGGCTCGAACCTATGACTACATCCAGCTATTCTTTGTTAAACAGAGCCGTACGAGTAACCGCATGTAGTTACGCAACTGCTTTGCTCGTATGGGATGCTATTTGGGAGAGCAACTCAACAACAGTAGCCATTAGGTACCGTCGCAGCTTCATATAATCTTTTTATCACCTACTGCATCTCCATTTTTTCCTAGAACACTACTTTTCAGCGTATTACGGGGAGCATAAAGTTGCTTTGCTGCTGTAAAAGAAGCTCTACACTCGCTACACTGTCAGTCATTAACACTGCACAGCTTTCAACCCTAAATGAAGTCAGCACTGAGGAAATGCCTCAGCTAACGTCCAGATAAACCTGGGAAACACAGAACGTACGAAGTGCATGTACCAATTCACACCACTCAGTCAGAGCTGAATCTTACAGATCACCAAAAGCCCAACCAAGTGCTACAACTGTCAAATGTCTAACCATGGTGCCAGTAGCTCAAACCTGATGCCAAACTGTGTCAAACGTGGCAAACAACGCCGTACTATAGATCGCAAAAAGAGTTACCAATAAAAACCTGCATGTTACAAGGGCAGCAACAACACTGACAGCTACAAAAAATACCCAGTCCGACTAAATATCGTTGAAGCCCTCCAAGAAAGACCTTAATAGTGACTCTGTAATTGTGAACTAGAATCCAATGGTCTCTTCACCCGCAGGAACTTCCTTTCGGAATTCCTCGACTGATTGCAGAAACCCACCTGCAACTGTCACGAACTTCAAGATTAGGAATTACACAATCACGTGACGGGCATATTACACAGACAGAGACTGTGCATCTATTCAGCCGAAAAACAGAACATCTGACAGACAAATTCGCGCCCCACATGTAAACATGCCGAAACCAAACCAAAAAGAAATCCATTTCACATAACTACAGTCAGAAAACTGCAAAAAGTTCAAAACTAAACAAGAAAGGCTGAAATATCCTCACAAACATGACGGAGAATAATCTATAATAGGTGGCGATTTGAATTGAAAGTATCACTTCTGGAACTGCAGAACAACAAACTCAAACGGATTCATAGACATCAATAGAAATATATGTTAATTATAGCATCCGATTTTCCGACCCTTTATCATTATGATTGTAGGTGTAGTCTGATGTTTCAGATAAGGGGGGAGATTTAAGATGGCATACGACTAACACAGTCGTAAACGAACCAGTCTCTCACAAAAAGCCGGTCCTGCTGACGCTACAGAGCGTTCTAAGAAGACAAATCGACTTAAGGATTACAAAGACATCTCATACAGACTGGAAAAGGTTCAACAACCTAATCCAGAACAAAATCCCACCCATCACATTGCAGTTGACAGGAGGGGCGATAAACAGAGCGACAGAAGTGTGGATTAGAGTGCTAAACTGTGAGGTCATCAGCGCAGTGCGCTGGAAGAAATTAGTGATATAATAGCAGAGAGCAGGGAAGGTCACTGCTACCATAACACAAATAACTTTCATGAATTAATAGCTGAGAAAAAATAATACAGGCGCAGAAGGAAAAACTTCAAAGAGCCTGTAGATCGTACTGCGTTTAGTCAAGAGAATAAAAGAGAATTGCAGATGCATAGGAGTAACTGCTAGGAGACCTTGCTCAGTGAAGTAGAAACAAACCCATACTAATTCTGGAGAATAAGCAAAACAAAAAAATGTGACTAGTCATTAGTAAACATCTTGATGGACGGAATGGCATACCATACGACACTCAGAACAGGGCAGAAGACATGACTAACACCCTCGAACTATAGTTGAGGACTTCAGAAACCGTAGACCAAGGGAGTGACTACCAACAAGAAAAAGTGTTAACAAGTCTCCATAACGGGCCCATTTCTCTACTCAGCCTACACAGGAGAATGAACTTTAAAATTAGTGTTAGTTTCACCAATATACGAATAGAATAGAAAGACGCTATTGAGTACATTTTTACAAGAGATTAATCTTCTTAAAGCGCACATCATACAGATAAAGGATCATCTCATTTTTCAACTGCATGTGTTGCTCAAAGGTAATGATCTGTCTGTAAATACTAAAATTAAGATTTATGGAATTGCAGTTCTACCAGCATTACTATGCGAATGATAACTACGGTCGCTAACTTAAGGCACTAATATTAAGAAAATCCAGTCAGTGCAAAATATACTTTTGCTCTTAGCAGTAAATGTGCTACGTTGGCTGCTAAGCAGAGACTTACATAAACAATGAAAAATCCCTAAAATCCTCTACATAATCTAATCTAAGTCAGATACATTCTTCGAAAATTGCATAGATTCGTTCCACTGACGGTAAAGCATTCCAGTTGTCCTTAGATAACTGCACATGCTTACACGGAAAATCATAGTAGATGAAATACCACACATGCATCACAGATATACGCTACCGTGATGTCTTCCACAAAGAATATTGTCACAAATTATGGTCGTCAGGTAAACAGTGTCGTTATCTATGCGAGATAACTAAAGACAGTGTCAGATTCTACAGTTTATCAAGGTGGAAAACATCCTCACAATTAATTAAATCCCTTGCCGAGCGCGCTCCCGTGACTTTCTTGGACGCCGAATCTCAGGTGTATGGAACAAACGTTAACATCTGGGCGTTCTCGTAATCCAAACCGCGGCCCCACCTGAACGCAGTGCTCACCCACGGCCGTTTTATCAAGCTATAGCAGACGGGCATAGCGTCAATGTTCCACGCAGCCTTCTTGACTAGTACGTAAGGTACATCCAGTATATGGAAACCCACACTATCAGGGAACCTTATAAATGCTTGCCTTCCTTGGAATCAAGCCATCCTTCACAGAATCAACGGCGTGCCTATCTTTGCTTCTGAAAAAAAATAGTCTTGAATTTATATTTATAGAGAATACGACCTATTTTGAAAGACAGTTTCCCTACAAACGGTAGTAAGGTCTCGGACTCAAACCTTCCCTCTTTAACTTCTTTAGATTGGACTCTCACTTTCGTTTTGTACTACAGAGCTTTGCGGACCTTCCATGGAGGATAGCCACTACCCTAAAAAAATTTCAGCGAGGAGAAATTTCATCAGTTCTTGGTCCATCTAAATTCCATTCATGGGAACATTCCGTTTACCACAGAGTTGGGAAAAGACAGATGTCTCCCATTGTTGGACATTCTGAATCACCATAAAACTGGTGGTACACTGGGACATGGCGTCTTTCACAGGCCAACACATACGAACCCGTAATAGCGAGGAGAGAGCTGTCATCATTCTGCACAGATCAATGGTGTCGTTAAGACACCTCTCCACAGACCAGACTTGACTGCTGATATGGACCATCTACAGGAACAGTACGAACACAAAAAAAAGGTGGTGACCAAAGGAATGATAATAGAACAGATTGTTCTCCATAGGTACGACGACAATACAGAAAGTAATCCTTCCACATTGGCAGAATATGGAAAAAATCAAGAATTACAAAAGACGAAACTACGTGTGTGACAGATGAAGGGCGCAGCTATCACCATTTTAATCGGCACTTCACGATAGCCGTTGTAGTAGCTGAAAATGACAGCAGTTTAGTAGCTATTCAGGATCGGTTCTAGGTGTGAAGGAACACGTATCTCAAGATAATGGAGTGTAAAGAAACAGATAACTTGATTTAAAGGGGCAGGCTTTTGGTGATAAGAAAGGACGTCAGGGTTCATACGAGCACTGAACTGGCTATAGCTGCTTGTGATTGGTTATATATGTTTTAATCCATTGATAATGGGGATATCAGGTTACAGTTGGTGAGGTCACTTCCGGCGTCAGATTATACAGCTGGGCAACTTATATTCAACGTCACCTCCTCCTCCCCAGGCCAGGCCAAACAACGCACCTGGTAAGGACTTTCGGTGTCAGGTTATGCCTGACTTGGGAGGGTATCACGTTACGCTGATAAGGACTTTCAGAAATCCCGCTCATGTACAAGTAGGTGGTACATTCAAAGCCATCCTCAACTTGCCTGATATACTACCTTTAACCGGTTCAGTGCACTGATAAGGACTTCCCTGAACTCAGTCCAAGAACCTGAGGTGGCACCGGTTACGTGGTATCCTGTGGTGAAATGAAGGTCACCGTCCGTATCAATGGAACTGAAGCTCCCTCACCTCCTTTTTAACGCCTGATGCAAACAGAGGTATGTTATAAGTTTAACATGTGTCTCTGTGTATCTGTCCCTCCCAAACGAAAGGCTAGATTTTAATGCAGTGTTTTCTTTGAAAGCTGGCTTAATCGGGATGGTTCTTAATTATGTTCTCTGAAACTCTGCTCAGCCATTTAAACTTTGATCAGCAAAATTAATTAAAATTTTTTCCCACAAGTGTGCTCTCTTCTTATGCTCTAAATAGTAAACAAGAACTACATTAAGTTAAGTAGAACCAGATTGTAGAGCTCAAAAATATCTGAATAAACATCCATGAGAATATATGTTTATCTTTTACATTTGATCAACAATTAAGAATTTTGTCTTTTGAAGTTGCCTGTTTCAGCATCTACAAAGCAGAAAAAGGATTATTGTGACTGTAAACTGTAAAAGATAAACATATGCTCTTGCAGAGATTTTTTGTTGTTTTTAGGTCTACAGTTCAGTATTAATTCAAATGATTTTGCCATAATACTTTAGGCAGCCTATTACAAGAGAACGTAATGGCAACCCACTTTCTTCAGAGTTGGTTTAGAATTATCGCCACTGCTTAGTGACTATGTTACCTAAATTAGCTTATTATATATTGAATCAGTCAATGAATATATGTGTGACTTAAAAAAGAAACAGGTACATTTCACAAGAGACAATGGTAAAATACGATGATGGTCTTTACTAGATTTTAATTACTAATAGTAACTACAAGCGAGAATTGGAAATTATTCTCAATGGAAAAATATTTTTAAGTAATGAATACAATATGATATGGATGGTATAGTATGGTACAGAAAACAATTTGAGTACCAATAGTAGGTTCTTGAGTATTACAAAGTATTCAAGATGTAAAAATATTTTTAAATAATAAAGTATGACACTTCATATAAAATTGAAGTATTGAAGTACTGTTTCTCAGTCTTAGCAGTTCTGCTAAAGCCATTCTGTCATGAAAATTACTAAACAGCTTTCTTTGACTGAGTTCGCAAATAGCAAGACTTTGCAAGCTTTTTATGTGACTTAAGGCCATGTAAGATTGGCAGCTTGCTAAAATACTTTTGCCTAAATAAATGAGCGCTTTTTCTACAGTGGTCTCTTGCAACTTATGGGCAGTAACAGCACAAATTAAAATTTTGAGAAACATTATTCTTTCGATGTTGCCATTCCCTCTAATACCTTGAAATGGCAGAATTGGTGGCTTTATTGGAATCCATCAGTTTTCGTCTTTGAAACTCCCTCGAATCAATTTGTCATCGAATTCTATAACCATCTATGTTGGGAGTTCTGCTTCTTACAAATTGATTTTCCGATGTCCATTCAATTCCAATTTTTTTAATCATACACATATTACGATTGGTCAAACCTATCTAAACCTTCAAATTAATTCGCAACCTTACTCTAACAAAGATTGAAATTTTTATTGACTTTAGAAATCACCCCGTACAGTTCGGATCTTGGGACACAAAAGCTTGATTGGGTTTCTGACCATAAGTAGCAGGTTCTTTGGATTCATCGAGACAAGTTAAAGTTTAAACTTATACTGCTTTGGCCATTAGTTTTATCATTTTGTCGTTATAGTCATTAACTAGTTTCACTGTGGGAAAAATACGTACAGCTTCGCCGTCAGTGACATCATCAGCCAATGACACACGACTTCTTTCAAGCAAAATCTCATACTGTCAGATCCTCATCTCACCTACTCGGAGATTATTAAGAAAGCTGTAAGGGTCTACGTGTTGCATGCAGCCGTACGGTATGTAACACGCGCTCGCCAGCCGACCTGTCTGGAATGCTGACAATTTGCTTGGTCAGTACATAGTGTCTGGCCACAGTGCGATGTAGAAAAAGCCACTGGCCGCCGTCCGCAGTGGGCAGTATTAACTAGCGCGGCCTCCGGCGCGAATATGTCTCTTTTCTGAGCTCACCATGGAGCCTTTTGATATGACCGTAATTAGTATAACAGACACAGTGATGATGGGTGTGCATAGCGTGCGTGTTTTATAATCAGTCTTTGCTAATGAAACTGTTTAAACTTACTCCTCGTATCCACGTATTGCCACACCTCAAAGACCCACAGCTTACAAATCCTGACAAATGTTTCGTATAATTATCATCTGGGGCAACAACACAAACAACCACCTTATAAAGTGTATAAATTCGTTATCATTTTGTTGTAGGACGCTGGTCTGTAACTAACAAAGCCTAAAGTAATGCCAGAAATGAGCTTACTGGACTGATTTTAATAGCATTTATTTACAAAATACCAAAGAAAAGAAAAAAGTCAGAATAATAATTTTAGGTTGAAACTCAAAAGCCCTCCGTGCGATATTGCACTGCCAAAATCTCGCAACTTCAATAATATTTATGAAAAGGTACCCATTGTCAGAATATGCAGACTTCGGCGAGGCAAGATCTGGCGTCGCAGATTCGTGTTTCGTCCTGGAAAGTATTTGTATGAATGTGGGGGTACACTGTCGATCTTATCATGCCTACAAGTAAAATAAAATATACAGTGAATCACTTTAATATTCGGACACTTATGATATGTTACCCTTGTTAGCATTCTAACTTAACTCGTAACAAAACAAACAAAACATATAATCAAGTATTATACTCCATTGATGTGTCTTGTAAATAATAGCATAAATTTTATTAAGATAACGTACATACGTTCTTTTATAATACTATTTAAGTACAACTCGGTTCTATATTCACGTTACTTTAATATTCGGACACTTTCCAGAACTAATCATTTCAAGACAAGATTTTGTGGAACATTAAATCTTTCAATGTCTTGTCGGGTAGCCATTTTGTTTTATAACGTCTTTCAAACGCTGTGGCATACTGAAAATGATCTTTTTTTTAAATAGGCTGCATGTAGACTTTCCCCTTCTTCTTTTAATAGACACTTCAGAGGTTTCTTGGAAGATACTGATGTTTTTCTAATACGTCGCTCCAGTTCTCCCCACACATTCTCAATAGGGTTGAGATCGGGTGATTGAGGTGGTGGTTGTAAGACTTTGGGGCAATTGTACAACAGATATTCCTGCACAATGAGAGCCTTATGTTTCCGGTCATTGTCCTGGAAAAACCTGAACGTGTTTGATATCCCCATGGTTTCAACACTTTTCCGTAAATTGCTCTTTAATATGTTCAGATAGACATATTTTTCCATAATACTGTCGCTGAACACCAATTTGCCAGGTCCAAATATCGATATACAGCCCCAGATAAGAACGCTGCCACCTCCATTCTTTACAGTCAGTTTAATATTTGTAACTGTAAATTCTTAGTTATTCTTCCGCCACACCATGCTTCGTCCATCCGACCCAAAAACGTAAAATGAAGTCGTTCCACCATATTTCATCCTTCGTAATAAACTCTCTGCAAAGTACAATCTCTTCTTTTGATTCTGTTGATTGACATACGGTATTTTCCTGGCCACTCTTTCACTATTGCCACTTTCATTTAATGCTCTGCGAATCGTTTGAGGATGTACCTTCTTGCCAGTCTCCTTTAGCAGCTCACGTGCTAATCTGGGTACACTGAGGGTAGGATCCTTCTTTATTTTCCGCATTAGCTGCCTCTTGTCACGAGCATCCAGCTTCGGTGGCTGGCCCTTTTGCGATATAAAGCCGATACGGTCCTCATTTTTGAATCATCTGACGATATCTGCCACGGTATTCTTACTTATGTTGAGCGTGGCAGCAATTTGTCTATATGATTTACCTTTCGCGTTGTGAAAAATCGCAAGCTGTCGTATGTCGAAACTAGTATAAGCTTCGCGTGGCATCGTATTGTCTGGACAGTCGACCGCGCTTGTAAACACACATTTGTCTTCTGAGTCGAATTATATATCCCAGTGTGAACGGTGAAAACAAGCGCGGCACTGTCATCTCTCCGGATATTAAAATAACGTGACCGTCGTAGAGTGCTTTATTTAAATCGTATTATTTAACAAGTGGTATACGTTGCGTAGACACCATTCGTACTATTCTTTACTAGACATCTACCTTCATATAATTCGTGGATATTTTTATTTTATTTAAAATACAGTTATGATGCAGCAAAGTAAAAATCTCTTAGTGTCCGAATATTTAGGTTATTCACTGTAGCTTAAAAAGCTTAAAATAAAACTTAAACTAAAAATATAAAAAAAGACGCAGAAATCTCTCAAGAGATTAATGTAAATAATAATATTTTGATCCAAGGATCGTCGCACCGAGGGCCGCTAAGTAAGCAAAATAAAAATGATAAGGTATGAAATTTAAATATAAGTAAGCTATATAAACAATATAGGTAAATACCAAAACAACAATATGTAATCGTTGAGTCTAAATCTTAATTAATTTCCGCTGAAAAATTAGCAATGTTGACTCAACCGTCAAAGACGCCTGCCCTCGCGCTATTGCCCGATTGGCCCGTCACACTTCGTCACGCCCCGCGCGCCGCATACCGCACACTACGTGACTCGCGCTCACGGATTAATGAAGCGTGAGTTACTACACTCTCATCAAACCACTGCAGCACATAGGCCTCGAAAGACAGCTCAATGCACGAAATGCAAAAATATGTTACAAAATCAATAGGTAACTTCATTCCTTAACAATGTTCGACTAACTAAGGACGAGTTGAAATTCATATTTTATGTGATAAGTAATTATAACCACACTAACTGTTTTGAGGTGTCGATGCGGGACACGCAGGACTCAAAGAGAGGATGCCAAACAGAAGAGACTTATACCCACCAGTAACAAAAGTATATATATATATATATATATATATATATATATACATATATATATACACTCCTGGAAATGGAAAAAAGAACACATTGACACCGGTGTGTCAGACCCACCATACTTGCTCCGGACACTGCGAGAGGGCTGTACAAGCAATGATCACACGCACGGCACAGCGGACACACCAGGAACCGTGGTGTTGGCCGTCGAATGGCGCTATCTGCGCAGCATTTGTGCACCGCCGCCGTCAGTGTCAGCCAGTTTGCCGTGGCATACGGAGCTCCATCGCAGTCTTTAACACTGGTAGCATACCGCGACAGCGTGGACGTGAACCGTATGTGCAGTTGACGGACTTTGAGCGAGGGCGTATAGTGGGCATGCGGGAGGCCGGGTGGACGTACCGCCGAATTGCTCAACACGTGGGGCGTGAGGTCTCCACAGTACATCGATGTTGTCGCCAGTGGTCGGCGGAAGGTGCACGTGCCCGTCGACCTGGGACCGGACCGCAGCGACGCACGGATGCATGCCAAGACCGTAGGATCCTACGCAGTGCCGTAGGGGACCGCACCGCCACTTCCCAGCAAATTAGGGACACTGTTGCTCCTGGGGTATCGGCGAGGACCATTCGCAACCGTCTCCATGAAGCTGGGCTACGGTCCCGCACACCATTAGGCCGTCTTCCGCTCACGCCCCAACATCGTGCAGCCCGCCTCCAGTGGTGTCGCGACAGGCGTGAATGGAGGGACGAATGGAGACGTGTCGTCTTCAGCGATGAGAGTCGCTTCTGCCTTGGTGCCAATGATGGTCGTATGCGTGTTTGGCGCTGTGCAGGTGAGCGCCACAATCAGGACTGCATACGACCGAGGCACACAGGGCCAACACCCGGCATCATGGTGTGGGGAGCGATCTCCTACACTGGCCATACACCACTGGTGATCGTCGAGGGGACACTGAATAGTGCACGGTACATCCAAACCGTCATCGAACCCATCGTTCTACCATTCCTAGACCGGCAAGGGAACTTGCTGTTCCAACAGGACAATGCACGTCCGCATGTATCCCGTGCCACCCAACGTGCTCTAGAAGGTGTAAGTCAACTACCCTGGCCAGCAAGATCTCCGGATCTGTCCCCCATTGAGCATGTTTGGGACTGGATGAAGCGTCGTCTCACGCGGTCTGCACGTCCAGCACGAACGCTGGTCCAACTGAGGTGCCAGGTGGAAATGGCATGGCAAGCCGTTCCACAGGACTACATCCAGCGTCTCTACGATCGTCTCCATGGGAGAATAGCAGCCTGCATTGCTGCGAAAGGTGGATATACACTGTACTAGTGCCGACATTGTGCATGCTCTGTTGCCTGTGTCTATGTGCCTGTGGTTCTGTCAGTGTGATCATGTGATGTATCTGACCCCAGGAATGTGTCAATAAAGTTTCCCCTTCCTGGGACAATGAATTCACGGTGTTCTTATTTCAATTTCCAGGAGTGTATATACACTCCTGGAAATGGAAAAAAGAACACATTGACACCGGTGTGTCAGACCCACCATACTTGCTCCGGACACTGCGAGAGGGCCGTACAAGCAATGATCACACGCACGGCACAGCGGACACACCAGGAACCGCGGTGTTGGTCGTCGAATGGCGCTAGCTGCGCAGCATTTGTGCACCGCCGCCGTCAGTGTCAGCCAGTTTGCCGTGGCATACGGAGCTCCATCGCAGTCTTTAACACTGGTAGCATGCCGCGACAGCGTGGACGTGAACCGTATGTGCAGTTGACAGACTTTGAGCGAGGGCGTATAGTGGGCATGCGGGAGGCCGGGTGGACGTACCGCCGAATTGCTCAACACGTGGGGCGTGAGGTCTCCACAGTACATCGATGTTGTCGCCAGTGGTCAGCGGAAGGTGCACGTGCCCGTCGACCTGGAACCGGACCGCAGCGACGCATGGATGCACGCCAAGACCGTAGGATCCTACGCAGTGCCGTAGGGGACCACACCGCCACTTCCCAGCAAATTAGGGACACTGTTGCTCCTGGGGTATCGGCGAGGACCATTCGCAACCGTCTCCATGAAGCTGGGCTACGGTCCCGCACACCGTTAGGCCGTCTTCCGCTCACGCCCCAACATCGTGCAGCCCGCCTCCAGTGGTGTCGCGACAGGCGTGAATGGAGGGACGAATGGAGACGTGTCGTCTTCAGCGATGAGAGTCGCTTCTGCCTTGGTGCCAATGATGGTCGTATGCGTGTTTGGCGCAGTGCAGGTGAGCGCCACAATCAGGACTGCATACGACCGAGGCACACAGGGCCAACACCCGGCATCATGGTGTGGGGAGCGATCTCCTACACTGGCCGTACACCACTGGTGATCGTCGAGGGGACACTGAATAGTGCACGGTACATCCAAACCGTCATCGAACCCATCGTTCTACCATTCCTAGACCGGCAAGGGAACTTGCTGTTCCAACAGGACAATGCACGTCCGCATGTATCCCGTGCCACCCAACGTGCTCTAGAAGGTGTAAGTCAACTACCCTGGCCAGCAAGATCTCCGAATCTGTCCCCCATTGAGCATGTTTGGGACTGGATGAAGCGTCGTCTCACGCGGTCTGCACGTCCAGCACGAACGCTGGTCCAACTGAGGCGCCAGGTGGAAATGGCATGGCAAGCCGTTCCACAGGACTACATCCAGCATCTCTACGATCGTCTCCATGGGAGAATAGCAGCCTGCATTGCTGCGAAAGGTGGATATACACTGTACTAGTGCCGACATTGTGCATGCTCTGTTGCCTGTGTCTATGTCACTGTGGGTCTGTCAGTGTGATCATGTGATGTATCTGACCCCAGGAATGTGTCAATAAAGTTTCCCCTTCCTGGGACAATGAATTCACGGTGTTCTTATTTCAATTTCCAGGAGTGTATATATATACTGATCAGCCAGAACACTATAACCACCTACCTACTATCAGTATAAATTCGTCCAGGCGATAGCAGCGTCACTTGGCGGGAAATGACTGCCAGTCAGGCACACGCTCAGCGATTGTAGTATCGGTGAGCGTGCTGTCCGTGTTTGGAATGGGGAAGGCACTTGATCTATCTGAGTTTGACCGAGGGCAGATTGTGATGGCTCAGGGGCTCGGCACGAACATTTCGGAAACTGCACGACGTGTCAAGTGTTCGAGGAGTGCTGTGGCGAGTGTCTTCAACGCGTAGCGAAAGCAAGATAAGACCACGTCCAGATGTCGTGGGGTTGGGCGGTCATCCTCATTACAGATGTCGGACGCCGTAGACTGTGTAGACTGGTAAAACAGGACAGGCGGCGAACTGTGGTGAAAATAACATCTTTCCATTTTTAACCACTCCTAATACCTACTCCCAGATAATTCACGGAATTAACTGCTTCCAGTTGCTGACCTGCTATATTGTAGCTAAATGATAAATGATCTTTCTTTCTATGTATTCGCAGCACGTTACACTTGTCTGCATTGAGATTCAATTGCCATTCCCTGCACCATTTCGTTGCAGATCCTCCTGCATTTCCGCACAATTTTCCATTGTTACAACCTCTCGATATACCACAGCATCATCCGCAAAAAGCCTCAGTGAACTTCCGATGTTATCCACAAGGTCATTTACGTATATTGTGAATAGCAACGGTCCTACGACACTCCCCTGCGGCACACCTGAAATCACTCTCACTTCGGAAGACTTCTCTCCACTGAGAATGACATGCTGCGTTCTGTTATCTAGGAACTCTTCAATCCAATCACACAACTGGTCTGATAGTCCATATGCTCTTACTTTGTTCATTAAACGACTGTGGGGAACTGTATCGAACGCCTTGCGGAAGTCAAGAAACACGGCATCTACCTGGGAACCCGTGTCTATGGCCTTCTGAGTCTCGTGGATGAATAGCGCGAGCTGGGTTTCGCACGATTGTCTTTTTCAAGAACCGTGCTGATTCGTACAGAGTAGATTTCTAGTCTCCAGAAAAGTCATTATTCTCGAACATAATACGTGTTCCAAAATTCTACAACTGATCGACGTCAGAGATATAGGTCTATAGTTCTGCACATCTGTTCGACGTCCCTTCTTGAAAACGGGGATGACCTGTGCCCTTTTCCAATCCTTTGGAACGCTATGCTCTTTTAGAGACCTACGGTACACCGCTGCAAGAAGGGGGGCAAGTTCCTTCGCGTACTCTGTGTAAAATCGAACTGGTATCCCATCAGGTCCAGCGGCCTTTCCTCTTTTGAGCGATTTTAATTGTTTCTCTATCCCTCTGTCGTCTATTTCGATATTTACCATTTTGTCACCTGTGCGACAATCTAGAGAAGGAACTACACTGCAGTCTTCCTCTGTGAAACAGCTTTGGAAAAAGACATTTAGTATTTCGGCCTTTAGTCTGTCATCATCGGCTTCAGTACCATTTTGGTCACAGAGTGTCTGGACATTTTGTTTTGATCCACCTACAGCTTTGACATACAGGGTGTTTCAAAAATGACCGGTATATTTGAAACGGCAATAAAAACTAAACGAGCAGCGATAGAAATACACCGTTTGTTGCAATATGCTTGGGACAACAGTACATTTTCAGGCAGACAAACTTTCGAAATTACAGTAGTTACAATTTTCAACAACAGATGGCGCTGCGGTCTGGGACACTCTATAGTACGATATTTTCCACATATCCACCATGCGCAGCAATAATATGGCGTAGTCTCTGAATGAAATTACCCGAAACCTTTGACAACGTGTCTGGCGGAATGGCTTCACATGCAGATGAGATGTACTGCTTCAGCTGTTCAATTGTTTCTGTATTCTGGCGGTACACCTGGTCTTTCAAGTGTCCCCACAGAATGAAGTCACAGGGGTTCATGTCTGGCGAATAGGGAGGCCAATCCACGCCGCCTCCTGTATGTTTCGGATAGCCCAAAGCAATCACACGATCATCGAAATATTCATTGAGGAAATTAAAGACGTCGGCCGTGGGATGTGGCCGGGCACCATCTTGCATAAACCACGAGGTGTTCGCAGTGTCGTCTGAGGCAGTTTGTACCGCCACAAATTCATGAAGAATGTCCAGATAGCGTGATGCAGTAATCGTTTCGGATCTGAAAAATGGGCCAATGATTCCTTTGGAAGAAATGGCGGCCCAGACCAGTACTTTTTGAGGATGCAGGGACGATGGGACTGCAACATGGGGCTTTTCGGTTCCCCATATGCGCCAGTTCTGTTTATTGACGAAGCCGTCCAGGTAAAAATAAGCTTCGTCAGTAAACCAAATGCTGCCCACATGCATATCGCCGTCATCAATCCTGTGCACTATATCGTTAGCGAATGTCTCTCGTGCAGCAATGGTAGCGGCGCTGAGGGGTTGCCGCGTTTGAATTTTGTATGGATAGAGGTGTAAACTCTGGCGCATGAGACGATACGTGGACGTTGGCGTCATTTGGACCGCAGCTGCAACACGGCGAACGGAAACCCGAGGCCGCTGTTGGATCACCTGCTGCACTAGCTGCGCGTTGCCCTCTGTGGTTGCCGTACGCGGTCGCCCTACCTTTCCAGCACGTTCATCCGTCACGTTCCCAGTCCGTTGAAATTTTTCAAACAGATCCTTTATTGTATCGCTTTTCGGTCCTTTGGTTACGTTAAACCTCCGTTGAAAACGTCGTCTTGTTGCAACAACACTGTGTTCTAGGCGGTGGAATTCCAACACCAGAAAAATCCTCTGTTCTAAGGAATAAACCATGTTGTCTACAGCACACTTGCACATTGTGAACAGCACACGCTTACAGCAGAAAGACGACGTACAGAATGGCGCACCCACAGACTGCGTTGTCTTCTATATCTTTCACATCACTTGCAGCGCCATCTGTTGTTGAAAATTGTAACTACTGTAATTTCTAAAGTTTGTCTGCCTGAAAATGTACTGTTGTCCCAAGCATATTGCAACAAACGGTGTATTTCTATCGCTGCTCGTTTAGTTTTTATTGCCGTTTCAAATATACCGGTCATTTTTGAAACACCCTGTAAGACCAAAATTTCTTACGATTTTCTGCCAAGTCAGTACATAGAACTTTACTTTCGAATTCATTGAACGCCTCTCGTATAGCCCTCCTCACACTACATTTCGCTTCGCGTAATTTTTGTTTGTCTGCAAGGCTTTAGCTATGTTTATATTTGCTGTGTAGTTCCCGTTGCTTCCGCAGCAGCTTTCTAACTCGGTTGTTGTACCACGGTGGCTCTTTTCCATCTCTTACGATCTTGCTTGGCGCATACTCATCTAATGCATGTTGTACAATGGTTTTCAACTTTGTCCACTGATCCTCAACACTATCTGTACTTGAGGCAAAACTTTTGTGTTGAGCCGTCAAGTACTCTGAAATCTGCTTTTTGTCACTTTTGTTAAACAGAAAAATCTTCCTACCTTTTTTAATATTTCTATTTATGGCTGATATCATCGATGCAGTAACCGCTTTATGATCGCTGATTCCCTGTTCTGCGTTAACTGTTTCAAATAGTTCGGGTCTGTTTGTCACCAGAAGGTCTCATATGTTATCGCCACGAGTCGGTTCTTTGTTTAACTGCTCAAGGTAGTTTTCAGATAATGCACTTAAAAAAATTTCACTGGATTCCTTTGTCCCTGCCACCCGTTATAAATGTTTGAGTCTCCCAGTCTATATCAGGCAGATTAAAATCTCCACCCAGAACTATAACATGGTCAGGAAATCTACTGGAAATATTTTCCAAATTTTCCTTCAGGTGCTCTGCCACAACAGCTGCTGAGCCAGGGGGCCTATAGATACACCCAATTACCATATTTGAGCCTGCTTTAACCGTGACCTTCACCCAAATTATTTCACATTTCGGATCTCCGTCAATTTCCTCCGATACTATTGCACTTTTTATCGCTATATGCACGCCTCTCCCCCTTCACTGTCCAGCCTGTCTCTGCGGTATACATTCGAATCTGAGTTTAGAATTTCATTACTGTTTACATCTGGTTTCAGCCAACTTTCTGTCCCTAGTACTATGTGGGCATTGTGACCGTTTATTAATGAGAGCAGGTCTGGGACCTTTCTACAGACGCTCCTGCAGTTTACTATTACCACATTAATATTGTCAATCCCTGTTGCGTTTTGCCTACCCCTACCTTGCCGCGTCTCAGGAGGCGTCTTATCGGGCCTAGGGAGGGAATTCTCTAACCTAAAAAATCCACATGTGCACTCCACACGTACTCCGCTACCCTTGTAGCCGCTTCCTGCGTGTAGTGCTCGCCTGACCTATTCAGGGGGATCCTACATGTCTCCACCCGATAGCGGAGGTCGAGAAATTTGCACCCCAGATCTCCGCAGAATCGTCTGAGCCTCTGGTTTAAGCCTTCCACTCGGCTCCAAACCAGAGGACCGCGATCGGTTCTGGGAACGTTACTACAAATAGTTAGCTCAGATTCCACCCCGCGAGCGAGGCTTTCCGCCTTCACCAACTCCGCCAGCTGCCTGTATGAACTGAGGATGACCTCTGAACCCAGACGGCAGGAGTCATTGGTGCCGACATGAGCAACAATTTGCAGTCAGGTGCTCTCTATCGCTGCCGGCAGGGCCTCCTCCAGATCTCGGATGAGACCCCCCGGCAAGCAGACAACGTGAACACTGGCCTTCTTCCCCGACATTTCCGCTATTTCCCTAAGGAGCTCCATCACCCGCCTAACGTTGGAGCTCCCAATCACTAATAAACCCCTCCCCCCGTGTGCCTGTTCGGACCTTGCTGAAGGAGCTGCCACATGTCCACTCACAGGCAGAGCGGGCGATGCCACACGGCCAGCCTCCACATTGACCCTCCGCCTCGTGCGGCGCGAACGCCGCTGAACCCGTCACTCCCCTTGGGGAGAGGGTGGCCCAACCGAGCCCGGTACCCGCGAAGATGTCTCGACAGCAGGGATTGTGGGTGAAGCATGTAACACCTGGGGTGTACCACGCGACGCACCGGACTCACCACTGCCGCTACACTCCGAGGCAGCAGCCTGAGGACGGCTGACCACGGTCATCAACACGTTCAGCTGTTCGCGAACAGCAGTCAGCTCCTCCTGCGTCCGTACACAGCAGTAACACATCCTATCCATCCTAAGAAATCAATTTACTGTAGAGAGTTAATCATCTTTTAACTAGACTGCTAATTCACTAAAGGCGGCTGATAGCTGACTAAACTGTGGTTACCAGACACTTCTTGTTGAAAACAATGAAAATAAGCACTACCTGTCTCTGGACTGTATTAAAAACAAATACTAGCACTACTGGCACCACAGCTGACTAAAGGGACTCTCTGACTGTATTCAAAACAAACACGAAATCTATGGAACACTATTACTAGTACTCCCAAATTATAGCTTCCTAAAAGCAAAAAAACACACGGAAGAAGAAGTGACGAGTAAGAAAACTACAGTTAATACTTAAATTAACGTAGCTCGCTGCACAGCAGATGTGAAGCAGACGGCAGTTGCGACGTGTCAAGTGAAGCTCTTGCAAGGCATATGACCACCAAGGAGTATCGTACATTGGTTGCAGACATTTTACACCCCTTTATGACGATCATGACGATGGCAGTGGCATTTTTCAACAAGATTATGCACCATGTCACAAGGTCAGGAGTGTGATGGAGTGGTTCAAGGAACACAGAGGCGAACGAGGTCCAAATTATATGTTGGTCTCCCCAGCTCGCCAGATCTGAACCTGATCGAACACTTCTGGGATGTGATTGAACGTGGCGTGAATGAGGTGACGTGTGTGTGCGGATGTGGTGCCAGTTCCTCCAGCGTCCTACTAAGGGCTCATTGCTTCCTTGCCACGACACGTCGCTGCTTATATCCTTGCGGAAGGTGAACACACCGGCTATTAGGAAGGTGGTCGTAATGTTCTTGCTGATGAGTGTACATTGTTCATCTACATACATACTCCACAAGCCACATACGGATCATGGCAGAGGGAACCACATACCACTACTAGTCATTTCCTTCCTTCTTCCATTCCCTAATGAAGTGAGGAAAAACGACTATCTATAAACCTCTATGCGGCCCTAACTTCGTGTCCCTTGCGCGAAATGTACGATAGTGCCAGTAGAATCTATCTGCAGTCGACCTCAAATGCCAGTTCTGTAAATTACCGTAATAGTGCCTCGCGAAAAGAGAGATGGCTTCACTCCAGGAATTCCCATTTGAGTTCATGAAGCATTTCTGTAATACTTCAGTGCTGATCGAACATACTGGTAACAAATCTAGCAGCATGCCTCTGAACTGTTTCGATGTCATCCTTTAATCCGACTTGGTGGGAATCCCAAGTACTCGAGCATTACTCAAGAATGGGTCTCACTAGCTTTCTGTATGCCGTCTCGTCTACAGATGAGCTACACTTTCCCCAATTCTCCCAGTAAAACGAAGTGGAACATTCGACTTACTTGCTATCAACATGACGCGCTCATTTAATTTATGGCTTTGCAATGTTACGGCTAGATATTTAATCGATGTGACAGTCAAGTAGCACCCTACTAATGCTCTGTTCTAATGTTATAGGATATTTTCCTCCTCATGCTCATTAACTTACATTTTTCTACATTTAGAGCAAGCTGCCATTCATCACGCCAATTAGAAACTCTGTCTATGTCATCTTGTTCCCTTCTACAGTCACTCAGCGACAAGTTTTCCGAACACCACAGCGCCAACAGCAAACAGCCGTGAACTGCTGTGCATCCTGTCCGTCAGATCATTTAAATATATCTTCTATATCTATATTTACACTAATAAAAGAGCTGTTGAGCCATTGTGTCTGTCTTTTTGTCCGTTTCATCATACTAATTTCCAAAACTACTGGACGAATTTGCATGAGTCTTTCACAGGTAGCTTGGCGCAACGAATTGCCTTTATTTAATCAAAATCGTATCACGAAGAGGAAAAGATATCGTAATTTGTTTGAAGTTTTATCATTTACTCTTTGAAATACCTGTTTACTCTTTGTTGTTTGAACTGTATCATATTTGTGAACATATTTTTATTGGTTGACTAGCTAGGTACTCATGTTGCTCAGGTATGTATTTATTCCAATTTTCAATTAGTCCCTCTCCTTTCCCCTCTCTCTGTCCCTCTCCTTTTTCACCCACTTAGTGACCATACCCTCCACCCCCTCTCTCTCCGTCCACCTCCTCAACCTCCACTCCCTGTCCATCTCCTCCTCCCTCCTTTGTCTGACAATCTGCTGCTCACCCACCTGTCCTACTGCTCCTTCCCCTTCTGTCCATTTACTTCTCCTCCCATCTAGTTCCATCTCCCCCTACCCCCTCTCTTTGTCCATCTTCTTCTCCCCCTTCCCTCTGTCGATCTCCTCCTCCTACCTCTGTGTCAATTTCCCCTGTCCTCCTCTCCCTGTTCACCCTCCTCACTTTCCTTTCTCTTTCCATCTCCTCCTCTTACCTTTCTCTGTCCATTTCCTCCTTCCCTGTCTGTTCACCTTCTCCTCCCCCTTCTCTCTCTGTGTTTCTCCCCCCCCCCCACTCTGTCTCTATTTCCTCCTCTCTCTTTTCTCTGAGCATCTTCTCTTTTCCCCTCTCTCTGTCCATTTCGCCCCTCTCTCTGTCCATCTCCTCCTCCAAATATCTGTGCCAACTTCCTCTTTCCCCCTTACCGTCTACCTATCTCCTCCTCCCCCTTCTTTCTGCACGTTATCACGCTCATCCCAATAGGAGGCTATTAGTTACAACGACCACAGTATTTCTTTCCACATAGTAACTAATACGTGAACCAAATTTAGTTGAAATCGTTCCGTGGGTTTCAGATAAGCTTTTTGCCTGTTGCTTTCCCCAAGTAGGCACATGCCAAATATATTTCACGTACGTTTAATGTATTTCATATGTATTTGAAGACATATTTCACCTGTATCTCTAGCGAAATTCTTCCAGCAGTTTCATTTTCACTCAGCTCAATGTTTGTGACATTGTATGTTCAAATGGTTCAAATGGCTCTGAGCACTATGGGACTCAACTGCTGTGGTCATAAGTCCCCTAAAACTTAGAACTACTTAAACCTAACTAACCTAAGGACATCACACACATCCATGCCCGAGGCAGGATTCGAACCTGCGACCGTAGCGGTCCTGCGGTTCCAGACTGTAGCGCCTTTAACCACTCGGCCATTCCGGCCGACCTGACATTGTATGTCCTGAACTCTGTGCTGTACAATAATATAATTTTGAGGGTACATCCAATGGTACTGTAGCTACTGTCTGCAAAATGTGTTGTGAACAGAGTAAATAGTAAGAAGGTAATAAATCGAAGTGTCTTGCACGATGCAGCAGTTTTCCCCCCATTTCAGAAGTACCGGTACGAAATTAAAACGTGTGTCGTACAGTGATATATTGTTGTAGGCATATTCAGCGACACATGAGGATACTGTTTGCTTAAAGTGTTGGGAACACAATCAGTAGCAACGAAGTAATAAATTTAAAGGTCTTTCATGATGCGGCAGTTTTTCACGCACTTCAGTGTTTATGGCATCATATTTCCCGAACTATGTGTCGTACAATGATAAAATTTTCTTGATACATTTAATGGTATATGTGAATACTGTCTGCAAAATGTGTCACCAATATAGTTATTAGTTAAGAAGTACCGGTACGAAATTAAAACGTTACGCCCAATGTGGCAGTTACAATGCATGACCGGCGCAAAAGTAGTAAGTGGTAGGCTTTTTTCCTTTCATCAGTTTCTTTGAAGAAGGGGAGGGCCGTCAGCAAGGAAAAGCTTTGTAAAGGTTCGAAATTATGTATAAAGTTTGTTGCAAGTCCGTAAGTGCTCTCATTCTCAAATAATGGATGACTTAATTGTGCATATTCGAGCATCATGGGTTACACTGCTTTTTCACCCCCCACCCCCACTCTCATCCACTTCTTTGATAGACAGGTGGTTCTTGCCCCTTAAGAACTTATTCTATAAGCTCGGTCTCTCTTTGACAATCTGCAGTGGCGCACTATGTCAAACAGTTTCCGGAAATCTTGGAACATGGAATCTGCCTGTTGCCTTGATTCATGTTCGCGGCAATTCATGCAAGAAGAAGGAAAGCTGAGTTTTCTACTCATTGGAGTAAACGGTATTAGACATGAAATAATAGTGAGAGCCTCGGATGTCATAGCCTCTAATGCTGTAACAAAAAATGTCCAGTTTTGCAATCGTGGAACGAATGAAAACTTCATCTCATATTTTCTTCCTAACGATTCCGTGGTAGAAATCTTATTTGAGTACACACAGAATGTTAACATAACCTGCAGGCTGGCAGGCGCGCCGCATGAAAGAACAGACGTCATCGCTCGGTCGCTGCTGCGACGGAACTGTCCAGATTCGGTGCACCCGTCTTGGATCGGCCCAAACCTCCAAATGTCGCACTGTCTACATCCCCATACCATAGTTCTCTACATTCAACACTTCATGCTCGCAGCTTTACTCTGTATTCTCGCATCGGTGCAAACGACACTATGAGGAAGTGAGACCCATGATATCATCATATCATGGCTCTGAGCACTATGGGACTTAACATCGCTGGTCATCAGTCCCCTAGAACTTAGAACTACTTAAACCTAACTAACCAAAGGACAGCACACAACACCCAGCCATCACGAGGCAGAGAAAACCCATGATATCATCTAGTGCCCACCTCAGCATGTAATATTTACTTGGATGTCTATACGAACAGCCATTAGTGGCAAATGACAGCCATCAAAAATTAATTCGAAATAAATTCTCTGAATACGAATACCTTGAGATCAGCTGTGACACTTGGAGATATACTACCTATTAGACATATGAAAATTTGTGTCGGACCGGGACTTGTGCCGAAGAGGACTATGGTGTAGGGTGTAGACTGTGTAACATATGGAAGTTGGGGATCGGTCAGGAAGGACTGCACGAATAGCCAAAGACGATAAGGCTACCGCTCGCGATAGGTGGAAAACGCAGATTCGAATCCTGGTCCCGTACAAATTCTCATGTCACTAGTAGGTAATGTATGTACGTCTAACATATCTGATGCCAAAATATTCGCATTCAACGAATTTATGTGGTATCTTTACAGTGTTTGCAGGAACATTTATTCTTCCTAATGTCAACGGGGAAAAACTTCAGTAAACACACAACGCTAACTTCCAAACGCAACTGTTATGTACATCTGATTAGGTTTAGTAGGTCGTTTTTCTTACACTGCGACCGATGCGTGTCTTAGTTGTCGGAAAAAATACCAGCTGCGGTATTCTCTCCCCTAGAGAGGTTTTCGTAAGGCACAGTGCCCTTTTCGGGCCACCAGAGGCAAATATTGTCTTCACATTACCCTTTGCTCGAGTACAGGTCTTATTTTAGGATTCCGCCACTTCTTGAGAATTTAGTATAAAGACATCATAACTAGTCCCCAGTAGGAATTCTCAATGATCCAACTGATTACGATCAAGCAGAAATTCATTAATACTCACCTTTACTTCTTTTGTTTTAAATTAGAGGATTCAGTACAAATGTCGCTCGACATTTAAACGGTCGCACCTCATCCCACGTGTCTATTATCGAGGCTTCCTGAATGTTCAAAATCATTCTTGCCAAAACGATCTTTCTTGAAGCAAAGAAGTTTTTTCTGAGGTGTTTTGCCCAAAAGCACTCGCCCTACATATAATACAAATGTTCATAGCTAACTCTGCAGCCTTCATTCCTCTACTACACCCAAAACGAACAACATATTGCAAATGTTAGACCTTTTTCCAGTTGTGAATATATTCTATCACACTTGAACAAGTTCGTAAGTTTCAGGTATGGAAAATCCAAATCTTAACTACGAGATAAATACGAGAACTTCAAATAAGAAAATGATCGTTGATAAATACACTCTTAGCGCCGCGCCACGTACACTTGGTCGGAGGGTTCTGACGTTGGAACTTTACATAGATTAGGAAATGAAACAAACTACGCTTGAGGTTTAATCAGACTTGTAATTTTAACAGATATGCGATATGCGATTTAAATAAACTACAGAATGGAGTGGTCTCGAACGCGCGACGTTTTGTTTGAGCAAAAAGCTTACAATTGTTTTTATTGTAGGGCCTACTGTTTCCCCTTCAGCGTGCCCTTACGTTCGCCAGTATTTTGCCTTCTCATCATGGCTTCATTGCCTTTAACGTTCTGCTCTGGAACAGCAAAATACTAGTCTTAGTTCTTTAATTTGGAAACTCAGAACAAATGCATAAATTAATAAATCTTATTTTTTGAACAAAGAATCCAGTATCCTTAAGACAAAATAAATCAAATGCTTCTTGTAAAGTTTTGTTTTTACGTTATTTTTATTCTTCTGTGTTGTGGCCTCTGCCGAAATTACAGTTTTCGTGAGGCACCATGATTTGTCAACAATACAAATTTTTGTGCCAAATTAATTAAAATGATACACACTTCGTAGCAACGTTAATAATTACCAAAAATTACCTCTTCTTTACGACAAAGTATGAAATAAAAGAAATTGAACCAAAGATTTTATTTCGGATTCTTTTTTAGAATATGGTGCTCTTTCAATGTATATTTTATATACTCATCTATACTCTCATTTTTAGTCGTAGTTGCAAAATAAGCGAACTGGCTTTCTGCACAAGCAGTTGCCACATGAGTAACTTTGCCAGTGCTATGTCGAATCTTTATGACACTTGTGTCAGCAGCTGTTATGTTCTCGCGCTCTCCCACAGGCGGCATCTTTAAAACAAACAGGGCTGATAAAACGCAGCGGAACATTTACCGCGTCACTTTATAGGAGTTTGTGTTCTTCGTAACTCCGTTCATGGAATTGAGAGTTAGATGGACTGTCTGCATTTCCGTAGAAGACGCACTGCGCCGCGTTCACTCTATATATCACTTCTTTTTCATAGGAAAGGTGTTATATCACAGACCATATTGTATAATTTCGTAAACATAATGGTTCAAATGGCTCTGAGCACTATGGGACTTAACTGCTGAGGTCATCAGTCCCCTAGAAACCTAACTAACCTAAGGACATCACACACATCCATGCCCGAGGCAGGATTCGAACCTGCGACCGCAGCGGTCGCGCTGTTCCAGAGTGTAGCGCCTAGAACCGCTCGGCCACACCGGCCGGCTCGTAAACATAGTCTATGAGGCTGGAAGAATGGCGTAATGATTAAAGCGACCAGTTTGTCATCTGCAGGTAGTAGGATTGAATTATGTCATTTCCATGTAAGAGTTGTTAGTTTAGGAGAGCGCGAATAATTAAGAATTCATAATTTTAAAGTATCCGCAAGCATATTCCTTAGGATGTAGTGCACTCAAACGCTCGATTTTACTCTAGGCCGCCGGTCTTGCACCACTTTTTCTCTTTATGTATTGAGAGATAATGACAACTCCTTTGTGCTTCGCTCGGTATTGGCGTCCTGTTTGCATGTAAACAAAGAGAACACACATAAATATGATGCTTTTTCTAGGTATAAAAAACCAAATACATCCTCTTTGATGCCTTCATCGGCATTCACGTCATGCGCTGTGTGACAAAAAGAAATTAGTGTCATTTTTATCTCAGGTTTTTCGATCAATACACGTACAATTATTTAAAACCAAGAGTGTATTGAACGACTGAAAAGAGTGAAACAGACAGCCTAGTTTTTTTATAAAATCTATCCTATTTTTTTAAAGACTATGATAAGACAAACGAATTTTCCTCTTCTTCGAGGAAAAACTAAACGCTTATTTGTCGTAAACAAATTTTTTTTCTGACAACACAATAATACTGTACCGTCTCCA
Source organism: Schistocerca americana (assembly GCF_021461395.2). Taxonomy (NCBI): domain Eukaryota; kingdom Metazoa; phylum Arthropoda; class Insecta; order Orthoptera; family Acrididae; genus Schistocerca; species Schistocerca americana. Next base: position 541,401,210 of record NC_060130.1, read on the forward strand.
GTTTACGTCCTCCTCTAACCTGCATTTAGCTGCTGGGGAATAGAGGCAACACGCCGACCCGGTGGCCGAGTGGTTCTAGGCGACCAGTCCGGAACCGCGTGACTGCTACGGTCGCAGGTTCGAATCCTGCCTCGGGCATGGATGTGTGTGATGTCCTTAGGTTAGTTAGGTTTAAGTATTTCTAAGTTCTAGGGGACTGACGACCACAGATGTTAAGTCCCATAGCGCTCAGAGCCTTTGAACCCTTTGAATACAGGCAACAAAAATGTGTTATTCTGTGACAACTCTTTCCACGCTGGCTTGGTTGTCGGTGCTGGCCTTGTGCACCTAATAATTCTCTCCATCTCTTCACATATGTGCTCTATGGGACCGATGTGAGCTCCTTTGGAAGGCCACCTCAACAGCTCACAAATCCATTCATTTCAGTTCAGTGTTTCACATAGTTCTCTGTGTGGAGAGGAGAACAGTCATGTTGGCATATTATTCTGCCTCCAAAAAATCTCTGACGAACGGAAGGAAGTATTACATTTTCCAGTATTTCGCAGTAGTAATTGCTATAAAACGGACGGATTGGTTGCCACAAAATGGCGCAACCACTTGCTGACATCCATCCCCAAACTGTGATAGCAGTTCAGCCACAACTATGCATCTAATTGACACGTTTGCTGTCGAATCTCGCTCACCTCGGTGTCGATATACATGGACTGAAGTATTTAGTGCAGTAGAAAACACCTTTTTGCCAGTAAACGTAACTTTCCCCCAGTACGAAAGCGGTTTCCTTCTGCCCGCCAGTGTGAAATTTAATCTGGCAGTTTTGTGTTGTTCCTTCAGAATTTCCTTAACCGCCTATTTTCGTCCATACTGTAACACTATAGGTGTGTAGGCGAGTGATTCGTGCACTTAGTCCTGGTGTTGAGGAGAGATGAATTTGTTGCACGGCTGAACTCGAGCGGGTCCAGGGCACTGGGTACACCACGGCTCAAATGGTTCAAATGGCTCTAAGCACTATGGGATTTAACATCTGAGGTCACCAGTCCCCTAGACTTAGAACTACTTAAACCAAACTAACCTAAGGACATCACACACATCAGTGCCCGAGACCGTAGCCAGCGACCGTAGCAGCAGCGCGGTTCCGGACTGAAGCGCCTAGAACCGCTCGGCCACAATGACCGGCTACGCCGCGGCAAGCCTAGCTAAAGTGCGCGTCATTTATGTTGGCGGTCGAGTTTAGGTTCATTCTGCGCATCTGACGTCACAAAACACAGTCAGCCAATGAACAGAGAACGACGTTGCCACATCTCGACTGCAGTGCAGAGCATGGACGAGTGTCTTCAGATTTAGGAACGTTCAGTCATAAATAAAGTAATAGAACAAAAGCAATGTCATGATAGCAGACATTCGTTTATAGAAAGTTTGGAAAAAGCATTCTTTATACCAATTGCTTCATATTCTATTAATTAATTAAACCAAACAAGCAATAAGACTCCTAATTCAGGCGATAGCAAGGAAAGGTGTTTGTATCACTCTCACGAACTGCTTTTTCGCAATAAAGAACAGCGGTAATTGTTTATTTCCTATTGTACTTCGATGAAGCTTGGGTAATTCATAGTCACACCAACAGTGTTTGTCAGTATTTTCCTGTTATGCTCCTCATGGCGTTATGTAGTTAGAGGAGGTGCGTTAGCGTAATGGTTAAGGTGTTGGGCTGCTACGCAAAAGATTATGAGTTCGAACTTCGTGAGGTGCTTAATATTTCCATTATTTAAAAACAATATCGAAGTGCCTTACTTCACGAATTATATTCGTTTGAATGCAATTTTTTGAAATTTCTAGTGCTTTCTCTCTTCATTAACCCTTTCGCTGCTGCAGACACGTGCTCGCCGCATTCCGCACTATGCGCGATTTTGTCATCACTGCACTGCTCGCCTTTGCAGACACATGGTGTTCCCACTGCTTTGACACACTTATCATTCGATTTCACAAAAACTATTTGGCCCAAAAATTTGATTTTTACACGTCTTCTTGACTGATACCTTCCCCCCATAAATGACTTAATTTTGTTTCGATGTTCAACGCAGTTATTATGCAGCATTAAATATAGTAAACCATTGCACGAAATTTTGAAGAGTTTGCAGAGGTAGAAGTCCATAGCGTATACTTTCCGTATGGTCGATTTTAGTTGCCACAATGTTGAGAATGAAATGTGGACAAGATACCTAAATTTCATATAAAATTTACTGTATAACAATATCTCATTTAATTTAAGTACGACATAGGTGTAATATTGAGAAATATTCCGTTTTTCGCGACTGTAATAAAAGTATTATTTACACCGGACGCGTTTGTCTTTATTTTAAAGCACTCCAATCAATGAAAGGTATTGCACATACACAATGGTACTCATGTTCTCTTTCTTGTTTTTGTTCCACAGTCGCAGTTTTACCAATGGCACTGAAATATATTCCTCTTCTGCAACTGTAATAAGGGGCTTATTTAGACCAGACGTGTTTCTCTCTTTTGAAGCATCTTCAGTGGACAGTATTTTGTCTCCTCCATTGCCAAGTCACCTTTCGTAGTTTTGTGCTGCGGTAACACAATATTCAACGTTTGTGTTGGCAGATCATTGTTTTAGCAAATAAATGATGTTTGTGTGTGCCACACACAAAAATTATATTTGACATAGCTCAGAGCACTTCACTGATAGACGGTATATTCAAGTCCTAATGTTTTTGTAAGTCCACAGTTTTGTTTAATATATTTTGTCTAATCCCTTTTGATTGATTGAAGTGCTTTAAAATAAAGCCAAACGCGCTCAGTGTAAATAAAACTTTTGTTACAGTCGCGAAAGACGGAATATTTCTCAATATTACATACGACACCTATGTGGTACTTAAATGAGCTATTGTTATACAGTAAATTTTATATGACATTTTGGTATCTTGTCCACATTTTATTCTCAACATTGTGGCAAATAAAATCGACCATACGGAAAGTATACTCTATGGACTTTTACCTTTGCAAACTCTTCAAAATTTCGTGCAATGGTTTACTATATTTAATGCTGCATAATAACTACGTTGAACATCGAAACAAAATTAAGTCATTTATGGCGGGAAGGTATCAGTCAAGAAGATGTGTAAAAATCAAATTTTTGGGCCAAATAGTTTTTGTGGAATCGATTGATAAGAGTGTCAAAGCAGTCGGAACACGATGTGTCTGCACAGGCGAGCAGTGCAGTAGAGATGGGTCGAACTCGTTCATTCCCGTGAAGTACTTCATTCATTTCACTCTTTGCCGTGAAGCGTTCAAATGAAGTAGTTCATTCATGAAGTACGGAAGCCTGGCGAAGTTGCCCAGTTCGCCGTTCAGCCGCGGCTACGCTCGCTTCGCCTCGCTCGTACAATAAAGCTTCGTAATACTTCACATTTTTACCAACAGATGGCCGAACTATGCAGTAACGTGCACGCAACGTTTTGCGTCTTACAGCGTCTGAGTTAATTTAAATACAGGATGGTCGAAGGGGACAAAGGAAAGATATACAGAGAAGCCTGTCACATATAAAGAAGGTATTACGTTTAATCTTGCTCGACATTTTCTCATGAAGCGCCAAAAAGAGTCTTCATCTGCCAAGTGAAACCTTATTTGTTGTGTTTATGGACTGAAAACTAGGGCTACCAACGAAATGCAGTCCAAGTTTATGTTCCTTTTAAAATTTAATCCAAAATAGAATGAGTATGTTTACCACTGTCACAAAGTCTATATACCTACGTTAAGTAATTATTCAGAAGTTTTCCTGGAGATTTTATTTTTATTGAGAATAATAACCCTCTAAATTCAAAACGCAAACTGTCACCTGTAGTCATTGGTACGATTTCAGGTAAAATCCCTCTTTATTTTATTCGAAAGCAGTTTTTGTGTCTGTTCACGCTTATACAATGGCTAGCAACACGCGATCGCGTAAAAGTAGTGAAATTTGGGGTTTCTTCGCCGATTTGGGTTATGTGAAAGCAAAGTGCAACTGTTGTTCTAACAAGGGAACCTCCCCATCGCACCCCCCTCAGATTTCTTTATAAGTTGGCACAGTGGATAGGCCTTGAAAAACTGAACACAGGTCAATCGAGAAAACAGGAAGAAGTTGTGTGGAACTATGAAAAAGCCGGCCGGTGTGGCCGTGCGGTTAAAGGCGCTTCAGTCTGGAACCGCGTGACCGCTACGGTCGCAGGTTCGAATCCTGCCTCGGGCATGGATGTGTGTGATGTCCTTAGGTTTAATTAGTTCTAAGTTCTAGGCGACTGATGACCTCAGAAGTTGAGTCGCATAGTGCTCAGAGCCATTTGAACCAACTATGAAAAAATAAGCAAAATATACAAACTGAGTAGTCCAAGCGAAGATAGCCAACATCAAGCACAATATGACCTCAGGAGCGCCGTGGTCCCGTGGTTAGCGTGAGCAGCGCACCTCAAAACCGTGCGATTAGTAGACGAAAGGACGTGACTCTTCAATGAGAACCGAAAACATTTGATCGCAAGGTCATAGGTCAACCGATTCCTCCACAGGGAAACACGTCTGATATATTCTATACGACACTGGTGACGGTATGTGCGTCACATGACAGGAATATGTTGTCCACCCACATAACTTGTACACTTGGCGAATGGGTAAAAACATTCTCCTACGTTGCCCGATTTAGGTTTTCTTGTGGATATGATAATTACTCCCAAAAAAGTGATGAAAACATAAGAGTTTGCCACATAAACTGCAACAAATGAATCCAACAGTTTCACAGTCGCTCACTTTTCCTTGTGCTCTGTCAGAACATATGTTTTTAACCTTTTCAAATTTATCCGTGTGTAGACCGACAAATACTGCATATGTCCAAGCAAATCTGAACATGTCCTGGAATTTTGGAGAGCGAAGTTGATTATGTGTGAGTGCCTGAACTTTGATAATTATCTGAAAATAAAAAAATTAAAATTTTCGCTCGAAGGAAGACTTCAACCAAGGATCTCTCGCTCCGCAGCTGCTCACGCTAACCACGGGACCATGGCGCTCCTGTGTTCAGTTTGTCCCAGATGTTGCATGTCATTCGCATGGATTACTCAGTTTGTATATTTTGCTTAATTTTTCAGAGTTCTACACAACTTCTTCCTGTTTTCTCGATTGATCTGTGTTCAGTTTTTCAAGGCCTATCCACTGTGCCAACTTATAACTAAGTCTGAGGGGGGTGCGATGGGGAAGTTCCCTTGTAAGTGTATTTCACCGCGCGATTCGTCGACAGGCAGTACAGGGAGGATTGAAGCGACGTAGCGCCAATGTAGTGGGAGAGGGAGAGGGGAAGAGAGTGAGTGAACGAACTAGAAAAAAAGTGTGGAGTGTACTATCTGTGGAGTGTTTGAAGTACCAGTTCATTGAAATTGAGTGGTTAGTTCACACTTCACTGGAGTGAAGCGTTCATTTAAACGACTCATTCACGAGCTCCCCATCACTACAGTGCAGTGACAAAATCGCGCACAGCGCGGAATGCAGGGAGCACGCCTTACAAGGGGAGGCCGCCAATTGTGAAATTCAGATTCGATTCATACTGCGCATAATAAAAGCTCATGGCCAGAAGTATAATGTGGCAAAGCACCAAGATGCACTTCTCAGCCGTTGTCGAGAAAATTGACAGTTAAAAGAAACCGTTGCGGTGAAATACTCTCTACGATTACTAATTTTCTACAGCGTCGTGGTGCAGCGGTAAGCGGTCGGATTCGTAATCGGAAGGTCGCCGGATCGAGTCTCGCGCCATGCTACTTTTTTTTTTTAGTATTTGTTTTTTGTAATCCAAATATATATATATATATATATATATATATATATATATATATATATATATATATATATATATATATATATATAATTCCCGGCAATCAGTTGCAACACTTATGCATATAATAAGTTGTTGAAAGTCGTTTGTCGTGGAAAAACTGGCGACTTCGAACATCATTATGTTTTCCGCAAACAAAGTTGTATTTCACAAATGTTATTAATTATCTTCAGGTATGAAATATAAACTCCGTTACTCGCTCGTTACACTTGAAGGGCAGATGTTGAATGGGCCGAAACGAGCCGCGCATAACAGCGTAGTTGCCTGATAACTTCGAAAGAAGGTAGATGCGGTCCCTAGCGCAACTTATAACATCGTCGAAAATCAGTGCGGACGGGAGAGCTTTGGTAAACCCTGTTAAACAAACGGAAAAATGGAGGCGGTACAATTGGAGAGCGATCCGCCTTCACCAACACGCATAAGCAATTCATTAATAGTTTATATATATATATATATATATATATATATATATATATATATATATTTTTTTTAATTACAAAAAACTAATAATTTAAAAAAATTGCATGGTGCGAGATTCGAACCGGCGACCTTCGAATTACGAACCCGAGCGCTTACCGCTGCGCCACGACGTTGTAGAAAATTGTTAATCGTAGAGAGTATTTCACCGCAACGGTTTCTTTTAACTGTCGATTTTTTCGACAACGGCTGAGAAGTGCATCTTGGCGCTTTGCCACATTACACCTCTGGCCATGAGCTTTTATTATGCGCAGTATGAATCGAATCTGAATTTCACAATTGGCGGCCTCCCCTTGTTAGTAGCAGCGAAAGGGTTAATGCGGCCGTGGTGGCTTTACTTCATGAACTGCGCGCTCCCCGCTACACGTAAGCTTGCGAACTATGCTATACTATGGCGCTGCTTCTACTGGCGCGTGCGTCGTGTGCAACTGGCAACGCAGCAGTCTCCCGCGTCTGGGCGGGCATGCGCGTTCCTCCAAGATAAAAGAATTGAACTGTAGTTGACTGTCTCCGCCCCAGGCGAGCTCAGGTTCAGAGAGAATGAGTGCGTCGCCAGAAACGGGTAAATCCCAGAACTGGGAATTTGAACGGTTGGTGCTGGCACTAGATATTCTGCTGTGACATAACAAGAATGCACAAATAGATATAAATGAGAGTTTGTGATTTTTTCTAAAATGGCAACACAACCTCTCCGTTTTTCATTCTACATTTAATTTATCACTGCTTTCAGGGTTCAAGTGATACATAACAAGCAAGTTCAATTACTTTCAACTCTCAACAAAATAATTAACATTTAGACATTGAATATGTGATTATTAAATCTTTATCTCTATATATGAGAATGTTATAACTGGCAAAACAATTAAATCTTTATCAGTGAAACCGGCCACTGGTGGCCGAGCGGTTCTAGACGCTTCAGTCTGGAACCGCGCGACCGCTACGGTCGCAGGTTCGAATCCTTCCTCGGGCATGGATGTGTGTGATGTCCTTAGGTTAGTTAGGTTTAAGTAGTTCTAAGTTCTAGGGGACTGATGACCTGAGATGTTAAGTCCCATAGTGCTCAGAGCCATTTGAACCATCATCAGTGAAATTTACATTTACGTTGTCGTAGCTGTTCAGCGGACGAAGTCGGTGGAAAATGAAATTTTATCTTGCAAACTAATCAAACTCTCGTGTACTGAATGGAGGGTATGTTAATAATCAAATCTTCAAATTCTATGTTCAAAGCGTACGCAAGTTGGAGTGAGCAAACTCTTGACTCAGGATGTAATGTCGCCTAATGCACGTTGGTACATTACCAATCGGGAACTGCGGCGGCGTTGTCTTCATGCTGGATCTGAAATGCCAGTTCCCTACTCTGACCTTGACTGAAACACTCAGTCTCAACTTTCCTGCGTTCTGTAGAATGTTAAATTTTCCCTAGTCGAAATAATGGCTATTGCACCCTTGGTAATGGATGGAGCGACGTGCACCATGTTCTGCCCGAAAAAATTCCCACGGCAATATGAACTACCGCTATACATCTGTCACCACGATACGCGAAGCGTACCACTCTCACTTCGCAGACGTAAAGGTCTCAACGTCTTCGCTATTTTTCGACGCTCAAGTGTGGCCCGCTGCGAGATGAGAGAGCTCTGTTAATTTAGTTCTCAAAAATGCTTTTATATGAGGTGACTCTCCCCACCGTGTCTCTTCTACGTCACACAGTATGGCTTCAACCAACAGATTCCTCGTTATAGGTGAATTTTTATTTTGCTTGCCAGGTCACCGCTAGCCTTGTTAATACTGTCTAGCCACTTACCCAAGGTCTCGGCTGTGTTTATTTAAAAGGTATTATATTGTTCTCGCCTTATTTCTTTCTGCGCTGCTGCTGGGCCTTCTTTTTGTTAATGTTAATTGGGGTTTCCCAGTGCCATTAGCCACATGCACAGTCCGCCTTCAAACTGCGTTCACTTTATCTCATTCACGCATGCCGCTGTCGTTACAACGGTAGATATTGTTTCGTTATTCGGTACATGAGATTGCTACAATTGCTTCCTGTTAACAATATAGTTATTTTCTGGGGATTTTCTTCTGTACTGTAATTCCGAAGCTCATGTAAGATCCGAAAAATGCGGACGCCTTACAAACTCATAATTAACTATCATTTTCCTCAAGAAAAATTAATGTCCTCTGGTTTATAATTACGTATCACACGCAGAATTCTGGTTTTCATTGCAAATACACATTCTTAATTATCGATGTATTGTAAAAGATTGTTATGGATTTTAAAGTTAAGAAAACATTACACAAAAATATTGTTACAGATTTTGAAGTTAAGAAAACATTCCACATTTAAATTTGTTTGGAGAAAAACGAAAAATCAAATACTGTTTGTTTGAATATGTTCACTGTTTTATAGGACAGATGTGGTCTCAAACGATCTAGAGCGATAAGCATCGTAGAAACACAGAAAACAATTTTAACGGCGTCGAACACACTGTACATATGCTGCACTTCTACAATTGTGACCATACCACTGCTATCTGAACCCAGACTGTGTAATAAGATCCACTGTCCTGCTATTGACTTCACGGACGACATCTCACGCATGACGACTATTAATTATCGGAGCCTCTTGTGACACATCCATGCTGGAAATGTTGATTATCGTCTTCGTGCATCGGACCTTCATCAATGGAGCGAATTTGTTAATGTCTTTCAGACATCACGAATTCCGCACATACCGCAAACACCACCAATGCCTGAATGCATAGCTTGGAGCATCATGGCGGCATTCAGTTCCTTTGTTAGCGCTGGAATGATATTTAAGGTTCGATAAGACTCTCTCACTCTTCCTAATGAACGGGACGGACTTGGCATTGTCAATATTCATGACTGAGTAGTATTTCTATATGCTAGTAAGCACCTGAAGCTGTGGCAACGACGCCTGACCAGCCTCATCGACCTACTGACGGAGGCTCTGGCACCATATTCCCTTGACCCTCCACTGGCACTTACTGAGATACCGCTGCCCTTTTCTTGCTTTGGGAGGTTTTATCTGGAGGATAGCTACCTGCTGGACGTTCTCCATGTCTCTCAATTGCCAATGGCCAGTGACATCTACCGCGCACTAATCCGCCACCGATCGCCTAATGTCGTCGAACTGACATGTCCCACCATGCGCTGGAACGTAATATGGCGCACTGTCAACGCGGTAACGCTCGATTCAGGTGGACATTCGGCATGGTGCTTGACAGTGAACAGAAAACAAATTACCTGAGACAGACTCCATAGGATCCATCTTGCAGATTCGCCTTTATGTGTGAACTATGATGTCCAGGATACAGACAAACACCGACTTCACTGTGGGCCGACGGAAGAGACCAGGTATTTTGTGCGCCAAATTTTTGATGTTTTTTAAGAATGTCACTCTCTTATGTTTATTTCCACACTCTCCTCTACCCACATGCTGTTAATTACCCGAGGACAAAACGCAACTCTGTCACATGGATCTGAGGTCACGCAATTCATTAATTATTTGGAGGTGGTTTCATAGAACTCATGGGTTTTTGGAACTATTTAAATGATCGTCATTGTGCTATTGTGAAGAACCCTAAAAACAGTCAATGCTTTTCGAACTTCCTGCAGAGCATCTTCCATGATCCGCCTCGTAGCTGGATTATTGATTGCAGGAGATAACTTTGATACGCACCCACAAGGACATGAACAGATAGAGGTACCTACACGACATTACAAGAAGACCTGCCATGAAAATGGGGCGATGGCATCCATGGAGTATCGACGCCGCATGTCCGTCTTACAGAAGTGTAGCATTTTGTTTATTTTTCTTTCTTTCGGAGACAAGTCATGGAAAATGCGGATTTATTTTTTATCAATCAATAAATGAATATTCTCCTATGGCCATTTACCCCTTCCATATGTTCCTACTTGGCGATGTGGACATCGTGGCCAGTTGTTGTACAATGACCCCTACTCACTTTGCCCCTGAGACCATTCCTTCTATTCCCTGAAAAAAAAATCTGTTAATGTTGAATACAATTTGCTGCAAGTGGTTTAATAAGATGAAAAAAGAAACCCGTCGTGTTTTAAGATTCTTTTTTGTTCTGACTGAATACCTAAATCATTTAAATATGAAGTTTATCAACATGTGGTAATTAATTCATACGTAACCATCATTTTTCCAAGAAAAATGCACGTCTACCGGTTTCTAATTACATATCTCATGCAGAATACTAGTTTTCATTACAGATACACGAACTTAATTATCTATATATTATAAAAGATAGTTACAGATTTTGAAGTTAAGAAAACATTACACATTTAAACTTTTTGGAGAAAAACGAAAAATCAAATACTCTTTGTTTGAATATGTTCACAGTTCTATAGGACAGATGTGATCTCACACGCGCTAGAGTGATAAGCGTCGTAGAAACACGGAAAATAATTTTCACGGGTCGAGCACACTATTTACATGCTGAATTTTTACAGTTGTCACCGTACCACTGCTATCTGAACCCAATAAAATTGATCTGGAACCAATTTAAGAGATTTGTCGCGAGAAATATCAAGACATTTAGGCTGCCAAACTTACTGGAACTAATGCAAGAGGCTTTGTGACACGTCATTGTGCACGATGGCGAAATGCAGAACGCCACGTCGTAAAAGGGGAGGAGGAGGAGGAAATGTGGAGTTTTTAGTGGCTTGGCATTCTGTTGTTGATCGCCTCGTTATCACCTACCAGTACTGAAATGTACCGCATTCCTCGGAGTCCGATATGAAAGAAATTCAGAGATTAGAAGACGAATGACTTTAATACTTCCAGTGGTTTCAATATTCATCTTCGTGATGAAATTCCAGCAGTGCGCTTGTATGATGCACATAGCTCATGCAGAAAAATTAACCTCCTTAAAGTCAGTAATTTTCGTCATTATCGTTTTTAATTACCGTACTATGTGAGGTACACTATGTGATCAAAAGTATCCGGACATATGGCTGAAAATCACTTACAAGTTTGTGGCGCCCTCCATCGGTAATGCTGGGATTCAATATGGTGGTGGCCCACCCTTAGCCTTGATGACAGCTTCCACTCTCGCAGGCATACTTTCAATCAGGTGGTGGAAGTTTTCTTGCGGAATGGCAGCCCACTCTTCAAAGGGTGCTGCAGTCAGGAGAGGTACTGATTTCCGTCGGTGAGGCCTGACACGAAGTCGGCGTTCCAAAACACCCCGAAGATGTTCTATAGGATGCAGGTCAAGACTCCGTGCAGGCCAATTCATTACAGGGATGTTACTTTCTTGTAACCTCTAAGTCACAGGTCGTGTATTATGAACAGGTCCCAAATCGTGTTGAAAGATGCAATCGCCACTCCCAAATTGCTCTTCAACAGTGGGAACCTCGAAGGTGCTTAAGACATCAATGTAGCCCTGCGCTGTGATAGTGCCACGCAAACACCAAAGGGGTGCAAGCTCCCGCCATGAAAAACATGACCACACGATAACACCACAACCTCAGAATTTTACTGTTGGCACTACACACAATGGTTGATGACATTCATCGGGCATTCTCCATACCCACACGCTGCCATCAGATTGCCACATTGTATACTGTCATTGGTCACTCCACACAACGTTTTTCCACTGTTCAATAGTCTAAAGTTTAAACTCCTTACACGAAACGAGGTATCGTTTGGCATTTGCCAACATGATGTTTGGCTTATGAGCAGCTGCTCGACCATGAAATCCGTTTTCTCACCTCCTGCTTAACTGTCACAGTGCTTGCAGTGGATCCTGATGCAGTTTGAAATTCCTGTGTCATGGTATGGGTAGATGTCTACCTATTACACATTATGACCCCTCTTCAAGTGCTGGCGGTCTCTATCTGTCAACAGACGAGGTCAGACTGTACACTTTCGTGCTGTATGTGTCCGTTCCCATTTCCACTTCACTATTACAACAGGAACAGTGAGTAGGGGACTAAGTTCGTTCTGCGCCATTCTGCATTGTTGCCAGATGTATCCAAGATGGCCATCGTGACGTCATTCAAAATGGCGAATTTTGGCGGGAAGATAGGTCATTCGGGCTTCTTCCACTAACGTAACCCCCCTCCCCCCACAAAATGGTGGAAAGTTTAAAGTCCATCAGGACAATGCAACACACCTCTACTAACCAAAGAAAATGGCTGGAAAAAAGGTCACTTTTGTTACCTCCACTAACCTAAGTCATCCGACTGACACCTCTTCCTAGGGATTGGTGGGGAAAGAACTCAGCCTGTGCTGGGCTGCTGGAGAGAGGAAGGAGTGTGCATTATTTACTTTGAAACAATTTATTTAGGGATGAATTTTGAAAGATATTATATTTATCACACACTCTGACATGCTTGGGATCACGCCACTCAGCCTACACACGTGTAAACTACTACTAAATTACCGAAATAAACCATGTATAATGCTCTGCAGACAAGCATACTAATTGTAAACTGTCAAAATAACGCATTGCACGGCCTACAGACCTGAAAACCACTCGTAAATAATGCAATACATTTATGTCCAGAGAGCCAAACAACTCATAAATTGTCAAAATAATAATCCATCGAAAAGACTTTGCAAACATGCTTGCTAATCGTCAACTGTCAAAATCATGCACCAGTCTTTATATTAAAAATTTGAGGCACTACGGCCATCCAGTGTGTTCGCCACAAGGTCCAGAGTTCAACTGGCTTAGTACACAGTACCACCACCAGAGGGCACAGTCGTCCATTCCGTGACATATCCCAAGATGACAGTCTGGAGGGGAAAATGACTCAGCCTGCACTAGGCTGCTGGAGAGAGGAAGTAGTGTATTTATCTTGGAACAGTTTATGTAAGGATGGCTTTGAGATGACACATTTATCGCACTGATACGAAGCACACACTCTGACATGCTTGGGGTCACACCACACAGCCCACAGACCTGTAAACTATTCCTAAAAGACGCTCTGTAGGCACACAAATGACTCAAAATTACCGAAACAATTTCAGTACACAGCACACAGGCATGCAAACGCCTTCTAAATAATACAGTACACTGATGTTCAGACACGAAATCAACTTGTAAACTGTCCAAATAACGCATAGCACAGCCTACAGACCTGCTCGCAAAATAATGCAACAGACACGAAAATAACCGGCAGTCCCCATGAAGTGATGCGCGGGTGCCCGTTATGGTCCCTCAAGCCTGAGGCGGTGGCATTCCTTTCATACTTGACACCTGAGAAATTCCTGTCAAAGTACGTGATCGCCTAGGCATAACTGCTGACACGACTGGACGGGAGTGAAGACCTATTTCAAAGTGCAGACGCTTGAAGGGCGCGAGACTCTGCCGGATGCAAGCCAGTGCAAGCCATCACTGTCATGCCACTGCTGCCTACAGCGAGCAGGTGGAAGTTGGCTCTATTTTCGGGTATACAGTTAGAATTCTTCGAGTGTTGTACAGACGTCACAGAACTCCAAGGAATGTTAAAGCCAGTCCCATACGCGAGAAGCCTTTGGGCAGCAAATGTGTTTACCATTGCTGATACATTACCTATGGATACTGACGTCAGAGAATAGCACAGAGTGCATTGTTCCTAACGATCCACTGGACTCGCATTCGGGAGGACGACGGTTCAATCCCGCGTCCGGCCATCCTGACTTAGGTTTTCCGTGATTTCCCTAAATCGCTCCAGGCAAATGTCGGGATGGTTCCTTTCAAAGGGCACGGCCGACTTCCTTCCCCGTCCTTCCCTAATCCGATGAGACCGATGACCTCGCTGTCTGGTCTCCTTCCCCGAAACCACCCCATCCTAACGATCCTAATCGAATATGCAAGCTGCATCTAGCTGTGCATGTGTACACAGTGTTACTGACGCATTGCACAGAATGTTTGTCCTGCTATCAATATAAGTTTCAGAAATGGCAAACGTTCTCTAAAAGCCCGTGCACACTCAAGAAAGCATAATCAATCATAAAAGCATTCTTGTTGTTTGGAAAGAGCACTCTCTAAGCACAGACAGGGGGGATATCAGAAAAATTACGCTAACAGAATTCGAAGCACTGTCATACAAAATAGAAAAAAATGGCCGGAACTTTCGGTATACTACAGCTAGAGGTCTGCAGATGACGTAATGCCATAGTGGTGGATGAGTGACGCCAACCCCGCAAGAGGTGGATGGTCTGCTTCAGCTTGTCTTTGAACACTTGCTTTCTCAGAACTTTCTGTACATATATTGCCTCAATCTTGTTCAAATCAGTTTGCAGATGCTCCTAAGTCCTGGCACAAAGGATGTCTTGTGAATGAATTGAGTATTATGATTGTGTTTTGCACAGATCACCATATTGCACCGACAATTAAACCCTGCTAAGTGGCCTACAGACCGTCAAATACGGAAAGACTCTTACTCAGTTACACTGCTCTCCCACTGAGAACAGGAGTTTGAATATTAGAGTGCAGAAAAGATATCCAACCCAGCAATATATCACTGCGTACTGTGTCGATGAAGTAAAAATACAATGCGTATCCTGCGCCATACAAAATCGGCCCTTTTACTTTATTTGTAGATTTACCTCGAAGACCAACATCACTGTATATACTCCTTGCAGCACTAGATATTTCCCTGCGATGTCGGTGGTCAATCATCCCCGACTGGTGTCCAGAGCACCCTCAGCGAACCGAAATCACTCTCAGAACTGTTCTACAAATTCGGGCTCGTTCCCCCTCGGCACAAACGCGTTACTGTTTGTGATCCGGACCTCCTTGCTTGCTTGCTTTTCTACACCCATCTCCAGACTGGGGGATTACAAGAACATATGTATTTTCTTATGGTTTGATATAATATTATACCACTTTTGCGGTGCTTCTCGATATCAAGCACACAGCAGTATCATACCGATCGCTCGCGCAACATAATTTCGAAGATATAGACTGGAAATAAGTTCTGTACAAACCCAAAACTTTATCTAGGTGTCGTAGGATGTAAACCACAGAATAACTAGAAACGTTTCACGCCTGCGAAGACATTTACTCGGAAACTAGAGAAAAATAGAGAAAACTGATATTTCCACTCGCCAATACCAATGCCAGTGATGTAGAAGACTCCAAATCATCCCTATAATTTACAAGGTCAACTAAGGTGTTTCTCATGCTAGAGAACCGGTAAATGTGTCTTCCACATCTAGATAAACACACCACAATCGATCTTCTCTCAACTAAACAAAGACAGAAATGTGCAGAAGGAGTCAACCGAACAATATACATGGGAGGGAATAATGGTTCAGCGCAAACACACCTCCATATTCGATCTTCTCAAATTTCCACGCAATCGCGGAAGCTATCCAATACATACTAAGTATTAGTTCGCTATTCGGTCGTCTAGAGGACAATACAGTTAAGTCATCTACATTCCTACACTGCAAGAAGCCTCTCCATTCAGACAGCTCCTACAGTTAACGGGAAATGTGAATCATCCCCACTCAGGTCACCGATGCTGGACGCCAAGCACACACAGGTAGAATCATCATCGTAAGAAATCGGTCACATATATATTTATCCCTGCACTTACAACTAAATGTTACGATCGTGGTCTCAGTTGAAAGACATTTGACAATGAGCAAAGTATCGGAAATACACCCTGTTAACGGCTGTGGCTCTGGAAATAGAAATATCAGTACCATTCTTATGACTTGACATACTCTTCCCTTTGCTGTCACAGTATTCCACGTCAAATCCATACCTTCCTTTGCACATGGCTGAACACAAACACATACTTTATAAGCCTAATGCTCAAGGCAAACCTATCACACAGCACCTACTACTGAGTATGATACTTTGTCAATAACTGATCGCTGGCGGTATGAAATAATACTGACAGAAAATCAACGACGGGTGGACATGTCTAATACGTTTTTCTTGTAAGTGCTAGCACCGCGACTTAGAAAGAGAGGCATAATCATCTTACAAAACACTATATTTAAAAAAAAAACACAACCATATTACCATCACAAGCGGTCTTGATTCTACAGGTGCACACAAGTATCCATGTTAAAAGCTATACCGGCTTTATAAATCCATGTATGGCATTACCTATGAATGACGTGGTTTTTCCAGACAAATACAATGAGACTGAATATAGACGGTGATCGCTGGAGTGTATATTCTTACATCAGCATGGCGATTACACGTCACTGACCGTGCACCCTCGTAATAAAATTATCGAATGTTGAAAGTGATTCGTCTAAGGAGCGTGGTATGAAACAGATATTTGCAACCCCCTTACACCGCCGCCACTAGATATTTCTCCAGTATTTGTAATGCATTCTGTCTCGATGCCATATTTATAGGTGATGGTTGATTGAGAAGGATCGCAAACAATAGTAGATGGTACGCTTATTTAGGTAATAATAAATGTAAAAAATTACACTAGCTTTTCAGATCTCTAGTGCTACTCTTTCGGTGGAAATGCTGTCTGGAATTTGGAACCAAGTCTTTCCATTCAACCACGTACCTGCATTGGATCCTATGGAGAAGTCCATTAATGGTTGCAGCCATAGTGAATCTCACTTCTGGCACTCTCATATCTCGAAACGCGTCACCTTTCTCGAACATATCTGCTACAGCAAAATTCCAGTGTGGTTTTAGGTAGTCCCTATGCCTCTTGCAGCTGCCCCTCAGACTCTGCACTACCATCCCAGGAGCATTGCTCATGTGATCGTTCCAATGTAAGTCGAAACTGAGTCAAAGTTGGAGAAAGCTATATCTACCACCTTCTGCAACCCGTGTAGAAAGAGGCTAAGGCTGAGTAAACATGTGGTAGTATAAGAGATACGGGAACGGGGGGAAGGACATGGATTTTGCTGCTGCATTGTGGTGCTTGTCCAAACTACGAACAGGTGCTAGAGATCTGCATCCTTCAGGGCCCATTCACGCGTATCACCACAACATTGTATCATCGTTATTCTATACCATCCAACATAGAAGATTTACGAACTATAAATGCTCCACTAACTTCATCTGATAGGGAACTCGATAAGAGTTTTGCCACATCTCTCTCCTCCCATATATCAAAAATAAATACCACATGTGACGATCCTATTAAATACACGTGTACTGATCCGCAGACCAGTTTAGAATTTCATCACCTGTACTGTAGGAGGATGACGGTATCCCACAGACTATACTGTAAGTCACAAGAGACTCTCCCTGTGACCCTGTCTCGTTGTTTGAAACGATGTTTTCTTTCTGCTGTAACACGCTTTGTACACTGCCATACATTTTGTTTTTCCGCCACGACTTCGAGGTCAGTGTCAGGTTCTAAACTGACATTAACATGTTCTGATCCATTGCCTCTCACAGAAAACTAGATGTCCCACAGTGTAGGTCATGTTGCTACTGCTGCTACGATAACACACCACACACACACACTGGATGATTTTTAAATTAAAGACAGCTGGAACACAAGGAAACTGGAAGAGTTTGGCGACGCAGTGGAGAGTTTCCAGACTGCTCTCCAAAGGTGATTCATGACCTCTACATTTAAACTCATCTGTTGCCGTGACAGAATAGCTGACGGTTCTGCGTTCTGTTTCGATTGATTCCTCATATTGGGGTCATGAACGCAATCACTGTTTCAGTGCTAGTCATCCACCGAAGGTGTTGCCCCTCCGCCAAAACTCTTTCTCCAACTCAAACAAGCGATTTCAGTCAGTCATTGTGTGGTAACCAACAGCGTACCAGTGACGGATGGAATGGAAAAGACACTGTCGATGTACTTTAATAATAAGCATCACAGTTAATAGTGCGAACAATTTTAGCAATATTACAGTAATTTCAACACTGACCAGTGATGTGACAGCATGTTTCCCAATTTCAGTATCATACCTAAACCGCCCTTCCTCTACTTTACAAGTATCATTGCAAATGTAGATAGATCACTGTGCAGTACGTCCATTCATTGTTAATTCTCGAACACACATGTAAACAAACTATGCCAGACAGCACTCTACAAAGTTTTAGCACCTCGAGCATAGTGCATAGTTCACGATCGATCTCTATGTGGATTGGATTCATAGAGCATTCTCGCATTCTTAGGATAAAATTTGAGTAGACTGAAAGCCCCCTCGCACTTACTCTGAAGACCGCTACGTCCCACGTCTCGTGAATGAATGGAGCTTGTCGAATCCTCACCCATCCAATTGCACAAGATTTCTCGAGATGCCCATGTCGAGGAGGTTAGCACTCCTTATCGATGTACAGTAACAGGTTTCAAAGTGTCGTGATGTAATAGCAGATGGTTTAGAAGAACAAGAAACGGATGATTTTTATGCGTGATGGAGCTCCAGACGGATGGAGTTCGACGCATTTTTACGTGAATCAACCAAGCTATCAATTTTAAAGTATTATACCAGAGTCTAGGATCAGAACCTCTAAGGTATTGGCAAGGGAGAACATAAACACATTCACTCCTAAGGCTACAACATTCTGCACTTAAAACAGACTATAATGTTAGACTGCTTGCGTTTCCGACCTATCAGTTGTATGGAATGTAGCGCTGTTAATATTCCAATGTAAGAAATTTATTTCAAGCGCATGAAATACATCCTTCTTTCCGGTTTCTCTACGATGAACTATGTTATTGAACCGTAACACGAAAAACTACTTCCGTAAAACATTAGCTCTGCGTGATACAAGCACAATACAGCTTTCCAGAGACGCATAGTGTCCACTGTTCACATCCGATCATGGTTCAGAAATTATACAATGCCTGCATCAGGACTATATAAAATGATCGTTACTAACGGGGGATACCTCTTACAAGGAAACATAAACTTACAGCAGCAGCGTCCGACATGTGAAAATTGCAAGTCATTCCGCCACTAACTCTGTAAATACCACATCTGTCAGGTAAATGTATAGACCGGGATTAGTTATGTAGCCGAAGTCTCCATTTTACACCCAAGATGCGACAGGGGGATGGAGCACATCGCATAAATCAAAGTTCGTTTAGAGGAAAGTGTCACATTTCATCACACATGAGATGGAAGTCCTTTGATGACCGACATGTTTACCGTTAACGATCGCAAGTAGACAGTGCTTTAAATCACATACACAACACGTGGCTGTATACGAGTCGAACGCAGACTATGTCACGTTGCTGATGCATCCTGACAGAATAGTGGAAAAATTGACCTGTATCAGCTTCTCCCTCCCCAGAATGCATCATCAGTCTATCATGAAATCGTACTTCGTTACAGATCCGTCTCAAACGATCACCCCGTCCACTCTCTGTTATCCTTTAACGCTGATGTAAGTAAGTTTAGAGCTGGATGGTTCTCTGTCTTCCAGAAAAGCGTCAAATACAGTACTCAACACGCGTGTATCACTGTTACCTCAATTGACATACAGTAGAATGCTTCATCGACTGAAAGAAGTGACTGTTTCCCTGGTAGCCTTCGCTTCCATGTCGACGTTTTCTCGGATTCCTCTTCCTGTCGCATACTTGCTCCCATCTAAAAACTGTCCTGCACCAACCAGAACACACACAAGTACTTACTCAATTCACCCGCATTTCGGTGTATATTCCCTCAATTTATAAATATTTTCCGCAATTCTATTGATTTTATTTATGTCAGTTCTATCCGTGCTCTCATGACACAACCTCTGGTTCCGTGTTCTAAAATCGCTTGTAAATGTAGTACTGCTGCCAACACCTAGCGCAAATGCACTGATCAGGAGGCATAGTATAGCACTGTACGTAATGATATCCGGTCGCCTCCTCCACATATTACACATTTGTAGATCGTCTGCTCTGTTTTCTGTATGTCTGTGTACTTGCATGTGTCACAGATGTCTCTCAGGACCCGAATTAGCATTCGAGTTTGGACCCACCGCACGTTATATCTGCAGCGCTGCCAAGCTGTGGATCCAAAGTGTGGCACGTCCAGGATCCACCACGCACGGTGTACAGAGTGATGTTGGGATCCTGATCTAGAATATACCATATCCAAGTTAGCATTTGAGTGTGGATCTGCCGTGCACTATATATCCATACCGATGTTCAGAGGTGGATCCACAACACATCACATCTGTGATAGTGCTCGCATTTGGACCAACCAAGCGCTACGTCCGAAGATGTGTTCTATGTTCGAAGTTGGGTCCACCAGCCAGAGGATCTAGTCCTGGGTGCCATCCGCGACACATACACATACACAGACATACAAAAAACAGAGCAGACGCTCTGCAAATGTGGAATATGTGGGTTGGAGGCGACTGTATACAGTCGTGTACAGTGCTTTACTATGCCTCCCGATCAGTGCATTTGCGCTAGGTGTTGGCAGCTGTACTACATTTACAAGCAGTTTTAGAACATGGAACGAGAGGTTATGTTATGAGAGCATGGGTAGAACTGACATAATCAAATCGGTAGAATTGCGGAAAATAGTATAAATTGAGGGAATATATACCAAAATGCGGTAGAATTGAGTAAGTACTTGAGTGTCATCTGGTTGGCGCAGGACAGTTTGTACAAGTGAGCAAGTCTGCGACCGCAAGAGGAATTCGAGAAAACGTCGACATGGAAGCGAAGGGAATCAGGAAGGCAGTAATTTTTTTTCCATCGAGGCACCATTCTACTGCATCTCTATTGAGGTAACAGTGATACACGCGAGTTGAGTACTGTATTTGACGCTTTTCAGGAAGACAGAGAACCATCTGCCTCTAAACTCACTTGCATCTATGTTGAAGGACGACACAGAGTGAATGGATGGGTCAGTTGAGATTGAATTGAAACGAGGTGCGATTTAATGGTAGACTGATGATGCATTCTAGAGAGAGAGAGAGAGAGAGAGAAAGGGAGAAGTTGCTGCAGGTCATTTGACCTTTTTTCCGTAATGTTTCATCAGGATGCATCACATGTGTGACATAGCCTGCGTTTGACTCGTATAGAACCGCTTGTTCTGGTTCAAATGGCTCTGAGCACTGTGGGACGTAACATCAGAGGTCATCAGTCCCCTAGAACTTAGAACTACGTAAACCTAACTAACCTAACGACATCACACACATCCATCCGCTTGTTCTGTGCGGGTCTTAGAGCAGTGTCTACTTGCGATCGTTAACAGTAAACCTTTCGGTCATCAGAGGACTTTAATCTCACATGTGTTGAAACGTGACACATTCCTCTAAACGAACGAAGATTTATGTGATGTACTCCATTCCCCTGTCGCATCTTAAGTGTAAAATCGATACTTCAGTTTCATAATTAAGTCAGCGATAGGTGTTTGTGAGATACTGCAATTCCCTGTGTATACATCTGCTTGACTGATGTGCTGTTTACAAAGTTAGTGGCAGTATTACTTGTAATTTCACATGTCGGATGCCGCTGCTATGTGTTTATCTGTTTCCGTGTAAGAGGTATTATCTGTTACTAAGGAACATTTTATGCATGACTGATGTGGGCACAGTATAATTTCTGAACCGTGATCGGATGTGGACAGTGGACGCTATACATTTCTGGAAAGCTATATTGTGCTCGTATCACACAGACCCACTGTTTTAAGGAAGTAGTTTTCTCGTTTTACCATTCGATACCATAGTTTATCGTAGAGATACCTGCAAGAAGGATGTATGTCATGCGCTGGAAATATATTTCTTACACTGGAATATTAACAGCGCTGCATTCCACATGACTGATTGGTAGGAAATTCAAGCGATCTAACATTGTAGCCCGTTTTAAGTGCGGGACGTTATAGCCTTAGGAGTGTGTGTGTTTATGTTCTCTCTTACCAATACCTTCCAGGTACGGATCCTATGCTCTACAACAATACTTTAGAGTTGATAGTGTAGTTGATTTACGTAATATGCTTCGAACTCCATCAGTCTGGAGCTCCATCATGCATAATGACCACCCATATCTTGTTCTTCATACCTGTCTGCTATTACATCACAACACTTTCAAATCTGTTGCTATACACCGATAAGGGGTGCTAACCTCCTCGACATGGGTGCATCTGATGAAATATTGTGTACTTGGATGGGCGAGGACTTGGATAACTCCATTCATTCACGAGACGTGGAATGTAGCAGTCTTCTTCTGGTCAGTTGCAGGTTAAATCGGTAATGATGCTGCAGGACGGGTTGGTCAATGACAGTGTGAGGGGTCTTCCAGACTCTGATTTTACCCTAAGACTGTGAGAATGCTCTGTGACCTCCAATCAGCATAGAGATAGATTGTAAATTAAACACTATGCTCGAGATGTTAGAAGTCTGTAGAGCGCTGTCTGGTATACTTAGATGATGTATGTGTTCAACAATTAACAGTGAGTGGACGTACTGTGCAGTCTTTTATCTACATTCGCAGTGATACAAAGTAGAGATGGAGGCGGTTTAGCTATGATACTGAAATGGAGAAACATGCTGTCGCAGCATTGCTAGGTTCTGAAATTACGGTAAAATTGCTAAAATTGTTCACACTATCAGCTGTGATGCTTATTATTAGAGTACATTGATGGTGATTTTTCCACCCTATCCATCCACTGGTATGCTGTTGGATACCACATAATGTTTGAGATGCAGAAAGAGTTTTGGTCGAGGGACAACACCTTCTTGGGACGGATGACACCGAAACAGCGATCGCTTACATGACTGCAGTGTGATGAATTAGTCGAAGCGGAATGCCATCAGCTATTCCGTCACTGTGATAGGTGAGTTTAAATGTAGAGGTCGTCAATCACTTTCTGACAGCAGCTTGGAAACTCTCCACAACGCCGCTAAAATCTTTCAGTTTCATTGTGTTGTAACTGTCTCTAATTTAAAATCACCCAGTGTGACTGGCATGTTATGGTAGCTGCAGTAACAAGATGATTTACACCGTGCGACATCTAGTTTTCTGCGAGAGACAATGGATCAGAACGCGTTAATGTCAGTTTAGAACCTGACACAGACGAAAAACTAAATGTATGACAGTGTACAAAGTGTGTTACAGCAGAAAGAAAAAATGTTTCAAACAATGACGCAGGGTCACAGGGAGGGTCTCTTGCGACTTACAGTACAGTCTGTGGGATACAGTCATCCTCCTACAGTACAGGTGATGAAACTTTAAACTGGTCCGTGCAGTGCACCAATACTTGTATATTTAATAGGATCGTCACATGTGCTCGATGCCGGCATGCATATGGTATTTGTTTTCTATGCAGGGTGTTACAAAAAGGTACGGCCAAACTTTCAGGAAACATTCCTCACACACAAAGAAAGAAAATATGTTATGTGAAACGCTTACTTTCCATGTTAGAGCTCATTTTATTACTTCTCTTCAAATCACATTAATCATGGAATGGAAACACACAGCAACAGAACGTACCAGCGTGACTTCAAACACTTTGTAACAGGAAATGTTCAAAATGTCCTCCGTTAGCGAGGATACATGCATCCGCCCTCCGTCGCATGGAATCCCTGATGCGCTGATGCAGCCCTGGAGAATGGCGTATTGTATCACAGCCGTCCACAATACGAGCACGAAGAGTCTCTACATTTGGTACCGGGGCTGCGTAGACAAAGAGCTTTCAAATGCCCCCATAAATGAAAGTCAAGAGGGTTGAGGTCAGGGGAGCGTGGAGGCCATGGAATTAGTCCGCCTCTACCAATCCATCGGTCACCGAATCTGTTGTTGAGAAGTGTACGAACATTTCGACTGAAATGTGCAGGAACTCCATCGAGCATGAACCACATGTTGTGTCGTACTTGTAAAGGCACATGTTCTAGCAGCACAAGTAGAGTATCCCGTATGAAATCATGATAACGTGCTCCATTGAACGTAGGTGGAAGAACATAGGACCCAATCAAGACATCACCAACAATGCCTGCCCAAACGTTCACAGAAAATCTGTGTTGATGACGTGATTGCACAATTGTGTGCGGATTGTCGTCAGCCCACACATGTTGATTGTGAAAATTTACAATTTGATAACGTTGGAATGAAGCCTCATCCGTAAAGAGAACATTTGCACTGAAATGAGGATTGACAGATTGTTGGATGAACCATTCGCAGAAGTGTACCCGTGGAGGCCAATCAGCTGCTGATAGTGACTGCACACGCTGTACATGGTACGGAAACAACTGGTTCTCCCGTAGCACTCTCCATACAGTGACGTGGTCAACGTTACCTTGTACAGCAGCAACTTCTCTGACGCTGACTTTAGGGTTATCGTCAACTGCACGAAGAATTGCCTCGTCCATTGCAGGTGTCCTCGTCGTTCTAGGTCTTCCCCAGTCGCGAGTCATAGGCTGGAATGTTCCGTGCTCCCAAGACGCCGATCAGTTGCTTCGAACATCTTCCTGTCGGGACACCTTCTTTCTGGAAATCTGTCTCGATACAAACGTACCGCGCCACGGCTGTTGCCCCGTGCTAATCCATACGTCAAATGGACATCTGCCAACTCCGCATTTGTAAACATTGCACTGACTGTAAAACTACGTTCGTGATGAACACTAACCTGTTGCTGCTACGTACTGATGTGCTTGATGCTAGTACTGTAGAGCAATGAGTCGCTTGTCAACACAAGCACGGAAGTCAACATTACCTTCCTTCAATTGGGCCAACTGGAGGTGAATCGAGGAAGTACAGTACATACTGACGAAACTAAAATGAGCTCTAACATGGAAATTAAGCGTTTCCGGACACATGTCCACATAACATCTTTTCTTTATTTGTGTATGAGGAATGTGTCCTGAAAGTTTGGCCGTACTTTTTGTACACCCTGTATATTGGAGGAGAGAGATACGGTAAAAATCTAATCGAGTTCTCTAGCGGATGAAGTTAGTGGAGCTTTTATAGTTCGTAATTTTTTTCTGGTGGATGGAACAGAATAACGATGATAGAACGTTGGGGTGATAGCGTGAATGGACCCTGAGGGACGTGGATCTGTAGTACTTGCCTGTAGTTTGGAGAAGCACCACAATGCAGTATCAAAATCGGCGTCCTACCCCCAGTTCCCGTACTGTCTTTTATACTACCTCATGTTGCAGGAGCAGGCTTCGGTTCTGTTGAATGGTCCAGACACATTTATGTCACAGTAACTCAGCTTCGCCTGTTTCTGCACGGGTTGCCGAAGGTGGTAAATATAGCTTTCCCCACTCAGTTCCGACTTACATTGGAACATTCACATGTGCAACGCTGTGGGGACGGTAACGCAGATTCTGAGGGGTAGTTGCAAGATACATAGGGGTTACCTAAAACGATATTGGAATTTTACTGTAGCAGATAAGTTCGAGAAAGGTGGCTCGTTTCGAGATATGAGAACGCCAGAAATATGATATGGCATCCAGACCAAATGCGTTACAAACACTGGAGAAATATCTAGTGAAGCGGAGTGAGGGGTTTGCAAATATCTGTTTCATACCACGCTCCCTAGCCGAATCATTTTCAAAATTCGGTAATGTTATTACGAGGGCCCGTCAGCGACGTGTAACTGCAGTGCTGGTGTGATAATATTGTCACAAAATCAGCTCAGTAGCAGAGTCACTGTGGTGTAGTGGTTATGATACTAGACTGTTGCATGGTGGTGGTGAGTTCAAAATCCAGTCCGCTGTTAGCAGCGGTGGGACAAGGTCGTCGTGCTAGTGTCCCCCTGCTAGCGCACCGCGCGCGCGAGTGTTTACTGTTTACCTATCGCTGCGGCGAGTGTCACGCGTCCGTGTCTCGGTAGTGCCATGGCGCACTCGTCCACTCGTCCACAATTAAGATCACATTTCAAGCGGACTACGCAAGACCTCGAGCACTTGACATTGAACGTTTCATCCGGGAAGAACTTCATATTGCATCTCAAGACTTCATTGGGATCCACTTTTCTATAACACAAAGCGTCGTCTACATAAAAATGATCAATGAAAAGGCGTGCACAGATGTTGTGTGCGACACGCTCATGGACTTAAATTCAAGCATTCTGATGGTCACATAGGAACTGTTACGATTGACCACGCTGGATTAGGCCTTCGCACTCTGAGGGTCTTCGAGCTGCCATTCGAATCCCGCCAGATGTTGTGATGACAGCTTTCAAACCGTACGGCAACGTGTTAAGCCACTTGGCTGAAAAATGGCAAACGTTTGAGACGTACCCCGTCTTAAATGGAGTGCGACAAATTAGGATTGAACTGACGAAGCATGTGCCATCCTATTTAGTAATTGGCGGCTGCAGAGCCATTGTCATGTACGACGGACAACCACGTACTTGCGCCTTCTGTGGCCAGGAAGGACATGTCCGATCGGCCTGCATTCAACGCCGACTGACTCAGACACCGGTTGGTGAAGTTGCATCCCCGGCGACGCCTACTTCACTCCCCATCACGTATGCAGCGGCTGCAACCGCAACAGCTGTTCCTGCCCAGGATCGTAACACCATATTGCAGTCAGTGGTCGATGACAGTGTGGCGGACAGCATATCCCCCTCTACGACGCCATCGGCAGACTTGCCTCAACACGGTGATCAATTGTGCCACCAAGACGAGCCTAAAGAGAAGATGGAAGTAGAAACTGAAATTGCCCCGACCTCTGCCTTCCTACCAATGGAGACCGCATCAGATGATTGTCGCCCGCACTCTGACACAGAAAACATGTCCGGAAACAACGGTCCCCACGAAAACGCAAGAAACGGCGCCATACGCCATCCGATGATTGCCTGATTCGGATGTGTGGCCCGGACGAACATCCGGCGTCGGACGACACTCAGGACTCTACCACCACAACTCACCCTTCCCATCACGATGCTACGGCGGATACAATTTCTGAGCCTCAGTCTGACAACATCACTTCTGCTACTGAACATGCACGCAAGCACTCTACTGACAACACTAATCAACAGTTACCAATTGCTGCATCTGATTCTTGGGCGGATGATGTCGAGGATGAGCCACAGCACCAGGAGGATGCCGAAGGCAGAGATGCTCCCTCGGCTGTACCCAGCACCAACCAACAACCGTGACTACGGCTGTATCGTCAGCCGCTGTGGGGCCGCCCCTGCCGCCCACACCTGGCCTCCTACAAAACCCAGTTACCGACCTGGCTGACCAAACATACCGTCTAGCGACGATTAACATCAACAACATACGTGCCCGACATAAACTAGCGATGCTACAGGATCTACTCAACGCAGCAGACATCGACATTGCGCTCCTTCAAGAGGTGTATGTCGCAGACTTCAAGGGACCCTATGGCTACAAGACTTGGGTCTCACATGCGTCTGCCAATGGCAGTGGTGTGGCGATCCTCCTCCGCGAAGGTATATCCGCAGAAGACGTCGAGTATCTCCCTGACGCCAGAGGCATGGCTCTTACTATCCAAGGAGTCAAACTTATTAACATCTATGCGCCGTCAGGATCTGATTGGCGTCGCGAACGATCCACCTTTTTCACTCATACAATCACGCCCCTCTTTATGGGCCATCAGGACGCCTTGATAATAGGAGGGGACTTCAACTGTAGCCAAGCACCTAAGGATCAGTTACCACATCATTCTCCCTGCGCAGAACTTACGGCAATTATAAATAATCTTCAATTGGTGGACTCGTGGGAACATGTTTGTGGCGATCGGCCCGGATTTACTCACTACACCAGCCATTCCTCCAGCCGCATAGACCGGATTTACATCTCGCGCTCCATAGCTGTGGGGACAAGAGCTGCCGAAGTTTGGCCCACAGATTTTTCTGACCACGAGGCCTACATCTGCGCTATTACCCTCGGCCGCCAGAAGGTATGGCACAGCCGTGGTCCTTGGAAGTTGAACGTCGCCCACCTCGCTTCTCAGGAATGCCGCCGCCTTATAAAGAACACGTGGGACTCTTGTAGCCGCTGGCGTGGCACCTACCGGTCTACACTGTCGTGGTGGTTACTCTGCGCCAAACCAACCCTCCGGAAGACCTTGATAGGCTACGGCCGAGATGTTGAAGCATGGAAGAGACATACCATGGACTTTTACTACAGCATCTTAAGGGAATGTACAACACTGCCGTACTCACCTGCACGGCAGGTGACGGTGAACCGTGCCAAGGCACAGATCATCAGATTGACACGTTGCCACCTTGAGGGTGCGATAGTCAGAGCGCGCACTCAAGACGGAGTGGCCCAGGAGGAACCGTGTATGTACCACGTCATTACAGAACGACGGCACCGACGCAGGACACTGATCCAAGCTATTACGACGGAAGACGGACGACGCCTTGATACCCAGCGCGACATAGGAAACGCCCTTCATGCTCACTACACTAGGCTGTACTCGGAACATCGACATCCCCCAGAGGTGATCGCCGAAGTCTCTCAACTCACTTATGGCTCGATCTGACCGACAGCGGCGGCGGGTTTGACTGCAGATGTAACGGAAGAGGAAATCATTGAAGCAATACAGGCGGGGGCTGCTCATAAGTCTCCGGGACCTGGTGGCCTTCCTCTGGAATTTTACCGGACGTATCAACAATTGCTGGCACCAGCATGGACTGATATTTGCCTCGATCTTATGTCTCCCACGACGCAGATACCTGGGGCCTTCCTAGAAGGACTGATTGTGCCCATACACAAACCACGAGGCGGATCCAGGATCAGTGACTATCGGCCCTTGACCTTACTCAACAGTGCCTTGAAGATTTTCACCCGGCTTCTGGCGGCACGCCTAAAGCGATCAGTTCGATGTATTGTGTCGCAGGACCAGGCATCATTAGGTGGTGACCATAATATTCACACTGCGTTGTGCCGATATAGAGATATGATCACGCTAGCCAAAGCTCGCCAACTGCCAGGAATTTTGGCCTCACTCGACTTTAGCCAGGCCTTTGACAGAGTCGACCACACGTTTTTGATGGAGGTACTGCGTGCGACACATGGGGTATCCGGACGTCGCAGTTAATGTACTGATGCGTCTCCTACGTGGCGCGACGTCCAAGGTGTTATACAGGGTGATTCAAAAAGAATACCACAACTTTAAACATGTGTATTTAATGAAAGAAACATAATATAACCTTCTGTTATACATCATTACAAAGAGTACTCAAAAAGGTTTTTTTTCACTCAAAAACAAGTTCAGAGATGTTCAATATGGCCCCCTCCAGACACACGAGCAATATCAACCCGATACTCCAACTTGTTCCACACTCTCTGTAGCATATCAGGCGTAACAGTTTGGATAGCTGCTGTTATTTCTCGTTTCAAATCATCAATGGTGGCTGGGAGAGGTGGCCGAAACACCATATCCTTAACATACCCCCATAAGAAAAAATCGCAGGGGGTAAGATCAGGGCTTCTTGGAGGCCAGTGATGAAGTGCTCTGTCACAGGCTGCCTGGCGGCGGATCCATCGCCTCGGGTAGCTGAAGTTCAGGTAGTTACGGACAGATAAGTGCCAATGTGGTGGCGCTCCATCCTGCTGAAATATGAATTGTTGTGCTTCTTGTTCGAGCTGAGGGAACAGCCAATTCTCTAACATCTCCAGATACTGTAGTCCAGTTACAGTAGCACCTTCGAAGAAAAAGGGACCAAAAACTTTATTGGCTGAAATGGCACAGAAAACGCTCACCTTAGGCGAGTCACGTTCATACTGAGTTGTTTCCCGCGGATTCTCAGTGCCCCATATACAGACATTGTGACAGTTGACTTTCCCGTTAGTGTGGAAAGTTGCTTCATCACTAAACACAATCTTTGAAACGAAAGATTCATCTGTTTCCATTTGAGCAAGGATAAAATCACAGAAATCGATTCTTTTAATCTTATCAGCTGCAGACAGTGCTTGAACCAATTTCAGACGATAAGGTTTCATAACTAACCTTTTTCGTAGGACTCTCCATACATTTGATTGTGGAATTTGCAGCTCTCTGCTAGCTCTGCAAGTCAATTTTCCTGGGCTGCAAACAAATGCTTGCTGGATGCGTGCTACATTTTCATCACTCGTTCTCGGCCGTCCAGAACTTTTCCCTTTGCACAAACACCCATTCTCTGTAAACTGTTTATACCAACGTTTAATACACCACCTATCAGGAGGTTTAACACCATACTTCGTTCGAAATGCACGCTGAACAACTGTCGTCGATTCACTTCTGCCGTACTCAATAACACAAAAAGCTTTCTGTTGAGCGGTCGCCATCTTAGCATCAACTGACGCTGACGCCTAGTCAACAGCGCCTCAAGCGAACAAATGTACAACTAAATGAAACTTTATAGCTCCCTTAATTCGCCGACAGATAGTGCTTAGCTCTGCCTTTTGTCGTTGCAGAGTTTTAAATTCCTAAAGTTGTGGTATTCTTTTTGAATCACCCTGTATAATGGCCGTCTTACGCCGCCGATACAGAGCCAACGATCGGTGCGACAAGGCTGCCCTCTTTCGGCGATATTGTACGCCCTCGTCTTGGAACCACTCCTCTGCGGCCTCCGACAACGCCTGACTGGGATGTCCCTTGGTGGACACACTTTTTGCTGCACTGCCTATGCAGATCATATGGTACTCCTTCTTCGCAATAATGACGATGTTCGTGCAGCACTGGCGTGGGTGGCGACCTACGGCGCGGCATCGGTGAGCCATGACAATCTCCACAAATCACACGCCCTGTCTATAGGCAGAAGCCTACCCGACGAGAGCGTCGCACCACTACGAATCAGTGACAAATCCGCTGTCTTGGCATTGATATTGATTTCAAATCTGACATGAAGCGCTGAACAGCCCTGAACTACAGGCGTTTATTGAATCAGATGAGAGCAGGAATAAGTGACCACTGTCTGAGACATCTAGACCTCCTGCAACGGACACGATATGCTAACGTCTATTTGGCGTCACGTATCCCCCATTTTGCACAGATACTGCCCATACCACCTACCCTGGCTCACCTCATGTTGGCGGTTTTGGGATCCTTTGTTAATACGGGCATGTTATTTAAGATTCGTTACGAGTCCCTAACCCTCCTGAGGAGCAGAGGGGTTTAGGCCTTCGTCATGTTCAGCACAGAGAGAAGGCCCTGTTCGTCAGCTGTCACCTGCAACTGTGGTGACGAAGTCCGACGTGCCTCACAAGTCTCTTACTGGAAGCCTTACGACCAATCTCACTTGCACCCCCTGTGATGATATCGGACATCCCAGCACCTTTCTTCCACATTAGCCAATTCTTCCTTGAATTAAACTACATCCGCACCGCACTACTACCCACACGCTTGATGATGACGAGGGCGATATATGCTGCCATGCAAATGAACAGGACGCCGAATGTGATTAAAAGCAAACACCCCACTACAAAGTGGCGCGCTGTGTGGGAGGCAGTGAATGCCACCACCCTTGATACTAACGTGCAATCTGCATGGTACGTAACTGTTAATGGGAAACAGTTGTGCCAGTCCCGCCTACATCACATCCACCTCGTTGATTCACCCATGTGTGCCACATTGCCAAGTGATTGACACGGATGAACATCGTTTCGAATGCGGGTCGGCAAAGGACGTTTGGTATTTGGTGCGTCAGATATTGGCTTTTCTCACACGCACGACTCCCGACAGGATAACTACCCGATCACTCCTTTTCCCCGATAAGATTTATTTCCCAAGAGCAAAAACGAACTCTGTGACGTGGATCAGCGTCCACGCTGTTCACTACCTCTTCGGTAATGGCGAAAAGACAGTACCCGATTTTTGGTATTACCTCAACGAACGACATTGTGCGATCGTCAAGAACCCTAAATATAGGCAATATTTTTCTAATTTTCTTTGGAGTGCATTCCATAATCCGCCTCGCAGCTGGATTATCGATGACATGAGAAGATAACCATAGCACCTCTTCCCAGTTCCTTTTTTTATGAGATTGAACAAACAACGGAAACAACACAGCAACGAGAAGACAGTCATCGAAAAATTCGCAGCGGGCTATAGCATGGAGCATCCTTTGTCGTAACGGGACGACTTCCTATTATTCTGTTTATGTAGCCGAAGAGGAACGGCCTTCCTTTTATCCATTTGTATAAAAATAAAATAAAATAAAAATAAAAAAAGCAGAAAAACAAACTATCCAAAATCCTTTTTCCTTTTTTTTCATTTTTGTTAAAAAAGTGGCTAGAATAGCAGGCTATTAAAAAAATGCCCATTTGTGTTACGTACGCATTTTGTTATTTTAAGTAGTGCAGAAAAAAAATTAAAAAAAAACTCGCCTGAGCTCTAAAATTTTAATTTTAATATTTGGTTCAGCTACATTCTAGAAGTATCCACAAATGTCAAGAATAATTGGACTGACATGATCTGTAACTGTATATATACCGTATGTGTTCTGGCTGGAGGCTGTTCGCTCCGCGCTCTTGTATGTGCAAGTGCTGAATAAACCTTCGTTAAGTGAAGTTAGTGTTCGTCATCCATCTAATTACACCTTCTTCTACATTATTCTGCTGGAGACGCCGGGTATTGGAACTTGTGATAGCCCACATTACCGACGGCACAGTGGCTCCCATCAGGCCACGACAGAACCGCCGTTTACGTGGCGAGAAACCCGAGTTCGGGCCATATTCAACAGATCGCAGTCTATCGGAGACAGAAGAAGAAGAGGAAGTTACGATGACAGCAACTGTGTGCCACCACATGAGACATCCTTCTGGGTTCTCTGGCGACGATGGCCAAGATCCAAACAAGTGGCTGAAGGTATATGAGCGTGTAGCCATATTTAACAAATGGGATGACACCGTGTGTTTGGCTAATATATTTTTCTACTTTGATGGCACTGCCAAGCAATAGTATGAGAACAACGAGGAGAAGTTCACAAGATGGGATGTATTCCAGGCGGAACTGCGCAAGTATTTCGGCGACCCACAACGACAGAAGTGCAGGGCTGAAGATAAATTAAAGTGCAGGCCACAGTGTCCAGGAGAAACTACAGCATCCTACATTCAAGGCGTATTGGAGCTGTGTAAAATAGTGGATCTTAGAATGAAGGAGGAAGATAAGGTTGCTCATCTCATGAAGGATGTTGCTGAGGACATGTATCAAGCCCTACTCCTGAAGGAGGTTTCAGTAGCAGACGACTTCATAAAATGGTGCCAGTATATCGAGACAATGCATCAAAAAATAATTACAAGCAAAAAGTGTAAACGGCTTCCAAACGTTGTATCGATGCCTGTGATGGAGGAAGGAACTAATTTCACAAATGTTCTTCGTCAGATAGTGAGATAGGAAGTTCAGAAGCCACTTGGATTGCACGGCGAGAAAAAACCCGAGACGCTTGAAGAGGTCATAATGGAGGACGAAGGATAACCAACCAGTATGATTCCACTGTGGACGACCGGGACATGTGGTGTGCTATTGTCGAGAAAGGCGGCGGATATTTGATGACGATCGCCCCAGAAGACAGTTGACCGATCTTAGCCGACGCCAACTCCGAGACGACGGAGATGAACAACAAGATGTGGGTGCAGGACGACGTAGGTCACCATTGCCGCAAGCTAGCCGCTGGAGACGACGCTCCCCAACACTCCGATCAAGGTCTCCATCGCCGTTTAGAAGCTCCAGCCGATCACCTAGCAGCCGCAACCTGGAAAACTAAAGAGTGCGACCTTCCATGGAGGTGAGGCCGCCGAAGAGCAAAATCCTCTGCCTTCGATCACTACAAAAATGATAGGAAACTACGTCGATATCCTCATGGATGCCGACCACCCCAAGCTCTTGCGGACTCTGGAGCATCATATTCAGTCATTTCGGAGAAGTACCGTCGCCAGTTGCAGAAAACTGTATTAGTCGTGACAAAACATCTCTGCTGAAGGTGGCTAATGGGAAATACGCCAAACCTACAGGAAGATGTACCATTCGTGTGGGTATAAGTCGCCATACACAGCCCTTACAATTCATCATCTTACAAGAGTGTAGGCATGACGTCATTCAGGGGATGGGACTTTTTGAAAGCTTCTCAAGCAGTTATAGATTATGGTCGCTCGAAGATTATGCTAGACGAGATGAGATACTGTGGACAGGAAGACGCACATCCGAGTGTGTGGAGACTATGTGTGCTGTATGAAGTGATCATTCCTGCAGTCAGCGCTAGAAAGGCAACTGTCATGTGTCATGCCATGCATCAACCTATGGATCTTATAGTGGAATGTAAGAGAACCGTACCACTGAAGAATAACTTGGTCATCCCAGCGTCTGTCGTCTTGTTTAAGAACGGATTCGGTGAATTGCGGATAGTTAACTGTCGACGAGAACAGCAGATCCTTCGAAGACGCATGTGCGTAGCAAACGCTGAGCCGTTAATTGCCGAACATCTGAGAGTCATAGATACCTCCCATGCCGAGACCGTGGGCGAAATTGGCGCTACCACTATGATATAAAATCATCTAGCTCAACTATCACCAGATCTCACTTAGGAACAACAGAAGCTACTTGCCATTCTTCAAGAGTTCTCTAAATGCTTCAATCCACAGGTGAAGAGCAAATTAGACAAATCGACGGTGAAACACCGGATTAGCACTGGAGACCATCAACCAATATGTCAGAGAGCGGAACATTGAATAATTCGTGACGAGGTAGAGAAAACGATGAAGAATGACATCATTCAGCCTTCGCAGAGCCCATGGTCTTCACCAGTGGTTCTCGTCAGGAAGAAGGATGGCAGTTGGCGCCTTGGTGTTGATAACAAAAAGCTTAATAAGATAATTAAAAAGGACGTTTACCCCCTTACACGAATTGATGATACACTAGATTGTCTGAAGGGGGCTAAGCTTTTCCCAACCATGGACATGTACTCGGGATACTGGCAAATCGAAGTAGATGAGGCTGATCGTGAGAAAACTGCATTCATTACCACTGAGGGCCTGTACAAATTTAAGGTAATGCCGTTTGGTTTGAGTAATGTACCAGCAACTTTTGAACGGATGACGGATAATCTTCTAAGTCACCTGAAGTGGACGATGTGTCTTTGTTTTTTAAATGGCATTATAGTGTTCTCAGAGACATTTGATGGACACGTAAAAAAGACTGAGGGACGTTCTTAAGTGTCTCCAACAAGGCGGACTGAAACTTAATGCAAGAAAGTGTCTCTTTGGAGCAAAAGAAATCAAAATACTTGGACACCTTGTGTCAAATGAAAGTGTGCGGCCAGACCCAGAAAAGGTGAGATCTATAACGGAATTTCCTTTTCCTAAAAGTATTAGAGAAGTGAGAAGCATCCTTGGGTTATGTTCTTAATACCGTCGTTTTATCAAAGACTTTTGAATCAAAGCCAGACCACTCCAAGACTTGTTAAAAGCCGATGCTAAATTTATCTGGGGTGGTGCTCAACAAGATTCTTTCGATGTGCTGAAAAAATCTCTGACGACTGACCCTGTACTTGGTCTGTATGATGAGAGAGCACCTACAGAACTATATACAGATGCCAGTGGGTATGGGATCGATGCTGTTCTGATGCAAATTACGGATGGAAAACAGAAGGTTAATGCCTATGCTTCTAGGATACTTACAAAAGCCGAGAGAAACTACTCAACTACAGAAAGAGAATGTCTTGCTGTAATCTGGGCCACGTACAAATTTCGACAGTATCTCTATAGAAGGCCATTCACAGTTGTTGCAGACCATCATTCACTTTGTTGGTTGAGAGGTATTAAGGATCCAACAGGATGACTCTCCAGGTGGGCACTATGTCTTCAAGAGTATGACGTTACCATAGTGTACAAAAGTGGAAGAAAACACCAAGATGCCGACTGTCTCTCAAGAAACCCTGTGCAAGACCATCAAGTCTTTGATGAAGACAGTGACTGTCTCGCAGCACTCCAGGATCTCTCTGCTGAGCAGAAGAAGGACGCCAAGATATTTCAAATTTTGCTTGCCTTAAATCGGTCAGAGGGTGCGAAAGAACAGTTTAAAGTGGTTAATGGATTACTTTACAAGAAAAACTTTGATCCGTTTGGAAAGAGATGGCTACCAGTGATTCCTACACATATGCGCTTAGATGTTCCACATAAATTCCATGACACACCGGAGGTAGGACATTTAGGATTTATTAAGACATACGATAGGATCCTCAAGCGATTTTTAAGGCCAGGTTTATTTAGGAGTGTCCGTCACTATGTGTCACACTGCCGAGAATGACAGAGGAGAAAGGCAGTTCCTCAGAAACCACCTGGCCGACTCATACCAATTCCACCAGCCGAAACGCCTTCCCACCGTGTTAGGATTGAATTCCTCGGACGATTTCCAACCTCTGCTAGTGGTAATAGATGGATTATTGTTTGCACTGATTATATGACACGCTATGCCATTACAAAAGCCGTGAAAACAGCCGAAGCATTCGAGGTAGCCAAATTCATCGTGGAACACATTATATTAAAACAGGGTGCCCCAAGGTAGCTAATTACGGATCGACGGAAAGTTTTTCAATCGCATCTTGTGACAGAGATAAACCGTCGGTGCAACATGGCTTACTGAACGCCTTAATAAGACCTTGGCCGACATGCTATCAATGTTTGTCATTGTTGAGCAGAGCAACTGGGATGAGGTGCCACCTTTCGTGACGCTTGCCTACAACACCACCAAACAAGACACCACAGGATTTACGCCATTTTTCCTGGTGCATGGGCGTGAGGCGACTACGACGATGGACACTGTGTTTCCGTTACATCCTGATGACGTGGACGACGACTACATCAGCCAGGTGTTAACCAGAGCTGAGGAAGCTCGGCAGTTAACTCGACTCCGCACGCTGCAGGCTCAAGAAAACGAACTCCGAAGGTATGACGCCAGCCACCGCCCTGTTGTCTACCAGCCTGGTAACCTCGTCTTGATCTTCACTGCTGTTAGGAAGGTTGGACTCTCTGAGAAACTCCTCAGGCGCTACTTTGGAACTTATACGGTTGTAAGGCAATTGGCTGATGTTACTTATGAAGTTGAAGATTTTGACCCCGACACAAGACGATGAAAGACGATGAAAGTCCACGTCCTTCGAATTAAGCCCTACAAGGATCCTGCAACCCAGGGTAAATTCTAAGCTCCAGCGACAGACAACAAGCGGAAAGGTGACGAAGAGTGTAGCGGCAAAGGAAGTTCTAAGAAGATCACCGCCAGGGCGAACATCAGTCATTGGGAGTCGGGGTAAGCAGAACGGATGACTTGTTCCCGGACTAGGAGCACGTAACACCGAGACGCTGTTCTCTTAAGGAGGGAGCAATGTCGCAAAAGAAGCTGAATAGCAAAGACACCATGGTGTGGTGGTTATGATACTAGACTGTTGCATGGAGGGTGGTGAGTTCAAAACTCACGTGAAATGTAAAACTTTAATATCTATATTCGGTTCGAATACATTCTAGAAGTATCCACAAATGTCAAAAATCATTGTACTGGAATGTTCTGTATGTATACTGTATATATACTGTATGTGTACTGTCTGGAGGCAGTTCGCTCCGCGTTCTTGTATGTGCAAATGCTGAATAAACCTTCGTTAAGTGAGTTAGTGTTTGTCTTCATATAATTACACCTCCTTCTACGTGACACTACACACTTCAGCGATCACCGTCTACATCCAGTGTTATGGTATTTCTCTGGAAAAACCACATCATTTGTAGGTAGTGCCATATGTGGATTTATGAAGCCGGTATAGCTTTTAACATGGATACTTGTGTGCACCTGTAGAATCAAGACCGCTTGTGATGGTAAAGCGGTTTGTAAGACGATTAGGCCTCCCTTTCTAAGACACGCTGCTAGCACTCACAAGAAAAACTTATGAGACATGTCCACCCATCGCTGATTTTCGGTTAGTATTATTTCGTACTGCTACCGATCAGCTATTGACGAAGTATCATATTTAGTAGTAGGGGTTGCGTGATAGGTTCGCCTTGAGCATCAGGCTTATAAGGTATGTGTTTGTGTTCAGATAAGCGCAAAGGAAGGTGTGCATTTGACGTGGAATACTGTGACAGCAAAGGGAAGAGTATGACAAGTCATAAGAATGCTACTGATATTTCTATTTCCAGAGCCACATCCGTCAGCAGAGTGTATTTCCGATACTTCGCTCAATGTCGAATTTCATTCAACTGAGACCATGATCGTAACATGTAGCTGTAAGTACAGGGATGAAATATATATGCGATCGATTTCTTAAGATGATGATTCTACCTGTGTGTGCTTGGCGTCCAGCGCCGGTGACCTGTACGGAGATGATACATGTTTCCTGTTAACTGTAGGAGCTGTCCAAATGGAGAGGTCTGTCGGAGTGTAGGAATGTAGATGACTTAACCGTATTTCCCTCTAGACGAACGAATAGCGAACTAATACTTAGTATGTGTTGGATAGCTTTCGTGATTGTGCGGAGATTTGAGAAGATTGAATATGGAGGTGTGTTTGCACTGGACCATTATTCCCTCCCATGTAAATTGTTCGGCTACTGCTTCTTCACATTTCACTCCTTTATTTAGTTGAGAACAGGTCGATTGCGGTGTGTGCATCTAGCGTGTGGAAGACACATTTGCCGGGTCTCTAGACATGAGAAACGCCTTAGTTGACCTTGTAAATTATAGGGATGATTTGGAGTCTGCTATATTACTGACATCATTATCGGCGAGTGGAAATATCAGTTTTTTCTATTTTTTCTAGTTTACGTGTAAATGTCTTCGCAGGCATGACAAGTTTTTAGTTAGTCAGTGGTTTACAGCTCACCCCACCTAGCTAAAGTTTTGGGTTTGTAGAGAAATAATTTCCAGTCTATGTCTTCAGAATCATGTTGCGCGAGTGATCGGTAGGATACTGCTGTGTGCTTGATATCGAGAAGTACCGCGAAAATCGTATAATATTACGACAAACCATGGAAAATACATGTGTTCT
This sequence comes from Schistocerca americana, assembly GCF_021461395.2. Taxonomy (NCBI): domain Eukaryota; kingdom Metazoa; phylum Arthropoda; class Insecta; order Orthoptera; family Acrididae; genus Schistocerca; species Schistocerca americana. Next base: position 541,440,355 of record NC_060130.1, read on the forward strand.
TGTAATCCCAGAATCTGGAGATAGGTGTAGCAAAGCAAGCAAGGAAGGAGGTCTGGATCAGAAACAGTAACGCATTTGTGGCGAGGGGGAACAAGCCTGAACTTGTAGAACAGTTCCGAGAGTGACTTCGGGTGCTCTGGTCACCAGTGGGGGGGCGGGGGGGGGGGGGGGGGGGGTGATGACCGCCGACCTCGCAGGGAAATATCTAGTGCTGTGAGGAGTGTATACGGTGCTGTCTGTCTTAGCGGTAAATGTACAAATGAAGTAAAATTGCTGATTTTGTATGGTGCAGGATACGAATTGTATGTTTTCTACATCGACACAGTATGCAGTGATATATTGCCTGGTTGGTGATCTGTTTCATGCTCCAATATTCAAGCTGCCCCCAGTGGGAGAGTCTTACCATATTTGACGGTCTGTAGGCCACTCTGAAGGGTTTAATTGTCGATGTAATATGGTGATCAGTACAAACTACAATCATAATGCTCTGTTCATTCATAAGACATCCTTTGTGCTGGGACATAGGAGCATCTACAAACTGATTCAAACAAGATGGAGGCCATGTATGTACATAAAGTTCTGGGAAAGCAAGTGTTCAAAGACAAGTTGAAGCAGACCATCCTTCGCTGGTGGGGATGCCATCACTCATCCACCACTGTGGCATTAGGACGTGTAGCTGTAGGATACCGAAAATTCCGGCCATTTCTTTCTCTTCTGTAAGACAGTACTTCTATTTCTGTTTGCATAATTGTTATGATTTACCCCCCGTCTGTGCTTAGAAAGTGCTCTCTTTCCAAACAACAAGAATGATTAATGGTGTTTTTGCGAGCGTGCACAGGCTTTAAGCGGTGAGAACGTTATTGTTTCTGAGACGTATATTGATAGCAGGACGAAAATTTTGCATGATGCGTCAGCCACACTGGTTACATGTACGTGGCTAGATGCAGCTCGCATGTTCAGTTAGGATCCTTAGGAACAGTGCACGCTGTGCCATTCTCTGACGTCAGTCTCCATAGGTAATTTGTCGGCAATGGTAAACACACATGCTGCCCAGAGGTGTCTCACATATGGGATCGGCGTGAGCGTGTTTTGGAGTTCTGTGACGCCATCATAACACTCGCAGAACTCTAACTATACCTGAAAATATACCTAACTTTCACCTGCTCGCTGTAAGCAGCAGCAGTGTGAGAGGTTTGGCTCGCACTGGCTTGCGTCTCTGCTCCCTTCCGGTTACGTCAGCAACAGTGCCTAGGTGATCTCGTATTTCGAGAGAAATTTCTCAGGTGTCAAGTATGAAAGTGATGCTACTTCTTAATGGTTGAGGGACTGGAACAGGCACCTGTACGTCACTTTGCGCGCTCTGCTGGTTGTTTGCGTGTCTTTTGCATTATTTCGTGAGCAGGTCTGTAGGTTGTGCTATGCATTATTTGGACAGTTTACGACTACATCAGTGTACTGCATTATTTAGGCATTATTTAGGAGGAGTTTGCATGTCTGTGTGCTGCATACTGAAATTATTTCGGTAACTTTGAGTTGTTTGCGTGTCTGCAGAGCGTTATTTAGGAGTAGTTTACAGGTCTGTGGGCTGTGTGGCGTGACCCCAAGCGTGTCAGTGCATGTGTTTTCAATGCTCTGTACTAGGTCCAGACCTTTTGGTGACCACACTGTTTCCTGCCTTTTTCCCCCACCATCTTGGGTTACGTCACAAAATGGATGACAGTGCTATCTGGTGGCAGTACTGCATACTAGGTCCAGACCTCGTTGTGAACGCTCTGTTTCCCGCCAAAAACCGCCATCTTGGATAACAGTACTTTTGTCCACAGCTGACGTCATGGCCGCCATCATGGATTACGTCACGGAGTGGACGACATCGCCATCTGCTGGTGTTACTGTGTACTAGGCCAGTTGGCAAACACACTGGATGGCAGTAGTGCCTCAAATTGTTTAAGTAGAGATTGGTGCTTGATTTCGACAGTTGCCAATTAGCAAGCATGTTTTCAAAGTCTTTTAGATGGATTATTATTTTGACAATTTATGAGTTGTTTGGCTCTCTGGACATAAATGTAATGCATTATTTTGAGTGGTTTGCCGGCCTGAAGGCTGTGCAGTGTGTTATTTTGACAGTTTACAATTAGCATGTGCGTCTGCAGAGCATTATACATGGTTTATTTCGGTAATTTAGAAGTAGTTTACAGGTCTGTAGGCTGGGTGGCGTAACTCCAAGCATGTCAGAGCGTGTGATAAATATAATATCTTTCAAACTCCATCCCTAAATAAATTGTTACAAAATAAGTAAAGTACACTCCTTCCTCTCTCCAGCAACCCAGCAACGGCTGAGTCCTTTTTTCACCAATCCCTAGGAAGAGGTGTCGGTTGGATGACTTAGGTTAGTGGAGGTAACCCAAGTGACCTTTTTTCCCACCATTTTCTTAGGTTAGTAGAGGTGTGTTGCATTGTCCTGATGCAATTTAAACTTCCCGCCATTTTCTGGGGGGGGGGGGGGGGGGGGGGGGAGCGGGGGTTGGGTTAGTGGAGGTAGCCCAATTGATCTATCTTTCCGTCAAAATCCGCTATCTTGAATGAAGTCACGACCGCCATCTTGGATGACGTCATGCACTGTTGCCATGTCTACATGCCGCCATCTTGGATGAAGGCATCATCCCCATCTTGGATACATCTGGCAACACTGCAGCGTGGTGCAGTATGAACTATGTCCCCCTACAATAGTGGGCCGAGGGATGTTTAGGAGTGTGGAAATTGCCATACAGACGTATGAAACAAGTGACACCCTATCGCCTGACCATGTTCGAAGTCCGTGAGTTCCGCAGAGTGCTCCTTTGTGCTCTCTCATGATGTCTAATGACTACTGAGGTCGCTGATATGGAGTACCTGACAGTAAGTGCCAGCATGAAATACGTATGTCCGGATACTTTTGATCACATAAAGTATGTATATGTATCCTCATTTTATCTTCAAACATCGCACTGCTGATGAAAATCGATATCTAACAGATGACTTTAATAACTTAGCAATCTGATTACGCCCTGGATTCGAGATTGTGTCACAGAATTTAACCTCATGACACTTTGTTTCAAACACCTTCAAATTTTGTTCCCTGAAATTATATCAAACATTTTTAGAAGTTAGTTAACAGGGAGATAAAGGTATTGATAGGATTCCTGGCGGAGCACAGATATTTTCAAGTTCAGATCTGCTAACTGATACTGGTGAAAACGTCGATATTTCAAAACTCTTTGTGCCTCGTCGCCAATGACGTACGATGTTGTGATTGAGTGTCGGTCAGGCAGGAAAGTTTTAGTTAATTACAATGACTATAGGTGCCTGGTTTCAGTCCAGATCCGAAACAGAAACGTTCGTCCAGTCGTTAAAAATGTGCACAAATAATTGCTAAATCAAGTGTTCAGAAAAGTTACTGGTGATATTATGTTAATTTTGAGGTTTCCATGTAGCGCTCGCTGCTGTTAATTGCGCTGCTTTTAACTGGTTAGTTGAACATCCAGTTTATGACCAACCACTCGTATCAGGAACAACGTTTGCCGGAAATAGTTAATTAATTTAAAGAGCATAAATACTTCGAGTTGTCATAGAACTTTAGGATTCCAGATATGGTCTCAGAATCACTTGTTCATAAAAATATTTAATTTTGCCTAAAGATTGCTCGAATGACTTATGTGACAGTGTTGGTTAACCTAAATTCTATTGAGTGTGGTACTGATTTTGAAATATCACTTCCTGTAACAAACCTGAGTTTACTAGCGTTAAGGATTGTCTAATGACGTGTTTCCTAGTATTTGTTATATTGTTGTGTCGATTCACATCTTGACCGATTACCTTAAAGCACAATATTCTATAGTGTTCTCTTGCGGTATCCATCTTGTATAGTCAGAAGACTGTACAGGAAAGAGATTAGGGGACCTGCACGACAGTTAAGTTATGTGGGTTGCATGTAATTCAGGCGAAACACGATTCAAGCCGTTCGGATATTTCTAGGTACGACAGCAGTTTGGCGGCAGTAGAATCCTTCTTTAATCAGCCTCAAATACCGGTTCCCTATAATTTTTTTTCGATAGAGCTCCTTGAAAAGAACGTCGCTTTCACTCCAGTGATTCATGTTTGAGTCCCTGATACTTGCATGTTGTTCGAATCTACCGGTTGCGACTGCTACGGTCGCCGGTTCGAATCCTGCCTCGGGCGTGGATGTGTGTGATGTCCTTAGGTTAGCTAGGTTTAAGTAGTTCTAAGTTATAGGGGACTGATGACCTCAAATGTAAAGTCCCATAGTGCTCAGAGCCATTTGAACCATTTTTGAATCTACCAGTAACAAATTTAGCAGCCAGCTTTTGAGTAGCTTCGATGTATTCCTTTGATTCGAACTGGTAGGTATCCCAAACACTCGAACAGTACTCAGCAATGGGTCGCAGTAGCGTCCTATATGCGGTCTCCCTAAAGATGAACCATGTTTTCCTAAAATTTTCCCAATAAACCAAAATGGACCATTCTCCTGCCCAACGACAATCCTTACATACTCATTCCATTTCACGTTGCTATGCAACGTTATGCCTAAATATTTAATCGACTTGACTGTGTCAAGCAGCAAATTATTCATTACACCAACTAGAAATTTCATCGTAGTGATCTTGTATCCTCCTATACCCGGGCCGGTGAAACATGTCACTTGACAGCTCGCGTGTGGTTGGCTACACTGCGATTGCAAGGTTGCAATAGCTGCCACCGCACACGCCCACAACTCCGAAGTACCTTTTGAAAATGTAAGCAACAATCAACGTTTATACGTAAGTGCAACAAACTACGTTTTTTTTTAAAATGGAGAGAACGACGACGGAGACCAAGCATTTGATGGTATATTAAACCGGGAAATAAAAACACCTGAAGTTAATGACAATATCTACGAAAAGTCGTCCAAAGTGTTACAGTAATAGCTGCATGTAAAACTCATAGAAAGAAATAAAGCAAAATATACATAGCCTACCTGATAACAGAGAGAAAATGAATTAATTCTATATACATTTACACTCACCAATTTACGATGTCAATGGCGCAATTACTTACAGTTCTCCTTCACAGTCATCGGAATCGGCGCCAAAACCGTTGTCTTCGTCATCATCATCATCATCATCATCATTAAGAGAAATCATTAACTGTTCGTTTTCATTTATAATGCCATCTATAGTCTGTGCTTCTCTTATCAGTTTAGCTACATGGTCTACTTTGTCCTCCATGATGCAGCGTCTAAAGTAGCAAAACCTTCACGTAGCTGTCTTTCCACTTCTGTTATAGTAAAAGTCTTGTTGATACTTGTAATGCACACCTTGACTTCACTCCAAACCAATTCAGTTGGATTAAAATGACAGTGATAAGGCGGTAGCCTAATTACCAAGTGAACCTGTTCGCTTGCAATTTCATCTACGACGTATTTAGGCGTCACAGGCTTATTTTGTTTCACGAGCGAGTATAACAGCAATTTTGGCATGCTCATGTCCCCAGCAATGTCTCTCGCCTGCAACCACTGCACCTTAGTTTCTTTACGGTCACTAGTGGTGGGAGCTTTATCTAAAATCTACATCTACATCCATACTCCGCAAGCCACCTAACGGTGTGTGGCGGAGGGTACCATGAGTACCTCTATCGGTTCTCCCTTCTATTCCAGTCTCGTATTGTTCGTGGAAAGAAGGACTGTCGGTATGCCTCTGTGTGGGCTCTAATCTCTCTGATTTTATCCTCATGGTCTCTTCACGAGACATACGTAGGAGGGAGCAATATACTGCTTGACTCCTCGGCAAAGGTATGTTCTCGAAACTTCAACAAAAGCCCGTGCCGAGCTACTGAGCGTCTCTCCTGCAGAGTCTTCCACTGGAGTTTATCTATCATCTCCTTAACGCTTTCGCGATTACTAAATGATCCTGTAACGAAGCGCGCTGCTCTCCGTTGGATCTTCTCTATCTCTTCTATCAACCCTATCTGTCACGGATCCCACACTGCTGAGCGGTATTCAAGCAGTGGGCGAACAAGCGTACCGTTGTAACCTACTTCCTTTGTTTTCGGATTACATTTCCTTAGGATTCTTCCAATGAGTCTCAGTCTGGCATCTGCTTTACCGACGATCAACTTTATATGATCATTCAATTTTAAATCACTCCTAATGCATACTCCCGGATAATTTATGGAATTAACTGCTTCCAGTTGCTGACCTGCTATATTGTAGCTAAATGATATGGGATCTTTCTTTCTATGTATTCGCAGCACATTACACTTGTCTACATTGAGATTCAATTGCCATTCCCTGCACCATGCATCAATTCGCTGCAGATCCTCCTGCATTTCAGTACAATTTTCCATTGTTACAACCTCTCGATATACCACAGCATCATCCGCAAAAAGCCTCAGTGAACTTCCGATGTCATCCACAAGGTCATTTATGTATATTGTGAATAGCAACGGTCCTACGACACTCCCCTGCGGCACACCTGAAATCACTCCTACTTCGGAACACTTCTCTCCATTGAGAATGACATGCTGCGTTCTGTTATCTAGGAACTCTTCAATCCAATCACACAATTGGTCTGATAGTCCATATGCTCTTACTTTGTTCATTAAACGACTGTGGGGAACTGTATCGAACGCCTTGCGGAAGTCAAGAAACACGGCATCTACCTGGGAACTCGTGTCTATGGCCCTCTGAGTCTTGTGGACGGAATGGTTCGGTGCATTGTCCATCACAAAACGGTCGGAACACTAAACTAGAGCAACAAGTTTTTAAACCACTGTAGAAACCGTGGGTGGTCCATATCCTCATGATAGTTACCGGTTTTTTCGATCGAAAAACTAGAAGTCCTTCAGGCACAAAGCCGTTTGAAGATCGCGCATGGGCCACAATTAATCGTGATTCTCTTCCTGTTGGCTGATGACCGCTGCTATTCGGAGTATCATCTGTCCAGCATTTCTCAGCTGATTCTGCAGCGTTGAGCCAGGTTTCGTCTAACCATATGACTGAGTGTATGTCCTTTCCTACAATTTTGTGTAAGAAAATGGTACGAGCTGCAACGACATGAGCTTTTTCTAGTAACAGTTTTCGTCCATCTAACCTTTTAAAGCCCATACTTTTTAATATCATCTTAAGTGGCGTTTTCCCCCCTGAGAAAAGTTCACTTTCTTTTAAAGAAGTTAGCAACTTCGGTATTGTGATGTATTCTTTTATTTTATAGTATCCGTTTATGTGCCGACGAACTGCATCGGATTGGAAAGAGTCAATATCTGTAATAGGACGAGGCTGCTTCTTTTTCTTACCCGGAGTACTTAAAAACACACTGTTTCTTCCACAGGGGCTTTCTTCCACACTGTTTATTTCACTGTCTTGTAAGTCTTGAAGTAGCACCCCTTTCCTTATAACTGTTCTTTCACTGAGTCCTAGAGTTTTCGAGGTACGCTCTAAAACTTTATCGGCAGGAATCGACGCATGCCCATGAACAGAAACAAATTCTTTTTCTTGCTCGTAAAACTCACGCGTCCGCCGTAGTAATTCCAAAGCCTGACTATTTAATGGTACTCCACGGGGAACGGATTGTCGCTTGGTGAACGACATCGTTTTGGAGACATTGTTTAACAAACGAGAACTGTAGTCGAGGCGGTAACACAACACAACAGCAGGCGTTCGCGCTGTAACATACAATGTTTGCACGAAAGCCGGCAACGTGGTAGCGTGGACGCAAGAACCGGCTTTTGTTCGGTGCTGTCAACGAGTTCGTTGGGTGCTGTAGACGCGGCGCCTCCCATTCCTCACTTGTTTGTTAGTTATACTACCAACTCTACGGTGCTTGGGGAATGGCCTTGAAGTGAAATGTTTCAGCGGCCCGGGTATACAGTCAATCAACGACAACACCTTCTCACACACCACAACAGCATCAGCAAACAGCAGCAGACTGCTGCTCACCCTGTCTTCGAGATCACGTATGTGTATAGAAAACAACAGCGGTCATATCACATTCCCTTAGGCACTCCTGACGATACCATTGTCTGTGATGAACACTCGCCGTCGAGGACAACACACCGGATTCTGTTGCTTAAGTAGTCTTCGAGCCACTCACATATCTGGGAACCTATACCATATGCTTGTACCTCCGTTAACAGCCGGCAGTGTGGCACCGTGTCAAATGCTTAACGGAAATCTAGGAATATGGAAGCCACCTGTTACCCTCTATCCATGGTTTTTTATAATCTCATGTGAGAAAAGGGCAAGCAGAGTTACCGACAAACGATGCTTTCTACAACCATGCTGATTTGTGGACTGCCCTCCCAATGAAATTTATTATATGTGGATTGAAAATATGTTCTAGGCTTCTGCAGCGAACCGATGTTTAAGAAATTTGTCTGTGATTTTGCGGATCCGTTCTTTTACCCTTCTTATATGCAGGAGTCACTTGTGCGTTTTTCCAGTAGCTAGGGACTTTGGACTGGACGAGAGATTCGCGATAAATGCAAGCTAAGTGAGGGCCAACGCCGTAGCGTGTTCTTCGTAAAACCGAAATATAACTCCTTCAGAACCTGGCGACTTATTCTCTTTCAATTGTTTCAGTTGTTTCTCTACACCAGCGGCGATTATTACTGTCTTGCATCCGGGAGTCTGTACGATGGTCACATGACGGAATGTCTGTATGATTCTGCTGCGTGAACGATTTCTTACATACGAATTTTAACACTTCGACTTTACTTTTGCTATCTTCGACTGCCACACCAGACTTGTCAACGAATGGCTGAACACAAGCCTTAGATCCACTTGGCGATTTTACGTAGGACCAGAGTTTTGTCGGGTTCTCGGCAAGAGCTATTTCTAACATATGACGGTGGTAGTTGTACGCTTTTTCTAGGAAGAGATGCAGGAGTCGGAAGACTTGATGGCACTAACGGACGTCGTAGGTGCCTGCGGAATGGCAAGTCTTTCCTCACTTTATTTCAGTGGATTACGACCTGTAGTAAACGGTAGAACATCGCGCGTCGTACAGTAAAATGAAAACGCTTAGATACATAACAGTTTTAGAGAGACATATTTCTGTAATGTCTCCGAGAAATTCGCAAGTAGCGCAATTATTACATGAAAGCTATATCAACTGGCATTTCGAGAAACTTCTTTTCCTGAAATTCAGAGACTATCACTGGCACGTGGTGGTTCGTTATATTCGTAAGTAGCACTATTATTACAGCTGAAACTTGCCTCAACCGGCATTTCGAGAAACTTCTTTTCACGAAAGTCAGAGACTATAACCGGCAGTTGGAGGTTCGTTATGGCTCCGGTATGACACAACCTGACAGTGGGAGTGCAGTCGGAGCGTGCCGGTGAGGTTATAAAAGCCAACCGTCATTCCCTCCTCGGCTACAGTCGACATGAAGACAACTGTCGCTGTGGCCGCCATCTTGCTGGCGGTCATTTTGTCGAGCATACTATGCACAGGTAAGACAGTAAAAGTTGCTAGAATCCTAGTTAGCTTATAAGCAGAATGGGGATAGTTTTCGGTAGCGACTAACATTTGTCACCGTTCCTTCGAATATAGGTATTTCCACAGACATCTGTAACAAAAGATTAGTTAATTTAGTCACTCTTGTTTACTTATTTGTCACTTGCATTCACCATAAGTTGAGGTGATAAAAGTGATTGGATACCTGCAAATATCATGCCGTGCCTCCTTTTACCCGACGTAGTACTGCAACTCGAAGTAGCATGAAATTAATAACTCGTTGGAAGTTCCAAGCAGAAATATTGAGCTACGCTGCTTCTTCAGGCGCTCACAATTTTGCCCACTAACTGACCTCCGTTTATTCCAATAAATGTGCGATGGGATTCATGTCGAGCGATGTGGGTGGCCAAATCATTTTCTCGAACTGTCCAGAATGTTCTTCAAAGAAATCACGAACAATTGTGGCCCGGTGACATGGTGTATTTGACAGCCACAAAAATTCCGCCGTTGTCTGGGAACGTGAAGTCCATGAATGGCTGCAAATGGTCTCCAGGTAGCCGAACGTAACCATTTACGGTCATTGATCGGTTCAGCAGGACCAGAGAACCCAGTCTATTCCACGTAAACACAGCCCACACCATTATTTAACCACCTCCAGCTTGCACAGTGCCTTTTTGACAACCTGGCTCCATGAATTCGCGTTGTCTGCGACACGCTCCAACCCTGCCATCAGTTTTTACCAACTCAAGTCGGGACTCAACATACCAAGCTACGGTTTTCCAGTCTAGGGTTCAAATGATATGGCTTCGAGCCTAGAAGAGGCGCTGGAGGCGATATCGTGCTGTTGGCAAAGATACTAGCATCGGGCGTTTGTTGCCAGAACCCATTAGCATCAAATTTCACTGAACTGTCCTAGCAGATACGTTTGTCGTACGTCCCACATTGCTTTCTGCGGTTATTTAACACAGTGTTTCTTGTCTGATAGGACTGAAAACACTATGCAAACGCCGCTGCTCTCGATTATTAAGTGAAGGCCGTCGGCCACTGCGTTGTCCGTGGTGAGAGATAATGCGTGACATTTGGTATTCTCGACACACTCTTGATGCTGTGGATCTCGGAATACTGAATTCCCTAACGATGGAATGTCGCAGGCGTGTGGCTCTAACTACCAATCCGCGTTCAAAGTCTGTTTATTCCCCTCGTGTTGCCACAATCATGACGTAACCGTGTTGAATTGTAACACCTGCACACAAAGGCAGCTCCGGCAATGCGCTACCCTTATATACCGTGTGTACGCGGTGCTATCGCTAGATATATGTGCACGTCGCCATTCCATGACTTTTGTCACCTTAGTGTGTAAGGCAAGAAAGATGGGGCCAACAAATGTTTACCTAATTTTCTATGTCTGCTGTTGGCACCGACTCATCGAGAGCAAGAAACGTACATTATCTGATCAAAAGTATACGGACATCTATTGAAAACGAGCTCCTTGTCCAGACCGAGGAGGCCCAAAGGATGTCCACTAGCCGCAGTGTCATCCTATGTCTTGTGACGTCATGCGGATGCGTTATGGAGAGGCATGTGGTGAGCACACCGCCCTCCCACAGACTTCCCAGATTGTGGAGCCTACTGTTCAGTCAAATAGTCCTTAGTTGACCTTACGAAGCTGACTGCACCCCGTACCAGTCCTCCCACCAAGAACAAATCCTTGGTAGTACCGATAATCGAACCCATGTCCTCCGCAGGGAAGCCATCTATTTTGTTCTCTCAGCTACGAAGGTAGACATATGGACATCTATTAAAGAACATAAATATGGCATGTGTCCACCCATCTCCTTTGTGACTGCTTTAACCTTGCTGGGAACACTTTCAATGAGGTGTCTGAATGACTGTAGAAGAATGGCAGTAAATTATTCTTCAAAATGGAAAGAAAATTCTTTTGTAGCAAAGATATTTGAATAATACTTTTATTTAACAACGAACGGTTTCGTTAGAGGCTTGCTGCCATCATCTGATCTCAGTACATTAAATAGATTTTCATATCAATCACATAGTGCGAACACATTCCACTCTTGATACAGCGTAAGGACACTGGTGTGTCAGTAAAACGAAGATGAAGGTATAAAATATACACATAACCTAATATGTTCACTGGAGTGACGTAGGTGTAAAAGGTACTGTCGTCCACTGACAACATCAAGACAGGAACTAAACAGTTGACATATATGTACTTTAAGTTTCCGAAAATCAGATGATGACAGCAACCTTGTGTCGAAATTGGTCAGTGTGAAATAAAAGTATTACTCCGGGATTTGCCTTCCAGCAATTCAAGAGATCGCTCCCAGCACATCTATATTCTTCAGGAGCCGAAACCAGAGGAGGAACTGATGTTAAACACTGGGGCCTGAAGCAAACTCGAAGATATAACCTATCTCAAAGAAGTTTCATTGGCTTCAGGTCGGGCTCCGGCCAGACCAACCCATGTTGTTGTTGCTGTGGTCTTCAGTCCTGAGACTGGTTTGATGCAGCTCTCCATGCTACTCTATCCTGTGCAAGCTTCTTCATCTCCCAGTACCTACTGCAACCTACATCCTTCTGAATCTGCTTAGTGTATTCATCTCTTGGTCTCCCCCTATGATTTTTACCCTCCACGCTGCCCTCCAATACTGAATTGGTGATCCCTTGATGCCTCAGAACATGTCCTACCAACCGATCCCTTCTTCTGGTCAAGTTGTGCCACAAACTTCTCTTCTCCCCAATCCTATTCAATACCTCCTCATTAGTTATGTGATCTACCCACCTTATCTTCAGCATTCTTCTGTAGCACCACATTTCGAAAGCTTCTATTCTCTTCTCGTCCAAACTGGTTATCGTCCATGTTTCACTTCCATACATGGCTACACTCCATACAAATACTTTCACAGACGACTTCCTGACACTTAAATCTATACTCGATGTTAACAAATTTCTCATCTTCAGAAACGATTTTCTTGCCATTGCCAGTCTGCATTTTATATCCTCTCTACTTCGACCATCATCAGTTATTTTACTCCCTAAATAGCAAAACTCCTTTACTACTTTAAGTGTCTCATTTCCTAATCTAATCCCCTCAGCATCACCCGATTTAATTTGACTACATTCCATTATCCTCGTTTTGCTTTTGTTGATGTTCATCTTATATCCTCCTTTCAAGACACTGTCCATTCTGTTCAACCGCTCTTCCAAGTCCTTTGCTGTCTCTGACAGAATTACAATGTCATCGGCGAACCTCAAAGTTTTTATTTCTTCTCCATGGATTTTAATACCTACTCTGAATTTTTCTTTTGTTTCCTTTACTGCTAGCTCAGTATACAGATTGAATAACATCGGGGAGAGGCTACAACCCTGTCTCACTCCTTTCCCAACCACTGCTTCCCTTTCATGCCCCTCGACTCTTATAACTGCCATCTGGTTTCTGTACAAATTGTAAATAGCCTTTCGCTCCCTGTATTTTACCCCTGCCACCTTCAGAATTTGAAAGAGAGTATTCCAGTTAACGTTGTCAAAAGCTTTCTCTAAGTCTACAAACGCTAGAAACGTAGGTTTGCCTTTTCTTAATCTTTCTTCTAAGATAAGTCGTAAGGTTAGTATTGCCTCACGTGTTCCAACATTTCTACGGAATCCAAACTGATCTTCCCCGAGGTCCGCTTCTACCAGTTTTTCCATTCGTCTGTAAAGAATTTGCGTTAGTATTTTGCAGCCGTGACTTATTAAACTAACAGTTCGGTAATTTTCACATCTGTCAACACCTGATTTCTTTGGGATTGGAATTATTATATTCTTCTTGAAGTCTGTGGGTATTTCGCCTGTCTCATACATCTTGCTCACCAGATGGTAGAGTTTTGTCATGACTGGCTCTCCCAAGGCCATCAGTAGTTCTAATGGAATGTTGTCTACTCCCGGGGCCTTGTTTCGACTCAGGTCTTTCAGTGCTCTGTCAAACTCTTCACGCAGTATCTTATCTCCCATTTCATCTTCATCTACATCCTCTTCCATTTCCATAATATTGTCCTCAAGTACATCGCCCTTGTATAAACCCTCTATATACTCCTTCCACCTTTCTGCCTTCCCTTCTTTGTTTAGAACTGGGTTGCCATCTGAGCTCTTGATATTCATACAAGTGGTTCTCTTCTCTCCAAAGGTCTCTTTAATTTTCCTGTAGGCAGTATCTATCTTACTCCTAGTGAGACAAGCCTCTACATCCTTACATTTGTCCTCTAGCCATCCCTGCTTAGCCATTTTGCACTTCCTGTCGATCTCAGTTTTGAGACGTTTGTATTCCTTTTTGCCTGCTTCATTTACTGCATTTTTATATTTTCTCCTTTCATCAATTAAATTCAATATTTCTTCTGTTACCCAAGGATTTCTATTAGCCCTCGTCTTTTTACCTACTTGATCGTCTGCTGCCTTCACTACTTCATCCCTCAGAGCTACCCATTCTTCTTCTACTGTATTTCTTTCCCCCATTCCTGTCAATTGTTCCCTTATGCTCTCCCTGAAACTCTGTACAACCTCTGGTTCTTTCAGTTTATCCAGGTCCCATCTCCTTAAATTCCCACCTTTTTGCAGTTTCTTCAGTTTCAATCTGCAGTTCATAACCAATAGATTGTGGTCAGAATCCACATCTGCCCCTAGAAATGTCTTACAATTTAAAACCTGGTTCCTAAATCTCTGTCTTACCATTATGTAATCTATCTGATACCTTTTAGTATCTCCAGGATTCTTCCAGGTATACAACCTTCTTTCATGATTCTTGAACCAAGTATTAGCTATGATTATGTTATGCTCTGTGCAAAATTCTACAAGGCGGCTTTCTCTTTCATTTCTTCCCCCCAATCCATATTCACCTACTATGTTTCCTTCTCTCCCTTTTCCTACTAACGAATTCCAGTCACCCATGACTATTAAATTTTCGTCTCCCTTCACTACCTGAATAATTTCTTTTATCTCGTCATACATTTCATAAATTTCTTCAACATCTGCAGAGCTAATTGGCATATAAACTTGTACTACTGTAGTAGGCATGGGCTTTGTGTCTATCTTGGCCCCAATAATGCGTTCACTATGCTGTTTATAGTAGCTAACCCGCACTCCTATTTTTTTATTCATTATTAAACCTACTCCAGCATTACCCCTATTTGATTTTGTATTTATAACCCTGTAATCACCTGACCAAAAGTCTTGTTCCTCCTGCCACCGAACTTCACTAATTCCCACTATATCTAACTTTAACCTATCCATTTCCCTTTTTAAATGTTCTAACCTACGTGCCCGATTAAGGGATCTGACATTCCACGCTCCGATCCGTAGAATGCCAGTTTTCTTTCTCCTGATAACGATGTCCTCTTGAGTAGTCCCCGCCCGGAGATCCGAATGGGGGACTATTTTACCTCCGGAATATTTTACCCAAGAGGACGCCATCATCATTTAATCATACAGTAAAGCTGCATGTCCTCGGGAAAAATTACGGCTGTAGTTTCCCCTTGCTTTCAGCCGTTCGCAGTACCAGCACAGCAAGGCCGTTTTGGTTAATGTTACAAGGCCAGATCAGTCAATCATCCAGACTGTTGCCCCTGCCACTACTGAAAAGGCTGCTGCCCCTCTTCAGGAACCACATGTTTGTCTGGCCTCTCAACAGATACCCCTCCGTTGTGGTTGCACCTACGGTACGGCCATCTGTATCGCTGGGGCACGCAAGCCTCCCCACCAACGGCAAGGTCCATGGTTCATGGGGGGGACTGATGACCAACCCATATGGGCAATGTTATTGTCCACAAACCGTTGTCTCACAGCTGTTGCCTTATGATAGGCATGTCATACTCATACAAACAGACATCGTCTCCGAACTGTTTCTATACTTTATGCAGTACACAACGCTGTGATATGCGTTCATTTTCTTCGACATTTAGCGGTTTCTTAAGCGGAATAGGGGGAGCACAGCCTAACCTCGAGAAACACCTCCACGTCATTATACCACCTGCTCCTAATTTCAGTGTTGCCAGTACGAACGATTTTAGGTAACGTTCTCTAGGCTTTCGTCATACCTAAACATTTCCATCGGATCGTCAGTCGTTTGCAGTCGTCCACTATCTAGTGGTGTCGCTCTCACATCACCTTAAGCTTCGCTTAGCATTGACTGTAGAAATGTGTTCCTTGCAACGAGCTGCTCGACCACTGTACCTCATTCTTTTTAACTCCTTTCGGAAGCTGGTGGCACTTTGGAACTCAGGAGTGATTTCCTTCGCTGATTTAAGGCAATTTTTTGCTACCACGCTCTGCAATGCTAGACGGTCCCATTCCGTCAGTTAGTGAAGTCTATCAGGTTGTGGTTTAAATGTGATAGTTCCTTCGAGTTTCCACTTCACAAGTGCGTCACCAACAGTCGACTTGGGCAGCTTAAGAATGGTTGAAATGTCCACGATGGATCTGTTAGTCAGGTGATATCTAATGACTACGCGTCCGAAGGGACTGTGCTCTCGTGACCCACCCGTTCTCCTGTCACTGCTTCTCTGTTGACAATATAGTACTCCCCCTCTATTTTTTTCCTACCAGCCTGGCCGGCATCTCGTGGTCGTGCGGTAGCGTTCTCGCTTCCCACGCCCGGGTTCCTGGGTTCGATTCCCGGCGGGGTCAGGGATTTTCTCTGCCTCGTGATGGCTGGGTGTTGTGTGCTGTCCTTAGGTTAGTTAGGTTTAAGTAGTTCTAAGTTCTAGGGGACTGATGACCATAGATGTTAAGTCCCATAGAGCTCAGAGCCATTTGAACCCACCAGCCTGCCTATCACGACATCTAGTCGTCAATTTCGCATTGCATAGTGGTGTCCGGATACGTTTGTTCAGATATAGTAGTCACATTACTAACAGAGTCAGGTACAGTTACCACTTTGCGGACGTATTATCGCCGGCCGAAGTGGCCGTGCGGTTAAAGGCGCTGCAGTCTGGAACCGCAAGACCGCTACGGTCGCAGGTTCGAATCCTGCCTCGGGCATGGATGTTTGTGATGTCCTTAGGTTAGTTAGGTTTAACTAGTTCTAAGTTCTAGGGGACTAATGACCTCAGCAGTTGAGTCCCATAGTGCTCAGAGCCATTTTTGACGTATTATCAGAACATATGCAGGCCATATCAGAATGGTTCAAATGGCTCTAAGCACTATGGGACTTAACATCTGAGGTCATCAGTCCCCTAGAACTTAGAACTAGTTAAACCTAACTAACCTAAGGACATGACTCACATCCATGCTCGAGGCAGGATTCGAACCTGCGACCGTAGCGGTCGCGCGTTTCCAGACTGAAGCGCCTAGAACCAATCGGCCACATCGGCCGGCGAGGCCATATCTTTATTGGCCTATTTGGCCAACTTGGTGTGCCGATCCTCACCGTGCTCTAACTAACATGTAGAAGCACTACTCTGTTGTTGCATGAGGTATTATTTTTCTTCATGTCTCGCTGCCTCGGTTAATAAGTACTCCGGAAAAATGATCAGTCTGTGCCCTCGACATTTCACATCATCTGACATGGAGAAATATCGGCACTCCCCGAACCACACTACACGCCTTTGGTCGGCTACTGACTGTAGTCTGATTAAAATTACTTGAGAGTCGGCATTTCTCACGTTGGAGCTGCCTTCATCCAGTCAAAGCGCACAACGTCACGCCCGAACTGTTCGATGTTGCCAAACTGCCACAACAAACGGTCAGTTCACTACTAATTCGTTGTTTGGCTTTTTTTCTTGATGTGTTTGGACCCTAGTACTAGGTCTGGGATTTTTATTTCACATTTCATCATACGTGATATCCACATCAAAAACAATACAGGCAAAACGATGGTAACGAAATACGCATGTGGTTCATACAAAGCGCTAACCAAACTCTACTGGATCCCGTCACGAAGGAATCAAAGAGATTAGCTGTCAGTGGGCATTGATTCACATCAATGGGAAAAGTTGAAAATTTGTGGCGGATGGGAATTCGAACCTTAGTCTCTTGCCGCTACATCAGTAGTCCGTGGTAGAGGCCGAGAATCTGAGTCTAACGGGAGGCGTGCTAGGTGGTCCGGGCCGTTGTTGTGACACTCGCCGCGTCAGCGATACTGTGCGATTTCCGTGCACCACGGTCAGTTGTGCTACGTTGTGGTAAATCGCAGTGCTTATTGCAGTGTTGCAGAGATTTCTACGTTTATTGAAATCTGAAATATGACACCGTAATGGTCTACTTGAACAGAAAAGATACTTTGAAGTTATCATTTGATTTCAGTTATGCCCGACCCAGGCTACATGAAATCGAATATTGGTTAGCATACAAAGTAAAACTTTATTTGGAGGATGTAATTGAAATACATTTTTCGATAGTGAGTAGCGTTGTTTTTGTCAAATTCAAGGATGCTAACTTATGCGACAAAGTAGTTGAGTCCTGCGGAGTAATTATGAAATTTAAACGTTGTGACGGGAACGCATGCGAAGTCTACCATAACACAGGCAGGATTTGCAATACGGACGCTCAAGATATTCGAACTGCCATTCGAAGTACCAGCGGAACACATAAATGCAGTGATAGCGCCGTACAGTAAAGCCCTCACAAGGGAACCTCCCCATCGCACCCCCCTCAGATTTAGTTATAAGTTGGCAGAGTGGATAGGCCTTGAAAAACTGAACACAGATCAATTGAGAAAACAGGAAGAAGTTGTGTAGAACTGTGAAAAAATAATCAAAATATACAAACTGAGTAGTTGAAGGGAAGATAAGCAACAATATGGAGAATAGGAACGCAGGAGCGCCGTGGTCTCGTGGTAACGTGAGCAGCTGCGGAACGAAAGGTCCTAGATTCAAATCTTCCATCGAGTGTAAATTTTAATTTTTTATTTTCCGTTTATGTGACAAACACTTATGTTTTCATCACTTTTTTGGGAGTGATTATCACATCCACAAGAAAACCTAAATCGGGCAAGGTAGAAGAATCTTTTTACCCATTCGCCAAGTATACAAGTTAGATGGGTCGACAACATATTCCTGTCATGTGACGCACATGCCGTCACCAGTGTCGTATAGAATATATCAGATGTGTTTTCCTGTGGAGGAATCGGTTGACCTTACGATCAAATGTTTTCTGTTCCCATTGGAGAGGCACGTCCTTTCGTCTACTAATCGCCCGGTTTTGCAGTGCGGTCGCAAAACACAGACACTAAACTTATTACAGTGAACAGAGATGTCAACGAACGAACGGACAGTTAATAACTATGCAAAAATAAAGAAAGTAAAATTTTCAGTCGAGGGAAGAATTGAACCAAGGATTTCTCGTGCAGCAGCTGCTCACGCTACCACGGGACCACGGCGCTTCTAAGTACACTTCTTCCATGTTGTTGCTTATGTGGCCCATGGACTACTCAGTTTGTATATTTTGCTTATTTTTTCACAGTTCCACACAACTTCTTCCTGTTTTCTCAATTGATCTGTGTTCAGTTTATCAAGGCCTATCCACTGTGCCAACTTATAACTAAATCTGAGGGGGATGCGATGGGGAGGTTCCCTTGTCAGTAATGTAACCGAAAGATGGTCCAACGCACTCAAGTTCCTAGTGCGCAATGGAGTGAGACAATTATAGGTCGATTTGCACAAGCATGTACCATCGCACACCTGAGTCTGTGATTACCGAGGCATCGTTATACTGTATACGACGGACATGTGCGGGGCCGCCACTCTCCCGGCCACGTCCGCACTGTGTTTACGGCGGCGAGTGGCGCAGCCAGCTGGCGAGGCGCCGAGACCGCAGGCTGACTGCGCTGCAAGCGACTTACGCTGCGGTTGCCCGCTGACAAGTCCAGATCCAGAGCTCTAACGTGAATACGGACAACAGTACGACCCAAGAAAAAGCCCAGAGAGCGATCACTGACACAACAGAATCGAGACCACCCGAACCGAAGGAAATCGTAACAGTTGTAATGGTTTCAGCACAACAGACCCCGCCGCAATTCCTCAGCTGTTGAGAATAATGTTATACAAGAACCAATTGTGAATAAGCTACCTCACAATGAACCGATTCTTGTATTGAAACCGACATCTTATAAGAACACGAGCGAAAACTTGACACGCAACACCACTCTATTAGGAGACTTGAAGAACTGAAAAAGGAAACCTCAGACAGCAACCGGTGAAACCCAAACGGCAATCACGTAAACAGAGCTCTAAACATAGAACTGGAACAAAAACTCTCACGTACCAAGAAAATTCTCGAAACAAATCGTGGTAGACGTCGGAATGACAGACATTCCAAACCCGAATGAGGAGGTACATATGAACCTGGCCACTCCAATTGAAAAACCGATGGAGACGTGGGACCACCACGGACCCGAAAAGGGGCGTGCGCGGTCTGATGACACTGTGGTACCACGCTCAGTGTAAACAGGATTGTTTCCGACATGAAGTTACAATCTCTAAGGGAAGAAAATAGCAGATGTTTACGGATATGAGGCAGTCTTGAACATAGGCAATGAGTATGGAAAGGGACTATTGTTCAAAAAAAGGCATACCATGTACAGCAGAAGCTATACTTGAAACTGGACGCGGAAAAACTGCAAAAATATTTGCTCTACTTCTTGATAAAGTGTATGCTCCCTTTGCATCCAGCGGGAAACGTGCAAGGAGTAACCTGTTCCGGGATGAAATTGTCGCATTAACAACGGATGCTCGATTGAACATAATTTTTGGTAGTGATTTTAACTGCGTGTGCGTCAAGAAGATCAAGATTCGAACTTCAATTTTTGCGAGGAGCTATTGTCGTTAACTAATGAATTAGATTTTATAGATACTCGGTGCCATCTTCGTCCACACACACACGAGAATACACGTATGTATCCAGTAGTTCAGCAAGCAGACTAGACAGGCTGTATAATGTAACAAAGGGCTTTATCCATAACGTAAATGACTGTGAAATTTAGCTCATTAACTTCTCGGTTCACTGCTCATTTCACATAACCGCGCATCACACTAAACAAAAAACTTTCCTGGGAAGGGGCGCATGGCAGCTAAATGTGTCACTTTTGGAGGACCCAAAATTAAAACAAGGTATCAGCGATACATGGTAATGATGTCTTTGGACGCAATACAGATATTCAACAAACATCACAGGGTGGCTACAGTTTCTAAAACCGAAGGCAAAAAAATGGCTCGTATGGCAGTATTGGGAAACCAATGTTCTACCCCACTCTGCATTGTTGACAGATGTATCGACGATGGCGGCGATGACGTCATCCAAGTTGGCGGATTGTGGCGGGAAGTATGAATTTTGGCGGGAACATGGGGCAATTGGTCAACCTCCACTAACATAATCCCCCTCCCCTCCCCCAGAAAAATGGCGGGAAGTTCAAATTCCAACAGGATAATGCATCACGCCATGGTTATCTCTACTAACCTAAGAAAATCATGGTAAGATAGGTCACTTGGACTACCTCCACTAACCTAAGTCATAAGACCGCTATTTCTTCCTATGAACTGGCGTTAAGTTTGAATTTTGGTGGGAAGATAGGTCAATTTGCGTATCTCTACTAAGCTGAAAAAATGGCGCGAAAGAAAGGACACTTGCACTACCTCCGCTAACCTAAGTCACCCAACCACCACCTTTTCCTAGGGATTGGTGGCAAAAGAATGCAGCCTGCACTGGGCTGGTGGAAAGAGGAAGGAGTGTTCTTTATTGATTTTGGAACACTTTATTTATGGATGGATTTCTATCACAGTGATACAGAATACACGTTCTGTCATGCCACACAGCATACAGTCCTGCAAACTACTCCTCAATAACTCTTGTATAATGCTCTACACACGAGCCTGCTAATTGTAAACTGTCAAAATAACGCATTGCACAGCCTCCAGACATGCAAACCACTCGTGTATAATGCAATACATTTACGTCCAGAGAGCTAAACGACTCGTAAACTGTCAAAATAATAATCCATCTAAAAGACTCTGCAAACAAGCTTGCAAATCGTGAACTGTCGAAATCATGCACCAGTCTTTCTTTAAACAATTAGAGACAGCATCACCATCCAGTGTGTTCGACAGAAGGGCCGCACTCCAACTGACCTAGTATACAGTATCACCACCAGAGGGCGCTGACGCCCGTTTGGTGATGTAATACACGATGGCAGCCATGACATCAGCTGATGACACAAGTACTGTTATCCAAGATGGTGGAAAACAGTGTAGGTAACGTGAAGGTAACATCAAACGTGGATTTATAAAGCAAGTAGGCTATAGCTTTTAACATGAATACTTGGGTCTCCCTGCAGAACCAGGACCGCTTGTGACAGTAACATATGGTAGTTGTTGTGATCGGGTTTTTTAACATATGAGATGATTCTAAGACACAGTGGTATCACTCACAAGAAAAACTTATGAGACATGTACACCAATCGCTGATTTTCTCTCAATATTATTATGTACCGCAGGTAATCAGTTATTGACGAAGTATTATACTTAGTATGAGGGGGTGTATGGTAGGTTCACCTCAAGCATCAGGCTTATAAAGTATGTGTTTGTGTTCTGACATATGCAAAGGAAATGACTGTGTCCATTCATAAGTAAGGTGTGGATTTGACTTCTGGTACTGTGGCAGCAAAGGGAAGAGTATGCCAAGTCATAAGAATGGTACTGATATTTCTATTTCCAGAACCATAGCCGTCAACAGAGTGTATTTCCGATACTTTGCTCATTGTCGAAGGATGAAATGTATATGACCGATTTCTTAGGATGTTTGATTCTACCCATGCGCTGGTGACCTGTGTGGGGGTGATTTACATTGCCCTTTAACGGTAGGAATTGTCAGTATTGAGAGGCCTGTTGGAATGTGGGAATGTAGATGAAATAAGGTGTTGCCCTCTAGAGTACCAAATAATACTTAGTATGTGTTGGATAGCTTTCGTGATCGCGTGGAAATTTGACAAAGAATATGGAGGTGCGTGTGTGCTGGACCATTATTCCCTCCCATGTAAATTGTTTGGTTGACTGCTTCTGCACATTTCGCTCCTTTATTTAGTTGAGAGAAAATCGATTGCGTGGTTTACATCTAGCATATGGAAGACATGTTTGCCGGTTCTCTAGACGAGAAACATCTTAGTTGACCTTGTAAATTATAGGGATGATTTGGAATCTGTTACATCAATGAGATAGATATTCATGGGTGGAAATATCAGTTTTCGTCTGTTTGTTTCTAGTTACTCTGTGGTCTAGAGCATGGTCCCACTAGTTAAAGTTTCGGGTTTGTATAGAAGTAATTCCCAGTCTATATCTTCGGAATTATATTGTGTGAGCGATCAGTAGGATACTGCAGTGTGTGAACCATGCAAAATAGTTATGTTCTTGTAATCCCAGAGTCTGGAGATGGGTGTAGAAACGTGAGCCAGCTGGCAGGACCAGACCACCCACGTTTTTACTGGGGGTGGGGGGGGGGTGGGGGGAGGGGACAAGCCAGTCTTTGCACAACAGTTCTGAGAGTGACTTAGATCCACTGACAGCTTTCTGATATAAAAGGGATGATTTTGTATGGCAGAGGATATGAATTCTATGTTTACTACATCGACACAGTACACGGTCATATATTGCTGGGTTGGAGATCAGTTTCATGCTCTAATATTCAAGCTCCTGTCCTCAGTGGGAGAGCAGTGTAATTGAGTAAGAATCGTTCTGTATTTGACGATATGTATGGCACTTTGTGAGGTTTAGTTGCCAGTGCAATATGGCGATCACTGTAAAATAGTTTATTGCCGCTGAATGTCACGTATGTAGAAAGGAAGAAAAGGTGGATGGTGCTTCCCTAGGACTGAGGAGCATCGTGACATAAGGCCTGTGTGAGTGTCGGTACACCATAATTTTTTCGGGTGCTGTACTGATATAAATGATAACTGCATTGTTTGTGGAAAATGTGTGTATATTGCATTGTAAAGTTACTGTGGTCTATGTTGTGGCATGACTAGAGAGGATGACTGTGTGTCCCATCGTGAGGTACATATAGATTCAGCACATTGATAACAGTAAGGGTATGAGAGAGATTTTTTACATGGTAAATTATGTGCACTATAGATACTGAGATTCGTTCCAGAAGCACAGCTGTCAAGAGGAGACATTACCTGTACATCCATCCATGTCAGACTGTAGCAGCAATCGTAATATTTAACTGTAGCTACACTGGTATATATGTTCCTGGCTTCCAATATTATGTGTGCAAAATAATTTTACCACTGAAAGTCCCATCTGCAGAAAGAAAGAAAAGGTGGATGGTGCTCTGATACCAATGACATCAGTAATTTTGCAGGTAAATTCGATAAGAGCCAATCATAATGCTCGATTCAATCACATCCTTTGTACTGGGATATGGGAGCCTCTACATAGCGGTCGCAACATTTGTGTGTGTTGAAAGCAGGAAGGGTAACACATGATGGACTGGAATATCACGTTAGGACTGCTGGGAAGAGTGCATTCGATGTTATTCTCTGCTATTTGCTGTTAAGCACAGTTAGACGCATCTCTCATGTCATGCTAGGAACAATGCGCACTGTGCTACTCTGTCATTAACGGTAAAGACACGTGCTGCCCAGAGGCGTCTCGCGTATGAGACCGACGTGAGCGTGCCTTGGAGTTCTGCGATGTCAGTATAACACTGGCTGTATATCCAAAAATAGAGGTAATTTTCACCTGCGTCCGGCGGCAGCTCGCGACTGTGACAGCGCACGCCCCTTGAGTGTCTGCAGTCCCGCCCAATTACATCGGCAACGCTGCCTAGGTGAACACGTATTTCGAGAGGAATATCTCAGGTATCAAGCATGAAAGGGATGAAACTTCCTGGCAGATTAAAACTGTGTGCCCGACCGAGACTCGAACTCGGGACCTTTGCCTTTCGCATGCAAGTGCTCTACCTACTGAGCAACCGAAGCACGACTCACGCCCGGTCCTCACAGCTTTACTTCTGCCAGGATCTCGTCTCCTACCTTCCAAACTTTACAGAAGCTCTCCTACGAAACATGCAGAACTAGCACTCCTGAAAGAAAGGATACTGTGGAGATATGGCTTAACCACAGCCTGCGGGATGTTTCCAGAATGAGATTTTTCACTCTGCAGCGGAGTGTGCGCTGATATGAAACTTCCTGGCAGATTAAAACTGTGTGCCCGACCGAGACTTGAAATTGGGACCTTTGTCTTTCACGGGCAAGTGCTCTACCATCTGAGCTATCGAAGCACGACTCACGCCCGGTCCTCACAGCTTTACTTCTGCCTACCTTCCAAACTTTACAGACGCTCTCCTGCGAACCTTACAGAACTAGCACTCCTGAAAGAAAGGATACTGCAGAGACATGGCTTAGCCACAGCCTGGGGGATGTTTCCAGAATGAGATTTTTCACTCTGCAGTGGAGTGTGCGCTGATATGAAACTTCCTGTCAGATTAAAGCTGTGTGCCCAATCGAGACTCGAACTCGGGCTGTGGCTAAGCCATGTCTCCGCAGTATCCTTTCTTTCAGGAGTGCTAGTTCTGCAAGGTTCACAGGAGAGCTTCTGTAAAGTTTAGAAGGTAGGAGACGAGATACTGGCAGAAGTAAAGCTGTGAGGACCGTGCGTGAGTCGTGCTTCGGTAGCTCAGATGGTGGAGCACTTGCCAGCGAAAGGCAAAGGTCCTGAGTTCAAGTCTCGGTCGGGCACACAGTTTTAATCTGCCAGGAAGTTTCATATCAGCGCACGCTCCGCTGCAGAGTGAAAAATCTCATTCTATGAAAGGGATGTTGCAGCCTCATGCATGCGGGCATCTGTGCATGGTTTGACAGCAGACCACTGTGTAGCCACCTGGCGGACGGTGTCTGCGTACAATGTTTGCATGTCTGTTGCATTATTTGGCGAGCAGGTATGTAGACTGTGCTATGTGTTATTAGGGGCAGTTTACGAGTTGATTTTGTGTCTGCACATCTGTGTAGTGCATTATTTAGGAGTAGTCTGCATTTTTGTACTGAAATTATTTCAGTAAATTAGGAGCTGTTTGCGTGTCTGCGCAGCGTTGTTTAGGAGTAGTTTACAGGTCTGTGGGCTGTGTGGCGTGACCCCAAGCATGTGTTTTGTATTAGTGTTCAAAAAGTGGTTCAAATGGCTCTGAGCACTATGGGACTTAACATCTGAGGTCACCAGTCCCCTAGAACTTAGAACTACTTAAACCTAACTAACCTAAGGACATCACACACATGCATGCCCGGGGTAGGATTCGAACCTGCGACCGTAGCGGTTGCACAGTTCCAGACTGAAGCACCTAGAACCTCTCGGCCACACCGGCCGGCTTGTATCAGTGTGATAAATATACTCCATCCCTAACTAAATTGTTTCAAAATAAATAAAGTACACTCCTTCCTTACTCTATCCAGCACCAGAGCGCCGGCTGAGTCATTTTCGCGCCATTTTCCCTCTCCAGACCACCATCACATGAGGGATGACAGCATCTGTGATGGCAGTATTGTGTACTAGGTCAGTTGGATTCTCGATCTCGTGGTGGAGACGTCATCTGCGAAATAAAATGTTATGTCCAGCACAGGAAGTGTCTTTCCCTCCACCTTCTTGGATTACATCATGAAATGGATGACAGCACCCTCTGGTGGTGGTACTGTGTACTAGGTCCAGACCTTGTGGTGAACACACCGTTTGCCACCATCTGGGATAATGGTACTTATGTCAATAGCTGACATCATGGTTGCCATCATGGACTGCATTACGGAACAGACATCAGCGCCCTGTGATGGTGGTACTGTGTACTAGGTCAGTTGGCATGCAGACCTCCTCACAAACACACTGGATGGTGGTACTGTCTCTAATTTTTCAACTAACTATACATCTGGATAATCGGTTTTCTCTAGTCCTTGTTCATAAAAAATTTCCTTTCATATTTTTAAATTTACTTGTAATTGGATTACAATAAATAACATTTACAATTTCTAAATTTTCTGTTGACAAATTAGCTGTATAACCTTTACAAAAATAATTATGATTTTACTAAATCTAACTTTTTCACCTTTTTTAAAATTTAGGTTCATCATTAGATACAATATTGCTTATTTTTAAATGTTTTTGATTTACTTCTATTCGTTTTACTTTTATTGTAGAATGTTTTGTATTATTGTATTTATCAATTAGATTTTAACTAAATTTAACCATTTATATTTTCTCTGTAATGCAAATTTCCTCCACATTTTTTCTTTAAATGTTCTGTTCAATCATTCAACAACAGATGATTTTCATTCTGAAGATGTTGAATAATTATTGATGTTATACTTTTTCATTAATTCTTGAAAATCTTTGTAAAAAATTCTTTTCCATTATCTGTTTGTAAATTGTTTGGTTTTATAACTATAAACATTTTTTAGAAAGCATCAACTATATTCTTAGATTTGTTATCTTTAATAGGAACTACAAATGCATGTTTTCAAAAAACATCAATTATTTTTAATAAATATTTAATACGTTTATGCCTTTTTGAAATTCCTTTTAAATTGTAATAATCCATTTCATCTAAACTAGCTTGCCATATATCATCTATAAAAACAAACAACATTTCATGTTTTAAAATTTCGTCTAATTTGTTTATGTAGTTCATTAATTATTACTTCAAGAATATTTTTTTAAACCTTCTCCATCTACAAATTTTTTTAACAAATTTACTCTTTTTAGATATACAAATTGTACAAATATCTCCAATTGTTAGTCTTCCAATTTTACTTGTTTCTCCATGTGGATTATGTGTTTTAACTTTTTGCAGTTTAAACAATGAATGTTTTCATCATGTGAAATATGATTTTCCATTTATATATAAAAAATTTATACAGATAAAAAATTTAATAAAGTAAGAACTAAAAAATACAATAAATTTAAAATTAGTCTAATGATTTCAATACTTCTATATCTTCCTCTACTTTTTTGTCTAGGCTTTTATAAATTTGTGATTCTAATGATTTAACGTAACTATCTACTGAATGAATTTTAACTAATGCATTAAGAAGACTATTTTGCGTATTGTTTATTTCTTTTAATATAATGTTACATAATACCATCCATAATAGCAATTTATTTGCTTTAAATCTGAAAGAAAATTGTTAATTCTACTTCATTATCATAGTTATTAAATTGTGTTAAAATGCTTGTGTATTCTGGTTTTGTAACCAAATAAGATACTCCATTATCAAAATAATGTTTATTAACTACATCTTTTCCATCACTGGATTATGTACATTAACAAGTCTTCTATTTTTAAGACCAATATACCCTTTAGTTATTTTTAAAATATCATTCAATTCTTTTTGAAATTGTTTAATTGGATTAGTTATCTTGGGATCTATTGATGATTGTAGTCATTTACTACTATTTTAAATTTTTCAATTTTTTTGAATTTTTTAAATTTGTTTACTTAGATGTATCTTATTTGCAAATATGTCCATTTAATAGCTCTAAAATTTCATTCAAAGTAAAATTTTCACACAGCAGTTTTAACACAAATAAACATAAATGGCCACATGTTACTTCATCAAGATTTTCTATTCGTTCTGCATTGTAATATAGTTCATTTTTCCCAAAATAGTTAACTAATTGTTTTGGTATTTACCACCAAATGAATCAAAACCAACTTTCTATCATTATTTTTATAATAACAAATCCAATGAGTACCAGGATTATCAGATGTATCTAAATTTTTTATACCACATTCAATTTTTATGGTTTATTTACTAATTCATCAATCATGTATAAACCAAAAATGTTTTTAATTTATAATTGTTCAGTAAGTTTTCCTATATCAAAATTTCTTCATTCAGTACGATGTTTATCAATTACTTTTAGTAAATTGTCTTGTTTTCTTTTTTCCATTACCAACTTTTTTCCAATCCTAAGTTATG
The DNA here is from genome assembly GCF_021461395.2 of Schistocerca americana. NCBI lineage: Eukaryota > Metazoa > Arthropoda > Insecta > Orthoptera > Acrididae > Schistocerca > Schistocerca americana. The sequence goes on from NC_060130.1 coordinate 541,468,777, forward strand.
TGGTTTTTGTTCTTCTAATTCTTTACCATTTTTTTAATACTGCATTTGCAATTGCTGCAGATCCACCAGCTAATGCACCAATTGTTTCTAAATATGGTAATGCAGCTAATAATAATAGTAAAAATCCACCCACATGTTGTGTTATTCCTTTACCACTTTTCTTTTTTGCTAAATATTCAATAATTTTTTTAACAACAGGAATAGCCAATGTAACAAGTAAATTTCCACCAACCTTGAATTTTTCTTTTTTGACAACCGTTAAAAATGGTTCAGTTGCATTTAATTGTTCTTTATTTAACTTTAACTTAATTGATTTTGGTTTTACTTGGCCTCTTTGTAGCAAAGTATAATCAATTGTAAAGCTATGCATTATGTAGTTAAAAATGTAATAAAGTTTTTTATATAGTTAATAATTTAATAAAGATTTTTTTATATAGATTAATATTTATAAAGATTTTTATATAGTTAAAAATGTAGCAACATTTTTATAAAGATTTTTTGTGTAGTTTATATAGTTTAAAAATGTATTAAGATTATTTATATAGATTAAGATTTACTAAGATTTTTTATTTAGTTTAAAAATGTATAAAGATTTTTTACAAAGATTTTTATATATTATATAAAGTTTTAAAAAATTATGTTTTAAAGATATAAAGAAATTATGTTTGAAGGAAACTTAACTGTATTTTTTACATGTAGTTCGTCTTCTGGAGATGCAATCTTACATTGGTTTGGTAAAAATGTTGCTGGTGTTGAAATAAAAGATACTCTTCCTAAAGAAGGTATAATTATTATAGAATCGATGGAAATTCGTGTACCTGTTGCTAAAGATGAACCAAATTTTGAACTTGAACAAAGGGAAAATATTTTAAAAATCATAAAATTCCTATTTCCTTTTATGAACTTCAAACAGAAGAAATTGGTGGTTTATCTGGTAAAAATAAACTAGATATAACAAATTTCTTTTATTCTATAGAATTTGATATGCCATATTTTGTTTTTGTTGTATTTCAAAGAAATGGAAAAAATAATCAGTATTTGATCATGTTAAACTACATCATATATATTTAAAAAATAGTAATTTTGAGCAGGAAGGGGAGGGGAGGAGGATCCGCAACTCTCCATGTCCACATGTCTCCCGACACGTTCAGAACATCGTTCTCCACACTGAAATTACTCTCCAAAACATTGCAGGTCTGCTCAGACGAGACACAGGTGATGATTCTGCAACCTCTCGAGAAGAGGGGTGCTCTGATGCAGAACTCAGAGATCCGATCACCAAATGCAGATGTGTCGAGAGAGGTTTCGGGACTGAGTTAGACCGCACGGCATGCCTGAGAGGAGGAGGAGTCAAGCGTAAGTACTCTATGAAGGCGTCAGCCTCAATACAGTTCTTTTAGCCGTACGTTGTCTGTTTCTTTCAAGGGACCACGTTAACATTTAGTACCATCTGAAAGCTGAGATACGTTGCATACTGTGCAAACATCTAGATTGTGGAGCTCTTCACGACATTTACATGTCTTCTGAAGTAGTGTCTCTCGCATGGCATTGTTATCTTCCAATCGAGTGTTTCCAGTTCCTCTACACCTAGAACAAAACCTAACACGGTAAATCATGAAATCGTTAGTTGCATTACGAAGGAATTATCCAAATGAAACGAAAATAGGCAGATGCGATGTACATGTACAGATAAACAAATGATTACAATTTCGGAAAAAATGGATGGTTGGTTCACAAGAAAGAGCTTCACAAATTGAGCAAATAAATAATGCGTCGGTCCACGTCTTGCCATTAGGCAAGCAGTAATTCGTCTTGGTACAGAATGACAGAGTTGTTGGATGTCCTCTTGAGGGACATCGTGCGAAATTCTGTTCAATTGGGCCGTCAGATCGTCAAAATCCAGAGCTGCTGGGAGAGCCTTGCTCATAATTCTCCATATGTTTTCAATTTGGGTGAGATCCATCGACCTTGCATGCCAGGGTAGTGTTTGATGAGCAGGAAGACATGCAATATAAATTCTTGTCATGTGCGGGTGGGAATGATGAAATGTAACCCCACAATGACTTTCTTGTCGACACAGTACTGAGCTGTAAGCGTACCACGGATGACAACCAAAGGAGGTCTGCTATGAAAATAAATGGCAAGCCTGGTTGTCAGATCGTACGGTGGGCGACGGTAGGTTGGTACCCCACCGCTGGTTGGGGCGTCTACAGACACGTCCTCGGTGGTAATTGGTTTTCACTTCGAAGCGGGACTCTTCACTGAAGACAAGTCTACTCCAGTCAGTCAGTTTCCATCCCGAAGACATGTTTTCCCCGAACAGAAGTGATATACCCACCTCATGTCGCCTGCCATACGGCTCGACAACCAGAAATGATGGTCTGGGTTGCCATTTCATGCCATATCAGGACTCCTTTGGTTGTCATCCGCCGCGCCCTTACGGCGTAGCAGTACGTCCATGATATTCTATGCCCCGTATTGTTGCCGTCCCTGGGAAGCTATCCTGGTCTCGCATTTCAGAAAGATTATGCCTGCCTGCACACGGCGAGAGTTTCTACTGCTTGTCTTGGTTATTACCATAGCCTATCTTGGCCAGAAAGGGTGCCAGATTTGTCCCCAGTAGAGAACGTTTGGAGCGTTGTGGGCAGTACCCTCCAACCATCTCGGGATTTTAACGATCTGACGCACCAGTTGGACAGAATTTGACACTACATGTTTCAGAATGACATCCAACAACTGTGTCAATTAATTCCAAATCGGATCACTGCTTGTATAAGGGTCAGATGTGGACCAACGCTTTATTGTCGTGTTCAGTTTGTGAAGCTCTTGCTCTTGAGTAAATAATACAATTTTCCTGAAATAGTAATCATCTGTTTGTACGTACACGTCCGACACATCTACTGACGACAGTTACATTCGGATAATTCCTTCATGGTGCGTAGTTTTTTGTTTTATTTTATATATTTTTAGTGTTTATATGCAAATCACAGAGAAACGAGCTGAAGGCTGTGAAATGAAAAATACTGAGGAAATCATAATCTTAATGGCATTGCCTAAGGAAGGAGGTGGTGTCCCTATAAGAGCCCTGTGGTCTCAAACTCGCCGATACAGTGGCAAGGGCGAACACCCACGTGATGACAGGCGTCGACCGTCCGCTGCACTCAGTCGTGCTGAAAACAGCGACCTGGAAGCGTCAGAAGAAGAACAAGCGGGTGTAGTGCGTTTCCTGACAGCGGAGGAAGTACGGGAACGGAAATTCATCGAAGAATGGCACTCAAGGGCGCGGAGAGCGCTGAATTTCCATTGCAATTCCAGCCCTCCATCCGACCTCTGGGGAAACGGTCGCCACGGCAAATCGCCAGTTTTCAGTAATGAGGGCATCCACCAGCTGGTCAATGGTATCGGTAGTGCGGTGTGGTATTCCAGGTCGTGGGTCATCAGCAGACGACATCTGTCCTTCCTTGCATCGCTTCTGCCATACCTTGACCCTTGCAACAGACATAAAGTGCACTCCATACACTTGAGCCATTCTGCGATGAATTTCCGTTCCTCGCACTGTTTCCGCTACGAAGAAACCAACTACAGCCGTTTGCTCTTTTTTGAAGCCAGCAATTCTCTTTTTTGAGCGCTACTGAGTGCTGTGGATGGTCGAAGCGTGCTCTTGCGCGCTCTGTACCCACGTGGTGTGTGAGCTAGGCCAACGAGAAAGATAGGCCACAGTATGTGCGTCGCAGCACGCGACACTACAGGCGTTACGAGTGCCAGAGTTTAGCAATTCTTAACTGCACGTTTAAATGCATGCAAGCTCTCTATAGCACACAACACAGTTAAGACATTTAGTGGACACATTTTCATTGATATACTGATTTCCAGTGGGCCCTGCACGGATCCAAGCTTTCGCGAAGTGTTTTGGGTATGGGGACTAGTGTGACGTCACAAGTTCGTTCCCGGTTCCATAGTTCACGTGGGCCCCGGTTGTACGCCGTCGTCCATCTGTCACGAAATTGGGACTTCAGCGCTCTTGAAATGACCACACGTTGTTCCATAGGCAGTGGCATTATCATCCGTTCAGCAGTTTTCATTTTACAGTGTCTAGCTCGTTTCCTTTTTAAATTACCCTTATACATTTATACTCTACCAGCTGCCTTACGGTTTGTGGTTAAGGGTACTTTGTGCACCACTGTCAAATCTTGCCTTTCCTGTTCCACTGGCAAATGGGCATTGGGTAGAAATATTGCTGCTAGGCCTCCATGTGCATCTTCTAATCTCTCCAATTTTATCTTCAGGCTCTTTTCGCGAGGTATACCTTGGAGGAAGCAACATTTTGGATCTTGATTGACTCTTGTATGAACGTACGCTATGAAAACTCCAGTGGTATGCCACACCGTGATGCCCATCGCCACCCTGACAGCGTTTGTCATAGGAGCTAGCTGACCATATCCCTGACGTTTTTGCACTTACCAAATGAACCTGTAATGAACCGCGCCGCTCTTCTCTATCAGTCCCACTTGGTAGAGGTCCCAGTCTGATGGGGAGTATTCAAGTATTGGTTGAACGAGGGTTTTGTAAGCTACCACCTCCGCAGGTGGGCGATTCTTCTAGAGGACTCTTGCAATGAATTTCACTCTGGCATCTGCCTTACCTGTGATTCGTTTTATGTGGTCACGGACTGAGCTAATCAGCAGGCTTCAGTATCTAGTACCTTGTGCCTGTTAATAATGTGCTCTGTAGTGTGCGTGATGCCTGTGCGCTTATAGGATATAACGTAGAAGGACTGGACGACTAGGGGATTGAACATCATTCGTTATGGACTACAAGATTGATCAGCATTTATTAATCACAAAAGTCAACTTTAAAACAAACGCAGACAAGAAGCAACGCAGTAATTTTCTTCAAGATTGCAGGAGTAGCCAGTTAACTTTCAGACTGAACAGTGAATATTCCAATGCCAAGAAACAAATTCCTTGTTTTAGACTGATCAGTTCAACTTTAAATTTTTAACTGAACAGAGATTTGCTTTAAATCGAGTGTGAAACATTAAATGGGAGAGTCGCGTCACATGTAAAATTTATAATCTCATATCGGCTTTCAAACAGCAATACAAGCAATCAAGTTTCACCAGAGTAGAAAATACTTAAAATACCCAGAATTAAACAATGAACACTAAAACAAATTAATAAAGCATAACACGTTTCTCAGAATCAGGTACTAAAGCATCATATCGACTCCAGAGCCCAGGAACACAAACAATATTGTCTCTGACATCACCGGAGACCGGCACGCCTCTCAGTAGTCTGGCTGCGACACCAAAATTATAACAAAGTATAAATTTTAAAACAAAGAGCAAATACATATAATCACAGTGCAACAATATGTCGACCTCATTGATGCGCAGGCTAAGCCAAGCAATTTATTTTTCTCTCGACAGTTCAGAATAAAAAGCCAGTACGTATAGTAAATACAATGTTCACACTTCAGTCAACACTGCCACTCTTGAGTAAGAATTCAACAGCCATGAGAGAAGCCAAAACATACGACAGAAAGTCCAGTTACTGGTCCATGACTAACAGAACGCTTCTCATATGTGGAGCAAACAAAAGATTATTTAATAACCAGTAAATAACTGCCGCATAAGCGTTAAGAAGGAAACAGTTAAATTTCAGCTCTAGGTGCTAAAACACCCAATAAGAGACATTAAATCTGTAAGGCAGCAATACGTTAATATACACACATGGCAGGGGGAAACCAGTAACTGAATAATCAATAAACATAACGGGAGGGTTTTCCCCACGGGAGACTGAGCTTAGCCAAACGCGGGGACAGTTGCTGGTCGCAATAATAACGACTTTCCGTCAGAAAAACACACTTCCAAAACACCAAGTACTAACAAGCTCGCACTTACACAAACACAGCGGCGGAGACGCACAAGAAAGACTGCATGGCATGAAAACCACGCAAGGAAGTACGTCACATAAAAACTGAATTCTAGCATAATGTTCCGGAAGTTGCTCACCCGGTCTTTTAAAGGAAGGCTCCTTCCGGAGTTGGAAGGCAACAGCAAAATGGGCTACTCGGCCTGCAACTGTTTGCCTGCTGCTAGCTATCGTCTCCCAGCTCCGTACTATCGCGCTGTTCTGTTCCTCTAACTCGCTGTTTTCCAACTTCCGCCAAGACACGTCCAGCGTATCCGACCGGCCAGCACAGCGACATAATCAGGACTGCCCGCAACCGTCCACACGACCCAAGCCACGTATCGGAGACCGGACACAGCCGACCGCTTGCGTCCCACACTACTCCCTTCCTGCTCGCCGATTCAACTCCAAGAGATTGGGAACGCGCGGGCGGCCTCCAGTGATTCAGCACCGTAGTCACGATACCCGTGGCCAAAGATCAGGCCACTTGCTAGCCGTATGCGACCTATCAACTAGCGGCACGGTTCATGCTCCAATGGTAAACTGAGTCACATCTTATAGACCTTTTGAAACCTAGTTGTATAATATTTTTCATCTTTTCAGTCTGCGCTTTCACTTAACGATCGAGAGTAGTGGCTTTTGCGTAGTGTTGTCACTGCTAACAGACAATATCGCCTGCAGCGCCTTTGCTGTGCACTTGCCCATATCGGTTGGACCGCAGACGACTGGAAAACCGTTGCCTGTTCCGAAGAATCGTGATTTCCGTTGCGAAGAGCTCCTGGTAGAGTTCGAGTGTGATACAGATGCCATTAAGCCATGGACTCAAGTTGTCAACAAGACACTGTGCAAGGTGGTGGTGGCTTCATAATGGTGTAAGCTGTGTTTGCATGGGATGGACTGGAAGCGGTTATGTTTGGCTACATGGAGACCATTTACAGCCATTCATGGAATTCATGTTCCCAAACACGATGGAATTTTAATGAATGGCAGTACCCCTGTCACTACGCCACAACTGTTGGCGATTTCTTTGAAGAACATTCTGAACAATCGGAGCGAACGCTTTGGCCATGAAAATTGCCCGACACGAATCCCATGCAACATTTATGAGACTTAATTGGAAGGTCAGGTCGTACACAAAATTCTGCATTACCAAAACTTTCACAATTATGGACGGCTACAGAGGCAGCATGGTTCAATATTTTTGACGAGGACTTCCAAAGACTTTTCGAGTCCACGCCACGTCGAGCTTCTGCACTACGCCAGGAAAAAGGAGGTCCGACACGTTATTGGGAGGTATCACACGACTTTTGCCACCTCGGTGTATCTCTCATGTTCGTCGCTATGCTGTGTGGTGTAAATATCTGTCTGTACTCTCAGTCCACGACTGAAAAAAATGAAATAAAATTATGTTGTAAGGTAAAATTGGAACAGTCTTTGGAAGAACCTCATGAAGATACGGATCAGATATATAAACTAGCGAATGGTTCCAGTTCTGCATGGGTAGTACAATGTATCTATGGCTGTACAAAGTGTCTGGTATAGCAGTAATTTTGTGCGAGCTACATCTGCTCCACCACCTTTTCCTGCATCTTCTTTCAGAGCCCTTAAGCATTAAGTCAATACCAAAACATCTGTTCTTATCAGCATAATATCCGATGCATCCTGCATGTCATTTACGAAGTCGACGTTAGCTCATGCCAACTTCTGGGTAGTGACAGATTACGCCACTCTGTAACTGCAGTTGGACACCCTTACACAGTTCCAATGAGTTCTGTTGTTCACTGTTAGATGGCAATGGCATTGTTGTAACAGCGGTTGCGGGTTTAAGCTCATCGTACTTCAGCCTGTTTGTACGAAATATTTATAAGTTATATACACAAACCTTCCTCGTGAATCAGCCTATCTATTAGCAAGAACTGTATCAAAATCACTACAGTAGTTCCTGAGACTGGCCCGAACATATGGAAAGAAAATACACCGGCATACTTCATATATCTATACATGAATTATCAAAGAATGTCTCCCCCACCCTCACCTACCTTGGCCTCACCATTAACTGTCACCTCACCTGGATCCCTCATCTCCACTCTATCCAATCCAAAGCCCACAACTGCTTCTGACTCCTCAAATTCCTTTATGACTGCCCATGGGGGTTGAACCCATCTGCCATCCTCCACACCTACAAATACATCCTCTGTTATGCCAGTCTCACCTGGATATCCACCCCCCCCCCCACCCAAATTCTATAAGTCCTTCCAGATCCTCGAGCACGATGCACTCTGCCTCGCCTCCCGTATACACCTCCTGTCCCCCACACGGACCCTTACAACCTGATTCCTTTCCCCCATCTGCTCCTATTCCTCAAACATATCAACGTCCTCTACACCCCCGCCGCCTTGATCCCCCGCATTCCATGATTGCTCCTCTCGTATCCAACCTCCACCCTCTTTTGCGCCGTCACCGTTGTGTCCCCCCTACCCTCCACCTCTACACCCTTCATCTCCTTTCCCAAGGTGGCTTCTGTCGACTCCCCCTCCTGGATGACACCATCTCTCCCTCCATTTATCCCTCCTATCAACTCTGATCCTCACCTGCCCCTCCCTTTCTCTGTCCTTTTCCCGGGCTCCCTTTCCCCCCTTCCATCCTGTTTTTTCCCCGCCTACCCTCTGTCTGCCTCCCTTCTCTCCTCTGAATCCTTTTGCTATCCGCCTTTCCCACTCCTTCTTACGTCCACCCAGCCCCCCTTTTTTTCTAGGTCCCCTCCCTCCATTGGCTGCCCCCTTTTTTTCCTTTCCACTCCTCCCCCCCATTTTTTCCCTTCATCTGTCCGGGTCCTCCCTTCCCCCCCCCCCCTCCCCCATCTGTCGGCGTGTCGCCTCTGCAGTGCTGTTGAAAGTGAGTGTTCAGTGTTGTGTGTCCCCTGTCAGTGTTGCAAACAGCCACCATACTGTCACTAGTTGCATTTTTATCTCGTGCGAATAGGAACCAGACTGTCGCCGTGTTCTTCAATTGTGCATGTCTCCTTCCTGTGTGTCTTCATTCGCATCGTCAACGCCGTATTTGTAATTTAAGTTCCCCAACTTGCTGCCATTTTACTGTTATTAACAACATCACCGTTTTATCGCCTAAAAAGGCGATTGTTTGTTTAATTTTTCTCTCGGCTGTAGAGCAGCGTATTAAGCTGCTGTCAGTCCGCCCCTCCCAGGTAGGGGGGGGGGGGGGGAATCGAAAATCAATAAAGGGAAAAAATCAAAGAATGAGCACTGACTGGATTTAGTTTGTAGACAGATGGACACAGAAACATTGGACCACACTGTTACTTTCAAAATTGACCATGGAACAAATAACAGATGTACGTATGTTAATATCAATTCAATGAATTTCTAAGGATCTTAACTAAATTATCTAGCTCATCTACCGAGATGAGTAATTTATTATTGCAGTCTATGTTACAATATGACATACATAGGCATCAATCGTACTTGTACATCTAGTCTCCCAAACAGTCGTAGAAAAAAAACTGACGTTTTTCAAAGATATAATTTACTGTTGTTTCTCATAATGGAGCATAATGCAATGACTCCCACACACTGTTTATGTCTTACTGTCCCTCATACCTGTCCCAGCCCTCAACCGTTTTCCTGAAGAGCACAGCAGAAGCATTCTTTCCCATTGGATCTGAATTCTTTTTCTCCCACTCGATTACATAGCTGTCTTCTCTAAAACCTTTTCCGTAACAATAATGCGAATTTGGAATGATTACCATTGCATTATCAGACAAATGAAACACTCCTCTAGATTCCAGTGACCTTAAATTATCTACCTACATACTAAATTCAGAGTAAAGTATGTCCTGTTTTCTGTATGCAACCTAATCCCATTACAACTAAGTAGCCTGCTTTCGCTCTAGACCATTCCCATACCCCAAAGTTCCTAGCTGAGGCAGTTAACCTGAAGTTCTCTCTCTAAGAACTCGCGACGTCATAATATCTCAGTTTTGTGCCTTTATTCATCATTTATATGTCGATTTTTAATTACACTATTCAGAGATTGTTCAGGGATACCTGATCAGTATTTGGTATGAGGGATCCATGGTCTTCAGCGGATTGTTAAGAGCTACTGCATTTGGTTTGGTTACTTACCAAAATTAGCTTTGTACCTGTATTGCACTGAAAACAGTGCACAACAGTGCAAATGTCGACAGTGTGCGCTCTGTGCCTTGCTTCCATCCGCTCATGATACATGCTACTAAGTGCATCTCCTACATCCCTACACAAGTATGGCGACCATCCACAAAAGAGAAACTGTCAGCTCTAATTTGACTTGTACCGGGTGGGTATAGTTAAACTTTCCATATTTAGCACGTTATAACACGGAAACTAATCACCGTACGAGTACCAAACTTTGTAGCGTTAATATCAAGGACATGGGGAAGAGAAATAATGCAGAGTCAGTTCAAATTAAACACTTTTAATCCACTGCTACATTACATCATACCGTTACATACTGGCACCATTACTGCTACAAAAGGGGCTCGATACGGCGCCTATCAGTGTCCAGAAGAGTCTGAAAGCACAGGATTGCATTCTGCACAGCAGAGCGAAGCATGTCTGTGTGTATACTAACTACCTCTCTTGATACGCTGTGCATCAGGTCAGCACATGTGTGAATGTTCCCCTGGTAAACCCTGTCCTTCAGGTAGCCCCACATACAGAAATCACATGGAATGATATCAGGTGATCATACCGGCCAAGTATTTGGAAACGATAGACTGATAATTCGATCGTTTCCAAATGTATTCCGGAGAAGCAGGCGAACTCCATGAACGGTGTGCGGTGAGGCCCCATCTTGCATGAAACCTGTTGAATTCAATGCGTCTCTCTCCTGTAGGGCGGGTATGATATGCTGGAGAAGCATATCGCAGTAATGCTGGCCAGTCGCACTGCACATCTTTGGTCCCGGAGCGCAAACTTGTTCAAAACAGAATGGGCCAGTGATGAACGAATCTGTGAAGCCACACCATACGGTGACACGTTCACCATACAGGGGAACTTCATGCATAGTGACTGGAGGTGAAGATCACCACATTCGGCAATTCTGTGCGTTCATCTCACCTAACAGAGAAAAATGGGCTTCATCTGTTCATAGGATGGTCCAGGGTTAGCCCTCGTCAACTTCAATCCTTGCGAGAAAGTGGAGAGCGAAGCCAACAAGTCGATGTGCCTCCTGCGGTGCAAGCTGCTGTACAATTTGATAATGATTCGAAGCATCTTTAGTACAGTAGACCATGGTAAGTCAACTGTCGTGGAACGGCACTCGCACTGCCTGACAATCGGGAATTGCGAGCATCGTTGTCTGCCATAGCAACAGGGATTTCATCAACCACCTGTGGTGCAACCAGTCGTCAGCCTCTTCCCGGAACGACGCCCACTTCTGCAGTTGATTCAAACTTCATCATGCTCCGCAGAGCCGATGGAGAAAGATGACCCTTCCGTAGTGCTTTCAGCCGGCGATATTCTCGAAGAGCAGCTGCAGCATTACTGTTGTTTTGATAATAAGAGCCTCACCAATAATGCCCCGCTCATTTTGTCCGAGCTCATGTTGACACGTCAACAAGTGCACTGCGACTGGTCAGGTGTGTGAGACTATGAATCACGATGACTGATCATCACGGCACCTGGTAGCCACACTTGGAACTGGACGGTGGCGCTGTGGCACATGGAAATCAAGCACCTCGTATTCTGGACATTAATGCTACCAAGTTTTGTTACTGGTACGGTAATTGGTTTCCGTGTTATACCGTTTTAAATAGGGAAAGTTTAATTATAACCACCTGCTATCAAAAAAGAATTCCGCTAAAGATGCAACTAAAGCAGGGATTTAGTTTCGCCTGATTTTTTAACCTTTTGTAGCTTTCATAGCAGTAACTTTCAGTGATGCGTCATGAGTGACGAATTTTGTTCGAAATCTACATTTCTCTTGTTGGCGTGTTAAAATTTTGCTTCGTTAGCCAAAACGCGGTAGAGTTGAGACATCATCGTCTCACTGACATGTGCAGACGCAGCTACGAGAGAGTTCTGAAACAGTGCTTTATTAAGCTTATTAAGTGATGAACGGAGAGCAAGAAAGGTCAATAACTTATGAAAAAGCACATCCCATAGACATGTAACGTCTTCACTTATCATGTTCCAAAACTCACAGCATTTCTCGTTTCACCAGCAATCGATGGCCCTTAAAAATTACATTATTTCATCGAAAAATTCAGTAGTTAGTAAACTAACATTGAACATAACGAAGTTTTGCATAATAACCATATGGTAAAATACTCTCCTCTTTGAATGCCATCATTTGCAAAAATCTCGTTTCGATATCTCAAACCGTTAATGAAGTATGAGAAATGGTATCATATTTAATTCTGGCTTTATCGCTAGCGTGCACGATCACAAATGAATGGGCTACATAAGATCATTTTTTCTCGAGATTGGTGACAGATAGAGAACATCCTCCAAGTCAATAGAAAAATTCAATACATTGGTTAACTTTCACGTACAGCAACATATTACGTAATAGACACCAAAAGTAAAATAATAGCGACCACTATTTTTTATTGGTTGGTTGGTTGGTTTGGGGAAGGAGACCAGACAGCGAGGTCATCGGTCTCATCGGATTAAGGAAGGACGGGGAAGGAAGTCGGCCGTGCCCTTTGAAAGGAACCATCCCGGCATTTGCCTGGAGCGATTTAGGGAAATCACGGAAAACCTAAATCAGGATGGCCGGACGCGGGATTGAACCGTCGTCCTCCCGAATGCGAGTCCAGTGTCTAACCACTGCGCCACCTCGCTCGGTTATTTTTTATTGCAAACTTTTTCGAATTTTTTGAACTGTCTTATTTAAATGCAAATATCACAATAACTATGAGCATTTACAAAATGCTGGGTACCCCGTCATGTAGCTGAAGTATAAAGCTACAATCAACGCAAAATGACATTTTTTTACCAAATAGTTTCTGTAAAATTGTTTGACAAGGATTGCAGGGTGTGTGCCTCTACTTAGTCATTGCAGCACGTCGCCAATTGGCCGAAAGGGGGCAAACAATGTTCGGCCTTTTTTTCTGAACAAAGGAATGAACTCATGCAGCGCTTCAGATGAAAATTGGTCATTGTACTCCGGCTACCGTATCCCTTGCATGCTCCTTGATGTCATTCAATTCACATTCAGTATTGCTTGGTTCTGTCAAGTGTTTTACTTTCCATCAGTGTTAGTTGGCCATTAACAGTGATAAACAGCAGTGCTATGGATAGGTTTACTGGTGAAGAGTGTGCCAATATGCACCTCGTGTACAGGTCCACTAAAAAACAATGTAGTGTGACTAGGGCCTCCCGTCGGGTACACCGTTCGCCGGGTGCACGTCTTTCTATTTGACACCACTTCGGTGACTTGCGCGTCGATGGGGATGAGATGATGATGATTAGTACAACACAACACCCAGTCCCTGAGCGGAGAAAATCTCCGACCCAAACGAGAATCCAACCCGGGCCCTTAGGATTAACAATCTGTCGCGCTGACCACTATATTTTCGATATAGTTCGTTGCGTTTGGTCTGGGCGTCACAAGACATCCGTTCAAGTTGATCGTTGATTCCTTTACTCAGTTTTTTTGTTACAGAGGGAAAGCAGCCCTCTGACCGAACAGGCTGAGCTACCGTGCCGGCACCACTCAGCTACAGGGGGCGGACTACAGGTTCACTGAATGCAATGGAAGAGAGGCATAACGGCCCTATGCTGAACTGTTCCTGGACTGATGTAATAAATTCCACACATAATCATGAGTAATGGCACAAAACTGAGATGTTATTATGTCACGAGTTCTAAGAGAGAGAAATTCAGGTTAACTGCCTAAGCTATAATTGAGACCGCGTAAGAAGATCCTTGACACCTTGTAACGCTGTTGCCAGCTTTCAGTTACTAAGTGCTTGTGGGTGCAAGCCAAAACAGCAAAACAGTAGCTGCCTGCAGAAGTACGTTAACACTGATTCGTTACCATAGAAACGTTTACAAAAGCGTATTACATTATTTTTTGAGGTAGGCGCGCGAAGCTGCCGCGTCCAGCGCACTGTAGCTGTCAGGGATTAACTTACGCCGACCCAACGGTAGAGACTCTGGGATGTGGGAGAGGTCTAGAGCGAAAGAAGGGTGCCCAATTGTAATGAGATAAGGGTACATATGGAATACAGGAAATATATAATTGAGGTTTTAGTGTATCGGTAGGTAATTAGATGTCATTTGAATCTAGAAGAGTGTCTGATATTGTGATGGTAACCATTCCAAATTCGGATTCTTGCTATGGGAAATCTTTTTGAGAACACAGCTGTGTGATGAAGTGGTAGAGAAAAAATTTTGCTCCAATGTAAAAGAAAGATTTGATGTGCTCTTCAGAAAAACCGCATCACAGTACTTTTAAGTCTGTGGGTTCTTACATTACTCTGTTTGGCGTGTTGTACATTTTGATTGTTGTATACTATAGGCTTCTTCACTGCTGTGATGGTATTTTGGCAGAAACAATTGGACTGTGGTAACAAACCGAATAAATCCTAATTACATTATCACTCTGTAATGGGCCACTGGAGATCATGGATCCCTTGTACCAAAATACTCAGAAGGTATCCCTGGGCAACATCTGCAAGTTTATCACAGGAGTTCTGATTCCTCCAGTACTTAACAGTATAACTAGTATTGCTTTTGTCACTAGTTCTTAACGTGAACTGCTTTTGCAAATTAGCTTAGATATCTGCATAACTGGCTTCAGGCAATCATTTTACTTCTCTTATTACCATTCTTGTTAACATAGTCATTCATTTAGTTCTGGATTTGACAATGACTACAAATTTTATCAGCATCTGTGGTTCCTGAGTGACTCTAACACTTTTTTCCAGTCTTTTCTACTCCTTAGTGACTATTATTGTAATGTTTATCATAACTTAATTAAATCTTTGTTTATGTTGAGTTCGTTCCCGATACAAATAATGTTCTATAAATTTAAGTAAATGTTATGTGAGTGTTAGTTTATTAGGAAATTAGTTAAAGTTTTTTTAACCTGATCGATACAATATTTTAATTGTTATACTTACTCTAAACTCATGGTGTAATTAGATTCAGGCTACAGGAAAATTTTTTAAATTCAGTTGACAGTTATTCCCACAACTGCTTCACACAACTAGTAAAACGGGAATGAAAGAACAAATGTTCAACAATCCTTAAATAAGTATAACAAGATTACAGACGTTCATTGCTGTACAGAAAAAACCAGTGAATAACCTGCCCGGTCACATGTACCATTAATGTAACTGTGGACACTCATGGGTTTAAAAAAATACACTGACGGAAAAAAATCGTAACATCGAGATGGAGTTGTGCGACATAAACTAATGTAGTTGGGCGTGTTTCTACACCTGAAAGATGACGCCTATTCAAATTTCGCGCTTGAATAACTCTTGCGCGTCGTATTGCATCTGCAGGAACAGTATAAGCTGCAGTTGGCACCACAGTGACAGAGTGAGCTGTGACAAATCGGTTACTTCAAGGACAATTCCGGGACAGATGCCCTGTAGCATGCCTTCCACTGGCGCCAAACCACCGCCATTTGGTGCATCAGTGGAGTGAAGAGAGAGCTGATTGGAGGCGAGGGTGGAAGTGTGCTTTGTTTTCTGAAGAATCGGGTTTTGTCTCGGTGCCACTGATGGCCCTGTGTTGGTTACAAGGAGGCTAGTTGAGAGCCTGCAAACAACCTGTCTGCGCTAAACACACTGGACCATCTGGAGTTGTGGTCAAGGGTGCGATTTCTTATGAAAGTGGTTATAGCACGCACCCCGACTGCAAATTTTTACATCAGTCTGGTGGTTCGACCTGTGGTTCTGCCATTTATGAACAGCTTTCCAAAGGATGTTTTTCAACAGGATAACGCTCGCCCGAGTATCTCTGTTATAACCCAACATACTTTACAAAGTGTTGACAAGTTCCCTCGGCCTGTTCGATAGCCAGATCTGTCTCCAGTCGAGCACACATGGGCCATCATCAGACGGCAACTTCCAGCGTCATCCGCTGCAGCATTAACCGTCCCTGTACTGACCGACCAAGTGTAACAGACATGGAACTACAGCCCACAAACTGACATGTGGCACCTGTACAACATATCTGCACGCTTGCATTCAGCATTGTAGCGGCTACAACGGTTATTAATGTACCATCATTTCACATTCTCACTGGTTTTTCTTGTGCTTACATTAACCTGTGATCGTGCAGTGTTAATCACTTAAAGATGTTACTTAGACAAATGTATTCCTGGAATTTTATTTCTCTATGCGTTTTTTTGGAGAATGATAGTTAGGATATAAAGATCCTGGTGTGGTTAGCGATTGGACGGTGAACTAATTTTTAATATTTTAATACATTTATCAAACAACAAAAGTGTACATGGGTGCTTGAGCCATGTACAGCTGACATTTAGCGGTGAGATCAATGTCTGTTTCGATAGTACTCGTACCCAGAAAAAGACGGCAACACTTATCTCTAAGTTTTTACATTTGAAGATTAGCCCGTTTTTCCGAGAATGTTTTCAACAACTGATACAGTCATTTTTAAAGGACCTTACTCAAAAATTGTAAATTTTTAGGAACGAAGAAAAACATTCTGCAGACCAGTATATGGAATGTAACAAGATCGGCTTTCTAATGTTTAAAGAACAGGATGAAATGCAAGTTTTATCTTATTGCAGTTGCTAAGTTTTGCAAGCTCTTTGAAAAAAATAAGTGCAGAATCTTGGAATAAGGTCCTTTTCTTGAGGAAGTAATTCATACATATGGTCAAGTTACGTTTTTAATAGTGTTTTAATTTGTTCTTTCTTTACTCGTAGATTTCCTCAGAACTTTAACTCTAATGAAAGTACGTACACAGTGGTTTCATTGACCATCATCATCATCAGCAGCAGTGTTACATACAGGCCACTTCGTCAAATTATCATAGAAATACCTATATCGATGCAGAATAAACGTTGAATGTTTTGCATTTTGTTCCTACTAATAGCCACTGGTCTAGTGTAAGCCTTTTCAAAATTAAAAACAGCAGACACTTTCAGAAATAAGAGATCGAATATATGCTTCTATAATTCTCCCTTGTATTCAGAAGTCACAACACCTGACCAACTTGCATAAAAAACATGGTTGGAACCTGACTTTCAGAAATAACAGCTGTTGAACTGCGAAAAGTGACGCATAGTGCATTAGATATTCCATTCCAAGCGAAATGGCGCAGCAGTTAAGCACGCTGGACTCACATTCGGTAGGCAGACGATTCACACCCGCGTCCGGCCATCCTGATTTAGGTTTTCCGTTATTTATCTAAATCGCTTCAGGCAAATGCCGGTATAGTTCCTTTGAAAAGGCGCGACCGACATTCTTCCCATCCTTTCCTAATCCGATGGGACCGATGATCTCGCTGTTTAGTCCCCCAAATCAACCAAACAACCAACCAAGCATTAGGTATTCAATAGATACTATGCGAATATGATCACCATTGAAAGCGTATTATTCCAGGAGTAAAGCCATTTCAAAAATGACGTTGCTCTAACAAAGTCACAAAAATACATTTACTACGTGTGGAATCAAGACTTATGTGTCTAGAATCTGGTAAGGTCCTTAACTCATTTTCTCAAAATTTGGAGTAAGGCTGAGACACGACTGTATCAAGTAGTAAACAACTCTTGCCACTTGAACTCTTTAAAAGGCTGCGCATTCGTGCCCAAAGGCTCTTGGAATTCGTTTACTTACCTGACACAGGCGATAACAGTAAGATTACTTAAGGCAAGTTACGACCTCACATTGAAATCCACGACGAGAAATGTAATCAATAAAGGTCGACAATTAACCCTTCAAAATGTCAGAAGAGTTTGGTTCAAAAATGGCTCTGAGCACTATGGGACTGAACTTGTGAGGCCATCAGTTCCCTAGAACTTAGAGCTACTTAAACCTAACTAACCTAAGGACATCACACACATCCATGCGCGAGGCAGGATTCGAACCTGCGACCGTAGCGGTCGCGCGGCTCCAGACAGTAGCGTCTAGAACCGCTTACAATAGTTTGGATACAGCAAGGTAAACGGACACTAGTCCGTGCAAGACGTTATAAAAATTCAAATATAGATGTCGGACAATAGACCTTTCAAATATTAAACAACTTTCACTACGGAAAAAATACAGTGGAACTGACCCTTTTAATGATTAGTGACTGAAAACAATTAAGGCAGAAAAATCAGGAAATAGATGCCGAGCACAAGGCCTTCAAATTTTAAACAAATTTCTGTATAGAAAACATAAAGCGGCACTGGTCATTTTTAGTGATTAGTGACTAAAAACAATTAATACAAAAATCAACGATAGATGTCTGGCATGATAAACGAATTTCAATATAGAAGGAATCAGTGGGCACTAGTCCTTATATGACCCGACATGATTTCCAAATCATTAACTGGTCTTTAGACTATTACTTGTAACAAAACGACCACAATGTCAACAGACATTTGCATCCGTTTCACGTTACTGAGAGAGTGCTATGTGGAATTTACATAACCAAACCTTTATACAGTTTGCAACCACCACAAGTGTAGTGCCGGAATTATCGAGCCAGTTAGCAGTCGTCCAAAACACTGGGGAGGGCGTCAGACACTGGAACAGTGGCCACTGCCCACAGCGAAGTACCACAGCAATACAACGTGCCACGTATTTAACAGCCGACAGCACATTATGTAAGCAGCCAGTTTGAGTTCTTAAAAACTGCGAAGCTATATGGGATTACGCATTTCAAAGACAAGATGGAGCACGAAACCTGCATAGTGAACAATGATTTTAAAATAGAAAATAGATTTATCACTTGGTACTGCTTGGCAGGGGCAGAAGCGCTAAACACGAACTGTGGCCGGCTCAACCAGAATGGGCGCGTTGGGACACCTGGTAGCGCGAGAACAAAAATTTCCGTCACACAGCATTTGCTCATCTGGATGTAGCTACAAGAACCGAACTGTCAGTTATTGTGCACTCTCTTTTAATATTGATCGGAAACAGGACTTTATCACAGGGATAAGCTCGCCGCGTAATACAGCGGTTCTCACCACAATTCCTTCCGGCGCGGTCGTTGACAAGTTCCGTGAGCCCCAACTCACCGCCGTGTGCGGTATCACACATTGTGCTTTTGCGGGCCAGCAGACACTTGGGCTCACTTCACATCCCGCTGCCGTGAACTCTCTCCTGGCCATGCTGTCTACCCGGCCCTGCCTCGCTCTGGCGGTGGCTCCGTCATCCGCAGGCGACTGGCCACGGTTCCATCCCACACCACTTGGAGGGGCTCATTGTCATGCGCACCGATCTCCGACCTTCTAACACGCCATGTGATCTTTGGCAGCAACTGCACGAAGTATCGATACCTCGCACCAGATGTATCACTCTACATTAATTATTTTTTGTGTTACGACTTGTTTCCGTCAGTGTATTTAGGTATGTCATCAAGGACTCGCGCTTAAGACTCAATCTTCATTAGTTGTTAAATGTGTCTGTTAAAAACCAAATCGCTCAAATTGTATATATGACTTAGTCCCCAGTAAAAACTGGCGTGTTTTGTGTGGTGAGTATCGCATGTCTCAAGGATCCTGGTGATCGGTTGCAGATGTTGCCTGCTCCCCAGAAGAAATAGAGGATCTGTCAGTGAAGTGTGCATGCGTCCAGAAAGGGTACGGCACACCCGAGGACAGAACGCAGTGCTTGCGACTCACAGCTGACCGGGATAAGCATGAGAGTACTGCACTACATGTGGCTCCCTCAGCCGCACGACACCCGCTTCGCTCAGAGAATAGCATTAATGGTTGGTACCATTTGAAAAAAACTTTAAGTGTGCGAGTGAGGGGCAGAGATCTGTAGTACTTCAAACACCAGGGGTGTTCCATATCGATTAACACTTTCCCAACTGCAGTCATTACATGAGTGGACAACATGGAATGTGATCATCATTGCTTAGGATGGCTTCTGTGAACAAAAACTTCCCAGATGAGTTCTAAATTCCTTGCTCTTCTTCCTTCCTTGCTTCGTTTTGTAGTGTCAACTACTTTCCAGTCTTCCTTGCCTCCTTGGTAAGTCATTCAATCATTACACCCTTTTTCATTCTCTTTTTAAAGAGTTTTTTCAGCACATGTTCTCATTCTTCAAACAGATTATCATAATTTTCACCACAGGTATTTCAAGTCTTTTAGTAACTTTTAATATGTCATCCGCTCCACCACTGAATTAAATCTCAGCATCAGAAACCGCTATTTCGCTATTGTTATTCCAGACATATCTTGGATATATCTTCCAAATTTTGGAATTGAATGACTCATTAGCATTTTCAGTGAATCAGCAGACACATCCTTTTATTTCCTTAAAACTAAAATCTACTTTAAAAACCATATTTCCACTATATGCAGCAGATTCTGTAACACTGAAATAGGGTTTCACTTCTTTGATCGTAGAATTTGGTCTGTGGTTATGATTATTAATATTCGCCTATAAATTACTGAGTCTGTTTGCTTGAAAGCATGCTTTCCTTGTTTTATAGTATGCTTTGAGCGTTCCCATTTATAAATAAAAAAACACCTTATGAATTGCACTAATAAAGCTACAGACACTAGGCTCCATACTCAAAAACACAACACAGTTGAAGCAACAAATTTCCCTAAAGCAATCAACTGAAGAGTTTATCTGTACCTAAAAATATGATATCGCAATTACAGAGCCGTTCTGTGACACAGAAGAATGAGATATGCACTGAGGAGCCAAAGAAACTGGTACACTTGCGTAATATCGTGTAGGCGGCCCCCGAGCACCCAGAAGTGCCGCAACACGACGTGGCATGGACTCGACTAATATCTGAGGTAGATCTGGAGGGAATTAACACCATGAATCCAGCAGGACTGTCCATAAATCCGTAAGAGTACGAGAGGGTGGAGATCTCATCAGAACGGCATGTTGCAAGGCATCCCATATATGCTAAATAATGTTCATGTTTGGGGAGTCTGGGGACCATTGGAAGTGTTTAAACTCAGAAGAGTGTACCCGAGCCACTCTGTAGCAATTCTGGACGTGTGGGGTGTCGCATTGTCCTGCTGCAATTGCCCAAGTCTGTCGGAATGCACAGTCGACATGAATGGATGAAGGTGATCCGACGGGACGCTTACGTACGTGTCACCTGTCAGAGATATCTAGACGTATCAGGGGTCCCATATCACTCAAACTACACACTCCCCACACCATTACAGAGCCTCCATCAGTTTGAACAGTCCCATGCAGTGTCCATGGATTCATGAGATTGTCTCCATTAACCGTACACCTCCATCGGCTCGATACAATTTGAAACGAGACTCGTCAGGCCAGACAACATGTTTCCAGTCAGCAACAGTCCAATGTCGGTGTTGACTGGCCCAGGCGAGGCGTAAATCTTTTTGTTGTGCAGTCATCATTGGTATATGGGTGGGCCTTCGGCTCCGAAAGCCCACATCGATGATATTTCGTTGAATGTTTCACACGTTGGCACTTGTTGATGGCCCAGCACTGAAATTTGCAGCACGATTCTCTTCAATCGTCGTTGGTCCTATTCTTTCAGGATCGTTTTCCAGCTGCAGCGATGCCGGTGATTTGATGTTTTACCGAATTCCTGATATTCACGGTACAGTTGTGAAATGGTCGTACGGGAAAATCCCCACTTCATCGCTACCTCGGAGATGCTGTGTCCCATCGCTCGTGCGCCGACTATAGCACCACGTTCAAACTCACTTAAATCTTGAAAACCTGCCATTGTAGCAGCAGTAACCGATCTATCAACTGTGCCAGAAACTTGTTGTCTTATATAGGCGTTTCCGACCGCAACGTCATATTCTGCCTATTTACATACCTCTGGATATGAATATCCATGCCTATACCAGTTTCTTTGGCGCTTCAGTGTAATTCTCAAAGTACATCTACATCCACATCTACATGATTACTCTGCAATTCACATTTAAGTGCTTGGCAGAGGGTTCATCGAACCACAATCATACTATCTCTCTACCATTCCACTTCCGAACAGCACGCGGGGAAAACGAACACCTAAACATTTCTGTTCGAGCTCTGATTTCTCTTATCTTATTTTGATGATCATTCCTACATATGTAGGTTGGGCTCAACAAAATATTTTCGCATTCGGAAGAGACAGTTGGTGACTGAAATTTCGTAAATAGATCTCGCCGCGACGAAAAACATCTTTGCTTTAATGACTTCCATCCCAACTCGCGTATCATATCTGCCACACTCTCTCCCCTATTACGTGATAATACAAAACGAGCTGCCCTTTTTTGCACCCTTTCGATGTCCTCCGTCAATCCTACCGGGTAAGGATCCCACACCGCGCAGCAATATTCTAATAGAGGACGAACGAGTGTAGTGTAAGCTGTCTCTTTAGTGGACTTGTATCTTCTAAGTGTCCTGCCAATGAAACGCAACCTTTGGCTCGCCTACCCCACAATATTATCTATGTGGTCTTTCCAACTGAAGTTGTTCGTAATTTTAACACCCAGGTACTTAGTTGAATTTACAGCCTTGAGAATTGTACTATTTATCGAGTAATCGAGTTCCAACGGATTTCTTTTGGAACTCATGTGGATCACCTCACACTTTTCGTTATTTAGCGTCAACTGCCACCTGCCACACCATACAGCAATCTTTTCTAAATCGCTTTGCAACTGATACTGGTCTTCGGATGACCTTACTAGACGGTAAATTACAGCATAATCTGCGAACAACCTAAGAGAACCGCTCAGCTTGTCACCCAGGTCATTTACATAAATCAGGAACAGCAGAGGTCCCAGGACGCTTGCCTGGGGAACACCTGATATCACTTCAGTTTTACTCGATGATTTGCTGTCTATTACTACGAACTGCGACCTTCCTGACAGGAAATCACGAATTCAGTCGCACAACTCAGACGATACCCCATAGGCCTGCAGCTTGATTAGAAGTCGCTTGTGAGGAACGGTGTCAAAAGCTTTCCGGAAATCTAGAAATACGGAATCAACTTGAGATCCCCTGTCGATAGCGGCCATTACTTCGTGCGAATAAAGAGATAGCTGCGTTGCACAAGAACGATGTTTTCTGAAACCATGCTGATTACGTATCAATAGATCGTTCCCTTCGAGGTGATTCATAATGTTTGAATACAATATATGCTCCAAAACCCTACTGCAAACCGACGTCAATGATATAGGTCTGTAGTTCGATGGATTACTCCTACTACCCTTCTTAAACCCTGGTGCGACCTGCACAATTTTCCAATCTGTAGATACAGATCTATCGGTGAGCGAGCGGTTGTATATGATTGCTAAGTAGGGAGCTATTGTATCAGCGTAATCTGAAAGGAACCTAATCGGTATAAAATCTGGACATGAAGACTTGCCCGTATCAAGCGATTTGAGTTGCTTCGCAACCCCTAAGGTATCTACTTCTAAGAAACTCATGCTAGCAGCTGTTCGTGTTTCAAATTCTGGAATATTCCATTCGTCATCCCTGGTGAAGGAATTTCGGAAAACTGCGTTCAGTAACTCCGCTTTAGCGGCACAGTCGTCGGTAACAGTACCATCGGCACTGCGCAGCCAAGGTATTGACTGCGTCTTGCCGCTTGTGTACTTTTCATACGACGAGAATTTCTTCGGATTTTGTACCAAATTTCGAGACGATGTTTCGTTGTGGAACCTATTAAAGGCATCTCGCATTGAAGTCCGTGCCAAATTTCGCGCGTCTGTAAATTTTAGCCAATCTTCGGGATTTCGCGTTCTTCTGAACCTCGCATGCTTTTTCCGTTGCCTCTGTAACAGCGTTCGGACCTGTTTTGTGTACCTACCAATATATGAGGTATGAATCTCTCATTTGCTGTTGCTACTATATCTTTGAATTTGAGCCACATCTCGTCTACATTTGCATAGTCAGTTCGGAAGGAATGGCGATTGTCTCTTAGGAAGGCTTCTAGTGACACTTTATCCGCTTTTTTAAATAAAATTATTTTGCGTTTGTTTTTGGTGGATTTGGAAGAAACAGTATTGAGCCTAGCTACAACGACCTTGTGATCACTAATCCCTGTATCAGTCATGATGCTCTCTATTAGCTCTGGATTGTTTGTGGCTAAGAGGTCAAGTGTGTTTTCGCAACCATTCACAATTCGCGTGGGTTCGTGGACTAACTGCTCGAAATAATTTTCGGAGTAAGCATTTAGGACAATCTCGGAAGATGTTTTCTGCCTACCACCGGTTTTGAACAAGTATTTTTGCCAACATATCGAGGGAAGGTTGAAGTCCCCACCAACTATAACCGTATAAGTAGAGTATTTATTTGTTACGAGACTCAAATTTTCTCTGAACTGTTCAGCAACTATATAATCGGAGTCTGGGGGTCGGTAGAAGAAGCCAATTATTAACTTAGTTCGGCTGTTAAGTATAACCTCCACCCATACCAGTTCGCACGGAGTATCTACTTCGACTTCACTACAAGATAAACCACTACTGACAGACACAAACACTCCACCACCAATTCTGCCGAATCTATCTTTCCTGAACACCGTCTGAGACTTCGTAAAAATTTCTGCAGAACTTATTTTAGGCTTTAGCCAGCTTTCTGTACCTATAACGATTTCAGCTTCTGTGCTTTCTATTAGCGCTTAAAGCTCAGGGACTTTCCCAGCACAACTACAACAATTTACAACTACAATTCCGACTGTTCCTTTATCCAAGCACGTCCTGTATTTGCCATGCACCCTTTGAGATTGCAGCCCACCCCGTACTTTCCCGAGGCCTTCTAACCTAAAAAACCGCCCAGTCCACGCCACACAGCCTCCGCTACCCGTGTAGCCGCCAGCTGAGTGTAGGGAACTCCTGATCTATTCAGCGGAACCCGAAACCCCACCACCCTATGGCGCAAGTCAAGGAATCTGCAGCCAACAGGGTCGCAAAACCGTCTGAGCCTCTGATTCAGACCCTCCACCCGGCTCTGCACCAAAGGTCCGCAGTCGGTTCTGTCAACGATGCTGCAGATGGTGAGCTCTGCCTTCATCTTGTAAGCAAGACCGGGAGCCTTCACCAAATCAGATAGCCGCTGGAATCCAGAGAGAATTTCCTCAGATCCAAAGTGACACACGTCATTAGTTCCACCTGCAGCTGGCTGCACCCTGTGCTCTTCAAGGCATCCGGAAGGACCCTTTCCACATCAGGAATGACTCCACCCGGAATGCACACGGACTGCACACTGGATTTCTTCCCCTCCTTAACCGCCCTATCCCTAAGGGGCTCCATTACGCACCTGACATTGGAGCTCCCAACTACCAATAAGCCCACCCTCTGCGATTGCCCGGACCTTGAACGCTGAGAATCATCCTCTGAAACAGGGCAGGCAGCTGCATCTGGCTCAGCCAGAGACAGTACCTGAAACCTGTCTGTCAGACGCACCGGGGAGGCTTTCTGATCAGCCTCCGGGGACGTCTTTCGCTGCCTTCCACGCCTTGGAACGACCTCCCAATCAACCACAGGCGAGGGCTCAGCCCCACTGCGGGCAGCAACCGGGGCAACAACAGCGGCAGACCGATCTGGGGACAGACGGGACGAGGTTGATATCCCCGTGATACCCAAGTCCGGCTCCCCACAGTGGTAAAGTAAAGTAAAGCTGACAGTTAGAAAACCAACAGAAACTAATGAATAAAGTGAGTGGGTATGGAAATTTCGAAAGTCAAGCACTCACCGTAATGTATACTCCCCTATAACTCGGCAACCAACAAAGATTTTGTGTTGAAATCTTCACTATGTAAAGCTAAAAGAACGAAGAATGTTTTGGGACAAATTAAGAAAATTGCATTTTTTGCGTCAAGGTACTTTATTACCCCCTTAAAGAGGAAGTGGTTACAATACTCCACCAGACAGCAGAGGTAAAACAAACTGTATTCTAGGTAGCTGCAAGATGACCTGATCCTTTGGTGTAAGACTTCCACTGGGTTCCACAGCAGAGGACAGCGGTCGCTTCAGAGATGGGTGCTCCACAGTGCGAAATGTATTTTCACTAGGCAGGTGAGGTCAATTGTCTTTATTAATTGAGTCTGCCGTCTAAATCAAACAGCAAACGACAATGGCCTCTGAGTACAGGTGCAGGCATGAGCCACGATTTACAGCCAGCTGCTACAGTGCACTTAATAGACATCACCAGAGCCCATTCCAAATCACGGGTGAGACCCCCTACAAACGTAGCTGTTACTCTCTGGGTTTCCTTCCTGACCAGCTGTTCCCAATAGACACACAAAATGACACCAACTAATTTTGATAATGCACATAAGCTTTCAAGCGAACAAACGTGGCTCCTGAAACGAGGTGGCGACATGAGGAACTATCTGCAGTCGGATGTAGCTAATGGAATCAGGAGACACTGCAGGATCCTCTTCCAAATCCAAATCACAGGTCACACCCAAGACAAACATATAATGTGCACTCTGGGTTCCTATCCCAACCTGCTAGCTGATCCCACTACAAACATTGTGTCACATATTCATAAAGTAATGACAACGTAATGACTTGCATATCGTTAAGCTTAAGGCTGCTGGAGGCCAGCAAGGCCACTGACAGATAGGAAATCAGAGACACAATGCCGGCCTGTGAGGCCGAGCGGTTCTAGGTGCTTCAGTCTGGAACCGCGCGACCGCTGCGGTCGCAGGTTCGAATTCTGCTTCGGCATGGATGTGTGTGATGTCTTTAGGTTAGTTAGGTTTGAGTAGTTCTAAGTTCTAGGGGACTGATGACCTCAGTTGTTAAGTCCCATAGTGCTCAGAGCCATTTGAACCATTTTTTTTTTGGTGGGGTGAGTGGACTGCTGTAGCCTGTTGTGGGGTTGTGTACCACTGGGGGCTACGGCGGGGACGAAGTCTCTCTGTCGTTTCTAGGTCCCCAGTTCAATACATGCTTACATACTCCTGCTTTAATTAATGCCGTATACACTGAGAGAACAAAACTCATGGGGTACCTGCTAATAACGTGTCGAGCCTTCTTTTGCCCGCCGTTAGCACTGACAACAATACGTGAACGCCACTGTTCTCGGTCGTTAAGTGAAGGCCGTCGGTTAAGTGGAGGCTGTCGGCCTCTGTGTTGTCGGTGGAGAAAGGTAATGCCTGAAATTCGATATTATCAGCACACTCTTGACGCTGTAGATACCGAACGATTTCCAAAATGGAATATCTCATGCGTCTAGCTCCAAATACGACTCAGCATTCAAAGTCTGTTAATTCCTGACGTTCAGCCAGAATCACGTCGGAAGCCTTTCCACATGAGTCACCAAAGTACAAATGACGACTACTCGCAATGCACTGCGTTTTTATACCTTCTATACATGGTACTGCCGCCATCTGTACATGTGCATAACATGCTTTACTGTCTTTGGATCTTAATCATTCGCATTTGACATGATTGACTTGCGCAAGTTCATATGGGTGAATCTGGCAGAACAGACACGCGAATCTTTTGGCCCTGTACGAATGTCGCGGGTAACATTCGTGTCCAGTTTGTATGGCGTGTAGATAATCTTGCGTAAGACAAGCAGGATTTTTGAATTGTATGAGACTCTGTTATTGTGTTGTCTCTTTGTCAACTGGGAAGACTCTACATTTCTTCCCATTCCTACAAGATCAGCTTCTTCAAGATGAAGACAAACTCATTGTGACGTAACTTACTGCAGTTGAGAAAATCTGTCTCATAGCTCCCTCGAAATCGACTATACATTAAAATACCTTTAATGTGATCTTTGCTTCTGAAGCTTTCTTCAATTACCTTCTGTTGCCGTCTGCTTTGCCAATTGGTGTACAAGCTCATTCTGTGTGGTACTGGAGAGTCCTTTAACCCAAAGGAGTTGTACACTTACATGTCTGTGGAGAAGTTTAAGTAAGCCCAATGCATGGCCATTAGTTTCCGAGTTAGAATTTTAATAATTTGTTAATTATACAGAATTTCAAAAACCGGTGAGAACAACTGTCTCATCGGGTGGGTTGTCTGCATACAGAAGGGTTTCTATTAATCGAAGGACTTAGGCAATAAAAATCCCGAAAGTTTGAACATTTTTCTAGATTGCTAGTTTCCGCAATCACCACCTTCTTTTGGTCTTGAAACACCTGCAAATTTTTTTGAAATTTGTCGGCCTGGTGGGTATCATAGGATGACAGATGAGGTACCGATATAGCCAGTAATCGAAACTGATGAAAATGTTAGGCTACCTTGAGCACATCATCGTCCAAGTTAAATGCAAGATGGACTAGTTGTTTTACTAAAAGCACATTTACGTATCTTAATGACCATTTTTATGCAGTACTCGATATTAACATTATTTTATTTCTGTTTCTTAGGTTTACGAAGAAAACGAAGCACCAAGACACTTCCGAGGCAACAGGACAGGATGCGCTGCATAACGCTCACCAGTGAAGGTGAGCGTTCTGTGTGTGTGGTACACACGGTACACTTTTATGTGCTCTTTTTCTGCATCTACACGATTACTCTGCAATTCGCACTCAGATACCTTGCAGAGGGTTTATCGAACCACCTTCAGACTACTTTTCTACCGTTCCACTCTCGAACTGCGCGCGGGAGAAAACGAATCTTTTCATGCGAGCTGCCGCAAAGAAAAGCGCCTTTTTTATGATCTTATTTATTTATGCTTTTTATTTCACATTTCTAGTTTCGTAGGACTAAATTGAGGAGCCAATATCCAAGGTTAGGGAATGTGTCAGTACATGAAATTACAAAATAACAGATAAAATAAAATGTTTATGAACCCAAAAAAAGACAAGCCTTATTTTTTTGTAAACGCAATCAACATTACAACACAGGAATTTTTAAAGGAACTCCTCGACAAAATAGAAGGAGTGATCCATGAGGAAACTTTGCACTATCGATCTGAAAGCGCATAGATTACTGCTAAGATTTTTGCATTCTTGTGGTAGCTTATTGAAAATGGATGCAGCAGTATACTGCACACCTTTCTGCACAAGAGTCAAGGAAGTGCGTTCCAAATGCATTTTGGATTTCTGCCTTGTATTAACTGAGCGAAAGCCGGCCGGACTGGCCGAGCAGTTCTAGGCACTACAGTCTGGAACCGCGCGACCGCTACGGTCGCAGATTCGAATCCTGCCTTGGGCATGGATGTGTGTGATGTCCTTAGGTTAACTGCTGATGACCTCAGCAGTTAAGTTCCATAGTGCTCAGAGTCATTTGAACCATTTTTGAACTGCGCGAAAGTTGCTAATTCTTGGGAATAAGCTGATATTGTGAACATGAAACGAGAGTAAGGGATGTATGTATTGAGAGGCCAATGCCAGAATACCCAGACTAGTGAACAGGGGTCGACAAGAGGTTCGCAAACTTACACCACTTACTGCCCGAACTGGCGTTTCTGACCCAAAAATATCCTTTCAGAATGGGAAGAGTTACCCCATAATATACCATACAACATAAGCGAATGAAAATAACCAAAGTAGACTATTTTTCGTGTCGAACGATCACTTACTTCAGATATTGTTTGAATAGTAAAAATGGCAGTATTAAGTCATTGAACAAGTTACTGAAGGTGGGCTTTCGACGATAGTTTACTATATATCCAGACACCTAGAAATTTGAACTGTTCAGTTTCACTAATCGTATGCCCATTCTGTGAAATTAAGACTTTGGGTTTCGTTGAATTGTGTGTTAGAAACTGTAAAAACTGACGCTTATTA
This sequence comes from Schistocerca americana, assembly GCF_021461395.2. Classification (NCBI taxonomy): domain Eukaryota; kingdom Metazoa; phylum Arthropoda; class Insecta; order Orthoptera; family Acrididae; genus Schistocerca; species Schistocerca americana. The sequence goes on from NC_060130.1 coordinate 541,498,517, forward strand.
TGATTTAGCGTTAGCTTATTTTCTACAAGCCATGAACTTATGTCATGAACTACACTATCTGAAACAGAACCAATGTAGTTAAATCAAAAAAGATGCCTAGCGTTCCAAACCATTTGTTTAATCCACCCGGTACCTCACAGAGAAAAGAGAATATAGCATTTTCAGTTGTTAATCCACTTCTAAAACCGAACCGCACATTTGATAGCGAATTATGTGAAATAAAATAATCAATTATTCTCTCATACACAGCCTTTTCAATAAATTTAGCAAACACTGATTGCATAGAATTAGGTCCAAAATTGTCTACATTATCCCCTCTCCCTTTTTATAAAGCGGCTTTACTACTGAGTACTTTAATCGTTCAGGAAACTGATCATTCTCAAACGAAAATTTACAAATATGGCTAAGTACAGGGCTAACATGTGCAGCACAGTGCTTTAATATTCTGCTAGGCATTCCATCACATACATGGCAGTCTTTAGTCTTCAGTGATTTAATAATTGACTCAGTCTCCACTTTCTCAATACCACAGAGGAGTATTCCAGACATCAGTCTCGGAAAGGCATTTTCCAAGCAAGTTATACGATTCCCTGTAGAAACTCAGTTTTTATTTAATTCACCAGCAGTGCTCAGAAAATGATTGTTAATTACTGCGGGGTCTTGCCCACTCGTCTCGTATAGGGTGCCTAAAGGATGCTGCATTCTTGGAATGCTATACAACAATTCAAGCAAATAACATTAGTAGTTTTATTTCAATAAAGCAGACTGACAATACTTAACCTTGAAATAATGGTGTCGCAAGCGACGAGCGACAGGCCACATAAATCCGAGTTCTTTGCTATCTACAATGATCATGCAAGTTTGACACACCGTTTGTGGATCACTAATAACTGCTATCGTAGCACTCTCTGGTAGGCCGTACTAATACTCTGTGAATACTGTCCACTAATGTTAGGCCGAGGCTGGCAGGAACGACGCTTATATTCACTTCGGCTGGATGCCGCTTCTATCGCGGTGACGTCGTGGTCAGTGCACTAGTGGCAGATGTCGCCTCACCGCCTTCTCTGATCTTCCATTCTTTCTCTTCGTTCCGGCGCTTGTGGTTACGCCAGAACAAATACTGTAGATATATCTGACTTATCAGTAACAGAAGTACTTTTACTACGAACTGACTTTATATCGTTGACCTTGTGGTGCTGACCAGACACTTCCTTCACAACTGATCACATGATTTTAATTTTATCCTGTGAATTAGCTACTTTATTTGCGCACCATATACTCTTTTCCTTCCTAATAATATTTTTAATCCCCTTACAGTACTGTTTGTAATGCCACCCCAATTCGTGCATCATATCTGTGGCACTCTCTCTCCTACTTCATGATAATACAGAACAAGCAACCCTTTTTCGGAGTTTTCCGATGTCCTCTGTCAATCCCATACTACAAAGCAGTACTCTAGTAGAGGACAGACAAGCGTAGTGTAGGCTGCCTCTTTAGTACACCTGTTACATCTTTAAAAAGCAGTGTTTGGTTTCCTTTCCCCACAACGTTATCTACGTGAGCGTTCCAGTTTAAGTTATGTGAATGCGTGGTGTCAGTGTGCTGTAATACATTGCACGTTAATTGAAAGTGGCGGCGGGGGGGGGGGGGGAGGCGGAGAAGAAATGAATTACTGATATTGGCTGCATCTGGACATTGTGCGGAATAAGTGGCGATGAGTGAAAATGTATGCCGTACCGGGACTCGAGCACAGGATTTCTTGTTTTCCAGGCAGTTGCGTTGACCACTGCGCCATCTGGGACACAACGTTATCTCAACTGCACGGACGATCTCGGCACGCCTCACGGCCAATGCACACTCCCACCAAGCGCCACCTATCTGCTGTCATTGTCCATTTCCACTATATTCGCTACGCAGGAGGTCGGACGTACTTGTGCATCCGCACTGAAGTAGGTCGATCCATTGCCTATCTAGCTGAATCAATTGTATGAATATGTGGTGTCTGATCTTCTAGACATTTTCGCCATCCACAACCAGGATTAACAGCCTCTGTATTGACCGACCAAGTACAACAGCCATGGAACTCCATCCCACAAGCTGACATCTGGCACATGTGCAACACAGTGCATGCACGTTTGCATACTTGTATTCGACTTTGTGGCGGTTACATCGGTTATTAATGTACCAGCATTTTACATTTGCAATGGCTTACCTAATGCTTAAGTTACCTGTGCTCCTTCAGTGTTAATCACATACATATGTTACCTAGACAAATGTGTTCCCGAAATTTCGTTACCCTACATTAATTATATTTTGGTGCTGCTTTTTTTCCGTCAGTATATGTGGAGGAAGCACTTATAGCCTGGAAGAACAGATGTGGAGGCCAGGGAGTCCTTAAGGGGAGCTGAAAGCTTGTATGCACTTCTTTGTGCTGATGACTTGATCATGGCTGCAGGAGACCAGGATGATGCTGAGTTAATGTTTCGGAAGTTAAAAGAGGAATATGAAAGACGAGGCCTCACAATAAGCTTGAAACAAAGCGATTATCTGAAGGCTGACTTAAATACCATGGAGAATCTGGAGCTTGAAGCCAGTAAGATCTGGGATGTAAGTCTTTTAACTATCTGGGCTTATTATATTACCAAATGGGAAAAGTGAAGATGATATAAATAATTGAATGGGCCAACCAGGGGGGACATACCGATCACCTGTTGAAAACGTCGCTACGTACGGAGCAGAAATATGGGCAATAAACAAGCCTCAGAGAAACATGTTGCACTGGAGATGGACATTTGGAGATGAAGCTGTGCCAACTCCAAGCTGGAATGTATACCAAATACCAACAAAAGATAAGCTATGGGTGTCGATAAATCAATAACAGAGGCCATAAAAATGGAAATCTAAAATGGTATGGGTATCTGTAAAGGTCGGACGATAGACGATGACCAAAGAAAGAGTAGCAGTGGATCCAAACGGAAAGAGGAAAGAATGGATGACCTAAGGAGGAGATGGGGTCGCGATGGGTGCCAGAGAGCTATAAGAAAGAGGCTGGTATGGTCCGAGGAAGTGGAATACAGGAAGCGAAAACCTGCACCAGTCACAGAATACTCGCAAGATGATGATAATAACTTTTTCCTGTTGTAAAAGTAATCACCGTGAATTTTAGAGGGGCTTGAAGATGCTGATTGTATCGCTGAAACAGGTCACGAATAAATAAAACCTAGTACATACAGTTAAAGTATTATCAGTACAGAACACAACTAAATCTTTCTGTATGCATCCACACGTTTATTTTCTCTGCGGTTAATACGAAATTAGTTAATTGTAAAATTGCACTTATAATATTTTCGTTACTCATTAATTTAGTGTTACTGCAACTGATTTTCATTCTACTTTCGAACTAGCTCTACTGAAGCCTTGCATTTGGTGTTGAATTTTGTCAACATTTGTGACAAACAACTCAGTTAACCTGCAAAGCGAAGGTGGTTCAAATACGTTCCACTGACATGAATTCATTCTTTACATTCCCAGTTTAAGCACAAAGAAATTGAAACTGTTGTGACTGACAATTCGTAATTTTTCACAAACACAACTTTTATTGATGTAAGTTCACACGGTTGATGACTGAGCAAAAAACGAAAGGTAACAATAACGATGCCAGTAAAAGTCTGCCGGCCGGTGTGGCCGTGCGGTTCTAGGCGCTTCAGTCTGGAACCGCGTGACCGCTACGGTCCCAGGCTCGAATCCTGCCTCGGGCATGGATGTGTGTGATGTACTTAGTTAGTTAGGTTTAAGTAGTTCTAAGTTCTGGGGACTGATGACCACAGATGTTAAGTCCCATAGTGCTCAGAGCCATCTGAACCATTTTTTTGAGTAAAAGTCTCATAAGTGAGGCAAACAAAAGTTCACTTCTAAACTTCCAAAAAGGTTCGTGGTATTACACATACACTAGTAAGAGCCCAATTCAGACACAAAGACATAATCTTCAGCGATCGAAGTACACGAGGTCGGCATCCGGAGTGAACTGAACTTCGGGGCTATTTCTAGCACCTAAACAGCCGTCTCCAGCGAATCAGGTTTTGGCATAGTGATACTTCCTGCAGGCCGAGGCTTGAGCTCCCCCTGCAGGAGTGCTCGGAATGTCTGTTTCCATTATCTTGTATGTAAATAGCTGGTGTTTAACATGGTGCTTCTGGTACTCCTTGGGCATAGACAACCTCGTCCTCTGTGGTGTAATATGGGTTGCAGGCCCTCAGGGCCTACCTTGGCTCTGGTATAACACCCCTCCCCCATTGGATAAAGCTGGTGTGGCACGGACGACCACGGGGGAGAGAGCACCAATATAGCCCGGTGTCGTAGGCTGATTTGCAGCGAAGTCCTCCTGAAGGAGGCGGTGGAACCCGGCCGCCAGAGAGTAGGGCGCCGCCTTCCACACGAGGCGGCTGGAACGCCGCAGCAGTGGTGGTTGCGAGGCTACGTCAGGCTAGACAAGCTACATAGGGACGTCTGTGTCGTGCAATCGAGGTGGCGCTGAAGAGGGGCCAGGATGTATGTCCAGGGGAAGGTCCCAGAGCTATACCGGATCCAGAGTATGCGGCGGCACAGGCCTAGCAGCCAGCATCTGCTGGCTGTCTCTGGGAAGATCATCCACCAACTGAGTTGAGGGCATCCACCTAGGCCCCAAGGAAGGGACCAGTGGTGGGAGAGAGAGAGGGGCTGGCATTTGGGGCTGCAGCTGCTCAAGGAAATGAGGATGCAGTTGGTTGCAGTGACGCGAAACCACTCTGTCGTCCAGGTTTACGTCGAACAGTTGTCGACCACGGGGCCAGATAACGACACCTGGAAGCCAGCTGGGTCAGGGCCCAAAACCGCGAGCCCACACCTTGGAGCCGGATGAATGTCGGGAAGCGCCTGGCAGGGCACAAGGTCCAACCTGTGGCAGGAGGAGATGGAGTAGGGTCCAAGGTTGGCGACCATGGAGCAGTTTGACTGGACTCTTGTCACCCACTGGCATGGCCCTGTAGGTACTGAGAAATGACATAAGAGCTTCTTCCAGAGAATAGTCTTCTGTGTACTTCTTCATTTGAGTTTTAAAAGTGCCAACACGGTGCTCAACCTCTCCATTGGATTGAGGATGGAAATGAGGGGTAAAGACGTGGTGGATACCATTATTGTGACAGAAGACAGAATTTGGCGAAGTCTTGACTGCGAAATTGCAAGCCATTGTCTGGTACCGAGGTGACAGGAAGTTTTTCAATGGAAAATATTTTTGACAGGGTCATGATGGTATTCTCTGTGGTGACAGTGGAGCATCAGATAATGAAAGGGAAGTGGGAGTAGACATCCGTGATGAGTAACCAGTAAGTGCCGAGAAAGGGTCCTGCAAAATGCTCATGGATGCATTCCCATGGGAGGGAAGCTACCGGCCAGGATTTGAAGGACCGGGGTGGTGCGGGAAGGGCCTGGGTACACTGCTGACAACCCCGAACCATGCGCTACACATCCGCTGCCATGCCTACGCAAAAGGCATGGTGAGTTGCGAGGGTTTTCGTTCGGGCAATACCCCAGTGACCTTTATGTAAGACGTGGAGAATCCAGAACCGCAGGGAAGTTGGTATGATGACTCGTGGAATGGCGTCATTTTCCGCACGGAGGAGCACCCCATTGACAGCCACCAGTTGATGGTGGATGGAGATAAAGAATCGGAGATCAGCCTGGCCGCGAGGCGGAGGAAGTGTCGGCCAGCCGCGCAGAACATAACGGCGCACCAGTTAGAGAAGCGGATTTGCAGTTGTCGCTGCAGCCATTCTCTCACCTGTAACTGGGAATGCAGCGAACGCATCCTGTATGTCGTCATCGACCCGAAAAATTAGGAGGTCCGACGAATTGAATGCCGAATCCTGGCCAGAGGGGAGCTGAAACAAGGTATCAGAGTTGGCATGCTGCGAAGTGGGCCAGAAATGGATGGTGTACCTAAAACGTGAAAGGAATAGGGCCCATTGCAGCAGGTGGTGGGAGGTCTTCTTGGGTAACTGGGCTGATGGGGAAAATAAGGCCACGAGGGGCTTATGGTCAGTGACTAAGCAAAAAGACCTACTGTAAAGGTATGGGAGGAATTTGCTACGGGCAAACACGATGGCTAGGGCCTCCATCTCAATTTGAGAATATATGCGTTGGGCCTCTGTAAGGGATTTAGATATGTACGCCACCACACTTTCTGATCCATACGGTAGACGGCGCAAAAGGACAGCCCCAACACCATGGTCTGAGGCGACCGTAGTGTAAGGGATTTAGATATGTACGCCACCACACTTTCTGATCCATACGGTAGACGGCGCAAAAGGACAGCCCCAACACCATAGTCTGAGGCGACCGTAGCCAAGAGGAGAGGAAGAGAGAGGTCATATAGCATGAGACACTCTGCAGAGTGCAACCTCCGCTTTAAAGTTTGGAAAGCCGATTCAAAAGCCGAGGACCAATGAAAAGGCACACTCTTTCGGCATAGGTGATGGACGGGCGCTGCAATGTGGGCGGTGGAGGGAATTAACTTTTGATTGTAAGCAATTTTACCCAGGAAAGACCGCAATTGGTGGACGTCGCGCGGACGAGGAAGGGCCGTTATAGCGGCGATGTGGGAGGAGGTAGGGGATATGCCACCCCGGGAAATGATGTGACCCAGGTAGGAGATATCAGATTGAAAAAAGGAGCATTTAGCAAGGTTGCATTTTAGTCCCACAGTCCCCAGGCGCAGGAACAATTATCACAGATGACTGAGATGTTTATCCTGTTTATTTGCGGTACGGCCGGTGACGACGATGTCGTCCAGGTGGTTTATACAACCTGGCACATCCCGCAAGAGCTGTTCGAAGTCTTCGAAAAAAATTGTCCCCCTGCAAGCTTAGAGAACAGGTCCTTGTGATGCAGGAGGGGATAGTCTTCAACCTGTAGCCTTGAGGTCGCCACACACTCGAAGACACCCATCTGGTCTCTTGAGGACAACCAAGGGTGTCGGCCATGAACTGTAATGGACTGGAGTGATGACTCCCTCTGTGGTGTGACGGTCCATTTCTTGTTGAAGTGGCTGCTGGAGGGCATGGGAAACATGCCGAACTCAGAAGTACTCTGGGCAGACAGGCGGTTTCAGCTCGAGCGATGCATGAAAATCTTGATCACAACCAATGCCCAGCGAGAAGAGGTTCTGGAATTCCGTGCACAATTTATCGACTGCCAGGAATGGAACCTGGGAAGACGCCAGATGAACATTGTCATCAATGGCAAAGCCAAAGGCCCAGAATGCATCCAACGCAAAGAGATCCGCCGTGCCCGCATTGTTGACCACAAGGAAGGTAACTTCGCCGGCCGGTGTGGCCGTGCGGTTCTAGGCGCTACAGTCTGGAACCGCGTGACCGCTATGTTCGCAGGTTCGAATACTGCCTCGGGCATGGATATGTGTGATGTCCTTAGGTTAGTTAGGTTTAAGTAGTTCTAAATTCTAGGGGACTGATGACCACAGATGTTAAGTCCCATAGTGCTCAGAGCCATTTGAACCATTTTTTTGAAGGTAACTTCCCAGCGAACCGATTTATACGTGAAGGAAGCCGTGAACTGACCCAAGAGGGCGATCGCTTGCTTATTATAAGTAAGGAGGCGCCAAAGTGTGGGCGCCATGGGGGGGGGGGGGCGCCCCAATCTTAGCATAAGAGGAATAGTTGATCAGTGAGACTGCTGCTCCGGTATCCACCTGCATCTGCAGCAGCCAACCATTGACCTGAACATCGATCATCAGCTTGGAAGATCCTGAAGACTGCACCTGGTTGACATCCACGGGTATAGGCCCTCGATGGTCGTTGGCCGGATGTGGAGGGGGCTGCCGAGATCGGCAGACGGAACTGACATGGTCGTTACGGGTACACATCGCACAATACGCCCACCTGTCAGAGCAGTCTTCCTGTGCATGGTTCTTAAAGCATCCCCAGTAGGACAGCAACCGGAGGGGCTGGTGGCGCAGGCGAGGGCGCAGGGGCCTCCGTGCACTGACGGTCTGCTCCAGACCTGCAGAGCCGTCCGGGGGCGCAAATTCCTGGACAGGGCGGCTGCCTGTCGACGTTGTGCAGAACGGGACGGTCGGCACCGGTCATCGGAACGGACGGCGGCAACGTCTTCGACCTCCGCCAGCGATGCGACGGGCTCCGAGGCGTCGTGGTTGCAGAGGGCCGCCACTTCCTCCCAGGATTCCAAACGCTTGTCGACCGCCATAGAGAGTTTATACTTGAATGCTAGATCAATGATCTGGTCCACAGTAGGATCGTCGACACTGAGGGCGTCGTGCCAGAAAGTCGCATCAGGGGCGGCCTGGATAAGGTGGTCGCAGACCATCTCGTCCGCTTAGGATGCTTTGGAGACTCGTGTGTTGAAGTGACATTTCCGGCTGAGATCTTGTAGTTCCGCTGCCCACTGGCGATAGGATTATCCAGCCTTCTTGCGACACTAGTAAAATTCGACACGGGCAGCCAACACGTGGTACTGTCATCGGTAGTAAGCTGTGAGAACCTCACAAATCGGAGAGAAAGTCAAAGAATCCGGAGGTCGAGGCTGGAGTGTCGTCAAGAGAACATGCACTTTGGACTGGTTCCAGGACAAAAAGTAGGAACGACGAGCAGCCTCTTGGACAAACTGGTGGATTTGAAAATGCTTCTGGAGCCGCTTCTTGTATGTTTCCCAGGTTTCAGCATCCTCGCTGAAAGCGGGAAACGGCGGGGGCGGTGGAACCGGGCGGTTTTGCAACAGTTCCGCAAATACACGTTCCTGTGTATCCTGAGATTTCTTGCAAAACTGTTGAAAACCTTGTAATAAGTCATGCACACTTTGGACCAGCTGCTGAAGTACAACTTCCACCATGAGGAAGACACACGCAGGCACCAACTCGTCGCCACTTGTGTTGTGACTGACAATTCGTAATTTTTCACAAACACAAATTCTATTGATGTAAGTTCACAAGGTTGATGACTGAACAAAAAACGAAAGGTAACAATAACGATGCCAGTAAAAGTCTCATAAGTGAGGCAAACAAAATTTTACTTCTAAATTTCCACAAAGGTTCGTGGTAACACACATACACTAGTAAGAGTCCAATTCAGACACGAAGACGTAATCTTCAGTGGTCGAAGTACATGAGGTCGGCATCAGGAGTGACTGAACTTTGGGGCTGGTTGTAGAATCTAAATTGCTGTCTCCAGCCAATCAGGTTTTGGCATAGTGATACTTCCTGCAAGCCGTGGCTCCAGCTCCCCCTGCAGGAAGTAGTGCTCGTAATGTATGTTTCCATTATCTTGTATGTCAATAGCTGGTGTTTGCCATGGTGCTTTTGGTACTCCTTGGGCATAGACAACCTCGTCCTCTGTGGTGTAATATGGGTTGCCGGCCCTCAGGGGCTACCTTGGCTCCGGTATAACAGAAACCTTTAAATTCCCGTAGTAGTCCCGCTAAATTCACTGTTTAAGTTTATTGCGAACGGTGCTTCATGCCGAACTTGCCTGCAGCGTTTGGACTGTGCCATATACATCAGGTTAAGTCGTGACACACTGGGAACATGACATTCAGTAAATGCACGTGGAGACATAAACAGTCCGAAGAGGATTATACATTCCATCTAACCGACATAAAGCAACTTGTCTTCTGTTATACTGTACTGTGGATTTAATACAAATTTTCATTTCTAGGTGGCGGTCGGGCTGATTGTGTGCCAGGAACGACCTTTATGATTGAGTGCAACAAGTGTATTTGTAGTCAGTGCGGCAGACGTGCGTACTGCACCAAAAAAAACTGCCGGAAACTTCTAGATGATGGTAAGTCTAAGCATGCACCTGCTACAGCAGGCTAGCATGCGATGATTTCGTGCAAAACCTACACATAAGATTAAGCAATCAAGTCATTTCTACATCTGCATCTACACATATAGTCCGCTGGCCACAATTTTGAACCTTGCTTAGGGTTTTCTGTACCAGCATCAGCGTGTTTCTATCATTTCAGTCACCAGTAAAAGGCTAACGTTACTGCTGTGTAGAGCTGATGGCATTCTAAGAGATGTACATCAATGGTCAGGGGCAAATAAAGTAACATGTAACATAAAGAAGGCAGGCAGTGTAAATTTCTATAAAACGAAAATAATACATTTATATAAAACAAAAATTATAACAATGTTAAATTAAACTTAAATGGCGACTCAGTAAACTGTGTGATAAACACTAAAATTTTAGGGATGAATACAGAAAAACAGCTGAAGTGAAGAGGACATACGACAAGGATAGCAAAACTAATTTCATCTGCATTATATGTTTTAAGGATGCCGGGATCAGGGTGTAAAAATAATTGCCTCAAAGTAACTTATTATGCCTTTGTTTACACAGTCAATAGATAATGGCATAATTTTCTGGGGCACAGGGAGACAAATTAGAAAAGAGAGCTCTTAGAATAATAATGATAAGGAACAAATGGGCTCACTACCTGGAGTTATTTGGAGATCTAGGGAACTTGATTGTCCCCTGCGAAAATACTTTTCAAAGATTAGTATATATCAGTAAAAACATACATCAATATGCCACAAACAGCTCTATACACAAATGAAACACAAGAACAAGAGAATGCCTGCTGTTAGAAAGAAAACTAAAAGTGAGGTCACCAAACAGTACCGAGAACCCTGGGTTAAAATTAGAAACAGCAAGAAATTTCTCCTGTCACAGCACAAAAAGGATGAATATGTGCCTCTTTAGAAGACTGACAGAAAGGTTCTCTCTTCCTCACCAAAAATTCTGTCACACGAACAAATTCGCGCTTTTTTGTGCCGAGAGAGAGTAGCAGAGAGACAGTGACGGTGGAAGAGAGATGAGACAGTAGCAGTGGGAGAGAAAGATAGAGGGGCGAGTAATGGTGGGAGAGAGAAAGTGGGAGTGAAAGAGAAAGAGAAGAAAACAGCAGTAGGAGTGATAGAGGAGACATTGATGATTAGTGTGAGACAGTGGCAATAAAAGAGAAAGAGATATATATATGGATGGAGATAGAAGCAGTAGGAGCAAAACAGGAGACAACGCAAATGAAAAAGAGAGGTCAGTTGTGACCCTATATAGACTTTGCCGGTATGGACCCTCACAGAAGAGCTAAATTTAATGCATAGAATAAGGGAGGCACAGTTTGTATCGAAATTTTAAACTCATGGATACAGGTAAGAAAGTAAGTTGGACCTCCTCTCCCCCCTCCCCCTCACCACCATCCCACACAGTATGTTTCAGCTGCCAAAGTATGGTAGAGACAGTGGCAGCAGGAAAGAAAGGAAAAAGGAGACTGTATAAGTGAGAGAGGAGACAGTGGCAGTGGGATATCCTGTAAATCAATGGGAGGAGAAAGAAAAATATACAGACAGTGGCAGTAAGAAGGAAATGCTTAACGTGGGGGTTTAACCACGAAGAGAGAATAGGTAAAAGGAAAGCACGTGAATATATTTGCACTCTAAAATTTTTGATAAGTAAGATGGAACGAAGATTGAGACAGCTATTTTTCCCACTTTTCTGTCAGAGTCTTTTAAAGAAGGACTTTTCGCCTTTGTTATTGTCCGACAGGAGCATTTTTTTGCTGGTATATCTTTATTCGACAGCTGGTATCATCTACGTTAAATTATCTGTTCCAGCACCCTTTCCTATGTTCTCAATCACATTCCTGTTTGCTTTACTGCCTTCTTGCACAAAGACGCCGAGCTCTGATGTTAAAAATACCAGTAAAATCTTGTATTACATCCAGGCCCTTTACGCGACGATCATCCACACAGAGTTGCTGCTGTATATCGCAAAATATGAACTTGAAGAATGCTGCACACGTTTCCTTATTTAACATTACATGCTGTTCCTCTCCACTGGTTCCTGGCAGTTCTCTGGTACACACCTACACTCTCATCGGGCAGCAACCTGGTATATGTACAGCCTACGTCTGAGAAACATGACAAGTGCAAGTTTGAAGACGTCGACTGTACCGTGTTCGTCATAAGAATAAACCTGATGTAAGCATTACACCATGTATTCTGTTGCGCTCCTTGAATCTCAAAGGATTTAGTTTCACGTGGAGCGGAAGCCAAGCTGTGTCCAGTACAATCAATTACGATCGTACGGGTACGTTTTAAGCTGCGTCGCTCTTGCATAGGCTGAGCGATAATCCGGCGCATTTAAAAAAGCGGGCATTACACGACGATCCACCGCGGAAGGTACTGGTCATCCATCTAGCGGTAGAACGGGTGAAATTACGAAAATTAGCAGACACATTATCCACACGCCAGAAAAGACAACAGTTCTAAATTGCCGTCAATCCGCGCATGCGCACTAGGTAGCGATAACTCGCGCATGCGTAGAAGGGGGTACCTCAGTGTTTTGTGCTTGTTATTTCTTATTGTTCGGTGGCTAGTAGCTACTTTCAATTTTCGTGTTGGGGATTTTCCGTGTTTGTTCAGTAAATAGGCTTTAATAAATGCAGAAGACAAACGTTTTTTTTGTTTTTTTTTTTCAGTAGACTCTCTTTTATACTAGCTGTTTGTGAAAATATCTTTTCTTTTGATTACTTCGTATTATAGAAATGAAATGGAGCAAAGAGACGTTAAGCGTCTTAATTCAGGCATACAACGAGGAAAGGTATCTATACGACCCGTTGTATCATAATATGGTACGTTGGCAATCGTTTCTTTCTGAGCAATATGCGCATAACGTTACATGGTGATTTCAATTTGCATCGTAATGCCTTAGCTTACGAATGTTCACGTTTGATTGGATCTCTTGTTTTATTTCATCATGCCAGAAAAGCGAAACTGGCAGTGATGGCGAGAAAGTCCGTGCAGTTTCACCCAGTGCGACAGACGATGACTGCAAAACTCTGACTAGCACATTGCATTCCATTTTCCAAACTTGGAAAAATAACACAAGTGCACCTTTAAGTATTGGTCCTTTAAAGTGTTGCAAATTGTAGTGCATACACATAAAACAGCTTTTGAAATGGTGGGCTGAGGTATTCTATGGCTAAAAGACAGACCCTTAAAAGATTCCACAGTTGCCAGGAAACGTAATGTTAAAACCAACGTGCAATGTAACAGGGCATGCACTGGTATTTTATCAGTGATCTTGGTTGGTATGATCACAAAACATACACTATGTGATCGAAAGTACCCAAACATCCGCCAAAACATACTTTTCCGTATTAGGTGCATTGTGCTGCCAGGTACTCCATATCAGTGACCTCAGTAGTCATGAGACATTGTGAGAGAGCAGAATGGGGTGCTTCGCAGAACTCACGGACTTCGAATGTGGTCAGGTGACTGGGTGTCACAGGCGGAAAATTATTCGTTACATTATGCTGTGTAAAATCACAATATTATTTTGGAATTTTTTCTTATCTTTGTTTTGACGATAGTTACCTTTTTAATCCATTCAGCAGTGAGTTAAAACAAATAATTAGCACAGTAGTAAGCAGGTTAACAGAAAACGAGTGGTGTGAATCATGATAGTGTTACGGTGCTGCCGGCACACTTAGAATGTGTCCCGGTGCGCATACCTTCGGGTAAAGTCTGGCGCCGGCGGGCCAGCATTGCGGCCGCGGCGACATCAAAAGGACTGGAGCTGAAGCGCTTGGAACCCTCCGCCTCGCATCACCTTGAGGCTTCGAGACATTACGAAGACATTGGAAGTTCATGATACTGCAAGTCAACCTCCAACAATTATTGTGTCATCAATTGCTTCGTCGTCTTCAGGCGAGAACCGTCCACAGCCGAACCCTGGACAATCCGGTAAGGGAAGATCATTTCAGAAGTCTTGGTTGATCAAATATACATGGCTAGAATATGAAGCATATACCTAAAAAAGTTTTTTGCAAAACCCGAAAAGAGGCAGATGCTAAAAATCTATTACAATTTTCTTCAAAAAGAGAAGATGCATTTACTTCCGTAGAGTTTTCTAGTTGGAAAAAGGCTTTGGAAAAATTCCGTCTTCATGAAAATACGTTTATGCATAAAGAAGGTGTTCAGAAACTAAATTCTATCACTAACCGAAGTGTGGCCTACTAATTGGATGAACAGTTAGATGGTAATATGAAGGAAGGCCGTTTAGCTCTTGAGACAATTTTTACTACCGTGCAATTTCTATGCTGACAAAGACTAGCAATTAGAGGGCACGAAGATGCAAACTCTAATGTTTTTCAATTGTTGGAACTCTCAAAGAATGACATACCTGAGTTTAAAGATTGATTAGGGCGTTTGGAGTATAAGTAGACGTCCCACGATGTTCAAAACGAGATCATTGATCTACTAGGAAAGACTGTGTTGAGAAAGGTATTGGCTTCAATCAAGAAGACTGAACATTATTCTTTTATGGTTGGCAAAACAAGTGATTCTTCGATTCACGAACTACTGTCATTTTGTATTCATACTGTCGATGATTCCTTATTCATCAACTCATCAACGAAGACTTTATTGGCTTATACGAAACCCCCAACACTGAATCACAAACTCTGTTTAGTATTTTAAAAGACATTTTTGCTCGTCTTCATTTGTCAATGGATAACTTAAGAGGACAGTGCTATGATGGTGCCTCGAATATGAGAGGTAAGTTCAAAGGACTAAAAAAGTTAGTTTTGGATATACAACCAAAAGCATGTTATGTGCACTGCACTGCTCACAGTTTAGACTTGGCAGTTGTAGACAGTCTCCACCATCTTACGTCTATGAGGGATGTTATGGCTCTAGCCAAGGACTTAATGAACACCGTAAGGGAATCCAGCAAAAGGATGGGACTTTTCAAAAGCATACACTGTGAGAGCGCCAACGACCAAGCTGGTCTACGACCCCTTTGAAGAACTTCTAGAGTTTTTTTGAAACATTTTCTGCAGAGGACAAAACAAAGGCAGGTTACAAATGTGCAGGCTACCTTGAGTCAATGTTGCAATTCAAAACTCATTTCTCTTTAGGTGTTTATTGCCATGCAATGAACTCAGTAGAGGATGTCAATGAAAAAATTCAATGCCCTCATCTAAGTGTTGCTGATCTGGAAAAAGTATGTGAGGGCTTGATTTGTATATTGAATGGAAGGCTTGATAGTTTTGAATACTTTAAAAGAGAAACCTTCAGAAGTTGATGATCCTTCGCTTCCTCATACTAAAAAAGTATGAAAAAAAAGAAGCCAGCTCATCACACACTTTCAAAATTCCAAAGAAATACTACAAAGCTATTTACATTGAAGTTTGTAAAACGGTGCAATCTTCCATTACTGAGCGGTTTGCGTCAACTGGACTCACACAGGTCATTGCAGTTGAACAAGAGTGCTTGCCTTTAGTAAACAGAGGTGAAACAAATTTGGAAAAATCAAGTGAGGTTTTGAAAAATGGTCTAGACATTGAGAGACTGAGCTTAAACTTGAATATGTTAGCCGATATCGCTAATAAAAAACAAATGGTCCTAAAAAACACGCGTGATGTAAGAAAGAACATTACACAAGAACCTGCAGTGAGACAAATGTTATGTGAAGTAGTGAAGTGCATTAAGCTTCTCCAAGTACGAGGCGTGTTTTTTAAGTAAGTACCGTTTTGTAATTAAAAAAAGACTTGCTAAGATATCTCAATAATTTTATTTTTACATGAAAGTCTGTACCTTAATCAACTTTTTTACATAATTTCCGTCAATATTGAGGCACTTGTCATAACATTGTACCAGTTTTTGAATACCCTCTTCATATACGTCTGCCGCCTGACTTGTTAACCAAAGCATCACCACTGTTTTGACTTCGTCATCGTCTTGAAGACGCTGACCGCCCAGGTGTTCCTTCAAGTGCAGGAACAGATGGTAGTCACTGGGCACAAGATCGGGGCTGTACGGAGGATGATCTAGAGTTTCCCTTCGAAAAGATGTGATGAGATCTTTGGTCTGATTCGCCACGTGCGGACGGGCATTGTCTTGCAGCAAAACGATGCCCTTGCTCAACTTGCCACGTCTTTTGTTCTGAATTGAACGGCGCAGATTGTGCAGCGTCTTACAGTAAGCCGCTGCGTTGATTGTCTCATCACGAGGCAGAAATTCCACTAGCAATACTCCTTTTCTGTCCCAAAAAACTGTGCACATGATTTTCCGGGCAGAAATTGTTTGCTTAAAATTCACTTTTCTGGGTGAATCTGAATGCCGCCATTCCATGGACTGTTGCTTTGATTCTGGTGTGACGTAGGCCACCCATGTGTCATCGCTCGTAACAATTTGGCTTAAGAAATCATCACCGTCGTTGTGGTACCGCTCAAGGAAAGTCAATGCACTGTCTAAACGTTTGGTTTTGTGCACATCTGTCAACATTTTCGGTACCCAACGTGCGCACAATTTTCGGTAATTCAAGTGCTCGGTCACAATGCCGTACAAAACACTACGAGAAACATTAGGAAAGTCATCCTGCAAGGAGGAAATCGTAAAGCGTCTGTTTTCTGTCACCTTATTGTCCACTTTCTGCACCAAACTTTCATTAACGACCGAAGGGCGCCGACTCAGTTGTTCATCATGCACATTTGTGGGGCCATCTTTAATGCTCTCACCCACTTTCTTACCATTCCATCACTCATAGTGTTTTCTCCGTAAACTGCACATATCTCACGATGAATATCGATCGCTTTTACGCCTTTAGAAATAAGAAATCTTATAACAGCCCGTACTGCACAGTCGGCGGGACTCAGGATTATCGGAGGCATCTTAAACACTCAGTACACAACGTAAACAAGGAAGAATCAGACTGTATGGCGTCAGTACGTAGATTAAGGTTGAAATGGCTCTGAGCACTATGGGACTCAACATCTTAGGTCATAAGTCCCCTAGAACTTAGAACTACTTAAATCGAACTAACCTAAGGACATCACACACACCCATGCCCGAGGCAGGATTCGAACCTGCGACCGTAGCAGTCCCGCGGTTCCGGACTGCAGCGCCAGAACCGCTAGACCACCGCGGCCGGCGTAGATTAAGGTACAGGCTTCCATGTAAAAATAAAATTATTGAGATATCTTAGCACGTCTTTTTTTTTAATTTCAAAACGGTGCTTACTTAAAGAACACGCCTCGTAGTTCCAATCACGACAGCAACAGCAGGACGGTCATGCAGCGAAATGCAGCAAGATCTGCAGCTGATAGGCACTTGGTGCAGGGAGTGGCAACTGACCCTTAACATAGACAAATGTAATGTATTGCGAATACATAGAAAGAAGGATCCTGGTAGCAGTTACTTCTGTAAAATATCTGTGAGTATGCGTATGGAACGATTTGAAGTGGAATGATCACATAAAATTAATTTTTGGTAAGGCGGGTGCGGGGTTGAGATTCATTGGGAGAGTCCTTAGAAAGTGTAGTCCATCAACAAAGGAGGTGGCTCACAAAACACTCCTTCGACCTGTACTTGAGTATTGCTCATCAGTGTGGGATCCGTACCAGGTCGGGTTGACGGAGGAGATAGAGAAGATCTAAAGAAGAGCGGCGCGTTTCGTCACAGGGTTATCTGGTAAGCGTGATAGCGTTACGGAGATGTTTAGCAAACTCAAGTGGCAGACTCTGCAAGAGAGGCGCTCTGCATCGCGGTGTAGCTTGCTGTCCAGGTTTCGAGAGGGTGCGTTTCTGGATGAGGTATCGAATCTATTGCTTCCCCCTACTTATACCTCCCGAGGAGCGGCTACTCATCAGCCACACATCACGCCGGTAAATGCCAAACGACGCCTCGCTTGGTGTCACGAGAGTAAACATTGGACGACTGAACAGTGGAAAAAAGTTGTGTGGAGTGACGAATCACGGTACACAATGTGGCGATCCAATGGCAGGGTGTGGGTAGGGCGAATGCCCAGTGAATGTGATCTGCCAGCATGTGTAGTGCCAACAGTAAAATTCGAAGACGTTAGTGTTATGTTGCGGTTGGATTTCTCATGGAGGGGCTTGCACCCCTTGTTGTTTTGCATGGCACTATCACAGCACAGGCCTACATTGATGTTTTAAGCACCTTCTTGCTTCTCACTGTTGAAGAGCAAATCGGGGCTGGCGATTGCATCTTTCACCACGTTTGAGCATCTGTTCGTAATGGACGGCCTGTGGCAGAGTGATTAGACGACAGTAACATCACTGTAATGGACTGGCCTGCACAGAGTCCTGACCTGAATTCTATAGAAAACCTTTGGGATGGTTTGCAACGCCGACTTCGTGCCAGGCCTCACCGATGGACATCGATACCTCTCCTCAGTGCAGCACTCTGTGAAGAATGGGCTGTCATTCCCCCAGAAACCTTCCAGCACGTGAGTGGACATATGCCTGTGAGAGTGGAAGCTGTCATCAAGGCTCAGGGTGGGCCAACACCATATTGAATTGCAGCATTACCGATGGAGGGCACCACGAACTTGTAAGACATTTTTAGCCAGGTGTCTGGATACTTTTGATCACATAGCGTATGAACAAACGATTCAATACTTACTTTCGAGAAGGTGAGATAACCTCCCTCATGACTGTGTCACACTTACTAATTCCATCTTCTATCATAGACAGGAGCTTCTCGAAACAGGCCATGTCCATCTCAAGAAGTTCCGAAATTCTTGCGGATCTTCGGGCCTCAGTTCTTTCATAAGCAATATAATCCCCTGCCTTCGTTCTTCTTTCCAGTCAGAGTTGAACTTGTTAACGTATGTCTTTTCATTTTCGTCGTCGTTCCGTCCTAATTCGAAGATTTACTGGCACTACCAGGGCAATAGCTCCAAAAACTAGTTGGTCCTCCATGTGCAGAACGTAAATTTAGATATACATGTATCTGTGTAATCAAGTGTCGTAATATAAAACTAACTGTTCAGTCTATAGTACAGAACAGTAGTACCCTACGTAATAGAATAACAGTTACTTAATAAATAATGATAAAAATTTTGTTATTTAATAGGAACCTTGAGTACACTTAAATAATTCGAACGAATGACGTTTCAATTGCCACACGGTCCCCCTAGTGTTTCACGCGGTAGAACGAACGACATTACAAGAGATCAGTCGGTTCTGTTTGCGTTTCACGCGTTATTATCGTCTACTGCGCATGTGTGCGAGGCATATCCTGCGTGGATGGTGTAATAGGTCTACGTGAACCAGCCTGAAGTAACAGATATGCGCGCCTCGGGCGCTGGTGCATAAGTGTACAGTATACGCGCCTCGTGTAATAGGGGCTGCACGGGCCAGCCAGCTGGTCCACCTAAACTGCAATGATGTGAGCAGTTGCAGTTCGGTCGTAAAAAGAGACGAGCAGGGAAACAATATAGCTTCGAATGTCGTTTAGTTTTTAAAGAGAATGAAATAATGTTCGGCAGAACTCCAGCACTACCGAACGCTACGCAGGTGACCAGGAGGAAAGCATAAATTGCTCTCGTTCTCGCCTAACGTAGTATTCTAATTACAAACAAGAGTGATGAAAATTCGTAACTTAAATACAGGGTAATTCTTCTGAGCGAGCTATATGTGATTCAAAAGCATACTGCAGGGATTTCATCATATCGTTGAATACTGAAGCCACTGAAAGTATTAATGACAATCAGTCGTCCAGTAATCTCTTAGCTCCTTCCTTATCCGAATCCGAGAAAAACTTTTCAGTTCTGGACGTTCTGCTACGTTGATAGCGAGTCAGTCAACAAAAGAATCCACGAAGCCACCCAGGCGCCGCATTTTCTCCTCCTCTTTTATGACGTGCCGTTCTATATCCCGCCAGCGTTCGGCAGTGACATGTGAAAAAGCTGCGTTCGTTAGTTTCAGTACGTCTAACAGCTTAATAATCATCCCCCAGGCTGTGGCTAAGCCGTATCTCTGCGATATCCTTTCTTCCAGGAGTGCTAGTTCTGCAAGTTTCGCAGAAGAGCTTCTGTTAAGTTTGGAAGGTAGGAGACGAGGTACTGGCAGAATTGAAGCTGTGAGGACGGATAGTGAGTCGTGCTTGGGTAGCTCAGATGGTAGAGCACTTTCCCGCGAAAGGCAAAGATCCCGACTTCGACTCTCGGTCCGGCACACAGTTTAAATCTGCCAGGAAGTTTCATATCAGCACACACTCCGCTGCAGAGTGAAAATTTCATTCTGGTAATAATCTTGTTATTTCTCGCGACAAATCCCTTAACTTGGCTCCAGATCAGTTCTGTTGGGTTCATATTGTAATGGTACAGTGCAAAATGTAAAAATGCAGCATTTTTGTGGTGTGCTCGATGGTGTGAAAATGATTGTTTTTCATGTTTCTACGACACTTATCACTCTGGTTAGTGTGAGGCTACATCTGTGGTATAAAGCAATGGACATAGTCCAAATAGAGAGTATTTGGTTTTTCATTTTTGACCTAGAAAGTTAAATTGTCAGATTTTCTTAATTTAAACAACCTTTATTAGCTATCTTTCATAAAATATCGATACTTAAAAATTCATATTTTAGATGAAAACAGGAATTTTTTGTGTGCAATATGTAATCATAAACAAGAAGATGCGACGGTCGGTGGAATGGGAAAGGGGCTGCGAATGCTTAAATCCCGGACGAGCCCCCAATTGCGACGGTCGGCGGAATGGGAAATGGGGCTGCAAATTTATCTGTTTACTGCCTCTCGTCGTCTAACTCGGGAATGATCTCCTACTCTTTCTGCCGTCAAACACGTGCGCTTAATACCTGTCAAAGGCCATAAATAAAATAATCCCGATGCTGCTGACCGATAAGTGCAAATGTTAACCAGGCTACAGTCTAGGAGGCTGAAGTCGAATGACGACTCTAACGTGTGTGTTAGGTTCCTTAAAACTCACAAGTTTTTATTCATAGCAAATACAGTTCAGTGATGGTATCTTCCAACAGTTAAGTGCCGTTGTAATTATTGCTCAAGCCCTCAATAGCTATACTGAACACGCTATAAATTTAAATAAAATTTGTATAATGCTGAAGAATATCGATTGATATTTAGCAAATCTATCATTTCGCTAAAACACGGCTTAATTCGATGATCTAAAGTTTACTCAACACTAGCGCGAATTCCTAAGTGTCGGATGCTACAAAATATTCAAAGTTCAGACTGGTAGAAACACAGTTAACGTCCGGTAGCACTGTTTTAGAATCAATCAATTAAACGTGGTGGAAATAATTAGACTCCAACCTGACTGTATCAGAAACTATGTCCTGCTGGTATCCCAAAACACAGTTCGGAATACTCAAAAATAAACAGAGTCCCACAGTAGAGATTCAGCGGCTAAGTGTGGTGGCACTCGTATGGAAACAGAGTCTCACAGCTATGATTGTGCAACAAAGTCCCATTTGCTTCCAAAAACAATCACCAAAAAGGACAACCTGTGAAAACACAAGTCCCTACTACGTTCCACACCGAAAATATCTTACCGGTTTCGTCGTTTGCGCACACACGTGAAATTCGGAACCGCAAGAACTATCACCACAATGTGGCGTCGAGCAACACGGGTCAGAGGTCGGCAAAAGCGTGCAGAAATCTCACCTGCAGCTTTGTGTCAGCTACACTTAAATACCTTCGATTCGAAGTTCCCCAATCTATGTCACGTATCTGCTTTCCATTGATCACCTCTTCTTGGCATAACTTTTTACGTAGAAGAGCAATCTTAAGTCTGTTTTCAGCATTATATGCGCGCTCCAATTCTCATCAAAAAATATACGTTACACTGTGGCCGACTAGACTGCCCAGAATAAATGTTTTGATGTTTCGCAATTGTCTCTGCAGAGTGCGAAAACAGTTTTTGTCCATTTGTGCCACTATATAACATTATAGTTCTTTATAAGGCACCACTTGCCATACGGATTTGAAGCGCTATTTCTGATGCGCTGATCAGAAATTGTTTGAACTAATTATTAGCAAAACAAAAAATTATATTGGTGTTTTACCAGTGAAATATTAATGCTGCAAATTATACAAAAATGTCAATCGTTGCGTTTCGACGAGACATGCTTCTGGTTCAAAAGGTATAAATTATTCAGTAACTTGCACATGTTGCAGATTTTTTTATTGAATGTCTTTTGATATAAAATTCATATAAACCGTATCAGCATCTCGGCTCTTCCGTTTCAACTCCTCTTTCATTTTCCGTATTGTACTTTGTCGTACTAATTTGCGTATGCGTGTAATCAACGCAAACGTGGATAAAGCATTGTCTTAAAGCCACGTGCTGGAACGGGTAAATCCTCGTGACGTCATGTAACGTCCAGCCGCTTGAAACTGTTAGGTCCACGTGGTACGATCTGCCGCTGACCATTCGCTCGCCACCGTCTTCCCCCGTCGGCCTCACTGGCTGCCGTGCGCGCACCCTTGAAGCGCAATCCGCGATCAAACTTCTTTGTCCAGATGAGAACAAATGACTGTCGTGTCGCAAAGACATGCATTATTTATAAAAAACGATGATGCATTTTACAATTACGAGATGTAGGTATTTCAAAATTAACGAAAAAAGTATGATTAAGATAGATTAGAACCAGCGATCCACGAGCTACACCAGCCCCTCCAGCTGATACGCTACCGATTCCACTAATCCTCCATTGGGGATCAGGACCTCAACGGTAGTAAATATAGTTCTTTGGAAAACATCAGACGCGATTTTTTCCAGTAAATTTACGAAAACGTTAAGAACGACCTATTTCTCGGCACTTTTTAACCGTGTTCCACACGCGTCTTTCACTACGGAGCAGGAAGCAGCCCTAGCCATTTTCATACTGCGTATTAACAGGGCGGCTATCAAAGCACAACAGTACAGAGACTGTGACCGAACACGATTTTTGAAATAAAAGATATGTAACTAAAGTCTGATTAAGGAAATCTTTGATGGTTCTTAATACATTAGAATATCTTAAAGTTTTATTTAACGGAACTTAGTAATAAGATATCTAGTACATAAGTAGGACCTAATTCCAAAGAGCGTAACAACTCCAGTGTGCGTGTGTTATGGTTTCTCACCAATCATCGCGTTTGTGTTTGTTTACATCAGGTTTATTCTTATGATGAACAGAGTATAATCTCAACTTATCTGAGACCTTGCTGACAAAACAGAAATACCTCACATGTTTGCACACTCCCCCCCCCCCCCCCCCCATCATGGGCATGTGACCCTCTCCCACGCCCTCTACAAACCTCCTCACTACAACCGCGTGACATCAGGGATACTGTGCTAAGATGTGGGTGTACGTTAAATCCGAAAGGAATCAGGCAAGTCGAGACTTCGAGAACGAATTTTTCACTCTGCCGCGAAGTGTGTGCTGACATGAAGGTTAATGGATTAAAACTGTGTGCTGCGCCGAGACTCGATCTCGGGATCTCTGCCTTTCGTGTGCAAGTTCTCTGCTGCGAAAGGCAAAGGCCCCGAGTTTGCTGCGAAAGGCAAAGGCCCCGAATTCGAGTCTCTGTCTAGCAGACATTTTTAGTCTGCCAGCTGGTTCATGTAAAGTTAACGTAAAATCGTCTGCTTTACTGTTCCCTGAATACTTTGCTCATCGACCGCAACTAACCGAAGACGCCCGGCTTGAAATTCGTATCTTAAAATAGGACAAATATTATTAGAAATAGTATACTAATTTTGTAATCTTTCCAGATTTACATAATTCTGATTTTAAGTTCTTTTCGGGCATGTTAAGGCTCTTTTTATCTCATTTTCTTGTCACTACAGAATCGCTTTGGGCATATTTGTGTAGGTTTGAAGCACCCATTAAACAGAGACAGCAAGTCATAAGGTTTTGTTGGTGAAAAAATGCTGACTAAGAGCATAGTTTTGTGACCTCTGAACCTTTTAAATGACCTTAGAATACTTGTCACGCGTTAGTTAAAACTACATTTTCGTCTCAAACCGGATACTACGTGCACATTTTACGTCCATAAGTGCGTTGACTTTGAACCTCTGGATGTCGGTAATGGATATTGAAAAAAAGTTTCTATGTTCACCGACAATACCATCTTAAAAACATATTGTAAAAAATACGATGGTGTTCCATGAATAGAAATTATAGAAGTGGCCATACCCAAAAACCACCGTTTTTTGGAGTTTTCTCAGGAAACGCCCTCAAACAAATTGTGTTTTACAAGCCGACTAAGGTCCACCATAGACCACACCTAATAAAAGACAAACAACCGCTTTGCCGAATTCTCCCGGGTTGGAAGAAGTGTGGAATGTTTAAATTTTGACCTTGTAGTGCAAGATGGATACAGTACGCTGGTTCTCCCGATAGGTACGCAAGTGGTCATAGGGCAAACGCTATCCAAACCACTTGACCTATTACTGTGATCGGTAGAACCAGAGGTATATCCCCCTGAAAAGTAGTATTTTCGCTCGTGGCTTTTTGGAACTTATTGGTACCGTGCACTGTCGTGCACCGACTGATATAATAAATTACCTAAAGCCATTAAAGAAGCATCGGAAAAGGACAGTTTCAGAAATACTGTTAACGAATCTCCTCAAATTAAAGACGCGATACAGTTAAAGATTATTTAATTGAAATGTAAAATAGGTAGCATTTCACACCAAGGTACAAAATATATGTAGGCTCACAGACAATTTCTTTAATTAATTGGGAAGTGTGTTTCAGTATTAGTTGATATTGTATGGCACACTTTTATTTCTTTGATTTCTCTTCCCATTTATTAACATTTGTTTATTGTGTTGTATATTAAGCATACTTGTCGCTTACGCATGCTTCTAAATGTATTTACTTAATATGTATTGGCATCAGTGTACATTGTGTCGTATATTTATATACCCTTGATTTATCTATCCAGTTATTAGTATTGTTTATTGTGTTATATGGTATGTATACATGTGCCTTAAATATGTATCTTACTGTCTACATAGCTGACAAAACCTGTATCATGTGCATGATCAGTGATTGACAAATTAATATGAATATAAGTAGGTACTGAATGAGAGAAAGATGACTACGTGTCTCTGTACTCACCCTCGCCTAAAGTGGCTTATTGTCATGATAGTCACATGACATATCCGATGCTGGCAGCACAACTAACGCTCAGTCTTCGTCGCGTATCGGTTCTTTAAATTCACCCAACAGGGTTGCGCAAGAACAACGTCGCCTTTGTTCCAGATATTTCCATTTAAATTGCCTGAGCATCTCTGTTATACCTTCGTGTAGGCTAGAGATCACGAAACCTTTTTCAGAGCGGGCCAGATAAGTTACAAGCCGCATCATCAGTCTGTACCATACCTGCCAGCCAGAGGGTAAGCTCTGGGAAAAAAGATGAAAAAGTGACTTCAGTATTCCATGTTAATCATGGGTGAATGACTTATACTGCACAGAAAACAAGGATAACCAACATATTTATGTAGCAAAAACATTATCAGAGAAGGCTGCGTCACCAAGAAGACAGTTACATCAGATGTAGTGTGTACATATGCGAATCTCACAAACTAAGTGGCAAAAGACCATAGTGAGAGTAAGCTTCCAAGATATCATCAATGTTTGGGTTGGTATTGCTGCATATAGTGAAGATGACTGTTTTCAAATGTTCATCATTTAATATCGTACGTTGCTGGCTTAGTATACTTTAGTTTACGTTTGCTCACACATATAAGTTGTTCCAAACACTTATGCCATACCAATGGCAAATTTCTTCAGTTTCACAAACTGAACATCACACAGGCAGCGGTAAAAGTTCTCTTTCAAGAAGTCATTTGCTTGCAAATCAATAAACTCCAAGTGTAGTTCAACTAGCACATTTGCAAGGTTATAATCAAACGGATCCTGGAACAGACAAATGTCACTCTCACTTCTGTCAAGATCTGAAAATCTCTCCAAAAGATTCTTCTTCAAGTCACGAAGGCAGACTTCTTCGACGATAGTTGCACAAAACTCTTTAAAACAGCGAAAATGAGAACTCTTGTCTCCTTCCCCTTATGCTACAAACAATGACAGCTTTCTTTGAAATTCTTTGATGATTCTGTAGAGATCACAGGTGAGGTTTTCCTTTCCCTGAAGTTCCAAACTTAGTTCATTCATCGCGGATGTGGTTCAAATGGCTCTAAGCAATATGGGGCTTAACATCTGAGGACATCAGTCCCCTAGAATTAAAACTACTTAAACCTAACCAACCTAAGGACATCACGCACATCCATGTACGAGGTAGGATTCGAACCTGCGACCGTAGCAGCCGTGTGGCTCCGGACTGAAGCGCCTAGAACAGCTCGATCACAGCGGCCGGCCATGTGTGATGTGATATCGACCGTAGAATCTGACATGTGTATTAGCTGTATTTTTTCAGTGAGGAAAGCATCTGTTTCTTATAGTAACTTGTGAAACGGAAAAGCACTTTATCGCAGCTGAGCCACCTCACTGGCGTGTGATAAGGCAAATAGCAGAATTCAGAATCAAGATTTTCCAAAAAAGACTGGAACTGACGGTGATCGAGTGCATGTCCTCGAGTGAAGTTCACAGCAGAAAAGGCTGGGTTCAGAACCCAAGAAACATCTAAGTCTGCCCCACAGAGTACTTTCTTGTGTATGATGTAGTGTATAAACAGAGAGCCCGCAATTTGCAGATCTTTAAACTGAGTCCTGTTCATTGAACACAGTAAATTTAAGTCACATAAAAGGCAGGATGTCGCAGCACGTGTGAAGACCTCTAAGTGTTCTAAACATAATACACTCTACGCCAAAAAAAAAGACACACCATGAATGAATTATCCGAATGGGACGGAAATCGTTAGACGTGATGTACATGTGCGATAAACAAATGATTACAGTTTCAGAAAAATATTGCATGATGTATTCAGTAGGAATAGCATCACGAACTGAACAAGTCAATAACGCGTAGGTTCACCTCTGGCTCTTGTGCAAGCTGTTATTCAGCTTGACACTGATTAAAAGAGTTGTTGGCTGTTTACCTGGGGGATAGTCCAATTGGCGCGGTAGACCGTCAAAATGCCGAGATAGTTTGAAGGCCTTTTCAACTTGGGAGAGATCTGGCGACTGTTCTGTCCAAGATATGGTTTGGCAAGCACGAAGACAAGCAGTAGAAACTCTCACCGTGCGTGGGAGGGTGTTATCTTGCTGAAATGTGAGCCCGGGGTGGCTCGCCATGAAGGGCAACAGACGGTGTGTAGAATATCGTCGAAGTACTGCTATGCTGCAAGGATACCGCGAATGACAACCAAAGAGGTCCTGCTATGGAAAGATATGGCACTCCAGACCATCACTCCTGTCTGCTGGCCGCGGGCGAAATTCAAGTTGGTATTCCAACGCTATCCGGTGCATCTCCAGACACGTCTACGCTGGTCATCGGGGCTCATTTCGAAGTGGGACTCACTGAAGACGCTCAGTCAATAAGATTATAAGATCCTAGTCCGAAGACGTGTCTGGAGACGCCCCGCACAACAGTGGGATACCTATCTGACTGTTGCCCGCCATTCGGCTCGACAACAAGGAATGACAGTCTGGTGTTCCATTTCTTTTCATAGAATAGCCCCTTTAGTTGTCATCCGCAGCATCGTTACGGCAAAGCGGTATGTCGAAGATATTTTGTGCCCCGTTCTGTGTTCTTCGTGGCAGGCCACAAGTGGCTTACATTTCAGCAAGATAATGCCCGCTCACTCACGCCGAGAGTTCCTGCCGATTGTCTTCGTACTTATCAAATCGTACCTTGGCCAGCAAGGTCACCGGATCACTCCCCAACCAATTGAGAACGTTTGGCGCACTATGTGCAGGGCCCTCCAAACACATCGAGATTTTGACGATCTAACGCGTCAAATGCACAGAAGTTGGCACGATATTGCTCAGGAGGACATCTAACAACACCATCAATCCGTGACAAGCCGAATAACTGCTTGCATAAGGGCCGAAGGTGGACGAACGCATTATTGATTTGCTCAATTGGTGAAACTCTTTCTCTTACATAAATCATCTAATTTTTCTGAAATTGTTTCTGCACATGTACGTCGCATCTACCGATTTCCGTCAAATTCAAATAATTCTTTCGTGTTGTGTCGTTTTTTTTTTTTTTTGGTCTTAAAGTGTATTTAAATTTGGACTGTATTACAACGTCTCGTGTTCCATTCATCTGCTCAGGCAAATGCAAGTATCGTCGTCGGCCCTGATGAACTGATCTCGCGGGTCGGATTCGGCCCGCGGGCCGTAATTTGGTGCCCCTGGTATAGGTCATCCACGGGCACGGAACTCTTCTGCCTAACGACTTACAAGGGCAACAAAAATCATATTTTCAATATAAATAGTGACCGAATTTAAAAATTTAAAATTCTGGCATTATCCATTAATTAACAAGTATAATCTTAGGTGAAAACGTCAACACGGTAAGACATGTGCGAGTATTACAGTTAGAAACTGTGTATATGTCTTGAGACATCGTAGCTCACCGGACGCAAATAGCAGGACTGTACTCCTCCAGTCTTTCAGAATGACTTGCCACAAACTTAACACAGCATTTCGAAGTTTACGATACTTTTTCTTGCTGACACCAACCACAAGATGACGCAAGGAAAAAAGTTATAGCACTGAGTGTAACTGCTAAATTATGTCATTCTACCACCCATGTCTTAGGAGGTATGGCATCATAAACTGTGAAATGTGTGAAGAAGCAGCTGTTATAGTTAGAAACTGTGAATATGTCTTGAGGCAATTACCTAGACTGTATTCATCCAGTATATGATAATGACAGCACTTAGAATTTTACAGCAAACCTTAAACAAAATTTCAAACCTTTATGAAACTTTTTCTCACTGACACTCCCCACAAAACAATGAAAGGGGGAAAAGTTTATCGCCTAATACATTTTCGCTGTGCTTGCAGTAAAACTTCGTCACCGGGCACGACGTTTTAATTTACTTCTTCTTTACTGCAAACTGCATTCGCAACACGTTTCGCAGACAGTGTCTAAATACACCGAGATGACGAAAGTCAGGGGATAGCGGTATGCACATATACACTGATGAACCATAACATTATGACCACCTGCTGAATAGCTTGTTTGTGCGTCTTTGGAACGAAACACATAACTCATTCTGTATATCACGGATCCAACAGGATGTTGGTAGGTTCAGTGGAGGTATGTGGCATTAGATGTCTACGCAAAAGTCGTGTAATTCGCGTAAATAACGGGCCGCTGATTTGCGTACGTGGTGATGGCACTCGATAACGACCCAGATGGGTTCCACAGAGTTTACATCAGGCGGATATGGTCGCTGAGACATGAACGTGAGTTCACTATAATACTCCTCAAACCACTGTAGCACGGTTCTGGCTCTGAGACATGGACAATTATACTGCTGAAAGATGACATCGCTGTCGGAGAAGACAATAAGCATGAAGGGTTGCAGGTGGTTCGCAGCTGTCAGCTTGCCTTCCGTTACCACCACAGGTTCCACGCCAGCGCAGGAGAATGTCTCCTATAGTATAATACTGCTCCCATCAGCCTGCATCCGTGGCGCGCTGCACGTTTCGAGCCGCCAATCACCTCGATGAGGGCGTTTGTGGGCACGACCATCGACTTAGCGTAGCAAAAGTGTGATTTACCTCAAGAGCCGACACGTTTTCATTGACCGACGATCGACTCCCGATGGTCCTATGTCTACTGCAGTCGTAATTGACGACGTCGCTGGGCCAACATGTGGACACATAAGCACGATCTGATGTGAAGCTCCATAGCCAGCAGTGTACGATGACTGGTGTGCTCCGAAACACTTGTGCGTGCACCAGCATTGTGCTCTTTCGGCAGAGATGCCACAGATCACCATCTATCCTACTGTACAGAACAGACAAGTCTCCGAATCACACTTTCTGTAAAGAGTCGTGAACGTACAACCATTTAGCGCCTAATGGTAGTTTCACTGTCTTTCTACCTCTTTCTGTAGATGCTCATGACAGCAGCAAATGAACATTCGATCAGCTACGCCATTTTGCAGATACTCGTTTACAGCCTCTCCGTAATAATGAACTACCCTTTGTCAAGTTGCCTGTCGCAATGCACGCCTCCACTTGCATCCATAACCTTCACTAGGCTGATCACATGTTCATGTCTGCTCTGCTTACATACTTCTGTTATCGCGTCACGTACCCGCAACACCACCAGGCGGGGTTCGAATACTGCCTCGGGCGTGGATGTGTGTGATGTCCTTAGGTTAGTTAGGTTTAATTAGTTCAAGTTCTAGGCGACTGATGACCTCAGAAGTTAAGTCGCATAGTGCTCAGAGCCATTTGAACCAACCACTAGGCGGCATCCAACGTCGCGGTCGGCCGTGGTCATAATGTTGTGGCAGTATCGCGTCCGCAAAGTACAAAACGGTAATGCATTGGCGGAGCTGTTATTTGTACTCAGATTATTCATGTCAAAAAGTTTCCGACGTGGTTATGGCTGCACGACGGGGATTAACAGACTTTGAACGCGGAATTGTAGTTTCAGCTAGACGCATGGGACATTCCATTTAGGAAATCGTTTGGGAATTCAATTTACCGAGATCCTCAGTGGCAAGAGCGTGCCGAGAATACCAAATTTTTAGACATTTTGTCTCACCAAGGACAACGTAGTGGCCGACGGCCTTCACTTAAAGATCGAGTGCAGCAGCGTTTGCGTAGAGTTGTCAGTGCTAACAGACAAGCAACAATGCGTGAAATAACCGCAGAAATCAAAGTGAGGTGTACGACGAACGTATCCGTTAGGATAGTGCAGCAGAATTTGGCGTTAATAGGCTATGACAGCAGACGACCGACGAGAGTGCCTTTGCTAACAGCACAACATCAAATGCAGCGCCTCTCCTGTGCTCGTGAGTATATCGGTTGGATCCTAGACGACAGGAAAACCGTGACCTGGTCACTCCGGATTTCAGTTGGTAAGAGCTGTTGACAGAATGCGAGGATGGCGCAAACCCCATGAAGCCATAAACCCAAGTTGTCAACAAGGTGCTGTGCAAGCTGGTAGTAGCTCCATAATGATTGACTGGAACTGGTTATGTTCGACTATTTGGATACCATTTACAGTCATTCAAGGACTTCATGTTTCCAAATAATGGTGGAATTCTTATAGATGACATTCCGCCATGTCACCAGGCCGCAGCTGTTCGCAGTTGGTTTGAAGAATATTCTCGACAATTCGAGGAAAAAATTTTACCACCCAGATCGCCCGATACAAATCCCATCGAACGTTTATGGGGCATAATCGAGAGGTCAGTTCGTGCACAAAATCCTGCACCGGCAACACTTGCGCACTTACGGATTCCTATAGAGGCAGCTTGGCTCAATATTTCTGCAGGGGACTTCCAACGACTTGTTGAGTCCATGCCACGTCGAGTTGTTACGTTGCACCGGGAAAAGTAGGTACGACACAATATTAAGAGGTATCCCATGACTTTTGTCACCTCAATGTACACGATTGAATGTATCTGTAAAATTATGTCATTGCACGACACATTGTTCAGGAGATATGACGCTATAAAGATTGAGATGTGTGAAAAACTAATTTCTGCGTAAAACGAAGCGCAAATTACCCAGAATATAATCGTCCAGTGTTTGATAATGAGAACACTTAGCGAGTTCCATTAAACATTAAACATAATTTCATATTAAACTTCCTGGCAGATTAAAACTCTTTGCCGGACCGAGACTCGAACTCGGGACCTTTGCCTTTCGCGGGCAAGTGCTCTACCGACTGCGATACCCTAGCACGACTCACGCCCCGTCCTCACAGCTTTAATTCCGCCAGTACCTCGTCTCCTACCTTCCAAACTTCACAGAAGTTCTCCTACGAACCTTGTATTAATTTCAGTCTTGAAGCTGGCACAGGGAGTACTGGAAGTGGATGGTTTACTCTAGCTATTGTCCGATGTGAGAATGCCTCTCTACCTGGACTCGAATCATTCGCCGACCGAGATGTCATCGCTTACAAGATCTGGTGCGTCGGCCGGCATGGCGCCGAGCCAAGTCGGGCGGGTTTCGCCACCGACTCGCTAGGCGCTCAGCGGGCAATGCGGCAATATGTTTTAGATTTTTTTCAAACTGTTGCATCCTTGAGCCCCTGGTTCGCGATGTACGCTCACCGGTTGATGGCTGACGCTACAGATCACACTTTATTAATAATTATAGTACAGGGTTACATCACCAGTTAGATTTACATTCTCAGCAAGTACACCAAGTCCTTTCATCCATACATGTATTTTTTCATCATTACTAACTTTACGACAGGAGCGGGTATACAATGTAAAAAGGATATACTATATACATAACTAGGTCTAGAGCAGGAGAGTTTCTGTGAAGTTTGGAAGGTAGGAGACGAGGTACTGGCGGAATTAAAGCTTTGAGGACGGGGCGTGAGTCGTGCTAGGGTAGCTCAGTCGGTATGCCGGCACGGTAGCTCAGCGTGTTCGGTCAGAGGGTTTAACTGCCTTCTGCAATAAAAGAACTGAGTTAATCGATTAACAACGAACTTAAACGGATGCCTTACGACGTCCGCCCCGAGCAGATCCAACGAACAAAAGCGAACAAAATGAAATTTAAAAAAAAAAGTCAGTAGAGCACTTGCCCGCGAAAGGCAAAGGTCCCGAGTTCGAGTCTCCGTCCGGCACACAGTTTTAATCTGCCAGGAAGTTTCATATCAGCTCACACTCCGCTGTAGAGTGAAAATTTCAATCCATAATTTCATATGTTTCCTAAACTTTTTCTTTCTTACATGTTTATTGTCAAATATTTAACAATTAATTTATTTATAAAATACTTAGAAGTTTGAAACTGTTTTTATTCATGGGACTCCAAACCTTTAAGGAATTATCGAGCATTAGTCTCAGTTGAACGAAATGGACAGTAGCTTTAAAGGACGATATGAGATGAACATCAGCATAAGCAAAACGGGGATAATGGAATGTAGCTAATTAAATCAGGTGATGCTGAGGGAACTACATTAGGAAATGAGACACTTAAAGTAGTAAATGAGTTCTGCTATTTGGGAAGCAAAATATCTGATGACGGTCGAAATAGGGAGGATATAAAATGTAGACCGGCAATGGTAAGAAAAGCGTTTATAAAGAAGAGAAATTTCTTAACATCGGGTATAGATTTAAGTGTCTGGCAGCCCTTTCTGAAAGTATTTGTATGGAGTCAAGCCATGTATGGAAGTGAAGCATCGACGATAAACAGTTTAGGCGAGAATAGAGTAGAAACTTTTGAAATGTGGTGCTACAGAAGAATGCTGAAGATTAGATGGTTAGATCACGTAACTAATGAGGAGGTACTGAACAGAATTTGGGAGAAATTTGCGGTACAACCCGCCTAAAAGAAGGGATCGGTTGGTAGGACACATTCTGAGACATCGAGGGATCACAAATTTAGTACTTGAGGGAAGTGTGGGAGGTAAAAATCGCAGAGGGAGACCAATAGATGAATACATTAGGCAGATTCAGAGGGATGTAAGTTGCAGTTGTTACTCGGAGATAAATAGGCTTGCACCGGACAGAGTAGCATGGAGAGCTGCATCAAACCAGTCTTTGGACTGAAGACCGCAACAACAACACAGTCTGTGGGATCGTAGGTCAGCGTCTCTGAATTCGTTCAAATCCTAGGATTGTGCCTACAGCATAAGAACTCCAAACGCTGGGTCAGAATTCTAGAACTGTTCTCATTAGCGTCATATATGTAAAGTATAGGCCGCCATTATTCTTGGGATTGTTGTTGCGGTTTTCAGGGCAAAAAGTTTGTGCCATGGCGTGCTACGTTGCGGAAAACGTTCATGGTAGAGCCGACTGGCAGTTCAGCAGTTACCTCGAGCTTCGCCTACACACGGAACATGTTCGTGTATTCCGAAACTGTGTACCGAAAACGTGTACCGAACTAAGGCAGACGTTAAGTAAGAAAAAAATGTAGTGTGATTAGGGCCTCCCGTCGGGTAGACCGTTCGCCGGGTGCGTCTTTCGATTTGACGCCACTTCGGCGAGTTGCGCGTCGATGAGGATGAAATGATGATGATTAGGATAACACATCACCCAGCCGGGAATCGAACCCCGGCCCTTAGGATTGTTATTCTGTCGCGCTGACCACTCAGCTACCGGGGGCGGACGTCCGTTAAGTGACTTAAGGTGACCTTCTGACGTATACACTTCATCCTGAATGAGATTTTTCACTCTGCAGCGGAGTGTGCGCTGATATGAAACTTCCTGGAGGATTAAAACTGTGTGCCCGACCGAGACTCGAACTCGGGACCTTTGCCTTTCGCGGGCAAGTGCTCTACCAACTGAGCTACCGCTGAGAACATGCTTACTTAATCGGTAGGCTAAGCCTGAATTCTCCGTCAATGTCTCAAATCATCACTTACCTTTTTTTGTATATTGTAAGATCTCGATTTTTTTCTAGTTATTCCTTACTTTTTTCGTGTTTATGATTCTCTGTTTCATGTTAGGGGAGCTAGTTGTTACCCTGGGTAACTAGTTCGAATTTTGAATTAGCCACTGGTGCTGTTGTTGTGGTCTTCAGTCTAAAGACTGGTTTGAGGCAGCTACTGTATGCTGTACAAGCCTCTTCATGTCCGAATAACTACTGCAACCTACATCCTTTTGAACCTGCTTACTGTATTCATTTCTTAGCCTCCCTGTAGAGTTTTTACGCGCCCACCCTAT
The DNA here is from genome assembly GCF_021461395.2 of Schistocerca americana. Lineage (NCBI taxonomy): Eukaryota > Metazoa > Arthropoda > Insecta > Orthoptera > Acrididae > Schistocerca > Schistocerca americana. Next base: position 541,533,144 of record NC_060130.1, read on the forward strand.
CCACACTTTCCTCCAGTATCAAATTGGTGATCCCTTGATATCTCAGAATGTGTCCTATTAAGAAATCCTTTTATTTTATTAAGTTGTGCCACAGATTTCTTTTCTCCCCAATTCTGTTCAGTACCTCTTCATTAGTTACGTGATCTACCCGTCCAGTCTTCAGCATTCTTCTGTAGCACCACGTTTCAAAAGCTTCTATTCTCGACTTGTCTGAAATATTTATCATCCAGTTTCACTTTCTTACAAGGCTATATTCCAGACAGATACCTTCAGAAAACACTTCCCAGCACTTACATCTATATTTGATGTTAACAAATTTCTCTTCTTTAGAAGCACTTTCCTTGCCATTGCTAGTCTACATGTTATATCCTCTCTACTTCGGCCATCATCAGCTATTTTACTGCACAAATAACATTCCTAATCCACTACTTTTAGTGTCTCATTTCTTATGTAACTATCTCAGCATCGTCTGATTTCATTGTGCTATACTCCATTATCTGTGTTTTGCTTTTGTTAATGTCCATCTTATACCCCCCTATTATGTCACTATCCATTCCGTTCAACTGCTCTTCCAAGTACTTTGTTGTCTCTGACAGGATTACAACGCCGTCAGTAACCGCAATTTTTTTATTTATTCTCCCTGAACTTTAATTCCTTTTCCAAATTTTTCTTTGGTTTCCTTTAGTGCTTGTCCGGTATAGAGACTGAATTATATCGTGGATAGGCCACAATGCTGTCTCACTCCCTTCTCAATCACTACGTCTCCTTCATGTCCCTCGCCTCTTACAACTCCCTTCTCATTTCCCTAAAAGTTGTATTTGACTTTTCTCTCCCTGTATTTTACTTTTGTTACCTTCAGAATTTCAAAGAGTGAATTTCAGTCAACATTGTATAAAGCTTCCTCCAAATCTAGAATGACTATAAACATAGATTTGCCTTTCTTTGGTCTATAATACAAGATAAGCCATAGGGCCAGTACTTCCTCACATGTTCCAGCATTTCACCGGAATCCACACTGAATTTCCCCGTGGTCACCTTCTATCTGTTTTTGCATCCTTCTGTAAATAATTCATATTAATATTTTGCAACCATGACTTATTAAACTGATAGTTAGGTAATATTCACATCTATCAACATCTGCTTTCTTTGTAATAGGAATTATTACATTCTTCTTCAAGTGTGAAGAATCTTTGCCAGTCTCACACACCAAGTGAAATAGTTCTGTCATGGCAGGCTCTCCCAAGGATATTAATAGTTTTGAGGGAATTTCGTCTATTTCAATGGCCTTGTTTCGACGTAGGTCTTTCAGAGCTCTGTTAAATATTTCTCGGAGTATCATATTTCCTATCTCATCTTCCTCTACGTCCTCATCCCACTGGTATCAACGGACTACCCTCCCAGTAACAGATAGCAACTAATGGTACAATTCCTGCCAATCACTGAAGACTGGGCTACCAGTATTAGAGAGACATCAAGAGGCAATATTGTCTTTCTGTCTGTTCGCAATTTTTTCTTCTCCGAGTATTTTTTGATAGCAATTTAACCCTTTTGTCTATTAACGCAAGTGCTGTGTATTGTGGAATCTTAACTTCAGGTGAGCAATATAAATTTGAAAATTTTTCTAAAGCTGAAAACTGATGCATATCTGTAACCGATTATGAAATGGCGATGTACAGGCCAATTAGTTACAATTTCATAGAGGGTAGTTGTTATGTTACATAGATTGCTCAATGGATTGGGCCAGCTGGGCAAACTGGATTCCGCGCACCGATTAGTACAGCTGATGGTATCCTCACTCTACGCGAAACAATTAGCAGAACAAATGAGTACCATCTACCTCTTTACCTCGCCTTCAAAGGTTTCGGAAAGGCATTCGATTCAATCAGTCATCCGGAGGAGTTTGAGGCTCTAATAGAGAAAGGAATAGAATAGGCGTATACAGAAGTTTTATACAACATATGCAAAACTTACACAGCGTTTGTAAATGTAGTTGAAGAAACCAATGAATTTCCCATAGAAAAAGGTATAAAACATGGCGACCCTACATCTCCAAAACTTTTCCCAGGAGCCCTCGAAAAAGCGACGTCTAAATTAATTTTGAAACCAAAGGGAATCAAAATTCTGGGAGAGAGATTAAACAACCTGAACTTCGATGACGATATTGTACTATTTGCAAATAGTATAAACGAACTTCAAATACTGTTAGTGAACTTGCGTCAGTCTGCTCTCAAGTTGGCCTAAAAATGAACTATGATAAAACCAAGATCATGATGAATGAACGTACACCGGAGGGAAGCGTATCTGTTGAAATTAAGCAACTTCAAAGCGTCTTAAAATATGCCTATTTGGGTCAACTGCCAAATATGAAAGGAGACCTAAAACCAGAAACATTCCGACGTATTGAGATAGGCTGGCGAGCTTATGGAAGATAATCCTCAGTTTTGAAGTCAAAAATGTGGCGGAGCTAAAGGAAACTGTGGGATCCTACCCACACGTGTAATATAGGGTGTCTAGAAAGCTGTTCTAGGATAGCTAGACAACATACAAGCAAATCATTTTAATGGATTTTATTACAGTAATTGGATTGACAATACTTAGCTTTAGTTTCTACATGATGGATCGCAAGCAATTGGTGACATGCAAATAATCAATGTCCTTCAATAGATGCAATGTCCATGCAAGCTAATCACACAAGTTCATAAATCACTGCTACCATTAATATCACTGCTTGTCTTCTAGTCCCGCTCTTCTAGTGGTCGTCTTCTAGTCCGGCCGCGGCCTGGCGACGTGTTGCTTTCATTCTCTTCGTGTAGATGCCGCTCTAGTTGTGGTGTCCTCCTAGTCAGCGTACTATTGGCTGACATCGTCTCACAGCTCTCTATGCTCTTGCGTTCTTGATCTTCGTGCTGGCGCTTGTCTTTACGCTGGAACAGAAACAGTCTTTGACCAATGTATACTGCCAGTAATAACAAACTAATAGTAGCCCAAACAGGAATGGAAAGATCAATATGGGGCTACACAAATAAAGGCAAAAAGAAAGCAGCTGACTTTGGACGGATAACGAAGGTCAGTGACATAATGGAAAGGGTGGATATCTTGAAATAGCTGTGGGGTAGTCATGTCGCTCGAAGAAAACATTACATGTGGTCAAAACAAGTACTAGACTGGAGCCCAGTTTACCAAAAAAGACCAAGGGAAAGACAGATGGGACAGAGATTTAAAGAAGACAGCCGGGTTTAACTGGCAACGGGAAGCTCAAGATCGGCAAAATGGAAGAATCTGCAAGGATCCTACGTTACACACTGACTCAAAGAGGCCACATCACCAAGTGATCGAACTGGTTGTTGATGATGATGATGAGTTGTTGTAATGTAGTAACATGTCTAGTATAATATACAGTTTTCATTATGTATTTTCCTTTGAAGGCAACATGAGAAATTAGAAAAAGAAGACAGACAGAGGCACAACATCAAAAGAAACATAGAGTGAATCAGTGAAAGAAGTGAGGTCAGATTACCAGTAATTTGTAAAAACAAAACCAACTTTTCTATAACACTGACAACAAAGTACATACAAGAGAAAAACAGCAATAAATAAAACAAAACTAGAACATTTTGTATCAGTGCTTAACAGGCTACACTATGTTTATACAAATAACCCCACCCTCTGTCACAACATGCCCACTATGTTGTAAATTATTACGGTGTGTATAATCGGAGATAATATCAAGTCATGATATTCCTGATAGCTGAGCATAAGAGAAAAATATTATGATGCTATATTGCAAGGTATCTCATTTCGTATTAATATTGCTCTGAACCCTTCTAGTACAAAAATTACTGAAAAGAATTGTAACAACTACCCCTGGTCTCCTCTTCACCAAAAGACATGAATAAAATCTTTAAAAGACCAACCAGAATCATAAGTCGTGCAATTAAAATCAAAGTTTTCCCATACAAGGCCCCAAAAATAGAGATTTTATTTTGTAATTATCTTACTATTAACCAGACAAGAGTTTTTCAGTGCTTTATTTTAACCGAAAGCGAAGCGTTGGCGTATACATACTGAATGGAAAGCAAAGTACTTCTCCTCTACATTTCTTGTTTGTATGAAAATCTAATAGCAGGTGAGTTTCATTATACATAGATTAAATCTCAGTTTCCCAACACAAGTACAGCTGAAACTGATGATTCTTAATACATATCCTTATGGCATTTTCCTTTTACAGCGTGTGTACCTGGAAGTGTGACCAAAGTAGAATGCAACACTTGTATCTGCAGTGCTCACGGAAGGTGGGCGTGTACGCAGAAGCTATGCCACGGATTCAAATGTACGTATCACTGCTCTCTCACCGTTCCTTAAACTAAACCTTAAATTAAGTCTCTTCGTTTACCTCTAAACTTTTATTTCTGAAAACTACTCCGCAATCTTATTTCAGTAAGTTCTTTGTGGCATGTGGTAACAGGAACTATTGTTAATATGTGGCGCAAAGTTCTAGTTGGTTTAATTTTCTCTAACTGTGTACCTCTTTTTACGCCTATAGTTTTCTACATATCTAATTCTGTAATTGATTTTGTACAGATATTTGACTATAGACTTGACTATCCACATGCTTCGTTTGTTTATGAAGAATTCTCAGGAGCCATTCTTCTGGCGTTTGTGAAGGTAATATGGTTTTGCTTTTTGTTATGCGGAGGTCGATCCGGACAAGGCAAAGAATGCTCATCGTACGTTTCATGTGACGCTAAGAAAAACTTCGTGTGGTTTTTTTCAGTTCCAACTCCTGTCGAAAGGCACTTCGAACCTGTTGTGAGGCACACTCACATTGATACAAAAAAATTTGTTGATGTTTCTCCAACACCACGAACTTGAGACTTAGTAATCATGAACGTCCGATAACCCAAAACATCACGAGGAGGTACCTCCTCCAAAGACGTTGCAGTAGACCTCGTAGTTGCATCAATACGTATTATTGCAAGAGTCATCCAGCACTGACCAACAGGATTGTCAGTAACAGAAAATGAAAAATCAAAACCAACTCCTCGAAACACAGTCATATTATATTCAGCCTCGACGTCCGAAATAGACTTGTAAATAGTAGGCCTCCATCGCAAGACACGATGTATCCTGTGACGAGGAATGCTGCCGGCTGTGCGACAGCTACCGGAAACACGCTATACATATAGCTGACACGTCACCCAAAGTCACGGACTTGAAAAATTTACAGCCGTGCGGAGTGCACTTATCCCGCCGTCGCGCTCAGGAGCTCTAGGCGCGACGGCAGCCGGGCGCGGACACTATTTTTAGCAACACTGAGAGCATCCCAGGGTGCCCCAGAGAGTAACAACACAAAGAAGAATCGCTTCTCGGATTTTGTCAAGATCAATGTGTAGATATTTTTTTTAAAAATAGTTCAGGTTCTATGCCTAGCATTAACAGGTTGTACCAGACTTTATTACATACTATTATACAGGGTGTTACAAAAAGGTACGGCGAAACTTTCAGGAAACATTCCTCATACACAAATAAAGAAAAGATGTTATGTGGACATGTGTCCGAAAACGCTTAAGTCCCATGTTAGATCTCATTTTAGTTTCGTCAGTATGTACTGTACTTCCTCGATTCGCCGCCAGTTGGCCCAATTGAAGGAAGGTAATGTTGACTTCGGTGCTTGTGTTGACATGCGACTCATTGCTCTACAGTACTAGCATCAAGCACATCAGTACGTAGCATCAACAGGTTAGTGTTCATCACGAACGTGATTTTGCAGTCAGTGCAATGTTTACAAATGCGGAGTTGGCAGATGCCCATTTGATGTATGGATTAGCATGGGGCAATAGCCGTGGCACGGTACGTTTGTATCGAGACAGATTTCCAGAACGAAGGTGTCCCAACAGGAAGGCGTTCGAAGCAATTGATCGGCGTTTTAGGGAGCGCGGAACATTCCAGCCTATGATTCGCGACTGGGGAAGACCTAGAACGACGAGGACACCTGCAATGGACGAGGCAATTCTTCGTGCAGTTGACGATAACCCTGATGTCAGCGTCAGAGAAGTTGCTGCTGTACAAGGTCACGTTGACCACGTCACTGTATGGAGAGTGCTACCGGAGAACCAGTTGTTTCCGTACCATGTACAGCGTGTGCAGGCACTATCAGCAGCTGATTGGCCTCCACGGGTACACTTCTGCAAATGGTTCATCCAACAATGTGTCAATCCTCATTTCAGTGCAAATGTTCTCTTTACGGATGAGGCTTCATTCCAACGTGATGAAATTGTAAATTTTCACAATCAACATGTGTGGGCTGACGAGAATCCGCACGCAATTGTGCAATCACGTCATCAACACAGATTTTCTGTGAACGTTTGGGCAGGCATTGTTGGTGATGTCTTGATTGGCCCCATGGTTTTCCACCTACGCTCAATGGAGCACGTTATCATGATTTCATACGGGATACTCTACCTGTGCTGCTAGAAAATGTGCCTTTACAAGTACGACACAACACGTGGTTCATGCTCGATGGAGCTCCTGCACATTTCAGTCAAAGTGTTCGTACACTTCTCAACAACAGATTCGGTGACCGATGGAGTGGTAGAGGTGGATCAATTCCATGGCCTCCACGCTCTCCTGACCTCAACCCTCTTGACTTTCATTCATGGGGGCATTTGAAAGCTCTTGTCTACGCAACCCCGGTACCAAATGTAGAGACTCTTCGTGCTCGTATTGTGGACGGCTGTGATACAATACGCCATTCTCCAGGGCTGCATCAGCGCATCAGGGATTCCATGCGACGAAGGGTGGATGCATGTATCCTCGCTAACGGAGGACATTTTGAACATTTCTTGTAACAAAGTGTTTGAAGTCACGCTGGTACGTTCTGTTGCTGTGTGTTTCCATTCACTGATTAATGTGATTTGAAGAGAAGTAATATGCTGAAATAAGGTAGAAATGTTTCAACAAACAATGTGGCTCTGTGATAGAGTTCTGGCTTGTGTGGTGGACTTGGATTCGAATATTAGCGGAATCAAATTTTTGAACGAGGGTGCGTGTTATAAAGATCATTTACGTGATGTGTAAAATAACAAAAGAGAAAAAAATTATTTTTTAATTTTCTTAACTATACAATCTTTTGTACAGGTTTGGTAATTAAGAACTTCTGTTTGCAATGAAAACTGAATTTTTATGTGCAAATGTAGTTAGAACTAAAAATAAAAATTTTTCATAAGAATTACTAGTAGGGTATTAATTAGCATATATTTGACGAATCTTATATTTAAATGACATATAGAATCGAACTAAATGAAGAAAAGGAAAAAATAGTGACTAAAGCGACACTCATCTAGCGATTACCAGTCTCGTGCGCACTATGAATTCTACACTTCATGGAAATGCTCATAATACACGCAACTTCGTTGAAAATATTGAGTGAGCCTTGCATCGAACCTGGAATCGAACCTAGGCCCCCACACAGTGAACGTGCACACTGCCATAGTGGCACATTGCCCGTGGAAAAATAGTTATCTTATTTGAGCATATTAAACGCGGTCGGAAAGCTTCAATTTTTGGTGTTGTAATGGGCTGCTCTGGGGAAGGTATATTTTAGCTATGAATTCAAGAACCATAAATACAAAAAATAACAAAAATCTGATTACCGTGTGGGCCCTTTGTCAGTGGAAACAGTACAGGGCTATGGGGGGAGGGGGGGGGGGGGAGCGAGACTATTTTTTAAATTTTTAATTTACTTACATTTCAAAAGGAAAGGGTAAGGAAAATTTAGGATTACAGACAAATTTCCGGTCAGGGACTGTAAGGAGTACACAAAATTTCGTATACAAAATTAACCATTTTCATTATTTTACTGTTGATGATTTACACGTGCTGGGATCATATTCATCATAAAAACTGGGCAAGCAGGAATTTTCTCGCCATCGTGCACACATTATAAACGACGCATTTTAACAGTTACATGGTTGCTTTAATCTATACAAAAACAAACTTTATTTACATTCATAAAAAGATTCTCTCTCATTGCGCTTTTTTGCAAGAAACGACTCACACTGAATCATTTCACCAAATGTTGGCGAAGATATTGGTGATGTACAGTGGAGTGTATCTTGATACAGTTTTCTAGGAATGTGATTTCTTGGTCTGCCACTATGGAATAAGAAAAACTTTGAAGCTTTTTGATCAAATTCTTTGCCTGGAAATAAAAACAGATATCGCAGGGTTGCACCAGCGGTGTGCATTTCGCGGGGAGAGGGATCACTTTAATACTCCACAATGGCACTCATTTTTCATCTTGAAAATCTCGCCTATAATTGTGGATTTGTTTGACCTCTCCACGAGTCAATTAATAAAAGAAATTTGTTCTCCTCATTGCATCAATCAATTTCTTTACGTATATATATATAAGGCTGTGATATGTTTCCTAACTTATGATGAAGTAACGACGAGATTCCTATTTTTGTAGCATACTCATCCACCATTTCTTGAATCCTCGCTCCAGAAGAGCCAGGAGTAGGTATACGAGTCGGCTGCTTAGCCGCAGGTAGCGTTGTACCCAACATCTAATGGGCTTATTCTACCTACACCGGAAAGCTACTGTTCGGCCACCTCTGCCGAGGGCTACTCTAAAGAAAACGAACTCCTGTACGCTTTAATAACAGTCATTTCTATGAAATTTATTTGCGTTTCCTTTTCACGCCTTTGGGCGCCCGCGCGCTCCAAACACACACACACAAACAGATAGTTGGAAGTGAATGCGACTTCGAACTACTGAAAACTCAGACTGTCGAAATTTATTTGGGGCAGCACAGACACAACAGTACGTATCAAATACCTAGTATACTGCTGTAGGATCTACACGGTATTACTACTATTATTATTATTATTGTTACTGGCAGTGGCCAGACACAAACCATTGGCAGCCTAAGGTCTTCCTATTTCTGAAAGTTCGGAAGTGAGGAGTCCAGCTATCAAGTGATTCTCAATCAGTGGGCCTAAGTACAGTGGACACATTTTAATTGCGATATTGGAGTGTGTGTTATTCTGATTACGCAAAGATCCTTTGGACATGCATGCATGTCCAAAGCAACAAGCACTGCGGCGACTACAGCCGTTATGAAATACGTTAAATGTATTCGGAATTACGAATATGGACAACCATCAGCTGTAGAATGGAATGACTACCGTGAAAATTTATGCCGGACCGGGACTGGAGCGGGAAATCCGGGTTCGAGTCTCAGTTCAAAATGGCTCTGAGCACTATGGGACTCAACTTCTGAGGTCACCAGTCCCCTAGAACTTAGAACTACTTAAACCTAACTAACCTAGGGACATCACACACATCCATGCCCGAGGCAGGATTCGAAGCTGCGACCGTAGCGATCGCGCAGCTCCAGACTGTAGCGCCTAGAACCGCTCGGCCACTCCGTCCGGCTCGAGTCTCGGTCCGGCACAAATTTTCACTGTAGTCATTCCATTCTATGGCTGACGGTTGTCCATATTCTTAATTGTGAATACATTTAACACTTTTTAATTGGGTTAGTTTCAAATGGGGATGCAGGATGTGGGTGAAGAAGGTGCCGCTAGGGAGAGGAGTGCTGCAGAGGAAGCCTGTTTTGTAATAAATGTCTACCCTCCATGTGGGTAGTTAGCTTTCTTTTCTAAGAAGGAGTTGTAGCTAGCACGTGAGATGCACTGAAAATTTCTTCATCATCCTGTAAAGAAAGTTTGTTAGAAAGAAGCAGTACCAGTTGTCTCATTGGTTCATTAGTTCGTAGTCTAAAAGGACAGCTACAAACCTAAATATCATTTATCTCCCATCAGTTTAAAAATGAAAGTGTTCTAAGAAAATCTTTTCCACTCTAAAGTTTAGATGGGCTCCAGAATTGATGATAGTTGGGGCATGTAGATAATAAAATGGTTCAAATGGCTCTGAGCACTATGGGACTTTACATCTAGGGTCATCAGTCCCCTAGAACTTAGAACTACTTAAACCTAACTAACCTAAGGACATCACACAACACCCAGTCATCACGAGGGAGAGAAAATCCCTGACCCCGCCGGGAATCGAACCCGGGAACCCGGGCGCGGGAAGTGAGAACGCTACCGCACGACCACGAGCTGCGGACTGTAGACGATAACTAATATCTGACTGCACTCAGGGGTAATTGTCTCAGAAAGGTTGGGAACCACTGCTAGCACGGTGTGATACCAGTCGCTGTTAGATTATAACATGCACAACACAGCCGATGAAAAAATACTCCTGTTGGAGAACAAAAAGGACGACTATGTTGCTCTTTAAAAGACTCTGACACAAACGTGGGGAACCAGCTGCCTCAACACTCATTCCACCTTGCTCACTAAAAATATTGGCATGCGAACTTATTCACGCTCTTTTAACACAGAACATTCTAAATCCTTTTACACAGTCTCTCTGTGTAGATAAGTCTAGCCTTCATACTACCCATCTCTGCCTCATTGCACTGCCAATATATGTCTCTCTACCTCCGTCTCCTTTTCGTCCCATTGATTTACGATATATCCCATTGCCATTGTCTCCCCCCTCACTTACGCTGTCCCCTTGAGACTTTCTTCCCCACTGCCACTGTCTCCTTCATGTATCGGTAGTTCAAAAGTTCAGATGAGGAAGGTGGGGCCAACTTATTTTTTCCCCTATACCCACATGCTTAATATTCTTATCCAAATTGCACCCTTCCCTGTACCTACAATATGGGAGGGTCCAGACCCGCCCCTCCCCCCCCCCTTCCCCCAAACGTATATATGGTATATGTCGTCTCTCTTTGGCTCCTACTGCTATTCTCTTGCTCCATCTCCCTTTCTCTTTCACTGCCACATTCTCTCTTCCACAATCACTGTCCCCTCTCTCTTTCTCTCCCACTAGTACTGTCGCCTCTCTCTTCCACCACCACTGTCCCTCTGCTACTCTACTTCAGCTCAAAAATGCTCGAATATGTTTACATGAACTAATTGTTGGTGAGGAAGGCGGAATGAGGTTTGAGGCAGCTGGTTCCCCGATTTTCTACCATAGTCTTTTAAAGAGGAACATATTCACCTTTTTTGTGCTCCAACAGAAGCATTTTTCCTCTGGTTCCCTCCTTTTTCCTGCCACAGCAGGGTGTACTGCTTATATACAACGAATTCTATAGGTCATTATGTTTTGACAGTATACTTAAATACTTCAACACATTTATACATTTAGACACACCATAAACAACAAGTAAGTTCGCATAGTATAAGATTAACACAAAACTGTATGATTTACATTTTATTTAGATACTATCCCGTCGATCGAATAAAAATGTTATTAGAAATAGTTAATGAATTTGCATTCTTTCCAGTTTTACTTATTGTTTGGCACTCATTTTGAGTTCTTTTTAGGCATGTTAAAATCCTTATTAGCCCATTTTTTCTTACTACAACACCACTTTGGGCATGTTTGTATTGATGTGAAGTGCTCATTATACAGAGACAGCGTATCGTAAAGTTTCATTTGGGAAAAAGTACTGACTGACTGGAAACATATTTGGTGACCTCTGAACCCTTAAAATGACCCTAGAACCCTCTCCATGCGTTCACTACGTCAGTTCAGATTACATTTACACCTCAGACTGGATATTACTTGCATATTTTACATGAATAAATACGGTAAATTTTAACCTCTGAATCTCGGTGACGGATAATGACATAAAAAAAAAGATTTTCAAGACTAGCGGAGAGCATGATCTTAAAAACATATGGTACAAATTTTGACGATTTGTTATGAAAGTAAATTATAGAAATTGGCTTCCCGAAAACTGCTATTTATCGTCCCCAAAATCACGGTTTTTCCGGTGTATCTTGATAGCGGATACAGATTTTCTAAAACGGAAAAATAGCGTTTGTAGATGAATCTTAAGGAATGTACAGTTAAAATTTGAGCAATTTGCTGTGGTTAGTTTTTTAGATAATTGCGACCCAAGGTGCAGAAACGGCTAAATACGATTTTTGGTGTTTTCTGCGTAGGTACAATAACTTGAAACCTCTCGATCTCTATAGCAGTTAATTATATCGCAACAGAATTCCAAGTTCCCTTATAATATCATGTTAAGAACATGTGGTAACAATTTCGACAATCCATCATTAATAAAAATTATACAAGTGGCCAACCGCACAACTGGTACTTTTCTCTGCTTTTATAAGCCACCTAAGGTCCACCCTAGACCACGCCTAATGCAAAAGAACAAACCGATTTTCTCAGTTTGCCTAGGGTGGAGGAAGTGTGTAATGTTTAAATTGTGACCCTCTATTGTAGGATAGATATAGTATGTCCGTTCTTCCGTTAAATATAGAAATGGTCGCTAGGCCGAGAGCTGTACAAAACACTTGACTCCTTATGTCTGTGATCAATAGAACCCGAGATATGCCCCCTAAAATATAGGATTTTCCCACGTGACTTTCTGAAACATACTGTTATCATGGACTGTCGCGTACGAACCGGCAGAGGGAAGACTACTGTCGATAGTACGTTCACGACCCGATAAGCAGGTCGGTCGTAATGTTATGGCTCAGTTGCGAACTGCTGAGTCCTCCATATGAGATTACAGAAGGCTGCCACTCTTACGATGAAGCTGTCCAACGGTCTGCAACATTCCCATCTTATTTTGGTCAGGACAGTCACACATGCCTGATCTCCCAAATTCTCCTGACATTGCACACAGTGACTTTTTCGTCTTTCCTCAGGTGAAGAAACCATCGCGTGGCAGGAATTTCCAGAATCATGCCGATGCGATTTGCGAGGAGGAACATATTCCGAGCAGTCAACATGCAAACTGACATCTCATTTGTTGTTTGTAAAAATGTATCTCACTGAAAAATGTGTATGTAGAAATGGACTCATACCATTCACCAAGTTTCATGGTGTCACCTGATGTTTATGAAGTGCTTATTAAAAAATATCAAAAGCTCAGATGTCGAGCCATTACTAAGCAAAGGTGGAAAATCTGAAAAATGAAAGGAAATGAGCTGTAGTAGGGAAATGAATGTGAAGGTATTATTGTAGAAAGCGAAGAGCAAGCAGCTGAAGATGGTAATTGAGCTGGTGGAGATGAGTTGGGGGGACGCTGTGCAGCGCCACTTAAACTGCCTGTGATTCCAAACACTTTATTACGGACCCTCGCCACAGATTAGTACAGGAAGCGGATGCTCAATAGTGACATTGAGTGGCCTCCTACGGGTAGTCGCCCCACAACGTTGACAGAGCGGAGTATCAGCCGGACAGTGACCACTGCTTCCGTCAGCGTCTACGACAGCTCCAGTTCATTGGTCGATTTGGGGAAGGCGACCAAACATTGAGGTTATCAGTCCCATCAGATTAGGGAAAGATGAAGAAGGAAGTCAGTCGTGTCCTTTCAATGGAGCAATCGCGGGATTTACCTGAAGCGAATTACGGAAATCACGGAAAACCTAAATCAGGATGGCCAGACGTGGGTTTGAACCGTCGTCCTCCAGAATGCGAGTCCAGTGTGCTAACCACTGCGTCCACTCGCTCGGTGTGGTCTCAGCTAACGGCGACCGCATGCGTTGTGGCGTGGTTCACGCACCCCCACTGTCCAGAAGGCGGCAGGTGGATGACGTAATGGCATTGACCCACTGCCCCGAGTCAGTGGCCAGTGAAGTGCCTGCAAGTGGTGGTTGCTACATGTCCTGGGGCCCGAGGGCGAACTGCCCTGATGCAGAGTCTAACTGTGGTCCACGAACAGCATTTCAGACGGCAGCCATGTGACACAGCCCCATGGTGGCTGTGAGACTAACAGAACTGTCTGTAGTATAAAATGGCAAAGTATTTATATGCATCAGAGCTGCAATTGTTTTGGCTTTGCCGGACGCGGTGGCCGAGCGTTTCTACGAGCTTCAGTCCGGAACCACGCGACTGCTACGGTCGCAGGTTCGAATCCTACCTCGGGCATGGCTGTGTGTGTTGTCCTCAGGTTAGTTAGGTTTAAGTAGTTCTAAGTTTAGGGGACTGATGACCTCAGTTGTTAAGTCCCATAGTGCTTAGAGCCATTTGAACCATTTTGGTTTGGCTTTGATATGCCTTGTCGCACGTGTGTTAAACATTTCAGCGGCTGCCAGTGTAGAAAGGCTTATGGTATATACCGCTTGGGTACGATTGTGTCAGCTGTTTCCCCATTCTACCAGACCGGCTCGCCTCGCAACACTGCAATGGCTGTGTTGTATTTCGTAAAGCATAACACCCACACTTGTCTGCAGCTGGCGCTGCTGCACTTTTTTTCTAGCTTCGCGTAGTTAAGGTCGGTGCACTACAGAGGATATGATATTGTAGGGATAATTTGACAGAACACCAACCGTTATAAGCCAGAACAAGGCTGTTGCAGTATACGACGTTCCTGAGAGTTTTCAAGATCCCTGGGAGAGTCAGCCATGACGGAACTATTCCACCTGGTATGCAAGATATATGAGGCTGCGGAATAACCTTCCCTCTTGAAGAAGCATGTAATTCGAAATTCCAAGAAGGCAGGTGCTGACCGATGAGAATATTACCCACCAGTTTAATAAGTCATAGTTGCAAAATACTGAGTCTTTTTACAGAAGAATGGAAAATAGGAAGAAGCTGAGCTGCGGGAGGATCAGTATGGGTTCCAGAGAAATGTAGGAACATGCGAGGCAGTACTGACCCTGCGTCTTGTCTTATACAAGTTAATGAGAGGGAATCTTACGTTTATAATGTTTGTAGTTTTAGAGGAAGCTTCTCACAATGTTCACTGCACTGCACTCTTAGGGATAAAATAGCAGGAGCGAAAGTTGTTTAGAATTTGCACGGGACCCACACTTTGGTTATAACAGTTGGAGGACCTGAAAGGAAATCTGTAGTTGTGAAGGTAGTGAGGCACGGTTGTAGCACATTCCCGATTTTATGTAATCTGTACACTGAAAAACCACTGACTGAGAGCAAGCAGAAATTTGCGAAGGCAACTAAAGTTCACGGAGACGAAATAAAAGTTTTAAGCTTTACCATTGACATTGTGATGCTGCCATTGACGGAAAAGGATTTGGAAGAACTGTTGAAAGAAAAGGATATCATCTTGAAAAAAAAAAATATTATAAAGCGAACATCGACAAAAGCAAAAGGTCAGTGGAGTGCAATAGAATTCAATCAGGCGATGCTGACGGAATTAGATTGGGAAATGAGAAACTGAAATATTAAATGAGTTTTGCTATTTGAGCAGTAAAATAACTAATGGTGGCCGAAGTAGAGAGGATATAAAACGCAGAAAGGCAACTGAGGGAAAATTATTTCTCAAAAAGAGGAATTTCCTAACATTAATACCAAATTAAAGTGTTACGAGGCGTTTTCTGAAAGTATTTTCCTGGAGTTTAGTCAGGGATGGAAGTGAAATACGAACGAGAAACAGTTTGGGCAAGAAGAGATTACTGGCTTTCGAAATGTGGTGCTACAGAAGACTGTTGAAGATCAGATGGGTAGATCGCGTTACTAATGGCATGTACTGAATTCAACTGGCGAGAAACGAAATTTGTGGAACAACTTGACTGAAAGAAGACATGAGCTGATAGGATACATTCTGAGGCATCAAGGAATTGTCAGTTTGGTACAACGTTATCAGCTTTGAATATCGATTACTTTGGTGTTATATGAGTGATTGAATAGGATAGAAATACGCTGATACTGGTACGAATAATCCTAAGCAGGGTACAGTATTGTAGTTTGCCAGCTATGTGTGTAGACGTCGATGTAGAAATTTCTTGACTGGTGAATCTTATGTGTAGATTTTGTAGGGAATCATGACTACTGTGGCAGGTGCATGCTTAGACTGACCATCACGTAGTTGTCTGTGGCAGTCCTTTTTGATGCGAAACGCATTCATGCTGCACTGCCTACACAAGAGTTTGTTGCACGCCACCGTGAAGGCCGTTCCTGACATACAATGGGCCGTAATGCCACGCTTAGTTCCATCTAGAAAAGAAAATGGGCATTAAACTCTTAGTACCCTATTACAGGAGGCAAAGTGCTTTATGTCCTTTAAATGGACTGTAGAATCATTTTCGGGCCCTTTATGTCGCCACGTGTGTGTTCTTAACTTCATTTTTCTGGTTTGTAACGACTTTTTCTGCTGTATGTGGCCCACTCCAGACGGTGTCGGCAAGTTGCATACAAAACATGGGCCGTAATGCAACACTTAGTTCCATCTAGAAAAAAAAAAAGACAGTTAAATTCGCAGTACCGAATTACAGAAGGCAACGTGCTTTACGTCGGTAAAATTGAATGGAATGTAGAATCCTTCATTTCGCCATGTGCATGTACTTAACGTCATGTTTCCAGTGTGCCACGACTTTTCCTTATTTATATGACACAGTCCAAACGCTGTTGGCAGTGTTGTCACGCAGTATCACTGAAACTAAATTTAAATCGTGAATTTAGTGGGACTGCTACGGAAATTTAAAGTTTTCAGCTATCGTATCCTTAAAACAGACAAAATTCAACAGCGAACGGAAGGCTTCAGTGAAGCTAGTTTGAAAGTAGAATGAAATTCAGTTACTGTAAAACTGAATTAATGAGTAACGGAAATATTGTAAATAATTGAGTTTTACAATGAACCGATTTTGTATTTACTACAGAGAAGAAAGTGACTGCGCGGTCTTGCAAAGTACTAGGCCATCAGGATTAAAAGGATGGAGTGATTGACTGAGATTGGGTCACACATTTTATAAAAAACGCTTTTCAAACTTTTATTAAATTTAACATTTACCCACTTCAACATATCAAAGCCAACGTACAAGGATTCACAGCTCACAGAAATATAAATTTAAGAACAATCCAAAATTACTTAAGAATTAACTCTTCGCTTATGTGAATCGCTTAAGGAAACAAACCAGCAAATAACCTCTCATCAAGACAGCTTTAACCGAAATGTCTGATCTTACAGTAACAGTGTATTCAGAAAACACTTGCAATATTGGGAAAAATAAAGGCTGGCTCGTAACACTGCAGTCAAAAAAATTCTTATGTGAAGAAAGAATTAATGCTTTAGTTATTAAGGAACTGACAAATAATACCTAAATGCGCCGTGTAAACCACAATGCCCCTTAGGAAAGTATACTTTAGTGAAGAGAGGCTACCAAGTGCAACTCCGTTGTAAAAGATTAAATTGAAAACCAGGCAATACATACATGCAACCATAACTACCAAAGGGCGGTGCTGCTACGGACGCAGGTTCGAATCCTGCCTCGGGCATGGATGTGTGTGATGTCCTTAGGTTAGTTAGGTTTAAGTATTTCTAAGTTCTAGGGGACTGATGACCACAGTAGTTAAGTCCCATAGTGCTCAGAGCCAGCCATTTATAAGGCATAAACAACGACAGCTTCCCTTGTTCACTGCGTGCAGCACCGGCGTCACTCTCCTCCCCCCATGTGGTTGGCATTTAGCACATCTAATCTTTCAAATAATAAATGTAAAGGGAATCGAACATGCAACAGACTACAATTAACATCCAGTAATCACTCTTCTTAACATCAAATCAGTTCAACACTTCTTCCTTTCATTACATCTGCTGGTCAGCGTAAATATCACTACACGTCCCACTAACTAATAGACAAGCACGTACAACTCGGATTCAGAAAATATCAAGCAAAAATATCAGCGTCCAAAGAACGACTCTGTGTAAACCTAAGGATACACGGAAGACCAGCTGCAGACGTTTGTTTACGAGGCAAGCCGTCACATCTGTCCGCTTCCTCCTGCAGCTCCGTACAGTCACTGTCCTCTTCTTCCTTCCTTCACTTTAGGACGTGGTGTAAAAAAGATCTGAGGATGGTCATTACGGACTGAAACCGGTCATGATCTAAAGAATTGATATTGTGATCAAAGACCGGAATAAAAAACATTTGAGAAGCCATTACTCTTTTGCTATGGTGTCCTCCTCTGCAGTATCAACCAGAGAGGTAGAAAACTCCACAGAGGAAACACCGCGACGACAGCGAAGGAGATTGTACAATCCTCTGCCACGTTTAATCCTGTAAAAACAAGTGGACATGCTATTAGTCGACCACAGTATTGTTGCACCTGGGAGTGGGCGCGCCTCAGTTGGCTTATTGCGAGTTTTTATCGTGATATTGCACAAGAACACGCTGAGGAACTTATAGTATATGCACAACTGTCTTGAAATTTTTCATAGTGTAGTGTGTTTTTCTTAGTGACCACTGTACTTGCGTGTTTCCGACTGCTGCCACGTGAGGCCGTGTGCAATAATATCGTGGTCGAGTAGTATATGACAGTGGTACTTACTGTGTCAAGTAACTGTGAAATAATATCCAAATGTTAAAGATAAACAGTTACAGCCAGAAGTGAAATTACCTCTGATTATGACGGACGAACTCTTCTAGCATAATACACACATCAAAAAAAGTTTTGCATCACCACAGTTCCCAGAACTCCTGAAGATAGCCGTTGACTGTAGATACTGTATCACAGACACAGTCCCTTTGACTGTTCAGAAATGTCACTAAACCTGCCCGAAGATGTAAATAACCATGCATCAGCAGCACCCATTAGACGAAGGGGTCCGACAGCAGATCAGTTCCAGTCATTCCACTAGGAAGGAGGTACATTGCTCATGTTGTCTGAAGTTCAACCATGCCTAGACGGTCAATACCGCGGTTTGATTATGTCCGCATTGTTACTTTGTGCCAGGAAGGGCTCTCAACAAGGGAAGTGTCCAGGCGTCTCAGAGTGAACCAAAGTGATGTTGTTCGGACATGGAGGAGATACAGAGAGACAGGAACTGTCAATGATATGCCTCGCTCAGGCCAAGTGCTACTACTGCAGTGGATGACCGCTATCTATGGATTATGGCTCGGAGGAACCGTGACAGCAACGCCACCGTGTTGAATAATGCTTTTCGTGCAGCCACAGGACGTCATGTTACGACTCAAACTGTGTTCAATAGGCTGCACGGCGAGCAGCTTCACTCCCGACGTCCATGGCGAGGTCCGTCTTTGCAACCACGACACCATGTAGTGGGGTACAGATGGGCCCAACAACATGCCGAATGGACCGCCCAGGATTGGCATCACGTTCTCTTCACCGATGAGCGTCGCATATGCCTTCAACCAGACAACCGTCGAAAACGGGTTTGGAGACAACTCAGTCAGGCTGAACGCCTTAGACACACTGTCCAGCGAGTGCAGCAAATGTGGAGGTTCCCTGCTGCTTTGGGGTGGCATTATGTGGGGCCGACGTACGCCGCTGGTTGTCATGGAAGGCGCGGTAACGGCTGTACGATACGTGAATGCCATCCTCCGACCAACAGTGCAGCCACATCGGCAGCATATTGGTGAGGCATTCGTCTTCATGGACGACAATTCGTGTCCCCATGGTGCACATCTTGTGAATAACGTCCTTCAGGATAACGACATCGCTCGACTATAGTGGCCAGCATGTACTCCAGACATGAACCGCATCTAACATGCCTGGGATAGAATAAAAAGGGCTGTTTATGGACGACGTGACCCAATCTCCGTTAAGGAGTAGAACAATCTGGACCAACGGTGCCTTCATGAACTTGTGGATAGTATGCCACGATGAATACAGGCACGCATCAATGCAACAGGATGTGCTACTGGGTGTTAGAGGTACCGGTGTGTGCAGCGGTCTGGACTACCACCTCTGAAGGTCTCACTGTATGGTGGTAAAACATGCAATGTGTGGTTTCCGTGAACAATAAAAAGGGCGGAAATGTTGTTTATGTTGATCTCTATTCCAGTTTTCTGTACAGGTTCCGGTACTCTCGGAACCGAGTTGATGCAAAACCTTTTTTGATATGTGTTTACAAATACGCTAGTCCCAGGTGACCAACTACGTGAAATTCGGAATATGAAAAAAGTGGTCTGAAAAATTCAATTTAGGATCATTTTTGGTGAGACTTGATACACCCCTTTCTATACATATGATACATTAAGAAAGAAAAATTTCAAACTCAGTTGGAGGTACGTGTAACCTAGAAGTCTCGGAGAACAGATTTAAGAGAGAAACATTATAGAACACTTTTGTTTTAATATAAATTGTACGCAGGATACAGATAAATTTTTATTCAAATTTGAAATAAAATGTGTGCTACGTGGGTCAAAACTTCTGATTCACAGATAAGACACAAATGACGTAACCCCCCAGCAAGGCGAATGTAAACCTAAGTTGTTGGATGATCGTAACTGTATGAGATTAGAACTTGAGGAGCTACCTAAATAAATAATCATTCCCCTGAATTAATTCATCATCTGCTCATTATATAGATCCAGACTTTGCAAACTGTCTATTCATGTACAAAAGAATACCAGGGTTGTTTCATAGAGCAGTGTGCACTTTTTATTTTGCGTACAGAGGTCTCCTATTATAATTTGAAGTTACGATTTAAAACTAGTAAGTATCTGTCCATGGAAAACTAGAGGCTTTTCTGGCGTTTCTGACAGTAATCCATATTTCCTGATGTGAAAGCATTTTTCACTTCAAATTCCTAGAAATCAACAAAAAAAAAATTGATGGATTAATGCCTGTTGAAACTGTCAAACACTGAATCACTTACTTTGTGATACACATCCAACAGAATAAAACGTAATTCACCATACCTTCCATGCAGCAATTGCGTTTGAGTCCCAACAAAAACTTACGATCTTATGCTGCTGACGCTTCGGAAATACAAGCTGTATTACACAGGCAATCGAAACATCAACGTACACAAAATACAGCACAGTTACAGAACATAATATATGAAAATGTATACATAATTCTTCGATTTTTTTCATGAAGCGTATTTGCATTATACAGCACACATTAGGTACGGTTCCGAACCGAAATTCAGCAGCTATGTAGCTTATATAACCACACACAAACTCTCTCTCTTTCAGAACAGCTGCAACTGAGAGGCACCGCAGGGAGCGCAGAATAACGTGCCATAGCCTGTCTTTGCATTCTCTACTTCGTTGCTATCAATAGACGCTATTATTTTCTATCTACCATTGCTTCTTTCTACAACTGCCTTTACATACGGTCAGAAATGGGTCTTTGAGCTTCACCCTCAACGTTCCACAGACAGAACGACGTCTTCCTTCCAAAGTTCTCGGAACATCATTTGACCACTTCCACAAAATCGTAACCAGTTCGCTACAAGTCTAGGAGCTCCTGTGCATTCTTTCGATCTAGTTCCATAAATCGACGAAATAAACATCTGGAAAACTCTGTGAGTACACTAGATAAGTTCACTCTAGCATATTGCATGCAGCCATACTTGTAGCCTAACTGAAATTTCCAAAAAAAAAAAAAAAATCGAATAAATATACAGTCACCATTTCGTTGTGGCCCCGGGAGTTTTGGTTGCGTTGTGAGAAGGAGGCTGGGCTCAGAGTGTGGGTGAATGGTCCAGTTTACGCCCAGAGTATCAGTGGCACAGTGGTATTTGCAATGAAATTTGAATTTTAGAAGATGTACTTCTTTGCTGAGATCGCTAATAATAAACTTTATTCGCGACAACCTGTTCTGGTAATCATTGTTACCATGTTCAGATCTCGACAGACAAGTTATTACACATTACTTAAAAAAAGCAGTAAGGGAACCAATTATAGGGAATAAACTTTATTATTACGTAATTATTCTGGCAAAAGAAGTTTATCTTCTCTAATTTATAATCACAGGTCGACCCTTATGGCTCAAAATGAGTAAACTAAAGGAATGACACTTATTTATGCTGAATTTACACAGTAACATGGCGGAAAAAATCGTAACACCAAAAAATTAATTAATGCAGAGAAATGAAATTTCGGGAATACATTCGTCTAGGTAACATAATGAAGTGGTTAACATAACAAGGTCGCAGGTTAATGTAAGCGCGAGAGAAGCCGTGGCAAATGTGAAATGCTGGTACATTAATAACCGTTGTAACAGCCAAAATGTTGAATGCAAGCATGCAAACGTGCATGCTGTGTGTTGTTCAGTTGCCGGATGTCAGTTTGTGGGATGGAGTTCGTACCTGTTGCACTCCGTGGGTCAATACAGGAACGGTTAATGCTGTTCGTGGATGAGGTTGGAGTTGTCGTCCGATAATATTCTATAGGTGCTCGATTGGAGACGGATCTCGTGATCGGACAGCCGGAGGCAACATGTCGACACTCTTTAGAGCATGTTAGATTACAACAGCGGAATGAGGACGAGCGTTATCCTGTTGGAAAACGCCTCCCGAAATCACCAGAGTGACGTACCAATTTGCCGTCAGGGTATGTGGAAGAGTGCTTCTGCTGTCATGCGAATTCGCGCCCCAGACTGTTGCTCAAGGTGTAGGCGTAGGCTGTCTAGCACTGTCAACTGACCTCCTTTTAACCAATATACGACCACCACTGTCACCGAGGCAGAACCAGGCTTCATCAGAAAACAGAACAGACTTCCACCCTGCCTTCAAATGAGCTCTCACTTAATACCACTGAAGTCCCAAATGGAGGTGGTGTGATGTCGTGGAATGCACACTACAGGGAGTCTGGCTCGGAGCTGTCGTTGAAGTATCCGATTTGTAATTGCTGCTCAAATTGCTGCTGCAGATGAAGTACGATGCGCCGCCCCACACGCCGAGCACGATGATCTTCCCTCTCGGTAGTCCCATGTGACCGTCCAGAGTCCGGTTTTCTTGCAGCTATACATTGTAGAGACCACCACAACCAGAAACATGTACAGTGGAGTCTTTTCTGTCAAGTCTTACTTCAGTATCACAGAAGGAACATCCAGCTTCTAGTACCCACATATACGTCCTGAGTGAATGCTGATCGTGGCGTCTTTGTCGCCTTAAAGGCATTCTTGACTACCATCAAGTCATCACGTCTAATCTAACGCTCACGACCGTTACAGCTTGTATTTAAAACAAACCTGATTTGCATCCTTACGTGGCGTTACCAGCGCCACTCTTATGCGACTGGCGCGAAGTTTGAATAGACATATTTCTGACGTATAAAGACACCTACCAACCCTCGCTGACGTCGTACAACTCCTTCTTGGTGTTGCGATCTTTGTTTCCGTCAGAGTAGAAAGTGTGTTCAGGGTGGTGGTCAGAGACCGGGTATAAGTGCGTATCGTAAAGAAGTGCTGACGCCTCGTCGCGAGACATGACGTCACTCGGCAGATCACTGAGCCACGGCCGCGTACTGTTCTGGCGGTAGTGGGGAGATGCGACACGGTGCGGCTTCCACCTCAGCGCTCTCGAAGACAACTCATCGTGTGCTGAGACTGCCGACTGTGGTCTAGGATGTTGGTTGTCGAGAAGACTAGGCTCTGTTCATCCACCATGGATCGACAAAGACAGCTGCAGATGTTCACAAGTCAACCAGGAGGCTGTGAGAATGCGCCAGGCGCGGTTAGTGTGAATATGACAGCTTGCAGATCATCTGCAATGATATGTAGATGAGGGGGGCTGGCTGCACACCAGTTTTCTCATCCATGATGACCAGTACTGTAGTATGCATCAGGTTGGTTACGTATCGGTGTTGATGCCAGCATACAGTTAACAGATAGGCAGACAGCCCATCATCTATCAGCTTGTCGCAATTTCACTGAAACTCAACAGACTGTCATTCTCTGGTTCTTACGACTCAAACAGAATGGCAGCATGACTGAATTTCTTTTTGAGTTCTGACAATCTCTTTCTTTAACGGTCAGAGTTTGTCCCTATGAGGCGGTGCCTCCGGATGTATGTGCGTATTTGCCCTCATTTCTCAGTCCTGTCGGGTTACCTCGTCTTGCTGTGGTTATTCAACAACGATTCTGGGTCGCTGAGCTCAGGTCTTTCTTCCTACGTTTTACTTTGCAGTGTGACTCTGGCGCTGAAGTTACGTAGTGGTACTTCGTAGTGCCTTGTGTTTCCGTCTTTCTCGTTTGGAGGTTGTGTAGCAGTGCTCACTTCAAGTTCCGACGTCTGTTAGATAGGAGGTACGCCTTGTTGACGTTCCTATTGGCACACCAGTCCAGAGCTAGCCTCCTCCGCTGTGAGGTCGTCTGGTAGAACTCTTAAGAAATTTGGATGTGTACAATAAAATTATTATCTGTGGAACAATTGTACCTCCTTAATGCATAATTATTGTCTCTTTTACAATATCATATGCGTTCAAACAGTTACGATGAGATGTAACTGATATCTAAGATGAATCACTCTAGCAATACAGTGAGGTGACAAGACTCATGGAATATCTCCTGTTTCATGTCGGACCTTCTTTTCCCAGGCGTAGTGCGGCATTGACTTAACAAACCGTTGGAAGTCCCCTGAAGAAACATTGAGCCATGCAGATCTACAGCCGTCCACAACTGTGGAAGAGTTTCCAGTGCAGGATTTTGTGCACGAACTGACCTCTCGATTATGTCCCATAAATGTTCTACGGGATTCATGTCCTGCGATCTGGGTGGCTAAATCAATCGCTCGAATTGTCCAGAATGCTTTTCAAATCAATCGTGAACAATTGCAGCCTGGTGACATAACACATTGTCATCCAGAAAAATTCCATCTTTATTTGGTAACATAAGTTCATGAATGGCTGCAAACGGTCTCCAAGTAGCTGAACACAACCATTTCGACTTAGTGATTGGTTCAGTTGGACCAGAGGACACAGTCCGTTCCATGTAAACACCGCCCATGTTATTATGGAGTCACCACCAGCTTGCGCAGTTCCTTCTGGACACCTTGGGTCCATAGGTACGTGGGGTCTGCGACACACTCGAACCCTACAGTCAGCTCTTACCAACTGAAATCGGGACTCATCTGACCAGGTCACCGTTTTCCGGTCATCTACATCTACATGGATACTCTGCAAATCACATTTAAGTGCCTGGCAGAGGGCCCAGTCGATATGGTCACGAGTCCAAGAGAGGCGCTGCAGGAAATGTTGTGCTATTAGAAAAGGCACTGCTACCATAGCCCATTAACCGCTAATTTCGCAGCATTGTCGTAACGGAGACGTTTGTCATACGTTCCGCATTGATCTATGCAGTTATTTCACGCAATGATACTTGTCTGTCAGCACTGAAAATTGTACCCAAACGATGCTGCTCTTGACCACTGCTTTGTCCTTGCTGAAAGGTAATAATTGAAATCTGATACTCTCGGCACACTATTGATGTTGTGACTTGGCAAGACAGCCAAGTCACAATGAGAGGAAGCCGAAAGGCACGCGCTTAAGCTCACGCAGGCTGGCGCGAGGTCTGGAACAGTTAAGGGAATTAATAGTAGCAAATAAAGTACGTAGTTGATATAATACTTAAGTTTAATCCACAATTGTAGAACATCTCTCTTGACGGTACATGTTATAACCACAATATAAAATAATATCAAATGCTATGGCGCCTTGCTAGGTCGTAGAAAATGACGAAGCTAAAGGCTATGCTAACTATCGTCTCGGCAAATGAGAGCGTAGTTGTCAGTGATCCATCTCTGGCTAAGTCGGCTGTACAACTGGGGCGAGTGCTAGTAAGTCTCTCTAGACCTGCCGTGTGGTGGCGCTCGGTCTGCAATCACTGACAGTGGCGACACGCGGGTCCGACGTATACTACCGGAACGCGGCCGATTTAAACGCTACCACCTAGCAAGTGTGGTGTCTGGCGGTGACACCGCAATTGACACTGTGGATCTCGGAATATTGAATTCCGTAACGATTGCTGTAATGGAATGTCCCATGTGTTTAGCTCCCACTACCATTCCACGTTCAGTATCTGCTAACTTCCATCGTGCGACGATAAACACGTCGCAAATCTTTTCACATGGCTCACCTCAGTACAAATGACAGCTCCGTCAGTGTACTGCCCCCTTACAACTTGTTTACGCGACACTACTGCTATCTGTATATGTGCATATCGCTATCGCATGAAGGGTCTTGGGTGCCATTTCATTTTATAGCAAGGTCCCTTTGCTTGTCCTCCGCAGCGTCCTTACTGTACAACTATACGTCGATGATATTCTACGCCCAGTTTTGTTACCCTTCATGGCAAGTCATCCTGAGCTTACATTTTAGAAAGATTGTGCCTGCCGCACAGGGCAAGAGTTTCTACCACTTGTCTTGCCAAATCCTACATTGGCCAGCAAGATCACCGAATATCCCCCAGCTGGAATCGTCTAAAGTGTTATGGGCAGGACTCTCCTACGAGCTCGAGATTTTGACGATCTAAATCGCCAGTTGGACAGAATTTCGCGCGATATGCCTTAGGAGGACATCCAGCAACGCTCACAATCCAATTTTTCTGAAATTTTAATCATTTGTTTGTACATGTACATCACATCTACCGATTTCCGTCCCATTCGGATAGTACCTTCGTGGTCTGTCTCTCTTTGTCGTAGAAAGCGTTTTTCGATTTAGGAAGCAAGCCAAATTGTAAATATCTTTCATTACAGACAGCTGATGACTTTTACTTCAGTAAAACTAAACGCGTTTGCTAACAAAAATAGATAGTTTTTGTAGTTGCAAAGACACATTAAAATACCTTCAATAATACCTAATGCACCTTGCTATTCTTTTTTTTCTGGTATATGTTTCTAGATGAAGAATGCGGACCCAGAACAATACTGAAGGGACTTGGCGACATGGCAGCTAATCAGACGTGTATTCCAGGCACGTCATTCAGGATCGGATGTGAGCGGTGCTACTGCTCACACGATGGTGTATCGGCTGTGTGTGGCCGTCCACCCTGCAACGGTATCAAAGGTGAGTTTCTAGCTACTGGAGCAGGTTCATCTGCCGGAGCAGACTTTTGCAGCATCGTATCGCGGAGAGGGTGCACCATCTTTATAATCCACATCACAGTCAGCCATTTGACAGCCACTACCATACTGAGGCGTCCTGTAGAGTTTTCACTGAATTACAATCTTTGTCATGCATCTGTGCGACACTTGCGTGATCTCTGATGTCGTTCACTCAGCTTGCATTAAGTCATCGTCTCTGACCCGTGCTACCTATTCAGAATACAGTAGACATTACTCTGAGTCCATCTATCATTTATGAGTGTGGCTGGTCCCTCGTGCATCTACATATAGTTTTGATTTTAGTCATAATTATGTCTTTCATTTCAGCCTGGTACCTAGTATATTTGTATGTGCTCCGTTGTCCCTCTCAGTAACAGCCCATTCTTCACTGAAGAACCATCAGTTTTTGAATGACTTTCGCATTAAAAATCCACGAAACTCCTCCACGTATCAAAACCGGTAATTTACACATATTGTAAAATTCTTTTCATGCTACTGGGAAGCTCATTTTTGAACACCCTATTACGTTTATTCAAGGTCAGTTTTTTACTAGTTTCTTTTTTATTTCAGCTCTTGTCCATTCAGCCACTGCCTTCAACTTCTTTAAAAATTATTGTTCAACCTCGTTGTCAATATATACACTAGTTTATTTTCGATGAGCTGGCCATGCATTATTTTACACTTATTACAATTGAATTTCACTCCTACTTCCAAACAAACTCTATTTTCCAAACAAAACTAAGATTTTCCATTCATTGTTAAATTCGTTTACACAAGAGACTGTTATCAGAATAATGAAAATGATTTAGGTATGTCCCATTATTGCGTCTTCCGTTACAGATCTCAATATCTCCCATAGTCCAATAATACCCAACCTGGGTTTGTTGCCCCCTGTAGGGTAAATAAAGTTTTTTAGCAAGTAGAAACGAAAAGGGTTTGAGTGTCTCACAGTCACACAACTATTTTTAAATGTTCATTATTATTATTATAAACACTGTAAGACTCTAGCACTGACCAGCGGGAAAATGTTCCTATCGGAGGGGGAATGGGGTGAATATGTTCCTGTTTTAAGGACTCTATCTGAATAGTGAGGTACCACCTGCCTCATTCTAGTTTCCTCAGCGCCCTTAAAAGTTTTACCAAAAGTTTTGGCTTACGAACATATTCGAGCTCTTTTTAACATGCACCTCATCTGTCACTCTCACAAGTTCCCCTAACTGTAATTCGCACACAGCCGCTAGTCCACCGCTGTAAGTCGTTCATACTCATCCACTACCAATTGCCCATTCTCACTCAGTCATTCAGCCCAACTCATTGTCATCATCTCTTTGTGTCTCTCTGTCACTGTTTCCTGCCTCTCAGCCACAGTCCAAAAATAGTTCAAATGGCTCTGAGCACTATGGGACTTAACATCTGAGGTCATCAGTCCCATAAAACTTAGAACTACTTAAGCCTAACTAACCTAAGGACATCACACACATCCATGCCCGAGGCAGGATTCTAACCTGGGACCGTAACGGTTGTGCGATTCCAGACTGCAGAGCCTAGAACCGCTCGGCCACACCGGCCGACTGCCACAGTTCCCTTTATTCTGTCCCACTAATAACATCTTTTCTCACTATCACTGTCTCCCTCTTGCTCTCTTACTGGTACCCACACATTAACTACTTCCCACTGCGGCTGTCTTTCTCGCCGTCACTCTCTCTCTCTTCCTCGTTGTCATTGCGATAAACTCCGTCTCTCATTATTACTGACTCTCGCCCACTTCCACTTTCTCCTTCTCTTTATTCCGCTACTACTGACACTGTTTCCTTCACTCTTTTCCTAGCACTGTTCTGCCACTGTCAACTACATACTGCGTCTCTCTCTTCTCTCACACTGCCCTTGCCTCCTTCGCGTTTTCTATATCATAAACACTATCTGCTATCTTCCACTATTTATTACTTTTCCGCCTCTTTCCCACTGCCGCTGACTCCTTCTCTCTCAGCATAAAAAAGCGTGAATATGTTTGCAAGCCAGAATGAGTGACAGATCGAAATTGAAGACATGGCACATCGCCTTTTTTGATACCCACAGCATTATTACACCTTCTTCAGTCTTTGAGAACCATCAGTGACCATTTCTTCGCTTTATCGTTTTGTGGCAGGATCAGATTAATAATACCAAGTTTGGTCACCTGTGATTTTGATTACGCGACGTTTCTTGTAACGAGGATCTTCTGTAGAAGCCATTTTAATGGTTCACTACCGCTCTGTCATCTGTCGGAATTGTTTGAAACTTCACACATCCTAAGTTTACAGATCTTCGTAATCTGCAGTCATAAATGCTGTGCTTGCGTCGCTTATACCCCAGGGGAAAAATCAGCATCATAACTTT
Organism: Schistocerca americana; assembly: GCF_021461395.2. Classification (NCBI taxonomy): domain Eukaryota; kingdom Metazoa; phylum Arthropoda; class Insecta; order Orthoptera; family Acrididae; genus Schistocerca; species Schistocerca americana. The sequence continues at coordinate 541,562,312 of NC_060130.1, forward strand.
TTGTATGGACGGCATAGTGTGACAGTAGTCATAGCATAGGCCAGATTGCATCTGAATCTCAGAGCTATTTCTGGAGATTGTCTAGCTTCACTCTACCCAGTGTGTGTCCTTGCACCGAGGCTATACAGTGTATTTGTCTCTATCTTGCGTACCAGAAAAGCTTCTAAAATGCGAACTCGTTTTCCAATCGCCAGTTTGGCCCTTTGTTCAGTCGGCCTCTGCTGTCATATCGGACACAAAAACACACACTTAGAAGTAGTTTGCCCCTGAAATGGCTTTCTGCGTGAGGTTACCAATAATAGTAAGAACAACTTAATCATAAGACTTGTTGTAACATGAAACTTCCTGGCAGATTAAAACTGTGTGGCGGACCGAGACTCGAACTCGGGACCTTTGCCTTTCGCGGGCAAGTGCTCTATCAACTGAGCTACCCAAGCACGACTCACGCCCCGCCCTCACAGCTTTACTTCCGACAGCACCTCGTCTCCTACCTTCCAAACTTTGTTGTAACATATTTGTTGTATTGATGTTCTTGTTTCCCCTGTCAGTTCACATGACAGATATACTGAGTACAATTAATACCACATGCTGATAACTAGTCCTGTCATATATACATAAGCAACTGAATAAGTTGTAAATCTATTAAGATAATTTTAAAATCCTTCTTCATATCATACAGAATAAGGTTAGCGAAGGAATTATATTTTGTTGAAACTGTTCAAAAATTAATACTAGACAAATTACGACTAAATAATAATAAAATCAGAAATTCTACAATAACATGTTATTTCCTGTAGAGAAATCAGAACCACTTAAAATTTTATACAGAATGCCTATAATTGCTAATAATGAAGCTATTGAAGAAGTGAGATAAGATTATTTAAGTAGAGAACTACTTCAAAACAAAATTGTAGCATTGCATTTCATTTTCGGATAATGCAAAGAACAAGTGAAAAGACTTTGAGCAGCATTTATAGAATAAGGGTTACAATACTAGTAATAAGACAATTATAACAGGTTAACAAAAACATGTTTTCGTAATTGTGTAGAATACAAGTGGTAAAAGTTGGAGAAACAATTTTTATCACACTGGATTTTGTAAAATTACTTTCTGTTCTATAGAATTACAATTTCTTTTATAAAACAACAACATGTTATTATATTATATATTGCAATATATTATTACGTTACTACTTGTTACCTATCACAAAAATTTAAAAAATTTATCCATACAATGTATACATTAACATCTCTTTTTTCAAAACTCTATCAACAGTATCAACATCTTTTTTTTTCTGCAATTCGTATTCCTGAAAACCAGCTTTCATTTTACTTCCACTTGCATCTTTCAGCTTACATAGAACTGGATTAGATCGTACTACATAAGTTATCTCAAATATTAGCTACCATTCTACATCTACATCTACATCCATACTTCTCAAACCACCTGACGGTGCGTAGCGGAGGGTACCTTGGGCACCTCTATCGGTTTTCCATTCTATTCCAGTCTGGTATTGTTCGTGAAAAGAAAGATTGTCGGTATGCCTCTGTGTGGGCTCAAATCTCTATGATTTTATCCTCATGGTCTCTTCGCGAGATATACGTTGGAGGGAGCGATATACTGCTTGACTCCTCGGTGAAGGTATGTTCTCGAAACTTCAACAAAAGCCCGTACCGAGCTACTGAGCGTCTCTCTTGCAGAGTCTTCCACTGGAGTTTATCTATCATCTCCGTAACGCTTTCGCGATTACTAAATGATCCTGTAACGAAGCGCGCTGCTCTCCGTTGGATCGTCTCTATCTCTTCTATCAACTCTATCTGGTAGGATCCCACACCGGTGAGCAGTATTCAAGCAGTGGGCGAACAAGTGTACTGTAACCTACTTCCTTTGTTTTCGGACTGCATTTCCTTAGGATTCTTCCAATGAATATCAGTCTGGCATCTGCTTTACCGACGATTAATTTTATATAGTCATTCTATTTTAAATCACTCCTAATGCCTACTCCCAGATAATTTATGGAATTAACTGCTTCCAGCTGCTGACCTGCTACATTTTAGCTCAATGATAAAGGATCTTTCTTTCTATGCATTCGCAGCACATTACACTTGTGTACATTGAGACTCAATTGCCATTCCCTGCACCATGCGTCAATTCGTTGCAGATCCTCCTGCATTTCAGTACAATCTTCCATTGTTACTACCTCTCGATATACTACAGCATCATGCGCAAAAAGCCTCAGTGAACTTCCGATTTTATCCACGAGGTCATATATATATACGAGGGCTATCCACAAAGTACATTACGTTTTGGAATTAAAAATAAATAAAGTATTGGAAAATTTTTTCATTATATACAGATGAAAGCCATACTTAAATACTACTTTTCTACATAGTTGCCATTTAAATTAAGGCACTTATCGTAGCGATGGACGAGCTTGGAAATTCCTTCGTCGTAAAATTCGGCCGCCTGCGCCTTCAACCACGTGGTTACCTCTTCTTGAAGCTGTGCGTCGTCATCAAAACGCTGCATAGCCAACCACTTCTTCATTGCTGGGAATAAGTGGAAGTCGCTCGGTGACAGGTCGGGACTGTACGGCGGATGAGGAAACAACTCCCACTTAAAAGATTCGAGAACTTCGCGAGTGGCATTTGCCGTGTGGGCCCGGGCGTTGTCGTGAATCAGCAAGACCTTTGAGCCCAACTTTCCCCTGCGCTTGTTTTGTATTGCTCTTCTGAGGTTGTGCAGAGTTTGGCAATACCTTTGAGAGTTTATTGTAGTGCCTCTTTCCTGAAAATCCACAAAAATCACACCTTTTCTGTCCCAAAAGACAGTCATTGCGTGGTTGAAGGCGCAGGCGGCCGAATTTTACGAGGAAGGAAATTTAAATGGCAACTATGTAGAAAAGTAGTATTTAAGTGTGGCTTTCATCTGTATATAATAAAAGAAAATTCCATTACTTTATTTATTTTTAATTCCAAAACGTAATGTACTTTGTGGATAGCCCTCGTATATATATATATATATATATATATATATATATATATATATATATATATATATTGTGAATAGCAACGGTCCTACGACACTCCCCTGCGGCACACCTGAAATCACTCTTACTTCGGAAGACTTCCCTCCATTGAGAATGACATTCTGCGTTCTGTTATCTAGGAACTCTTCAATCCAAATACACAATTGGTCCGATAATCCATATGCTCTTACTTTGTTCATTAAACGACTGTGGGGAACTGTATCGAACGTCTTTCGGAAGTCAAGAAACACGGCATCTACCTGTGAACCCGTGTCTATGGCCCTCTGAGTCTCGTGGACGAATAGCGTGAGCTGGGTTTCACACGACCGTCTTTTTCGAGACCCATGCTGATTCCTACAGAGTAGATTTTTGGTCTCCAGAAAAGTCATTATAATCGATCATAATAGGTGTTGCAAAATTCTACAACTGATCGACGTTAGAGATATAGGTCTATAGTTCTGCACATCTGTTCGACATCCCTTCTTGAAAACGGGGATGACCTGTGCCCTTTTCCAATCTTTTGGAACGCTACGCTTTTCTAGAGACCTACGGTAGATCGCTGCAAGAAGGGGGGCAAGTTCCTTCGCGTACTCTGTGTAAAATCGAACTGGTATCCCATCAGGTCCAGCGGCCTTTCCTCTTTTGAGCGATTTTAATTGTTTTTCTATCCCTCTGTCATCTATTTTGATATCTACCATTTTGTCATCTGTGCGACAATCTAGAGAAAGAACTACAGTGCAGTCTTCCTATGTAAAACAGCTTTGGAAAAAGACATTTAGTATTTCGGCCTTTAGTCTGTCATTCTCTGTTTCAGTACCATTTTGGTCACAGAGTGTCCGGACATTTTGTTTTGATCCACCTACCGCTTTGACATAAGACCAAAATTTATTAGGATTTTATGCCAAGTCAGTGCACAGAATTTTACTTTCGAATTCGTTGAACGCCTCTCGCATAACCCTCCTCACACTACATTTCGCTTCGTGTAATTTTTGTTTGCCTGGAAGGCTTTGGCTATGTTTATATTTGCTGTGAAGTTCCCTTTGCTTCCGTAGCAGTTTTCTAACTCGGTTGTTATACCACGGTGGCTCTTTTCCATCTCTTACGATCTTGCTTGGCACGTACTCATCTAATGCATATTGTACGATGGTTTTGAACTTTGTCCACTGATCCTCAACACTGTCTGTACCTCAGATAAAACTTTTGTGTTGAGCCGTCAAGTGGTCTGAAATCTGCTTTTTGTCACTTTTGCTAAACAGAAAAGTCTTCCAACTTTTTTTAATATTTATATTTACGGCTGAAATCGCCGATGCCGTAACCGCTTTATGATCGCTGATTCCCTGTTCTGCGTTAACTGTTTCAAATAGTTCGGGTCTGTTTGTCACCAGAAGGTCTAATATGTTATCGCCACAAGTCGGTTCTCTGTTTAACTGCTCAAGGTAGTTTTCAGATAATGCACTTTAAAAAATTTCATGGATTCTTTGTCCCTGCCACCAGTTATAAAAGTTTGAATCTCCCAGTCTGTATCTGGTAAATTAAAATCTCCACCCAAAACTATAACATGGTCGGAAATCTACTCGAAATATTTTCCAAATTTTCCTTCAGGTGTTCTGCCACAACAGCTGCTGAGGGGGCCTATAAACACATCCAGTTACCATGTTTGAGCCTGCTTTAACCGTGACCTTCACCCAAATTATTTCACATTTCGAATCTCCGTCAATTTCCTCCGATACTATTCCACTTTTTATCACTATAAACACGCCTCGCCCTTCACTGCCCAGCCTGTCTCTGCGGTATACCTTCCAATCTGAGTTTAGAATTTCATTACTGTTTAAATCTGGTTTCAGCCAACTTTCCTTGCTCAATTTAGTGTAATCGCTTTCCAAACATATCGTTAAATTTGCTTTGTTCTGATTTTATTTACACTCCTGGAAATTGAAATAAGAACACCGTGAATTCATTGTCCCAGGAAGGGGAAACTTTATTGACACATTCCTGGGGTCAGATACATCACATGATCACACTGACAGAACCACAGGCACATAGACACAGGCAACAGAGCATGCACAATGTCGGCACTAGTACAGTGTATATCCACCTTTCGCAGCAATGCAGGCTGCTATTCTCCCATGGAGACGATCGTAGAGATGCTGGATGTAGTCCTGTGGAACGGCTTGCCATGCCATTTCCACCTGGCGCCTCAGTTGGACCAGCGTTCGTGCTGGACGTGCAGACCGCGTGAGACGACGCTTCATCCAGTCCCAAACATGCTCAATGGGGGATAGATCCGGAGATCTTGCTGACCAGGGTAGTTGACTTACACCTTCTAGAGCACGTTGGGTGGCACGGGATACATGCGGACGTGCATTGTCCTGTTGGAACAGCAAGTTCCCTTGCCGGTCTAGGAATGGTAGACCGATGGGTTCGATGACGGTTTGGATGTACCGTGCACTATTCAGTGTCCCCTCGACGATCACCAGTGGTGTACGGCCAGTGTAGGAGATCGCTCCCCACACCATGATGCCGGGTGTTGGCCCTGTGTGCCTCGGTCGTATGCAGTCCTGATTGTGGCGCTCACCTGCACGGCGCCAAACACGCATACGACCATCATTGGCACCAAGGCAGAAGCGACTCTCATCGCTGAAGACGACGCGTCTCCATTCGTCCCTCCATTCACGCCTGTCGCGACACCACTGGAGGCGGGCTGCACGATGTTGGAGCGTGAGCGGAAGACGGCCTAACGGTGTGCGGGACCGTAGCCCAGCTTCATGGAGACGGTTGCGAATGGTCCTCGCCGATACCCCAGGAGCAACAGTGTCCCTAATTTGCTGGGAAGTGGCGGTGCGGTCCCCTACGGCACTGCGTAGGATCCTACGGTCTTGGCGTGCATCCGTGCGTCGCTGCGGTCCGGTCCCAGGTCGACGGGCACGAACACCTTCCGCCGACCACTGGCGACAACATCGATGTACTGTGGAGACCTCACGCCCCACGTGTTGAGCAATTCGGCGGTACGTCCACCCGGCCTCCCGCATGCCCACTATACGCCCTCGCTCAAAGTCCGTCAACTGCACATACGGTTCACGTCCACGCTGTCGCGGCATGCTACCAGTGTTAAAGACTGCGATGGAGCTCCGTATACCACGGCAAACTGGCTGACACTGACGGCGGCGGTGCACAAATGCTGCGCAGCTAGCGCCATTCGACGGCCAACACCGCGGTTCCTGGTGTGTCCGCTGTGCCATGCGTGTGATCATTGCTTGTACAGCCCTCTCGCAGTGTCCGGAGCAAGTATGGTGGGTCTGACACACCGGTGTCAATGTGTTCTTTTTTCCATTTCCAGGAGTGTATTTTACTTACAAGAGGTTTAAAATGTTATGTGCATTTTTTATTATATTTATTTACAGCTTTAGCTTCCATTGCTGTAATTCTGTAGTAGTATTATTTTAACCAATTTTGAAACTAAATTTACTTACTTATAATTACATTGTGGGTCAAATCTCTTCCATCTTTTTTTCTTTGGGTGTTACATTAAGTCGTTCTACAACAACAGCTTTGAACTCTGTGAAATTAGGGCAGTGATTAAGCTTTAGTTCAGTGTTCAAAAATTCTTTTCCTTCTCCTAATTGAAAATTTCTTAGTTTTGTTACTTTGTATAGGGTCGTCAGAAAAGTCTGAAAAGCTTGTAAGTGTGTTGGAGAATAAGTAGATTGCACTGATAAATAATCTTAAGAAAAAATTCGACAAGTTGCGTCATTTTCGAGTTAATTAGCACTGACGTTAGTCAATCAGTCAGTTAGTGGCAGATGTTAATTCAAGAGACCCACCAGACATAATTAGTGTCAACTGTTCTCAGAGCGTAGATAGTAGTGCGCGAGACTACTCAACCTTTTACTCGGGTTTGATCCTTACTTACTTCTCATGTCCAATTTTTGTATCATTCTCTTATTTGGTAAAGGAAACCCAAATAACAAAATGTCTGGCGACACTGTCTCTGGTAGGCTGCTTGAAGTTGTGCAAGCAATGGGCTGATTGGCTAACTTCAATGCTAATTAACTCAGAAATGGCGCAACATACTGGATTTTTTCTTAACAATTATTTCTCAGCACAACTTAAACGATTACAGGTATTTTTGACTGTTTCTTAACACCCTGCATATAATTTAAAAGCCAGCTCTATCATTTTTAACCAGTCTGACCTTTATCTAAAACAGCCCTCTAGAACTTCGAAAATAGATTACTTACTATTAATAAATATTTCTATCCTTTATTGATTTCTGAAGTTCCTTTCAATTTTTCACAATCTACCTCTATTAAATCTGCTTTTCGTAAATCGTTAGTAATGAATGAAAAACATTTCTTCTTGTAAAATACTTTCTTATTTATTGCTTCGTAATAATTACATTTCTCCAACTCCATTCCATAGACAAAATGTTTTGAATTTATTCTTTGGGTTCAGATTCTATACAAATACCTTCACTGCTTCCCATCCCATTCTTAGTTTTGAGTATGAAGTGTGTCCGTGTATTATTTATACTTCCCATCATTAGAAGTGTTAGTCCAACAATGTTGGCAGGATAACTTCTGTGAAGTTTGAAGGAAGGAGTAGAGGTACTCGTTGGAGTTAAACTGTAAGGGCAGGTCATGAATGGTGCCCTGATAGCTCAGTAGTAGGAGCTCTCACACACCAAGGGTCAAGGTCTCTGATTTGCATCCCGATTTGTGACAAAGCTTTAATGTACTTATATTTTTCAAATTTATAATTATGTTTAATATTTATGTTTACAACATTTAATGTTATGGCTGAGGTTGAATGTTAACATTTAACATTTATGTTTAATGTTTACAGTTAACAACTTCTTCTCATTCTTTCGAATGGACCAGCTAAGGACCACGATATTAAACATTTCAGCCTGGAGAGGGACTTGATGTTTGCCCACTAATCCCACATTCTCTGGCTATGTTTCTCCTTTCTCTCCTTTGTCCAAAGGGCGCCGGTCTTTTTACGGGGTAATCTGCCCTGAAACCTCTTTTCTTTTTGTATCCTTCTGAGAAGTGCTCGATTTCTAATGTCACTTTCAGTTATGTTAAGTTCCTGGATGTCTTTCTTGACTTCCATCAGTCATGATGTCACCGAATTCGTGCTCTTCCAGTAGTTGAGAAGTCGGTTGGTTAGTCTTGTTTGGTCCATCGTTGTGATATGTCCGTAGAAAGCGAGAAGGCTCTTCCTGGCTACATCTGTGATTTTCTTTTCGCCACTCTCTGATCAACTTGTCCAGTGCACAGTTGAAGAGAAGAGGTGAAAGTCCATCTCCCTGTCTAGCTCCTGTCTTTATCTCAAAGCTTTCTGAAAGTGTTCCCCTGAACTTTACTCGGAATCTAGGGTTACTCAGGGTCTTTTGGAAATGCTGTAGGTTTTCTGGTCCAGGCCCATTTCCTGAAAAATTCCCATAAGAGTGTGTCTGTCGATTGAATCGTATGCTTTCTTGAAGTCAGCGAGAGCAACTACGTACTGTTTATTTGCTAGTTCAATTTGACTTGGGACTGACTTCACGTTAAGGATCTGTTCAGCACAAGAACTTCCTTTTCTAAAACCACCCTGATAATCTCCAAGCTTTGGGTCCAATTGAGGTTCGGCTCTGTTCAATAATGCCTCAGATAGTATCTTATCGGTGACTGGTATCAATGAGATCCCTCTGTAATCGTTGATGTCAGTCAAATCGCCCTTCTTGTGTAAGACGTGGATCAGAGCAGATAACCAGTCATCTGGTAACTTCTCAGTATCCCAAATGTTCCGTAGGATCTCGGTCATCTTGTTGATTGCTTTGTCTCCAGTCTGCTTCCACAGCTCTGCAACTATAGCGTCTTCTTCTGGTACTCTGTTATTCTTCAGAGACTTCTTCTTCTTTTAGTGTTCAACCCTGAGGTTGATTTGCAGCAGAGCGCCATTCCTCTCTTCTGTCTGCCTTCCTCTTCTTTTCCACGTATGTGTTACTTCCAACGTCATTCATGATGTGTTGCATGTATGATATCCTTGGTAGCCCCCGTCGATTCCTTCCCTCAATAGCTCTTTCTGCTATTGTTCCAATGATGTTATTGTGTCGTAGGATGTTCCCTATAAGTTCGTCTCTTCTTGTTTGGATGTGCCTCCACAGAGATCTGGTTTCCTGTACTGTTCTAAGCACCTCTTCATTTGTTACTTTGTCTCTCCAGCTGATCTTCATCATCCTTCTATAGCACCACATCTCCAGGGCCTCTAGCCGTCTTCTCTCTCTTCTCTTCCAATTGCCCAAGTTTCACATCCAATAGTGCCACACTCCAAACGAAACCTTTCATGATACGTTTCCTTATTTTCAGACTGATATTGTGGCAGGTGAGTAAGTTCCTTCACCGATTAAATGTAATTTTGGCCTTTTGTATTCTGCTCGCAATTTCTTTCCGGCTTCTACCATCCCTTGTGATTTTGCTTCCCAGGTAAGTAAATTTCTCCATCACTTCCATCTCCTCTCTTCCAATTCTCTTTCTCAGAGGTTCATATTCTGTTCCTGTACTGCATACTTCAGTATTTTTCTTGTTTATTCTCATTCCGTGCTGATTGCATAGATTTTTTTCCATTGTTCTGAGGACTTCCTCTAGATCTTCTTTTGTCTCCGTGGCTATAGCAATGTCATCTGCATAACGTAGCATGTCTATCTTCTGCCCATTAATTTTGATCCCCACCTCAGTAGTTTCTCGAACTTGGTCTATAGCTTCCTGGATGTAAGCATTGAATATAAGAGGAGAGAGAGCACACCCTTGTCTTACCCCTTTTCTAATATTTACTTCTTGCTCCTGGTGACAGTTCCTAATCATTGCCACCTAATTCTTTTAGAAACTGAGTATCACAGGGATGTCTTTGTACTTTATTCCACTTTTTCTCAGAACTCTGAACATCTCTTGCCAGATAACGCTATCAAATGCCTCTTCCATGTCTACGAAGGCAATATAAGTTGGTTTATTTTTCTGTAATTGCTTTTCGATAACGAGTCTCAGTGTCAGAATCGCCTCTCTTGTTCCCAATCCCCTTCTGAAACCAAACTGATCTTCACTCAGAATATCCTCCACCTTCTCTTCAGTTCTCTTGAGAACTATTTTTATGAGAATTTTTGATGTATGTGATATTAGGCTTACCGCTCACATTCTCTAGCTGCTGCCTTCTTTGGTATAGGAACAACGATACATTTCTGGAAGTCTGTCGGTATCTCTCCTGTGTTATAGATGGACCTAATAAGTTTAAGCAGCATCATTTTCATGCTGTCACGAGAACTCTTTATTAGTTCGGAAGGGATGTCATCAATAACCGTTGCTTTGTTGTCGCCGGCCGCAGTATTTATATGCATCAGAGCTGCAATTGTTTTGGCTTTGCCGGACGCGGTGGCCGAGCGGTTCTAGGCGCTTCAGTCTGGAACGGCGCGACCGCTACGGTCGCAGGTTCGAATCCTGCCTCGGGCATGGATGTGTGTGATGTCCTTAGGTTAGTTAGGTTTAAGTAGTTCTAAGTTCTAGGGGACTGATGACCTCAGATGTTAAGTCCCATAGTGCTCAGAGCCATTTGAACCATTTTGCTTTGATGTCCCGTAGTTCTTTTAGAGCTTTGTCAGATTCTTCTTGCAGAACGTCATCTCCCTTGTCATCTTCGTCTACTTGCTCTTCTCTTCCTATTACTTCCTCCGAAATAGGTGTTCCGGCGCACAACTATGTATTCTTTCCATCTCTTCACCATGTCTTCACCAAACAGCATTTTCCCCTCTCTATTTTCAATTGTGCCTGAGAGTGTTGTTTTACGTTTGTTAAAAAATTGATTTGCTGTTCTGTAGGCTAAATCAGTTCTTCCGTTTTGCATATTTTCTTCCACTTCCCTGCACACCTCTTCAAGAAAATTTTCCTTTTGCTTTCCTAGCTTCTCTATTAACTAAATTCCTTAGTCTTCTGTATTCAGCTTTTCCTTGTTCATCAGGTGCACTTTTGTATAATTTTCTGTTTTCTATAAGCTCAATAATATTTACTGTAATCCATTTCCTCTTGTTTTTGGTTTCAGTTCTTCCAACAATCTTTTCTGTTGCTTTGTGTATACCAGATTTAATTTGATCCCAGTCATCATTTACTCTTTCATGAGCATAGTGCTTTGCCAGTCCCTCAGTTTTCAGTTTTTCTACTTCCCATTTAAGTTTTACTGGCTTCTTCAAACGTTTGAACCTGAGTGAACTTTTCATCAGGACCAGGTTATGATCACTGCCTGTGTCTGCAGACGGATAGCTTCTGCAATCTTTTACCTGCTTCCTAAAACGTTCTTTCACTAGAATGTAATCAAGCTGTTGTCTCGTCAGGTCTCCAGTGGCCTTCCATGTGTATCTTCTTAGTTTGTGATGTTGGAAAAGTGTGTTTGCAACAACTAATTGGTGCCTCAAACAGAACTCAATTAGTCGATTTCCTCTTTCATTTCTTCTTCCAAGTCCATATTTGCCAACAATTCCTTCCTCCAGTTCTTCACCCACAATCGCGTTCCAGTCCCCAATGGCAATCAGGTTTTCATCTCCCTTAACATTTCTCATCGCATTACTTATTTCTTCGTATATTTCGTCATTGACTGCATCTTCTTCTTTCGATGTTGGCATGTATATTCGTATTATCACAGTGTCCTTTGGTTTAGTTTCAAGTTTTACTAGTATTATTCGAGAGCTATATTGTGCGTATCCCTTGACACGTGAGCCACAGTTTTTCCTCAAATTTATTCCAACTCCTCCCATTACTGGTCTATCTTGGTCAGTTCCGGTATTCTCCAGGCCAGAAATCACCTGGTTTTGCCCATCGTATCTCCGATATGCCTAGGATATCGATTTCCAGTCGTTCCGTTTCAAGTTTTACATTTTCTAGATTGCTACACTGAAGCAGTGTACTCACATTCCAACTGGCTATGTTAAAACTGGGATTCTTTTCCTTCACGTTGTCTATATCTTTTGCAGTCCCCACCCAGAGATCCGTTTGGGGGACTATTTTATCTCCGGAAAATTTTACAGAAGATACTGACATGGTTTACTGCTGATGCTTGGGATAACCGTATTTCTTTAATGTGGTGGTTTCCCATTGCCTTCCACATCCTATACCGTTGACCATCAGCTGGTTCTTCCGCCTTTGGAAATGATTTCTCATTTCCAGGGCAAGAGGGTGCCACGTCCAGCAAATGCTGCGGTGATGACTTATCCCGGTCATCTCTCGGTCACTGTCTACGTTAGCCATCACATGAAGTGACGTTGCCCACTCTCTATCGCGTGGAGGTGAGATCAGGAGTTTCCCTTCATCGGGTCTAGGACCTTAACGGAATTTCCTAGTCCCCTCCAGTACTTTAGAGAGATTTAGAGACTGAATGATGTTTTTCACTTCTTCTTCTGTTGGAGGGTGAGAGTTTGGTTGTCTGGGACTGTCTTGATAGATAAAGAAGGTTTCAGGGGACTCACAGTTGAAGAGAGTCTCAAAATATTTGGCCAATGTGCGCCAGTTGTCTTTGTCATTGTAGGCTATGTTTTCATCTCGTCCTCTGAAGTGTAAGCTGGATGGGGCATAGCTTCTAAGGTTTCGCTTGAAAATTTGGTGAAAGTCTCTAGTGTCATTCTCCTTCAAATCTTCATTTAACTGAGTCAATTGGTCCTGAGTGTACTGACGTTTAACCTGCCTGATGGTTTTGACAGTTAGCTGGCGCTGTTCTGTGAACTTCTCCATAATTGTTTCGGACTTCTGTGAGCTCCATCTTAGCGAAGCTGCTTGTCTCTTTGCGATCGCTTGGTCGCAGGTACTTTTCCACCACTCATGTTTCTTCTGTTTCTTTAGTTAACAATTATATTTTTATAGAACCCTCAATCTGATTTTGATATTTCATTTCATTAGATTTACTTGTTAAATTCATTGTAAGGAGGATAAATCCATCATTCCAACATTTACTACACGTTCCATAAAATTATCTCATTTTAAATCTCTGCATACAAACTCTTGATAAGTATGATTTAAATTTGTATCATCTTGTCACATATCTTTGAGCTAAATAAAAACAATCTGTTCCTTTATGTCTTTCTTAAATGGACTTTTACTTAACTGTATTCTGAATTTCATAAATTAAATCGTCATATAAAAGGATGAATAATCGTTACATTTGTCTAAACAGACCATTTCATCGCTACTTAAAAAAGTAGCTTTCTTATTGTGGGTTTGGTTACATCTCTTTAAAAGCTCCTGATTGTGAGAATATTTTAAACTTTCTGTCCTACCTAAGATATGACGATGGAGATGTAATTGTAAGTAATTTTTTTTTACAAAGAATTACCTAAATGACCAACCACTGAAGAAATATTTTCCATAATGAATTAACTTGGGAGGATTGTGTTAGTGCTTGTACAGTTGGAGTTGCTTCTATAACATGCTAAGGGGAAGGCTTGATGTGTAAATTATGAGCGTAAACTGCAGCTTATGAAATGACCATTGTCTCTGTGGGGTCCTGCCCGTTGTCTCGTATAGGGTGCCTAAAGGATGCTACATTTTCGGAATGCTATACAACAATTCAAGCAAATAACATTCGTAGTTTTATCTCAATAAAGCAGGTTGACAATGCTTAACTTTGAAATAACAATGGTGTCGCAAGCGATGGGTGACACGCAACATAAATCCGAGTCCTTTGCTATATCCAATGTTCATGCAAGTTTGACACACAGTTTGTGGATCACTAATAACTGTTCGTAGCACCCTCTGCTAGGCCGTGCTAATTTCTTGCCGAGGCTGGCAGGAGCGGCGCTTATATTCTCTTCTTGCAGAGGTCGATCCTATCGTGGCGTGGTCCTAATCCACGCACCATTGGCCGCCGTCTCTGGTCTTGCAATCTTTGTCTTCGTTCCGGCGCTTGTGGATACGCCAGAACATCCCCCCCCCCCCCTCACCAAAGCGACGGGCCGTCGTCGTGTAGGGATAGGGAGTACGACCACGGCAGGGGAGGCCGGAGTGTCGGCGCATCGCCAGGCCAGAAGCTGTGGCTGCAGATGACGCCAAGCTTCCGGCGATACCCCGACATCCCGCCTGCGCTTTGACGGAAACGTTCCCGGGAAAACGATCAGAAGGGTACACGTCCACCTCCAGTTGCCATGAACCAGATGAAGAAGGTGACGACTGCTGCGGTGTTGGCGGGTCCAGTTCCATCGGTAGGAGGAGAATGGGCGGAGGAGACGAAGGCTCCGTCTCAATGGGGTCGTTATACGGTGTTGTGATGACAACCTCTGGCAGCTATTGTGGGCGCGCTATCCTCTGGATATGAGAATCTCGGAGAAGAGACATAGGAGGACCGCCATGCACATGACAGTGGCGAATCTGACTGTGATGTCAGAGCTGCATGGCGTCTGGACCTGAAATAAAATACATCCAAGCGCCAAATCGACGGGCGATCTCGCCTCGCGCCCATCGTCTGCTTCCGCTAAAAACCCTGTAAAACGCAATATTATGCGGTGCGAAGCCTTCCTTCGGCGCCGGGTGCTGAGGAGGGTGGAGCAGTGTCCGATGGCGACGGCCGTGAACCAATTCAGCCCTTGATGGTCCATCGTGTGGGTGCGAACGATATGAAGTGAGAAACAGTTGCAATGCTTGATCCCTGATGTGTGCAGAGCGAAGCTGGCCATCTGCTTTTTGAAGGTTCTGATAAAACGTGCCGCTTCGCCGACTGACTGTGGATGGAACGGCGCACTAGTCAGATGCCGTATGCCATTGCATTCACAGAATGTTTGAAATTCAGTTGGCGTGAACTGAGGTCTGTTGTCTGAGACTATGACTTCAGGTAAACCTTCGAGGCTAAAAGTCGACGACAACATCTGAATTGTGCAACGCGACGTTGTCGAGTTCATTGGCACAGCGAAAGGAAACTTGCTACATGAGTCAATCACAATCAACCAACGAGTGTTCCAAAAATATCCTGCAAAGTCTATGTGCACACGTTACCATGGCGATTACGAATTAGGCCAAGCAGAGATTTTTTGTGATGGAGCGGATTCATTTTCCGCACGTGCATGACACTGTGACATCATCTGTTCTATTTGGGTGACCATATCCTTCCAAGTACAGTGTCGACGTGCTAACTGTTTCGTACGAACAATGCCCCAGTGTCCTTGGCGAAGTACCTGCAACACTTCTTTTTGCAAAACTTTAGGGACAACACATGTGACTGACCACTGTCAGTTTGAACAAGAAGCACACCTTTCTGTATAGCGAGCCTATGCCGACGTGCAAAGTATCGGCACACTACAGATTTCTATATGCCATCCAAGGAACGAGGCCAAGATGTGCGAATGTATGCTCTCAAAATGTTCAAATCTGAATCAGCTTCCCTGGTCTGTGCAATTTTCCTATAGTTCAGGGGAAAAGCAATTCAGAATATTGATTATCGATGTGACAACAAGATGCAGCAGAAGCGTCAAAGTCTGTCAGGGCCAATTGAAAGACATGAAAGTGTGTCCGCATTACCATGTTCAGCTGTCGGACGATACATAATTTCGTACCGGTATTGAAACAACAATAAAGCCTATCTTTACAATTTTTGGGCAGTTAATACAGGAACAGGCTTAAACGGATGATACAAGGAATGCAATGGCTTGTGATCCGTTACTAAGTAGAATTTTCTGCCATACAAACAGTGGTGGAATTTGGTGACACCAGACACAATAGCCAAAGCCTCTCAATTTGTGGATAGTTGCACTGAGCTGTCTTTTTCACCAATTCTGTCCGAAAGCACCACACCGATTCTGTAAGAGGAAGCATCACCTTGCAATACAACTGGTTTGTCAGGATCAAAGTAAACTAAGTATCGACCACTGAGCAATGCATCTTTAAGTTTTTGAAAAGCTACTTGGCACTCATCTGTCCGAAGGAAGGGAACATTCTTGATACGCAAGCGATGCAATGGAGCTGCGATTTGTGCAGCATTCGGTATGAACCGAATGTAACGGTTCATTTTCCCTAAAACTGACTACTATTCTGTGATATTGTGAGGAACTGGCAAGTGCCATATAGCTAACAAATGCGACTGAAGAGGATGTACGTCTTGACTGTTTATGACATGACCAAGGCACCGCGACTCAGGTTTTAAAAGAGTGGCACTTGTCTAGTTTACACTTTAGTCCTGCCTTAGATAAAACACGAAACAAAGCACGTAAATTTGCAATATGTTCTTCAAGTGTGTGACCTGCTTCTACAGTATCGACGAAATACTTTGAACAGTTTGACACTTGTGCAGTCAGCTGTTCCAAATACCGTTAGAAAATGTCGGATGCGGCAGCACTGCCAAAAGGCCACCGCCAATATTTAAACAAACCGAAATGAGTACGACACACACTTTTTGACATTCTTCATCGAGCGGGATTTGAAGATACGTGTCGCGCAAATAAATTTTTGAAAAATAGCGTCCAGTGCGTAATTTGTACATGAGATCCTCTGGGCGTGGCAATGAGTAAGAATCAGTCACAGTTTCAGGGTTGACTGTAGACTTAAAGTCAACATGGAGGCAAATGCGACCGGAAGGTTTGGGGACATAAACCAGTGGACTTGCCCACTGCCTAGCTGATATGGGTGCAATAACTCCATTATCTTGCAATTTCTTAAGTTCAGCAGCGACTTTGTCCCGTAATGCGGTGGGAACAGTTCTGGCCCGGCAACATTTCGGCTGAGCATTGTCTTTCAGCGCAACATGTGCAACAAAATTGTTAGCTATGCCCAAACCTTCAGAAAAGAATTCCGTAAATTCTTTTAGCAAGTTAGCTACACTGCCTTTTGCATTGAAAGCAGACACTGACAACACATTGTCCAGAATGCAAAACCAAACAAATCAAAAGAATAAGACCAAAAATGTTCTCACAGTCGCGTGATTGTGGCAATGTAAAGGTCACTATTTGCATATGCGAGCGATACATGGCAGGCAAAGTACATTTTCCAAGAACGGGAATATCTTGTCCATTATAAGCCATCAGTTGCGTGCTAGTTTTAGACAGCCGTGGCAAGCCCAACAGTTCATATGTGTGACGAATGAGCAATTGGACAGAGGCACCCATGTCCAACTGAAATATCACACGTTTCACACAAATAAGTAAATGAACAAATAGTTTGTAGGACTTGCGTATCACTGAAGAAACTGCACACTTGCTAGTTTTGCTATGCAAACATACGGATTGCACATGTGCTTTCCTAACACAAGCGTAGCACTGAGCTTTTCAGGAGGGGCAGTCTTGGCGTTTGTGCTGTGAATAACATTGAGGGTAAGACTTAATTCCGATCACCTGTATAGCGAACTGCGTACGTGGCATGCAGTGTTGTTTATTCGGCGTGACTAGCGCAAGCCGCCGGTGCGGAATGGGGCGGTCGCAAGCAAGGGTTGGGTTGGGTTGTTTGGGGGAAGAGACCAAACTGCGAGGTCATCGGTCTCATCGGATTAGGTAAGGAAGTCGGCCGTGCCCTTTCAAAGGAA
Organism: Schistocerca americana; assembly: GCF_021461395.2. NCBI lineage: Eukaryota > Metazoa > Arthropoda > Insecta > Orthoptera > Acrididae > Schistocerca > Schistocerca americana. Next base: position 541,579,855 of record NC_060130.1, read on the forward strand.
GCATCCCGGCATTTGCCAGGAACGATTTAGGGAAATCACGGAAAAACTAAATCAGGATGGCCGGACGCGGGATTGAGCCGTCGTCCTCCCGAATGCGAGTCCAGTTTGATAACCATTGCGCCACCTCGCTCGGTTGCAAGCAAGGGACTCAACCTGACAAATGGCTGGCAGCTCAAATGTACCAGCCAACAAGGCACCAGAATCGTACTGATCTAGCTTTTGCACTACCTGCTGAAATGAAGGATTGGACTGTTTCAAAATCTGTTCTCTGAGTTTGCCATCAGGTACACTGTACATGATTGCATCACGCAACATAATATCTGAATATAAGGCACCGCAAGCATGTTTGAATTTGCATTTGCTTGTCATACCTTGCAAATCTGTTACCCACTCGCAATAAGTTTGTTCTGACCGTTTTTGCAATTAAAGAATTGATACGTAGCTGCTACCGCATTCACTTGTTGGTCGTAATAGTTATTCAGTGAAGAGATAAATGTTCCATAAGACAGTTCACGTAGAGTGGCGTTAGGAAAGAGTTTTTGAATTAACCTGAACACTGCTCTTCTTACCGTAGATAACAGATGTGGAAGTTTCACAGTACCTGGTACATTGTGAGTGAGGGTATGGACTTCGAACTAGGAAAACCACTCGAGCCATTTCTCTTCTTGTTCACGAAATTGTCAAAAAGGTAGTATAGCAGTAGGTGTTACTGTAGGTTGTGCTCGTTCTGCTGGGTGCGAAGCATTGCACCGTGCTGAGTAGTGCAGAAATCTGCTGCATCTAGGACTGAAACATCTGCATTAGGTGTGTGCCATCTAACGCTTGCGGATGCGGCGCCTGAGCAGAGGGCGGCACAGATGGAGTGGGCATGTTGGAAGACACAAATGCAACAAATAGATAAGGCAATCAATCTAAATAAGGACAAAAGTGAAGAAAATTTCTGCAACGCCCACCTGAAAATACGAATTAGCAAAAACGACAAGAAACTGTTAATGCAAATGAGCGCCCCTGCAAAGTAAAGACAAAGGAGAATTAAGACGGCAGCACATGAAAAAAGTCCGTGGTTGTCTAGCACAGGGTTCGGAGGATACTCGTCGCAAAATGTGGGATCCTGCCCACTGGTCTCGTGTAGGGTGCCTAAAGGATGCGTTCTCAGAATGCCATAAAACAAATTTATCAAATTACATAAGCAGTCTTATTTCAATAAAGCAGGTTGCCAATACTTAACTTTGAAATAACAATGGTGTCGCAAGCGATGGGTGACATGCAACATAAATCCGAGTCCTTTGCTATATACAACGTTAATGCAATTTTGACTCACAGTTTGTGGATCACTTATAACTGTTCGTAGCACTCTCTGCTAGGCCGCGCTAATACTCTGCGAATGCTGTCCCGTTACTGAGCGGCCGAGGCTCAGGAGCGGAGCTTATATTCTCTTCTTACAGAGGTCGCTCCTGCCGTGGGACGGTCCTAATCCGTGCTCCATTGGCCGACGTCGTTTCACCGCCTTCCCTGGTCTTGCTATCTTCGTCTTCATTCTGGCGCTTGTGGTTACGCCAGAACACTCTCAATCACCGTGTAGCCATTGTTGCTAAGTCGTTGCCATCTCCTCTAAAAATTTTGGTGGATGAAGTAGTAAAAGTCGTGGACTTCATCGCATAGAGGCCCCAAAAAGGTTTCGTGTCAAGAAATTGGCTTACAGCACACTGCATTTCTACTACAAAAATAAGTACGATATTCGTACACTGAAACGAAACAGAAAAATACAAGGTAGAAACGGGAATATTTGGACTAGTGTGGATAACATTCGGAGATTTATTAACAAGTTAAAATTGTGAATACAGACAATTGAAAGTGGATGGTGTGAGATGTTCCCACATGGGTGGCTCCTTATTGACGGTAATGAAGTTTTGATGGACTTAATTAATGACTTTAGTACTCTTACAGCAGACTTTCAAAAAATGCTTTGAAGAGAGTGTTGAAGATTTTGACTAGGTTCATGATCTATTTGAGGATTGAAAACGTCTTCCAAATATTATAGGTTTAGGCTTGCAAGGGGATCTGGTGATCTGAAAGCAGGCAAAACATTAACAAAATTTTTTGAAACTTGAATTCAGACATAACATTGATATCAAAATTTTTCGAAGTGCCTTTGTATACATTTTGGTTGTCAGTAAGGAGTGAATATCAGCCTATCTCTGAGATGACAGTTAATGTGTTATTGCCATTTTCAAGTACTTATTTTTGTGATCTTCTTCTCGACGTTCGCTGAAATTAAAACATCAAAGAGAGATAGAGCAAGAGAGAGAGACTCAAATTCACCGATGAAGAAACAAGGTTTGCTTTGTCAATGATTTCGCCACAAATCAGTTGTGTGGAGCTAAGCAGGCTCAAGTATCACATTTAAGTATGAGTAGAGTTATTTACTTTAAATTTCGTATTAGAAATGTCTATTTTGTACTGTGAATTAAAGTTAATAAGCTGTTAATAACAGTAGTGATAATAACTGATTAAGTAACGAAGTAATAATTCATAATTATATCCCGATTCATATGATTTTGAGGGGACAGGCATTTTGGAGTGCCATGTTGAGTCTAGACCTGCCTGCATGCATCAAGACTAGTAAACGGTTGCGGATCATTGGTCCAGAGTGGCTTCGTTTATGGCTTGCATCCTCAGTATCTTGATTGATTAGTAGATTTTTGCTATTCGATATCTTCCTGTACTTGTTCGTGAGAGCGTTTACACATCGTAGTTGAAGGAGTAGAATGTGGTTTAGTACTGATAGTCATTCCGTAGGTGTGGACTTAATAAGACAAACAATCATTCACATGGCGTTGTTTAGCTGTTCGTCAGTTTTTTGTGCATGTGTGTTGTTTAGTCAGAGTGGACACAATGTTCAGTGGTTGAGAAGGCAATAATCTGTGCAGAGGGTCGATGCCGATGCTCTCCAGGTTGTACTACACAGCTCTACGACATTGTTGTTTCTTGTTTTCAATTTTTCGTCTGTTTTTGTTATTTGATCTCTGAAAGATAGAGTACTGTCCAGTGTTGACGCAGGTGTTTTACAATGAGTATGTGTAGTCCTTTCAAACTGTAAGTTTTTCACTTCTTTATTCCTTTCTTTTTCTTGAAAATACTGTCTTCAGCAACTAAGTGTCAAAGAAATAATAATAATAATAATAAGTTGCAAAGATAATTAAATTAGTTACAGGAAATTCAGGGTATTAAATAAAAATGTGAGTAATTTAGAGGTAAATAACAGAAAGATAAGAAAGGATAGATAAGGTGGCTGTCCGTTATCACAATGATAAGAAGGGAAATCTTCGAAACTGCAGTAAAATTTTGCCTTTTGATTTGACTTTATATTGTTCTTCATGAAATTGAACTGTACGTCAACGGCTAGTTTTCTAAATTGCTCACTTAATTACAGTTTTAAAGTGGCCATAAGAGAACTAACTGATCACCGTTTACAGACTATTACAAAATACGTCTTGAAGATAATTATTATAGTAGTTATTGCTATCAGTTTTTCATGAGGCTTGTTAGGAAGGAACATTTAGTTATATATTTCTGGGCAGCATTTGCTTTATTCACAAGTTTGTTAGTAGCTGTGCCTGTGTGTATTTCTATCTGTAATAATATTTTAATTCTTAATGTAGTTTTGTAGCTACGTTTGTTTTATGTGTGACCTTGTCTTAGTGTGTGTCTGCTCCATCTTCTGTTTCTGTATCGCTGTATGATGTTTCATTTTCTCTACCATTATCTCTATCATTACTGCTGTCATTTAGTGTCATGGTTGTGTTTAGTCTAGGTGCGGCTCTATACGACTACACAAAGATCTTCCAGAGATGTAGTTCTAAAAGCTCCTGATACCTATAGTAGCACACCATTCTACCTGTACCTCGCAGCAGTTATGTTTGTTGCCAGGTGGAATTTATGTGTCCATGTGCTTGCCGCAAAACATATAATGAACTCAGTGGTATATTCTCATTTGTGATAGTGCAAGTATAATCTGTAGTATTTACTCTTGCCAGTTTTTGTTGTAACGTCCTTAGAGGGTGAATTGGAGACTGATGACTCTAGGTCTTTAGTCTCCTTACACCTGTAATCAGCAACAGTAGCATCAACAGCTTGAAGGAGACCCCTTCGTCAATTTTAATACCTACTTACCTTGTCGACTGTTGTTTCTGTTTAATTGTTTCATTAATGTCTTTCTAACGTCATTAAGCAGGATATAAAGTGTTTCGTTTGCAGCAGTCGTTAGCTTATTTTGTGTATACCAGTTGTTCATCTGTTGCGGTATATCACAGGCTTTTTCCTCAGATTGTGCTCTGAAGTTTGCCGAGAGATTATAGCCAGCAGATCGTCGGCATATGCCACGATTCCTTCGGCGCTGTGAAGGCTTTCTACGAAGTATATCGTAAGGTTATATTGCCAGATCTCAAAGGATGACCCACAGAGCGAGTCTTGTGAGTGTTCCTTAGGGGATCTTTTGACCACTTTCTGACTGCCTGTTCGTCACTCAGCAACCCTGTTTCTACATCCTGTAAGCTGCAGTAAAAGGTAGCCAGCAACCCCAGCTCCCTAAGGGTGTGTTTAAGCTGCCACCTCGCTGCTGCCCCGCATGGTCCGGCAATGATGAATCACACCCACTGCATTTTACCGGTCCATTTAACCTGCACCATCACTGCTCGCTACAATCCTCAGGAGGCGATGATATCAATCTAGTTTGTGTTTCGAGCTGTGACTATCGCCAAATGTCCTGAAGCTAGAGCCATGATTGGCTCCAGCATTACCACGTTTGACGCTCTTAGCACCCTGCTGAGTGTGTGGACAGCTGCTCGGTAATTTCTCCTGGTGGACAGCGAGCAGCGAGGCTGCAGCATAAATGCAACAACGCCACTGGCTACCAGCGAGGTGCGATGTGGCAACAGGGAGCGGTGATGTGTCAGCAATGAGGACGCAGCATAAGTATACCCTAGACACAGTCACGAATATTACAGGCTAACAGAGGTTGTCAAAGGTGCCTGTTGTGTCTGTCATTTAGACTATAACTTTTTTCCGGTCTGTGTTTTCCACTGCGCGAACGGCTTTGTTTATTGTATTGTCAGTTGACTTGTTTTCCCGAATTTCATGTTGCTGCAAGCTAAGTCCCATTAGTTACTTGTACGAATGCTGTCCATCAAACAGAGCTCATTCCTTGACCGTAACGAGTGTGTTCAGTAAACAAATTTGCCATTATGATTTTGTCTGGTTAGATCTTCCTCAGCAGATTCCTTGTGCCATTTTCCACGCTGTGGTTAATCTACCCAGCCATAGGGCTTAGTTTAGGCTCTCAGTTAGAAATGTAGTAATGAGCAGTATGATATGTTGTGGGACCTCCACGTGAATACCATCGGGATCCCAAGTGATAGTTTCTGTTTCATAGTCAGTTTCTGGTTTTGATTACTGAATGGTGTGTACCTGTAGATATGTCTTTTGATCGTCATCAGGTTGGAGTTTTTTCAGTATGTGTTCTGCCCTGCCTCTACACCCATGCATTAGCATGGCATCATCTTGTCTCAGCGTTGACAAGATCAGTTAGGTTTGATTTTTTCCTTTTAAATATTGTAAGACAATCCCAATATGTTTTCATTTAATTGTGTTTGTGTAAAGTTGTTCCTTTGTTATTTATTTTTTAAAAATGCCTGTTCTGTATCTGTTTCTCGTCTGTTTGTATATTTGTTGTCTTGCTTGCCTTTCTCTGACATTCTCTGTTCGTTAGTAGTATTTTGTAGTTCGTCTGATTTGCTTTCTTACGTCTGCGAGCTTGTGTAGCCAAAGGACTTCTGATTGTTGTTTTTATTTATTGTTTATGTGTGGTATTTCTGTGTTTTGTGCGGTCTGTATCATACTAATGTATTGATTCTGTAGTCGATGCTTCCTGTTACGACTTTCAGAGGATGACTGGATATGATTTTTCGCAGTCTGTCCTCGTCTACTTTAAGGAGTAAGAGTCTCTCACTAGATATGTCATCTGCTAGATATGTCATCTGCTATAATGCAGCTGCGTTCTTATTGAAAATACATTATGGTCACACTGTACTAGGGATAAACTGAATGAACACACAGGCCTGGTATTCTGCATGATTGAGGTCCCAATGCCCAACTGGTTATACTGATTTAGGTTTGCTATGGTTTCCCGAAATTACTTCAGGCAAATGGTACGATGGACCTTCCTATAACGCCATTCTTGTCAGTCAAGATCTGCTAGCATGCAGCGGTCTATATGTATGAACTAAGTTAGATTTGTTGTTCATAAATTTTATACCATGACATGTCCAGTATCCTTCTAGAAGTCAGCTGTAGATAAAGAATACTACTAGTACTGCTGTTACTCCATACCTGCAAAACCTATGTTCCCTTATGCTATTTACGACTGGAAATCTGCCCCACCGAAATAGCACAACTCCTTCCAAATATTCACAGACCATACACTTCTCATCACCTTCCGAATAAGTTTACTCTATTCCACTCGAAACCTGCGAGAACATATCGACTCTGTTCTCAAACACTAAACCTCTTTGAATTTCCAACACATACCACCAACTAGATACACTACTGGCCATCAAAATTGCTACACCAAGAAGAAATGCAGATGATAAACGGGTATTCATTGGACAAATATATTATACTAGAACTGACATATGATTACATTTTCACGCAATTTCGGTTCATAGATCCTGAGAAATCAGTACCCAGAACAACCACCTCTGGCCGTAATAACGGCCTTGATACGCCTGGGCGTTGAGTCAAACAGAGCTTGGATGGCGTGTACAGGTACAGCTGCCAACGCAGCTTCGACACGATACCACAGTTCATCAAGACTAGTGACTGGCGTATTGTGACGAGCCAGTTGGTCGGCCACCATTGACCAGACGTTTTCAATTGGTGAGAGATCTGGAGAATGTGCTGGCCAGGGCAGCAGTCGAACATTTTCTGTATCCAGAAAAGACCGCACAGGACCTGCAACATGCGGTCATGCATTATCCTGTTGAAATGTAGGGTTTCGCAGGGATCGAATGAAGGGTAGAGCCACGGGTCGTAGCACATCTGAAATGTAACGTCCACTATTCAAAGTGCCGTAAATGAGAACAAAATGTGACCGAGACGTGTAACCAATGGCACCCCGTACCATCATGCCGGGTGATACGCCAGTATGGCGATGACAAATACATGCTTCCAATGTGCGTTCACCGCGATGTCGCCAAACACTGATGCGACCATCGTGATGCTGTAAACAGAACCAGGATTCATCCGAAAAAATGACGTTTTGCCATTTGTGCACCCAAGTTCGTCGTTGCGTACACCATAGCAGGCGCTCCTGTCTATGATGCAGCGTCAAGGGTAACCGCAGCCATGGTCTCCGAGCTGATAGTCCATGCTGCTGCAAACGTCATCAAACTGTTCGTGCCGATGGTTGTTGTCTTGCAAACGTCCGCATCTGTTGACTCAGGGATCGCGACGTGGTTGCATGATCCGTTACAGCCATGGGGATAAAATGCCTGTCATCTCGACTGCTAGTGATACGAGGCCGTTGGGATCCAGCACGGCGTTCCGTATTACCCTCCTGAACCCACCGATTCCATATTCTACTAACAGTCATTGGACCTCGATCAACGCGAGCAGCAATGTCGCCATACGATAAACCGCAATCACGATAGGCTACAATCAGACCTTTATCAAAGTCGGAAACGCGATGGTACGTATTTCTCCTCCTTACACGAGGCATCACAACAACGTTTCACCAGGCAACGCCGGCCAACTGCTGTTTGTGTATGAGAAATCGGTTGGAAACTTTCTACGTATCAGCACGTTGTAAGTGTCGCCACCGGCGCCAACCTTGTGTGAACGCTCTGAAAAGCTAATCACTTGCATATCACAGCATTTTCTTCCTGTCGGTTATATTTCGCGTCTGTAGCACATCATCTTCGTGGTGTAGCAATTTTAACGGCCAGTAGTGTATTAACAAGAATAACCCCTGATTATCAACCTACATACACTGTGCTTACACTCCTACATTTCTAATCCCCTTTTCTGTCTTACCACAAAATTCTCCCAAAGCTCTATCCTTCCTTCAAGGTATAAAAGGATACTCCTTTTACTCTCAGTGCCAAATCTTACCTTCTCCCATCTTTTCTTCACTCCTATACAACCATTTCCCCATATTATCCGTTACACATCTTTTGTAACACACTTCATTACTACCTTTTGCTTCTTATATTCAGTTTAGTCTAGTGAAAACAAGTGCTTCATTCTTGCGTTAAACTATACCTTCAGTTGTTATGTTGTAGAAGAATGCAATTGGTGACTTAACCAATTTATTTTACACATATCCTTTTAAAAATTAACGAAATATTTAATCATTTCACCATTTAAATACTTTTTGAAACAAACCTGGAAAATATTATAAAGACTTTCAGCTAATGAGCAGGACTGTGATGCTGATACTTTACCCTTCCCCCTTAGCAATAAGTAGACAAACTTATCTTTAATTTGTATATTTTTACAGGGGTGCTAGTTCCACTGGACAAGAAACATCCACCTGAAGAAGGTGGTCCAGGACATGATGCATGTGAATGTGAAGTTCCAGGAGGAGTTGGAGGTGGAGGTGCAGGTGGAGATGGTGGTGGAGTTGGAGGTGGAAGTGGAGGTGCAGGTGGAGGTGGAGTTGGAGGTGCAGGTGGAGATGGTGGTGGAGTTGGAGGTGGAAGTGGAGGTGCAGGTGGAGGTGGAGTTGGAGGTGGAATTGGAGGTGGAGGAGGAGTTGTAGGTGGAGGTGGAGGTGGAAGTATAGTTGTAGGTGGAGGTGGTGGTGGAGTTGTAGGTGGAGGTGGAGTAGGAGGTGGAGGTGGAGGTGTGGTTGGAGGCAGTGGTGGAGTTGGAGGTGGAAGTGGAGGTGGAGTTGGAGGTGGAGGTGGGGTTGGAGGTGGAGGTGGAGTTGGTGGCGGAGTTGGAGGTGGAGGTGGAGTTGGTGGTGGAGTTGGAGGTGGAGTTGGAGGTGGTGGTGGTGGAGGTGGAGGTGGAGGTGGAGGTGGAGGTGGAGGTGGAGGTGGAGGTGGAGGTGGAGGTGGAGGTGGAGGTGGAGGTGGAGGTGGAGGTGGAGTTGGAGGTGGAGGCGGAGGTGGTTGGGGATCTGCAGGTGGAGGTGGAGGGGGAGGTGGAGGTGGTGGTGGAGGTGGAGGTGGTGGTGGAGGTGGAGGGGGAGTTGCAGGAGGAGGTGGTTGGGGAGGTGGAGGTGGAGGTATAGTTGGAGGTGGAGGTGGATTTGGAGGTGAAGGCGGAGGTGTAGGAGGTATTGGAGGTAGTGGTGGAGTTGGAGGTGTAGGTGGAGGTGGAGGTGGAGTAGGAGGTGGGGTTGGAGGTGGAGGGGGAGTTGTAAGTGGAGGTATAGGTGGCATTGTGGGTGGAAGTGAAGATTCGTTTGGAGGTGGAGGTGTAGGTGGCGGAGATAGTGGAGGTGGAGGTGGAGGTGCAAATGGAGGTGGGGGTGGCGGTGGAGGTGGAGGGGGAGGTGGAGGGGGAGGCGGAGGTGGTGGAGGTGGAGGTGGAGGTGGAGGTGCTTCAGTACATGGAGGTGGAGGTGGAGGTGGAGGTGGAGGTGGAGGTGGAGGTGGAGGTGGAGGTGGAGGAGGAGGTGGAGGTGGAGGTGGAGGTGGCTGGGGATGGGGAGGGGGAGGTAGTTGGGGAGGTGGAGGTGGAGGATGGGCCCCACCTAGATCTGGAGAAAGGCATGACAGTTCCACATGACGTGTGAATACCAGGCAAACTGAATGGTCATTGGGATGGTAAATGTACACACAAAGTTTGAATGTATAAATGTGGATATAACAACTAGTAACTGTTTACTGATGTACTTCATATCCTACAAGAAATTGTTCCCAACTAAATTTATTTTATTAGATCAGCATCAGCATGAATTGTTACATTTCATTGTTTAGTGGTAAAAATTCATGAATTGAAATGTATTTTGCATCACACGATTTTGCCAGCATCTGGTACACAGTATTATTATTGTTTCATTGCATGTACTATACGTGGAAGAATCCTGCGCACAAACAACAGTATGAATTTTTGAAGATATACACTTACATAATCTGTATCCAACAGTGTGATGTTTTCATCAGTTACTGAGCTGTTTTATACCACTATAAAATGAAATGTTTTGTGCCTTATGTCACTGTCATAAATAAAAGCTACTGATTTTAAGCGTCAGTGATATATTCCTGCTGAAAACGTAAGTTCTACGACTGAAAATCCCTATTACATATTTGACTTATAGCATGTAAACCGATGTACACTTTTTGTTATCCATGAACACAAGGAATACCGACTTCCCTCTGAAGGTTATACTTAGGCATATAAAGAAATTTTTACTTTCCATTATTCCTGAACAACAAAAATACCTGCCTCTCTATGAAGGGTATCAATCTATAGCTGGCGAAACAATATTTTCAGTCATTAACAGCATGGTTATATCACACTTATCCACTAGCCAAGTTTTTAGCACTATGCAATCAGAAACTGGTAAAAAAAGTCCACCAAAATTCTGCAAGATGTTTGGTAAGACATATGGACTAACATTTAACATTTTCTCCTCACTTAGACACGAGATTTATAAAAAACTATTTTAATTTTAAATCTCTTTATTATTTACTAAGCAACAGATCAGATTTATTAACGTGCTGACTTAGTATTTCTGTATTAAAGTTAAAATTGTAATTAGGTGCCACACTATGTATTCTAAGCTTCATATAAAATGAAATTATGGCCTTTACTAGATACATAATGTTACTTTCTGGGAATTTTTGCTTAAAGATTGTTGTGTGTAGACCCAATAATTATATAATATTCGATCTGCATCCTTACAAACCATGGTATGCTCCTATTAACCAGACACTTACCACCACAATGGTGTTCAGCTGAAGGTTCAAAATATCTCGCAACTGCAGTATCCTTGGATAATCTAGTTCTGTTTACAAGAGCTTTGATCTGGCGCTGAAGTCCTGCTTGGTTTGAGAAATTATAGAGTTCCATTGGCAGCTCACTCCACTGGTTCCCCAGTGGAGATGGTCAACAGGGTGTTCTTCGTCTGATACTGTGTTGAGCTTTGCAATGGAATGCACAGTTACAGTCATAGGGGAGTCGACTTTTAAATACAAAATCACACTGAAGAGACTATAAGAAAATAAATCCGCACCCGCAAACGCCAACTAAGAGAGGCCATGTTAGTTGTACTGTACCACACACAGAGTGTAAAGTGTCTGTTCTGTTTAAATTTCTATTACTAGCGCAAGTACATCCTAAGGTGCACTGAATTTAAAAAACTACTCTCTATCATAGACAAACCTTTGACCCATATTCATTATATTAATTAACAAACGTAACTGAGTACAACATGTTACATGAAAGTTATCTGACCAGTCACACTTGCTTTAATACTGCAACGGAAAATAGCATACAAAGCGATTCGAAATTGGACATGCACGCATGTCCAAAGGAAAGCTGAATCGTTTTTCTTAACAACATAGGCACTGCAATATTGTATTTATCCGCTAATATCAGGCAGCGACTTTCATTTAAAATCTCCCCCCCCCTCCCCCGTACGGGAATCACATAATGTGTATACGAGTACAGGTTGTGACTCAGGAACGACGGCATATAGAAGTATGGGTCTGGCTGTGAGTATGCACAGATATCCAAAGAGGTTAAGGCGACCGCTCACATAAAGGGGGAAATCCGGTATTGGCCCGGCATAAATTTTCATTATCATCATTCCATTATACAGTTGACTGTTGTTAGTATTCGTAACTCCAAATACATTTCATGTAAATAGTGAATGTGTTTTAATAACACTACTTCCGAAGAATCTGGACACTTATTAGTGGAGATTAATACGGCATGTGTCAATCCTTCACGTTTATGTCAACTTCAACTCTGCTTGGGATACTTTCAATGAGGTGTTTGTATGTCTGTGGGGGAATTTCACCTCATTCTTCCTCAAGAGTACAAACAAGAGAAAGTTGTGATGTCGGGTTCTGGGATCTGGAGCGAAGTCGATGTTTCAGATTGTCTCAAATGTATTCCATTAGGTTCAAGTCGGAACTCAAGGAAGGCCCTTCCGTTTCAGGATTGCTACTGTCCACAAAGCATTGCCTCATAGATGCTGTTTTACGACAGGAAGCATTGTCATGCTGATTCAACCATTCTCTTCAAACTGTTCCTGTACTTTACACAGAACACATTGCTCTAAGATTTGTGAATCTCCTTGTGCATTTAGAGTATTATTAAGCGCTGTAAGGACAACACACCCCAACCACGAAAAACAGTCCCATACAGTAACATCATGCCTTCTGTACTTCGGCGGGGAGTCGTGGCGTACTCCTGTAATCCAAGCGACTGGGAGGCCGTTGTGTGGAAGAGTTCTTAACGTCCTTCCGTACTTCACTGTTGGCGTTACACATGATGCTAGGTAACATCATACAGGCATACAGCGAACTCAAATCCAGCCATTCTACTGTCATAGGGTATTACGTCATACATCACTCTAAATCACTCTTTTCCAGTCATCCACAGTCCATTCACCTATTTACATTCCCTAAAACGTGGCCTAGCGTCGACTACAGAAATGTATGGCTCACGGCCGGCCGCTGTAGCCGAGCGGTTCTAAGCGCTTCAGTCCGGAACCACGCGACTGCTACGGTCGCAAGTTCGAATCCTGCCTCGGGCATGGATGTGTGTGATGTCCTTAGGTTAGTTAGGTTTAAGTAGTTCTAAGTTCTAGGGGACTGATGACCTCAGATGTTAAGTCCCATAGTGCTCAGGGCCATTTGAGCCATTTGTGGCTCACGAGGTGCTGCTCCCAAGGCACAGTCATTATGCTAACTGGACTGCTAGTAGCACTGTGGAACCCAGGATTTCTTCTGCTAATTTCATGTGATATTCTACAACCACCCTACGAAGTATGTGACAGTCTCTCTGGTCTTGATTTAGTTGTGGTTGTTCCTCCGCATTTCCACTTCACAATAACATCACCAATAGGCGACTTGGGCAGCTTTAGAAGTGCTTAAATGCCCCTGATATGTTGCTTGTCTGATGTTCAATGGCTTGTCCATGTTCGAAGTCACTCAGCTCTCCTGACCGACCCATACTACTGTTACAGCTTCTATATTGACAATAAATTACTTCAAGAGATATTTTCTACTCGTCGAACCACATTTCGTGACATCTGGTGCTCAGTTCCATGTTATATGAGCGTATATGAGCGTTATATGAGCATATAGTCGGTCACTGTGCTGTGAGGATGTTACCCCATACTTGTAATTAGAACAGTCAAATATGGAACATTGAACACAAACATTTTATAGCATAAAGTGTAGCGCCTTTCAAGTTGTACGAACGTCACAGCCATCTTACTTACAGAAATATGGGTTATGTAAGTAGGTTGTAAGTGCTGGTACGGATCATGATCCATTTACGAGTATAACCTGTTTCTTATCTAGTGTCACATTACACACTTGGGCGACTAATATTGAAGGTCTCTCACCACTCCACTCCTCCCCAGAAAATCACTGGGATTTGATCTAAGGGAATCCCATCCCAGTCCCCTCCTCCCCCTCTCCTCCACCATTCGCCCACTCCCAGAACTAATGAGATTCAAGCACCCCTTCCCCATCCTCATCTATTGTAACTGGGACACTTGAGTGGGTGGGGTATACTCTACAGCTGGACAGCCTTGGGCAAGGATCACGCTGTGTCTCTTTGTTAACAACAGACTACGTTAACCGATATCACCCAAGGCCTATTGGTAAATAACAATTTAATATTATGTCATTCGAGGCACCAGCACAGCCCACACGCAGGAAGATATGCATGTACTCTCATTCTTGCATGTTTTACAGAATTTTACCTATTTTTCCATAGCTTCCACAATTTTTCGTATTTTCTACAATTTAAGTATTTTTCAAAATGTTATGTTTTATTTAATAACACGATCTCTGTCTCTGTGCTTCCGACTTCATGTCGACATTTTACATATTTTTCCACATTTTTCGTGTTTTCCCAAATTTTAGGTATTTTATCCAATTACGTGAGTACAGTTCCACTGCTCGCAAAGTCATGTCGACGTCATGAGGCTCTCAGCCAATCACATTACTATTTTGTGTGTGTGTGTGTGTGTGTGTGTGTGTGTGTGTGTGTGTGTGTATGTGTGTGACGTCATAGTAGTGTGTGAGTTACAAATGAATACAGTGGAAATAATAACGTCATAGCGAATTCTATATGCATAGCAGTTTTACAGATTTCTCACCAAAGTTACAGTAATTATAGGAAATACTACACCACAATACATAAACCCCTGTTAACTCACCACTATAATACTAGATTGTGTGACATCATAGCAAACAAACTCTGATACTTCCAACCAACGATATGATGCGTAAAAAGATTAGCAGAGTACGACAAAATGCCCATCTTGAGTGCATTACATTGTTTCTAAATTTGATTCTTGCGAGTTATTAGATGATTTTTGCAAAATGTTAATCTATCCACTCATCTAGATGAAATATGTGGGTCCGTCTTCCTGGTAAGAGTAGCGTGGTGGGAACATAGCAGAAATACCACAGATAGATACACAAACTCTTGCAAAGCCATCCTTACAGCACTGAGGTGCGGTGAAACAAGCTCATTGTCATGTTGGTAGCAATAATGACGTTATGGCAAAATTATGAGGCTTGCAGCCTAGGATACTGTGTGTGTAAGATTTAGCACAGTACTGCAAAATACGCAACTAAAGAGAGAGAGAGAGACAGAGAGACAGAGGGGGGTGAACACATTAATCCCCTCCACAGCAACGAGCGAAAAATTTTGCACAATATGTGCGTTATTGTCTGCGGCCTGGTGCCCTGTGTAAAAGGCACTGCTACATAAATCTGGCATTCAGTGAGGCGACATCCCACCACAGTAAACCAGTCGTAACTCGGCGGCGCCTACACGAGCACCTGCGGAAATCTGTGGAACGACTTTGAGGATAAATGTTGCTAACAGCTGACAAATAATTATAAAGTCCATGAGTAATCGTAAGTATTTATGAGATCTGTTCGGAAAGTAAGAGACAACAAGTCGTGAAAAGGAAAGGACAGTGAAAATCTTTTGCAGAGATGTGGTGGATAGTATCTCAGTATGTCTGTCGATCGCGTCACTTCACTCTTTGCAGTTCTGAGCATGTAGTGAGCACGTGAAGATGCCTAAAGGAACAGCATCCCCCACCAACTATGGGTGCGCCCTGCGAGGTTGCGCCTGATTTCATGCAACCTCACGTAGGTTACAATGGCATGCAGTTCCTTGTTCATGAAAATTCTCGGCCGCACACTGCAGGGACAATGTGGAGGTCTCTGCAACGTTTTCCGTGGGAAGTATTTGATCACCCACGATGCAGCCTGCACTCGGTTCCCTCTGATGTTCATCTCTGCTCACATAAACTGCTGGCTATGAAGACATCATTTTGGCACAGCTAACGAACTGCAAAGTAGCATAGAAAAGTGGCGGAAGGCATAGGCGGCTGTCTTCTATGACGAGGGTATTGGAAAGTGGGTACACTGCTACGACAGATGTCTGTGTAGGTTCAAATGGTGCAAATGGCTCTAATACTATGGGACTTAACATCTGAGATCATCAGTCCTCTAGACTTAGAACTACATACACCTAACTAACCTAAGGACAACACACTCACCCATGCCTGAGGCAGGATTCGAACCTGCGACCGTAACAGCAGCGCGGTGTTGGACTGAAGCGCCTAGAACCGCTCGGTCACAGCGGCCGGCGTCTATATAGGAATGGCAACTATGTATAAATGTATCTGGAAGGCGTAGAAAACCGTTGCAAATAAAACATTTTTGATTTTCATTGTGGTTTGCATTTCGCGACTGATCTGACCTTAGTTTCTGAATAGGCTCGTATTTACAACACCATACTGATATTAATGCAGCGTGGTGGAATCGTTACACATCTACGAAGGCTCATTTTCTGCCTGCCATAGCTGCTAGTGTATACTAAAGCTTGTTTCCCAGCCTAGGTTCTATAGGAAGTAATATGACAGCCGAATTGATTTCAATCATCCGGCAGAGTAATTCAGAATTCCATCATTAGATCGTGTACAAAACAGCTACCAGTACTGGTGTTTTGTGTAATTATTTTCACGTTAAAGCTACAGGCACTGTTTTATAAGCCATTAATGGTCCTGACTGTCTTTTTTTTTTCAAATAGAGTATCGAGGTACTAGTATAGCCTCCTGCCATTACCGAATAATACATTAAAACTAGTCTTCTAGATTATGTACATACTGTGAGGTAACGAGCGAGTTGTGTCGCCCTGAAAATATTCTAAGGTCGGAGTCGGCGTGGCCATACGGGCCGCACGCAAAGCCGGGGCTCGTTTGCGACAGCGTGGTGCCGTACGTTAGCCGGCGGAAGAGGGGCAGCCCCAGCGCGTGGTCCAGGCCGACCATGTGACTGGGAATTCCATCTTAACGCTGTGTCGCGGAATTGGCTTTGTGTCGATGGATCAGATTTGTATGCCGTGGAGTGCCAAAGATGGCGGACTTTGTGAAACCATAGTGGCAGACATTTCACAGTTCGTATAGAAATTAATAGTAGCCAGATGAATCATGATATCTCAAAAAGAAACATGTGCATTACCATTATTTGCACGACGATTCTGATGGTGTAATCAAATTTTCAATATCTTTATTAAAGTTTAGTATCTGACGATAAATTATACAAGTAACACCCAGCAACGGATTTCCAAAATCTAAACGGTTCATCCGATTTTGTCGATCGACGTGTCTTTAGAAAGCTAATTGGTATAAATTGCAGGCATGTAACTTGAATAGTACATGATTTATTGGAGGTCGAAGTGGCCGACTACTATCGATCGCGTCAGGCCATAAGTGCTTCACATTTACAAGAAAAAAAAAAAAAAAACGGTAGCAGCATGCTTATCAATATATTTATTCGTCTATGTCTTTGTTTATATCCGATATATACTATTCATGAAGACATTGGTCAAATATTTATTGTGTTTTAGAAAGCACATAGACATTAGGCTACTGCCCTACTTATGCTTCTATTCCTTTGATATATGTTCATTTTATTAGTTTATATATTTAATAATGTGTGTTAGAGCATGTTTATGGTCCAGGCATAGGAATATTTATTTAATTTCAAGTTATTTAAATGTAAATCCAGTACTTCGAATGTGTTTGATTATGTATGTGAGTGTGCGTTGGCTTGGAGACAGGGTAGGAGCGCTCTAGCCAACCACAGTGATCATTCCAAAAAGGACATGTGGAGAGACTGTATGGAAGTGGGAGAGGAGCATCGTTTTGAGAGAGGACAGGGGAGTTCTGGGCAGTACGGGAGAGGATACGAGAGTGTCCTGGACTGTACGGTGCGACGGACGCACAGTCGCGGGAAAGACTTGGAGAGTTGAGTAGTTTGCGCGTGGTCATGGGAGATAGAAACATTTCGTAGTGACGACTTGCGCACTTGTGAGATTTCTGTGGCTCCTGCAGTGAAGACGTAGTATGCGTTTAGATGTGAATATCTCACGAGCTATGTCGTTGTTCATAACTAATTACGTGAAGTAGGAATCTATTGTTCCTGTTATTCAACTAATATTTTATTTAATTGCTGGGTCTTCGTCACCAATAAGTGTTTTACAGTAATAAAAGGCATTCTTAAAGGTACTTCTGATATCGTACTCGTCATTTAAAATAGTACCTGCAGAATTTATTTAATTGAAATCTTTCATTTATAAATGTCTATGTTACGTTCAAAATTCGCAATTGCCGAGTGATAGGATCCTTCGATCATTCGATTCGTGTGTATATCCACATGGCATATCGTTAGACTCAGCAGTATTTGGCTTGTAATGTGGCAACTACGTATCCCAGCCCCTAGACAACAAAATCAGCCAAAACGTTTAATATTTCAACTCTGAGTCTGTGGGTACGTAGTTGAGTGCCACCACACCACCACTTCATTTTGTTTGAAAGCCCGCAATTGGAGGTTTCTCGTCTGAGATTTGTGTCCTGCAAAGTGGTAATACCATTGCTCTCTGTGAAAACCTTTGCAAAACCAGTAGATACTTCTGTGTAGTGAACCTCTCTCAAATCACAGTTTGAGATCGGTTTTTTCCGCAAATAGGTATCTGGAAACAGCGAAATTGCGCAGCTATTTTCACAACTAACACATGCTATTTGTAGAGGTCCTAATCTATCACGTTAAAGGGAATTTGCGCGGGGTCCCAGAGTCTAAATAAGTTGAGTGCAGAGAACAGTAGCGGTTAGCTCGTTTAACGGACAGTTGAAACACGCTGTAACCGGCAGCAGCTACAACTACAGCAGGCGACTTCTCCAGTGGCGGACACAGATCGACAGCAATACGACGGCAGTGTCTTGGACTACACCAGGGCAGTCTTCAGTGTCGTCTTCCACTACAACTGACGGCATCACTATGGTAGAGAGAACCATCTAATATCAGATAAGTGCCTGTACAAATAGTGAGATAGTGTTTAACCCTAAGGCTGAAGCTCCACTTACAGATCTAGCGAATATAAAACAGTCACCTAGTATGTGTAATTCTGAAAACGGAAGAGAGCCGGTTAGTCGAAAATCAGAGCGCGAAAGTGTAACTAGTAGGAATTCAAGCAAGGGGAATGAGTGTGGGGGAGATATGATGTCTCAGCTAATGCAAATGATCCAGGGATTGGGAAATAATATGAATACAACAGCAAATAATATCGATACAGTTCAGACTGATATGGGTACAATGCTAACTGAAATAATTTCCGCTATGGAAGAGGAAGTTGAAAAAATTATGGGTAATCTTGAAAAAGCAATTGATGATGAATTAAAATGTGTCCGAGTGGATGTGGGGAAAATTACAGACAAAGTTGTAATAGTAAAATCTAAAATCGAATCAGTGGAAAAAGATCTTGGGGAAAAATGAATAAGATACAGATGGAACTTGGGGGCACGGTAAGCGACTGTATAAAAGAGCAAGATGCTCATAAAAGCGATATAAATTTTGCAATTAGTGACATTGCCAATCGTGTAGGTGAGGAGGGGGGGGGAGAGTGGGGGGAGAAAGAAGTGGGCAAAATTAAAGATAAAATAGAGTCCAGTATCACTAGTGAAAATGAATTTAAAAAACAAATGCAACAGATAAATAGTTATTTAAATTCGTTAGCCTCCCAACAGGCCATGCCAGTTATAAATATCCTTTGGGCAAATAGCAGATCTGTGAAATTTACACAGATAACGGAAGATATTCTTGGCTGCGTGTAGAGATGCTTTTGTTCACGGCATGTCGGACGAAGCCAAAATAAAATATGTAAAACGGCATTTGGAGGGAGACCCGCAGTCTTGGGAAAATATTAAATGTAGTTGGTGCGAATCGTACGAAGAGTTCGAAAAACGTTTTTTGAATAAATTTTGGAGCGAAGCAAAACAGACAAGGATCAAAAATGAATTTTTAAACGGGCCGAGTTACAGGTACAGTAATGGGATGATGAGAGATTTTTGCAAGCACGAACTTGGCAAGCTTATGCATGTGAAACATCTATTGTGGATTCAGTGGAAATCACCACGTTAAAATGGCGATTACCCGAAACTCTGCACTGGAGTCTTGTTCATAGTCCATGTGATTCCGTGGACGAATTTCTAGAATTTGTTGAAGTTAAAACCTCAGAGGAAACCGGGTGGTAGTTATCAAAATGGGAATCCAAATAATCATCACCAAAATAATAATCATGAGAGAAAGCAAGGGAAATCTCAGGGAGATAGTAGCTGGAATGAGCAGAATGATCGGAGAACGAACAGGAATGATAAATTCCGTGAACAAGACCCAAGTAAAGAGTGTAGATTTGACGGTGGAAATTCGCGCGAAGTGCAATTTCGTAACAACCGGTCGGGAAACTGATGTTCGCCACATCTCAGGTCCGGGGATGGCGATCTGAACAGGCGATGAAAAGGACTGGAGATAATGGTAATGGTAGAAATGTTGATAGGTTTGGAGAAAGGCCACAAATATGTAATATGGGGTACGTTAAAGAGGAAGGCAATAAAGGTGGCTCTTTCAATAAAAGCAGGGGCGAACAATGGAAGCATAGATTTGTGAGATTTAAGTAAGAATAATGGGAATAAATTTGCGGGGAATGATGTAAGTTCTGAATAAGTAATGAATGAGTGTGTGAATAGTGATGAATGGAAAGATTCAGAGGTTCAAAAAAGAGTTAAAGAGGAGATGAATTTTGTGAAAGCAAATTATGTGGAGAGTTCTGAAGACGTATTAGTAAACAGTAGCAATTGCAGTAAGGAAGGTGTTGTAGTAGCAAGTATTTGTGAGTCGGTGAGAAGCGTCGATGTTAGTGAAGGCGGCGTCGCTTTGGTCTCCCCAGCTGCAAGTGAGGGTGACTGTCTTCCGGCGGAAACCGTCAATGTTACTAAGGGAGGCTTAGCATTGGTCCCGCCAGCAGTTGAAGTTAAAAATGTATCGGCAGACGTAGATGATTTCTGTTTAAAGGAACAGAGCAACGGTAATTTATGTAATGATATAAAAGCAACTGGTATTGATACTTCAGAGGAAGGGATTTACGCGTATCTACTCACGAAAGAAGGGGAAACGAAACTTATTGATGAATGTGTGGATCTAAAACGTTTGTCAGAGTGTGACTGTGAGAATGTATGTAAGGTACGAGGGTGAGTCAAATGAAAACCTTAAATATTTTTTTAAATATTATTAATTGTGCAGATGTGGTACAAAACTGTATCACTTTTCAACGTAATCTCCCCCACGCTTAATGCAAGTCCTCCAGCGCTTACAAAGTGCATAAATTCCTTTAGAAAAAAATTCTTTTGGTAGTCCGCGCAACCACTCATGCACCGCGTGGAGTACCGCTTCATCAGAACGGAACTTCTTTCCTCCCATTGCGTCTTTGAGTGGTCCAAACATATGGAAATCACTTGGGCCAAGGACTGGTGAGTATGGTGGATGAGGAAGACACTCAAAATGCAGGTCTGTTATTGTTGCAACTGTTGTACGGGCAGTGTGGGGCCTTGCATTGTCATGTTGCAAAAGGACACTTGCTGACAGCAATCCACGTCGCTTTGATTTGATTGCAGGCCGAAGATGATTTTTTAGGAGATCTCTCCAAAATGACACCTTTTCTGTCCCAAAAGAGAGTCAGCATAACCTTCCCTGCTGATGGTTAGGTTGGAAACTTCTTAGGTTTTGGTGCTGAGGACTGTCATTCAGTGTCACTCGGCGGTTTTCCTTCCCTATGGCTTCAACTGCTGCAATGGTCTGTGGAGTGACAACTCGTTGCGCCTGACCTGGACAAGGAGCATTTTCCACTGAAGTCACACCATTTGTGAACTTCCTACTCCATTCGTAGACTTGCTGCTGCGACAAACATGCATCACCGTACTGAACCTTCATTCATCGATGAATTTCAATAGGTTTCACACCTTCACTACACAACAACCGAATAACAGAACGCTGTTCTTCCCTGGTGCAAGTCGCAAGTGGGGCGGCCATCTTTATACTGATAATGCGACGGTATGTGTGCATCTGCACTATGCTGCCACCTACAGGCCATTCTGCACGCTGTTTGTAGCACGCTTACCAACTTACAGGATAACGGCGCGAAAATTCGATTTGTTATTACAAATTTAAGGTTTTCATTTGACTCACCCTCGTAGAATCTGGGGTTAATCTGGATGAAAAGTGTGTAGAAATGGCCATGTGTGCTCATTTTTGTCCGAGGGCAACGGAATGTAGCAAGTCTGGAAGTTCCAAAATTGTACGACAAGGTAGCAGCAATTTGTATAGTGTAGCGGCGTAGGATAAAGTTGTGTACGATTCACATAAAGTTAATTTGTCGACGGAGGAAAGTAAGGTTTCTAATGTGAATTTATGTAGTGATTTAAATGGTGTATCAGCAGATAAGGTTGCTGAGATGAATATTTATGGTGATGACGGCTTAGGTATCGATGTATTATTTCAGAAAGGTAAAGTGTTTAACAGTGAATTAATGTGTTATTTTGTTGAGGCTGAAAGTGTCGATATTTTGGAGGGGAAAAGCAGTAAAACTGTACATGCTGTGGGTAGTGAATCGGAGAAAGGTGCAGAAGAACTAACAGAAAATTTTGAGAGGGCTGAAGTAAATAGTTTGGATGGGGACAGTTTGTGTAATGAAGTTCGTACGAATTGGTATATGAAGGAGGAGTGTGATTTTAGTGTGACTGATTGGCGTTGGTACGGTAGAACGTTAGGGTCGTTTCTGCCGCATATGTGGAAGTTTAACATTGCTAGAGGTTTAGAAAAGGGAAGGAATGAATTTGGGGTGAAGGAAATATATAATGAATTATTTTGGGATGAGCAAGAGACTGAGGGGTGGATAGAAAAGGATGTGTGTACGCTAGAGTTGGAAGAGAAGTGACGAGACGTAGAAAATGATTTATTGAGGGAGAAATATTTAGAACGAAAGGAAATGGTAAATGTACAGCCAGTCATACTTCGCTTAATTGTGTAGGGAAATGTGTAGAATTTGAATTTCTGATTGAAAAAGGCCAAGTAAAATTTAACAGACTTTTAACAGGTGAAAATCAGATTGTTCATGCCATAGTTACTGAGGGTTGGAGTAAGGAAGTCAATATGCATAACAGAATTAAGGAAGTGATTGATGCAGTCAGTGGTATATCAGAAGGGGAAAAGAAAGAGTTGTGTGGGGATTGTTGTACCGCTACGAGGACGTATTCTCGGATCGACCTGGTAAAGTTACAGATTTCGAGTATACTATAGAAGTGAAACCTCACGAACCAATTTTTTAAGTGCAAACCGTACGTAATACCTATAGCTGATCGAGATGCCGTCAGAGTTCGATTAAAATAAATGTTGGACTTGGGAATAGTCGAACAATGTAGGTGCGATTACTGCAGTCCTATCGCTATTGTTAAAAAACGTGATTACTCGGTCAGAATTGTATTAGATGCGAGAAAAGTAAATAAAGTAATTGTAAGGGAATTAGACCAGCCTGGCAATATGGAGGAACTGCTGCAAAGTTTTAATAATATCAATTTAATGTCCAGTGTTGATCTGACCTCGGGATTTTGGCAGAGGAAAGCAGACGATACACTTCTTTCCTTTTTGAAGGTCGAAGCTACCGGTTTGGGGTAGTACCATTCGGACTTACTATTTCTGTGGCAGTTTTTGTAAGAGTGTTGAGTCATGTCCTGGAGGAGAGTCTAATGAACAAACTCGTGATATACGTAGATGATATATTGATCACTACAGAAACGTGGAATGAGCATTGTCGAGTTTTGGAGGAGGTACTCATAGCTCTGAGATGAGGTGGAATGACTTTAAAGCTCGCCAAACGTGAGTTTGTTCGAGCAGAAATTCAATTCCTGCGGCATATCCTTACTTCGGAAGGAATTTTATCTAGTTGCGAAAAATTAAAGTCCATTTCCGGATATAATAGACCCAAAAGTAGGAAACAACTGAAGTCATACTTGCGCTTGTGCGGTTTCTACAGAAAATTCTTGGGGGAGGGAGCAATGAATATTCCGAATTTAGGCATCGTTGAAGAAAAATGCCTCTTGGAGGTGGACCGAGGAATGTGAAACGGAATTCCAGAGTATAAAAGATAAATTCTGCAATAATAAGATATTGTATTAGCCAGATATGAATCTCTCTTTTTGTTTAGCGTCGGACAGTTCGGACAATGGAATAGGTTGTGAGCTATTTCAGGAAAAGCTAGTCGATGGAAACATTCCTGCTATCGTACTCATCATTTAAAGTCGTTAAAACAGTACCTGCAGAATTTATTTAATTGCAAGCTTTCATTTATAAATGTCTATCTTACGTTCAAAATTCACAATTGCCGAGTGATAGGAACCTTCGACCATTCGATTCATGTGTATATTCGTATGGTATACTGTTAGACTCAGCAGTATTTGGCTTGTAATGCGGCAACTACGTATCTCAGCCCCTAGACATCGAAACCAGGGGAAACTTTTAATACTTCAACTCTGAGTCTGTGGGTACGTAGTTTAGCGCCTCCACACAACTACATCATTTTATTTGATAGCCCACAATACTCAGATGAATAAGATAACGGTTATTTTTTAGGATTCATAACCAAAAAGACATCATGATCACATGATCATCAACATATAAACTACTGTTACATCCCGGTAGACAAAATTGCAGAACGATTTTAGGCCTACGCATAGAAAAACTCTAATAGATAATGGTCTAAGTCTGCTCAACACACATCGCATTATTTGTTCTGTATCTTTGTCAGCATGAGAACCAGGTCCTCTAGACATGTATAGCTTTTGCTGGCGTTCTCAGATGTATTGTCACGCGAATTTTCTGTATTGTTGACGGTACCAAAAAAAGGCTTTGGGAAATTTTTTCCATTTTGATTTGCTAATGACGAACAGACAGTCATCCAGCAATAGACATTGTACTGTAGAACTGTCAGCATCATTGTTTGGTAGTTCACGTAATCGATTTCCTAGTAAAATAATGAAAACTGCACTGAAGAGCCAAAGAAACTTGTACACCTGCCTAATATCGTGTGGGGCACCCGCGAGCACGGAGAAGTGCCGCAACACGATGTGGCACGGATTCGCCTAATGTCTGAAGTACTGCTCGAGGAAACTGACACCATGAATCCTGCAGGGATGTCCATAAATCTGTAAGATTACGAGGGGATGGAGATCTCTTCTGAACAGCACGTTGGGAGTCTGGTGGCCAGTCCAAGTGTTTAAACTCAGAAGAGTGTTCCTGAAGTCACTCTGTGTCACTCTGTAGAAATTCGGTATTTGCGGGGTGTCACGTTGTCCTGCTGAACTTGCCCAACTCCGTCAGAATTCATAATCGACATCAATGCGTTCAGCTGATCAGATAGCATGCTTACGTACGTGACACCTGTCAGAATCGTATCTAGACGTGTCAGGGGTCCCATATCACTCCAACTGCACGCGCCCCACACCATTACAGAGAATCCACCAGCTTGAACAGTCCCCTACTGACATGAAGGGTCCATGTACTCATGAGGCTGTCTCCATACACGTACGCGTCCATCCCCTCTATACAATTTGAAACGAGACTCGTCCGACCAGGCAACATGTTTCCAGTCATCAACAGTCCAACGTCGGTGTTGACGGGCCCAGGCGAGGCATAAAGCTTTGTGTCATGCAGTCATCAAGGGTACACGAGTGGGCCTTCGGCTCCGAGAGCCCATTTCGATTATGCTTCGTTGAATGTTTCGCACACTGACACTTGATGATGGTCCAGCATTGATACCTGTAGCAATTTTCGGAAGGGTTGCACTTCTGTCACGTTGAACGATTCTTTTTCAGTCGTCGTTTGTCCCGTTCTTGCAGGATCTTTTTCCGGCCGCAGCGATGTCGGAAATATGATGTTTTACCGGATTCCTGGTATTCACGGTACACTCGTGAAATGGTCGTACGGGAAAATCCCCACTGCATCGCTCCCTTGGAGATGCTGTGTCGTACGAGCGCCGACTATAACACCACGTTCAAACTCACTTAAATCTTGATAACCTGCTATTGTAGCAGCAGTAACCAACCTAACAACTGCACCAGACACTTGTTATCTTATATAGGTGTTGCCGACCGCAGCTGGTGTAGTTTGCCTGCTTACATATCTGTGTATTTGAATATGCATGCCTAATTGACTTTCTTAAGCGCTTCAGTGTATTAGCAAAACACTGCGTAAAATTCATGATAACAAAACTACCAGTCACATGATTTTCTGATCATATCTTGCAAATCTTCTTATGTGGTGTATGTAGCAAGATATATCAACAGACGTTAACCAACTTAGTAATTATTTATCAACCTCCTCAACCAGTAACGTGAAAGTGATAGTGTAACGCGTAGACAGTGTAACAGTAGGAAAAAAGTGACCACAGAAAACAGAGAAATCAATGTTCGTGCTGCTGTTGCAGTTGACCCGCACTTTAGCTCGCACGCAATCGCATGAGGAAGTCGCATGAGTGATGCAAGTGTCCTACACATTCACCATCAGCGTAGGTTCCACCCTATCACATGTCTCTCCATCAAGAGCTGTATGGAACCGATTATGAGAATCGTGGCAACGTCTATACATGGGGATTAAAGCAGGATACTCAAGATGTATAATGTATCTTGTTTAGTGACAAAGCCACATTTACCAACCATGGCCAGGGAAACCGCTGAAACATGCCCCCACTCGTGTGTTAGCAATCCCTGTGAGCTTCGTCAGGAGGAATTTCAGCACCCACAGAGTGTCACAGGCCTCTTTTTCATAGACAGAACATTGAATGCACGAAAGTATTGCAGCCTCCTAACAGTCCGTCTTCCACAGATGTCAGAAGACTTCCGTCTGCAGACTAGGAGGAACCTATGGGGCCAACATGATGACTGTCCAGCCCATAATGCACAAAATATTACAGCATGCCTTCCCAAATTGTTTCCAAATCGTTGGATTGTCCACTCATTCCCCGGATTTGATGCCTGTAGATATTTTTGCTGTGGGAGAAGCTGAAAGACGCTGTCTACAAGGACATACCAGCTACACCCGATGATATGCAACGACATATTACTGCAGCTTGCTCTGACATCTCCGCTGTAATGGTAGCATGTGTGTGGCAGTCTTTCCATATCAGACTGAAAATGCATATTGTCGCTGCTGGTGGTCATTTTGAGCACAATCCGCAAAATTAGTGTATTCACCTGTGTTGTTCTTTAGTGTGTGCTACCACAGGCACTGTACAAGTGTCGCTGTAAAAACTTTTCAAAATGCGATAGTCGTAAACGACTCGCACTAGAATCCTGCAACAAACACCACCGACATGCTAATTTATCCTACTTTTATTTCTTTAATGCAATAGGCATTGCTCTATGTACGGACGCATATGTTTGTACAAAAAATACACTTTCTAAGTATCATTACAGTCTGACAGCTGGCTAACCAATACGAGTGCCTGAGTACCAATTCCTTCTGTGAAAAGCGCACATCACGGGTACTTACCATTACCGCAATAATTGCGGTGCAACCTTTAGGTGATTCATCCTGTATATCAGTCTGTAGTATTTATGCTAGGTCTTCCCACCAGCACGGTGATGAACTCATAATGTTCACCTAAATGTGTGGGCAGACAAACATTTTGCAAAAATCATCTACTAACTCACAGCAGTCAGATTTAGAAGCGACATTGTGCTGTCTAGATATGTATTTTGTAGCAGTGTGCTAATTGTTTTAGACATAGCATCGTTGGTTCGAAGCACCAAAACTTTTGCTATGACGTCACACAATGTAGCAATGCAGTGGTGACATAGTAGAGATTTCTGTGTCCTGGTGTGTTTTCTACAGATACTGAATTTGGTTGGAAATCTGTAAAACTGCTGTGCTTATAGAATTTGCTATGATAGATTTTATCACGAAACAACGACATCGGCATAAAATAAATTATGATATAATGGCTTAAGCTTAACGCTCGAAAACAACAGTGATGAGTCCTGAGATTATCAAAGAAGTTGTAAACAAAAATACAAATTATAATGCAAAACATAGTGAAGTGTTTTGTCTACAATAAGCTCTCATATAAAAGTAACACACATAAATATAAAACAATAGCGAAGACAATCAGTATGTGAAGCAAGAACAGGAATTCTATATAGACATCAGTAGAGAATGATAAATACACTACTGGCCAAGGTTCGCAGGAGAGCTTCTGTAAAGTTTGGAAGGTAGGAGACGAGGACGAGGACGAGGTACTGGCAGAAATAAAGCTGTGAGGACGGGGTGTGAGTCGTGCTTGGGCAGCTCAGTTGGTAGAGCACTTGCACGCGTTAGGCAAAGGTCCCGAGTTCGAGTCTCGGTCCGGCACACAGATTTAATCTGCCAAGAAGTTTCACACTACTGGCCATTAAAATTGCTACACCAAAAAGAAATGCAGATGATAAACGGGTATTCATTGGACAAATGTATTGTACTAGAACTGACATGTGATTACATTTTCATGCAATTTGGATGCATAGATCCTGAGAAATCAGTACCCAGAACAACCACCTCTGGCCGTAATAACGGCCTTGATACGCCTGGGCGTTGAGTCAAACAGAGCTTGGATGGCGTGTGCAGGTACAGCTGCCCATGCAGCTTCAACACGATACCACAGTTCATCAAGAGTAGCGACCGTCGTATTGTGACGAGTCAGTTGGTCGGCCACCATTGACCAGACGTTTTCAGTTAGTGAGAGATCTGGAGAATGTGCTGGCCAGGGCAGCAGTCGAACATTTTCTGTATCCAGAAAGGCCCGTACAAGACCTGCAACATGCGGTCGTGCATTATCCTGGTCAAATGTAGGGTTTCGCAGGGATCGAATGAAGGGTAGAGCCACGGGTCGTAAAACATCTGAAATGTAACGTCCACTGTTGAAAGTGCTGTCAACACGAACAAGAGGTGACCGAGACGTGTAACCAATGGCACCCCATACCATCACGCCGGGTGATACGCCAGTATGGCGATGACGAATACATGCTTCCAATGTGCGTTCACCGCGATGTCGCCAAACACGGATGCGAACATCATGATGCTGTCAACAGAACCTGGATTCATCCGAAATAATGACGTTTTGCCATTCGTGCACCCAGGTTTGTCGTTGAGTACACCATCGCAGGCGCTCCTGTTCAAAATGACTCTGAGCACTATGCGATTTAACTTCTGAGGTCATCAGTCGCCTAGAACTTAGAACTAATTAAACCTAACTAACCTAAGGACATCACACACATCCATGCCCGAGGCAGGATTCGAACCTGCGACCGTAGCGGTCGCTCGTTTCCAGACTGTAGCGCCTAGAACCGCACGGCCACTCCGGCCGGCATCGCTCCTGTCTGTGATGCAGCGGCAAGGGTAACCGCAGCCATGGTCTCCGAGCTGATAGGTCATGCTACCACAAACGTCGTCGACCTGTTCGTGCAGATGGTTGTTTTCTTGCGAACGTCCCCATCTGTTGACTCAGGGATCGAGACGTGGCTGCACGATCCGTTACAACCATGCGGATAAGATGCCTGTCATCTCGACTGCTAGTGATACTAGGCCGTTGGGATCCAGCGCGGCGTTCCGTATTACCCTCCTGAACCCACCGATTCCATATTCTGCTAACAGTCATTGGATCTCGACCAACGCGAGCAGCAATGTCGCGATACGACAAACCACAATCGCTATAGGCTACAATTCGGAAACGTGATGGTACGCATTTCTCCTCCTTACACGAGGCATCACAACTACGTTTCACCAGGCAACGCCGGTCAACAGCTGTTTGTGTATGAGAAATCGGTTGGAAACTTTCCTCATGTCAGCACATTTTAGGTGTCGCCACCGGCGCCAACCTTGTGTGAACGCTCTGAAAAGCTAATCATTTGCATGTCACAGCATCTTCTTCCTGTCGGTTAAATTTCGCGTCTGTAGCACGTCATTTTCGTGGAGTAGCAATTTTAATGGCCAGTAGTGTACATAATGGACATCAAGATTACCTGAGAATAATAGTAAGTTCAAGCTTCACAATAAGGTATCAAAGGAAAGGACGGATCGTGACTAAAAGAAATACCACAATATACAAATGAGAACAATTCTTAATCAACAAAGTACAGAATGATAAGTAAACATTATTAGATATGGTACAACAAATTCCCGTTGTAACTCTAGAATATACTATTGCTCGACTATGAGCTCATAAATTTGAAAAATAATTGAATATAAAAGGACACAAACACAAGATTATTTGCAACAAAATAAGTCCAAAAATAAGGTTAATTAGAAGAATGCAAATCAAAGGATTATGTGGGCCATCACTGAGGGAGCACCATTTGTACAAACATGGTCAACGAATATTCGCTTTATGTAAATGAATAAAATAACTGCAAGAAAAATTTTAATTCCATCATTTTGATTTCTTATTCGGTTAAGATGAAGTGACATTAGAAATATCGTACTATATATTGAAAAAGATAAAAAAATATTGATTTCAAATCTTCTTTTCAGCGAAACATAAAGGAACAAACATATGAACCAAGAATTTCTTATTATGTAAAGTCACAATGATGAGATTAAAGCTATTACGTGGAAATTACCATAGCCCAAGCTGTATGGGAGTTCTTTCCTTCCAGCAATCCGACTTTCCCAAATCATTTTGAGCCGACAATGAAGCTCTCTTTTGGTCTTCACTAACAACACTATATAACTAACTTTTAGCTGAGAATGGAGCGGCTTGATTGTTGTTACATGATGTATCCTTAGTTTGGCACTAACACTATCGCACACAAGGGACTTTCAACAACTGATAATTTTTCGGCATTACATTGTTTTGAATTCACTCTGATGTCGATGTACCTGTCGAACAGAAGTTGAAGACATGGTCCATTAGGTCACTACTACAATGGTAGTCTCTGTGACACCTCTCCAGGCGATGAACATTTGGCTGCAGTAAATGGGCCGATGGGTGCCACCTTTTTGTGTAGTCGCTTGTCTGTAAACGCAGGTAAGTGCTCCCAGCAAGCACAAAAACCTATTTTAAGTGCGGTTGCATTAGGAGGACTAAAATAAAAATATGTTCGTTAAAGTTAACACTAATCATGTGTACATGAGCAATAGGACAACCTGTGCATCACCCCATTCTGCATCGTTCCCAGATGTATTCAAGATGGCGGATCCAAGATAATGGCAATAGATATGGCAACGTCGAAATGACGTCATGGTGTGATGTTCAAATTTTAGCGGGAAAATAGGTCAAGTGGGATACCTCCACTAACCTAATCCCTTCCCCTACCCTCCCTCCTCCAGTCCCCAGAAAATGGCGGGATGTTCAAATTCTTATAGAAGAAAGTTCACGTGGACTACATCCACTAACCTAAGAAAATGGCGTGAAAATAGGTCACCTCCACTAACCTAAGTCGTTCGACCGCCACCTCTTCCTTGGAATTGGCGGGAAAAGGACTGAGCCTGTGCTGGGCTGCTGGATAAGATGAACGTAAGTCTTTGTTTTGCAGGCAGTCCTTATTTAAACAATTTCAAGCAGTAGCTCCATCCAGTGTGTTCACTATGAGGTCTGGGGTCCAACTGACCTAGTACACAGTACTGCCACCAGCGGGTACTGTCGTCCCACCTGTGACATAATCCAAGATGACGGTCTGGGGAAAAAATAGCGGGAAAAGGCCTCAGCCTTTTCTGGGCTGCTGGAAAGGGGAAGGAGTGTACTTTATTTTGGAACAATTTATTTTGGGATGGAGTTCACATAGTTCATTTATTACACTGATACAAAACACTCACTGTGACATGCGTCGGATCACAATACGCAGCCTACAGACCTGCAAACTACTCGTAAATTATCTAAATAATGCAGTATACTGATGTACATACACGAAAACAACTCGAAAATTACTGAAATAATGCGTAGCAGATCCTACAGACCTGTTCACAAAATAATGCAACAGACACGTCCACTATGTGTAAAATTGTCAAAGTAACGCATGTAAAAGGCTCTGCAAACACACAACTCTTAAACAGCCAAAAATAATGCAGTGCACAAACACTCAATGCACGTAAGAGACGCTTTCGAACTATCGTCAACTACGACGTATCAGCCAACTGTTCCAACGCGCGCACATGCCGACACTGTCGACACCACACAGGCGCTTTGCAGGGGGGGGGGGGGGGGGGCGGGGGCCCTATTCTACATCGTTCATAACGATTGGTGCAGTAGGTTAGTCTCAGTAGTGACGTCATTTTCGGTTCTTTATCCGCATTTCCTATTCAGTAAGCTTCTGAGACCTGTTACCGAATGGTCCTCCCACCGATTTTTCGACAACTGTACCGAGACGTTTTGGATTTCGATATGGCCCTGTCGTTCGGTTAGCTGTGGTTTATTTACACCTATAATTTGTTATTTTAAACATATTGAGCGGTTTTAGTTTTGGATTTAGTGATTGTGTCACTAAAGATCGTTAGCGCTCCTGGCTCACCAACGTATAAACTGGCGAAACACTTGGCCTCTCTGCTCCAGCTACACGTGGGGAAGACCGACACATACATTAAGGACTCAGGACATTTCATTGAGAAGCTGAAGAAACTGAAACTTGCGCCAAACGACACCCTGGTCAGTTTTGATGTTGTTTCGTTATTTACGAAAGTGCCACTCAGTGACGCTCTGGAGCACATCGGTTCCATGTTCCCGCAAGACATCAAAAAGCTCTTCCATGCATGTCTCACCATGAGCTATTTCACGTGGAATGGCGATT
The DNA here is from genome assembly GCF_021461395.2 of Schistocerca americana. Lineage (NCBI taxonomy): Eukaryota > Metazoa > Arthropoda > Insecta > Orthoptera > Acrididae > Schistocerca > Schistocerca americana. The sequence continues at coordinate 541,612,268 of NC_060130.1, forward strand.
TCTACGAACAGCTGGAATGCGTCGCCATGGGTAGTCCTCTCAGTCCAGTGGTGGCCAACTTCTTCATGGAACAATTCGAAGCACAGGCACTGGACTCGGCGACTTGCAAACCTAAGGTGTGGTACAAGTACGTCGATGATACTTTCGTGGTGTGGAGCCATGGTGAAGAACAGCTCGGTGAATTCCTGAGACACTTGAACAGCCTCCATGCCAACATAACATTTACCATGGAAGTAGAAAAGGACAAGAAACTGCCATTTCTAGATGTGCTGGTCACAAGGGACGGCGAAAACCTGGGACACAGCGTGTGTCGAAAACCGACACACACGGACCGATACCTGCACAAACTGTCAAACCACCACCCGAGCCAGAAAAGAGGCATGATTAGTACGCTCGTAACGAGAACAGGACGAATATGTGAGCCTCAACACCTCAAATGAGAAATGCAACACCTGGAAACTGTTCTGAGGAGCAATGGGTACTCCACAAATTACATTAGAAGTGTAACAGAGCCAAACACTCGGCGAAGTAAGGAACCAGAAAAAGAAATGTCGGGTACGGCCTTTCTGCCATACATTCCCAGAGTGACGGACAGAATCGGCCGTATATTGCGTAAACACGGCGTAAAGACGATTTTCAAACCGACAAGGAAGATCAAAGAGTGTCTTAGATCGGCGAAGGAGAAAAGAGACCCACTTGCAATGTCGGGAATATACCGTATACCATGCACATGCGGAAAAGTTTATGTCGGAATGACTGGACGATCAATTAACACCAGGATCAAAGAGCATAAGCGACATTGCAGGTTGGTGCAGGTGGAGAAATCGGCCGTGGCAGGGCACGCACTGAATGAGACCAACCACGTAATAAAATTCGCCGACACGGAAGTTCTGGCTGTAGAGAAGCACTATCACACGCGCTTGTTTAGAGAAGCTGTAGAAATCCAAAAACATGCGAACAGTTTCAACAAGAAAGAGGAAAGCCTTAAGGTAAACGGATCCTGGCTTCCCGTACTGCAGCGAACGACCGTCGCAGGTAGCAAGAGGAGAACCGCACCGGAAATGACCGCGGAGAAGCCCTCGGACGTTGGCACGACAGGTACATATAGTCTGCGGCCGCGAGCTCGCCTCCAGTTCACCACCGGCAATGGAGGGTGAAGCTTTGACAATGCCAGCCACTCGTGCTGGCGAAACGTCAGAAAAATCATTAGATGAACGTCGGCCGGAGAACCCGAGACAGAAGCCAATAGGCAGTTTGTCAACAAGTGGCCACGAAAGGCTGAACAATTTTGTAGTATGAACTGTACTAACAAAAATGAGTTTCAGCTTATCGAGATAAGATAACTCTTTTAGTAAGACAAAGTACCACAGATCGTAACGAATTGGCAAAATATTATGCGCATTCGGCTGCGGAACATTCTGTGTCAACGTTCAGACCAGTCATACTGGATTACCGTTGCTGACCTACCATGAAAGTGTGCAAATTTAGCAATGCGTGAAGAGTCATAACGGAATTCAGTTAAAAATCATTCAGTGCCACACTTAAGCCAATTCATTTATTGACAGGGCCGGAAAAAGTAGGTAGTAACAAGTGTGAAATTCTACAAGAGTTTCATATTGACATCCACAGGGCGCCGGTACTTAATAAAGGTAGCAATAAAACGTATTGGGGGCGCGAGAATTTCTTACAATTGCTTTACTGATAGTCTATCTGGCTCCATCGAGATTAGAACCGAAAACAAACCAGACCTCCCTTGCAGTAGCAAACACCTTTCACTACGCTAGCAGACAACCCAGGCAAACAGCCCTCTATTATTACCCCAGACATGAATAAGCCGGCAATTTCGCAATGAAAATGGCAAACTGACCTGCAGTTTCTGTTGCATAGAGCTTTCTGGACTCAACAACATGAATTTTCTACCTTTATGTCACAGCTTATGTGGCAATCATTCGGGATGTTTATCGAAATAACAAAATACTGTTATCATCGAGTAAATTTAGTAGGATAATCCCTGCACCAACCCAGGAAATAAACGATGACATAGCTGTCAAACGTATTCTACAATGTTTCGAATTCTCCATTAGACTCGCCACAGCCAGAAAACGGTGATTAGCCGAAGTGTTTCTTAAGCTAGCTAGAAATGGGAATGCTCGAACTTCTAAAACGCGGTGGCATTAATACTGGGATCTGAATTACCACGTGTATAGGCAAATGGATTTTATTTGCATTCCTGTAAACGTGAATTGGATCGAAAGCGTAGCTATGATTAATTTGCTGATGTATCGACTGCAACTAAAACATTTCGAATAAAGAGTAGGGGGAATTATTTATGCGGTCTCACCTTCAGTAACTGTCGTAGCTATTTTCGTTGTTAGGATTTTGTCACCTAAATCGGTAAAAATGGAACCCTACTAGTATCAATTTCTTGACCGTCTATCTGCCTACCCAAACCCAACTCTTAAGACCCGTTTACCTCGAGTGCGGGTAGACATAATAAGAGGAAAGATATCGCACTTCCTGCGGTAAACGGTCCCTTGGTTGTGTAAAAAAGTAAGCTTCTGTGTCAACTCAATCTAAAGATACGGCCTTTTATGTAAAGAAAATTTATGCGAAAGGTCAAAAAATGGCTCTAAGAACTATGCGACCAAACTGCTTAGGTCATCAGTCCCCTAGACCTAGAACCACTTAAACCTACCCAACCTAAGGACATCACATACATCCATGACCGAGGTTGGATTCCAACCTGCGACTGAAGCAGCAACGCGGTTCGTGACTGAAGCGTCTAGAACTGCTCGGCCACCGCACCCGGCGAAACCCTTTTCACCTCACATATAATGATAGTATATACTGTCTAATGAGGATAAACTGTATACGCCAGCAACTCAGAGCGTTTGATCACGGAACTTTTACGACGCTATATTCAAATTTTGTCCGAAGTCGTTTGCAATATCCACTTATAAACGCCCTAGCAACGTCGTATGCGATATCCACTTCTGAAGACGCTGGCAGATATTGCAGTACCATAACAATAGTTAAGAATTTATTGTTATTGCTCCATGCACTACACTTTATTTCAGTATCAATTTAACGCACCTAGGTGTTTGTCTATGACTGAAAATAATGAACAAATCATAAATAAACAGCAAACAACTTCGATGTTCAAGTCAAATGTAACTCACATGTCACAATTACAACATAATTTCGTTGTTACATCTACATGACTACATCTACAGATCTACAGGATTTCTTTGCAATCCGGGCTTACGTGCCTGGCAGAGGGTTCATTGAACCACCTTCGGACTATTTCTCTACCATCCCATTCTTCAACAGCGAGCGGGAAAAAGAACCACTTAAATCTTTCCTTACGAGCCCTGAATTACATTATTACTATGGTCATTTCTTCCTGTGTAAGTTCCCGAGGAAATAATGTTTTGGTATTCAGAACAGATGTTGGTGATTGAAATTTCGTGAAAAGATCTCGCGGCAACGAAAAACGCTTTTGTTTTCATTAATGTCACCCCAACTGGCATATCAAATCTGGGACTCTCTCTCACCTATTTCGTGACATTACAAATAGTGCTACCGTTCCTTGGACGGTTTTGGCGTGCACCGTCGATCACGTCTGTCAAGGATCCCATACCGCGTAGGAGTACTATAGCAGTGGACGGACAAACGTAGTGTAGGCAGTGTTTTCAGTAGACCTGTTGCGTATTCTTAGTGTGCAGCCAATAAAGCGCAGTCTTTCGTTTGCCTTCCCCACAAAAGTATGGTTGCGATCGTTCGAGTTTCAGTTTTACTGGGTACTGAGATGAACTGACAGTATTCCGACTTGTGTTTTGTCATGTAACCGAAAGTCAATTATTGTTACTGGACGCAGCTTTCGTGTTTAATGTATTCCTCATTCAACAGAGTACATTCCTCGTACACCACACGTAACTGTTTCAAAGTATTAAATTGTTACTGACACCAAGTTGCAGTGGTCAGCTAAACTTGCCGTTTTGAAACAAAGCAAAATATTATAGGGAAATATGGGAACTAAGAAGCGGACTATCCAAATAAACAAACATTTACGGTTCAAGTCGTTGCAGTTGGTCTACTACACAGTAATGTAAATTAGGAGCAAAGTCCATTAGCCGGCCGATGTGGCCGAGCGGTTCTAGGCGCTTCAGTCTGGAACTGCGCGACCGCTACGGTCGCAGGTTCGAATCCTGCCTCGGGCATGGATGTGTGTGATGTCCATACGTTAGTTAGGTTTAAGTAGTTCTAAGTTCTAGGGCACTGATGACCTCAGATGTTAAGCCCCATAGTGCTCAGAGCCATTTAAACCATTTGAAAGTCCATTAGTAGATGGTTATCAGGAAAACCAGCCCTCATAATGCAAACTGCCACTACAAGAACAAAAGTTTCCGAACATGTCAATGAGTAGTCGAGGAAAATGGACGCATTCTGTCTACTGAATCACAACGCACCCCACTTACGAGGGGACCCACCAAGTGTCATACCCTGATATTGCTGAAACTTCGCTAAGTAAAAGAGGGGACAAAATAAGCGAACACGTGTCTCGGCTTAACTGCATACACTCGACAGCTTCTGAGAAAACGACGGTCAAAGTTTTCAAGCGCTGTTTCTATATTGTAGATACCTTTTAGCGTGTAAGGATTCAATTGAAGCGCTGGCTCAGCGGCTACCGTCGCGACTTCAGAATTTTGCGCTGCGAGTTCGAAACCCGGTTGTTCCTTTTCTCTTCCCCCCCACCCCTCACTCTCTGAATCATCTAAGAATGTTTATTCCAATTTATGTTGAAACAATATTGATGTTATTCGTCAATTAATTTACTGTGAAGTTAAAAAAAATAAACGAATGAGAAAATGATGTGAAATATTCGTGAATGTCCTTGCAACTTTACAGGTTGAGAGAAAGTTAAAAAATATTTCACATTATTTTCTCATTCGTTTATTTTTTTTTAATTCATTACTTACACAGAAAGTTAATTGACGAATAATCTCCCAATGTCTAGGTCACTTTTGAAAAACTCAGTTGATTTTTCCAAATTTGTTTCACCTCTGTTTACTAAAAGCAAGCACTATAATGACCTGTGTGAGTCAAGTTGAAGCAAACCGCTCATTAATGCAAGACTGCACCGTTTCACAAACTTCAATGTAAATAGCTTTGTAGTGTTCCTTTGAGGTTTTGAAAGTGTGCGGTGAACTGGATTCATTGTTTTCATACTTCTTTGGTATACTTCGATTCCGAGGAAGTGAAGGATCATCAGCTTGTGAAGATTTTTCTTTTAAACACAATTCCCAAAAGTGCTCAAAACTATCACGCCTTCTATTCAATATACAAATCAAGACTTCATATATTTTTTCCAGATCAGCAACACTTAGATGAGGGCATTGAATTTTTTCATTGACATCCTCTACTGGATTCATTGCATTGCAATAAAGACGTAGAAAGAAATAAGTGTTGAATTGTAACATTGACTCAAGGTAGCCTGCACATTTGTAACCTGCCTCTGTTTTGTCCTCAGCAGAAAATGTTTCAAAAAACTCTAGAAGTTCTTCAAAGTTTTTCAGTATCCTCGAGATACTAGAAGCTCGCATAGTCCTTCGAGTCGGGCAAAGGGGTCGCAGACCAGCGTGGTCGTTGACGCTCTCACAGCGTATGCTTTTGAAAAGTCCCATCCTTTTGTTCGATTCCCTTTACGATGCTCATTAAATCCTTGGCTAAAGCCATAATATCCATCATAGACGTAAGATGGCGGAGACTGTCTACAACTGCCAAGTCTAAACTGTGAGCAGAGCAGTGCACATAACGTGCTTTTGGTTGTACATCCAAAACTAACTTTTTTAGTCCTTTGAACATACCTCTCATATTCGAGGCACCATCCTGTCCTCTTGACAAATGAACACGAGCAAAAACGTCTTTTAAAATACTAAACACAATTTGTGATTCAGTGTTGGTGGTCTCATATAAGCCAATAAAGTCTTCGTTGATGATTAAGAAATCATCGACAGTACGAATACAAATTGACACTTGTTCGTTCATCGAAGAATCACTTGTTTCGTCAACCATAACAGAAAAATGTTGAGTCTTCTTGATTGAAGCCAATACCTTTCTCAACACAGACTTTCCTAGTAGATCAATGATCTTGTTTTGAATATCATGGGACGTAAACTTATACCCCTAACGCCCTAACCATTCTTTAAACTCAGGTATGTCATTCTTTGAGAGTTCCAACAACTGAAAAAAATTTGAGTTTAAATCTTCGTGCCCTCTAATTGCTCGTCCTTCTCGGCATAGAAATTGCACGGTAGTAAAAATTGTCTCAAGAGCTAAACAGCCTTTCTTCATATCACTATCTAACTGTTCATTCAACTGGGAGGGCACACTTCGGTTAGTGATAGAATTTAGTTTCAGAACACCATCTTTATGCGTAAATGTATTTTCATGAAGACGGAATTTTTCCAAAGCCTTTTTCCAGTTAAAAAACCCTACGGAAATGATGCATCTTCTTTTTTTGAAGAAAATTGTAATAGATTTTTAGCACCTGCCTCTGTGCAGGTTTGGCAAAAAACTTTTTCAGTAGATGCTTCATATTCTAGTCATGTAAATTTGATCAACCAAGACTTCTGAAATGATCTTCCCTTACCGGATGGTCCAGGTTTCGGCTGTGAGCGGCTCTCGCCTGAAGACGACGAAGAAATTGACTACACAATAATTGTTGGGTGGTTGACTTGCAGTATCATTAACTTCCAAGCGCGACTTTTTGGTAACAAATTTGTCAATTGCAAACTTAATTAACAATACGCTAGGAGACTAAAGTAAACGAATAAAATATAGTCATATAAAATAGTCCACTAGACACTAAAGTCGGAACACTAAACACGTCTGCAGCATGCACTGAACGAAACTATCCACACTGAATGACTGCGACAGCAGGTTGGGCTTTATAAAGCTGCGGCGTCGTAATGTCTCGAAGCGTCAAGGAGACGCAAGGCAGAGGGGTCCAGGCGCTTCTGCTCCAGTCCTTTTGACGTCTCCGCGGCCGCAGCGCTGGCCCACCGGCACCAGACTTTACCCGAAGGTCACGTACGGAGACAAATTCTAAGTGTGCCCGCAGCATCGTAACACTTACATGATTCACACCACTCGTTTTCAGTTAACCTGCTTACTACTGCAATAATTATTTGTTTTAACTCATTACTGAATGTATTTTGAAAGGTAACTATGGTCAAATAAGGAAAATAAAAAATTCCAACATAATTTTGTGATTTTACAAAACATAATATAACTAATAATTTTCTTAAATTATTGGGGTATGGAGACCCCCCAAACAAATTTTTGAGGGGGCTCGGATCCCCTCAGACCCCATGGAGTCGGCACCTTTGTGCATATGCATGACCAGTAAAGCTAAAAACGTGGTGATGCGATTTGAGAGCCGGTGCGACATAGACTTATCCCCCTACATACTTTCGAATTCTAACAGTTTCCTAGTCGCTGTAGATAAATTCGTCATACGTTTGTAGTCATCAGAGGTGGGTATTACTAACACTGAAAAAAGTGAAAAAGCATATTCAGCCAAAAAATATGGAACTCAAGAACGTGTCTTCAGCCAGTTCCTGTAATACATCAGCAAGAAATGTCAAGAAACCATCAGGCAGGTTGTAATGGGACATCCTCCTCTAGCATTACTTTTCCTCAACAGTAGGCCTAGTTGTCGATACCAGCACTATTTTTCGAATTTTGGGCAGGACAATATTATCTCAGCTGCTTTTCTGAAAACGTTCGTATAATTTTATACACAATGTGCTATATTTCGAGCTAAAATTTATGAAACGAAATTACTTTCTTTCCGATGTCACAATCGATAAGAATCGATAAGTAGTAGCTCTTGAATGTACAGTTAAAATTATTTTGTTAGAAACATTTGAAATTATGAATTATTTGGGACACTTAAAATTTCTATTATTAATTACGCAATCTAGCACTGTTTACTATGTTTATTTATGGATTCAGTTGTGAAATAATAATCGAAATTAATAGAAATTCATTTGTCAAGAGAAACTGTAAACCCTTTGGAACATGGTTATTACTGCAGAGTGAAGTAGTAGTAAGCACGGCTCTGGTGTGATCGGGCGTATTTTTGTATTTATGGCGAACAATGTAACTTGTTAATGTGAAAATTCCAAAGACTGTTTGATATACTAAAATCTGATAAATTATATTACCGTAACAACAAAAATTCTGCAACAACAATCTTCAAATTTATTTAATACCTTGAATATACGAGGGTCGTTCCGAAAGTAATGCCTCCTATTTTTTGTGGTGACTTTGTATGTCCGCGCCAGATGTCATTGGTGTGGTGCTAATGCTTGAAGCTTCCTCTTTCATTTGTAGGTGGTTCCGTTGCTCTGCGGCAATTGGAGTCAGCAGAGGAGTGTTCCTAAATGGAGTCTGGCATGGACGAGCGTACAAAACACTGATGTGTGATTGAATTCCGACTGCTGAAGAAATTGCGCCGCTTGAAATTCATCGACACTTACTAAATGTGTATCGATACGACACAATATACGTGAGCAATGTGAGGTAATAAGTATGGGGGAGGAGGAGGAGATTAGTGTTTAACGTCCCGTCGACAACGAGGTCATTAGAGACGGAGCACAAGCTCGGATTAGGGAAGGATTGGGATGGAAATGGGCCATGAGCTTTCAAAGGAACCCTCCCGGCATTTGCCTGAAACGATTTTAGGAAAATCACGGAAAACCTAAATCAGGATTGCTGGAGACGGATTGGAACCGACGCCCTCCCAAATGCGAGTCCAGTATGCTAACCACTGCGGCACCTCGCTCGGTGTAATAAGTATGGAAATTTCAAGGTGGTGAAAAGGATGTGCATGAGAAGCCACTGTCCGGTCAACCTTGCACAACTATAATCCCTCTCAACGATGAGCGTCTTGATCAACTCATCCGTGCTGATCGGCGTATAACGAGCGGAGAACTGTGTGCAAAGCTGAATATCGGCTGTAATGCCTTGGAAACAATGTTGGAACATCTTGGTTATCGCAAAGTCTGTGCGACGTGGGTCTCGCGAATGCTCACAGAAGAACAAAAAACTCTTCAAATATAAATTTGTTGGGACCTGCTGGGCCAATATGAAGCTGAAGGTGACAATTTTCTGAATAGCATCGTTACCAGAGATAAGACGTGGTGTCCCAACTGTGAGCCGGAATCCAAAAGACAGTCCACGGAAGAGTGAAATGCGAATTACCCATCAAAGAAGAAATTCAAGACAGCCATCTACGGGCAAAATGATGCGAACAGTGTTCTGGGATAGCAAGGGTGTGGTTCTTTTGGGCGTCCTGGAGCCTGGAGAAACGATCATTTCAGCACTATACAAGACAACACTGACGACGCTGAAAGCCTGAATTTCCAGGGTAAGGGCAAAGAAGAAGATCAGCTTTCACCTGCAACATGATAACGTCAGGCCCCACACCAGTTTTACAACCACGCAATTTATTGCAAAATTCGGCTGGATTGTCTTGAGACTTCCATCTCTTTGGGCCTCTGAAAGATGGACTACACGGCACATTTTCAAAACTCAGATGCTTTTGTCAAAGCTGTAAGGAAGTAGTTAGCCTCAGCTGGTTCCGATTTTTACAAGCGCGACATGCAGGCTCTGGTTCATCATTGGCAAAAGGGCATAACAAATGGTGGTGACTATGTGGAAAATTGACAGTCTGTAGCTGAAATTTTGCTCTATTTAGCTGTGCTGTTGTGATATATGTATCTCCCGTAGTTTCCCTGACGACATTTGGAGGCATATTAGTTTGGAACGACCCTCATAGTAAACGAATGAACTTTCTGTTTATATTACATGATATTTTACAAGCCGCTCCATTAAATTTCTATTTATATCTGCTGTAATGGCTCAAATGTTCAAATGGCTCTGAGCACTATGGGACTTAACATCTGAGGTCATCAGTACCCTAGAACTTACAACTACCTAAACCTAACTAACCTAAGGACATCACATACATCCATGCCCGAGGCAAGATTCGAACCTGCGACCGTAGCGGTCGCGCGGTTCCAGACTGAAGCGCCTAGAACCGCTCGGCCACTCCGGCCGGATGCTGTAATGAAAATTACGTTAGTTTGTGATAGGTCATACATTTTGTATTAGGAGATCGGGATTTTTATTTTTGCAGGCACGTCCGTATCGCGTATGTTTCGCCTCTGGGTCTGTGGTTCTGTCAAAGTAAATTTGAACCCTAGTTCGATCTCATTTCTCTTGCTTTTAAGACAGCTGTGTTACTGACTGAGCTAGGGCAGTCTCAATGTATACTTATAGTACCAGCATGTTTTACTTTATAGCAAAACAGATCTTTATAACCCAGGCAAGTGTTCATAAACGATTGTAAAAGAAAGGTAATATTTTTAAAAAATATCGAGAATCCCCAGAAGACATGTACTATATTCCACCATTGATATACACCCACAGATATTTTGGAAATTCGGTGCCCTTCGACTTGGGTCACAAACGAATACCGTTACAGAGACTGACAGAGGCATCACAGCCATACGAAATAACTAGGATGGGTGGGTTAGACCATTTGACCTGACTCCAGCAGGGGAATGTTTTGTGTTGGCAATAATATATCACTTTTATCAATATGTGGAGCTGATTGTTATGCCAAACCAACAAGCAGTCACAGTCGCACAGACAATGGTCAGCAACTGGATACTTAAGTTTGAGGTGCTGAAGATGGTGATTAGAGATCAAGGGACAAATTTTACATCAGACTTGATAAAGGAATTGTGTTCCTTGTTACGTATGAAGAAACTGAGAAATAGTCCACCTCACCCACAATCAAATGGTAGAATAGAGCAGGCACATCATATGAACTGAAGGATGTTAAGCTACAATGTGAACTCACACCAATTGACTGGAACCCATATCTTTCATTTGGTAGTGGCTGCGTACATTTCAAAGGCCCACATTAGTAGAGGATTGTCTCCATAGTAAGTATGGTACATCAGGAAAATACCATCGAAATTTGATATGATTAGAGCAAAAATGGTGAGAGAAGTATGGAAATGATTGCAGGAGGTGAGCACAAAGAGAGTGGAGAGGCATTAGGTATCTGTGAAACGCACAGGGAGATTCCAATGTTATAGAGTAGGCCAGTGGTTGATGCTACCCAGCCCTTACACAACGAAGGGTAAAATTAACAAATTCTTCATGAGGTACTGTAGACCTTAACAAGTGGTTGAAACTGTGACACCAGTTAGCATCAGGCTGCAATTGCCAACAAGGTCAACAGCAGTGCATGTTAGATGCCTATGGTGCTCCAGAGTCAATCTCAGGGGTAGTTAAAAAGGAGCCTCATAAAAGTGCAAAGACATAGAAGTAGGGAAGTTGGACCTGTTCAGCAGGTGCCATTCGCACTGAGGTCGAGGAAGTGACAGAGCTATTTTTATTGTGTTTATTGATGATTATCTGGGGTACAATGTGCAATGTGCCGGGGTATAATACAAGACATGTCCAGGAAGTAAGAACACAATGGGCTGTGTTTATTTTATTTATTTACTTATTTACTTATTTATTTATTGGATTGGCAACACTAACAAGGGGAGACCACGACGTTTGGAACGCGGATTTACTTGAAATTTCGCACACTCATAGTACTCCATTAGGACAACAAAATGAGTAAGCAGTAGCGCGTACTTCTCAAGCGTTATTGAGAAAATCGCAAGATAATTTCGGTCGTCAGATATATACCCGTGCGTGGCCGTTTTTGCCATGAAGCGGCGGCAGCCGAGTGGGCGGCAGTGCTGCGAGGCGGTCACGCGCCAGAGCGCAGCGGGCGAGGCGCTCACCGTGTGTTTGTGTTTACTTCGGCCGCTGGAAGTGCCGTTTTCCTTCTAGACCACCATGGCGCACAACTATCGGAAGAAGACATTACGTTCCAACTTTTGTTCCGACTTCGCCCGACCCAAGGCCCTGGAGGTAGGACCGGGCGACGGACTGGACGAAACTGTAGACGTGGCAACAGCCGCTGCGTAAGGGACCAGTAAGGTGGTCATCATGGGTGTGACGGACGCTTCCGAAAACGGGAGCTGCGCGACACGTCGTTGAATGCATTCAGACCGTAGATGATCTTCTTTCCCGCAACCGGAACGGGTCCGAGGTTGGTCGTCGTACATTATAATGGCACGGCAGCCTCCGGTACGTAGATAGGAAGGCACGTGTTTCTGCAACTCGATGCGGACCTGTCTAACACCGTTTAAAACGGGATAGGTTTGAAATTGTACCCATCGTTCGGCAACATGTTCCAGAACGTTGCCATAGGGACGGAGCGCCTCGATGACGACGTCTGCAGGTAGTTCGAACGGCAGTTCGAAGATCCTTATCGTTCGCGTGCCGAGACCTGCGTGATCGACGGTAACGGGTCCGACGTTGCCGTCGGAATGACAGAAGCGCTGTCCACATTTTGCCTCTTGAAGCACCTTGTCGCACGCCTCATCGTTGATCATTTTGACGTAGACGGTACTGCCAACTATAGACAAGTGGATACCAATTAGATCCGTTGGTGGTATTTTAACTTCATCGCGGATGAATCGTTCTACCTCCAGGGCCTTGGGTCGGGCGAAGTCGGAACAAAAGTTGGAACGTAATGTCTTCTTCCGATAGTTGTGCGCCATGGTGGTCTAGAAGGAAAACGGCACTTCCAGCGGCCGAAGTAAACACAAACACACGGTGCGCGCCTCGCCCGCAGCGCTCTGGCGCGTGACCGCCTCGCAGCTCTGCCGGCGGCAGATTGCTCACTCGGCTGCCGCCGCTTGCTGCTAAAAACGGCCACGCACGCGTACATATTTAACGACTGAAATTATCTTGCTGTTTTCTCAATAACGTGCTACTGCTTACACATTTTGTTGTCCTAATGGAGTACTACTAGTGTTTGAAGTTTGAAGTAAATCCGCATCCAAACGTCGTGGCCTCCCCTTGTAAGTGGCAGGAGGGGAACCCCCTGACCAGAGTGAGTGTGTAGTTGTGAACTCATGATGTAGTGTCTAGTCGCATGAAAGATGTTGGTAAGTAATCCCACCAAGTGCAAGCCACATGCTGTGCCCTGCTTCCTACTAACAGAAGTAATAACACCCACTGAAATTTTTTCTCGAATCAAAACGGTTTCTGGCGCAGGTTTTATGAAGACAACGAGCGTGCTTAAATGGTGTAGGGAGTTTAGTTGAGACAGAACAAATGTTGATGACAAACACAGGAATGGAAGATATTCCATTTTGACGATGAGTTGGTGCAAAACATCGAGCAAACTAGTCGTGAAGACTGCCGATTGACAGTAGATGAAATTTTTGCGATGTTTCCACAACTCTCCAGAACTCGTTTATGAGAGACACTCACAGACATGCTGGGATAACAGAAACTGTGTGCAAAATGGGTCCTAAAACAGCTGATGGAGCTGCACAAGGAAAATCGGGTCAACAGCACCCATAAGTTTCTTTAATGACTTGAATTTGGAGGTGAGGATTGTCTGAGTGTTTTGGGACCAAAAATTCATCATTTTGGTTGAATTTCTGCCTCATGGGGAGACAATCAGTGCACAAAGATATTGAGAGACCCTAAAAATACTGAAAAGGAGCATTCAGAACGAAAGGAAGGTAATGCCGGTGATAGGAGTGTGCTTGTTGCATGACAATGCCTGTCCTTGTGTAGTGTTAGCCACCAAGATGTTCTTGGACTACTCATTTGGTTGGGATGATTTGAACTGCTCCCCATATTTCCCTTACTTGGCGCCTTCAGATTATCATCTTTTTATCTCACTGACGGCAAACACAAGTGGAATTAAATTTTAAACCAACGAGCAGGTGCAGAAAAAGGTTCTGAACTGGGGAAAGGTGCCAACAGGAGAGTTCCTCGAGGGTGCATAAAGGGGCTTGTGCCACAGCTCACCACATGCATTCAATAGGATGGTGATTATGTGAAAAAATAGTCAACAAGTGTATCAACAATGTGCAATATCTCAACTTTTTTCATATATATATATATATATATATATATATATATATATATATGTGTGTGCAATATCTTAACTGTTATATATATATATATATATATATATATATATATATATATGTATATATGAAAAACGTTAAGATATTGCACATTATATATATATATATATATATATATATATATATATATATATAGTACACTTAGTTTCTGAACGTGCCTCATACAGTGAAATGAATAATTTTTTGTGTTGGAGTAAGGGCTGTTTTAACTTTCTTTGTATGTGAGTGTTGACCAGTGGCAGCAGCCTTCTGATGGGGAGGTAGGACAATGAAAGTCCCTGTTCTCTTGTTGCTGTACACCAAGGTCAAGAATGGGAAATGTGCTAGTCATGGCAGTGCTCAACCTCTTTGCCTGGAGTGAAGAGGGCACTGCAAAATCAGCACCTGGAGAGTGGAGATCTTTTTGTCAAACAAGAGGATGTGGTGATTACCAGCCAACAAAGGGGTCTGAGCTATTTTTTGATGCATGGCAATTCCAGAATGAAGTGAGAAGGCTGGAGGACGTGTTTTGTCCGCTTCAGCGGGGAGCCAAGAGCAGATATGTGCTCGGGGAAGTCTTTGGTAAATGTGGGAAGTTGCATAAATTGTATGAACCGTTACAAGAACAGATGCAGCAATCAGTGGAGGTAGTGCTGCATTTGCTAGACTGACGAAAGGGGGGTTGTATAGATGCTCGGGGAAGAATTTTGAAGACTGTGTTTTGAACAGCAGATGCCAGTGACATCAGAGAATTGAACAGGGTTGTAAAGGTGGTGATGAAATTTTCTTAGAATAGCAAGTCAGTGGTGTTCAAATGGCTCTGAGCACTATGGGACTTAACATCTATGGTCATCAGTCCCCTAGAACTTAGAACTACTTAAACCTAACTAACCTAAGGACAGCACACAACACCCAGCCATCACGAGGCAGAGAAAATCCCTGACCCCGCCGGGAATCGAACCCGGGAACCCGGGCGTGGGAAGCGAGAACGCTACCGCACGACCACGAGATGCGGGCCAAAGTCAGTGGTGTATTGGCATACCATGCAGTCAGCAAGCTTGAAGAGCGTACAGTAATCAGGATCTCGCAATCATGTAAGTGCAGGTGGATGTGTTGGATGGAAGAGTAACTGTGGCAAAGCTGTGAAAATCATTAACATACAGTGTATGGGACTCACAAGTGATATTGGCGAGGTTTCTTGAAGCTATTTATCATGCACTGCAGGGGCAAGTGAGTCCTGTCCTATTATCACCAGAGCAATATTTGTTGGGGTTGCAGGAAGTGCAGTGAGAACTACTGTTGGAACTGACATTAACAGCAGACCCAGTTGGCAGAGTTTACCTTTTTGCTACCATATTGCATTAGTAGAAGTGAGGGCTGACCAGCCGCAGTTGTACATACTGGTTTGGTTCCCAGGAACACAAGTCAAATGTTACATTATTCACGCCTATACAGTAAAATTGGGAGCCATGGAGAAGCTTGTACAAGTGAGAACAGTGAGTATGTTGTTGATCTTTGAGGAAGCGGAAAGACATGTGATGGTGACAGAAAAGACGCTGCAGCATTGCCAGTGGGAGATGATTACAGTATGTACAGCCTGGGTGACTCAAACTGGCGTGAGCACAAGCACAGTGGAACTATTCATGGACTGAATAGGATGACAGTATTATTTGAGGGACACAGAGAAACCTAAATTTTATATCGAGCAAATGGGCTTAACTGGATTTATTTCATGTACAATAACATGGCAGTAGTGGTGAACTGCTGCGAGCATGAAAGGCTCACAGAAACAAGGTGGATGTAGCTGAGGAGTAGTGGGTTGCTGATTAATGGGACAGCATGTGACACAATGTGGCTAACCTTCCATCTGACAGCCATGATTATGCGAATTATCCAGTTGAACATGACACAGCCACATTTGTACTGAACAGATGAATCACCAGAGGTACTCTCACTGCAGAAGCCAACCTTCCTGAACAAGGCATTGAAACTGAACCTGATCCAGCTACTGGACGAATTAATAGCCACGCAAGAAGAGTGGATTTCAGCAAAATAGTTGATGCAGCACAGGGAAGCGAAATGACAAGTGATCATGATGTTGAGCGTTGCAATACCTTGCACTGCAGCAGTCGCCCATCATTCCAAAGCACTGGTACTGTAGATTCTGGTAGACTGGATGCCTAGAGCATGAAAATGAATGAATATGGAGTGCTGTATTTATTTATTTATTTTTATTTACATGTCAGGTTCCGTAGGACCATATTGAGGAGCAAATCTCCAAGGTCATGGAACATGTCAGTACATGAAATTACAACATAAAAGTATAACAGACAAAAATAAAATGTTTATGAACCCAAATCCACAAGTTTAAGTAAACGCAATCAACAACAGAACAAGAATCAACTTACTTTTTCAAGGAACTTCTCGACAGAATAGAAGGAGTGACCCATGGGGAAACACTTCATTTTCGATTTGAAAGCTCGTGGATTACTGCTAAGATTTTTGAATTCGAGTGCTACCTTATTGAAATTAGATGCAGCAGTATACTGCACACCTTTCTGCACAAGAATTAAGGAAGTCCGATCCAAATGCAGATTCGATTTCTGCCGAGTATTAACTGACTGAAAGATGCTTATTCTTGGGAATAAGCTAATATTGTTAACAAGAAATGACAGTAAGGAATATATATATTGAGAGACCAATGTCAAATTACCCAGACTCGTGAACAGGGGTCGACAAGAGGTTTGTGATCTTACACCACTTATTGCCCCAACTGCGTGTTTCTGAGCCAAAAATATCCTTTTAGAATGGGAAGAGTTACCCCAGAACATAACACCATACGACATGAGCGAAAAATCACTCAGATCAGATACCGTTCAAATAGTAGAAATGGCAGCATTAAGTCTTTGAACAAGATCCTGAATGTGGGCTTTCCACGACAGTTTACTATCTATCTGAACACCTAGTTTCACTAATCATATGCTCATTCTGTGAAATTAAAACGTCACGTTTTGTTGAATTGTGTGTCAGAAACTGCAAAAACTGTGTTTTACTGTGATTTAGCATTAGTTTATTTTCTAGAAGCCATGAGCTTAGGTCATGAACTGAACTACTTGAAACCGAGCCAGTGTTGCACACAACATCCTTTACTACCAAGCTAGTGTCATTACTAAACAGAAATATTTTAGTTACCCGTAATACTAGAGGGCATGTCATTTATCTAAATAAGGAACAGGAGTGGCCCCAACACTGATCCCTGAGGCACCCCCCACTTGACCATACCCCTTTCAGACCCCACATCACAGCCATTTTCAACATTGTGAATAATGACCTTTAGCTGTATGTTGCTAAAGCAGGAGGTGAACCAACTGTGAGCTACTCCCTGCATTCCATAATGGTCCAACTTATAGAGCAATATCTTGTGACTGACACAATCAAATGCAATATTTAAATCAAAAAATATGCCTAGCGTTCGAAACCTTTTATTTAACCCATCCAGTACCTCACAGAGAAAAGAGTATACAGCATTTTCTGTTGTTAAGCAACTTCTAAAGCCAAACTGTACATTTGATAGCAAATTGTGTGATATAAAATGATCAATTGTCCTCACATATACAGCCTTTTCAATTATTTTAGCAAACATTGACGGCAAGAAAGAGGTCTAAAACTGTGTACATTATCCCTTTTTATAAAGAGGTTTACTACCGAGTTCTTTAATCGTTCAGTAAACTGACCATTCCTAAAGGAAAAATTACAAATATGGCCAGATACGGGGCTAACATATGCAGCACGGTACTTTAATATTTTGCTAGGCACTAAATCATAACCATGAGAGTCCTTAGTCTTCAGTGATTTAATTATTGACTCAATCTCCCCCTTGTCTGTATCACAGAGGAGTATTTCAGACATCAATCTCAGAAAGGCATTTGCCAAGAAAGTTATATGATTCCTTGGAGAACCCAAATTTTTATTTAATTCAACAGCAATACTCAGAAAATGATTGTCAGATGCTGTACACATATCTGATTTATACGTAACAGAAATATTTTTACTGCAAGCTGACTTTTTATCGTCGACCTTTTGCTGCTGAACAGACACTTCCTTCACAACTAACCATATGGTTTTAATTTTATCCTGTGAATTAGCTATTCTATTTGCATATCACATACTCTTTGCCTTCCTAATAACACTTTTAAACACCTTACAATACTGTTTATAATGGGCTACTGCAGCTTCATTGAGACTACTTCTAACATTTTCATATAATTCCCACTTTGTTTTACATGATATCCTTATCCCACTAGTCAGCTAATCAGGCTGCCTATTACTGCTAGTACCCCATTTAGAACGCTCTAATGGAAAGCAACTCTCAAAGAGCATGAGAAATGTGTTAAGGAAAGCATTATATTTACCATCTATGTTATCGGAACTATAAACATCCTGCCACTCTTGTTCCTAGGCAGGATTTAAAAAACTCTATAGTACTGTTGGATTAAATTTCCTACATAGTTTGTAATTATATGTGACATTTGTTTGAGTATAAAAGCCTTTTAGTGTTAAAATTTGTGCATTATGTGGTATGAGAGGCCATTCACCCTTTTACACAGTCTGCATCAATTCATATAAATTTAGGAGATCTACCAACATCCTTTTTCTAGCACTATCATACACGAAATTTATATTGAAGTCACCACATATAACTAATTTCTGGTACTTCCTACAAAGTGAATCAAGATTCCCCCTCTAGCTTGAGCAGAAATGCTCTAAAGTCAGAGTTAGGGGACCTATAAACAACAACAATTAGAAGTTTAGTTTCACTAAATTCAACTGCCCCTACACAACATTCAAATATCTGCTCAGTACAGTGCTGTGATAGGTCTATGAACTCAAATTTAATACTGTTTTTTTTATGTACGTAGCCACTCTGCCACCCGGCAAGGAACTCCTTGAAAAACAGCCAGCTAATCTGTATTCTGGTAAAGGAAGCCTTTGAATTGTCAAAGGTGCACCTATAATACCAACTACTACAGGAATTTTTCCATGAGTGATCCCACCACCACCCACTACACTGTCACCTATAAGCTCTGCCAGTCTCCCCTTCCCATACCTATTGAGGTGAAGGCCATGCCTATTGAAACATGATCTGCTGATAGACCCAACTGGCACCACTGAAATGTGACCCATACCCTCTGCCATCAGCACGTTCTCGAGCCCTATGTTAATGTGCCTAACAGCCACATTAAGATGAGGCTGAAACAATTGCATGAAATGCACATTAGAGCCACCAGTTTGAATAGCTATCTTTACCAGGTCACCACCTATATCATATTCCCTGTCCCTATCAAGGCTGTTCCCTGCTCCACCCACTATCACTACCTGATCTTCCTTTGTAAAATTCCTACATAACTCCCCATATGCTGTCAGTCACCTGAGCCAACCCTGCACTAGGCTTCACAATGCTGGTGACCTGGCACTCAGTCTCCAACACTTCCTGCAACTACTGGCCCACACCTCTACCATGTGAGCTACCTAGCAGCAGAACCTTCTTCTTTCTGTTTGACTTTGCAACTAACCTAGGCCTCCTAACTGCTGAGGACTGATGCATGTTCCCTACATCTACAGCTACAAGAGGCTCCGCTTCACTCAACTCTGACAGTTGGTCAAATCTATTGCATATACACAAAGTATAACAGTCTGAATACCTCCTCCTCCTAGCTGCCTTCTTGCCAACTGCCAGTTCCCATTTACCACCACCCTTCACCCTCCTCAACATATCTAGTTCCTCCTTTGTACATTATAATTGCACCTGAAGGGCACATGCCTTATGCTCCTGCTCCTCTGACAACTTATTTCTACTACAGATTCTGCATTCCCAGGAGAGGATCTCGCTAGAATGCCCACTGGCTTCCTGGCTCCCCCATTGCATCCCCCCCCCCCACCCCCTCCCCCCAATGAATAGAATATATTTTGAACTAATCCCACACCGTAATCCACTACTCACAAACCTACAGCAGAGCCCACACTTCTCATTCATGGTAAAATTTTACAGTTACTGAAACAACTATACATCTACGATAACTAAGTTCAGTTACATCAGTAGAACTATTTATAGAACTAACAAAAGCAGTCTCAAAATTCTCTGTCTGCTAAAAAAGCAACTTTTTGTATTGATACTAGTACAGCACAGCTAATACCAATAACAACAAAACTTCACAAAATTATTAGCTAAAACCAAAACTTCAAGTGGCCACTGGAACTCTCAATGAAGTTAAAACACTGAATGAAAATTTTACTGAAATATTTCATTAGAAACAATAAGAAACATCTGCTGAAAACTAAAGCACGAGATTTACTAAACAACTTCAATGAACCAAAAACTCTAAAAAACACAGTGTATGAACGTTCCCAAAAGTTTATTATATTGTTATTTATCATGAACAGCACAATACACCATTTAAAAGTGCAAAAATAACTTTGTCAGTACTTAGCTTTATACCCGCTACAGCTGCAACTGCATGCACAACATGTAAACACGCTACTATCCCAATCTCTGTCTCCCTCGACAGTTTTTACCCTCTACAGCTCCCTCTAATACCATGGAAGTTATTCCCTAATGACTTAACAGATGTCTTCTCAGTGTCTTCTTGTCAGTGTTCTCAATACATTCCTGTCATCTCCAATTCTGCACATAACCTCTTTATTCCTTGCCTGGACAGAACCTTCTATTTCTGAATGTTATCAACTCATCTCATTTTCAATGTTCTTCTGTAGCACCACATTTCAAATGCTTCTATCCTCTTCTGTTCTTGTTTCCCTTAGTCTATGTCATACTGTCATACAATGCTGTGCATCAAATCCACATTCTCAGAAATTTCTTCCTCAAATTAAACCTATGTTGGATACCAGTAGACTTCTCTTTGCCAGTAATGCCCTTTCTGCCAGTGCTAGTCTACTTTTTGTGTCCTCCTTGCTTCATCCATCATGGGTTATTTTGCTGCCTAGGTAGCTTCATCTACTTTGTGATGGCCAATTATGATGATAAGTTTCTCATTGTTCTTATTTCTGATACTTCTCCTTGCTTTTGTCTTTCTTCACTTCACTCCCTGGCCATATTCTGTACTCATTAGAGTGTACATTCCATTCAGCAGGTCCTGTATTTCTTCTTCAGTTTCACTGAAGATAACCATGTCATTAGAGAATCTTAACATTGATATTCTTTCACCTTCAATTTCAATACCATTCTTAAATTTTTCTTTTATTTCCATCATTGCTTCTTTGATGTACTGACTGAACAGCAGGGGAGAAAGACTACATCCCTGTCTTACACTCTTTTTAATCTATGCACTTTATTCTTGGCCTTCCACTCTTATTGTTCCCTCTTGGTTCTTGTACATATTGTATAACACCGTTCTTTCACTATATCTTACCCCTATTTTTCTCAGAGTTTCGAACACTTTGCATCATTTTGCATTGTTTCAGGTCAGCAAAACATATGAAGATGTCTTGATTTGTCTTCAGTTGTGCAACATTGGAACTGCTTCCCTGGTACCTTTATCTTTCCTAAAGCCAAATTGAGTGTCATCTAACAGATCCTCACTTTTCTTCTCCATTCTACTTTATATTATTCTTGCCAGAAACTTGCATACATGAGCTGTTAAACCACTTGTGCAATAATTTCCACACCTGTCAGCTCTTGATGGTATATCAGGACAGATAACTCACCAAATAAAAGACCTATTGAGCCACACATAGGGCACTGAAATGGCTGACTGTGAGCTGAGATTTCTGGACAACTAGACAATGCCCTTTTTCAGAGGCACTACACATACACATGTGCACCCACACACACATGTGCCCGCACTTGCACGCATATGTGCATGCCCACACACATGCTAATGCACACCCACATGCACATACACACACACACACACACACACACACACACACACACACACACACACACACAAACTCACATGGAATAAAAAGAGCCATTCACTCTCTGGCTTGCCCTCATGGTTGTGCTGTCTGGGTAGAGTGGACAGCAATCTTGTATGGTGTGGCTAGTGAGGAAAGGAATTTGTATGGAATGGGGAGATAGTGGAATGGGAAGGAAGAGTCTGAGGAAGATTGTACTAGTGCAAAAATTTAGGTTCCTGAAGTGGTCGGATGAATGGGACAGCACTCACACTTACATGTTCTACAGGGTTCATCTACATCTACATCTACATCCATACTCCGCAAGCCACTCGATGGTGTGTGGCTTTTGTGATTACTAAATGATCCTGTAACGAAGTGCGCTGCTCTCCGTTGGATCTTTTCTATCTCTTCTATCAACCATATCTTGTACGGATCACACACCGGTGAGCAGTATTCAAGCTGTGGGCGAACAATTGTACTGTAACCTACTTCCTTTGTTTTCAGACTGCATTTCCTTAGGATTCTTTCAATGAACCTCAGTCTGGCATCTGCTTTACAGACATTTAATTTTATAATGTCATTCCATTTTAAATCACTCCTAATGCCTACTCCCAGATAATTTATGGAATTAACTGCTTCCAGTTGCTGATCTGCTATATCGTAGCTAAATGATAAAGGATCTTTCTTTCTACATATTCACAACACATTACACTTGTATATATTGAGATTCAATTGCCATTCCCTGCACCATGTGTGAATTCGTTGCAGATCCTCCTGCATTTCAGTATAATTTTCCATTGTTACAACCACTCGATATACTACAGCATCATCTGCAAATAGTCTCAGTGAACTTCCAATGTTATCCACATGGTCATTTTTATGTATTGTGAATAGCAATGGTCCTACGACACTCCCCTGCGGCACACCTGAAATCGCTCTTACTTCAGAAGACTTCTCTCCATTAAGAATAACATGCTGCGTTCTGTTATCTAGGAACTCTTCAATCCAATCACACAATTGGTCTAATAATCCATATGCTCTTACTTTGTTCATTAAATGACTATAGGGAATGGTATCGAACACCTTGTGGAAGTCAAGAAACACGGCATCTACCTGGGAACCCGTGTCTATGGCCCTCTGAGTCTCGTGGACGAATAGCGCGAGCTGGGTTTCACACGATCATCTTTTTCGAAACCCATGCTGATTCCTACAGAGTAGATTTCTTGTCTCCAGAAAAGTCATTATACTCGAACATAATATGTGTTCCAAAGTTCTACAACTGATCGACGTTAGAGGTATAGGTCTATAGTTCTGCATATCTGTTCAATGTCCCTTCTTGAAAATGGGGATGACCTGTGCCCTTTCCCAATCTTTTGGAATGCTACACTCTCTCTTATGATCGATGAGATGATGGAATGGATGAGGGTACCAAATAGATTGATTAGATACTGGAATGTCACTTTCAAAGACAAGGTAAAACTAGTGAGAAGGATATTCATCAAGAAGTTACAAAAGACATTCTAAACCTTGGTAAATAATATGTTTCAGATATTCCAATCTTGACATTATTTCTACACTGAAGACGGTGCTCTTTTGTTGCTTTTCATAAGATATGCGATGGGTGCAAGGCATATGCTGTGAGAAGGGATAGGTGACGCATTTCTGAGTAAGGTGCATAGAGAAGTATCAGTTTTTAAATTCTCCTGTAAGACTGTCAGCATAGTAGGCCAAAGACTGTTTGTCATTACAGATCTGGCTTCCTTGACTGGCCAGGGCTGTTTGTTATTCAATGGACAACAGCTGTTGACGTTAAGATATTACTAGTAATTGGTAGATTTGACTTGAAAAGAGTTTGCTTTGGTCTTATGTATTATGAAGTGCTAAACATATTCACTGATCAAAGGAAGACCTAATGAAATGAATGGAATATTTACTGAATTTTCTGTTGCTGCTTGACAGAACATAATAATTATGGAAGTTGTGCCAAGATTCTGGAGGAATAGACCTAGAGGTTCCGAACCTTAGTCTGAATTGTAAATTTGTTAATGAATTTCAAACAGGTGAGCAAGTTACAGGAGATATATAGAAAGGAATCCCTGCCTAAAGGAATTTAAGGATGGTAGTAGAATCAGTCTGTGATATCTAATCATGATTTCTATATAGTTGTTATGTTTTAGTTACTGAGGGTGAGATATTTACAAAGTGTTGAGTTTGATTTTGTGTTTTAATTTATATTCATATAACATTTACAAATAATTTCATTTGAAATTGGTAGTATAAACAAACATAACTGTTAACATACAGTAAACACAATAGTTTTGATATTTACATGTTTGAGACAGTTAACTGAAAATACATTTCGTCAACAGACATCAATACACAACATCACTGAAATTTGTGCATTACCAGTCATCATCACTTATGAATGACATGAAAATCTTGTTGTTGCTGAATGTGAAGGTTTGTAAGATACAGTCAGTTTACTCGACTAAGTAAGTCTGTGGTCTAAGTAATACACAGTTAGTTATAAATTTCCAAGCTTTAAATTTCCAAGTTTTCTGTACTACATGCGAACATCACTTTCATGATAAGAGTATCAGTTACATGACTGAATATTCATTGCATAAATGCTTTTCAGTGTAGTCTCATTATAACCTTCTGTTTCATTTACATGTAGTTTTGGAATGCATCTTTATTGTTGTTATATTGATATTTTATTGAAATCAAACATACACATAGTTTATTAATCAAATATTTGCAGACATCCTGCTGCATAGCAGAGTAACTAATCAACTACAATTAAAGCAGCAAAATATAATGAAACATGTGCAATTTCCAATTTAATAAAAAAGTTGACTAGGACAGTCATTATCCATTATAAATGCAGAACTCTATATGTACAATGACCATGTTAACTTTCTGTCCTTATCTTAAAAACATACACACACACACACACACACACACACACACACACACACACACACAGAGAGAGAGAGAGAGAGAGAGAGTGAGAGAGAGAGAGAGAGAGAGAGAGAGAGAGTTATGTACAATCTACCCATATATTCCTAGTGGTAACATTACTTATTACAAAATTCTGCTCAAAGAGATACTTTTGATTGTTTTATCAGCAGCATCCTCTTTTTATCAAGACATTATGATCATCACATTCTCAGGTATCACCATGCATCAATCACAAATCAGTTATTTTGTAAGAAATTGAAATTTATGGTCTGTAAATTGATGGAGTATAAATACTTAAAATGTGTTATGAATCTTGTGAGATTAGGCAGTATTTTAGGAAGTCTTTTCATTGTTTTAAATGCCAAATCTACCGTAGTTCATCTTTATACAATCTTATTTTGTCAATTAACATATGATGCCCTCCAGGAATAGAATTAAGCCAGTATATCAATTTTTGTAATCAGTGATACCACTTCTAGTACACTAGTGTCCAACAGTTAAGCATAATCATGAAAATACAAAAATTAAATGGGAAAAGGTGAGAAATCACCCAACATCACCATAAATATTTCCCTTGGACCCAACTTGTTTGCTCTGTACACGGAAGGAGTACTCTGTGCTGTGAACAATGGCACAAGCAAAAGGTAAACACAAACAGTGCATGAGACTAATCATATCTCAGTCTTGTTTGTCCACTCATAGTTGAGCAAATTGCAGTTCCTTGGTGAGGTTGACAACATAATGCCACAAAGATGCAACTTGAACCCTGTTTTGCTGGGTAGAACACTCAGCCACTTGGAAGCAAGCCAGATACAGACCAAAATCTCAGTAGCCTTAGGTGTGCCACAAAGCATCATTTGAGGCTTTGGCAAAGGTGTTGAGTATATGTTCATTGTTGGCCAGTACTAGGTCAACCAAAAGTAACTACCTGACAGCAAGACCGATACCTTGTCGTAACTGCCCAATGTAATCAGAATACACCTGCAAAGCGACTGGCTGCAGAGCTTGCAGCTGCCTCAGGAGTTTCTGTTTCCCAACAAACTGTCTATTGGAGGCTCAGAAAAGCAGGGATGTTTGCCACACATCTGGCCATGTGCATCTTGCTCACTCCAGCATGGAGATGGGTCTGTGTATTGTGGAGTCAGCAACATCAAAATCTGACCATGAATGAATGGAGGAACATGCTCTTCACAGATGAATCCCACTTCAGTTTAAAAAAAGATTCTCATCGTACATTTCTCTGGAGAGAACCTGATACCCACTTCAACACCAGGAAAATCGTGGAAAGTGACTGGTTTGGTTGTGATGACATCACAGTATGGGTAAGCATCATAATGAATGGCCATACAGAGATGCACAACTTTGTTGGTGGCTGGAGGAATACTGTATACACTCAGGGATACAGAGATAAGATACTGCTACCACAAATGTGTCTTTTCAGAGATATGGTTGGTCAAGACTTCCTCTGTACACATTCAGCTTTGCTGGTGGATGACTTTCTTGAAGGTGATGATATCTGTTGCATGGACTGGCCAGTGATGTCCCCAGATCTGAATCTTATAGAACAAGGCTGGACTGCTTTAGGGAGATGAATTGCATCCTGTCAGCTTCCAGTAAAGACACTTCCTGCCCTCCACACTGCTCTTGCTGTGGACTGAGATTGTCTGTAAAGAACATTTTAGAACCATCTCATAGAATGCATGTTGCATCACAGTCCAGCATGTGTGGCTGTTAGCAGTAACCATATCCCTTATCAACGAATTCTTTTGATGTAGAACAGATTTCCCAATTGTGTTACTTGCTTTCAAAAATGTATTTTAACTACCAGAACTTCTCTAAAATTATTTTCCAGGCACTGTGGTATGCCAAATGCCTTGTGACTAAGTTTTAGCTCCTGCAGTAATCCTTCCAATGTGCTCATAAAACAATATTCCCTCTTTTCATGATTATTCTTAACTTTTGGTCGCTAGTGTATTTGTTTGCAACACAATCAGTGGAGGACTATTGTTAGGTTAACACTGTTTAATGGTGTCAATTGTGTTTTATAATACATGTCAGCAGTTACCCTTTTGCAAACGTGTGCAGTTCCTCCTGGGTGTGATATGCACAAAGACTTAAGAAGAAACTCTGTCAAATAAAATAAAGTTGAACGGCAAACATAATGGTTGGTGAATAACATAGCCAGCCACAAATACTTTTTAATGTTTTATTTTAGTGCTATTACCAGTTTCAGGCTTCCATTCCCATCTTCAGATTGTTAACATTATCAGTTACACAGACGTTTCGATCCACAGCATGTCATCGGCTCCTACACTACACAAGAATATTTGAATATTTAGTGCCACTGTATAAGTAGTTTCATTAATATGAACAATCTTAAGTGGTTGCATTTATTTAGATACAATGTAAAATAGTTATATTCACTTACATAAGTTCCAGTAGATGGTTATGTGTTTTGTTGGGGTAAGAATGGTTTTCAAGGTTGATCTCTATGTTGTTGACTTGCAAACACTACACACATTGCAAATAAATCACAGTGGCACACTTCATAATATTCTTAATGTCAGTGAGCATCACATGTGTTATAACTTGATGTTTTTGTTTACAATGCAAAGGTTATCATTAAGCAGAGATACAAAGATAACATTCATTTTCAGTTGACCAAGGATGTAAAAGGAGGAAATATGATGTGGGATGTGCAAAGTGTAATATATTAATAACAGAAAAACATTAGCACTCTATGAGTAAACTCATTTTAAAAGACAATAGAACAAATTATTTTTAGTATGTCAAGTATGTCATCCTTTTTTTACATAAATTTCAGCAGAAATTTTGGTTAAATACTTTAAAGGCAATTGATTGCCTACTATAATTTAGATGTATATGTACATCCATTTATAGATACAGATATCTGCTTATCATGACCATATCTAAGTTAGTTGCAGGAAATACAAAATTAAAAAGTTGGAGGGTGTGATGAGAGCGACACAATTGTTCACTATGATAGTTTATATTGATACAATTTTACACTGATATCTTAACCAGGTGAATCTGAAAAATTTATTTTATAAATGGTTAATGGAAACATTGGTTTAGAGTCCAGCAAGATTGCTTCCCATTGCTAGCCTTTCTGGCTGCATATAGATTTTCTTTTTCAATGAGAAATAATGACACAAGTGATGGGCACGTACCAGAGAGTGCCAGATTTGCATTCATGGGCATTGAGAGTTTGTACACAAATATCCTTGTCCATGTAAATAATGAAACAATTAAGTGAAATTTAGTGATTAAAAAATAGCTTTTCCAGTCAGAAATATACAAATCCATAGAGATATTAGAATTAATTCTAGCCCATAACTATTTCTCATTAAACAAGAAACTCTATATGCAGCCAGATAGCCTAGCAATGGGTAGCAGCCTTGCAGGTCTCTAAGCCAATGATAACATTAAACATATTTGGAAATTAAATTTTTCAGATTCACCTGTTTAAGATATCAGTGTAAAACTGTACAAATATAAACTATTATGATGAACAAATTTGTTGCTCTCTTCTCACCCTCCAACATTTTAATTTTGTATTTCCTGCAACTAACTTATAAACAGCCATTTTAAGCAGATGTCTGTATATATAAATGAATGTACATATATGTCTAAATTGTAGTATGCAATCAGTTGTCTTTGAAGTATTTCATCAAAATTTCTGCTGAAAGTTAAGTAAAAAAAGGATGACATACTTGAAATTCCGAAAACAATTTGTCCTGTTGACTTTTAAAATCAGTTTAATCATAGAGGGCAAACATTTTTATGTTATTAAAATATTGCACTTTGCACATCCCACATCATATTTCCTCTGTTTATATCCATGGTCAACTGAAAATGAACACTTTCTTTGTATCTTTGCTTAATGATAACCTTTGCATTGTAAACAGAAACATCAAGTGGATAACATGTGTGATGCTTAGCACTGACATTAAGAATATTATGAAGCATGCCACAGCCATTTATTTGCAATGTGTGTTCCGTTTCTAATTGAACAACAAAGAGATTGATCTGGAAAACCACTCTTACCCCAACAAAACAAATCACTATCTACTGGAACTTATGTAAGTGAATATAACTATTTTACATTATATCTAAAGAAATGCAACCACTTAAGCATGTTCATAATAATGAAACTACCTATACAGTATTCAAATATTCTTGTGTAGTGTAGGAGCAGAAGACATGCTATGGATCAGAACATTTATGTAACTGAAAATATTAGCCATCTGAAGGTGTGCTTGGTAGACTGTAACTGGTAATAGCACTTCAATAAAAAATTAAAACGTATTTGTGGCTGCACACATCATTCACCAACTGTCTTGAATGGCCACAGTGTTCACTACATCCAACATGGATAAAATAACTTTGCAAACATAATGTACTGATGTTAGCTCTGGTGTTACTGATAGAAAATCATTTACATGAAGTATTATGTAAGTGTAACATATTTATAACAAAAGTCTTTATCAGTGGCCACATTCACCTGTTACAATTAAATACCTTCTCGGTTACCAGTCCTACATAATTTATCAATATTGATACACTTTAATGACATTCATTGTCAACAGTCAAGAGGAAACCTAATAATTTCACCAAGTTACATCAATGACAAGGAGTTACTTTTCCTTGTTTAGGTGGTTCTTTATTAAGATATGGCTCCTTTGTAAACTTGACTTGCTTACTTTGTGAGGGTAGCTCCAGCTCAAATAAAATAATTTCATTTGTTTTAGGATATGGCTGAAGAAATATGGCAGGTACATACAGAGTGACTTGAGAACCTTCAATAGGCCAATAGCGACCCAAATTGTTGCCGTTGACAAATGCTACACCCTGAAAAGAAGACAGAATAGTGTAAAACTACATAAGCTTCTCTGATGATGTTTGAAGAGGTTACTTAACTGAAACCAATACAGTTATGTGATCACTGAATCTTTTAAATACACTCAATACTCTAGGTAAATTAGGTCATGGTTTACATTCAGCCTTATCAGACCTACCTATAATTTATATACAAGGAAAAATAAGTGACTACCCAACCTGCAGTACACAGAACATTTATAAGACAGGGTTTCTTTTTCACTGGTTAAAAATGTCCATAGATTACAATACCATGTTATTTGTGTATAGTGAAACTGGGCGTGAAGTGGTACAGCTCCCACCCAACTGCAGGGGATGAATAAGAACTGTTTCCAACACTAATACTTCCTTTACGTCTTGAATTAGTAATATCTGTTCCCTTGGAGTATTCACCATAAATTACTCTCCATTTTCCAAAAGCAGTAAAGGTGTCTTTAGGTCTTAAACAAAATATAAATTGGCGAAAGTGATACTGCTGCCAACAGAAAATAAATGAAAGCCCTGTTGCTCTCAACTACTGTTGCACAGTTAAATAAAGCATTCTGAATAGATATGAAATTAGATTAATGTTCTGAGTGCCTAAACAAATTAAAAACACTGAATACCATGATCTCCTGAAAACACATTACATAAAACTCAAAGGAGGACAGGACTATCACTTGAGGGCTGCTTGTTATTAAATCTAATCTGTAAAGAAAAACTTGTCAGATGTGAGGTAGCAATTGTTACACTATATTAGATGCAACTAGTAGCATTCAGTTACTTTAACTGTACTTCACAAAATACAACAACATGTTTCAAGAGACAATGCTTTCATTATCAGAATTTTGACATGCAGCATATACGATTAAAACACAATGAACTCTAATACCTCATTTGTGGCATTCATAAAATAAAATTCATAGGACTATAAGTTGTCATCATATACTAAAATTGTCCACTTCTGTCACTCTCATTATCATTTCATATTGCAAATGCACATCATGTCATGTTCCCTTCAGCAGCTGTTGGCACCAAGAGTGATCAGGTGATGCATCTCATCATGTTGTGAACTGCTGGTGAGTTATTGTGTGCTAGGTACTGCTCTACGCAGATCAGCCAGAATATTATGATCACTGACGTATTATCGATATAAACCCATCCAGGCAAGAGCAGCATCACCTGGTGAGGAATGACTCATAGTCAGACACAAGCATGGTGCAAGTAGTACCGGTGAGCATGCTGTCTGTGAATAGAATGCCAAAGGTGCACAATCTGTCTGTGTTCCACTGAGGCAGACTGTGATGGCCCAGAGGCTCAGCATGAGCATTTTGGAAACTGCACAACTTGTTGGGTATTTGAGCAGTGCTGTGGTGTGTGTCGTCAACACATGGCAAAAAACCAAGGTGACACAATGTCCACATGTTGTGGGGTTGGGTGGCCACCCTCATTATGGATGTCGAATGTTGTAGGCTGGGCAGACTGGTATAACAGGACAGGCAGTGAACTGTGGAGGAACTAACATCAGACTTTAATTCTGGTTGCAGGGGGGTAGTGTGCCTGAACACACGGGGCACTGAATACTCCTAACTATGGACGTCCACAGCCGACAACCCATACATGTGCCAATGTTAATACCATGACATCGGCAACTATGACTGAAATAGGCATGTGTGACCATTGGCACTGGATGTTGGCACAGTGGCAGAGCATTGCATATTCTGATGAATCTCGGTACCTTCTTCATCATACCAGTTGGAGAGAGAGAATCCATTGAGCCGGCCTCTGTGGCAGAGCAGTTCTAGGCACTTCAGTCTGGAACCGCACTGCTGCTATGGTCGCAGGTTTGAATCCTGCCTCAGGCATGGATGTGTGTGATGTCCTAGGTTAGTTAGGTTTAAGTAGTTCTAAGTCTAGGGGACTGGTGACCTCAGATCTTAAATCCAATAGTGCTTAGAGCCATTTGAACCATTTAGAATCTGTTGTCTTACAGGCTTCTTGACACCTGTACTGTGGTGCAGAGACAAACTGTTGGCGGCTCCATTATGCTCTGGGCAACAGCCATGTGCACATCCACGGGTCCAGTGGAGCTCGTGCAAGGCACCAAGGAGTATTGTACACTGGCTGCAGACCACATACACTCCTTCAAGACAATCATGTTTCCTGAAGGCAGTGGCATGTTTCAGTAAGATAATGGGCCATGTCAAAAGGCCAGGAGTGTACTGGAGTGGTTCAAGGAAAACAGTGACGAGTCCCAACTTATGTGTTGGCCCCCAACTCACCACATCTGACCCCAATCAAAC
Source organism: Schistocerca americana (assembly GCF_021461395.2). Taxonomy (NCBI): domain Eukaryota; kingdom Metazoa; phylum Arthropoda; class Insecta; order Orthoptera; family Acrididae; genus Schistocerca; species Schistocerca americana. The sequence continues at coordinate 541,644,399 of NC_060130.1, forward strand.
ATGTCTTGGATGTGATTGTCAGAGCTCACTGTCCCCTTCCTGGAATTTATGGGATTTAGGTGACCTGTGTGTGCAGACATGGCACCAACTCCCTCCAGTCACCAAATCAGGGCCTCATTCTGCTGTTATCTGTGCCAAAGATGGACATACCAGTTATTAGGTGGGTGGTCATAATATTTCTTGCTGGTCAGTGTATATGCACAGCTACTGACAGAACCCCAAATGCAATCCATTGGACACCTACCCTTATCTCGTTTCCTAAGACACTGCTTCCATGCCAATGTCTGCTATCACCATCGTCTGGCTCCTGCATCGGCAAAGGACTAAATACTTAATTTCTACATCTCTATTAAAATAAATCCAAAAAGCTGTTAAGATTATTTTTCCAATGGCTTTGATTTGCACTTTGAGAATATTGTTTTACTATGTTTTTGTGACTGCTATTTTTAATTCTTCCAGTAAGCTGATCTTCTTTTCGTTTCCACATGCATGATTTTTAAATCACCTTATAATCTTTAAGGGGTAGCCTGTTTCATACACATAGCTGTCTGGGGATGACTTGAATCTACTGCTTATGGACTGGAGTGTCTATGGATTCACTGCACATGGTACAGACAGACAGTCCTGTGAAGTATTTTTGAACATGTTTTCTGAAAACTGCCTTGAACAGCTAGTTAGGCAACCCATAAACAATGGAAATATTTTAGACCTTGTTGCTTAAAACAGACCTGACGTTATTCACAGTGTTGGTATAGAGACAGGGATTGGTAATCATAGTTTCATTACAATGATGATGGCTACTTAAGTTAATAAATTCATCAACAAGGCAAGAAGAGTATTTACAAGGTATATGGGAAATGTAATGAGACTGACAATACTGAGAGCAATCTGGTCGCACTGTGTTGCTCTACTTCGGTGGAAGTGTTCATATCTTCCAGATGTTCAGTTTGAATTTCAGCTCCATACAGCCATCACATGATTTTTAAGAGCACCATCAGTGAAGTTGTGTTTTTGTTGTGTGTTATGAAACTGGAAGAGCACAATTTAGAGAAATATTATGTCATCAAGTTTTGCATTAAACTTGGGGACTCTGCAAATATGACTTTAGAAAAGTGCAAATAGGTCTATGGGGAACATTCCTTATCAAGAGCACATGTTTTTTACCGGCACGAATCATTTTTGGTAGGCAAGAACATATTGAAGATGAACCTCACACAGGGAGACCTGCAACTTGCAAAACAGATGAAAATGTCAAGTGTGTGCGCGCTCTTATGAGACCAGACTGATGTTTATCAGTAAGGATGATGGGTAATATGTTAAACTTAAACACTTCCACTGTACATCAAATTAGATCAAAGTCTTGCAAGTGGGTGCTACATCATGACAATTCCCCATGTCATACAGCCACTTCCATCACAGAATTTTTGATATAAAATAGCGTTCATGCTGTTCCACAGCCCAACCTATTCATCTGATCTGACTCCTTGTCAATTTTTTGTTTTCCCAAAATTGAAAAATGTCTTAAGAGGACGTCATTTTGGGACTCTGCAGAACATTCAAAAGAATGTGACTGACATGTTAAAGGCCCTACGAGCTGAAGCCTTTCAGCACTGCCTCGAAGATGGGAACAATGACTCTGCTGGTGAACAGCTATCAAGAAAACTACTCTGAATGGGACAATATTGTAGATGGTAGAAAAAAAGGCAGGCTATTTACTTTTCCTACACACCTCATATGCTAGAAAAGGCAGATAAGCTGTTTTAGCATCTCCTTTGACAATGAATGGACATCATTTAGTTTTAGTATGATGGGTATAGAAGAATTACTGGCAAAGTTTGAAATGATTGTAAATTATGCTTGGGAGATGTACTCTGATCAGCCGGAACATTATGAACACCCATCTAATAGCCAGTATGTCCACCTTTGATGTGGATAACATTTGCAATGCATCATGGTATGATAGCAATGAAGCCTTGGTGGGCTCACTGGAGGGAGTTGGCACCACATCTGCTAACATAAGTCACCTAATTTCCAAAAATTACAGGGAGAGGGTGATGAGCTCTAATACAGGTACCACATTCAATCACATCCTAGGTGTGTTCAATCGGGTTCAGATCTACCTGTTTGGAGGGCCAACACATTAACTGGTACTCGCCACTGTGTTCCTCTAACCACTCTATCATACTCCTGGCATTGTGACATGGTGCATTATTTTACTGAAAAATTCCACTGCATGGGAAACATGACTGTGATGAAGGGGTGTACATGGTCTGCAACCAATGTACAATACTCCCTGGCAGTCATGGTGCCTTGCACAAGCTCTATTGGACCCATGGATATGCAGGTGAATGTTCTCCAACCTGCAGTACAGGTGTCAAGGAGCTGTTCCCCTGGAAGATGATGGATTTGCTCCCTCCCACTGGCATGATGTAGATGTTATCAGGTTTCAGTTCTAGTTGCTTATGTTGTGATGTTAACACATGCATGGGTCATCACCTGCAGAGGCCCATTGTTAGGAGTGTTTGGTGCACTGTGTGTTCAGACACACTTGTACTCTGCCCAGCATTAAAAGTCTGATGTTACTTCCACCACAGTTTGCCACCTGTCCTGTTTTACCAGTCTGTGCAACAACATCTGTAATGAGGAGTGGCCACCCAACCCCACAGTGTCTAGACATGGTTTCACCTTGGTTTCATCATGTGCTGAAGACGCTCACTACAACACTCCTCAAACACCCAACAAGTTGTGCAGTTTCTGAAATGCTCATGCCAAGCCTCTGGGCCATCACATTCTGCTCTTGGTCAAACTCAGGTATACTGTGCTCCTTCCCCATTCTACACACAGGCAGCATGCTCACTGATACTTGATGCACCATGCAGGCCTCTGAGTAGCAGTTGTTCCTCATCAGGTGCTGCTGCTATCCCCTGGATGGGTTTCTATTGATAGTAGGTCAGTGGTTATAATGTTCTGGCTAATCAGTGTATGTAACAAGTAAGTGGATTAAGGATGGATAAGATCAACCATGGCTTAACAACAAAATTCAGAAAATGTCAAGGGGGCAAAGACTGTTGCACTCTCAGTAAATGAAAAAAAGACTGCAAATGTTGACAGGTGAAATGTACTTGAAAATTGTGCATCCATAAGAAGATAAATGTGCAAAACAAACAACATTCACCTTCGTATCTTATTGGAAGATCCTGCTGAGAACCCAAAAAAATTCTGATCATGTGTAAAATCACTAAGTGGGCTGAAGATTTCTATCCAGTCACTCATCAACCAGTTTGGTGTGCCAACAGAAGGCAGCAAATGGAAAACTGAAGTTTTAAATTTAAAGTTAAGAAATCTTTCATGTAGGAGGATTGTATGAACATGCCATCATTTGACTGTCACAAAGACGCCCACATGCAGGACATAGCAATAGGCATCCATGTCATACTGAAGCAACTGAAAGAGTTGAAAACAAGTGAGTCAGTACATCCGGATGGAATGGTAGTTGGATTATACAGAGAGTTCTCTGTAGCGCTGGCTCCTTAATTACCTTGCATTTGTCATGAATCTCTTGTCCAGCTCAAAGTCACAAGCAACTGGCAACTCTTGACTCTCATTTATTTAATGGATGGACCTGCACAGTTACAGAGCAATATCCTAAACATCGGTTTGCTGAAGAATTCTTGAACACTGGAGTACAGATTTGCAATCATGGTGTGTGGGATAACCATGAGAGTGGTCTTGCTGTCATGCAAAATTGCACCCCAGACCTTAAACTCCAAGTGTAGGTCCAGTATGTCTAGGCCACAGACAGGTTGGTTGCAGACATTCATCTGCCCTCCTTCTAACCAACACATGGGTACCACTGACACTGAGGCAGAACCAGCTTTCATCAGAAAACACAACAGACCTCCACCCTGCCCTCCAATGAGCTCTCACTTGAGACTACTGAAGTCACAAATTCATGGTTTGGGGTCAGAGGAACGCACTCTACAGGGTGCCTGGCTCAGAGCTGGCCTTGAAGTAACTAATTTTTAACAGATTGTTGTGTCACTGTGGTGCCAACTGCTGCTCAAATTGCTGTTGCAAATGTGTATGATGCGCCATAGCCATAAGCTGAACACAATGCTCTTCCTTCTTGGTATCGCCGCATGGCACTGGAATTGTCACTAGCTCAAACAAAACTACAATACTACAAATGCCCACATGACTCCAGAACTGTTCACAGGAAATTTCAGTCAAACTATACATGATGTCTCTCCTAAGATATGTCAGACAGACTTTCTCCTGTGTTTTAGTGGATATTTGAAATTTTGCTTTAGCAGCATGTGGATTCAATCACCCCAAATAAACATTGCTCATCATGTCTTTCATGGGACACCCATTCTCGATACAAAGATTCGGTTCATTTCCAATTATAAACAGAATGATTTTTAAAGTGAATTTTACATGCCCATTTGACAGAGTGGTCCCAAATTACTCTAGCGTGATATTTTTACCAATATGTATTAACAGGGACAGTAAAATGTGAGAAATAGTAAGTATTCCAGCTGCACCAGCACTGCCCTTACCCAGACTGACTGCTACGCTACACAGAAGCGCATTGCTCAACTTATACTGGAGTATGGATTATTCTTCATGTTTTACTATCCCTGTTAAAACATATCATTAAAATGAATATTACACTGGACTAACCTGGTAGTGCTCTATTGAATGGGGACATAAAATCCTGATTTAAAAATCATTTTGTTTGAAATGAGAAACATACCAACACATTTTGTTGATACTGGGCATTGTATCAAAGACAAGATGAGCAATATTTGTTTGAGCTAACACCAGTTACACACTGCAATACCAAAACTGCAGATATCTGCTGAAACTGCCGACAAAATGTGCCTGACAACCTACAGGAGAGGCACCCAGTACAGATCAACTGAGGTTCTTGGTACCACCAACACCTTCATACCTACAATGTCAGACCATACCCACCAACGAATATAAACTAATAAATACAAAATTCAGCTACCATCCCAAACCTCAAAATAATAATAAACTATTCAAACACAAATTACAAAATCCACATCTCACAGAAAATTACATACATAAACAAACCTACTACACTCTTACAATAAAGACCAAATACAACATAAAACATACTTATCACCCTAACCATACTCTCTTAAACATCACCTACCAACCAACTGATACTCATCATCAACAAAATACCTGCATAAAAAAAAATTAACCCATACAAACATCATTCACAACTTTGGAAAAAAAAAAAAAAGTAGACTAGTATGGTAATAGCTCACCTGTACAACATTTGATTATTTTCATACTGATTTTATCAACAATACTAGAATTTTTAAATAGTTTCAATTCAGAAAAACATCTTTTGAACAGAAAGATGAGTTTTAACAAATTTCTTTTGGGATACTTTTCTTGAAAATGTAGACACTCCACTAAGGAGCTGCTGAAATCTTAGGTATCTATTGGTGAAACAGAGTTATTAAAAGTGTGTACATATTACAGTAAGACCACAACACTCCAACATTTGATAGTCCATCACATACGAAAAATTTCCCTTATTTTTAGCTTGGTACAATAGGAAATAGCTGGCCGTGGTGGCCGTGCGGTTCTGGCGCTGCAGTCTGGAACCGTGGGACTGCTACGGTCACAGGTTCGAATCCTGCCTCGGGCATGGATGTGTGTGATTTCCTTAGGTTAGTTAGGTTTAAGTAGTTCTAAGTTCTAGGGGACTGATGACCTAAGATGTTAAGTCCCGTAGTGCTCAGAGCCATTTGAACCATTTTTGAACAACAGGAAATACAATTGGAGGTCACTGAGTAACATTAGAACCACATGGTACAGTGACTCATTAGTAACAATTGTCTGCCTCACTGAGAAATTATATTTTTGCCAAGATAGCTTTGTGTACTTACAATTGCATCAGTGCTGCTTGAAGAAGCTGAGATGGAAAGTGATGTAAATGACGATAGCTCTCACATATTATGAATGTTAAATTCAGTATCTGTTAATGGGCTGAGTGTGTATTCGGCAGAGGAAGCTGACAAATGGGTCAAAATTGACAGGAATTTAGCTATCAAAGAAGAGCTGACACAGTGCAATGTTACAAAGTTTTTTCAACCCACAGGAGGCACCAAAAATTGAGGGTGATGAAGAAGAAATGCCTACAATTCACATCTCTTGGGCTGAGGCTTCAGAAACCTTAAACACTTTGGTGACATTTTCTGAGAGTAGCCAACAACAAATTCTTTTGATGTTATGAATCTACATATCATACAAACTCATTTTGATCAAAAAAGAGCTCAACCCAAGAAACAAGTTAGCTTTTCTGCAGTGCTGCAGAAAGTTCAGAAGAAAATATCAGCTAAGCCATCAGTGGTAGATACCAAGCCAACATATTGCATGTCCTTGACAATGTCAGATATCTGTTCCTAAAGACAGTGATTTCAATTAATCTCCATCAAATTGGAAACAGGCAGTCAGTTATGTCAAAATCTGTGGATAAAAATTCTCGGTTAGTATAAGTAATCAATGAGCCATTTTCAGATCAACAAAAATCATTTTTTAATTCCATGTGTATCATCTGCCAGGCATTACATAGTCTGTTGAACTGAATTGCTCTTGGTGTCATGTACACACTAAAGTAGGTTGTCATCGTTACATAATGTACAATGATGTGTGTCGCTATGGATCGGAGGAAATCCTCTCTGGCTTCCGGCGGCTATCTGATTTGGTGAAGACTGCCAGTCTCGCTACCGGGATGAAAGCAGAGCTCACCATCTGCAGCATCGTCGACAGGACTGACTGCGGACCTTTGGTACAGAGCCGAGTGGAGGGTCTGAATCAGAGGCTGAGACGGTTCTGCGACCGTGTGGGCTGCAGATTCCTCGACTTGTGCCATAGGGTGGTGGGGTTTCGGGTTCCGCTGGATAGGTCAGGAGTCCACTACACGCAACAAGCGGCTACACGGGTAGCAGGGGTTGTGTGGCGTGGGCTGGGCGGTTTTTTAGGTTAGATGGCCTTGGGCAAGTACAGAAAGGGCAACAGCCTCAACGGGTGCGGGGCAAAGTCAGGACATGCGGGGAACAAGCAGCAATCGGTATTCTAATTGTCAACTGTCGAAGCTGCGTTGGTAAAGTACCGGAACTTCAAGCGCTGATAGAAAGCACCGAAGCTGAAATCGTTATAGGTACAGAAAGCTGGCTTAAGCCAGAGATAAATTCTGCCGAAATTTTTACAAAGGTACAGACGGTGTTTAGAAAGGATAGATTGCATGCAACCGGAGGTGGAGTGTTCATCGCTGTTAGTAGTAGTTTATCCTGTAGTGAAGTAGAAGTGGATAGTTCCTGTGAATTATTATGGGTGGAGGTTACACTAAACAACCGAACTAGGTTAATAATTGGCTCCTTTTACCGACCTCCCGACTCAGCAGCATTAGTGGCAGAACTACTGAGAGAAAATTTGGAATACATTTCACATAAATTTTCTCAGCATGTTATAGTCTTAGGTGGAGATTTCAATTTACCAGATATAGACTGGGACACTCAGATGTTTAGGACGGGTGGTAGGGACAGAGCATCGAGTGACATTATACTGAGTGCACTATCCGAAAATTACCTCGAGCAATTAAACAGAGAACCGACTCGTGGAGATAACATATTGGACCTACTGATAACAAACAGACCCGAACTTTTCGAATCTGTATGTACAGAGCAGGGAATCAGTGATCATAAGGCCGTTGCAGCATCCCTGAATATGGAAGTTAATAGGAATATAAAAAAAGGGAGGAAGGTTTATCTGTTTAGCAAGAGTAATAGAAGGCAGATTTCAGACTACCTAACAGATCAAAACGAAAATTTCTGTTCCGACACTGACAATGTTGAGTGTCTATGGAAAAAGTTCAAGGCAATCGTAAAATGCGTTTTAGACAGGTACGTGCCGAGTAAAACTGTGAGGGACGGGAAAAACCCACCGTGGTACAACAACAAAGTTAGGAAACTACTGCGAAAGCAAAGAGAGCTCCACTCCAAGTTTAAACGCAGCCAAAACCTCTCAGACAAACAGAAGCTAAACGATGTCAAAGTTAGCGTAAGGAGGGCTATGCGTGAAGCGTTCATTGAATTCGAAAGTAAAATTCTATGTACCGACTTGACAGAAAATCCTAGGAAGTTCTGGTCTTACGTTAAATCAGTAAGTGGCTCGAAACAGCATATCCAGACACTACGGGATGATGATGGCATTGAAACAGAGGATGACTCGCGTAAAGCTGAAATACTAAACAGCTTTTTCCAAAGCTGTTTCACAGAGGAAGACCGCACTGCAGTTCCTTCTCTAAATCCTCGCACAAACGAAAAAATGGCTGACATCGAAATAAGTGTCCAAGGAATAGAAAAGCAACTGGAATCACTCAATAGAGGAAAGTCCACTGGACCTGACGGGATACCAATTCGATTCTACACAGAGTACGCGAAAGAACTAGCCCCCCTTCTAACAGCCGTGTACCGCAAGTCTCTAGAGGAACGGAGGGTTCCAAATGATTGGAAAAGAGCACAGATAGTCCCAGTCTTCAAGAAGGGTCGTCGAGCAGATGCGCAAAACTATAGACCTATATCTCTTACGTCGATCTCTTGTAGAATTTTAGAACATGTTTTTTGCTCGCGTATCATGTCATTTCTGGAAACCCAGAATCTACTATGTAGGAATCAACATGGATTGCGGAAACAGCGATCGTGTGAGACCCAACTCGCCTTATTTGTTCATGAGACCCAGAAAATATTAGATACAGGCTCCCAGGTAGATGCTATTTTTCTTGACTTCCGGAAGGCGTTCGATACAGTTCTGCACTGTCGCCTGATAAACAAAGTAAGAGCCTACGGAATATCAGACCAGCTGTGTGGCTGGATTGAAGAGTTTTTAGCAAACAGAACACAGCATGTTGTTATCAATGGAGAGACGTCTACAGACGTTAAAGTAACCTCTGGCGTGCCACAGGGGAGTGTTATGGGACCATTGCTTTTCACAATATATATAAATGACTTAGTAGATAGTGTCGGAAGTTCCATGCGGCTTTTCGCGGATGATGCTGTAGTATACAGAGAAGTTGCTGCATTAGAAAATTGTAGCGAAATACAGGAAGATCTGCAGCGGATAGGCACTTGGTGCAGGGAGTGGCAACTGACCCTTAACATAGACAAATGTAATGTATTGCGAATACATAGAAAGAAGGATCCTTTATTGTATGATTATATGATAGCGGAACAAACACTGGTAGCAGTTACTTCTGTAAAATATCTGGGAGTATGCGTACGGAACGATTTGAAGTGGAATGATCATATAAAACTAATTGTTGGTAAGGCGGGTACCAGGTTGAGATTCATTGGGAGAGTGCTTAGAAAATGTAGTCCATCAACAAAGGAGGTGGCTTACAAAACACTCGTTCGACCTATACTTGAGTATTGCTCATCAGTGTGGGATCCGTACCAGGTCGGGTTGACGGAGGAGATAGAGAAGATCCAAAGAAGAGCGGCGCGTTTCGTCACTGGGTTATTTGGTAACCGTGATAGCGTTACGGAGATGTTTAATAAACTCAAGTGGCAGACTCTGCAAGAGAGGCGCTCTGCATCGCGGTGTAGCTTGCTCGCCAGGTTTCGAGAGGGTGCGTTTCTGGATGAGGTATCGAATATATTGCTTCCCCCTACTTATACTTCCCGAGGAGATCACGAATGTAAAATTAGAGAGATTAGAGCGCGCACGGAGGCTTTCAGACAGTCGTTCTTCCCGCGAACCATACGCGACTGGAACAGGAAAGGGAGGTAATGACAGTGGCACGTAAAGTGCCCTCCGCCACACACCGTTGGGTGGCTTGCGGAGTATCAATGTAGATGTAGATGTAGAATGTTAGCCATCTGCCAGGCATTACATAGTCTGTTGAACTGAATTGCTCTTGGTGTCATGTACACACTAAAGTAGGTTGTCATCGTTACATAATGTACAATGTTAGCCATATACGTCTCTGATGCTCATACTGCCACACTTTTGTTTAAATGCAAGGTGACTAACAGCAGAAATTATCATATAACAAATGTATAGTTGTAAATATGGCATATCACTTGCAACACTACAGGAAGAAGGAAGTAACTGTTTATAGTTTGTCAGACAACAGCGTCATGTTTCAGATTACATGAAAAGGCAAGGGAGTGTTGCTCTCATGAGAAGTTCTTTATTCCATTCAGAAATTTAAAAATTTAACAAAGCTTTAGGTAGTTTCATGAACAACTCAAAATTACCAGGTGTTTCCCTGTATATTGTCATCATTTTTATTCACTTTCTATGAATTTATATTTCTGTATCACAGCTTTAGAATGCCAAACACTACCAATACTGAGTGTAACAATGTTTATATATTTTTGTAACTATCTCATGTAGATAGCAGCTCCTTCTCCATACCCAACTGACAATAATCAAATGCTAAGCTATATTCACCTGCAGTTAGTACTGTAGAGTACACATGCAACTGTATAGCTGTACTGTCTCAGTTGACTGTTTGGGGTGAGGAGTTGTGTCAGGACATATGGATGAAGGAGAAAAGAGGCAGGGAGTGAGAGGTGTGGTTTTCAGCAGGGAGTGACAGGTAGTATGTGTACAGCATGAGAATGTGGCACTGATGAGATTATTCTGGCCACAGGTGTGGGGCACTGTCGAAAACATCTTAAGGTCCATAGTTTTTCTCTCTTTTTCCAGCTATTTCTTTGGCTTGTGTGCAGAAGAATCCACTTAAATCACCATTTTGGTAGCCCATCACATGTATTTCTAAGGACTGTGTGCTACAATCTAATATGGATCAGGCATATTGCTCATTACAAATCATAGTTCTGAAATTTGATGCAATAAGGACAGCTTATCCCTACCAATCTGTAGCGAAGAACAGTTCTATGAATCATCCTGTTTCCTTTCCTTTACTCCTCAAATTTTGCATCATACTGTGCTGTCATATTTTGATATCATTACATTTACTCTATATATCTCTGAGCTCTTTTAGCTGTGGCAATCTCATAATTATCACATGTTGTTGCCATTTACATTAATAAATAAGTGAAAAGATCATAAAGTTAGGTTTTAGTCAATACCTGCAGAAAAAATGTTCACCATAATTCTTTAAAAGCAAAAGATTCAATTGGTTATGATAAAATATCAACAAATTTAATTAATGAGTGTTCTTCTGCATTTGTATAATCAGTCATTTATCAGTAGAACATTTTCTGAATCGTTAAAATATACTGAAGTTAAAGATTTGTTTTAAAAACACCATCAAATTTGCATCCAATTACACTTCTACTAGCACTGCTGAAAATAAGGAAAGGTGGTGTATAATCCCCTTAACTAAATGGTTACAAATAAGATATTGTCAATGTCACAGTTCAGATTTCTGAAGGACCCCAATATTGAGAAGGCCCTCTACATCCCCAGTGATAATCTACTTAATTCAGTACACACTAATTTATACACTACCAGTTTACTTTGTCATCTGTCAAAGATGTTTGACTTTGTAAGTCACAGTATCCTTTTGACTAAATTAGAATATTATAGGATGTAACAAGAAACGCTGCAAAATGGTTTAAATCCTACATCTCTGGTAGGAAACAAAATGTGTCAATAGGAAAGAGACATGTGTTAAGCTACCAGGAATCATATAACTGGGAACTAATTACATGTGGTGTCACAGAAGTTTACATCTTAGGGCACTTTCTCTTGTTTGTATTGAAGACCTTTCATCTGTAACATTACCATGCACCAAGTTTGTTGTCTGCAGATGATACAAATATTGCAACAAATAACAAATCAAGAGGAAGAGCATTTAATGAAATTTTCATTGACATTAAAAAATGTTTCCTAGCCAGTTCTTTGTCATTAAACTTTGGAAAAACACGCTATATGCATTGCAGAGCTAGTAAGAGGTTTTCTACCAGTATATGCCTAAATTTGATGTCAATCATATAGAAGAATCTAACAGTGCTCAATTCTTGGGATTAGACCTTGGTAATAAATGCATACCAAATAACTGCTGAATCACTTGAACAGATCTCTATTGAAAACAGATGCTGTCAGACTTAAGTGATTACTTTCATTCCATAATGTCTTACTGAATCATTCTTTGGACTAACTCATCAAGTCAAGCTAAAGCTTTTGAAATCCCAAAACATGCCTTTCACCTGTGTTTTATCCCGCAATTTTGGCAGGGTCAGCATTGCAAAAATCAGGTTTGGCATGCTTAATTGGAAAGGGTGGCCAGATGCAGAATCAGTGTTCCCCAGCTGTCTGCATCTAGTGTAAATCATGAAATAGTGTGAACATGTTACAAATGTCTGCGAGTCATGTAACTGAGGCGGGACGTGGGAACCAGCCTGGTATTCACCTAGTGGGATGAGGAAAGTTGCCTAAAAGCCACATCAAGGCTGGCCAGCACATCGGCCCTCATTGATAATCTGCCGGGTGGATTCGATCTGGAACCAGTGCGCCTACCCGAGTCCAGGAAGCAACGCATTAGTGCTCTCAGCTAACCTGGCAGGTGAAATCCAAAAATATGTAATATGAATTATTTGTTATGTGAACTCAAGAACATACGCAGGCCCTGTTTCAGAAACTAGGGTAATAACTATTGATTCTCAGTATATATTTTTCCTTATTGATATTTGTCATTTAAAGCAAATCTCTGTTTCAATCCAACAGCCCAATTCATGAAATCAATAACAGAAATTTAAATAATATTCATCCAGTTTTAAAGGTGCTTACTTTGGTCCAGAAACACATCCATTATTCAATAGTATGCATTTCCAACAACTTGACAGCAGCCATAAAATTTTAACTACTAATATAATTCAGTTTAAGATGAGCCTAAAGAACTTATTGGTGGGCAGCTCCTATCCCACTAATGAATTTCTTATCAAAAGCTACTGATTGTATGTGTCGTTGATAATATCAACTACCCCCCTACCCGCCCATGAACCATGGACCTTGCCGTTGGTGGGGAGGCTTGCATGCTTCAGCGATAAAGATAGCCGTACCGTAGGTGCAACCACAACAGAGGGGTATCTGTTGAGAGGCCAGAAAAATGTGTGGTTCCTGAAGAGGGGCAACAGCCTTTTCAGTAGTTGCAGGGGCAACAGTCTGGATGATTGACTGATCTGGCTTTGTAATACTAATCAAAGCACCCTTGCTGTGCTGGTATTGCGAACGGCTGAAAGCAAGGGGAAACTACACCCATAATTTTGCCAAAGGGCATGCAGCTTTACTGTATGGTTAAATGACGATGTTGTCCTCTTGGGTAAAATATTCCAGAGGTAAAATAGTTGTCCATCTGGATCTTCGGGCAGGGACTACTGAGGAGGACGTTGTTATCAGGAGAAAGAAAACTGGCATTCTACAGATCGGAGCGTGGAATGTCAGATCCCTTACTCGGGCAGGTAGGTTAGAAAATTTAAAAAGGGAAATGGATCAGTTAAAGTTAGATATAGTGGGAATTAGTAAAGTTTGGTGGCAGGAGGAACAAGACTTCTGGTCAGGTGAACACAGGGTTATAAATATAAAATCAAATAGGGGTAATGCAGGAGTAGGTTTAATAATGAATAGGAAAATAGGAATGTGGGTAAGCTACTACAAACAGCATACTGAATGCATTATTGTGGCCAAGATTGACATGAAGCCCATGCTGACCACAGTAGTACAAGTTTATATGCCAACTAGCTCCACAGATGATGAAGAGATTGATGAAATGTATGATGAGATAAAAGAAATTATTCAGATAGTGAAGGGAGACGAAAATTTAATAGTTGTGGGTGACTGGAATTCAAGCGTAGGAAAAGGGAGAGAGGGAAACATAGTAGGCGAATATGGATTGGAGCTAAGAAATGAAAGAGGAAGCCGCCTGGTAGAATTTTGCACAGAGCATAACTTAATCGTAGCTAACACTTGGTTTAAGAATCATGAAAGAAAGCTGTATACATGGAAGAACCCTGGAGATACTAAAAGGTATCAGATAGATTATATAATGGTAAGACAGAGATCTAGGAAACAGGTTTTAAATTGTAAGACATTTCCAGGGGCAGATGTGGACTCTGACCACAATCTATTGGTTATGAACTGTAGATTAAAACTGAAGAAACTGCAAAAAAGGTGGGAATTTAAGGAGATGGGACCTGGATAAACTGAAAGAACCAGAGGTTGTACAGAGTTTGAGGGAGAGCATAAGGGAACAATTTACAGGAATGTGGGAAAGAAATACAGTAGAAGAAGAATGGGTAACTTTGAGGGATGAAATAGTGAAGGCAGCAGAGGATCAAGTAGGTAAAAAGACAAGGGCTAGTGGAAACCCTTGGGTAACAGAAGAAATATTGAATTTAATTGATGAAAGGAGAAAATATAAAAATGCAGTAAATGAAGCAGGCAAAAAGGAATACAAACGTCTCAAAACTGAGATCGACAGGAAGTGCAAAATGGCTAAGCAGGGATGGCTAGAGGACAAATGTAAGGATGTAGAGGCTTGTCTCACTAGGGGTAAGATAGATACTGCCTACAGGAAAATTAAAGAGACCTTTGGAGAGAAGAGAACCACTTGTATGAATATCAAGAGCTCAGATGGCAACCCAGTTCTAAACAAAGAAGGGAAGGCAGAAAGGTGGAAGGAGTATATAGAAGGTTTATACAAGGGCGATGTACTTGAGGACAATATTATGGAAATGGAAGAGGATGTAGATGAAGATGAAATGGGAGATAAGATACTGCGTGAAGAGTTTGACAGAGCACTGAAAGACCTGAGTTGAAACAAGGCCCCGGGAGTAGACAACATTCCATTAGAACTACTGATGGCCTTGGGAGAGCCAGTCATGACAAAACTCTACCATCTGGTGAGCAAGATGTATGAGACAGGCGAAATACCCACAGACTTCAAGAAGAATATAATAATTCCAATCCCAAAGAAATCAGGTGTTGACAGATGTGAAAATTACCGAACTGTCAGTTTAATAAGTCACGGCTGCAAAATACTAACGCAAATTCTTTACAGACGAATGGAAAAACTGGTAGAAGCGGACCTCGGGGAAGATCAGTTTGGATTCTGTAGAAATGTTGGAACACGTGAGGCAATACTAACCTTACGACTTATCTTAGAAGAAAGATTAAGAAAAGGCAAACCTACGTTTCTAGCGTTTGTAGACTTAGAGAAAGCTTTTGACAACATTAACTGGAATACTCTCTTTCAAATTCCGAAGGTGGCAGGGGTAAAATACAGGGAGCGAAAGGCTATTTACAATTTGTACAGAAACCAGATGGCAGTTACAAGAGTCGAGGGGCATGAAAGGGAAGCAGTGGTTGGGAAGGGAAGGGAGTGAGACAGGGTTGTAGCCTCTCCCCAATGCTATTCAATCTGTATATTGAGCAAGCAGTAAAGGAAACAAAAGAAAAGTTCGGAGTAAGTATTAAAATCCATGGAGAAGAAATAAAAACGTTGAGGTTCGCCGAGGACATTGCAATTCTGTCAGAGACAGCAAAGGACTTGGAAGAGCAGTTGAACAGAATGGACAGTGTCTTGAAGGGAGGGTATAAGATGAACATCAACAAAAGCAAAACAAGGATAATGGAATGTAGTTGAATTAAGTCGGGTGATGCTGAGGGAATTAGATTAGGAAATGAGACACTTAAAGTAGTAAAGGAGTTTTGCTATTTGGGGAGCAAAATAACTGATGATGGTCGAAGTAGAGAGGATATAAAATGTAGACCGGCAATGGCAAGGAAAGCATTTCTGAAGAAGAAAAATTTGTTAACATCGAGTGTAGATTTAAGTGTCAGGAAGTCGTTTCTGAAAGTATTTGTATGGAGTGTAGCCATGTATGGAAGTGAAACGTGGATGATAAATAGTTTAGACAAGAAGAGAATAGAAGCTTTCGAAATGTGGTGCTACAGAAGAATGCTGAAGATTAGATGGGTAGATCACATAACTAATGAGGAGGTATTGAATAGAATTGGGGAGAAGAGGAGCTTGTGGCACAACTTGACTAGAAGAAGGGATCGATTGGTAGGACATGTTCTCAGACATCGAGGGATCACCAATTTAGTATTGGAGGGCAGCGTGGAGGGTAAAAATTGTAGAGGGAGACCAAGAGATAAATACACTAAGCAGATTCAGAAGGATGTAGGCTGCAGTAGGTACTGGGAGATGAAGAAGCTTGCACAGGATAGAGTAGCATGTAGAGCTGCATCAAACCAGTCTCAGGACTGAAGACCACAACAACAACAACAACATATACAGATGGTGATAGTATTGCATACACAAATTATAAAAGAGCAGTGCATGTACTCAGGTGGTGTTCAACATGGTTATAGCCACACACTGGAAATTAACATGGAATGGCAGTTGTAGCTACATGCATGGGACATTCAGTTTTGGAAATCGTTATTGAATTTAACATTCCAAGATCCACAGTCTCAAGAATGTGCTGAGAATACCAAATTTCAGACATTACCTCTCACCACCGACAGCGCAGTGGTTGATGGCCTTCACTTAATGACCAAGAGCAGCAGTGTTTGTGTAGAGTTCTAAGTACTAACAGGTAAGTATCACTGTTGAAATAATTGCAGAAATCAATGTGGAATGTATGATGACTGTATCCATTAGGATAATGCAGCAAAATTTGGTATTACTGGTCTATGGCAGCAGACAACTGATATGTGTTCCTTTGCTGCAGCACATCATCCTTGGCTTGTGACCATATCAGTTGGACCCTAGAAGACTGGAAAACCGTGATCTGGTCAAATGAGTCCCAATTTTGATTGTAAGACCTGATGGTAGGGTTCCTGGGCATGAAGCCATGCACCCAAGTTGCCAACAAGGCACTGGGCAAGCCAGTGGTGGGTGGCTCCATAATGGTGTGGGCTGTGTTTATATGGAATAGTCTGGGTCCCCTGGTCCAGCTGAACTGCTCATTGACCATCTGCAGCCATTCATGGACTTCATGTTCCCAAACAACAATGGAATTTCTATGGATGACAATGAGCCAGATCTCTGGGCCCCACTGTTCATGACTGGTGTGAAGAACATTGTGGACAATTCAAGTTTGATTTGAAGCCACAGATCACATGACATGAATCCCATCAAACATTAATGGTACATAATCAAGAGGGCAGTTTGTGCACAAACTCCTGTATTGGCAAAACACTGTATACTGTGTGTGTCCACATGTAAAATTCCAGTTTCAAAATGCTATAGAAGGATAATGATGCTCAAAATGATATCGATGGCATCAAATTTGAACAGCATGTTATTGATACATGGGGAAATTAACAAAAGCTTGATCAATAGATGGCACTGTAAGTGTCAGAATATGCACACAAACAGATGTGCAGCACATTTCTGTTCCTTGGTTTGCATCCAAGGTGGCCAAAATGACTGTCTCCATGAAGGATCGTGTGCTGCTGATAAATCTCTTTTCCAAGAACTGTGACTATGTGCCAGTAGCCCTGCAGAAGTTCCAGACACTCAAGGGTATGAAAATAACATTGGTCCACTGTTTGTTAAGGCTCTGGAGAAAATTATTAAAAATTAAAAAAGACATGTTCATTTGAAGTGAGATGTGGCAGATGGAAGAAAGCAGTTGACCTTCAGTCTGTTGACGATGTGGCCACAACATTACAGGAGAGATCAAGCTGTGGTGTGCCACATGCAGTGTATGGGGAATTCCTCAAACACTGGACGTGCTTGAGAGCTCAGTACATAAAATTCTTCAAAACATCCTGCGCTACTAGCAATACAAAATCACCCATGTTCAGGAGTTGCTTCCTGCTGACCTGGCACTAGACAGATATTCACTCTGGAATATCTTACTCACATTGAAAAGGTCAATGAATGGCCATGGACCATTCTGCAGGCAGAGGAAGCTCATTTCTATCTCCAATGACGTGTCAATAGGCAGAATTGCAGAATATGGACAATGGTAATTCTGTATACACATCAACCAGTACAACTTGATTCTGCATAAGTGACTGTGATACACGCTGATGTCATTTACTGTAGGGCCCCATTGTTTTGGAGAAGATGAGCCTATGGGTCCTGTTACCTGTACAATCACAGGTAAATGCTATGAGAGTCTTCCACACAAATGTTATTCCAATCCTTCAACAGGGTGGATGTGTGGGTAGAAAGATTTTTATTCAAGATGGCACATCTCCACACATTGCACAGTTGGTAAAGTACCTGCTGCAGAGGTATCTTGTAAATACTAGAAATTTGAACCATCAGTTCCCTACAGCCTGGCCATCCAGATCACCTGTTCTTAATCTGTGTGACTTCTTGTTGTGAGGATATCTGAAAGATGTTTTGTTCAGTGCTTCAGTTACAAATGTAGCTGAACTGAAGGCATGCATTGCACAATGCTGTCTGAACGTGACTGCTGAGACTTTCCAATGTGTTGTAAAACATACTGTTTATCTGTTTCCCGATTTCAAGTTGTGACAGAAAATTGTGTTCAGCATACTGAACATGTCTTTTGCCAGTCTCATACAAATTAGAAATCAATGTCATTTTGCCTCTTATGCAGTTTTTGGCCCCAGGGCAATTAAAAACCAATTTCATTTTTGTTTTTCCCATGCACTGTGGCACCATCTGTCCATGGTGGACAGGCTTATCTAAGTAACACTGCCACAACTGCTGATTGCCCAACTTCTGCAGTCATGTACACTGAACAGTACAGATGATGTAATGCATAACTGAAACAATACCTGTCACATTGTGATTTGTCTGTCATTTGTATGATTCGTCTGTCATTTGTAGCCAAACTCATTTATGTTAAGATACTTACAATGACATCTATTGCTAAAATTATTGATTAATTATAAAATCTGGTCTAAGTGCAAAAAATAAAAGAAAAATGTTTTATTGTCAAAATATGGGCTATGTGCCTAACCTTTGCCAGTAAAAATCAGGCTATCTAGCAATTAGTCTGGAAGTGGTTTAAAATATTACCACCAGAATGCACCAGGTGCTAAGTGCCACCTGTTCTGAAACAAAATCAGGGCTATGTGCCCATGCTGTTGTTTTTAGTTTGAAGTTCAACTGTGTTCAAGTTGCAGTGATTAGTCCTGTCTGTTGCATTTACTATTGTGGTTTATGTGATCGTTGAAACAAGAAAATGTTGGAAACAGGGTGAAGGTAGTGTTTCCTGAATAAATAAAAAGCTAAGAGATGAGGGAAAACGATATGAGAAAAATACAGAAGTTACTGTACCTCAAAACAACCAACACTAAGACATTTGTGAAGAACTTTTTTTGGCGTTTTAAGCTAACCAATGTTTAGATTATATTAGGTTATGTTTGACTTGGTTCCTGGACTATAGTAGACCTACTAACTGTGCAGAGTAGCAAACAAACAGGTTATTCATGGCAGTCACAAATTATTTAATGCCTCTAATTCCATTGTTTGTTTGTTGTAGGTTCCATACCAATGCCGCTATCAGTGTAGAGACATTGCATTGGAACACATATTAAACATATTCAATCAGTTCTACGAACCAGGTTATAATGTTAAGCAAAACTCTTATTTGATGGAAATCATAAGTGTACGCAATGTTAGAAGAAGGTGACATGGTTCTTATGAAGAACCCAAGGAGAATCACAGACAGGCTAGTGTTTTTTATACAGTTCCTGATGACAAAGGCAGACATTTTCAAGTTTGCAAAAAGCCTTTCTGGAAATACACAAAATTACGAGGCAAAGAGTGGAAACCTTGGTAAAATCAGAAAAGAGTGGTGATGTTACCTACACTGAACATAGGGGAAACAAAAACAAAGAAAGGAAACATACAGCTGCTGATGTAAAATGCATTGTTGAACACATCAAAAATTTCCCCAAGGACGAAAGCTATTACACAAGGGCTAAAAGCTCCCTTCTATTTTCAAGCCAAGATTTAAATTACAGCAGAATGTATGAGACTTTTGTTACGCTTTATCCAAACACAAACATTAGCTATTTATGCTACAAACAAGTATTGAAAGAACTCTTTCCCAAACTGAGATTTCACTGCCCAAGGAAAGATACCTGTAACGCATGTGATCTGCTTAAAAGTAAAATGTTGAATGACTCAACCAATGGAGCTGTACATCATACTTCACTAGAATTTCATCATAGACAAGCTGAAAGAGCTAGAGAAGAGATGAAGTGTGATCATGTATATTCTACCACTCCTACATGTGATACATGCTCAGTATCCATACATTTAAACAGGTTTTCTCTTTGCCAACGTTGTCACACTGCCAAATGTATTATTTACATCAACTTTCTTGTTACAATTTGGGATTGCATATGGCAGATAATAATAAAGATTTTATGTTTCTTTGGCACGAGGGCATGAGTGGCAGGGGAGGCAACAAAATAGTGAGCTGCATGCTAAGAGGGATTAAAAGTAAAATTTCCCAGAAAAAAAGTTAATAGTGTGGTCTGACAACAGCTGTGGCCAAAACAAAAATCCAGTGGTATTGTTCTTATGGATGTACTTTGTTTTTAATGATTTCTTTGACAAAGTTCACCACAAGTATGTTGTCTCTGTACACTCACACTTAACCTGTGAACGTGACTTTGCTCTAATTGAAAAAAGAAAAATAATAGAGAAACATGAAGTTCCTTCGGATCTTGTGAGACTTTTGTGTAATGCCAATAGCAAAACTCCTTTTCTAACCAGTATGATGAATGATGGTGATTTTTATGACTTCTCCAAAGTACCTAAAGAACACCTCATCACAAAAAGCTAGAAATTTCCAAGGCCATTTGGCTCAAAGTTTCCAAACCAACCCAGGAAAATGTTTACAAAAAAGACAGTCAATGAAGTTGAAATGTGGATGCAAATGAATGTATTCAAAAAAGGTGTGGAGATGGAAACCATAAAAGGCTTAGATCTACCCCAGCTTGAACTAACAGTCAGACTGAAAACTGAGAAGGAGGAGGACTTAAAAAAGATGATACCTTATCTCAAACAAGAAAACAAACTGTTTTACCAAAATCTGACTGAGTAAACACAGAAGCTGTTTATAGACTGTAACATTGTAATATCTCATTTATAAAATAGTAGTAAATTAAAACAAAATGTAACTTTTTAAACTTTGTAAAAGGTATTTATTTTTAAATAAAACTTGTAAGAACACAGTAACATGCTTGATTTTGTCTTTATTCTTTAAATAGTTTGTTTGCTAACGCAGCACTTCTGTAGGCAAAACTGACTTTTCATAATAACATAGTTATTATAGAAAAACTGTAAACAGTAATTTCCAGATTTTTATAATAGTAAAATTATTATTATTATTATCCTCCCCACACCCCTTCATTTACAGATATAAGTGGTGGACTTAGCCAGGTTTTTATGTTAGAGAGGCTGGCACATAGCCCTGTTCTTGATGTGTTCCATTAACAATTTTTGTTGCTGTTGTTAAATGTTTTACAGTAACTTAACTCTAAAAATGTTTGTAGATTAACTATCTTCATTTGTTCAGGCTATAAAAAAATAAGGATATCAAAAAGGAATGCTTTCTGGACTATTTTTGTTGCAATTTCTGCAAAACAGCAGTTGTGGCACTTACTATGGATTTTATGTTTAGTCAACAATTGTGTTAAATTTGTTTTTGTTCCATGACATATCCCCATAAGTCAATAATATGTTGTTCAAATTTGATGTAATTCTGAGTCGTGGTTCTCTTCCTAGTGTTCTGAAACTAGAAATATATATATATATAGGTTGCGATGAGTTCATGGAAGTTTTGGGATTTGGGATTGTGTCTAGGAAGAAAACAAATTTGCTTCAGATATGATGCATGAAATGAAGGGTGGTTGAAAACTGTACACACTAGTGGTTTCAGGGTGAAAACATCTCCTTAAAACAATTTATTGTTTACTTTTTGCCACTTTTTTCTTGTATTCATTGCTTACTATGATAATGAAGTTTAATTTTGTGAAAAATTTATTTATTTATTTGTATTGTTGGGACTCACAGGATTAAAAAGGTTGCCTTTGAAGACAGGAACAAAGACATCAGTTATATGCAGTAAACTGTGAGATAATCATGGCAGAATGAATTTAGTTTGGAAAGGCACCAGAGAAAATACATCATTTAATTGAGTTATGACAGTAACAGTGACACTTCAACTGTGATAGCAAAAAGGGACATATCAGTATGGTTCATCCACTGCCACCCCAGAAATAATGCATAGGTGGATTCAGTTGAATTTTGAAGTTTGCAGATTACAATGGAAAGTAGCTGCATAGCAAAATTATGTCATTGCATGTTTTGATACTTTCTTAAGAAGACCATTGTTACTAACTGAGTCTGAATGAAGTTTATCCCAGGAATTAAGCCTTTAGAAAACAAAAGAAATCTCTCTCATTTTTTTAGTATACAGGGTGTTACAAAAAGGTACGGCCAAACTTTCAGGAAACATTCCTCACACACAAAGAAAGAAAAAATGTTATGTGGACATGTGTCCGGAAACGCTTACTTTCCATGTTAGAGCTCATTTTATTACTTCTCTTCAAATCACATTAATCATGGAATGGAAACACACAGCAACAGAACGTACCAGCGTGACTTCAAACACTTTGTTACAGGAAATGTTCAAAATGTCCTCCGTTAGCAAGGATACATGCATCCACTCTCCGTCGCATGAAATCCCTGATGCACTGATGCAGCCCTGGAGAATGGCGTATTGTATCACAGCCGTCCACAATATGAGCACGAAGAGTCTCTACATTTGGTACCGGGGTTGCATAGACAAGAGCTTTCAAATGCCCCCATAAATGAAAGTCAAGAGGGTTGAGGTCAGGAGAGCGTGGAGGCCATGGAATTGGTCCACCTCTACCAATCCATCGGTCACCGAATCTGTTGTTGAGAAGCATACGAACACTTTGACTGAAATGTGCAGGAGCTCTATCGTGCATGAACCACATGTTGTGTCATACTTGTAAAGGCACATGTTCTAGCAGCACAGGTAGAGTATCCTGTATGAAATCATGATAACGTGCTCCATTGAGTGTAGGTGGAAGAACATGGGGCCCAATCAAGACATCACCAACAATGCCTGCACAAACGTTCACAGAAAATCTGTGTTGATGACGTGATTGCACAATCACGTGTGGATTCTTGTCAGCTCACACATGTTGACTGTGAAAATTTACAATTTGATCACATTGGAATGAAGCCTCATCCGTAAAGAGAACATTTGCACTGAAATGAGGATTGACACATTGTTGGATGAATCGTTCACAGAAGTGTACCCGTGGAGGCCAATCAGCTGCTGATAGTGCCTGCACATGCTGTACATGGTACAAAAACAACTGGTTCTCCCGTAGCACTCTCCATACAGTGACATGGTCAATGTTACCTTATACAGTAGCAACTTCTCTGATGCTGACATTAGGGTTATCGTCAACTGCACGAAGAATTGCCTCGTCCATTGCAGGTGTCCTCGTCATTCTAGATCTTCCCCAGTCGCGCGTCATGTTCCGTGCTCCCTAAGAAGCCGATCAATTGCTTCGAATGTCTTCCTGTTGGGACACATTCATTCTGGAAATCTGTCTCGATACAAACATACCACGCCACGGCTATTGCCCCATGCTAATCCATACATCAAATGGGCATCTGCCAACTCTGCATTCGTAAACATTGCACTGACTGCAAAACCATGTTCGTGATGAACACTAACCTGTTGATGCTACGTACTGATGTGCTCGATGCTAGTACTGTAGAGCAATGAGTCACATCTCAACACAAGCACTGAAGTCAACATTACCTTCCTTCAACTGGGCCAACTGGCGGTGAATCGAGGAAGTACAGTACATACTGACGAAACTAAAATGAGCTCTAACATGGAAATTAAGCGTTTCCAGACACATGTCCACATAACATCTTTTCTTTATTTGTGTGTGAGGAATGTTTCCTGAAAGTTTGGCCGTACCTTTTTGTAACACCCTGTAGATGTTGCAGCAACGAAGTAGTGATTTTTGTATCAATAGTTTTCATCCCTCCAATAGCATTAGGCTTATATTAGTTGACTCACTTTGATTAACACACATTATTTTTAATTTTTTGGTATATTAGAAATAGGTAGATTGATCAACAAATGTAATAATAATACGATACTTATAAGTCTTATGATTTGTGTCTCATAATGAAAATAAATGAATAACAGCTTAGCTCAAAGTGAAAATGGAGCATTGGGCATCACATTTAACTCAAATGATTTTGTGTTACAGTTATCTAACAGAGTTCTGGTTGGAACCAGATGAAAATATAATTGTTCTGCACATTTATTCAGCCAGTGTATAACTGCTAATAATATTTCTTGTATATAGGGTGAATCATCTAAAACTTGCACTGCAGATATTGTGGAAATGGAAAGCACTATTGATGTGCAGTTTTCACACAATTGATTGGTAGTCAGGGGCTCATACTGTTTGCCAATAAACAGATTGTAATACCACTTAGAATGTGTGTTTTTTGTGCAAACATACACTTTTTTAAATGGATGTGCTTATTGACATTACCTAACTAGAATTATACTATGTCAGTGGTGTTTGTTGCATGAGTCTAATGTGAAACATTTATGAGATATTTTGTTCATACCATTAAACCTGCGTAGTTGCTAGGTATGATGTTATGTTTGCTTACAAAAAAATGGCTTTGAGCACTATGGGACTTAACATCTGAGGTCATCAGTCCCCTAGAACTTAGAACTACTTAAAACTAACTAACCTAAGGACATCACATACATCCAAGCCCGAGGCAGGATTCGAACCTGCAACCATAGCAGTTGCGTGGTTTCAGACTGTAACACCCAGAACCGCTCGGCCACTCCAGCTGGCGTTTGCTTACAGTGTGTTTGTCTGTTCCTTGAGGGCATTATGACTTCCAAGTCAGATACTGTATGACAGTCCAAGCAGTAGATCATGAGTGGACAATGGGATTTACCAATGCAGAAAAAGCTGAAATGCTCATATTGTATGGAGAGTGTAGGAAGAATGCAGTTTGTTCTTGTACAGCACGATATCCCAGTACACATCAACCATCTCCATAAGTTTTTATCAATCTCTTCATCAGTTATGTGAAAGTCGTCCTGTAACTCCTAGATAATGTGACAAAAGGAAACAAGTGGTGACAGAAGAGTGGAAAATTAGTGTTCTTACTGCTGTTGCAGTTGATCCACATGTTAGCTCCCATACATTTGTATGAGGAAGTGACATGATTCAGGCAAGTCTCCTATGCATTCTCTATCAAAATAGGTTCCCTCCCTATCACATGCCATTCCACCAAGAGCTGTATGGAAATGATTGTGAGAATTGTGTTAACTTCTGTACGTAGGCATTAAGACAGGAGACTGCAGCTGTATAATGTATCTTGTTTAGTGATGAAGCCACATTTGTCAGTGATGGCCAGTTAAATCACCAAAACATGCACTATTGGCTTGCTGACAATCCCCATTGGCTTCATTAGATGGAATGCTAACATCCATGGAGTGCAAGCGTTTGGTGAGGGACAGTGAACCATCAGCTCATAAGCCCATTTCTCACAGACTGAAGGCTGAAGGCACACTATCATACCCTCCTAACAGATCATCTTCCATTGAGGCTAGATGTTTGTCTGCAGACTAGGAGGAACCTGTGTTACCAACATGATCGCTGCCCAGCCCATAGTGCATGAAGTACTACAGATGTTTTTATTAATTGTTTCCAGATTATTGGGCTGGATGCAGAGAAGCTGTACCATGGCCAGCACATTCCACAGATTTGATGCCTGTAGACTTTCTCTGTGGGGAAATCTGAAAGACACTGTATACAAGGACATACCAACTACACTCAGTGGGGGAGTGATGTATTACTGCAGCCTGCTCAAACATCTCCACTGAAATGCTAGCACATGTGCAGCAGTCATTCCATACCACACAGGAAGTGTGTATTGCCACTGCCGGTGGTCATTTTGAACACAACCTGTGATGATCAGTTGTCTCATCACTGATCAGAACCCACAAAATTAGTGTATACACTTGTGTTGTTCTTTTGTGTGTGCTACCACAGGTATTGTACAAGTGTCAGTGTGGGTACTTTCCAAAATACAGGGTGATTCAAAAAGAATACCACAACTTTAAAAATGTGTATTTAATGAAAGAAACATAATATAACCGTCTGTTATACATCATTACAAAGAGTATTTAAAAAGTTTTTTTTTCACTCAAAAACAAGTTCAGAGATGTTCAATATGGCCCCCTCCAGACACACGAGCAATATCAACCCGATACTCCAACTCGTTCCACACTCTCTGTAGCATATCAGGCGTAACAGTTTGGATAGCTGCTGTTATTTCTTGTTTCAAATCATCAATGGTGGCTGGGAGAGGTGGCCGAAACACCATATCCTTAACATACCCTCATAAGAAAAAATCGCAGGGGGTAAGATCAGGGCTTCTTGGAAGCCAGTGATGAAGTGCTCTGTCACTCGTTCTCGGCCGTCCAGAACTTTTCCCTTTGCACAAACACCCATTCTCTATAAACTGTTTATACCAATGTTTAATACACCACCTATCAGGAGGTTTAACACCATACTTCATTCGAAATGCACGCTGAACAACTGTCGTCGATTCACTTCTGCTGTACTCAATAACACAAAAAGCTTTCTGTTGAGCGGTAGCCATCTTAGCATCAACTGACGCTGATGCCTAGTCAACAGCACCTCAAGCGAACAAATGTACAACTAAATGAAACTTTATAGCTCCCTTAATTCGCCGACAGATAGTGCTTAGCTCTGCCTTTGTCATTGCAGAGTTTTAAATTCCTAAAGTTGTGGTATTCTTTTTGAATCACCCTGTACAATATCTCGCAAATGATTTGCACTATAATGCTGCAGCAAACACCACTGACATTCTAATTTAGCGAACTTTCAGTCTGTTAATGTCAAAAGGCATTGTTACATTTACAAAAGTGCATGTTAGCACAAAAAATACACTTTCTAAGTATCATTACAATCTGTTGATTAGCTAATAATACAAGTATAATGCTACCACTCCTTTCAGTGAAAACTGCACATCAACAGTACTTTCCACTTGCACAATATCTGCAGTGCATGTTTTAGGTGATTCATCCTGTATATACATAGGTATTACTACAACAATAACTTTACAATGTTATTATAAAGTGATACTTAAAATAAGAAAAAGACGACCACTCAACTATAGCAGACTAATGCCAGAAAATTGTGTTCACTAGCTTTCGAGCTCTGGCTCTTTTTCTAGTAAAAGGTACACATTCACACACACAACCAAACAGACTCCCAGATACTCACTGTCATGGCTGTGGTGACATTCACTACAGACATGATCAATAGCTGGATTAATCTGAATTTTTGTATTTTACAGATTACAATGGAAAGTGGCTGCATGGCAGAATTATATTTCATAACCATTGATGTTTTAATAAGAAGACTGTTGCCAGTAATATATAAAGTGGTGTAGTTTTTCGTGAAAAATCTGAACATGATCTTTGCAGCTGGTAACTGGTTTACAGATTTTACAAAATTACGAGTAACATTACTGGGTATGGTGAGTGATTTGACACTAAACAACAACTGCTAAATTCAGATGTAATTCTTAATGCTGTCAATCATGCTTTTGCAGTCAAAATCCAAAAGATTTTTATTTTGTAAGATCACTTATCATTGTCATTTATACAAGGGATGATAGAAAAGTAATGCACAATAATTTTATTATTAAAAAGTTTAATAGGAAACAAGACAAAAAGAAACACAAATGAACTCACATCTTTCACTTACTTTTCTACATAGTCACCAATGTTCTCAACCCATTTCTCCCTTTGTGGTACCATTTTCAGTATGCCCTGTTCATAGAAGTCTGTTTTGTTGGAGTATAGGCATCTGCATACTGCTGATTTCATTTCCACATCTGTCACAAGGTGTTGGCCGGCCAGGATCTTTTTTTTTTAATATTTGTCATGAAGGCCAAAGTGCAACTTAACCAAAGTTTTAATGTAGGCTTTAGAATTCACAGCGGTTCCTTGTCCAGCAAAGTCCACCAATAAAACACCATGCATATCCCAGAACACTGTTACATGCAATTTTCTAGCACATTGAATCACTCTGAACTTTTTTTCGTACTGGGGAATCAGCATGTTTCCATTCCATAGATGCCCGCTTGGTTTCAGGTAGGTAGTGGTATGCTCATGACTGATCACTAGTGATGATTCCTTTCAGAAAATCATGCTCTTCTGTGGTGTAATGTGTTAAGTGATCCAAGTTTGTCATCGTTTGCAGGTACTAACCACAGCGTCCTCAGTGGCTCCGACATCCTGTGGGTTTCCAGCTTTTACCAGCCACTCAGAGTGTGGTGAATCACTAAGGTTCACACAGCCCTCTTGGAAGAATGCACACCATTTGGAGCCATTGCTATGGTCCATGCAGTTGTCCCCATACATGCCACACATGTCCCTGTGAATTTCACCTGGTTTGTGCCTTTTGGCCCATAGATCTAGAACTACACTTCGCATCTTCACAAGTTGATGACAATAATAGGCACAACATGTTTGTTTTGTAGTTCAGGTTTCTCTCACTAGGGCTGCACTTGAAAACAAAATACCCTCTGTTGCACAAATTTAAAACTATGTTGTCCCAAAATTTCAGCATTCTAGTTGCAATACTAGAGGATAAAAAATTATTGTGCATTACTTACTGATCAACCACTATAGTTTTCCACTCTCATTTTCAGCCAACCATTGCTCCATTTGTCAGAGGGTATTTTCACACTGAGCAATTTGTTAACTCTGGTGTAATTTATATTCACATAGTGTGACACAAAGTTGTCAGCTCTTATGCTAAAGCTGTCATAAAATTTACAGTTTACCTAAATTTATTACTGTTTTCTTGGGCTGTGGTAGAATGTAGATGCTCTTCATCTGAAGCATATTACCTTTTGTCATAGTTACTGTTTTAGTGTTTCATTTCTTGAGCAATGTCACTAATGGAATGATAAAATTCATCAAATATTTTACTTACCAAAGTTTGTATTTAAAATTGAATTATCTGTATCTTCATTTCTGTTTCTCTGACCTTATATGGAGCAAACATTTCATAATAACATTAGAGATATGTGAGGGATTCTGAATACCTTGGCTAATGTAAGACACTGTCTGAAATTTATAGCTACTTTGGAAAAAGTTTTAACGTTAATTTTATCAGAGTCAAACTGATTCAGTGCAGGAATACAGTTTAGAACCACAACAGACATTTATGCTTCCTATTAAGTTTGGCAGAGCGGTATCAGTTGCCTTATTGTTAAGAGTTACAACAGATGATAGACTTTAGTCATGAATGAATATTTGAGGTGTTCATTAGATCATGTATACACTGCAAAATTTTTCTGACAGATTAAAACTCTGTGGTAATCCAGGACCTGAACACAGAACCTTGCTGTTAACGGGCAATACTCCAACCAAATTGAGCTATCCATGCATGATTCACAACCCTCCCACACGTCTTCAATTGAACCAGTACCTCTCTCATACTTTTAAAACTTCATAGAAGCTCTCTTGCCTACTCTGCTGAACTCACCCACTTGGGTGAAGGGATAACATGCACAAATGGTTTAACTACAGGTTTTGGACCAAATTCCAATCTAAACACAGTTTAAATCTATAAGGAACTTTCATCAAAATAGTGCACACTGAATTGCAGAATGAGAGATTCATTTGGGAAATTTTTAGATGTCACAGAAACATAATAAATATATTTTAAAAATATTACCAGGTTGCTCACTGCTTTTCTTAATTTCTACCACATCTCCTTAGATATAGTACCTACAGCATTTCAGTAGTGAATTAATAAAATTACTCACCTTGTGCCAGCCAGAAACATCCAGGAAAGTGTCTTTTGGTACTGTATCATTTGATGGAATTGTGAAGTAACCTCTATAAAAATAAGGTTCTGAAGACACCTCTGTTGCTGCATCTAACTGTTGAACAGCTGATATATTACTTAGAGGAAATCCAGTGATATTCCAGTTGGTAAGAAGGTATCCACTTAAAGTGACATTTGACACCAAGCCCTGGAATTTAAACAATATTGTTCTGATTACAGTGATTGACATGCTTTTTAGCTAGCTTCAATTTTGTTTCATATTTATATCAATAATTTTATATGTATATGTGTTTCAGAGAAAGTTTTCAGGGGGTATTAATGCATTAATGTTTGTATGACTAGTACTAAAGTGGTAAAATATAAAGTGGTGACCAATTCAAAGTTTGTGTTAACTCCCCCTACCCAAACACCCAAACAACCACACACACACACACACACACACACACACACACACACACACACACACACACAGTCTCAGGTGCATTCTCTCTAGTGTTTTGGCTGAAATTTCATTTTTGAAATGTATATCTGGAGTTGGTCCAAACAAATACTGCTCACCACATCTTTCACGCAATTCCCAGTGTAATGGAAAGCTCCTATTTGTCTCATTTTACAAACAAAATTACTTTTAAAGCTGACTTTACATGCCTTTTCTATAGAACAGGGCCAAAA
Source organism: Schistocerca americana (assembly GCF_021461395.2). Taxonomy (NCBI): domain Eukaryota; kingdom Metazoa; phylum Arthropoda; class Insecta; order Orthoptera; family Acrididae; genus Schistocerca; species Schistocerca americana. The sequence goes on from NC_060130.1 coordinate 541,675,023, forward strand.
TAATCTAGTGCAATATTTATTTTGTTGATATATATTAACATGGACAGTAAAACAGTAAGAGCATCCAGTACACAAACAGTGACTGAGTAGCAATGCTGCATGGCACCTGCAGACAGTGTGGGGCAGTATGCATGAAAGTTGCTGTTGGAGTACCAGATATTCTTCATGTTTTACAGTCCCTGTTAATAGACATTGATAAAATTAATATCATACTAGACTTATTTGGGAGTGCTCTATTAAATGGGCACATAAAACTCCACTTTAAAGCTAATTTTGTTTGTAATGAGAAATTAAACTGACACTTTCTGTTTAAACTGGCCATCACATTAAACATATGATGAGCAGTATTTGTTTGGGCCAACTCTATCCACAAATTACAAAAACAACATTGTTACTGCTAGATGGCTCTCCATCCTAGATAAAATGCTCACCCTCCCTAAAAAGAAACCCTTGAGGAAGATTACCAGGTTGGTTGCACCAATAATCACACCCAATTAGCAATAGTTCATTTATTAACCTTAACACATACAAGGATCACAAAGAACTGAACTGAACATGGCGGAACAGCCAAAGATAATGTTTAGAGTCCAAAGATGAATGCATATCGATGTTGGTATCAATTTCATTGGTGCCACACCCTCAATTCAATCAGCAATTACATTTGATACCCCACATTATCATATTTTTGTTAGTAAGTGTTGATGTGAGACGAAGTAAAATGATTTTTAGAAGTTAAGAGGAGTCTGAGATGATGAATTTTGAATTTCCCTGATAACTCCATAGAAGGTGCTATTTGCACTATGGTGTTGTTTCCTTACGGGACTCTGCAGGTGTGTCTGTTGAATGAGACTTGCTTGGTTATTTTGCTTTGTTGGGAACAGAAGCTTGTGTGGACATTGTTTTTGTAAAAATTTTCCCTATGATTTAAATAAGTTACATGTAAGTAATACTTTTATAATAATGAATATTAGCTGATTCTTCTTACACCTTATAAATTTACTGATGTGTTAACAACAGTTTAATGAAATTATTCTCTAAGAATTTATATATGTTTAAGTCTGTATACAAAATGTCTGCTGCAGTTAAGATGATGAATTATGCAGAGGCTAATATGGTGAATTTGTCTTCTTACTCACCTCTCTCTGTTGCTTTGCTTCTAATTCCTTTGTTATGTATAGTCCTGTTATTTTGATTACAAAGCTATGTAATAAACATGAGGAAGCATATACAAGGAGGACAGAAATGGAGCAAGAAATAAATGAAAGAGGCAATGCTGCTAGTAAGAAGCAGAAACCCTGTTAATGGTGCCACTAGGAATTTCAGCCTACCTGAAGCTACTTTAGGTCGCTACGTATAAAAACATACTTATGAAGTAAGATCTGCTTTTATTTATATTTAAATATATTTGAAAATCTCATTTCAGGTTAATATTTCATCTATTTATTTTTCATTGCAAGTACAATTACAATAAAGTCTTTGTCATTTAATTTTTCAAAACTCTCACTGTGGACCTAATAATACACACTGCTTATTTCATTTCAGGCTTTGCCCCAAAATGCAGACAGGTTCTGATATACATTTAATGATGACCAGTTACAAGAATTTGAGCAATATATCATTAATTTGGACAGAAGAGCTTTTGGACTGATGAATGAATTTTCTATGATTATGATGAATTTAAGAACATAGAGCACAGTTTTAGCTAAGCTAAAAAGATGACTGGGAGAGATTTTATTCAAAATGTCATGACATGGTTCAAGTTTTCTTTTCATAAACCAGAACATATGTTGACAATGAGATTGGCTTCATTTAATAAGGTGAATGTAGAGGGATTCTTTGAAGTATACAGAGAAATAAGAACAAATTACTAATTTGACACCCACCAGATTTTTAATGTTGATGAAACAGGGTGTTCAGTACTTCTCACAAAGGTACCATCAGTATTGAGCCCTATTGGCAAAAGAAAGCCAATTGAGGTTTCCTCTGCCGAGAAGGGAACAAATTTCAGCATTGGTTTCCATGTTAGTGCCACAGGTCAGTTCGTACCTGCATTTTTTAGTTACACTATGTGATCAAAAGTATCTGGACAAACTCAAAAATATACATTTTTCGTATTAGGTGCATTGTGCTGCCACCTACTGCCAGGTACTCCATATCAGCAACCTCAGTAGTCATTAGTCACCGTAAAAGAGAAGAATGTTGTACTCTGCAAAACTCACGGATTTTGAACATGCTCAGGTGATTGGGTGTCACTTGTGTCATATGTCTGTACATGAGACTTCCACACTCCAAACCATCCCCTAGGTTCACTGTTTCCAATGTGATAGTGAAGTGGAAACATGAAGGGACATAAACAGCACAAAAGCGTACAGGCTGACCTTGTCTGTTGACAAACAGGGACCGCCAACAGTTGAAGAGGGTCATAATATGTAATAGGCAGACATCTATCCAGACCATAACACAGGAAATCCAAACTGCATCACGATCCACTGCAAGTAGTATGACAGTTAGGAGGAAGCTGCCCATAAGCCACACATCACACAGGTAAATGCCAAACAATGCCTCACTTGGTGTAAGGAGCATAAACATTGCATGATTGAACAGTGGAAAAATGTTGTGTGGAATGACGAATCACAGTATACAATGTGGTGATCTGATGTCAGGGTGTGGTTATGGTGAATGCCATCTGCCAGCATGTGTAGTGCCAACAGTAAAATTAAGAAGCAGCGGTGTTATGGTGTGGTCATGTTTTTCATGGAGAGGGCTTGCATCCCTTCTTGTTTTCCATGGCACTATCACAATACAGGCCTACATTGATCTTTTAAGCACCTTCATGCTTCCCACTGTTGAAGAGCAATTCACGGATGGCAACTGTGTCTTTCAATATGATCAAGCACCTCTTCATAATGCACAGCCCGTGGTGGAGTGGTTACATGACAGTAACATCCCTGTAATGGACTGGCCTGCTCAGAGTCCTGACCTGAAACCTATAGAATGCCTTTGGGATGTTTTGGAATGCCAACTTTGTGCCAGGCCTCACCGACTGACATTGATACCTCTCCTCAGTGCAGCACTCTGTGAAGAATGGGCTGTCATTCCCCAAGAAACCTTTCAGGACCTGATTGAACATATGCCTGCAAGAGTGGAAGCTGTCATCAAGGCTAAGGGTGGGCCAACACCATATTGATTTTCAGCATTATTGATGGAGGGTGCCACGAACTTGTAAGTCATTTTCAGCCAGGTGTTGGGATACTTTTGATCACATAGTGTATCAGAGTGTTAGAAGGCAGCCAGCATATCTGGATGATGCACCTCCAGAATCTGTTTAAGATGGCCTCGAATCTGGCTAGATGGGTGCTGAGAGCTTTGTAAAATGGCTGGAGTATTTCATTACATAAGTAAGACCATTAGAAAGAAATTGAATCCTTTTGTTTATAAATAATCACACTACATCCCTCAGTTTGGAAGATGTTACTCTCTGCAGAGATACTTTCATAACTCTTCCAGGTTTCCTACCTTACACAAGCCACAGAACTGCAACCATTGGATGTGTCATTTTACGGACCTCTGAAGACTGCCTGTAGCAAAGCTTGTACTGAGTATCTTGCTAATCATCCAGGCTAACGGATAACAATACAAGTGTTTGTAAGACTGTTCATAAGTGCCTTTAGCAAAGCTGTATCTTTATATAATGCAATCAAGGACTTTATAGACACAGGAATGGAGTCATTAAATTCACAGATATTTAGTGATGAAAACTTAGCACCATCCCTAACAATGGATAGTGTCGTCAATAATATTCCACTGAAAGAGATGCTCTACCTCGGATATCAGCAAACCCAAATGTAGAATTTAATGCAGTAATACGGCCTTCATCTAAGTCTACAGCTACCTCTCTATTACCTCTGCTACCCCAAGCAGAACCTCTATCAGGGCCTTCATTTAATCCTACACCTACTTCTATTTCATCTCCATTACCCCATGGATAACTTGCTTCTGTATTGGTGCCCTCACCTACTTTTAACTCCACATCTACCTCAGCTCTACTTCCTTCACCTCAAGCTGCACCTGAATGACGTTGAAGAAAATGAAGAAATAAGTGTCATTTCCACACAAAATTAGCACACTCATGAAAATTGCTCTGGAAGAAAAGAGACAAAGAAAAGTGGACAGTGAGAAGAAGAAAAAAATGAAGAAAAATAAAGAGAGATTTAAAAAGAAAAAAGAAAAAAAGCTTTAGGAAAAAAAAACAAAGGTCAATGTAAACTTCCACTCTGGAGGTTTTTGAATGAAAAAAAGAAAGAATACTAGAATAGACTTGTGCAACATAAATTCAAACTCATCCATCAGAGCTGAGCACACTGACAGTGATTCTGATTGTATCGATGAAAGGGACTGTATCCTTCTGGTCAGGTTGAAAAGACAGAAATGTGGTATCAATGTCCCCAATGCCAGGAGTGGGCTCACGCTCAGCATACAGGCTTAAATTACAAGGAAGCAAAGGAGAAGTTTTTTGTTTGTGACTATTCAATAAAATGTCTTTGTATTGTAAATAAAATACTTATTCCATCATCTTACCCATACCCCGAAGTCGTCTTACCCATTCTGTTGGGAAACTGATGAATGGTACTACCACTAACAAAAATTGGTCTATCTAAAATATCTTCAGTTTTGGGAAATGTTTAAAAGCTTGAATTTAAATGGGATACATGAGGTAATAATTTATCGATAAATAAACTATTTGACTTCAAAGTGAAGACCAGAAAAATCATAATATACCTCAATGTCATCAACTTATCTGACTTTCCCCAACATTACAAAAGTTTTTTACATTTGGAAAAACCTTACTTCTGCAGAGCAGTTTTTGTAATTTCAGAAAAAGACTACAGCACACATAAAGTGAATGCTACAATTTAAAAATGGAACAAGAAAATATATTAAACTTCTGTCTCAGGGATGGCTCAAGGCAAAAGGCTGAAAAATGTTCCAAGATACAACACTTCACCTATGCTATCCTCTAGGTATTAGGTTGGTGCATAAATTAATAGCAATTTTGTTTAGCATGTTGATATTCCGTATGGCATGATGTTATTACTGATTGCCACTTTTTATTTGTAATTCATGTGCTACTTGAGTTCACATGTTGTCATTTTGTCATTTGGAGATTGGTAAGTGGAGCTGTGGCTGCCAGAAAATGGAGTGCCGAGTGGTGAAATCAGAACATTTCTGACATTCTTCTGTGTGAGTTCAGTAGAAGGGTGACAACAGCAGTGGCAACCAGAAACATTTGCACCATGTATGGGGATAAAGCCACTGGACAGAACACAACAAGAAAGGGGGTTTTCTCATTTTAAGGAAGATCATTCTGACATCAGTGACTACATATTCAGGAAGATGTTCAGGGTTTGATGAAGATTGTTTAAACACATTAAACCACAATGATTTATGTTAGCGTATTCAAGAACTGGAAAATGAGATGAACTGTGATCATTGCACCATCATGTGATATTTGTAAGCAATGGGGAAGGATAAAAAATTAGATGTGTAGACACCGCATGCTCTAAGTCAAAATCACAAAAATCTGTTAGGGGGCCGTATGTGCATCTTTGCTTGTTTTTCATCAATTGGCTGTTGAAAAACACTGTCATGAAAAACACTGACCATTCCTATCTTGTATCATTACTGGTGATAAGAAATGGTGTCTTTATATGAACACAAGGAAAAGACAGGAATGGTTTAGGCTAAACAAAGCAGCAACTTTCTGTACAAAGACCTACATCCACAGAGATAACTATATGTCTCTGGAGGAACAGGGATGGTGTGGTGTTCTTCAAATTGCTTCCCCAAGGTGCAGCCATCACTGCTGACATTTATTGTGAACTGCTGAGGTATCTTGCAGGCACAATCCAAAAACAGTGACCAGGAAGACTGCATGAAGTGATCGTACTCCATGCTGATGCCCACCCATATTCTGTTAGACTGACAAAAAACACCACACAGGAGTTGGGTTGGGAAGTCATTCTGCACCCAGCTTATTTACCTAATCCTGCACCCTCAGATTTTCACCTTTTCTGTTCTCTAACAAATGGCCTTCAGAGAACTTCCTTTCTGGATAAAAATGCACTCTGAACATGGCTCAGTGAATTCTTTGTATCAAAACCATGCGATTTCTAGAGTCATGGAATCAAAAAGTTACCCGAGCATTGGCAGACTGTTGTACGTAGTGAACGAAAATAGAGCATTGATGTTATGTGTATCTGTTGTGCTTGTTAAACTTATGAAAAAATGCTATGAGCTTACGCACCAACTCAATACAACACTCTCCCCTGAATTATATATAAAAGAGAGGCTAAATCAGCCACTAATTATATACAGATTTAGATAGTGATTCCAGCATGACCTGGAGGTTAGTTCTAGTTAGGGTTATTCAATACTCATTTTTTATCAGACCATAAAGGTATTTGGTTAAAATTGATAACAAAAGAGCCAGCATCTGTCTCCAATAAAATTAAGTACATTAGGCTTTTGAATGAAGAGAACATTGATAACTACAGAACACAAATAAAGATGACAAATTGGAATTACATTCTGCTGGAAAGTAATCATATTGAAAAAGTGTTTACACTATTCATTAGTGCATTGTCAGATACATTTAAAACTTACTGCCCTAAAATAATGAGAAAAAATAAGGGAACTATGAGGAAACATGGTCTCACATCAGTGCATAACTGGTTCACACCTGAACTACAAAGGCTCAGAACTTTGTTAATGATTTCCTATGACAAATCAAAAAATAGTGAAGCCAAAAAAGCAAACTACATAAGTTTGAGGAACAGATACAAGGCAGAAATTAGGTTAAGCAAGTGCAAGGCAAATGATGATTATATTAATAAGTCCCAAAATAAATGCAAAACAGCCTGGACTGTTATCAAGACTCATCTGGGTAGAAATAAAGATGTTAACAAAAATGATTCATGTGATGCTTGTATCACACCGGATGATTTCAACACCTTCTTCATTAATGCTGCCAGTATGAATAACAGTGCTCCAAATGGACATATCCATAAATGTGACAACAACCATATCTCAAATAATAGAAATTCATTTCTACAAAATTTTGAGCATATGGTTCCTGTGTTTAAATGGAAAGAAGTAAAAGTAACATATATTAAAACTGCAATAGCAAAATTAAGTTACTCAAAATCAGAAGACATTTATGGTCTCTCCAATTTTGTAATAAAAAAATAGTAGATGTAATAGCACATCCACTCTGTTCTCTTATGAACCGAATGTTTGTCAGTAGCTATTTCCCTTCATCCTTAAAAATGGCAGTCGTTACTCCAGTGCACAAGAAAGGGGACAAGTCTTGTCCTAATAATTACCGTCCAATCCCCCTCTCATCATATCAAAAGTAGCAGAATATTGCATACAGCTCCAAATTAGTCAACATCTGTCTGTGAGTAATATTCTTAGTGACTCTCAGTATGGCTTCAGGTCCGGCCTGTCAACAGCAAAAGCAGTTGAAGATGTTGTTTCATATATATTGTCATCATCTGAATCAGGATTATCAGTTAATGCCACTCTTGTGGACTTCAGCAAGGCATTTGACTGTATCAGTCACAGGATACTACTAGAAAAACTGCACTGCTATGGTATCAGAGGCTCAGAACTATCTCTGATCAGATCCTATCTGAGCGACAGAAAACAAATTGTGCATTTTAACAATATGAAGTCAAATGTCTTGGATATCATGCAGGGTGTACCACAAGGCTCTGTGTTTGGACCTTTACTTTTTATAATATATGTAAATGACTTGCCCAGCACCAAGTTATGTAAATCCACATTCTATGCAGATGATACAACTTTTGTTACAGTAGGGAAAGACTTAGGAAAATTAAACGAGGAAAGTGAGGCTCATCTCAGAGCAGCCATCAAGTGGTTCCAACTCAATGGTTTGCATATAAATCATGATAAAATTGTAAATATTCTCTTTAACTTGTGTGTTAAGAGTGATAAGATTGATTGTGTCTCAGGTAAACTACTTGGGATCCATCTTGACTCAAAATTAACGTGGAAGAGTCATACCGATTATATTTGTACTAATTAATATTTGTTAGGTAAACTAAGGTCATGTGTTAGTGGTAAGTTATTACTCAATGCATACTATGCCTTTTTCCACACCCATTTAATGTATGCCACTTTGTTGTGGGGAAACTCACCCGGAGCAAAACAAGTTTTCATGTGGCAAAAGAAGGCAGTCAGATGCATCCATGGAGTCAGAAATAACAAGTCTTGTAGACCATATTTCAAAAATCTAAAAATACTAACAGTTGCAGCCCTCTTTATACTAAGTTGTCTGATACACACAAAAGAAAACCAACACAGTCACAATCTACAACAATCTATCCATCACCATGATACACGTATAAAACAGCAATTTGACATCCCAGTTGCTAGACTAAAGAAAACTCAAGATAGTTACAGGTACATGGGAGTAAAACTATTTAACATGTTGCCAATAGAGGCACATAATGTGTCACTGAATGAGTTTAAAAGTGTCACAAAGAAATGGCTTGGAGAAAAAGCTTTTTATACAATAGAAGAGTTTATAATGTGCAGTAAAGATAATCTTAAGTACCGGTACTAATACGGTTTCACTTAGATTAAACTTATACATGTAAATATAATGCAAATACCTTGTGCAGCATCAAGGACAAATTTTGTATCTTATTAGACAATAATGATCTACAATATATCACACCATTTCTGTTAGTTATGTAAACTGTATATGTACACAAATGACGACATCAATTGCATTTTTAATGCCTAAAGATGGATAGTAAAATAAATAAATAAATAAAGTGATTTCAGCTGTTTGTCTATGTCACAAGCACACATATCTACATCATTCGTCTCAGCAGTGGTGCTAGAATTAAAGCAGGACGCTACTCATGGGTTTTGCTTTGTAAAGGAACATATTAAAGTAGAGTTCAGTGTTTCTACTTTTGATTTGCTTCTCTCAATTTCAGTTTCTGTATTATACATAAATGTCTGGACACTAAGTTTGATCAACTCTATATACGATTAGAGTTTATATAAGTTTTGTGAGTGGTCTTTTGCTAAGATTATGCCACAGTAACCATTGAAAGTTTCATGCACACTGTTTTGGCCACCAAATGCATTTCCTTTAGCATCTCTCTATCTGTACTTCAGTGGCATCTGGGTATCATGTGATAATGTGCTAACACACTCTGTAAATATTGCACTAAAATGATATTGTTTCTTTTTGTATGTGAGCTGGGAATCACACTAAAATTACACCATTTTTTTGTATGCAATATGGAAATTGCACTAAAATTACACCATTTCTCTTCGAATGCATGCTGATACACAAATAAAATGGGTGAAAGCATGCTTTTCTGTGCATGATAATCAGTTTTGTATCCCTCCAAGTATGCATCACAATGGAGACAGACAAGTTGACATAGGTAGTGCAGCGGATAGTGTGGAAACCTACCATGGATGGCACAAGCAATGTGTAGTATGGGCAGACGTGCTGGCAGAATTGTTTACTTGTGGGTGACAGTAGGCTGGGTGGCCAGTGCTAAAAGGAGTTCAACCATCATAGACATTGCCTTGTGCTTCACACCATGTCTTGCTGCTTAGTGCTTTGATGTTTCCAGTCCATGCCAGCCATGTGCTGAGTCATTCCCATGCCTGTCTCTGTGTGGATTTGAACTCTCTGTTTCCCATAGATTGACTCACATGGCAAGTTCATTTTCCTCTCATGGGGTTCTGACCCTGCTATTACCAAACCACTGTCAACCTGTGCAGCAGTGCTGTCATACCTGTGCAGATACTAATACTAGAAACCAGTGTTGAGTGCTGGAATGATGATCTGCCATCCTACAGTCAACTCAGAGAAGGTGTGCACCTGTCTGTTTTTGACTGCACATGCTCTGATACCATCCCAACGCTACTGGCACTATAACTGCTATGTTGATTGCAGCACCAAATCAGTATATTTCTTTGAAAGTACAGGTGCTGAGTATTAGAGATTCTTTAGGAGCAGTTGGAATAATGGTGCCATGGCCAAGTGATCATGCGCACTGTCTGGCTATCTGACAGATCAGGTTTGATTCCCTCTGCTACCATAACTCTTTTTTTCATTTTCTTTTATTCCTCACAATATTAAATGATTACTTGTAAAATTTAAATATATTTAAACAGTTTAACTTGTATCTGTAAAATTAATATATTAATTTTGTTATGATTACCACCTTGGTGAGTCAAAAGATGGTAAAAAATCAAGAGTACAAGGAAATTTTGTGTAAAAGTGTTTTCTGTAGATGATCTGCTAAAGAGACTCTTTTCTTGTAGATCTTTGAAGGAGACAGTAAGATTCAAAGTAAGGTGGATATATTCCAAAAGTATATCCAACAACAGGAGGGCGCAGAATGAGGATCACAATCTTGGCTCAAACTAAGTGAGTAGAAGCAAAGTTCCTAGAATATTTTGCTGTAGTGGGTCACAGGAAAAAATAAAATGCTCTCTAAAGATTTGCACATAGAGTATGAGGGATTTTTGAGCAGCAGTTCGCATATTGGCTCAGTAGCACAGTGGTCAAGTGGACCGACTAGCAATTCATTGGCTCAGGTTCAGTTTTCACTGATACTACAATTTTTTTGTTTTCTTTTACTTTATGTAATGTTAAACAATTTGTTGTAAAATTTAAATATATTTAAACAGTTCAGTTTATATACATAAAATTCATATATTCAATTTTGTTCCTAACACTATCCCTGTAAGTCATAGGGCTAAAGGCCACCACATTGTAGCCCATCAGTAAAATTTTGCATGAGCTGCCACTGTAACTACTATACTTCACTTTACACTTATTGTGCAGTAGTTGTTGTTTCTATAGATGTTTATTTAGAATGACTGTATACTGCAGAGGGTCATACCCCTCATGAACTGTTCTACTAGATATAGATGTATCCTGTGTTTGGCACAGTGTTCTTCTAAACTTGGGCCACACTTCATGTACTTGATCCTGCCCAGAGTTCAATATGTGAAGTTACTTACTGAGATATGAAGCTATTGATTATTTATCTAGTTTGATGCACTCGTAAATTTTTCAACTTATTTTTAGTTACCCTCTGCACTTAGGTAATATTTGTTGCTACAACTACCTCATTGTCACTGATTCCAGTTTCAATATGGCCATCTTAAAGAGATAAGAACCCCACACACAGACACATAGTGGCCTCTGATGTGTAGTGTGTCACTGACCCATTTAGGAGGACCCAGCAGTTCTCATCCCCATGGTGCAAGTCTAGAAATTTGGAGCCTTGCTGATCACAGAACAATGGAAGTCTGGTTCAAGCCTTCCTCTTAACTCAAAATCAGTGGGACCATGATAAGTTCTTGGAAGAATGCCTCATTCAAATACATTGAGTGGGGCTGGTCTTCTGAACCTTCTCTCCCTGGAATGATCCAAGTATGAGCTCAGATCAAAGATGACAGGTATTGTTCATTCCAGTACAATTGGTTGAACCTTATTCCTTCAGTAGCAATTGGAGCAGTCTCTTCAACATGTTGAATGGTCTCCAGGCATACACACTGAGGGTGAAAGGTGATCCTACCTATCCCTTGTTGCCATTTCCATATAGAGTAGCAATATGCCCCATACTAATTGTTGGTGAGCAGGGTAGGTGTAGTAGCCTCCGGTCACCCTAGTCACTGTCTCCCTTGCACAGCACCCCTAAACCTACCACTGACAAACCATTCACAGTTAAAAGATGAGTAGTGACAAGCCTTGTAATTCTTATAGAGGAGACAGTTTTTGTGCAAGAGGATAGTACTTGAGGTGCCTTTAGTATCATTTGTACATGTCTCCTGGTGTCTGTACCAACACACCTATTTGCAGAAGCTTCCAATCACTTGATAACAGTTAAGGTTATTTCCAGCTGTTTGCAAAAAACAGCTAACTCATCCAGCAAAAATGTGATGACCATAGTGCACAAGCTGTGTGCACACATTTGGCACCACCACAGGACAGTTTCACACAGCCCTAAATAAACTCGAAGGATTGCCTAAAGACTTTTTGTTTTAAGCTGTATTGCAAAATGTCTGTGCATAGTTGAAGTTATGGATCCATTTGTGTGGCCACATCAAAGTAGAGTAGCTGCTGAAGTGCATACAATGCCCTTCCATCACAGATTGCAAGTAAATCCATCAATACCACATGAACACTTACATAGGCTTGAAACCATTCCTTAGTGACAAGTGACTACAAGTCAGTGCTGAACTGCCACCTGAAGTTGCACTCAAATGTTTAACAGTTTCATTGCACACCTATTCTACCGAGTACTGCCTCTCACTCAAGTGGCACCAGTGCAAGCACAAGAACCACATAAGCTTAGTGCTTAACATGACAAGCTTGCTTAAATTGCTGGTAGTTACTCAGCATCAACACCAGCAATGTCCACTGACACCAAGGCGAGTGGTGTCTCAGGCATTAGCAACACTGCCCCAGTACTCAACAAGAGCTTTTGCACCCTTGATATGGCTCAGAGACAACTTCTTCCATTCAACAGCATGTGTTACATAGCACAATTGCCAGCCTTCCTGTGCAAAACAAACCTGAGTTGTGGTTCTAATTCTGCAGTCTAATATGAATGCCATGCAGGGTAGTGGCGTCCTCCTCTTTGTTAGCAGTAACAATGATAATGAGGATTTACAGAAGGGTGTCAATGCTAAACTAAGTGACAACATAGCATAGATTATGATGAAGACACAGTTATAGGTCTCTAAAGTATTGATACCACAGTTTAAGGCATTGCTGTTGGACCCACTGGATATGTCCCACTTGGAGGTTTCATCACCTACAGTAGCACCAACTGCAGTCTTAATTAGAAATTTTACACTGCAATAGGATACTCTACGACAACCTTTGGGTTTGTATGCCCAAACACCACCACAAGGTCACAGTTACAAGTTGGGTCGCAATGTCATAAAGCCTGTATTATAATAGAATTTGAAGAAATATTTCAGTTAGAGGAAAATTTGCCTACAACACTGATGTTCCGGTTCAGAACCAGGCTTATCTCTCGGTACAAACAATCTGTTTACAACTTATGTTGGTGCGAGTGATGCAGTGGCAGATACAGAAAAGCCTCAAGGAGGGGTGCTAAAGATATGTTGAGCTACCTTTACTTTTACCATCATAGAAAATAATCAAGTCACATGCAAAGGTTAAGAAAGTTTTATTAAAACTGATTATACACATATACAAGGCAACGCCACCTTATGGTATAAAAAAGTTACAATTGTGGTTCTCTTCCTTAAATGATGAATTCTATGTGCCTATTCTTCCTGGCAGATTGGTTCATTACATCATCAATAGGATAATCAACGTCAGGGTGAGTGTTCAACAGAGCTAAGCCATTAAGTTGTTCCTCTTTCATTGTCAACTTCAGCCATGTCTTTCTAGCAATAGATGCAGGTAGATATGCAAATATTTCTTACAGTGTGTGCAAAGTAGGGTAATCAGATCTAGGACAGACAGACAATGCTTGCATAACACAATCACGATCATTAAGGGAATTTATGCTCGTTTGTTTGTATTGAAGAATCTCTCCCATTAGTCTCTTTTTAATCACAAAGAGTGAGTCTTCTTCAAAGAATGGTAGTTCAGTTAAGCACTGATTCAATATATGTCCCAGATCATTACCGTCCTGTTTCAGTAGTTGTGAGGGCAAAAGTATGTTGAATTTTAAATGATAAATATTTTCTTCAGCAAAACGTTCTCTCATGTCAGTCATAAAATGGTCCAGTGCTGGAATAAAAACAGTTCTTTTCCAATATGTCATAGCATCATCATCATTATTATCACAGATTTCTTTGTGTTTTTGTCTGCCTGTAAGATGATGTACACTCATCTCCACATCTAACTATTCCATAACTGCCTTCGCCTCTTCAACAATATGAGCACAGTGGCTATCAGCATTAGCTCTCATGCCATCATACACCTTGAGTGTCGTATCTAATTTTGAGTTTGCCATCATGACGTCCAAGCCAGGGTCTTGTAAGACTTTGCTAACTGGATATGTTCTGCTCATGATGTCACTCAGTGTAAACAGAGTGATAATAAACTCGCAATTAGAGAGAGCTCAAAGGAGAATATAGACTTTGGCAGCTGTTTTTCTATCCCTCCAGCACTGTATTTCTTTGCAAACAGTTCCGAGATCAGCTGCGAATTGAATAACAGCATCATGTTGCTCAGCCCATCTCATTTGACAATGTGACTGCAATGAGTGTTTTAGGTGACTTTTCAATGTTGAGAACCACTTGATATATGCTGTAAAGAATGATACTATTTCTTCAATAGTACCATGTAAGTTTCTTACACTTGTAACTTTGCAACCCTGCAAGAGACAGTGAGGTTGATCTGATGACTGCAACTTGGGCATTGATAGCTTTCTTTTTTTATTGTAGCCATAACTTCTTTCAGTTCTGTCATATTAACTGGGCAACCATGACAGCCTATACCCTCACAGTTCTCCAGTGACAGAGAGGCTTTCCATTCTCCTTAGAATCCTAGTACCTAATACTTCATCGTTAATGTTTCAACTACAGTCATTGTCTTTATGGATGTCAACAGAACCCTAAAATCTTTCAGGTAATTTGCCATCACCATCTACATATTGTGCAGCTAAAGTCAGTTGGGCGATGTGCGCTACGTCTGTAGTCTCATCCAAGATTATGCTGTAATAACAAGAATCTTTGCTTTCCTCCAGTACTCTCGATAACATCGCTGTTTTGCAGCATGAAATAAGTTCGTTACAAGTTATTTTACTTATGTAAGTGGCGTTCGCTTTAGTGGTCTCAAGGTGATGTTTTAGTTGCAAGTCCCAGCATCAATTTTAAATCTTACAAGAGCTCTTAAGTTTCCTTAGTTACTCACTATACTTTCACGAACATTTTTGTTTTCTAATAGATTCCCATTGTCTCTATGCCCCTGCAGAGGAATATTTTGCTTTCCACAAAATATGATTGTTTTTATTATAGGTACAAGACAGTCTCTGTCTTCCCTAATGCTTTCCATTCTCTGTCTTGACAATTGATTTATGGCCTCAAGTTCATGGCTGTCTCATGTCACCAAAAATAATTTTGCATCTGTTGACACTTCACCGTGGTACTTGAGCTGAGTGGGTCTCAAGGTCACCATCCTTACCAGCAAGTTTAGAAAACTTTGTTAGTGACTCAGTCACAAGTTTCTTGACAATAATGGATTTCTTTCCTCCAACCATTTTATTATTCACAAAAATAGAACAGTTAATGCAAAGAAGTCCCTTTTTAACTAGTGAGGACACCAGCCATAGATACTGTTCAAAGTGATTATCGTGCACTTGCCTGTGTTCAACCCATCCCCTCTTGTTGTGCTCTTAAGTAGGTAGGATATAACCTTTTCTAAGTTTCCTTGGAGCTGTGAGAAGCTTGTGTTTTATATGACCACTAATATTTCCTGTTGCAAATATATCCAAAAAATTGCCAATATCTGTGGGATTAAGGGAATCAGTCGATGAACTTTGTTGTGAAAGTTTTGAAGAACTGCTGGGCTCTGCCTATACATCTGATGGTGTTTTTGTGGCTAAATGGTGACCAGAATCTTCAGATGTTTCTACTTTTCTTTTTATTATTACATAATGATCCATTTTATTATATTGTTATGATGTAGGTAAATTAGATGCCAATTATTCTCAAATAAACACTTTATTCAAGCTGAAAAATACAACACTAGTACACTTAGCAGTAAAACACACAGGGGCACACTCCGCATACTTCTAATATCACTAAGCACAACACTGACTGAAGTCCGTGGTAACAACCAATAATCGCAGTGATTAACTTTTTATCACTTCCAAGTTATTGCAACGATTGTAACTTTCAAACTGACTACCTGGCAGCGATTCTGCTTTCCTTATATATGTCACTTGGTTGTTTCAAGGACATTTGCTGCCAGAATGTTCACTTCCAGACTTTTATGGAGTGTGAACAAACACCTACTGTGAAAGCGACAAGCCAATATGAACCTTACAATGTACAATATAAGGATGAGTTTCGAATGATGACATCATCTGGAAGTTCATTCCTTTGTAGCACATTCAATATATGGCCTCTATAGTAACAATGCATTTTTAGGAATCTTCTCAAAACTCACTATTACCGGAGATATACACGTCAATAGTTCCTCATACCTAACCCATATTACAAGTAAGGTATGGGAAGCTATTGATACATTATTAGTAAAAAGATTGTTATGAGTCTTGTAATGATACTTTCACTGAGAAGTTACTATGAATTACTATTATTAATACTTCAAAAACAACTGATCACTCTCTCTCTCGACTAATCTTTACACTTGCACTTGCTACAACTAGGACTTTTTACTAATTCATTCTTCAGCCTTAATATTTCTGCTTCTGAATGTAAACTAGCTTCCTATTTGGTGAATAGTCCGTATTTATAATGCTGTGTATTGAAGGTTCTTTGCACATGGAAACAGAAGAATTTTCTTGACTTTTCTCGAGCAAATGCCAGACATTATAACGTATCGAGATCACTAGAGTGGGCACAACTTTTCTCGTAGGTACGTGTTAGCTATCTATGTGCCAGACAGAAACATATAAAATATGATGACGTGAATGTGAAATCTATATAGGAAAGTACAACTACTCAGTAACTCGATTCAGTCAAGCTGACTGATGAAAGAAACGAGAAAATAGCGTGCGGGCTGACTGGTGGTGGTGGCAATGCCACAGGACCCAATGCGAGTGGACCCACAAGAGGGGGAGAGGGGGAGAGGAGGGGGGGGGGGAGGGACAGTGAGCCCATGCACATCCCATCCCATATGTTTCCCCCACTGGACTGGTGAGACCTAGTCGAATTTTTGTCGCAGAGACATATACAGGGTGTACATAAAGTCCAGCGCTAGTCGCAAACATGGCGAGTTCAAGTGCAGAGCGAGCTTTCTGTGTGTTGGATTTCGACAAAAGCAAGTGTGCTGCAGCTGTTCAGCTGATGTTCAGAACCAAGTAAAGTAAGAAGCCACCAACAAGGAAGGCCATTTACCACTGGCACAACAAATTCATTACAACGGGTTGCTTGTGCCCAGCAAAGAGAAGCAGATGTCCAAGTGTGAGTGCAGTGAATGTGGAGCATATTTGATTACCATATTGACATCTTCTGGGTCACTCAAGGTTCACATATCGAATGTCTATAAAAAAAAACTTTCAGAGTTTCTCTTCAAAATGCAATATGTATGACATCTATACAATGTTGAGTTCTTGTGCAATGAATAATTGAAAGTGTCCCCAGACTTTACGTACACCCTGTACATTCAACACAGAAAAATGTACGATCCACAGAAAAGAGTTAATTTTGCCAATAAAACAAAAGTGTGTATAAATTGTAAAGGTGAAATCACAAAGTTAAAGGAACATGTGTCAAGCTTACAGTTTATAATCAGTACTCTGAAAGTGGATATCTCAAATTTTTAGCTTGGACGAAGTGAGCCAAATACTCAACAAGGTCTGCAAGTTATAAATTGCACTTGCTAGCGAAAAGTGGACAAAAGTCACTTCAAAAACAGCACGTAAGAACTGCAAAATAGTGTAGATGGTAAATGTACCAGTGACACAATGTTGGTGCATGAAAACCCTTTTAAAGTGCTTTTAATTGTAGACTACAATATCTCAAAGTGCTGTGTTGAACCACATCGGAAGAAAAATGAGATTAGAAACAAAGAATGAGAGAGTAACTTTGAACCACAGAGGGGAGAAAAAAGAAAGAAAAAAATTCATACTTGAGTGTAATCACCAACAGTGAATAATAATCGAGTGTTTCTCAAGATGAATTATTGACTACTATGCACAAAAAAAGGGGGCCAGTGCCACCATGCAGGCCTAAAAAGAGTTATCATAAACCAGCAAAAACATGTCAAATAACTCTATTTGCAGATAGTCAAGGATGGGACATAGCAGCCGAATTTCAGTCTAGAAGCAATCACAAAATAACTAACAGTGAAACAAGGTGCAACATTTCAAGCAGTGATTTCCATGAACCATGACATGAAAACAGCAACAACAAATAATGACTTTTTTGTGTACTTAGCGGGAACAAATGATGTAGTAAGAAATGAAATAAAAGATCTAGTGATCTCACTCAAACAAAAGCTACATGACCTGAGAAGCTCAAACGTTATCGTGTTCACTGTTCCACATTGACATGACTTGCCAGTCTGGTTGTGTGTAAATAAAGAAGTGCAAAGTGCAAATAAATAGATCCTAAATATATCCATGAGATTCAAAAATGTTACATTTGTGGACATAAGCTGTGTAGGGAGGAGATACAACACATCCCGGGGTTTACATGTCAACAGACTAGGGAGGGACTTAGTTATAATGTACCTACACATCCAAGAAGTAGTACAAAGCAAATTGAATGTGCAGAGGCCATCCCTCTTAAGGACAAAAATAATAAATTTGCACGAGAGTTAACCATTAAATACCAGGTTACTTAGACAATACATCGGCAGGACAAGAGCGATGTTTTATTAGGACAATAAAACTTTCCACCAGTGCAACACCAGATGCAAGTATATGTTTTTCATATGTGCCTCAAACAGATTTCAGTCCACATGAGAATAATTTATCACTTTTACTTTATAATGTACAGGGGTTAGTAAACAAAATAAATGCTTTTTAATCATTTATCACAGGACTATCTCCACATGTAGTAATAGTTACAAAACACCAGCAAACAGTGGGCAACATTCAATATTGCAAATTAGAAGGCTACATCATAGCTATGTTCTACTGTAGAACACATAATAAAGGTGGTGATGTTGCCATGTACCCAAGAAAACGTAAGTTCATAACAACCACAGAAAAAATGCTACGGCGAAACAATTTCCGTGTTGACAAAGACTTCGAAATTGGAATTCTTAAACTCACACTGTGCACTGTTCCTTTCCATATCATAGGTGTATATAGACCCCCTGTAGAAAGTTTGATGCTTTTCTGAAATCACTTACCAGAATTTTAAGTAAATTAATGTCAGGTTGTAGAAGTGTAAATCTTGTCATACTGGGAGATCTGAACATCAACACTTTACTTGATGGTCAGGAAAGCAAACGTTTTACAGATTGTATCCCATCTTATGGGGCTAAAGATCTTCTTGGACTAATACCCACCAGAATAGCTAACACACATAGTAGTTCAATTGGTCATGTTACCACAAATTATGACCAAATCACCTCAACAGCCATCATAAATGGTCACCTCTAGGTCAAACACTAGTGTTAAAATGTAATACCAAATTCAAACCAAGAAAAATGTATAAGCACAGCCCAATACTATGTGCTATACTAAGATGATGATGATGACATTTGGTATGTGGGGCACTCAGCTGCACAGTTATCAGTGCCCATACAAATTCCCAACCTTTGCGCAGCCCAATCTCGCCACTTACATGAATGATGATGAAATGATGAGGACAACAGAAATACCCAGTCATCTTGAGGCAGGTGCAAATCCCTGACCCCAGCGGAAATCAAACCTGGAACCACATGCTCGGGAAGTGAGAACATGACTGCAAGGCCACAAGCTGCGGCCGCTATACTAAGACACAGTGTAAGCTAGGAATCATGGGAATTAGTAAGTACTACCATAGGGGTCAACAATAAATGAAGCATGTTCACAGAAATTCTGACTGAGAACTTAAATAGAGCCATGCCATTTAAAAATGTGAGTATCCAGAAAAATCAACATTTAAAATCAAAATCTGTGCCATTAGATTTTAAAACAAAAGATCTGAAAGAAAAAATGGAAAACATGCATAGCTTACACAGACTGCCTAACTCAGAGTTACACACAGAACTGTACAAGCAGTACAAATATAAGTACCACAAAGAAGTTAGGAGATTAAAAGCAGAAACAATCAGCCAGCAGATATGAGGTTCAGATAATGTTTCAAAGACTTGGTGGTCAGTTGTAAATAAAATCAGAAACACTGAAACAGAAACTAAAATTAATAATGTACAATTAACTGTGAATAATAATGATTTTGCTGATCCCCTTCTAGTCATAAATATTTTTAATAATTACTTCATAAATAGTATTGAAAATGATGTCTCTATGAAACAGGATATACAAGACACATTGGAGTCCAGTAACAAACAGAATGGCAGTACACTACCCGTAGGAAGCACATATGACATTCTCCAGCTTATTGATAGACTCAGAAACAAAAAATCAGCAAGATTAGATGAAATTTCTCCATATCTATTGAAGAAATGCAAACATGAACTAATGAAACCACTAGTTCATCTAATAAACTGTGTTCTAGAAAATGGTGAGTTCCGTCACAAGTTGAAACTGGCTGCAGTTAAACCAATACACAAAAAGGGGGAAATAAAGCATGTACAGAACTACAGAGCCATTGTCCTAATCTCACTTTCAGCAAACTGATAGAGAAAATAATATTTTAATAAACCCTGGCACATTACAACAGTGCTGACATACTAAGTGATTTCCAGCATGGTATCAGGAGAGGTTGAAGTACCATGTCAGCAGCATGTAATGGAACTGACAAATAGACATCATTTTGTTATATTATACACTAAATTCATGTTAAAAAAGCTTTTGCTTAAGATAATACTAAGTTAGGTGTTGCGATCAATAATCGATATTGGAATTGTACGTTTTTTGTAGCTTATGACTGTGATCTTTGTTCTACAATGGGTTTTCGTCCACTTGAGTGTTGGCTGCAGTTGAGTGTAGTTGTGTATATAGTTTTGGCAATAAATGTGTTTTTGATACAAAGAAACTGTGGAACACTGCATCATTTTTCGATAGTCCAGTAATAATTAAAAAACCCGCACCTTTTCTTGGACCCAGAGCAGCAAAGGAATCATCGCCTAGACAACGAGAAGCCACATGGACAACGCAGAGTCAGCAGCATCAACAAAGGAGACATCATGGCCAGCTCTACTAAAGTGCTATATAGCCATTAGCCACACCGTAACGGTGTCCTTATGGAGATAACTTTTCCTGCACAGTAGAGTGGGTTCGTGACAACTGGGGACTCGTCCGGGATTAACACATTTATATGTACTGGATTGACAAAATCTGTTTTGCAGAAGTCTAATGACCACGTAGTACGAAGAAGTGCTATACATGGAAGTCAAGGGAGATGAAACGAAACAGTAAAGTGGACTGACCACACGAGTGAGGACCCAGACTGAAAAGATAAGTACATTTGTGTAGTGCTGTTTATTCCTTTTATTATTTTGTGTGTGAAATTTCATGAAAATGATCATTGTGAAAGAGGAAAGTGGTGCTGAATCCGAGCAGGATTGTGAAAATTTGTTAGTCTTTGGGGACGTAGCCGATAAAAACGGAAAATGAGTCAGTCAAAGAAGCGGATCAGAGTCTTAATTCATCAGAACGTGAGGCGTCGGACATTAAATCACTGTTACAAATGATGGAACAATCGTTAGCTTTAAATCAGACTGTTGCAGCTCGCTTACAAGCTAATGAAGAACAATTGCAAAGCATGAATCAGACGGTCACGGACAGTTTTCGGGTTATAAATCAGAAAGTGTCGCGTCTAGAGGGAGCTATGAACAAAAAATTTGATAATGTCTTACTTTGGGGTAATAAACTTCTCAACGATATATCAAAGATAGACAAGAAACTTAGCAAGGCAGAAAAAAAGATTTTGGTGGTAGAATCTAAAGTGGGAGAAGTAAAATCTAGACTGAGTAACAAAATTCAGTCTGTAAAAAATGAACTGGTCACAGACAGAGAGAAAAATGCAAAGTGTTTTGTTAATGTTAATAGTCAAATAGGTACAGTTTGTGTAAATGTAAAAGCTATGGCAGTAGATCTTGAAAGTAGAGTAGATTCGAAACTAAATGTTGTGAATGATAAAGTGGAAACAGTCAGTAACACAGTAAAACTCCACGAGATTGAAACTAAGACAGACGTTAGTGAATTAAAAAGTACAGTATCAGAGTTAAACCAGAAGTTTGAAATATTTAGCAATGATGTAGCTAACAAAAATTTTTCTATTAACACATTTATATTATTATCCAATATTCCAGTTAAAAACTTTTCTGATGAGTGTAGTTTGCATCCTGTTGGCTTTCTGCAGAGTTGTAGAGACAATTTTTTGACCAATATGAGTAAAAGTATCAAAATTAAGTTTGTTAAAAAAATTTTGGAGGGGGAATCTTTGTCATGGGCCAATCAAAATTTTTCTATGGGCATGTCTTGTGCAGAATTTGAAATGGAGTTCTTAAAACGGTTCTGGTCTGAAACTGAACAAGCCAGGATAAAGAGCGAGCTCCCGAATGGACCAAATTATAGAGAAACACAGGGGACTATGAAACAGTTTTGTAAGAATCAACTGAAGAGACTTGTACATTTGAGTAAACCCTTTGATGAGCTCACACAGATAGATGCTTTAAAGAGAAGGTTGCCAACAGATGTGCAATGGGACCTAGTGTATGGACCAGATGACAACATTGAACAATTTCTAAACTATGTGGACAAACTTGACAGGATTATAGACAAAGTGGGGAAACCAAAAATCTATTTCAATCACGTGCAAAGAGGTGGGGATCATAGTTGGGGAAACACTAATTTTAACAGGAAGGAAAACAGTAGGCCCAACAACCATAGTTTTCATCATAGGGAACAAAATAGTCACAATATTAGTAATAACTTCCATTCAAGGGAAAACTATAATTTCCATTCAAGAGGACAATCTGGGAACAATTGGAACAGAAGTAATTACAGGGAGTCTGAAAACAGGAATTGGCGTGAGCATAGTGACACCAGGAGTCAAAATGCTATGGGAAGTAATGAAGTAAAAAACTAGCATGCGCTCCATTGTCGGTCCACAAGGTAGGGGCGAAAAGCATAGATAATAGATGGACCAATAACAGTGACTACATTGCACCAAGAGATATGTCTCAAGTAATGAGTACTTATCTTATGAATGTGTACTACTCTCTAAACACAGTACCTGTTAAGAAAGAACACATTGGTTGTAATAAAGAGCCAGAGAAAATAATTGACTTAGTTGAATTTTATGAATGGGCACAAGCTTTTAGTTTGTCAGATGACCAGCAGGTTAATGATTTAAATGATTTAGGAATTGATGCACTGATGAAGGAACCAGGTGAGCAAATTGTTGACACTGATTTAACGAGCAAAGAATTAAGTACACTTGGGTGTGAAAGCAACGTTTTAAGTTTTCGGGAGAGAGAGGTTGATGATTGTAGTATTTGGGAAAATGAAGATTTAATGATACATGAGGATGGTGAAAAGTATTTTGTTTGCTTGAAAGAGGAAATGGAGGCATTAGGTGTTGTGGGAGAAACTGATATGCATGTTGTAGATGTACCCAATGATGTTATTAACAGTTTAAGTGGTGTTCATGCCAGTGTCACAACCAATAGGCTCTGTAATCCAACATCTTATGAAGGAACCTGGGCAGTTGATAAAGATTCCCTGAACAGTAAAACTGACTGTGCAAGTAGGCTGCCATTTGCAATGAACAAAGGTGAATTATTTCTTTATAATATGTGGCTAAATAGTGATGCAATTAAAAATGATAGCAATTTTAGAAAAATGATTCTTAATATGTCTCAAATTTTATATCCTGATTGGTGGCAAAACACTAAACATATTATTGATGAACAACTGAAGGATAAATACCTTAGTGGTAAACAATGTTATATGGGTGAAAATATTTGGATCAATGAAATTATCAATGCAAGCAACAGTGCTAATGATGTGTGTGTTAATGTAATGACCATAGATAATAAAGGTGACAGTAATATAGGTACTTGTAAGTCAGAAAGTCATTGTTTCAGTGAAATTCAAAATGATTTATTGTATGAATATGTTCAGCCTGAAAAAGGTGATGACATAGGTAGTCCATTATTTAGGGCAAAAGTTGGTACCTGGGAAGGCAAGTGCCTTATAGACACAGGGAGTCAGGTGTCAGGGATATCTGAAATTCTAAGCAAAAAGCTGAAGTGCGAGAAAGATTACATTGAAATGCCAGTAATTGGGGTGAAAATAAGAGGGGCCACAGGAAAACATAGTAAAACTGTGAAAAGACAAACTTTGTTATCTTTTACTGTTGAGGGAGTCACATTTACACATGGATGCCTAATTATACCAGGCCTCAGTGAGGGCAGTATTCTCGGGATGTCATGGATTCGGAGTGTAGATGCAAGATTTGACTGGGGAGGACAAAAACTTATCATAACAACACCAAATGGGGGATGTATCTCCACCAAGTTTGTCAGATAAAATACAGTTTTGTGTAATGATAAATTTAACACTATAAATCTTGTAAAGGAGAAAAGATATGTTGACAAACATGTAACAGAGCTAGATTTAAGTGAAGTAGATTTCAACACCCTGGTAAACACTAAGATTTCAGAAGCTAGCGGTCTAAATGATGAGCAAAAACAGGAACTAGAGTCTTTGTTATGGGAATACAGTGATGTCTTTAGCAACATTCCAGGGAAAGTTAGGGGTTACGAATGTGCTTTGCTAGTAAGACCACATGACCTATTTTTCATAAAACCATATGGTGTGCCCATAGCAAAATGTACAGCAGTTGAGAAAGAATTACATAAGATGGAAGTGTGTGGCATTATTGAAAGAAGTATCAGTGCTTATAATAACCCACTGGTAGCTGTGTCAAAGAGGGATGGGGGAGGGAGAATAGTTCTTGACTCCAGGCCTTTAAACAAGATCTTATACAGGGAAACAGACCACCCTGAAAACAGTGATGAGCTGTTGCACAAATTCAAGGACATAAAATTAATGTCAAGTCTAGACTTAACCTCAGGCTTTCACCAAGTACCCCTGGCACCCAAATCTAGGAAATACACTGCTTTTCTTTACAATGGCTGTTGCTATCAGTATTGTGTAGTCCCTTTTGGCTTGAACTCATCAGTAGCAGAATTCATTAGAGCTTTAGACCATGTGCTTGGTCAGTAACTTGTTTCCAAATTAGTGATTTATGTAGATGACATTTTAGTAACTGGACAAGATTAGAATGAGCATGTTGGGCTTTTAAAACAGGCGTGTGAGAAACTTAGAAGTGGGGGAATGACACTAAAACTAGAAAAGTGCAAATTTACAGTACCTGAGTTAAAATTTTTGGGACATGTCATAACAGAAAAAGGAATTTTGGCTGATCCAGACAAAATTAAAGCTATTGCAGAGTTTCCTATACCCCGTAACAGAAAACAACTGAAATCATTTAATGGGCTATGTGGCTTCTACAGAAAATTTGTAACTAAACAAAGCTTAAACACACCCTGTCTAAGTAACTTGTTAAAGAAGGACACTGTTTGGATATGGAGTAAAGATTGTCAAGAGGCTTTCAACATAATAAAAAAGGAACTGAATAACCAGAACCTGTTAAGCAGACCAGATTTCAATTTACCTTTCTGTTTACATACTGACAGCAGTGATTATGGGCTAGGTGCTGAATTATTTCAAGTAAAAGAAGTCAATGGGGAGACAGTTCATGCTACAATTGCATTTGCAAGCAGAATCTTACTGAAGCATGAAAAGAACTATACAGTCACAGAAAAAGAGCTATTAGCCATACAGTGGTCATTTTCAAAATTCAGGACCTATTTACTTGGGCATAAGGTAATAGTGTACCCTGATCATAAAGACTTAAGCTATATACAGGAATGCAAGCTCTATCATGATAGGCTTACAAGATGGGCATTGTATTCACAACAATTCAACTTTGAAATTAAGTATATTAAAGGCACTGAGTACATAGTCGCGGATGCTCTATCGAGGCTACCAGTAGGAGGGGAAACAGAAATTTTTGATCAGAATGAAGAAAAACAGTTTAAAATGAGGTATATTAAAGGGGTCACAGATGAAAAAGTTGTTAGATCATTGTGTGATAAAATCAGGAGGAGCCAGAACCGTGATGCAAATTGGAAATTAGTAAAGAGCTGTTTAGGGAAAAAGAACTATGAAAAATTAGACATGTACTATAAGGTGTTTAAAGGTACTCTGTTTAGAAGAACTGATGAAGACTCAGACAATTGGAAACTATGCTGGCCTGAGGAGGAAGCTGAGAGGTTAATTAGGTATAGTCATGAGAGCTATGGTCATTGTGGCATACAGAAGTGTATGCAGAAATTACAAGAAAACATATACTTCTACAATATGGCCAAGAAAGTTAGAAAAGAATTGTCAACTTGTGATAAGTGCCAATGAGTCAAAGTAAGTAACAGAAAATGTCAAGGTGAAATGCAAAACGTTATTCCTGCACAACCTCTAGACTTAGTCGCTGTTGATTTCTACGGGCCGCTTCCAAGGAGTAGGAGTGGCCACTGCTACATTTTTGTCATGGTAGATGCATTTTCTAAACTAATCAAGTTGTATCCTGTCAGAAAAGCCACAGGTAAAGAGATAGTTACAAAAGTTGAAAAAGACTATTTCTTAAATGTTGGGAAACCAAAAGCAATCTTGTCAGATAATGGTTCTCAGTTTTTGTCAAAAGTTTGGAAAGCCTTTGTTGATAAATCGGGAATCAAACATGTTCAAATATCTATATATAATCCATTGTCAAACCCAGCTGCGAGGTATATGCGCGAGATTGTACTTTTATGTCGTACATATTGCAGTCATAAACATCCTACATGGTACGACCATGTACGAGACTTTCAAGATGTTATGAACAGCTTGCAGCACACTTCCACAGGATTTTCACCTTATGAAATTATGTTTCATCTAAAACGAGACAACATTATCACTGAACTCATAGAATTTCCACCATGCACAATGATGAACATGCATGAACGTGAAGCCATAGTCAAAGAAACAATGATAAAACAGGGGGAAATTAGAAAAAGACAACAAGATGGCAAGATCAAAGCAACCAAGTTAAAAGTAGGAGATTATGTTTTAGTAAAATCACATGAGAAATCAAAAATTCTAACTTCTGGAATAAAGAAATTCTTTGATAGATACATGGGTCCATTCGAGATTGTAGAGCATCCACACCCAAATGCATACCGGTTGGTGTATCCTAAATCCAGGAAAGTTCTCGGGCTAAGGAATATTGTTTCATTGAAATTGTATAAACAAAAGGGATAAGACTAGTCTGAGAAAGTTAAAAGGTGACTCAACAAAAGTTTTTCACCGAAAATTTTGAAATTTTGTATATAAAAGATTGTCTGATTTTGATACAGTTTTGTGCCCTTGAAAATGTTTATTATTTGTTTAATATGTATTCACTGTATGAAGTGTTTGCAATGAATTTTCTGTGTAATATGCTAGCCATGTTAGTTTTTGATATTTCTGTATGTTTATGCAATTTGATTGATGTTTGATAATTTGTGTAATTTTAGTTTGTGTAACTCTCACACCACACTTGTTGAGACATCATTTAAAATGCAAGCCACTAATCAGCACTAAATCTGTCTTGCAACAATTAAGTTTTTTAAATTTTTTACTCTTAAAGGCAGAGTCCTAATTACTACACACTTAAGTGCTTGAAATGTCCAACTCTACAAGGAGACAATCATTTTCAGTGAACCACATGAATTACTGTATATTTCTCTCTCAACCACTGCAAATGCACAGGCAGTAATATTTTTTAATTTTGATAGATACATACCGTTCCAAAACTTTCATCCATGATTCTACCTTTGCACTTTTACTGTGAATATGAACCCTTGTAACAAACTGCCTGTAACTTTACTTTTGAAAACAATTTAATTTTTTTATCCTTGGAGTAATGTCTTTGTGATAAGACATTTTACACCCAATATGTTGATGCATTTGTATTACATGTTTATTGAATTTATTATTATTTAAAGGATCTTTTTTTGGACCAGTTCGTATCTGTGTAGTATTACTCAGACAGATACTGTAAACTTCTCCCACTAGACAAACATTACCAGAAGGTTAACTATGTATCCTAACCATGTACTTACATATAAACATTTTGTAACCAAAAGGTGATCTCTGTATGTGATTTTTAGGTAACATGGCATTATAGTCAATGAAGCGATACAAACAGCTAAGCTTTGGAAACAGACGCACTGCAGGACAAGCAGAAATCAGACCTTTTAACGGAAGTCACCTATGTGCAGATGGACAATGTGGGACAGACTGTGAGTAGTGTGAAAAGTGGGCAACAAAAGAAAATAAAACACGCCTGCAGTTAAAAGTTACAGTCTTTCAATGGTTTCATGTGAAGTGCTACAACATTATGGACTCTTTTAAGTGAAAATTGTGAATCTTTTTTTGTATTTCATTTACTCTAAGGTTAAAAATTGTATGTTTTCCTTTACTTAGTATAACAATTTCAGTATTAGCATAATTAAAAGGAAACAGTCCTACTAAAAATTTTAATTTATTTAAAATTATATTCTTGGCAGTTCCAGTATTATGTTGTCAGAATTTTGTTCACATTTTCATACTTACAAAATTCTTGGGGGGCTATTGTAATGGAACTGACAAATAGACATCATTTTGTTATATTATACACTAAAGTCATGTTAAAAAAGCTTTTGCTTAAGATAATACTAAGTTAGGTGTTGCGATCAATAATCGATATTGGAATTGTACGTTTTTTGTAGCTTATGACCGTGATCTTTGGTCTACAATGGGTTTTTGTCCACTTGAGTGTTGGCCGCAGTTGAGTGTAGTTGTGTATACAGTTTTGGCAATAAATGTGTTTTTGATACAAAGAAACCGTGGAATACTGCGTCATTTTTCGATAGTCCAGTAATAATTAAAAAACCCGCACCTTTTTTTGGACCCAGAGCAGCAAAGGAATCATCGCCTAGACATCAAGAAGCCACATGGACAACGCAGACTCAGCAGCATCAACAAAGGAGATATCATGGCCAGCTCTACTAAAGTACTATACAGCCATTAGCCACACCGTAATGGTGTCCTTATGGAGATAACTTTTCCTGCAAAGTAGAGCGGGTTCGTGACAAGCAGTACAATTTGTCCTCATATACTTGAAAAAATAAATGAAGAGCCCCAAGCAGCAGGAGTATTCCTGGATCTCTCAAGGGCTTTTAATAGAGTACATCATGATGTGCTCATATCAAAAACTGCTAAGAGTGGTCTCACTGAAAACTCATGCAGCTGCTAGAAACATATTTAAATGGTAGACAGCAAAGCACAGAGCTTACATACTCTAATGGAAAAAAAAAACTGGAGAGGAGAAGGTCAAGTATAAGCAGTATGCATTTTGGTGTTGAACAGGGCTTCCTATTAGGTCCAGTCCTATTCATCTGCTACCGTATGCAAATGATTTCAAAAGTTCTCTTGACAATAAGCAATTGATCACTATGTATGCAGACAATACATTTGGTGTTTGCTGTGCAATCAGTGAACCCAGCGTAATTGAAGAGATACTTAACTTTATTGAAAAGGCAAGAGTTCACTTTGAAAGAGACAACCAAAAGCAAACACATAAAAAACTAATATTGTTCATTTTAAACCAAGTGGTCCAAACAGACAAAATACTGTGACTGATGACTTTCTACCAAATACCTGTACAGACTGTAAATTATTGGGCTTATGCATAGATGATCGACATTTGTGGAAGCATGAAGCTGATTACGTCTGTAAAAAAATAACACCCAGTCTATATGTATTAAGAATATTATCAACATATTTTAATTCTGAAACCCTGAGGACTGTATACTATGGATTAGTGTACCCTTTCTGGCCTTATAGAAAAGAAGATTAACATCATATTTTAATTCTGAAACCTGAAGGACTCTATATTATGGATTAGTGTACCCTTTCTTGCCTTATGGAATAGTGCTGTGGGATAGGACATGTCAAACTAATATGAAAAGGGTTTTAATACTGCAGAAGTGAGCCTTGTGCATCATAGCAAAAGTAAAACCGAGAGTTTCTTGCAAACCCCTATTCATTAGACACAATATTCTCATAGCTTATGCCATGAATATACTAGAAACTACAATGTTAGTGAAAGAAGACACAAAAAGAAACACGGATATTCTCAACTATGGAACAAAGTGTGGTTTAGAAAGGACTTTACTATGGTTAACAGAAGGTTAACTTTAACAGCGAAAAGCCCCATGTCAAAGGAGCTCTTTTTAATAACTTGTTACCAAAAGAAGTTAATATATTGACAGGGAGTACTTTTAAAAAGCAAGTCAAGCAGAGGCTTGTCCAAAAATGCCCTTATAACTTGAATTTATCATGAATTATAATGTCATAAGAAATAATGCAAACTAAAAAAATTTTAATTGTAAAAACTTTATACTTGGTTGATAATGCTCAGGCATGCAAAATTATATGTTACGAGCAATAAATTAAAACTGAAACTAAAATGTGAGTGTATTAAATACACTGAGGTGACAGATGTCATGGGTTACCTGCTAATATTGTGTCAGAACTTCTTTTGCCTGGCACAGTGCAGCATCTCAATGTGGTGTGGCCTCAACAAGTTGTTGTAAGTCCTCTCCAGAGATATTGAGCCATGCTGTCTTGACAGCCATCCATAGTTGTGAAAGTACATCTACATCTACATTTATACTCCGCAAGCCACCCAACGGTGTGTGGCAGAGGGCACTTTACGTGCCACTGTCATTACCTCCCTTTCCTGTTCCAGTCGCGTATGGTTCACGGGAAGAACGACTGTCTGAAAGCCTCCGTGCGCGCTCGAATCTCTCTAATTTTATATTCGTGGTCTCCTCGGGAGGTATAAGTAGGGGGAAGCAATATATTTGATACCTCATCCACAAACGCTCCCTCTCGAAACCTGGTGAGCAAGCTACACCGCGATGCAGAGCGCCTCTCTTTCAGTCTGCCACTTGAGTTTGCTGAACATCTCCATAACGCTATCACAGTTACCAAATAACCCTGTGATGAAACGCCCCACTCTTCTTTGGATCTTCTCTATCTCCTCCGTCAACCCGATATGGTATGGATCCCACACTGATGAGCAATACTCAAGTATAGGTCGAACGAGTGTTTTGTAAGCCACCTCCTTTGTTGATGGACTACATTTTCTAAGGACTCTCCCAATGAATCTCAACCTGGTACCTGCCTTACCAACAATTAATTTTATATGATCATTCCACTTCAAATCATTCCACACGCATACTCCCAGATATTTTACACAAGTAACTGCTACCAGTGTTTGTTCCGCTATCATATAATCATACAATAAAGGATCCTTCTTCCTATGTATTCGCAGTACATTACATTTGTCTATGTTAAGGGTCAGTTGCCACTCCCTGCACCAAGTGCCTATCCGCTGCAGATCTTCCTGCATTTCGCTACAATTTTCTAATGCTGCAACTTCTCTGTATACTACAGCACCATCCGCGAAAAGCCGTATGGAACTTCCGACACTATCTACTACATCATTTATATATATTGCGAAAAGCAATGGTCCCATAACACTCCCCTGTGGCATGCCAGAGGTTACTTTAATGTCTGTAGATGTCTCTCCATTGATAACAACATGCTGTGTTCTGTTTGCTAAAAACTTTTCAATCCAGCCACACGGCTGGTCTGATATTCTGTAGGCTCTTACTTTGTTTATCAGGTGACAGTGCTGAACTGTATCGAACGCCTTCTGGAAGTCAAGGAAAATAGCATCTACCTGGGAGCCTGTATCTAATATTTTTTGGGGCTCATTAACAAATAAAGCGAGTTGGGTCTCACACGATCGCTGTTTCTGGGATCCATGTTGATTCCTACAGAGTAGATTCTGGGTTTCCAAAAACGACATGATACTCGAGCAAAAAACATGTTCTAAAATTCTGCAACAGATCGATGTCAGAGATATAGGTCTATAGTTTTGTGCATCTGCTCGATGACCCTTCTTGGAGACTGGGACTACCTGTGCTCTTTTCCAATCATTTGGAACCTTCCGTTCCTCTAGAGACTTGCGGTACACGGCTGTTAGAAGGGGGGCAAGTTCTTTCGCGTACTCTGTGTAGAATCAGATTGGTATCCCGTCAGGTCCAGTGGACTTTCCTCTGTTGAGTGATTCCAGTTGCTTTTCTATTCCTTGGACACTTATTTCTATGTCAACCATTTTTTCGTTTGTGCGAGGATTTACAGAAGGAACTGCAGTGCGGTCTTCCTCTGTGAAACTGCTTTGGAAAAAGGTGTTTAGTATTTCAGCTTTACACGTGTCATCCTCTGTTTCAATGCCTTCATCATCCCGGAGTGTCTGGATATGCTGTTTCGAGCCACTTACTGATTTAACGTAAGACCAGAACTTCCTAGGATTTTCTGTCAAGTCGGTACATAGAATTTTACTTTCGAATTCACTGAACGCTTCACACATAGCCCTCCTTATGCTAACTTTGACATCGTTTAGCTTCTGTTTGTCTGAGAGGTTTTGGCTGCGTTTAAACTTGGAGTGAAGCTCTCTTTGCTTTTGCAGTAGTTTCCTAACTTTGTTGTAGAACCACGGTGGGTTTTTCCTGTCCCTCACAGTTTTACTCGGCACGTACCTGTCTAAAATGCATTTTATGATTGCCTTGAACTTTTTCCATAAACACTCAACATTGTCAGTGTCGGAACATAAATTTTCATTTTGATCTGTTAGGTAGTCTGAAATCTGCCCTCTATTACTCTTGCTAGTGCAGGATTTTGTAAATGAACTAACCTCTTGATAATGTCCCATAAATGTTCCATGGGACTCATGTGATCTAGTTGACCAAATCATTCACTTGAATTATCCAGAATGTTCTTTAAACCAGTTGTGACAATTGTGGCCCTGTGACATGGTGCACTATCACCCACAAAAATTCTATCATTGTCTGGAAACATGAAACCCATGAATGGCTTCAGATGGTCAATGCTCAGTTCAGCTGGATCAGAGGACCCAGCTTGTTCCATGAAAACACAGCCCACACCATTATGGAACCATTAACAGCTTGCACAGTGTTTTGTTGGCAACTTGGGTCCATGGCTTCATGGGGTCTGCACCACAGTCGAACCATATCATCAACTCTTACTAACTGAAATCAGGACTCATCTGACCAGGCCACAGTTTTCCAGTGGCCTAGGGTCCAGCTGATATGGTCATGAGCCCAGGAGAGATGATGTAGATGATGTCATGCTGTTGGCAAAGGCACTCACGTCGGTGTGTTGTCATAGCCCGTTAATGCCAAATTTCACCACACTGCCTCAACAGATATGTTTATTGTATATCCCATACTGATTTCTGTGGTTATTTCACTCAGTGTTGCTTGTCTGTTAGCACTGAAAATTCTATGCAAACACCACTGCTCTCAGTCATTAAGTGAATGACATTGGTCACTGCATTGTATATGGTGAGAGGTATTGCCTGAAATTTGGCATTCTCTGCACACTCTTAACACTGTAAATCTTGGAATATTGAATTCAGTAATGATTTCCATATGGAACGTCCCATGCATCTAGCTCCAACCACCATTCCCTGTTCAAAGTCTCTTAATTCCTGTCATGTGGGCATAATCACTTTGAACACTTTTCCACATGAATCAGCTGAGTTCAAGTGATAGCTCTGCCATCTGCCAATGCACTGCCCTTTTATACCTTGTGTATGTGATACTACCACCACCTGCATATGTGCATATCACTATTCTATCACTTTTGGCCCCTCAGCGTAGAAGAACTTTGGTCATCATTATTTTTAGTGACTTTTTTTTACCAAGTTGTTGTTATCATCACTGTGAAGCCACTAACAGAAAAAATTGCAATCTGTCTTTCAATCATTTTAAAAACTCATTTAAAGGATTATGTATTTAGCTGATAATCATTATTAGCTGTTGTCATATTTTAAGTCACTAACTAAATATTCCAAGGTATTTTGTAATACACCTTGCTTACTACAAAAGTTTACATCAACAGGTAAATTACCCATTGAAGTGTTGCAGTAATTACAACACTCGTTCTACACTCAGTAGACATGGACTTCAAATCTGTATGCAACCATCTGAATTTCAGTATCTTGTGACTATCTCCATTGATTCAGGTGAATGACAGGATAGTTTCTTCCTTCAGTTGAGTTACCATCTCCAATTACCATGACATCAACATCACATGAAACTGTAACCTTTATACCTTCCAAGTGAATGCACATCAAATTAGGCATCAGCACATTTCAGTAATTTATAATACAAATGTCACTGACTTAATGTGGTTTTAATTACTGGATGCTAAAATTTCTAGAGTACTGCATTACAGTAAGAAATAGAACCTGTGCTATTGATTTCAAACTGCTCAATTCAGTGGGTTAAATATTATTTAAGCACAACAATGTGGTTCCAGTAAATGTATGGTCATTTTTATATACTAACTGCAAATACAAAACCTATTCACTATGATGCTCATTCTAAAATAATATGGAAGTTTCATTTTCAAATAAAAATATATATTGAACACCGTCTAGAATGACTTTCTGTTTTAATTTACTCAATAGTTTCCAGCCTGTTTTACATTTCATTAGTGAAACAAGTAAATAAATAGAATCTTGGCTATATAATTTTTAAATGTAAAATATATTAAAAATCTCCAATGCCACTGTTGGTCAATAATGAATAACATTTCTGGTAGCTATGGAAGCTCAGTGATTTCTTCCATCTGAATACTCAATTTCATTGTGCAAAATATGGAATCACAGACTTACTGCAGCAAGCTGGTTAGTTGAATCTTTGATTGCATTTAAAAATTTCTCATGAATCAGAACTAATGCTCTATTTTGTCATTGGTGTTCTCAAAGAATGACATTACTACAGTATTACACTAGCCATATTTGGATTTTAAGCTCTGAAAATGCCCAGCAAAAAATTACATTAGTTGTTTTTGCAGGCATGTGCTGATTTCCCATATCTCATTCTATGATGACAATTCTTGAAGTGGCAGTTAGGCTTTAAAAAGAATTCAAACCCACTAATGAAATTAACACTTTAGTGAAAAGTGAGGGACAGATTCATACAGACTCAAACAATGTATACCATTACAGACAGGTGATCGAAAACTTTTACTTAGTAGACTTTAGTTTCTCAAATATCATTTTCTCCTACTAAAATTCCGTCTAAAACTAAATGTTAAGTCCTAATAAATACCTTAAAATCTTTCATTTCTGACCCATAATTGATTCTTCCCTGATTTTCTACAAGCAGCTGTAGTGTGCTACAAGGTCTGGCTAATAATGCTGCTGAGGTTATCCCTTGAGCACGACTGAGAACTGTGACAAACATCTGAAAATGACAATAAAAATTGGAACATAGGGTCAAAATTTTGTCATGAACATAAAATAATATAAATAACATCAAGCCATTTCTGAAACAGATATAACTTTACATAAATTTTATATGAACTTAATGCCAGAAAATCTGAACTGAATGTTTCCAACATCATTAGATGCATTCAATATACTTAAATGTAGATAAAACAGTGAAATGAATGTGTGACTTTTTAAATTTTCTATTTAAATGGTGTATTTGTTAACAAACATAATCATGTGTGAGATTTAATCACAAAGGAAGTGAAATTCCTGGAAACTCTCATCCCAGAAACAAGAATCCTCTGTGAGCTTAAGAAACAGCTCAAATTAGATTAGATTTCAGAAACTCCAAATGAGGAGATTCATTCTGATATGGATCACATCAAAGTATTGATACAGATTAAATATTTTATAAAAGAATTAAAATTCTTATATTTAATGTTTATTCCACACATCCTTAGAGAGGTTATCCTAGAGGATGTGGAACAAATCATAGACATCCAATTTTATATATCTTCATCATCAACAAACATCATCAACCATTGACATCCATTTCTGGATAATAGTCTCCTCTACATTTCTCTATCCACTACAGTCATCAGCCATCTGCATTCATGTTACCCCTACATATTTTATAATGCTTAAGACAGTGACTGTACATCTATAAAGAATTACTTTATGTCAAAAGATATTTAAATGATTTACTAATTTCCAGAATTCTGGAAGGCATGACATCGGCAACAATTCTAGCTAACAAAATTATGCAATAAATTGCAGAGAGCCATTAAAGTTGCAGTATTAATCTCCTTTATTACTTGGTGACTAGTTTTGAGCCTAAGCTATCAGATCATATATGCAGTAACATATGTCACCATCTACAGCAATGTTCACTGTAGTTAGACACATCTTTAGTATAAAGCAGTGCAGGGCTGAACTTCAACTTCTGTGAGTGAAGGTCAACTCCATTCTGCTTTATACTAGAGGTGTGTTTAACTACAATGAACATTCATGTGGCTGTCATAATGTCTGTTATTGCATAGCTTATTGGATGATATGATTATGAGCTTAGGCTTGAAATCAGTCATCAAGTAGTATAAGAAATTAATACTGGAACTTTGATGATTCTCAGCAATTTATTGCATAATTCAGTCAAGTTAAATAAGTTTGACACCAGAGAGAACATACAATGTCACACCACTGGAGGCAAAGTGCACTTTTATATACAAAGACAGAGATTGGAAAAGGCCAGAAACATACACAAGTTAATGTTTAAAAATTTTTTTAAAAGTTACAATACATGCTCAGTCCTTTCCTTATAATACAGTAATTTGAAATGTAAGATCTATGATTAGTTATTAGAACACCAATTCAAAACAAATTGATAATAGTAGTTTTTATAAATTTTGATAAACAAGTAGAATTTAAGTTTTCAATAATTTTTCTGTAAAAATGATCTTGTAATCAACTATATATGTAATGACTTAACCAGATACCCTGTAAGACAGCCAGTGTTTAATGAGGAATTGTGAACAGACTTATGATTATAATAAAAAATAATGTATAATTAAACTTTTGTATTTAAAAAAGATGAGAATTCAAATAGAAGTGAATACTGTTTCACATAACTATTTTTCCATAGTAAAATTTTTAAATAACTTCCTTTAATATTATTCTATAGTTCAAAAATGGTACAAGATTATTACCCTGTCAATGAGAACAATTGCTCTGTCTCTCACTCCTGGTACATCAAGCAGTGCAGGATCACTTAAATCATCTGGAATTATTGTTTCATATAATATAAAACCACTGTTTTGCCCTAATTGCTCAAATGTCTTAGGATACAATGATGATTTGTACTTTTTTCCAAGTGTTTCCCGTAACAGATCACTCAATAAAGCAGCAACTGGATACAGAGTCACAGTACCATAATCCCCCTTTTCTGAAGGAACTGGTAATGGAATATCTGGCAGAGGTAAATACTGAAATGCAAAAAAATATATATTTTTTAAATTGCAGCAGTGTAAAACCACCAGACAAATTTTGAATTATGTACAGACATATAATTATTCTTCTTCTTATAACTGTTTAATTATAAAATTAATGGAATAATGTGGTTGTTGTTTACTTAAGGAGTGCAATTCACTGTTGACAAGACCAGTGAAATGCTCAGTTGCCGAAACACACATTCTTTACTTTCAGGTAATTGATTTTTTTTAAAAAAATCCCTGTTTTTTAATGAAAAGACAGATTTGAGTGATACAAGCCAAAATGTTAACATGAAAAACAGTGTTTACCCTTATACGGTAGAGAACTGTATTATACATACAGAAATATCAGTACAATAGTTAGGCATATGAAACTTCAACACTTCCTAAATAGTTCCATTATTGTTGTAAAAGCTTGCAAATGCAATTTTTATAGACTCCCCTTACCGATTATATAAAAATTCCTGTGATTGTCTTCAGATTGTCTTCATCTGTGGCAAATCAGTAACCTTTCAAACTTTTTCTTGAATGCACCAAATTACAGTAGCAATTATGCTGAACGAATTCAATGACCTGTGCAGCAGTGTCTAGCATTGTAGTCCAATAGATGCATAGAGGTTATCATACATCTTTGTACCTGAAACTTCCTGGCAGATTAAAACTGTGTGCCGGACCGAGACTCAAACTCGGGACCTTTGCTTCCTTTTCCTTTCTTTCAGGAGTGCTAGTTCTGCAAGGTTAGCAGGAGAGCTTCTGTAAAGTTCAGAAGGTAGGAGACGAGGTACTGGCAGAAGTAAAGATGTGAGGACAGGGCGTGAGTCATGCTTTGCTTAGGTAGCTCAGTTGGTAGAGCACTTGCCCGCAAAAGGCAAAGGTCCCGAGTTCGAGTCTCGGTCCAGCACACAGTTTTAATCTGCCAGGAAGTTTCATATCAGCACACACACTGCTGCAGAGTAAAAAATCTCATTCTATCTTTGTACCTAATATAGCCTTCCTGGAATTTATTATACTTCAAACTGAAGATGTGCAGCAACAAACCTTTTGAAGTAACACATCTCCAGCAGAGAACAAGGAAAGTAGTTCAGTCATACTGTGCTAGTTGAGAAATAATTAAACCACACACACAAAGAGAAAGAGAGAGATGGGTAGAGGGGAGGGGAGTGGGGGTGGGGGGAGTGAGAGAGAGAGAGAGAGAGAGAGAGAGAGAATAAGAGAAGGGGGGAGAGGGGAGAAGTAGAGAGATAGAGAAAATGTTGTTTATTTACTTATCCAAATTATCCACTGCTCACTTCTTTGTCTTTATTCCTAACATTGTTCATATTTCACTTAGGAGCTTTCATTGTAATACAAACTGAATCCACATGCTGATGTTGAGTAAGAGTCTAAAGAGACAGTTAAGGCCATCAGTCTCCTATTCACCACCCAGGACAAAAGCAATGTATCCAATCTGTCTGCATGTGTAAGTGCTAGTGTAAAATGCATTCTAAATGTTTGTGTAGCCTGTATATGAAGTGGAGCATGGGAATCAGTTTGGTATACACCTAGTGGGATTTGGGAAATTGCCTAAAAACCACTTGGAGGCTGGCCAGTGTACCAAACCATCATCGTTTATCTACTGTCAGATTCAATCCATGGCTAGCATACTTCCCCATCCTGGAAGCGGTCACATTAATACACACAACTTCTCAGGCAGATAAGGAATCCATATAAGAAGACATTAATTTTAAGACAAAAAATTATTCAATACTGGAGCTCAAGTTTCCATTTTCAGAAAATTGTGTTCATGTGCTGTACACTTATTTTTTAAGATCTGAGCTTTCCTGCATATGAACTTCTCTCTAGAGCAGAACTTTCCAAATTGGGTGTCACAACACCCTGGGGTGTCAAGTAACAGCATCAAAGGTATTGTGAGAGTAGCAAATTCAAAATGTAAAGCAAATGAAAAACTTGTATTAAAATAATAAAAGAAAACCTTCTCTTCATTCAGTATAACCACAGATCAAGTATTAAATGAGTGATCAGCATGTGGAATTCCACTGATCTGTGCATTTAACTTCAATTATGGCACTACATGTCTCTCTTCAGCTGCTGTAAATCGGTACTCTCTATCAGCCCATGTCCCAACAAGTTCTTCGAGCAGTGAAAATGAGAGATGGTACAAATTTCCTTCAGTCTGTTTCTATCTTTCATTCATTATATGTGTCACCATTTTACTTCTTTCAAAGTGATACAATTTACACAAGCCATCAGAAATGGATAAATTTGTCAAAAGGAGATCTTTGGCAGTTTATTAAATGTCAGACGCAGTGCAACAGTCAAGCAATGTGTCTGAAACTGCAGTAGATACAGAATAACACCAAGAAGTGTGTCTCACATCTCTGTTTGTTCTGTGCCATCATGCAGTAGCAAGAACACAAAAGTGAGACTTTAGAAGAAAAAATATCTTAAAGAGGGGTTCACATGGTGTGGAGATGAGTGATGTCATCATTGCCAGTGGTTCCAGCCCTGTCTCCTCTGCACTGGGACCTGCCTGCTGATGATGATGGTACGGAGATGACAATGGCACCTTCCTCTGTGGTGCTGCCATGGGGCGGCACACAATTCCACCACTCTTGGGTGTGCCAGCTTCCCTGTGTGCTCCAGCCCTAGTCTCCAGTGCCCGCCCAGCACATCAACCTGCCCCAACCATCAGCACTGGCTGTTACTGCTCCCGATCTGATGGATATGTCTCTTGTCGGGCCTCTAGTATCTTCTCTGTTGCCTGAATGCCCACTTTGCATGAGGGAGAGATGTGGTGTATCTTGCAACTAGTACATATCAGTGTGAGTGTGCAAAGTATGGTGTTGCCATGAGTGAATGTTTGAACTGGCCGCCAACTGTATCAGCGCAGGCCAGCCACTGGAGGCCACCTGTGGGAGTCACGCATGTAGTGCAGTCTCTGCTGCACCATCTGCCAGCAACTCATGCATATATATGCGCAGAGCAGCACTAACTGAATCTCTCTTATATGCTACCAGTCTACCAATTGCATCAATGTAGTGTGTCTCAGTATGTGGAGATCCATGAGATAATGTTTTCCATTATTGTTCAGAGGTTCATGAATAAAGCCATATTTGTGTTACTTGATTGTTTTTGTCTATTATTTGGTTACTACAGCACATAAGTGTAAGAGTCCAGTGGTCCTTGAAGATGTTCAGTTATCAATCTTACACAACATTCTTACTGTACATTTCTACAGAATAAATACTTTTTGCCTTAGCTGCAATGTCTAAGAACATCATGTGACAAGATTGTATTGAATGGAAGTATGTAAAGTATGCTAGAAATCCTGTCTAGAGGTCAACACAAAGAAAGAGATTTCTAAGTGCAGATCAGGCAGAACTGAGCTGTTTGCCCCACTTGTACACATGTTGGTGCTACCATTGTTTATTATTCATTTGGTTGTCTAAGACCTTCACATACTAAGACTTATCTACTGTGTGTCCATTGATGGGTGTCTACCTCTAATAGCTGTAAGCAATTTTGTTTTGCATGAAATTGCGTGATATGAGTTTTTGCCAGATGAAGGATTTAGCTGTTTACTGTGAACCATTTGAAAGCTTGATCCATTATTTTCCTGGCTTTGTCTGGTATGTACATGTTTAGGCACTTTTATACTAGTCATAAGCAATCAAAGCAGTTTTTGAAGCGGGCTCCAATGTAACTGTTACGAAGACTGCAGAGGCTGCCCTCATTCCCTAGTATTGATGTATTCTCTGGTAGTCTTCATTCATTGCAAGTTTTGCTTCTCTCCTAATTTTTCCTTATTGTGGCTATACCCTCTAATAATGTTTTGTGGTTCCTGGCTGTATGAGGAGAGGGTGGTACGATAGTTGGCTGGCTGCTTTCCTCTCACTACAACACAAAATGCACACATGGTTGAAATACACTTTATTACAATAACCAATGGAGTACTTAACTTCAATTATGACCATTCTGAAACTCTGTGGTTAACAGCAATCAAATAACATGTACTAATTCTTTAATCTTGTCTGTGTCCTTATCACAACTATATACAAAGTCTAATGTTCCCTCACAGCTAGGTAAGGTGCGAGGCGATGACTATTACTGTCGAAGACTAGAGCACAGTGCGATGTATTGAGGTGCAATGCAAACTGAGTGTTGATGTGACACACTAAGGTACTGAGATTGAGAAATTGAGACAGCTTGGTTGAGGGTGGTGACCTATATGCACACTGCCTAGGGGGCGTGTCTTGATCTTCTCCTGTCATAGGTGTGCTTAGTTTAGCACCTGCTATACAATGCTTCCTAGTGCTGACTGGTAGTGCTGAGCAAATCTGCTATTGCAGAATATTGCTTTGGCACCATTCACCCTAAGGAATGTTACAATACAGAGATTCTGGTGTGCACTTTCAGCTACTGTTTTGGTGTTATTAAGGAAGCAGTTGATATTAAATCAGCAAGTGGTCATATAAGTAGAGATGGATGTTTTTGCTTAAATTCTGCTTGGAATCCTGTCCTCTCCCTGGTCAGACAACAGATGGACAGAGTTAATGCTACTTTCAAAGCTGTTACTAACAAATATTTGCTACTGACAGCTTCTGACATGATCAACATCGTTAGTGTGGTGGCACTAGTTATTTACAGTGTATGTATTGTTTTCTCCATATGCCATATTATTATCCTTGGTTGGCGTAGCCCTGCCTACTGAATGTTACAGTTTTCTTGCACAACACTCTGTTACTGCATTTTTGCCTTGAAAATGATGAGGTGTTCACCTGTCAAAATATCAGCAGTTGTGCAAGACATCA
Source organism: Schistocerca americana (assembly GCF_021461395.2). Taxonomy (NCBI): domain Eukaryota; kingdom Metazoa; phylum Arthropoda; class Insecta; order Orthoptera; family Acrididae; genus Schistocerca; species Schistocerca americana. The sequence continues at coordinate 541,717,183 of NC_060130.1, forward strand.
CCCAGCTGCATTCATGTAAGGTGTTAGAACCTTTTACTCCTGTTGGGAATGTTACTGTGTGAATCAAACAAAAGCTTCACATCAGCAACTCTGAGTACCTTCAATCAGAACTATCTAAAAGAAAACCAATGTTAAAATTTCTACATTCAGTTGTTTCCAAATTAATTTTACTAGGTCTTTCTTAATAATAACTTATCTAAATGCTTTATGAAGCTTAAAACATTTGTTGTTGGTCATCTGTACACTGTCATAGCCACTATCATGTGTGTTTCTAATTCTGTTAATGAAAATGGTTGTTAAATGCTCTACTCATTGGTCTATGGCATCAGACTTTATTACACTTTTTTGTATGCAGCCACTCCCCCTTTCCTTATATTTTCCATGTTATAGTAGTCTACTATAACTATCCAGTCCATTTAACTGCACCTGTTCAATGTCTGTAACTTCTAAATGATGTTGTTATGCATAGCATACATATTTCGCAGTTTCCCACAGTAAGATGAGGAGCTGATCATTTTTTAAAAAGCTTCTTATGTTCTCATGGGAAAGTCCTAATACACTATGAAGGTTATACTTTTTGCTATTCAAACTGGCATTTATTGTTTCTCCACTGATAGGCACAGCCTTGTCTGCAGTTATTTGGTAGCCCTGTCATTCAGAAAAATTTACCCTAAAAAGACCTAGGGGCAATAAGAGAGATTCCATATTGCACTCATTATAAGGACATAAGTGAAACTGATTTACATGTATCTGTCTCCTGTCTGTGTATTATATGATTTGTATGCAAAAGTATAGTGCATATAATGTGTGCACTATAATGTTTTCAATGTGCTTTTGAAAATTCTTATAAAAATTAAAGGAAGGATGCCAAGGCTACCTATGCTTCTTAACCTACTTCTCTCAAGTAACACCTACTACCATTATCCTACTGGCAGATTATCATGAAAAACAGTTAGTTAGTTAGTTGGTTCATTAGTTAGCCAGTTACTTGTTTGATGGGTCACTCACCTGATGTATCTTAATCATGCGGACTGAGTAAATTTATAGATTTAATTTACAGTTAAATACTGAGTGTTTAAAAATGAATATTGGGGTATTGAGGCTTTGTAGCATTTGTCACATTCAGCTTACAATTAAAAGTAATACATCAAATGAAAGAGCAACTGAAACAGTCTGGTTTGTAGTTGTTACAAGTATAAAGCCTACAGACTACATCCACATCTACATATATATCCCGCTAGCCACCAAGCAGTGTGTGGCGGAGGGCACAATTCGCGGCAAAGTCATGTTCCCCCTCTCTGTTCCACTCGCGGATCGCAAGGGGGAAAAACAAGTGTCTGAATGTCTCAGTATGAGCTCTAATTTCCCTTATCTTTGAATGGTGATCATTGTGTGATTTGAAAGTTGGTGGTAATAATATACGCTCTACATCCTCGGTGAAGGATTTCAGAATTTAGTTAGCAGCCCCTTCCGTTTAGCATGTCATCTATCTGCAAGTGTGTCCTACTTCAAACTTTCTATGAGATTTGTAATGCTCTCACAATAGCTAAATGTACCAGTCACAAATCATGCTGCTCTTCTTTTGAGCTTCTCAATCTCTTGAATCAGACCCAACTGGTAAGGGTCCCATACAGACAAACAATACTCTAAGACTGGATGAACTAACATATTGTAAGCAAATTTCCTTTGTTGAAGGACTGCATCGCTTTAGGATTCTACCAATAAACAACAATCTACAGTTCACCTTGCCCGTTACTTGTGTAATATGACATTCCATTTGAGATGATTTTGAATAGTCACACCCAGATACCTGACTGATGTTACTGCTTTCAAAGAATGGAGATTTATTTTGTACTCATACATTAATGGGGATTTTCACCTTGTTATACGCAGTAGGTTACACTTACTAATATTGAGAGGTAACTGCTAGTCATTACACCACGCATTTATTTTCTGCAAATCCTCACTGATTTGTTCACAAATTTCATGTGATACTACTTTCCTGTAGACTACAGCATCATTGGCAAACAGTCTAATGCTGCTGTCAATACCATCAACCAGATCGTTTATGTAAATTGTAAAATTCAGCAGACCTATTATCCTGCCCTGGGGGACATCTGAAGTTAAACTTGCTTCTGTTGAAGTCATCCCATTCAGGACAACATACTGCTCTCTGTCTGTTATAAAACTTTCTGTCCAACTGCATATGTCATGGGATGGACCGTAATTGCTCACTTTTTGGAACAAGTGACAGTGTGGAACTGAGTCAAATGCCTTTTGAGAGTCGAGAAATATGGCATCAACCTGGGAGCTGGTATCTAGAGCCTGTTGTATATGATGCACAAAGAGGGCCAGCTGTGTCTCGCATGACTAAAACTGTGCTGATTTCTGCAGATGAGCTTCTCAGAGTCTAGAAAGGTCATTACGTCTGAACACAAAATATGTTCCATGATTCTACAACAAATCGATTACAGTGAAATTGGCTGGTAATTATGTGCATCTGATTTTCTCCCCTTTTTAAAGATTGCTATGACCTGGTCCTTCTTCCAGTCCTGTGGAACTTTCCGCTGTTCCAATGACCTCTGATAGATGATGGATAAGAATGGTGCTATATTTGTACCATAGTCAACATATAATCTTACGGGGATACTGTCTGGGCCAAATGCCTTCCTGGTGTCTAAGGATCTTAACTGTTTTACAATCCCAGATACACTAAACACTATGTCAGCCATCCTTGCGTTTGTTCAATAAATGAAAGGGGGAATGGTGCTGCAGTCTTCTACCGTAAACGAGTTTTTGAAAGGTAGGTTGAGTGAGAATTTCAGACTTCTGTTTATCATCATCAGTGGTTTACATGTGAAGTTCACAAAGGAAATGTTGCTGCACACAAATCAAGGTTTTCTGGATTAAGTGATGAATCGATATTTCATCTAAGTGGGAATATTACCACACAAAATGTGTGCATCTTGGAGTCAGGAAATCCATTTGAGGTGGTACAGTTGGAGTGAGCCTCTCCTAAACTGAATATTTTTTGTGCTATATCCTGACGGAAAGTATATGGGCCTCCCCTTTTCAGGGAAGCAGCTGCAGCCGCTGTTTCTAATTTTGATACACTAGAATTATTGGTGTTTAATCAATTTGACGAAGCTGAACCACAAATGCTGAGCTGCCTCACTGGCATAACTCAGTATGCAATTGATTAAACGACTGTGTACCCAACTACTGGATTGACCACAAGTGGTCAAATCACAGAGCTTGTTTCACATAACATCCATATTCACCCAGTGTGATGCCAAGTATTTTTGGATTTGGGGCTTCATAAAGAATCATATGTTCATGCCTCTGATGCTATCTGATTTACCAAACTTAAGAAACAGGATTGAAGCAGTTGTTGCAACAATTACTCCAGGCACACTAATCAAGGTTCCAGAAGAACTCGCATATCAATTCATTGTGTGCCATGTGACAAACGGTATTCACATCAAACACTTGTAAGAAAAACTCTCTGAGTTTCTGTTCCATTTTATGTATTATTTACAACTGTAAGTTGAATGGAATGAATGCTACAGATCCTTAAAATCCCTATATTCATGTTGAAATACCTGGTATTTACATAAAAGAAAACAGCATTTAATTTCATAACAGAAGTCATTATCTATGCAATACCTTTGTCCTAAATAAGCTACAATTTTTAAATAAAAATTGTTTATAAGCAGCTTTACAGAAACATTTTTATTTATTTTACTTCCAAATGTAGCTGTTTTCCATTCTCTCTACAGAAGACACAATAGAATCGTTTGGGATTTAACTAAACACATGGAAATCAAGGTCCAAACAATTTTATCTCCCCCACTTAATGATCAAATTTGAGTGATGAAAATTTACTGTATCACCAGGAACTGTACCAGATACGTCTGGGACTGTGATGATTAAGTTAATGCAGTTTAGTGGTTATGGACTTAAGCAGAGTTATTTTGCCACAATAATTACTAAACATCCCAAATAAAAAAGTTCACACATGTTTGCACATTGTAAGGACAAAACTTGGTGATACATTGTGGAGAGACAATTTCCTGCCCCATCTAATATAGAAGGGTTCTGTGGATAAGAAAGACCTATAGTATTAGCAGGAGCAGACACCCTTCTAGGAGAAACAGTTTTGTGTAAGTAGCTTGCAATGATCACTGTTTTGTCATAGGCCATGTACCAGTCTGATTTCTTATGATCTGTGAACAAACAATGCAAGCTGTTTATGGAATGTTCATAAATCAAAAGTGTGTTCTGTGCAAGACTTGAGCAGAATTCAGTTTCTTAAATGCACAAAAGATTAGATGAAAGACAGTCAGTTACAAATATATGAGGTTTATAGAGCTGAAACATGGGTTGAATCATTGAGTCATAGGTGGCTTTATATATTCAATTTAATTTGACAAAAAGCAATTTCATTACTTTCCCAGTGGTGGTTGCCTGTGATTTTCTACTCTTTCTGCATATCTCACCATTCCTTTGACGTGAAAATCTCATGATAACCAAAAGAAAGAAATTATAATTAGCTGGTTATCTTCATACCAGAAAATTTCTATGAAGGTATTTTATAGAAACTGATTCCATACTGTAACCTCTCTCATAACTATAGAGAAAGGTAACTGAAGGTACACTCCTTCACTGGTAACGATGGCTATTATTTCACATTGTAGTGTTGGTGCTAAATTCGAAAGAGTATCTATACCATAAATGGTTAAAGAAGGAGGAAACAAAGAAAGACCATTATAAATAAAAGAACAGAACATAGCAGAAATGAAAAAAACTAAGTTAATAAAATATTGATTTAAAATACCACTAATATGTTTATGTGCCTTTGTACATCAACATTTTTAAAAAATTTACCTGTCCTATCATTTCTCGTATGGCAAAATATTTTGGAGTTGGATCCCCTGCTTCATTTAGTGGTGCATTATAATCATATGAAGTCAGCTGTGGCTCATATCTATCATTATAATTTGCACCTGAAAAAGAATTTAGTAATAATAATTAATTTATCACCTAAGAGTTTCAGAAATAGTTACTGAGAGTTAAATCAGCTTTTAACAGATTTTTATACTTCACACATAACAGTACACAAAACAATTCCTTATCACAAATTCACACACTTAGAAGTTTCTGATAAATACGATATAAATTAAATAATCAAACTAAAATGTAACTGAAATACATGTAATTAGATTGATTGCCATATGTGCACAACAATGTTACATTAATCAGCATAAAAAAATATTTATTTTCTTCAGTGATTCCTAAATTTGGTAAACTGTAACCATTTCCAATTGTTAATATGTAAACATTTGCATTTCATTGTGTGTGCAACAGCTGCAATTGCAAGTAAATCCAGGGGACATTTGAAGCAGAAAGTGTAATGGCATCTTGCTAAATTATTTTCATCTGTTTTGTTGTTGATGTGCCATATAGCTGGGTCCAGTTGTTTACTGTACCTCCACTTATTAGTTGGCACATATTTTTTTACTATAAATATTTCAGTCTGAAGCAGCATCATCAAAGATGATGATTCCACTAGTCTGATCATTGATTACTGCAAAATAAATAATAACAAAAACCTGCATGAAATTTCTTTCTGTTTTGCCATAACAATTGTGGATAATTCTTATAAAAAGTTCTTGATTTTCTAGTCAAGTGACAGTGTTAATATATCACAACATTTTTACAAGTGTCATACTCCTCATTTGGTGAAGTGTTGAGGTACTTTAGATGTCCCTGTTTTTATATTACTGGGATGCCCCATATAAGAGACTGTGAATGGCTATGTCCTGTGTATCTGACAGGTGGGGAAGTGGGTGAATGGTGGTAGTGGCAAATGGGCTGGAGGTTGTAGTAGAAATTCTGCATGGGAATTCTAGATGCCTCTTGCATGTTGGACAAAGTAGGGCATGCTCTTGTCACGTTGCTGCTAATGTGGGGTTCCATGCTGGGTAAGTTGGTAACAGTCACCCCTATTGACACAATTCTTGTGGATCCTTATTTCTATGGATTCCTGTATAATAAGATCCAAGTAGCTGGTTGCTCATCATAAAAACAATGTTCTCAAAATGAAAAATGTTATCTTCATTTATGCCTGCTGATTTCTGTTTGTGCCCCAGTCATACACACTTGATGTGTTCCTCACAACATTTTGAGATGCAGTGTTGTTTTTTCCTGATGTATCAGTGGCCACGCCCACAAGTTATGCCATAAATCCCTCCTATGTTAAATGTCAGTCAATGTTTCACAGAGCCAAGGAACTCTTTTGTGTTAGGTGCTAATTGGAAAAAGGTTTTGTGTAGCATTTTCCAAGTATTGTCTCAGCTGAACACACCTAATGTGTTCCTCACAGTGTTTTGAGGTATAGCACAACATTTGTCTGATGTAGCTGATTGCTTGTAATAAAAAAGTGTTCTCAAAATAAAAAGTGTGATCTTCATTTATGCTATGCTCCATGACTACTGATTTCTTTTAGTGCCCCAGCCATACACACCTGTGTTCCTCACAACATTTTGAGGTACAGCACTGTGTTTGCCTGATGCATCAGGGCCACTATGACAGTGTGTGCTGTATATTCCTAGTACATTAAGTTTTAGTGGCTCTTTTGTAAAGAGCAGGAATTCTTTTGTCATAGGTGATGGTTGGAAGACAGTCTGATGTTGCATTTTCCAGCAGCCTTGAGATATTTTCTGGGAATGGGCAAAAGTAAGGAAGAAAGACAAGTCTCTTGCTCCCTTCCTTCTCTTTCCAGTTTGCTTCATCTTTTCATTTTCTTGAACATCCTTCTAATATCTGCTTCATTGTACCCATTCTTACGAAACACTTCCTTCAGGGTCTGTAATTCAGTTGTGATTCTACCTTTGGCACAGATGACACACACCTATGTACCAGATGGTAGGTTAGAAATGTCTGCCTCTGTGCTTGAGGATGGTAGCATTTTGCAAGCAAGTAAAGGTCTCATTCTATCTACTGCATGATCTAGTGTACCATCTGCCTTCATTTATTAGTATACCCAAGAAAGGGAGACATCTATTCTTCTCTACTTCCACAGTGAATGTAACGTTTTGATGATGTTGTTAAGGTGGTCCCGACACTCATCCAGCACCTGTATACCATGTTCCCACAGTGCAAATGTCTCATAGTAGCAGAAGTGGGTTTGAATCTCCACTCCCTGAAAGTGTTCAACGTACAGATTTGCAATCCCAAGGGCCACTTCATCTGCTTGTTCAAAAAACAACCCATTGTATTTGAAATAGCTGGTTGTCTGCATGTTCAAAAAGTTTAACTATTTTTGACTCAAAGTATCGAGCTATGGATGCCAAGGAGTCTTGAAGATGCACGCTTGTGAAAAGCAACATACCACTGAAGCTCATGAACAAGTCATCCTTTTGCAGTCGGCTGCCCTTAAGTACCTTCACAAAATCAGCCAAGTTCTTCATATGGTAACTGCAATGTCACACAAGGGGCATAGCTAGATATCTGGCTAGTCCATAATTGTGGGAGTTAATGGTATTGAGTTCTGGCTGCAGATACACCCCTCTCTTGTTGATTTTTCAGAAGTCCATGCAGGTATGGTATAGCTTGTGCTCTGGGATACACTCACTTCTTGACTTCCTCTCATAGACCTGAGCTCTTTTTAACAAAACATAAAAATAAAATAAAACAATAAAAAACATTTTCCTAATCATTGTTGTAGTTGGGTCCTGGGAAATTATCATCCTATCTCGATTCTCCCAGTCTTATCTAAAATATCTGAAAAACTTGCTGTTGCACAAATCCAAAACGTCATTGCAAAATACTCTGTTATTCTAAACAATCAATTTGGTTTTCAGCAGGGGAAAAACACCACAGATGCAGTAAACAGTTTCATTGAGAAAATAAGTACATCATTAGACAAGAGAAATAAGGTGGTAGGAATTTTCTGCGACCTCACAAAGGTGTTTGATTCTGTAAACCATGCATTGCTTGTTTACAAACTTGAAAAGTATGGCATTAGCAGTAGTGCCCTACAATGTCTTAAATCCTACTTATCCAAAAGAACGCAAGAGTTAGCATTTCTTCAAATGGTGCATATTATTTTTCTGACTGGGAAAAAAAAAGTCTCACGGTGTTCCAGAAGGCTCCATATTAGGCCCAGTCATATTTCTCTTCTATGTTTATGACTTACCATTAAATATCATCTCCCCACCAGTTCTGTTCACAGATGATACTTCTGTCTTAGTTGAAGATCAGGATTCAGAAAAAATTCCCAAATCTGTGATCAGTATCCTCAGTACCTTAGAAACTTGGTTTCAGCTAAATTGGTTGAATCTAAACATATCTAAGATTTACATGATGCAGTTCAAAACCAAACAGTCAAAGTGTAAGCAGATTAAGATTGTACACAACAACCAAGATATAGAATAAGTTTACTCAGTCAAATTCTTAGGTTTAAATGTAGGTAAAAATTTGAGCTGGCAGCACACATTGAATGCCTGCCAAACAAACTCAGCTTTGCATTTGCAATGCAAATGTTATCAACTGCAACTGACATGGACACATGAAAAGTAACATATACAAGCTACTTCAAATCCATTATTAGGAATGATATTGTATTTTGGGGTAACTCGACAAACATCGTGTGGATACTAAAAATACAGAAAAAAAAAACATTTGAAATATGTATACTGAAAATCACAAAGAACCATGTCGACCATTATTTAAAAAACTTAATATTTTAACTCTGCTATCCTTATACATATATGAGATTATTATGTTTTTGTACACCAGACATGAATTATTTGAGGGAAGTCATTTTGTCCATTCAGATGATACTCAAAACAAAGAAAATTTTATGCTCCCCACCCACTGCCTCAGACTTTATGCCCAGGGACCTCAACACATGGGAATGAAAATTTGTAATAAATTAAAAGGGAACAAGTTAATGCAGATGAAATATCCTTATAGTGTTATTATTTATTGTAGTGCTATTGTTTATTAATTTAAAAATCATTGTAATTGTATTATAAATTATTGACATGTCTCCTGTACGCAAACCAAATGGATTGCAAATCTATGTCATGAGATGAATAAAACACAATTCACAATTCAAAATTCTTCTTGAACTTCTTTCAGGCTGGGTCCTGCAGTAGTAAGCCAGTTTCATGCTAGTAGTGATCAGTAAACTTTAGGATACATACATTCCCCTTATCTGCAAGAAGGACCATTATGTCAACATTATTTCTCAGTGATTTGAGAGCCTCCAGCTCCACTGCAGTCATGTTTGCTTTTGTAAGTGAGGGCTTGTTGATGACGCTGTGGGTTAGCCACCTAATTTCCTCTGTTTCTTCCTTTGCCAAGTCTCGAACAGCAGTGTATAGGAAGAAGACCCACACATACCTGTACCTGCATGCAACACACTGCCATCAGCCAGGATGGAGGCAGACATTGCTAACCATACTGGTACATGGAGCCCACATCATCAGTGACAAGAAATCCTCCCATCTGAGCTACAACCAAAGTAAGTGTTCCTTAAGAATGGGTACAGTGAAGCACATATTAGAAAGGTATTCAAGAAAAGAAAAGATGCAGTAAACTGAAAAGAGGTGAAAAAAGACACTGCATTTTCCAAGCAGCCTTACAATTTTGGTCGAGGGTGGCATCAAGTAAGGAAGGAAAGTGAATCTCTGAATCTCTGAAATCCTTTACAAAGAGGGACAGACATTCTATGATTGGCTTGATCATCTTGTTAAATGGTAGGACTTGTACTAAACCAACTACTGAAAACCCAAAAGTGTTAAATGAAGCCAGCTTCAAGATATTTGATACATTATATCAAGTAGATGCAGTGAGCAAGAGAAAATTTGTTTGTGGTACATAAATACCACACACAAATATCAGAACTTTTGACTGCCAGTAAGTGACCAATGACATCATGGCTTTGAAGATGGGGATGGATCACAATTGTCAATAGGTCACCACTGAAATTTTCATATTGGGAAAGATATTTCTTTGTGGTTTAATAGATATTCTCTGTTGCAGTTAGGTATAAAATCCTTTCTCTCTCAATTTTGCCCTGACACAGTGTGACATCACACCCAGCAACAGTGATCTGGAAATGACTTTGTGTAGATTACTAATTGGTCAAAGTATGAAAGAGGCTAATTCAAACAAACATTATTTTTAAATTTAAATCGGTATGACACCATTCTTATAGTAATGAAAATTCTGCCAGAATTTAAATTTTTAGGAGTAAAGGAGACCACTCACCAGCAATGCTTTTCAGTGAGTCGTCTACGCCTAAAAATTGACATAATTCTTGTGTAGACATTTCATGAAACTTAATTTACCAGGTAGTAATTCATTATAATTGATCTTTTTAATGACTACATTGTACAGTGAAAGAACCATAAAGACCTTCGAAGGACAGTAACTTTAATAAACATATAAATAATAAACCTGGACACCTACCAATTTATCTGTTTGCTCGCAAAGTCCAGTGACTGCAAATTGGACAGAAAAACTAAACAATTAGTTGTGGACAATGTTTGTTAGTGAAAGGTTGTTATGCTGTGGTACAGTGTTAAAATGTTAGTTTCACAACAGAAGAAGCAGTAATCTTGGTTCAAAATTGCTATGGATTGTTTTCAAATGCACAAGCATTGTACACTTCTACAGCTGGACATGAGTGGTCTTAAATATTTTGCATCAACTGTAAATAAACTGTGACTTACTTATTGAACCATTCTTTCATAAAGAGCCATTTTCAATGCATCCATTACTGGATACCACAAACAACTTTGTGATAGAAATGTATTATCATTGGTTTTTGCATCAGATACATATTTTGAGTAATATAACTAGTGTATCTCAATGAATGACATGTTTGTCTTTCAAAATACCTTAATCATATTCCATGGAAAACATCACAGTTGGTATTCAAATTATTCGCACCAACTTGTATTGAACCAGGGCTCGAAGGTGGTTACAGAAATGAAAACTGGAAGCAGTTTTGAATCTCCATGAAGCACCAGCAAAAATATTGCAGTGTGAGTAGACTTTGTTCTACATCTACATCTACATCTACATGGTTACTCTACAATTCACACTTAAGTGCCTGGCAGAGGGTTCATCAAACCATTTTCATACTACTTCTCTACCGTTCCACTCTCTGATGGCGTGTGGGAAAAGGAACACCTAAATTTTTATGTTCAAACTCTGATTTCACTTATTTTATTATGATGATCATTTTTCCCTACGTAGGTGGGTGTCAACAAAATATTTTCACAGGTAATAACTTAAATATTTTCAACATTTTGCAACCCTGTCAGCAACTGTATAAATATTAATATTAATTTTAAAAATGAACAGCCTCAGTTGCACAGGTTACCAAGATTTACCTAGGCTTCAGTCGGGATAACCCAGCCTTCTTCAGAATAAAAGTAATTACCGTTTGTCCATAGTGGACATGGTCAAGCTAAAACTACAAATCCATAATTTATTGTCAGACTGTAAAAACTTATCTGGAACTGCCTTGGCCCCACTTCGTGACCGCGATGTGGCAGCCATGAGTACTGTACTGGAACTGACCATAGACTCATGAGACCCACCTAGGAGCACACAACACCTTGTGCCTGTGCATAATCTGTTTGAAGGGTACTTGCTGGGACAAGATGTGAACCTAACTCCTGACCTTGAATTTACTAGTAAAGTGAAATAAAAGAAAGGTACAGCTGAGGAAAAGGGCATATATGTTATCCTGTGCAGATTGTACATAGATCGACTGTCTTAACATTTATGAAGTATTCATTGGTCATGATGTGAGGAAGACATTATGTGCTTACAATGTGAGCCTGTATAGGAAAATTTTGTGCTTAAGCATGAAGTTTAATTGCCTTAAAGAACTTAGGAGTGGGAAGGATAATATAAAGCCAACATCATCATTATTATAACTAGGTTTAAAATTTTTTTGAGGTGTAAATGTTAAGCATTTGCTTAGTTTTGGTTACAATGCATGAACATCCTATTGACTTAGAACACATGAATGAAATTATGAACAAGTCTACATCTAATCTGTAACATCCATATTCTGTAACTCATAACCAGAACTTCATAATGAAGCTCAATCAAGCACGTGCATTAGTTTATTTTGACAATTTCAGGTCAAATATACTAATCTTGAATAATGACCATCTATATTATATGGCCCAAACCCGAAACAAGCTGCCCTTCTTTGCACTTTTTTGATGTCCTCCATCAATCCTACCCAGTAAGGATCCCACACCGAGCAGCAATATTCCAGCAGAGGATGGACAAGTGTAATGTAGGCTGTCTCTTTAGTGGGTTTGTTACATCTTCTAAGTGTTCTGCCAACAAAGTGCAGTCTTTGTTTCTCCTTCCCCACAATATTGTCTATGTGGTCTTTCCAATTTAAGTTGCTCATAATTTTAATTCCTAGGTATTTAGTCAAATTGACAGCCCTTACATTTGTGCGATTCATCATGTACCCAAAATTTATTGGATTTGTTTTAGTACCCATGTGGATGACCTCGCACTTTTCTTTGTTTATTGCCAATTGCCATTTTTCACACCATACAGAAATTCTCTCTAGATCATTTTGTAATTGGAAATGAATGTCTGATGATTTTACTAGACCGTAAATTACAGTGTCATCTGCAAACAATCTAAGGGGGCTGCTCAGGTTATCACCTACATCATTTATATAAATCAGGAACTGCAGAGGGCCTATGACACTACCTTGCAAAATGCCAGATATCACTTCTGGTTTACTCGATGATTTACTGTCTATCACTATGAACTGTGATCTCTCTGAGAGGAAATCATGAATCCAGTCACACAACTGAGACGATACTCCATATGCACGCAATTTAATTAATAGTCACTTGTGAGGAACAGTATCAAAAGCCTTCTGCAAATCTAGGAATATGGAATCAATACGAGAACCCTTGTCAACAGCACTCATTACTTCATGGGAATAAAGAGCTATCTGTGTTGCACAAGAATGATATTTTCTGAATCTATGTTGGTTATGTATCAATAAGTCATTTTCTTCAAGGTGACTCATAATTTTCGAGTACAGTATATGCTCCAAAATCGTACTGCAAATTGAGGTCAGTGATATGGGTCTGTAATTCAATGGGTTACTCCTATTTTCCTTCTTGAATATTGGTGTGACCTGTGCTACTTTCCAGTCTTTAGGAACAAATCTTTCGTCAAGTGAGTGGTTGTACATGATGGCTAAGAAAGGCGCTATTGTGTCTGCATGCTCTGAAAGGAACCTGATTGGTATAACATCTGGACCAGAAGACTTGCCTTTCTTAAGTGATTTGAGTTCTTTCAGAACACTTAAGATATCTACTTTTATGTTACTCGTGCTAACAGCTGTTCTGGTTTTGAATTCTGGAATATTTACTTCATCTTCTTTCGTGAAGGAATTATGGAAAACTGTATTTAGTAACTCCACTTTAGTGGCACCATCAGTGGTAACATTTCCATCACTATCGTGCAGTGATGGTATTGACTGTTTTTTGCCACTGGCGTACTTTACATACAACCAGAATCTCTCTGGGTTTTCTACCATATTTTGAGACAATGTTTCATTGTGGAAACTATTAAAAGCTTCTCACATTGATTTCTGCACTAAATTTTGAGTTTCCATGAAACTTAGCCAGTCTTGGGGATTTTGCATCCTTCTGAATTTGGCATGCTTTTTTCGTTGCTTCTGCAACAGTGTTCTGACTTGTTTTTCATGGTGGGTCAGTCCCGTCTCTTATTAACTTACGTGGTATGAATCTATCTGTTGCTGTCGACACTGTATCTTTGAATCTGAGCCATATCTGGTCTACACTCACATAATTAGCTTGGAAGGAATGGAGACTCTCTCTCAGGAAGGCATCAAGCAAATTTTTATTTGCTGTTTTAAATAGACATATTTTGTGTTTATTTTTAGTGGTTTTGGTTGATATGGTTTTTAGCCTCGCTACAATGACCTTGTGTTCACTAATCCCTGTATCCATCATGACTCTCTCTATTAGATCAGGATTATTTGTGGCTAAGAGGTCAAGTTGTTTTTGCAATCATTTACAATCTGTGTGGGCTCATGAACTAATTGTTCAAAGTAATTCTCAGAGAAAGCATTGAGTACAATTTTGGAAGATGTTTCCTGTCTAACACCAGCTTTGAACATGTATTTTCACCAACAAATCGAGGGTAGATTGAAGTCTCCACCAATTATAGCTGTATGAGTGGGTTACCTATTTGTAATGAGATTCAAGTTTTCTTTAAAGTTAAAAATATTCTTGCAATGGGACCTATTAAAATTGGTTATGTGGTTTAGAAAGTATTTCATAAGTACTTGAAACACATAAATTCCATTGCTAAAACCGATTTTGATGTAAATATCTATTGCTTCCTGACACTTGAATCATATCACATAAGTTCACTTTTGCAGACATTTCAGTAATGCAGAGCTTGTTAACTGTGCAGATATAAATCACCTGAATTCTATTTTGTTTTGTGGCTATGTTCTGGTAACTTCAGGGAGCCATGTGCCCTACAGCTGTGGTGATCAGGACTGGTCAAACAGCTGTCACACGGGCAGTCAGACAGCTGTCTTATAATCTATGCAGTTTTATTGTCCTGGCTGAGGGCCCGGGGGCAACGATGGCCAAGAGGCTTGTGCACATACAGAATATGTGCAATAGGACTACCTCGTAAGTAGCCTATACTACAGCTAAAGCCTTCCTGCAGGTGAGCTGATGGGCACTTGAGGGCACCCATGCCCCATATAAGAGTGTTTTAAGAGCATGCTCCTATCCTTTGTGTTGTCAGAAACAATATGGGTGAGGTTGCAAAGTACAGTAATGCTGGTGAACTTGATCAGGACCAGGCAGACAGATGACATGGTGAGCATCCTATGCTGTGGTACAGTAGGGTGAGAAGCTGTTACCATGTCTGTGGATTGAGCAACCTTGAGGTTTTCCTTGAGCAACATATCCTCTTTTACAATGTCTTCATCAGCACATATCTCTGTGTCAGGTACAGCCTTTCCTGAGATTTCTCACATATGAGTGAATACACCATGAAATACAATGGATATCACCTTAAATTTTGCTACTTATTGGCTCATTGTAAATGAGACTTATCTTGTATTTTCTTGTTATTAAATAAATAATACTGCTCAGACACTACATGCACTCACTGGTCAGAGTACTGAACTACCATTTCAATGCATTCTTGGAAACTGAAAGAGAAAGGCTCTCACTGAGGGGAAAGCTGTCTCAACAGTCATAAACATTTATAGTCACAACAAGCCAAAAAGTAATCATGAGGATGGTCTGTACCTGTATCTTGAGAAACAATAAGATAGTGACAGAATCATTTGCTATAGTAATTCTACATCTCCTGCCAACTGACCAACACTGGATTTGTTACCATTATGTTCAAACTATACACAAATATTACAGAGATGCTTCAGGAACTCAAATGGGAATTCCTGGAGGGAAGGTGACATTATTTTCAAAGAACACTATTGAGAGACATAACGGGAAGCAGGGCACCATTGGCCATATATTTTTAATTTGGTTTAATCTGTTTGATAATCAGATTAAAAATTTATGACTGATGCTGCCCTTCGTCCTATTTTGGATCTCATTAATATCATCATGCAGCATGCTGTTCCTGATGGAAACAAACCTAAAGACTATTGAGAAAATTTAGTGAAGTGACATTTGAAGCTGACTTGCAGGACAATTCTACTTCCAACAATTCACATTTCATGCAAGAACCATGAAGATAAGATAACAGAAATCAGGGCTCGTATGTAGGAATATAGATAATCATTTTCCCCTTTTTCTTTTTGCAAGTGGAACAGGAAAGGAAATGATTAACAGTGGTACAAGATACCGTCCACCATCCACTGTTGGTGGCCTGTGAAGCATATATGTAAGTGTAGATGGAGACAAGGGCTGAAATCAATGATGGGGGCACGGGTGCACACTGGAGTTATTCAGCAAGCAGTTGTTGATTCTGAAGGTGTTTCTAATTCTGCAGCAGCTTGTGCTCCATCTGTTCCTATAGCAGATGAAGGTGTCACTTATGTTACAGTTGTTGCATTGATGTACCTTCTTTGTATTGCTACTGCATGAATTTCAAAATAGCTCATTCCATAATGAAAATTAAATTGTAAACAACAATACTATCAGTTTCTGGTTCTAGAATGAACATTACAGTTTTGTCATAAAGTCAGAAAACAAACATAGCTTTGAGTAAATAATTTTGGAGTAGAGGAGACAACTCACTGCACGCACACGTGCCCCCCCCCCCCCCCTCCCCCCCACACACACACTCACAAACCTGTGGGTCTGCATTTGTATCTGTGCTGTGGCTTGTTAAAGGATTCATCCAAAAGTTAACAAGTTTTCTTTCTTTTTTTTTGTGCCTGGGAATGAGTCAACAGTTCTACTATTCACTGTATGATCTCACTTACTCCTAAATTATTTACATTCTGGAAGAACTTCCCCAAACATAGCTTTTAAATGGAGACCAAAATTTATTCAATTTGCAACACCACAATATTACCTAGGTATTGTCTATAAACTCAGATTCTACATCTACATCTACATGGATACTCTGCAAATCACATTTAAGTGCCTGGCAGAGGGTTCATCAAACCACCTCCACAAGTCTCTATTCTTCCAATCTCGTATTGTGTGCGGAAAGAATGAACACCTATAGCTTTCCGTATGAGCTCTGATTTCCCTTATTTTATCATGGTGATCATTTCTCTCTATGTAGGTCAGTGTCAACAAAATATTTTCACATTCAAAGGAGAAAGTTGGTGATTGGAATTTCATGAGAAGATTCCGTTGCAACGAAAAACACCTTTCTTTTAATGATTTCCAGCCCAAATCCTGCATCGTTTCTGTGACACTCTCTCCCATATTTCATAATAATACAAAACGTGCTGCCTTTCTTTGAACTTTTTCAATGTACTCCGTCAGTAGTATCTGGTAAGGATTCCACACCACGCAGCAGTATCCTAAAAGAGGATGGACAAGCATAGTGTAGGCAGTCTCCTTAGTAGGTCTGTTACATAACTGAATGAAGACAGCACATACTAGCAAAACAACTGATGTAACAGACTTCTGTTGAACGCAACAAGTTAAGTCACTGTACAAAGAAGGATTTAAAAAATGCAAAAAAAGGAAGAAATAATGGTAAATATCTCAGTTGGTATTATAGAATGATACCAAGACAATTGAAAGTTAATGTCCACTGACTGAATATCAGTGGCTGAGGGTGGTAAAAATGGGGGCATGGTAGTCACTGGCTGCCTCAAATGAAAGGTAAAAACAACTCATGTCAAGCAAGCAGAAAGGCCAGAGGAGCCCTGGAATTCTGTAGCCATTGAGGAAAGGGTAACTTGACCAGTATTGTATCTAGTGGGAATTCAGAGCTATGATAGTGTCATGTCAAGTTGCAAATATTATTACAAATATTATTCCTGTAAACCTTGCATAGTTTTGGTTCCACAGCTTAGAATGATCCTACAGAAATTTCAGATAAATCAAAATGCTCACAGTAATTAGAAATATTCATTACCACTTTGCTAATAACAAACTAAGAAAATTAAGTGAGATTCAATAGTATGCCTGTGTCAATACTTATACTAAATACACACATCAAAATAACTTTTGCATCATCCCGGTTCCCAGAACTCCTCAAGATAGGTGTTTACTGTGGATATTGTATCACAGACACAGTCCCTTTGACTGTTCATAGATGTCACTGAACCCACCCAAAGATGTAAACAACCATGCATGAACAGCATCTATTGGATGGATGGGGTCTGACGGCTGATCAGTTCCAGTCATTCCACCAGGAAGGGGGTACACAGCTCTTGTATCTGTAGTTCAGCCATGCCTAGATGGTCAATACTGTGGCTCAATTGTGTCTGCATTGTTACTTTGTCCCAGGAAAGGTTCTCAACAAGGGAAAAGTCCACGCGTCTCAGAGTGTTCCAAAGCGATGTTGTTTGGACATGGAGGAGATACAAAGAACAGGAACTGTTGATGACATGCCTGCTCAGGCCACCCAAGGGGTACGACTGCAATGGATGACTGCTACCTACAGATTATTCCTCAGAAAAACCCTGACAGCAATGCCACCATGTTGAATAATGCTTTACTTGCAGCCACAGGACGTCATGTTACAACTCAAACTGTGCGCAATAGCGAAGCCTATCTTTGCAACCATGACACCATGCAGCATGGTAAAAATGGGCCCAATAACATCTGATTGGATTGCTCAGGACTGGCATCACGTTCTCTTCACCGATGAGTATCACGTATGCCTTCAACCAGACAATTGTCGGAGACATGTTTGGAGGCCGCTCAGTCAGGCTGAATGCCTTAGACACACTGTCCAGGGAGTGCAGCAAGGTGGAGGTTCCTTGCTGTTTTGGGGTGGCATTATGTGGGGCTGACTTATGCTGTTAGTGGTCGTGGAAGGCACTGTAATGGCTGTACAATATGTGAATGCCATCCTCTGACCGATAGTACAACCATATTGGCATCATACTGGTGAGGCATTCATCCTCATGGCCAACAATTTGTACCCACATTGTGCACATCTTATGAATGACTTCCTTCAGAATAATGACATTGCTCGTCTAGAGTGCCCTGCATGTTCTCCAGACATTAACCCTATTGAACATATTGGGATAGATTAAAAAGGTCTGTTAATGGACGTGACCCACCAACCACTCTTAGGGATCTACACTGAATCGCTGTTGAGGAATGGGACAATCTGGACCAATAGTGCCTTGATGAACTTGTGGATAGTATACCACAATGAATACAGGTATGCATCAATGCAAGAGGATGTGTTACTGGGTATTAGAGGTACAAGTGTGTACAGCAATCTGGACCACCACCTCTGAAAGTCTCACTCTATGGTGGTACAACATGCAATGTGTGGTTTCCATGAGCAATAAAAAGGGCAGAAATGATGTTTATGTTGGTCTCTATTCCAATTTTCTGTACAGGTTCCAGAACTCTCGGAACCAAGATGATGCAAAACTTTTTTTGATGTGTGTACATATAAAAATTAACGTCATGTAGATGCATACAGCCATGTTCACAAACAAGGTGTCAGACAATAACTGAAGGAGTCAGTTGTCAATAATGATCATACTGTATGTCAAGCTAAAGTGCAACCAATATTACAGCTTATTTTAAACACGTGATTATTTAGGTGTGCCAGAGCAGTGAATCTTCCATTTATGGATAGGACTCCCATCTTTCAGATGATGTACCTTCACATATAGTAAGCCAGGTCATGACTGTACTGGGTATCTCTCCTAAGAGTGGTGAGGCACATTTTCCTCTGGCATTTGGCAAGTATAACAATTACATTTTTACAGTGTGTAGCTGGAGCCAGCCCAAACACAGACTACTCACTACATCTTTCATGTGATGCCTAGTCTCAACCGAAGGCATTGGTTTGTTTTCCATTACAAACAAAATTATTTTTAAACTGGCATTTTATACATCCAGCAATAAAGAAGTCCCAACTTAGTCTAGTTGAATATTAATTTTATCAATACATATTAACAGGAACAGCAAAACACAAAGAGTAACCTGAAAACCAACAGTGATGGCATCTTCCATGCCCACATTGACTGCTAGTGCCATGCAGTGCTGCTCAGTTGCTACTGTAGTACTCATTATTCCTCCTGTTTTAATGTTCCCTTTAATACATAATGATAAAACAAATATCATACTAGACTAATTCAGGACTGTTCTAGTAAACAGGCATGTAAAATTTTGCATTAAAAATAATTTTGTTTGTACCAGGAAACAAATCAATACTTTCCTTGGTACTCTGAGACATGATGAGTAGTATGTGTTTCAGCTGACTCCAGCTACAAATTGCAAAAATGAAATTGCAAATATCTGTCAAAACACCAGGAAAATTGCACCTGAAGACACTTAGGAGAGACCCCTGGTAGAAGAGACATACAAAGGTATCAGCAGTCAGTCATCTCCAGATAATGAAGAAGCCTTGAGGTAGTATTCAAATGCAACACAGCCTGAATACTGAGTAGAATTTATACAATGATAAAACTATCTGTCTGTGAAAATTACTGTTTTTTTTTGTTGTTGTTGTAAATTCCATATATCAACTGCTGCAATGATAAATATATTGAACTAAGAAAAACCTGATTTCAAATTACATTGTAAATTTAATTTCATGTTTCAAAGGCTTTTAACGAATGTGAAGTCATATTATTTTGTGATTTAATGAAAATTATTCAAAAGTTACATACCTGAGGTGAATCCAAAATTTGTGCCACCAAAGAAGACGTAAAAGTTAACTGAAGCATTCATCTCAAGCATTTCCTCTAGGCGTGTCACAATTGCACCTGTATTTACTCTTTGGTAACGTTCTCCCCAATGAGACAACCAACCAGGATAGAACTCTGAGTTAACTAGAGGTCCTTGTGGTTCATGACGCCTCATAGCACTGAATGAAGATGCCACATTTGAACCTGAAACAAGTGTGACAAAAAGATAAATAAATCTTAAGTTGTGCAACATGCTTAGAAGCTGGTGTAATCACAAACATGAGTAAATTAATTTTAGAAATGATTTAAACTGAAGCAATAATGGAATTTTCAAGTGAATACTGCAATAGTTGGGGAAAAAATTATTCTGCAAATGAAGATCATGACTGACTTATTATATAATGTTGTGAAATGTTGTTGAGGATGTGTCAATGACAGAAAAAAATACATTACTTTCATTTCAGATGATGATTGTGTCAAGTAGAGTTTCTGATTGGTAAATTAATCAAACTGTATTATCCATCGACAAAATGTACCGCAGTAGGAAGTCATCCTCTTTTGGATTCTGTGTTAAGCCAGACATAGTACCACTATTTCAAGTGCAACTTAATTATAGCAATAATATCATTTTACTAAACTGGTAAAAAATCCATCCATTTGCTTCTTATGTTATACTAAGTTTGTTGCCTACAAGGGCATTGTCTAGTTAATGGGCACTGTGACAGTTCGTTACCAAAATATCAAAACTGGTGATCAGAAGTGTGGAGCATGTATATAGTCTTGTGCAAAATGGCAGTTGTTGTCTGAAGCATAGAGATAATTTGAAATTTATAGATAGGAACAGAAAATAAGCAAATGAGCACACCTATAGTAAAAAATGTTTCCTCAATATGGAATGGAAA
This sequence comes from Schistocerca americana, assembly GCF_021461395.2. NCBI lineage: Eukaryota > Metazoa > Arthropoda > Insecta > Orthoptera > Acrididae > Schistocerca > Schistocerca americana. The sequence continues at coordinate 541,738,465 of NC_060130.1, forward strand.
CTCAGTATTAATAGCAAAACTATAATGAAGGCTATAGTACATTTTAGGAGGAAGAATACTGTTTTTTATATAAAGAGGTACATAATTAAGCCCTAATGTGATACATAAAATGTATATAGCTTTAGTCACTGTGCTGATGAAAATGAAATAAGCAACAAAGGTATTGCAGATAGTGGAATCTCTGTGAGATGGTGAAGCTTACACATTGTTTCAAGGGGAGGAAACATTTGAAAATAAATTGTTACACATAATGTACAAAGCATTTCTACTATTTTTACAGAAACCCTCATAGTAGCTTATTAAGAATCAGTGTAAGGCAAAATATGCAACTATAAAACGAGGTTCTCTCCTAAACACAGTACATGAAACTGAAAAAATTTCTCCTTTTGCCATGTTTGATTTCGACCCAAAATGATCATTATTAACTGAATGAATGTTCTGTTATTATTATTATTACTTTTATTATTGTTGTTGTTGTGGTTGTACTACTTCTTATGGTATTTAAAATAAATGACAATAAATGAAGAAATAAACTTGGGTTTCATGAAACAAGAATTCTATAGGGAAACTGTGAATTTCTTTTAATTTCATATCAAATTGAAATTAAAATGAACAATGGTGAAGAAAACGTTTTGTGCTATCTCCAATTTAAGGAATTTGATCAGTTCTACAATACAGTTGCTCGTCTCTTCAGCCTAATTTGCTACAAATTTAATTCACATATAAACATTGTATTGTGGTTAGTGTAGACATTCCTGTCAGGTGATATATTAAATAAAACAATGAATTCATTTCCAGGAAGTAGGATATAGACCAATGTTTGGTGTGTTGATTTATGCCATGAGATAAAGGATAACAGAATGAGACTATTCAATTCACTTAACTCTTTCAAACAGTGAGTGAAAACATAGATGCACTCTTCTAACGAGAAATTTCTTTTACTATGCCATTGCCTTTCCAGGTGAGTTGAATTAATAGAAAATTCTCAGATTTCCAACTGGGTGAGTTTGCTGAAATGATAGCATCTTACAAAACATTGGGCACAGCTTTTCCAGTATATGAAATCAATTTTAACTTTCCTGTTGAAGGATGACAGCTTCCATGCTGCTTTAACTGGTTCTTTATTTGTGTGATTAAGAGCTGGACATCTATCTAAGGCATAGTAACAAACTGTTGCATGAAACATGTTGTATTTCTTTTAAATGAGACTTTTGTTTTCACAATTGCTTTTCAGTCAACATTCAATAAAGATGTGTCTCCTTTTGCACAAAACAGTCCCATGGAATGTTATTCACATAAAATGTACCACACTCCTTCTGATACAGCTATTTCATACACCTAAAATAACTCATTATCCAGTCCCACATTTTGCTATGTACTACACACTGTTCATCTTCAAGAGAAGATAGACCATGGCTGAACTTCACTGTGCATTTTTAACTTCTGAAAAATAATGAGCAGGCTTGTAAGCCTTCACCCACATTGAATGAATTCCCATTCATTATAACCCATCCTGAAGAAAGTTTTTATAATGGGGTTGTGTTCTGTTTTATCAATTTGAACAAAGTGCACACAATATGACAACTGTATTGGTCACATAAACAACTGGCTAGTTAGTTAGTTACTTGTTCAATGACTGAGATTCATGATAGCTGATATGACAAAACTGTCTTCTTGATATTTATGTAAAATCATTCAAGGAAACTACAAAAACCTAGTTCAGCAAGGTTTTATGGAAGATTAATCCCCACTAATTCCAAATGTGAATATAATACATTAAGTAATACACCATCTCATTCAGCGCATGTCTTCAAGAATATCAAACATGTAGAAGACGTCTCCTGAATAGTGAATGATGATGAAGGGTGCAACCAGCTCAAGAGTTTCACCATATGCCCATTACATCTACATCCATACTCCGCAAACCAACTGATGGTGTGTGGCGGAGGGTACTTTGAGTACCTCTATCGGTTCTCCCTTCTATTCCAGTCTTGTATTGTTCGTGGAAAGAAAGATTGTTGATATGCCTCTGCTGGGCTCTAATCTCTCTGATTTTATCCTCATGGTCTCTTTGTGAGATATACGTAGGATATACTGCTTGACTCCTTGGTGAAGGTATGTTCTCGAAACTTCAACAAAAGCTTGTACTAAGCTACTGAGCGTCTCTCTTGCAGAGTCTTCCACTGGAGTTTATCTATCATCTCCATAATGCTTTCGCAATTATTAAATGATCCTGTAATGAAGCAAGCTGCTCTCCGCTGGATCTGCTCTGTCTCCTCTATCAAACCTATCTGGTATGGATCCCACACCTGTGAGCAGTATTCAAGCAGTGGGCAAACAAATGTACTGTAATCTACTTCCTTTGTTTTCGGATTGCATTTCCTTAGGATTCTTCCAATGAATCTCAGTCTGGCATCTGCTTACCGATGATTAATTTTATATGGTCATTCCAGTTTCAATCACTCCTAATGCCTACTCCCAGATAATTTATGGAATTAATTGCTTCCAGCTGCTGACCTGCTATATTGTAGCTAAATGATAAAGGATCTTTCTTTCTATGTATTTGCAGCACATTACACTTGTCTACATTGAGATTCAATTGCCATTCCCTGCACCACGCGTCAATTTGTTGCAGATCCTCCTGCATTTCTGTACAATTTTCCATTGTTACAACCTCTCAATATACTACAGCATCATCTGCAAATAGTCTCAGTGAACTTCCAATGTTATCCATAAGGTCATTTATATATATTGTGAATAGCAACGGTCCTATGACACTCCCCTGCAGCACTCCTGAAATCACTCTTACTTTGGAAGACTTCTCTCCATTGAGAATGACATCCTGCATTCTGTTATCTAGGAACTCTTCAATCCAATCACACAATTGATCTGATAGTCCATATACTCTTACTTTGTTCATTAAATGACTGTGGGGAACTGTGTCAAATGCCTTGCAGAAGTCAGGAAACACGGCGTCTACCTGGGAACCTGTGTCTATGGCCCTCTGAGTCTCGTGGACGAATAGTGAGAGCTGTGTTTCACACGATCAACTTCTTCGAAACCCATGCTGATTCCTACAGGGTAGATTCCTAGTCTCCAGAAAATTCATTATACTCGAGAATAATACGTGTTCCAAAATTCTACAACTGATCGATGTTAGAGGTATAGGTCTATAGTTCTGCATATCTGTTCGATGTCCCTTCTTGAAAATGGGGATGATCTGTGCCCTTTTCCAATCATTTGGAATGCTACGCTCTTCTAGAGACCTACAGTACACAGCTGCAAGAAGGGGGGTAAGTTCTTTTGCGTACTCTGTGTAAAATTGAACTGGTATCCCATCAGTTCGAGTGACCTTTCCTCTTTTGACTGATTTTAATTGTTTTTCTATCCCTCTGTCATCTATTTTGATATCTACTATTTTGTCATCTGTGCGACAATCTAGAGAAGGAACTACAGTGCAGTTTTCCTTGGCCTTGGTGAAACAGCTTTGGAAAAAGACATTTAGTAATTGGGCCTTTAGTCTGTTGTCCTCTGTTTCAGTACCATTTTGGTCACAGAGTGTCTGGATATTTTGTTTTGATCCACCTACCACTTTGACATAAGACCAAAATTTCTTAGGATTTTCTGCCAAGTCAGTACATAGAACTTTACTTTCGAATTCATTGAATGCTTCTCGCCTTTCGTCTGATCTTTTTTTTGTCACACCTAGTTGGGACAGTACTCTCTAAGGTATTCAAGATGAGCAATTAACTGTATGAAATAGCTGATACAACTGATCTGATCTCAAGAGCTTTTAAATGTTTAGACCCTGCATTACTTATACACCATCTCCTTCTTTTCATTGATACAATGTACATAGTGAAGTTCCAAAATAATCCTTTTGTCCTGCAAATTATTTCTGATTCTTTTGGTCTTGTCTCAAAATATTCCTTAACACTGTACAAAAATGCTGTTTTAAGCACTCTCCTAGTTTTGTTTTGAAAACTGGTTGTACTTTTATATTTTCTAAACTGCTTGGTAATTTGTTGTATAATAAATAATCTGCTTTAGTAGGGTCTTCGTTGGCCAGTTATAGTCAGGTACTGTTGATGGGATAGTTGCTGTATCTTGCTACTACCGAAAGTGAACGTGAGTGCGCTGAGTGTAGGGTCACCATGTGTGTGTGTGTGTGTGTGTGTGTATGTGTGTGTGTGCGTGTGTGTACTCAAATCACCCACCAACTATGTCAGTGTGGGCCGGGCACTAGAGGCTACCTGTAGGAAATGTGCACATGGCACAGTCACCGCAGCACTGTCTACCAGCAAATCACATCTACGTATGTGCAAAGCAACACTGACTCACCCTCATTATGTTCTTTTAATATGTACTGCTCACATCAGTTCTTTTATGTATTGCTTATGTTGCACCTTCTGTATAATTGTTTTGTCTTGTTGCATGTGGAGTCACAGAGGCTGATTTTCATTATTGTCCAGAGGTTTATGGATAAGATCATACATGTATTACTTGGATCTGTTTTGATCATTACTTGGTTAATACATGACTGGTGACCAGGATGGGATGGTTTCTGCGTGTTCTGTATTTAAGTGTGGTTTCATCAGGTTTTGTCATTATGGATGCTGTGCCACCAGCCCTGATTGAACAGTAACCACTTTGTCAGTTTCCATTAACAGAGGGAGTAATGTTCCACTGGTCTATTCACCCACTGTTCTTCCCTATGATGCTTCAACCTAGGATTGGGAAGCTTACCAAAGAAGACTCAAAGCGCATTTTTTGTCTTTTGGTGTGATAGACTCACAGTTCAGCAAAGCCTTATTCCTCTTGTGGGTTCCACCTAAGGTGTAGCAATTGCTGTGTTAGCATGCCCCTTTACAAGAACTGAAAGCTCTTACTTTTGATCACATGCACAGTTTATTGTCCTATTATCATCAAAAATGGATGTATGTCACAGCAACATAAGAGGAATTCTACTGGTGCCACAAGAAACCAAACCAGTCATACAGGGACTGGGCAGCCAAACTTCAAGGACTTAGCTGTAAGTGTCTGTTCATAACTGATGCCCATAGTGATTCTTATGCAGACCTATGGTCGGTGATGCATTCATATGTTTAGATCTGGACAAGGAAGTGTGCCAGAAGGCCTTCACTCTGTGGAAACCATCTATTGGCAGAAGTTTTGAAAATAGCACAATCTTTTGAAGTTTCTCAGGCAGCAGGTGACCAAACTAAAGCATGAGGCGATATGGCAGTAGTGTCACAAAATGTGCTCACTATGATGATAGATAGCTTGCATGAGGGAGTGGCAGTAACAGCAGTAAACATACGGGCCCAACACCAAGTAGACCAAGGTTGGTCCAAGCAGCCAGGGCCACCACCCCACCAACATCAGCGTTCCCTGTTTCCATCTTGTCCTTCCTGTTTTGTCCACCGTGAATGTTCAGCATGTCCTAAGCATTGAGCTACTTGTAATGCTTGCCAGAAGAAAGGCCACATCGTGTCTGCATGTCATTTCCCAGGCATTGCTTAGGATATTGACACAGATGTAAATTGTGTGGGACTCCAATGCTTGTGACTTCTCCCAAGTTGCTTATCAAGTTAAGTCAAACCGATGAGAGTTTAGGCTCACCACCTTTGAAACCAGTCACATGGAAACTGGTCAGTTATAACAAACAGAACACTGCAGTGTTGGGACAATTTATGGCATCTGCCTCATACATGTCAGAGGTTTGTTCCATTACATTTCTGGTGGTTGCTGATGCCAGTGTTGTGATCTGGTTCAGGATGGTCACATTTCAGGCATTTGGATTTTCTATCACTGACACAGTTCACCATGTATCTGATCAGTTACCATATTCTCAACTGGAAACACTGTGTGAGGAGATTTCACACTAGTTCTCAAAAGGTATGGGGGTGTGCTATGAATTCTTCTACTTATGTTTCTTTGAAACACATGACTTGGCCTCATTTTTGTCATGTGTGTCCTATTCCTGTGGCCATGAAAGATCAAGTGAAAGCAGAATTGGACAGACTTTAATCTCTAGGGGTGGTGTAACCTGTTAAAGCTAGTGAATGGTTGTCTCCCCTGATTGTAATTCATAAACCATCAGGGAAACTTTGCCTCTGTATCGACTTCAGTACTATTATCAATGTGCAATTGATCATGGATAAGTATCCTTTCCAACGCCAGGAGGAACTGTTGGTGAAAATAAATGGTAGCCTGTACTTTTCTAAAATTGATTTGTCTGAAGCATATCTGCAGGTTTCTGTGGATAGACAGTCTTGGTGAGTCCTGATTTTGTGTATTCCTTTTGATCTCTATCAGTATTTGTGCCTTCCTTCTTTTGGTGTGGCTACTGCCCATGCTAGTTTCCAACAGTTTTTAGAGGAACTGATTATTCCTGTCATGAGCTGCATTAATTATCTGGCTGATACTGTTGTCACAGGCTCTCCCATGATTGATCAGTTGAAAACTTTTTGTACTTCGATTTCTGTCCTACAGTCCACAGGCTTGTGGTGTAACCTCATTAAATTTCACATTTTTCAACTTTCCTTTTATTTATTTGGTGCTTTATCATGCCTTCCCTTGGGACCTGATCCCAACATTGATCATGCAGAATTGCTTTGTTTCTATCTTGGTATTGAAACTTCGGCTACAGTTGAGGGTTTGCAATTATGAACTTGCACATAGCAACTGCCATTGCCACCAACCCAGTTCTCTGTCAGGTGGCTCCATTTGTTCAACAGGCCTGCCAGGCAAACTGCCCAGTCAGGCTTCACACACTATGCAACTATTTTTCCTTACAGTGTCACCTCTCTGTTTTTGATGTATTTGATGGTGTTTCGCAGTTGTACATGGAAGACCTCTCTCCCTGCTACACTATGGTATGAGGTTCTATGTGTTCTCCACAAGGCCACTGGGGAATTCATACACTAAACTGACAGCTAGGAGACACATTTTTTGGCCAGGGATTGATGACAAAATTGTCCATTTTGTCATGGCTTGTGAGCAGTGTGTCTAACAAAGGCAGCACCCAGGGTGTCTCTGTCCCTCTGACATGCTCCACACCAGCCATGGGTACACATTCATGTAGACTTTCTGGGTCTCTTCATGAATTCCTATTGGCTCTTGATTGTTGATGCATTTTCCCAGTTTCCTTACATTCTACAATGTGCATCAATGTCAGATGAGGTAGCAATTCATATGTTTTTGTGTTTATTTTTTCTATTGCGGGGTTGCACTGTACCTTAGTTTCCAATAATGGGACCCAGTTCATTTCTCATACCTTGCAGTTGTGTTGTCCCTGTAGCGGCATTATCATGTTATGCCTTCGCCATTCCACCATCAATCAAATGGTGAGGTGGAATGACTAGTGCATATGTTCAAGTTCCAAATCAAAAAGTTTGTTGTGGATTCTTCACTGGACAATGCCCTTCTCATTTTTCTGAGCACCTATTGCTTCACACCTATGGAGGAGTGGAGCCTGGTTGAGTTTCTTCACTGCCAGCAGCCACACACACTCATCCACCTTGTGCAGTCTGCACCACACCTGCCATGGTCAAGTTTGTACGACCACTTTGCACAAGGATTGCCGGTGTGGGCCTGATGGTTTGGTCACCATCCCTCGTGAATACCATTCACTGTTGTCCTGCTGGGGATGTCATCATTATGAGATCCATATGGTTGATGGGCTGGTGACACACCACTTTGATCAGTGGCAGTGCCGTTGGCTGACGGGAACTTCCAAGTTCATGTGTGCTCTCCCGTGGCTACAGTCTGCCCCACTGCCCTCCGCCTCGAGCCCATCATTGCTTGCTGTGTAGGTGGTCCTGTCCCATTGGCTGCCTCATCCACATGCAGTGGCCTGGGCTTCCAGCTTCCTGGTGCTGGATGCTGGTCCATCTCTGGCCTCAGGTCCATTGCAGGAGCCTGGTGCTCTATTCAGGCCACCTCCACAAGTCTCGTCACCATCATTGCCTCAGCCATTGTCACTGGTGAGCACTGCACTGAAACCTGCCTGCTGATGATGATACAGAGATGGCAATGGCACCCCCACCCCCAGTGCTGTAATCAGATGCCGCAGGGCCCCATTGCCTTCGGGCATGCCTGCATCTCCTCATGTTCTAGCCCTATGCCACAGTGCTCACGCAGCACGTCATCCTGCCCTTGCTATCAGGACCAGCTGCTACTGCTCCAGATCAGATGGATGTGTCTCTTATTGGGCTGCCGGTATCTTCTCCGTCACCTGGGCATCCTCTTTGCACGAGAGAGTATTTTGCAACTAGTGTGTATGGGGGTGAGTGCACTGAGTGTAGTGTCACCACATGTGGGTACTTAAATGAACTGCCAACTGTATCAGTGTGCACCTGTAGGAAGCGTGCACATGGAGCAGTCTCCTGTGCACTGTTTACTGGAAACTCGTGCTTACATAAGCATGGAATAGCGATGACTGACCCTCACTTTGTTCTCTTAGTTTGTACTGCCCACAGCAGTTGTTTTTTGTATTGCTTATGTTGCACTTTCTGTATGACTCTTTTGTCTTGTTTCACATGGAGTTATGAGAGGATGATTTCAGTTATTATTCAGAGGTATATGAATAAAGCCAAATTTGTGTTACTTGGATCTGTTTTGTGTATTACTTGGTTACTACAATAGTCAGCTTTTATTCTTTTGCTGTAATTGTGTAATACTATATTTAGCACTGATGTACAAATTAATCTGAGATACATGACGCTTTCAAGTATGTAATAAATGGTACAGTCATATTTTTATATTCTTTTAATTTTATATTATAGTACTCTCTTGGTGATAGCCTTCCAATCCATCTGATTGCTTTTTTTTTTCCTTTTTCAGCAGTCCATTTGTACGGACATTCACTGTCCTTCCCCATATTATTATACAGTATGATAAATGTGGATGCATTAGTCTGTAGTACAACTTTAAAAATACATCTACATCAAGTGTGGGACATTTTCTTCATTAAAAATACATTTCTGCTTACTTTAGAGCTGATCTCTTCTATATGAATTTCATTTATTGTACTCTTTGCAAGTACTTCCATGTAGGTTGGTTTCTTTTCATTTACAAATAAATGGTTTTCACTTAAATATTCTTGTTTCTAAATCATTTATTGAGCCTCTACTTACAATGAGGAATGTATGATCTGCATACATGATTACATTTTCTTTTACTGGTGCTGTCATGTTATTTACGTACTATATAAACATTAGTGGATCAAGTGTTGAGCCTTGTGCTATCCATACTTTACACTTGAAATCAGAGTAAAAGGCTTCCATCTTATTGTTTACATTTTATCTTAACTCTACTCTTTGTTCTCTGCTTTCTATAAATGACTTTATTAGATTTACTGCATTTGCCCTGATACCATATCTATTCAGTTCATCTAACAAAGTAGTGTGACATCCACTGTCGAAGGCTTTTGAGAGATCAAGAAATTTATTACAAGCTTTCTTTTGTACTTCCAAAGCTCTGAATGTATGTGTTATGAAACTTGCCACAGCTGTTTTAGTACACTTCTCTTTCCTAAATCCATGCTGTGCTTCATCAAGGATATCTTGTCTTTTATTAATTTTATAATTCTGTTTTAATAGCTATTTCTACAATTTTTGAAAATGTGAGTGTAATTGTTATAGGTCTGTAGTTTCCAGGACTGCTTTGTGACTGCCTTTGTAAATTGCACTACTTTACTCTTTTTCAGATATGTGGGAAACAGTCTCTTCTCCATTATCAACTCTAATAGGAATCCCAGAGGCTTAACTAGATACTGTGAACAGTGATTACTTTTGCAGATATTCCATCTGTGTCCTTTTTTTCCTTGTGTTTCAATGATCTGATTTTATTTGTAACTTCTGTTTGATCTGTTTGAAACAGGAATAGACATTCTGTTGTTCCCGGTACAGCTATACTCTCTTTAGTCAATGGTTCATTTTGTTTTATTAATTTATGAACTATACTTACATAATACTGATTTAAAGTGGAACACACTTCACATGGGCCAGTCAGTTATTTTCCTTGAGCTTTAAGTACAACACTCCCACTTTCTGTCTTATTTGATTCATTTCTGCTTGTATTTATGTGAGACCAGATTGTCATAGAAATATTTGATGAAGTCCCTATTTGATGTTAATAATTGCCAAAGTAACAAGTTTTCCTAGTGAAAGTGAGCATTTTTGAAATCAGGAAAATCAGGGCTACAGAACTAAAGTGCTGAATTTTGTAAATATTGATTACTTAATAGTTGAATGTTCTGGAACTTTAAAATTTGATTACGTATTATTTCTAAAATTGAGAATTTTAGTAGAAAGTAAGGTGTGTACTAAGAAGAGAAGAGTGAGAGCTGTAAACTGATAGACATAACACTTCACTCAAAATCCCTCATTAGTTCACCACTAATTCCATCTCAATGTGTTCTTGAAAACTCTTAAAGTATGAAAATTTCTTTATACAAATTATTTCCAGATTATTTAACTGCAATATCATTGTTGATGATTGAGATGCTATATCTTGAACAATTAATTTTGATGAACTGGAACCTGAACATGAAATTAACTACACTCCTGGAAATTGAAATAAGAACACCGTGAATTCATTGTGCCAGGAAGGGGAAACTTTATTGACACATTCCTGGGGTCAGATACATCACATGATCACACTGACAGAACCACAGGCACATAGACACAGGCAACAGAGCATGCACAATGTCGGCACTAGTACAGTGTATATCCACCTTTCGCAACAATGCAGGCTGCTATTCTCCCATGGAGACGATCGTAGAGATGCTGGATGTAGTCCTGTGGAACGGCTTGCCATGCCATTTCCACCTGGCGCCTCAGTTGGACCAGCGTTCGTGCTGGACGTGCAGACCGTGTGAGACGCCGCTTCATCCAGTCCCAAACATGCTCAATGGGGGACAGATCCGGAGATCTTGCTGGCCAGGGTAGTTGACTTACACCTTCTAGAGCACGTTGGGTGGCACGGGATACATGCGGACGTGCATTGTCCTGTTGGAACAGCAAGTTCCCTTGCCGGTCTAGGAATGGTAGAACGATGGGTTCGATGACGGTTTGGATGTACCGTGCACTATTCAGTGTCCCCTCGACGATCACCAGTGGTGTACGGCCAGTGTAGGAGATCGCTCCCCACACCATGATGCCGGGTGTTGGCCCTGTGTGCCTCGGTCGTATGCAGTCCTGATTGTGGCGCTCACCTGCACGGCGCCAAACACGCATGCGACCATCATTGGCACCAAGGCAGAAGCGACTCTCATCGCTGAAGACAACACGTCTCCATTCGTCCCTCCATTCACGCCTGTCGCGACACCACTGGAGGCGGGCTGCACGATGTTGGGGCGTGAGCGGAAGACAGCCTAACGGTGTGCGGGACCGTAGCCCAGCTTCATGGAGACGGTTGCGAATGGTCCTCGCCAATACCCCAGGAGCAACAGTGTCCCTAATGTGCTGGGAAGTGGCGGTGCGGTCCCCTACGGCACTGCGTAGGATCCTACGGTCTTGGCGTGCATCCGTGCGTCGCTGCGGTCCGGTCTCAGGTCGACGGGCACGTGCACCTTCCGCCGACCACTGGCGACAACATCGATGTGCTGTGGAGACCTCACGCCCCACGTGTTGAGCAATTCGGCGGTACGTCCACCCGGCCTCCCGCATGCCCACTATACGCCCTCGCTCAAAGTCCGTCAACTGCACATACGGTTCACGTCCACGCTGTCGCGGCATGCTACCAGTGTTAAAGACTGCGATGGAGCTCCGTATGCCATGGCAAACTGGTTGACACTGACGGCGGCGGTGCACAAATGCTGCGCAGCTAGCGCCATTCGACGGCCAACACCGCGGTTCCTGGTGTGTCTGCTGTGCCGTGCGTGTGATCATTGCTTGTACAGCCTTCTCGCAGTGTCCGGAGCAAGTATGGTGGGTCTGACACACCGGTGTCAATGTGTTCTTTTTTCCATTTCCAGGAGTGTATTTTGTGTACTAGCCCCATATTTGTCCTTTACAAAATGTTACCAAATATAAGAAAAAAAAAAAAACAATGAGGAGTGGCACAAGAGCAAGTGGATTTTGTAACATCACCAAACCCCAGCTTATATTCTTTGGTAGTTACATCCAGGATGTTTGCCTAGTTGTATCAGTTTTTGATCTGTTAATATACTAATTACTAAAATGACTCCAATTGAATTTTCTTCCATACTAACAAATAACACAGGAATACATGGTTTTTGTTTACAAAATGAATATATCTCTTTGTGTCTGCAGAAATATAAATTTTGTAGGTGAGACAATCAACTTAATTTAAACTAGAGAACTGATGCTTATTGATTCACTTCTAAAGTGTATATGAGAATTCTTTACTGAAAAAAAGAACTTTGTACTGCAGATTCCAGGGGGGAGGGGTGTGTATGGGGGAGGGGGAGGGGGGAAGGGGCCATGGACTTCTATTGACATATCCTTAATTTATTTTAGCTTTCTTTGCAACAAAAGCCATGTCACTTCTAAATGCATTAGTGCAATTATGAACCATTGCAGTTTATTCGTGTACTATGCTTGGTTGTTTAACAATTTAGGCAAAACTTCAACACAGTGGATGCACTGGAGACAGCATAAGTAAACATAAAATGATGTATCTGTATGCTATGGTAAAATAGGGAATGGGAAGGTTCTCTGCAGAATTAGTGATGAAAGACACATGGAAAATACTGACAAGAAGAAGGAACAGGATGACAGGACATATGTTACGACATCATGGGGTAATTTCCATGGTACTAGAGGGTGCTGTAGAGGGTAAAAACTGTAAGGGAAGGCAGAGATTGTAATACACACTACAACAAAATTGAGGACATAGGAAGCATGTACTATTCTGAGATGAGAAGGTTGGCACCAGAGAGGAATTTATGGCAGGCAACATCAGACCAATGAAAAGACTGATGATTAAAACAAACGGTTGTAACCCTGAGACAAGGTCTTGGTGTTTGCTATGCTATCTATTATTCTATAGACAGAGGCAAAAAGACCTGATTCAATAAAGTTCATTTATATCCAAAACTGAATAGATAATCGGTGAATGTAATACTTAGCACATTCATCAAGCTTGAATAATTTATGTGAACCATGAGACATTTCAATACTGTTTAGTCTAGACTGTTAGTGATGTGTTACCATAGAAATTAATAATTTGTTAAATGCTATCCTTCAGGCTAATTAGACACTGAAAAATGAGTTGTAACTGGAATTAGATCTATTATAGTAATTTCATTTGTTTCTCATCCTATGAAAACCTTCATGTATTTTAAAAGTACATGTGGAAACACATTTCCTTTGTGTCAATAAAGCAATTATTGAAACTCATTTCTTGTTTATGACTTAGGGTTTTAAACTGTGGGAATTAAGTACTTACCTACACCGAAGTCAACAGTTGCATACACATCTTGTATTTTTCCACATCGCAGCATGATGTCTGAACTTCCATCTGTTGTAAACAATAGTGCATCATTTCTAACATACTGTTTGAATTTATCTCTCAGCCAGCTAGTGTAAGTAAAATCACATGCTGGATAACTACCATACTCATTTTCAACCTGTAAAAGTTTGTGTATCAGTCAGATCCAATATGTCATTCAAAGTCCTTTTAAATATTTTAATTTATGAAGAAGATTACCTGGACCATTATAACAGGTCCTCCATTGCCATAGAACTTTGGAGCTACCAGTGGCAATAGGTAGCTTAACCAACCATCCACATAATTTAGGAAACCTGAAAGAATACATTCATGTGACTTTAGTATTTGTTGAATTGTATCACAAACAACAATATAAATATAATATGACTGATAAATTAGTAGAACATATTTATCAGTCAATAAACTAGACAGATTTTTTTTATTATATCAGCAGGAAAAAAACATGGGTTCTGCAGCAGAGAAACCCCTCTATGTTCCGATGTGATCCAGTGACATCCTCAATCACGACTGCAATGAGCATGCGGCCATTGAGACTGGACTGTGGATCACTAGAAATATGTTGTCCAGTCTGATGAATCACATTTTTTGTTATACCAGACCAGCACTCATGGCTAAATACAATGCCATCCAAGGAATGACTGCTTCATACATGCAGGGTGGAGGGACAGTATTATGCTATGGGAGAAACTCACCTGGGATTCCTTGGGACCTATAGCAGTTATCAAAGGCACCACGTCAATACAATTCACTAAAAATTTGATAAAACATTAGTAAAGAATAACTGGCCCATCCCATTATTGGCAGTATTTTCAAACATTGTCACAAAGATAATGGACAATTAACTTTTTCTAGTACAGGATAACATACTCAATAGCAAACAGTTTTGATTTAAATAAGAATGATCAGACCGTTTTGATCTGCCAGTACATTTTAAAATAGCACATACTACAATGAACAGTGAACAATTCATGCTGTAAACATTCTCCTAGACTATCACTAAGCTATTTTTTGCAATATTGTTTCTATCAGGAATGCTAATTCAGCAAGATATGCTTCTGTGACGTTGGAATGAAGCAGAATAGTGCTGGTAGAAGTAAAGTTCTGATCATGGGTCATCAGTCATGCCTGGATAACTCAGTCAGTTAGAGCACTGATCACAAAGTGTAAAGTTGCATGTTTGTGTCCCAGCCCAGTGCAAGGCAACAGGAATAGAGGTAGGCATTTCGGTAAAAAGAGTATGGGACATTTTAGATGAAGTACTTTCTATGAGGAAACTTAATGCAAGATGACTGCCACCTTTGTCGAATGCTCACAAAAAAATATCAGCAATGTTGCAACCATGGAAAAATTGAGACATTTAAGAACAATTTGTTGATACCTGAACATCTACTTGACTCATCAGCTCACTGGATTTGCTACCCTCATATTTCTAACTCTTGTCATATAAAAAGAAATTCATGGTTGGAAAACATTTTGATCACAATCAGATGATTACGTGTTCAATAGATGTTTATTTTGCAGAACTTTGAGGACCACACTTCAAGGATGAAATATACTCATTGGAAGAATGTTGGGAAACACTTATTCACACATAATGTGACAATTTAAAAAAAATACAGCACTTTTTATCTACAACACTAACAGTATGACTTACAGGCCATACTAATTCATAATTCTACCTTCATAATTCATCAGGTAGAAGATATACTGTTAACATTTTGAACAGTAGTATGACAGCCCTTCTAGATCAGCTTGATTTGTAACTATGTTCTTAATTTTAATTTATGTTGTGAGTTGCTAATCCTTCCATTATTTGTGTTTTAAATGTGATTAGAAGGGTATCATCACCCAATGAGACATTTAATCTGCAGTATATGGAAGGTGCAGTTGAGGTTCTCAATACTTTGGGGCTGGTTTTTATATCATGACTTGGACCCATACATTCAGGTTTTCAGGAACATGAACCAGGGTGTTAATTTTTACATTCTTGGAATGTCCACCACAAGAACTGTTTATCATACTTGTGGATGGCATGGGAGACTGTTGCAGACCAAGCATTGCCATTCATGGTCATCACACACCTTAGAAATAACCACTCGCCAGGGTAGCCGAGAGTGCTAATGCACTGCTTCCTGGACTCAGGTAGGCACGCCAGCCCCAGATCGAATCTGCCTGATGGATTAATGATAAGGGCCAGTATGCCGGCCAGCCTGGATGTGGTTTTTATGCAGTTTTCCACTTCTCACTGGCTGAATACTGGGCTGGTCCCCATGTTCCACCTCAGTTACACAACTTGCAGACATTTGAAAATGTTCCGTGGCTTACACTAGACACAGACAGCTGGGGTACATTACTTCCGTCCTGGAGGGTTTGGGGTGGCAGCCGGAAGGGCATCCGGCAACCCTCTGTAACTAACTCTGCCAAATCAATAGTAACACAGCTGACCCCACATGAAGTGGGACCAAGGCCCCAAGAAAGAAAGAAAGAACACACCTTATATAAAGAACCATAGCCCACCTTTTGTATTGTCTAGGAGACCACCATGAACACAGTGACCTCAGTGTAATTATTCTCTTTGAATAAAAGTGTCATTTATGTTTATCTCATTGCATATTTCTTTCAGTTATCTTCTGTACTATACTGGGGATGAAGTGTTATCTTTTCTTCTACCTTGTTACGATGAGTATGCCATGAAAATTCCTGTCTCCCAAGATGACAACAGCTGTGTTCAAAAGCCTGCATGTGTATTTTAGTGGTTTAAGAAATACTCAGGAATCCTATTGCCACTCAGTTGGGCTTCTAAATCACAAGCTGTCAATACTACAGAAAATGTTTGGGACTATTTAGAAAAGCAGGTGGAATATAACAAGGAACATCTCAAAATTTGGTAGCTGTAGAGCACCTAATCATCAATGAGTGGCTTCAGTGAGATATGAAATACCTGGAGAAACTTGTAGATGGCTTTCCTCACTGAAGTGAGGCCATTATGGAGACTAGGGGCCATGTTATATGGTACTCGTATGCAGTCTCCTGATTTTTGACCAGCATTTTTAATCATACTTTAACAGAGGTATTAAGGTTTACTGCCAAACACAGTTTCCTTCTGGTGATGCACTGTAACTTACAACACACTGCATCTTCTTGTTTGGTTCAGAGTAGTGGTGTGAAGTCTATTTCATCATCCTTCCAAAGCCCCAAACATGGGGGCTCAAGAGTTTGGGCACACAATTAAGAAAGAAAAATATATAATTTCATTGCATCCCACAGTCCTTTATAACCGGAAACTAGTGATATTACAGGCCAATGATGAATGCTAATTCTCCCTTAAGCCAGCGGTGTATGTTTTTAGTACTTGCTACAGAATGGTGCAGCAATAAATCAGCTACACAGTAAACTGCAAAATATAGTTGCACAGTTGCTGCTGCTCCTGACCTTTTTTTTTAATGAAATGGGCAAAACTACATTTTAGGTGAGCATGAGTCATTATTGTCCATCTCCATAGCTGTGTAGTCAGCATAGATGGCTGCCATGTGGAGGACCCTGGTTCAATTCCTGATACTGCTGAGGACTTTTCTTGGTGGGAGGTCTGGTGCATGGTGTACTCACCATTGTGAGGCCAATCAAGGGACTACTTGGACATGGGAGAATGTTGCAGACAGGCTTCACAGTATGGAAAATATGCAAAATGGCTCGGAGAGTGATTTGCTGACCACATGCCCCTCCATACTACATCTGCATAATGCCACAAGGCAGCCAGTAGACATCTCTTGGACCTTCACAGTCTGGCAAGGAGCTTGTATATTAGTCAATATTAATTGTATTTAGTGACAAGAGATCTGTTAATGATTAAAATCTTCTGGAGAGATCAGTTTCACTCTCCAAATGAAAGAAGGAAACATGTGTCCCATTAATGATAGATAATTACAGATAAGATGAGGATGGAGAAGCAAACCAGCTTTATCCCATTTCAAGGGAACATATCTAAGCACTCAAATTATCATTTTAAGGAAATCACAGAAAACTTATTTTTGGAAGGCTGGAATGGATTTTTTTTTTCAGTTATTTTGTTACCTTCCTTTACAGTTAGAGGGCTGGTATGACATTCTGTATTCATATACTTGTGTCATATGTAAGAAAAGCAAATCCTGGATCTTTTGATAAAGCAAATAGAGGATTATTTATGTATATCAGAAACAACAGAGGACATAAAATAGAGTCCTGCTGCACACCCTGACTGTTTGAAACTGTGAGTGCCTAATACATTGTGATTAACATGGAACTGAAACATTCAGCTTTCTGTTGCACAGATGATATAAAACCAGTGAACCTGTTGGGCTTACTATTCCATAATACACTGGTGTGCAGAACTTATAGAGAAAAGTAGCTGTCACATGCTGTGTCACTTCCAAGTAACACAGTTTGATGAAACTTGGACCAACATACAAAGAACTGCTACAGTATAGTGCAGAAGGTAACTGAAAGAAATGTGGACTGAGATGAACAAAAATGACAATTTTATTCAAAGAGAATAATTACACTGAGGTCACTGGATTCATGGTGTTCCCCAGGTCAATACATAAGGGTGGCTCATGGTTCACTATAAGGTGTGTGATGAGCACAAATAGCAATGCTTGCTCTGCAACATGCTCCCTTGCCATTCACAAGTTTGGTTAAGAGTTCTTGTAGTAGGAAATTCCATTCCTCCACCAGCACAGTTACAACTACTGGATAGTCATCGGTGTATGTGGACATGCTGCAGTAAGCCTCCACAATGCCATATACATGCGCTCAATGTGGTTTAAGTTGGGGAAAGACCAAGCCAGTCCATTCACCGAATATCCTCTCTTTCCAAGAGCTCCTACACCTGGACTGTTCGATTCAGTCATACACTGTCATCCATAAAAATAAATTTAGGGGCCAATGGACCCTGAAAAGATGTATATGGGGAAGGAGTACAGTGTCACAATAACATTTACTGGTAAGCATACTGTAGTCAAAGGTTTTGAGATTTTCCACAATGCTGTACATACTATCATATGGTGAAGGGTGGGAAAACATAATGCACCTAGGAACAGTGTCGAACATGATTGTTTTGGTGGTCCAGGTGTTATGGTGTGGGTTGGCATAATGTTGCATGGGTGCAGTGACCTCCAGATTTTTTAACGTGGCATACTCACCATTCAAGATTATTGTTACACTGTACTCATTCCCCATGTGTGTCTTTTCAGGGGCACATTTGGCTCTTACAGTACCAAAGATAACTGAGAAAACTATGCAATGAGATGAACAAAAAATATTCATGGTAGCACCCGGAACAATACAAAAGGCGGCTCATGGTTCTTTGTAAGGTGTATGATGATCATGAATAGCAATTTTTGTGGATGACAATGCCCAACCAAACTGAACAATAT
The DNA here is from genome assembly GCF_021461395.2 of Schistocerca americana. Classification (NCBI taxonomy): domain Eukaryota; kingdom Metazoa; phylum Arthropoda; class Insecta; order Orthoptera; family Acrididae; genus Schistocerca; species Schistocerca americana. The sequence goes on from NC_060130.1 coordinate 541,757,358, forward strand.
AGGTGGAGGAGCTCTTGAAATGAGAGAATGTATGGCAAATGAACTGACCTGCCCATTCCCCCAACTCAAATCCTGTCAAGTGCATGTTGAATGCATTTCAGAGATGTACTGCAACATATCCACATGCACCAATGACCATCAAGCAGCTGACAGTCATACTGGTGGAGGAATGAAACATCCCACCACAAGAAATCATTGCCAACCTTCTGCCCAGCTAGGGAGCATGTTGCATAGCATGCATTTCCATCCATGGTGATTACACACCCTAATTCAGTTTTTGCATGAGCATATCATGGTTAACACAATCAAAAGCCTAAGTCATACATTTTTATGTAATAAGTGTTTACAAAGTTTATTGTATATTATGTGCTTAATTTTTTAAAGAAATTACTGGCAATAATGAGTTGAGGCAACAATTATTTACCCATGTTTCATCTCCTTTTCTGTGATATGGCTTGATAATACCATGTTTAATTCTGTCTGGGAAAACACCAACTCAGATGAACAGCATTTTATGTAGGTTGGAACTTAAATAGTGGCAACACCGCTGTGGAGACATTATGCAATGGAATCTACTATTGTCACTGATAGCAAATATTGTTGACATATCTACCTTACCTCTGAGCAAAGAGACTCACCTGTCCCATGTCACCAGTGTGCGCACAATCAAGAGAAACACAGTCACAGTGTCACTATGGTTCAAAACAGGAACAACAGATTTGGATCAAGATTGAACGTGCCAGAGGTCGTACAGCATGACAGTCTCAACAAGGACTTCAAGAGGCATGAAGGGAATTAGCATTGCCGTACAGAACATTGGCACGTTGGATAAAAAGCCTTCAACAAAGGTTGGCAAATGGTGGCAGACACACATCGGGCAGGTTGTCCTAGCATCTCCGAAGAAGAAGTACAAGATGTTGCCACGTTAGTGGACAATGATCGATGCCATACGATTTGTGAGCTCACCCATGAAACCGGATTAGTGCATACGACTGTGCTTTGCATCCTGAAGGAATGCCTGGGCATACAAAAACTTGCATCACAATGGATTCCGCATGACTTGATGGAAATGCAGAAATGGATGTGCTACGACATTGCTCAGATGCACTTGGAGCACTATGACGATGAAGGAGAGGCTTTCTTACGCTGTATCATAACTCTGGATGAGACATGGGCCACATCGTATGCGCCAAAACTGAAACGCCAATCCAATCAATGGTGTCATTATGGGTCACCGCAAAAGTCGAAAGTGCGTCAGAGCCCCAGTATGGTGGAAGTTATGGTGATTCTCATATATGATTGTGATGGTGTTATCTTAATTCATTATGTTCCTCCATGGCAGACCATCAGTGCACAGTATTACTGTTCGTTTTTGGAGCATCATCTGCTACCAGCTTTGAGAAAGAAGTGGCAACACTTTCTGTGCAACTCACACATCATTTTGCATGACAATGGGCAGGTGCATACATCTCAAGCTGTGGCTGCTCTGTTTGACTGGGAAGTACTGTAGCATATTGTACCATCCACCATACTCCCTGGACTTTAGTCCTTGTGACTTTGATTTGATTCTGAAGATGAAGTGTTAGAGAGTTCAAATTTCATTGAATGGTTTTTAACACTTCCTAGTGGTTCCACCTTGTGCACAAGAGCAATAATTGTGGTCACAATGCACTTTAAAGTGGTCAGCTCACATTCAGTGGGGTTGCAGCCAGACTGTATCTTGGGAGGATGGTTGAATCAGCTGAGGCATGTCAGCAGTGTCAGAGGCTGTCAAGGATGCTATTCCCTTGGACATCACACAAAAAACTGTTGTTTTTGACCACAGAATGGTGTAAATGGCACCTCAAGGGAAGGAATGGTTTCAAGACACCCTTTATGCCACATCCTGATATCTTTTTGTGTCAATCCTGAGTGATGGTGTCTGAAATTTTTTCCTGTGCCACCCATAAGAATACCATCTGATTTCAATGCTGGATGTTGTGATTCTCACTTCCATCATAGATGTGTCAAGAGAAGGGTTGAGGTGTGGATGCAGTGGGTGTAATGCCTTTCCTATGAAGTGACCTGTCCATGATGGTGTTGGGCAGAATTCTGGTGAAACTTAGTGCCAGTATGACACCATTCACCCACCCATCATTCTGAGGTCTGGCTTCTTTTTTGCATGTGTCTTCACCTTGTTGTTTGAAGCATCACTGAGCCCAAGGGTGATGTTGCAGGGTTCTACATTTTTGCATTATTACAGAGGAAGGTTGTAGGAACTTTTGAGCCAAATTCCACAGTTCTGCTTCACAATTGGGGAAAATGGTCTTCACAATTGTAGAAAATGGTAATGCTTCAAAAAAGTGATCCTTCAATTATTCTGAATAGTGTTCTTTCTACAGCACCAATCATTAGGGTTGCATCCTGTTTCATTCATGTGGCAAGGATGCCTAATTAAGTGTGTCTGCACAAACTTTTGTTAATCTAATCTTGTCTTCATGGTGTCCATTCAGGCAACAGATGGTTGTATATTCCTAGATTTGTCACTTAATACTGGCTCTAGAAACTTTGTAAGTAGGTGTTTAGCGGTATAGTCGAGGTCTATTTCGAAATGTCCGCCAACACATTTGAGAAATATTTTAGATTGTGTTACACAAGCATTTTGTAAGAAATATTTTTGTAACTGCCCCATGAACCATGGGCACCACTGAGCTGGGGTGCCTCAGTGATACAGATAGCTGTACCGTACACTGAGCAGCTATAACATTATACCACTGACCTATTATTGATGTAAGCCTGTCTATGCAATAGCAGCATCACCTGGTGAGGTATGACTTATAGTCAGACACACACATGGTGCATGTTGTATCAGTGAATGTGCTGTCCATGTGTAGAATGGGGAAGACACATAATCTGAGTTTGACTAAGGGCAGTTTGTGATAACCCAGAGGCTGAGCACAAGCATTTCAGAAACTGCTTTATTTGTCAGGTGGTTGAGGAGTGCTGTGGTGAGTGTCTTCAAAACATGGGAAAACTAAGGTGAAACCATGTCCAGACATCATAGAGTTGGGTGGCCACCCATCATTACAAGTGTCAGACATCATAGGATGGGCAGACTGGTAAAACAGGACAGGCGGCGAAGGGTGGTGGAACTAATGTCAGGCTTTAATGCTGCGCAGATTAATGATGAAACTCTCATTTGACCATTGACACTGGATAGTATAGTGTTGCATGGTCTGATGAATCTTGATACCTTCTTCATTGTGTTGATGTGAGGGCACAAATCCTCCATCTTTCAGGGTAACAGTTAATCAACGCCTGTACTGTGGGATGAAGATGAGGTGGCCGTGGCTGCATTATCCTCTGGGGGGGGGGGGGGGGCATTGACATGGGCATCCATGGGTCCAGTGGAGCTCATGCAAGGCATTGTGATGGCCAAGGAGTATTGTACACTGGTTGCAGACCATGTACACCCTTTTATGACAATCATGCTTCCTAATGACAGTAGCATTTTTCAGCAAGATAATGCACCATGCCACAAAACCAAGGGCGTAATGGAGTGGCTCAAGGAACATAGTGGTGAGATCCAATTGATGTGCTGCTGGGCCTCCACCTCACCAGATCTAAACCCGATCAAACACATCTGGGATGTGATTGAATGTGTAATCAGAGCCCTCCCCCCCCCCCCCCCCCCCCCCCCCCCCCCTCCATTGAATTTATGGGATTTGCATGGCTTGTGTTAGCAGATGTGGTGCCAACTCCGTCCAGCATCCTACCGAGGTCTCATTGTTTTCATGCAATGGTGCATCATCACTGTTATCCATGCCAAATGTGGATATACCAGCTGTTAGGTAGGTGGTCATAATATTCTGGCTGATCCATATAGATACAACCACAACATAGGGCTATCTGTGGAGAATCCTGGAAAGGGGCAACAGCCTTTTCAGTACTTGCAGGGGAAACAGTCTGGATGATTGACTGATGTGCCCTTGTAACATCATCCAACATGCCATTGCTCTATTGGTACTGCAAATGGCTGAATGCAAGGAGATGCTACAGCTGCTACTTTTCCCATGTTCATGCAGCTCTACCAAATGATGGCATCCTGTTGGGCAACATATTAGAGAGGTAAAATAATCCTCAATTCAGATCTCTATGTAGGGTCTTTTCAGGAAGATTTCATTATCAAGAAAAACAAAACTGGTATTCAACAGATTGGAGTGTAAAATGTTGCAGCCTATAATCAGGTAGGTACGCTAGAACATTTGAAAAAGGATGGCAGGATGAATAGGACTTCTGGTCAGGTGAGTGCAGGATCACAAACACAAAATTAAATAGAGGTAATGCAAGAGCAGGTCTAACAATAAATGAGAAAATATGAATGTGGTAAGCTATTATGAGCAGCATAGTGAATGCATTATTGTAACTAAGACAGACATAAAACCAACACCCACCACATTACTACAAGATTATGTCAGCTAGCTCCACAGATGATGAAGTGATTGAAAGAATGTATGATAAAGTAAAAGAAATTATTTAGATAGTTAAGGAATAGGAAAAAAATTGTGATGGATGACTGGATTTTGGTAGAAAGAAGAGGAAGGGAAGGAAAAATAGTGGAAGGAAGTGGACTGGAGGAAAGTAATGAAAGAGGAAGCCACTTGGTAGAATTTTGTACAGTGCATAATTTAATCATTGCTAACACTTGGTTCAAGTATCATGAAAGTATGTTTTATACATCAAAGAGACCTGAAAACACTAGGAGATTTTGGATTGATTATATAATGGTAAGACAGAGATTTAGGAACCAGATTTTAAGATATTTTCAGGGGAAAATGTGGACTCTGGCCATAATTTATTGGTTATGAATTATAGATTAAAACTGAAGAATTTGCAAAATGGTACAAAATTAAGGAGATAAGACCTGGATAAGCTGAAAGAATGAGAGGGTGCTGAGACTTTTAATAATTGACTGTAACAGGGGAAATGACAGCAGAAGACGAATGAGGAACTTTGAGAGGTGAGGTAGTGAAGGCACCAGACAATCAAATAGGTAAAAGGCAAGGCCTATTAAAAATCCTTGGATATCACTGGCGATACTGAATTTAACTGATGAAAGGAGAAAATATAAAACCGCAGCAAATGAAGCAGGTGACAGGAAGTACAAACATATAAAAAATGAAATTGACAGGAATTGCAAAATGGTTAAGGAGGAGTCGCCATAGGACACATGAAAGACGCCTTTGTAAGAAAGATACACAGCTGTATGAATATCAAGAGCTGAGACGGAAAACAAACACTAAGCAAAGAAGGAAAAGCTGAAAGGTGGAATGAATATATAGAATGGCTATACAAGGGAAATGAACTTCAAGGCAATATTGTAGAAAAATTTAATATGAAACAAGGACTCTGGAGTAGATGACATTCCCTCAGAACAACTGATATCGCTGGGAGAGCTAGCTGTGGCTAAGCAAAGAAGGAAAAGCTGAAAGGTGGAATGAATATATAGAATGGCTATACAAGGGAAATGAACTTCAAGGCAATATTGTAGAAAAATTTAATATGAAACAAGGACTCTGGAGTAGATGACATTCCCTCAGAACAACTGATATCACTGGGAGAGCTAGCTGTGGCTAAGCTATTCCACCTGGTGAGCAAGACACCTGAGAGAGGGGAAATAGCCACAGACTTAAAGGGTAATGTAATAATTCCAAATCCACAGAAGGCAGGTGCTGACAGATTAGAATATTTCGGAACTCTTAGTCTATAACAATATTATGAAAAGGAAAGTTGCTACTCACCATATAGCAGAGATACTAAATCGCAGATAGGTACAACAAAAAAACTGTCACAAATAAAGCTTTTAGCCATGAAGGCCATCATCAACAATAGACAACAAACATGCACACACACACACACACACACACACACACACACACACACACACACACACACACACATTCGACTCTCGCACACGACTGCAGTCTTAGGCAACTGAAACCACACTGTTAGCAGCAATACCAGTGCATGATGGGAGGGGTGATTGGGTGAGGGTAAGGAGGAGGTTGGGGCGGGGAAGGAAAGGGATAATATGGTGGGGGTGGTGGATAGTGAAGTGCTGCAGGTTAGATAGAGAGCATGGAAGAGGTGGGGAGGGGGGGGGGAATAGCAGAAAAGGAGAGAAGTGAAAAGACTGGGTGTATTGATCAAATGACAGCTATGCAATGCTGGAATGGGAACAGGGAAGGGGCTGGATGGGTGAGGACAGAGACTAATGAAGGTTGAGGCCAGGAGGGTTATGGGAATGTAGGATGTACTGCAGGGAATTATGAATTCACCGCCAGGGTTTTGACTACATCTCGTCATGCCCTGAAATGAGAAATGTCCTGTCCACTATCCTTCCCACCCCTCTCACAGTGGTATTCCACCATCTGCTGAACCTACACAACATAGTTGTCCATCCCTACACAAGCCCTGCTACTAACCCCTTATCTCATGGGTCATACCTCTGTAACAGACCTAGATGCATGACCTGTCCCGTACATCCTTTCACCACCAACTACTCCAGTCCGGTCATGATCATCACCTATCCCATCAAAGGCAGAGATACCTGTGAAACCAGTCACGTGATCTACAAGGTAAGTTGCAACCACTGTGCTGCATTCTACATAGGCATGACAGCCAATAAGCTGTCTGTCCACATGAATGAGCACCAAAAAACTGTGGCCAAGAAACAAGTGGACCACCCTGTTGCTGAACACACTGCCAAACATGACATCCTTCATTTCAATGACTGCTTCACAGTCCGTCCTATATGGATACTTCCCTCCAACACCATCTTTTATGAATTGCGCAGATGTGAACTTTCCGTGCATGCATCTTATGTTCCTGTAAGCCTCCTAGCTTCAATCATACTTAGTCACTGTCCCCACCTATCCAGCCCCTTCCCTGTTCTCATTGCAGCACAACACACAGCCATTATTCCGTCATCATACCCAGTCTTTTTACTTCTCTCCTTTTCTGCTACGCCCTCCCCCCCCCCCCCACCTGCCCCCCCCCTCCCCCCGCCCACCGTTCCCCTCCCCCCACTCGCCTGCTCTCCGTCTAACCTACAGCACTTCACTATCTGCTGCCCCCACCATACTATCCCTCCCCTCACCACTCTAGCCTCCTCCTTAGCCTCATACAGTCGTCACTCTCATCATGCAATGGTGCTGCTGCTCGCATGCAGTGTAGTTTCAGTTGCCTGAGACTGCAGTCATATGTGTGAGTTGCATTTGTGTGTGTGTGTGTGTGTGTGTGTGTGTGTGTGTGTGTGCTTTATTTGTGACAGTTATTTTGTTGTGCCTACCTGCGACTCAGCATCTCCACTGTATGGTGAGTATCTACTTTTTTTTCATAATATTGTTACATTCCGTCCTGGATTTTTCATTTTTTGAACTCTTAGTTTAATATCTAATGGTTATAAAGCACTGACATGAATTATTTACAGAAGAATGGAAAAAAATGGTAGAAGCCAGCCTTGGGGAAGATCAGTTTGGGTTACAGAGACATGTCAGAACAAGCTAAGCAATAGTGACCCTGAAACGTACCTTAGAAGATACAGAAAGGCAAAACCTACATTTATAGCATTTGTAGTCACTGAAGAATGAAATAAAGAGGAAGTGCAGGGAAGTTAAGATGAAATGGCTGCATGAAAAACGTGAAGAAATCGAAAAGGAAATGATTGTCAGAAGGACTGACTCAGCATATGGGAAAGACAAAACAACTTTTGGTGAAATTAAAAGCAAGGGTGTTTACATTAAGAATGCAACAGGAATTCCACTGCTAAATGCGAGGACAGAGTGGATAGGTGGAAACAGTACACTGAAGGCCTCTATGAGGGGAAAGAGTAGTCTGATATGCTAGAAGAAGAAACAGGAATTGATTTAGAAGAGATGGGGGATCCCAGTATTAGAATAAAAACTTAAAATCAAATGAGGCAGAAGGATAGATAAAATTTCAACAGAATTTAAAAATCATTGGGGGAAGTGGCAGCAAATGACTGTTCATGTTGGTGTGTAGAATGTATGAGTCCGGCAACATACCATCTGAGTTTCAGAAAAATATCATCCACACAATTCTGAAGACTGCTAGAGGTGACAAGTGCGACAATTATGGCACAATTGGACGTGTTATATGACAATCAGTTTGGCTTTGGGAAAGGTAAAATCACCACAGAGGCAAGTCTGACATTGAGGTTGATAGTGGAAGCAAGACTAAAGAAAAATCAAGACGTTCATAGGATCTGTCCAACTGGAAAACGTGTTTGACAATGTAAAATTATATAAGATGTTCAGAATTCTGAGAAAAATAGGGGTACACTATAAGGGGGGGGGGGGGGGGGGAGGGGGATGAATAATGTACTATATGTACAACAGCCAAGAGGGAATAATAAGAGTTGATGGTCAAAAACGAAGTGCTTGGATTAAAAAGGGTGTAAGACAGGGATGTCATCTTTAACCATTACTGTTCAATCTGTATATCAAAGAAGCAATGACAGAAATAAAAGAAAGGTTCAGGAGTAGGATTAAAATTCAAGGTGAAAGGATATCAATGATACAATTCACTGAGACATTGCTACCCTGAGTGAAAGTGAAGAAGAATTTCAGGATCTGCTGAATGCAATGAATAGTCTAATGAGTCTGAGAGTAAATCAAAGAAACACAAAAGTATTGAGATGAAAGAGAAATGAGAACAGCGACAAATTTAACGTTAGGTTTGATGGTCCACAAAGTAGATGAAGTCAAGAAATTCTGCTACCTAGGCAGCAAAATAGCCAATGATGGATGGAGCAAGGAGGACATCAAAAGCAGACTAGCACCTGTCAAAAGGGCATTCACATTCCTGGCCAAGAGAAGACTACTAGTATCAAACACAGGCCTTAATTTGAGGAGTAAATTTCTGAGAATGTTATGTTTGGAGCACAACATTGTATGGTAGTGAAACATGGCCTGTGGGAAAACCAGAACAGAAGAGAATTGATGCATTTGCGATGTGATGCCATAGACGAATGTTAAAAATTATGTGGACTGATAAAACAAGAAAAAGGGGGTTATGCACAGAATTGGAGATGAAAGGAATATGTAGAAAACAATGACAAGACGATAGGAGATCTGTTAAGAAATGAGGGAATGGCTTCCATGGTACTAGAGGCAGCTGTAGAGGGCAAAAACTTTAAGAGGAAGACAGAGATTGGAATACAACCAGCAAATAATTGAGGATTTAGGTTGCAAGTACTACTCTGAGATGAAGAGGCCGGAAAAAAAAGAAAAAAGGAGAGAGAGAGAGATTTGGAGAAAGCTTTTGACAATGTTAACTGGAATACACTTTATACTTCTGAAGATAATATGGATAAAATTCAAGAAGCAATTGGTTAATTAGAATTTGCACAGAAATCAGACCACATGTATGAAATTTGAAGGGCATGAAAGGGGAACAGTGGTTCAGAAGGGAGTGAGGACTATCCCCATGCTATTCATTCTGTACATGGAGCAATTTGTCAGTGATGGAAAGCAAGGAGGAATTTGGGAAGGGAATTAAAGTTTTTGGAGAAGAAACAAACACTTTCTGGTTTGCCAATGACACTGTAATTCTGTCAGAGATAGCAAGGGACTTGAAAGTGAAGTTGAATGGACAGCATCTTCAATGGAGGATACAACACGAGCATTAACAAAAGCAAAACAAGGGTAATAGTTGAAATAAATCAAGTGATGCTGAGGGAATTGCATTAGAAAAAGAGATGTTGAAAGTAGTAAATAAGTTTCACCATTTGGGCAGTAAAGTAAACTGTGATAACTGAAGTAAAGAGGATATAGCATGCAGGGTGGCAATGTCCAGAAAAACCTTCCTGATGTCTTGAGTATAGCCTTGTGCAGAAATGAAATGTGGATGATAAGTGATCCAGAAAGAAAGAAAACAGAAACTTTTGAAATGTGATACTACAGCAGAATTCTGAAGATTGGATTTATTTATTTATTGGTCCTGTGAATCTAGGACTGTACAGTGTAAAAAAGATATTGGACCATTCATTAATTACAATACACATTCCTTGACTTTTTCCTTTCTTGTCAGACATCATTTTAATAAAAGATAAAATTATACAATAATTTCTTACTCTACACATTTTATAAAAACAGTCTTAATCAGTGAGGCAGTTTTGTTTTTCTAGGTATTCCCTTACTCTATAGAAGCAGTGCTCAACCAAGTAATCCTTCACAGTTGATTTGAACTTGGTTAAGTCCATTATTACTTTTGTGATTTGGGTAGTGCATTGTACAATTTGATGCCAGGGTGGAGTATGCCTTTCTGTAATAGTGCTGTGTTTGTCTGCTGTACATATACATAATTTATTGGTCCTGTGTGGTAGCTATGTACAGATCCATTACGGGTGATGCTTGGACTTTGCTGTTTAGTTTTTCTTTAAAATAGTTACAGTTTAAAGTATATAAATAAATGGAAGTGGTAGTATTTTATTTTTCCTAAATAGTGTCTTGCATGATGATATTTGATGTAACCCTTGCATTAATCTAATAATCTTTTTCTGCACTCTAAATGATTTCTGACTAGCTTCACAATTTCCTCAAAACACTGCACCATATGTCAATATTGAATGAACATAAGCAAAATATATGGTCCTGAGATCATCATGTGATATGCAGTTTCTTATTATTCTCATTACAAAACATGTTTTGCTCAGTTTTTTGTCCACATAGTCCAAGTGTGTATCCCATTTCATGTTTTGTTGACTCCATACACCGAGAAATTTTGTACTCCCATTTTTTTTTTCAATTTTTTGTCCACTTATTTCTACAGGAGGATTTGCTGGTGTCCTATTCTGGGTGGTGAAAATACCCATTGCAACAGATTTTTTAGGTGTCATCTGCAAATTTATATAGCTTACTGTTTTTACTGTTCATCTATAAATTTTTTATATATAATTAGAAGAGAAATGAACCCAATACGGAACCTTGGGGAACTCCATGTTTGACCAGTAACAAATCTGACTAGTGAGTTTTGACTGTCCCATTTACTTCATATATTATCTCTATGAGTTGTTTTCTTTCATGTAGGCGTGATTTAATACAGTTATGTGCTGCTCCCCTAATACCCCAGTTCTGAATATTACCTAGTAATTTATCATGATTGATGGTATCAAATGCTTTTGACAAATCTAGGAATATACTTGAGTTATGTTCCTGTCTATCTAGGGCCTGTAGAGTTTCATACAGAAAATAAAAGATTGGTGATTTCTCCTAAAACCATGTTGAGATGCTGTTAGCATATTATATTTATCTATGAAATTTGACAATCTTTTATAAATGAGTTTCCATAGAATTTTAGAAAAAACACAGACAAAAGAGAAACTGGTGCACAGTTTGAAACCTCTTCCTGGCTTCCTCTTTTGTGTAGTGGTTTAACTTTAGCTATTTTTAAACTTGTTGTAAAGCTGCCAGTTGAGGAAGACAGGTTTACAAGATATGTCAGTGGTTCAGAAATTGAGTCTGCACATTTTTTATAACAAAATCTTGTACATTAGCTATTTCTGATGAATGTTTTGATGTTAGAAGCTTGAGATGGAGAGGCTTGCACAGGATGAATGGAGTTACGTAAGACCAATCTTTGGACTGAAGATCACAACAACAGCACATACTATGTAGGCTGATAGCTTTTTTTCCAGAATGATATAAACAAACTGAAGTCTGCTTCCTGCTTTAACTGTGATTTAGTTGCAGTGACTGAATAATTTTTCCATCCTTACAAGTTGTTTATCTAGGTGTATGAGTTGATTGATTCCAGTTATGCCTCACTGATACTGTAGTCATAGCATACTATGGACCTTCTTTTTTATGACTCCTGGCTATTTTATGATTTATTATGCTGTTGTTATGCTGGACCAGTGTGTGGCCATGTGCACATTATTAACGTCACACTGAAAGTATCATATGAAGAGGCTTTAGACATGTACTACTAATGATTGTATATTCATGTATGGCAACACATGCCTTACATTGTTATACAAACATTAAGTGCATATTGTAACGTATGCTCTTTTGTAGTTCATATCTTAAGGATTGTTGATATGACATAATGGTACTTACAGTGTGGTGCTCAAAATAGGCACATTTTTTATATTGGTTCGATGTAATAAAATTTTAAAATAAATTCTATGCTGCTAATGTTGATTATTAGTCATCAAAAATGAAGTCCACATGTCTTGCATGAGCTCTAGAGCAGCAAGAATATAAAACATAGCATACTGCAGTTTTATGTTTTCTGAAGCGCACAATTTTACATTTCTGAATAATTGAATTATGAGTCATTGAACCACTTCAAAATCTTATCAAGATGTGACCAAATATTTGTAAACCTTTGTTCACATAGTTCTTCATGGTAGATAATTGCATCATCTGTAAAAAGTTTGAAGTGGAAGGCCACAAAAATAAAATATGAACATTGAGTGTGCCAACACACTTACCTAGGGCATGCATGAACATACTTGTACATCTTTCAGTAACCCTCCATCCAAGATAAAAAGCTGCATCCTACCTACAAAGAAATCCTCAGTCCAGTCATCTAGTCACAAATGTTGTTTGATACCCAGTAGGATCATACTTTTACTGATAAGTATGTTGTGGTACTGACTCGAAAGCTTTTCAGGTGTCAAGGAATACTGAATCTACCTGACTGTCTTGATGCATGTAATTCAGGATATCATGTGCGAAAAATGCAAGCTGAGTTTTGGGTCACCCATATTTTTTCAATCCATGGTGGTTGGTATGAAAGGGGTCATTCTGTTCAGGGAACATCCTTACACTTGAGCTCAGAAAATGTTCTAAGATAGATTCAATAATATTGAATGACAATTTTACATATCATTTTTGGTACCCTGTAGATAAGTGTGATTCATGATTTCTTCCAATTAATGGGCACAGTTTTTTGTTTGAGTGATCTATGGTATGTTGTGGTTAAGAGAGGGGTAACTCAGCTGCATATTCTTTATATAATCTGAAATGATCTCCCTAGAGCTCTGGAACTTTGTTCAGTTTTCATGATTGCAGCTGTTTTTGATAGAATTTGTAACACAGGCATGAACAGCACTCAGACAAGTAATTCTTTCAGAGCAAAAGTTTTTAAGGTAGACTATGACTTTGATACACAAGACAGTATCTTTTTCAGTAGCACCAAGTGTGTTTCTTACAGCTTTGCAGACTGTATTTTGCAAATACTTATTGAGTTCCTCAGTTTATTATACATTTACATGCTTATACTTATTTCACTCTTTTTATTAAGTCATGCACTGTCATAATAAATGTTATTAGTTGAGCTTCAATATAAAAGAGACAGTTAACTATAGGATTTACACTGACATCAAAACTGCAACAGATATTTCATCACTAATGTGATTTTATTATAACAATATCACAAAACAGATTAATGACATTAAAATAGTACAGAGTATTTGGGTTCTGTATTTAGCTCAATTGTATCACATAACTTACTTTGATCACTAGTACGCAGCCTGATATCTGGATTGAGGGTAAGCAACCAGTATGGCAGACCACCCTGTAAAACAAAACTACAAATTTGGCAAAACATCTTACACTTAGATTAAAATATTGAAAACATATTTTTACGGTTAGATTCACTCACAAGTGAGTGCATACACTTGGTGATATTATCCAATGTTTGTATTACGGTTAATCAGTAAAAAGACTGAATTGATGGGTTTCCCGTTTATAGACACAGACCATATTCTTACACGATAATTCCAATCTATAGCATGTTTCTCATAAACATATCAAGTAATATCCTCCTGTGTAATGGCAAATACATTCCACATAAAGTTATGGACTATTTCAGATTACATTTTGTGCAGTAATAGACTGACATACAATAAGCAGAATCAGTCCTGTTTTTAAACTGATAGACTTTCATTCTTCCTTTCCAGTATGACTTCTGAGCAAGAATCATCAACTTTATGAACATCCTTACACTCAGGCAAACATTCCTGGAAGAATTTAGCCTTGTTGGTCTGATTACTCTTCTTGCAAGCACTTAGGAACAATGATGTTCATAATTGCAATACCAGAAGGAAAAATGACAGTCATTACTCTGCATTAAAGATATCTGTAGCATAAAAACTGGTGCACAATGCTGGATGTAAAATTTTTTGTAGCTTAGCCAGTTACAGACAGCAAAGTAAAATTTGAAAACAAACTGAGAAAGCTTTTCCTTGACAACTCCTTCTATTCCATAGAAGTATTTCTATTATTGCAGTGAGCAAAAGATGGTGGATAGGAATTACTGTCTCACATCTGTATATTTAATTGAAAAAAAGAAAAAGAAATGATCATAAATGTTCAGCATCTACAAATTAATTTGTGATGTGAAAGTAAAACTAATTAACTAACAGATGGCAACAAATCTGCAACCTTTGAAAAGAAAATGTGTGTCAACACATCAATATCCACAACATTTTCAATATTTCCTGTACATTCATTGCTCTATCTACAAATAAATTACTGTCTGCAATGTACTTTCCTGTACATAGCCATCCAGGATCACACCTGGCCCAAGTTTCACAGCCTGTACACAACACCTGTTATTCTCACTGGTGAAGATACCACTATACCTAAATCAATATCATGCATATTGCTAGTCACACACTCATTTACTTTAACAGAGCAAACATTACTTGATATGGCGCTTCAGCATATTCAAACTCTAAATTCCCACAAGGTACTGGAGCTAATAATCCCACAATCTTACTATTTTCTGCACAAATAATCTCACACTGTCAACTCTCCCCCCCCCCCCCCCCCCTTGGTTTTTGCTTCCATGCAAATACCACTCTTATTTAATCTCTCAAGACTCCCTATATGCACAACATTTCTTATCCCAAGATCAATGAATCATTCATTGTCTCTAGTCCACCACTTGTCCCATATTTTTCACCTCATCTTCACATAAGCAGGAGTAGGTACATCTAGATCTACATCTACATTTATACTCCACAAGCCACCCAACGGTGTGTGGCGGAGGGCACCTTACGTGCCACTGTCATTACCTCCCTTTCCTGTTCCAGTCGCGTATGGTTCGCGGGAAGAACGACTGTCTGAAAGCCTCCGTGCGCGCTCTAATCTCTCTAATTTTACATTCGTGATCTCCTCGGGAGGTATAAGTAGGGGGAAGCAATATATTCGATACCTCATCCAGAAACGCACCCTCTCGAAACCTGGCGAGCAAGCTACACCGCGATGCAGAGCGCCTCTCTTGCAGAGTCTGCCGCTTGAGTTTATTAAACATCTCCGTAACGCTATCACGGTTACCAAATAACCCTGTGACAAAACGCGCTGCTCTTCTTTGGATCTTCTCTATCTCCTCCGTCAGACCGATCTGGTACGGATCCCACACTGATGAGCAATACTCAAGTATAGGTCGAACTTGTGTTTTGTAAGCCACCTCCTTTGTTGATGGACTACATTTTCTAAGCACTCTCCCAATGAATCTCAACCTGGTACCCGCCTTACCAACAATTAATTTTATATGATCATTCCGCTTCAAATCGTTCCGCACGCATACTCCCAGATATTTTACAGAAGTAACTGCTACCAGTGTTTGTTCCGCATCATACAATAAAGGATCCTTCTTTCTATGTATTCGCAATACATTACATTTGTCTATGTTAAGGGTCAGTTGCCACTCCCTGCACCAAGTGCCTATCCACTGCAGATCTTCCTGCATTTCGCTACAATTTTCTAATGCTGCAACTTCTCTGTATACTACAGCATCATCCGCGAAAAGCTGCATGGAACTTCCGACACTATCTACTAGGTCATTTATATACACTGGGCACATGTGCATGTTCCTTACCATAACATCCAGTTTCTTAGACATACACATATCATTTGCTTTCAGTGCAATTAACTGAACTGAGAAAGTTCACTATGTTTCCTCAAGGGCACTCCCCTGTGTTTTCAACCCTTGCATGGTTGATCCTCTATCAGTTACACAAAAAAACAAATGACAAGAGAACAAAATAGAATGATGAGAAGGGCACTTAAATATAATATCAACATGACCCTTCTTACTGTAACTTAGTTCCTTCATCTGAGTGGTGGCTTGTGATTACTGCTTTACACAAAAAACAATTTGCCGTACTCCTTGCTCACAACAAAATACATTGTCTGTTCCAAACAGTGCAATGTAACATAACTTTTTGACAACCCTCAGAACACTATCTGAGCCTACTTTACCCAAATTGTGCATATAAGCATAATTACAACTCTGGTAGAAGACCCCTGACTTGCCGTGATGCTTGCAAGAGAAACAAAAATCCTGCAGTCATCCCACTGCATGTTGATGCTGCAAGTTGTAGCTGCAAATTTAGAGGTGGTGGCAACCACTTCTGACACTACTTGTAGTGGCAATGTGGATGGCCATTATGGTGACAGGTGGGGCTGGTAGGCGATATGGTTGGGATATTTGCAGTTCGCCACCCTGAGCTTTACTACAGTGGGCTGGTGGCAGCTGTCAGGTAGTAATCCATAATGGAAACAGTACTGGTTGAATAATCTCTTTATTTTGTAAGAAGCTACAGCATGTAACAGTTACCCAGCAGATGGACAATGTGTAACCCCTCAAGTGATGGTGGCAGCTGAATAGGTTATGCCATAAGCATGGTAGCTATAATTCTGAATCAGCTGTTCTGTACAAAGTGTACCAGGCTAGGCAGGATTACCGTATTTACTCGAATCTAAGCCGCACCTAAAAAATGAGACTCGAAATAAAGGAAAAAAAAAATATCCCGAATCTAAGCCGCACCAGAAATTTGAGACTCGAAATTCAAGGGGAGAGAAAAGTTTTAGGCCGCACCTCCAAATCGAAACAAAGTTGGTCCATTGTAATATGGGACCCAATTTAGGTCGAATGAAAGACGATACAGTACTTTGGTTCGAGTCGTAATCTTAGCAGTTTAGCTTTACCAGGTAGCCATTGCTATGCGTCAGGCGCTCCGTCCGTATTTATACGGGTACCCTTCCTTTTTCACGTGCTTCGTCTGGTTTGAATCGATTGCTTATTTTGCTTTGATCTGATAAGTGCCGTTTTCTTTGTTATAGGTGTTTACGTCACTCTAAGCTGAAAATGCATTACTGTACTGCGTCATGCATTGTTTGTCGCATTCTGATAGTGCGTGTTTACGGCGTGTCGCCGCTCGCCGCATGGCTTGCTTTTGCGCGCTACCGCCGCTTACAATAAAAAACAAAAAGGAGAGGAATCATCTCATTAGCGAAACAATGGCAAGGGACTGCTATTTGTTGTTACTTACACTGCTGCTTTCTTTGATAGTGATCAACAAGAACCAAATAATAGACTGCGTATGATAGAACATGTTCTGAACGAGAGGTAGGCGAAAATTTTTCTCCGTTTGAAAATCTTTGCGGCTGCTTCTTTAGTACATCAAATGCTGCACAGAAATTAGTCATCTTAGATTTAAAATCTAGTCAGTTGCCGTGCTTCATTTCTGACTGTATCACTATTAGGCATAAGAATAATACAAATAAAAACATGACACAATACGTATATTCTTCCGCGTTTGCTGTTGTCTCACTCAAGTTTCGTAGTTTATTAGGCAGACAGTATTTAAATGAGATAGTAGCAAACACGAAAAAAGAATACACGGCAAAATGTTTATATTTGTATTATTCTTATGGTGAAGATAATGTTAGACTGTGATAATACTGCATGTGATTCACATTTCATCAGGTTCCTATTAGCAATCATCTCTTCTCACAGGTAGGAAAAAAATTCAGAATGTAGAGTTGGCCATATTGACAAGCATCTGTAAAAGTCTTGCCAGTCGGATTTTCGTAGTACATTGAAATTCTGCTATATTCGAAGATGAACAATATGGAATTTGTATTTACTTCGTTGGATAATGTATGAAAATGCAGTGTCGAAACTCGGGGCGGAGAAAAAAAAGCTCGTCTTCCACCTTTTTTTTTAAATTTATTAACTGACGCAGAGGTTTTGGCGCCAGTATTTATCTCTGTGCCTACAAAGCATGCCTGTGTAGCGCTACATATATTCGACGGCAGAAGTTAGTTGTGGCGGCACCTACCAATATTTTTCAGAACTTCCGCTTTTTTGCATTCGATTCTAAGCCGCAGGCGGTTTTTTGGATTACAAAGACCGGAAAAAAAGTGCGGCTTAGATTCGAGTAAATACGGTTACCATGGTCCCCAGCATTGATGATGGCAGCAGAGTGTGCCCATTACACCGGGCGATAGTGGATGGCTATAATGTGTATCCTCATGGTGTGATCAACAGTGACAGTATTTGCCCACTCAGGCAGTTAAGGCTGGACAGCTAGATGGCCCAGGTTTGAACCCTCGTCTACCAGGACCACTGGTGGAAAGGCTCCAAGGTGGCAGCATCCAGACAATGGCTAGTGAAGACAATGTATGATAGTGGCAGCTTGCTGACTCATCTCAGCTTGATGACTTGTGGACGTCAGCTCATGTCTAGTGGCTGACAATGACAGCATAAGGCCAGTTTAAGTTAGGCAGTATGTATGGAAACTGAGTCTGCTAGTGTTTCTGAAGTTGCAGTGCTTCTCATGTAAGGCCAATGGTGCCAGGTCTAATCGTTGAGCAATGATGACATCATTTGCCCAGTTTCCCTGTCATGTCAGCCCTGCCACAAGCCCATTTGGTGCTGTAATGTGTAGTAACTCCTCCATTTGGAGGCCCTGGGTGGTATCATTTGCAGTGTGAGCTTACTGAATACATTCTTCTGGGTCATCACACCTAGTTGCTGAGGTGTCTAGCAACAACCCCCCCCCCCTCTTTATGACACCAATTTGCTGAGATGGTCACTAGAGTTGCACACTTTGCCAGTTCGAACCAATATGAGGGTAAGAGAAAAAGCCATGTGAAAGTTGATCTTTCACAGCACACAGTGGAGCTTGTGAGAAATTGTTCTGGCTTGAGGAGACTTCTGCCAATGATGTACTGTGGGAAGGTACAATGATGCATAGCACTGCAAGAGTGGTTCAGTCTGTAATTACCTTTCAAGTAAGGGGAGTAATTGAGGGGAGTAATTGGAGCTATTTATCAATGTAATGGGTTTGGTAATATGATAGGTGGCTTCTGTGTGAGCACTGTCTTAGGGGATATATTTTTCTGGAAATATGTAGTGCAACTTTGTCAAAGAATTCTGCTTAATGAGCCAGAGAGATGATTAAAGAAGCCACAATATAAATGATGAGAATTGCTGAGCATCATAGTAAATTCATTTTCCATTAAATGTATGTAGAAGCAATTTGTTAAGAAGAAAGAGTTTTGTTATACTATTTTACTACTTTTTTGCATGATGATTCAGTAGAGTAAATTATTTGTTTACTCAGATCAGAAGCATATTCACAGGATTCCATAAATTTGCAATTTCAGGTAAGAAACTGGAATGAATTTATACACATACACACACCAGAATTGAAATAAAAGATTCGTTATCCAGAAACAAACAACTGGTACAGCATTTTCTTGTGCCTCCTCCTTGTTGCAAGAATCAGATCAACATAAACATTGACACAGATTTTTTTGTCTGTATTTCTCCATATCCACAAACTGTTGACCCTTGTAAGTATCCCCACTTCATTAGATTGTAATGTCTATAGGTGAGAAATGAGGAAATCTCAGTGGACAAACAGCAAATCAAGAAGGATGCATTAGCCCAGAATAGATGCTCCAGCAGTACCATGAGAAACAACACAGTAAATTAATGATAATGGGTGTGTCAATTTCTGGTATCATTGTGATTCCAATTATATTTTGTGTGATCCACTTTAGATGGACAACAGCCCAATCACTTGAGCTCCCAGTGCATCAGTTGCCAGTAGACTGGATTAATATTAGAAAATAGTAATTAATTTAATATGCAGTCAATGAACTTTGTGGTTAATGCTGATTTAGAATAAGAAGAATCAGAGTATATTGTACAAATATGTCACACTATTAAATTTTTTGTTAAGATTTTTTCCAGAAATGTAAACAGATGATGATCAAACGGACTGTATCTCCCAAAGGAGACAGATAGTTAGCACCATGGTTCTGCCTTGTGAAGCAAACAGCTCTTGTGATCAACTCAGGAAAAGAACATTGTAAGGAGGATGTCACAAGACACCTCAGTAACTATGTGTACTGTTGCAAGAGAATGTATTCAGATAGCTGACACTGCAAAAGATGCCTCTAAAAGAAGGAGTTCTGCACATTGAAGTACCAACAGGACCTGTTATGATTTAAAGGCCAGGAGCACAGCCATTTCAGAAAAACTACGGACCAAGCTTGTGTACACACTGCCTATTTCAACAGCCATAATGCAGATATCACCAGCTGCTGGCCATGAGGGGAGGTCCATGCCAGTAATCAAGCTGAGAAGAACAACAAGCTCCCACTGCCAGACTTCATTTACACTAGTTGCAGGCCACTGCCTGTGCTGCACTGGCTACACTGATCTGGCACATTTCCACCAGTGGGCCAGTCACTGTGTGGCTATCATCTGCTGTTGGCTGCCTCGCTGGTGGACTGGGATTTGAGCCTGAACCATCTAGCTGTTCGGTTACCTCTTCTCAAGCCAGCAAATACTGTAGACATTCTTCGCCCTGTGTCGGCATATATTATCAGCGTTCACCATCACCTGGTGTGAGTACAAGCCACTGCCATCATCCACACTGGGGCCCGCATGTGGTTTGATCCCATCTGGTCTAGTACACTTCATGCTGAGCAGCAGGGGTGGGCCAGCTGCCATGGGTACCTTATACTGTCCGATGTGTGTCACTCAGCTCCATTCCCAATTCAGAGCTACAGCTGCCATGCTGATGGCATCACCTACCCGGCTGCCACTATTACTTGAGAAAAGATGCCATATGCTGCCCATCTACTGGGCCATCGCCGACACTGACAACCTTTGCTGATTGAAATCAGCCATATCATGGGGGCACTAGCTACCTTCTGATTACCATCTTCACTGCTGTATGTTGTTGTGAAATAAAGAGATTGTTCAACCAAACCAATGCCTGCCACCACACCATTGCAGCCAGGCCCAAGATGGTGAACTGCAGACATCCTGACCTATCACAGCCAGACTCTCCACCCACTGTAGCAGTCACTCACCCTGGCCACTATATCTCATGTAATCCAAATATTAAGTTTTACCTTCTAAAGATTTCCAGCAATAAGAGAACTATTTTTGTTTCCATTCCACATTACAAGTGTGAACCCAAACTACTCTTGATTCCATCTGTATTTTCTTTCCAGCATGTTTCATTTGAGCTCATACTCCTTAACTAATTTTTTATAAGTCTTAGCACTCTGTCTTCTCAAATGACAATTTCATTTTATTAAGGAAAATATCTTTCTTGGACAGCATAAAATCAACCATTCACTTTATGATACGAAGTATGTACATTAATTAACAGCATTCTGCCATCACCTATTCAAAATAAAAATTTATGTTTGCTAGGATGTATTGCTATAGCAGAATCAGAAAGGTTAAATTGTTGTTGATCAAGATAACTCCAAATGGAAGAGTTGCAGCATGACAGTTGTTCATTGGGCTAATCATGGAGATGCATACACAATATTCAAATGGGTTTCTGACTTTCTTAATATTTGTGTTACTACCCCTAGTTACAAATAATAAGGAACACTAACTTACCATATCTCTTTCTGCACAAATATAAGGTCCAACCCGGAGAATCACTAACAGACCCTCTTCTTGTGCAATGTCAATGAAATGTAAAAGATCAAGATCTCCACTGAAAATGTATTCCCCAGGTTCCGGAGCATGCTGACTCCACTCAACGTACCTGTGGGTCATCTGATTAAGTATTTCAATTTTTTATAGTTAACAAAATATTGTATATGTTTTGATAAGTAATGGTAATAAGAAAAGAATACAAAATGAGCTGGGAATGAAACCAATACATTTTCTGTACAAAAACATTGAAAAATATGAGAAAAAACTATTACATACAAACATTTTCCGTAAATTTTATTCAAGATAAATTTCATTACGGTAGCATATGAGAGATGCACAATAACACAAATCTATCTCCATATATGTGCTAGCCACATGTAATGTTCAATAAATGCTTCTGTTACATTACTTGTTTAATATAAAGAAATTGTTGTTAATTAAAGGAACTTCAAATTTATTTTTAAACATACCTCTTTACTCTACATTTTTTTTATATCTGTGGATGGATTATGAAAGGTATTTACAGCTTTGTAATTTTCTTGTCTCTTAGCTAAAGCTAGAATCCATAAAGGATAACACAAATCATTATAATTTACTATTGTAATTGTGAAGAGCAATTAAAATGAAGGGAACTGTTGGTAAGAAATTTCATAAGAGTGTAAATGTGCTTTTTTGTTAATTCTGAGAGCTGTTTAAAGAGATGGCTACAAGATGTAAACAGTTGAAACCTCATACAGTTCTAAATTACTTATTTCTACATTTACATCTACATTTATACTCCGTAAGCCACCCAACGGTGTGTGGCGGAGGGCACTTTACATGCCACTGTCATTACCTCCCTTTCCTGTTCCAGTCGCGTATGGTTCGCGGGAAGAACGACTATCTGAAAGCCTCCGTGCGCGCTCTAATCTCTCTAATTTTACATTCGTGATCTCCTCAGGAGGTATAAGTGGGGGGAAGCAATATATTTGATACCTCATCCAGAAACGCACCCTCTCGAAACCTGGCGAGCAAGCTACACCGCGATGCAGAGCGCCTCTGTTGCAGAGTCTGCCACTTAAGTTTGTTAAACACCTCCGTAACACTATCACGGGTACCAAATAACCCTGTGACAAAACGCGCCGCTCTTCTTTGGATCTTCTCTATATCCTCCGTCAACCCGATCTGGTACGGATCCCACACTGATGAGCAATACTCAAGTATAGGTCGAACTTGTGTTTTGTAAGCCACCTTCTTTGTTGATGGACCACATTTTCTAAGGACTCTCCCAATGAATCTCAACCTGGTACCCGCCTTACCAACAATTAATTTTATATGATCATTCCACTTCAAATCGTTCCGCACGCATACTTCCAGATATTTTACAGAAGTAACTGCTACCAGTGTTTGTTCTGCTATCATATTATCATACAATAAAGGATCCTTCTTTCCATGTATTCGCAATACATTACATTTGTCTATATTAAGGGTCAGTTGCCACTCCCTGCACCAAGTGCCTATCCGCTGCAGATCTTCCTGCATTTCGCTACAATTTTCTAATGCTGCAACTTCTCTGTATACTACAGCATCATCCGCGAAAAGCCGCATGGAAGTTCCGACACTATCTACTAGGTCATTTATATATAATGTGAAAAGCAATGGTCCCATAACACTCCCCTGTGGCATGCCAGAGGTTACTTTAACGTCTGTAGACGTCTCTCCATTGATAACAACGTGCTGTGTTCTGTTTGCTAAAAACTCTTCAATCCAGCCACACAGCTGGTCTGATATTCCGTAGGCTCTTACTTTGTTTACCAGGCGACAGTGCAGAACTGTATCGAACGCCTTCCGGAAGTCAAGAAAAATAGCATCTACCTGGGAGCCTGTATCTAATATTTTCTGGGTCTCATGAACAAATAAAGCGAGTTGGGTCTCACATGATCGCTGTTTCCGGAATCCATGTTGATTCCTACATAGTAGATTCTGGGTTTCCAAAAACGACATGATACTCGAGCAAAAAACATGTTCTAAAATTCTACAACAGATCGACGTCAGAGATATAGGTCTATAGTTTTGCGCATCTGCTCGACGACCCTTCTTGAAGACTGGGACTACCTGTGCTCTTTTCCAATCATTTGGAACCTTCCGTTCCTCTAGAGACTTTCGGTACACGGCTGTTAGAAGGGGGGCAAGTTCTTTCGCGTACTCTGTGTAGAATCGAATTGGTATCCCGTCAGGTCCAGTGGACTTTCCTCTGTTGAGTGATTCCAGTTGCTTTTCTATTCCTTGGACACTTATTTCGATGAAACTTCCTGGCAGATTAAAACTGCGTGCCCGACCGAGACTCGAACTCGGGACCTTTGCCTTTCGCGGGCAAGTGCTCTACCAACTGAGCTACCGAAGCACGACTCACGGCCGGTACTCACAGCTTTACTTCTGCCAGTACCTCGTCTCCTACCTTCCAAACTTTACAGAAGCTCTCCTGCGAACCTTGCAGAACTAGCACTCGTGAAAGAAAGGATATTGCGGAGACATGGCTTAGCCACAGCCTGGGGGATGTTTCCAGAATGAGATTTTCACTCTGCAGCGGAGTGTGCGCTGATATGAAACTTCCTGGCAGATTAAAACTGTGTGCCCGCCGAGACTCGAACTCGGGACCTTTGCCTTTCGCGGGCAAGTGCTCTACCAACTTAGCTACCGAAGCACGACTCACGCCTGGTACTCACAGCTTTAGTTCTGCCAGTACCTCGTCTCCTACCTTCCAAACTTTACAGAAGCTCTCCTGCGAACCTTGCAGAACTAGCACTCCTGAAAGAAAGGATATTGCGGAGACATGGCTTAGCCACAGCCTGGGGGATGTTTCCAGAATGAGATTTTCACTCTGCAGCGGAGTGTGCGCTGATATGAAACTTCCTGGCAGATTAAAACTGTGTGCCCGACCGAGACTCGAACTCGGGACCTTTGCCTTTGGAAGGTAGGAGACGAGGTACTGGCAGAAGTAAAGCTGTGAGTACCGGGCGTGAGTCGTGCTTCTGTAGCTCAGTTGGTAGAGCACTTGCCCGCGAAAGGCAAAGGTCCCGAGTTCGAGTCTCGGTCGGGCACACAGTTTTAATCTGCCAGGACGTTTCATATCAGCGCACACTCCGCTGCAGAGTGAAAATCTCATTCTGGAAACTTATTTCGATGTCAGCCATTTTTTCGTTTGTGCGAGGATTTACAAAAGGAACTGCAGTGCGGTCTTCCTCTGTGAAACAGCTTTGGAAAAAGGTGTTTAGTATTTCAGCTTTATGCGTGTCATCCTCTGTTTCAATGCCTTCATCATCCCGGAGTGTCTGAATATGCTGTTTCGAGCCACTTACAGATTTAACGTAAGACCTGAACTTCCTAGGATTTTCTGTCAAGTCGGTACATAGAATTTTACTTTAGAATTCACTGAACGCTTCACGCATAGCCCTCCTTACGCTAACTTTGACATCGTTTAGCTTCTGTTTGTCTGAGAGGTTTTGGCTGCGTATAAACTTGGAGTGAAGCTCTCTTTGCTTTCGCAGTAGTTTCCTAACTTTGTTGTTGTACCACGGTGGGTTTTTTCCGTCCCTACAGTTTTACTCGGCACGTACCTGTCTAAAACGCATTTTACGATTGCCTTAAACTTTTTCCATAAATACTCAACATTGTCAGTGTCGGAACAGAAATTTTCGTTTTGATCTGTTAGGTAGTCTGAAATCTGCCTTCTATTACTCTTGCTAAACAGATAAACCTTCCTCCCTTTTTTTATATTCCTATTAACTTCCATATTCAGGTATGCTACAACGGCCTTATGATCACTGATTCCCTGTTCTGCACTTAAAGAGTCGAAAAGTTCGGGTCTGTTTGTTATCAGTAGGTCCAAGATGTTATCTCCACGAGTCGGTTCTCTGTTTAATTGCTCGAGGTAATTTTCGGATAGTGCACTCAGTATAATGTCACTCGATGCTCTGTCCCTACCACCCGTCCTAAACATCTGAGTGTCCTAGTCTACATCTGGTAAATTGAAATCTCCACCTAAGACTATAACATGCTGAGAAAATTTATGTGAAATGTATTTCAAATTTTCTCTCAGCTGTTCTGCCACTAATGCTGCTGAGTCGGGAGGTCGGTAAAAGGAGCCAATTATTAACCTAGCTCGGTTGTTGAGTGTAACCTCCACCCATAATAATTCACAGGAACTATCCACTTCTACTTCACTACAGGATAAACTACTACTAACAGCGGCGAACACTCCACCACCGGTTGCATGCAATCTATTCTTTCTAAACACCGTCTGTACCTTTGTAAAAATTTCGGCAGAATTTATCTCTGGCTTCAGCCAGCTTTCTGTACCTGTAACGATTTCAGCTTCGGTGCTATCTATCAGCGCTTGAAGTTCCGGTACTTTACCGACGCAGCTTCGACAGTTAACAATTACAATACCGATTGCTGCTTGGTCCCCGCATGTCCTGACTTTGCCCCGCACCCGTTGAGGCTGTTGCCCTTTCTGTACTTGCCCAAGGCCATCTAACCTAAAAAACCGCCCAGCCCACGCCACACAACCCCTGCTATCCGTGTGGCCGCTTGTTGCGTGTAGTGGACTCCTGACCTATCCAGCGCAACCCGAAACCCCACCACCCTATGGCGCAAGTCGAGGAATTTGCAGTCCACACGGTCACAGAACCGTCTCAGCCTCTGATTCAGACCCTCCACTCGGCTCTGTACCAAAGGTCTGCAGTCAGTCCTGTCGGCGATGCTGCAGATGGTGAGCTCTGCTTTCATCCCGCTAGCGAGACTGGCAGTCTTCACCAAATCAGATAGCCGCCGGAAGCCAGAGAGGATTTCCTCCGATCCATAGCGACACACATCATTGGTGCCAACATGAGCGACCACCTGCAGATGGGTGCACCCTGTACCCTTCATGGCATCCGGAAGGACCCTTTCCACATCTGGAATGACTCCCCCCGGTATGCACACGGAGTGCACATTGGTTTTCTTCCCCTCTCTTGCTGCCATATCCCTAAGGGACCCCATTACGCACCTGACGTTGGAGCTCCCAACTACCAGTAAGCCCACCCTCTGCGACCGCCCGGATCTTGCAGACTGAGGGGCAACCTCTGGAACAGGACAAGCAGCCATGTCAGGCCGAAGATCAGTATCAGCCTGAGGCAGAGCCTGAAACCGGTTCGTCAGACAAACTGGAGAGGCCTTCCGTTCAGCCCTCCGGAATGTCTTTCGCCCCTGCCACACCTTGAGACGACCTCCCACTCTATCACAGGTGAGGGATCAGCCTCAATGCGGGCAGTATCCCGGGCAACCACAGTCGTAGTCCGATCGGGGGATGCGTGGGACGAGCTGGCCGTCCCCGACAAACCCCCATCCGGACCCCCACAGTGATGCCCATTGGCAACAGCCTCAAGCTGTGTGACCGAAGCCAACACTGCCTGAAGCTGGGAGCAAAGGGATGCCAACTCAGCCTGCATCTGAACACAGCAGTTGCAGTCCCTATCCATGCTAAAAACTGTTGCGCAAAGAATGTCTGAACTAATCTACAGAGAGCGCAAACAAATCGACACAAAATTTAAACGGTTATTAAAATACAAGATTGCCTAGTAAATGCAGTAATGCTGCTACTTGCGCACTGCTGACACACTGCTCGGCGGCGGAAGGAGACTACGCGATTTTACACTATTCAGGTAGTAAAACGCGATGCTACAACTCTCAAATACTATAATACGCCCGAAATCTATGAATTAAACAATGCAAGTACCAAAAACACGCAAAGAAATTAAGAATTAAACTATGTAACAAATGAGTGAGCTAGGAGTATACGACTTGCTGCTGCAGCTGCTTATCCAACGGTGGCAGGGAGCATTAACCATTAATATCTTTGGCCCAGATGAAGAGTTAGCCCAAAATACTGTAGTGTAGGACATCATTGAATGGAAATATTTTAACTTACTCACCACAATGGTTAAGGCAGTTGACTCCCTTTAAAGGAGAACAGAGTTCATATCCCTGTCTGAACATAAGTATTTAGTTATACTCCAACTGCGTTCTGTGCAGTCCTGAGCTAGTACAATACTGATGCATAATTAAAAGGTAGTGTTGTTGCATATTTTCTGCAGAAAGAGATGGTTAAGGCAGTATATATTGCCACTCGAGTGCCAATAGCTTAACATAGATATTTCCACTCTGTGCACATCCTCAACCACAGAGGTGGGTACACTATATTTAATAATTCAGAAATAATCATGGAGAAACTAAACTGTTTTGTGCATTCAGAAACAATAACTCTTACATAGGCTATATAGTATGTGGTGAGTTAGAAAAAAATCATTTACAAAAGACAGTTATAATTTTATGAAAATGTGATGTTTTGATTTATTTCTCACAGTCAGTTTTCATGGGAAACCTGTAAATGGCAATGGCACCATAGATTTTTCCAATATATACTGAAGAATTTATGGGTTTCACAGCCTCTGCCTGCTGACACTGATCTGAGGCAATAGAGTAGGTCAGGTTTAACTAAACCTTGGTGTTACTTGAACCATCACATAAATTAACTATTCACAAGAGAAAATTATTTTTTTCCTACCATAAATTTGTTTTCATAGGTTCAGAGTGCTATATGACCTTAGATGGCTGCTATATGTCAGCTAAATTCTTTGATATACACTGTCCAGTCACATTAATGCAACCATCTGTCAAAAGTCAATGGCAATGGCAATAGCCACCTTTTACAGTGTGAACAGCTGTGAGACATGCAGAAAAAGATTTAGTGAGGTTATGGAAGGCACTGCTAAGGATGTGGAACCATGCCTACTCCAATGCAATGGCCAGCAGTACTAGGTTCCTCAGTTGAGGATCTGTGACATGAACAGCTTGCCTGAGGTGGTCCCACAGATTCTAAATTGGGTTTATATCCAGGGGTATGGTAAACTCATCCTGGTGCTCTTTGAACCATATAACATACACTGTGAGCTGTGTGACACATTACATTGTCCTGCTTGTAGATGCCATTGTGCTGAGGAAAAACAAATAACATGTAGGGGTGGACATGGTCTCAAAAGATAGATACATACTTGCATTGTCCCGCTGTGCCTTCCAGAATGATGAAGTCGTTTGAGAATGCCATCTGGCCAGACCCCTATGACAATTGTTGTAGGGTGTTTGCTTTCACAAGTTTCATGCCACATTCCAACGACCATCTGTTCAACGGAGCATTAAACATGCTTCATCTGAAAATTTAACCTGTCACCACTCAGTGGATGTCCAGTTGTGGTACTGGTGTGCAAATTCCAGCCTTTGTTGCCAATGAACTGCAGTCAGCAGAGCTGCGTGAACCAGGCACTTGCTGTGAAGGTCCAAATGCAGCAACTTTCACTGAACGGTCACTGAGAAGACACTGTTGTTAGCCCCTAGGTTCATTTGTGTGATCAGCTGCTCCACAGTTGCATGTCTATTCTCCCATGCACATCTCTGCAGGCTTCGTTTATTTCTCTCATCTATTGCCCGTATTGCACCACAGCTGCCTCAGCACCAATCATTTTGTCATGCATGGTATGCTTTAACATTGGTGGCACAAACTTAGCCATTTCAGAAACGTTCCACCCTTGGCCAAAATGCCAATGACCGTGCCATGTTGGACATCAGATAAATTGCTCTATTTCCACGTTACAACAACAACTGCACTGTTCTCTACATCCACCTGACACACTTTATATATCCACTGTTAGTACTGCTAACTACCATCTGTGAGTGGTTACTGCGTGTTGACACCAAACGTAAGCAGTGGTCACAAAAATGTGACTGGGCTGCGCATATAAAAATGTTAAATCCACTGGTAAGAGTAATTTTTTTCACATCTAACAAATTCTTCTGAAGTTTTAATTACTGATAGCATACTGTTTTGTTTGTTTGAGTTAAATTCTCTGTCTATTGCTTTATGGTACTCCATGGAATATAATCTGTGCATAGAGCCATTTTGCCACCTTTGCGAAGATTGCTGATAAAGTGAAGATGGGGTTAACTGGACCACCAAAGTATGAGGTTAAGTAGACCAATTCAGTTAATCCCACTAAGGTGTTGATGAATTAATCCAATGAGTAATTTCACAGGAATCCCCACTATTGCCTCCAGAATTACCATACATGAAAGCACAAGCCTTGTAGGTGTAGCCTATCCTTTGGCGTTTACTGTCTCCAACATCTTAATAGGCCTTAGTGTCAGTGGTATCGAACCTTTCAGTTAAACATACTTACTGACCAATATTTTTTTGTCATCATATGTAATGAGCAGACTTCTGCCAGTTCAGCAGAAAACTGCAGATAACTCACTGGGAGAAGCTGCAAACAAACGTGCAGATGGCAATGTGGGCAACACCGGACGTCAGACAGAAGCTCAGCAAATAGAAATTATTCATCCTGCGCAAGTTTGGCCATATATTAAGACCAGTGCACGGAAAACAATAAGAGGTAGAAAGAAAGGTAAACCAACTATCGTCACCAGTACACCAGCTAACCAATGGTTAGACACAGCAGCAAAAGCCATAAGATCAAAGGAATTGCAAAAAAAGCATACATTTAATGAAGTAAAGCCTTCACTAAAACGCCAGAAATTGGAAGCGAGCAGCAACCACTCCGACGATGATCATGTCCAGTACCCCAGTAGATCGATTCATCTGATAATGACTTGCACATACAGTGAAGTGCCAAAGAAACTGCTATAGGACTGCGTATTCAAATACAGAGATATGTAAACAGGCAGAATGTGGCGCTGCAGTCGACAGCACCTATATAAGACAACAAGTGTCAGGCTCAGTTGTTAGATCAGTTACTGCTGCTACAATGGCAGGTTATGAAGATTTAAGTGAGTTTGAACGTGGTGTTATAGTTGGCATATGAGCGATGGGACACAGCATCTCTGAGGTAGCGATGAAGTGGGGATTTTCCTGTACGGCCATTTCACGAGTGTACCATCAATATCAGGAATCCGGTAAATCATCAAATCTCCAACATTGCTGTGGCCAGAAAAAGATACTGCTAGAATGGGACCAATGATGACTGAAAACAATCGTTCAATGTCACAGCAGTGCAGCCCTTCCCCGAATTGTTGCAGATTTCAACACCGAGCCATCAACAAGCGTCAGTGTGTGAACCATTTGACAAAACATCATTGATACAGGCTTTTGGAGCCGAAGGCCCGCATGACACAAAGCTTTATGCCTCGCCTGGGCCTGTCAGCACTGACATTGGACTGTTGATGCCTGCAAACACGTTGCCTGGTCCGACGAGCCTTGTTTCAAATTTTATCGAGTGGATGGACACGTACGGGCATGGAGAAAACTTCATGAATCCATGGACCCTGCATGTCAGCAGGACACTGTTCAAGCTGGTGAAGGCTCTGTAATGGTGTGGAGCATGTGAAGTTGCAGTGATATGGGACTCCTGATACGTCTAGATACGACTCTGACAGGTGACATGTACGTTAGCATCATGTCTGGTCACCTGCATCCATTCATGTTCATTATGCATTCCAACGGACTTCGGCAATTCCAGTAGGACAATGTGACACCCCACATGTCCAGAATTGCTGCATAGTGTCTCCAAGAAGACTCTTCTGAGTTTAAACACTTCCACTGGTCACCATACTCTCCAGAAATGAACATTATTGAGCATATCTGGGATACCTTGCAATGCACTGTTCAGAAGAGATCTCCACGCCTCGTGGACAGCCCTGCAGGATTCATGTTGTCAGTACCCTCGAGCACTACTTCAGATGTTAGTTGAGTCCATGCCACATCGTACTGCGGCACTTCTGCGTGCTCGCAGGGGCCCTGCACGATATTGGGCAGGTGTACCAGTTTTTTCGGCTCTTCAGCGTAAGTGGTACTGAAAATTTTGTAACAGTGAAGAAAGAGACTTCATTTCAGTCAAACAGAAGGAAAAACTGTCGCGAATGGTTGCAATTATGTTGCTGAAGTTATTGTAGTATACGATGGTGGCTGCAAAGTAAATTTTTGAAAGAGAGTTGCTTCTAGTAACAATTTGAAGCTGCAGAAGAAGGTAATACCTTTATTGCTTCAAATAAAATAGTTTCCAAACTACCCAATCCAGTACATGACAATAGGACTCAGTATTCAAAAAAATTATGTGGTTCCAGATTGATGTCGCTAAATTCATAGTGCACTAATTTCGTTATTTCCGAGTTTTTTCATTGATATTGTCATAAAGGTTTGTTTAGCATTGTTTCTGATGTTGTTGCAACACATTTTTATGTTTAAGGCCAAGTAATTCATTTATTTAAACGAAAGGTCCAGTTAACCATCAGATATGGTCCAGTTAACACTGCCAATGAGGTTAAATGGTTCAAACGTGGGGTCAAAAGTCTTCTCTAGTCCTGTAAAATCTGTCAGCTATTGCAAGAATGGAAGTTTTTTATATGTTTTCCTCTAGCTAAGCCTACATGAATAAAATTTTTAGAAAAAAAAATGGTTCTGAGCACTATGGGACTTAACTGCTGTGGTCATCAGTCCCCCAGAACTTAGAACTACTTAAACCTAACCAACCTAAGGACATCGCACACATCCATGCCCGAGGCAGGATTCGAACCTGCGACCGTAGCGGTCACGCGGTTCCAGACTGTAGCGCCTAGAAACGCACGGCCACTCCGGCCGGCAAAATTTTTAGAAAGACTCAATTTTAAATAACATTTCAAGGGAAGAAAAAAAACAGGTACAGTTAACCCTAACTTCGCTTACTATTATTGCAAGAGTCCGGTAAGTTTCCACACTAGTTGTAAGAAAGGATGTGAGAACGGAAGCAAAGCCGAAGTTCCGTGTTGCATGACCTAGTACATTTCTGCATGTTATGCTTATTGTTGACTGTTTGAACTTGGCTCATTCTGTGAGAAGAAAATCACGGGATATGCTTTGCATATTTACTGTTGAAGGTGCATCTGTGTACATACACAGCCAAGGACATGGACATGCATAAGTGTGCATTTGACTTGGGATTTTGTAATAGGGCTAAATCGTACGATATGTTTTTTCGTGTTTTGAGCACGATGGAAAAAAACAGTACTGATGAGGTTACTTGAAACAGCGTTGTAACTCTGTGCACAAACTAATTCGTAGTATTAAATCAGCGCTTGTGGTTTAGTTGCTGTAGCAGAGTGTAACTGACATATTATGTTACATTTAGTTTTCGTTTTCAAGAGGAGTGTATATTATCTACATTAATCGTAAGTAAGTGATGACCTGAGAGTATCATTCAACATGCTGAAGAGGCGATTCTAACAGCTATTGAGGGAACAGGGTTCAAGCAACTGCAGATTCTGGCGCACATTGGAACAAATTATGCCTGGCGTCTGGGCTCCGAATTCATATTTGGATCAATTCAGCGACTGGCAGGTAAGGTTGAGAAGATCAACCTTGCGCACCGATTTTAAACGAAGGTCACAATTTGCAGCGTTGTCTTCAGAACCGATCATAGCCTCCTCGTTCTGAGTCGAGTAGGACTGTATCAAAGACCTCGAGGGTTCTGTGACAACCTAGGCTGCGGCGTCCTGAATTTGCGCCATAGAGTAGAGAACTGTAGAGTTCTTCTAAATAGGTCAGGTATACTACACATCAGGTAGATGACTATGTGTGTGGTGCACATTAGGTGACTCTCCATCCAGTCCACATAACGACAGCTGCAGTCAGTGGAAGATACAGAAAAACCTCAAGAAGGGGGCGCTAAAGATATCTTGAGCTACCTTTAATTTTACCGTAATAAAAAATAATCAAGCCACATGCAGAGTTTAGTTTCCCATACCTAACTCGTAACTATTGTTACGTTATTAGTAAAAATATTATTACGAGTCTCGTAACAATATTTTTATTGAGAAATTACTATGAATCACTATTATTAATACTTCACAATCAACAGATAATTCTCAGTCTTGACTAACATTCACACTTGCACTTGCTGCAACTAGAACTTTTTACTTATTCATTTCTTCAGTCTTACCATTTCTGCTTCTGAATGTAAACTAGCTTCCTATTCGGCGAATAGTCCGTATTTATAACGCTGCGTATCGCAGGTTCTCTGTATAAGAAAACAGTAGAATATTCGCGACTTTTCTCGAACAAATGCCAGACAGAATAACATATCGAGATCACTAGAATGGCAGCGACTTTTTTCGTAGGTATGTGTTAGCTATCTATGTGCCAGACAGAAACGTACAAAATACGATGACATGGACGCGCGTGCTACATAGGAAAGTGCAACTACTCGATAACTCGATTCATTCGAGCCGACTTATGAAAGAAACGAACGAATAGCGTGCAGGCTGACTGGCGGGGGCGACGCGGGTGGCAATGCGTGTGACACCGCATGGCGTGGGGAGGGGGGTGGGGGCGACCCGCGCGGCCCCCATATGTATCCACCGCTGGCTGTAGCAGACCCAGAAGTGTAAAGTCCAAAAGAATGCCCCTTCCAGGCGGCCAGTCGGAAGTATTAAAATCATAATAGTTAATTGCTGAAGCATTCGCAACGAAGTGCCAGAGTTTGAAGTTCTCCCGGCAAGCAGTGAAGCTCACATAATATTACTTACAGAAAGCCGGTTGAAATCTGAAATTAGTAGCAGTGAGATTTTTGGGGATAATTGAAGTATTCATGGAAAGGGTAGGCTAACAGGAAATGGAAGTTGTACATTTATCGGAGCAGACAAGAAAGTAAAATCCACCTAGATAGAAACTGAAGCAGCACGTGAGATTCTTTCGGCAAGGCTCAGTAGTATCAGGGGTGGGCATAAAATGGTAATTGGATCCTTCTATCGCCTGCCAGACTCGCCTCCTGATGTAACGGAAAGCTTTGGAGAAAACCCCAGTGTGCTTGTACGTAACTTCCCCAATCACACTATAATCATCGGTGGAGGCTTTAGTGATCCACCAATCAATTTGGATGTTTTTTCACGTCCACCACTAACACCTGTTAATTTTCCTATGAAACATTATCGAATGCCTTCTCTTAAAACTACCTAGAAAAGATAGTTCAGAACACCACTCGATGTGGAATAAATTATATCTAATGACAACAAACAGACCTGACCTCTTTTGCGGATGTCCACATAGAATCTGCAACCAGTGACAATGACGCGGTTGTGGCGACAATGATTACCAAAGTACAACGACAATCAGAACAAGTAGAAAGACATATATTTTCAGTAAACTAGATAAAAAGCGTTAGTTTCATACCTCGATGAGAAACTTGAAACTTTCAGCGCAGGACAGGAGTATATAGATGAACTATGGCTTTAGCTTAAAAAAACAGTTGACCATGCACTGGATAGGTATGTACGTAGTAGAACAGTCCATACTGTAAGGGACCCTCCATGGTATATAGTCACTGTAAACAAACTTCTTCAGAAACGAGACCATTGGTAACAAGTGTAAAACAAAGCATAGGGCAATAGATAGAGAGATGGTGAATGAAACGCGTGTGGCCGTCAAGAGAACAATACGTGAAGCCTTCAGTGACTACTGTAGCAGAATATTGTCAAATGATCTTTCACAAAACGCACAAAAATCATGCTCGTGTGTAAAGGCTGTTAGGGGCACCATATTCAGTGTCAAGTTATTTGCGAATCAAACAGGAACTGATACTAATGCAGGAGAAATGCCCCACTTTAATTGTCGCACAACCGAGAAGATGAGTGAAATCAGTATTAGTGTCACTGGTGTTGAGAAATAGCTGAAATCGTTACAATTGAACAGAATTCCAGGGACCTTTGGAATCCCTATCAGATCCTATACTAAATTTACTGCTGAGTTAGCCCCTCTTCTAAAAATAATATATCATGGATCCCTCGAATTCTTTGCTACAGTTAATGATGATAGATTGTAGTTTTCATCGAAGATGTGGGTTCTACATGTCATTTTAATTGGAACATCAGCGCGCATCTTGAGATACTGTCCTCACACTTATATATTAACTCATTAAATAATTATGGTATGTACTAGCAGGCAGTGCGATGGGTCTGTTAGCACATGACACAGAGGGTTCAAACAGCCTTTGAGGCATCTAGATTGCAATCTGAGAGAGATACATAAATCTCTTTCCATGGTCGCCCTCTTCTTCCGTTCTACTCCTCCCCCCTCTCAACCCACTCCTCTGCTTCATCAAATAGCAGACACAACTTCCCCTTCCTGGGCCAGGGCGAATTCACCACTGCGGGGGTTCACCACATCTGTATGTAGAATTAAAAAATGAAATGATCGCATGGCATTGTTGGCCAGCTTGTCCCATTCGGGTTTGGTCGCCAAGTGCAAGTCTTATTTCAGTCGGCGCTACCTTGGGTGACTTGCAACCGATGATGAGGACAACACAACACCCAGTCCACAAGCGGAAAAAATCTCCAACCCGGCTAGGAACCGAACCCAGGCTCAGTGCATGGGGGCAAGCACGTTACCACCCAGCTAAGCAGGCGGACTGTGTGCAGAATGGGGAAGGTGTGTGATCTATCTGAGTTTGACGGAGGGAAGATTGTGATGGCCCGGAGGTTTGGCACGAGCATTTCGAAAACTGCACGAGCTGTCGGGTGTTCAAGGAGTGCTGCGGTGAGTGTCTTCAATACATGGTGAAACCAAAATGAAACGGCCTCCAGATGTTGTGGTGTTAGGCAGCCACCTCTCATTACAGATGTCGGACGTCGTAGGCTGTGAGACTGGTAAAACAGGACAGACAGTGGACTGTGGCGGAACTAACATCAGACTTTAGTGCTGGGCAGTGTAAAAATGTGTCTGAACACACAATGCACCAACCCTCCTAACGATGGGCCTCCACATCAGACGACTCATGCATGTGCCAGTGTTAACACCATGACATTGGCAACTACAGATGAAATGGGCAGGTGACAAGCGGCACTGGACATTGGTGCATTAGCAGACTATTGCATGGTCTGATGAATCCAGATACCTTCTTGGTCGTGCTGATGGAAGGGTACGAATCCGTCGTCTTTCAGGGGAACAGCTCATTGACTCCTGTACTGTGGGATGGAGACAAGCTGGCGGCAGCTTCATTATGCTCTAGGGAACATTCACGTTCGTATCCATAGCTACAGTAGAGCTTGCGCAAGCCACCATGATGGCAAAGGGGTATCATACACTGGTTGCAGACCATGGACACCCCACAGAGTTGCAGACCACGGACATGACAATTATATTTCCCGATGACAGTGGCATTTTTCAACAAGATAATTCACCATTTCATAAGATCAAGAGTGTGCTGGAGTGGTTCGAGGAACAAATTGACTATTTCCAGGTAATGTGCTGGCCCCCCAACTCGCGAGATCTGAACCTCAATCGAACAGAGCTGGGATGTGATTGAATATGGTATAAGAGCTCATCGTCCCCCTCCCCAGAATTTACGGCAATCAGGTGACTTTTGTGTGCAGATGTGGTGCCAACTCCCTCCAGTATCCTAGCAAGGTCTCATTGCTTCCATGCCTTGATGCGTGGCCACTGTTATCAATGCCAAAGGTGAACAAATCGTCTGTTAGGAAGGTAGTCACAATATTCTGGCTGATTAGTGTATAGTGTTATAACTGGTGATAATGCCACTACTTTCAGATTTGGAATAGCTTAGAGTAACGGTAAACTTTGAGTTCATTCAAACACTGATGAACATTTGATAGTTTTCTCTTTTATGAACAATTCGTATTTCATTCTAAGAACTAAACATGAACTTTTCTATGAGATGTTAGGTGAACCTGTAGCAAACTGAGGCACTCTTATATCGTCAGTGTGTAAATTGGTTCATGACACAACAGTTTAGAACTCTCTGGGGATTGAAATAATTGTATTAAAACAACAAGTCTTTGCCAGCGAAGTTCAAAAATGGTTCAAATGGCTCTGAGCACTATGGGACTTAACATATGAGGTCATCAGCTCCCTAGAACTTAAACTACTTAAACCTAACTGACCTAAGGACATCACACACATCCATGCCCGAGGCAGGATTCGAATCTGTGACCGTAGCAGTTTCGCGGTTCCGGACTGAAGCGCCTAGAACCGCTCGGCCACCGCGGCCGGCCTGCCAGTGAAGTTATTTATAGTTTATCACTTTCATCAAAGCCCTTCATACAATGCAATGCACAGCAAATTTATTACTCCTAGCTCACGGAGATATTACGTGGCTGTGTGATCTACCATAATACAAAGAGTTGGCCAAAGGAATCGTTTCAGACCACACATTGCCCCAAGATTCATTACATGAAAGTATTTCAATAAAGAGTTGTAGCGTCATGCAGTCATATACCCACTCTGATTTAGCATTTGCACAATCTATTACACGTGCATGATTATCAACCAGCTGTCCACCCAAGTGAGTGGCTGCTGCCAAACTGTGAGCAAGAGCGCAGTTGATCACCCAATAGCACAATATGCTTATGAGCATGACATTCTCGAGCTCCATGATTGCTGCACAACCCTTGGTATGTTAATCCTCCTGATTAACAATATCTTCTATGAATTAAGTAAATGAGAATTTTCCTTACAACACATCTTTTGACCCCACAGTGCTCCTTGTCTCGATCCCTGCTTGCCCCTGACCCATATCCTTTCGCTTACTCCCATGGCCCCACTTCACTCATTCTTCACTCACTCTCTCCTCTTTCCACAGCTGGCCTCTTCTTCTGTTCTACTCCTCCCCTTCCCCCCTCGGGCATGGGTGAGCGTTTTGTCCTTAGCGTAAGTTAGTTTGAGTTAGAATAAGTAGTGCATAAGCCTAGGGAGCGGTGACCTCAGCAGTTTGGTCCCATAGTCTTTACCACAAATTTCCATTTCCCCTTCCCGCTCTCAACCCACTCCTCTTCTTCATCGAGTGCCAGACATAACTCCTCCTGCTTGCGCCAGGGTGATTTCATCATATTAGAGCCACTTTCCTAAAGTGTGCCCTTGCTGCCTCTCCCTTGCAGCCATCAACGATCCTCCTCTCCATTCCTTCTCTGTCTTCCTTCCTCCTTTCTTCTCTCGCTAACTCCACCTACCCCAACTTCCCTCCCCCCCCCCCCTCCCGACTTCCACTTAGCACATACCATTCCAGCTGCAGTGTAGTCATGCAGCGGTGCATGTACACTTGGTTTCTTTATGTTTCAGTTATGTCTGAAGAAGGTGTTCATTTTAAAGTTTAACGAAGTTCCCAGTGTTGTTTGTGTGCCTGTCAACTGCTCAACACCTCAACTCTGTGGCGAGTTGTTACCTTCACTTCTTTCAATATTTATAGCCCAGTCATGAATTTCCATCATTATCTCTTTTATTTTTCCGCTTCTATTTGATACCCATTCTCAACATGGAAAGTTTTGCTTTCATTGACCTCCTTAATTTACTCAGTTAGGATTTGGTCAGCTTGAGGTCTCTCAGTCGAACTATGTTGTGAGTGTGGTGCATATCCTACGTTACATTCTTTACATGCTGCATATAGTAAATTGATGTTACCTCTTTTCAGTTTTTCCCTCAACTTCATACCTGAGCTTTAGTGTGAGTCCCCTGGCAGATACGAACAGATAGGTTGTTTATTAACAGCATGATAGAGGAAAGATCTTCCTACTTCTCATTCCTAATTGTTTTCTGACTAAAAAGGGATATTTTGCTATCTAGAAAACGTAATAGCCTCTTCTGGTGCTTTCTGATCTTGCTAAAATGGACACCGTTCTTACAGCTTCCTCTTCAGTTCGAGACACAGGTATCAGCTTCCTCTCGTCTTGCAGGCATAATTAACCTTGGCTTCTAGCTACAGCACTGCGATTATGGTCAAGCTGCTAACAGACATTAAGGACACGTGGGGAGATTTCAAAGCTACATAAATAAGAGACAATTTTAAAGAAGCAGATATACTGGATAAAATCCTCAGATACAGATATAAGAATCTCTCTTAATTAATTGCTCTGACAACATTTAAACGAGTTGCAAAGTATGATTAAACTGTTTAGTTTGCACATGTTACAGGAGCAGCAGTCACTACATGGTCAGCAGGAGAAAATCACATACAGAAAATACTGAAATATACGATTAATGATGGCGAGTGAGAGACAGATGATACTAAAACGGCAGTCTATTTTTTTAGCATTAGCTACCTGAGCGGCATGGTAGATGAGTCCAAGCTTCGGTTGGGATCGTACTTTCGAGTTGCCATCTTAATAAAACTAAACGAAACTCCGACCGAGCAGGCCATGAATGCCCAACGTTGCCGACCGGCCGCCGTTCATCCTCAGCTCACAGGCATCACTGGATGCAGATAGGGAGGGGCATGTGGTCAGCACATCGCGCTACCTGCCGTATGTCAGTTTAAGAGAGCGGAGCCGCTATTTCTCAATCAAGTAACTCCTCAGTTTGCCTCGTAAGGGCTGAGTGCACACCACGTGCCAACAGCATTCGGCAGACCGGATGGTCACTCATCCAAGTGCTAGCCCAGCCCGACAACGCTTAACTTCGGTGATCTGACGGGAACTGGTGTTACCACTGCGGCAAGGCCGTTGGCCGTTGTTATCTTAATGCTTATTGTTAATGAAGTTGTCGAGACGAACGAGCAACAAGCTGCTGAAACAGTTTGCTCGTTGAAAACTGGTAGTATGCCGTACAGTTCTGAGGCTTCAGCAGTCAGGTATATTACTACAACGTGGTGTCTAAAGAGCTGGTCCATGGGGCCCGATGGTTACTGTACCTATAGTGGAAACGCGTGTTGACTTTTACAGGAGACCCAAAAGTAAGCAAGTGAGAGCTACGGGTGGCAACAGTGGTACTACACTTTATTAACAAA
Source organism: Schistocerca americana (assembly GCF_021461395.2). NCBI lineage: Eukaryota > Metazoa > Arthropoda > Insecta > Orthoptera > Acrididae > Schistocerca > Schistocerca americana. Next base: position 541,797,926 of record NC_060130.1, read on the forward strand.
TTAACTGTGAATTTTGTAGAAGTTCTGTAACGACCATTCTGGAAAGTCAAGATGCCAATCATGGCGTCTTTTTAACGGCAAAATCCACTTAACATTGGACGTGAAAGTGTTCTAGTTATTGCAAAACCTTGGTTTTAACAGAAATCGTGATATTGGTGATAATTCGTAGTTTTCTAATGAAACTAAGTATCGTCTCAAAAAAATCTTGGTAAAATGCCTGTATGTCTGTGTATCACCATTGTCTAGTCATCATCTCACGCCCACTCTTACACCACACATAAAACTCATATGAAAATTCTCTCACTCCTTAAATACTAACGTTTGTGGATTAATTTTTATCCTCAAGAGCTTAATTTTCTTTAATGTAAGTATTTCTGAAATTTTATCACCATCCCTTGAGTGTGTGGCTTCACAAACAGGTTCTTATGTTAAGTGTTGTAAGTTGGAAGAAACTCCGTGCAATAGAAGGTATGAGCCTAGAAACATGCACCGAAAGGCCATAGAAACGATGATCCAGTTGCTAATTTTTCCAGCTGTGGAAAAACAAAAGCGGTTACTAATTTCTCGTTCATGACAGTGGTCTAAGAATTTAAGGATGTCCATGGGTACATTGAATCTCTTCCTTACGTATTTTTTATTAAAGTAGACGTAATATGGTCTGTTTGAGCTTTACCACTTCCAAATTTTATTTTTCATGACGTTGCTTGTGGTAAGCGAGACTATATGAAGGCATACTTTTCTAGTATAAAGCAGCAGCAAGTCAGCGTTATCAGACGTACCCATGTGTGTGTGTGTGTGTGTGTGTGTGTGTGTGTGTGTGTGTGTGTGTGTGTGTGTTCTTGTGTCATCTTGCTTATGCAATACAATTTTTCAGTCATACAGAGTGAGCTCGAGATGTCACAAATAGCTGCATGCATGTCTGTTTCCTCTTCCCTGATCTCCCACTTCGCGTCCCTTATGCTCTGTTCTCCTCCTCCCTCACAATATAGTGGGCAGTTACTGTGATATCTCGTCACATCATATAATGGGACCAGCTGCGATGTCATCGTCATATATTTGGTCTATTATCATTACTGAGACTCAACGGCAGAAATTTTATTCATAAAGACTAAGGGGTGGCCAGAATACCCATTACTCTCCTACTACTCTCCACAAAAGATGACATGCATTCAAGAAATTCTCAGTGGCTTCGCAAACCTTAATAAGCAGCTTATAATAACACATTATATTTACTATCAGTCAACTTAAATTTATATCACAAGCTTGTTGACAGTCTGAAAGCACTGGACCCAGATGGCCACATTTTTCTGTAGCTGTTAGGATATCCTGTATGAAAATGACCAGTATTTGAGTCCAGGTAGATCATATCGTTTGAAAGCAGAATAAGTTCAAGAATACTGCTACAGATTTCCCACTAATGTTGATAGTTTTCGTGGCATGCTCGGGGGCTCTCTATACGTTCGATCCTTTTCAGTCCCCTCCTTCGAAGTATAAGTCGGTCTGCATCCTTGTGCGAAAGTTGTCAATCATCCAGCCCCCATGTGCTGACTGCATGGAGTCTTTGCGGCCGATGAGGCAGTGTCACCCACGTCGAACAGACAATTCTACATGTTCATTTCCTGTCTAGCTTAATAACAGTACCTTAGTTCCGTTTTACATATTGTTCACACTGTACTGCCGAGCGCAACCATATGAAATAACACCGAGTAATCAGCATACTTTATACTTCTCAGTCGGAACTTGATTCTTAAGAGCACAGTCTTATGGACGTAAGTGGTCATCTTACATTGCCGTCGAAAGAAATAACGGCTCACGAGAAGCAGGTTAAGAAAACTTACGTTGAAACTACGTTGAGACCAGCAGCTCGCAACTTTCTTAGTCGATCTCGCCATAGAGGGTGAGGCAGACGAAAGTAGTGTAAGGAGCCAGCTACGTAGCGGAAGGGTTCTCCATCCAGAAGAAAAGTGTTGTTCTCGTAATCCACGGTAAACGATCTGGGTGCAACCGTTGTCTCCTCTGCATCTTGTGGCCTCACCTGAAACAAAAGAAATATAGATTAAACCATGAAAGTTCTGAGGAGGAACGTTGACAGTACTCTCGTGGTCATACATTCACAACAAAAAAACAACGGAGACTGTTAAGAGAAACTGCAAGCACCCACAATGTATTACTGACTGGTTATTGGTTTCTGGTGGCTATGTCCGTGACAGAGATACGCTGGATTAATGTGCTCTAGTGATCAATTTTTTATCCTTCTTTGATAGTAAGAATTATGTGTTAGAACAAATCATCTAGAAGCAGCGAATATGTTCATCAGGCTGGCTCTTACGTGGCCCTTTTTAAGTGTTCGATATTTTTTCTTGTTCTAATCCCCAGTTAGGTTCCATCACATGTAAAAATGAGATGTGTGAAATCCAGGATCATTGTTAGTACGATAAGAGGATGAGTGTCTCTGGGCCCTTAGTATCAGAAACTCCAGCATAAAAGAGAACCACCAATTTTATAAAATATAATTTCCATGTGACGAATCTAATCATCACCTAATGTACGCAGGTTGTTTACTTCGATCTCCTTAAATGAATGCGTTCTTATTTCACAGTAGGAAATGGTCTGCAACGTGATGAGTCAGTGACCTCGAATCCAAGTAGGGAGAAGGCAAATAGAGAGCAGCTCCTTTTTACAACCCAACTCGGACCATCTGAGTCGTCTTCCGTTTTCGTCGACTTCAGAGAAAACCTAAGTTCATTAGTACGTAAGTTTCACAATCACACTGTCTTCACTGAAGGAGGCGTTAATCATCCAACAGTCGATTTTGAAAATTATACTCTTGAAAGTGGTAGGGATACTGGAGATATATAGAGAACGACAGCGTGAATGGTCACAGGTTTGATTGACCCATGGGACAACGTTGCAGAGATGCTGAAGAAATTGAACTGGTCGACACTTGTGATAGAAATAAACTGTCTCATAAAAACTGTTGAGGCCCTTTTTCAACCAGTGTTTGTTTGGAAATTTGTCTGATATTTTGCTCAAATGAGTGGCTAACATTGTCAAAGCTCCACGCTCCATTGCTTATGGTGGACTTAAGTCGAATATCTTCTCTTTCGGCAGATGTGCAGAGGAACCTGAGAGACATAAAAGCTTTACTACCTCACTTGTATAGAAGAACAAAAATCCACAAAGCTGATGTACCACTAAGACCGATCGTAAGTGCTCCTGTCTTTCTGACATATAACTGATATATAACTGACATATAACCCACGAAACACTTGTCATAGCTTCAACCTAAATTTCTGGTGGCAGGCTGAAATCAAGCATCTTCTCCCTTGATGGATATAGATATGTAACAGAAATAACCTAGCACCTCGGCTGTACGGAATACCAAAAATCAATAAAGATGACATCCGACTAAGAAAATGATTATAAGTGACCCTGGCTCCTTGATATATAAACTGGTGAAGCACTTGGCCTCTCTCATTCAACAGCACTTGGGAAAATCTGACTCAGGAGAGTTCGTTGAGAAGCTGAAGGAACGAAAACTTGGACCAAGCGACATCCTGGTCAGCTCTGACGTTGTTTTTTTTGTTTACCATTGTACCACTGAATGATTACCTGGACAACGTCGGTTCCATTTTCCTGCATGACATCACTATGCTCTTTTATGCATGTCTTGCCATGAGTTATTTCATGTGGGGCGATTTCTATGAACACCTGGAAGCTATAGCCATGGGCACTCCATCTCGTGCACACCTTCACTGTGTGAAGGCATGTTGAGGAATGGTTCAGTGACTTGCTAAGACATCTGAACAGTCTCCACGCCAACATAATATTTACTGTGGGAGTGAAAAGTGTCAACAGTCACCCTTTCTACAAGTGCTGCTTACGAGAAATAGTGTGAAGTTAGAACACAGCATATATCTAAAATTGACTCACAGATACATATATGCAGACAGTGTGAAATCATCACCCAACCCATAAAAGAGTGATGAAGTGTACAAGGCGAATATGTCAGCCGCAGCACCTTGGATGCAAGATGCAACACCTGGAAAAGATTCCGATGAGCAATCAGCATTCCAACAGGTGCATAAGAAATGACATGAAATCTAAAACTAGGCGAAGTGAAATGCAGAAAATGAAAAGACAAATATGGCCTTACTGCTGTACATTCCCAGGGTAACACACAGAATTGGCCATATATGACGCAAACGCACCATAAAGACTATTTCCAAACCAAACAAGAAGAACAAAGAGTGTCTCGGATCAGCAAAGGACGAAAAGGATCCACCTGCAATGTCAGATAATGTACCACATAACGTGTACATGTAGAATAGTCTATGTTGGGATGACTGGACGATTCATCAACACTAGAATTACCAAACTTAAACGGTGCTACAGGTCCATACAGGTGGAGAGAACTGCCATGCCAGAGCACATGCTTTGTGACAACGACCATATAATAATACTCACCGACACCGAAGTCCTAACTGTGGAGAAGAGCAACCGCACTCGCTTATTCATGGCAGCCATGGAAATCCATAAACATGACAAAATCTTCAACAATAAAGAGGAAAAACTCAAACTAAATGGATCGTGGATTCCCATGCTGCAGCGAATGACCGTTGCAGGTAGCAAGGAAGGAACCACAATGGGAATGGCCAGGGGAAAAGCCCACACGAGCTCCACTCCAGTCCACCACCACCAGTGGAGGGCAAAGCTTTAACAGCGTCAGCCACTCGTGCGGGCGAAACATCCGAAAAAAAATTGTCAAATAAACGTCAATTAACCCAAGTCAAACAACCCTAGGCAAAAGTCAATGTGAAATTCATCCAAGAAAGCCTACTTACAAAGTTTCAAGAACCAGCTTTAAATGACATATTCCTACAATATATACTACAAACCCATACATATCGCTCCAGTAGAGATCATGAGAGGCGTTTAAACAGTCATTCTTCCTGCACTCCGTTCATGAATGGAATAGGGAGAAGCCATAATAATTGGTACTATGGAAAGTACCCTCTGCCATGCACTTCACAGTGGTGTTCAGAGAATGGACATACATTTAACAATCTTAGAAAGTACGGTATCTTCATATTTTCGCACATATATTAGTCGCATGAAAACACTGAAAACAAACTTCCATCTGAAAAAGAAACGTTGTTGATTTTCTTTTAAAATATCATAAGCGTACTTGAAAATAAAGGGAAATAAAAACCCATTATTAATTCAATGCTGCTAATTTTGCTCTTATTCCGGACATTAAACTTACTATTGTGTAGGTTGTATCATTATTTCTCAGACCAACATGCCGAACTGATGATATCAGGTTCAAGTAGTGTTGATTGACAAGTACTAGATTTTGAGGTAGTTCATTGCTACAAGTAAAAAAGAGAAGAAGACGTGAAGTAGTAATCACTTCTAAGTTCGCTGCAGCTTCGTATGAAAGGAAGGTCAGTGGCGGGAAGCAGTTCACATGAACATAATTACTATCGAAGTTCTAGTTCAAGATATCGAAGATATTACGGTCAACAGGAATTATATGGCAGTTCCCGATAGAAACTCCGTGAGAAAAGGTTCACGTGAAAGTTGCCAGTTAGAAACATCACTCGCATGGCTCAGAGACTATAATGCTCTCGCCTGCAAGAGAAGTCTCCATGATCTAGTTCCACGGCTACAGGCTGCATTCGTGTCACAGCATAGGAGTTTTACGAAGAATGTGCACGGTCTCAAAACGACTCCATCCGCACCTAGGGGCAACAACTCCACTTGTGGCAAGGCATAAGATGCCTTGTCACCTAATTAGGTTGCTTGGCGCTGAGATTCAAGTTCTAAGACAGCCATGTGAAGACACTTTTCTTCTTTGTCTCTTCCCGTGGTCGCTGCCTGGAGCAGTAAACACAGTTCTACTTGCTGACTTTTTCCGAGTTCAGGCTTTTTGTATCGTTTATTATTGAGATGTGCAGTTCTAGTGGTAAGATGGCCCACTGGATAGCCTGTCAAAAACTGGACACAGATCAAGCATGAAAACAGGAAAAGGAGTATTGCACCATAAACAAAGAAGCAAAATAGAAACAGTGAACGGCCCAAAATCAAAGTGTGCGGAATTGATAGGGTCACTGTATCACGTTTATTTAGCGAGGTGTAAGGAAGAGACCTATAATGAAAGCTGATTCCGAGATCTTGTGTGTTTTCACCGGTAATCGACACTAGGATCTCGTGATTACAAAGCGATGAGCCTCCAGACGTATGTACCTCCTGTTTGTTCTACACAGGTACCACATGTTACTACTCTTGTATTCCGTTTTGGAGGTTTTGACTCTTGAATTCCTGTGTTGTAACATAGTTCACATCATTTTACTTGTTGTTTTCATTTTTATGGAGGTCCATGCGGCATCTCTCCTGTTTTCACTATTCATCACATTTACTTGCGGCGGTAATATATTCTTACCACATGACTCATATTCCATAACCAGCGTAAAGGACGGCAATTGCGAAGACAGACAGAAAGAGAACAGACACGCCAATGACCGGACGGACAGTTCATAACGTTGTGAAAAAAGCGATCTGCTGCTTTGCCATCCAACACCGTAACCACATAAACACGACGCCATGGCTCTTCCAATTTGCTCGATGCTGCACATCTTGGACCGTTCACTGTTTCTGTTTCGCTTCTTTTTGCACAGTTCAGTACACCTTCTTCCTGTTTTCAAGCTTGATCCGTGTTCAGTTTTTGACGGGCTGTATACTAAGCCATCTTACCATTAAATCTGGTGGGGATGCGATGGGGAGTTTTCGTTGTAAGCTGCAGCGTTCAGGATCTATGGTGATAGAGCTGCTTGCTGCCTTTGCATTGGCGCAATTCTATATAACATGATTTTCAGGTTTGGAGATGTATTTTCATCCGAGTGAGGTGAGCACTTTGTTCGGTTCGCATATTTGCCTGATTTAATGACGATTAATATCCATTTTTTTGCATGAGCCATATGTGATTATCAGTCGATTTTCATTTTACTTTCTTATTCATTAAATAGTATTACAATAACCTGAAAGTATATGAGATGAATTTTCTGTTTTTGTGAATGTGGTTCAAATGGCTCTAAGCACTATGGGACTTTACATCTGAGGTCATTAGTCCCCTAGACTTAGCCTAACTAACCTAAGGACATCACACACATCCATGCCCGAGGCAGGATTCGAACCTGCAACCGTCGCAGCAGCGCGGTTCCGGCCTGAAGCGCCTAGGACCGCTCGGCCACAGCGGCCGGCTTGTGAATGTTTCGTATTGTATATCAACGTGGTCCCTTGGATGACATTTGTATCTACTATTCGTGAACTTTCATGGCAATTTAGTGAATAATAAGCGAATTTAATCTTAAGTTCCCATGACTAATTTTCCTCCAGAAGTCATCTTTCAGCCTTGCGACTTTACACATGTGCTCGTTTAGCCTTTGTTCACGTTAGCAGCGAATTTAATCTTAAGTTCCCATGACTAATTTTCCTCCAGAAGTCATCTTTCAGCCTTGCGACTTTACACATGTGCTCGTTTAGCCTTTGTTCACGTTAGCAGCCAGTGCGTGCTCAGCTTATTCCAAATGACCTGCCTTCAACAGAACATATAGTACTATAATTTGCCTTTAGTAAACAAAGTATTTCTTCTTTACACGCAACTTTCAGCAAACAAGATAAGTTTGAGTTGCAAGAGTTGCAAAGAACGTCACGGCAAGTGCTTAGTCCCGAATACATCGAGATTTTGCATTTTGTGATCCGTGCTTCTTGACGTTAGGTATTAAGCAATTCAAGGTCAAGTCACACCTGCATTGAAGGCTTATTTTCTACGAAAAGAGACATTTCTACACTTATAAGTTGTATTAGAGCTATCGAAAATCTTAGTTGTGAGTTGGTTTCCTGTCATTCATTTTAAAGGCCCGTTAACATATTGTGCGGTGCTATAAAACTGTGCTTATTCCTAATATTTCATTAGCAGTAGTCACATTGCGCTGTTGTTCATTCGTAGGTAAAATTTTAAACAAAAGGGAATGTTTTCATTTCATTAATAATTACTATGCACTATTAGGTCTGATTGTACCATGTTAAGGGCTTATTTCAGTAGTGGTACAAGTCCATTTTTGTTCATTTTCAGATACAGAGTCCTAAAGTTAAATGAGCGCTGAAAAATCTGCAGCCGGCCGCGGTGGTCTCGCGGTTCTAGGCGCTCAGTCCGGAGCTGCGCGACTGATACGGTCGCAGGTTCGAATCCTGCCTCGGGCATGGATGTGTGTGATGTCCTTAGGTTAGTTAGGTTTAAGTAGTTCTAAGTTCTAGGGGACTGATGACCACTGATGTTAAGTCCCATAGTGCTCAGAGCCATTTGAACCATTTTGAATTTGAAAAACCTGCAGTTGAGGTACCAGAAATATTCAAGCATTCTTGCTAGAGATGAACCTTTCTTTCTGTTTGTTTGGATCATTAATTTCAGAAGCATTATAGGCAGAAAAGTGGGGGTCATGGAATTGTACCATTGAAATAAGCCCTTCGTGTAACAGTTGGTTTTCAACCGAAATCATAAGCGAACTAAGGATAAGAAAATATAGAAAGCTTCCTGTAGGTTTCTCAAATTGTAGTACTGAGTAAATTCTTAACAGCTGTCTATGGAACTCTAAATGAATGGGTTCTTCAGGCTTTAAGACATCAGTCTTTGACGCAACTGCATCGATTACGAGAACTTCTAGAAAACATTTTGGAAAAAAAAACCTCTGGCATTTAACTTGCAGGTACTACGTATGTGGATTCATTCTCAGAAGCATTTTTGTAGGAACAAAAAATGGTTCAAATGGCTCTGAGCATTATAGGACTTACCTTCTAAGGTCATCAGACCCCTAGAACTTAGAACTACTTAAACCTAACGAACCTAAGGACATTACACACATCCATGCCCGAGGCAGATTTGTAGGGACAGATGGACTGTAGAAACATAGGTTCCATTGTTCAATAACGAAACTGCTCAATGCATTTAATCGTTAGAATCATCAGACTACAATATTTAAAGGGTTCAAGAAAGAATCAATGACATCCAAGAAATTACGTATAATGGGATCCGATCATTTGTTACTAGTCAGATAAGACTATTTTTAATGGATATGACTTGAGGAATAATTTGTTTACGGCAGCTTCTTCTCAGTGGCATGAAGATGAAGATTTCTTTCCCCATAACATAGTTATTTCTGGTGTGATGCAGCTCTCCATGCTACTCCATGCTACTCTATCCTGTGCAAGCTTCTTCATCTCCCAGTACCTACTGCAACCTACATCCTTCTGAATCTGCTTGGTGTATTCATCTCTTGGTCTCCCTCTACGATTTTTACCCTCCACGCTGCCCTCCAATACTAAATTGGTGATCCCTTGATGCCTCAGAACATGTCCTACCAACCGATCCCTTCTTCTAGTCAAGTTGTGCCACAAACTTCTCTTCTCCCCAATCCTATTCAACACCTCCTCATTAGTTATGTGATCTACCCATCTAATCTTCAGCATTCTTCTGTAGCACCACATTTCGAAAGCTTCTATTCTCTTCTTGTCCAAACTATTTATCGTCCATGTTTCACTTCCATACATGGCCACACTCCATACAAATACTTTCAGAAACGACTTCCTAACACTTGAATCAATTCTCGATGTTGACAAATTTCTCTTCTTCAGAAATGCTTTCCTTCCCATTGACAGTCTACATTTTATATCCTCTCTACTTCGACCATCATCAGTTATTTTGCTCCCCAAATAGCAAAACTTCTTCACTACTTTAAGTGTCTCATTTCCTAATCTAATACCCCCAACATCACCCGACTTAATTCGACTACATTCCATTATCCTCGTTTTGATTTTGTTGATGTTCATCTTATATCCTCCCTTCAAGACACCATCCATTCCGTTCAACTGCTCTTCCAAGTCCTTTGCTGTCTCTGACAGAATTACAATGTCATTGGCGAACCTCAAAGTTTTTATTTCTTCTCCATGAATTTTAATACCTACTCCGAATCTTTCTTTTGTTTCCTTTACTGCTTGCTCAATATACAGATTGAATAACATCGGGGAGAGGATACAACCCTGTCTCACTTCCTTCCCAACCACTGCTTCCCTTTCATGCCCCACAACTCTTATAACTGCCATTTGGTTTCTGTACAAATTGTAAATAGCCTTTCGCTCCCTATATTTTACTCCTGCCACCTTCAGAATTTGAAAGAGAGTACTCCAGTCAACATTGTCGAAAGCTTTCTCTAAGTCTACAAATGCTAGAAACGTAGATTTGCCTTTCCTTAATCTAGCTTCTAAGATAAGCGGTAGGGTCAGTATTGCCTCACGTGTTCCAATATTTCTACGGAATCCAAACTGATCTTCCCCAAGGTCGGATTCTACTAGTTTTTCCATTTGTCTGTAAAGAATTCGCGTTAGTATTTTGCAGCCGTGACTTATTAAACTGATAGTTCGGTAATTTTCACATCTGTCAACACCTGCTTTCTTTGGGATTGGGATTATTATATTCTTCTTGAAGTCTGAGGGTATTTCGCCTGTCTCATACATCTTTCTCACCATATGGTAGAGTTTTGTCAGGACTGGCTCTCCCAAGGCTGTCAGTAGTTCTAATGCAATGTTGTCTACTCCCGGGGCCTTGTTTCGACTCAGGTCTTTCAGTGCTCTGTCGAACTCTTCACGCAGTATCATATCTCCCTTTCATCTTCATCTACATCCTCTTCCATTTCCATAATATTGTCCTCAAGTACATCGCCCTTGTATAGACCCTCCATATACTCCTTCCACCTTTCTGCTTTCCCTTCTTTGCTTAGAACTGGGTTTCCATCTGAGCTCTTGATATTCATACAAGTGGTTCTCTTTTCTCCAAAGGTCTCTTTAATTTTCCTGTAGGCAGTATCTATCTTACCCCTAATGAGATAAGTTTCTACATCCTTACATTTGTCCTCTAGCCATCCCTGCTTAGCCATTTTGCACTTCCTGTCGATATCATTTTTGAGACGTTTGTATTCCTTTTTGCCTGTTCCATTTACTGCATTTTTATATTTTCTCCTTTCATCAATTCAATTCAATATTTCTTCTGCTACCCATGGATTTCTACTAGCCCTCGTCTTTTTACCTACATGATCCTCTGCTGCCTTCACTACTTCATCCCTCAAAGCTACCCATTCTTCTTCTACTGTATTTCTTTCCCCCATTCCTGCCATTTGTTCCCTTATGCTCTCCCTGAAACTCTGTACAACTTTTGGTTCTTTCAGTTTATCCAGGTCCCATCTCCTTAAATTCCCACCTGTTTGCAGTTTCTTCAGTTTTAATCTACAGTTCATAACCAATAGATTGTGGTCAGAGTCCACATCCTGGAAATGTCTTACAATTTAAAACCTGGTTCCTAAATCTCTGTCTTACCATTATATAATCTATCTGATACCTTTTAGTATCTCCAGGGTTCTTCCATGTATACAACCTTCTTTAATGATTCTTGAACCAAGTGTTAGCTATGATTAAGTTATGCTCTGCACAAAATCCTACCAGGCGACTTCCTCTTTCATTTCTTAGCCCCAATCCATATTTACCTATTACGTTTCCTTCTCTCCCTTTTCCTACTACCGAATTCCAATCACCCATGACTATTAAATTTTCGTCTCCCTTCACTATCTGAATAATTTCTTTTATTTCATCATACATTTCTTCAATTTCTTCGTCATCTGCAGAGCTAGTTGGCATATAAACTTGTACTACTGTAGTAGGCGTGGGCTTCGTGTCTATCTTGGCCACAATAATGCGTTCACTATGCTGTTTGTAGTAGCTTACCCGCATTCCTATTTTTTTTATTCATTATTAAACCTACTCCTGCATTACCCCTATTTGACTTTGCATTTACAACCCTGTATTCGCCGGACCAAAAGTCTTGTTCCTCCTGCCACCGAACTTCACTAATTCCCACTATATCTAACTTTAACCTATCCATTTCCCTTTTTAAATTTTCTAACCTACCTGCCCGATTAAGGGATCTGACATTCCACGCTCCGATCCGTAGAACGCCAGTTTTCTTTCTCCTGATAACGACGTTCTCTTGAGTAGTCCCCGCCCGGAGATCCGAATGGGGGACTATTTCACCTCCGGAATATTTTACCCAAGAGGACGCTATCATCATTAACCATACAGTAAAGCTGCATGCCCTCGGGAAAAATTACGGCTGTAGTTTCCCCTTGTTTTCAACCGTTCGCAGTACCAGCACAGCAAGGCTGTTTTGGTTAGTGTTACAAGGCCAGATCAGTCAATCATCCAGACTGTTGCCCCTGCAACTACTGAAAAGGCTGCTGCCCCTCTTCAGGAACCACGCGTTTGTCTGGCCTCTCAACAGATACCCCTCCGTTGTGGTTGCACCTACGGTACGGCTATCTGTATCGCTGAGGCACGCAAGCCTCCCCACCAACGGCAAGGTCCATGGTTCATGGGGGGGGGATCGACGAATAATGATTTTTAAAAGAAAATGTGATTTTTTGGTCACATTTGGTTCATATTATAAAATCGCAACACTATTCAGGGCCTAAACACGTGATTTTATCGAAGGATAACGATTTTTTGTAAGAAAATGTGATTTTCTAGTCATATTTGGTTCACATTGTACGTAGTTGTGTTATATTATAAAACTCAGTCTGAAAAGGCTTCCTAAGGCCCAACGGTACCTACCCACCGTCGTATTTTCCTCAGCCGATAGGCGTCATTGGATGTGGATATGGAGGGGCATGTGGTCAGCAAACCACTCTGCCGGCCGTTATTTTTCGTGAGCGGAGCCGCTACTTCTCAATGTAGTAGCTCCTCAATTGGCGTCACAATGGCTGAGTGCAACCCGCCTGCCACCAGCGCTCAGCGGACCCCGTCGGTCACCCATCTCAGTGCTAGCCAAGCCCGACAGCGCTTAACTTCGGTAATATGGCGGAATAGTGTCATATACCGATTTGTTAAAGTTAGTACTTTAGTATTAATGATCTGAGTGATAGTAAGAGGACGAGCTGGAAAGTAATGCCTCCGAATTTTTTATGTGAAAAACAGATTGTATTTATTTATGTCTTGATCACACTTTTATTTTTTATCACCCTTACGCGGTTCTACTTTCCGTCATTTTCAAAGGCTACAAAAGTACAACACAAGACTGGTATCAGACGATATGAAAATATGATACATTTCATCATTGATAAGAGACATGCTACAACGACTATAATGTGGTTTCCTGGCTTACCATTGCTATTTCAGTCACACAAAAACATTAGATTCATTGTATCACGTCAACATTCTCGAGCACAAGAGAAGTGCAAACTGCTACCAAGTGAAAATTTTGTAAGCCATGTGGACTAGACCGCCAGGCGGCGCTGAGTACGTGGTATACGCTTGTTTCTGCTTACAATCATAGTTTTCATCGTTATGGATGCACAGTAAATTTTGAGATAAATAATAAATGAAAATTTTATTATACTTTTATTTTTCAGATTTAGGGTGGAGAGGCACCCGTTTCCATTACTCCGTTTAGCCTAAATTATGTTAACTAACTACTTTGTTCAATAAAACCATATTAAGGGGTTGCACGAAGAACAAAATAAAACTTGAAAAGTTAGAGCTTTCTCTAGACGAAGCGTCAAACTTTTGCTTCGTAAGAGATCAATTAAAATCATTCCTACAAATAAGAAATGATATTATAGGCATAAATATTTCCCTGCGCCACGTAACAGTCTAATGTTTTTGAAGACTTTGACATTGTAATAAATATAACTGTTTCCTGTTGAAGATGGACATGTGTTGTGGCCTTCGGTCAGAAGACTGGTTTGATGCGGATCTCCACGCTAGTCTCTCTTGCAAAAGTCTTTTAGTTTCCGAATGGCTACTATCAACTGAATCCATTTCAGGTTGCTTACTGTATTCATCCCTTACCCTTCCTCCACAATTTTTATTCCCAACGCTCCCCTCCAGAACCAAACTGATGATGATTCCTTGATGCCTCAGAATGTGTCCTATCAACGGATCCAATCTTTTAGTCAAATAGCCAAGTTATAAGTTTCTTTACCTCACATTTCGATTTAGTAGTTCCTCATTAGCAAATCGATCTACGCTACTTCTCTTCAGCATTCTTCATAGCACCACATTTCTTGAACTTTTATTCTCTTCTTGTCTGTACTGTTTATCGCCCATATTTCAATTCCATACAAGGGTGTACTTCAGAAAAATACTTTCAGAAAAGACTTCCTAATACTTAAATTTACATTCGACGTTAACAAATTCATCTTTTTCAAAAATACTTTTCATTCTATAGCCAGTCTGCATTTTATATCTGCTTTATTTTAGCCATATCAGAAATTTTACTGCCCGAATAGCAAAACTCATCTACTACTTTTAGTTCCTCATTTTCCAATCTAACGCCCTCAACATTACCTGATGTAATTTGAACACGTTCCATTACCATTTTATTACTTTTATTGATGGTCACTTCATAACCTCTTTACAAGATAACATCCATTCGATTCAACTGCTCATCTGTCTCTGACACAATTACAATATCACTGGCAAACCTCAGATTTTACTTCTTATCCCTGAAATGTAATTTCTTCTCCAAATTGTTATTTGGTTTCATATACTGCTTGTTCATTATGCAGACTGAATAACGTTGGTGATCGGCTGCAAATCCCTCTCACTCCCTTCTTCGCTACTGCTTCCCTTCCATGCTTGTACATCGACTGTTATAACTTCAGTTCGGTTTCTGTAAAAGAGGTATATAATCTTTCGCTCCCTGTATTATACCTTCAGAATTCCAAAGAGTGTTTTCCAGTTAACACTGTGAAACACTTTCTCTAAGTCTACAAACGCTCAAAATTTAAGTTTGCCTTTCCTTAAGCTAACTTCTAAGATAAGTCGTAGGATCAGTCTTGGTTCGGCTGTTAGTGAATATCTCCATAACCTAAACTTTTCTCCGAGGTCGGTTTCTACCAGTTTAATAGTCTTCCGTAAATAATTGTGTCAGTATTACGCAAGCATGACTTATTGAACTGAAGAGTTCGCTAATTTTCACACTTGTCAGCACGTGTATTCTTTGGAATTGGAATCATTGCAGTATTCTTGAAGTCTGAGGGTATTTCGCCTCTCTCAAATAACTTGCACACTATGTTGAATCATTTCATTACGGATAGCTCTTCTAAGAATCGCAATATTTCTGATGGAATGTTGTCTACTCGAGGCCCTTGTTTCGACTTAGATCTTCCAATGTTCTGTCAAATTCTTTTCGCAGTACCGCATCTCCCATTATCTTATCTTATTGAAAAATGCCACTGCCGCCGGGAAACATGATCGTCATTAAGGAGTGTCCGCTGTCTGCAACCAGTGTACGATACCCCTTGGTCGTCATCGTACCTTTCACGAGCTCTTCTAGACCCATGGACACCCACCTGAATGTCCTAAGAGCATAATGGAGCCGCCGCTAGCTTGCCTCTGTCCCCAGTACACGTGTCAACGAGCTGTTTCCCTGGAAGACGACGGATTCGTGCCCTCCCGTCGGCATGGTGAAGAAGGTATCGGGATTCATCAGACCATGCAATGTTCTGCCACTGTGCCAACGTCAAGTGCCGATGGTCACGCACCCATTTCAGTCGTAGTTGCCGATGTCGTGGTGCTAATATTGGCACATGCATGCGTCGTCGGCTGCAGAGGCCCATCGTTAGGAGCATTCGGTGCAGTGTGTGTTCAGATACACTTTTACGCTGCCCAGCATTAATGTCTGATGTTAGTTCCACCACAGTTCGCAGCCTGTCCTATTTTTGCCAGTCTGCCGAGCCTACGACCCCCATAGGTGTAATGAGGGGTGGCCACCAACCCCACGATGTCTGGACAGGGTTTCATCTTGGCTTCGTGTTTGAGATGCTCACCACAGCACTCCTCGAACACCCGACAAGTCGTGCAGTTTCTGAAATGTTCGTGCCGGGCCATCACAATCTGCCCTCGGTCAAACGCGGATAGATAGAACGCCGTCCCCATTCTACCCACAGACAGCGTGCTCACTGATACTACATGCACCGTGCGTGTTTCTCACTAGCTGTCAATCGTCGCCAGGTGACGCTGCTTTCGCCTGAACGGGTTTATATAGACGCTAGGTAGGTGGTCATAATATTCTGGTGGGTCAGAGTATGTAGTATCAGTTGTCCTGGTAGCTTAGATTGCTCAGCCTTTGGCTCGGATTTGATCCTTACTACAACCCCTTGTCCAATTTTTGTATCGCTCTCTTTTTGCAAGTAAACCAAACGAAGATAACGTTTGGAGACACCGGCCTGGAGAACCGCTTGAATTTGAGAACGCAACTGTCTGATTGGCCAACTTCAATGCTAATTAACTCAGAAACCGCGCAACGTTTTGAAGTTTTTTTCTTAACAATTATTTCTGAGCACAACCTATTTGCAACAGCCTTATAAGATTTTCGGACTGCTTCTGACCATCCTGTATATGGTGTTTCAAATCATCGCGATAAACATCTAGGGATATTATAACATGTCATGGGAAACGACTTCTGTTAGAGACAAAATGTTCGCTTCCCAGCGACGCTACGAATCCTGTAGTGTTTTCGTGGCCTGGGCGACGAGATTTCTCCCAAGTAGCAGGGTCTACTAACAAGGCGTACAGCATACTGCCTATCACAGTAAATTGAAAGAGTAATGTCCAACAAGAAAATGACAAGAATGAGTGTCACTAAGCGGAGACAGATATTTTAGAAGTAAATCAAGAACTTCAATTTTGGGTGGCGTACGGCTACCCAGCAGACTAGATGGATGATAGGCAATACACATTTCATATGAATGCCACTTAGTGTCTACATCCTGCCACTTCTCAGGGGCGTAACCCAGTCTTAAACGACTCCTGACGTCGCGGAAAAGCGTCTTCGAACATTTTCCTTTAACAAAAGTTGTTTTCCATGACGTGATCAGACCTAGGTGTCTGTCGCAAAGACTTTGAAACACACTGTGTATTCCTTTCACCTTTTAGCTTCCCTTTTTTTGCTTAATACTGACTTGCCGTAGGACTTGACATTCATACAATGCTTCTTTTTTTCTCGAAAGGTCTCGTTACTCTTCCTATACGCGGAATCAATCTTCACCTAGTTATATGTGCCTCTGTTCTCTAGCCATCTCTACTTAGCCATTTAGCACTTTCTGCCATTCTCATTTTTTTTCTGGATTTCCGGAAAGCTTTTGATACCGTTCCTCACAAGAGACTTCTAATCAAGCTGCGGGTCTATGGGGTATCGTCTCAGTTGTGCGACTGGATTCGTGATTTCCTGTCAGGAAGGTCGCAGTTCGTAGTAATAGACGGCAAATCATCGAGTAAAACTGAAGTGATATCACGTGTTCCCCAGGGAAGCGTCCTGGGACCTCTGCTGTTCCTGATCTATATAAATGACCTGGATGACAATCTGAGCATTTCTCTTAGGTTGTTCGCAGATGATGCTGTAATTTACCATCTAGTAAGGTCATCCGAAGACCAGCATCAGTTGCAAAGCGATTTAGAAAAGATTGCTGTATGGTGTGGCAGGTGGCAGTTGACGCTAAATAACGAGAAGTGTGAGGTGATCCACATGAGTTCCAAAAGAAATCCGTTGGAATTCGATTACTCGATAAATAGTACAATTCTCAAGGCTGTCAATTCAACTAAGTACCTGGGTGTAAAAATTACAAACAACTTCAGTTGGAAAGACCACATAGATAATATTGCGGGGAAGGCGAGCCAAAGGTTGCGTTTCATTGGCAGGACACTTAGAAGATGGAACAAGTCCACTAAAGAGACAGCTTACACTACACTCGTTCGTCCTCTGTTAGAATATTGCTGCGGGGTGTGGGATCCTTACCAGGTGGGATTGACGGAGGACATCGAAAGGATGCAAAAAAGGGCAGCTCGTTTTGTATTATCACGTAATAGGGGAGAGAGTGTGGCAGATATGATACGCGAGTTGGGATGGAAGTCATTAAAGCAAAGACGTTTTTCGTCGCGGCGAGATGTATTTACGAAATTTCAGTCACCAACTTTCTCTTCCGAATGCGAAAATATTTTGTTGAGCCCAACCTACATAGGTAGGAATGATCATAAAAATAAAATAAGAGAAATCAGAGCTGGAACAGAAAGGTTTGGGTGTTCGTTTTTCCCGTGCACTGTTCGGGAGTGGAATGGTACAGAGATAGTATGATTGTGGTTCGATGAACCCTCTGCCAAGCACTTAAATGTGAATTGCAGAGTAGTCATGTAGATGTAGATGCCTGCATTTTCTTTCGCCTGCTTCATTTACTGCATTTTTATGTGTTCCTCTTTCGCCTATAAAATTCAGTACTTCCTTTGCTATCTAAGAATTTCTACTAGCCCTTGTCTTTTTACCTGTTTAATCTTCTGCTGTCTTCATTATTTCTTCTCTCAAAGCTAGTCATTCTTCTTCTACTGTATTCCAGTTTCCTGTTTCCATCAAACGGAAACTCTCAGTCGTGTCTGGTTCTTTCAATTTATAAAGGTCCCACCTGCTTAAGTCCTACCGTTTTACGATTTATTAAGTTTTAACCTACAGTTCATAACGAAAAACTTATGGTCATGTTTGCACGTGTAAATGTATTACAGTTTAAAATCTGGTTTCGAAATCTGTCTTACCATTACCCAGGGTGTTCCAGGAGGGGTATCTGTTGAGAGGCCAGACAAACATGTGGTTCCTGAAAAGGGGCAGCAGCCTTTTCAGTAGTTGCAGGGGCAACAGTCTGGATGATTGACTGATCTGGCCTTGTAACATTAACCAAAACAGCCTTGCTGTGCTGGTACTGCGAACGGCTGAAAGCAAGGGGAAACTACAGCCGTAATTTTTCCCGAGGACATGCAGCTTTACTGTATGATTAAATGATGATGGCATCCTCTTGGGTAAAATATTCCTGAGGTAAAATAGTCCCCCATTCGGATCTCCGGGCGGGGACTACTCAAGAGGACGTCGTTATCAGGAGAAAGAAAACTGGCGTTCTACGGATCGGAGCGTGGAATGTCAGATCCCTTAATCGGGCAGGTAGGTTAGAAAATTTAAAAAGGGAAATGGATAGGTTAAAGTTAGATATAGTGGGAATTAGTGAAGTTCGGTGGCAGGAGGGACAAGACTTCTGGTCAGGTGATTACAGGGTTATAAATACAAAATCAAATAGGGGTAATGCAGGGGTAGGTTTAATAATGAATAAAAAAAATAGGAGTGCGGGCTAGCTACTACAAACAGCACAGTGAACGCATTATTGTGGCCAAGATAGACACAAAGCCCATGCCTACTACAGTAGTACAAATTAATATGCCAACTAGCTCTGCAGATGATGAAGAAATTGATGAAATGTATGATGACATAAAAGAAATTATTCAGGTAGTGAAGGGAGACGAAAATTTAATAGTCATGGGTGACTGGAATTCGTCAGTAGGAAAAGGGAGAGAAGGAAACATAGTAGGTGAATATGGATTGGGGGGAAGAAATGAAAGAGGAAGCCGCCTTGTAGAATTTTGCACAGAGCATAACTTAATCATAGGCAACACTTGGTTCAAGAATCATAAAAGAAGGTTGTATACCTGGAAGAATCCTGGAGATACTAAAAAGTATCAGATAGATTATATAATGGTAAGACAGAGATTTAGGAACCAGGTTTTAAATTGTAAGACATTTCCAGAGGCAGATGTGGATTCTGACCACAATCTATTGGTTATGAACTGCAGATTGAAACTGAAGAAACTGAAAAAAGGTGGGAATTTAAGGAGATGGGACCTGGATAAACTGAAAGAACCAGAGGTTGTACAGAGTTTCAGGGAGAGCATAAGGGAACAATTGACTGGAATGGGGGAAAGAAATACAGTAGAAGAAGAATGGGTAGGTCTGAGGGATGAAGTAGTGAAGGCAGCAAGTAGGTAAAAAGACGAGGGCTAATAGAAATCCTTGGGTAACAGAAGAAATATTGAATTTAATTGATGAAAGGAGAAAATATAAAAATGCAGTGAATGAAGCAGGCAAAAAGGAATACAAACGTCTCAAAAATGATATCGACAGGAAGTGCAAAATGGCTAAGCAGGGATGGCTAGAGGACAAATGTAAGGATGTAGAGGCTTGTCTCACTAGGGGTAAGATAGATACTGCCTACAGGAAAATTAAAAAGAACTTTGGAGAGAAGAGAACCACTTGTATGAATATCAAGAGCTCAGATGAAAACCCAGTTCTAAGCAAAGAAGGTAAGGCAGAAAGGTGGAAGGAGTATATAGAGGGTTTATACAAGGGCGATGTACTTGAGGACAATATTATGGAAATGGAACAGGATGTAGATGAAGACGAAATGGGAGATAAGAAACTGCGTGAAGAGTTTGACAGAGCACTGAAAGACCTGAGTCGAAACAAGGCCCCGGGAGTAGACAACATTCCATTAGAACTACTGGTGGCCTTGGGAGAGCCAGTCATGACAAAACTCTACCATCTGGTGAGCAAGATGTATGAGACAGGCGAAATACCCTCAGACATCAAGAAGAATATAATAATTCCAATCCCAAAGAAAGCAGGTGTTGACAGATGTGAAAATTACCGAACTATCAGTTTAATAAGTCACAGCTGCAAAATACTAACGCGAATTCTTTACAGACGAATGGAAAAACTGGTAGAAGCGGACCTCGGGGAAGATCAGTTTGGATTCCATAGAAATGTAGGAACACATGAGGCAATACTAACCTTACGACTTATCTTAGAAGAAAGACTAAGAAAAGGCAAACCTACGTTTCTAGGATTTGTAGACTTAGAAAAAGCTTTTGACAATGTTAACTGGAATACTCTCTTTCAAATTCTGAAGGTGGCAGGGGTAAAATACAGGGAGCGAAAGGCTATTTACAATTTGTACAGAAACCAGATGGCAGTTATAAGAGTCGAGGGGCATGAAAGGGAAGCAGTGGTTGGGAAAGGAGTGAGACAGGGTTGTAGCCTCTCCCCAATGATATTCAATCTGTATATTGAGCAAGCAGTAAAGGAAACAAAAGAAAAATTCGGAGCAGGTATTAAAATTCATGGAGAAGAAGTAAAAACTTTGAGGTTCGCCGATGACATTGTAATTCTGTCAGTGACAGCAAAGGACTTGGAAGAGCAGTTGAACGGAGTGGACAGTGTCTTGAAAGGAGGATATAAGATGAACATCAACAAAAGCAAAACGAGGATAATGGAATGTAGTCAAATTAAATCGGGTGATGCTGATGGAATTAGATTAGGAAATGAGACACTTAAAGTAGTAAAGGAGTTTTGCTATTTAGGGAGTAAAATAACTGATGATGGTCGAAGTAGAGAGGATATGAAATGTAGACTGGCAATGGCAAGGAAAGCGTTTCTGAAGAAGAGAAATTTGTTAACATCGAGAATAGATTTAAGTGTTAGGAAGTCGTTTCTGAAAGAATTTGTATGGAGTGTAGCCATGTATGGAAGCGAAACATGGACGATAACTAGTTTGGACAAGAAGAGAATAGAAGCTTTCGAAATGTGGTGCTACAGAAGAATGCTGAAGATAAGGTGCGTAGATCACGTAACTAATGAGGAGGTATTGAAAAGGATTGGGGAGAAGAGAAGTTTGTGGCACAACTTGACTAGAAGAAGGGATCGGTTGGTAGGACATGTTTTGAGGCATCAAGGGATCACAAATTTAGCATTGGAGGGCAGCGTGGAGGGTAAAAATCGTAGAGGGAGACCAAGAGATGAATACACCAAGCAGATTCAGAAGGATGTAGGTTGCAGTAGGTACTGGGAGATGAAGAAGCTTGCACAGGATAGAGTAGCATGGAGAGCTGCATCAAACCAGTCTCAGGACTGAAGACCACAACAACAACAACAACAACAACGGACATTTTAACTATTGCGAATGGTTTTCGAGATAGAACACACTTAATGTACACTCGACAGCAAAAAAAGTGGGTCACCCCTGAATTCCAACATGTATGCTGCACCTGAATGTATGCAACCAACATAGCATATCTGTGTTGCACATAGTCGCAACCCTCCACAGTAAAGTCATTGTAAGATACACAATGGGTACTGCTAGAGACTACTAGAGAACACCAGTCTTTATGACAGTCCGTCCAGATGTAAAGTAAAACCACGATAGTACAGAAGAGATCAGACAGTCCATAACGTTTGTAAACTAAACTTAATTACAATAAGTGACATTTCAAATGTTATGGGACAACTAGTTTTGTCACATAAATCGTTCAGTAATCCTTAGGCACAATTAAATATTTGAGACAGTATATGGATTTATAAAGTTGTATGGCAATTGGAAACAAGTTCTTTGCTGTCTGAAAGGTTTACCCAACACATGCTGAACGTCGTTCAACGTTCAACGGGGAGTGGTTTCGCATCAACTTTATGTAATACAAAGCAGTTAAAATAAAATGTGATTAACAGCGGCAACCACTCCACGGAAATCCCAACATTAACAGTGAATCACAAGTAATATCATTGTTCACATTACTCATCAACAGTTACTTGTACACGAAGTTGTACTTTAAATGACATGACCAACGTCTTCGTTCTGGATCAGGATGCAAACCCAGAACGTAAAGCCATTGTTAACCAATCAAAGCTTTGTGCCTTATCGAGACTCGATCACTAGGCAGAAAGAGACGTCAGATATTGACGTTTGCACCTGTATCAGTTATCAATTCTCAACTTGAACGTAAATGACGATAATGTTTGTATGAATGCAGGAACCCTAACATGACAATTACCTTCTTGATAATTAACCTCGAAAGACATTGTATAGTGTTGCATTGTCAAGGAATAAAGGACGCACATGTTTAAAATTGAAATGCCATCATGTAATGCTGGGGACAAGGATGCGAACCCAGCACCTAATCGGATTGTTGAATAAGTACGTAAAATCAGAATGTAGATATCACAGTTTGTCACCAGTAGTGGGGTTGGAACCTTAAATGACGACTGAAGTTCTATTGCCTGACCGGGATTCGAACCCGGCGCATACCGCCGTCGTTGTCTAACCAGGAACAGACGAGAAATGTCCAATGTTGGTTCACCATCAGCGAGATGTGCACACGTTTAACTAGAAATAAGGTGACGAAAACGTCTATGCTGACTGAGAGTCGAACGCCGCACACATGGTTATGAAGACACGTTAATAATCAACTTCATATTCAGTAGTAGCTAGGAGTAGCATGTTTAGTTGCAAACCTTAAGGCCTTACTCATCCCTAGTAACGTGTTGCCTAATAACTGCGATATCATGATGTTAATTTACAAGTGGATTGACTGCCGTAAAGAGCAATGTTCTCTAGTAGTCGTGTATCATTGAGAAGTAAATGAAGCGCCTCAGCAGAATGTAATTTCCGTAGTGCAGTACGTATTGTTTCAGAGACACTGAGTACATGTTATAAGGGCACAAAACGCGTATTATATACTAAGTATATACTATTATTTGGAGAAGCTGCCGCCAAACCTGTTTACTTTTACATTCCGCTTAGTTGTCGTGGTTGAATACAGGTTTTCTTAAGGCTACATCTAATGCACAGCGCTTACAAGAAATTATAGTTTCCTGCGTCATGCTATTGCTAGCTAGGTGAAATATTTTGTGATAGCTATGTTTAAAATGAATGTATTTTTGAAAGTATTGTTCGTCAAATACTTGAATAAATCGTCAACTGTAGGTGTGCCTGCACATGTTATAGCATAATAGCTGTAGCTGCGTTAGTTTGTACTACAGACTTGGGTAGGTTAGGTGTAACTTTTGATCCTTCAAGGGGTGATCGTGGCCTTGCGGCCCGGGTCTGTACTAGCCGCGGCTCGCGAGCTACGGGCCAGCCAGCCTGGCCGAGGCGAGACGCAAGTGAGCGAGCTGGCGGTGGCGTTAGTGGGCCAACAGCCCGGGACGAGCCAGCACGGCTGCGCCGCGTGCCTCTGCCTCTGCCGCTCCGTTTGACGTAAATATGTTTACCTCCTCTCCTGGAATCAGTATAAGAGCGGCAAGCAGAAATACACATCAGGTTGTTTGCCGTAATGGCTCACTGGGAGAGGTCTATTCGAGGTAGAGTCAAAAAATGGTTCAAATGGCTCTGAGCACTATGGGACTTATCATCTGAGGTCATCAGTCCCCTAGAACTTAGAACTACTTAAACCTAACTAACCTAAGGACATCACACACATCCATGCCCGAGGCAGGATTTGAACCTGCGACCGTAGCGGTCGCGCGGTTCCAGACTGAAGCGCCTAGAACCGCTCGGCCACTCCGGCCGGCCGAGGTAGAGTCGTCGCTCTCATTGAGGAAGGAGGATGTTCCATCAGAGAAGCTGGCAGGCGGTATGACGTACCACATACCACTGCAACGAGATGGTGGAGGATCTGCCTTGAAAGAGGCACCACCAACAGGGCTCCTGGCTCAGGCAGGAAGAGAGTGATCTCACAGCAGGAAGACAAGGACCTAGTGTCTAGGAGCAGAGAAAATCCCTTTCTGAACGCGAAGCAGTTGCAGCGGGATACCAACTTCCCCGGCTCCAGTGACACGATTCGCCGAAGGCTGAGGGACGCTGGACTGCATGCACGAAGATCCGCCGTGAATCAAGAGCTCAGCGAAGACAACGTTTTATACCGGCTAGCATTTGCGGAGCTCCATCTGAGGGCGTCGTGGGACAACGTCATTTTCACTGATGAGAAGGTGTTTTCCACCAATAACGACGGTCCACGAATCGTTTACAGGCCGCAAGGGACTCGCCATCGACGCGAATATGTAATCACGACGAGAAGAAGTGGCCGGCTATCTCTTACCTGCTGGGGTTGGAATTCAGAGGGGCGGGAATTCTTCACAGGATAGAAGGAACTCTGGACATCGCGCAGTATGCCCACATATTGGAAAATGTGATGCTTCCGTCAGTGCGAATGCTGTACACAGAAGGGGACGTCACATTAGAAGAGAACCATTCTCCCATACACAAGTCTGCATTTGTTCAGCAGCGGCTCTCCACGATTGGCGTCAACGTCATGGACTGGCCGCCACGGGCGGCTGATATGAACTCCATGGAAAACATGTGGGCTGAGGTCGCCAGAACATTAACAGAGAACTGGCCACGAAACCAACCAACTACTGCGGACGCTCTTTGGGACTACGTCCTGGAAGCCTGGGAGGAAGTTGCTTCTTCAGGCTATTACGTCCGACGGCTTATACATTCTATGCCAAGACGCGTGATAGAAGTACAAAATAATGAAGGATTCTGGATAAAATATTAGAGTTCTTAAAATGATTTTTTATGTCTTCTTTTTCGTCATTTTTCCTCATTGGACGCTAGTGGAAGATCGCGTGGCAACAGAAAAGATACAATAAGGGTTAGCTTTCCTTTGAGTTGCCCTTTTAATTCAAGTGGGTTTCTTTTGAATATACAGTTTGTTAAGTATTCTATTTTGATTTCATTTACACCATGTCTACATACTTACACACTAATCAGCGTACATGGACTCTGTCACAGTAGTTTTTGTTATTTCAAATATGTCTCTCTCTTCCCCTCCATCCATGAATACACCCTCCGTCCTCCACACAATACGCCAACGATTTCATATTATGTTCACTCGCCGCCGAGACCTCCCTCGGGCATGGGTGTGTATGTTTGTCCTTAGGATAATTTAGGTTAAGTAGTGTGTAAGATTAGGGTTAAGTCCCATAAGATTTCACACATATATGAACATTTATGTTTACTCGTCGTTAATATCTCTTCTATTCTCTCTCACACTCTCTCTCTGACACTATCGCCGCAAGTGCCCTTCTATTACACCCCCCCAAAACTTTGTAAACAAATCTAACGGTTTCCAATGACGCTACATTTTCTCTTTTAATTGCTGCTGTCTTTACTCTCTATCATTCCTCTCACCACCTATGAAACCGTATTCGTTGATCTCCCCTTCCCTATAACCCATTCTTCGTTCTGAAAGCAGTCCTTCCTTATCTCTCGGTCCTAAGATAAAACGAACTGTCGCACACGTCTAAGTAAGCAATACTTTGCAAGCATTTCACGCTTATATTTTGCACTTCTGCACTTCTATCCATTGCCAGATCTCGCCCTCCTTCATGTTACGCGTCCCTTGACATCTGCATCTACATCTAAATGAATACTCTGCAATTCATAATTATGTGCTTGGCAGGGGGTTCTGTGGTCTGGTGGATTAATCTTGTATTGATGTGTAAAACGTGTAGGTTCACATCTCACGTTGGGCGTAGATTTTTAACACACACAAGTAGCTCTACTTCACCCCTAGTAACGCCACGTGCAGAACGCCTGTGAGCTCCGTAGTTCAATACCCGCAGTAAAGATAACATCCCTTCGCTGCCGACTGGGCATTCGTTTGAGCTGTGACAGATGGAGAAACCCCGTAAGGCAGAGACTCTGTCACCAGCAAGCCGTCGTAAACTAGAAAACGTATTTCATTTTAATGAACCAATGGCCATGTAAGTTCACAAGGGTCTTACTTTATTTGAAACTGAGACGTTGAAAATTGTGGTGCTGGACTGGGATTAGAATTCGATTTCACTGTGTTGCCGAAGATTGCAAACTCTTCTAGGCGTCCTCGAAAGTCACCTATCTGGTTTCGAATCCCGATCAGCAATAAATATTCATTATTCCATTTCAAGCCCTAGCACATGCACTCCGAACTACTCGTGAAAAATAGTTGCATTTTCAACGTCTCTTCGTGCGTTGTCAGCTGTAACGTGTTCGTTTCAACTTGCAGCCACATGATGAGCGTTTTATCACAACATTACAAGATCAAACGTTTCCTTACATCTTTTCAAGTTCAAAAATTCCTCTCCATCCTACTGGTGAAAACGGATTTGGGTTTGACGTTGTGTTCGTTGTGATAACCAACGACGACATGTTGTGGATTCAACTTCTAGCCAGCAGAGCATATTCCATCACATCATTGAAAGTACAAACATGCCATTCCTAGCTATTATTGGAAAAGAATTGGATAGCTAAAGTTTCTTCATGACCACGTGTGCGGGGTTTGAATTCCATTCAGCAAAGAACTTTTCGCCGCCTGATGTCTAGCTAAACATGCGCCCATCTCGCTACTGGTGAACCAACAATAGCTATTTATCGTCTGTTCCTGGCTATAAAAAGACGGTGCTAGATGCTGGGTTCGAATCCCAGTCAGGCAAAAACAATTCTATCGTCAATTATGGTTCCAGCATTTCGTTATTGGTGAAAACATTTGATATTTAACTTCTGATTTTATGTACAGTCGTGCTCAAAAGTATCCGAACGACCTGAACTGCATTTCACCTGATTCCCATGCGACCTACATAACGCAGCTGTCTAGCAGGTCCTCTAATCGCTCCTTGGTACAGTCGTTTGACTACTGAAAATGGTTCCAACAAGTCACCACTACAAAACACTGCTCTGTATCGCAATAACTCAGGATGTGAAGTAATACCACGATACTAAAAATATCAGGGAACGCCTCATCACGGATAAGACATTCCCTAAGGCTTGTAAGCTCGCATTTATTACAATAACTAACATACCTGAAATGTTAACACTTTCACTATTACGTCAGATAGGTAATGCGCGTGGTAAGTTTGTCGTATTCATGATTTTCTCTTCAAAGTAACGTACCATACGTGTTATTTAACACAAAATGTCATTAAAAATTTACGTTATTCACGAGCAGCTAGTTGAGAATATGTATGAACTTCAAATGACACGACGAACCGCCTCGTTCTGCATATGGATTCAAACCCAGTTAATGCAGGCTAGGCCGTTGTGGCCGTGCGGTTCTAGGCACTTCAGTCTGGAACCGCGTGACTGCTACGGTCGCAGGTTCGAATCCTGCCTCGGACATGGATGTGTGTGATGTCCTTAGGTTAGTTAGGTTTAAGTAGTCCTAGGTTCTAGGGGCTGATGACCTCAGATGTTGAGTCCCATAGTGCTCAAAGCCATTTGAACCAATCATGCAGGCTAAGATTTCGTGGCGGCCGGAAATTAACAGTCATTCCTGACTAGGCATAAAGAGAGTGATATACCTCATTTTTGGACAGTATCAGTTAGCAAATATCAACTTTAAATTACATAATGTAACATTTTTAACGGTCGCGAATTCCTACCCAGCATTTATTGTCCCTGTTAACGAACTACGAGAGATGTTAAATATTGCTACTTCACAAGTAACTTACTTGAAATGCAGTGAGGTAAAGTTTTGTGTTGGACAAGGATTCGAACCCAGAACCTAATCGGATTGTCATCGAAGCACAATCAACTTTGACATATCGGATTTTCTCGGCAGTAGCTAGATGTATTAAATGAAATGACGAGCCGAAACATTAATTTTTCCATTCCAGGACTCCAACCCTGCACATATCGCTGTTATATTCCAGAGAGAAGGAACGTAAAGTATGGGTTTGTTACACCAGCAGCGACATGTGAGCATGTTTGAACTAGAAATAATATGACGAAGTGTTCAGTGCAGACTGAGAATCGAACCCCAAACATATCGTTGTTGACTACACACAAAGAGGCGACACTTGCCGAATTTTTCTCCACCAGCAGCTCGGAATAACATCCCTGAACTTACAGTGATCGCGCAAATAGTTCTGTGTCTCACTGGGAGTCAAAAACGTCAGATATCGTTAGTGTTGACAACGAATGAAAATACATTAAAAATAAAAATTATTATCCACCAGCAGATAGGTGTTCACATGCTAGAGCTTGAGAATACATAGTGAAAAGTTTAGTGCTGGGCCAGGATTCCAACACATTCATGCGCAATATGTGGAGATGTTGAGGAATCTGCAGTTTTGAACAAACAACAAGTTGTAGTCGTGCTGTATTGTCACGAAGGGATCAAATTCCGCGTTAAGGGCGGTCTGAGTTGCATTCTCAGTTCATAAACAATTTTATCGACATACAGAAGCTCAAATAAGAGACGGAATAAGTGTCCTGTGACTATACATAGGGTTTGTTTCGTCACTAGAAATAAATAACTAGTATAAGAAAAGTTACTGGTGATAGAGTTTCTACATGTCGCCACTCCTTACTTTACTGTGGTTCCACGTAACGTCCACTTGGTAGAGAAGGAATATCATGTTTAATGTGATTTTCAGACCACAATGCCATTATACCTTCTTCACTTGGCGTAGCCAGAAGAGAATAGAATCTACCTCTCCCTATCAAACAACATCGGCAGAAGTTGGAATCGAACCGAGACCAACAGCGTATGAAACTATCATTAGTCCAACAGACCACCACATCCAGTTCTCTGCGGCTCAATTCTCTGTCATAACACCGTTGCGGCACACAAGATGAGAATTCCGACACACAGGCTCCCTGTAGTGGTTTGCAGGATGTTCAGTACATTCATTTACTTGGTTGACCGAATCGCCATGAACTAGCTGCCTTGGCTACCCAGTGCATACATTCGACTCTATTTTGTAATCACCGAAATAAAATAACGTAACTGCCACCTACACAGAACTGCCAACAGTGTAGGATGCAGAAATTTAAATAGGAAGTGTTCCTTTCCATTTGAGCTACTCTATTGCGCTATCTGTTTGTTGAAATCATCGTGCTGTGCAAAAGAAATGCTGTAACTGTCTGTCTCTCAGAAGTCTATATCCGGCCATATGCATTATCTCACAGCACTGTGGAATGCCGAAGTTCTGGAGGAACTGTTGTTCACTTCCAGAGGTGCTGTACTTACGTCACAGCTAGTAGCATACCGGTAAGCGTCGTGCACTGTTGATAAGACGTCTCGTGTTCTGTTACATTCGCTACTAGAATTTTTTTAAACGCAATTCTGCTGTCTGCTAAAGTTATCAATTAAATGGAACTTTGAACATAAATCTCTTCACTTCTCAACCCAAAATAGTCGCATGTGGAAAAAAGGCTAACCCTGCGTAATTTTGTTCTTTTCAGGTTTAATAGACGGCTAGAAAGCAGATGCGCTCGAAGCTTTTGTATTATGTATGTGGAGAGTGCATCGTGCCAAAATAGTCAGAAAAGTATTTTCTACATCAGCTGTCGTCTGGTAGTGGCATTTTGTATTACGTATGTGGAGAGTGCATCGTTCCAAAATAGTCAGCAAAGTATTTTCTACATTAGCTGTCGTCTGGTAGTGGCATTTTATTCCTCTTCAAACCTTGTTTGACAGCTTTAACTCAGAACAAGTTTTCTACACGCATGTAATGAATAAACTGCATGTGCATTGTCAGACTGTTATAGATGACATCAGAGAATTCGCATATATCGTTGATGATTAATTTCTCTCTCATGTTTAGCATTGTTTCAACAACACTAAAAGAAACCTTACGAAAACTGTGCACTGTAGTGTAAGAAATGAAATAAAACTACCCACGATAATCTTACGACGAAAGTCTGTTATAACAAAACTGAGTATCTGTACACAAGCGTGCCTCTATCTGCACGAATTAGTAAAACACTATTCACTTAGATTTCGATTGAGTCTGTGTTTAAACGGTATGCTGTGTCATACTCAACAGGTATGCAAACGTGGCATTTCATAAATAAAGTTACGTATTCCTAGAAACCCTTAAATTTGCTTGTCAGCAGCGGAAAGAGGCGTTACCTGTTGTGCAGCATTGTAAGTTTTTCACCATTGCACTATGAGCTGAAAGTATTTTCTTACGATTTGCTAATCAATTTATTTCCTTCATACTTATCACCCTGGCATGGGAGTCTTAAGTGAAGAACATTATTGAATTTCGTATCGTTGACGGTCGATTCCAATTTCTTCAGAGACGCTTGTATTGTATAGCAGCTTGGCAGTCAGAAAGCCGAGATCTACGACCATTAACACAACTTACTGAGTCGAGCTG
This sequence comes from Schistocerca americana, assembly GCF_021461395.2. Taxonomy (NCBI): domain Eukaryota; kingdom Metazoa; phylum Arthropoda; class Insecta; order Orthoptera; family Acrididae; genus Schistocerca; species Schistocerca americana. Next base: position 541,828,815 of record NC_060130.1, read on the forward strand.
CCAAGAGTATTTGATGTGTAGAGGTTTTCTTCTGATTTTGTTACAGAATTTTCTCTGGGAATTCGCAGCTCCATGAAATAATACACAAAAAAAGCTCGCACGCTCTGCCCCTCCCACGGTTAGAACTGACGATTTTCTTAACCGGTAGAACACGAGACATGGGCCGTACCACGGGGCTACGGACACACTGCTGCCAGTACGCCATTCTCGTCATGGTATTGGTCGCTCAGCCTCATAACGCATCGTGAAAGATATTAAAAGTTTTCACTTACGTGAAGAATAGCATTACTTGAGCCAAAAATCTGAAATTTCTGTCTCAGTCTCTTAGTTTACGTGAGGATTATATACCACGAGTCATTCAAATGGAAAGGGAATATCAGGTGAATTTAGCGAGTCAGTTCAATACCATACGCGGAAGTAATTGCACTGTCACAGTGTTGCCAAATGTTTGTGACGATGTTGCCAATTCTCATCTGTTCTAGGAACAGCTCTGTAGCGTTATAGGAGGAAAATCCTGTGCTCGTGTCATAGGAGATACGGAGAGGAGGCGCGGGGTTTGGTTAATATGCAGCGTTTTCTCCTACCAGCTGTGTCAAACATTTAGGTGTGTAATCTTCCATCACGATTACAGTTTCCCACAAAATATATACGAATAAAACACTTACCTTGTTACTTTGTTACAAAAGATTATTTCAGTACAATGAAAAGTTTTTGGAAATCAACTTTGCCAACCTGTCACGGAAAGTAAGATAACAAACACTTTGCACCTCGAAATCGATTGTATCTATGTGCAGTCTTGTGATCATACAAGTAGAATTTCATGAATTGCACGAGAATGTAGAAGAATTGTGGTGCGAATGGAAGCTGTAAGAAACACACTTACCTAATTATTCTGTACCACGTAATAATCAATTCATTAGCTAATTCAAAAGAGAAGAAACTAAAAATTATGGCCATTAAGACAGAAAGTAAAGTGCAGATGCGGGCACTGTGCAGATCTGCGCTTTTTCATCTTCAGATCTATACAAATAATGTATACTAACCAGCGTGTTCGTTGCTTTCGTAATGTTTCCCTCTTGTTTAGTCTTCTTATGATGAACTTATGATGAACTGGATCCACACCCATGAGTCTGATTTATTCTTTGTATCCTTCCATCTAGTATCTTTGTGTGTTATTGTTCGATGTTCAAAAAGCAAAAAATTATGCCTGCTCCCACGAGGTATTAAAATAAGGTCGCAAACTGTGGGAAGTTTGTTTTACAACCTTCGTACCTGGATAAAGAGCTTTTCCTATTTGAGATATCTGTGAACGTTGCTTCATAAGACGATTTAAGAAGAAACTAAATTCCTTCACCTATGCCAATGTTTAAAGAAATCGTGTTAACGGCACTAAATCGTGGTTTGTAAATCGTTTGCCAGCCGAACTCTGCCGCATTTCGCTGCTTCGAAGGCAAAAAGCTTACTGACAAATTTCACAGAAGGAAAAGGGGGACGAAATGTCTCCCACTCGAAGGTCATGTTGTTTTACTTAAATGACTACAAAATCGGGTAAAACGAACCATGAGGTTGTCAGTATAAGCACATTACTGTTGTCAATATGATGTTGTACCGCCCAGGGACTGTAATGATAAAGGGCCCGTTTAGGTCAGGCATATTGTACACAGAAGTGGAAGAGAGAGCACCACTAAATTATACAATCCGTATGCATTGCATACACACAGAAATTACTGTTACAGTGTACTTATGGAGCCCAATGAGTGAATTGCATATTTTCCGGTGAGAAAGAGCACTGGCAAACAGTCTTCGCTTCATTAGGTTACTTAAACTGGCGTCACTTTGAGCTAGAATTTATGGCCAGCGACTAAGTGTACGGACAGTGAGTCGGATGCGGGTTTTGCAACTGTGAAATACTTTCCTTACATTATGGAAGCTAATATTAAATTTGAACTAATATTGCGAAAATTTTGGACTTGGATAGCTTAGAATGAAAATCTTTCTGTTTGTTGCAAAGGAAAACAATTGATTTTCTAAAACATTCTGTGTCATACACAACTTGAAACAGGCCACGTCGACCAAATCATATCGAAGAACCGACAGCGACGTGTATTGGAAGGCAGTATTCGACAGCCATTTCTAGGCGCAAGTAAATGAAGAAAGGCGGCGCGTTTTCGTTATCAAGTAAGGTCTTCATCAATTACTTTAGTTTTAATATGATCTATGAATAATTGCTGATGTTTGATATTAACATGAAAAGGATTCCGTAGGCAGGGAAAGAACTTGTTCTTGGGCAGCTACTTCTATAATGACCAAAAGGACTTAAATGATCTTCAAGCACATGTGTTCCAGCAGCGGTATGAAGAAAATGATAGTAATAATGACGGTGATAATCGAATTATCCGGTACCTTCACACTTCGCAGTGGATTTTCTGGAACTAAGAAATTTCCTGAATTAGTGAAAATTTCAAAATGGCTTCAAATCGAGGCTATGACGCCTAGAAGAGTCTTTACATCCTGCTGACATGAGAATAGCATAATCTCCACGTCAGAAGCTTGCTTCTACTTAACCATTTAATAGACTTGCGTCTTTTCCACCGTGACTAGTTTAGTAAGCTAAGCACATCATCCATTACAGCACACTCCTGAGGCTGGGAAATGTGGCCACAATGGTCTGGTGGAACGAACTATCACAAGTGCAATGCGTGGGTTCAGGCATTTACTTTTAAGAGGCACAAACAGATTTACTTTACCTCTGGTAACCTCAAGAGAAAGCTGTTATAATCCAGAATCCGCATTAAACATCACGTTCCTTCATTCCAAACTGGGCAGAGCCGGTTTACGTTGGAAGATGACATAGGTGGAGGTCAAGGTAAACAAAAATACTGTCACCAGTAAACTTACTTACATTAGAAAATTTTATTTCATTTGATGAACTGACAGCCGCCTAAAGGAACAGGGCTCTTATTTTACTTGTACTTGATTGAACTAGAGACGTTGAAAAATTTGGTACTGGACTGTGATTCGAATTCGTATCTCCTCTTTCGAGGATCTGAATCTCTTGGAACAGTATTGTTCAATCATTTCATTCCTTTTCCCAAGACTGCAGTCTTCTCTAGGTCTCCGCCAAAGGTAAATATGTGGGTCCGAATCCTGATCCAGTACAAAAATATTCATAACTTCATTTCAAGCCCTATCACGTACACACCGGCCTGCTAGTGAAAATTAACGTGCATTTTTAATGTCTGTTCATGTTGCCAACAATTTCTGGACAAACACGCACACATCTTACTGTTGGTGAGTAAGCAATTGATACTTAAGCAATATTCGTGGACAATAAAGAAGAACGATAGGAGTGCGGTTCGATTGTCGCTCAGGTACAAAAATTTGTGTCCTTATTTTAGATTAAACACCTTGTAGCTGGCAAGAAAAACCGATACGTAACATTTGATTTTACTTAGTTAACAATCCGATGACGTCTTGGGTTCATATCTCCGTCGCAGAACTTCACATCATGTGCTTCATCTTTAAATTCATACCATTTCGTTACTTCTGAATTGAGGTATGTGAGACATCTTTCATGGTTAGTTAACAGGGATGAAAGGGTCTTGATAGGAGTACCGGTTTATTACAAACTCTGTCGTCTTTTATTTTCAAGTTTAGATTTGGTTACTGATATAGGCGAAAATTTCGGCACTTCATGACTCATCATGGATAGTCAGCAATATGATATGATATGATTAGATTAATACTTGTTTCATAGATCATTAATACGACATTTCGTAATGATGTGGAACGAGTTATTTTAATGAAAGATTTCTTTACATACCAGTATTCAATTTCTTTACAACAATTTTTTACCCTCTCTCTCTCTCTCTCTCTCTCTCTCTCTCTCTCTCTCTCTCTCTCTCTCACACACACACACACACACACACACACACCACACACACACATTCTCTTTTTATTTTTATTTGTTTGTTGTGCTCGACTATCGGCAAGTCACGAAAACGTCCGCGAATGAATTTCTTAGTTTTGAGTACAGTTACGAAAGAAATATAAAAACAACTATGAGAGTTATTGATGTATGATGCTTAGCAGCAGTCAGTTCTGAGTATTGTTAGCAACTAAGCTCCAGTCCCTAAACCTAGTTACAGAAATGCGAATCAGTCGCATTACGTATTCCAGGCCGTAGCAGCTGCGTCTTTGAGGCGCCAGCTATGGTCACTTCCCAGCTCGCTGTAGGATCACATCGGTTCGTCTTCTTCCTGCTGGTAATGTAACTGAGATTTGGCAACAACGCAAGGTATGTTTGGCAACTCTGTGACCGAAGAGTTACTTCCTGGTGTGCACGGAATTAAGCCTCAAAAGTTCACTTGATTTCTAGTGCCATTTCCATTGAATAACCTGAGTTGTTATCGCTTGAGGTGTATCAAAAGATTGTAAATTTACGGTTTTCAGCCCAGCAAAGTCATTGAACGTGGCAATCGCAACTAATCTCGTCCTGTAAATAGCGTTTTACGAGTTATAACCACTATTGACCTAAGAGGATGGCGCAAACCACATCTATCCGCTAGCTCTGTGTTGACGTGCTGACCTGTAGAAACACGACTGTTATGGTTCGCGGTTCCAGCCTCGCTGAATGTAACGTTTTTATCCCTTCTGTGTAAGAGCTGCAAGCAGTCAGATCAAACATCGATAAGCAAATCGTAAGAAAATACTTTCAGCTCATAGTGCAATGGTGAAAAACTTACAATGCTGCACAACAGGTAACGCCTCTTTCCGCTGCTGACAAGCAAATTTAAGGGTTTCTAGGAATACGTAACTTTATTTATGAAATGCCACGTTTGCATACCTGTTGAGTATGACACAGCATACCGTTTAAACACAGACTCAATCGAAATCTAAGTGAATAGTGCTTTACTAATTCGTGCAGATAGAGGCACGCTTGTGTACAGATACTCAGTTTTGTTAAAACAGACTTTCGTCGTAAGATTATCGTGGGTAGTTTTATTTCATTTCTTACACTACAGTGCACAGTTTTCGTAAGGTTTCTTTTAGTGTTGTTAAAACAATGCTAAACATGAGAGAGAAATTAATCATCAACGATATATGCGAATTCTCTGATGTCATCTATAACAGTCTGACAATGCACATGCAGTTTATTCATTACATGCGTGTAGAAAACTTGTTCTGAGTTAAAGCTGTCAAACAAGGTTTGAAGAGGAATAAAATGCCACTACCAGACGACAGCTAATGTAGAAAATACTTTGCTGACTATTTTGGCACGATGCACTCTCCACATACATAATACAAAATGCCACTACCAGACGACAGCTGATGTAGAAAATACTTTTCTGACTATTTTGGCACGATGCACTCTCCACATACATAATACAAAAGCTTCGAGCGCATCTGCTTTCTAGCCGTCTATTAAACCTGAAAAGAACAAAATTACGCAGGGTTAGCCTTTTTTCCACATGCGACTATTTTGGGTTGAGAAGTGAAGAGATTTATGTTCAAAGTTCCATTTAATTGATAACTTTAGCAGACAGCAGAATTACGTTTAAAAAAATTCTAGTAGCGAATGTAACAGAACACGAGACGTCTTATCAACAGTGCACGACGCTTACCGGTATGCTACTAGCTGTGACGTAAGTACAGCACCTCTGGAAGTGAACAACAGTTCCTCCAGAACTTCGGCATTCCACAGTGCTGTGAGATAATGCCAATGGCCGGATATAGACTTCTGAGAGACAGACAGTTACAGCATTTCTTTTGCACAGCACGATGGTTTCAACAAACAGATAGCGCAATAGAGTAGCTCAAATGGAAAGGAACACTTCCTATTTAAATTTCTGCATCCTACACTGTTGGCAGTTCTGTGTAGGTGGCAGTTACGTTATTTTATTTCGGTGATTACAAAATAGAGTCGAATGTATGCACTGGGTAGCCAAGGCAGCTAGTTCATGGCGATTCGGTCAACCAAGTAAATGAATGTACTGAACATCCTGCAAACCACTACAGGGAGCCTGTGTGTCGGAATTCTCATCTTGTGTGCCGCAACGGTGTTATGACAGAGAATTGAGCCGCAGAGAACTGGATGTGGTGGTCTGTTGGACTAATGACAGTTTCATACGCTGTTGGTCTCGGTTCGATTCCAACTTCTGCCGATGTTGTTTGATAGGGAGAGGTAGATTCTATTCTCTTCTGGCTACGCCAAGTGAAGAAGGTATAATGGCATTGTGGTCTGAAAATCACATTAAACATGATATTCCTTCTCTACCAAGTAGACGTTAGGTGGAGCCACAATAAAGTAAGGAGTGGCGACATGTAGAAACTCTATCACCAGTAACTTTTCTTATACTAGTTATTTATTTCTAGTGACGAAACAAACCCTATGTATAGTCACAGGACACTTATTCCGTCTTCAATTTGAGCTTCTGTATGTCGATAAAATTGGTTATAAACTGGGAATGCAACTCAGACCGCCCTTAACGCGGAATTTGATCCCTTCGTGACAATACAGCTCGACTACAACTTGTTGTTTGTTCAAAACTGCAGATTCCTCAACATCTCCACATATTGCGCATGAATGTGTTGGAATCCTGGCCCAGCACTAAACTTTTCACTATGTATTCTCGAGCTCTAGCATGAGAACACCTATCTGCTGGTGGATAATAATTTTTGTTTTTAATGTATTTTCATTCGTTGTCAACATTAAGGATATCTGACGTTTTTGACTCCCCGTGAGGCACAGAACTATTTGCGAGATCACTGTATAAGTTCATGGATGTTATTCCGAGCTGCTGGTGGAGAAAAATTCGGCAAGTGTCGCCTCTTTGTGTGTAGTCAACAACGATATGTTTGGGGTTCGATTCTCAGTCTGCACTGAACACTTCGTCATATTATTTCTAGTTCAAACATGCTCACATGTCGCTGCTGGTGTAACAAACCCATACTTAACGTTCCTTTTCCCTGGAATATAACAGCGACGTGTGCCGGGTTGGAGTCCTGGAATGGAAAAATTAATGTTTCATTTCGTCATTTCATTTAATACATCTAGCTACTGCCGAGAAAATCCGATATGTCAAAGTTGATTGTGCTTCGATAACAATCCGATTAGGTTCTGGGTTCGAATCCCTGTCCAACACAAAGCTTTACCTCACTGCATTTCAAGTAAGTTACTTGTGGAGAAGCAGTATTTAACATCTCTCGTAGTTCTTTAACAGGAACAATAGATACTGGGCAGGAATTCGCGTCCGTTAAAAATGTTTACGTTATGTAATTTAAAGTTGATATTTGTTAATTGATACTGTCTAAAATCGAGGTATATCATTCTCTCTATGCCTAGTCAGGAATGACTGTTAATTTCCGTCAGTCACGAAATCTTAGTTTGCATGACCTGGGTTTGAATCCATATGCAGAAGGAGTAGGTTCGTCATGACATTTGAAGTTCATACATATTCTCAACTAGCTGCTCGTGAATAACGTAAATTTTTAATGACGTTTTGTGTTAAATAACACGTGTGGTACGTTACTTTGAAGAGGAAATCATGAATACGACAAACTTACCACGTGCATTACCTATCTGACGTAATAATGAGAGTGCTAACATTTCAGGTATGTCAGTTATTGCAATAAATGCGAGCTTACAAGCCTTAAGGAAAGTCTTATCCGTGAAGAGGCGTTCCCTGATATTTTTAGTATCGTGGTATTACGTCACATACTGAGTTATTGCGATACAGAGCAGTGTTTTCTAGTGATGACTTGTTGGAACGATTTTCAATAGTCAACCGATTGTATCAAGGAGCGATTAGAGGACCTGCTTGACAGCTGCGTTATGTGGGTTGCATGGAATCAGGCGAAATGCAATCCAAGTCGTTCGTATATTTTTGAGCATGACTGTTCTTCGTTAACAATCCGATTAGGTGCTGGGTTCGTATCCCTGTCACAAGCTTTATATGGTGGCATTTCAATTTTAAACATGATCATACCTTGTTCCTAGTCAATGACACCATATTAAACGTCGTTGGGGGTAGTTCCCAGGACGGTAACTGTTATGACAGGATTCCCAGTTCAGTGCAAACATTTTCGTCATTTATTTTCAGGATCTGAATTGACAACTAATACTGGTGCAAACGTCTATACTTCACGTCTCCTCGTGCCTAGTGATCCGTTCTCAATAAGGCACAAACAAAGCTTAGCTTAGGTGGCAATGGCTATAGGTGCTGGGTTTGAATCCAGGTCCATAACGACGACGTTGGTCATGTCATTTAAAGTTCAAATTTGTGTACACGTAGCTGTTGATGTGTTATGAGAACAGTGATATTACTGGTGATTCACTGTTAATGTTGAGATTTCCTTAGAGTGCTTGTTGCTGCTTATCGCGTTTTTCTACTGGTTCGTCCAATATCCAGTTTCCAAAGCCACTCGCCATTGAGCGACCTTCAGCACGTGTATGGAAAACCTTGTAGAGAGTGAAAAACTTTTTTCTAATAACCGTACAGCTTTGTAACTCCATATATTGTCTCAAGTATTTAATTTTGACTAAGGATTACTGTACAGTGTATGTAAAATAATCCGTTTTCTCAGAACTTTTGGAATGTCACTTGTAATTAAAGTTAGTTTATGAGTGTTATGGGGTTTCTCATCGCTAAGAACGTGTTTTCTAATATGTTTTGTATGACGCTATTAGTTGATGCTTAGACTGACTGCCATAAAGACCTTTGGTCTCTTAGTAGTCTCTTGCGGTACCCATTGTGTGTAGTCCAACGACTGTACCCCACGAGGTTTTGGTGTTTAGAGGACCTGCAACACAGCTACGTTATGTTGGTTGCATTCGGCAGTGACCCACTTTTTTTGCTGTCAAGTGTACAGTTGTATTGGGCTGTTGGCGTGCAAGTTTGTGTCTTACCCACCTAACCTCTTTGACGTTTTATCCTAGTCCAACCTATCTCGTTCCTTTCAGTCTCTTGCTCGGGATGTCTTCCTCCCATTAAACTAGCCTGCTGAACGTGCAGTTGTCCTTGGTTTGTTGTGAGCGAAGTATTGTGTGGGATTTTCATGTATCAAAGATTAGCATAGGTTAGCTGTGTTTGTACACGCGCTGGCTGAAATGCGATACACCTACAAAAATGAAAAATATGCAGATATGGTGTATGTCTATGGCTTCTGCAAGGGTAATGCTCCCGGTACTGTCGTAGAATATCATCGGCGCTTTCCAACATGTCGAATTCCTCAATGAATAGTGTGTACTAGAGTTTTCAGCACACTGCGTGAAAAAGATATTTTCCAAGTGCCCATTTTTCTTCTGAACGTGCAGGAGCAGCAACACGTTATTGAAATGGTGTACCGTAGTCCTCCTATCAGCACACGGCGACTTTATGCCGTATCAGTGATGCAGTAACACGTTTATGGAGAACATTATCTGCGGAAAATTTGCGCCCATTTCACGTACAGCGTGTCCATAATCTTCACATTAGCGACAATGCCACGCGACTTTAATTTTTCATTGGTTAAATTACAACTGTCTTTTGCTTCCATTAATACTATTCACTGATGAAGCCGAGTTAACATGGAATGGAATCAACAACACATGTAATAATCATCGATAGTCGTAGGAAAATCCACATGCTGCAGTGGAAATCATTTTCCAAGTTCATGTTGTGATCAATGTTGGTGTGGCATAATCGATAACATGTTGATATGTCCAACCATTAATCATTTTAGAAGAGCTAATGACGGGACAGAATTACTTTTATTGTTTGGAAAATGTGTTTGTCGAACAGCTTGAGGTCGTTCCTTTGGCCACGTGAACCACAATGCGTTCCCAGCATGACGGAGCTTAGCCACATTTTACCAGACTTGTGAGGGAACATCTCAACCATAATTACCAAAATCGCTAGACTGGTCATGATAGTACAATTAACTGACCACCAAGAACGCCAGACCTTACGCCATTAGGTTTTTGTTTATGGGGTTGGATGAAGTCTGAGGTGTACAGATTAAAGGTGAATACGCCAGGTGAAATGCTTCATCACTTCACGGACGCCTTTGCCCTCATTAGGAAAGGTGTAGTGGTCCTCAGACAAAAAACACAGCATGTTCTCCCAAGAGCGCACAAATACACTGAAGTTGGCGGTGGGATAGCTGAATATTTATTGTGAACTGTACAACAGTGTACGATAATGCTTACAGGTGAATGTGTTAAAAATACGTAGTTTTCAAGAGATACCTGCTGCATATATTATGTTACAGTATGACCTCATGCGGAGAATTGGTAGAAAGTATGCTGCTTGATTTTATTTTTAGTATATAAGCTTATTTCGCCTTTATTGTCTTCATCAGTACATCTGCAAACAACTGCATTTATTTAGAACTTACGTAATGTATAATTTAAAGAGGTTTATTACATCTGATGCATTAATTTTTTCAGCAACGTTTTAAAGTTGTTTGATAACTTGCTGTTGCTCGTATTATGTGATACGTAATTTATTATCTGACAGTCGTAGTAATTCAAGTTTCACAGCTAGTTGTTTACTCAAAGATATTTGTGCTGGTGTGGGTCGTGTATCCATGGAATTGCTATTGATATGTTTGTAGTCTCTGGTGCTTTGGTTATCCGTTATCCCTACACAAAATTTGAATAAAAAATTTTAAAAACTGTGTGCACTTGAAATCTGTTTGTCGTTGGGATAATTATTAGTGTACATGTATATTTCAAATTCCTCTAAAATTTTCAGGACAGGACCTCTTGGGATTTTGTGCAGGATTTGTAAGGAGCTTTCAATGTTGTCAGCTTCGTGTTTTTCATTTTTGAGGTTTGTAAAAAAGGTGGATTTGTTGTTATTTGTTTTTCTCGTGTGTTCTCTGAACCTAACGATGAAATCACTTCCCGTCTGTGCTATATAAAATTTTGTGCAGTTATTGCAGATTAATTTTGAAGTTTCCAGGTTTTCAGTGGTTTGGGAGTATGGCGTTTCCTAAACTACAGACAGCAATAATGGCTTACTCAACGTTGACATATGTCCATCTACAACGTGACATGAGTACAACATCAAATGTAACAAATGTTTATAAATTACATATTATGCAAATTATAAATAAAAGCGATTGTTTGCAGAGGTACTGGTGAGGGCAATAAAGCCGAAATAAGCTAATATACTACAATAAAATATACAACAGCATACTGTCTACCAATTCTCTGCATTCATGCGACAGTACCGTGGTGTCATTTTTAAGAGGACAATGCTCGTCCACAAAGAACACGTGTCTCTATCACATGTCTGCGTGATGCTGAGATGCTCCCGTGGACAGCGAGACCCTCAGATCTGTTACTAATAGAACAACATGTGTGGGACCAGCACGGACGTCAACTCCGTCTTTGTGCCAGTATCCAGGATACCAAGGAGCACTTACAACAACTTGTAGGCCATCTTGCATCAAATAAGATAGAAGGGTTTAATGATACCCTAACCAGCCGAATCAGTTCATGCATCCAGGCTGGGGGGGGGGGGGGGTTCAGTGTCAAGTGGAGGAGGAGGAGGAGGGGATTAGTGTTTAACGTCCTGTCGACAACGAGGCCATTAGAGATGGAGCACAAGCTCGGATTAGGGAAGGATCAAGAAGGAAATCGACAGTGCCCTTTAAAGCGAACCATCCCAGCATTTGCCCGAAACTATTTAGGGAAATCACAGAAAACCTAAATCAGGATGGCTGGAGACGGGTTTGAAGTGTCGTCCTCCCGAATGGAGTCCAGTGTGCTAACCACTGCGCCACCTCGCTCGGTGTCAAGGGGACTCTTACCAGTACAGCCCAATTCTTTGTAAATTTGACTCGATATTCTAATCACTACAATAACACCGCATACCCTTTCTTCCCGTGAAGTTTCATTTCGTTTCCTCCTTCAGTGTTTCGTTAGCCAGTGCTTAATCCCGTATGCACCTAACCGGAAGTCCTATTCTCCCTCGCATCTTACTTTACTAATTTCCACCGTATCAACCCGTCTACACCCTTCTGAAATTGTTTAACCCACCTACCTGATTAACATTCCACACTTTGACCCATAGAATGCCATTTTTGTTTCTCCTGGTGATGATACCTTCTGATTATTTCTCACCCGAAGATCGGAATGGTGGACTATTTTACCTCCTAAATATTTTACCCAAGAGGATACCATCATCATTTAACCATATAGAAGTGCAGCCGCTCGATATACCAGCAAAGCAATGTCCTGTTTGCTAACGTTACGGAGCCAGATCAGTAAATCATCCAAAATGTTCCCCATGCCACCTCCTCAGTTTCCACTCCTTTGTGGTTGCACCGACGGTACGGCTATTTGTATCATTGAGGCACCTCAGCGAGGTCCATGGTTCACGGGGGGAGGGGAGGGGGAATGGGCATGGTATAAAATAAAAACTTCTCAAAAATATTGTCGCCAACTACGATATTTAATTCAATATCAGCCTCAAAAGTTCAACGAAATAATCAAACATAAAGTAACGACTAAGATTTGTGTAAAAAGTTTAACTGAATTGTGTTCATGTGGTATAATAGCTTGTTATGTCACACCACAATCAGCCTTATCACTCAAACAAGAAAAATGTACACTTCAAGCGAGCTTTTTAATTTCTTTATTTATTGATTTATTTATCCTTACCCAAGATTAGGGCAACCAGAACGTCCCTTACATCTAATTAGGAATTTTAATTTACATTTATTATGACCCACATGTTTAAGAGATATTACATTTAGTATGGAGTTCTACAGTTATACATTATTTCATAAATAGTGGAAACCGTAGTAGCTATAGCAGAAAAAGCACAGTTTATATTCGTTCATGAAGAATAGAACAAAACACAAACTGCTGGCATAAAGATTAAAATTTAAGGCACTGGCAGCATGTTCCAAGGGTGACAATCTTGTTCATAAGAGGTCTAACATTACAAACAGGTAAAGGATAAGATAGAGAGAGAAAGAGGAACGTTTCGGAACCCAATTTATCAATTAAGGGGTGAGGAATTGCCAGAGTTTCAAGCACTTCTAAAAAGCAATGACGCTCATGTAGTGCTAGGTACAGAAAGCTGGTTGAAGCCATAAACTGATGACAATGAGACTTTTGGGATACATCAAAGAATATATCGAAAGGATACACTAATAGGAAATGGAGCTGGTGTATTTGTCACATTAGACAAGAAACTGAAATTCATCAAGGCAGAAACGTCTGCTGAATATGAATCTTTTTGGGCAACATTCAGCACCAAGGGCGGACGCAAACTAATAATCGGATCCTCCTATCGACCACCAGACACCCTTCCAGATCTTATCGAAAACTTAAGAAGAACATAAGTTCAGTAACACGTAAGTTCTCCAATAATGTTGTCATCACTGAAGGAAACTTTTATCATCCAACGATTAACTGGAAAAATTACATTTTTGAATGTGTTGGGTGTGACAAGACATTCTACGAAACGGTACTAAATGTCTTCCCTAAAAGTCATCTAAACTAGATAGTTCGAAGGCCCAGTCATGATGGAAAATATATTAGCTCTAACGCCAATTAATTGAATTGACCTCAATCAGAATGTCCTCGTTGAGGTTCGTATCAGTGAGCATGAGGCGGCTGTTACAACAACGATTACTAGAGTACAAAAGGCAATTGAAATAAGTACAAGGTTTATGAGTACAAAATGCAATTAATACAAGTACAAGGTTTATGTCAACAATAAACTAAATAAAAAGGCAGTAGTTGCATATCTCAAGGAGAAACTTGAAATTCTTTAGTAACTGATTGTTCCATTGGTACTTGATAGACTATTTTATACATCATGAATGAATAACACACGATCCTGGCGTAACGTTCTACAAAATTTATTATTTTACAAACCGGTTTTCCGCTGTTACGTCATCGGCAATTACAAAGATAAATATATGTGTCTGTGAAATTTTTGTTGGAACAGAGAACTGAAACTACGAGCATCCACAGAAGATCTCAGATCGTTTTCATAGATGACCATTGTTAATGCTTGATTTAGAACTATAACAAGGGCAACTGTGTAGCAAAATGCGGTGAAAAACTATTTAGTTCAGATTAAATGTATGACAAGTTAAATAATAAAGCAAATGTCAAATTACTACAATTGTTATGAGAAGAAAAATAAGTTGAACAATACATAGTAAACTTTGGTGCCGTGTTCCGAGAGAGTGACTGAACAAGATAATCTTGTCGCTAGTAGATTCGTTATTACATAGAGGTAAAATACACTCATACTCATAAATTAAGGATAATGCTGATACATGGTGAAACAACGCTCTGGTGGGCGGTTTGCGGGTTTAAATCACCTCGGGGTATGACCATGCGGTGCATTTGACCTGTGGTCGCCGCACGGTGGCGCTGGCAGCAGTCCACATACGCAGAGGTGTGTTGGTGCATGTCAGAGTATGGTGCAGCACATATTGATGACGTTATGAGGGGTAGAATACTAGGGCGACTGGAGGCTTGTCAAACACAGCAGGTCATAGCACGGACCTTCCGTGTGCCACAAAGTGTGATCTCAAGATTATGGCAACGATTCCAACAGACAGGAAACGTGTTCAGGCGCTACAGTACCGGACGTCCACAGTGTACAACACCACGAGAAGACTGATATCTCACCATCAGTGCCCGCAGACGGCCACAAGGTAGCCTTGCTCGGGACCTTACCGCAGCCACTGGAACAGTTGTCTCCAGACACACAGTCTACAGACGACTGAACAGACATGGTTTATTCGCCCGGAGACCTGCAAGGTGTATTCCACTGACCCCTGCTCACAAGAGAGCCCGTAAAGCCTGGTGTCAAGAACACAGTACATGGTCAATGGTCATTGGAACGGTGGTCCCAGGTTATATTCACGGACGAGCCCTGGTATACTCTGAACAGTGATTCTCGCTGGGTTTTCATCTGGCGTGAACCAGGAACCAGATATCAACCCCTTAATGACCTTGAAAGGGACCTGTATGGAGGTCGTGGTTTGATGGTGTGGGGTGAGATTATGATTGGTGCACGTACACCCCTGCATGTCGTTGAGAGAAGAATTGTAACAGGTCAGGTGTATCAGGACGTCATTTTGCACCAGCATGTCCTCCTTTTCAGAGGTACAGTGGGTCCCACTTTCCTCCTGATGGTTGATAACGCACGGCCCCACCTAGCTGCCCTCTTGGAGGAGTACCTTGAAACAAAAGATATCAGGCGAATGGAGTGGCCTACCTGTTTTCCAGACCTAAACCCCATCGAGCGCGTCTGATGTGCTCTCGATCAACGTATCGCTTTACGTCTTCAAACCCCTACTACACTTCATGAGCTCCGAAAGGCACTGGTGCAAGAACGGGAGGGTATACCCCAACAGCTGCTCGACCACCTGATCCAGAGTATGCCAACTCATTGTGCGGCCTGTGTACGTTTGCATGGTGATCATATCCCATACTGATGTCGAGGCACATGCACAGGAAACAGTGGCGTTTTGTAGCTCATGTGTTTCGGGACGGTTTTCTCAACTTATCACCAATACCGTGGGCTTACATATCTGTGTCGTTTGTGTTCCCTATGTGCCTATGCAATTAGCGCCAGTTTTGTGTAGT
The DNA here is from genome assembly GCF_021461395.2 of Schistocerca americana. Classification (NCBI taxonomy): domain Eukaryota; kingdom Metazoa; phylum Arthropoda; class Insecta; order Orthoptera; family Acrididae; genus Schistocerca; species Schistocerca americana. The sequence continues at coordinate 541,844,425 of NC_060130.1, forward strand.
GCCACGTTGTGTGGCGCCACATTCTGCTATTATCCTTAATTTATGAGCATGGGTGTATTACAAGTGAGGCTCAACAGATAACCGAAACAACCGTAACTGCACAAAGCAAAATTTTAATGGGGCAAGTGAAAATACAGTAACTGAAATAAAGGAAAAATGCAGCACATGACTAGGAGGAGTAAGTTATACAGTAGTATGGAAGTGATAGTTAGCAATATCTGCAGTTAGAAGTGGAGAGCAAGAGGGATGTGTCAGACGATTCAGGACAAGACTTGGGCAAGTGGACTTACGTATATTAATTTCCATTATTTCAAGATTGTTCACCTTCCTCCCTTTGTGGATGTTACGTCACACTTCATGTTGCACCTTGTAACTGTGGCCTTGTTTAAGCAGCTGGTCTGCCAAAGTAGAGCCTTCTCTTCTATGTTTCAAACATCTATGGTGTTACTTCTAACGGGTGGATATTGCGATGTCACACTGGCCTGTATAGAATTTGCTATAATTAAAAGCGTTTTTGTAGATTCCCCTCTTTTCCATTGCTGACGTGCTGTCTTTTGCATTTGACATCACATAAAATGAAAGGATACAGTGATATCTGTCACATATCTATATGGTTCGTTGTTCTTTTCAGAACAGGATTTTATTTAACGTACCCAACACACAGTTATCGGTAGCCTGATTGTGTAAGAAAGACAATGGGAATTCTCTTTCCATATGTGCACTACCTAGTACATTAAATCCCTATGTCCGAATTCGTTGTGTTCTACAATTTGTTTTGAATGGATCATGTGTGAGTGTGTCGTCTGTGTGGAAGAGACCATAGATGGTGCATGTAGAGTCACTAATTATCTCCGAGCACCCTCTTGCCTGACAGTAGCAAAACCAAAGAAACTTTAAAGTAGCGAGTGGAATGTCTGGACGATGGCTGATTAATGTGGTATCAGGGCAGTCCCCCACCACTGACGAGGTGGAGGATCTCTTTGTGGGAAGCTATGTCCCAGCACTCTGCTACCTGTACCTGTACTGAACAGTCTAATATTTTGTATGTTCTGTAACTTCGTCTCACGAAGGGTATGCATGTGAAATATTTAAGGCAATAGTTAGAAATAATGATTTCTTACTTCAAGTCATCAACAATGATAGCATATGGGGGAGAGAATTTTAATAATTTTAAGATATATTTAGGCAGGTAAATCTTGGGAATGTTAGGTTTCATTGTACCAGGTCAACGGTCATGATGATTCTGCGTGTGTTAGTTTCTAAGGTGAATTTCAGCGTGTGTTAATTTTAAGTTGATAATACTTAAATATTCTGTACAATTTTTGATTAAATCCAGCACATACTTCTGGTGAGTAAACTATGGTGCAGCCTTTATCTCAGGGAGATGCACACAAAGAAAACAAGAAGCGCTTCACCCAATTTGAATCAGTAATCTTTTTTATTTAAATCGTTTTGGTTAGTTAAAATTTCTTGCTGCAAAAGAGAACAGAAGTGCTTGAATAAATTAGAATCAGTAACCACTTTTTATTTAAATCATTTTGGTTAATTAAAATTTATTGGTGCACAGGAGAATAGAAGTTCCTGAATAAATTTGAATCGATAATCATTTATTATTTAAATCATTTTGATCAGTTAAAATTTCTTGTTGAAATAGTAAGTAAGATGGGCTTTGTCTACACCACAACGTGGTGAGGTCACAACAGGCTAACGCCCATGCCTGTAGCTTGAATAGAAAGATTTCTTGTTGTAATGATAATTTAATTTAGTAGTATTTCACGTGAAATTCTTTTGATTGTTGGTACTCCAAGAGAGAATAAGGTGAGTTATTATCCGTTTGTGGAGAATGACCTTTTGCTGTCAGTTCTTAAAGGAAGAGGTGAACCATTTATGAGCTACTCCGTGTATCCCATAATGGTCCAATTTCTGGAGTAATATTTTGTGATCAACACAATCAAACACTTTAGTTAAATCAAAAAAGATGCCTAGCTTTCGAAACGTTTTATTTTATCCATCCAGTACCTCACAGAGGAAAGAGAATATACTATTTTCAATTGTTAAACCACTTCTAAAACCAACCTGTACATTTGACAGCAATTTATGTGAAATGAAACAATCAGTTATCCTTTCGCACACTGCCTTTTCCATAACTTTAGCACGCACTGATGGCATAGAAATAGATTTAAAACTGCCTACATTATCCCTTTCTCCCTTTATATAAAGCGTGTTTACTACTGAGTGCTTCAATCGTTCAGGAAATTGACCATTCCTACAGGAAAAACTCCATCATATCCATGAGAGGCTTTAGTCTTCAGTGATTTAATTATTCACCTAATCTCCCCCTTGCTGTATCACTGTGGAATATTTCAGATATCAGCCTTGGAAAGCCATTTTCCAAGAAAGTTTTATGATTCCATCTAGAAACTAAGTTTTATTTAATTTACCAGCTATGTTTGGGAAGTGATTGTTAAATACCGTACATATATCTGAGTTATCAGTAACAGAAACGTTTTCGCTACATACTGACTTTATTTCGTCGACCTTGTGTTGCTGGCCAGACACTTCCTTCACGACTCACCGTATGGTTTTAATTTTATCCTATGAATCAGCTATTCTATTTCCGTACCACACACTCTTTCTCTTCTAATAACATTTTTAAACACCTTAATGTCTGTAATGGGCTACTGTAGCTCGATTGTGACCACTTCTAACATTTTGATATAATTTTCACTTTGTTCTGCATGATATCCTTAAACCCACTATTCAGCCACCGAGGCTGCCTTTTACTTCTAGTTCTGTTTTGAAGATGCTAAAAGAAAGCATCTTTCAAACAGCATGAGAAAAGTTTTAAGGAAAGCGTTATATTTGTCATTTATGTTATCAGCACTGAAAACATCCTCCACTTTCATTCCTTAACTAGGTCTAAAAATTATATTGCCGTTATATTTTCTAAATAGTTTGTAATTATATATAACATCATTTTGACTACAAAAATCTTTTGTTGTTGAAATTTGTAGATGAAGGTCTGAAAGGTCATTCATCCTTTTACTAACAGAATGCCCATCAAGTAATGAAGAACGAATAAAAATATTGTCTATGTTGTGCTACTGTTCCCCTGCACCCTTGTTGGAAAAAATACAATCTGCACCAGCTAATATGAATATAGGACATCTTTCAATATCCTCTTTTCTTTTGCACAATCACATACAAAATTAAAATTGAAGTCGCCACATACTTCGTAGCTGACGATGGTGTAACAGCCGAGAATCGGTTTGAAAAATAATGAATATTGTAGAATATTCTTTCATAGTGAAATATTTTACTCTCGGTAAAAGCATGCATAGAAGAACAATTCACTAAGCACTGGAAAGATGTCTTCTTCTTCTTTTTTCTATCACTTATCCCGTATATTAACTGGATCGGTGTGTTAATTTGCAGATTTGGCAATGTTACTGGTAGAGGGTGGCTGGATGATGTCCTTTCTATCGCCACTTCCCCGTGCCTCCTTACCCCCCCCCCCCCCCCCTCCCTCACTCCGACAGTCGGAAATTGTGTACCCCAACTGTCTGCGTCAAGAGCTATCCCATGTGAAAGTGTGCGAACGTTTTCTACATGTACTGACGGAAAAAAATCGCTACACCAAAAAATAATCAATGTAGAGTAACTAAATGTCGGGTTACATCTGTCTATGTAACATATTTAAATGATTAACAATGCAAGATCACAGACTAATGTAAGCGCGAGATGAGGCAACGCAGACGTGAAATGTTGGTACATTAATAATCGGTGTAACCGCTAGAATGCTGAATGCAAGCATGCAAACGTGCATGCCTTATGACGTAAAGGTGCGGGATGGCAGTTTGTGAGATGAAGTTCCATGCCTGTTGCTTTTTGTCGGTCAATACAGGGACGGTTACTGCTGTTTGTTGATGACGCTGGAATTGTCGTCCGATTATGTCCCATATGTGCTCGATTGGAGACAGATCTGTTAATCGAGTAGGCCAATACAACTTTTCGATACTCTGTACGGCGTGCTGGGTAATAACAGCGGTATGTGGGCAAGTGTCACCCTGTTGGGAAACACCCTCTGGTATGTTGTTCATGAATGGCAGCAAAGACTGAAGTTGGTTGCAGGTCCTCAGCTGGTCTCCTTCTAACCAACATACGGTCATCACTGGCACCGAGGTAAAGCCAGCTTTCTCGAGGAAACACAACAGAATTCCACTCTGCCCCCCAATGAGCTCTCGTTTGAAACCACTCAAGTCGAAGATGGCGGTGGTTTGTGGTCAATGGAATGCAGACTACAGGGCGTCTGGCCCGGAGCTGTTCTTGAAGTAACCGATCTGTAACAGTTCGTTGAGTCACGATGGTGCCAACTGCTACTCAAATTGGTGCTGCAGATGCAGTACGATACGGCAGATCGATACTCTGAATTCGATGCTCTTCCCCCTCGGTAGTGCCACGTGGCCGTCCAGAGCCCGGTCTCCTTGCGACCGTACAATCTCGTGGCCACCGCTGCCTGCAATCAGATGCAGCGGCTATATTCCTGCCAAGTCTTTTTGCAGTATCGCAGAAGGAACAACCAGCTCCTCATAGCCCTATTACACGACCTCATTCAAACCCAGTGTGGTGTTGATAATGGTGTCTTTGTCGCCTTAAAGGCATTCTTGACTAACATCAACTCACCACGTCCCACCTCAAAGGTAACTAACGCTTACGACTATTACAGTGTATATTTTTAAGCAAATATGATTCGAATCTTCATAGTCTCGCTACTAACGCCTCTGTTGTGCGACTGCCGCCAAATCTAAGTAGATGTCATCTTTAAAATGTGGAAACACGCCTATCAACTTTCGTTTATGTCGCACAACTCCTTGGTGTTGGGATTTTTTTGCGTCATTATGTAACTGATGCGCGAGGTGGGTACCAGCCCGGTATTCACCTCGATGGATGTGGGAAACCTACTAAACACCACATTCGGACTACCCAGCACACTGGTAGTCGTCGTTAATCCGCCGTGTGGATTCGATCCGGGCCGGCGCGCTTCCCCAAAAAGCACGTGGTTCTCTGGGCGAGTGACAAACGTAACAATGGAAACAAATGCACCTAGTAAAACAACTCATAATTGGAGGTTCCAGTTCCCGAAAAAAAAACTTCTGTTACAAAACACGTGTAAAACAAAGCACAAGGCTACATATATAGAAATGTTACATGAAACGATTTTGACTGTCAAAAGGCCATTAACGATTACTGCAGCAAAGTCTAATCAAAAGATCACAAAACCTTAAGAAATCCTGGCCATTTGCGGAGTCTGTTAGTGGCTTACATGTTGGTATCTAGGCACTTACGTATGAAACAAGAACGGAAATTGAAGATAGCGAATCAAATGCTGAACTCCATTCTCAAATATTTTCTTACAAAGGAAACTACAGGATTATTGGCATAGTTTAATTCTCGCACCAGTGAAAAGATAAGTAAAATAGATGTTAACGTCAGTGGTGTTGAAAAACAGCTGAAATAGCCAAAATTTGATAAAGCTCCAGCACCTGATGGTTTCCTGTTCGGTTCTATAAGGAATTTATGGCTATATTAAGCCCCTTTTTAACCACATTTCGCACAAAAAAACTGTATCCAGTGTTGGGAGGAATGCCAGGTCACACCTGTCTACAATAAGGGTAGCGGAAGTGATCTACAAAACTATAGCCCAGTAGCTCTGACGTCGATCTGTAGCAGAATCTTAGATCATATTCAGAGCTCAAACGTAATGAGGTATTTCGAAAAGAATGACTTCCTCCACATGAACATTAGTCATGTGAAATTCAACTTGCACTTTTCTCACATGAGGTCTCGAAAGCTATGGATCAATGCAGTCAGGTAGATGCAGTATCTCTAGACTCCCGAAAAGCATTTGATTCGGTATCAGACTAACGCTTATTAATGGGAGTACAATCACAAAGAGTATCAAATGCAATTTGTGACTGTATTGAAGATCTGTTGGCGTCATCAACGAAAGCAGAAGTTATTTCAGGCGTGCCACAGGAAAGTGTGTTGCGACCATTGCTGTTCATGTTGTGTATTAATAACCTGTCAGGCACTATTAACGGTAGTCTCAGACTGTTTGCAGATCCAGTTATTTATGATCAAGTGCAGTCTGAAGAAAGCTGAACAAATATTCAGTCAGATCCCGATAAGATTTCAAAGTGATACAAAAACTGGCAGTTCGCTTTAAATATTCAGAAATGTAAAGCTGTGCACTTTACAAGAGGAAGAAGCCGAAAACCTGAGTGTAAAAAAGTATAGGGACACGATACGAAATTATACCACGGGCTCAGTCGTGGTCAATGGAGGTGGCAGACTTCGATCCATTGGTAGGATACGGGGAATATGTGACCAATCTACAACGCAGGCTGCTTCCAAAAACCTCGTGAGATCCGCCACAGAATATTACTCAATGGTGTATGACCCCTGTAATGACAGATCTTCCTTTTTTCCTCATGGGAGAGGGCCACGGAGATCTTAACACTGGGCCGGCCGCAGTTGTCTAGCGGTTCCAGGCGCTCAGTCCGGAACCGCGCGACTGCTACGGTCGCAGGTTCGAATCCTGCCTCGCGCATGGATGTGTGTGATGTCCTTAGGTTAGTTAGGTTTAATTAGTTCTAAGTTCTAGGGGACTGATGACCACAGATGTTAAGTCCCATAGTGCTCAGAGCCATTTGAATCATCTTAACACTGGCAGACTGAAAGGGAAATGCCAACTGTTAACGGAAAAGCCTACTGACAAAGTTTCAGAAACCAGCATTAAGTGAGTAATTTAGGATTATACTACAACACCCATGTATCGAACTGGCAGGGACAGAGAATGTAAGACTAATTGCAGTTCACATAGAGGCATTTGCGCAAACATTCTTCTCACACTCCATATGTGAATGGAACGGGAAAACACTTTAATAGGTAGGATAGTGGGAGGTACCCTCGGACACTTCACAGTGATTTTCAAAAGTTAATGCAGAGATGGCGTGACTGCAAAATGAGAAGAGAAAGAAGTGTGTCCAGAAGGAGACGGGAGCATTTACTTTATTGTTTGCCACAGAGAACACTTCAAATGTGTTATATTTTTAAGGAAATGTTATGAAGTTGTCAAAAAGCACTGCTACAGCTTTTTCTTAAATGCAGCAGGGCAATAACTTGTGCGCAGAGTGAAGGGTAACTTGTTCCAGAGGCGAATTGCAACAACACAGAATCAGTTGGGGAATGTTTTTGTTTTATGAACGGCTACATCGGAGATACTACTGTAGGTTAGTGAGACCTTGTGTTACGATTATGATGAGATAACAGGTTGTTCATCTCTGATGTGAGGTACTGAGGTGCATGTTTACAGAGGAACCGATGAAGTAGATACAGGGTATGGCAGTCAAGTAACTCATCTCTCCGTACCCATACTGAAAACTAGCTTAGAGATGAAGCAGCGTGGAAGGACATACCCGTATCTCTTATCAGCCCATTTCGACTTTACGGGCAGAAACTTTACCACACGTAAATCCCTAATTGTGTACGGGACAGCGTTATACGGTGGTACACCCTTCAAACTTTCACCTCTTGCCAGCTCTGCAATAGGAGTTTAACATATTTTCTTATTACCTTTTTAAACGGATGAAGTATGACTTAACTGTCCACATGTTATATGATTAATTCTAAAAATATATGGCCTTCTACTTGCCATAAAATTCTATACCTGAAGAATTAACAATGTACTCCAGATACCTTTAATACATTATACTGCACTTACATGCGTAGAACGTGAAATATTGAAAAATGCTGTGCAAAAATTAACTTCGTGTCTAATAACAACAACTACATGGCGGAAACTGCTTATGGTGGTCTACTGTGCATTTTTTCATGTGATTCTAAAATCATCACCAGATTGAAATACGGACCAAAAAACATGGTGTTTTCCTCTGAATATTACACACACCCTTGTTCTTCCTACAGTACTGTATGCGCACAAAACAAATTCATTATTGGCTATCCTTCCTTGTCCTGTAACTTTAATGGTCAACAGTGTTCTATGACGTGCGTCTTCACACTCATGGCGTTTGATTGGCCGAAGCAGACAAGTCAGCTTCTTGGCATATCTTTTTTCCCCGCGCGCATGAAAAAGCGTGCAGACGGTACGTAAGTGGTGGTGCTAGACTTCACTTTGTCGCCAGCTTCCTGGATATGTAGATGTTACTCAAGAAATCACAAAAGCTATGGACGACGTGAATGTTATGTCTGACCACTTAGTTCCTATAATGGCTGTTATCTTCCTCTAAAGACCTTGGCATTTTCTAGCAGGACCACTGTCTTTGCCGCAAGGCTATAATCCTTCTACAGCTTCCTCAACACCACGAGGATTAATTCCAGTTGTTGCTATGGTTACATAATTCATCGGAACTCTACGAATTCTACGTATTATATTTTGGGTTTCAAGGAGTGGTAGTTCAGAGTTACGGATGGACGAAAACGCTGTGGGATGACGGTCACATAGATCTGGTTGAATACTGGTTTCCTTCAATTAATTTTACTTGCTCTCGATAGAGATTTAACTGGTCTAGGTACTGGACGCGCTTTCGGAAGGAGTGAAGTTCAAATCGTCATCTGCGTATCGAAGTAATATTTTCAATGTTTTTAAAAATCATTTAACACGGTTACCGAGAGGCTGCTTCAACAAGGTAATTTTACATACAGTCTTGTATGACTGAATTAGTGCTACATAGCTAATAGTATTATAAAAATGGTTAAAATGGCTCTAAGCACTATGGGACTTCACTTCTGAGGTCATCAGTCCCCTAGACTTAGACCTACTTAAGCCTAACTAACCAAAGGACATCACACACATCCATGCCCGAGGCAGGATTCGAATCTGCGACCGTAGCAGCAGCGCAGTTCCGGACTGAAGCGCCTAGAACCGCTCGGTCACAACGGCCGGCCTAATACTATCATCGATGAGACCTTATATTATAGACTTCTTTAATTTCACTTTGTATTGTTATGTTACAAAGCTTTCGTGATACCCACAAGTTGCATCTGCCTAAGGGTTTTCGGGTTAAACGCAAAGAGGCAGTAAGAAGCCGCTAGAGATAGAGCACGAGGCACGTCTCCATCATGTGCGCTCATGTGGGAGCTCCGCTTGATTAGTCTCCACGGTATCACAACGCTGCATTTGCCATTTTTCTTTCGTGTTGGATGTTACTTTTGTCCCCATTGTGCTCTGAGAACAGAGTTGTAAACCCACCGAGATGATAAACAATGACGTTACCTCTTGAAAGAAGACAGTGGCTCGGTATCTTGTGACACGTATTCGATCCAGAACATCGAGAGTATGAAAAGACATTGAGAGGGCCTGATTTTGAAAGAAAGAACATTTTTATTGCTTATCTTTCATTTTTAAGTTTATTCTCATTAACAAGAAAATAATATGCCATATAAATTATATTACCGCTTTTCGCACGTTGAAATAAACTTCAAGTGATTAAACGTATCGTACATGAAGAAGAAAATGACGAGGAATTTGTGATTTTTTTCCAGCACATAATGACAAGGAAAACACGGCAAATAAGCACACACATTCAGTTCTTGAGTTGTTCAAAATCTCAGGACGCTGAGAAATCGACCTTGCCTCTGACGACGCCAGTGCAACTTTTACAGAGTTCTCTACAACTTGACGTTGTAGAGATAATTGATGTGATTTCTGAAATTCTCTAGGCGAGATGGATCAGTTGCACGTGTTCACGTTTCTAGGTGACAATTCTATTCTTTCGTGCAATATTTTTACATCGTTAAGTTGTATGAGCTCCGCTAGAAGAAAAACTGATTATTCACCATCCTGACAGTTCTAACAAGATCTCGAAATAAGTAGTTCTACCAACGTTCGCCAAAATTAAACGTCACTTTAACACACCAGCGACAAGCAGGATTATATGCCGTTCAAACTGGGAACTAACGGAAGAGGGGATTTGAAACATTCGACGAATGTTGGATTGCACTTCTGAGAGCTTGTTCAGCTCCATCTTTATATGGCAGTCGGACTCTGTTCTTCTTCTTGGCAGTGCCTCGCCATTGGAACACGATTAAAAGTGAAATCCATGCAACAGAAAACGTGTGGACGGTAGAACGTAAAATTCGATCGATTGCAGAAGAAGCCAAATCGAGAAGCAGGTTTCCATATAGTTATCAGCCGCACTGAAAAACATTAGAAATGGCATTATCTAACACGTGAAGCTACTGCATAATATATCGTACTATGTAATGTACAATACAGTAAGTCGCAAGTAGGTCGAAAGTTTTAAGCGAAAATTGTTCTAATACTTGTACTGGTACTGTTGTTGCTAGGATGGTAAAAGTATTCAGAGAAGGTAGTGTGGACCAAAACAGGGAAAAAGTCTAGTAAAAATGTGCTCTAAACTGGATATCGTAAGCGTTACGCGCACTTGTTCTGTAGAAGAGAAGGTGTGCACTCTGGAGCCCTTGTTTACTGGATTAAAATCAGCTAAGTTCGAGTCAGGTGTTTCAATTGCTTTGTGTAAATCACATTGGTAGTATTAAAACGTGGAACAGAAAAATACACGATTTTTTGGAACTCCTACACTCTATCCAACCTAACATAAAGTTCACGCAGAAACTTGAAAAAAGAAGACCAGCTACCTTTCGTCAGTGTGTTAGATAAGAGAAGAGCAGACTGATCTCTTGGCCACTGTATGCACAGGATGTCCACGCACAGAAACTTCCATCTCCGCCCTGCGCAAAGAAATGGGGTAAAGTGGTCTCTGGTCTGCGTCACTCGCACTGTCAGGCAGACGGAACTAAGATACCTGCAAACAAGGTTCCGAAGAAATGAGTACTAAGGTCGACCAGTTGGGTGGGTGTTGCGGCCAAAGGCAAAAATGCCTGTTTAAGAGATCGAGGAAGAAAATGAAGAACTAAGAATTGATTATCGCCAAATACTTACCCAATATCGGTAGCCTTCTTTACAAACACGGCGTTCATTGAATGACACTCCCAAATTCAGAGATGAAAAGTCTGTTTAGGAGATGTCAAAGAAGGTGTAAACCTCCGGGAACCAAATGTATACTACATTCTGTGTCAATGTCTCACGTCATGTATGAGACGAACCGTTTGAACATTCGCGAAAGGGTGCAAGGTACATTAGTGGTACAATCGGCCTAAACGGCATAGTGAATTAACTGTTGCCGATGTTTACTGTCGTGGAGTATAAGCATGACATGAAAATGATAAGAGTAGTGGTTCGGCAAACGCACCAAGTTTCCGGGACAGCTTAATTAAGTTTAGAAATATGGATGTGGGAAGACGTTATAAACGGGAGAGAAGGTAATAATTTAAACAAGGCTAGGGATCCGGTACTACATTTATGAAGATGTTGTCCCCTCATCTTTTATGTTGGAAACAGGATAACAAAGTAAGTGAGCGTTTGTCGGAATTACGACCCGAGCGCAAGAGAACAAATATGCATAAAGACACGTAAAGAAGTCATCGACTTCGCTCTCTCTCATATATATATATATATATATATATATATATATATATATATATATATATGTGTGTGTGTGTGTGTGTGTGTGTGGACCAAATACTGTCACAGAATATATCAGCGCCTGATCTGGTATTCAGCGCCTATTGGTCAGTGTTCGTTCACCTACTTGGTGCGACTGTTAGACATGTGGCTTCATCTTAACATTTAAGTCTTAAAATCTCGTGATCTCCATTGGAAATTACCAAAGAAACGCTCTTAAACTTGAAGCAACCTAGGCAGAGCTAACCGGAAAGAATTCCACTGCCCAGACCCCAGTCAATAGAGTGGTTTCCTGTTCTGGTCGACAGGCCGAAGTGGCCGAGCGGTTCTAGGCGCTTCAGTCTGGAACCGCGCGACCGCTACGGTTGCAGGTTCGAATCATGCCTCGGGTATGGATGTGTGTGATGTCCTTAGGTTAGTTATGTTTAAGTAGTTCTAAGTTCTAGGGGACTGATGACCTCAGATATTCCCATAGTGCTCAGAGCCATTTGAACCATTTGTTGTGGTCATATGATTCTGGGACAGTAACCCAGATTTTCCGAACTAAGCCCGAATACTCAGAACTCAGTAAGTAGAAAATCGTTGAAAAATCCATAGAGTGGATTCCACATGATGGTATGAATTTGCAAGGAAAGTGAAGCAAACAATAAAATTAGGTCAGAGCAAACATAGGTAGCGAAACAACGCATGCGATCAAGCTGTCGAATATAGTATTAAAGCAGGAAAAAGTTTAACTAGTCATAAAACAACAGAAAAGTGTCAAGAATTCTTCTGAAATTATTCGACGAGAAAAACGCAACTACAATAATAAGAGATTGAACGAAACAGACGAAGGCATTACCAAGAACAACATTCGCGACTTTTATAAGGCCCTCACAAAAAATTTATGTGACTACCATCCTGCCTACCCGTGCGTCGAACGATTGATTGATACCTAGAAACCAATACAAAAAACAATTTTAAAATTATAGCCAAATATTTCTGTACAACCATCAAACTGTAACAGCCATCTGAACAACTACGCTTTGCAAAACCAGCACCAAATCCTGATTCGCTTTCTCACACGAAGAAATAGTGAAAATAATCAAATAACTGAAAAACAATAGAGTACCTGGCAAAGATGGAATTATTGCAGCATTGTGGAAATTGGACCAGAGAAGCATAACACCGAGAATTCACAGGATAATATCAAAAGCGTGGAAAACAGAAAAAATCCCAAAAGAATGGAAGAGCGGATTGATACATCAACTCTCCAAAAAGAAGACAAAACAGATCCGAACAATTCCAGGGGAATCTCACTTCTTACACCAACTTCTAAAATTCTCTCTAAAGCTTTGTTGAACGGAAGTGAGCTGCAAGCGGGACCACAGATTGGAAGTACTGGGTGGTTATAATTAAAGTCCGGTCTCCCCAGAGATCGAGTGTATGCTGTAATTATCGTATGACAGAGAAACCTGTTACATATTCTAATGCATTAATGGGGAACGGATTTACACCGGAAAACAATTAGTTTCACTTGCGGCCACCAAGTGCAAATCTGGTGCTGTGAATGCAAGAAAACGTATAGAAATGTTTCCATATGTAATGGATTAGGAACAAGTGAGAAAGGCATAATGTTGATTTTATTGATAACTGCCGCTTACACAATTTGTTGAACAAGAGCACCGGAGACATCGACGAGAAGCTCCATCAGTGAAACGATGTGATCAACAGTTGCTCGGAGGTCTTTCGGTGGAATCTGAGCAGCATGTTTCTGCATACTGGTCTTCAGATTGGGTAGAGACCGAACATGTCTCTGTTAAACGTGTATCTTTAGGTATACTCAGGGTCAAAGTCACATGAATTCAGATCAGGTGGTCTTGCACACCATGCATTTAGAAAACCTCTGGCAATAACACGTTCGTGTAAGATTGCATTAAATAGATCATTCACTGGACGAGCGACATGAGGCGATGCTCCATCTTGCATCAAAACAGTCGATTCACTATAGCTGCGCTCCTCCAGAGCAGGAATCAGGAGCTGCACAAGGAGGTCTCGGTAACGTGCAGAAGTCACGCTACATCTCCTCGGGGCACGTGCTGCATGGTCAGTTGCAGTAACAGCAACTTTGCCAGTAACTTACACCGGGATAGGATTCCTTTTTCTTACACGTGCCGCAGCAAGGTCACCCGTGTTTTCGAATTACATTATCATCTTCTTTAAACCATTTAATGACATCAGAGCTTACCTCGGACCTTTCAGTCAGCGGTACTGTTTCAGTGCAGCACTGTAATGTCTGTGTTCAGGCAAAACAGTTACACTGACAGCGATCTCTCTTCTCGATAGCCATACCGTTCACTCTGTTATGGGTTGACAAATGACAGCGTGGATATCATATCGTCATACAAACCGTGTACAGCACAGATTGACACCTGGTGATCGCAAGTAGAACTAATTGTTTTCCGGCGTAAATCGGTTCCAGATTAATGGATTAGCATATTTACCAAGTTTAGCTGCCATACGATAGTTATAGCCCACACTGGACCTCCGTAAGTAGATGAATCTTAATTATAACCACACGGTATCAGGCGGGATTCAGCAAAAGGAAAGCCGTACTACCCATCAGACGATGTCGGAATACTATATTCACGTTTGTGGAATTCAAAAAATCTTACGCTTATGTTGGCAGACAATCGCTGTTTAGTAACCAAGAAGAATTAGAAGTCGAGAGAAAGACCAGAACCATCATCCAGATAAAAATTATCAGGAACCACGTCAAAAGTGAAATTAGTGGGAGAAATTTACACAAGATTCCGACAAGGAAAAAATAATCAGAGAATGGGAGAAGCATGTCAAGCATATCCAAATTGGAAAAAAGAAAGGAAAAAGAGTCAGTGTGAAATGCTTGGCCTTTGTGGATGACTTGGCGGTATTAACGAACAACAAAGATAAAGCCAAACTAGCACTAGATAAATCACATGAAATCTCTTGTCAAACCGAACTTCAAATTTCCTACGAAAAAACTAACTATATGGATTCCTAACAAACAGGAAAACTCCCACTGAAAGCATAGCATGAAAAAATCTCACGCTTCAAGTACTTAGGAGAAACCATCCAACCTACAGGACTGAAGACAGGCTCCAAATCAGAAATAATATTGAAACTGCAAAAGGAGTACAAACTGACATGAAACACTAAAACAAAAGAGCAATATCTCTTAATGCAAAGCTACGACGTTACAAAACGGTTCTTCTACCGTAACCCTTGTATGCCCCAGAAACAACAGTAATTAGAGGGATACCGAAAATTCTCATCATGAAACATAAACGAAAAAGTCTTAGAAAAATCTATAGTGCTATTCCCCGAGGCGGAGCTTGGGTCAGACGGTCTATAAAGGAACTCTACGAAAACACAAACTTAACCACAGATAAATTTAGGACAAGGTGCCTACAGTTCTACGTGAACTTATGTAGGATGGATGAAAACACACTCACTAAGAAAATTTCGCCATCGTTAATGCAGGCAAATTGAAGACCAGTTTGATGAAAGAAACGGAAGAAGACTAGGAACCACTGAAAATTACAGAAGAAGAAATTATGGGCAGAAAACAATTCAGAAGTAAACTCAGAAAGAAGAAAACTGAACAAGCCTCAACGAGAGAAACAAAAGGGAAAATGGACAGTCGAAAGGAACAAAAAACATAGTGAATTAAGGAAGAGGTTCTGGGAAGGAAAGAAAGGAAACTGAAACTGTGATTGGTCCAAGTTCACACGCTATCCTAAAGGGGAGTAATTTAGAATGACAACAATAATAATAATAATAATACAGGGTGCTACAAAGTCTTTGCATCAAATATCAAGGGCTGACGCATCACGTCATGGAGAACAACTATTGTTAGAAACAAATGTTCACTGATGCTTCCTGACGGCACAACGCGTCCTTTTGTATTGCTCATGCTTCTGAGAGGTGGCAGGGCATACGCACTCCACGGCGTGCATATGCCTTGTGTGTTGCCGATAATACAGTCATTTGCTCCGTACGAAAGAGCGTACGCTCAGCAAACTCAAACTTTCTGATTCGCTTCTAAAATATCTTTCTCCGCTCAGAGACACTCATTCTTAGCGTTTCCCTGTTGAAAATCACTCTATCAATTTACTGGGGTCTGTAGTATGCAGCGCTCTTTGTTAGCAGACCGTGCTATTCTCCATATTCTTTGCGTAGAGATATTACCCAAGCGACAAATTAAAAAAAAGCTTCAGTCTCATTGTCCCTGCTGCGGTTTTCAGGAGGTTTCCCTTGGTTGCCAAACTAATGTTAATGCCAGTAACCTCTTCCAGACACTTCCATCCATGTCTAATTGTGCGTAAAATGGAATTACGTCGGCTACAATCTCGAAAATGTACCCTCTAGCCGGCCGGAGTGGCCGAGCGGTTCTAGGCGCTACAGTCTGGAACTGCACGACCGCTACGGTCGCAGGCTCGAATCCTGGCTCGGGCATGGATGTGTGTGATGTCCTTATGAAGTAAGGTTTAAGTAGTTCTAAGTTCTAGGGGACTGATGACCTCAGAAGTTAAGTCCCATAGTGCTCAGAGCCATCTGAACCATTTTTGTACCCCCTGCCAGTCACATCGGGGAAAACTCATCAATCAGAATGCTTCCTCGATACCACGTAAAACTGGATATAAATTTAAACAAGCTTCTTGAGTAAAATCTATGGACAGATGCGAGTTTTCTCAGCAGTCTGATCACAGGACATGAGAGTCTTTTCACAACTTACTGAAGGCCAGTCTTGTGGGACCCTACTGCTGTAATTTGGTGTGTGCATTTATTTGTATTTCCGTTGCCATGAACATTACAGTATTATACACCGAACGCAAGTCTTATTGACGGTAGCAAACGAAATTTGAAAGATGAAAACACTGTTTAGTATCTGCACAGGTTTGACATGGATGCTACACTACACTATCGGCGCGAGTACTTCACTGACCGACGATAGCTCGCTCGATAAAATCCGGGGAACAGAACTCCATAAGAGGAAACGAAACTCGCCGTGCGAGTCGGTCTACGGAAAGCAAAGAGCCCGAATCGGGAGTAAAGGGCACACGGGTGGCGCGGGCAGCTGAGACAGCACTCGGCAACAACTCGTGGTACTGGTCGGGATGCTAAACAGAGAATTTGGATGTCTGGCTGTTTCAATTTCTTTTCGTCTACACTATTTACCACCAGGATTTAAGTCTCTCTTTGTGTTACATTTACCATCACAATATTAGGTATTGGTTACGGTGCGTATTGTAAAAACTTTGCAGATGTCCTTGCTAACTGGTGTTACTAATGACGATCGTAATATTTGGGGGTACTTATTAGCAAAAAGAATACTCAATCATGGTCACTCCTTTCCTAGAAACAGTCAACATACCCAAGTTATACAGGTTACAGCAATTGTCTTCTGTAGTATTTACTGAAAAGTAGTTTTCCTATATGATGCCCGTCATTCACTGTAACTCTTCATCCTTACATTTGCCCTCTAGTCATCTCTGCTTAGCGATTTTGCACTTATTGTCGATCTCATTTTTGATACGTTTGTATTCGTTTTTGCCTGCTTCATTTACTGCATTTTTATATTTTCTCATTTCCTCAATTAAATTCAATATCTCTTCTGTTACCCAAGGATTTCTACTAGCCATCGTCTTCTTACCTACTTGATCATCTGCTACCTTCATTATTTCATCTCTCAAAGTTACCCATTCTTCTTCTACTGTATTTCTTTCCCCCGTTTTTGTCAATCGTTCCCTAATGCTCTCTCTGAAACTCTCTAAAATCTCTGGTTCTTTCAGTTTATCCAGGTCCCATCTCCTTAAATTTCCTCTTTCTTGCAGCTTCTTCAGTTTTAGTGTACAGTTCATAACCAGAGTCCACATCTGCCCCTGGAAATGTCTTACAATTTAAGACCTGGTTCCTACATCTCTGTCTTACCATTATATAATCTATCTCAAACCTTCCAGTGTCTCCAGGCCTCTTCCACATTTACAGCCTTCTTTTATGATTCTTAAACCAAGTGTTAGCTGTGATTAAATTATGCTCTGTCGAAAATTCTACCAGGCGGCTTCATTCCTTACCCCCATTCCATATTCACCTACTACTTTACCTTCTCTTTCATTTCCTACTATCGAATTCGGGTTCCACATGACTATTAAATGTTCGTCTCCCTTCACTATCTGAATAATTTCTTTTATCTGATCATCCATTTCTTCAATCTCTTCGTCATCTGCTGAGCTAGTTGGCATATAAACTAATATGATAGCGTGGGCTTCGTGTCTATCTTGGCTACAATAATGCTTTCACTATGCTGTTCTTAGTAGCTTACCCGCGCTCCTATTTTTTTGTTCATTGTTAAAACTACTCCTGCATTACCCCTGTTTGATTTTGTATTTATAGCTCTGTGTTCACCTGACCAGAAGTCTTGTTCCTCCTGCCACCGAACTTCACTAATTCCCATTATATCTAACGTTAACCTACCCATTTCCCTTTTTAAATTTTCTAACCTACCTACCCAATTAAGAGATCTGACAGTCCACGCTCCGATCCTTAGAATGTCAGTTTTGTTTCTCCTGATAACAACGTCCTTATGAGTATTCCCCGCAAAAAATTTGGAAATTTGTGGTAAGATCCCATGGGACCAAACTGCTGAGGTCAGCAGCCCCTAAGCTTATACACTACTTAATCTAACGTAAACTGACTTACCCTAAGAACAACACACACACCAATGCCCGAGGAAGGGCTCGAACCTTCGACGGGAGGAGCCTCGTGGACCGTGACAGGGCGCCCAAGTCCGAATGGGTGACTATGATACCTCCGGAATATTTTACCCAAGAGGACGCCATCATCATTTAACCATACAGTAAAGCTGCAAGCCCTCAGGAAAAATTACGGCTGTAGTTTCCCCTTGCTTTCAGTCGTTCGGAGTACCAGCACAGCAAGGCCATTTTGGTTTATGTTACAAGGCCAGATCAGTCACTCATCCAGTCTGTTGCCACTGCAACTACTGAAAAGGCTGCTACCCCTCTTCAGGAACCACACGTTTGTCTGGCCTCTCAACAGATACCCCTCCGTCCTGGTTGCACCTGCGGTACGAGTATCTGTATCGCTGAGGCACGCAAGCCTCCCCACCAACGGCAACATCCATGGTTTATGGTGTTACCGATCTTAATACTAGGGGAAAGATAGATACTTCTTACAGGAAAATTAAAGAGCTCTTTGAATATCAAAAGCTCAGATGGAAAACGGGTTCTAGGCAAAGAAGGGAAAGCAGAAATGTGGAAGGAGTATATAGAGGGTCTATACGAGGCCGATGTACTTAAGGGCAATATTATGGAAATAGAAGAGGACGTAGATGAAGATTAAGTGGGGCGTATTACACTCCGTGAAGAATTTGACAGAGCACTGAAAGACCTAAGTCGAAACAAGGCCCCTGGAGTAGACAACATTCCATTAGAACTACTGATAGCCTTGGGAGAGCCACACCTGACAAAACTCTTCCATTTGGTGAGCAAGATGTATGAGACAGATGAAACACCCTCAGACTTCAAGAAGAATATAATAATTCCAATCCAAAGAAAGCAGGTGCCGACAGGTTTGAAAATTACCGAACTATCAGTTTAATAAGTAACGGCTGTAAAATACTAACGCGAATTCTTTACAGATGAATGAAAAAACTGGTAGAAGCCGACCTTGGGGAAGATCAGTTTGGATTTCGTAGAAATGTTGAAACACGTGAGGCAATGAGGCAATACTGAACCTACGACTTATATTAGAAGATTGTTTACGAAATGGCAAACTTACATTTCTAGCATTTGTAGAATTAGAAAAGCTTTTGACAATGTTGACTAGAATACTCTCTTTCCAATTCTGAAGATGGCAAGGATAAAATACAGGGAGCGAAAGGCTATTTACAATATGTACAGAAACCAGATGTCAGTTACAAGTGTCGAGAGGCATGAGAGGGAAGCAGTGGTTGAGAAGCGAGTGAGACAGAGTTGTAGCCTCTGCCCGAAGTTACTCAATTCGTATATTGAACAAGCAGTAAAGGAAACAAAAGAAAAATTTGGAGTAGTAATTAAAATCCATGGAGAAGAAATAAAAACTTTGAGGTTTGCCGATGACATTTTAATTCTGGGAGAGACAGCAAAGGGCCTGGAAGAGCAGTTGAGCGGAATAGACAGTGTCTTGAAAGGAGGATATAAGATGAACTTCAACAAAAGCAAAACGAGGATAATGGAATGCACTCGGATTAAATTAGGTGACGCTGAGGGAATTAGATTAGGAAATGAGGCACTTGAAGTAGTAGATGAGTTTTGCTATTTGAGGAGCAAAACAACTCATGACTGTCGAAGTAGAGAGGATATAAAATGTAGACTGGCGATGGTAAGGAAAGCATTTCTGAAGAACAGAAACTTATTGACATCGTATATAGATTTAAGTGTCAGGAAGTCTTTTCTGAAAGTATTTGTATGGAGTGTAGCCATGTGTGTAAGTGAAACATGGACGATAAATAGCGTAGACAAGAAGAGAATAGAAGCCTTCGAAATGTGGTGCTACAGAAGCATGCTGAAGATCACGTAACTAATGAAGAGGTACTGAATGGAATTGGGGAGAAGAGGAATTTGTGGCACATCTTTACTAGAAGAAGGGATCGGTTAGTAGGGCATGTCGTGAGACATCAAGGGATCACCAATTTAGTATTGGAGGGTTTCATGGAGGGTAAAAATCGTAGACGGAGACCAAGAGATGAATACACTAAGCAGATTCAGAAGGATGTAGGCTGCAGTAGTTACTTGGAGATGAAGAGGATTACACAGGATAGTGTCGTGGAGAGCTGCATCAAACCAGTCTCTGGACTGAGGACAACATCAACAGAAACACCAGTTATTCCAGATGTCGGCCAGTAAGTCCGTATATCCAATCTTCGGGCAACGAGAAGGAATATAGGGTTTAATATTCTGCCAACAAAACGGGCATTAGAGATTTAAAAGCTGCCAATTCCATTAAATACCTAGGAATTACAACTAAGAACAACTTCAACTGCAACGATTCCATAAATAACGTTGCGACAAAGACAAATCAAACACTATATCTCATTGGCAGCACTCTTGGAAGATGCAACAGGTCTTAAAGAGACTGCCTACACTACGCTCGTTCGTCCTCTGCTACAGTACTGCTGTGCTGTATGGGATCCTTACCAGATAGGATTTACGGTGGACATCGAAGAAGTTCAAAGAAGGGCAGCTCATTTAGCATTATCGCGAAATAAGGTAAAGTGTGTCACGCATATGATAAGCAAGTTGGGATGGCAATAACTAAGAAAGGCGTTATTCGTTGTGGCGAGATCTTTTTACGAAATTTCAGTCGCCAACTTTCTCCTTTGAATGCGAAAAAAACTTTACTGTCGCCAACCAGCATACAGAAAAATGAACATCGCAATAAAATAACAGAAATCAGAGCTCCTGTAGAAAAATTTAAGTGTTCATTTTTCCCATGCGCTGTTATAGAGTGGAACGATAGAGAAATAGTGTGAAGGTGATTCATAGGACCCTTTGCCAGGCACTTAAAAGTGAACTGCAGGGTAGTCATGTAGATGTAAATTAGAGATGGGGCATAAACTCAGATTGGAGAAGGATGGATAAGAAAATTGGCCATGCCCTTTTGAAAGAGATCATCCAGATAATCAGCTTTAGCGATTTAGGGAAACCACGGGAAATCGAAGTCTAGTTTGAGGGAGTCCGAACTGCCACCATCCTGAATGTGAATATTTGTCTTAACCACCACACTCAATCAGGAAACGTGCTTGCTCCTCGACGCCGTTGATTTCCGAAATATATTTCGTGAGAACTATAACCAGTAATGAATAAAGTATTCCATCCTGAAAATGATTACCAAATACACTACTGATCAAAAGTACCCGGATACCTGTTAGTGGATATTAATATGGGATATTCCCGCCCTTCACCTTTATGACGGCTTGAGTTATGCTGGGGACACACGCAATGAGGTGGCTAAATATCTTCCTCAGGAGCTGAAACCGAAGAAAATAATGATGTGGGATGCGGGAATCTGGAGCGGTGCCGATTTTCTAACTCATCCCAAAGATTTATCACTACTTTCAGATCGCGAATTTCGACAGGCCAGAGTATTTCACGAACGTGGTTGTCCACAAATCATGGCCACGCAGATTCTGCATTATGACACGGTGCGCTATCATGCTGAAACAAACAATAATCGTCTTCAAGCTGTTGCTCTAGTGCACGTAGTACATAGTGTTGCAAAATGTGTTCATATTCTTCCGCAATTAGCGTTTTCTCAGGCGCAATAAGGAGACTACAGCCCAACCACGAGAAACACCCTTATGCTGTAAACCCAACTTCTCCATAGTTTACTGTTGGCACTTCACACGATGCAATCGACATTCTCCAAGAGTTCGCCAAACCCAAACCATTCATCAGATTGTCATAGGTATAGCAAGAGACATCACTCCAAAATCACTCGTTTCCAGTCCTCCACTGTCCAATGATGTCACTCTATAACCACCTCAAGAGTCGCTTTGTTTTGACTACAAGATGTATGACTCATAACGAGTTGCTCAACGACTGTACCCCCATCTTTTTAACTCCCTACCCACAGTAATTGTGTTAGCTTAGTGGCGCTTCCTTTGCGTTTTCATTTCACAGTAATGTCAACGGCAGTCAACTAGGCAGCTGTAGAACGGTTAAAATCTCCTTTATGAATCTGTTACTCATGTAATGTCCAATGACTTGTCCACATTCGAAATCACTAAGCACTCCCGACGACTAATTCTGCTTTTACTGCTCTACTGACGACACAATATTCCCCACCTCCTTTTCTATTGATGGGTTCGTCTCTCGTGACATCTATTGTTCAATTTCGCATTACATATGGGTGTCTGTATACTTTTGATCAGATAGTGCAAGTAAACTGTACGTGCTGGTCTTTGAGGATTCCACTCTCTTTCGATTGTCTGGTTTTCGCTCCACTCTCTTAAGTGCCTTAGAACGACTAAGTTGTTCCACCTTCAGTAACGATAAGGCAATATCTGAATGACTTTAGTTGGGAGCAGATATCACGTTAGCCCACAGACTACTGTTGACATTTGAGTCGTATTGTACGCTGGGCTGATAGAGCAACCACTAATGTGTCAAGCAAACGAATGTTACATAACTAAATAAAGATCAGAATGCAGTTTATCGGCGTCTCAAGAGTTACTTTATATTCCATAGCTATAGCTCCACTGCACTGCGGCTAGTATGTGTATTCTGCGAGAACGTGCACAGTGAGAAATGTTTTGTTTCTGGTACAGATAATTGTGAGAAAGAATAACATTGTTCTACAGCGCAAACAGTTCCATTTAATTGTTTGTGTTGTCTATTGAAAGTAGACGGGAACGAATTTCTATTCCGGTCACCCATAGAAGCCCTTGTGTGAGTGCAGGAGAACTTAACTGCTCAATCTGTTCATAGGAATAACTGTCGAAAAAGCAGTGACAGAAGTCCTGTGGTTCTGAAGGGACTGAAGAAGCTCTGCGGTTATAGACAACATTGCGTCCTCGTCTTGCGAATTTATGTTTGACGTTCTATCACATGGCTGTGACGTAGATACTAAAATAATTATTCGCTTTTCTTTACGAGTTTGAAGAGCTGTTGACAAAAAAGCTGTTATAGATTAAACAATCTATTACAGGAAAGATCAGAGAGAAATTCTACGGGCCTAATTAAGAAATCACTCTGGTACACCTTTAAACATGCAAATACATTTTCATCTCCGGATTTTCCACGGTATATCATTCTCTTCTAGAGTAAACCTACACAGGCTGTTTTGAAAACCAGGAGATAATATTCTTACAGAATACAGCATTGGTCAAAACTGGTGTGCAAAGCACTATAAAACCTATCTGTGAAATAAATACCTACTCAGGTATGTAACATCTGCTTGCGCCATTTATTTTCAGAACTCAGTGATGTAGATTGTCTTCCCGTTTGTTTCTCTCTGAACTTTGTCCAGTGACTACGGTGCTGATGTCAGTCACAGCAATTACACATGGTCCAGTCACATTAATGTAACCACCGCCAGTGTTCGAAGTCAGTGTGCAATAACCATTCACAGACGGCAGGTGGCAGCACAAGCTATCAAGGGTATATGAAGCGTCTCGGAGGGACGCAGAAAACAGCGCAGTCGTTGTCGTAATGCGGAGACAGAGCGATTTATCTGGCGTCCAAAAGGGCATGATCATTGGCTTTTAGGCCAAGGGTGGAAGCATTTCCAAAACGGCTGAGCCTGTAAACTGTTTGCGTGCTGTGGTTAAAGGATGCCATCAATGGCAAAACGGCGATATGGAAAATCGGCGCCGAAACAACTGTGGTGCACCACGGGCGAAAGGTGGCAGCGCTGCGGAGATGTGTGCGGGCGAATAAAAGTGCAACTTTTGAGCAACTGACCGCCCCGATGAATCAAGGGGCTACCAAGGGTGCCTTCTCAGTGACCGATCAGCGAACGTTGCTGCGTATGGACCTCCGTAGCAAGCGTCTGGTTCATGCAACGGTGCTAACTGCTGTTCATCAGCGAAGAAGGCTGAAATTTGCACGCCAGTACTACAACTGGACGTGACTGAGTGGCGACAAGTGACGTTTTATGCTACATCGTACAGAATGCAAACACCCTGTAATCAGGAGGGAGCGTTATCGTCTGGGGAAAGTTTTCAGGGTATTCCCTGGGTCATCTCGTCGTTCTGGAAGGCATAGTAGATCAACACAAGTATGCATCTCTCCTTGGAGACCGTGTCCGTCACTACATGCATTTTAGTTTTCTTCGGCACGAGGGCACCTACCAGCAGGATAACGCAACTTGGCACACAGCTCGCAGTGTAAGTGCGTGGATTGGAAAGCACCAGGATGAGTTTACCGTACTCCTCTGTCCAACGAGCTCCCCAGATTTAAACCCAGTCGCTACTCTTTGGGATGATCTCCATCGGTCTGTTAGCGCCGTGGATCCTAGAGGAGTGACAACGGCACTGGAATCGGCACGACTCCAATTACCAGCCGGTACCTTCCAGAACCTCACTGACCCTCTTCCTGCACGTTTGAAGATGCAAAAGGTGAATATTCAGGCTTTTGGCAGATTGTCACATTAATGTCACTGGACAGTATACAGGGTGTTACAGAAAGGTACGGCCAAACTTTCAGGAAAACTTTCCTCACACACAAAGAAAGAAAATATGTTATGTGGACATGTGTCCGGAAACGCTTACTTTCCATGTTAGAGCTCATTTTATTACTTCTCTTCAAATCACATTAATCATGGAATGGAAACACTCAGCAACAGAACGTACCAGCTTGACTTCAAACACTTTGTTACAGGAAATGTTCAAAATGTCCTCCGTTAGCGAGGATACATGCATCCACCCTCCGTCGCATGGAATCCCTGATGCGCTGATGCAGCCCTGGAGAATGGCGTATTGTATCACAGCCGTCCACAATACGAGCACGAAGAGTCTCTACATTTGGTACCGGGGTTGCGTAGACAAGAGCTTTCAAATGCCCCCATAAATGAAAGTCAAGAGGGTTGAGGTCAGGAAAGCGTGGAGGCCATGGAATTGGTCCGCCTCTACCAATCCATCGGTCACCGAATCTGTTGTTGAGAAGCGTACGAACACTTCGACTGAAATGTGCACGAGCTCCATCGTGCACGAACCACATGTTGTGTCGTACTTGTAAAGGCACATATTCTAGCAGCACAGGTAGAGTATCCCGTATGAAATCATGATAACGTGCTCCATTGAGCGTAGGTGGAAGAACATGGGGCTCAATCAAGACCTCACCAACAATGCCTGCCCAAACGTTCACAGAAAATCTGTGTTGATGACGTGATTGCACAATTGCGTGCGGATTCTCGTCAGCCCACACATGTTGATTGTGAAAATTTACGATTTGATCACGTTGGAATGAAGCCTCATCCGTAAAGAGAACATTTGCACTGAAATGAGGATTGACACATTGTTGGATGAGCCATTCGCAGAAGTGTACCCGTGGAGGCCAATCAGCTGCTGATAGTGCCTGCACACGCTGTACATGGTACGGAAACAACTGGTTCTCCCGTAGCACTCTCCATACAGTGACGTGGCCAACGTTACCTTGTACAGCAGCAACTTCTCTGACGCTGATATTAGGGTTATCGTCAACTGCACGAAGAATTGCCTCGTCCATTGCAGGTGTTCTCGTCGTTCTAGGTCTTCCCCAGTCGCGAGTCATAGGCTGGAATGTTCCGTGCTCCATAAGACGCCGATCAATTGCTTCGAACGTCTTCCTGTCGGGACACCTTCGTTCTGGAAATCTGTCTCGATACAAACGTACCGCGCCACGGCTATTGCCCCGTGCTAATCCATACATCAAATGGGCATCTGCCAACTCCGCATTTGTAAACATTGCACTGACTGAAAAACCACGTTCGTGATGAACACTAAGCTGTTGATGCTACGTACTGATGTGCTTGATGCTAGTACTGTAGAGCAATGAGTCGCATGTCAACACAAGCACCGAAGTCAACATTACCTTCCTTCAATTGGGTCAACTGGCGGTGAATCGAGGAAGTACGGTACATACTGACGAAACTAAAATGAGCTCTAACATGGAAATTAAGCGTTTCCGGACACATGTCCGGATAACATCTTTTCTTTATTTGTGTGTGAAGAATGTTTCCTGAAAGTTAGGCCGTACCTTTTTGTAACACCCTGTATATGTCTCGTACGTCAGCCATTCGGTATGTGCTGTATTAAGATTGTACTGGTATCAGATAAAGATTACTGATTCTGAGCAAAGTGAATAACTTGAACGCTGAAATGGTGTCCAATATTCCACACGAGAGACGACAAATATGATATTGTGCAGTAAGTTATCAATACGTTAATGGGCAGGCCCATATCCTGGACGCCGAACGATATCCATAACGCCATATTTAATCCGAAAATATTTTCAGCAGGTATTCACAGCGATTTGCAAATGTGGTGCGATTCAGAACAAAGAAAATGGACGGTAGGTCTCGTACAGTTCGCACACAGGATTTGGATGAACGAGAGTTGTGACGAGTAGATGATTTTGAAGTGTGCCAAGTATAGCAGCTGCTCAGGGCGTAGACTAAACTTTTACGTAGTCAATTTTGTACAAGAAATTACATTATTCGTGTCTGTCATATGCGCAGTTGTAGGAGGTGGATACGAGGTAGTCCTTTTGAACTATAAATACAAAGACATATATGTTCTTTAGGACATGTCCGAAAGAACAGACACCATTCTTGATCCTGCAGCCGATCGCAAACATAATCAAATGAAATAAATTCTAACGTCGGGCACAATTGGGCATTGAAATGAATTCAGTGGCTACAATTTGATATTTGAGCCGGACCAGAACTCGAATAAATACGGCTTGCGGCCATTAAGGTCATTTCTGTGAAGCTGCAGTATCTCTCCTGAACTCTTGTGGGAATCCAGCGTGATGTGGGGTGCAATCAGTATGGGGACAGGTGCGCTACGTAAGTAATATGCAAACAACTTGAGAATTTGGGTCGGACCGAGAGAGTACTCCGATACCCAAAGGCGATCGCTCGCCTAAAGTGCGAAATCCGGGTTCTATTCCAGGTCCAGCACAAATTGTCACATGTCGCGACTGCATTCAGTTCAATGCCCAACAGCGTCCGATGTCAGAATTTATTTAATTTCATGACAAACACATACAGTAGCATTTATAAAATTTACAACGTTTATTTACAGTTTTACAAGTAGCCAAGCTGCCCAAAGCTGTAGCAGAATGTACTTATCTTTTTTTGTTGATTTGAAAACTATTTTCTAGCAGAATAATGTCCTCGGTACATTGATTAGTAGCTTCTTATAAACTAGTAACTGTGCTGCAGGGATGGATTCGCTGTCGCGATGAGCTTCGATAGCAGTCTTCCAGTGTTTGTCGTGTCTTCTGCCTTAGGTTGTCTGCGGGCGCCGACTTTGAAGCAGGCGCGGATGAATACTATTAGCTACGTTGAGGGCGTTGTCATTAGCAGTGACCTCTATTTGCGCACGTAACGAACGCCACCCGTCGTTTAACGGCGAGTGATGGAGATTTTGGAGCGAGCGAAGTCCTCTTTGGTGGCCAGTCTGGACTGACAATACTCGGCTGACCTCGGAGAGGCGCAATGATAAGAGTCGCGTGCGGTCGGCGTAACAACCGCCGATCCCGCAGCTTGAATTACAGTGTGTGCAAGTTTTAAGGCCACAAGGTTATCATACAGAGTGAAGTAATGAATTCCCACGCGGACCACCGTGAGTGACAAGATGCAAATCCTCGAATGTCTATGGAATCAAAGTTCATTTCATCAATGTGTCTGCAGGAACCTTGATGTCGCCTGGTACGCATCAGTTGATGCGTCATACATTATCACGCTGCTGGATAGCGTTACCATAACAGAAAGACAACAGATTGAATTTTGTGCAGATGAACACAATCAAATTTTGTATAATTCGTACGGGCGTACATAATACAAACAATCAGTGAGCAACAGATGGATGAAGAAGCTATATAGCATGGCCTTCTTGTTAAAGTAGCCGTAATGCTGTGGGCATTGGTGTTTGCTACACATTTAGAGTAGATCTACACTGCTGATGACAGTCTGTTGCAGAATTATTTTATACTTGCATATTATGACATTCTTGAAAACGAAGATCTCGTCTGTGAGTATCAACATGCATTTCGCAGGTGAAACTCTGTTTGTTTATGAGATCTAGAAAGCAGTAAATAATGGCAATTATCCTTGACTTCCAGCTATTCGGGCTTACCGAAAATCGGACCCCCTTTGTAATTGGAGTGATGATTCCTGACAGATAGTACGGAAATCGTTGTTCATAATGGGGCGAAATCGTCGAATGTGATAGGAACTTCAGGCCACGTGGGTCTTATAGGGCTGTTCTTTCCACGATTTATACATTATCTGATCAGAACTATCCATACATCTATTAGCGGGCGTTAATATGGGCTGTGTCCGCCCTTATCCTTTAAGAGGTCTTGAACTCTCCTGGGGACACTACAATGAAATGAATACCCCTAACTGCATACAGGCGTTGATATAAGTCAACGGGGACAGTTGAAAATGTGTGCCCCGACCGGGACTCGAACCCGGGATCTCCTGCTTACATGGCAGACGCTCTATCCATCTGAGCCACCGAGGACACAGAGGATAGTGCGACTGCAAGGACTCATCTCTGGCATGCCTCTCGTGAGACCCATATTCCCAACTAATTGTCCCGCACTATATTCATAGTGCCCCTGTCCATTATACTCATTACTCGCGGCTTGTTGCCGATTCCCGTAAGAGTTCGGGCACTGTTTGTGCATCCGCACAGAAGAAGAAGATGGTCAAATGGCCGGTGACCCTTAACTTTATATATATATGAAGATGGTATCTGTTCTTTCGGACATGTCCGAATGAACAGATAGCATCTTCATATATATCTGCTGGGGACACTTTCAATGATGTAGCTGAACGTCTGTGGAGGAGAGACAGGCCATTCTTCCTCAGGAGCCGAAACCAGAGAAGATAGCGATTTTGGACGCTGGGAGTCTGCAGCGAAGTTGACGTTCTAACACATACCGAAGGTATTCCATTAGGCTCAGGACGAGACTCGGAGCAGGCAATGCCATTTCAGGAATGTGACTTTCTACAAACGATGATCTCAAGGTTATTGCTTTATGACAGGATGCGTCTCAGAACTGCTCCTTTAATTTACAAGGCACACAATGCTGTAAAATGTGCTCATATCATCCTGCATTTAACGTTTTCTTAAGTGCAATAGGGGACCACAACCTAACCACGAAAAACTTCTCCGTATCGTAACACCACTTTCTCCGTAGTGCACTGTTGACGCTACTCATGATGACAGATCACGTTCTCCAGGCATTCGTCAAACCCTAACCTTCCCCTCGAATTGCCTCATATTATAGTGTGATTCATCACTCCAAATCACTCGTTTTCAGTCATCCACTCTCCAGGTGCGCCGCTCTTAGAACCACTTCAAGCGTCGCTTAGCACTCATTACAGAAATGTGTGGCTTATGAGGAGCTGTACGACATTTTACCCCATTATTTTAACTCCCTACGCATAGTCACTATGCTAGTTGCACTGCTGGTAGCACTTTGCAGCTCAGGAGTTATTCCTCCCGTTGATTTCATGATTTTTTTTTTTTTTTTTTTTTTTTTTTTTTTTTTTTTTTTTTTTACAACCGCCTGCCGCATATGCACGACGGCCCCTGTCCGTCAGTACATGAGGTGTGCCTAGTCTTGGTTTAGGTACGGTTATTCCATCGCATTTCCATTCCACAATCACATCACTAACAGTCCACTTGGTCAACTTTAGAAGGGCTGAAATGCTGATAATGGATTTGTTCCTCCAGTGGCACCCAATGATTAGATATCCTGACCGATAAGAGCACTGTTTTCACTATCTTTTCCTTTCCAAAATCTGTTGCACAGTTGGCTCAGATCGTGGGAACAACATCCTCCTTTAAGCGGATATTAGCGTCAGCTACACTATGCTTCACACAGTTAAACGCATTTCACAGCGCAATACATCCTCTTATGAAACTCTTTAGCAAAAGGCAATATGATCTGAGGAATATGAGTGAACGAAAATACGATAAGTGTGATTTATTAGCATTGATCATAAGCATTCCATAACACCATAAAATGTAAAACTAGATGACGAGACTCTCTACTGGATAGTAGTTAGCACGCTTTTCTTTCCCAATCTTGCGCAATCCGAGCATGTACTCTGTCTCTAATGACAACGTCACCGACAATGCACTAAACTCTAGTCTTCATTTCTTTCTTCTTTCGCTCATGGAAAGCGGAAAACCCATCTTGATGAGAATAACAGAGACAGTAATCGACAATTGTAGTATTCTCTCACGTAATTAGTTTCGCAGCAAAATGGTACGAAACTGGAGACATATTGGATGGTTATTATTAAAGTGTAGCTAATCACGGAGGTCCAGTGAGGGTCGTAATTCTTGTATGGCAGTTAAAATTGGTAGATTCCCTAAACCGTTAATGGGGAACACATTTAGCCGGCCGGGGTGGCCGAGCGGTTCTAGGCGCTACATTCTGGAGCCATGCGACTGCTGCGGTCGCAGGTTCGAATCCTGCCTCGGGCATGGATGTGTGTGATGTTCTTAGGTTAGTTAGGTTTAAGTAGTTCTAAGTTCTAGGGGATTGATGACCTCAGAAGTTAAGTCCCATAGTGCTCAGAGCCATTTGAACCATTTTGGGAACAGATTTACTCTAGAAAAAAAAATTGTTCCAATTTTGGCCTCCAGGGGCAGATATGGCGCTATGAAAGCAAAAAAGACGTATAGAAATATTTCCATATGTAATGGATTAGAAACGGTACTTGAGCAGAAAATGTCAGACAAATGAGAAAGGCATAATGTTGGTTTTTACCGATACCTGACACACAGTTTGTTCAACATGAGCACCAGTGACACTGCATCCGTAAAAAGACGTGATAAACAGTTGATCGCAGCAGTGTCGGTGAAACCTTCGGAATGTGTTAATATATACTGGATTTCAGATCAGATAGTGCCAAATGTGTCCCTGTTAAACTCATTCTTTTAGGTATCCCCAGAGCCAACCGTCACACGGTTTCAGATCAGGTGATCTTGCAGGTCATGCATCTGGAAAACCTCTGGAGGTAACACGTTCGTGGAACGTTGCATTAAGCAGATTTTTCACTTGGCGAGAGACATGACGCGTTGCCCCATCTTACATGAAAACAATGGTTTCCATATACCTGCACTCTTCCAAAACAAAAATCACATGCAGGACAAGGAGGCCTCGATAACGTGCAGACAGCATGTTGCACCTGACAGGTCCTCTGGGTGTATTCTCTTCCAAGAAGAATTGACCGAGAATAAAGGTGCTTGTGAATCCACACCACACAGTCACATACGGCGAGCTTGTGCATATCATGCGGATTAAACAGTGATACAAATTCGGAATTTCTGCGTATTCACTGCAGACTGTAGTGCATAATGTGCCTCGTACTCAATCGAATATTGCCCGGGCACATGTTATCAACGTCGATCCGTGCCAGAAACCGAAGTGCAAATTCAGAAAGCTGCTGCGGATCATGAGGTTTCAGTTGATGCACCGTATCGATCTTGTACGAGTGCAAATGGTTCAAATGGCTCTGAGCACTATGCGACTGAATTTCTGAGGTCATCAGTCGCCTAGAACTTAGAACTAATTAAACCTAACTAACCTAAGGACATCACACACATCCACGCCCGAGGCAGGATTCGAACCTGCGACCGTAACGGTCGCTCGGCTCCAGACTGTAGCGCCTAGAACCGGGCGGCTACTCCGGCCGGCCTGTACGAGTACCATTTAAAAAAATAAAAAAAAAGCGCAAAACTTTCCTTACTGTTGACAATGGGGATGTACAAACTTCCCGTACTGTTGACCATGGGGATGTACAATTCTCGTGAGACTGCACGAGCACTAGCACTCCCGGGGGCACGTGCTGCATGGTCAGATACAGCAACAGCAACTTGTTCAGTAATTTCCACCGGAATAGGACTTCTTCCTCTTCCACGTGCCGCAGCAAGCACTTTTCGAATTACATTATCATCTTCTTTAAACCATTTAATGACATCGAACCTTTCCTCAGACCTTTCAGTCGGCGATATTGTTTCAGTGCAGCACTGTAATTGCTGCCGTTCACATGAAACAGTTTCACTGACAACTCACGATCTCTCTTCTCGATAGCTATACTGTTCACTCACGTCATGTCTTGACAAACGACAGCGAGGATATCATACAAACAGTGTACAGCGACAGATTGATATCTGGTTGCCGCAGGTAGAACTAATTTGTGTTCCGGCGTAAATCGATTCCGCATTAATGCATTAGCATATCTACTAAGTTTCGCTATAATACGATAATTATAGCCCACACTGGACCTCTGTGGGTAGCTGCACTTTAATTATAACGACACGGTGCGTTTTTTAACAGTGTTACCATGAGACACTCTGCAACTTCCTGGGAATTAAAATAATAGTCTCACCAAGTGAGCTGTACAGGCCTTACAATTGATCCACCTGCATAGCTTGTTTTGCCGGTATCTCTCCCTGCTTTCTGAAACTGTGTACAGTTTTGCCTGAATATCTTGGTTGACTTGTGGAAGAAAGGATGGAGTGCAGACAGAACATTTAAACTGTGTCCTTGCTTTGTTTATTGGATGTTGACGAAAGTTCGTCTATTGTCATCACACATTAAAGCGCTCGATGGAGCACAGTAAAGTCAAAGTACCGTTAAAAAAAAGAATACAGTTCCCTGAGTTGGATAAACTGGTTGTATGGAGTACCAGCTGTCATGGTTCAAGTGGGTCTGAGCACTATGGGACTTAACATCTGAGGTCATCAGTCCCCTAGAACTTAGAACTACTTAAACCTAACTAACCTAAGGACATCACACACATCCACGCCCGAGGCAGGATTCGAACCTGCGACCGTAGCAGTCGCGCGGTTCCGGACTGAAGCGCTTAGAACCGCTAGGCCACAGCGGCCGGCTACTAGCTGTCATCCTATATTGCGGTTGATCATAATATTTCCATCACTGAGTAACTGACTGAGAGACAGCTGCAGTGTTGCAAGAAGGGCAATTCTCAGCGAATGGAAGAGTTCGGCATGTGACAAGGTTGGGATGTTGTCAGACACTGTACAGGCCGTCGGCGTAAGAGTCGAGCACAGAAGGGGCAAGTCGTTATATATCAGCTCCTCTGACCGCTGCAAAATCGAAAGTGCCCAACGCATGGGACGCTCTACAATTGCAGTCGCGCAGGCACCCAGAGGCTTGCATCGCATCCCGGTAGCTCATGCTGGCCCCTCCCAGCCGGGCCGCCTCGCGTGCTGCGAATGGGCTGTCTGACTCTGGTCGTCCGGCCTCTGCGCTACGGCAGTTTCCTCTTCATCGACAGTTGAGGACGTAACGTTAGCGACAGCTCCGGACCTGGAACAAATCCTGTAGGCCTGGCCCGCCGGTCTGCCAGGCTGTCAACCGGTTACTCGCGTACTGAAGCACGGGTTGAATTCTCAGAGTGACTCACTAACCTATAACGCCAACGCCACACGTCATCTTGAGATGGGGTGATCCCTAATGTATATGGTGACCCGCGGTGTCACTTACTTGGACGAAATTAAGAAGGAATACAAATTATTGGGAACGCTAAAATTTTCTTTGATTTTTATAATTAACTGTTATCACTCACTTTTGGAATTGCGTATGAGAAAAAGTTGTGACTATCTAAAAAATGTTGCGTTTTATTTGCCGCCTGTAAGTGGAGCATTTGCGCCTAAGATTGTATGCTGTTGTCTGGTAAAAACATTTCCTACGGGCACCCAGATTACATGTCTCAAAAATAAGCTAATAACTGTAAAAAAAAAGCACCCCGTCTTCATGCCACAAGCGGCCCATCGGGACCATTCGACCGCCGTGTCATCCTCACCTGAGGATGCGGATAGGAGGGGCGTGTGGTCAGCACAGCGCTCTCCCGCTGGTTATGGTGGTTTTCTTTGACCAGAGCCGCTACGATTCGGTCGAGTAGCTCTTCAATTGGCATCACGAGGCTGAGTGCACCCCGAAAAGTGGCAACAGCTCATGGCGGTCCGGATAGTCACCCATCCAAGCGCCGGCCACTCCCGACAGCGCTTAACTTCGGTGTTCTGACGGGAACCGGTGTATCCACTGCGGCAAGGCCGTTGCCCAATAACTGTAAAGAAGCTTCCAAAATCGAAATTTTAGTGCCCAGATAGCATTTGATTACTAGTTACAGCAAAGTTATATTGCCATGTTCAGACTGTCGGATACGTGAATTATAAATCTGCTAGATGTGGCGCATGGCGATATGGCGACTGAAAACGTGGAGGTAAACTCACAGCAAAGACACTCCCATACAACACCAAGCACGCTAAAATAAAAGCCATTCCTGTATCAGTAAGGCACAGAGGTGTCAAATACAGCATATGGAGCACATACACTGCTGTTATAAAGTATTGCACGTTCCTATAGAATTGTTAGAATTTTGGTAAAAAAACTTCTACAGACACATTTGCCTTTAAAATTTCAAATACTTGTTAAAGAAGGATAGTCTACAAGCGAGAAGGACAAGGCTGTTTCTAATATAATTCAAGGAAATATGTCAACAGTACGTACACATCTGTACAATGTCATGCCATGTCACTGACGATATCGAAGTGAAATATTAAATATTTTGACAAAATTTCCATTCAAATATTGTGTATCACAAGTGCATTATTCAGTAGTCATATTTTGAATAATCTTGTTACTTTGTTGGTCTCCTGTTGCCGCTTACAACAGCCTTCACTCTGTCAAGAACGGAGTAGATCTATTTTCTAATGGTACTGATGTCAACTTCATGGCGCCACACCTCCACAGTCACCTCCTACACATCCCGTTTTGTTGCAGGCTTCTTCTTCTGAACCCCTTTCCCAACCAGTCGCCACAAATTCTCTAAGGTCTGGCAAAGACATACCAAAGTGTTGGAAGGCTGTACTTTATTCAGGAAACAATGATCAGTGATCAGGACGAAGTTCTGATTCGGCCTCCTTGGACAACTCTAAGGGCTGTCAATTCGACTAAATACCTAGTAATTACAATTACGAGCAACTTAAATTGGAAAGACCACATAGATAATATTGTGGGGAAGGCGAAACAGAGATTGTGATTTGTTGGGAGAACACTTAGAAGATGCGACAAACACACTAAAGAGATAGCCTACATTACACTTGTCCGTCCTCTGTTGGAATATTGCTGCGCGGACTGGGATCCTTACCAGGTAGGATTTACGGAGAACATCGAAAAAGTGGAAGGAAGGCCAGCTCGTTTCGTGTTATCGCGCAATAGGGGTGAGAGTGTCACTGATATGATACGCGAGCTGGGATGGCAGTCACTGAAACAAAGGCGGTTTTCTTTGTGGCGAGATCTGTTTACGAAATTTCAATCACCAACTTTCTCTTCCAAATGCGAAAATATTTTGTTGACACCCGCCTACGTAGGGAGAAATGATCATCATAATAAAATAAGAGAAATCAGAGCTCGAACGGAAAGATTTAGGTGTTCCTTTCTTCCACGCGCCATTCGAGAGTGGAATGGTAGAGAAGTAGTATGAAAATGGTTCGATGAACCCTCTGCCAGGCACTTATGTGTGAACTGTAGAGTAACAATGTAGTTGTAAATGTAGAATTTTCCAGCCATAAAAATGCTCTGATACCCAAATGAGTCATGACAGAACGAATATGAAGTGACAGATTTGGACGGCATGTAATAGCAGTAACCTTGGAAATTGTATTACGAAGATAAAAAAACAAAACTCACCTTTTTTATGTGTGACATGGAGCCAGATCCTGTTGGAAAACACACTGCGCATCAGGGAAAGCATCACATGTAGTGAACATCAGAGGACGCCGAATCAGAACTTCGTACTGATCACTGATGATTGTTCCCTGAATAAAGTACAGCCTTCCAACACTTTGGTACGTCTTTGCTCCCCACACCATTACCGATGGAGCATGTTTCATGGTTCTCACAAGGCAGTCAGGATCAATCGTTTCATTGAGTTCACACCTGATGAGCTGTGGTTTGTCACTCATTGTGGACAATCGGCTTTCATCTGAAAATACAATACTCCACTGTTCTTTTGTCCAGTTTACATGCAGTCCGGCCCATGCTAGCTTCTGTCCTCAATGCAACACTTAAAAATGGCTTCTTCTTGGCAACTCTAGCCTTCAGTCCCATAGCACAGAGTCTTTTCCTATCAACTGATGAGTTGGAATCAACTCCCGTTGCCTCTTGGCATGCTTTTTCCAGTTCAACTGAAGTAGTATTCCTGTTTTTCCGGCTTAGTTTATGACGTATTCTGCCCTGCTGGGGCTAAGAAAAGTGTGGACGCCCAGCATAGAGACAGGAGTGATGACCCTTTCTGCAGGACCTGACCGGCATTTTGCAGGACAATAGCCGGCCGCTGTGGCCTAGCGGTTCTAGGCGCTTCAGTCCGGAACCGCGCTGCTGCTACTGTCGCAGGTTCGAATCCTGCCTCGGGCATGGATGTGTGTGATGTCCTTAGGTTAGTTAGGTTTAAGTAGTTCTAAGTCTAGGGGTCTGATGACCTCAGATGTTAAGTCCCATAGTGCTTAAAGCTTTTTTTTTTTTTTTTTTTTTTTTTTTTTTTTTTTTTTTTTTTTTTTGCGGGACTATGCTCAAGCACGTACAGTGCAAGCTGTTACTGATTTGTTTGACTGATGGGGACGCTAAGTGCTATAACACCTACTGCACTCCTCTTACCTAAGCCCTCGTAAGTTCAATTCGATTTCTAAACAGAAGGAAACACTTCACGGCATTCGCTTCAGAACTGCTACCAATTCGTCGGGCAATAGACCGCGGCGCTCGAACTGTCAACACAACTGGCACTGCTAAGAGTATCCTACGACTTCATCGTTGGCAACGGGTTATACACAATGCTGGTGACTACTTTGAAGGTCAGTAAAACTTTGAAACACGTATATATTTTGTACGAGCTGTAAATAAATAGTTGCCACTAGTAAAGTTCCAACCCTCGCATTATGTATTTCGTTTGACAATTTTCCACCATTACGGAACCAATATTCAACATAGACACATCTGACAGAGGTATGTGCTCTGTCTAATATATTTGACACATCTGTGTCTTGCTGATACGCTTATGGCTTTTATTTTGTCGCCAGATGGCAATGTACCGCACTTAGTGGCTTTTTAGTTCATGTATCGAATCATCTGAAGAAGGTGATATAACTTTGCTGAAATTAGTAATCAGGATATGCATCAACTGCGATCAGGGCCATAAAACTTCTATTTTGGAATCATTTTTACACTGATAAAGAGATCGCCTCCCTTCTGGCAATGTCAGGTAATTGCAAACTAATAAATGTTGTAAATTGTTTTGCCGTGTGTGAGAAACGATGCGATTTTGGGTGGCAGAAACGATAAGGAGAATTTTTCAGACCTGTGAAATGAAACTGCTACTTGGTGCAGCATGGTAGCACAGTCATTCAACGATCAGCCAAGGTAGTTGGAGGAAATGGTGTGCTCTGAGCCACAGAGAAAACAGTACATTCACAGAGTCGTTTTTCTCTGTCAGATGAAGAATCTCGTATATGAACGCTGTGAGCACGCTTCTGTCTCAGATAAAAGAATGGAGAGCTACTGAGTCTGTCTTAATGCGTCAATGTGTGAACATTTAGGTAGGGGAAGAGAGAAAGGACTGAGAAGAAATAGCTGAGGAGGGAGAAATATTTTTGTATAAAATGTTCTCGGTTACCTACAGCCGCCGTATTCATTGCAAGATAATTCAGAAGCTGCATTGGTATTTAACTTTTTTATACACTGGTGTCCAAAATTAAAGCAACAAACGGAAATATTGAGAGGTTGCATTTATTTTGTCACAGAACAGTATAAACAGGTGATAGTAAAGTAGAAACAATGTAAAGAATACAGAACGTAAACAACTGCAACATGCATAACGGTAGTGAAAATATTCTTCGATTCTTCCAAGTTAACGGATTTGGACACACATTCCAACAACTGATCAATGTGTTCGGTATGGGGTGTGACCATCTCTGACAGCAGCACAGGCCTGACAACGACGGGACATGCGGTGAATGATGTCATCAATCTCATGTTGAGGTAACGCTCATTCTTCCCGTAGAGCTGCTCGCAAGTCTTGTGAAGTGGTTGGTGGATGCTGACGTGATGCAACCCGTTTCCATAGTGCATCCCAGACTTGCTCTATGGGATTAAAATCGGAAGAGCGAACAGGCCACGTCATGAGTGCAATAACCTCTGTTTCCAAGAAAACATCAACTACCCATGCTCTATGAAGTCGGGCATTATTGTTCATCAGTACGAAGTCTGGACACGCAGCACCTCGCAACAACAGCACATGATGTTTCAAGATCTCGTCACGATACCTGACAGCAGTTAAACCTTGCCAGTTCACCTGTACAATTTCATGAAGACTGGTCAACATAATCCGCGCCCACACCATTAGGGACCCCCTTCGATATCGGTCTCTTTCCCGATTGTTGGGTGGAAATCGTGTTCTACGTCCCCTTCAGATGCGAATCAATCGAGACTCACTCTCCAGATCGATTCGGAACTCATCTGTGAGAGGAACATTGGCCCACTGTTCGATCGTCCAGATGACATGTTGACGACTCCACTCTAGATAATCCCTTCAAAGAAGACGCGTCAGAGGTACACATGCAGCAAATGTGCGGCAATAAAGGCCACTCTGCCGAAGCAATCTGTACACCGTTTGCCTCTATACAATACGTCCAGTGGATACTTCGAGGTCAGGTGCCAGTTGCCGTGCAGTGCTATGGCGATACCGTTGTACCCTTACCGCTAAATCGCGGTCTTATCTTTCTAATTGTGGGCCCTGCCCTGGTCTTTGGGATACAGTTTCGGTCTCTATAAACTATCGCCACATCTGAGAAACAACAGAACGATTAGCTTTAAGCCATCGGACCACATCAGTTTGCGACTGCCCTTCTTCCATTCTTCCTACGCCTCTCCACTGCAGAGAGTCTGGCGAGCGTCTTCTCTGTGCCATACTGAACCGTCTGTAAATGTGAACACAGCGTGTGTGGATGTGGGACTATCCGACAAATACTACCCCGTTTGATGGGTGCCCTGACGTCATTGCTGGCGTGGTAGAGCTCCTATATAACAGGTTGAATCGTCCGCCATGTTTTCCCCATCTCTGAGGGTTCAGCAGTGTTTACCTTTTGGGTGGTTAACCTATTCACGCAATTTTACACGGTATTTCTTGCAAAATATTTGATATTGTGTGTATGAAGTGATCCAAACAGTAATTAATGTTTATAGAGATATTTAGAATGCAGTTTTCATGTAACAGAAAAATTGAAATATAGTATTACACAACTATAGAAACGTAGACTCGGAATTTGTGTGATAGTTTGTAAATATTAAATGTAATGAGTTAAGAACTAGGTACTAATCTCTGCAAATAGGGGTATTACGCAGTAACAACAAGTGGTTATTTATTATTTTTGCCTGTATACAGCCACTTGTAAAAGAGGTGTTTACTTTTATTCAAAAGGACATACTTTAAGAAATGCCACATTTTTATTGTACAGAGGTAGGGGAAAGTACAGTTCCATCTTACAATGAAACGAATTTTTATTAATAGTTTCATCTATCATGTAACCAGTATTCATTTTATGTGCTTCATGATTGGTTTGTTGCTTGCTGGGTTGTCGTAAAAACTTTATTCTTTTAAGTTTATGTTACTTGTGCAGGTTCCCTCACAATTACCAATCCACTATAAAAATATCTGAATTAGCACTTGTCCTACGCGCCTATATAAGAAATTCGGTTGAGTATTATTCAGTTTGTGTACGTATGTTTATGACAAGACTTATAAATACATCAAAAATATTCCTCTCCACATTTCCATCTCTGGAATTGAAAAGTTTTGAGACGAACTGCTTCAGTACAGTTTTAGACCGGGAAGAAACGAAGTTGCATACAACTTGTTCCCTGTTTATAACTACTTTTATTAACGTATATTTACAATACACAACTGAGAGCCGGATCGTTCCCAACTGTCTCTCCGGCAGTCTATAGCGCAAACTTTTCTTCATTCAGGGTCACTAGGAAATCTAAATACGCGAAAACCATTTTTGCAATAGTTAGTGCAGTTCACAGCTGAGCAGCCACCCATATTTACGACGGATTCTTCAATACATTTAATCAGAAATCTCCACTCGTATCATGACTAGTATATAAACAAGTATGGATGTTAATATCCTATACTTGGAGGAAAACATGGCGGACAGTTCAGCTCAGGTTATAGCAATCTTACGGCGTAGTAGTACGTTGACCGAAATGCCATCTTATGTGCAGAACACGATTGCACTGACACCTGTTGACAATTTGTATGATTATATCATGAATTAGACACAGGACGGGGAAATAGCTGCTTGTTGCTTTAATTTTGGACACCAGTATATATATATATATATATATATATATATATATATATATATATATATATATATATATAGTTTATTTTTCAGTCTCAGTGGCACATTTTTTACAGTATGACTACTTTAGATCTTCCTGTGTCATCTTCAGATCTATGTACGCAAAATGTATGAGTGAAAGTAACTTTCACATGATGTGTCACTGCCAAGTAATATAGCTTTATGAAACTTGAACCGCACATAGAAACAACTCCTAGTGTATAATACAGAATATATCTGAAAGACGCAATTAGACGAATGTGGATGAAACTTTTATTCAAAGACAATAATTACACCACGAATTATGATAATCCTCTGGACATTACAAATGGTGGAGGATGGTTTACAATAGGGCGTGTGATCACCACGGACAGTATCATATGCTCTCCAACGTTCTCACATGCTGGCCGCAAGGTTGGTTAAAAGTGCTTGCGGTAGGGGTTCCATTCCTTCACCAGCGCAGTTGACAACTGATGGATGGTCGTTAGTGCATATGGATGTGTTGCAACACGCCTCCCCAACGCATCCCACATGTGCTCGATGGGATTGAAGTCGGGGGAACGGGCAGGCCAGTCCATTGGGCGAATATCCTGTCATTCCAGGAGCTCCTACCTCCACGTTTTCGATGAGGTCGCGCGTTGTCCTCCATAAAAATGAAGTCAGGCCCGATTGAACCACTGAAAATACTCATATGGGGGCTCATATTGCGGAGGGGTATAGTGTCACAATAACGTTGACAGGCGAGTGTATCGAGTTCACACATCTGGAGGTCAGTACGCCAACGCAACATTATGCCTCCCTGCTCCATAACACCTAGACCACAAACTCGATTATGTTGGACAATATTCCTGGGTGCATTTTGTGTTCCCACATCTCGCCACAAGAGGGTACGTTATTACCTAAATTATTTACCGTGGTCTGGAACCGCGCGACCGCTACGGTCGCAGGTTCGCTCGGGCATGGATGTGTGTGTGATGTCCTTAGGTTAGTTAGGTTCAACTATTCTAAGTCCTAGGGGACTGATGACCTCAGAAGTTAAGTCCCATAGTGCTCAGAGCCATTTGAGCCATATTTACCGTGAAGTTGCATTTTTTCTTTCTGTAAGTATGAGATGAACAAACAATTTTTTTATTTATTTTTTATTTACATTCATTTTTTATTTTGAGTCTCAATCTGATGCATGGAGCATAGAAGAGACAAAAGACTCCTGCTTTGTGCGACAGTTACCTAGATGAGATATTTTGTGGTAGCTCTGTTTGTAACGGATGTATTTTTTAATTATATCTCGTTAAATCTCTCGTATGGAAATATAAAAGTACATGTGGCTACTTTACTGTAATCAAATAGCTTTTATAAGCGTTAGTTTATCCTACACACTTGGACTGATTACATGAAACTTCATGGTCCTTCAACAATTTAGATGAGATGAGTGCTTTAGTGAGGGCACACGGTGAGAGTGTTGCAACCTCGGCCTGACTGCGGCTCACGAGCTACGGGCCGACAGGGCTGGACAGTCCAATGAGCTAGCCCGGTGTCGAAGCGAGACTGAAGCGGACCTCCGGACAATCCAGCCGAGATGTGCGAGCATGCTGTGGACGGCTGAAATGGACTAGCGGTCCAAAGCACATGGCTATGGCAGGTACTGGTCATGTCATGTGCTACCGTGTCAAGGATGTACCCCGAATACCTCACACCGCCAGATTTAATAGACCGTGCGAAATAACATGTTGATCACAACTGATGCTGTCAACCATAGCTGATTGCACCAACAACTACACGGGCCACAGTGCAGTAAATCACTGACCAATTCAATGCCTGACAACTAAAAATGATGAAAAGACCACCTCCTCGCTCTGGGGTTCAAAAGCTGATGCCTCGCACATGTTCCTTCGCTCGCAGCTACTCAGGGGACTGTCATTAGCAAATGCACAGGAGCACCCCAGTTGTATGCTCAAAGCAAGAGTCGCCTGGTCTAATGAAGGACAGTCCTCATTGCTATACGCTGATGGTGAGGCGCAAGTACATTGAAAACCATGCAGGGGAATGCAAACTTTCAGAGGTGGTAGTATGGACCAAAACAAGGAAAAAAGTCTAGTAAAGATAGAATATAAGTGCTATGAGCACTTGTTCATCTTCGATACACTAGAACACATCTCACCTACTACAAGGTCCTTGCTTCTCATATTTTGGGATGAGGTAGTATGGGTCAAAAAAAAAGTTCCGTAAGCATGGGATCTAAATGCGTACCATGAAAACTATGAGTACTTGTTCACTTGAAGAGATGAGTTTCACAGTAGCGAAGATGAACAAGTGCTCATAGCCGTTAAGGTTTGCATTTTATAGCCCAAGTTTAATTGACTGTTTTTTCTTGTTTTGGTCCATACTACCCAATTTCAAAATATGGAAAGACATGGAAAGGAAAAAAAAAAGAAAAAAACTTTCAATAGAAGAAACGGGTCTCACAGTAACGAAGATGAACAAGTGATCATGTCTATTAATGAATGCACTTAGAGCCCGTGATTTGGGCATTTGTTTCTTCTTGGGGTCCACACTATCACCTCTGAAATGAGTGGATTCTTATTCACTCTGTAGATTTTCAGATAGTGTTATCATAATTTATTATAAAACGGAATTTTAACATGCCTCCTTGGCCGAGGTGGTAACTCCCAGCTTTGAGTTGGCATTCCTCTCGAGGATAATCTGTTCGAATTCCTGTGGTATAACACACTTTCACTATCAGTATTTTGCTGGCAAGGAGAGGGGACGCGCGGGCGTAGATATCCTGACCACCACACGTTGCTACAATGTACTGGATTAAATTCCTAACCTGTCCTCAGTGTCTTATGGAGTGTGGGCAGGTGTCGCTGCTGCTGTTGACCCGACCGCCGGATTAGGACAGTAAGCCCGATGGCTCTTGGAAGATGTCTAAAACTATTAGGCTACGTGCCGGTACCGGGTTACGCCATCTCTCTTCTTCCATCATCGTTTAACACAAACGTGACACCACACTACACATCCACGACTGTCACCCATAGCCGACATATTTACTTAAGACATGACCCTCAGAACCTGACAAAAAATTCGTCAGCCCAGTGCGCATGCACAGATGAATTGTTAAGCCTTTGCAGACGGCCCACCGATCAAGCCACGCGCTCAAGTGGTGGTTTTAAGTTCCTATGGGACCAAATTGCTGAAGTCATCGGTCCCTAGGCTTACACACTACTTAATCTACTTAAACTAACTTACGCTAAGGACAACACATACACTCATGCCCGAGGGAGGACTCGAACCTCTGAGGGGGAACCGAGCAAACCGTGGCAAGGTGCCCTTAAACCTCGCGGCTACTCGCTCAAGGGCTCGCGCACTGCCTCTGTGTCAGCGTAAGGCAGTAGCAATCAGTAAGAAATTTATGTTTCAAGCGGATATTGTACGTAAACACGTGTAAATGTAAGGACGTTACAGAGTGGCAAAAAGGAGCAATCGTGTTTGGCCGTGCCCATGGCCATACGGTGCGTGAAGTTGCCGGATTTGTTGGT
Organism: Schistocerca americana; assembly: GCF_021461395.2. Classification (NCBI taxonomy): domain Eukaryota; kingdom Metazoa; phylum Arthropoda; class Insecta; order Orthoptera; family Acrididae; genus Schistocerca; species Schistocerca americana. The sequence goes on from NC_060130.1 coordinate 541,888,703, forward strand.
TTCGCGGCGGACTTTTCAACGTCAACACGACATTACCCAAAGAATGATAACTGCCTAGTCCCCTTAGACGAATGGCTCCACGGGATGCTTTAATAGATTCAGATACAATATTGCCCCTCATGGCAACTGTACATAACACAGCGAAGCAAAATACTACAGGCTTCACATCGTTATTTCTGCTTCACTGTCGTAAAGCCAAAACGACAAGTTCGACTAATTGTTGTACATGTCTGAGTTATGGTGGAATGTGTGTCGTTATAATTACGTTCAGTCTACATGACTACCTATAACTCACTGATGATAGTCGCACTATCAGTTGAAATCTAGATCTGCAGTTCAATAAAATAGACAGGTGACATTACGACCGATGCTGACAATTACATCACGGTCTTGGGGTACAATCATTCCAATGGAATCGACCAAAATGACAAATGGTCAAAATGACAAATTTTTGCACTGTTTCCATGTCAACCAAACGATACTCGGAACTACGTGACTTATCTCATTACCAAGACCAAAGAAGCAAGGCAGCTTACTCGCATACGGTGCATGAACGCCCAGGAGAAGCACCAAAAGCGCTAATCTGCTAAGCACCGGCCAGTGAGACACTGACCGAGAGACTGGGTATGGATTATTTCGCTTGGCGAAAGTTACTAAAAAGTTATTAAATCACCATTTTGTGTCGCATTATATCCTTCGTCGCGTGTCAGAGGTCATATACGAAGTCCAGGATTAAGATAACAGACGATAATACGAAAATACCGGTGACACTGAAACTGGCGTCTTGCAAATAAGCGCAATTTTCATTTGCAGTGTGTATTAAACAAGTAATTTAAACGTAAATCTGTGCCGGCCGCTGGTGGCCGAGCGGTTCTGGCGCTACAGTCTGGAACCGCGCGACCGCTACGGTCGCAGGCTCAAATCCTGCCTCGGGCATGAATGTGTGTGTTGTCCTTAGGTTAGTTAGGTTTAAGTAGTTCTAAGTTCTAGGGGACTTATGACCTCAGCAGTTGAGTCCCATAGTGCTCAGAGCCATTTGAACCATTTTTCGTAAATCTGTATCTTCGTCTGGCGGAGGTTCGAGTCCTCCTTTGGGCATGGGTGTGTGTGTTTGTCCTTAGGATAATTTAGGTTAAGTAGTGTGTAAGCTTAGGGCCTGATGACCTTAGCAGTTAAGTCCCATAAGATTTCACACACATTTGAACATTTTTTTGTATCTTCGTGACCTGCGTTATAATGACTTTTCTGTTTGTGTGACCATAACAAAACAAACTGAATTATTGGAAACTTATCGCCTTCCAATACTCATACAGCATCTTTGAATGGCTCCAAAATGTCACGAGTTCCTTTGCAGGGTTGTTGTCGTAACTAATACACGCCTCTCTCCGGAAGCATTTCCATGATTTTATCGTACAGCCTAACTACACACTGTGATATTCTGAACAAGCTGTTCTACTTACTCTCCGTTTCTTGCTTCAACCTTGTCAGTATCGAATTCAAGTCACCAGTTTTCTTCTCGAAACGGACAATAACTCTGGCAGCATAAGTCGTGAAATAAACCACTGTAACCTCATTTATCATTCAAAATGTCTTCCAGGACTGTTTTCAAAACATATGTAATGTAAGGGAAGCAGAGACTTGCGTATACTAGCGCATCGGTCAGTGACAAATGAAATCTTATTAGAATGCTGGGCATTTGTTCCAAAGAATTGAAATAGTGTTTCCTCAATGTAATTCTCAATCAGTATGCCAGAATTTTTCCTTCTCAGAAAAGGAAGTTGTCAGCAGTATCATATCTTGCAGTGCCTAATCTTAATAAACAAAGTGCGCAACAATAGATGTGTGATATATTTTCCGATATGTATCGGTCCATATATCCAATGTACATCCATAGGCATTCACGCCTATGGCCTGGATAATACTGAGCGTAATACTCGCCCATATTTCATCGGCTTGTCTTTCAGTGTTTCATTGTACTATCCTAGGATGAGGCAAAGTTTTGGAGACATCTACATGCCCCAATTCTGAACCGAAGTTTACAAGCTCCTGACAAAGCGCGAAGTCCTACAATCAATACTAATGTGAAGGAACGAAGGTCTCTATCACACATTTCTACGCAATTTTTTAATTATCGTAGCTTTCAATGAAACTCGTAATGCTTCAGAACTTACACATCGTTGTGTTCTGCAGACGTGAGCCTTTAGACGTGTGGTGGCGGATCTGTAAGACAGGAGAGCATAGCACATACCACAGTACAAGAAGCCGATATCCTCATCAGTCACTAATGAAAATCTCTACCAAACATTGTCACAACCGCCACCTTTCGCACTCAGGATATGTTCTTTCGAATCAAGTTTCGCTTCATCTGACGTTCAAGCGCCGTGATCTTACAGCGGGCGACTGGGCGGCGCTCAGGTAACTATAAAAGACAGCCGATCAATTCGAGCGTGGGATGCTCGAACGAGCGTGAAGAAAGTCTTGTGCAGCTGTTCCCTCAGTCTAAAGAGGCTCTATCGACATCTACCGAACTTAAGTGGAACTGCATTCACCGAGCAATCCGAGCGACCGTAAATGGTAGCTGCAGAGCTGTATTATGCTGCACGCAAGGGGGAGTAGTAATTAGCGACGCTGGCTGGCGTGCTGCGGTTTGAAGTTCCAATCCGATACCCCAATATTTATTTTTTTATTTAGCATATATCATTTCTAGGTTACTGATAATTATTCTGTTTGTAATGTTTGCATATATTGGAATACTCAATGTTTGTACAAATAGCAGCACTCTCCATCCAGGAGGTAATCCTCAGGGGGCTGTAAAATCGACCTCTCGCATGTTGCCCGCCATATTGAGTAGCGAGCTGTGATGTCACCTGGGCACCACTGGTTAGTTAAAACGGTGTCGCTCAGCGTTTCTATTGAGGCGTGCATGTGAGTTCGTGTTACGTGTTAATTTGTGTGCATTTCTTGGTCTGCCGAGTGTTCAGTTGTTAAGCAGCTTGCTTTGTGAGTTTCTTGGAATAATGGCTACGAATACGTCGCAGTTGTGCTGTTGCTGAATGTAGCAATAGCGGACGTAAGGCTGAAGGCGTAATTTATTACAGTTTTTCAAAAAATGTTGAACTACAGCGTAAGTGAATTGCTCTTTGTAAACAAGTGGACAGAATTAAGGGTGAAAATGCAAGCATTTGTTCTGATCATTTCTGTGAAAGTGATTACAGACGAGACCTGCAGAATGAAATGTTAGGTTTACGTACACGGAGCTGCAGTATAATGCTATTCCGCCTCAAAAAAATACCAAACTGGCACGGAAATAAATTTGAAGCTTCTGGCCCTAGCACTTCGAATATAAACAATAGCGTTGTAACAGAGAGAGAACGTCGTCGTGATGCCAGAACAGTAAAAGAAAAAGAGCTCCCTCAGCTTTGAAAATTCTGTCTCTGAAGCTAAGTAAGCTGTACAAATCTAACAACAGAGACTTTTGCACTGAACCGATGATTTCACCTAAAGACCAGGAAATTCAGGAACTAAAGAAAGTATTGGCTAGTTCGAGCATTCAAAATGCTCTACTGAAACAAAAAATTTATTCTATGAGAAAAGTTAAAAAGCAGGCTGCATCTATAAAACTTAATGCGTCTCATACTAAGAAGCATAAGTGTGTATGCTCGGATGTGACAACTATACTTTCTCAGTGTTTCACACCAGGACAAATTCACTGTTTGTTAAGGGAGAGAAAGTAAGTAAGCGGAGCTCAGAGGACATTGCAAATGGTCTTACTTGACAGCTTTGTCTCTCGTATCTGAGGAGGAAGAGCTATCCTTTTCCCTGCAGGTAAACGCTCTAGAAATGGACATATCAGTTGAAGTGCCAACCAGGTATTTTAAAAGCAGTTTTGGAGTTAATTAAAGATAAGTCAGAAATGTTCACGTCATTAGAGGCAACTGCTGTCCTAAGCTTTGACGAAATGCACATTGACGGTCGTGTCACTTAAGATTCATCCGACGATGTGGTACTCGGACCACACAATAATGTTCAAGTCGCCACGGTTCGCAGCTTGTTTTCAATATGGGAGCATGTCATAAAAGAAGTTGAAAGAACAGGAATCCATATCGTAGATGTTACGTGTGACATGGGAGCAAAAAATCTGAAAGTGTGAAAGAAACTTGGTGTGTTGACATCCAAGACATTTTTTTTTTTTTCGCACCCTGTTGATGATAGCAGGAAAGTCTGTTTTTTTGATGGTCCACATTTGCTGAAATTTAAGAAATCTTTTCCTGACGAGGGTATCACTTTGCCTGATGGTACTGTGATTACAAAAATTGTGATAAAAGATCTTCTTCGACATGAAAAAGGTGATCTTTCGATCATTCATCGCATATCGGAGATTTAGCTTAACGTTAGTGGACGTGATCGTCGGAATGTCCGAATGGGTGCACAGCTACTTTCACATCGCACTGCCCAAGCTGTGAAATACGTTCTGCATAACGATCGTGAAGGAAGCTTGATTCAGCTGGTGAACGATGTTTTCGATGTGCTGAACTAGAGATATCCTCAACACCATAAAGCTCCACACAGAAGTGGTTACGTGTTTATTATAGAAATCAGGAAAACTCTCTAACAAAAATTCAAGAAATTTGTTCTAATATGCGAACAGGAAAAATAAATTGTCTCCTCTCGTCAGAAGGGATTCATTATATCAATAAATTCACTCTTTGGACTCTATAATGATGTGAGAACTTCCGGAGCAACTTACATATTGACAGCCAGACTGAATCAAGACTGTCTAGCAAATTCCTTTTCTAGAAAGTGTATTTTATAGCCATCCCACGCCTCTCTAGGTAAACTCGTTTATTAATACTCACCGGAACTGCAAGTGAAATACCTTTGTTTCTTGGTGCTTCGACTACAGAGGACATAAATGAGAAGTCTGCTGTTGAACACTACCCGATACCTGCTGATGAACTGAGGAAGACTTTGCACGTTTTCTCTCAAGTGATTTACGTATCAGGGTAACTGTAAATGATTCGACGTCGCTATAGACGACAAAAACTTGATCTTAGATTTCGACCCCAGTGATTCAGTGTGCACCAGCGAAGACGAGAATGATGATGTTTTAAAATATCTTGCAGGATACATAGCTTTCAAGTGCATAAACATCAATAGTTCTTTGGGAAATACAGTAGGCAAGTGAGTTGTTGATATAGAATTAAGTCTGAACCAAGACTAGATTACTGTTATTTCAAAAGGGGTCCTCATTTCTCCCTCTCCTGACTGGATGGCTAAAATACATGAACTATAAATTATATTTGCTGCTTTTCGTGGAACAAATCTTTCTCATTGTAGTAAAATGATGGGAAACTTATCAGTTTACATATATGCAAAATTTCCCGAACTTAATAGCAAAATAGTTCAATTCTGTGTCAAAACAAGAACTTTTATTCACATTAGACATTTCAACAAAACCGCTAAAACTTATGCGATGAAACAGAATTCTGCAAGAAAGAATTTGCTCTAGACGGCGTAGCCTTCAGTATATTCGGGGTAGCTTCTGCGTCAGCTTTGTGAGGTACTTTTGGAGTTTATCATCATTTTATTCACAAAAAATGTTTCAAATGGTCAGTACGCAATTGTAAAACATTTACAATAGTCACATGCCTTAAACAAGATTATGAATGCGAACATCGCCCACTAGTTTTGCGTGGCGATATCATCATTGCTGCTAATATTTAACCCGTTTCTTTCGGGACTTTTGTATATAACATTAACACTAAGTATTGTGAACCCTGTCAGCGCGAAACCTTAAGTTAAATGGGAAGGGAAGAGACGTGAAAAATTTATTTTGTTATTTCCCGTACACTACAAACAGAGACGGCTGTCGTCTAGCTGATGAGTGACGTAACAAGTCGCAGACCAATGAGAGTGCGCTAATCCAATCTGGCATACCTTTCTTATTCTACATTCCTTGGTAATTCTGTTCTGTCTATACCATAGTGTCCATAATAAACGAACTTCCATTGATAAGTGTCGTATTTCATTGATGTCCATGATTTATGATTTCGACTGGATTATGTTTACAACTGACAATATTGCAGTCATAGGACACTATGCTCTGTCGTTTTGATCAGTGCACAATTTTACATTTCTGAGCATTTAAAGTTAGTTTCCAATCACTGCAGCACTTAAAAATCGTTCCAAGATTAAGTCAACATTGGGCAGCTTCTTTTCAGACAGTACTTCATTATAGATATCAGCGTCATCTGTAATGTATTAAGTCATTAGTGTAAAACATGAACAGTAAGAATACCGAGAGGCACTTGCATGGGGCGCACCTGAAGTTTCTTCCATATCTTTTAATGATATCCGCCCAAGATAACATTCTGCATCATCGTTCACCAGAAATCAGCAATCCAGTCAATCATATCTGCGATAGTAATCGTAAGTTTGCTGCTACGTCAAATGGTTTTCTGAAATCAATAATTACTTAGAGTACTGACTGCCTTTATCCTTGGCTTTCATAACGTCATGTGAGAAAAAGCGGAGTTTGGGTTTCGCATGACCGACGTTTTGGAAATCAGTGCTGGTTACCAAGGAGAAGCTTATCCTGTTCAAGATACAACGTTTGAGCTCGGAGTATGTTCTAAGATTCTCCAACATATCGATGTCAAAAATGTTGGACGGTATTTTTGTGGATCACTTCTGCTACGTTTCTTGTAGATGGATGTGACATTTGCTTTCTTCCAACCTCTGGGAACAGTTTTTTGTTCGTAAGATCTACGGTATATTATGTTTAAAAGAGGCTCTAATTCAGCTGCAGATTTCGTAAGAATCTTGTAGGGGTTCGGGAAATTTATTCAGCATCAACGGTTTCAGCTGTTTCTCAACTCCACTGACATATCAATAACATTCACATTTGCAGGAATTGGGCGACATAATATGGGCACCTCGGTCCCGAAACCAGATTGTACATAGCTTTAACGCACTGACGATGTCCTTTTTCCTCTTCTCTTATTATAACATCTCTCGAAGTATTTTAAGCTCCTGTACGCCAATGATCGTTTAGTTCTGTCACATTGGATCGTACTAACCCAACGCGACCGAGATGGCCCACTGATTCGCACACTATGCTCTAATTTGGAAGTACGTCTCAGATTAACTTATAGGTTTTCCATAGTTTCCTGAAATCGGTGAAAGCGATGCCAAAGTGGTTCCTTTGAAAAGGACGCGGGCGTGTCTGTTTTCTTATCCTTATCAGAGCTTGCTCCCCATCTCTAACGATCTCATCGTTGACAAGATACTAAACCCTAATCTCCCGTTTTTTCGGACCTTACAGATCTCCTGCACGCTCAAGTTTCTTGTAGCTTCTGCATCCGTGACAAAAGTTGCAAATCTAATACGGGAAAATTTAGTGGGCTTCTAACACTCCTATCGAAATCGTCATGCCATATTATTTCTCTTCTCCTACCATCTTACACCGTCCTTTAGCAAACGATAGGTCTAGTCTCTACTTTACTCTATTATCGTTACGAAATGTCTGTAAATAGGAGCGGACGATGATGTGAATAATAAAGGCTGTTATTTGCAGGAGTCAGTCGCGGGTAACAAGTATTGCTTTTTCATTTTCTCGCGTTTATTACACCAACATCATCAATGGAACTGCATAATGTCTGAATATTTACTGTCTGTCTGACAAAAAACTTTCTCGCCGGCGGGGTGGCCGAGCGGTTCTAGGCGCTACGGTCTGGAACCGCGCGACCGCTACGGTCGCAGGTTCGAATCCTGCCTCGGGCATGGATGTGTGTGATGTCCTTAGGTTAGTTAGGTTTAAGTAGTTCTAAGTTCTAGGAGACTGATGACCTCAGAAAATAAGTCCCATAGTGCTCAGAGCCATAATAAACTTTCTCACACTGAAACTTTAACTATTCAAAATTTCCTGACCCGGCTAACTAATGTAATACTGAACATCTTGTGTGGAACAACAATTAGCTATACAATGGTCCACGAATATAGCATGTTGTTATCAATGGAGAGACGTCTACAGACGTTAAAGTAACCTCTGGCGTGCCACAGGGGAGTGTTATGGGACCATTACTTTTCACAATATATATAAATGACCTAGTAGACAGTGTCGGAAGTTCCATGCGGCTTTTCGCGGATGATGCTGTAGTATACAGAGAAGTTGCAGCATTAGAAAATTGTAGCGAAATGCAGGAAGATCTGCAGCGAATAGGCACTTGGTGCAGGGAGTGGCAACTGACCCTTAACATAGACAAATGTAATGTATTGCGAATACATAGAAAGAGGATCCTTTATTGTACGATTATATGATAGCGGAACAAACACTGGCAGCAGTTACTTCTGTAAAATATCTGGGAGTATGCGTGCGGAACGATTTGAAGTGGAATGATCATATAAAATTAATTGTTGGTAAGGCGGGTACCAGGTTGAGATTCATTGGGAGAGTGCTTAGAAAATGTAGTCCATCAACAAAGGAGGTGGCTTACAAAACACTCGTTCGACCTATACTTGAGTATTGCTCATCAGTGTGGGATCCGTACCAGATCGGTCTGACGGAGGAGATAGAGAAGATCCAAAGAAGAGCGGCGCGTTGCGTCACAGGGTTATTTGGTAACCGTGATAGCGTTACGGAGATGTTTAATAAACTCAAGTGGCAGACTCTGCAAGAGAGGCGCTCTGCATCGCGGTGTAGCTTGCTCGCCAGGTTTCGAGAGGGTGCGTTTCTGGATGAGGTATCGAATATATTGCTTCCCCCTACTTATACTTCCCGAGGAGATCACGAATGTAAAATTAGAGAGATTAGAGCGCGCACGGAGGCTTTCAGACAGTCGTTCTTCCCGCGAACCATACGCGACTGGAACAGGAAAGGGAGGTAATGACAGTGGCACGTAAGGTGCCCTCCGCCACACACCGTTGGGTGGCTTGCGGAGTATAAATGTAGATGTAGATGTAGATACACTTGTCGGCACACCCACATTTCAAACTACTGCAAACTGCTTACTTGCGATTGAACTTAACGACTGCCGACTCGCTTTTATTAGTGAATCGCGCTCTGAGCGAACGTCAACGATAAGCTCCAAACCCTGTCGTAAGCCAAGATAATCTTCTACCAGCTGTCACATATTTACCAAATATGCTTGATGAATACCGATACCCCGAAATACATACTACCAGAGGAAAAATGAAATTCAATAAAAATGCCAAAAAATAACCAATATTTATTACGTGTGAGGATATAGTAGAAGGAAAAGTAAACTTTCATATACTGATAGAGGATTATCAATTTCAATAAGAAGACACTACCGTGTATATGATTTAAATTTACTCAAAGTGAACATAATGTCAACGAAAACAAAGTAAGCTGTGTAAACAAAATGTTCATTTTATAGCTGCTATAGGGCTATAGGGAGACCCTACACCTCTTCCTCCCCCCCCCCCCCCCCGCCGTCTACTCAGTTCCTCCTCCCGTCTCTCTGTCCATCTGTTCCCTCCCCCTCTGCCCAACAGCTCCTTCCGCCTCTGTTCATCTCCATCTTCCCCCCTCTCTCTCTATCCATCTTCTCCTCTTTCTCTTCTCTGTCCATCTCCTACACTTTTCTTTCTCTATCCATCTACTCCTCTCCCTTTTCACTGTCCATTTGGTCTTCTTCCCTTTCCCTGTCCATTTCCCCTTCTCTTTCTCTCCGCCCATCTCCTTCTCTTTCCTTTCTGTGTCCGTTTCCTTCTCTCCCTCCCCTTACCTTTCCCCATTCATTTCCCCCCTCTCTTTGTCCATTTTCTCCTCTCTTCCTCTCTGTTCATTTCCTCCTGCCCCTGCTAACCCCATCTCTATCTCCTCCATACCCCCTTCAAGTCCATCTCCTTCTTTCCCCAAACTCTGTCCATCTCCTCCCCCCTGCACTCAATCCTTCTTCTCCTTCCCCCTCTCTTTGTCTGTCTCCTTCTCCTCCTCACTCTGTCCATGTAGATCTACCTGGTCTCTCTGTCCATCTCCCTCCCCACCCCTCCTCCTCTTCCTCCTCCTCTCTCTGTCCATCTCCTTCCTTCCCCTCACTCAGTCCATCTCGTCCTCTTTCCTTTCTGTGTCCATCTCCTTCTCTCCCCTGTCTCTGCTTATCCCCTCATCTTCCTTTTCTGTTTCTCATTCCCTCTCTCTCTATCCACCTTCTCCTCCCTTCCTCTCAGTCCATCTCCACCTCCCCCTAAGCCCCTCTCTGCTCCCTCTATCTCCTGATCGACCCTTGAGGTCCTCCATTCTCCTCGCTCTATCTCCTCCGGTCACTCACTCAATCTATCTCCTCTTTCTCCCTCACTCCATCCATCTCCTCCTCCCCTCTCTATCCAGTTCCTCCTCCCCCTCTTCTCCATCCATTTGTTCATGCCCCTCTCTGCCCAACTGCTCCTTTCCCCCTCTCTGCCCAACTGCTCCTTTCCCCCTCTCTACCCAACTGCTCCTTTCCCCCTCTCTGCATCTGCTCCTCCCACTCTCTCTGTCCATCCTCTTCTCCCCTTCTCTCTGTCCATAACCTCCGCCCCCACTCTCTATCCACATTCTCTTCTTTCCTTTCTCCACCCATCTCCTCCTCTCTCTTCTCTCTCTGTAGATCTTCTTCTTGTTCCTTTCTGTCCATTACCCAATCCCTCTGTCTCTGTCCACGTCATTCTCACCACTATCTAGGTGCATATGTCCATCCTCTCCTTCCTCCTCTCTATCTGCCCATCTCCTTGTCCTCGTCCTCTCTCACCGAGCGAGGTGGCGCAGTGGTTAGCACACTGGACTCGCATTCGGAAGGACGACGGTTCAATCCCGCGTCCGGCCATCCTGATTTAGGTTTTCCGTGATTTCCCTATATCACTTCAGGCAAATGCCGGGATGGTTCCTTTGAAAGGGCACGGCCGCTTTCCTTCCCCATCCTTCCCTAACCCGAGCTTGTGCTCCGTCTCTAATGACTTCGTTGTCGATGGGACGTTAAACACTAATCTCCTCCTCCCCTCGTCCTCTCTCCACATCATCACCCCCACCCTAACAGGAGGTTGCTAGTTGGTAACCCCACTGTATTTATTTCTAGACAGTAGGTAGTAAATGTACCAAGTTTGGTTGAAATCTGTGCAGATGTTTATAAGGAGCTTTTTACCTATGACTTTGCTGGTGTACAGATATGTCACATATGTTCCGCATACACTTAACCAATTTCACACATATTGCTAGACATAGTGTACCTGTATCTCCAGCGAATTTCACCCTGCAGTTTCCTTTTCGCGTAGTCAATGTTTATGACATCATGTCTCCTTAACTATGTGTCGTAATGGCTCTGAGCACTATGGGACTTAACATCTATGGTCATCAGTCCCCTAGAACTTAGAACTACTTAAGCCTAACTAACCTAAGGACAGCACACAACACCCAGTCATCACGAGGCAGAGAAAATCACTGACCCGCCGGGAATCGAACCCGGGAACCCGGGCGCGAGAAGCGAGAACGCTACCGCACGACGACGAGCTGCGGACTATGTGTCGTACAGTGATATAATTTTGCAGATGTATTCAGCGGTATTTGTGGATACTGTCTGCGAAATGTGTTGCGAATAGATTTAATAACAAATAATTAATAAATTTAAACATCATGCAAGATGCGGCAGTTTTAATGCATGAACAGCGAAAATGTAGTACGCAGTTAACTTTTTTCCTTCCATAATCATTGGCCGGTTGTCAGGAAGAAAAAGTTTCTTGAAGGTTTGAAATTATGTGTAAAATTTGTTTCAGGTCACTAAATCTGTCATTCTCAACTACTGGATGAATAAAACCTGTGTATTCGTGCGTCGTGGTCTATACTCCTTATTCACCCCCAACTTCACACCTTTGATAAGTAGGTGATTTTTACCGCCACAGCTATTCTTTCCAGACAGTGTGATACGTGTACCAAGTTTAGTTGCAATCGGTCCAGTGGTTAAAGAGAAGACGTGGAACATATGTACATACATACAGGGTGTCTCTCGTTAGAGTCGTCAGGAGCTTTTTCTCTGGTCTTATGGCAAGTATTTGCAATTCAGTTTTTGCTGTGTGTAGCGGGAGTCATCTCAAACAAACATTGCTTGTCACGACTCTCACGAGACTACCAGTGTCGACAGAAATCGTCGGTTTGGCTCTGATTTTTAAATCGGAATTTTACGTCCCCACTCGATAGATTGGTCCTAGATTACCCTAATGCGATATTTGTTTTGTCGATATTTATTAACAAGGACAGTAAAACACGAAGAATAACAAGTGCCCCATCAGCGACTGAGCAGCGCTGCTGTCGCATGGCGGTAGCAATCAGTGACGGCCAGCTCGGTGCTTTCCCAGTATTTTTACAGAAAATATAACAAGCAAAGCAAAGTTGATTTTCCAATTGCGATCGACCGAGCGCCGTGTCATCCTCTGCTAATGGCGTCCTTGGATGCGGTAAGGAATGGCGTGGGGTCAGCAAACCGCTCTCCCGGCCACTGTCGGGTTTCTTGACCAGAGAGTCGCTACATCTCATTAGAGAAATTCCTCTATTGGCATCACGAGGCGGAGCGTACCACGTTCTAGTCCTCCCACCAAAGAAAGATCCTCGACAGTATCGGTAATCGAAATCGTATCCACTACTTAGAAAATGTTAGAAATGTTTCGATATGCAATGGATTAGGAACGGGACGTGGTCAGAAAAGTTCAGACAGGTGAGAAAGGCATAATGTTGATTTAATTAGTAACGCTGCTTACACAATTTGTTCAATATGAGCGCCACAGAAGTAGACGAGGTGCTGTACAGTGCCAGATTTCCACCTGGTGGCCAAAATTGGGACTCAATTTTTTCCAGCGTAAATCCGTTCCGCATTAATGCAATAGAATATCTACCAAACTTTGCTGCCATACTATAATTACAGCCCACACTGGACGTTGTAAAGTTGCTGCACTTTAATTATTGCTACCCAGTTCTTCAGCATATTACATGTTACAAATCACTGTACGCTCACGCCTGTTATGGGAGGTGTATCAACAATAACCCTCGCATTTTGATACAAAAATTGCACTCGTCTCTGTAGTGAGTTACGACTTCTTTCAAACACCCCCGGGTTATCTAAATCTTGACTAGACTGTACAAGTCACTCTCCAGTTCTTCAGCGGTATAACCAGAAGTGCTGTATTCTTCACTTTTGAGACGACCCCAGACAGAAAAATCCGGAGTACTCAGGTCGGAAGATTTTGGAGGCCAAGGTCCCGCCCCTTCTCGACTAATATACATCTTGGATTACACTGGCGTGTTACATGTCGTCTTACAACAGCGGCAAAATATGCCGGTACATCGGTCATGGTAGAAAATTGAGCCCAACTAGATGGGGACTAACTCGAAAAGTTTATTTCAAAAGAATTTGTACTAGCTGCGACAATATATCATACTGAAGTCAGTGGTGGCTCGTGACCACACAGTCGCAGTTGTGTCACAAATGGATCGTTTGCGGATCCTAGATTAATAGAACGTTTTTGCTTCTTTTATGGAATACTTTCACACAGGTAAGTTTTCGCTGTTAATTATGGTATATCCTGTATATTATTTAGCAGCTATACAGGTTGACAATTTCATTATTCTGCGCAGGAGATGGGAGAACATAACACAACCTCTTTTCTAGAATACCAGTAGTTGGCAAGCGATGGTGCCGTTGAATCATCACTTCTCAAAGCGTTCTTTGCTGTCCGTTTAGTAAATAAATAAAGATCAGATTTTCTCATAAGAGTGACTGTTGATGCACCTAGAACGAAGACAGCTTTTACTGGCTGCGTGTAGGTAATATACCGTACTCTAATTTTATGATAGCTTACAAGGTCATTTAAAAGTAATCGTAGCCAGTCTTTATTGTAAGCGGCCACTGTAAATTGAAGAGCATTATCATGGAAACTACGGCAGAACTGGGACACCAAGGTTTGGCAACCCAAAGGCAAACTTTTTCAGAAAAATATGTCATCGAGAGTTTCGTAATATCGGTGTTAATGAAAAGTCAACGGTTTCTAGACCCGTAGCTACAAAGAAAGAGTTGTAACTATAATTGATGAACGATGGAGCACTGTTACAAAATGTAATCTATTGAGGAGTGATGCAAATTTATAGATAATTGTATACGATTTTAGGTCTGCTTTCAGGGTTGGAGAGCGCTAGAAATTGATTATGCTCGCATTTATAATACCTTTCGTAGAACATAAAAGCCTACACGAAATTTGATTACCAGCGGTATCTAGAACAATGACGGTGTTCTCTAACAAAGGCGAAGAGCAATTTTGTAATATTAGTTTTGAAAGCAGCTATCCAGTAGGAAAAGCAACAGCATTTCGGAGCTGTTCGCTTAATTGAAACTCCATCACTGCATACACACCGCACAATCAGTGTGGGGACAACACCTGCGTACTTGGAAACACCAGAATTTTGAAATAACAATGTGCTGATACATGCATTTAGAGAGTCTGTATTTGTGGAACTTTTAGTTTACCTCCAAACAATATTGGAATTAAGATACAACGTTGGATGATTTATTTACGAACACGAGCGGAGCGAAAGGCAATATGTGCTCCAAGCAAAAAAACATTACGTGTGTTATTTATGTTACTTTGTTATACCGCTGTGAATCTGTTGTTTATTTTGATTTGTTCGCTTCGTAACAGTGGAAGAAATTTAATTAGAATGTTGTGCCGAGTGTCACTGCGTGGCACTGGGAACCTATATGCACACGTAATTCATCCGACTTCCGTACGCCATCAGTCTTGTTTAAGAACGTCGCCGAATAGTTGGTACTCAGTGTTCTGCAAAATCCGACCAGAAGCAGTCTGTCTGCCTTGACCTATGTCTCCTATATGACGATATGTTTGACGTCAGTCGCCATTCAGGCACACTGGTGCTGTTACTTCACGATATCGCATAACCGGAGAAAAATTAGATGAAACAGCAAATAAGGAAACAGATATCCTACAGAAACTAGACTCGAAGACTTTCTACATAGATAAATAGCCTTCCGTTCCAAATATGGGGGCTATTGTTAAAATTATCGTCAAACGTCCTACAAAGTGTTGACTTTTAATAGGTTTCTATAAATCATTCCGAAATAACTGAAAGTGCTTTAACTTCAAAGACTCGTGACATATCTTCGCTGGAATGAATACTTTCGTGTTAAATAAGGAAGGGAGATCAGTGTTTAAAGTCCCGTCGACGTTCAGATTACTGGAGTCTGAGTGCTAACTCTGAAGGACAAGGATGGGGAAATGACTGTTATATGTCTTTCGTCTGACGTGGTACTGGTATCCAACGGGATCTCAATGAGTGTGGTTGGACAAGAATTTAAAGCTCGTTTCTTCACAATACGAGTCAAGTGCTCACAACACAGCACTCGGTGCTGTCAGGTGCAGAGAGCACAATGTTCTAAAAGCAGATGGCCCGTAGCTTTTGTTAAACATCCGTCTCAATATAGCATAGCTGTATTTTCGAAAGCAAAAAAATGAAATATATAATATAATGTCTCTCGTGATATACTGTTCGTGCTACTGAGTACAGTTCTTCGTCAGTTAAGTATTTAATGTGTATCACAATATAAGTTCCCGGAAGTAACTTGGAAAATGAAAAGACAGTCAAATAAACTATGAAACTAAAAAAGTTATCGGTAAAGTATACGAATATATGGGAGGCTAGGTGCGCACGAATAATAAAATGATGGTTATCGAGCGTCAAATAAATACGTATGTATAGATACAGTAACTGAGGGAGAACTATAATTCTAGTATGAACTGGTTACTCAGAGGTAATGAATAAACACTACACCTGGAACGCAGTAATCCACGTGTCTGTACTGAACCACAGCCTCTTAGCTTCCCGATGTTTTGCGGTCGTTGTCATGTAATTTTTGTACTCTTAATGTACCCTTTTCAGTACTGATTGGAAACAGCCGAGGTCGAGGAAAGAAATTAGACGTGACCTCCTTGAAAGCATGAACCCGACATTCCTCTCAAGTTATTTATGATAACCCTAGGTCAATAGCCGGCCGAAGTGGCCGTGCGGTTAAAGGCGCTGCAGTCTGGAACCGCAAGGCCGCTACGGTCGCAGGTTCGAATCCTGCCTCGGGCATGGATGTTTGTGATGTCCTTAGGTTAGTTAGGTTTAACTAGTTCTAAGTTCTAGGGGACTAATGACCTCAGCAGTTGAGTCCCATAGTGCTCAGAGCCATTTTGAACCTAGGTCAATATAAGTGGAAGGGGATTTAAGCTACACGCGTCCCGAATACGTTTATTTTTCTATAGAAAGGCTGATTTCTCCCTGTTATCATTGACGTGGTTTCCCTCTTAGTATACATTACGTGTGATATCTTCTTCCTGTTGCTGTCGTTGCCCCACTGGACTCGTATTTGAGTTGCAGGGCTCAAGTACCCGTCCAGCAATCGTGAAATAGGTTTCCGTAAATTGATTAATAAATATAAATTGATTAAAAGGATTACCACAAAAATCCCTTTGGATTGCGCTGTACGAATTTGTGTTCCGTCTATAATGCTCCTATAGTGGATGCAACATTATACCTTAATTGTCCTTCCTTACTCCCTTCTCCAACACTGTCATTGTCAAACTCTCCCGGTTCTCCATAACATATCTCTGATTTTTTTGCTTCTCTTTTGCTTTTTCTTTAGTTACCAGTATTTCTTCTGTAAACTTTGCCCTATTATTTTTATTCTTTCCCTGAACAATTAACTTATGCTTTCTCTAATGTTGCCATAACTTTTATTCATCTGACAGGGACGTGATATAACGATAAATGTTCTTAGCACGCGGTTAATACATTAGACATTATTGTAATTACCCCCATTGCTATATTTATTTTTTTTAGTATTCGTATGGTTATTACTGTTATCATGTATAACTCATTTATCTTGATCTTGAGTTTCTCCGATATACAGAAAGATTCCAGCAAATATCTCTGGCCTTTTACATCTACCGCCGGCCGGTGTGGCCGAGCGGTTCTAGGCGCTTCAGTCCGGAACCGCGGTCGCAGGTTCGAATCCTGCCTCGGGCATGGATGTGTGTGATGTCCTTAGGTTAGTTTGGTGTAAGTAGTTCTAAGTTCAAGGGGACTGATGACCTCAGATGTTAAGTCCCATAGTGGTCAAAGCCATTTGAAACATTTTTACATCTACCGTAATGAAATAAGGTAGTTAAATAACACTAGGATTCGAAACCAGCAGTGAAACAGAATATAGATTAAGATCTAATGCAGAATTATACCTGAAATTGGAAATGTTAACGCAAGCAAGAAGAAAAAAAGAGATTTAGATTCAATGGTCACATATGCAGTATGAGTGATGACAAAATAACTAAACAAATCTTTGAGTTACTAAACAATTACAAATCCAAAAACACATATTTCAGACAAGTAGGAAGAGATATGGAAGATGTTGGAATAATAAGATGATTGTTCAGATGGCTCTGAGCACTATGGGACTCAACATCTGAGACCATCAGTCCCCTAGAACTTAGAACTACTTAAACCTAACCAACCTATGGACATCACACACATCCATGCCCGAGGCAGGATTCGAACCTGCGACCGTAGCAGTCGCGAGTTTTCGGACTGCAGCGCCTAGAACCGCTCAGCAACCGCGGCCGGCACACAATAAGAAACAGAACACATTTTAAAGATGCGATAGAGACGGCAGGCATGCAGGACTGGCAAAAATCAAGAACTGGAAGAAAGTAGACACGAGGAGATAATGAAGAACATTGTTGAAGAATGGGAGAAGTGCAGGTCCAAAGGAAACTGCATTTGAAAACGAAGAAGCACCAACAATGTCGATTTATCGTAATCTCTAAAAGGGTTACTTGAAATAACAGAAAAACAACATAACTGTTACCTTGGTCAATTCGGAGGTCACAATAGTGAGCCTTCTAACGATGCTAAATCGGGATTTTGCCGTTGCTGCTAATACCGCCGTTGCAGCATCGTTCGTACGCTATATTACAGCGAATTTTTGATAGGAGGCCGTCAAAGTGATTTTGTCTTGTTCTTACCACGATGTCAATCTGTGACCAGTATGCCGGTCTCTTTAGCAGGAGCTATGAAACTGCAGCCACCTCGCTTCTTTCTTCTCTTTCTTCTTTTTCATTATTTGTTACTATCCATCTCCACGTCATCGGCTGTCTTCTAGACTCTTAATGGGAAAACCAAAATTTGATTTTGATATTCACTTAAAGTCATTCAGACCATGTGCGGAAAATCTGCATCAGGATTACCTGGCTGCAGGGTCCCATCCAGGATTCTGGTCTGGATGGGGTGGGGGAAGGCGGTGAGGTCATAGAAATTGTGTATCATTGTACGGTCTCCACATTCTCTGGAGTAAATGAAAGCATTTTCTTAATCTATTATAACACCGACAGCGATATCGAGAAAATTTTCGAGACTGTTACATGTGAAAGCTATGTTACAAAAGATTTCTTTTCTTTTTTTTGTTGTTGAGATTTTGAAGAAACAGTCGTACGACAGGGGGACGGGGCTGCAGCCCATGCATCCTCTCCCTTCTCCCTGCCCTCTCCCTCGATTCGCCTCCGCCTGGCTATGATTTAGAACCGGCTCTCCTAGAATGCGAGCTCATTATTCTACCAGCGTGAGAGATCCCTTGATGACCCAGTATTGTATCGCTGATTGATTTAACCGAATCAGACTGAAACTATTGAAAACCATTGTAACCAGGACTTTTGTAGGCAGTAGTCGCGAACAATGTTTAATTTAAATTCACGCTAATGACGATTAAATAATAATGCACTATGTATATGAATACCGGTCACTGTGGATTCGGTGTGAGCTGTTGACCTGGTGGGAACATTTGTGACGGCGAGGACAATGGCTGTTGGGTAGTGGGCAGCTGACCGCGAGGTCGCCGGGTCAGTGGCCGCCACGGTCGCGTAACGGTCCACTGGCGCTCACCCGCCCCACCTGCCAACTCCCATTGTGCACGTCTTCCCTCTCTGCCAAGGGCTCAAGTTCCCTGCTACGCGGTTGGGGCTTTCGGCGCTCCTACGAAACCTAATCGACTGAAGATGAGGCGACAGTTCCTCAAACAGTTTTCTGATATTATCCTTATAGATATGCATATTTGCGAGCGCTGTGTCCGCGACTGTATGTTAAACTGTTAAAACACACACAAAAACTTTGAAGCCAGTCACTGAAAATTCTCTTTATTAGTCAGGCCTCATATCTATTTCAGGTTTCACTCTTGGACTTCAGTTCGTCAGCAAACCTGCTCTGAATAAAACGTCGTTATATGTTACGCAGTTTTTCTGAATCGGGTAAAAACTGCAGAAAATCTAACGGCGCTATCTTAATAGGAGGTGTGTCGATGAACTAAATAGAAAGAGTAAAACCAGAATATGTGCGGGACTAATACATGTAAATTTCAGTTACTGGTTACCGAGTGTTTTTATCGTTTTAACAATCCCTGTTATCATCAGTCAGTCCCGTAAGTCACAATGAATAGAGAAGTATCAAAATTATGGAGGTACCTGCATGAACATGATTCACTGAATTACCTGCAGTCCGTTTTATGGATGAAATTGTGTAAAAATGCAGTTGTAGCACTATCATTGTGTAGAAATGCGCGTGTGGTTCTGTCATCTGTAAATACTCACTGAGTACTATAAATACTCACCGAGTCCGCAGGAACTGACAGGACCTCGTTAGCAGAGGAAGAGATGCGTAATCGGGAGAACGTTTTTTTGTCATGTCAGTAGTAAATTAAGACATAAATTAATATATGTTCAGTCAATTGTCAACTAGAATGCAAAAGTAATTCAGGGGATCTATATATATTTTTCAGTTGAAACCTGGAATCTCTAAGAACCTGTGGTGTTGCTGTGAGATTGCCCTTGATCTTACCTGTATCTGGACACGAAGTGGATTGCAGAAGGTAGGCTGTGCGTTACTATTCTCCTCAATCACACAGACTGTACTTCACAATTCTCGAGACTGTATCTGTACAATAGCTCAGTCAATGAAGACCAGAAGCGATCAAATGGGCGAAATAATTCGTGTAGTCGCAAATTTTTGTACAGTGATAGGAGGGAATGCCATGAACAGCATTCTAAACATCCTTACGGCGAGCGTTGGGGGCGTTTAGAGGTAACTTTTTTCTAGAGTAAGTTGAAATCCTTGGCGTCTACTGAAAGCATGTTCCAGTATATGTAAAAGTAATCTACAAATTTTTTACAACTATACTAAATTCCCTACAAAAATATTCCTAGTCCTTTTTTTTCTCTAGCACTAGTAGTTTGTGCGATGCATGGGAGTGAAAAATTGCAGATGATTAAAAGTAGTATCTGAATGGTATAAAATTAAGGTTCATTGTTGAATGAAGCGAGTTAAGACCAAATATTAAATGTATTTACAACATTAAAGTGCAATAGAGACGTATTAAGGGATAAATTTTGTTCTGCGGCTGTGACAGGTTGGCGTGTGCGGGAGGGAGGTGGGGGAGGTTGTGAAGAGGGTGGAAGTGCGAGGGTAGACAGTTAGTTCCTCCTCTGCGCTTACCCTCTCCTAGTAACCCATCATTACTTCCCCAGGATTTACCGTCTAGTTCTCTTACTGAGTAGCCAAAATGACTTGACGTGCCCGTGTTTATATACTGGAGCTATTTTCAGTTTATTAAGTGAGTACTTATCTGTAGTTCTTGATTGTATTTTCACCTAAAATAGGTTCCTATAAACAAGGGCTGAGAAGCGTTTAACTTGTGATTGTGATGTTGCCAATGACCTACAATGAGGTGACAAAAGTCTTGGGATAGCGACATGCACATACACAGATGGCGTTAGTATGACATACATAAGGAATAAAAGTGCAGTGCATTGGCGGGATTGTCCTTTGTACTCGGGTGATTCATGTGAAAAGGTTTCCGACGTGATTTAGGGAGCACGACGGGAATTATCTGACTCTGAACGCGGCATGTTACTTTGAGCTAGACGAATGGAACATTCCTCTTCGGAAATCATTAGGAAATTCAATATACCGAGATCCAAAGTGTCAAGAGTGTGCCGAGAATAGCAAATTTCAGGCATTAACTCTTACCACGGACAACCCAGTGGTAGGGCCGCGCGGGTTAGCCGCGCGTTCTATGGCGCCTTGCCACGGTTCGCGCAGCTGCCCCCGTCGGATGTTCGAGTCCTCCTTCGTTTAAGTTACATTAAGTAGTTTGTAAGCCTAGGGACCGATGACCTCAGCTGTTTGGTCCCATAGGAACTTACCATCAATGGCCGACAGCCTTCACTTAACGACCGAGAGCAACGGCGTTTGCACAGAGTTGTCAAGCAACACTGCGTGAAACAAACGCAAAAGCAATGTGGGTCATACGACGAACGTATCCGTTAGGAAAGTGTGGCAAAATGTGGCGTTAATAGGCTGTGGCAGCAAACGATCGACACGAGTGCCTTTGCTAACAAATGAAGGGTTAAGTTCGGCTACTTGGAGACCATTTGCAGCCATTCACGGGCTTCATGTTCCTGAAACAATTCGAGTGAATGATTAGCCACCCACAACGGCCGACATGAGTACCATCGAACATTTATGAGACGTAATTTCGCAATTATGGACGGTTATAAAGGCAGCCTGGCTCAATATTTCTGCAAGTAACTTCCATCAACTTGTTGAGTCCATGCCACGTTGAGATGCTGCACTATGCCGGTCAAAAGATCTGACGCGATGTTAGAAGGTATCCCATGACTTGTCACCTCAGCGTATATAACGGTACGCAAGGGTTTGTGGATTGGTAAATGCAAGTTACTTGAGAAAAAATGGGAAGTTGAAGGAAGAAAGAATAACAAAAAAAGACGGCGCTGTTCAGGCATCTTGCAGAAGAGAATACAACAGAGGTAGGTCAGTTAAAATATTTCGGGGATAAACTGTTTCAGAGGATTAGCCTTCAACGTCACATGGAACCCCATGTTTGAGTTCAGCTGAAGTGACTTTTTATTTTTTATTTTTACTTACACGCATGTCTGAAAGAAGAGACACTGTTGACGAGCCATAGCTGTATGAAATACTTCGAAATTTATTCACTGACTGCTGTATTAGTTATAGATCTACTAATCAAGAGTGATGTATGAAAATTTGTGGCGAGCTGGGACTCAATCCGGATGTCCCACCTTACGAGAGCAGTCACCTTAACAACTTCGGCTATCCGTGCGCTCTTTTCGGACCAACCCCAACTTACATGGGTAACACTGTCTACATCCTTACAGCTGTGGATCGTCAACAGTGTCTGATCTTTCAGACATGCATGTAAGTATTACAAGCCTACGCACGCACACGACGATAACTACTTTAGTCTCACCTCCCCGTCCTTTAATTATCCCTGTTGCGGGAATCCAAGTACTGTTGCGAGCATTAGGCGATCAATTTAATGGACTACAATATAAGGATGCAGACAATGTGTCATATGTAAATTTGGGTGGGTCTGGGAAGCGAGTACAGATAGCCGAAGTGGTTATGGCTACCGCTTGCAGTAAGCGTCATATCTGTATTCGAGTCCTGCTCCGGCAGAAATGTTCATATATTGTAATTGGGTAGCAGATCTATACCCAATACAACTGATGTCAAGGAATTCGCTATTAGTGAAGAAATTTCGAAGAAGTGAAACTTGATTTTAATAATGTCAACTTTGTGCGGGAGATGTTGACGACGTATTTCTTGATAAAGAGAAGAAAAAAAAACAGTAATTGCGGCAAAAGCTTGACACTGTTTGATCTTTCAGTTACGACAATACAATTACAGTTCGTGCACAGGAGAGAAATGATGCATGCGAAGACATCATCCGAAGACGTATCTCCTCTACTGAAGATTTGCACCCTGGAGTTGTAAAGTATCACGAGAACTGCTGTAATGCGTGCCCTCCAAACCGCCCACTCCTCCATACAGCCAGCAGGAATCTTGTCGTCCGGTGTTTGCCATTGACTAATGTTCGAAGCACTAATCAACATGTTACTCATGTAGGCAGACTGTGACAACACGTCATTTCTCGTTGTAAGTCAGGTTCACTGTTTTCGCATTACCTGACGTAGTGCACTCGATTTATACGTATTTGGCTGCAGAATAACACTGTGCTTGATTATGAATACTACATTCTATCAGTTTTCGCACCATGTTGTTTCCTTGCATCACATTTTCGCTTTCCGTGTGAACAGTTCAAATGGTTCAAATGGCTCTGAGCACTATGGGACTTAACTGCTACGGTCATCAGTCCCCTAGAACTTAGAACTACTTAAACCTAACTAACCTAAGGACAGCACACAACACCCAGCCATCACGAGGCAGAGAAAATCCCTGACCCCGCCGGGAATCGAACCCGGGAACCCGGGCGTGGGAAGCGAGAACGCTACCGCACGACCACGAGATGCGGGCGTGTGAACAGTGAACGGCACAATGTAGAATAATAGTCAGTGATCCAGTGAAATTACTTCCTAGGTCACTCTCAGACTCGGGATATATATTTTTTCTTAAGATTTAAATTATAAGTATGCATTTTAAATGAATTTGATATCGGATGGTTCTCCTTTAATACGCAATAAGAACACACAGAGCTTCAGAGAACTTTTGTTCAATTGTTTCAACGTCCTTTGTGTAATTAGCAATAGCATGATAGCACTATCATCAGTATAAACTAATCTCAGCGTTGCTTTTGTTATCTCACGGACTGCGCGGCCACTCCCGCTGGAGATTCGAGTCCTCCCTTGGCCATGGGTATGTGTGTCGTTCTTAGTATAAGTTACTTTAAGTTAGTTTAAGTAGTGTGTAAGTCTAGGGGCCAATGACCTAAGCAGTTTGGTCCCTTAGGAATTCACACACAGTTGAGCATTCTCAGCGTTCCTTTAAACAGAGATTGATCATTGTTATAAGAGATAAACATTATTCACTGGTTGAGAAGGGAATGAGACACGGTTGCAGTCCGTCCTCAATGTCATTCAATCTGTTCACTGAGCAAGCAGCAAAGGAAACCATGATGAAATGTGGTAAGGGAATTAAACTTCAAGGTAGAGAAATTTTGCCGATAAGACTGCAATTCGGCCAGAGACGGCAAATGACTTGGAAGAGCAGTTGGACGAAATGGATAGTGCCTTGAAAAGAGGTTATTTCCGGAAAACCAACAAAAGTAAAGAAGGGCAATCGAATATAGTCTAATTAAATCAGATGCCGCCGAGGGACTGAGGTTAGCAAATGATATACTAAAATCTTCGCGAGGGATAGAAACTGAAGTAATGAATTAAAATCTGTGCCAGGGCTAGTATTAGAACCCACGTATCCTGCTTACTAGGCAAATGGCCTATCAATTCACACCTCAGCCCCTCTTGGTCTGCCGGCCGCGGTGGCCGTGCGGTTCTAGGTGCTCCAGTCCGGAGCCGCGCTGTTGCTACGGTCGCAGATTCGAATCCTGCCTCGGGAATGGGTGTATGTGATGTCCTTAGGCTAGTTAGGTTGAAGTAGTTCTAAGTTCTAGGGGACTGATGACCACAGCAGTTGAGTCCCATAGTGCTCAGAGCCATTTTGAAACCCTCTTGGTCTTTCATTTCCTAAATCGTCAGTACTACTAAGAGTTTTACATGAATTTTGCTATTTGAGCAGCAAAATAACTGACGATGGCCGAAGTAGAGAGGATATAAAATACTGATACTGGCATCGATAAAAGTATCTCTGAAAAAGAGGAATTCTGTAACAGAGAATATAAATTTAACTGTTACGAAATCTTTTCTCAAGATATTTATCTGGACTGTAACCCTGCGCAGAAGAGAAAACACAGACAATACACAGTTCAGATAAATAAAGAACAGAACCGTTTGAAGTGTGCTACTATAGGAGACTACTGAAAATTAGGTGGGTAGATCGAATAACTAATGACGGGGTACTGAACTGTATTGTGGAGAAAATAAATTTACGGCATAACTTGACTAAAAGAAGTGATCGATTGAGAGGACACGCCTTGAGGTTGAAGAAACTGTCATTTTGGTAATGGAGGGAAGGGTGGGAGGATAATGTTATACATGGAGTGCAAGGCTTGCCTACAGTAAGCAGTTTCAAGTGGATGTAGTTTCTTATAAGCTCTCGTGGAAAGCTGCACCAAGCCAGTCCTTGAACGGAAGACATCGACAGCATAATCATTATTACAGTAAGCACGCAACCAAGGACAGGCCTTTCTTCCGTCGTCGTCATCTGCTTGTTTGTCCTTGGAGCTCATCAAAGAAGCTCTTGCTCTGCAGCATAT
Organism: Schistocerca americana; assembly: GCF_021461395.2. Classification (NCBI taxonomy): domain Eukaryota; kingdom Metazoa; phylum Arthropoda; class Insecta; order Orthoptera; family Acrididae; genus Schistocerca; species Schistocerca americana. The sequence continues at coordinate 541,913,995 of NC_060130.1, forward strand.
TTCTGCAGAAACAGGAAACATACCTATGTCAATGTATTGTTACAGTAAACACCCCTTTGTCAATATATTGTTACAGAACTTTTTTCCATGGGGAGGAGGCGATGGTTCAGTGTGTCACAAGCCACTGTGACACATAAATACAGTTTCTAGAAATGTTGCCTTCAAAAGCCGTCATCTCCTCGATGAGTCGGCTTCAGGGACTTTTAATTGTATAGTTTTTTACATTTCCGATTCCGGTTACTTACATTTCTCGTAATTAACGTAAACCACCTACAAATATAGAAGCTTCTCTCAAAAGCAACCTATATTTTGTAGCTTTGCACTTGGCAATTAAAACTCGATTAATGAGGTGAAGAGTAAGAAAAAGAGTTCTCAATCTAAAAACACAGGATGCAGGCGGACGTCAGCTAAGAGGAGTTCGCGGACGGACGCGCTCTATTGGTGGCAATGAGGAGTAAGATTTCACTTCCGGTCCCAGATGGCTTGGGTGGGTCAGTCGCTGCACAAAGGAACAGGCATCCATCACAAAACCTCCCACCGAGCACAGACTGTCCACCACTTCTTAATAAATTAAGCAACTGTCAGCGCTAAAATGATTTCAGTATTAGTTTGTGCATGTTACTCTCTGGCGGTGACCTGCCATCACGTAGAGCGCAAAGTTTTGGTGAAAACAAGAGTCACACATGTTAGTTAGCCTATCGGTACACATCTATACGAAAGCACATTAAGCCTAAACGTCTCGTCACCACTGAGGTCGTTAGAGACGGAACATTAAGTCAGTTCGAGGAACAGGGAAAAGGAAGCGGCCGTACTCTGTTTATGGAAAAATCAATTCACCAAAATGGTATAGGGAAATCTCCGCAAATCTCAATCAAAGACAGCAGGAGGGGTGGGATGGGGGGGGGGGGAGGGGGGGAGGGGGGAGGGGGGAGGGGGGAGGGGGATTAGAATACCACTGCAGCTTCTCGCTCGAGAGATGTATGGAAGTAGTTGGCTTGCCCTCAAATCCCTAGAAGTCTACTCTCTTCATAAGGCACAAACCATCACGTCGTTTTTAACAATGCTCTAATTTTCTCCGCCGATCTGGTGTTAGATAATTTGATGAATTCACTGCTTCTTAAAGAAGGCGTGTTTCATTTTTTCGAAGAAATTTGTGAAATACCTGGGAAATACATCCGACCTCTTCAGATATCGAATTAATGCCACTTTATTATACTTTATACTGATGTCTCTCTCTCTCTCTCTCTCTCTCTCTCTCTCTCTCTCTCTCTGTGTGTGTGTGTGTGTGTGTGTGTGTGTGTGTGTGTGTGTGTGTAGACAGAGATCGAGAGAGCGTGTGTAATTCGATAAAACATACACGTAGCGTTAGTGATATAGCAAAAATAAAAATATGCTACAGTAGCAGTTGAAAATTGTAAAGTCATTTTCTGCCGTATTTTGGGGCAAAGTTAACGGTTCAGTATACTGTTTCTGAGCCATCTTCAAAATGTAATGTGTTACGTTAGCTGCTAATCGTAATTTGACGACAGCATCGGAATCTAACGGAAGAACAATATGGGTAGCTTTCCCTTGGAAATGACGTGCAGAACACGTTAATGGAAGTGAATTGCAAGTTAATGAGCTTATCAAGTTCTTCTTTCGCTGTGATTACATACATGTCAACTACGCACTCAGGCGTCTTAGGAAAGCCTGTACATTGATAATAAACAACATCATCGACAAGAGACTTCTGTGTGCACCTTGGCACTGTATGTTAAGTGGAGTTCCGTTTAGTTTAGCTATTTGCATGTTCCGCGGATCATAATTGCAGTCTCTCGGTATGATATTCTACAAGAAAGTTTTATAATCATAGTAAGTCAATTTTACAATTATAGTAAAGCTGTCTATAGTAAGCTGCCCATTTTCACGCACGATCTGGCTCTCCCCTAACCATATCCCCTGTTACCTTAATTATAGCTTCTCCAAATCCCATTCTCTTCTTAACTTCTTCTAGATAGATGTAACTCACACGATCAAATATCTTTCAAAAGTCTAAAAGCACCAGTGTACTTTTTATTTTTATAACCGACGTGATCACTAATACGTCTCAGTATTCAACTTGAGTGTGCAGGATCGAACATTCTGGAAAACACTACTTGTATCGTTGAAATAGTTTCTCTAAGACCTGAGCAAATCTTTTGTTTCAGTGCCCCAGTTACAATCTTGTAATCAGCGTTCAACACTGCAAAAGGGCTGAAATTATCACCTTCTCTAATCCGCTAGATTTTGGGACCATAACAATTGTACCGTCTTTAACCAGCGTTGGTACGACTTCTCCTTTTAAAAATATGCATATAACCAACATGAGATGCAGCGTTCATGGTTGCACTTCAATAACACAACTGTACTGCCTCGATGACAATTCTTACGCTGAATCACTTCTTGTTACATGCTTCGGCCACTGAACACCCCCTTTAAATGTTTATTTTGAGATTTTGGTTGATTTGGCTACAACAATGTCCTGGTGGTGTCTTAGAGTATCACTGGAAGATCGTCTGCTGCAGCTGATTTGTTTATTGGAGAATTACACACTACTTAAGACGAGCGTGGGCCTAGGTGGGGGACGGGGGGAGGACGCTGCCATAGTTTGTTACTGTCTTTCTCCCGCGCAATCCAATCCCAAATTTAATTTTGCCGTTACGCCAAGCCCCCACCCCCTTCCTCCCCACCCACCTTTAATGTGGCACAGATGCTTATATTTATATTTGTTATAATTATAATGAAATATATAAAAAGTTTTGATAAAATAATAATAATTTGTTTACGTAAGTGGTTAGTACATCCCTTCAGCATAAATTCTAAGAAGTTGCAGTTTAAAGAAATATAACATGTGACAAACATTCATGTAAAAACTTAAGTGATTTAAGTGTCATGTAACTGATTTAAGAACTATCTTTGCAACAAACTATCACGACTTTGACAACATCAAAATTTACGCAATAAAAAATCGAAATGAGCTTTCACCTTTATCATTATTTCATTTGTCTCCAGACTGTGACCACAGATATAGATTCAAATGGTTTAAATGGCTCTGAGCACTATGGGACTCAACATCTTAGGTCATAAGTCCCCTAGAACTTAGAACTACTTAAACCTAACTAACCTAAGGACATCACACACACCCATGCCCGAGGCAGGATTCGAACCTGCGACCGTAGCAGCCCCGCGGTTCCGGACTGCAGCGCCAGAACCGCACGGCCACCGCGGCCGGCCACAGATATAGAGGCGATGGCTACGCAGGCTTTTAAATCTGCCTCCTTCAGTCACTTCCGCCTTGGGGAGCCAGTGTTCCTCAGTTCTCTTTTTTTTCGGCGTGCTTCCCCTTTTTGTCATTGTTCACTCAGCGTTCTGTGGTTTGCTAGTGCTACCTGTGGACCCATTAACCGTGTCGCATTTGTTATTGGTAGCAGATATGTTCAGCCTCTGAATGGATACTTTTATCTGGCTGGAAGGTTCTGTACAGGTGGCCATTACGCAAGCCTATCCACGTGAGCGAGAACCTGAAAATTAACTTTGTTAAACACACTCGTAGCTTGTAACTTTCTAGAACTCTTTTAAATTATCGAGATTCTTAGTTTTAATGTTACTTTATCCTCCAAAAATTAGCTGATAAAGTTTCAAATATACAAAAATGTAAATGCGATTAATAAAATGCTTCTTTTGTAGTCGATGTCATAACTCGTCCACACCCCCACCACCCTTCCCTTGGGTCATCGGTAGTTTTGAAACACACTGCCCGACAAAAGAAGTGAAGCACCCTGAAGACATGGTCAGATGTCAATGCGACTTCGTACACATACACACCATAGGTGTGCAATTTTCTGTGACAGGTAGAACGACCACCAGAGTGCATTAATCTTATTCATGTTCAGAGTTGTCACCGCGGCGCGCGAAGGCTGCGGTTAACACCGAAATATAAACGGCTGCGTTTGTGGTGGTACCGCAACCAGAAAGCATGATCTGCTGTGGAATGGCGTCGCAATGCGTTCAGCGACGAATCGCGTTTCTGTACTACCCCAGGTGACCATCGTCAGCGAAAATGGCGACGAGCTGGGGAGATGTCCTACTATTCCATTGTTTAGGAGAGGCACATTGGTGTCACTCGTGGCGTCATGGTGGGGGGATCCATCGGGGTATGACTTCAGGTCACGATTGGTCGTGATCGAGCGACCCATATCACTGACCTCAATTTACAGTAGGATTTTGGAGCATATACTGTGCTCGAACATTATGAGTCACCTTGAAGAAAATGACTTATTGATACATAATCAACACGAATTCAGAAAATATCGTTCTTGTGCAACTCAGCTAGCTCTTTATTCTCATGAAGTAATGAGTGCTGTCGACAAGGGATCTCAGATCGATTCCATATCCCTAGATTTCCAGTAGTATTTTGATACCGTTCCTCACAAGCGACTATTAATTAAATTGCGTGCATATAGAATATCATCTCAGTTGTGTGACTGGATTCGTGATTTACTCTCAGAGAAGACACAGTTCGTAGTGATAGACGGTAAATCATCGAGTGGAACTGAAGTGATATATGGCGTTCCCCAAGATAGTGTCATAGGCCCCCTGCTATTCCTGATTTACATAAATGATCTAGGTGATAATCTGAGCAGCCCCCTTAGATTGTTTGCAGATGACGCTGTAATTTACCGTCTAGTAAAATTATCAGAAGATCAATTCCAATTACACAACGATCTAGAGAGAATTTCTGGATGGTCCGAAAAGTGGCAATTGGCACTAAATAAAGAAAAGTACGAGGTCATCCACATGGGTTACTAAAAGAAATTCGATAAATTTTGGGTATACGATAAATCGCACAAATCTAAGGGCTGCCAATTCGACTAAATACCTAGAAATTACGATTACGAGCAACTTCAATTGGAAAGACCACTCGGATAATATTGTGGGGAAGGCGAAATAAAGACTGCGCTTTGTTGGCAGAACACTTAGAAGATGCGAAAAACCCACTAAAGAGACAGCCTACATTACACTTGTCCGTCCTCTGCTGGAATGTTGCTGCGCGGTGTGGGATCTTTAGCAGGTAGTATTTACGGAGGACATCGAAAAAGTGCAAAGAGGGGCAGCTCGTTTCGTGTTATCGAGCAATAGGGGTGAGAGTGTCACTGATATGATACGCAAGTTGGGGTGGCAGTCACTAAAACAAAGGCTGTTTTCTTTGCGGCGAGATCTACTTACCAAATTTCAATCACCAGCTTTCTCTGCCGAATGCGAAAATATTTTATTGACACCCACCTACGTAGGGAGAAATGATCATCACAATAAAATAAGAGAAATCAGAGCTCGACCGGAAAGATTCAGGTGTTCATTTTTCCCACGCGCCATTCGATAGTGGAATGGTAGAGAAGTAGTATGAAAATGGTTCGCTGAACCCTCTGCCAGGCACTTCTACATCTACATCTACATCTACATGATTACTCTGCAATTCACATTTAAGTGCTTGACAGAGGGTTCATCGAACCACAATCATACTATCTCTCTACCACTCCACTCCCGAACAGCGCGCGGAGAAACCGAACACCTAAACCTTTCTGTTCGAGCTCTGATTTCTCTTATTTTATTTTTATGATCATTCCTACCTATGTAGGTTGGGCTCAACAAAATATTTTCGCATTCGGAAGAGAAAGCTGGTGACTGAAATTTCGTAAATACATCTCGCCGCGACGAAAAACGTATTTGCTTTAATGACTTCCATCCCAACTCGCGTGTCATATTTGCCACACTCCCTCCCCTATTACGTGATAATACAAAACGAGCTGCCCTTTTTTGCACCATTTCGATGTCCTCCGTCAATCCCACCTGGTAAGGATCCCACACCGCGCAGCAATATTCTAACAGAGGACGAACGAGTGTAGTGTAAGCTGTCTCTTCAGTGGACTTGTTGCATCTTCCAAGTGTCCTACCAATGAAACGCAACCTTTGGCTCGCCTTCCCCACAATATTATCTATGTGGTCATTCCAACTGAAGTTGTTCGTAATTTTAACACCCAGGTATTCAATTGAATTGACAGCCTTGAGAATTGTACTATTAATCGAGTAATCGAATTCCAACGGATTTCTTTTGGAACTCATGTGGATCACCTCACACTTTTCGTTATTTAGCGTCAACTGCCACCTGCCACACCATACAGCAATCTTTACTAAATCGCTCTGCAACTGATACTGGTCTTCGGATGACATTACTAGACGGTAAATTACAGCATCATCTGCGAACAACCTAAGAGAACTGCTCAGATTGTCACCCAGGTCATTTATATAGATCAGGAACAGCAGAGGTCCCAGGACGCTTCCCTGGGGAACACGTGATATCACTTCAGTTTTACTCGATGATTTGTCGTCTATTACTACGAACTGCGACCTTCTTGACAGGAAATCACGAATCCAGTTGCACAACTGAGACGATACCCCATAGGCCCGCAGCTTGATTAGAAGTCGCTTGTGAGGAACGGTGTCAAAAGCCTTCCGGAAATCTAGAAATACGGAATCAACTTGAGATCCCCTGTCGATAGTGGCCATTACTTCGTGCGAATAAAGAGCTAGCTGCTTAAGTGTGAATTGCAGAGTAACCATGTAGATGTAGATGTAGACCTCTGACGAAACAACGGTACGTTATGGACATCCTGTGTTACCTCTCATGCGCCGGTACAGAAGTGTCATTTTTCACAGTGTCCATTCACACATGGCACGTGACTCTGAGAATTTTCTGCGTGATGCTGAGGTACTCCCGTGCCCAGCAAGATCCCTACATCCGTCTCTGACAGAATGTCTGTGGGACCAGCTCGGACGTCAGCTCCGTCTTAGCGCCAGGATTCAGGATATCAGAGGCCAGTTACAACACCTGTGGGTTAGCTTGACTCGTTCCCAAACAACGATGGAATTTTTGAGGATAAAAATGCGCCATTTTACCAGACCACCATCGTTCACGACTGATTTGAAGAACATTCTGGACAATTTGAGTGAATGATCTGGCCCCGCTAATCGTCCGAAATGAATAACATCGAACATTTATGGCACATAATCGAGAGTTCAGTTAGTGTACAAAATCCTGCACCGGCAACCTATTGCAATTATGGACAACTACAGCGGCAGCATGGCCCAATATTTCTGTAGAGGACGTATACCGACTTGACACCGTGCCACGTCTAGCTGCTGCGCTACGCCGGGCAAATATTAAGAAGTATCTCGTGACATTTGTCACTTCAGTGTATTACTAACATTTGATCTTCGTTTCACCATTTGTCTGTCACAGCATAGTGTCAAAAGATGCCAGATGGTTCAGCTCCCTGATCAGCCACTGTTGAAGATCTACAGGAGCTGGTTGCACATTGCATGTTCTGCGATTGTAACTTATTTTCAAGGCGTCCTTACGACACGAATTCCGCAACACTACAACAAACTGTAGAGGGGAGTGTTGTATCTTAGTACACTTTCCGGACTTTTGCTCTAGCCAGACCTGCAAGAGAAGCTTAATATATTTTTTATTCCATTTTCAAACAATGACAATCACTACTTATGCGCTGCAGTCTTCTACTGAAATTACAGAAATTATTTCGGAAAATTAAGGTTTTTCCAAATGTGAAAACATATTCGACGATACAACATGTTCATGCTCCTAGGAACAATATTTAGTTGAAACTGAAAGTATTGTTATCGAGAAAATCTTGTCAATACGGTATTTAACAGTCTGTCTGTTAAATTATTACTCTACTCCACGCCAATAAGCAGTAAGTGAAGTGAAATTAACCACAAGTATGATTAAAAAGAGGTTACAAGTCAAATACATTGTGTAACAGAAGGTATTGTAAACCAACACAAATCATCTAGGCATTAAAGAAACTCAGTTCATTAGCAAGCACCACATGGTAAAAGAACTTGTTCTATTTCAAGATACAAGGTGGTCCACGACGACGAAGTATGGCTCAATTGTCCACATGTCATATAAATAGTTCTGTATATAGCATCTTACTCCCCGTAAATTACTGTACGTGAAGAATTAACAATATATTCCATATAGCTTTAATAGATTACACAGCACTTAAATGTGTAAAACACTAAATATTTACAAATGCTGCGAGAAACACAGCTTCATGTCCAGCAACAACAAAAACTGTAGAAACTGGCGGTAACTGCTTATGGCGGTCTCGAGTACGCATTCTTTCATGTGATTCTAAAATTAGTCACCAGACTGAAGTACCGACAAAAAACATAGTTTCTTCCTGGGTACAGTATGCTCTAGGTATAACACTCTACCCTACATATGCGTGAAACCAGTTGGCAGCATACGATTCACGAACTCAAATTCGCTACAATTAACGCTTTGCACCAAACGTTAAATGCAGTCTTACGCAGTATGCTACCCACTAGATAGTTTTGTTACTAGAAAGCTCGACTCACTACGACAGCCCTGCCTGCACGATGGGAAAGTAACAACTGCCACTGAGTTTCAGAAAAACGCCACTTGACTGCAGTTAAACACAACAGAATTCGTGATAGCAACCGGAATAGTGATCTCACGGAAAACGCTGCTTTACATGGCATCTGCAGTTTACAAAAATACAGAGTGTGAAAATCCGTTTACTCTTCTTTGTCAAATTAGGGTATCATTTCTACTTTTATTTATTGAATTTTGTAGCTCTGTATCTGCTGGTTTGCTGTACTCAGGTAAATTGACCACATGCCGCTTTCCTCCGACTTGCTGTGTCTGAGATAACCGGAGGGAGCGCACACTAGCGAACTCTAAGTTCCTTGCTGGTTAACCGAGTCCGCTGACCAGCCCGAACTCCGTGCTCTCGCGTCGCAAGGGAGCCAGGGGTCAACCTAACTTTACTCGGCACAGTTAAGAGGGCTATCTAAGATAACGGACCAGCCCACGATCCATAGCGACGATCACGGCAGAGGTGGGCACAATTCTGTCATTCAGTTAAGTAATTCTAAGTTCTAGGGGACTGATGACCACAGATGCTAAGTCCCATAGTGCTCAGAGCCATTTGAACCATTTCTCCAGCGTAAATCGGTTCTGCATTAATGAATTAGCGTATCTACTAAGTTTCGCTGCCGGACGATACTGACAGCCCACACTGGACCTAACTAACCTAAGGACATCACACACATCCATGCCCGAGGCAGGATTCGAACCTGCGACCGTAGCAGCCGCGCGGTTCCGGACTGAGCGCCTAGAACCGCTAGACCACCGCGGCCGGCTACGCTGGAGAACAAATTAGTTTCAACTGCGGTGACCAGATACAAATCTGGTGCTGTACACTGTATGATGGTATGACGTCCAAGCTATCATTTGGCAAGATATAACGTGAGTGAACAATGTGGATTTCGAGAAGAGGACCACGCACTGTTAGTGAAATTATTTTAACTTCTACTACCCCGTTCATCTGTAAAGACAGTGTCTAATCAGCTGACAAAATCTATCGTATGTACCAGATGGTTATAATTAAAGTGCAGCTACTTACACAGGTCCAGTGTGGGCTGTCAGTATCGTACGGCAGCGAAACTTAGTAGATACGCTAATTCATTAATGCAGAACCGATTTACGCTGGAGAAATGGTTCAAATGGCTCTGAGCACTATGGGACTTAACATCTGTGGTCATCAGTCCCCTAGAACTTAGAATTACTTAAACCTAACTAACCTAAGGACATCACACACATCCATGCCCGAGGCAGGATTCGAACCTGCGACCGTAGCAGCCGCGCGGTTCCGGACTGAGCGCCTAGAACCGCTAGATCACCACGGCCGGCTACGCTGGAGAACAAATTAGTTTCAACTGCGGTGACCAGATACAAATCTGGTGCTGTACACTGTATGATGGTATGACGTCCAAGCTATCATTTGGCAAGACATAACGTGAGTGAACAATGTGGATATCGAGAAGAGGACCACGCACTGTTAGTGAAATTATTTTAAGTGAGCTGCAGCAATTACAGTACTGCACTGAGAGAGTATCGCCGCCTGAAAGGTCTGAGGAGAGGCCCGGTGTCATTAAGTGATTTAAAGAAGTAATAATTAAATTCGAGAACACGGGTGAACAAGGTGTGGCGCCTGGATGAGGAAGGGGTTTTATCCCGCTGGAAGTTACCAACGAGGTTGCTGTTGCTGTATCTGACCATACAGCACGTGCCCCGAGGAGTGCTAGTACTCGTGCAGTGTGATGAGAACTGTCCATCCCATGGTCGACTACACGGGAAGTTTTGCGGTCTATTTTGGTACATGTACACTACTGGTCATTAAAATTGCTACGCCAAGAAGAAATGTAGATGATAAACGGGTATTCATTGGACAAATATATTATACTAGAACTGACATGTGATTACATTTTCACGCAATTTGGGTGCATGGATCCTGAGAAATTAGTACCCAGAACAACCACCTCTGGCCGTAATAACGGCCTTGATGTGCCTTGGCATTGAGTCAAACAGAGCTTGGATGGCGTGTACAGGTACAGCTGCCCAATGCAGCTTCAACACGATACCACAGTTCATCAAGAGTAGTGACTGGCGTATTGTGACGAGCCAGTTGCTCGGCCACCACTGACCAGACGCTTTCAATTGGTGAGAGATCTGGAGAATGTGCTGGCCAGAGCAGCAGTCGAACATTTTCTATGTCCAGAAAGGCTCGTACAGGACCTGCAACACGCGGTGGTGCATTATCCTGCTGAAATGTAGGGTTTCGCAGGGATCGAATGAAGGGTAGAGCCACGGGTCGTAACACATCTGAAATGTAAAGTCCACTGTTCAAAGTGCCGTCAATGCGAACAAGAGGTGACCGAGACTATCACGCCGGGTGATACGCCAGTATGGCGATGACGAATACACGCTTCCAATGTGCGTTCACCGCGATGTCGCCAAACACGGATGCGACCATCATGATGCTGTAAACAGAACCTGGATTCATCCGAAAAAATGACGTTTTGCCATTCATGCATCCATGTTCGTCGTTGAGTACAGCATCGCACGCGCTACTGTCTGTGATGCAGCGTCAAGGGTAACCGTAGCCATGGTCTCCGAGCTGATAGTCCATGCTGCTGAAAACGTCGTCGAACTGTTCGTGCAGATGGTTGTTCTCTTGCAAACGTCACCATCTGTTGACTCAGGGATCGAGACGTGGCTGCACGATCCGTTACAGCCATGCGGATAAGATGCCTGTCATCTCGACTGCTAGTGATACGAGGCCGTTGGGATCCAGCACGGCGTTCCGTATTACCCTCCTGAACCCACCTATTCCATATTCTGCTAACAGTCATTGGATCTCGACCAACGCGAGCAGCAGTGTCGCGATACGATAAACCGCAATCGCGATAGGCTACAATCCGACCTTTATCAAAGTCGGAAACGTGATGGTACGCATTTCTCCTCCTTACACGAGAAATCACAGCAACGTTTCACCAGGAAACGCCGGTCAACTGCTGTTTGTGTATGAGAAATCGGTTGGAAACTTTCCTCGTGTCAGCACGTTGTAGGTGTCGCCACCGGCGCCAACCTTGTGTGAATGCTCTGAAAAGCTAATCATTTGCATATCACAGCATCTTCTTCCTGTCAGTTAAATTTCGCGTCTGTAGCACGTCATCTTCGTGGTGTAGCAATTTTAATGGCCAGTAGTGCATAAGATCCAGACGTAATTGAAACCTCATGATCAGCAGCAACGTTCTGAACTTGCTCTTCGGTTTCTGGCACGGATAGAAGTCGATGACCTGTGGCCGGGCAATATTCCACGGAGTGACGAGGCACATTACAGTGTGCAGTGAATACACAGAACTGCCGAATTTGGGGCACCGATAAATCGCCTGTTGTGCATGAACAGCCATTGTACCCGCTGTATGTGACTGTGTGGTGTGGATTCACAAGCACCTTTGTTCTAGGTCTGTTCTACTTTGAAGAGAATACAATCAGAGGGCCTGTCAGATGGACCGTGACGTCTACACGTTATCGAGACCTCCTTGTACAGGAAGGGATTCCTGCTTTGGATTTCTCTGCCTCGTGATGGCTGGGTGTTGTGTGATGTCCTTAGGTTAGTTAGGTTTAAGTAGTTCTAAGTTCTAGGGGACTGATGACCATCGATGTTAAGTCCCATAGTGCTCAGAGCCTGCTTTGGAAGAGCGAAACTGTTGTGAATCCACTGTTTTAATGCAAGATGGAGTATCACCCCATATCGCTCGTCTAGTGAAAGATCTACTTAATGGAACCTTCCACGAACGTGTTATCGCCAGAGGTTTTCTTGATGCATGGCCCGCAAGATCATCTGAAGTGACATGTGACTTATGGCTCTGAGTATACCTAAAAGAACGCGTTTACCAGGCACACGTTCGGTCTCTAACTGATCTAAAAGCCGGTACATGGGGACACGGTGGTTAGGTTCCAAAGGAACTGCTGCTAGCAACTATTGAGCACATCGTTTTCCGGCTGCAGCATCTCGTCGACGTCTCCGGTGGTCATACTGAAGAAATTGTGTTCGTGGCAGCTAATAATGAAATCAGCATTATGCCCTCCTCACTTGTTTGAGTTTTCTGTCCACTTCCTGTTCCTAATTTATTACATATAAAAACATTTCTATACGTCTTTCTTGCATTCACAGTGCCAGGTCTGCAACTGGTGGCCAAAATTGGAACTAATTTTTTCCATCGTCAATTGGTTCCGCATTAATGTATTAGAATATCCACCAAGTTTCACTGCCATACGATAATTTCAGGCCACACTGGACGTCTGTCAGCAACTACATTTTAACTCTAACCACCTGCTAGAACTATCGGTTATACCTCATTAATATACCAGAGTTACAACAGGACAAATGGTGCTGTAGATGTGCCGGTATAATCTGCAGAAAAATGTCGAGCACAGTAACAAGGCGCAAACCTATAAGACTAAACAGGAAATACAGTCTACTGAAACATTCACTGATGAATCAAACCGCTACGACCACTGTCCACAACAAGACAGAGTGCCGTCTGATGGCGCTGTAGCACGTGTCGCACTAAGGAAACTATATAGATAAGTGAGGAAACATTCCAGCGACGATACGAGCTGCAGATGGGGAGATCCACTGACATAGGCGACTTTGAAGTATGCGCGTTTCTTGTTACACCAGGTCGATGTTCGAGTCCGGATACGTCGTCATCTATGTGAATGGCTGCTTAAAAGATGCGCCGTGCCACGGACGCAGGCCTTTGGGGGTATTACTGTGCTATGGGGGACATCGGACCACCTGCATCCCTTCATGCTTTATGTCGTCCCAAATGGGCACGACATCTTCCAGCAGGATAATTGTTCGTGGCAGAGGGCCAGAATCGTGCTACACTGGTTTGAGGAGTATCCTAGTGAAATGATATTGATGTCTTCGCCACCGAATTCGCCTGATGAGAACCCGGCCTGAGAGTAGACATCTGGTGTCAAATAACTCTGGAAACCTGTTACATACTTGTCGAACTAACTACTGTACTGCGTTCCAAAGGTGGACCAATACGCTGTAATGTAGTGGTCGTAATGTTTTCGTTCACAAACGTATACTTTTTCAGACATTACATAAATCTCGAAGAAAACGATCTTTTGATATATAACTAGCACAGGTTCAGAAAAATCGTTCGTGTGGAACACAAAAATGGTTGAAATAGCTCTAAGCACTATGGGACTTAACATCTGAGGTCATCAGTCCCTTAGACTTAGAACTACTTAAACTTAACTAACCTACAGACATCACACACATCCATGTCCGAGGCAGGATTTCAACCTGGGACCGTAGTAGCAGCGCGGTTCCGGACTGAGGCGCCTAGAACCGCTCGGCCACAGCGGCCGGCTGTGGAACACAACTAGTGCATGAGTGCTATTGAACAGATCATCTCAGGTAGATTCCATATTACCACATTTCGGAAACGTTTTTAGCGTAGTTCGTCACATGCAGCTTCTAGTCAAACTGCGTGCCCATGGAGTTTTTAATCAGCTGTGAGAATGAATTCGTGATTTCCTGTCTCGGCTCGTAGTAATTGATGGCAAGCTATCTAGTGAAACAGAATTCGTTGCCTGGAATTCCACAAGGATGCGTTACAGGCTGTTCGTAAACTATATTAAGGATTTAGCAGACAATGTGAGTGGGCCTGTAACCTCCCCCTTACTAATCAACCTACCATGCTTGTGATATAAAATATGACCATGGATCGCGTGTATACCCAATGGAATTTTTCTAACTGGATAAGGCTATCTTTCCCGAAGAAGTAATACCGATAAGTATGGGGAAAGTGTACAACCGATTTCTCTGATAGAAAAGTCAACTAAAAATAAAAAAGTAATTAAACCGAACAGGGCTACAATTTGGAAAAAGGAAAGTTATTTTGTGCATTTACTCACGAACAACACTGGACAGGAAAGGGGTACCACTGATCATGAATCCAAAAGTTACACTAATGAACGAAAAGGAAATAATTACGATCGTCGCCCACTAGGGCGATTTACATCCAAAATCCTGTACAAGATGATGGGAAAGAAAAACATTTATTATTAAACACTGACGTGGCAACTGAATGTTGTCACGTTTTTTGACACTAATTTTAAGTGAGTATGTAAGGATAAAGAAAACTGAGAAGTCACTTTTACGTTAAGTTTGTCATTAAAGTTTGAAAAACGCAGTCGAGTAATGATTTGAAAATATCCACTTAAACTGTATGTTAGTATTGAACTTCAGAGACTTCAACATAACGTCATCAAAGAAATTTAGAGAAAGGCAAGCACTTTCTACTATGCAGTTACTTAATTTTCTAATTGGATTTCATATTATTGTCTGAACAACTGAGCCTTTTTTACTGACTTGAACAGAATTAAATACTAGAATACGTACCAAACCCAACAGCCATGTGCTCCAAATTACATGTAAAATAAATAAAACTTCCGCACTCTTAATTTGTGCATTTTCTTTAGATTTGGATTTTTTCCAATGATAGATTCCCAAACTATATAAGGAAAAAAGGGAACAAGGACCCTGCTTGGTAACAATGTCTGGGGGCAATGAGGACAGAATCGCCCTGAATTTAACTGATTATTATTTAAATAAAGTTCATTAATCAAATCACGTTCAGTTGTGCTGCTGGGTTAGCCGTTAATACTTTCTACCAATGCACAGTCTTACTTCAGTGCTGTGCGTGCGACGAAACCCGGAGCCGACGACGAATCTGTGTTGCTGGAACTGCTGCTGTTGTTGAAGACGGTAGCATCTTGTGGGGCCGCGGCTAATTACAGGAACTGGCAATTGTAATTAATACAGCCTCTTCCGCCCATGCACTGTCCTTCCTCCTGCTACTAGTCACCTGGCCCGCGCGCGTACATGATGCCGCCGAAATGGTACTGTCTACTGCGAGAGCGTTAACACCACACTTCGCACACTACAAGCGCTGGACCCCGTCTCTCGCTCTCTCCGCGCGCTCTGTGCAATAACCCACTACCCAAAGATTTTACAACGCACAAGCACTGCTATTATCGTTGCTAGCCGACGCAAATAACAATTCCTTTGGCTTTTTCCCAGAGCTTATAAGTTTCACAGTAAAACACAGATAAATACAATGAAACGTCAACAGACTTCTATCTAAATGTACACGTACAGTGAAGCAATTCCCTTACTTATTAAAAGAAAGCATTTAAATTACAAATATTTACATACAATTCAAAAAAAATTATATATCGGTAGCAGGTGCCATGCATCCTGCATTTTCGGTGTTACAGGCCTCTCAGATTGTTTGCAGATAATGCAGTCACTTACCATCTAGCTAAGTCATCAGAAGCTCAAAACAAATTAGAAAATGTTTTACAGAAGACATCTGCACGGTTCCAAAAGTGGCGGTTCACCGTCAACAATAAAAATTGTGAAGTCCTCCACACGAGAACTTACAAATATCGACAAATATCGATTAATTTTGGCTACGCGATAAATCATACAAAATTAAAGGTTGTCGAGTCTCCTAAATAGCTAGGGATTTCAATTTCGAACAACCTACATTGGAAGCATCACACAGAAAATGTTTTGGGGAAGGCGGCCCAAAGACTGTGTTTTATTGGCAACAATTTAAAGGTGCTACGAATCTACTAAATTGATTGCCTGCACTACATACATGAGCATAGCTTGAAGTAAATGGCGCTGACTGTTGCATCGTAAGCTCATAAAGTGTTTTCTAGCATGATTCGCTGAGCTGCAATATATTGCATGCAAATATCTCCTCTATGCGACTACTATTGCTCATTGTTGTATGGTCTGTGTGAACTGGCAAGTGTTTGCGTTGGCTCGTGACACTGAGTTGCAGTACCCCAACTGCGTTCTCCAACTTTGTGCTCGCCTAATACGCGGATGATGATGGATTTAAAATTATTGGGCACTACACAGCGTGGTCGTCAGCGCCCTTTTACGAGATCGTGGTAATGGTGAATGAGTAGCACTAAAAGCAAAGACCACATAACGATAACTACAGCATTACAAATATCACGTAAAATTTTCAGTAGATCTAGTAATACCTTTGTCACATGTTAAAAGAATTAGTAAAACAGTGGAAAAAAGTTTGGCTGATAGCGGAACGAAAAGAGTGAGCCAGCCACTAAAAGACATATTAAAATCTCCATTCAGTTAAATTGGGCAGAAGTGGTGACGCCACAACAAATGTCAACAGTCTTCGTGTTATTGTTTCGTCATCTAATGAGCGTAAAACTATCATCGGGCTTCTTCCACGACCAGGCTACTCGACGAACGAAACGTATGACGTTAAGGCACAAACAGTCAATATCGACGTAAGCTCTGTAGCCAGCACGTGTTAGAATTTGAGTATGGAAGCAAATTTTCAGCCTGCGTTTCGGGTCTAAAAACGTAACCATCTCATCGTCAAGAAGCGTAGGAAACTTAAATGTAAGAAACGAAGTAACTGTGTTTAACGTTCTTTTGACACCGATGTTATTAGAGATGGAGCTTGTCTTCACAAGGATAAGGCAGTATACGTCCACAACGTAATTATGGACCTAGTCGTTCGTCTTTAAACGTTCAGGGACACCGCAGAAAATCTGACGAGCCGGGAAATCGAGCCTTGATCTTTTGTAATGCCAGTTAAGTCCTCTCACTCCTTCTGAAATACAAGGGTAACAGCGTCTGGAAGAAGTGCACAATTTAGTTTCTCGTCTATTTGAGAATTTGCGTCTGATTTCAATTATGCAGTTCCATTATCAATCTTTAATAATAAATTGTGACCATCAAAAACACTGTGAAGGAAAGCTCTGAAACAGGTATTACCGGTCAGTACTCGCTTGAAAGTTTACACGGAAAGTGGTATTGTTGTGGACCTGTTGTTTTTTATCTCATTGTCAACAACTGGCGCTAAATCTGGAATATCTAAATGAATCGCGCTAAATGTGTTGCTATTATTGTCCACACAAAATGGAGACACCTGCACTTTCTTATCTTCGTCGGTTGTAAGAACTTGGAATTAAGACATTCTGCAGTTCTTTCAGGCCTAGAGGTTCCATAAGCACATTAATAGCACTAAATATTACTCTGTATTTTACTAAATGTACCAGCTCTCTTAAATAGAGAGTTAGTTACCTTTACATCCCAAGCATAATATTTATGTACAGTTAATCCAGTCTCCAAAAGTCCACCGGTTAAAAATTTGCACCATGACAGTAACTGCCTACCTGGAGAGAAGCACTTAACATAATGTCCCTTCTTCTTCCTAGCTTTTTCCCGCATAGGCATTCTCATACAGGTTGTGGAAATGTTACTGACAGTGGGTGGCTGGATTCCTAACTTAACGACACCACTTCCACCAGGACAAAAAAAAAAAAAATGGTTCAAATGGCTCTGAGCACTATGGGACTTAACTTCTGAGGTCATCAGTCCCCTAGAACTTAGAACTACTTAAACCTAACTAACCTAAGGACATCACACACACCCATTCCCGAGACAGGATTCGAACCTGCGAACGTAGCGGTCGCGCGGTTCCAGACTGTAGGGCCTAGAACCGCTCGGCCACCCCGGCCGGCTCCACCAGGACAGATTCTGTGTTCCTTATCTGTCTGAGTCTAGAATAAGTCTCGCGTTTAAGTGTTCAAAAGTTCTCTCATTGTTTGGATAGAGTGGATCTGAGGCGGGACGGGGGTACCAGCCCGGTATTTACCTAGCTGCATATGGGAAACAGCCTAAAAACCATATCCGGACTGACCGGCTCACAAGACCTTGTCCATAATCCGATCCGTGGCAGGCTCGCCTCGCCGAAATCCGGAAGCGGCGATGCAACGCACTTGGTTATTCGAGCCGATCCTTCATCATAGTGAAAGGTCCCGTATACATAAACCGCCACTAATGAATTTGTGCCAGGCACACACGTTACACATGTATTATGAGAACCAATCTGGTATTATACTACGAAACGAAAGTTACAAAGCACATGTGAGAAGGATTCAGTTTTCATGGAGGTATGTTCCGTCTTTGCGACTAAATGAAAGACAGTTTGTTTTTTGCCATACGCCTTTCGCTTGCTTTATTTATGAAGCATCTTCAGTGGCGTGATAATGCATTATGTACCAACGGCCTCGCCGCAATGGTAGCACTGGTTCCCATCGGATCACCGAGGTTAAGTGCACTTGGCTGGGTCTGCCGAGCGCTGTTTGCTAGTGGGATGCACTCAGCCCTTCTGAGACCAACTGAGGAGCTACTTGACTGAGAAGTTACCTGATAATGGTCGGGAGAGCGGTGTGGTGACCACATGCCCCTCCATATCCCCCTCCAGCGACCCCTATCGGCTGAGGATGACACGGTGGTCGGTCAGTTCCGTAAGGCCTTCCGAGGCTTTTCGGGCGGAGAGAGAGAGAGAGAGAGAGAGAGAGAGAGAAATGCATTATGTAGTAGTTACAAGTACGTTGAAATGTTACGTTTTCTCACGTTATTCTCTTGTTTTTCAGATTAGAAACAACTTCTGCATAACAAGTTTCGTTATTTGCTATTTTCAATGTTGTTGATCCATGTGTATAGTCCTGGAGATGTATTTACTCGTTCTCCATACCCCAGATGGCCGATTTTGGGCGTTTTTTCGACCACATTTATTTCAACACTTCACTTGCGCATTTCAATGTGTATTGAATGTGTATGTATTTGTAATGTGCAGTGTTACTAACTCTCGCTGTGTGTTTACCCTTCGTCTTTTGTTTGTATTGGGTATGTGTGGTTTGATATTTGTTCATGGGTGTGTGTGTGTGTGTGTGTGTGTGTGTGTGTGTGTGTGTGTGTGTTATTCTTTGTATGAGACAAAGACGAAAAATAAACATACAGTGACAGTTGGCAGCACTACACACTGTGAACACACACACACACACACACACACACACACACACACAGACACACACATCCAATACACAGTGAAGAGTGCAATCGATGTGTTGAAATAAATGTGGTCGGAAAAACGCCGAATATCGGCCATCTGGCGTATGAAGACCGAGTAAATACATCTCCGGGATGACACACATGGATTTACAATATCGGAAATCGTAATTAAAATGAAATTTTAATTTAACCTCACGAAACTTGTACAGCAAAAATTGTTCTAACATGAAAAAAAGAGAATACCATGAAAACACGTAACATAGTAACATAATTTGTAACTACTTCATAATTCATTTGTTACACACATAAAGCAAATATGTATTACATGTCACTAAAGAAGTTTCATAAGTGAAAAGAAGCGAAACGCATATGGCAAAAAACAAACTGCCTTTCATTTAGTCGCAAGGGCGGAACGTATCTCCATGAATTCTGAAGCAACTAAAGAATGACGAAACGAAAGACGATTCAGTTTTCTTCCACATAGTTTTAGAATGATTAAGGTTCTGTGGCGTATGTGCTTCAGTTAGGAGATTAATACCCACATTAACCCATTGGAGACCTGTAAAATACCTGCAGATAAATATCAGTTACACAGTCAATCAGATCACTAAAAAAACAGCTTTTAATTTCTCATAGAAAAGCTAGAAGTGTGGTGGGCACTGAACAGTGGTAATTCAGTGATAAAAAGTTGTTCCCCTCGATATTGTGCTTTACGTCAGTGCGTGGATCATTTAGCAGAAGAACCCCGGCAATTTTGTCTCCACACTCCATCTTTTCTCGAACGGAACTGATTCTTTCGCAGAGGTTCGCGCGACTCATAGTGGATGAGATGAATCCCTCAAGAAGGAAGGTTTACGAAGAGATCACTTCAGGGTGTAAGGTTTGAGATTCATCCAAACAGTCAACAGCCATTGGGTGTCACACGGCGCAGAAATGAAATATTTGCGCATATGTGGCGCTCTGTAACTGAATTAGTATCGTACTTTTGGCTAACCACTGTAACAGCTACTTATCAAAATAGAATGAAAAACTTATATTGAACCGAATGTAGGGAATGTGGATTTTGACTGGGCAAGTTCCATGCGGCTTTTCGCGAATGATGCTGTAGTATACAGAGAAGTTGCAGCATTAAAAAATTGCAGCGAAATGCAGGAAGATCTGCAGCAGATAGGCACTTGGTGCAGGGAGTGGCAACTGATCCGTAACATAGACAAATGTAATGCATTGCGAATACATAGAAAGAAGGATCCTTTATTGTATGATTATATGATAGCGGAACAAACACTGGCAGCAGTTACTTCTGTAAAATATCTGGGAGTATGCGTGCGGAACGATTCGAAGTGGAATGGTCATATAAAATTAATTGTTGGTAAGGCGGGTGTCAGGTTGAGATTCATTGGGAGAGTCCTTAGAAAATGTAGTCCATCAACAAAGGAGGTGGCTTACAAAACACTCGTTCGACTTATACTTGAGTATTGCTTATCAGTGTGGGATCCGTACCAGGTCGGGTTGACACAGGAGATAGAGAAGATCCAAAGAAGAGCGGCGCGTTTCGTCACAGGGTTATTTGGTAACCGTGATAGCGTTACGGAGATGTTTAGCAAACTCAAGTGGCAGACTCTGCAAGAGAGGCGCTCTGCATCGCCGTGTGGCTTGCTGTCCAGGTTTCGAGAGAGTGCGTTTCTGGATGAGGTATCGAATATATTGCTTTCCCCTACTTATACCTCCCGGGGAGACCACGAATGTAAAATTAGAGTGATTCGAGCGCGCACGGAGGCTTTCCGGCAGTTGTTCTTCCAGCGAACCATACGCGACTGGAACAGGAAAGGGAGGTAATGACAGTGGCACGTAAAGTGGCCTCCGCCACACACCGTTGGGTGGCTTGCGGAGTATAAATGTAGATGTAGATGTAGATGTACTGAATCCATAAAAAAGACAATAATTAGGAACAAAAGGTGTCTCAGGATTTGATATGATGGCTTCAAAATTTTTAAATACACTGACGGCAAAAGAAAAGAAACAATTGCAACACCATGAAGGAGTTGTGTAGCATAAACGAAAGTTGGTAGGCAGTTTCTACATCTGAAAGATAATGTCTGTTCAAATTTCGCGCCAGTCGCAAAGAGCAGCTCTAGTAATGCCGCTATGAGGATGCAAATCACATTTGCTCTAAATACAAGCTGTAACGGTCGTGAGAGTTAGTCACCTTTGAGAGTGGGCGTGGTGAGTTGATGTTAGTCAAGAATATCTTTATGGCGACAAAGACGCCATTATCAACACCTCGCTGAGTTTTAACAGTGTCGTGTGATACGGCTATCAGAAGCTGCATGTTCCTTCTGAGATATTGCAAAAAGACTTCGCAAGAATGTGGCCACTGTACATGATTGCTGGCAGCGATAGTCACGAGAATGTACGATCGCAAAAAGATCCGGCTCTGGACGGCCACGAGTCACTACCGAGACAGAAGACCATCATGTTCGTCGTATGGCTCTGGCGCATCGTACTGCACCTGTAGCAGCAGTTCGAGCAGCAGTTACCACCACAGTGACACAACGAACTGTTACAATTCGGTTACTTCAAAGGCAACTTCCATCCAGACGCCCTGTAGAGTACGTTCCACTGACCCCGAACCACCGCCATTTGGGACTTCAGTGGTATCAAACGAGAGCTCATTGGAGGCCAGGTTGGAGGTCTGTTGTGTTTTCTGAACAAAGCTGTTTCCGCCTCGATGCCAGTAAAGGCAGTGTGTTAGTTAGAAGGAGGCGAGTTGAGGGCCTGCAACTAACCTATCTGCATGCTAGACAACCTGGACACACACCTGGTGTTATGGTTTGCGCTGCTATTTCGTATTACAGCAGGATCACTCCTGTTGTTATCCCATGCACCCTGACTGCAAATCTGAACGTCAGTCTGGTGATTCGACCTGTTGTGCTTCCATTCATGGACGCATTCCAGGGACTGTTTTCCAACAGGATAACGCTCGCTTACATACCGCTGTTGTCATCCAACATGCTCTAAGTGTGTCGACATGTTGCCTTGTCCTCCTCTATTACCACATCTGTCTCCAATCGAGGACATATGGGACATCATCGGACGACAACTCCAGTGTCATCAACAAACAACATTAACTGTTTCCAGAATGAGATTTTCACTCTGCAGCGGAGTGTGGAAGGTAGGAGACGAAATACTGGCAGAAATAAAGCTGTGAGGATGGGGCGTGAGTCGTGCTTGGGTAGCTCAGTTGATAGAACACTTGCCCGCGAAAGGCAAAGGTCCCGAGTTCGAGTCTCAGTCCGGCACACAGTTTTAATCTGGCAGGAAGTTTCAACATTAACCGTCCGTGTATTGACAGATCAAGTGTAACAGGCACGGAACTCCATCCCACAATCTGACATCCGGCACCTGGGCAACACGATGCATACGCGTTTGTATGCAATGTTAATCACTTAAATATGTTACCTACACAGTGGCAGTGTGGCTGCAGTCATGTTTGTAATATTCTTAATGCACTTTGCACTGTGGAGTAAATGCACATGCGTTAAAGCTGTGGAAATACAACGAGCAGACAACCTGCTCAACCGAGACGAGGGTTTTTCAGTTCGAAAATTCATGGAAACCCCTCACTTCACGACTGCGCTCTCAAAGGAAATATTGTTCTAGGTCTTCACTCCTTAGCATCACAAGATATGCCATCAATAACAATCACCCAAATACTTCGTAAGCACTGTGGATTTGCTGATTCTGCGATTGCTTTGTTTTACTCTTAGAGGTGCAAAGTTTATCTATGACTGACGCTCTTGTTACCAACAGTATTACCTCTGACGCAAGCGCGCTTACTCCGCTGTGTAAAGTGCGTTAGAAATCTTGCAAGCGACTCACCCTGAGAATGGCTGAAACGTTGTCAGCCGAAATTTAACGTCTGTGGTTGACGGCTTATGACACCCATGTTTTTTAGTGGTACTATTTACCTATTTCTGTGGCAGTGGAAAAACCCTTCGCGGAGGATTTCGGTGACATAATGGGGTAGGTGCGTGGATAAAAATACGCGTGGGGCAAGACTATGCTTCAAGTTTTGACGTCCCCAAAGGAAGAGGATCAACATTCTCCCATCAGGCAGCGCAGACGTCATCATCTTCTCACTCGTATTCTGGAACCTCGTTGCAGCTGGACGCTTACGGCTGGAGAAAATGCGGTAAGTCACTTCTGTACGTTTTCAATTTAAATTTTGTATAGTTGTGATTGCGTGTTACTTGAACCTAAATCTATTTAAAAATTAGGGAAACTTGGTACCGGAAATGGTGGCTATAAGCTTCCAATATTCTCCTTGATCTCCACGACTTTAATTGTGTGTGTTACCTGTAGATTGCCGAAAAAGAAATTAGCGGACTGGGGGTAACAGTACGCAGATCTAATGGGATAGAAATTCGCAGTGCTTATTTTTACCACATGAAGAAACGATCTGCGAATATTTACCCCATGACCTATACTTTGACGTATGTAGTTCCTGCTAGCGTATTGAAGCATTTTTTCTTGTGTGTATTTGCCTATCCTGATTCATTATTCACGTTACAGAACTTAACGTTTCTTTTCTGTAGTTTTTATTTACAGTAGGAAGACGTTTGTGGGACCTTTAGGTAGTGTTTTTTTTTTTCAAACATACCTGTCTCTCAAACACACTTAGGATATAATCACGTCCTCCATAGTGTCATCTCCTTTTTCCAGAAACAGTTTTAGAACATCAACTCGACAGCCATTTACAGAGCCACTCTACAATCAAGCTTTTAGCCTTATTGAAAATGGGAGCTCAATACGACAAGCATCCCAACCTACCGAGTTTTCAGAGGTTGTCTTAAAAAAAGTCTTAAAACCGGCAGAAGTAGTGAGCACCTGGCCGATTCACAAAATTTTTTTCATTTGACGAAAACCATGCAATAGTGTAGTACTGCCTTTCCCGCGAAATACGTTTTTTCGGTTTACTGTCTGATCAGTAAGACGTTAATTGTTGAATTCGCGGAAAAATAGAGTTCCTCTTCTGTTTTTCCATACACCGTATGTGTTTGTAATCCTTTTTATTTTCTTCATTTGGGGGTAAAGGTACTCACAGCGTACTCTTCCCCAGGTCCGCATACTCTTGCCCCACAGTATGAGGTAAGAGTACGCTAAATTATTTTTTAATAAAACTTATTTTATCCTTATAATAATGATTGGATGATAATGAAACCGAGATGTCAAACTACGTGTTGCATGCGTCATTGATATAATATTGTGACAAGTTTTAAAAAAATTTTAAACGAAAAATGTATACTTTTACACCCACCTACGAGATGTGTGGAACTTGATCAAATAGTTAAAATAGGTTTGTTTATAAATAAATAAATCTTCTGCTACCAGTCACGATTTTCTTTATTTTACTATTTGCACGACGCGTTTCGAGAAATAATTCCCATTTTCAAGTGCGTTTTTATGATGTGTGTTAAGCCATTTCTTTTGATGTTGTCAGTGTGTGTGAGTCTGCTTCACTTTGTTGACTTTTACTGTAATATATAAGAAACGCGATTTTTAGTTGGGTGTCAATATTTTCTGTGAGGTTAGTGGCTAAAGTTTGAGAACAATTTGTACTTACAATTTTCTAATGGTCCATTTGTGTAGAGAGTCACACACACTTAACATCACACACAACTTGTACATTTTACACATCGAAAAATATCTGATATAAACAAAACAGTTACAAAGATCTTCTTATAGGTGGTTCACAGAGATAACATTATAGGTCTTCCACAGATTATGATATGCTTTTGTACAGAGGTTAATTTATCTTTACAATTTGGCTCATGAATTACTTATACTGATTTTACATTTGTGCTTATTTCTATGTTTTACTATTTTTATTTAAGTATATTATCAAAACATCTGAAGAAATTCACTGATTCATTTTCAAGTTTTTCATTTAATATTTTATCTTCATATTTTCTATAATGTGAATATATCTCCAGTTCTTCAAGCAAATCCATTTTATGTCCTTTATCTAGTCGGTGGAGTACTTTGACATTTTGCTCTATTTTTCCAAATGGGTGTCCTGTATTATGTATGTGTGTTGCTATTGCTGATGTAGCGTGTTTGTTGTGGGTGTATGCTCTAATGTGCTCTGTGTACCTGGTGTTGATATTTCGGCCTGTTTGTCCTATGTAGAACTTGGAGCATTCCTGGCATGTTACCTTGTATATTCCAGAGTCTGAATATGGATCATGATTACACTTTATATTATGTATTAGTTTTTGGTGTAGTTTATTGGATGTAGAAAACCCAATTTTTACTCTGTGATTTTTGAAAATATTTGCAATCTTCTGTGATACATTGCCTATGTATGGAATGCTAGATATATATTTGTTTTTCTCTTTTTCTTCTGTGGTGCAGTTTGTACCTGGGTTTCTCTTCATTTTGTCTAAGATTGTGTCAACCATGGAAGCATTGTAACCATTGGCAACTGCAATCTTCTTCACTGTGTTTATTTCTTGTTGCATATTTTCTTGGTTCAATGGTATTTTTGTTGCCCTATGCAGCATTGACCTGTAAGCTGCCTGTTTATGAATATTTGGGTGACATGAGGTTGCAGGGATTGTGGTGTCAGTCATTGTGTTTTTCCTATAAATTTTGAATGTGCATGTGTTGTTGTGTCTTGTAATATTTAGGTCCAGAAAGTTGATACTTTTATTTTGCTCATGTTCCACTGTAAATTTGATTTTCTCATTTAGATTATTGAAATGATTAAGAATGTCTGTGATGTCTTTGGTATCTCCTTTTACTAACAGTAGTGTGTCATCTACATATCTCCTATAAAATTCTATTTTCTTTAGGCAGGGTTCTTGGCTGTCAAATAATTTTTGTTCTAAGTGATTTAAGTATATGTCAGCTATGGTACCGGATATACATGATCCCATTGCTAGGCCATCTGGTTGCTTATAAATGTTGTCATTAAAGGTAAAGTAGTTGTAACTTAGGGTTAGCTGAAGGAGTTCCATAAATTCTACAATCTCTGTGTATGAAAGTTTCTTGTGTTGCATAAGGTTCTTTTGTATTACTGTTAGAGCTTCTTGTATGGGTATGTTTGAATAAAGGTTGGTGATGTCAAGTGATATAAACTGTGCATCTTGGGGGAGCTTTCTGGTTCTTAGTTCTTTGGCTAGAATCATGCTGTTTTTTATGGCATATGTTGTTTCATATGTATAATTTTTCACCAGTATGTTATTTAGTTTTTGAGACAGTTTGTATGCTGGGCTGTTTATAGAGTTGACCACAGGACGTATCGGGTATCCATTTTTGTGTATTTTTGGTTGTGCTCTTAGGCGTGGTGCTTTTGGATTCATACATGTAAGGTATTTCTTTTCATTTTCTGTCAACAGGAAATGTGTGTTCTTTAATTGCTCCTTAATTTTACTTTGGAATTGTTTGGTTGGGTCTTTTTCAATGTGCTGAATGTTATTAGCAGCAAAAAATTCATTTGTTTTGTCTATGTATTCTTTTTCTTTCATCACAACTAATGTATTACTTTTGTCTGACTTTACAACTATGGATTGGTTGTTTTCCAGTTTATTGTTTATAGATTTTAAAGTTTTTGTATCATTTATTGTATATTTAGATCTAAACTTATCTTTATTCATTTCTTTCTCAAGAAGCTTGCTTACTTTGTGTCCTATTGCTGCTTTTGTATTTGAATTTAATTTTGCAGCATCTGCTGCACTTTTAGTTGCAGCTATAACCTGTTTCAGTGTATGGTTGTTGAGGTTAGGTTCTACGTTGTATTTTAGTCCTTTTTGGAGTAGATCGTTTTCTCTTTGGTTGAACTTTATGTCAGTGTTGTTTACCACTCTACTGTAAAATGTGTGTTTGTTTTTGTCAGTTATCTCAAGGTTGGATCTCTTGTCTTGTTTGGATGTCAAGGTCTGTAGTTTCTTGTTATGTGTGTTGCAAATCGTCAAGTACTCTTTGTCGACTACTTCCTGGATATGCCTGCAAATTCTGTCATAAACTGTAGGTTCCATGTTGTTTGCTGCTTCTATCTGCATGTTGAGTAGCTTTCTGTTTAGTAAGTCCTTTTTCTTATGTAACTGCCTTATTTCGGTTTTCAGCCAGAGTTTTTCTGCTTTCTGTTTTATAAGTTTTGCTATGTTGCTGCTAGAACATATTTTCACTTTTATATATTTCGGAATTATTCCTAGTTGTTGACAGTGCTTGTTGAATCTTATGTGTGCAACTGTTTTTAGTACTTTCATTTTGAGGTTTTTGTATTTATATATAGCTTTCATTGCCTGGCTTGGCACTAATAATCTGATTTGATCCATTATAAATGGTTTTTGAAAGCCTGCGACTGTAGATACAATAGGTTTGTTTATAAATAAATAAATCTTCTGCTACCAGTCACGATTTTCTTTATTTTACTATTTGCACGACGCGTTTCGAGAAATAATTCCCATTTTCAAGTGCGTTTTTATGATGTGTGTTAAGCCATTTCTTTTGATGTTGTCAGTGTGTGTGAGTCTGCTTCACTTTGTTGACTTTTACTGTAATATATAAGAAACGCGATTTTTAGTTGGGTGTCAATATTTTCTGTGAGGTTAGTGGCTAAAGTTTGAGAACAATTTGTACTTACAATTTTCTAATGGTCCATTTGTGTAGAGAGTCACACACACTTAACATCACACACAACTTGTACATTTTACACATCGAAAAATATCTGATATAAACAAAACAGTTACAAAGATCTTCTTATAGGTGGTTCACAGAGATAACATTATAGGTCTTCCACAGATTATGATATGCTTTTGTACAGAGGTTAATTTATCTTTACAATTTGGCTCATGAATTACTTATACTGATTTTACATTTGTGCTTATTTCTATGTTTTACTATTTTTATTTAAGTATATTATCAAAACATCTGAAGAAATTCACTGATTCATTTTCAAGTTTTTCATTTAATATTTTATCTTCATATTTTCTATAATGTGAATATATCTCCAGTTCTTCAAGCAAATCCATTTTATGTCCTTTATCTAGTCGGTGGAGTACTTTGACATTTTGCTCTATTTTTCCAAATGGGTGTCCTGTATTATGTATGTGTGTTGCTATTGCTGATGTAGCGTGTTTGTTGTGGGTGTATGCTCTAATGTGCTCTGTGTACCTGGTGTTGATATTTCGGCCTGTTTGTCCTATGTAGAACTTGGAGCATTCCTGGCATGTTACCTTGTATATTCCAGAGTCTGAATATGGATCATGATTACACTTTATATTATGTATTACTCTATAAACTCTATAAACAGCCCAGCATACAAACTGTCTCAAAAACTAAATAACATACTGGTGAAAAATTATACATATGAAACAACATATGCCATAAAAAACAGCATGATTCTAGCCAAAGAACTAAGAACCAGAAAGCTCCCCCAAGATGCACAGTTTATATCACTTGACATCACCAACCTTTATTCAAACATACCCATACAAGAAGCTCTAACAGTAATACAAAAGAACCTTATGCAACACAAGAAACTTTCATACACAGAGATTGTAGAATTTATGGAACTCCTTCAGCTAACCCTAAGTTACAACTACTTTACCTTTAATGACAACATTTATAAGCAACCAGATGGCCTAGCAATGGGATCATGTATATCCGGTACCATAGCTGACATATACTTAAATCACTTAGAACAAAAATTATTTGACAGCCAAGAACCCTGCCTAAAGAAAATAGAATTTTATAGGAGATATGTAGATGACACACTACTGTTAGTAAAAGGAGATACCAAAGACATCACAGACATTCTTAATCATTTCAATAATCTAAATGAGAAAATCAAATTTACAGTGGAACATGAGCAAAATAAAAGTATCAACTTTCTGGACCTAAATATTACAAGACACAACAACACATGCACATTCAAAATTTATAGGAAAAACACAATGACTGACACCACAATCCCTGCAACCTCATGTCACCCAAATATTCATAAACAGGCAGCTTACAGGTCAATGCTGCATAGGGCAACAAAAATACCATTGAACCAAGAAAATACGCAACAAGAAATAAACACAGTGAAGAAGATTGCAGTTGCCAATGGTTACAATGCTTCCATGGTTGACACAATCTTAGACAAAATGAAGAGAAACCCAGGTACAAACTGCACCACAGAAGAAAAAGAGAAAAACAAATATATATCTAGCATTCCATACATAGGCAATGTATCACAGAAGATTGCAAATATTTTCAAAAATCACAGAGTAAAAATTGGGTTTTCTACATCCAATAAACTACACCAAAAACTAATACATAATATAAAGTGTAATCATGATCCATATTCAGACTCTGGAATATACAAGGTAACATGCCAGGAATGCTCCAAGTTCTACATAGGACAAACAGGCCGAAATATCAACACCAGGTACACAGAGCACATTAGAGCATACACCCACAACAAACACGCTACATCAGCAATAGCAACACACATACATAATACAGGACACCCATTTGGAAAAATAGAGCAAAATGTCAAAGTACTCCACCGACTAGATAAAGGACATAAAATGGATTTGCTTGAAGAACTGGAGATATATTCACATTATAGAAAATATGAAGATAAAATATTAAATGAAAAACTTGAAAATGAATCAGTGAATTTCTTCAGATGTTTTGATAATATACTTAAATAAAAATAGTAAAACATAGAAATAAGCACAAATGTAAAATCAGTATAAGTAATTCATGAGCCAAATTGTAAAGATAAATTAACCTCTGTACAAAAGCATATCATAATCTGTGGAAGACCTATAATGTTATCTCTGTGAACCACCTATAAGAAGATCTTTGTAACTGTTTTGTTTATATCAGATATTTTTCGATGTGTAAAATGTACAAGTTGTGTGTGATGTTAAGTGTGTGTGACTCTCTACACAAATGGACCATTAGAAAATTGTAAGTACAAATTGTTCTCAAACTTTAGCCACTAACCTCACAGAAAATATTGACACCCAACTAAAAATCGCGTTTCTTATATATTACAGTAAAAGTCAACAAAGTGAAGCAGACTCACACACACTGACAACATCAAAAGAAATGGCTTAACACACATCATAAAAACGCACTTGAAAATGGGAATTATTTCTCGAAACGCGTCGTGCAAATAGTAAAATAAAGAAAATCGTGACTGGTAGCAGAAGATTTATTTATTTATAAACAAACCTATTGTATCTACAGTCGCAGGCTTTCAAAAACCATTTATAATGGATCAAATCAGATTATTAGTGCCAAGCCAGGCAATGAAAGCTATATATAAATACAAAAACCTCAAAATGAAAGTACTAAAAACAGTTGCACACATAAGATTCAACAAGCACTGTCAACAACTAGGAATAATTCCGAAATATATAAAAGTGAAAATATGTTCTAGCAGCAACATAGCAAAACTTATAAAACAGAAAGCAGAAAAACTCTGGCTGAAAACCGAAATAAGGCAGTTACATAAGAAAAAGGACTTACTAAACAGAAAGCTACTCAACATGCAGATAGAAGCAGCAAACAACATGGAACCTACAGTTTATGACAGAATTTGCAGGCATATCCAGGAAGTAGTCGACAAAGAGTACTTGACGATTTGCAACACACATAACAAGAAACTACAGACCTTGACATCCAAACAAGACAAGAGATCCAACCTTGAGATAACTGACAAAAACAAACACACATTTTACAGTAGAGTGGTAAACAACACTGACATAAAGTTCAACCAAAGAGAAAACGATCTACTCCAAAAAGGACTAAAATACAACGTAGAACCTAACCTCAACAACCATACACTGAAACAGGTTATAGCTGCAACTAAAAGTGCAGCAGATGCTGCAAAATTAAATTCAAATACAAAAGCAGCAATAGGACACAAAGTAAGCAAGCTTCTTGAGAAAGAAATGAATAAAGATAAGTTTAGATCTAAATATACAATAAATGATACAAAAACTTTAAAATCTATAAACAATAAACTGGAAAACAACCAATCCATAGTTGTAAAGTCAGACAAAAGTAATACATTAGTTGTGATGAAAGAAAAAGAATACATAGACAAAACAAATGAATTTTTTGCTGCTAATAACATTCAGCACATTGAAAAAGACCCAACCAAACAATTCCAAAGTAAAATTAAGGAGCAATTAAAGAACACACATTTCCTGTTGACAGAAAATGAAAAGAAATACCTTACATGTATGAATCCAAAAGCACCACGCCTAAGAGCACAACCAAAAATACACAAAAATGGATACCCGATACGTCCTGTGGTCAACTCTATAAACAGCCCAGCATACAAACTGTCTCAAAAACTAAATAACATACTGGTGAAAAATTATACATATGAAACAACATATGCCATAAAAAACAGCATGATTCTAGCCAAAGAACTAAGAACCAGAAAGCTCCCCCAAGATGCACAGTTTATATCACTTGACATCACCAACCTTTATTCAAACATACCCATACAAGAAGCTCTAACAGTAATACAAAAGAACCTTATGCAACACAAGAAACTTTCATACACAGAGATTGTAGAATTTATGGAACTCCTTCAGCTAACCCTAAGTTACAACTACTTTACCTTTAATGACAACATTTATAAGCAACCAGATGGCCTAGCAATGGGATCATGTATATCCGGTACCATAGCTGACATATACTTAAATCACTTAGAACAAAAATTATTTGACAGCCAAGAACCCTGCCTAAAGAAAATAGAATTTTATAGGAGATATGTAGATGACACACTACTGTTAGTAAAAGGAGATACCAAAGACATCACAGACATTCTTAATCATTTCAATAATCTAAATGAGAAAATCAAATTTACAGTGGAACATGAGCAAAATAAAAGTATCAACTTTCTGGACCTAAATATTACAAGACACAACAACACATGCACATTCAAAATTTATAGGAAAAACACAATGACTGACACCACAATCCCTGCAACCTCATGTCACCCAAATATTCATAAACAGGCAGCTTACAGGTCAATGCTGCATAGGGCAACAAAAATACCATTGAACCAAGAAAATATGCAACAAGAAATAAACACAGTGAAGAAGATTGCAGTTGCCAATGGTTACAATGCTTCCATGGTTGACACAATCTTAGACAAAATGAAGAGAAACCCAGGTACAAACTGCACCACAGAAGAAAAAGAGAAAAACAAATATATATCTAGCATTCCATACATAGGCAATGTATCACAGAAGATTGCAAATATTTTCAAAAATCACAGAGTAAAAATTGGGTTTTCTACATCCAATAAACTACACCAAAAACTAATACATAATATAAAGTGTAATCATGATCCATATTCAGACTCTGGAATATACAAGGTAACATGCCAGGAATGCTCCAAGTTCTACATAGGACAAACAGGCCGAAATATCAACACCAGGTACACAGAGCACATTAGAGCATACACCCACAACAAACACGCTACATCAGCAATAGCAACACACATACATAATACAGGACACCCATTTGGAAAAATAGAGCAAAATGTCAAAGTACTCCACCGACTAGATAAAGGACATAAAATGGATTTGCTTGAAGAACTGGAGATATATTCACATTATAGAAAATATGAAGATAAAATATTAAATGAAAAACTTGAAAATGAATCAGTGAATTTCTTCAGATGTTTTGATAATATACTTAAATAAAAATAGTAAAACATAGAAATAAGCACAAATGTAAAATCAGTATAAGTAATTCATGAGCCAAATTGTAAAGATAAATTAACCTCTGTACAAAAGCATATCATAATCTGTGGAAGACCTATAATGTTATCTCTGTGAACCACCTATAAGAAGATCTTTGTAACTGTTTTGTTTATATCAGATATTTTTCGATGTGTAAAATGTACAAGTTGTGTGTGATGTTAAGTGTGTGTGACTCTCTACACAAATGGACCATTAGAAAATTGTAAGTACAAATTGTTCTCAAACTTTAGCCACTAACCTCACAGAAAATATTGACACCCAACTAAAAATCGCGTTTCTTATATATTACAGTAAAAGTCAACAAAGTGAAGCAGACTCACACACACTGACAACATCAAAAGAAATGGCTTAACACACATCATAAAAACGCACTTGAAAATGGGAATTATTTCTCGAAACGCGTCGTGCAAATAGTAAAATAAAGAAAATCGTGACTGGTAGCAGAAGATTTATTTATTTATAAACAAACCTATTGTATCTACAGTCGCAGGCTTTCAAAAACCATTTATAATGGATCAAATCAAATAGTTAAAAGGTAACAACACAACAAGGCGCAAACCACTGGCCGACCGCCAGAAGAAGAAGTCCCACAGACGTCTTTCTACTGTAAATAAGCGCAAGCAAACAAGTAACTGAGGCAGGGGTCGGATGTTCACCTGCGTGCTTAAAGCTCATCAGTCTGTGCACTGCCGTTTCGGCGATCGGAAACTTGCTCCTGTAGCTGATTTGACTTTACAAAGTATATGACAATCGAAAAATTGGATATGGTTTTCTTTTATGCGGAGTGCCTTTAAACTGTTAGAGCAGTTACATGCTGGAAGGTATCCTCATTGCGTCAAGTACAAAGAAAATCATGCGGCTGGTACCGGCGGAGGTTCGAGTCCTCCCTCGGGCATGTGTGTGTGTGTTCAAATGGTTCAAATGGTCCAAATGGCTCTGAGCACTATGGGACTTAACATCTGTGGTCATCAGTCCCCTAGAACTTAGAACTACTTAAACCTAACTAACCTAAAGACATCACACACATCCATGCCCGAGGCAGGATTCGAACCTGCGACCGTAGCAGTCGCGCGGTTCCGGACTGCGCGCCTAGAACAGCTAGACCACCGCGGCCGGCAAAATGGTGTGTGTGTTCGTCCTTAGGATAATTAAGGTTAAGTAGTGTGTAAGCTTAGGGACTGATGATCTTAGCAGTTAAGTCCCATAAGATTTCACACACATATGAACATTTTTTTGAACAAAGAAAATCCGTCTTTGCACACATCGTACAAAATATTCCAGACTCTGTTAGTGTGGAAAATTAAATACACCAACGGAAGAGAACAAAAACTGTGAGGGAAATGCGATTAACATTTTAACAGCGGTAATACACAATCCAAATGTTATTAGAAGGCAATCTGAATGTGCGACACAGGGGTGTTTTCCGAAAACTGCCAATGCCTTTCAAAATCGATCGCAGTTCTCTGAATAGTGCCTCCGTAAAACCCTAAGTGATGTGCTGTTTAAATGCAGTATTTTATTTGCGAATGAAACATCTTTAACAAGCGATGAGGAAAATGGGAAAATCAATCTTCACAATTTGCACTACTGATCAGTTGAAAAGCCACGTTCACTGTGAGAAGAGGAAAAATGACGACCTTGATATATCAACGCGTGGTGCGGGCTTTTCAAGAATACATCGTTGGTCTTTGATTTAGTGATGTGACTCTAAATTGCCACAATGATCTAGTTCCTAACAGGTATGCTGCCGCAGTTATTGGAAGACATCCCCACAAATCATGTGGTACAAACATTATGGTTTTCCCGCTCATTCCGTATAGGCATTCTTAAAAGAGCATTCGTAGGTCGTTGGTTCGGTCGTTGAGAAAACACAAAATAGCCTGCACGCTCACCATACTTAACACTTCTGAAATTTATCCGTGGGAAAAATTAGAACAAGAGGTTTGCAAGGAAACATTGGTGACCCTAGAAGACATGAAATTACTTATGACATAAGTATGTGCTGCGATAAATCCAGATTAAATTCAGCACACAATATTGTCTATCCGTAATTACTTTATAGCCTGTATCAGTGGTCTGCGTCAATATTTTAAGCATTTGATATGACTGACATACCGATAAATACACGAATTATACCTGAAATAAATGGTTGGTTTCGTTCCGCGCAGTAGGGCTAACGCTTGTAGTGTGTCTCCTGGCGGCGGGACGATGATTTTTGATGCTGTCATTTTGCTGCTATTTGATCAAGTACCACACATATTGTACCACGAAGGCTTTAACCAAATACCACAGAAAAAGTGTTTATTCAAAACTGAAAAAAGTCGTTGTCATAATTCGGCAAGTATAAACGTCAAAAATTACATGTACAAGAAAGAAAATTAGCCACACTGTTCGCTCTAACTCAGAGAAAACTCACCTCCATTCTGGATATAATATCTCATCTAAAGTATCCGGCAGGCTGAAGGAAACGTGGAGAAGGAACACAGCACGTGATTTATGCCGGAGAAAGACAAACCGCGATAGAGTTCATTTGTACGAAGGCGTACGGAAAAGTAATACCTCCGAATTTAATATGTGAAAACTCGTAGAGAATTTTTGAATAAAACAAACGTCATTAACATTCTGCGTTCTTATTCTTCATATCTACAAATTTATTTCTCAACGTAGTCGCCACGGCGATGAACACAATTTCTGCCAACGAGAGTCATGTTCGTTGATACTGTAACTGTAGAATATTTCACTTTGTTGACGGAGCCACAACAACCTTACTGCTACTTACACCGTTCATCACTATCAAAGTGAAGTCCTCGAAGGTGTTCTGTAACTTTTGGAAACAGATGAAAATCTCATGGGGCCCAGTCGGGACTGAATGGAGGATGATCGCTGACAGTGAACCCAAGACGTCCGATTGTTGCGGATGTAGCAACAATCGTGTGTGTTAGGATGGGAAAAGCCGGCCGGTTAAAAGTGATACCGGTATTTTAGTTCTGAATAACCAATACTTTTTTTGGTCTCGCACATGGCAGGTGTTTCTTGTTTTTTATTTTGTACGTGCAATGTCCAAGTCTTGCCTCCACCTGGTCTATACAGTAGTTTCTCGCTGTCTTCGCCGGACATCCGTTGCGTTGCAGAATGGCACCACCAATAACCTGGAAATATCTTTAGGAAGTGACGTAGAATGAAGTACCTTGCTGCATTTGCTTTAAAAGATTAAAAAGATTCGTCCGCCTGTTATATGAAATAATGAAAAAGGAAGGAAATTGTGGCCGCGCGGGATTAGCCTAGCGGTCTGAGGCGCTGCAGTCATGGACTGTACGGCTGGTCGCGGCGGAGGTTCGAGTCCTCCCTCGGACATGGGTGTGTGTGTTTGTCCTTAGGATAATTTAGGTTAAGGAGTGTATAAGCTTAGGGACTGATGACCTTAGCAGTAAAGTTCCATAAGATTTCACACACATTTGAACAAGGAAATTGTGGTACCAGAAATAGTTGGTTGGTTGGTTTGGGAGATGAAAGGGACCAGACTGCTAGGTCATCGGTCCTACCAGAAATAAATTAAAAACTTTACAGTTTATTGACAGCATACAATAAAAATATAAAGTAGCTCATCTGCTGCCTATGTCTACATAATATGCCTTCATCTGCTTGTAGCCCTTGAAAACGGACAAATTAACAGGAAAAATAGAGTTCTTCAAACTCAATTCTCCCCTTTAGCATTGACTATTCATAATGCCCAAATAGTAGTATGATTTCAGAGTATAACATGATTTTTGAGCAGATTTTTAAAAAAATTAGAATTAATATTGTTAATTTTTTGTTGTATTCAACCACTTATCACTTTTCGAGAAAAACAGCGAAAGGTGGATGGACTAAGTTCTCTTTTATTTGCCTGTTTACAATATTTGGTTCTATGTATCTGTGCAACTGAGTCAAAATTTTCAATCTTTGCTCGAGTTGCACGTTTATTACAGGAAATAATAAGAATAACACTCCAAAAATCCGTTATTTCAGAAACCGGCATTTGAGCTGATGTGATAGGTTCACCTGGCGTGGAGAAAAACCGATGCAACTGAAAACAGATTATTCCAGCGATAACCGACATGCCTACTGTGGTCTGGCATTATCATGCTCAAGGAGAGGGTGCTCATGTACGCACGTACTCATCGAATTCGAAACTCAATACAGCATGCTACTTCTCACGCACCAATAAAGTTACATTACACACCGCTATGTTACACGCCGCAGTTCGAAGCCCTGTAGTGGCAAAGCGCTGCAAGTACATAGACGTAAAGAATAAAGATGTAGAATGTTGGTAACGTTTGTATTATTTATAAGGCGTTAAGACTTTTCACATTAAAAATTTGGAGGCATTACTTCTCTGCACGCTCTCGTATCTCATAAACTAATAGTAACAGGATCTAGTTTGTGGGTACTCGTCTGCAAGAAGTACATTTTTGCAAGGTTATCTACATACCCAGCTACGTTATCTTCAGCAAGAAATGAGCAGATTTGAACTCCGGCCACAACGGTTACATTACGCCAAAGCCAACAGCAGCAGATGTTACAGCGATCGATGTGACCGTGTCTTCTTGTCTGTTTTTAGGTGCTAGACGAGAAACTTCTTACGTTCATTCCATTCTTTTTCATTATATATCTTATAACTTACGATAAGAAGGGTGTTATGTATGAGATACTAATTTTGGCGCTTTATTAAAGCTACCGACAGAAGTCAACTTTTTTTTTTGTTTTATACGGGATAAATCCGACACCACAGAGAGAAATTTGGAGACTACTCAGGGAAATTTTTTGTATATTTTGATACAATAGACCTGTAGTCTCCAATTCTCCAATATTTGTTATAGAATAATTGCATGTCGTTTCATTCCTTGCCCCAGTGTATGTTTGAATCTGCCTTCGTTTCGTTAGCGCTCATCACGTCTAAGACGGGAAACTCTATACTCATGATTTGGCAAATTGAATTGATTTAAATTTGCGACCGGATGCCCTTCCTATCGCTGCAGTTGTCAGTTGCCAAGGGGAAAGAAGTCCCGCGTGTGTTACGTGTCTGAATCATGTAAAGTTTGTTCTGCCTGTAATCTGGTTGTGTATCGTATTCTCTACGGCGGAAATTCGGAACCAGCCAAGCATTTGATAAACCAGCGTCGGAAACAACCTAAAAACCACACTCAGGGTGGCCGCTGCACCAGTCACGGTCGTTAATCCACCGCCGGGTCTGTCTCGCAAGGTATCAGGCTGCACGTAACACTATACGGGCAGGTTCTTAGCTCTGCATCTGTATTACACTGAAAATACCTGCACAACAATGTTAATGTCAACGATATACGTTGTGTATCTTGTCTGGAAACAAACATGCTCCATTCACTCACGTTGCTTGCTCTTGACCAAGATAATGTCCACACTTCTTCATCAGGTTTGGATTCAATACCACTCGCTTCTGACTAGGGTTTATTTTTCTAGCAGAGTTAGTTTGCGTTAAAATGATACACAGATATATGGATAAGTTTACTGGTTAAAAGTCTGCCAGTATGCAAACTTGTATTGAAGTGATTCTACGCCCCAGATAGAACTCGCTGCGCCTTCAACCCTCCCCCCCCCCCCCCCCCCACTCGCTCACCAGCGATGATATCTTTTAGCATTTTTTTCTATTGACGTTTAGCAAATTATGATTTTGTAAGTAGGTTTAATGACCATATCAGACTACTATCAGACTTAGTGAAACTGACTGGCCAGTGAGGTTTAATACAAGAACTACATGGCTTAAATTTTTAACACAGTGATTAGCAAAGAAACTTAAGACTTTCGACGTTTAAACGTGTGACGGAATTCCATTCGCTCTAGAATAACGAAAAATACGTTATACGAGGGGCGTTCAGTAAGTATTGCAACACCGTTATTTCTCGGCCACCTTCGGTTGAAAACATGTGGAATTTGTTGTGGGACATCGTGGATATTCCCGCTTCAGCCCCTATAGTTTCGTTAAGTTCTGATAGGTGGCGGCACTATACATGGCTTTCAAAATAGCGTCTGTAACGGAGGTTTTTTCCAAGCAGAGAGATGTCATTGAGTTTCTTTCTGCGGAAAACTAGGGTATCGTAAATATTCACTAGCGCTTGCAGAATGTCTATGGAAACCTTCAGTGAACAAAAGCACGGTGAGTCGTTAGGCGAGGCGTCTGTCATCGTCATACAGTCGCCAAATCTGTCCGACCTGCCGCATTCCGGCCGTCCGCACACAACCGTGATTCCTGCGATGTTGGAACGGGCGGACACTCATTCGAGGTGATGGACGGATCACAATCAAAACCTCGCTACTGAGCCGAACGGCTCTGCTGGTACTGCTGATACTCGTCCACCAGTTGAGGTTCTCAAGGGTGTGTGTCCGCTGAATTCCTCGTCGCCTAACAGAAGACTATAAAGAGCAACGAAGGACCATCTGTGCGGAATTGCTTGCGCGTTACGAGGCTGATTGTTACAATTTTTTGTCGAACATCGCCACAGGAGACGAAACATGGGTTCATCACTTCGAATCGGAAACAAAATGACAACCCAAGGAGTGGTGCTACACCACCACTCCTGCGAAGGAAAGTTTAAAACCGCACGCTCAGCCGTTAAAATCATCGCGACTGTCTCCTGGGCCTGTGAAGGGGTTATTCTGTTTGATGTCCCTCATGGTTCAACGATCAACTCTGAAGTGTATTGTGCTATGCTCAGGAAACTGAAGAAACGATTTCAGCGTTTTCGTCGCCATAAAAATGCAAACGAACTTCTCCTTCTCCGAACAAAGCAAGCCCTCGAACAAGTCTGCGCACCCGAGATTAGCTCCCAAAACATAATTAGACTGTTAGTCCTCATCCACCCTACTGTCAGGGTCTCGCACCTTCCGACTTCCATCTGTTTGGCCCAACGAAGGATGCACTCCGCTGGAAGCAGTAAGTGATTGATGTGGAGGTTATTGATGCAGCAAGACTTTGGATCTGACTTCGACCAGCAGAGTAGTACCATGCGGGCGTACAGACTCCCCCAGATGACGTAAGGACGTCTCATTGAATGAAGATTATGTTGAAAAATAGAGTTGTGTAGCCAAAAGAGTGGGGAATAATATGGTGTATTGGGATCCTGAATAAAATCAACCTGCTTTCAGAAAGAAATGTGTTGCAGTATTTACTGAACGCCCCTCGTACGAAAGTAATGTCTACTTCCAGCGGTCCTACGACTCCAGACGCGTGAGCAATGCAGCCAGTGACCAACGGCAAAAATTACATATATTCACCCGAGTGTACAACTTATTGCTAGATGGACAAAGGATAGCTGTCTATAGACACAACGACTGGCAGCTGCCGTAATATTATTAATGAGCAGTAGAAGGCTCATTCTTCATTTTTTTCTTTTACTTTCATAACAAGTCATACCACCTGAAACTTGGAAGCAGCAAAAGTCTCGGCTGGAGGGACCAAAAAATTATTTTTTCCTCCACCCCTTTTGCTATCTTCCTCCACCGTCGCGTCTGGTTCTAGTCCTCAGTCGGCACAAATCGGAAAAAAACGGAAGTCGGAAGTCTTCGATCAAATAGCATATTTGCTTTCGTAACCTCTTGCTGACGCCTGACATCATACAATGTCAGAGAAATCCATTCTTCAATACGAGTGAGTTGTGTAGGCGGTAGCTGTGTGAATCAAATCGTCATAAGCCACGTTAGCGACAGGCTTCTGTTCGGTAGCAGACGTTTCTTTGAAACATTATTGGATGTTTAAGTAGGCCCTGCATCTTACACAGAAGAAGATCTTCTGCTTATGACTCCGACCACAAATGAAGCTGCATTATTTTGGTTAACAACAGTGTAACCTGATAGTTGTTTCTGTCATTTGTTTTTAATGGTAATTTGCATTATTGTACTTGCTTCTGACTCGAATAAAAAAAACTATATTATCACACTGATACGACCCACCACGGAGAACGGGACTCTTATACCATTCTTCAGTATTGTTCATCGATCTGGGATCCTTACTAGGTAGGACTGATAGAAGCGATCGAGAAGATCCAATGAAGAGTGGCGTGTTTCATCAAAAGACCGTTTAGTGGGTGCGAGAGCGTTGCAGAGATGCTCAACAGAGGCTACAAGAGAGGCGTTGTGCATCACAGTGAGGTTTACTATTGATATGTCGAGAGAGTACTCCCCGAAAAGAGTCGTACAACATATTATTTCCTCCCACATACGTCTCGCGAAATGACCACAACGAGAAAATTCGGGAAATTAGAGCTAATACAGAGACTTAGCGACAGAACGAGGAGCCGGCCAAAGTGGCCGAGCGGTTCTAGGCGCTTCAGTCTGTCAACAGCTACCGGGGATCGGACGCGGGTCGTCTTTGTAGCAGCCAGAACCGCTGATCGCACGGTTGCGGGGGAGGTCTGGCTGCCTCAGTTACGCAGAAATTTGCTTTTCATTGTCATCGTGTAGCGTACAAAAAGCGTTGTGCACAAGAGAGACGCTGTGCGCAGCGGCAGAGGCGGCGGATACTCACAAGCTGTAGCAGCAGGGCGAGCACAACCGCGCGCAGCCACATCGTGCAGCCTTCTGGCTGGCTACCGCCCTGTCAACCGCTGGCCGCCGCTGCTTCTCCGCGCATGCGCGCTGCTGCCGCCCGCCACCCTACCGCTGCTCGCGAACTTCGTACAATTGGCATCAAGTGTGAGTGGACACGGGCGCGCATACTTCTGTCTGTAGCCGCCGCAGCGCTCGTAACCTGCGGACTTCTGGCATCCTCTGGGTCACGTTTCGAGCATTACACGCTGATTAACAAAGGGGAAACTGCGGACAAAGGCAGTAAGCGCTGTAGAAATACCGGTCTTGATATCCACGAGTTTACTAAATTGCTGTCGGTTGTTGTCGCGATGCTTCATTAGATGTACAGCGTGGTGCACAACACACGTTTTTCACATGCACCGCAAAAGAACATTACAAAGGCATTTTCAAAACAAAAACACGAAACAAAGAAATTATTAAAACGAGGGCGTGGTAAAAGGTAACGCCCTAGAATTTTTCATGTGAAAATTCTTTAGGCATTCTAAATGAAACATCTTTATTATTCACGTCAACATATTTATTTCTCAACATTGTCACACTGGCGACGAATACATTTTTCTGAACGAGAAGTTTGTTGTTACTGTCACTGTGGAATGTTTGACTTTATTGATTGGCCGAGCGTTTCTAGGCGCTACAGTCTGGAACTGCACGACCGTTACGGTCGCAGGTTCGAATCCTGCCTCGGGCATGGATGTGTGTGATGTCCTTAGGTTAGTTAGGTTTAAGTAGTTCTACATTATAGGGGACTCATGACTTCAGCAGTTAAGTCCCATAGTGCTCAGAGCCATTTGAACCATTTCAACTTTATTGATGGAACCAGAACCTTACATCTGTTTGCACCTCTTGAATTTTTGGAAACAGATGAAAATCGGATGGGGCCAAGTCGGGACTGTATGGAGAATGTTCGATGATAGTGAACCCAAGGCGTCGGACTGCTGCAGATGTCGCAGCCCTCGTGTGTGGTCCGGCATTATTATGCTGAAGGAGAGGGTGCTCCAAGTTTGGACGAACTCTTTGAATTTTAAACTCTATTACAGCACGCTGTTCCCCACGCACCGACTTTGTTACGTGACACACTGCAACTCGGAGTCGTGTAGGGGCAGAGAACTGCAAACCAATAGACATGACAATAAAAGCAAGTCTTCTGGCCCAGACTGTATACCAGTTAGATTCCTTTCAGAGTATGCTGACGCAGTAGCTCCATACTTAACAATCATATACAACCGTTCACTCTACGAAAGGTGCGTACCCAAAGACTAGAAAGTTGCACAGGTCACACCAATATTCAAGAAAGGGAGTAGGAGTAATCCACTAAATTACAGGCTCATAAAATTAACGTCGATACGCAGCAGGATTTTTGAACGTATATTGTGTTGGAACATTATGAAATACCACGAAGAAAAAGGTCTATTGACACACAGTCAATACGGATTTAGAAAACACCGTTCTTGTGAAACACAACTAGTTCTTTACTAGCACGTAGTGTTCAGTGCTATCGACAAGGGATTTCAAATTGATTCCGTATTTCTGGATTCCCGAAAGGCTTTTGACACTGTACCACACAAGCGGCTTGCAGCGTAATTGCGTGCCTATGGAATATCGTCTCAGTTATGTGACGTGATTCGTGATTTCCTGTCAGAGATGTCACAGTTCGTAGTAATTGACGGAAAGTCATCGAGTAAAACAGAAGTGATTTTGGCGCTTCCCAAATTAGTGTTACAGGCCCTTTGCTGGTTCTTACCTATATAAATTATTTGGGAGACCATCTGAGCAGCCGTCTTAGGTTGTCTAGGTTGTTTGCTGGTGACGCTGTCGTTTATCGACTGGTAAAGTCATCAGAAGACCAAAACAAATTGCAAAACGATTTGGAAAAGGTATCTGTATGGTGCGAAAATTGTGCAATTGGCCCTAAATAACGAAAAGTGTGAGGTCATCCACATAAGTGCTAAAAGTAATCCGTTAAACTTCGGTTACACGATAAATTAGTCAAATCTAAAGGCAGTAAATTCAACTAAATACCTAGGAATCACAATTACGAACCACTTAAATTGGAAGTCACACATAGAAAATGTTGCGGGGAAGGCTAACCAAAGACTGCGTTTTATTGGTAGGACACTTAGAAAATATAACAGATCTACTATGGAGACTGCTTACACTACACTTGTCCGTCTTCTTTTAGAATACTGCTGCCCTGTGTGGGATCCTTACCAGATAGAACTGACGGAGTACGTCGAAATATTCAAAGAAAGGCAGCACGTTTTGTATTATCACGAAATAGGGGAGAGAATGTCACTGAAATGATAGAGGATTAGGGATGGCCATCATTAAAACAAAGGCGTTTTTCGTTGCCGAGCAATCTTCTCACGAAATTCCAATCACTAACTTTCTCGGCCGCAGCTCGTGGTCGTGCGGTAGCGTTCTCGCTTCCCGCGCCCGGGTTCCCGGGTTCGATTCCCGGCGGGGTCAGGGATTTTCTCTGCCTCGTGATGCCTGGGTGTTGTGTGATGTCCTTAGGTTAGTTAGGTTTAAGTAGTTCTAAGTTCTAGGGGACTGATGACCATAGCTGTTAAGTCCCATAGTGCTCAGAGCCATTTGAACCATTTGAACTAACTTTCTCCTCCGAATGCGAAAATATTTTGTTGATGCCGAGAAACGATCACCATGATAAAACAAGGGAAATCTGAGCTCGTACGGAAAGATATAGGTGTTCGTTCTTTCCGCTCGCTACACGAGG
The DNA here is from genome assembly GCF_021461395.2 of Schistocerca americana. NCBI lineage: Eukaryota > Metazoa > Arthropoda > Insecta > Orthoptera > Acrididae > Schistocerca > Schistocerca americana. The sequence continues at coordinate 541,958,523 of NC_060130.1, forward strand.
TTGGAAGAATAGAAAATTGCGAACGTGGTTCGATGAACCCTCTACCAGACACTTAAATGTGATTTGCAGATTATCCATGTAGATGTAGATGCAGGGATAAATTTCAGTTATATCCATTATGGACGACGTATTGCAGCTGTGATTTAAATTGGAGGCTCGTTGGATACTTGTACCTATATAAATCACCAAGAAGAATTAAGATGTAAAATGCTAATAACGTTTGTTGCTGTATGCAAAAAGCTCTAATGGTTTTCACATAAATAATTCCAGGCATTACTTTTGAGGACGCTCTCGTACATTCATGGGTCGTCATCCTTCGTCCATCTGCACACACAAACACACACACACACACACACACACACACACACACACACACATATATATATATATATATATATATATATATATATATATATATATAAAACCAGGGAATTGCTACAGTTTTTGTTTGAACTTCATTCACTAATCGATTTCGGGATTTTATATTTCCATTATCAACGTCATGTGCATAAATTTCATCGAAAAATTTCACCTGTTCTGTAGATCTGCGTATCAAAGCACACAGCACATCGAAATACATCAAGATAAATTTACCCAAACAGCATTCACAATGGGAAAAAAAAGTTTCCGAAAGAGATATGTGAATAAAATTCAAAGAAAAACTGTAGCTGTTCGGTCGATCTTCTTCCAGAGCAAAATGGGTTTCACAGGTGCGGCTCCAATTTATTCAACCAATACGTGAAAATGCATCAAGAACTGGAGTGGTAGCTGATCGGAACTAGTATTAGAAAGGGCTGTGCTGGTAAAACATCTGAGCACATAAAAAATTTTCTTAGAGATAAAATAGCACGAATTGGTATCTTCAGCAAGTGAGACAAGAAAAGACCGAAGATTAGGATTTAGCGAGCCATCGACGACCAGGTCATTAGAGATGAATCACAGTGGCTGGGGATAGATAGTGAAAACAATCGACCGTGTCCTTTTCAAAGGAAAAATTTCGGACATGTGCGAAAGAACAGATGCCATCTTCATATCGCTTAAGGCTAACCGGCTGATGACCTTCTTCAGTGCGAGTGCACGCGATTTGTCCGAACTCTTACGGGACTCGGTGGATTGTCTGCCGCGAGTAATGTGTATAATGGCAGGGGCACTACGAATGTGGTGGTTGGACTATACGTTGAGAATGTGGGTCTCACGGGTACCGTGCCAGTGATAAATCCCTGCAGTCGCACTATCGTCTGTGCCCTCGGTGGCTCAGATGGATAGAGCGTCTGCCATGTAAGCTGGAGATCCCTCGTTCGAGTCGCGGTAGGGGCACACATTTTCAACTGTCTCCGTTGATGTATATCAACGCCCGTCAGCATCTAATGGTATTGATTTAATTGTAATTGTACTGTAGAAGGACCATATCCCACAGATTCTCTGTCGCAAGAGAGGGTCCATGTTTTGTTGTTTGATACATTGTTTTTTGTCTGCTGTAACACACTTTGTACACTGCCATACATTTTTGTTTTTTCTCATCATGGCTTCGAGGTCTGTGTTAGCTTCTAAATTGAAATTAACACGTTTTGATCCATTGCCTCTCGCAACAAACTAGACGTCGCACAGTGTAAATCATGTTGTTGCTCCTGCTACCACAACATACGCACACATACACTCACACACACACACACACACGCACACACACACAAGGTGATTAATGGCCTCTACATTTAACCTCATCTTTCACAGTGATGGAATAGCTGATGACTCAGTGTTCCATTTTGATTGACTCCTCGTTTTGTAGCCATGCACGCGATCACTGTTTCGGTGCCATCCATTCCTGGAAGATGTCCCCCTTCACCACCGCTATTTCTCCATTTCAAACAAGCGATCTCAGTCAATCATTATGTAGTAATCAACAGCGTATCCATGAATGGATGGGATGGAAATGACACCGTCAATATACTGTAATAACAAGCATCACAGTTCATAGTGCGAGCAAGTTTAGCAATTTTACAGTAATTTCAACATCGGCCAATGATGTGGCAGCATGCTTTCCAATTTCAGTATCATTGCTAAACCACCCCTCCTCTACTTTGCGAGTACCATTGCGAATGTAGATAGGTGACTGTCCAGTATGTCCATTCATTGTTACTTCTGGGGCATATACATCAAAGTATACCAGACAGTGATCTACATATTTCTAGCGCTCCGAGCCTAGTGCGTAATTTACGATATTTCTCTATGCAGTGGGAGTCACAGTACATTCTCGCATTCTTAGGATAAAGTTAGAGAATGAAAAATCTCCTCACACTGTCTTTGACCAACCTGCCCTGCAGAAGTAGACCTCTGCATTCTGTGTCGCATGAATGAATGAATCGTGCCGAGTCTGTAGCTACTGTTCCGTACCCATCCAAGTGCACAAATTTCTTGAGATGCATGCATGTCGAGGGGTTAGCACCCATTGTCGGTGTATAGTAGTAGATATGGGAGTGTTGTAATGTAATAGCAGATGGTTAAAAAGAACAAAAAAACAGGTATGATAGAGCTCTAGACAGACAGGTTTTTACGTAATTCAACTATGCTAACAGTTCTAAAGTGTTAACACATACACTTCTAAGGATACCTGGTGAGAGGTGGCGTGAGCCCCCTCTCATATTTCTATCTTTGAGTAATTCGATCTTCCTCTCTAATTGCATGCGGTGAAAAGTCACTATTCCTTTACACGCGGACTTCCCATGCAGCGTCTCTCGTCACCCGGGTGGTCCGGTGAAAGGCGGGCACAGCTGATCTTGAAAGGGTTAAGCCAACGGGTGTGAGGGAGTCGAGTGAATGCTTTCCAGACGCCGACATTGTCATAAGAGCGGCGGAGACATGCCCGCAGTGGCCTGAAGGAGCGGATGGGGTAGAGATTCCGTTACTTTGCAGAAACTTAGCGAAAACACTTTCTGGCGGGCTACCAGCGAGGCATGGGAATGACTTGTGTTCCCAGGCAATCTTGGCGGTCAAATTCCCGCGTTTTCTGCAAAATCGTAACTGTGATTGGCTTGCTCAGGGCATAGCTCCGTGACGTAGCAAAATCGGTGCAGAAATTGGCGCCAAGAATCTCCACTGGTGGACTAGTAGTGCTTCGGCAATAGAGTGGAATTTTCCGCCCGTTTTCGAGTTGCTGATTGGAACATTTAACCACGGCCACTGTCGTGGGGTCGGGATGTTCTGTGTTCGGTTTGTACGGGTGCTCTTGTGGGAGTCGGCTCTCGCCTTTGAGTCGGAGTAGGTTACAAGACTGAGTTTTCGCTGCTCTGGACAGCCTGCCTTCCGTTGGCTGTCTAATATACTTTTATTTAATTGTAACTGTTTGACGAAGTTGCTGAAGTATCGACTTCAACGTAGCTTTCCGAGTACAGTTGGCAATTGAGCGTTCTGCGTACAAGTGGCCTATGTTGTCTGTCTTGAGCAGTTTTGGCTAAAGTTGACTGTATTCGAGTTACTGTGTGACTTTGCTAGTTAAAATCAATCACTGTACCGTCAGTGATTGTGTGGCGAGCCTTCTTCGTCTCCCTCAGAGGCACATTCTATTGCTAGGAAGTCTTTAGTCCGGAACAACCAGACCAGGATAATTTGTTTCAGGCTATACTCGCGACATTATCATCACCACGACGGGATGTCGAAGCAACCAGCCATCGCCTCTGGTACGCCAGATCGTGTCCTTGCAGTTAAGAAGACAGCTTGGTAATGTACGTCCGCAGCACCGGCAAAGCAGGCAATTTTGCTAGGTGATAATCAGAGCTCAGCAGAGCGCGCCTGTTCGTCTTTTCTAACTTTGTTCTGTCTTGGGTGTTCAATGTCTGAGTTCTCACTGCTGTAGCAGCAATTAATGTTGGGTTGGCTGTGTGTTTCTCTTAAGATTTGAGTTGCAAGGAATTGGCTCCACATACCACTTCGTCATAAAATTCACAATCAGGTTTAGGGACAACTTCACCTTCACAGCATTTATTTGAGTATCCAATTTGAGCCAAATTGATGTATTGTAACTGTTTCATGTGTTTTGTTTATTATTTTGAGTTTAGTCATAATAAATCATATTGTTATTTTGGACAGAGTTTTCATTCTGTTAATCGGTAGAGCAACCCTATCATTTCTCACTACGTTAATGAAACTTTCCTTTATTTAACTTATTTATCAAATTAAATTATTGCAGGTGCCAAACTCTTTTCTACTCCACTTGCAGGGTCGATTACAGTCAGTTCCCGTTTCTTTTTAATCCATGTGCAACAGCAAAAGTCGGAGTTAGACTAGGGGGGAGGGGGGGAGGGAGGCTTAGAGCATCATTTACATATGTAGATTCTAGAAGAATTTAGTGTTAAATACACTGCTAGCCCCGGCACCTCGCATAAAATGGCGACCCTTAGCCTCGGATCTTTCCTGTGAATCACTGATAAGCAAACAGTATTCTTAGTAGGAACATTCAAAAAAATTTTTCTCAATTTTTTTAATAATTAATGCCCAAGTTCTTTTTCTTGTAGTTCCGCGATTAGTTTTTATGTAGCGGCGCATTATTACAGTTTTTGTTTTCAGTGTATATATTTTTTGTTTGTTCATTGTTTATGGCGTTTCTTTGATGTGGTGTCCGTACCACATCACACTTTGTCGGGTTTGCGTGCGGCTTCTGTACCACAACAAATTGTGCATGTAATTACAGCGTTGAAACAGCGTTGTTGAAATTTATGTCTTATGTGTAAAAAATGTAGCGAGTAGATTATTTTTATCGTGCATTTTAGATAAATTTGTTTTTCATGAATAATCACGAGAAGTAAGGCACGACTATTATCGAGGGAAGCTAGAACAAAAGAGGATAGCATAATGCATAAGGGGCAGGTTACTGACGGGGATAGGTTCATATATGAGATGGGCACATTTTTAGCAGGACAGGACGACAGACTCATTGATGAGGAAGGTGATTTGGACGTGATATTAGAGCAACGTCGCGGCCGTGATTATGATAGTGAGGTAGAGGATGAAACAGAGACAGGCACACAGGTCGAGACGGTAGCAGAAGTTTATAGTCAAACGAACGAGAGCAGACAGAGGCCAGCTCGGTCACGTCAGAGCTCTAGCGCCCAGGTGTCCAGAGTTACATCGCCCAAGTGTGACGAGGATAAAAAAGATTACATAAACCCAATACTGAGCTTCCTACGATCAATGAAAGAAGAACCTGACGAACGGCGTAAGAAGGAGAAGGAAGAAGATGAGAAACAACGTAAGAAGGAGAAGGAAGAAGCTGAGAAACAACGTAAGAAGGAGAAGGAAGAAGCTGACGAACAGCGTAAGGACACTGAGGCAATAATTTCGCATGTAGGGGAAATTCGAGGGGAATTACTAACAATAAAGAAAGAATGGAGAGAAGCAAAACAAATGTCAATGGTTGCACAAACAGTAGCAGGCCTAGCCAAAACGGCAGCAACAGGGGCAATGAAAATCGCAAAAGTAACTTCTCAACTCGCAGGGCGCTTGCGACATGCGACACAAGCCCACTCAAAATCCATAGCAGTTTTAAAGACTCAAAGTAATATTGCGGTTACGAACATCATAACGAAACGAATGAAAGAAGTAGAGAGTCGGATAGCAAAACTAGAGCGAAACGGGCACACGAGCACTGCGCGTTCGGATACCAATGATGGAGTACACAGAATTGTGTCTCCGAGGAAAAGCCCGCCGTGTTCTAGCCCAATGACCGAGTGCGGAACTAACAATGCACACGCAGAAACAGCGAGTAATAGCTCCAATAATTGCAGCCCACTTAGAAGAGTGATTGCTGAATGCCACTTCCACTGTGATACAGAGGTAGCACATCGCAGTTATCAGCAAGATAGATCAGGACACTCAGCAGACGTGCAAGTATCGGAAACGAGTGACAACACCAGTGCGAGGATCGGACACGATTTTGATCAGAATCACTTCCTGTCGATACCAAAATTCCAGAAATTCAGAGATAATGGAGGGTCGATGCATCAGAAGAGCTGGGTGATGCAGTTTACAAATTCGTTACCGTCGTCATGACCAACCCAGGCAAAATTAGAATTCATGTGTGGACACATCGCAGACCAAGCCGCGGAAAAGATCCGGGGTGTGGCAGCGACGTGTCGGACTTATCAGGAATTTTTTGGTGCATTCCTGCGGACCTACTGGTCAAAGGAAACGCAAGACTGGATTAAAGAGGAAACAATATTTTGTCCTGAACTGGAAGTGTCCGGGCATAGGAGAGCAACCAAATTTTTTGATGATTTACTCAAGAAGAATCAGTTTTTAGATAGTCCATATAGCAACGGGGAAATCATTAAATTTTGCTTTTCCAAATTGCCAGTTACGTATCAACAGACACTTGTCGGGAAGTGTGGATCTGACATAGAAGCATTCAAGAGTCTATTGCGCGACCTCGAAGTAATCTTCGATAAACAAGACGCAAAGGACAGGAAGAAGGCGCAAAATAACAAATACCAAGGGCCAGCAAGGGAAGACGACAACAGATCGCATAATCGCACTGGTCAGTTAGGAAACCAGGGTTACGGAAATCAAGGTTACGCTATTCAAGGTTATGGAAACCAGAGACACGGAAACCAGAACGTCAGGGAACAGGGTCAATCTAGAAAAGGAATCTGGGACAGGAGGAATAACGAACGGCAAAGCGACCGTAATTGGAGAGAGCGAAATCAAGGACAACAGGAGAACTCGGAGATTGAAATTGGACCTGCAAATCCTAAAGCACGTCAGAGGAGGGGGAATCTAACAAGGGATTGGCGCTAGTCCATAGAACTCCACCACATCTCTCACACAAAGAAGTTCGTGGAATAATAGTAGTTTAAGTGGTGTACGTAGTAGAATAGGCAAATATATGAACCTTTCTTCGGGCAACAATAATCGTTGCATTGATAGATTAAGATTATTAAACTATTAACACGCTGCGTTGTCTCGCATAAGAATTTACTGCTGCTTTCCATTTTGGTTTATGTCCGCGATTTACAATGTTGATGGAGTGGGAGGCACTACCATTCCATGAGAAATGTTTTTGTCCTTTCCTGTCTGGTGTCCATGTTGAGGGATAATGATAAGTGAGGAGATGTCGCACAAACGGGTGCATACAAGAACGTGCTCCTATAAGCGTTCTGGGAAGTCGTGATACGCTCTATAGCGGCCACAACCAGTTCGCGAGACGTTCATAACAATGCTTGTAAGCACGCGTCAGTGCACTGCAAGATTGTGGTATATTGCGTGATTTCGAGGATGAATATGGGCAGTATTGTTTTTGCAGAGATGCGCCAGCATCGTTGTCTTGCAAGTCGGGGTGAACCTGTGGGCGTTTGACTCCAACGGTGCCCTAGACGGTAGAAATGCGGGCATGAAGCCTACCATGCCAATGTACTGGTTGGGGATTTAGCGTGCTGCTCGTGACTGTCACAGATGAATAACCAAAGAATTATACTTGAAGATGCGTGACATACCGTGTAGCTGGTGTGTGGTGGGCGACGGAATCCTCAACAGGAACCAGTCCTGGCTTGGTCATATTACATTGTCTCTGGAAAAGTGTGCTTTGATAGCGAAAACCGCATCACATAGAAAAAAGAAGTTGCAACTATAAATTTATGGTCTTGTATAACCATGGCTAATCGAGTCTCTGGAGTTTCAGTGAGGCGTAGTGAGAACTCGGAGGCCATGTCGTACAGCGTGCACATCACTGTCGTCAATAGTGGCGAGCAGCGAGACATCTCAACGTAACAAGAATTATGTAAGAGTGTTGTATTTTGGACAGAAAAAAAGAGACAGAGTACCATATACTACGATAAGTTAAACTTTAGGATTTAACAATAACTAGATCCTTAATATTGTGGGTGTTTTCTACGACAAGAGTTTGGCGCGCGCCTGTTGGGATGCTATTTTTCAGGTCACCAAACCACAAACCCGAGATGGAGGGACGACGGGCGAGCGAAAGTAGAATAGTTGCATGTTCTTTATAACACAGTAAAACTTCAACCTGCATAATAACATAATTTATTCAAAAGACATAGAATGTAGATCGTTGGCAAATGGTAGTTAATTCGTGAGCATATCAACTTGGGTCTGGGTTGTTTTGGGAAGGAGATCAAACAGCGAGGTCATCGGTCTCATCGGATTAGGGAAGGATGGGGAAGGAAGTCGGCCGTGCCCGTTCAAAGGAACCATCCTGGCATTTGCCTGGAGCGATTTAGGGAAATCACGGAAAATCTAAATCGGGATGGCCGGACGCGGGATTGAACCGTCGTCCTCCCGAATGCGAGACCAGTGTCTAACCACAGCGCCACCTCGCTCGGTGAACATGTCTACTGTCGAACTATAAAGTGATATTAATAGTAGTGCGGGCCCGCACATTTAGTTGTTCATCCAATATAGCGTCACACACGATGTACGGTTGTGAGATCGGTCTCTGCACAAATATCGAGATAGATTACTTCCATGTCTAGATTAGATATACCAAGATTTTGTTATAATTATAGCCATAGATTGATAACTATAAAATTAAAACAAGAGTGTCTGAAATGACATACCATCAATGTATTGTTATGTAAATTTATTATAACATAGAAGGTCATGGGAAAATGTTAGGCATAAGATTTTTGTCAGAACTGTGCAGATGACGGGAATCGTGGCAATGCAGAGGCCAGCCGGAGCAAAAAAACAAGAGGTCATCGGCTGTCCGCAAGAAGGGGAGCGTCAGCGCGCCACCTGACCAGAAGGGTGCGGCAGCGTCCTGTCCTACAAGCTGACAGTCACCGGGCCGTATACCTGAGGGATTAGGCGGCAGACAGCCCTCGCCGGGCCACAAGCAAAAGTGTGACTGGCCGTTGACACTGACACGCGACCAGCAGGCAACAGCCAGCTAGCTCTCCGGATGTGGCAGCCGTTTGGAGGGATTCCCTGCGACAGACCACATTGTCGTGAGTACACGAAGAAGATCACATAAGGTGTCAGAACCTGCGCCTCATGTGCCTCAGGACAGAAAGGGACGCTATATATTCACCTATTTGAGATTATACAACTCACTAGCATTGGCTGATCTGCATACACATAGCAGTATCGTGCCACAAACTGTAACAAATGAATTGTCTCATTTCTAACTTCCCCTTTCACTTAGAGAGCAGTTGTAGCAATCGTCGCTCCTAGTTCGATCCTGTCTGGATGACCTCACACACTTGTGGAGTCACTCCACGTGCCATCATCCGTCGTCGAAGTGCAATATTGGGAAACGTAAAGTACTGTCCAGGGAGAGAAGAGACCTGGACTAGTGATGCATCCCAACTAGTAGACCTCAGAGACATTTAATCGACATGAGGAGAGCCTGTCACTATGTCTTCCTACTGTACTGCCGTGATCATATGCGTAGGTCTTGCTGCAATCTCAACAGCGTACTGCAGATGCTCCAGCACACCCTATTGCTGTTGCAACAACATAGCAACAACAGCCGACGTTTAGCCCTATGTGATGTCAGTACTGTGGCCCCATCCCAAAAGCCCCCCTTCGATGCTTAAGACATGGAACCACATGCATCAATGCATATGACTCAACATACCAACCCCCTCAGAGAAACTAACGAATTTGTGAAGTGCTTTGAATATTTCAAACAATGTGATTTAGTGCCTCATTCTCAGCACAGTAGTCGTGAACATTGTGCAATGTGCAAGCACAACTTGACACCCCATTACCCTTGTTTTTTTTCCCTAAATTTCTTTCTCTAGTGTTGTTTTTGTAATGTATGTTATACCTTGTATGTGTTTGTGTTTTGCATTGTAATTCTTATGTAAGTAATAGAGTATGGCGCACAAATTACTCTATTGTTCTCCACATCATGTTTTTTATATCCTGTATTTATTGTTGTGTGTATGCAAACAGTGTGCCTGAAGTACCCATAAACTGAAGCAGATACCACCACTGTCATTGTGAATGGACCATCAGTTCAGGGAACATTTTGTAAAGGTTATTCTTGCTGCAGGGAGACAGAATGAATCGGGGGTTGCAATTAGATTCTGAAAGCGCACAAAGAGATTGTTAACTTAATTAGTAACATGTGTGATTGAGTTCAGGTTAATTTAATGATTGAAATTGTTGTAACATCTTGGGCATTTAATTGCGGAGCACTCCAACTCTGATTGTAAAGAATAAACTGCTCCATATTTGGCTCACATGCCCGGGCCATATTTAGAGTGTGAATGTCTGTGTGAATCAGTGTTTGGAAAGGGGCTCCCTGGGTATGGATGTGTGATGTGAGTGTTAGAGTTCCATATTAAGAAGGTGAAGTTGGCTACATCATAAATAATCCTCCCTCTGTGAGCTGCACTCTTCAGTTGCAGTGATTTTTTTTTATAGAGTGGGGCATGTGGAGTCAGTTTGCAAGATTGTTCTTGGGCGATTGACTCACTACCTTGCTCCTAAGTGAGCAAACCGCTCACCAATTACAATCTAAAATGGCGTAGGGGCTATGAGAGGTGGCATGAGCCCCCTCTCATATTTCTATCTTATTCTGAGTAATTCGATCTTCCTCTCTAAGTGCATGCAGTGAAAAGTCGCTATTCCATCACACAGGGACTTCCCACGCAGCGTCTCTCGTCACCCGGGTGGTCCGGTGACAGGCAGCCACTGCTGATCTTGAAAGGGTTAAGCCGATGGGTGTGAGGGAGTCGAGTGAATGCTTTCCAGACGCCGACATTGTCAGTAGAGCGGCGGAGACACTCCCGCAGTGGCCTGAAGGAGCGGCTGGGCTAGAGATTCCGTTACTTCGCAGAAACGTAGCGAGAACACTTTCTGGCGGGCTACCAGCGAGGAATGGGAATGACTTGTGTTCCCAGGCAGTCTTGGCGGTCAAATTCCCGCGTTTTCGGCAAAATCGTAACTGTGATTGGCTTGCTCAGGGCATAGCTCCGTGACGTAGCAAAATCGGTGCAGAAATTGGCGCCAAGAATCTCCATTGGTGGACTAGTAGTGCTTCGGCAATAGAGTGGAGTTTTTCCCCTGTTTTGGAGTTGCTGATTGGTACGTTTAACCACGGACACTGTTGTGGGGACGGGAATGTTCTGTGTTCGGTTTGTAAGGGTGCTCTTGTGGGAGTCGGCTCTCGCCTTTTGGTCGGAGTAGGTTACAAGACTGAGCTCTCGCTGCTCTGGACAGCCTGCCTTCCGTTGGCTGTCTAATATACTTTTATTTAATTGTAACTCTTTGACGAAGTTTCTGAAGTTTCAACTTCAACGTAACTTTCCGAGTACAGTTGGCAATTGAGCGTTCTGTGTACAAGCGGCCTATCTTGTTTGTCTTGAGCAGTTTTGGCTAAAGTTGACTGTATTCGAGTTACTGCGTGACTTTGCTTGTTAAAATCAATCACATATTGTTATTTTGAACAGAATTTTCATTCTGTTAATCGGTAGAGCAACCCTATCATTTCTCACTACGTTAATGTAACTTTCCTTCATTTAACTTATTTATCAAATTAAATTACTGCAGGTGCCAAACTCTTTTCTACTCCACTTGCAGGGTCAATTACAGTCAGTTCGCGTTTCTTTTTAATCCATGAGCAACAGCAAACGTCGTAGTTAGACTGGGGGGGGGGGGGGCTTAGAGCATCATTTACATATGTAGATTCTAGAAGAATTTAGTGTTAAATACACTGCTAGCCCCAGCACCTTGCACTGGTTCTGCACTTAAAACAGAGCATAATGTTACATCGTTGCAGTCTCTGACCTATTAGTCGTGTGGAATGCATCGCTGCTAATATTCCAATGAAAGGAATATATTTCCAGTGCATGACAGACATTCTTCCTGCAGGTATCTCTACGATAAGCTACGATGACAAACTGTAAAATGAAAATAAACTACTTCCTTAAAACATCGATTCTGTGTGATACATTCACAATATAGGTTTGCAGAGGTGTATAGCGTCCACTGTTCACATCTGATCATGGTTCAGAAATTGTACTATGCTCGCATCAGTCCCATAGAAAATTAAAGTTGGTAGCGGTGAATACCTCTTACAAGGAAACTGACAAACGCATAGCAGCGGCGTTTGACATGTGAACTTACACGTCTTGCCACCATTAATTCTGTAAACAGGAAATCCGCCAAACAGATGTATACACGGGGATTGCAGTACCTCACAAACACATGTCGCTAACTTGGAATCACGGCTGTTATGAAACTGAAGACTCGATTTTATACCCAAGATGAGACAGGGCAAAAATCTTTGTTCATTTAGAGGAATGTGTCGAAACAGGATGGTCACATTGAAAGGTCTCTGTTGGATTCCTTTCATGTTAATTTCTTAAATCTGTTGTCATTTACGGCATACATTCCACCTCTGAATTTACTATGGTGTTTCTGACTCCATCTGGGAGGAGACTGAGCAGTGGAACGTGTTACTTTTATAAATAAACAAGAACGATCTGTTACACTACTACACTTTAAAACATGGTTTATATGTAATTCATGTCACACAGTCTCATATGGAACCTACATGCACTTTTTTTCTTAATATAGTGTATGTGATAAGATTCTGTCATCCCCCTTCCCTTCTGTGTGAAAGGATGAATGAGCAAATGTATTTCTAGTTGCATGCTTGATGGTAGCAGACAAGCCTGTCTGCTAGAGAACAGTAGGACCAATGTCGGAACAGGTAGCTACGTTTTCTAAAAGCAAAGAGGTTTCTATTCTTGGTATGGTCCTGTCCATCCCTTGTCATGTTGGTATAGGAATATGCCTCTCTGGTCACTTCTGTTTGCATCTGTGAGGTACCCTCGGTAGGGGCCCAGGCCGGTCTGTTCGTGGCGAGTGTCTGAAGTGGTAAGATCTCCGGCTAAGTGCGTCTATGCTAAGTCCGTAGGACAATGGATTTCTTAAGTTCAGCCTAACTGGAAATTTAATCACCTTTATTTCAGGTTTAGATCTAAAATATCTTATGTTATCTTAAATTGCAACACAGTGTAATTCGAGTGTGAAGTTCAGAATATCTTCCAGTAGCTGCTTTGTCACTACTTTGTGAGTAAAGTGGAACCATGTGTTGATGATCCGTAACTCTAACTAATATTATCAATCTTAAATGCAAATGTGCGTGAGATTATAACATCTCGTCTTGACAATATTTTTCAATATAGCAACTTTTCTCTATGTTCAACCCACGTGGGGTATACTTTGTGAGACCAGTACCACGTGCTTATACAATTGTTTGACCCATAAGGTTAATAGTAAGACAATAGTAACCAGTTCGAGGCTTTTCTTTTGTAAATTGTGTTTCGATGTGATTTATTTTAATTATCAAAACTATTGTGGAGTTACACTCATTGTGTGAACCAGGTTGACTACGTGAAGCATGTGGTGTAATCATCTAAGTAGCCCTCAGCTATTTTTTTTTGGGAAGATTTAACAGAGTGTTAGTATGAAATTAGTAGACCAGTGTGTGGTAATTTCATGACGGACAGGATTGCACTAAGAACATAACTTCTTTGGGTGAAAATTGAATCGGTTGGTTGTGGTTAATTTACTCTTGCATATGTTTCAACGTTCTTCGTGTGTTATTTTATGAATGCAGTGTTGTATGCAGTCTCCCAGTCTTGGCTCCATATTTGATGTGTTCTGTAAGATTACAAACTCACATTTTCACAGCCCTAAATAAGGTACCAGTTTAGTTATGAATCAAGTTTAATATGCTGAAAGTTTAACAGAAAAATGATCATTGTTAAAGTAAATGTCCAAATATAAACTGATTTATTTCTTTTTATTTAAATGCTCTTTATATATATATATATATATATATATATATATATATATATATATATATATATATATATATATATATATCACCGGTTGTCGTAAGATGACTATTAAAAGATTATAATTAATGTTAGTCTGGTTGGGAATTTGATAAACTAAACAGGATACCTGGTGAAACAGTTGCTGAGTAATGCAAGGTTAACTTTCCCAGATAGCTGACAGCTTTTAACCCGCTTTTACTGTCTTGAATATCAGCACCGCTTTCAGAACAACTTATTGCATCAACATTACAACATTTCATCATACACTAATGGGAAGTGCTCTGATGATCGAGAGGTTTACTGTTAACGATAGCAAGTAGACAGTATGTACGTACGTATGTATGTATGTATTAAACCGGGGACCTAGAAACGACTGACTGGCTTCGTCCCGGAGTAGACCTCAGAGGTTCACAACCCCACAACAGGCCACAGCAGTCCACTCACCCCACCACCACCCCACACCGAACCCAGGATAATTGTGTGGTTTGAGCCACAGCAACAGCTCCCTTTCTCTCTACAATGCATCATCTGTCTACCATTAAATCGTACCTCGTTAGAACTCGATCTCAACTCTTCACTCCATCCACTCTCTGTCATTCTTTAATGCAGATGCAAGTACGTTTAGAGACAGATGGTTCTCTTTTTTTCAGGAAAGAGTCAAAGACAGCAGTCACCTCGCTTGTATCACTATTACATCAATAGACATGCTGTAGCATTCTGCCTCGACGAAAAAGTGACTCTTTCCCTGGTTCCCGGCGCTTCCATGTCAACCTTTTCTCGTATTCCTCTGGCTGTCGCATACTAGTTTCCATGTACAAGAGTTGTTCTGCGCCAATCAGAAGACAGGCAAGTACTGCCTTAATTTGCCCTCATTTCGGTGTATTTTCCCTCAATTTATACGTATTTTCCGTTATTTTTGGTAATTTTATCGATTTTTTTTATAGTCCAGTCAAATAGTAGATATACCTTGCAAAAGATGGGGTAGAAGAGTTTATTTTTTCAACTCGTTCATATGGTTGGAAAGATTAGAAAACCGAGTTTTGCCAACAAAATTTCGCTTGGGAAAACTTTCTGCGGTCAAAAAACTACGAAAATTTCGGACTTTTTGCAGTTTTTTTCAAAATATCTCAGTTTCATTTGCTCCTATCGCTTTAACGTCTATTTTCTTTTTTAAAGAGCACAAAATTCTCTACAAATTTGATTGTTGCCATTTTTTTCTACTCCCAATATCTAAGGCGCTACAGCGCGTCAAAAAATACCAATTTTTCAAATTTTGAGCATAGTGGCAAGATACCTTATTTTTTAACACTATTTTTTCAGTTTCTGTTTGTGTAGTATAAATACATTATACATCATGTTATAAGTTGGAATTTACCACCTCACTTTCAGGTATTCAATTTCTCTGTATGCAACATGAGGATTGCTGGGCACCAACTATTGTGATTCTTACATCACTACCTGAAGTTCACTATGGGCCACCTCAGCCCTGGTATTTGTAAAACTATAAATATAAAAATACATTATTAAGAGACATAAACACACACACACACACACACACACACACACACACACACACACACACACACACACACAGACATACAGACGCACACAAAATAAATTCTCAGGATACTGAACTATTATTAGCTGCAATAGGCAACCTAATTAGGTAGGTAATTAGTCTTGTGTATAAAAGCCACACAGTTGACATTAAAAATAAGTAGCTTTATTACAATTAAAATGTATTGTCAGTTACTAAAAAATGTTGACAGTTCTGGGTGTGTAATACTTGTAATACCGCACTTAAGCGCACTTGAGACAGATATGAGCATCACTTCCAACGTTTTGATGGGCTTGGTTCCTAAGTGTCACCAGAAATACCTTGAGTTATGGATTCAGGGTCTGTACATAGAGTTGATCCCAGATTGACCTCTTCTTTAAACAGCGAGTCAGCCTCAGCAAGTTCGTTGGTTTCGTCAGCGGTTTCCTCAACATCCTCCATAACATCTTCTTCACTGTCTACATATAAAAATTTTGGCACGTTTTCACAGTTGACCCCAACACATTTCTTGCAAAATGAAGAACATTTCAAACCCACTTTTCTGCAGGAGCACGCTCCGCCACAGTTCAGCTTGCATGAGCATGAAACAATGTGAAGAAGTGCTTCAGGTGCTGGATCTTGGCTCATTATAACGGGTATTGGACCGTGGTCACTGTGATTCCAGCCCCATTTCTCAGGAGGTTCCCAGTTTCCCATCCAATTTTGGAGTTGTTGGTAAGTCCGCAACGAATGATGTTGTGCAGCATCTTGTGTAGGTGGCAACCGTGCAAGATTCAGTTTGCTTTTTGTGGCAGACTTGGCGAATAGCTGGTACCGCAAATGGTCTAGTGTGTGGGAACTGCTGACACCTCCACTATAAAATGCGATAGTAACCTGTTCTCCTGCAGTTATTATTTCTTCACGGGTAGCATGTGGTTTATTGGACGTGCAAAGCGCTGAGGTTAGGTGTTTATTTTTCGCAACAATATTGCAGCACTTAGTTTTTCCTTGACCAAAAAAAAGCAGATGTTGTATCACATCCGCTAAAGGCGTGAGTGAACAGAATATATTCACTGTCAAACTTGTAAGATGCAGTGGAAAACCACTTGTCTTCTGCATTTCCTCTTCCTGCCTTTAAGAAAAATAAGTTTTCAATGCCTTGCCCCAAACCGGTCATGAGCACAAGCAGGTCTACATCTTCTCCTACTATGACAACACTTCCAAAATCTTTGGTTCTTGAAATGGCAGATGTTACAATTATAACGTCAGCATCTTCTTATGCCTGGTGCACTTCAATGCTACACTCCAGAAATTCCATTTTAAGAAGTGTGATCAAACGCATCTTGTTTCGTTCGTTGTACAAGAACTTGTCCTGAGGGACTTGGTTCACCATCTCTGATTCAACCACAACGTCAACCGAAGAATGTTGTTTGGATCTACGAATCCTCTCAGCACTCTTTGTGCTACATTTGTCTCCCTCACATGGATACCCATCAAATACGATAGCAAATTGAGATCCAAAATGACGTTGCGGGTAAGAAACATAGCTTTGGGCTACTGACTTGAAGCAAACATTTCGAGTCCAAGTCACTTTGTGGATAAGGTACCATCCATCAATGACAAAAAATTTACTCGGTCCACCTGACTTCACATCTTCAACTGGAACGAAGGCAATGTAGAATGAAGATTTTGTTCCTTTTCGCATGCCTTTTTCTGAGAATAGGGACATTGGGTAAGGAGCAAATTCATATTTCAGAAAGGCTTTTAACTCTTCTTCACTTTGTTTCATTAAACAAATCCTTTGGAAAAAGAGTTAAAGGATCAACAGGAGTAATTTTAGTGCTCCCAGCTTTTACAGAATTGAACGCAGAAAGGAGAGTCACAACTTTATCTTTTCTACGGAACTTTACATCGTGGAAATTGTCACCAACTATTCTTTGCTTGAAATTTGAAAAAAATGGTATTTTTTGACGCGCTGTAGCGCCTTAGATACTGGGAGTAGAAAAAAATGGCAAGAATCAAATTTGTAGAGAATTTTGTGCTCTTTAAAAAAGAAAATAGACCTCAAAGCGATAGGAGCAAATGAAACTGAGATATTTTGAAAAAAACTGAAAAAAGTCCGAAATTTTCGAAGTTTTTTGACTGCAGAAAGTTTTCCCAAGAGAAATTTTGTTGGCAAAACTTGGTTTTCTAACCTTTCCAACAATATGAACGAGTTAAAAAATAAAATCTTCTACCCCACCTTTTGCAAGGTACAGGCTTTTTTTCTGACAGTTTCACTGGACTAGTAGTACAAAGCGCAAACGTGCTGTTTTTCTGGTCAGGCGGCATATTACAGCACTATACTTGAATGCATCCACTCAGTTCCACCCACATATTCTACAGCTACAGTGCGTTTGTTCTGTTTTCTGTATGTATGTGTGCATGTATCACACAGAATCTATGTTTTAAGAAAGTAGTTTTTTTATTATTTCACAGTTTGTCATCATAGTTGATCGTAGAGAAACGTGCAAGAAGGATGTATGTCGTGTGCTGGAAATATATTTCTTACATAGGACATCATTTCGGGATTCTGGTGAGGAAATTTAACTTGACGTTACTCGTTCTTGTAAAAGTGCTAAGTATTCAAGACAAGTGGACTAGCAGCGTTTCAGAACTTAGCTTTTGTTTCCCCCATACAGTCTAGCAGCGGCTTCATTCTCGGCAGTAGCAAGAATAACTTCTGACGCCATCTAAGAATTATGGAAGAAGTGTTTATTTGGCACTTAATCCGGATGACTCTCCAAGTAAATTTAAATTGTTTGTTCAAATAATTAGAATTGTCTAAGTATACAGTTAGTCAGTTCAGTCGAGCATGTGTGTCTTGTGTTGGACATAAAAACAGTGAGGAAAGAGGCCATTCTGCAGAAAATGGCAACTAACCCCTTGGGATCTCCCAGCCAACACTGCCATACGAATCTTACTTCACGTATAGATTACGAAACTCACTATAAGCTGCATGTAAGACAGTACTTTTTGAAGTATCACACGTTAAAGCTCCATCCTGGTCCAATCAAAAATGGAACATTGGAAGAACTGCTTACATACACTCTTGTGTGGAACTTCATTAGCCATGCAATATCTTAACGTCCCCGACGAAAGTAATATGTTTGGCGCTTAACAGTACTCGTCGATTCCCTGTGGATACATGTTCCTGAACCTCTGCTACGGAACCCCCACACGTGATTATTATTTCTGAATAGCTTGTACCAGTGTTTAGTAAGCACTCTATTTCATAGGTGAACTGTAGTTTCCAGTATCTTTACAGCGAATCGAATCCTGTCATTTGCTAGATCTACAATTATGGCTGAGTATATTTCCGCACTCTGTTAGTTTTAAGTATTTTTATGGCTTTACGAACTAAAACTGTGACTCAGTGATCGCTTAGTCAAAGACAACTACATTTTTGCATTTAGTGACATGCACAATGTTTATTTACTTCCAGTAAGAACTAGCGCCTAATGTCTGTTTCAAGTGGTATCATGTCAAACTGTATATGGACAATTAAGACTCGTCTCATCTACGGAAAACCTGAGAATGATACTAACATTAGACACTAAGTCGTTAATAAAGAACACCAACACCTCTCTGAGAGGAACCTATAACTTTTTCGAGCATGTATGTTTGCGTGCCTTTTCGTTCAAATGGCTCTGAGCACTATGGGACTTAACATCTGAGGTCATCAGTCCCCTAGAACTTAGAAATACTTAAACCTAACTAACCTAAGGACATCACACACATCCATGCCCGTGGCAGGATTCGAACCTGCGACCGTAGCGGTCGAGCGGTTCCAAATTGAGGCGCCTAGAACCGCTCGGTCACAGCGGCCGGCTGCCTTTTTGTATATGATAACTTCGTGCGTTTTGTCTATGAATTAGTCTTCAGTCCAGTACACATAGAGGCAACTATCAGACATGAACGTATGTTTTTAGCAGACAGCTAAATCAAAACCAGTTTTTGAACACCTGAAAAAACTATCCTATTTTGTTATCTCTGCCCATGTTTTTTGGTGATGCGGTAGGTCAAAAGCGCGGACAGAGTTTCACATCATCTTTGTTTTTAGAAGCCAAGCTGGTTTCATAAAAATTATTTTCTTCGAGATTAGTTATACTGCCTGAACTAAAGTATGATCTAGAATTATTGCGCAAATCTTCTGTACTGATATAGGCTGCTGTCTGAAGATTCACTGGGAAAACGCCATGATCAACAACAAACCCTTTAGAAATGTAGTGCCAGGTGAAATTGTTCATCAAAAGAGAACTACTACACACTTGTTTGACTTCCCTCTCATGCTGCACAGGCCCACTAGCAGTTTTTCTTCGTGCAAGGAGCTTATTTTGTTGAGTTTGGTTTTTATATGTATGTCGAAAAAAATGCTAAGGAGCTGTAATGTATCTACAAAATTTTTACTAGAAGGATGGGTTCCTGAAAACTTGAGTAAAGCTGGATTCATTGACGACTGTGTTCTTCGGATGGAGATATATCTACATCAGTATTTTTCATTACAATAAATACTTTTTTATGTCTAGGGCTAATCGTAAACAACTCAGCTAATCATAAACAACCCCTCTTTGATCTAGGCCTAATTCTGAATGTTAGGAGTTAAATTGTGGTCAGACTTACCAGCGTGCCTTAAGAGAAAACTCTCTGGTCAAATATTCCCGGCAATTTTGAGACACTATAAATACATGAGTTTTTTGTGTAAGATACTATAACGAAATTAGGTCCCCTTTTTATGAAATCTTGAGGTACTGTCATATGGATAACCTCATGACAATTGAATTTGCATTGTGGTGGAGGAAAAGATAGTAGGTTGTAGTAAGAGGCATTATTATCAGGTCGCCTTTGGTTGTGGCTATCATCAAAATTCACTCTGTCCAGTAAATTTCAAAACAGTTAACTACAGAATCAAACAGAAATTGAGTAAGTACTTAGTGAAGTGGAAATTCTTGACTCCATAAGGAATCCATCAGTCGTTCCTGATATAACTTCTAATCGACAACTAGTACTTTGCAGGGAGTAATAGATGAAAGAATATCGAACAGCATGTTAGAAATCAAACGAGTATTCGCATCTAGTGTTTTAGGGAAACAACGGCAAACCTAAATAAGGATGAAGACGAGGAAAGCTGCAGGGAGAAGCTCGCCTGCAATCTCCGATAAGGCTGAGGTTTTCCTTTTCTGCATGCGGTGTCCACCAAAATGCTTGACTAGAATTATCAGTTTCCGTCGAAGCTAGAAACGCGTACTGATAGTTCCATAAATGTTAACCTTCTACTAGATACTGCAGTCAAGTGAAAAAAGTGCATCAGTTTACCTAATAGTACGCAAAACTTCTATTTTTTCTTCCAACTTTTAAGATATACAGGCAACAAATACTCTGCAAGTATTGAATATTGTATGACAAAAATTCTGCTTTCATATACAAGGTGCTACAAAAAGGTACGGCCAAACTTTCAGGAAACATTCCTCACAGACAAAGAAAGAAAATATGTTATGTGGACATGTGTCCGGAAACGCTTACTTTCCATGTTAGAGCTCATTTTATTACTTCCCTTCAAATCACATTAATCATGGAATGGAAACACACAGCAACAGAACGTACCAGCGTGACTTCAAACACTTTGTTACAGGAAATGTTCAAAATGTCCTCCGTTAGCGAGGATACATGCATCCACCCTCCTTCACATGGAATCCCTGATGCGCTGATGCAGCCCTGGAGAGTGGCGTATTGTATCACAGCCGTCCACAATACGAGCACGAAGAGTCTCTACATTTGGTACCGGGGTTTCGTAGACAAGAGCTTTCAAGTGCCCCCATAAATAAAAGTCAAGAGGGTTGAGGTCAGGAGAGCGTGGAGGCCATGGAATTGGTCCGCCTCTACCAATCCATCGGTCACCGAATCTGTTGTTGAGAAGCGTACGAACACTTCGACTGAAATGTGCAGGAGCTCCATCGTGCATGAACCACATGTTGTGTCGTACTTGTAAAGGCACATGTTCTAGCAGCACAGGAAGAGTATCCCGTATGAAATCATGGCGGTGAATCGAGGAAGTACAGTACATACTGACGAAACTAAAATGATCTCTAAAATGGAAATTAAGCGTTTCCGGACACATGACCACAAAACAACTTTTCTTTATTTGTGTGTGAGGAATGTTTCCTGAAAGTTTGGCCGTACCTTTTTGTAACTCCCTGTATAGTTCCTGTACATTGCAAAAAATAATGCTATCTGCGTCAGCTTTCACGTCTCTTCTGCCACACTGTGTCTTTGGATCCTCGCTGCAGCGTACGTGATATGATTCCTGTGCTCGAGATAATTAGTAATGTACAAACTGGTAAAACTGTCCCAAATTTTACAGTTTGGTTTTGAAAATTCACTGATACTGTAGTCTTGATAGTACCATTAATACACGGAAAGTGCCGGATTTAAGTGTGCAACAAGCAGTCTGATGTAGCATGGGTAACCTTAGCCAGCAGAGCTTTCCACAGAACATAGTTCTCCATTTGCTTTAGGTTTGCACAAATTAAAGGACAAAGTACCGTAACGTGGCACGATAATCGTCAGTATACACTAAGGCTGATGAAATAGGCATGCTTATTATATGACTATTAATAACGGGGAATAAAGCGATGTTTGACGTGCAATACTTTGCCATCTAAACAGTATCTTCTGTTACCACCTGCATTGCCAGTATTTGAACAGACCACCAAATAAATTAAATACAAGATACATAAGCCGCAATGGAAACAAGGTAAGTTAGCTTATTGAACAAAATACGTACACTGTGCAACGCAATTAAAAGATCACTTTTTCGAAACCCTGGAATGGTCTCCGGTTGCGACGCAGAAGTTTGAAATTTGGCTCAAAGATGCCTATAACCTTCCTCAGTAATTAATGGTGCAAACGTGTTGCTCCCTGCGACGTTACAAACAGCTAGATGGCGACACATGCGGAAAAAAAGGACAGAGCTCAGAAGTTCATGCGACATATAAGTAGGGTTAATGATATCGCTTTGGCACCAAATTTGATCAAATATGTGCCCAGCGCGCACCTGTCACACGACTGGAAGGTCGTCACACCCCCCTCTTATATTTCACTCCTTCTTTTGACACCTCTGCGATGGAGATCAGAGCCGCTGTGTCGAAACTTAAATCATGAAGTTTTCGTATGAGTGGCCAGCAAAAAATTTCAGACACACTGCCGCTCATAATCGACACCAAGAGGTCTCGGGAGGTAGCAACTAGAACGTCAATGAAGCTACCCCCTTTCTGGGGTCGTTGATCCTCACACATTTCGCGGTCAAAAACAACAGTTTGCAGTGAGATGAGCAACAGGACGATACTCTTGACAACCTTTGACACCGCTGACACCCCGGAAGTTTTAACTCTTCTCTAAGTACAGTACATTCTGAGGTTGCAACCCTACTGAACCCTATCTCGACTTTAGCGTGCATGCAAATTTGCTCTCGTGCATGGTTTGGAACCACAAGCGACCGTCCAAAACCATCAGTCGAAATTTGAATGTAATCCGAAGCAGCAAAGGATGCTTGTACCTTTTCATCCCTTTTGTCTGCGCTCTACTGTGGTGCGTTCATGGAGGGTGCGACATTGACACATCCGTGAATAAAACGGCGAAGACCCCAGTTCGGCAACATCCTTGGTGGCATCAGTCAACTGTTATTTAGAATCTTAAAAATATTCCTCTAAGAGACTGTGACTGAGTCCTAAGTGCCTGCAGGCAAGTATCTGTAATCAGAGGGCTGTCAAGGATACACTTGCCTGAAGGCGCCTAGGACTACTTCTCAGGTTGCCGCTTTACAGGTACATTTTTGAAATTCTCATTAAAGGAGAGCGGGTGCAAAGAGCGTATTGCCGAACTGAGGCCAGGGGTCTTAGAGAGACCCTTAGAGAGACATGCTTTTCATGCACGTGTCAATGTCGCACACCCCTCCCTACCCCCTGACACAGGAGCGCGCGAAATAGGAGGCCGAAAATGTGCAAGCATCCCTTACTGCTTTGAATCACATTCATATATCGTCTAGTGGTTTTGAGCGGTTCCTAGTGGCTACGAACCTGTACACCAAAGCAAAAATTGCAGACGCATTGGACTCCAGAGGGGTGTGATCAAGTTCAGTCTACTTGCAGGCCCACGACGTCTTTAGAGAAGGGTTGAATCGTCCAGGGGTGTCAGGGATGTCAGCAGTGTCGAAGATCACCAAGAACGTCGCACTGTTGCTCACCGTACTGCGAACTACAGTTTTCGACAGCAAAGTGTGTAGGAATCAACGCCTGGAGCATAAGGGTGGTTTCATTGATGATCTATATGCCACCCTCTTCGTGTGGATTTTGAGCGGCGGTATGCCTGGAATGTTTTCCTCGGACACCTGCAAGAAAACAGTGTGACTTCAACCCGTGGCGTCGCGGTTCTGACCTCCATTGAAGAGGACTCAAAAGAAGGGGTGAAATGTTAGTAAGAGTGGGTGCGATGACTTTCCCATCGCGTGACACATGAACGGTGGCGCTGGGCAGAAGTGTGGTGTTATTTGGTGCCAATGTAACGGCATTAACCCACCTTAACACATCACATGAACTTCCGAGATTTCGCCTTTTTTCTCACATGTGTCGACATCTTGCGGTTTGAAGTGTTGTCAAGGGTGGGGATGACTTCGCAGGGCGCCACACTTTTGCGCCACAACAAAGGTATATTGTTGTGGAGCCAAATTTGAAACTTCCGCGTCGCGATGGGAGACAATTACGTAGTTTCGAAAAAGTGATCCTTTAATTGCGTTGCGCAGTGTATTAGCCACCCGCTTGAAAGAGCACGCCTGTCGCTTTGAAGCACTGTAGATGGTGTGCAAACGATTCCAGGAGGTTCAGCGCTGACGTACATCACAGCAGTGTTAAATATGTGTCGGTCGGTTGTATGGAGTGACAGAACGTCAGAATGGAGGTATCGTGTTGGAACGTACCCACGACCACACCGTGAATGAAGTTTCCCAGTTCGTCGGTGTATCAACGTGGACCGCGTAATGTGACTGCAAGGATTTGTTGACTATTCGCAGCCAAGTAATACGGCTTATTAACAGGGGTCGTGAAAAGATCCTAAGTGACAGGGATCAGAGAGGGGTGTTACACCTTGTCAACAACTATCGGTTTCATCTCCAAGAGAAGGTATTGCTGTTAGCGAATGATGGCCCATCTCAACAAGTATCCGAGCTAACATTGCGAAAAAGGTTGCATGTAATGGACATTGGGTTTCGGGTACCTTACAATTAGCCATAGCTCACAGAGCTCGTAAGGCTTTAGGGGTCACATAACATAGAAACTGGACAGTACGGTCGAGGCGTGTTGTGTGGTCCGACGAGTCGTGATTTTGCCTACATTTAAACACATCGACTTCCCGATGATGCTGTTAACCCTAAGTGAGCCGACAGTGAAGTCCAAGCCGGAGATGGTTCTATGATGTTTTGGGGGTGTTTTTCGTACCATGGTTAGGGCCCACTAGTTCAGGTTATAGTGAGCATGAACGACTCTTGTTTATTTCAATATTCTCGATGACTATTACCCTATCATCTACATATTTATTATGAGTATACCTTGGACATACCTGTCGTCTAAGATTTAAAAAAATGGTTCAAATGGCTCTGAGCACTATGGGACTTAACAGCTATCGTCATCAGTCCCCTAGAACTGAGAACTACTTAAACCTAACTAACCTAAGGACAGCACACAACACCCAGTCACCACGAGACAGAGAAAATCCCTGACCCCACCGGGAATCGAACCCGGGAACCCGGGCGTGGGAAGCGAGAACGCTACCGCACGTCTAAGATGACAACAGACGTGTTCCCAGGACTGTACACACCCAAGGGTTGGACAAAAATATGGAAACACCACAAAAAATGCGTGCTGGAACATAAATGAAGATGCTAGCCAAGACAAGGTTGTGCTGTTGCATATGACCACGAACGGCACCTGTGTAATATCCTGTATAGTTATTCTGCGTAGCTGTGACTGCGTTATATTGCAGGAGCGACTTCGAACACCAGGAAACTGTTGGTGCTCGTATGCTAAGTGCTTCCGTACGCAAGCAAGCCGAACTGTTTGGTTTTTCAAGAGGCACCATATCGAAAATTTGTACCGCATGCAGGTAAAGCGTAAAACATCATCCGCTAAGCCACAATGCGGACGAACGTGTGAGTTGAGTGATCGTGACAGACGGTCACTGAGGAGTATTGCGATGAAAACTAAGAGGACGACATCTGCGAAAGTCACTCCAGAGATGAATGTCTCACTGGCGAATCCCGTCAGCATCAAAACATTGTTTCCTACTTCTGGCTGAGTTTACGTCGAAAGAGTGAAACATGGCGGCTGTTCGATGATGATTTGGGCAACCATATCATGGTATTACATGGGCCCCATGGGTGCTGTGCAAGATCGCATTACTCCTAAGGATTTTATGACGATTTATGCTGATTACATCCATCCCAAGGTACTACGTTCTCCAATAGTGATGCTGTGTTCCAAGACAATAGGGCCGCTGGTCACACAGGTCGCATCGCCGAGGACTGGTGTTGTGAACATGAGGATGAACTGTCGCATCTTCGCTGGCCACCACAGTCATCAGCCTTTGTAATCTACTATCGACAGAAGGGTGCATGATAGGTATCCACCTCTACCATCGTTATATGATCTTGCCATTATTTTGCAGGAAGGATGGTATAATATTCCATTGAAAACCATATATGATTGCATTTATTCGTTCCGAGACGACTGGAAGCTGTTCTTAGTGCCAACACTTTCCCTACATCGTATTATGGTTAACAAAGTATCGTGTTTTGGAGTTTCCATATTTTTGTCCACCCCCTGTACGTTTCTTGTTTGACGACCACTCAAGCACCCAACAGCACCGCAAATGGACAGCTAAATCACGCAGTCTTACCCGCATTGACAATGTATGGAATTACTTGGAGCAGCAGGTGAAACGTAGCAATCAATACATAAGAGCTCTGTCCGCAAGGAACTAATGAATCTAGGCGCAAACCTGGTCCGGTACTTGGTAAACTCATATTGTTTTCACTAAGCGGCAGTGCTGGACGGCGTCAAATGCCTTCTTCCAGTCAAGTAACACGGCATCAGCTTGAGAGCTGTTGTCTACAGCGCTACGGATCTTGTGGAGGAACAGAGCGTGCTGAGTTTTTCAAGATCTCTCTTTATGGAATCCTTACTGATCTGTCTAAACGAAATTTTCGTTCTCTACAAACGTCATAGTTCTTGATTATTAAACAGGTTCCACAAGTCTACAATGGAGTGACGTCAATAATATAGGCATGTAATTATGTGCATCTGTCCAGCGACCCTTCTTGGAGACGGGAATGATCTCCACTTTTTTTCCTGTCGCTAGGTGCTCTGCGTTGCTCCAGCGAACTACGATAAACAGCTGCTAGATGGGAGCAAGTTCTTTCGCATATCTTTGTAGAATCTAACAGGTATCTCATATGCTTTTTATGCCTTTCCACTACTAAGCGACTGTAGTTGCTTTTCGGTTTCGTGATCGGTTATCTCAATATCTGCCATTTGGACGTTCGTACGATAGTTGAATGAGGGGCCGTATTACGATCATCAGCGGTGAAACAGTTCCAGAAGATCGAATCCAGTATTCTGGCCGTCTATCTGTTATCTTCTGTTTAGGTTTCAGTACGGTTACTAAGTGACTGAATAGATGATTTTGAACCGCTTACTGATTTTACGTAAGACAAAAGTCTCTTAGGGTTTTTAGTCACATCGGCTGAAATGTTTTACTTTCTGAGTGCTTAACTATGGAACTTAACTTCTGAGGTCATCAGTCCCCTAGAACTTAGAACTACTTAAACCTAACTAACCTAAGGACATCACACACACCCATGCCCGAGGCAGGATTCGAACCTGCGACCGTAGCGGTCGCGCGGTTCCAGACTGCAGCGTCTAGAACCGCTCGGCCAATCTGGCCGGCTTGGTTCGTTCAGTTTTCGTTTGTCAGTTAGGTTT
This sequence comes from Schistocerca americana, assembly GCF_021461395.2. Classification (NCBI taxonomy): domain Eukaryota; kingdom Metazoa; phylum Arthropoda; class Insecta; order Orthoptera; family Acrididae; genus Schistocerca; species Schistocerca americana. Next base: position 541,985,933 of record NC_060130.1, read on the forward strand.
TGACTTCTCTTGAATGTCTCGTGAAGTTCTCTTTGTTTACATAGCAGTTTTTTAACATGGCTATGAAACCACGGACTGTCTTTCCCATCCTTTAATACCTTTCTCGGTACACACTTGACCAAGGCATGTTGAACGATGCTTCCGGTTTTTTTCCATCACATTTTTGTCCTCAGCACTGAATATTTGATGTTGATTACGCAGATACTCCGCAGCGTTTATCCTGTCACTCTTGTTAAGCAAAAACATTTTCCTACCTTTCTTAACATTCCTCGTAATACTCATAGTTGTAGTTGCTATCATAGCCTTATGATCACTCATGTTCTGCTACGTTAACTGATTCGGTAAGTTCAGGTCCGTTTATTGCTAAAAGGTCTAAGGTGTTACCGTCACGAGTTGGCTCTCTAATTTTCTGCTAGAAGTAATTTTCGGTCAAGATATTCAGAACAACATTTTATTTCGTAAAATTCAGGATAATTTCACACGAATCCCTGTCTCTTTGATAGCACGACTCTCCAGATCTATACGTGGCTAATGGATATCACCCGCTATTACAATAGCATGATCAGGAAACTCATTCACGAAATTGTGCAGGTTCTCTGAAGCGCCTTACCACCACAGTTATTGACCGAGGCGGTCTGTAAAACCATCTGATTACCATATTTGACCGACTTTTTGTGCTTAATTTAAACGAGATTAATTCACATACATAGCCCGTGATAACTTCGCTGGATATTATTGAATTCTTTTCTGCAATAACTATGCCGCCACTATTGGCGACTAACCTATCCTTAAGGTAAATATTCCATTCTTAAATTAGGATTTGTTTGCATTTCGCTTCCGGTTTCAACCAACTTTCTGTTCCTAATACTGTCTGTCCATTATAACCTCCCATAAGCGATACTAATTGTGGGCCCTTTCCTTCGATGCCCCTGCAGATTTACTAATACCATATTAACCTTTCATATATTCGATCTGCGAGGACTACAATTCTCTGATTCTCTGACAGCACCGTGGCTCATGTATCTTCGATTTTGGCAGGGAATTCGTCTGTAAACGCAAGGGGGGAGGCGGGTTCCTTTAACCTAAAAAATCCTCATTTGCACGCCGGACCTATTATAGCGGAAACCTTCGATTCTCCAGCCTATAGCAGAGATCGAGAAATTCGCATCCGATCCTGTCGTAGAATCATCTGAGCCTCTGGTTTAAACCTTCCAGTTTGCTCCAAACCAGACAACCGCCATCGACCCTGGGTACGATGCCACAAATAGTGAGCCTAGTCTGCAACCGTGTGCGATGCTAGTTGCCTTCACCAAATCAGCCATCCGCCGAAAGGAACCAAGGATGAGCTCAGAACCCAAGTGGCAGGAGTCATTCGTGCCGACATGTGCCACTATTTACGGCCGGTAGCACTCAGAGCATTCGATAGCTACCGTCAGAAATGAGACCCCCCGGCTAACACACCGTATGCACATTGGCATTCTTTCCCACTCTGCCTGCTATTTCCCTGAAGAGTCCCATTACCTGCCTAACGTTGGAGTTCCCAATGACTAGCATACCTGTCCTCTGCACTTGTCCTGTAAACTCTTCGAGCCACACACGTGCACTGTGTGTATTGTCCTGGTGGTAGATGCCATTGTGTTGAGGAAAAACAAACTACATGTAGTGGAGGACATGGTCCCCAAGGATAGATGCTTGCTTGTGTCAATCTATTGCGCCTTTCAGAATGACGAGATCACCCAGATGATGCCACGAAAACATTCGCCAAACCCTAAAGCTGCCTCCTTTGTTTGCTCTCTGACGTTTCACGCCCTACACTCCAACAGCCATCTGTCCGATGGAGCATAAAACGTGATTCATCTGAATTGGTCACCTGTCACCATCGAGTGGACGTCCAGTTGCGGTATTGCCCGCATCTCGTGGTCGTGCGGTAGCGTTCTCGCTTCCCACGCCCGGGTTCCCGGGTTCGATTCCCGGCGGGGTCAGGGATTTTCTCTGCCTCGTGATGGCTGGGTGTTGTGTGCTGTCCTTAGGTTAGTTAGGTTTAATTAGCTGTAACTTCTAGGGGACTGATGACCATCGATGTTAAGTCCCATAGTGCTCAGAGCCATTTGAACCATTTGAACCATCCAGTTGCGGTATTGGCGTGCAAATTCCAACCTCTGGAGCCGATGAATAGTAATCAGCATCTGTACATTAGGCAGGCGCCTATTGCGGAGGCCCGTACGCAGCAACGTTCACTGAACGGTGGTTGAGGATACACTGTTGGTAGCCCATGGGTTCATCTGGGCTATCAGTTGCTCAACAGTTGCGCGTCTATTCGCCCATATACATCTCAGTAGCCATTGTTCACCCCTGTAATCTATTGGCCGTGGTGTACCGTACCACACTTGCCTCGGCGCCCGTTTTGGATAGCACTCTTCTGCCATCCACAGACCGCATAGACTTTAACCACGGCGTTACACGAACAGTTTACAAACTTAGCTGTTTCGGAAATACTCGTACTTCCATCCTTGGCCAGAAAGCCAATGATCATGTAATTTTGGACATCAGATAAATCACTCTGTTTTCTCATTACGACAACAACTGTACTATTTTCCGCATCCCGACGACTCGTTTAATATAACCTCCACTGCTAGCGCTGCCACTTGCCATATGCGAGTGGTTATTTTATCGAACATAGGTAGTGCTAACATTAATGTGACTGGACTGAGTAGATTTGACATCGTCTATTCTTATGCGCATTGTTATGCTAGTGCAATAGCTAATGTTTTCAGCTTATAATATCTCATTGCTCCACCGCACAGGAATTGTTCTGTAGACAATATCTTCACAATTCAGTGCGCTGACCCAGCATCTCTACATTCCAACTGAACACAATAAAGCATGTTTTGCACACTCTCTGCAAACATGGTGTTACTCATGTTCCGCCTGCTCAGCCTCTTGACGCTCCATGACCTAGTGTGGAAGAATAACGACATTCACTTCCCATGGAGCCCTTTCAAGGGGAAGATTTCAGTTATCGGTCATGGATTTGAAAGAAATTTCGTACAATGTGCGTCACTGAGATCTGTTTCGTCTCTTGCCTCGACATATAGATTTATATGTTGCTTAGATCCTCTGCATGTAGCGGGATATCCTGTGCTGAACTGATCGCTATAGAGTAAATCGTGTGTTAATAAGCTACGCGTTTTTATTTTATTCGTAGTTAATATTTACTTTATCGCCTAATTATACACACATCAAAAAAAGTTTTGCATCCCCCTCCCCCCCCCCCCCCTCTCCCGGTTCCCAGAACTCGAGAAGACAGACGTTGTCTGTGGGTATTGTATCAAAGACACGGTCCCTTTTACTGTTCAGAGATGTCACTAGACCCGCATAAAGATGTAAACAAAGATGCGTGAGCAGAGCCTATTAGACGGAGGGGGTCCGACAGCCGACCAGTCCCAGTCATTCCACCAGCAGGAGATACAGGGCTCGTGTTGTCTGTAGTTCAACCATGCCTAGACGGTCAATACCGCGGTTCGATCACGTCCGCATTGTTACTTTGTGCCAGGAAGGGCTCTTAACAAGGGAATTGTTCAAATGATTCAAATGGCTCTGAGCACTATGGGACTTAACATCTGTGGTCATCAGTCCCCTAGACTTAGAACTGCTTAAACCTAAGGACGTCACACACATTCATGCCCGAGGCAGGATTCGAACCTGCGACCGTAGCGGTCGCGCGGTTCCGGACTGAAGCGCCTAGAACCGCTCGGCCACCACGGCCGACAAGGGAATTGTCCAGGCGTCTCAGAGTGAACCAAAGCGATGTTGTTCGGACATGGAGGATATACAGAGAGACAGGAACTGTCGATGACATGCCTCGCTCAGGCCGCCCAAGAGCTAATACTGCAGTGGATGACCTCTACCTACGGATTATGGCTCGGAGGAACTCTGACAGCAACGCCACCATGTTGAGAAATGCTTTTCGTGCAGCCACAGGACGTCGTGTTCCTAGTCAAACTGTGCGTAATAGGCTGCATGATGTGCAACTTCACTCCTGACGTCCATGGCGAGGTCCATCTTTGCAACCGCGACACCTTGCAGCACGGTACAAATGGGCCCTACAACGTACCAGATGGACTGCTCAGGATTAGCATCACGCTATCTTCACCAATGAGTGTCGCACATACCTTCAACCAGACAATTGTCGGAGACGTGTTTGGAGGCAAGCCCGTCAGGCTGAATGCCTTAGACACACCGTCCAGAGCGAGTGTAGCAAGGTGGAGGTTCCATGATGTTTTGGGTTGGCATTATGTGGGACCGACGTACGCCGCTGGTAGTCATGAAAGGCGCTGTAACGGCTGTACCATACGTGAGTGCTATCCTCCGACCGATAGTGCAACCATATCGGAAGCATATTGGGGAGGTATTCGTTTTCATGGACGACAATTCGCACCCCCATTGTGTACGTCTTATGAATGACTTCCTTCAGAATAACGACATCGCTCCACTAGAGTGGCCAGCATGTTCTCCAGACATGAACCCTATCGACCATGCCTGGGATGGATGGAAAAGGGCTGTTCGTGGACGACATGACCCACCAACCACTCTGATGGATCTACACGAAATCGCCATTGAGGAGCGGGACAACCTGGACCAACAGTGTCTTGATGAACTTGTGGATAGTATGCCACGTCGAATACAATCATCTGTCAATGCAAGAGGACGTGACACTAAGTATTAGAGGTACCAGTGTGTACAGCAATCTGGACCACCACCTCTGAAGGTCTCGCTGCACGGTGGTACAACATGCAATGTGTGGTTTTCAAGAGCAGTAAAAGGGGCAGAGATGATGTTTATGTTGATCTCTATTCCAATTTTCTGTACAGGTTCCGGAACTCTCAGTACCAAGGTGATGCAAAACTGTTTTTGATGTGTGTATATTATAATAAACTTGAATTTGTGTATTACACTAAAACTAAACTACATTAATCCATAACATTAAGCTCCCCCAGGGGACGTGCTTGGCTACCACTGGGCCCCAGCCTTTGCAGTATCGTTTCCCTTCCGTGCTGCATGTCTATCCTCCTGCTATTCTTTTTCCGCTCCCTAGGGGACCATGTCTGGGATGTTTTGGAAAAGTGGTTTGCACATTCAGTAGCTGATATGAGAACAGTCTCTCCTCTGTTCTTTTGTTCCCTTTTTCTTTCTTTGTTCCCCTTCTCCTATCCTTCCTCCGCTTCGGCGTTTGAGGTTTCTCTTTTTTTTTTCCTTCCTCCCTGTGTGCCCCTAAAGGTCAGCCCACGCATTTGACGTGTAACAGGTGATAGGGTAAAGCGTAAATCCCAGGCCTGGGTTGACAAGTACGGTTCACAAGTATCCCTTGGTACCTGAATTGCTACCTTCCCAAATCGCCGATTGATCCCTCTGTCACGTGCTGGGAGGTGTGACCTGTGACCTGAGGTGTGAACGATCATCTAAGGCAATGCGCCCCCTTCTGAAGAGAGTTTACAGTTGAAAGGAGCTCGCCATCGGAGACGCTGGCAGTCAATGGCGATTTTCCCGCTATGAGCCAATCATCAACTTCACAGTCTATGTCTACCATACACAAACGGAATGAGGCTAATCATTCAAAGATCCTCCCAGTACCACCACTGTTCCTCGTGGTTTCATGTACTGAAGACAGCCAGTCCTTTGCTATGGCAAATCAGTTTATTATTCAGAAGGGTTGATGCAACTGCTGGCGCTGTACAATCCTGCTCTCGTTTAGGAAATGGCACTTTGCCTTTGGAGGCTACTTATGATTCTCAAGCACAACAACTGCTTGCAGCTTCACTCCTCCATTGCTAACCTGTTCATGTCGAGGCCCATAGCATGCTGAATTCTTCACACGGTGTTATTTACACTATGCTGCTGGATTGTCTGACCGAGGCAGAAATCCAAATGTACCTCTCTGATCGTTGTGTTGTTGCAGTCCATTGGGTGATGAAAAAGGTAGATGTATCCTTAGTACCCACACACACTCTGTTTCCCACTTTTGATAGAATCGTACTTCCATCAAAGACCAAAGCGGGCTATGAAGTTACCACAGTTCGACCCTACATTCCAGACCCGATGCACTACTACCAGTGTCGTCATTACAACCACACTCGAATGTGCTGTCAACATCCAGCCAAACGTGTAACCTGTGGTAGGGATGCTCATGAGGGCGATTGCCCACATCCCTCTCGCCACTGTATCAACTGCAATGGCAAAGACGCCATTTCCTCCCGAGATGGTCTCGTGTATCTTGGTGAGTGGGTTGTCCAGGAGATCTGGGTTAAGGAAAAAGGGCCTTACCCAGTCCCTTACAAGTTATTGGCTAGTCGGAAAACCTTCATTCCTCCATCCAGCACTTACCGTATTGTTCTTGCGGTATCTCCACGAAGGACATGGCCTTGCACACATGCGACCTCATCTTTAGCACTGCAGTTGTGAAATCACCCAGTGTCAAAATAACATCACCGTCTCCTCCTCCAGCTGTGCAACAAGCCACCAAACTTCCGCCTCATGGGGCGAAGTCACCTGCTTCACAACTGGCGGGCTGTAAGGGACAGAAGGAATACTCCCACGAAGACTTCCTCCGTCCATCCAGCCAACAAACATCTGAGTCTTCCTCTGCCAGCCAGAAAGGCTCCAAGAAGTGAAACAAAGGCAAACGGTCATAGCGTGTAGGCTTTCACGGCCGGCGTCTTCAGTAATTAAAACTTCCGGGCTAAGAGGCCGTGGTCCAATAATAGAAATACTTCTTCCTGACGTTTCGTTGCCAACTGCGGGCAACATCGTCTGAGGTGAGTCTTTTTATACTGAAAAGGATCCTACAACGAAAGTGTTGACAGTTACCAATCAATTAATAAAAAAAGTCTTCTATTCCTTCAGAGGATATAAAAGATCTTTGCAAAACGGAAGCTTATCCTCCTAGATTATATGGTCTACCCAAGGTGCATAAACCTAATGTCCCACTGAGACCGATAGTAAGTGCTATTGGATCCCCTACTCAAGAGCTGGCTAGACATCTTGCCACCTTGTTACAACCGTTTATTGGAAAAACTGATCGTCATATTAAAAAATCTATGCACTTCATCGAAAAATTGAAGGAGATTACCGTCAGCCCCAGTGATATTCTTGTCAGCTTTGATGTGGTGTCTCTGTTCACGATGGTTCCTGTCAACGAAGCTCTTGCTTGCATATCTGACATATTTCCTACTGATATAGTAGCTTTGTTTAGACATTGCCTTTCCACGACTTATTTTCAGTATAATAATGAGTTCTATGAACAAATTAATGGAGTGGAAATGGGTAGCCCTCTAAGTCCAGCCGTTGCTAATATTTTTATGGAATTTTTTTGAACAGGAAGCACTGCAGTCAGCTAGAAAAAAGCCTTTGAAGTGGTATCGGTATGTGGACGACACTTTTGTCATATGGAATCACGGTGAAGAAGAACTGAACCGTTTTTTGAAGCATTTGAATAGCATCAATTCAAAAATACAATTCACTATGGAGACAGAAAGTAACGGACAGATAAATTTTTTGGACGTCTCAGTAATTAAACGAGCAGATGGGACTCTGGGTCACAAAGTCTACAGAAAAGATACGCATACCGATCGTTGTATTCATAAGGATTCAAACCATCATCCCAGGCAGAAAAGAGGTATTATCAAGACATTGGTGGACAGGGCTAATAAAATCTGTGAGCCAGCTTATTTGCAAGAGGAACTAAACCACTTGCGAACCGCTTTCCAGAAAAATGGGTACGCTGGCAAGGAGATAGATAGAGCACTCCATCCCAGAAGACAAATGTCCGAAAACGTGCAACAACAACAACCATCGGTGGGGAAAGTTTTTCTTCCATTCATCCACAATATTACGGACCGTATCGGGAAAGTGCTGGCCAAGTTCAGAGTTGAAACAATCTTCAGACCCACCAAGAAGATTAGTGAATGCTTAAGATCGGCGAAAGATGCACGACACCCTCTAGCTACTCCTGGTGTCTATAAGATTCCGTGTAGTAGTTGTGGGAAGGTTTACATTGGAACTACAAAAAGAAGTATCAATACTCGCCTAACTGAACATAAAAGGAATTGTCGACTGGGACACACGGACAAATCGGCTGTAGCGGAACATGTTTTTGAAACGGGTGACCATGAAATAAAATTTAGTGAGACGAGCGTGCTAGCTAAGACATCGCATTATTACACACGTATGTATAGAGAGGCTGTAGAGATTTTTAAACACCACAATAATTTTAACAGGAAAGAAGAAGGCTTGAAGCTAGATAAGATATGGCGATCGACTCTGTACCAAAGATGTGACAATCGATTACCTTCGATCGAGAGTAATGACGCCAGCCAGAGATAGTTTTACTGTTGACAACACGTGACGAGTGGTGGCGCCCTCTACGCGCTCTATATAAACAGGACCTCCACGGCCTAGCAGCCAGTCGTAGACTCACCTCAGATGATGTTGCCCGCAGCTGGCAACGAAACGTCAGGGAGAAGTATTTCTATTATTGGACCACGGCCTCTTAGCCCGGTCTCCTCCTTCACCGACTTGGAGATGCTCTTCAATGGTGTCGCCAGGCGGAAGCCTCGACCGGCCGACCTCCATGTCGCCAGGGCACACCAAAAATGGCTCTGAGCACTATGGGACTTAACATCTGTGGTCACCAGTCCCCTAGAACTTAGAACTACTTAAACCTAACTAACCTAAGGACATCACACACATCCATGCCCGAGGCAGGATTCGAACCTGCGACCGTAGCAGTCGCGTGGTTCCGGACTGAGCGCCTAGAACCGCTAGACCACCGCGGCCCAGGGCACACCACCAACCTTTTTTCTGCCTTCCCTCCCACGGACACCTTGCGAACAAAATAGCGCAATTGGGTTAGAGCCTAAGCAGAGTGTATGACAGGAAATCACGTGACCGGAAGTGCAATTATCTCGGATTTGTAGAGTATAAAAGGATGCATGACATCCGCATATAATCAGTCTTCTGTGGCAGTTGAAAGTGTCAACATGGATTCCTCCAAAGTGCTTAACATGCCTCAACTATTAGGGAGGAGGACGAGACCAACTGACGAACGCTTTGGATTATGGTTACTATTTGAGAACCTGGACAATCTTGTTTCTGACATTGGTAACAAAAATTACACAGAAAATGGTACGCTCCTTAGCAAGAAGAATTTAAACGTGCTTACTCCTATTATAGAACCCTTTTGCGATAACATTATGGTAGTTAGAATCTGTGATCAAGAGGACTGTCAGGAGCAGTTAGAGAAGGGACGAGCCGGCCGTTGTGGCCGTGTGGTTCTAGGCGCTTCAGTTTGGAACCGCGTGACCGCTACGGTCGCAGGTTCGAATCCTGCCTCGGGCATGGATGTGTGTGATGTCCTTAGGTTAGTTAGGTTTAAGTAGTTCTAAGTTCTAGGGGACTGATGACCACAGATGTTAAGTCCCATAGTGCTCAGAGCAATTTGAACCATTTTTTAGAAGGGACGGTCTGTAATGCTAAAAAAGGAGATGTGTGGCTCATTTAACTATTATCTACGTAGTAAATTCGCCAAGTTCGTCACAGCGAGACATGGTGTCGAGGTGAAGCTACCATTTCTCCTACATGGAAGCGACAGTGTGACAGCAAAAGGAATATTGGACAAAATCGGCATTGAAGCACTGGGGTCGATTACGAAGAAATATAAAAATCCTGTGGCTATACCATATAAAGTGGAATTAGCGGACGTTAAATTGGATGTTCTAATAGAGGAGTTGCCCGGAATATTGCAGCAGCTACTTGTGGACGATTATTACCTTTTGGATTTAGACATAACGCAAGACTTTGCCGGAATTTTTAATAAAATGGAGATGTGCGACTACCTAATATCAACCCACGACTTCTGCATGGAAGGAGACCATCAGGGAAGCAGCAATGTGATTGTGGACAATGATAAAACAGCTGGAATAGACTGTTTAACGTGGATGAGCTCCAATTGCAGGATATAGGTATATAACAAAAAATGGTTCAAATGGCTTTGAGCACTATGAGACTTAACTTTTGAGGTCATCAGTCTCCTAGAACTTGGAACTACTTAAACCCAACTAACCTAAGGACATCACACACATCCATGACCGAGGCAGGATTCGAACCTGCATCCGTAGCGGTCGCGGGGTTCCAGACTGTAGCGCCTAGAAGCGCTCGGCCACTGCGGCCGGCAGTATATAACAAATTTGTATGTCAAATCACAAGTCCAGGAGTAAACAAAGTTATAGATGACCATTTTATAGATTTTATAAAGTGTCCAGACACGCGACTACGGGAAACTTTTACGTCTTCTTTGGCTAAGGAGCATGGCATTACCAGGGTGGAGGCCACAGCATACAGCTACAGATCGTGTGTTCGACCCAGTGCAAAGCTGTTTAAGTGTATTGGACACCAACAAGCAGTATTTACAATGTGCCCAATTTACTCTGTGCCAATTGCATCCATGTGGTGTCAGCTAACTAATAATTTACAGAACAGCTGCTGTGTGGTGTTTAACAACGTTCTACGATTTGTCTACTGGGGTAATAAGAACACCCGAAAGTTGACAGGTGTGCAAGTAAGTCTGTCGGACTCTCAAGACCGAGGAAAGCTTATAAATTATGCTCTGTCTGCATACAGTTTTAATTATCTACCTGTAAACTACGTGGAGATTCTTAACTCTGACTCCAACAAAGAGAATATAAGTATTACGCAGAAGTGTTATGTTAAAGCAGGAGAAACTTATTTTTCTCAGTCTAGAACCCTGTTCTCCACAATACCGTCCGATATAGATATCGCCGAATTGGGACTGGTTCCTCCAAACATGTTATACCCCAAGTCTTAAGAAAAAGGACCAATGTATCAAACAGAGTTAAACCATTCCCCATTAAAGAAATTACTCTATTAAGTGCAGTTAATGTATTAAGTGTATAGAAACGGAAACTGGAAATGGAGGAACTCGAAGTAAAGAAAAGGAGGTTGGAGTATATAGAGAATACAACTGTTATAAAGTAAGAATATAAGCTGCAATTGGAAAAGAAAGAAGCTATTGCCGATGTGCAGGCCAGGTTTACGTATAGATTCAAACATTCTGTATGGAAAAATCTGACTATGAAGGGGAATACAAAATATTGGCATTTACAGTAAACAGCCATGGAAACTGGTCACGTGTTGAAGTACTGGCCGAAATCGGTGGAATCGAGAACGTTTACTATATTTGGGGATACACGAAAAATGTATTTATTAAGCTCTATTCCCATTTGAATCTGCTTAAAAAGGATGATTATATTCTAAGTGTGGCGAGCTGAATGTTGTCCACCTAGCAACAGAACAGCTATTTGCCGAGTTTAAAACTGATGGAATAACTACATTTAATGGCCACTCGTTTGCAAAAATTGTAAACTAAAAGTTCTATACAGAAATCCCGCAAGAATGTGAAGCAGAAGAGTTGCCGACATACACACAGGAGGACGTGGAACGCTTTAACAGCAGCGTCATGGAGGAGATACGAGGAAAAATTAAAATCCCCGAATGCTCTCGTCTAGAAGAACTGCAGGAAGGAACAGAGCTAATAGTTAAAGCCATAAGACAAGTATTTTACAGGAAGAAAATTAGATATGTATTAGAATTCGATAATATATCTTCTCTGCATTTGTCAAATTATTGGTTGGAGAAAGAAATAGATGATTCAGATGTGGATTTAAGTTACAAGTTAAAAATTAAATTGGACATTATTAAAGCTACACCTAACGAAAATAAAGAAAGAGTTGTTTTCTGTGTGTAAATGTATACGCAAAAGTTAATAAATATTCTGTAAGAGGATATTTACGTGTCTTATTCGACAACCTACCAAAAGTCATAAGACATTTCCTTCATACATCGATCTATGTGCCTCTATTTCGGATGCGGAAGTGAGTGGTTGAGTGACCTTGAAAAGTAGTTGAAACTAGGTAGTTGAAAGCGTAGCGAACCCCTTTTCTTACCTTTATGAAATAAGTCAGTCGGGCTCTGGACTCAGTGGCGAATACACTGGGTGGTGGTGGTGCCTCTAATTCTTTAAATAAAGGCTGGTGTATGATTTCGACAGTTGACGATTAGCAAGCAAAGTGTTTTAGATGGATCATTATTTTGGCAATCTACGAGTTGTTTGGTTATCTGGACGTAGATGCATTGCATTATTTACGAGCGGTTCGCATGTCTGTAGGCTGTGCAATGCGTTGTTTTTGACGGTTTACAATTACCAAGCGTGTGTAGAGCCTTATACATGAGTTATGTAGGAGTAGTTTGCAGGTCTGTATGCTGTGGGTCATGTCAGAGCGTGTGTTCTGTGATACATATACTCCATCCCTAAATAAATTGGCCCCAAATAAATAAAGTACACTCCTTCCTCTCTCCATCAGCCTATTGGGGGTTATTCCTTTTACCAGAAACCACTAGGAAGAGGTTGCGCCCTGGAGGCCTAGGTTAGTGGTGGTGAGCTTCGTATGCAACAATTTTCTTAGGCTAGTAACGAAAGCCGAAGTGACCTTTCTTTACTGCCAGAATTCAAACTCGGCGCCGGTTCCTAGGAAGAGGTGGCGATCTGGACCTTGAAAAGTAGTTGAACCGAGGTAGTTGAAAGTACAGTGAACACGTTTTCTTTCCTATATGAAGTCGAATCACGTGACTAATGCCAGTAGGAGTGCAGCATTCTAGGGGTGGGGCGTGCTAGGTCATGAATGAATACCGCGCTGGTAGTGCGAAAATGTGAAACTTCTCATTTGATCATTTAATATTGAAATTGTACATTGAATTATTTATATGATTAAAATTTAAATAGAATTAAGTACTTAGGTAACTGATAAGTTAGATGCACGATGTGGGTATTACTTTAGTTAGCATATTTACAGAAGACTCTGTCCGGCGCGTGTATGGAGGTGGCGGCCGAGGGTGTGTGACGTAAGCGGTCGGACCCCGCGAGCCGGTGGCAGGGCGCGTGACCGGTTAAAACGCGTGCGCGCGAGATAGTGCAGACAATCTTGTGTCATCATGCGACGTCACGGTAGCGTCCTCTGGTGGCCACGATATGAACTAAGCCACTTGAGCTCTGGAGCTCGTGGTGGATACATTGGGTGCAGCCATCTTGAATGAAGGTACTTGCGTCATCTCCTGACGTCAGGAGAGCGCCCTCTGCTGGCACCGATATGAACTAAGCCAGTTGGAGTCCAGACCCAGTGGAGAACACACATGCTTGAAATTGGTTAAATAATAAAGACAAGTCCGATTTTCCCGCCATTATCGTAGGTGTGACGCATTATCATGTTGGAATTTGAACTTCGCGCCATTTTTCTGGGGAGAGGGAGGTTGGGTTAGTGGAGGTAGGCCAAGTCTCCAATCTTACACCACGTGGTGGATACACTGAGTGCAGCCATATTGATTGACGTCACAGTCGCCGTCCTGGATGATGTCACGATGGCGCTCTCTGATGGCAATGATATCAACTAAGCCAGTTGGGCTCTAGAGCTCGTGGTGGACTCGTGCTTGAAGTTGGTTAAATAATAAAGATAAGTCCCTTTTTCCCGCCATTTTTCTTAGTGTGAAGCATTATCCTGTTGGAATTTGAACTTCCCGCAATTTTTATTGGGGTGGGGGTTAGGTTAGTGGAGGTAGGCCAATTGCCCCATCTTCCCGCCAAAATTCAAACTTCCCGCCAAAATCTTCCCGCCAAAATCCGCCATCTTGATTGACGTCACTGGAGGTGTGTCTGTGTCGTCAGCGCCGCCATCTTGGATGACGTCATCGCCGCCATCTTGGATAACGGTACTTTTGCGCTCGTGTCCATTTTGTCCCAATACTGATGTATCAACATTGTTTTGTTTATAACTCCAAAAATACATTCGATATGGTGAGTCCACTTGTAACATTCACATTAGTTGATCGACGTTCTGTTATTCGTTTTTTACTTGCTGAAGGAGAGAAACTGGTGAATATATACTGCAGAATGTCTAAAGTTTATGGTGAAAGTTGTATGAATCTTGCAAATTTTTACAAGTGAGCAGAGCAGTTGAAAAATGGTCGCGACTCAGTGACTGACGAACACCGTTCTGACCGACCAGTTGCAGTTTCAACTACCTCACTTGAAAGTCGAATTGATGACATTATTCGGGGACCGCCGTTTGACTGTGGAAATGATAGTTGATAAGGTTCAAGTTAGTACTGATACAGTTCATAACATTATCTGTAACAAGCTGAAGTACCGCAGAACATGTGCAAGATGGGTCTCAAAGGAGATGATACGGCTGCACAAGGTAACAAGGATGAAAGTGTGCACAGAGCTAAAGGAACGTTATGAAAGGGAAGGTGAGCACTTCCTCAAAAAAATCTAACTTGGCGTGAAACTTGAGTACACTATTATGAGTCAGAATCAAAAAGACATGGAGTGGAAGCACACCAACTCACTTGTCAAGAAAAAATTCAAAACCCAAGCATCAGCAGGAAAAGTTATGTTGACGGTGTTTTGGGATGCTGAAGGTCCAGTTTTTATGGTTATCTCGAAGAGCAGAGTACAATGAACAGCCAATACTACTCGGGTTTGCTTTGAAACAATGTGAAGCCAGCCATGAGAGAGAGACGTCGTGGATCTCAGAGGAGATGTGTGATTCTTCAGCAAGACAACGCATGTCCTCATATTGCTCAACTAACCTGTGAAACCATCGACAAAATGGGCTGGGAAGTACTGCCTCATCCCCCTTACAGTCCTGATTTAGCACCTAGTGATTTCGATTTGTTTGGTGCACTGAAGGAGGCATTGCGTGGGAAGAGGTTCCAGTACAATGACGACGTTAAAAAGTTTGTGGGAAATTGGTTCAAACATCGAGATAAAGAGTTCTTTTTGCAGACGGAATAAAAAAGCTTGTAACCCGTTGGAACAAGTGCATAAATGTTCAAGGGAATTATTTTGAAAAGTAGAAATAGTATTGTTTTGTAAAAATAAACTATTTTTTCTCCAGACCAATTTGTCTCTTTAATTATTGAATGACCCTCGTAAATAGTACAACGGACTGTTTATAGCGTTTAGTCTCTTCTGCATAACGGCCCTCATTTCGTACAAGATGTTGTGCCTTATGCAACTGATAATCATTGTGGCATGATTTTAATTTTATTGTGTCACATTACAGCCGTAACAAATTATTATTAGCTCCCCGGTAGCTGAGTGGTCAGAGCGACAGAACGTCAGTCCTAAGGGCCCGGATTCGATTCCCGGCTGGGTCGGAGATTTTCTCCGCTCAGAGACTGGGTGTTGTGTTGTTCTAATCATCATCATTTCATCCCCATCGACGCGCAAGTCGCCGAAGTGGCGTCAAATCGGAAGACTTCCACCCGGCGAACGGTCTACCCAAAGGGAGGCCGTAGTCACACGGCCTAATAGGCCTGTGGACTTCCTATCATTGTAGGACTAATAACAGTAAGACTCCATAATAGTGAATTCCAATAGAAGATGAAATTCTCGCTTGTACATGCATACGTAGTTACGAGTTAACAGGTGTAGAAACGCAGTTTGTCTGCTGAGTTGAGCGAGCAAGCGAGCGAGCGAGCTCGGCCTACCTTCGTGACGTACGCGCCGCGGCCTGTCTCTCTCGGACGCTTGGCGACCCCCAGAGTGACGTCGCAGGGCACCACTCTTCTGCACCACTAAAGAGGAAGTTTTTGGTTACGTTTGAGCCAAATTTCAAACCTCTACGTCGCAATGGGAAACAATACGGCGCTCCGAGAAAGTTATCCTTTAATTGCGTTGCGCAGTGTATTTGCACGACACCACGGTCTGTGGAAGGCTACAGCCACTCGCGGACTGTGATCTCACTACTCACTCACTCCTCTCTCTCCACGGTCGACCACTTACCTACTGCTTCGTCGAATTTCGGACAGGCTCCCTTTATCTTATTACACATTCGCAAGTGCTAACGGGACGCGACGGCCACCTGGGACCAGCTGTCGGTCGCAATTCACTGTGTCACGGTCCTGAGGCATGAGAAGAAAGGAGGGTTGGCGTCTTCCTGGTTCCCGCTGGGTGAGATCTCCTCTCTGGTTTGTCACAGGAGAGACACTCGTTCCTTCGCCTTTTCCACTGTCTAACAAATTCACATCTTCTGACAGTTCCAAACCACCAGTCATACTGGGTCACTATCAAATTACATTTGTAGAAATATCAGGATTAGGGTTATTCGACGAGAAGCCGCGCCAAATACATGTGGAACAAGAGTGAACCTGAGTGGTGGCTCAATGATAGCAATTACCTACCGGATGGGAAAAATAAAAATGACCCTGAAAATATTTCACGCACTTTAAGATAAGCAACACAACTTACGTCATACGCACCTAGGACGCATGATGCAATTTGGGTTGTCTATCTTAACATGCTCGAAACATTTCATAGGTGAGCTTTGTTTTATTAGCCTTGTATAACCTCATTTCCCCATGTCGTATTTATGTACTGTGAATAACCAGCACAGTTCATCAAAAACGTCACGCAAAATTTGGCATGTAAATGATCCGTTGGTTTGTGGCATTAACGGAACTACACAGTTAAGTCTCCTGCGTCGGAAAAAAAAGTTAGTTCAGTGCTCTGTCGAACATTTCTCATAGTTCAAATCCACATATTTTCGGGGAAGTGTATGTCCTTTTCACTTGCAGCGACTGAACTATACCACTGTACTTCACGTCATCTTACCATATGTAGCCTAGTCTCCTCTCCTTTCACCAAATGAGTGGAACAGACCTTTGCATTTGTTACTTCTCGAGTGGTGTATGTGCTTAGTAGTTCCATCTCAGAATGGTACAATTCAGACACATGTTTTTGTGGTACTACCTACCATATAATTTTTCAATAAAATTTTAACATCTTAATTTCATATGCGTAGGTATATATATCTCATAATATTTCAGTTTTAATACATCGCAACCTATAAATGGAAGACATAATCCCTGTCCGAAGCCTCAGTCACATATTATTTTGTCAGAGTCGATGATAAGTTGTGTTTAGTGCTATGTTTTCTTAGAGTCGATGACGAGTTGTGTTTAGTGCTATGCTGATATGTTCTTGTTTTTTTCATTTAATTATGTATCGATTGAAATAAAAAGCATGTGAATAAACGAAATTTCAAGACTATCGGTATAGCCACTAGCGAGAGATCCACATCTACATCCACATGGATACTCTGCAAATCACCCTTAAGTGCCGGGCAGAGGTTCATTTAACCATCTTCATAATAACTCTCAATTATTCCAATCTCGAACAACAAACATCTATATTGCGTGCGAGCTCTGATTTCCCTTATATTATTACGATGATCGTTTGTCCCTATGCAGGTAGGCATCAACAAAATATCTTCGCATTCGGAGGAAAAAGCTGATGACCGAAATTTCGTGAAAGATTCCGCCGCAAAGAAAATTGCATTTCTTGTATTGATGTCAACCCCAAATCCTGTATGATGTCAATGACACTATCTCTCCTGTTTGTCGATAATACAAAACTTGCTGCTTTTCTTCGAACTTTCTCGATGTATTCCATTAATCCTATCTGCTAAGGATCCCACAGAGCGCAGCGGTATTCCAAAAGAGGACTGACAAGCGCAGTGTAGGCAGACTTCTTAGTATATCTGTTGCATCTTTTAAGTGTTCTGCCAATGAGTCGCAGTCTTTGGTTCGCCTTCCCCACAACATTTTCTATGTGTTCTTTCCACTGTAAGTTGTTCGTAATTGTAATTCAATTTACGGCCTTTAGATTTGACTGATTTATCGTGTAACCGAAGTTTAACGGATTCCTTTTAGCCCTCATATGGATGACCTCACAATTTTTAGTTATTTGGGGGCAATTGCCAATTTTCGCACCATAGATAAAATAGCAAAATTCTTTGTTGACGATAGTGTGGATTAACAGATTATGGTGCGATATGTAAAAAAAAAAGGTCCACGAGAAAGTGCTCCTGTTTACATATTACTGTATGAATACAGTAACAGTAATTTTTACATTAAGAAGCTAATAGGAGAGTTGCTGATTCATGTGATTTTCACGACGCATTCCAAATTCGAATTGCAATTCATTCTCTAGTCCTTGTGTCGTTCTGTTCATGGATCGTCATACTGGACCTCAGATTCCTGTTGGTGCCCTTTCATTTGATGCATTCCTCACATCAGTCGTCAATCTGCTAGGAATGTCTAGTGTCAAAAATGCAATCATCCTCAAGAAGAGAATGCACGTTTCCTCTATCGGGTGTAGATAGAGTTACAAGAAAGGGTCCGACTTAATAAAACATTGGACATACAATAATAAAAAATTTGGCACGTAATAGCATATGTTTAGAAGCTGACGGTATGTATTTCAAAGAAATTGACAAAATCAGGAAATATATTCCACAACAACAAAACAGTTAAAAAAAAACATGCCACATGTATTTGGCAGTGACGTGGCGTTATTTGTATGTGTGAATCAACAGCATCCCAGAGGTGATCTACAGGTCAGGAAACATTGCTCACACGTAGAGAAAGAAAATATTATATGGGCATTGGTCTAGAGACGCTTTATTTCCATATTAGAGCTCAGTTTCCACTTTTTTCCATATTACGTTAATCATAGGAAACGCACAGGAAAAGAACGCATCAGCATTGCATGAAAGACTTTCCAAAATAAAATGTTTAAATTGCACTCTGTTAGCAAGGATACAAGCACCAACCAACCTTCGCACTGAATCCCCGATTCACTGATGTATCCCAGGAGAACTGCGTGTTGTTTCACAGTCTTCCACAATACGGGCACAAAGAATTTGTACATCTTGCGCTGTGGCGATGACGAAAAGCAAACTGTCGTGCGTGTCGTTCTTTCGAGGCAACGTAAATCGTCGTATTTTCGTGCCACAGCATGGGCAAACGAAGCAGACAGAAGAAACAGGCTGCACAGGGCCTTCAGTCGTGCAACTCAGCGAATTTGCCGATCGGCAGAAGATTAATGGCGACTGTTGTGGATTGGCAAGAGAGCCAACCCACTATGAGAGGAAGCCGAAAGGCACGCGTTTTAGCTCACGCAGGCTGGCGTGAGGTCTGGAACAGGTCAAGGAAATGAGACTAGCAAAAAAGGACGTAGCTGTGGAATACTTAACTTTAATCCATAAATGGTGAACATCGCTCTTGACGGTACATGTTTTACAGCATCAATAGTAACTGGTAATGGCGCTTTGCTAGGTCGTAGCAAATGACGTAGCTGAAGGCTATGCTAACTATCGTCTCGGCAAATGAGAGCGTAATTTGTCAGTGAACCATCGCTAGCAAAGTCGGCTGTACAATTGGGGCGAGTGCTAGGAAGTCTCTCTAGACCTGCCGTGTGGCGGCGCTCGGTCTGCAATCGCTGATAGTGGCGACACGCGGGTCCGACGTATACTAACGGACCGCGGCCGATTTAAAGGCTACCACCTAGCAAGTGTGGTGTCTGGCGGTGACACCACAGCGACCATATACCTGTCCCTGTTGTGTGCATCAAATGCAGTACAGGGCAGACAGAGATGTATGACAGATAGTCAGCTGTTAAAAGCGCGAAGTCGGCATCGAGTCTGTTGAGTCTGGTACCACAATCGAGCTGCCAGCGGCGAATATGGCCGACAACGGGGCACGCGAGAGACGCCCGAAAAGAAGCAGACGCCACCAAAAAAGTGTCACAAGGCGGCAGAGATGCTCCTCTGAGGGCTGTCCAGGATTTGCGACGAGGTGGCAGTCAAAGAAGGGCTGTGGCGTGCTGGCTTCCGGAAAGCGGCGGTTGAACTGCATAACCGGACAAACAGATGGTAGCCGCCGCTATCTGACGCAGTCGTGCAAATGGCAAACGACATCTTTCCGTTGAGGAAATTCCTAGGCTTCCCGATCCATGGAGAAGCTCTCCCTCCAGGCCTGGATCCTAAGCCACGGTGCTTCAGGTGCCAGAAAGAGCGACAAATGGCTACCTTTTGCCACAATGCTCTGAGATGCTTCAAGTGCTCAGGTGGGCACGACAGCCGCGCCTGTGACAGAAAGAACCGCGGAGCCGACATGTGCGCGCTGGGGTGGGCGTCAGCTCCCAAACAGCTCACCCAAGTGACGAGCAACGACAGCAGCTTCCACCGACCGCGAGCGGCCGGAATACCCCGTCAGTGGTAGAGGTGGGTGGGACCGGCCGCCAGAGGTGGAGAGGAGGGAGCCGTCAGTCACAGGCATGCGCTCCTTAGTGTCTGCTGCAGCAGAGGAGGCGACTGTGGCCTTCAAAGGAGAGCTGTTCTCACGGCCGCCTTGGCAGCGGAGACGGAGAAGGCGTGCCGTCAGCTGCGGCAACTGCGTGCAACACTCCTTGCAAAAGAAGATGAAATTCCCACTCCAGCGCCGGAGATGTCGGCAACAAGACGAGTACTTCTGCAATCGGGCGATTAAATCGCTCACAAAGTGCGGCTACATCGTCCGCTACACAGGTGACTGCCAACGACGAACACTTATCGCCCTCACCATCGGTAGAACAATGGTGCGACTACCTGACAATGCTCAGATCACACGACTACGAAGCTACCATGCCCTCCTAGCATGGACAGGGTAGGCGCAGGCGAGATCGATGACGCAGGTGAAGGAGCAGCAGCCAACATGGAACTACTGCTGCGCCAGTCACTATTGACGGAGCGTAGCGGAGGGTCCAGTCATCGCAGCGCAAATTCTGACTGACTTCTTTATGACGACCACACAGCTATGACACTGGTGTCGAGCTGCATGACGCCCGCTGCTAACATAGCCTACGCCTGAATGATCTGTCGCAGACAGCAAGAAAACGACTACTGCTCTTACTAGTCGTACAGACAATCACGGATATTTTTTCCCGTGGCGCTTGCCTTGGTACTTTTTTCTCTCTACCCGTAATTCCTCTACTCTTCAATAAATTTCGTCCACTTTCTATTTCCTGATGGGATCGTATTAAAGGGTGATCGTGCCCAGACGTATGGACAATATCACAGTCACCGCATCCTGTGATATTTATCTTAAAATAACTAACAAACGCAGAGGTGAAAGTAGAACTTTTGTGATGGTCACCATGATAGTGCGCACGTGGATGGGCTCACTTCTACGCCTAGGTCTGGAGAGCGTGGAAGCCAAGGAATTGGTCACCTCTACCTGTCCATACCTCACAGAATCTGTGATTTAGAAGCCTACGAACATTCACAATGAAATGAGGAGGAGTTCCATTGTTCATGAACAAAGTGTTTTGTAGCACTCGCAGAGACACACGGTCTAGCAGAACAGTTAAAGTATTCTCTAAGACAGCATCTTACGTGTGTCTGTTGAGCCGGGGTGGAAAAGCATGAGGCCCTAACAATCACCACAGTTGTTCTTATTACAGATATTTATTTGCTCATATCGCATAAAAATACATAATGAGTACTAATTTCAATGGAATTAAATCTCCATCTTCAGGTCATTTGTATAGAAAAAATTTTTACAGGGGCAATCCATTTAGTCGACTGCTCACATTAACTCACAGTCGACGAAATGGACTGGTCCTGTCAAAATTTTTCTATACAAATGATCTGAAGATGGAAATTTAATGTCGGTGGAACTAGTAATCATTTTGTGTTTTTGTGGGATCTTGGTGAATAAACTTCCGTAATGGGAAGAACAATCGTGTTAGGTTCTGAGATCGCCTCCAATAGAGATGACAATGTCAGGTAATCATGATAAAACGGCCAACGACAATGCCGGCCCAAACGTCGATGAAGGCCTTTGTTGATGATCTGACTGCAATATTTCTTGACGATTTTCGACAGCCCATACGTGCTGACAATGAAAATTTAAAATCTGATCACTTCAAACGAAAGTAGAAAATGAGCTCTAACATGGAAATAAAGTGTTTCCAGACCCTTTACTTTATAACACATTTTATTCCTCTGTGTATAAGGAATGTTTCCCGAAAGTTTGGCCGTACCTTTTTTTATACACCCTATAAAAATCTATAGAAGCTGCTGATTTAACTATTAAGACCATGCGCTGAACATACTCACCTGTATGTAATTTATCCATCAGAGAGCAGGTCCATATAGACGAGCTTTATCATCCATGGTGAAGTCTGTAAACTATCGGTGATGGCAGTATCTCTTAAGCGCAGTAACTGTACTCAGCAGTGAACTGCAAAAGTCACTAGATAAGCCGACGAGGTGAGCGTAAGTGTGTATTGGCAGACCAACCAGTCTAAAAAGCCAAAGTTATTGCGAGCCAAAGTTAGTGAAGTAAGAAGAAGTACAAAGGCTGAAATCAAGTAACGGAGCTGGATCAAATAATGGGTACGGAGATATTGCGTTACTGCGAGCTTCATTCAATATGCTGCAGTGTAGAACGGCGAGTTGCAGCGCCTATTTAAAGCAGCTCGTCAGAGGCCATAACTCCACTAACGCTGGCTCATCAGACACAGCGTCCACTATACTCTCTACTGATGCCTTGCGAGGACGGGATAGGAAGACGCCGATTTGGACACTGCTAACGTATCTGCTTCCTGGTCTTCACCACTTTCGTGTAACTAGAATAAGTTTCTAGTGTACTTACCAGCTCATTCCTTTCTTCATATTATAAATTATTTCCGTGTTTACGGCATTTGTACACGAGTCATACACTCGCATTTTGATTCACGAGTTGATGCGCAGTTATGCTGCTTGATGTGACTAGCTTCCTTTTTTAGTAGCCGATACGCCATGGCACCCTGAATCGTATTTCGTATGAATGACGTTTCTTAAACACCGTAGTAGCAGGAGGCCCAATCGCTCCAAAAATAAAAAATTAAAAAAAAAGCATCGACCCTTAAGACGATATCGGCGTCTGCTTTACTACTTGTATGATTCTTTTTGACGATCAGCTTAGAATGTGTTCTGCTAATTATTCTACAGAAAACATTCCAAGTTTGCTCTCCATTTCCAGGCTACACAAGAATCATCAAACTATAACAAAAATGCGAAAGTTATTTTAAAGATACAGTAAGTAGTGTAAACTGTGTTGAAAATGGGACCAAAATATGATATGAATGTTGACATTATAACACAAAAGCTAAACAAGAATCATTAAATTGAAAATAACGTAGCAAGTATTTTAAATATTTATGATGTGAAGTTACTCATGTTGAAAATAGTATCATGGTCTGGCATAAATTTGTTGCATGTAATGTAAAAGTCTTATAAAAACTATTAAATATGGAAGTTTCATATACAAAAGGCATTCTGGTATGACCTCACTTTGATCTCGATGAACACACGAGTGGAACACCCTCAAGTTGCACATACATTAACAAACTGAAAAAAAATCGTAATTATTTTAAATATGGCTCACAGAGGTGTGTGAACATCTTCCAACAATGCATATAATTGCTCAAAAACGACAGAAATTAGATACATGCTACTACCAGATCTATAGGAATGTAACTTTAAATGTACTGCTACAACTGTTACATAGTCATAAATATTTTGCCTCTCTGTGGCCTAATATTGGGTATAATTATGTCATTATCCTGAACTAATACATTAATCGTCTCTGTGGTCTCACCAAAGATTGAGTAAGATTGTGTCAGTACATTAAACTAACAAGATCATGACAACTGTGGCCTCATCAGAGAACAAATTACGTTGTATAAGTATATTAACAAAGTTATGGAAACTTTGGTATCACCACTTTAGATCAGCAAAGTGAAGACCACGGGATAGCTTCTGATTTTACACAAATGTACAAATGATTATCTCAGAAATCTTATTCAAAGGCCTGATTAAGTTTGCAAATTTATATTCATCTTTGTATAATAAGTACAAAAATTTGTTTGACAAATGAAAAGCTGTAATCTACGTTAATAATTGGTTGAAACTGTCGATAATAGCAAAAATTTGTTCACTGCGTTACACATTGAGGTGAGGTAAAGTCACAGTTGTCATGTTGTATACAATGGTTCATTATAGTTTCGTAAAACATGGAGGGCCATAGAATCGGCTTCCAATTACAACACCGTTTTTGATCACAAATCAATAGACTTTACAGAAACTTATGGTGGAGGACACAGTAGTATCATATGTATAGCAAGACTTATCTTGACAGAGGTGGGTATTGAAGAACATACAATTTGGTACTCAAAAGAACACTGTTTAGCCTCAGTCTCTCAGATGAAACTGCTCCGTCTTGGGTTAGGTGTCCAAGTTAGTTGGTCTCCTTCTCTCATGTTTCTGCATGCAGTCTCAGTCAACTATCTTCTGTCTCAAGAAATCATGCTCCTACTTACATAAAACATATTAAAACGCTTGTAAGTAAATTGGTTATCACCACTTCCCAATCAAAATAAAGCATTACCTCTTATCTAGCACTCTGTTAATCTGATATATTAAAAACTTATGCATTGGATTATTGGTTATCTTTTACACCTGTATGAATGACAAGCACATACAAATTTTGTAACACATTCTTTTAACATAGTCATCTTGTACTTACAGTGTGTACCCCTTCTGCAGAACACAATAGTATTTCCGAATCTGTAAATACTCATTGCACCAGTCTACGCCCCACTGTAGTAACTACTACAGCTCTCTACAAAACTACATATTCTATACTATTTTCTAATAGCAACTGCATGACAACTGCTTATCATTGCACTCATTCACATAAAAAATTCAGTTACGTTCTCAAGAATAATAGAACAATAAGTATTCAATTCAATGTCAGATAGCACATTTCCTTCCTGTGGAGAAGCATTACTAGCAACAAAGAATAGGCACAATAAACAATATAAAATAAACATTACAAACTAACTCTCCAATGCAATCAATTTCATCTTCTTTCATTACCATCTTCTTCCAAATACCCATGATGCACTCCATAACACACTCATTGGACTGATACTATTCTCCTTCCCTACAAAGCCGCCCAGTGACTCATGTTACTACAGCTAGTTACCAGTAATAATCGCTTAGTGCATCTCACTGTTCGCATCAAATATCAAATACAACACGCAGTTCATCCTTATAGGACAAACTTTACTCAACATCTCATTATCTCAACGTACTCATCATTGTAATCTTCCAGTATTGCTTCAATGGTTTAATCCTTACCAGGAAGTCATCCACATACAATTCATCCCCTTTCTTTTCCTTGTACAGTTGCCCACAGTTGTGATAGTGATTGTTGGTTGTCTCTAACAATATGTATTCGACGAATCTCTTGAGGTGTGAAATGTGTCGCTGATCTTTCGATTGGCGGCTCCTGAGCATCTCAAGACCAACTACGCTGTTAAGTATAAATTTCCTCTCTCTCTGTACGGTCCACAGTATACGTAAAGAATTTATTGCTTATACATCTGCTCTTGTGTGACCTCTTCCATGTTTTCATTAATGCTTTATCGTCCACAAACTCGCTTCTTCTCATTGCGTTCTGTAGTTATTTTATGGCGTCTTGTTGTTCATTTTAAAGCAAACTTTAATCTTTTGCATACACACCATACACTCACATGTCCAAATTTCAATTATTCACTACTCGTAAATTCTCCTATCGCACTTCCATTGGACGTAATACCTCCTGATTGCTTAATTCCTAAAACTACATTAACTACAGGATATCAGTTTACCATGAAGGCTCCTGGGATTGCATTCTGTCTATCAGTGAAGTCGAAGCCTTAGCCATTACGTAATCTTATGTCCCTCCGTTCAGCATATCGTAGCAGATTCCTTTGCAGATCTGCGCCGCGTATTTCTCTAATTTCCACACCCTCTCGTATTTGAGCTTCACGTTCTCTGTAATATCGCATGTGATCTGCCCGATATGGCTGTGTCCATAATCGTGTTAATTGTCTTTATTCCACCTGTTACCATTTTTGCGGGGAGGAAGCCTCACCCGCCAGTTCGCACTCGGTGGTCCGTGTTGTGGCGTTCCGTCTTGGATTTGTACTTAGTGCACTGGTTCCCTGTCGTCGACTTAGCAATCACAACCAAGTTCAACAAGCAAATCCTAGAAGGCACCTGCGGCTAACGTAATATCTTTTTGAATCTGATAAGGTAATTTGCTTTGGCAGACCTACATGTATATGAGCTCCTTCTGCTCAAACGGTGCGTCCGAAAGTTGGTTTCTTTTGACCAGTTCTTTAAAATACTGCGTTGAACTTCCAAACTGCGAACATGCGTAAGGCTCCTTCAAAATGCCTGCTTTGGCACGCTCCTGTTTCTCTTTCACCCAAAATTCGTTTAGTAATGCCTAGTGGAATTCCTCATAAGTTCTCAACCTTGTTGCAATCACGCATATACACTGAAGAGGCAAAGAAACTAGTACACCTGCCTAATACCGTGTAGGCCTCCCGCGAGCACACAGAAGTGCCACAACATGACGTAGCATGGTCTCGACTAATGTCTAAAGTAGCGCTGGAGGGAACTGACGCCATGAGCCCTACAGGGCTGTCCATAAATCCGTAAGACTACGATGGAGGGGGTGGGGGGAGATCTCTTCTGAACAGTACGTTGCAAGATATCCCAGATATGCTCAATAATGTTCATGTCTGGGGAGTCTGGTGGCCAGCGGAAATGTATAAACTCAGAAGAGTGTTCCTGGTGCCACTCCATAGCAACTCAGGACGGGTTGAATGTCGCATTGTCCTGCTGGAATTGCCCAAGTCCGTCGGCATGCAGAATGGACATGAATGGATGCAGGTGATGAGACAGGATTCTTATGTGCATGTCATCTGTCAGAGCCGTTTCTAGAAGTATCATGGGTCCCAGATCTTTTTTTTTTTTTAATTTGTGGTAAGGACTATGGGACCAAACTGCTGAGGTCATCGGTCCATAGGCTTACGCACTACTTAATCTAACTTAAACTAATTTACGCTAAGGACAACACACACCCATGCCCGAGAGAAGACTCAAACCTCCGACGGGGGAGCCGCGCGAATCGTGACAAGACGCCTCAGACGGCGTTCCAGATCACTGCAACTGCACGTACCCCACGCCATTACAGAGCCTCCACCAGCTTAAAAAGTTCCCTGCTGACATGCAGGATTCATGAGGTTGTCTCCATACCAGTACACATCCATCCGATCGATACAATTTGAAACGAGACTCGTCCGACCAGGCAAAATTTTTCCAGTTATCAACAGTCCAGTGTCGGTGTTGACAGGTCCAGGCGAGGCGTGCAGCCATTGTGTCATGCTGTCATCAAGGGTACACGAGTGGGCCGTCGGCTCCGAAAGCTCATATCGATGATGTTTCGCTCAATAGTTCGCACGCTGACACTTGTTGATGGCCCAGAATTGAAATCTGTAGCAATTTGCGGAAGGGTTGCACTTCTGTCACGCTGAACGATTGTTTTCAGTCTTCATTGGTTCCGTTCTTGCAGGATCTTTTTCCGGCCACAGCGATGTCGGAGATTCGATGTTTTACCGGATTCCTGATATTCATGGTACATTCGTGAAATGGTCGTTCGGGAAAATCTCCACTTCATCGCTACCTCGGAGATGCTGTGTCCCATCGCGCGTGCCCCGACTATATCATCACGTTCAAACTCACTTACATCCTGATAACCTGCCATTGTAGCAGCGGTAACCGATCTAACAACTGTGCCACACTTGTTGCCTTATATAGGCGTTGCCAACAGCAGTGCCGTATTCTGCCTATTTACATATTTCTGTACTTGAATACGCTTGCCTATACCGTTTTCTTTGGCGCTTCAGTGTGGATGCGGTTGTGTCTGCTCGCATATGTGTGCAAATGAAGATGCTTTAGTAGCCACCAGACTAAGATCTCGGAAGTCAGTTCTGGAATTGTTCGATTCAAATTTTACATTGTACACTGTTCGATCTTTCCAGAAACAGTGCATACTTCTACATGGATACGAAATGCTGTCTCACTTGTTTCTCGACCTCGTACAGATAGATTATACATTGAGGTGACAAGTCATAGGATAGCGATATGCACATATAAAGATGGCGGTATTACACTCCTGGAAATTGAAATAAGAACACCGTGAATTCATTGTCCCAGGAAGGGGAAACTTTATTGACACATTCCTGGGGTCAGATACATCACATGATCACACTGACAGAACCACAGGCACATAGACACAGGCAACAGAGCATCCACAATATCGGCACTAGTACAGTGTATATCCACCTTTCGCAGCAATGCAGGCTGCTATTCTCCCATGGAGACGATCGTAGAGATGCTGGATGTAGTCCTGTGGAACGGCTTGCCATGCCATTTCCACCTGGCGCCTCAGTTGGACCAGCTTTCGTGCTGGACGTGCAGACCGCGTGAGACGACGCTTCATCCAGCCCCAAACATGCTCAATGGGGGACAGATCCGGAGATCTTGCTGGCCAGGGTAGTTGACTTACACCTTCTAGAGCACGTTGGGTGGCACGGGATACATGCGGACGTGCATTGTCCTGTTGGAACAGCAAGTTCCCTTGCTGGTCTAGGAATGGTAGAACGATGGGTTCGATGACGGTTTGGATGTACCGTGCACTATTTAGTGTCCCCTCGACGATCACCAGTGGTGTACGGCCAGTGTAGGAGATCGCTCCCCACACCATGATGCCGGGTGTTGGCCCTGTGTGCCTCGGTCGTATGCAGTCCTGATTGTGGCGCTCACCTGCACGGCGCCAAACACGCATACGACCGTCATTGGCACCAAGGCAGAAGCGACTCTCATCGCTGAAGACGACACGTCTCCATTCGTCCCTCCATTCACGCCTGTCGCGACACCACTGGAGGCGGGCTGCACGATGTTGGGGCGTGAGCGGAAGACGGCCTAACGGTGTGCGGGACCGTAGCCCAGCTTCATGGAGACGGTTGCGAATGGTCCTCGCCGATACCCCAGGAGCAACAGTGTCCCTAATTTGCTGGGAAGTGGCGGTGCGGTCCCCTACGGCACTGCGTAGGATCCTACGGTCTTGGCGTGCATCCGTGCGTAGCTGCGGTCCGGTCCCAGGTCGACGGGCACGTGCACCTTCCGCCGACCACTGGCGACAACATCGATGTACTGTGGAGACCTCACGCCCCACGTGTTGAGCAAATCGGCGGTACGTCCACCCGGCCTCCCGCATGCCCACTATACGCCCTCGCTCAAAGTCCGTCAATTGCACATACGGTTCACGTCCACGCTGTCGCGGCATGCTACCAGTGTTAAAGACTGCGATGGAGCTCCGTATGCCACGTCAAACTGGCTGACACTGACGGCGGCGGTGCACAAATGCTGCGCAGCTAGCGCCATTCGTCGGCCAACACCGCGGTTCCTGGTGTGTCCGCTGTGCCGTGCGTGTGATCATTGCTTGTACAGCCCTCTCGCAGTGTCCGGAGCAAGTATGGTGGGTCTGACACACCGGTGTCAATGTGTTCTTTTTTCCATTTCCAGGAGTGTATTTGGTGCACTAGGTATAAAACGGCAGTGCATTGGTAGAGCTGCCATTTTTACTCAGGCGATTCATATGAAAAGATTTCCCACGGGATTATGCCGGCATGCCGTGAAATCACAGACATTGAAGGCGGAATGGTAGCTGGAGCTAGACACGTGGGACACTCCATTCCGGAATTCGTTAGGGAATACAATATTCCGAGATACACAGTGTCAACAGTGTGACGATAATATTAAATTTCAGGCATTACCTCTCACCACGGACAACGCAGTGGCCGTCGGCCTTCACTTAAACGACTGAGAGCACGGCGTTGCGTAGAGTTGTCAGTGTCAACAGACACGCAACACTGCATGAAATCCTCGTGATGGCTGGGTGTTGTGTGGTGTCATTATGTTAGTTAGGTTTAAGTAGTTCTAAGTTCTAGGGGACTGGTGACCATAGATGTTAAGTCCCATAGTGCTCAGAGCCATTTTTGAACTGCATGAAATAACCAAAGAAATCAATGTGGGAAGTACGACGAACATATTCGTTAAGATAGTTCGGCAAAATGAGGAGTTAATGGGCTATAGCAGCAGACGACTGACGCGAGTGCCTTTGATAACAGCACTACATCGCCTGCAGCGCCTATCCTCGGGTCGTGACCATATTGGTCGGACCCTAGACGACTGGAAAACCATGGCCTGGTCAGTTGCGTTTCGATTTAAGTTGGCAAGAGCTGATGGTAGGGTTCGAGTGTGGCGCATATCCCACGAATCCATGGAACCAAGTTGTCAACAAAGCACTGTGCAAGCTGGTGGTGTGACCATAATGGTATAGGTTGTGTCTACATGGCATGTACTGGGTCCTCTGGTCCAACTGAACAGATCATTGACTGGAAATGGTTAAATTCGGCTACTTGGAGATCATTTGCAGCCATTCATAAACTTCATGTTTCCAAACAACTATGGAACGTTTTTTGATGACAATGTGCCATGTCACCTGGCTACAGTTGTTCGCTATTGGTTTGGAGAACATCCAGGACATTTCGAGCGGATGATTTGGCTGTCCAGATCGCCCGACATGAATACTATCGAACACTCATGGGACATAATCGAGAGGTCAGTTCGTGTACAAAATCCTGTACCGGCAACACTTCCGCCATTAGGGACGGCTATAGAGGCAGCTTGGTTCAGTATTTCTGTAGGGGACTTCCAACGACATGTTAAGTCCATGCCACGTCGAGTTACTTCACTACACCGGGCAAAAGGCAGTCCGACACCATATAAGGAGGTAGCCCATGACTCTTTCACCTCAGTGTATGTTCACAGGAGGTGGTATGGGAAAGCCGTGTATACGCCTTTCCATTCTTCAATGGCGTCAACATCCTTTCGTAGTTCAGTGTTTGCATATAGCCGCGCCTAATTTACTTTCGCAATTACTGATCTGTGCACTACTTATCTGTTTCGTCTTCTCTTTGATTTTTTAACTTCTTCCCTGATCTCTTTTATCTAATTTGTCCAGCCGTTCGTCACACCCTTGTACATTACCTGTTAACTGTTCTTCTAATCTCTTAAAATGGTCACTATGTTTCTTCAATTGTTCTTCAATACTTTTGATATTTCCATTATTTTTGTAAATTTTCGTCTGTCTGTTTGAAAACTCCTCCGTCTTTTTGTAACGCTGATCAGAAATCGTAGTACGCTGTTCTGCCTTTTCCTCAGCTATTGCCTGTTGCTCTACGGGCTGTTATTTTGCAAGCTGCTTAGTTTTCTATTCGTCGATAATGTCTCGTCCAAATTACTTTCATTACTTTCCCCCATCTCAGAAGTGGTCTAACTGCCTTGTTCGGTTTCCATGTTAAGTTTGAGGGTTACAGATACAGATTGACTCACTTCTTCTCTATCAACAGTACTAATTTTCTCTGAGCTACATGCGCAAGTATGGGTTAAACTTGGCATAACCAAATACTGGCCGGCCGGGGTGGCCGAGCGGTTCTAGGCGCTCAGTCCGGAACCGAGCGACTGCTACGGTTGCAGGTTCGAATCCTGCCTCGGGCATGGATGTGTGTGATGTCCTTAGGTTAGTTAGGTTTAAGTAGTTCTAAGTCCTAGGGGACTGATGACCACAGATGTTAAGTCCCATAGTGCTCAGAGCCATTTGAACCATTTAACCAAATACTGACATCAAATTTTAAACATTTCCCCCTAATAACCAAGTTCCTAATTTACGTGCTAAAATCCTAATCAAACACAAGCACACTAAATGTTTCCGCCAAATTTGCAAATACGAAAACTCAGGACAACCATGGCCTTTTACTCACAAATCTTTCCTGAAAAAGCACAAATCTGTAAAGCCTAAGTAGTTATTACGATTTTAATTTATTGATATTCTTTCATTATTAAGAGTTCGTCTTTACTTTTCCGGCTAAAATTTGATCAATAAAATTTGACTACATGTATCAGAGGGATCCAAGCTTCGAAAATCCTTGCTAAGAGTTGACAAATTCTTCTATGAAGTGGCAGCTGAGCTATTAGTATACGCTTAAGATGCTGTAAGTCAGATCCATGGTGATCTACAGAGACGTGAAGCTCCCACAATAGTATGCAATTTTTAAGGAAATGACAAAGGAGGCGTCTTATTGAACAATGAAGCATAAAAATATAGGTACCAAACCACTCATGGATTCATTAACGAGAGGAGGGATCATCTGCCTGGAACAAAGCAAGCAGTCACCGTAACAATCAGGTTTATTGTCATTAAACATTAACATATGAATTACCATTGAGATAAGTAAATCAACATTTAATAAATGGCCACAGGATTGAAATTGTGAAATCTACCGTTGGCACAGTTGGGTGAGTACAATAAAAGCATAATCATGAGACTGAATCGCAGATATGCCCAATGGCTGCAAGAATGGATAGTGGTTTAAAGGAGGGACCTGGAGAAATAAGTACGAACGCCAATAGAATCGCCAAAGTGAATGATGGAAACAATAAGTCGGTTGTGAATGTTAGAACTGTACAATTAGCCCCTGATGCAAGTTAACTAACATTGCAGCCATGCCAAATCAGTGATTGTATCACCAGCTCATTCTTATCACTCTCATACAGTGTGAATGTCGAAGGTGGCAGCAATAGCGACTAGCTATTCTGAGTCCAGCTCACCCTGTGTTCTCAGTACTAATGTGGAGACATCTTTCTGTGCAACAGCACTACTCATCTCAACGGTCATTTGGCAGCAACCAAGTCTCTGCTCTTCCCTCTCCCAGCAGCAAGTGTTGTCTACCTTCACCCTCTGAAACTTTCCTGTTTCTGCCAGTTTAGGAATCTCGCCGGTTAATTGCAGTAGACCTTGTGAATTCTATAAAGTAATAATTTTTAATAAGTTAAACAAACTCCTATTTCTGTGGATTATGTTATGATTAACCAATGGTACCGTGGCATGGGGAGGAAGGCAGAAAACCTCTCCCACTCCATGACAGTATTCTGAAGTTGACGAATCAAAAGTCTTATGAGTCAATAAGAAAGCCCTTTGGAAGGATTTTAAAAGAATCATGTTACAAGATTGTTTTTTGGCAGGCATGTGGACCTCTGGGCCGCTTGGAGTGTGGAGGTGTGCGAAGCAGATTCTGCTTCAGACTATCTGCTCTCAAGAGTAACTTCCAGCCCTAAACGAATTTATGACTCTCCTTTTTCCTTTAAGTAAATTTCCTTGTTGCTAGCCATCTAGACAAAGCACTCCACAACCGCAGAAAAGGACAAGCCTCCCCACCGTAATAAAAGGAAGAGAAGAGGTAAATTAGCTGGGCGGTAACTGGTAGTACTGAAGATTGTATGCAGTTATTATGAAACGGGCGACTATATTTAACATGGAGTCATACACGAAAATATGAAACATGTTGCATTTCAGATGAGCTGCATGCAATACTAAGAAATCCACCCAGATGATGAAAGTTATCCCCTTAATTATTTATTTTTTAACATAATCTGTTTAGGCCCATCAGGCTCTCCATTACACTGGACTAGGTTTTCACATAGAAAGTATCCTTTTTACATCATAGTCATCTAAGGATCATCAATTTTAATATGACAAATAGTATCAAAATGATTGGCGTATCTGTAGTGGCACTGTGAGTAAATAACACGGACTATGAGCTAATAAAGGTGGCGCTGGCAGTAATTGTACTACTACTGCTGCTACCACTGATTATGATAAAAGTAATGACAGTAATGACACTAATAACAATAATGATAGTTGCAGGTGTAAAAAGAATTTATAGGTGTTCAGAATAGATGTTTTCCTATATGGCTAGTTCTGGGGAAAGGAAATTTAAGGAGACTGTATTAGCTAAGAATATCGGGAAATGAGGAATATCTGGTTGGAAAGACGGATGTACGAGTGTAATGAGTTGTTGCAGAGAAAATGGTAATCATTATTGTTCCTTTAGTAATCTTTTGAAACTGAAGATGTCCTCCAGTTCTCTAATAAAGTGCGGGAGATTACTCCAGAGTCGGTTTCCTCTACTGAAAAGGACCTCGAGAGAGTCATATGAAGTTGGCACCAGACATTCGATAAATATTCATTTCGATTACAGTTATTGATAAATACGATACAGTTCTATATTATCTGTACAAAAATAGAATAGTTCTACAAAATTTCAGGAAAAAATAGTAGACGATAAAATTTTAATGTTGTAAAGAAAATTAATTGCCAGATTTGCGAAAAAAACAATGATCACAATACTGAATAGTTCCCCTATAGTTCTACGGATAACCCTAATGATATTCTTTCTACAGATAATGGTTCACGAAATAATGGCACTAATGAAAGACCCATTTTCACTACTTGTGAAGTTGGCACCCAACTTTGGAGAAATACACATTTTTTTCAGAGATCTTGGCAGGTACGCTATAGTTCTAGAGCTCTCTGTACAAAATTTGAATACTTCTGCAGAATTTTGCGAAGAAAATTATCACAATTCTGAACTGCTGAATAGCTGTTAATGGGCAAACTCGTTCATCTTTGGAAACTAGTTCACTGGAGATGGTTCCTTTTTGGGAACCGTTAATGTTTACTCGTTCAATTTTCCTTTTGTATCTAATTGTGTACTATATGAATTTTTAGATAAATTTCCAGAAAATGATATGAAGTACGCAGAAGTGCCACTTCTGTATGATAAATTAATTGGTTACCTCAGGTTGTC
This sequence comes from Schistocerca americana, assembly GCF_021461395.2. NCBI lineage: Eukaryota > Metazoa > Arthropoda > Insecta > Orthoptera > Acrididae > Schistocerca > Schistocerca americana. The sequence continues at coordinate 542,020,539 of NC_060130.1, forward strand.
TATTTCTGTTTCCTTTGCTGAATGCGTTCTCGGAAAACATCACATTTAGTTGGGTGATGTGACAGACCAGTGACCACAAGCTAGGTAGAGAGAAGTGATGGCAAACTAAACGGAAGTACGGATTATGGAACCTGTTTACTACCCAGTGCAGACGAACCCAATCTTCTTTCACTTTCGAAGGAATTTCGCAGTCCTTGAAAGTACAATGTCTTGGATTCAAATTCGTTTACAGAAAATTATTAATATTTATGTGGGCACGACTAGCACTAAATAACTGGAAGTAAACTATCATATGTCAAACCAACATTAACAGTTTATTAATAATGTATTAAGAATGAGTCCGTCTGTTGCACGTACAGAATGTATTGTTTTGGTCTATCACTCATACATGTTTCACCACATTTGTGGCATTCTCATTGGTTTTTTATTATTTTACTTTTATTTTATATCATGTGTATCCTGTGGCTGCCAACTGAAATTAGACATAGGTGTATCAGTACACCACGACATGTTTTCTCCTGCTCGTTTGTAAATACTGCGTCCCGTTATGTTGCTGTGTCCAAGTTGCAGCAACATAACAGGACGCAGTATTTACAAACGATCAGAAGAAAACATGGCATGATTTACTAATCTAGACCTGAGGCTGATTTTGATTGGCAGTCACAGAACACACACAATATAAAATAAAAGGAAAATAATAAAAAAAACACTGAGACTATCGCAAGTGTGGTGAAACATGTTTGGGTGATAAAACAAAACAATAATCTGTGTAGTTGCAAAAAGGTAGATCCATCCTTGATTCATTATTTTTTTCTGCAAGTACGGGAACTGAGCTCAGTTCCAATATGATAGTTAATAGTTTACTTTTACAGTTGACGGGTGTGTAAATTAACTACGCATCGAAGTGTCACACTGTGTGGGAAGTGAAAACTTATTTGGAAAATTAACGACTTCAGACACAGGAGATGAGAAGCTGCATACTAAAATTATAAGGTTTGTATCGGCAGCGGTGTCAACTACATAAATATGCTAGCAGATCGTCGCAATGTAACAACTGAAAAGAAACAAGACCGTTTTCTCGAAAACCCTGACGACACAGCACACGTCATTTCTTTGAAGACCTTTACAATAGAAAAAGTCGAAAAGCGCGTCAAGGTTCACGCATAGAATCGGTCACCAGTTAATTGAGAAAGAATTTCTGACCGACTACAGGCACCCACTAGCAGACGAGAATGGAACGAGTATGAAAATCAACAAATCAGTAAACTACATATTAATGTACTTTAAAAGATAAATTTTACACGCAAATTTATTTAAAAATAAAATTAAAAATCTACTACTACGGAAAAGGGCAAAGTTATCCGTGAATATTGCACAGAATGGCTTCTCTGGCAAATCATTAGTTTCAGTCACAACGGCAAAAAATATAACTACTTATAGCGTGTCATTTGATTAAAGACAATTTGGATAAGGTTCTCTTGTATTTACCTTGCAGTCATAAGATATATAAGACAATTATGTTGATAGATCGATAGATTTTGAATTAATTTTGAATTCTCTTCTAGAGGAACCACCTCACGGAGTATCTTTCCGTGCAAAAAAGGTTCAAATGGCTCTGAGCACTATGGGACTTAACTTCTGAGGTCATCAGTCCCCTAGAACTTAGAACTACTTAAACCTAACTAACCTAAGGATATCACACACATCCATGCCCGAGGCAGGATTCGAACCTGCGACCGTAGCGGTCGCGCGGTTGCAGACTGAAGCGCCTAGAACCGCTCGGCCACTCCGGCCGGCTCTTTCCGTGCAGCAAAGGGATCCATCATAAAAGGTGACTGGCAAATTCAGTTATTATGAAATTTTTGTTGTAACTGCCAATATCGTTGACATCAGCTGTATTAGGCACGGAACTCACATGTACCAATGACACATTAAAATTTGTACCCGACCAGGATTCGAATCTGCATTTTCTACTTATCGCGAGCGGTCGCCTTAATGAACACGGCTATCTGTGGACGATTCCAAATTTGATCCCAACCTCCATAAGTCCCAGTGTCTACGACACCATTGCTCGGAACTTAAATGGATTCTCACAACAGGTTTAATGAGACAAACGAGTGCGCAATTGGTATTATGGTCTTTTTGTCCATCTAGGCTGCAATACTTATTATTATAACGTACGTTCCTTCGGGCATGCATGCAAACAGCTACAGTTTATCACAAATGCCTGTTCCTTCAGACATGCATGCTTATGTGTAGAAATTGACATTGCAATACTAAGTATTTCAGTCCAGAGGATCAAAGTGACGACCACTTTAACGTTGAACACATTTCTCGTATTAACCTTGTTGCAGGAATCCACGTAAGTTCTCAGCAAGGTAGTGGTAGGGGGGGGGGGGGGGGGGGGAAGTCATGGGACAGCGATATGCACATATACAGATGGCGGTAGTGTCACATACACTTGTAAGGTGGCTATAATTTTGCACCTTACAAGAACTCGTCCACATACTTTGCCGTGATCTACAAACACAATTAGCTATCATGTGATAGGTTGTACATCGTAGATATGAATATATAAAGGAGACTGACATTGTCACGTATGCCTTGTAAATAATTGTTTACGATTATTGCATGAAAGGTGATGGAGTGTCTTTATTATCATATTAGTAGAGGTTGGAATGACAGTGGAAATGAAACGGCAGGCGGAACTCAAGCCCTGGTTGGAAGGCCCGCAAAGGTGTGTTGGTCCTGCTTAAATACAGGAAGTAGCAAGACGGACGTTGAGACCCCTCAGCGCCGGGGCACAATAGAGTCGCGACCGGCAGCTATTGTAGTAGGGCCGGAAGGATAACCGGATAATACTTCCGAACTTTGTAAATTTTGGACGCAGGTGAGAGGAACAAAGAAGCGACACCTCGGAAACCACGCAGGCTGGGTTTCACCAAGGATTTTTACTCAGAAGCGTACCATTGTGCGAGTATAGGTTTTCCTCACAATCTTTTCCCACAGGACGACAAAAGACTAAAATATGGTTGGTCGGCGTTCGGAAGAATCTAATCTGTAGAGAGGGAGAATATTCCGTGGTTTCGGGAATATGATTCGTGTACGGAATTACGATGGTGGGGAGCCGAGCTTTGCTGGGAAACCAGCACTGGAGAGACGTGGTCTTCCGTTGTGAGCGCCCGTGTGTGACGGTCGCTCGATATCAGCTTTGTTGATACAGACAGACTTGCTGTCATTGCTCACAGGAGAGTTTATAGTTAGAACAGTTAGGCGCTGTACCGTTGCGAAGCTATACGATTCTGGACTTCACCTCCAGGCTGGAAGTCGTCGTTGAGTCTGCAGCGTTCGGTAATTGAGAGCACTTCCTATTGTGTTGGCAGAAGAGCCAACACCGTGTTATTAGAGGAGGCCGAAATGCACGCGTTTTGGTTCACGCAGGCTGGCGTGAGGAGGGAAGAACTATACTGACGTGACGTCTGGAGCATGACAAGGAATTACAATTCAGAAAGCGGTCGTAATTAGTTTGATACTTAACTTTAATCCATTAATGATGAACGTCGCTCTTGACGGTACGTGATTCACAATATTATCTGTTCAGAATACATTCTTGAAGATGAACATGGCGCCTTGCTAGGTCGTAGCAAATGACGTAGCTGAAGGCTATGCTAAACTGTCGTCTCTGCAAATGGGAGCGTATGTAGTCAGTGAACCATCGCTAGCAAAGTCGGCTGTACAACTGGGGCGAGTGCTAGGAAGTCTCTCTAGACCTGCCGTGTGGCGGCGCTCGGTCTGCAATCACTGATAATAGCGACACGCGGGTCCGACGTATACTAACGGACCGCGGCCGATTTAAAGGCTACCACCTAGCAAGTGTGGTGTCTGGTGGGGACACCACACTTCCCCTGCCTATACTTACGTCGAGACTCCGTCCTTGCGGCTGGGAGTTCGCGTTTCTCGTCTGTAGAACACAGAGAGGAGAAGCCAGTGTAGGTCAGAGGACCGCCTTCTGCCGACCTAGTGTTTGAAAGAGTTTATTTGTGGCTGGAGTTCTTCCATCGTCCCATACAAGTACGAGAACCATAACTTCGACGCACGGGACGCAGTACATACGGTGATATCGCTAATTGCTTTGGCTTATTAGGGCTATAAAAGCCAAACAGTTGTGATCACGTTAGTTTATTTCCACTGAGGTTCCACCGTAGATCATCTTTGAAAGTAGTGTCTTCTAGTGTTTGGTACGTAGATGATGTCAGTCATTCCGCGTTATTGACATTAGACCGCGCAGTCATAATAAGGGGCAGAGTTGGGCAGTTGATCAGTAATTTTACTTACTTCGTACTCAAAACCGGATGCAGTAAGGGGTATCAATATAAATTTGAGGTAAAGAAACATAGACTATTTCGGGACCCCCTTATGCCATCCCATGGTCATACCGGGAAAGGGTTCTAAGCGAACTACGAAGAATGGAGAACGAAGGTGCAATTGAGGATGGGAAATCTGAGTACAATAGTCCACTACGCATAGTAGACAAAAAAGACGGTGGAATTCGACTGGTGTTAGACTCACGGCAAATAAATACCATTATTGTGCCAGAGACAGATCTCCCTGAAAAGCTTGAGGAGCTGCTTCAAATATTTCAAGGGGTTTCGGTGTTTTCCTCACTCAATTGGCGCTCGAGCTTTTGGCAGATAGAGCTCGATCCTGAATGCCGAAAATACACGGCCTTTATTGCCTTCGGAAGGTGTTTGCAATTCAAAAAATTCCCTTTTGAATTGAATATATCTTCAGCTGCATTTATCAGGGATTTTAGCAAAATATTGAGTGAAGAGTTAAAAGAGAAGCTCACGTGTTATGTAGACTATATATTGATAGCAGAAAAGATCTGGGAGAGACATAACAAACTCTTAGAAGAAGTGTTAAGCAGTTTGAAAAGATATGGAATGAACGCAAACATTGAGAAGTCTTGTTTTGGGAGCAGTAGGGTTAGATTTCTGGGACACGTGATAATAGGAGAAGGGATTAGTCCAGACGCAGTGAGGATGGCAGCAATTGCAAAGTTTACCACTCCTACAACCAGAAAACAACTGAGAGGGTGTCTAGTAATAATAAATTTCTGGAAGAAGTTAATCTATGTGGAAACATTAACAAGTCCCCGACTCTGCCAATTATCAGGAAAAGGAACACCCTGGGTGTGGGATGAGTGTGCAGACCGAGAATTCAATAATTTGAAGGCGGCACTCGTCAATGCACCTTTTTTATCACATGCTGACTTATCACAGAATTTTTGTATGGCCACTGACAGCTCGAAGACCGGACTGGGAGTCATGGTGTTTCAGGAGTTTGAACAAGATGGCAAACTTGTACACAGAACAATCGCCTTTGGTAGCAGGGTACTATCCAAAAGTGAAAGAAATTATTCTGTTACCGAACGTGAAGCCCTTGCAATAGTATGGGGATTTAAAAAGTTCAGATACTTTCTGTTTGGTAGAAAAACAAAAGTCTATAAGGACCATAGGGCCCTAGAGTTTCTCCTAACCGTCAAACTTTCGCATGGAAGACCAGCGAGACGGGTAGCTGTGCTTCAGGAATACCTGTTTTGAACGGTCTATGTACCTGGTCCGACAAACGTCATCGCTGACGACCTGTCCGGCTCACCTATTGGTGAGACGGCTGAAGCATTAGAGGAAGAGCATTTTTCGTCGTTCTACCTCAAAGGCGTGGCATTTGAAAACTTCGTTACTGGAACGACGCGGGATATCCAGAATGAGCAGAATTAGGACTCAGATTTGGTCAAAATAAAAGAGAAATGGAAGGATCTGACGCAGGCCTGCATAAGACAGCACCACCTCTTGCGAAAAGGGATTCTGTTTTACAGGGCAAACGTAAATAATTCGTTGTGGGTGGTGTGCATACTAAATGAGTTAATAAATAAGTTTATATGGTATACACACCTAAGCTACGCACATTTCGGTCCACGAAAATGTTTTATGAAAATGAGGAGTGTCTGCTACTTTAAAGACAGAGAAACGCATACGGAAAGTACTAGACATCTGTAAAAACTGCCAACAGGCAAAATCCACAACTGTAGGAACCCATGCTCCTTTATACCCAATTATTCCTGAGAAGCTAAGGCATATGGCAGCGACGGATTTAATGGGAGCATTACCCAAGACACCGAGGGACCATCAATATATATCGGTAGTATTGGAGCTGACATCCAAATTTGTGACATTGACACCACTAAAAAGGGCAACTGGTGCAACTGTAAGTAGAACCTTGTGTAGAGACTCCATAAACCAAGTGGGAACTGTAGACTGTACCATCTCAGACAATGGACCTAAATATAAATCAGAGGTATGGAAAAGAACACTAAGGAGGTATAAGATAAAGCCCATATTTATTAGTAAGTTTCACCCAAGTTCGAACCCCGCAGAGAGAACGATGAAAGATTTGGGCAAATTAATGTAGATTATACTGTGGAAAGAATCATGCTAGCTGGGATGTGTTTCTTAAAGATTTTCAGGATGTGATAAACGAGCTTCCTCACAGTACTACACTGATGCCACCTATGACGGTTCTGAAGAATAGGGAACCTCTAGATAAAATTCTAGGTTTGATCGAATTTTCCACAAAGGACGCGCCGACAGCATAAAGTCATAGTGGAGGAGGCTTTGCGCAATATTCGGGTCGCTGGTGAGAACCACAAGGTGCGCGCAGACCAAAAGGCGCATGTAAGGGAATTTGTAGTTGGACAAAAGTCTTAGGTACGTCTTATAGGTTGTCCAACAAACAAATGAAGCTGTGTCAAAAGTTCTTCATGAGATACAGCGGCCCTGTACGTATAAGAAGACGAGCGCACGCAAATGCAGTTGAAATTGAGTCTGTGAAAACAGGAAAATCTTTGGGACTCCATCATGTGAGCCATCTCAAGCCATTTACAGAATAAGTAGGGAGAATTGAAGGGAGCTTGTATGGCAAAAGTATAGTATTGTAGATTTATCAAATTTTCTATAATATTATCGTGTTAAAAGAGGTACTACAGTACATAAAAGGGTGGGATGTCGTGAGTAAGAATATTTGGGTATATTTCTTTGTGTAGGCTATAAATATGTGCACAGCAAGCTGTGTGTACAATTTTAGTAGGTGTTTAGAGTTTAAGATGTTCTATCTGTCCATGAAGGAAGAAAGTGAAATTGAGAAACGTGTGGTAGTGCAAAAACGTTGTAAAAATGTGTGAATAGATAAAATTTGTTAACCAATTGATGTCGAATGTATTAGGAGAGAATGTCAGTAAAAAAAAAAAATTGGAAATGAGTGTCTATTTTACATGATTAGCAATAGGATCATAAATGAGTGACTTGTTAATAGGGTTTGTGGTGACACACAGGTGTGTCGACCAAGTATGATTTGTCTCCATTCAGAGAAACGGGAGTTCAATAGGTGGCCAGCTCCACGTGTCTAAGCGAGAGCACACCGTTATTTGTATGGGAATGTTGTATTTATGCTGTCCAGAGAGACGGAATAATTGTGTACATGGTGGCCAGTTCTGCGGAATTCCGTATGAGCGCACCAAAATATTATTTGGGTGCTAGAGAACATGAAATGGAAGTGTAACAAGGTGGTATAGACACGTAAAATGTAACAAAGGGAAAGTACGAAGCTGTACGTTCGAAGCACAGGACACAGAGGGTAATACACAAGGACATGGCAGTCGTGTTGATGAGCAGTGATTTTATATAATGTACTAAGATCTTTATATTTACAGGTACCACTAATAAAATAAAATGTAACTTTATTAAGATGAAAAGAAGAGACCACCAGAGAAAGGTAACAGCTGCAGATCCGAAAAGGGGGGGGGGGGGGCAGAGAAGAAAAGGTATTGCTGAGCAAAACCATGAGAAAAGGTACCTGAAAGTGTGATTAAAATAAAAGATATTAGTAATTGCACTACTAAACTTGCTATGTAGTATGATTGTCCACAGGAAGCACGCCAGAAGCATGATATGAAGAAGAGGCCCACCTAACCATTCATTTGTGTATGCTTGTGTGTGCACTTTATTGTTCACAGATATTCACGACGACATCCAAAATGTAAACCAAGAGCCATGAGATCACATGTTCTTGTGATACCCACGACAGTGTAGTAGTTAGACTTACATAAACATCCTACTGGCCAGTAGTTAACAGTAGTTTAACAAGTAGTTTAACAAATAGTTTAACAAGTAGTATTTGCAAGTTTTAACATTGGGATTTAGTGAGGATCAATTCTATTATTGTATGAACAACTAATGAACATGTATTTTGTAGGTATACAGGTGCCGACAGATATTTAATAATTCATTGATATAGGTAGAGGCGTATTCCTTTATAAGTAACCTGAACTTTGTACAGAAAAAAATTTTTCAAAATAATAATAGTAAATACCTGAGTGTCTTGGCTAATAATACAAATAGAACAATAATACATGTAAAGGTAAATGACCTCACTAGTGAGTGCATCTTAAAATTTTATATTTCACAAATATCAATAAATTGCGTTATGTATTGTATAGTATTTGTTGTAAATTGGAAACTAATTGTGGGCATTAGTGAGCACAGGATGATCAAAAACTTCGCGAGACACACTGGGAACAACAACATGGTGTGTGGATGGAATGGTCCAGAAGCAAGGGGCGCCGTCAGTCATTTCGCGGCGGATATGACAACATGAGCTATTCATCGGCTGCCTAAGACCTCGCTCGGGCGGCAGAAAATGGCACCAGGTAACGTTGCCAGCGCAGCAGAGGTGGTATTTAACCAGCCACTTATGACTTGTCTCCACTGTTGTACTAAACGATGGAGACGAGATAAACCATTTGCACACGTAATACAGTCACTTAAGCCTACAGTGGAACTGCTAATAGCTGTACAGAACCGAGAATTATATTTGCTTTTCTTCTGCCGTCCTCCGCCAGACAGATGCTGATAACATCATAATCTGTAGCAGTCAATCAACTGGCACTGACTTTTGAGGAATCTGAGTCACACACAACAACTCAAGGTCCATGTATAGTGTCACCAAACAGGTAACCTACCTGTCCACAATTACCGATATCCTTATCCAAAATACTATAGTTATATCAAGAGAAGAAGCGACATCAAGAACAGAAGAGTAGGAACACAAACATAGTAACAGAAGAAACACAAAGAACTGAAGACTAGATACAATTACACTTCACTTAGCCGACGCAGAAGGATTCTGGGTGACCTAAGGATCTTATCTGACTGTACCTTTCCCATACTGCGTTCGAAATCGACAAATATCTTGGCTGTTTCAAAACATATACCCGCTTACCTGGCTGCATATTCCGATGACCCTTCCACATCATCAACTCTACGAGAGGCTGGTAACCTGACGGAATCAACAATGTGCTGAGGGTCCAAAGACTGACTTGCAAAGGCAACATGTTCGATCTCGAACAATCTTCACGTTCTAAACTTCACAAAAAACTGTAGCTTCCATCCCCGTACACAAATGAAGATGAAAGTATGTTGTGAAATCCGAATCAGTGTGTGTCGCGTGGTAAAAAAAAAGGTGCATAATGTAGTGAACACTGAACAGTTACACCCATAAAGTAACAGTTTCCGGTATCTATCATTGTGTAAACATTTTGTACTTATTTTTCAGGGTAGTCTTAAGAAAATACTTGTATTCATGCAGAAGTATTATTTGATATTCTCTTTGTTAATGGTGCTATGTCCTTCACTGTTTTATATATTTGTGTATTCCAGAATTTTAATTGTGTATGTATTTATGTAAAATTATTGTTTGTCATTTTCTTTGTTAATGATGCTATGGATTTCAATGTTCTTATGTATTACATTCTACACACTGTGAACAAACACATTAGTTAAAATTGGTGGTCGATCTGAACTCTTATTACAAATATTAATTGTCACAGTAAATGTAAATGTAGTTCATCAAAGGACGCTTTCGAAGATAAGATTTTGGAAATGTTTAAAGGGTATACACGTTAAGGAAAAACTAGTGTTGGTCAATCAGTTTGTGAAATGATGTTTCCTTCTGTAATGTAAGCCAAGAGCATAAATATGACCAAGTGAAGTTATGTAGGACGTTTCACAGAATTTTATAATTGTATAATGACCAATAGATAACATCTTGAATAATTGAATTAACTGCTTGTTTTGCGTATCAATGGCTAAATGAAGCACATGTAATTTATTGGACAACCACTTCGGTAAGATTAGGATACTTTACTTTCATATTTCTTGCCTCTACCTATGTCTTAGGGATGGATGAATGACAGAGAGCGTGGGCCTTAAGTCTAAAGATAGATGGGAACTGCCATTTTTGAAACAGAATAAAATTTTTGTAATGCTAGTTAAATTATTTTTATGCTGTATATTCCAGTTATCACATCTCGGAACAATGTTCCTAACATAAGGGGTAGACAGACTACAGTAAACATGTAATGACTAAATTTATGGCAGTAAACCCATGAATGAATGCAGAATGACTGTAGAAGAACATATCTTAATTCAGCTGTTCCTCTCCTCTTGTATTCTTATTACTTCACTTCTATTGACAATTGACAGTTATATGATTTTGTACGGGATGAGATAATACTATAGGAATTACCCCATCCTACTACAAAATAGTTCGTTAGGTGGGGGTATTGTAAGGTGGCTATAATTTCGCACCTTACAAGAACTCGTCCACATGCTTTGCCGTGATCTACAAACACAATTAGGTAGCATGTGATAGGTTGTACATCGTATATATGAATATATAAAGGAGACTGACATGGTCACGTACGCTTTGTAAATAATTGTTAACGCTTACTGCATGAAAGGTGATGGAGTGTCTTTATTATCATACTAGTAGAGGTTGGAATGACAGTGGAAATGAAATGCCAAGCGGAACTCAAGGCCTGGGTGGAAGGCCCACACAGGTGTGTTGGTCCTGCTTAAACACAGGAAGTAGCAAGACGGACATTGAGACACCTGAGCGCTGAGGCGCAATAGAGTCGCGATCGGCCGCTATTGTAGCAGGGTCGGAAGGATAACCGGATAATACTTCTGAGCTTTGCAAATCTTGGACGCAGGTGAGAGGAACGAAGAAGCGGCACCTCGGAAACCACGCAGGCTGGGTTATCTCCAAGATTTTTACTCAGAAGCGTACCATTGTACAAGTATAGGTTTTCCTCACAAACTTTCCCCTCTGGACGACAAAAGACTAAAATATGGTTGGTCGGCGTTCGGAAGAATCTGTAGAGAGGGAGAATATTCTGTGGTTCCGGGAGTATGATTTGTGTACGGAATTACGATGGTGGGGAGCTGAACCTTGCTGGGAAGCCAGCGCCTTCCGTTGTGAGCGCCCGTGTGTGACGGTCGCTCGATATCAGCTTTTGTTGTTCCAGACGGACTTGTTGTCTTTGTTCTCAGTTATAGTTAGAAAAGTTAGGAACTGTACTGTTGCGAAGCTATACGATTCTGGACTTCACCTCCGGATTGGAAGTCGTCGTCGAGAATGCAGCGTTCAGTAATTGAGAGCACTTCCTCTGCCTATACTTACGTTGAGACGTTATCTGAACTCCGTCCTTGTGGTTGGGAGTTTGCGTTTCTCGTCTGTAGAATACGGAGAGCAGAAGACAGTATTAGAGTATATTAGTCAGAGGACCGCCTTCTGCTGTCGTAGTGTTTGAAAGAGTTTATTTGTGGCTGGAGTTCTTCCATCGTCGCAAACGAGTACGAGAACCATCACTTCGACGCACGAGACGCAGTACATACGGTGATATCGCAAATAGCTTCGGCTTATTAGGGCTATAAAAGCTAAACAGCTGTGATCACGTTAGTTTATTTCCACTGAAGTTCTACACCACACTAGATCATCTTTGAAAGTAGTGTCTTCTAGTGTTTGGTACGTAGAAGAGGTCAGTCATTCCGCGTTATTGACAATAGACCGCGCTGACATAATAAGGGGCAGAGTTGGGCAATTGATTAGTAATTTTACTTAGGAAATGTAAACTTTGTAATATAAAGGGTTTGTTTTTAATCTGCAATTAATATATAAGCAGGAACAACGTTTATCATTTAGTAGGATTAGTTGCCTTCATCATTCATTTATGTTATCGATGCAGCACGATTTGGTACACACTATTGCAAAAAACTAATTTTGACCCACTCAAAAATTACTCTCCATTAATGGAAGATCGTAGATGAACACTTCACACTATCAGGCACATTTACATCATCCGAACCCTTCTATCAATAAGAAATGAAGAGGAAAGATCTAATATGGAGAACAGGCCATTGTAACATAGTTCATAACGAAACAGTGGACGAACTAGAATTTTTAAAAATTAGAAGAAAGTGGATACAGCTTCCACACACTCACGTCCTACATCGCTAAAGACACCCATGGTACAGTGGAACATGACGTTATCATTCATCCTAGTATATCCGAACGTCCATGGCATAGTAATGTATATTAGGGTGGTGTATATGTTCGCAGCGTTTTTCAATAAGTTTAATAAACACAACAGGTACACATATCGGAGACTTTAATCATCAATAATATATTCTCCTTCTTTATTTACAACAGTCTGCGAACACGGGGGTAACTTTTCCATTTTGCGCCTGTAGAAATCACGTGGTTTTGAGGCGAAAAACTAGTCAAGCCATGATCGGAGCGCATTTTCATCCGGAAAGGAATTACCTTGAAGGTTGTTCAATAGAGAGCGGAAAAGGTAAAAATCTGAGGGCGCAAAATCAGGTGAATATGGTGCATGTGGAATGGCTTCCCAACGCACCTCTTGTGTAGTGCTTTTTGTCAGTCTAGCAGAATGTGGACGAGCGTTATCGTGGAGTACCATCATTCAACGCAATCTTCCTTGGTGTGGGGCTTGGACTGCTTCTGCAAAACGTCTCAGTTGTTGTTAATAAATGTCAGCAGTGATGGTTACACCTCGAGTAAGCAATTCGTACCACACCATATCGTCGCTGCTCCACCAGATGCATAACATTATCTTTTGTGGATGCGCACAGGTCTTGGTATGGAGACCTGCTGCTTTGTTTGTGCTCAATCATTCCTTTCGTTTCCTTACGTTAACATAAAGGCACCATTTGTCGTGACTAGTAACGATACAGGATACGAATGACACGTGTTGTTCACGATCGAGTTGATGATGAGCAAGCGATGATGCACATATAGCCACTCACTGATTTTCGTGATCTTGGTTAGAGCATGTGGTACAAATTCACCCAGTTTTTGTACGTTCTCCATGGCATGCAAATGTCGCAAGATGGTGGAATGATCACAGTTCATCACATTTGCCAGTTATAGAGTACACTTACAGGATCATTGTAAATTAATGCGTTTGAACGATCTTCATCAATTCCCGAAGGTCTTCCTGAACTTGAAGAATTACTAATGTCAAAACGACCCTCCTTATAACGAGAAATTACAGTGCTCTGTCCAATGGCATTATCTCCATAGACGGCGCAAATGTTTCTCTCTGCCTGCGCTGCTGTCGCCCCTCTCTTGAACTCAAACAGAAGAATTTGTTCCAATTTCTCCGCTTGGTACTCCATTTTGTAGCGTCCACAGCTCAACTCACTATCTGCAAATGACGAAATGACAATATGTGCTGGCCGGAGTGGCCGAGCGGTTCTAGGCGCTACAGTCCGGAACCGCGCGACCGCAGCGGTCGCATTTTCGAATCCTGCCTCGGGCATGGATATGTGTGATGTTCTTAGGTTAGGTAGGTTTAAGTAGTTCTAAGTTCTAGAGGGCTGATGACCACCGCAGTTAAATCCCAGAGTGCTCAGAGCATTTTGAACCATTTTTTTTGACAATATGTAAACACAAATAGAACGGTAAACAGCAAGTAAAAAATGACAGCTGATAAATTACCTATCACCGGAATAGCAAGATGTTAAACGAGAACACTACGACCTTACGTACCAACCTAATACCTGGTCGTGTTATATAAAGTTTCACTTCTTAGGCGAATAACAAAGTACTTACCTGGCTTTTATAGACTCAGTCAGCTTCTTCGTGCGAACCATTAACTTTAATTCTATAAAGATGAGATGAGTAACTTGTGTGACCTAACTGCTTTCTGATGATGGTAGCGTGTTGCTCCAACGTAGTTTGAATTGCGCGCCAAATAGAAGACAACCAATCAGAGACTCTGCTCGACATCTATTGAGCATCCCAGAGTGCCACAGAGTGCATCCCAGAGTGCCCCAGAGAGCTACAACACTAAGAAGAATCGCTTCTCGGCATTTGACAAGATCAATGTGTAGTATTTGTGGCCCTTAAAAGGGCCGTTTGTTGAGAACTGCTTTCAATGATTATAAATGGTACAATCACCAACAATGCGACAATCTTCCAAAGAAGAAGGACCACTAGCCTTCACCCATAAGTGAATACTACAATCGGAATTTATCTTAAAACGTCTACGACAAGACAAAGACAAACTCCCGTGCGGAAGAAGGTACGAACCCTCACTAGCAATAATAATCTCAGAAACAGGTATAGTACGGTAAGCCAAGATTTCACGAGTTTCAAAGGATTCCAAACCGGCTCTCCCTGCATTGTTACAAGCAACGAAAGCAACTGTTATCCATCCGTTACCCAAACTGGAAGAAGAAGAAACTTCCATTAAAGAAAAATTTAACTTCGCACCACAAAATAAAGTAGGCCCATGAATAAGAACAAATTGAGTAGTTTTACCTACTCCCCTTACTTCGTTCTTTTTACCCTTCGCAGAAGATGTCGAAGCACCAAGAGTGCCGTCCACATTGACAAGTGATTTGTAAACCAGCATTCGCCGGCGACGACGAAAACAACGTTTACGCATCATTGTAAGAAGCAGTGCCTCAGTGACGACCAGGTGAACGTCAATTTATCGACGTGGCCACACTGCTGTAGACAGCAGAACACAAAGTATATTGTGCAGAAGAGTGTATGGGTACTGAACTTGGTAATGCAACTAAAATTTAATTTTAGTTAGCGTTCCAGATTTAGGTACAGCACTTAGAGTGTTTACTACATTGTGACTTTTTAATCTCTGAACAAGAAGAAAGTTACAAAATTTTTTTTTTCTTCAACGCGGGTGGTGTTTTCTAGACGTGTCTAAATACGTTTATTAGCTGGTAAATATACGTGTTATTGCAATCGACTAAACAGATAATTTGTAGACGGACAATAAACATGAAGCACAGAATAATAATGCTCTAAACTCTCATCAATTCTAGACGCAGTCTTCTCTTATTTCAACCTGTGAACGATTTGGTAGAACTTCAGTTTATTAAATCATTACCCATGCGAGTGAACATGTCTGAACGTGGGTTTCGTACTCCCCCGTTTGCAGGCGTCGGGGTATTGCAGCTGTCCCCTAGTGGTGTTGATTAAGTGTTCCGTCCGGTTTCATCACACCCTCGTCTTGTTAAATTCATAGTTACCAGCAAGGATAGACATTAGCTTCCCCTTACTTCTAACGAGCAGGGTACTAGACAGATTTTTTCAACTGATTCGACATTGACAAAGACATTCACATCCTGTCGATCTTGCGTGGACGATTTAGCGGAAAGGCTCTGTTACTTTACGTATAGTTAGTACACGCAGTACAAAACGTCTCTGCTGTCGATGGCTTGAGATTTTAAAATGCGGATTTTTTCTGTACAGCCGTCGACACTACTGAAGTATCTATAAAATAAATTCTGTATGACAGAGACGATTTGAAGTTAATCTCACCGTACTTTGAACTACAGTCGATCCGATAACGGCTGAGATTAATTCACTGATTATTATGGAAAACATTGAGTAATAGTACGCCATAAAACATGAGATAGTTGTCTTCCTGTGTATATATAAGCCCTACGAATTCAAAAAAATGGTTCAAATGGCTCTGAGCACTATGGGACTCAACTGCTGTGGTCATTAGTCCCCTAGAACTTAGAACTACTTAAACCTAACTAACCTAAGGACATCACACACATCCATGCCCGAGGCAGGATTCGAACCTGCGACCGTAGCAGTCGCACGGATCCGGACTGCGCGCCTAGAACCGCGAGACCACCGCGGCCGGCCCCTACGAATTCACTTAGAACACTAAACAAGTAATTTTGCACAAAATGAAACGTAAAAAATACGAATAATAAATCGCTGAGCACTGTATACGATACTGATTAGCATCACCATCAGATCAAACAACGCAACTAAACACATCACTTCGAAAGCAGTGAATGGAAAGAAAAGAAGCATCTTCGTTCACGAAAGCGTATCATCACACCTATACTGTGTTCAGACACTCATATTAATTGCAGCATACAGGCTTAGTTATCACTTCAGTCACTTAATGACACCTGAGACACGATTGTGACCATGTACTTCACAGTGGTTTGCAGTGTATATATGAAGATTCTGCAGGAGGTGGCCAGCAGCCTTTCGCAAAAGATTTAAACAAGCTGCTCAGAGTAAAGTAGTGTAAAATAATACTTCAACAGAGAGCTTTTATGTCAGTACAGATACGTATTTGGGCACTTTCAAATATAACTGCGATAATTGTCACTTAATTACTCAATATAGATGAACTAATTCTTATGAACGTGAACAAATTAAAGAGGTGAAACACATGATTTCAGTAGCTTCAAATACATATCGAATAACTGATTCCAATTGCGTCGTTCAGATTTAATAATGAACTAGGGTCTATGTAAAGCTGCAGAAGCGAAGTCGACGTATTATCAGCGCAAACGTGGTATCTATTTCACTCCCGTGATAATGAGAAACAGCAAGAAGTCTCTCAGTTCAAGATCTTTGTCTTGCTTTCCTATCTTTAACAGACCGATGAGAATTTCCTGTAGACTCATGCAGTATTCAGGCCAGAAAACTTGCGCCCGCCTATTCTTGATGACTGATGGAATGGGACTCTACTATGACTCACCGTCAGTGGCGGCTCGTGCTACAATGTGGTGGCCTACAGCTTTTTGACTTACAAGGATAATAATCGTAACTAAATTGAATATAATAATTTTACGTATATAAATGGAAGTGTTTAAACATACTTAAATTTTATATTTAATAGTTTAACACTATGAAGAATAAAAAATAATAAAAAGGATTGGTAGCACTAGGAACTGAACTCAAGCCAACGAATTGACAGTCCACACACTAGATCATTTTCTTTTCCCGGGAATCTAATTTGGGACCTGAGACGTGGTGTTACTAATCACAACCGTAAATCACTTCTTTATTATTTTTTATAACAGTAAAGAACGGACGAAGTCAACTTCAGGCTGTGTGGAGACAAGACGGGCAGGGGTCGAACCCTGTGGCCTGGCCGCGATGCCTCTGTCCCTCCCCGCCCCCGCCCGCCACTGTGCCGGTCCTCACATGGTACTGGTCTTTTTTTTTAAGAACATAAAACGTGATAGACACAAATTGCAAGCCGGTCGCGGTGGTCTCGCGGTTAAGGCGGTCAGTCCGGAACCGCGCGACTGCTACGGTCGCAGGTTCGAATCCTGCCTCGGGCATGGATGTGTGTGATGTCCTTAGGTTAGTTAGGTTTAAGTAATTCTAAGTTCCAGGGGACTGATGACCACAGATGTTAAGTCCCATAGTGCTCAGAGCCATTTGAACATAAGTTGCAAAATTCCAGGACTCGAAAGAAAACTTTTTTCGTCTAGGAAGAACGCAATTAGGGAAGGTTCCAGAGCAAGTGGAAAGAACTATCCAATATCTTGACGATTAACGACAAGGTGCAACATGCACTGCCGGAAAAAAATTAGTAAACCATTTTAGAGGTTTATAGTTCACTCAAGATTTATTATTGCAACAATGCATTTGGAGTACATGAAATTATTACATTTACAGATCAATAAGCCAAGCGGTTCTAAGGTACCAGGTATCGACCCATGCTAGAATATGCAAATCACTACGTGGTGTAGCTTCCATGGGCGGCAATCCAGGCGCTGATTCTGGCATCCAGACAGATGGCCAATATTATCCTGGGATACGTTATTCCACGCCTGCTCGACCTGCTCATAAGGTTCTGTAAGAATTGTTGGTTGACGAAACGCACGAGTCACTTCTCGTCCATCATATCCCACAGGGGATCGATTGGAGACATGTCCAGAGATCGTTCTGGCCAGGGAAGTTGCTGCTTGTGTTGCGAAGCACGTTGAGTTTCACAGGCAGTGTGTAGGCGAGCATTATCCTGTTGAAACAACAAATCATCCTCCTGCTGCAATAATTGCAAATGAACGGGTCTAACAATATTCTGCACGTACTGAAAGCTGGTTAGCGTCCCTTCCAGATACACCAAAGGTGACCGAGATTTGTAGGTTATCGTACCGCAGACAATAAGGCTTGGGGTACGACCAGTGTGTCTTGGATGAATGCACTGTACGAGCCAGCGCTCACCAGGTCTACGTCGTACAAGCAATCGACCATCACTTGCATGCAGGCAGTATCTGCTTTCATCGCTGAAGACCACGGCGCGCTATTCCACCATTCAAGTGATACTCTGACGGCACCAACCTAACCGTGCACGCCAATGCTGTGGCTTGAGTGGAGGACGGGTTAGAGGTGTGACTGCCCGTAGTTTCTCTGCTAATAATCGGTTCGTAACAGTTATTGTTGAAACGTCTGCGCTCACAAGCCGTCTTACCTGTACTGTGATAGATATACGATCTGCCACTGCTGCCCTTACATTACTACGAGCCTGGCGGGCGTCTGTGCTGTGTGCACGCCCAGCACCACGTCTACTGGTGTGAGAATAGTCACGTGACCACTTATACCAGCGTCGTTGCATAACTGATGCAGCACGTCCAACTTGTGTGGCAATTCTCCAGAAGGACCATCCCGCCACTTGGAAGGCCAAAATTTGATCCCTTTCAAACTCGCTCAGTTGGCTATAGGAAGCACGAGTACGTCTCTGTGTCACAGTTCATCGCTTGCTACACACGTTTGCACCACACTGAGCCTTCCGGCTGTGAACATTCTGTCCTAGGCACAGATGGCGCTCTGGTAGCTATGCCACTACACTATCTGTTGGCATACGACAGTGAAACCATTATCAGTACATTTGCTATCACCTAGGTTGTATATGCCGTCATCAGATCAAATTTGACGTAGTCTTTTCAGGTGTACTATTTTTTCCCAGACAGCGTACTTGTAAAAGAAGTGCGATGACGTGGATGTCTGCCGTTTCAAAAATGGCTCTGAGCACTATGGGACTTAACTACTGAGGTCATCAGTCCCGTAGAACTTAGAACTACTTAAACCTAACTAACCTAAGGACATCACACACATCCATGCCCGAGGCAGGATTCGAACCTGCGACCGTAGCGGTCACGCGGTTCCAAACTGACGGGCTCAGAACCGCACGGCCACACCGGCCGGCTCTGCCGTTTCCAATGCACGTTCACCATATATTGACGAAAAACACAGGGAACGGGATCGATGTCACACACAACTACGTAGTGGCCGTAGTGTTTGAGGAGCCACACAGTGGTATTAATCTTCGTCCGAGGTAAAAAGGAAAGATCCGGATACAGAAGAAGATAAACCGAGAAAGCAGCTTCAGTTGTCTGTGAAAGGAAACCCTCTTCTTTGCGAATCCAGTTCAAGTGTTCTCGTCCGCAAGAGAGAAGTCTGTGTGGTAATGTATCAGGATGATAACGTGTGTCGCAAAAGCCAGTCGGACGAAGACCAACGCAGTAGAGGCGTTCTTTGGTCGGGATCAGGTTATGAATGGCCCAATACCACGATGAGGCGGCTTCTATCGGAAGGAAAGGAAGAGTAACTTGAAACCCCACTGTTTTTCTGGATCTCAATAGCGCGCCAATTCCAATAGGGGAGAGGGATAATTGTACGCCCCAATGCGAAATCAAAGACCTGCTGGTAAGGTGTGTTGTTGTTGTTGTTGTTGTTGTGGTCTTCAGTCCTGAGACTGGTTTGATGCAGCTCTCCATGCTACTCTATGCTGTGCAAGCTTCTTCATCTCCCAGTACCTACTGCAGCCTACATCCTTCTGAATCTGCTTAGTGTACTCGTCTCTTGGTCTCCCTCTACGGTTTTTACCCTCCAGTACTAAATTCGTGATCCCTTGATGCCTGTCACTGACAAAATATCGGCTCCCAGAAAATTTATTGCGATATAAAATTCACATACGCGTCGCAGTTTGGAGTTGATCTGATCAACAACTGCACGGAGAGTCAGACTGGCCAGTCGATGACACCTAAATAAGCGAGATCTAATGGAATGAGTAGCTGGAGTACATGTTAAGACGGTACGCCGTATAAACAATACTGAAGCCTTTACTTTGATATCGGGAAGTCCCAACCCTCCAAGGGGACAGGCCTCGCTACCACTTCATATCAGAGTGGAAAAATATGACTTTTCTGTAGGAAACGACCGGATAACTGCATCAATTTGCTCGCCATCACCGCGGGGAGTGGGATTATTTGTGCAACATAACACACATTACTGGACATGTAGGAATCTAAGATCCATACTTTGTGAGTTCTATCCGTCACCTCTCGGCAGTTGAGTGCAGCGATTTTCATCGGGCAGCTATCTACGATAATCACCAACGATTTGTTGCGAGCAACTACCATTACCCATGGAGTGACAACTTGATGAAAACCCCGCAATGGTAACAGCGTGAATTTCCGTTCATTGATGCGGGACCCTGAGATAGGACAAAAGGAATCCAATATGTCCTTGTGAAAAGATATGTCATGGATATGACGTAGCAATACCATGTACGCTTGCACTGAGAAAGTTTCTCCCAGTACCTCAGTATCTTCCAGCCACATAATTGAGCAGCAATACGGCATAGCACAGAGTCTAGGGAAAGGAGAAAAAGTGACATGGAGAGAGGGCTCCCCTGTGGTAAGAGCCGTCGGTTGTAATCTGAAAAGTAAGTTGACCATTCGCCACCACAGACACTTGAATACCAGTAAAAAGATAGGATATTACGTGACATACAGTATGACTGAGACCGCTCACCTTGAACACCTGCATCAAGGAACTGTGATTGAGCCGGTCAAATTTCTTATTAAAATCAATAAAAAGTAAAGCTCCAGAAACAGAAGTAGCTGCAGCCACCGAGATGACGTACCGGTATTAGATTACGGAAGTCAGGATCGTGTGCCCGGGCACAAAGCTATGGTGAACTGCCAGAATTTTCTCTAGCCATATCGACAAATGGCTCTCAACTACCCGCGCAACAGTTTTGTAATCGAAATTAAGGAGTGTGAACAGATAGAATTTATCAGTGTCTGGGCGTCCGGTTGTCTTCGGAATGAGAACGATTTTACCAACCTTGAAAGGAGCAGGAATCAAATCGCTCCCAACCGGTATCACCTCTTTACTAGTGCTTTACTAGTGATGTAATGGTATCACCTATAAGAGGCCAAAAATGTACATAAAATTCCTTAGGAATACCAACGAGTCCTGGTCATTTTTGCGATGGTGAACAAACAATAAGGCGATATATATCATCTCGAGTAAAGTCACTTTGAAATTCATCATTTAATGCGGGAGTAACTATGCAATCCAGGAGAGGAGCAAATGCATCAGGAAAACTCGTATCAGTACCATGGGTATCATAAAGGTCGCTACAGTAGTTATAGATCGATCTGGAAATGTCACGTTGGGAGTTCAGTATGTGACCATCTGTGTGAGGGAGGGACGCGATACATGCTCTTTCTCGAAGCGTCCACAACCGGATAAGATGACACAGGCTGAGGAGGCCACCTCATCCTGTAGGAATGAACGGTATTTTGATCGCACCCCAGGTCCTTCCATTTGTTGTCTCCTTAACTGAAGAAGCTTCGCGGTAACATTGCGAACAGCCGTAGTCCTTATGGAAGCTTGTCTGGCACCTTTATGAAGTCGCCATAAGACGGAACAGTAAAATTCCTGGGCCTGCCAGAGACCCCCCTCCCCCAGCACCATAAAGTATTAACGCTTTGCGGAGCAGTGTTTTAGCATGCGCTGACCACCGATCTACAAAAGAATGATAGCAGTCGTGGGAACGCACGCTACGGGTCCAAACCTCTCGAACAATAATCTCGAGCGAAGGGTCCTTTAAGAGAGATGTGTTCAACATCCAGGATAGGCGATACAATTTTACAGGTTGCGGCACTTGATTTAAGGTTACTGATACGGCACAGTAATTAGCGAAACATCTTAGTGTCATGTCTGTCGCTAGCTGTTGCCCACTTAAAAGAATCAGAAAGCTACAAACAATTGAGTCTGCTGCTGGAAGTAGCTGTAAATTCCGAATAACTGACGAGACTGTGATAGTGACACAACCCAACCAACCATTTCATTACTGAAGATAATATTTGGGGTCTGATCCACAGGACGCAAAACACAACTAAAATCTCCGCCTAACAGAAGTTTCTGCAAATTGTTACGAAATAAATAAACTACGTCCTATTTGTAGTAGTCCTCTCGATCTGTGGAATGGTCAGAACCTGAAGGGGCATAAAGAAGAATTAAAGTAAGGTCACAAAATTTGCAGCCTATTCGTCGACCGTTATCAAGAACTTCGAAATCGGTCAGTGATATTCACTCCCTGTAATATAAGGGAGTACCAGTAGACAGACCAGTAGCTACATTAAAGAAAGTAGCCTAGCTGGGAACAGAAAAATGATCAAATAAAACTTCTTGCAAAAATATCTCGTCTGCACTTGAAACGTAAATATTGCCGCAATGGCGCAAGTTTAAGATCGGAGCTAATTCTGTTCATATTCAAGGTAAGAAAAGTATAGGCTTGTGTTACCAAACGAATTTAGATGATTACTTGCAAGTGACCTTTAAGGTCATGTATCACAGTCCATGCTGGATCCCTCTCCTGCATCCATTTCATGTTTTTTTCTTGACGCCGCAAGCTTAAATTGAACACGCTGTTTATAGGGGCTTTGTGGGAACGCTACTGCCGCATGCGATAACGTGGAGTGGGGGGGGGGGGGGGGGGCTTTGACGGCGGGAGGTTCAAATGGCTCTGAGCACTATGAGACTTAACATCTGATGTCATCAGTCCCCTCGAACTTAGAACTACTTTAACCTAACTAACCTATGGACATCACACACATCCATGCCAGAGGCAGGATTCGAACCTGCGACCGTAGCGGTCGCGTGGTTTCAGACTGAAGCGCCTAGAACCGCTCGGCCACACCGGCCGGCAGAGCGAAGGGTCCTGAGGAAATTCATTATCATGTGCAGAGGAAGGATATAGCACAGAGCTCCGAAACGGGTCCATCCTAATGAAATCCCGAAGACGCACTCTCGATCTCTGGATATAAATTGGAGGGGGTGCTGTTCGCTTTCGACTCTTGAATAGCAACTGACATGTTATCGTTTGGTCTGAAATCAGTGAGGGCTGAGACTTCCTCCAAGGGAATCTTTTCAGTAGGACGGAGAAGGGAAGAGGAATCGTCTGACTCCTTACCATCTTGTATCCGTTATGCTTGTTTTTAAGTGGAAGTGCTGGCGACACGAAAGCTACAGCAACAAAGTCCCTACGCGAGGTTAACGGCGGAAATTCACTTGTGCCATCAAGCAATGTCTCGCGTTACCCCTCAGGGACATGATTAGGCACAATGGCTGTCACTTGAGGATGTTTACAAGTGTATTTGAAGACCGTGACACGACGCAGGCAATTTGTGCGGCGGTGTCCACTCTCATTAAACATAAAACAGGTCCATACTTCGCCTGGATAAATTACATGTAGTTGGTATCCACACACCTGCAAATGGGAGGGGATATTCAGCTTCACCACCACATCCACAGATCGAACATCACTATTAACTTGTAAACGGTGTTGAGTGGACCATCGTTCCCGCCGTATGACCCCAAAGGGAAGCCGTATGATCTTGAGGAAACTATCATCAGTTTCAAGCGTAAGGTTAAGCATCCCAACATTCGTATGTTCCACCGCCACATTTTCCAGAACAACCATATTATTAGAACCATCGCGATGAGTGAAAGGAACTTGTTGCCCGTGCCGCAAAAGGACCCTGTCAGCCTGAAGATATAAAACACATACGATTCAGAATCGAAGTAAGACGTATGAACCTGTTCCGAAGTTACCGCGAGCGTGTCTACAAGCCAGTTGTGAATTTCTAACGAACCTGAGAGACAAACAACGATGCCAAGTTCACAAGGACTCATACGACACCAAAAGGAAAACAACATAGCTCAGTGCCGACAAGCCACCTACTCCTCAAGAATCTCACATACTCTACGCTTGCACAATTCGTTACTCAAACATTCAAAAGAAATGTATTGACCTGGTGTTGAGAGCAGCATAGCACTCATAATGCTGGAAGGTATGACGTCACATCAGAGCATGTGCAATAGAAACCACACGCTGTGTCCCTTCTCACAGTTGATCATAACACGGCTGACCACTCTTTCAGCACTCGACACTGATTTCTAGTTATCGCGGAGAGAACGAAATTGGAAATTTGTGGTAAGGACTATAGGACCAAACTGCTGAGGTCATCAGTTCCTAGCCTTACGCACTACTTAATCTAACTTCAACTAACTTACGCTAAGGACAACACACACACACACCCATGCCCGAGGGAGGACTCGAACCTCCGACGGGGAAAGCCGCGCGAACCATGACAAGACGCCTTAGACCGCACGGCGGAGAGAACGCTACAAAACACATTTTCGTCCGTTTTATTAGCATACCAGCACACATTCTAAGAGAAATGGCATAATTTTAGTGCGATATTTACAGCGTGCTGTAGAACATTAACACATAACTGGCTGCCGCTGCTTGCCTTGCACTGATTCTGAATTACAATACAACAAAAATGCCTACCCTGGCCACTCGATTAAAGTTTGCACATTTGGCAGCATTTAAAAATAAACGGAAAATGTTTCATTTCATAAATTTACATTGAACTCGTATAAAAATTTAACTTTATAAACAAAATGAATACGAGGATAGTGAAAGTTTTCATTATGAAGTCGAAAAAATGAAGTTATGTAATTAATTTATCATTTAATTACAGGTACATGTCTGCACTCTACGTACATTCTGAAATCCTCGTGCCACAGTACCGCGGCACGCCGCTAGAGGAGCCAAAACAAAGCACCGCAGCCCATTGACAAAGTGGGGCATTGTGCAGTAATTTGTGATCTGCGTTTCAAGGGGGAAAACGCTGCAACAATACTAGCTGAGTGTACGGTAACAAGGCACCATCACATGAACAGCGGTTAGTGCCGCAGGCGCTTCCAGTGTTATCAAACAAATCTGAATGATGATGAAGGAAATGGCAGAACATCTCTCTGTGAACAACAAGAAATCGCAAGAGAAATGGAAGCTCCGGTGCTCGAAGATCAGCGTATCGCATTCGAAGCGACAGTGGAGAAAGCCACCTATCAGTCTTCCCAGTTTGCACAACATTTTAAGCGTGACAAAATTCTCCGTCCGCTCGGTTCTGCGGCTGCTCACATCCACTCAATAAGCTCGCCGAATCGAGGCATCGGCGGAAATGCTGCAACTGTGTCAGACTATTTCAGATAATTTCCTTAGACGCGTAATCACCATTGATGAGTGCTGAGTGTATCACTATGAGTCCGAGAAAAGAAGCAGAGCAAGTAATGCAAACACGCACATTCACACCCACTGAAAAAAGAGAAGACCCAATCGTAATCGGCCAAGATGATGCTGAGTGTTTTTTTCTTTCTTTTTTATTGTTTTGGGACTGTCATGGACTGGTCTAATGCATTATGCTCTTAAGGTTCAAACTGTGATAGGGGCTATTGCCGAAGTTTCTTGGCAAGGCTACGGGAGGCCGTCAAGACGAAGCGACGCGGGAAGCTGTCTTAGGCAACAGAACACTTGTGCGACCCGTTCTTGAGTACTGCTAGAGTTTTTGCGATCCTCTCCAGACAGAATCAAAGGAAGACATCGACGTAATTAAGAGGCGTGCTGCTAGATTCGTTCGGAATAAAATGTAGCTATTACGAAAATACTTCGTGAACCAAATGGGAAACCGTGGAGGCGAGAGAAATTTTTTTTGTGAAACTCTATTGACGTAGGTTCGGGGACAGGGATTTGCGACAGGCTGTAGACTGCAGCCTATATGCAACGTTGCTTGACTCCGATCCCGGTATATAAGCACCGACATGTAGGCAAGGGATTAGCGTGGCATTCGTATCTTTCCGACGTGCGTGCGGTAAATGCGGAAACGTGAAGTGTGGCAACGGTATTACCAAATGCGTTCAAACAGGACCAACGTGCTGTTATTTTTTTCTTGGCTGCCAAACGCCAAGCACATAAGACACCCATCGAAAAATGAAGAATGTGTATGGGGACAGCAGGTCTGTCGAAAACCACAGTTGTACAATGGTGCACGAAGTTCCGTGCTGCTGCTTCGCGATAACGCACTTCACCATATCGCAAATGTCGTAACGCAGAAGTTACGCCAACTCAAGCGGGAAACACTCGAGCAACCGTCCTATAATACTGTCCTCCCTCCGTGCGACTATCACACCTTCGATTCCTTAAAAAAGGCCTTGAAGGATCTGCAATTCCTGTCTGACGAGAATGTGCAGCAGGCAGTTACGGACTTCTTCACGAAGCAGGAGACGGTGTTTCACCCAAAGTGTGTCTTCAGCTTGGTACGTCGGTGGAGTTGTTTGCCATTTTGTCGGATTGCGATTTTGTCGGATTGACATGCCGATTCTGGATTGTACGGCCTCCGAACGAACACTTTCTGTCTGTCCCTTATACTACCACTCACACACAACTCGCCTGCTGGCCGGAGTGTCGGAGCGGTTCTAGGCGCTACAAGCCGGAACGGCGCGACCGTTTCTGTCGCAGGTTGGAATCCTGCCTCGGGCATGGATGTGTGTGATGTCCTTAGGTTAGTTAGGTTTGAGTAGTTCTAAGTTCTAGGGGACCTCAGAAGTTAAGTCCCATAGTGAGTTAAGTCCCATAGTGCTCAGAAACATTTGAACAGCTCGCCTAAGGACCGTGAAGACAAGACAAAAGGAATCAGAGCTCGTGCGAAAGCTTACAATAGTAGACAGTCGTTTTTCTTTCGCTTCATTTTCGACTGGTACAGTAAATGGAATGAATAACAGCTGTATAAGGTACCCGGCGCCATGCTCAGCATGGTTGTTTGCCGTGTATATATACGTATGTAGGTACAGATGTAATATATTTGTTCCACAGCGACACGCCAGCTCATTTTGCACAAGCTGCTTCTTTGGACTATCAAATTTTGCTCCACCACTCATATTCTCCTGACATGATTCTCAGTGACCTATCCTCTTTTCTTAGCTGAAGAAACCACTGAGTGGCAACATTTCTGGAATTACGACGAAGTGATGTTAATGGATGAACGTTTCCTGAACATCCAGAATGCGAATTTCTGCACTCAAGGTCTCAGTCAAGTCACCCATCGTTGGGAAAAGGCTGTCATAGTAAAGGGTGAATATATAGACAAGAGCTGATACCATCACCAATTTTCACGGTCATAGCTGGAGTTTTTCAAAAACTGTATGAGCACTTGTGTACATCACAAATTTAGCATCCAAATATTATGTATGTAATCAAGCTAAAAAAACAACCAAGATATGTTCCTATTGTCTAAGGCTCTAAGCGAATTGTTACATGTAGATGAAACGACTTTAGTATTTAAAAGAAAAAAAAATAAACACAACAATGTTTTCAGAAGTTCTGTACCCTATTTTTTATTTATGATTTGTTCATTATACAGGGTGAAGAAGAAATGCAGCACTTGAGGGTCGAGTTGCTATTCCTCATGCAGATTCAAGACAAAAGTTTATCTAGCAAAATCAGATCACGTGCTTTTTGAAAACACATGAATGGAAATGATGTACCGGCAACACGGATACATCTTGCAGCGAACTGGAATGTACAGAGAAACGTGTATCACCCCGCACTACCATAGTGTCAGTTGGCTCATAGCAGACACGAGGCGGACATGCTCGGGCGCTCTGAGTAGCGCTCCGCGGGCATGTTTTTGTTTACTCGTTAGCTTGCGGTACTATCTCGCTGTATACTTTCTAGTTCTGACCTGCAATGGCGTTATCGTATCACGGTCGACTATTAAGATCACCTTTCAAGCAGAATATGCACGACCTCGAGCTCACGAAGTGGAACAATTCATATGTGACGAACTTCATCTTGTGCCTAAAGATGATGTTGCAATTCACTTCTCCACCACGAACAGCATCATTTACATTAAAATTAAGGCCGAAGAAGTTTGCGCTGATGCTGTGCGACGTTTTACTCAGGGTAACGTCGGACCTGTTTCGAGTGATCACCAGGTTTTGGGTTCCACACCCTGCGTGTTTTCGAACTTCCTTTACAGGTACTGCAAGACGTGGTCGTATCTGCATTTCGAGCATACAGAAATGTTATCTGTCACATCACGGAAAAATGACAGATCTTAGAGACCTACTACATCTTACATGCTGTGTGTCGGATCAAACTTGAACTGACGATGCACATGCCTTCTTATTTGATGATTGACAACGTAATGTATGAAGCTCAGACGCGAACTTTTGCTGGCTGTGGCCAGGTTGGCCACGTCAGGTCAGATTGCCTCCAGACAGACGCCTGATTCAGATGATGGTAAGATATGTCCAACCACCTGTGACACTTAAGGTGCTCCCTGTCACGTACGCCGCTGTTGCAAAGGTGTGGGATGCACTGACCCAGATTGCTTCCCATCAGCTATTGTTTCCGGACACTGAAGGAGAAGCGAGTCTTCAGATTCGCTCTCCATCACCTCTGGTGGAAATGACGCCCTCCGACGCCAATCAGAACACGAGAGCGACGTTACAGTAGCGATGGACGTCGACTCGGGCGTCATTCCACCTTTTGATTTCCTTCCGGTTAGGGCGGCTTCGGATAACAGCCTATCCCACTTCGACACAAACAGCGCGTTTGGAAGCAGAAGTCACTGAGGAAACACAAGACACATAGTCATACTCTGACTGGCAATTGTCTCTTCAGTATAGATATACGGGACATCGCACGGACGTCGGAAGATGCATCGACCTCGGAAGGCTTGCTATTGAGCGTGCCTCCTTCTATACCTACCTCAGCTGCTTGTCCTCTGCAGCCTGTGACGCCTTCCCCTCTGCTGCCTACGCCCTCTGTTGAGAAGCTCTCTCTGGTTGTCGCCAACATGCGACGGCGTCCTGATGCCTCTATTCCTGGACAATGCACTGATGCTGCACATGTTCCTTGGGCGGAAGACGTAGAGAAGGATCCAGAACAGTCTGTGGATACCGTGGGCGGGCGCGTTCCACCAGTTGCCCTGCAAGGTGCCGGGGCTAGTAGTGTATTTAACACTAAATTCTTCGAGAATCTTCATATATAAATGATGTTCTAAGCAGCCCCTCCCCCTATTCTAACTCCGACTTTTGCTGTTGCACATGGATTAAAAAGAAACGCGAACTGACTGTAATCGACCCTGTACGTGGAGTAGAAAAGAGCTTGGCACCTAATATAATTTAATTTGATAGACATTAATTAAATAAAGGAAAGTTTCAGTAACGTAGTGAGAAATGAAAGGGTTGCTCTACCGATTAACAGAATGAAAGTTCTGTCCAAAATAACAATTTGATTTATTATGACTAAACTCAAAATCATAAACAAAACACATGAAACATTTACAATACATCAAATTGGATCAAATTGGATATTCAAATAAATACTGTGAAGGTGAAGTTGTCCATAAACTAGATTGTGACATTTATGACGAAGTGGTATGTAGAGCCATTCCCTTGCAACTCAGATCTTGAGAGAAACACACAACCAACCCAACATTAATGCTGCTACAGTACTGAGAACTCAGACAATGAACACCCAAGACAGAACAAAGTTAGAAAAAGACAACCAGGCGCTCTCTGCTGAGCTCTGATTATCACAGTGCAAATTCCCTAATCTGCCGGTGCTGCGGACATACATTACCAAGCTGTCTTCCTAACTGCAAGGACACGATCTGGCGTACCGGAAGCGATGGCTGGTTGCTTCGACGTCCCGTCGTGATGATGATAACGTCGCGAGTATAGCCCGAAACAAATTGTCCTGGTCTGGTTGTTCCAGACTAAAGACTTCCTATCAATACAAATGCGCCTCTGAGGGAGACGAAGAAGGCTCGCCACACAATCACTGATGGTACAGTGATCGATTTTAACAAGCGAAGTCACACAGTAACTCTGATGGTCAACTTTAGCCAAAACCGCCCAAGACAGACAACATAGGCCTCTTGTACGCAGAACCCTCAATTGGCAACTGTACTCGGAAAATTACATTGAAGTCGATACTTCAGAAACTTCGTTAAACAGTTACAATCAAATAAAAGTATATTAGACAGCCAACGGAAGGCAGGCTGTCCAGAGCAGCGAGAGCTCAGTCTTGTAACCTACTCCGACCGAAAGGCGAGAGCCGACTACCACAAGAGCACCCGTACAAACGCAACACAGAACATTCCCGCCCCTGCGACAGTGGCCGTGGTTAAATGTACCAATCAGCAACTCGAAAACAGGCGGAAAATTCCACTCTATTGCCAAAGCACTACCATTCCACCAATGGAGATTCTTGGCGCCAATTTCTGCGCCGATTTTGCTACGTCACGGAGATATGTCCTGAGCAAGCCAATCACAGTTATGATTTGGCAGAAAACGCGGTAATTTGCCCGCCAAGACTGCCTGGGGACACAAGTCATTCCCACGCCTCACTGGTAGCCCGCCAGAACGTGTTTTCGCAAAGTTTCTGCGAAATAACGGAATCTCTAGACCAGCCGCTCTTCAGGCCCCTGCAGGCGTGTCTCCGCCGCTCTACTGCCAATGTCGGCGTCTGGAAAGCATTCACTCGACTCCCTCACACCCGTCGGCTTAACCCTCTCAAGATCAGCAGAGGCTGCCTGTCACCGGACCACCCGGGTGACGACAGATGCTGCGTGGGAAGTCCGCGTGTAAAGGAATAGCAACTTTTCACCGCATGCAATTAGAGAGGAAAATCGAATTACTCAGAGTAAGATAGAAATATGAGAGGGGGCTTCTGCCACCTCTCATAGCCCCTACGCCATTTTAGATTGTAATTGGTGAGCGGTTGGCTCACTTAGGAGCAAGGTAGTGAGTCAATCACCCAAGAACAATCTTGCAAACTGACTCCACATGCCGCGCTCTATAAAAAAAATTCTCTGCGACTGAAAAATGCAGCTCATAGAGCGAGGATTATTCTTGATGTAGCCAACTTCACTTTCTTAGTATGGAACTCTAACACTCACATCACACACCCATACCCAGGGAGCCCCTTCCAAACACCGATTCACACAGACATTCACGCTCTAAGTACGGCTCGGGCACGTGAGCCAAATATGGAGCAGTTTATTCTTTACAATCAGAGTTGGAGTGCTGCACAATTAAATGCCCAAGATGTTACAACAATTTCAATCATTAAAGTAACCTGAACTCAATCACACATGATAATATTTAAGTTAACAATCTCTTTGTGAGCTTTCAGAATCTAATTACAACCTCCAATTCATTCTGTCTCCCTGCAGCAAGAATAACCTTTACAAAATGTTCCCTGAACTGATGGTCCATTCACAATGACAGTGGTGGTATCTGCTTCAGTTTATGGGGTCTTCAGGCACACTATTTGCATACACACAAAAAAAAATTCAGAATACAAAAAAAAACCTGGTGTAGAGAACAATACAGTAATTTGTAATTTGTACGCCCTACTCTATCACTTACATAAGAATTACAGTGCAAATTCACAAACACGTACAAGGTATATCAAGCCAGCCGAAGTGGCTGTGCGGTTAAAGGCGCTGCAGTCTGGAACCGCAAGACCGCTACGGTCGCAGGTTTGAATCCTGCCTTGGGCATGGATGTTTGTGATGTCCTTAGGTTAGTTAGGTTTAACTAGTTCTAAGTTCTAGGGGACTAATGACCTCAGAAGTTGAGTCCCATAGTGCTCAGAGCCATTTGAACCATTTGAAGAAGGTATAACATACATTACAAAAACAACACTAGAGAAAGAAATTTAAGAAAAAAAACAAGGTTCATGGGGTGTCAAGTTGTGCTTGCACATTGCACAATGTTCATGACTGTGCTGAGAATGAGGCACTAAATCACATTGTTGGAAATATTCGAAGCACTTCACAAATTCGTTAGTTTCTCTGAGGTGGTTGGCATGTTGAGTCATATGCATTGATGCACGTGGTTCCATGTCTTGAGCATCGGAGGGGGGCTTTTGGGATGGGGCCACAGTACTGACATCACATAGGGCTAAACATCGGCTGTTGTTGCTACGTTTTTGCAACAGCAATAGGGTGTGCTGGAGCATCTGCAGTACTCTGTTGAGATTGCAGCAAGACTCACGCATATGATCATGGCAGTACGGTAGGAAGATATAGTGATAGGCTCTCCTCACGTCGATTAATTGTCTCTGAGATCTGCTAGTTGGGATACATCACTAGTCCAGGTCTCTTCTCTCCCTGGACAGTACTTTACGTTTCCCAATATTGCAGTTCGACGAGGGATGATGGCACGTGGAGTGACACCAGAAGTGTGTGAGGTCATCCAGACAGGATCGAACTAGGAGCGACGATTGCTACAACTGCTCTCTAAGTGAGAGGAGAAGTTAGAAATGAGACAATTCATTTGTTAGAGTTTGTGGCACGATACTGCTTTGTGTATGCAGATCGGCCAATGCTAATGAGTTGTAAAAACTCAAATAGGTGATTACATAGCGGCCCTTTCTGTCCTGAGGCACATGAGGCGCAGGTTCTGACACCTTATGTGATCTTCTTCGTGTACTCACGACAATGTGGTCTGCCGCAGGGAATCCCTCCAAACGGCTGCCGCGTCCGGAGAGCTAGCTGGCTGTTGCGTGCTGGTCGCGTGTCAGTGTCAACGGCCAGTCACACTTTTGCTTGTGGTCCGGCGAGGGCTGTCTGCCGCCTAATCCCTCAGGTATACGGCCCGGTGACCGTCAGCTTGTAGGACCGGACGCTGCCACACACTTCTGGTCAGGTGGCGCGCTGACACTCCCCTTCTTTCAGATAGCCGATGACCTCTTGTTATTTTGCTCCGGCCGGCCTCTGCATTGCCACGATTCCCGTCATCTGCACAGTTCTGACAAAAATCTTATGCCTAACTTTTTCCCATGACCTTCTATGTTATAATAAATTTACATAACGATACATTGATGGTATGTCATTTCAGACACTCTTATTTTAATTTTATAGTTATCAATCTATGGCTATAATTACAACAAAATCTTGGTATATCTAATCTAGACATGGAAATAATCTATCCTGATATTTGTGTAGAGACCGATCTCACTACTGTACATGGTGTGTGACGCTATATTGGATGAACAACTAAATGTGCGGGCCCGCACTAATATTACTATTACTTATATAGGTCGACATTTGACATGCTCAAGAATTAACTACCATATGCCAACGATCTACATTCTATGTCTTTTGAATAAATTATGTTATTATGCAGGTCGAAGTTTTACTGAGCTATAAAGAATATGCAACTATTCTACGTTCGCTCGCCGGTCGTCCCTCCATCTCGGGTCTGTGATTTGGTGACCTGAAAAATAGCATCCCAACAGGCGCGCGCCAAACATTCCTACTTGTGCTAGAAAACCCCAACAATATTGATCTAGTTATTGTTAAATCCTACAGTTTAACTTGTCCTAGTATATGGTACCTTTTTTTTTTTACCTTATACAATACTCTTACATAATTCCTGTTACGCTGAGATGTCTCGCTGCTCGCCGCTGTTGACGAAGACAGTGATGTGCGCACCGTACGACACGGCCTCCCGAGTTCTCACTACGCCTCACTGAAACTCCAGAGACTGGGTTAGCCATGGCTATACAAGACAATAAATTATAGTTGCAACTTCTTTTTCTATGTGATGCGGTTTTCGCGATCAAAGCACACCTTTCCAGAGGCAATGCAATATGACCAAGCCAGGACTGGTTCCTGTTGAGGATTCCGTCGCCCACCACACACCACCTACACAGTATGTCACGAATCTCCAAGTATAATTCCTTGGTTATTCATCTATGACAGTCACAAGCAGCACGCTAAATCCCCAACCAGCACATTGGCATGGTAGGCTTTATGCCCGCATTTCTACCGTCTAGGGCACCACTGGAGTCAAACGCTCACAGGTCCACACCGACTTGCATGACAACGATGCTGGCGCATCACTGTAAAAACTATACTGCCCATATTCATCCTCGAAATCACGCAATATACCACAATCTTGCAGTGCACTGACGCGTGCCTGCATGCATTGGTATGAACGTCTCACGAACTAGTTGTGGCCGCTATGGAGCGTATCACGACTTCTCAGAACGCTTCTAAGAGCACGTTCTTGTGTGCGCCCGTTTGTGCGACATCTCCTCACTCATCATTATCCCTCAACATGGACACCAGACAGGAAAGGACAAAAACATTGCTCATGGAAAGGTAGTGTCTCCTACTCCATCGACATTGGAAGTCGCGAACATAAACAAAAAAGGATAGCAGCAGTAAATTCTTATGCGAGACAACTTTAGCAATCTTAATTTATTAATGCAACGATTATTGTTCCACGAAGAAAGGTTCATATATTTGCCTATTCTACTATGTACACCACTTACACTACTACTATAGCAAGGTTCATGTATTTGCCCATTCTACTATGTACCCCACTTACACTACTACTATTCCACGAACTCCTTTATGTGAGAGATGTGGTGGAGTCCTATGGACTTCTTTCCTTTCAGCGTCTCCAATTCATGAGCATTGTGGTGAGCTGTTCTCCTTACACGGTACGGGCCGTTGTAAACAGAGTAGAATTTTTGGCATTTCATTTTTTGTTTGTTAGAGAGTCGGAAAGACTTCACGAGCACCATTTGTCCAATTTGGAAGTGTCGTAGACGAGCTCCCCTGTCGGCACGTCTCTTCCTGACCTCTGCTGCAGCCCGTATCCTCTTGAGAGCCAAATCCACTATGGCTCGGTGCTGCGTTCGCGCTCTTGGCGGGAAGTTTACGACCTCGGTTATCAAATCCTTAGGAATCCGGTTTTTCAGTACTGTAATGGGTGCCAATTTTGTTATCCCATGGGGTGCCTCATTGATCACCTCCTGGAAGTCTTTAAGGAAAACGTCCCATGTCGTGTGCTGTTTGTTGCAGTACAACCGGCACAAGTTTCCGAGTTCCTTAATAACCCGTTCTGCAGCATTCGAGCTCGGATGGTGTGAAGATATAAAAATGGGATCAATTTTACATCGACGCAACGTCTCCTTCCATGTTTTTGACTTAAACTGTGGCCCGTTATCAGAAATAATTCTACTCACATGACCAACCTGTGGTAGGAAATCCCGGATTAGGGCTCGTGATACAGTTCGTCCTGTCGCCCTCTTCAGTGCCGTAAAGGTAACGTATTTGGACGTTAGTTCAACAAACACTAATACGTAAGTATATCCTCTTCTTGTTCTTGGCAAAGGCCCCATCAAATCTGTTGCCGCTAATTGTCTTAATTTGGTCGGTACGATTGGGTATAACGGTCCCTGCATGCTCACAGTGGTGCGCTTAGCCTTTTGGCAGTCTTTACACACCGACAGTACCCTCCGAATTCGCCGCTCCATGTTTCGTAAGTAACACATGGTCCTTAGCTTGAGATTGCACTTGCGTGGTCCGAAGTGCCCATAGCTGAGGTGAGTATGCCATATAACCTTGTTTATTAGGTGTTCAGGGATGCATACCCCCCATTCAGTGTCATTGGCATAATTTCGGTGGAAAATTATGCCTTTCCGCAAGATGTAGAACTGCCTGACGGTGGCGTGTCTTCTGTTTATCCATTTCTGTTTCAATAACACTAGGGCAGGGTCTTTGTCTTGCTCCTTCTTGATGTCCTGCATACTACAGGTAATAAAATTGTCAAAGGCTACTTTCTGCATATAGAAAAGGCAGTAGTGATTTTCCTCCAGATCGTCTTCCATGTTGTGCTCAAATCCGATCGGTGACCGTGATAAGGCGTCTGAAATAATGTTCTGACTGCCGGGGATATATTCTATCGAAAAATTGTACTGCTGCAGATATGATGCCCACCTAATGAGCCGCCTGTGATAAGCTTTGCAGTCATCAGGAACTCGAGTGCCTTGTGGTCTGTGTAGACCCTCGTCTTGCGACCAAACAGAAGGTACCTGAATTTTTCAAACGCCCATACAATTGCCAGCGCCTCTAACTCGGCTACTGAGTAATTCCTCTCACTCTTAGCTAGTACTCTGCTACCAAACGCAATTGTCTTCTACACCCTGTTTCCTTCATGTACATAGTCTTGGAACACCGTGACACCCAGACCTGAGTATGAACTGTCCGTTACTATGCAAAGATCTTCTGCTAAATTAGGGTGTGAGAGGATGGGTGCTTGTAATAATGCGAATTTTAATGCTTTCCAATCGGATTCGGCCGCCTCATCCCATTCCCAAGGAATCTTCTTTCCTGTAAGTTGATGCAACCTAGGACTGCTCTGAGTTTTGACATGTATGAAGCGGTTGTAAAAATTTATGATCCCTAAGAACCCCGTTAACTGCTTCTTTGTCGTAGGAATGGGAAACTTTTCAATCGCTTCGATCTTTTCGGGATTTGGCGCAATGCCCTCACCCGTGATGATATGTCCTAGAAATTTGACAGAGGACGTCCCAAAATTCGATTTTTCGATATTGATAGTCACTCCGTATTCCTTGAAAGTCGCAAGGAGTTCACCGAGGACCGCATTGTGCTCTCCCCAAGATTTCTCCGCGATCAGCAAATCGTCCACATAGCTGGTGACATGACGTTTCAAATTATCGCTTAGTATGCCGTCCAGCCCCCAAATGAATGCGGCAGACGAAATGTTCAAACCAAATGGTAGACGACGAAACCGGTAACATCTTCCAAATGCTAAAAAGGCTGTGTACTGTCTGCAATTTGGGTGGAGCTCGATCTGCCAGAAACTCGATTTTAGATCAACTGATGAGAAGATTGATATTCCATGGAAGTTTTGTAAGAGTTCCTCTAATCGTTCCAGTCTGTCTGTTTCGGGTTCTATTACGGTATTAATTTGTCGCGAGTCCAAGACTAAACGAATACTACCATCTGCCTTCTCGACTACTCTTAACGGGTTATTATAGACTGAAGCCGTAGGTTCTATTATTCCTTCACTCAGCATTCGCGTAATTTCAGCTGCAACTTTCTGTCGATATCCCAAGGGGATTGGGTAGGGTGGCACACGAAACTGGTTGTGCGGACGTACACTGAATTCGTATTGGAAGTTCTTTATTGATCCTGTCTTGGGAATGAAAACCTCCGCATGTTCTACTAGTCATTTATGAAGTTCTTTGCGCTGGTCAGACCTTATATTCTTTATTGCTTCCACTTTTTCTCCTATTTTCTCCTTTATTTCTCCCATTATAACGACTTCATTCTCATCCGTGTCCTCTCCCCTACCCGCAACGTCGACCTGTTCTTCCTTTCTGTCTTTCTGACACGCGTAGTTTATCCGTACACAGTTAGACGGTAGTTGAGCTGGGATCAGCTGGTCGTCGAACTTAATGTGGACGGGATTCCCTTTCCTCAAAACCACTTCACCTCGTCCTAGGTCAACTATCGCTTCCTGCTCATTTAGAAAGTCCGTTCCTATTATCATGTCGATCGCCAGATTTGGCACGATCCAGAAGTTAGACTCTATTTTGTGTTCTTGACAGGAGAATTCCAGTCTTGTTTGTTGGGTGACCTCCGTACATTTACCCGCTAATGCACCTTTTAATTTGGTTTTCTTAACCGATAGGACAGGCCAGTCCACCTCCTGAGGGCACCTCTTGTATGCTGCCTCAGATATTGCAGTTATGTAGCTTCCACTATCTATCATCGCATTCATACTCTTTTCAGCTATTGATCAGTGATAAGAGGCTGCCGATCCTGTCGAGGAGTTGTTTTATGTTCTTCGAGCAGGATTTCTGATAAATCTTCGTAATTTATCATCCGTAGTTGGGCAGGTCCGAGATTACGTGCGAAATTCCGGCGACCAGTGTTCGCTCTAGTCTGGCGTCAATCCCTTGTTAAGCTCCCCCTCCCCTGACGTGCATTAGGATTTGCGTGTCTAGTCTCAATCTCCTGGCTCCACTGTTGTCCTTGGTTTCGCTCTCTCCAATTACGGTCGCTTTGCCGTTCGTTATTCCTCCTATCCGAGATTCCTTGTCTAGATTGACCCTGTTCCCTGACGTTCTGGTTTCCGTGTCTCTGGTTTCCATAACCTTGAATAGCGTAACCTTGACTTCCGTAACCCTGGTTTCCTAACTGACCAGTCCGATTATGCGATCTGTTGTCGTCTTCCCTTCCTGGCCCGTGGTATTTGTTACTTTGCCCCTTCTTCTTGTCCTTTGCGTCTTGTTTATCAGACTACTTCGAGTTGGCGCAATAGACTCTTAAATGCTTCTATGTCAGATCCGCACTTCCCGACAATTTGGAAAAGCAAAATTTAATAATTTCTCCGTTGCTATATGGACTATCTAAAAATTGATTCTTCTTGAGTAAATCATCAAGAAATTTGGTTGCGCTCCTATGCCCGGACACATCCAGTTCAGTACAAAATATTATTTCCTCTTTAATCCTGTCTTGCGTTTCCTTTGACCAGTAGGTCCGCAGGAATGCACCAACAAATTCCTGATAAGTCCGACACGTCGCTGCCACACCCCGCATCTTTTCCGCGGCTTGGCCTTCGATGTGTCCACACATGAATTCTAATTTTGCCTGGGTTGGCCATAATGCCGGTACTGAACTTGTAAACTGCATCACCCAGCTCTTCGGATGCATCGACCCTCCATTTTCTTTGAACTTCTGGAATTTTAGTATCGACAGGAAGTGATTGTGATCAAAATCCTGTCTGAACCTCGCACTGGTGTTGTCACTCGTTTCCGATACTTGTACGTCTGCTGAGTGTCCTGATATATCTTGCTGATAACTGTGGTATGCTACCTCTGTATCACAGTGGAAGTGGCACTCAGAATTCCCTCTCCTAAGTGGGCTACAATTATTAGAGCTCTTACTCGCTGTTTCTGCGTGTGCATTGTTAGTTCCGCACTCGGTCATTGGGCTAGAACACGGCGGGCTTTACCTCGGAGACACAATTCTGTGTACTCCATCATTGGTATCCGAACGCGCAGTGCTCGTGTGCCCGTTTCGCTCTAGTTTTGCTATCCGACTCTCTACTTCTTCTATTCGTTTCGTGGTGTTCGTAACCGCGATATTTCCTTGGGTTTTTAAGAACGCTAGCGATTTAGAGTGGGCTTGTGTTGTACGTCGCAAGGGGCCTGCGAGTTTTGAAGTTGCTTCCGCGACTTTTATTGCCCCTATTGCTGCTGTTTTGGCCAGGTCTGCTACTTTTTGTGCAGCCATTGACATTTGTTTTACTTCTCCACATTATTTCTTTATTGTTAGTAATTCCCCACGAATTTCTCCTATATGCGAAATTATTGCCTCAGTGTCCTTACGCTGTTCGTCAGCTTCTTCCTTCTCCTTCTTACGCTGTTTCTCATCTTCTTCCTTCTCCTTCTTACGTTGTTCGTCAGCTTCTTCTTTCATTGATCGTAGGAAGCTCAGTATTGGGTTTATGTCATCTTTTTTATCCTCGTCACACTTGGGCGATGTAACTCTGGACACCTGGGCGCTAGAGCTCTGACGTGACCGAGCTGGCCTCTGTCTGCTCTCGTTCGTTTGACTATAAACTTCTGCTACTGTCTCGACCTGTGTGCCTGTCTCTGTTTCATCCTCTACCTCACTATCATAATCACGGCCGCGACGTTGCTCTAAGATCGCGTCCAAATCACCTTCCTCATCAATGAACATGCCGCCCTGTCCTGCTAAAAATGTGCCCACCCCATCTCCGAACCTATCCCCGTCAGTAACCTGCACCTTATCCATTATGGTATCCAGTTTTGTTTTAGCTTCGCTCACTAATAGTCGTGCCTTACTTCTCGTGATCATTAATGAAAATCAAAATTTATCTAAAATGCACAATAAAAATAATCTACTCCCTGCATTTTTACAGATAGACATAAAATTTCAACAACGCCGTTCCAACGCTGTAATTACAAGCACAATTTGATGTGGTACTGAAACCGCACACAAACCCGACAAAGTGCG
Organism: Schistocerca americana; assembly: GCF_021461395.2. Lineage (NCBI taxonomy): Eukaryota > Metazoa > Arthropoda > Insecta > Orthoptera > Acrididae > Schistocerca > Schistocerca americana. The sequence goes on from NC_060130.1 coordinate 542,060,777, forward strand.
ATGTGGTATGGACACCACATCAAAGAAACACATAAAACATGAACAAACAAAAAATATATACACTGAAAACAAAAACAGTAATCATGCGCTGCTACTTAAAACTAATCACAACGGAACTACAAGAAAAAGAACTTGGGTATTAATCATTAAAAAAAAGTAGAGAAAAAAATTTGAATGTTCCTACTAAGAATACTGTTAGCTTATCAGTGATTCACAGGAAAGATGCGAGGCTAAGGGTCGCCATTTTATGCGAGGTGCCGGGGCTAGTAGTGTATTTAACACGAAATTCTTCGAGAATCTTCATATGTAAATGATGCTCCAAGCCCCCCGTATCCTAACTCCGACTTTTGCTGTTGCGCATGGATTAAAAAGAAACGCGAACTGACTGTAATCGACCCTGCAAGTGTAGTAGAAAATAGTTTGGCACCTACAATAATTTAATTTGATAGACATTAATTAAATAAAGGAAAGTTTCAGTAACATAGTGAGAAATGAAAGGGTTGCTCTACCGATTAACAGAATGAAAGTTCTGTCCAAAATAACAATTTGATTTATTATGACTAAACTCAAAATCATAAACAAAACACATGAAACATTTACAATACATCAAAATGGAACAAATTGGATACTCAAATAAATGCTGCGAAGGTAAAGTTGTCCGTAAACTAGATTGTGACATTTATGACGAAGTGGTATGTGGAGCCAATCCCTTGCAACTCAGATCTTACGAGAAACCCACAACCAACCCAACATTAATTGCTGCTACAGTAGTGAGAACTCAGACAATGAACACCCAAGACAGAACAAAGTTAGAAAAAGACAAACAGGCGCGCTCTGCTGAGCTCTGATTATCACAGTGCAAATTCCCTAATCTGCCGGTGCTGTGGACATACATTACCAAGCTGTCTTCTTAACTGCAAGGACACGATCTGGTGTACCGGAAGCGATGGCTGGTTACTTCGACGTCCCGTCGTGATGATGATAATGTCGCGAGTATAGCCCGAAACAAATTGCCCTGGTCTGGTTGTTCCAGACTAAAGACTTCCTATCAATACAAATACGCCTCTGAGGGAGACGAAGAAGGCTCACCACACAATCACGGACGGTACAGTGATTGATTTTAACAAGGAAGTCACACAGTACCTCCGATAGTCAACTTTAGCCAAAACTGCCCAAGACAGACAACATAGGCCGCTTGTACGCAGAACCCTCAATTGCCAACTGTACTCAGAAAGTTACGTTGAAATTGATACTTCAGAAACTTCGTTAAACAGTTACAATCAAATAAAAGTATATTAGACAGCGAACAGAAGGCAGGCTGTCCAGAGCAGCGAGAGCTCAGTCTTGTAACCTACACTGACCGAAAGGCGAGAGCTGACTACCACAAGATCACCCGTACAAACAGAACACAGAACATTCCCGTCCCCACGACAGTGGCCGTGGTTAAATGTTCCAATCAGCAACTCGAAAACAGGCGGAAAATTCCACTCTATTGCCAAAGCACTACCATTCCACCAATGGAGATTCTTGGTGCCAATTTCTGCGCCGATTTTGCTACGTCACGGAGCTATGTCCTGAGCAAGCCAATCACAGTTACGATTTGGCAGAAAACGCGGGAATTTGCCCACCAAGACTGCCTGGGGACACAAGTCATTCCGATGCCTCGCTGATAGCCCATCAGAAAGTGTTTTCGCTAAGTTTCTGCGAAATAACGGAATCTCTAGCCCAGCTGCTCTTTCAGGCCCCTGCGGGCGTGTCTCCGCCGCTCTACTGACAATGTCTGGAAAGCATTCACTCGACTCCCTCACACCCGTCGGCTTAACCCTTTCAAGATCAGCAGTGCCCGCCTGTCACCGGACCACCCGGGTGACGAAAGACGCTGCGTAGGAAGTCCGCGTGTGAAGGAATAGCAACTTTTCACCGCATGCAATTAGAGAGGAAAATCGCCGGCCGAAGTGGCCGTGCGGTTAAAGGCACTGCAGTCTGGAACCGCAAGACCGCTACGGTCGTAGTTTCGAATCCTGCCTCGGGCATGGATGTTTGTGATGTCCTTAGGTTAATTAGGTTTAACTAGTTCTAAGTTCTAGGGCACTAATGACCTCAGCAGTTGAGTCCCATAGTGCTCAGAGCCATTTGAACCATTAGAGAGGAAAATCGAATTACTCAGAGTAAGATAGAAACATGAGAGGGGGCTTCTGCCACCTCTCAGCCCCCCCCCCCCCTACCTCATCACTGTGATCGCCACATTTTCGACCGTCTTGTGTGGCCTGCCCCAGCCAGATGCCACTGGTGGACCTCATGTCTCCACTACAGGAGTGACAGAAGAGACATATTGCCTAGCTATGATCAATGTCAATGCTATGCGTGCCCCACATAAACTGGCAATGTTCCACAATACATTTCATGCAGCGAAGTTAGACATGACCCTCTTATTTGAAGTGCATATCGATTGCTTTCTTAACCTGTTTGGGTATATCCCTTTCATCTCCCATGTGTTGGATACCAGTAGCACTGTGACAGTCCTCATCTGTGAAGGGTTACCTGTCGATTATGTCCAATATCTTTCGGATGTGTAAAGGCTGTCTTAGCTCTTTTCATGGGGCAGGAAGATGCATTGGTGGCGATTTTAATTCCACCCTCCACCCGAAAGGTGAATTGCTGGATCATTCTCCTTGTGCTGAGCTTGCTACGATCGTTGACCATCTTAACTTGTGGACACATGACAACATGTTCATGGCGACCACATCTATTTCATGCACTACACTGAACATTCTTCTAGTCGCCTTTATCGCGTTTATGTATAGTGCTCGCTGGTGGAAGGAACCCAACTGGCTGAAATTTGGCCTGTCCCTTGTTTTGACCATGGGGCATATGTCTGCACCGTCACCCTCGGCTGCCAAAGGGTTTGGCATGGAAGGGGTGTTTGGATGCTGAATATGGCCGTACTGGCATTTACCAACTATCGGCAGGTTATGGAGGTGAATTGGGATTCATGTCGCTGCCGCTGTGGTGCTTACCCCTCTATATTGTTGTGGTGGCCATCCTGCACAAAACCTGTCCTCCACTGGGCCATGATAGCGTAATGCAGACTCAGTAGCTTGGAGGAGGCAATCCCTGAACTATTACTACCAAGTGTTGAGGGACTGCTCTATGATGCTGTTTCCGCCTGAACAGTGTACAATAATGAACTGCGCCAAAGCACAGACCACAGCCCTCAAGCGCCGCCACATTGAAGGGGCAGTGGAGCGAGCCCGTACATTTGACCATATGGCTTTGGAAGCTCTGTCAATATACCATCTGCCAGCAGGCGGGTGACGATGGTGCCTAGTCGATTCGAATCATCACTGATGAAGAAGATAGGCAACATGACACTATGTCCAGCGCTGGATACACATTTCACGCCCATTATGCTAGGTTGTATGTTAACCACCCTCATCGACTGGCTGTCAGTGAAGAAGTCTCTCGGCTCTTGTTTGGTACAATACCAGAAGACGCAGCATTGGAATTGGAGGCAGCAGTAATATAGGTCAAAGTCCTCGATACTATTTGAGCAGGAGCTGATAACAAGTCACCTGGTCCTGACGGAATCTACCTTGAATTATATCATGCTTTCTGACATCTTTTAGCGCTCACATGGACTGTTATCTGTAGAGAAGTGATGTCGCCAAAGTGAGGGTCCCCAGTGTATTTCTAGAGGGCCTCATTGTTCATATTTACAAACCCCACAGGGGTCGCACATCAGTGACTATCACCCCTTGACCCTACTAAATAGCGACATGAAGATCCTCACACATCTTTTGGCAGTGTGACTTAAGAGGTGTAAGGTAGCTATAATTTCGCACCTTACAAGCACTCATCTATAACTTTGCCGTGATTTACAACCGGAATTAGGTATCATTTTGATAGGTTGTACATTGTATATATGAATATTTAAAGAAGACTGACATTGTCACGTACACCTTGTAAATAGTTGTTAATGCTTATTGCATGAAAGGTGAGGGAGTGACTTTATTATCAAAACGGCGTAATGAATGATTGTCTATACTAGTAGAGGTTGGAACGCAAGTGGAAATGACACGGCAGGCGTAACTCAAGCCCTGGGTGGAAAAGCCCGAACAACTGTGTTGGTCCTGCTTGACACAAGAAGTAGCCAAGACGGACGGTCCGGACACCTGAGCGCTGAAGCACAATACAGCAGCAGCCGGTAGGGATTGTAGTGGGGCCGGGAGGATAACCGGATAGTACATCGGAAACTCTGAAAATCTTGGACGCAGCAGAGAGGAACGAGGAAGCGTTACCTCGGAAACCATGCAGGCTGGGTTATTCCCGAGGATTTTTACTCTGAGAAGCGTACCATTGTATGTATTCCTAACTAACGGGGATAAGTATTTCCTCGCAAGCTTTCGACGCTGGAAGACAAAAGACTATTCCGTGTATTAGAGAATATGATTCGCTTTCTGCAGTTACGAGGGAGGGAAGCTGAGCTTTGCTGGGAAGCCAGCGGTGGAGAGAAAGTGGTCTTCCGTTTTGAGTGCCCGTGTTTGACGGTCGCTTAGTATCAGCTTTTGTTGGTACAGATGGACTCTCTGTCTTTGCTCTCGGGAGATTTTATAGTTAGAACAGGTAGGCACTGTACTGTTGCGAACTTATACGATTCTGGACTTCGCCTCCGGGTAGGGAGTCGTCGTTGACTACGCAGTATTCAGTGACTAAGAGCACTTCTGCCTATACTCACATAGAGACGTTATCTGAATTCCATCCTTGTGGCTGGGAGTTCGCGTTTCTTGTCTATAGAACACAGAGAGGAGAAGACAGTGTCAGTTTATACTAGTCAGAGGACCGCCTTCTGCCATCCTGGTGTTTGAAAGAGTTTATTTTGTGGCTGGAGTTCTTCCATCGTCACAGACGTGTATGAGAACCATCACTACAATGCACCGGACGCATACGGTGATATTGCTAATTGCTTCGGCTTATTAGGGCTATAAGGCTAAACAGCTGTGATCACGTAAGTTTTATTTCCATTGAGGTTGCACACCACTGTAAATCATCTTTGAAATTATTGCCTTCTAGTGTTTGGTACGTAGATGATGTCAGTCATCTCGTCGTGATATTTATATTAGATCACGTAGCCATAAAAAAGGGGCAGATTTGGGCAACTGATCAGTAATATTAGCTAGGAAATATAAACATTTGTAATATTAAGGGGTTTTTATCTACAATCAATGTATAAGCAGAAACAACATTCATCATTTAGTACTTAATAGTTCCCTTAATCATTCATTTATGTTTAGGTTGTAACTTATATGTTAAAGAGCAAGAAGGAGGAAATAGTATCACAATTAAGAGATCCTAAGATCTGCTTCAGGGGGTAGTCAGACAGGGCCAAATCTTGATTTTCGCGTTCAGTATTTTCCGTTGCGCACATTCATTTTAAACCCCCCTGGATTAGCATCTTGGAGAGGATGGCCCATCATGTCATGTCCTATGACCAGGCGTTGCTAGGCAGAGCGTACAATATTCACACAGCAAACTGACGCTACAGGGACATGATTGCCCTCGCTCCAGCTCAACATTTGTCCACGACTTTGGCATCCTTAGAATTCAGCCAGTTATTTGATTCAGTCGATCATTCTTTTCTTACAGCATCTCTCCATCATATGAGATATCCAGGAACCATTGCCGAGGTGGTCATATTTCTTCTGCATGGCACAACATCCCGGATGTTGTATAGTTGTAGGCTCACACAACCGATCCTGAATAGGTACTTGGTGTGACAGCGGTGCCTCACCTCAGCGCTGCTGTATGCCTTCGCCCTAGAACCATTATGTTGCCTACGACAACGACTGATGTCGCTAGATAGACTTCCATTTTGCTGTATCACCTATATGGACGATTTGTTCCTCTGCCTTCGAAGCGCCAACGATAGCTGGGCAGCACTTGCACCTATGGCGTTGGGCAGCTCCTTTAACGTATGTCAATCGTGAGCTACATGTATCAGTACAGTCTGCTTGAGGGAACCGTTGACCCACTCAACGTGACAGATTCCTTAAACCACCTTGGCATCGATTTTCGGCTGACCTGTGGAACCCTGCGGCCTTCAACTGCAGACGGATGTTGCAACTGATCAGATTTGGACTCGTTGAACATTATCTCCGCTCCCTTAACCTCACAGCAACACATGTACTATGACAACGCCCACATAACATCGCGGATCCCTCACATGGCACAAACTCTTCCGATCCTGTACACCCTTGCTCGCCACATGTTAGCTACGATGGGTTTCTTTTTTTAGCCGGGATGATCTTCAAAGTCCGCTATGAGTCCCTCAGAAAACGTTCCACTTGATGTTCGGCGACAGCTATGTTTCTGAGCGTGATGGTCCACCGCCACACTTTGAAATGAATGTGCGTAACTGTTTAAATGCATCGTTTCCCGGGAAATGGGTTGGTCGTGGAGATCCAGTACTCTAGCGTCAACGTTCCCCAGACCTTAACCCACAAGATATTTATTTATGGAGACACTTAAAAGAACAAGTTTATATTGCTCCATCTATGGATATACACAACCCAACAGCTAGCGTTAATGACGCTTCGGCAATGGTGTAGGCAGGTGTGTTGCGTAGGGTCCATCAAAGTACGATTTAGACATTGGCAGCTGTTTGGAAATGAAAGTTATCGCATTGAACATCTTCTTTAAGGCGAACGCTGCTCGTACGTGTACATACCTGCTATGTGAAGATAAGCCTGGACGTCAAATGTACGGAATGGAATTGTTGCACGTAACATAATGTGCAATATAGTGCAGCCTACTTATCTTGTTTTTTGTACCTCATTACATACAGACAATGTTACTGTATACACTGTTATTTTCTGTTCTCTTTATTTGTGTCATGGACAAAACAAACCGGTTGTTTATATCTGTAAAAAGTTCACGTTATGTTTTAATGTTGAAATCAAGGTAACAGTAACAGAAAGAAATATACAAGATACTGCATCGTGCAAGTGTAAACTGGATACAATTTGATACTTTATCTGGAAAAAAAAGAATGTCTAGCTCAAACACAACTCTAACATCGACGAGACTGCGTATCTATTCTCCAAGGCATTGCCTCGTCTCACTGAGAAAATGGTACAACTCCGGCAGAGCGGGGATTTCATGCTACCTATTCTTGGCTACGCTGCACGCAGTTACAGGATTGACAGAGCCTTGTTTTTTAAATGGTATTTGTATTAAACCTATTGGTGGGACTAGGTTTTGGAAAACTTGGAAATTTGTGGTAGTTCCTATGGGACCAAACTGCTGAGGTCATCGGTCCCTAGGCTTACACACTACTTAATCTAACTTAAACCAACTTACGCTAAGGAAACCACATACCCCCATGCCCAAGGGAGGACTCGAACATCCGAAGGGGGGAGCCGCGCCAACCGTGGCGCGGCACCCCAGACCACGCGGCGGGACTATGTTTTGTTAGATACACCTTTGTCTTGAACTGGAATGTGGAATTGCATGCCTACCGCCAAGTGCGACATTTTTTTCACATTGAATAACTTAGAACAAGCCTTATCTTGTAATTAGCTCACAAAATTATATATCCAAATATACGTGTGAGCTTCTGTCTGGTCCACATAAAGAGAAATTTGTATCTATACATATTACTAAATTAAAGTTCCTCGCCGTGTTTTTTCTGTCTGCGTGTGAAGGCTACTCTCAGGTACTACTGTAGGGATTTTGATTTGTTTGTCGCTAATAGATAAACTGATTCACGAGGATGGTTTTTGTTTATAATATGTATGGTGTCTGTTAAATATGTGTTTGCAGTTGTGGTCAATAAATTCCACAAATTGCCATGCTTAAATACTATGACCTCCATAAGAAGTGAAAAAAGCCCAAAATGTATTAGTGAGCAAGCTCACTGCCATTAGGTATGATTCGATAGAAAACACACACACACACACACACACACACACACACACTTAAGCAACGGATATTCTTTCGCATTTGCACCGTTTTGCCATCTCAAAAACAGTAAGTTTTCATTACTGGATCTAACCTTGGATACAGCAAGCATCGTTTATATTACGTTTAGTAGGCATGACATGTATAGTACCACATCGTAGATTCAATTACATTCTGTAATAGCAGACTGTCACTGATAATATACCGTTCCTAACAATGGCGCAGAGTTTCATCTCTGAAATTCTTGAGGCAAACTTACCTGCTGGAATCTGAAAACAAATTCTTAAAGTAAAGGAAAGTCTCGCTGGGACGCAATATTCGGGAAAAGTAAATATCATCAAACCAACGAGTGAGCTGAGAGCATAAAATCATCCCACTTATTATTCCCACGCAAAGCATTATATTTTATTCAATTAAATGCATGAAAGGAACGACACAGATATAAGGATATGAGCTTTTCTGTTAATTTGTGATTATTAGTACCCAATGAATACAACTGATTTTAACATATCACATTAAAATTAGTATTACATGAACCATGTGACACACATCCCACTATCAGACAAAGACCTATTTTTCTAGACAGTCATCAACTGTACAAATACAAAACATTTTTTTTGAATAAAATATCGACTCAATACATTCGATTACGAGATACACAGCGTGTGAACAAAATGGAAGCTGCACTGCATTAACCATAACCACGGATACCACTCTGCTATTCATCCCGCTTTTAACAACCATCCTAATCAGCAGTAATATTATCCACAATCATCACAAAAACTGGACAAGAATTACCTTAGTTGAAAGCTCATCAGTCACTAAAATAAACTCTAGAACATATTGTTCTGATGAGCCATAATGTGGCAATACATAAGTTTCCTGAATCTTTGTAAAAGAGCAATAATATTTCATGGTCTGAATGTTGAAATTCTCATACAAAATCCATGTAAAATCATTAATTGGAAAAGAATATAACAAGTGTTTTAAATGTTCACCAAGGGATCTTACCTATGCTATAAATGGGATCATAACGTGGCCTGAATAGTTACAAGTAAATCAAAAGTTAGATAAACACACTAAAATTGAAAAGTGTCTTATATAAAAGTTATCAAATAAAAAAGATGTAGAAGTGAATTTAAAGTATGGCCTCACTGTTGCCTTGATGAACACGAGTGAGTGTGTACATCCACAGATCATACGCAAAAGTTAAACAAAAAGTATCAAATTGCAAAGTGTGGGAAATGAATGCAAAATATGGCCTTACTATGGCCGTAACGTATGCACATGTAGGTAGGTATGAACATTCCCAAACCATATACAAAAAAAGATATACATCAATTAACATGAACCGAATTTTCCATCAGTGTCTGGCAGAACATGATACTATTAAATTAACATATTTCTTGCACAAATCCAAATTAAACCTGTAGATTTATATGACATAATGATTACTACTGAAACGTTTATAAATTAGAATTGTTTCCAGTTTCAGATCACGTATTATAGCCAATGTAACGGACTACTTATGGATTCTTCTCTTTGTCTTACACTATCTGAAATTTTCATACATAGTTTTGAACGAAATTTCTTACAGCAATTGAACTGCAAAGTTAAGAACTTGTTCAGATACGTGAATGAAATGGACTTGTACCACTAGACAGTTAGATACATTACTACAACAACTAATCTCCCAAAGTAAGGTTATTCATTTCATAATGGAGCTCAGAGGCTCTTATATAATTTTCTTGGACCTCAATATACTGTAGATATTAGAACAAGGAGATACTTCTTCAACTTTTGTGTTCCTTTCGTCCTCAGTACCGTGTAATATTATGGAGTGTTGGTAATTTTCACTTTTGTACCGTCTAATTACAAATGAATGAAACACAATATAAGCCAGTCAACAATCCATAGGGACAAATTCCGGGGATCAGGAATATACAAACTTTAATGTCAAAGTTGTGATCCAATATACATGCAATGATCAGCCAGAACATAATGACCATCTACCTAATAGCTAGCATGTCCACCTATGGTAGAGAAAATATTGGCGACACCCCATGGCACCGAAGCAATGAGGCCTTGGTAGGTCGCTGGAGGGATTTGGCACCACATCTGCGCACAGAAGTCACCTAATTCCCGTAAATTCCGAGGAGGGAGGCGATGAGTTTTGCTGCCACTTTCGATCACATCCCAGATGTGTTCGATAGGGTTCAGATCTGGCCAGCTGGGGGACCACGTTGTTCCTCTAACTACTATATCACACTCCTGATCTTATGACATGGTGCATCACCTTGTTGAAAAATGCCACTGCTATCGTGAAAAACGATCGTCATGAAGAGGTGTATATGGTCCGGAACCAGTATACGATAGTCCTTGGCCGTCATGGCACCTTGCAAGAGCTCCAATGGACCCATGGATGCCCCGTAAATGTTCCCCAAAGCATAATGGAGCCGCCGCCAGCTTGTCTCCGTCCCGCAGTACAGACGTCAAGGAGCTGTTCCCCAAGAAGACGATGGATTCGCGCTCTACCATCGGCATGATGAAGAAAGTATCGGGATTCATCAGACCGTGCAACGTTCTGCCAATGCGTCAACATGCAGTGTCGATGGTCACATGCCCATTTTAGTTGTAGTTGCAGTGGTGCTAAAGTTGGCACATGCATGGGTCGTCGGATGCGGAGGCCCACCGTTAGTAGTGTTCGGTGCAGTGTATTCAGACACACTTCTACTCTCCCCAGCAGTAAAGTCTGATGTTAGTTCCGCCACAGCTGACTGCCTGTCCTGTTTTACCAGTCAGCCCAGCCTACGGCGTCCGACATCTGTAATGAGGGGTGGCCGCCCAATGCTACAACGTATGGACGTGGTTTCACCTTGGTTTCGCCACGTGCTGAAGACACTCACTACAGCATTCCTCGAACACACTACAAGTCGTGCAGTTTCCGAAATTCTCGTGCCGACCTTCTGGGCCATATAAACACAAACATGGATTCACACACACACAAAATTTCGCATATTATCATCTAATCACACCAAAGCAAATACCAGTTCACACACACACACACACACACACACACACGCACACACACAAACAGATCACAGATATCTCAAAATTACACACAATAGTTGGCAATAACGTTCGATCTTCGGCAATAAAAATCGACAATCGGCAAACACTATCAAAACATAGCATCAAAACTTGTGTTTAGTTCCTAGAACAAGTGGTCAGTTCCTAGTGCAGGGAAGATTGAAAAACAAAATTTTGATTCCCAGTTATAAGAAGAAGAACAGGGCCAAAAATGGAATAAAAATACAACATGTAGAATAAAATCCATGGAACCTCTACGAAGAATTTTAAATTATTACTACACCGCAGAAAACCCAACCACTACAGCTATTTATGTGCTGACGTACGACTTCGCCAGCACACCGGTCGGCACTAGGAAATATTGTATAGGCGATGCTGAACTAGGCGCGCGGCGGGCATATGACAAGAGTAGACGGGAGGACGACGGTTGAATCCCGTGTCTGGCCATCCTGATTTAGATTTTCCGTCATTTCCCTAAATCGCTCCAGGCAAATGCCGGGATGGTTCCTTCGAAAGGGCACGCCCGACTTCCTTTCCTGATCCGATGAGACCGATGACCTCGCTGTCTGGTCTCCTCCCCCAAAACAACCCCACCCAACAAGAGTAGACCAAGATACGCCCCTAGGCTACGCGCCGATAACGCCCCCTGGGCAGCATGCATATAGGCTGCCGCCGCCGACCGAGCTGTCTGAAACGCTCAATCTCAGTACGTCAGTACGTCGCATTGGGACTCAGTTCGCATTGCACCTCAATACGCCGTACTGTGCTCCAGTCTTACACAGTGATAATCGTCGTCTGGCACCTTAGCTAGCTGTGAGGGAACGTTAGTCATTGTATATAGGTGTGATACGGACACAGACAAGATTCAAAAATTTGTACATGTTATTTGATTGCTGTTAACCACAGAACTATAGATTGGACATAACTGAAATTAAGTACTCAATTAGTTCCTGTTATAAAGTGTTCAAATGGTTCAAATGGCTCTGAGCACTATCGGACTTAACATCTGAGGTCATCAGTCCCCTAGAACTTAGAACTACTTAAACCTACATAACCTAAGGACATCACACACATCCATGCCCGAGGTAGGAATCGAACCTGCGACTGCAGCAGCAGCGTGGTACAGGACTGAAGCGCCTAGAACCGCTCGGTCACAGCGGCCGGCTAAGAAAGTGTATTTTAAACACATGTGAATTTTGTGTTGTAGTGAGATGAAACCGGCCACCCACCTATCATACCACCCTGTTCTCATCCAGCCAGGAACCACGAAACATTACAAGAGGGCACAGCTATAACAGTTTATATATATATATATATATATATATATATATATATATATATATATCGTCCCGAAATGTAAACTAAGCAGCATAACCAAAAAATGTACATTTTCCAGGCCTCTGAAGATGCCTTGCAAAGAATAATGGGGAAAGGCGTATGGCACGAAAATTGAGTTTAATTCAGTTGTAATCTGACGGCCCAAAAGTAAATAGGAAGCCACTTTTCAGAGTTTACAAAAAAAAAAAAAAAATGAAAAAGAAAGAAAAAGCTTCACATACAGTAATTTATGCAAGCTTCCAGCACCCACATAGTCACAATTACGCAGCTTTCCACTCGATCGTGCATCGTCTCATGTATATTCCATTATCTGAACCTGGCGTTCAAACAAAACACAACCTACCAGAAATATGGCTTCCAGTAATGGCTACAGCTCTTCCCTGTGATGAAGAGCAACGAACGAATATCTACGTGCTTTCTTGGAAAATTCCGTGGACTGAGTGCTGAGAAGATCAAGCAGGAAGTATTCATTGGTATACAAATACGTAAGTTCTTTGGAGACCAGCAATGCGAACATATTCTTAATCCTGATGAGGTAAGCGCATGGCAGTGCTTTCAGAAAGTTACATCAATGTTCATGGGCACAACTGGAAATGAATAAGCTTGTATTTGCCCATGAGAAACTCAACAGCAACGTATCAATCAAAATGCACTTCATTCACTCACATGCCGACGTTTTCCCTGGAGACTTCGGGCGGTTCAATGATGAACATGATGATATGTTTCACACCCCTTAAATTGTATAGCTCCATTTTAGTAATCCTGTCACTATTTATACGTAGTCAGAATTTTGAATGGAGTATATATCAGAATTTCTGTAAAAATATGCAGTTCAACACCCTACATGTAAAAACTAGTGCCAGTCTAGACAAACGGACCCAATATTTGTGATCAGTGCATTGAATTAATCCCAAAGCCACTGTCAAATATTCGGTACGTAAATAAGTGTTTGGCAGTGCTATGATTGTTGGACTAAGACCCAAAACAAAACACTAACGGAAGGAAAAGTCGCACCGTCAAAAAGTAATTAATTCAGAGTAATAAAGCCGGCTGCGGTGGTCTCGCGGTTCTAGGCGCGCAGTCCGGAACCGCGCGACTGCTACGGTCGCAGATTCGAATCCTGCCTCGGGCATGGATGTGTGTGATGTCCTTAGGTTAGTTAGGTTTAAGTAGTTCTAAGTTCTAGGGGACTGATGACCACAGCTGTTAAGTCCCATAGTGCTCAGAGCCATTTTGAACCAGAGTAATAAAATTTCGAGTATACATTTATCTAAGTAACATATTTAAGTGATTAACACTGCATGATAACAGGTTGATGTAGCGCGAGATAAGCCATTGCAAACATTAAATGCTGGCACATTAATAGCCATTTAAATCGGCAGAATGCTGAATGCAAGCATGCAAATGTGCATGCATTCAACATTCTGCCGATTTAACCGGTTATTGATGTGCCAGCATTTCATGTTTGCAATGGCTCATCTCGCGCTACATTAACCTGTTATCATGCAATGTTAATCACTGTCATGCAATGTCAGTTTGTGGGATGGAATTGCGTGTCTGTTGATTGATGGACTGAGGGGTGTGTGTGTCTAAACGATGAGGTCATCAGTCCCGCGATTCCAAAGCTACACACGGAAGAGAGAGGGTCCGCTAAATGTGAAGAGTAGTCAAACTATAAAATGAGAAAGTCAAAGCACACACTGAAGAATGGATAAGAGGGTACCCCAAATCTAAAAACTGTGAAAACAGAAGGATAAAAGCGTGTTCTTTGGAATAGGGAGTGGTCATGGCTCCCAGACTGAGAAAACATGAAGAGAAGCCATAACCACAACCACCCTGCCCCTAATCCAGGAGCAAAGCAAAACCTTATATCTGAAAGTAAAAACCACTTTCGCGGAGGAAAATGAGGACCAGTGCAACCATCTGTGAATCATCTGCCAATATTAAATTTAAGGAACATTGAAGATGATACTTAGGACGAAGGGCCGAAAGACGGGGACATTCCACCAAGATATGGGAAACCGTCAGTCTGTTTCCACAACCACATTGCAGGAGTGAATCGTTATGCAAGAGGAAATAACGAGTGAGCCTGGTATGACCAGTGGTTTACTCCTTCTGAGAGGAGCAGAAGGAAGAGCGCCAAACTGTAGTAGAATCCTTCAGTTTGCAGAGTTTATTACTGTGAGCAGTAGCGCACCATATGTCATTCTACTTTTGGGCAAAGAGAGATTTGACGTAGATCCGCATATCTACAGCTATAATCATGAAATGGAATGGGAGGTAAGTATCTGCTTCACAGCCACACAGTTAGGCAGTTCGTTCCCTGGGATACCCACATGACTTGGGACGCAGAGCAAGACAACTGAGCAGGTGGTACAGCCAAGGGCAGAGAGAAGGCCGTGGACAGCAGAACCCAAAGTGTGACGAGAGTAGCATCGGTCGACAGCCTGCAGGCTACTCATTGAGTCGGTACAAATTAAAATACTGCTGAGGGAGGCCTGAGAAACAAAGTGGAGGGCTTTGCGAATGGCTAGGAGCTAAGCTGTGAACACACTACATGGTCCTGGCAATAAATAGAGTTCTACGCCAGTAGGAGACATGAAAGCGTATCCTACCTTATCTATCGTCTTAGAACCATCAGTGTAGAAGATGGTGGCACCCTGGAACTCTGCAAGAATGGCACGTACAAGACCCCAGAAAAGGGACGTGAGATGCATTCAAAGTGGCAATCCTACCCATGGGCGGTTATCAGGAGGGAGATACTCCTTGTTTGCAAAGAGGACAGGGTCTACGAGATGGTCAAGGAATTGGCGATTGGCGACTGTGTAAGAAACCAGGAATTGGCTCTGTCGTATCTGTAGAGGGAGACTATCCACTTCTGCGAGGAGACTGTCAACGGGACTAGTGAGAAAGGCACCAACAGCCAGATGCACCCCACAATGGTGAACAGGATCAAGTATTTGCAGAGTGAAAGGAGCTGCTGAGCCATAAGCCTGATTGCCATAATCTATTATGGGGAAGGCCAAGCACGGTAAAGATGGAGATGAGTGGCATGGTCTGCTCCCCAAGATGTGTGGGCCAGGAGTTGGAAAGCATTAAGCTTCTGCATGCATTTAGTCTTTAGGAGGCTAATATGGGGCAGCTACGCCAGCTTTTTATAAAAAATAAGGCCCAAGAAACGGACTGTGCTACAACATCGAGGAACTGGTCGCCTAAATAAAGTTCTGGATTGGGGTGTACTGTAGGTCGACGACAAAAATGCATAACCCACGTTGCGGAGGAAGATGGCCCACGCAGAGACCTGTCGCATGGCGCCTTGGAGAGGCCGCTCAGCATATGCTACCGAGTGGAACTGCACCAGATGCAAAAATCGTCGACATGCAACTCTGGGGTAACCATAGGCCCAACAGAGGTTACATGCCCATGGATGGCTATGAGGAAGAGTGTGACACTTAACACAGAACCCTGTGGAATACCATTCTCCTGAATATGAGGGGTGCTGAGTGAAGTGCCAGCTCGACCCCGGAAGAGCCAGTGAGGTAAATACTCGCTGATAAAAATTGGACGGAGGACACAAGGCCCCATTCATGGAGGGTAACTAAAATATTAGAGGGCCAAGCCATGTCGTATGCCTTATGTAGGTCAAAGAAGACCGCAACATGATGCCAGCGGTTAATAAAAGCTTGCTGTTTTCAATCTGAGTAAATGGTCAGTTGGAAATGGACAAAAGACCCTGAGATTCGAGTGCCCAACATAATAGGAAGCTGACCATCCTCTCAATCAGTTTTTAAAGTACTTTCATCAGGTGAATAGGGCAGTAGCTGTCGAGAGATATTGTATTCTTCCTGGGCTTAAGGACAGGGTAACTGTACTGTCTAGCCATTACGATGCAAAAGCACCCATGAGCCAAATGCAGTTGAAGACCCTGAGGAGATGTTGCCTCCGGGTAGCGTCCAAGTGTTGGATCATCTGGTTGTGGATGGAATCTGGGCCTGGGGCAGTGTCACATGAAGAGGCAAGAGCCTACAAGAATTCCTATTCAGTGATGGATTCATTACAGGTTTCAGCGTGATGCAGGCTGAAACAGGGGGGGGGGGGGGGGGGGAGGGTCTGTGCAACTCGGTGTTTCTGCCAGAGAAAGGTGGCAGGATAGGAAGAGGACGCTGATGACGTCGCAAAGTGTGTCGCAAGATGTTCTGCAAGGACCAATGGATCAGTGCTCAGAGCACCTTGGAGGTTAGCCCCTGGACAGATGAATGTCGCTGGTGGCCCAGAAGGCTACAGGGCTTGGACCAAACCTGTGATGAAGAGATATACTTCCCCAGGGAGGGAACATAGCGCTCCAACCAGTCCTTTTTACTCTGCTTAATAAGGTAACGAGCCCTAGCACGGGGACACTTAAAAGCGAGCGGGTTGGTCTATGAAGGGTGTCGTTTAAATTGCTGCAGCGTCCATCAGCCGTACTGGACAGCAACTGCTACATCCTTGATCCACCAAGGTACTGGTCGATGACAAGGGGGAACTGTGAATAGGGGGACAGCAGTGCCATCAGCTTAAAGAATAGTGGCAGAAATACCTTGCACTATCACATCATTGCTAGAAAGGCCAATTGGCCCTGCAGAATGTAAGTGTGGGGGCCTGCCTGGTTGGCGGCAGCAGAGGAACGATAGAATCATCAGAAAGTGGTCACTGTCACAAATATCATCTTGGGATGACCAATGAGGGAAGCCATGAGAACAGGGCTGGAGATTGTGAGATCGATAGCAGTAAAGGCGCCATAAGCGGCACTGAAGCAGGTAGGAGAACCATGATTGAGGAGACACGAATCAAAGTCTGTAATAAGTTGGTCAATTAGGAGACCCATACCAATGAAGTGGCACTCCCACAAAGTGGGTGGTGGGCATTGAAGTATCTGGGGAGGAGAAACAGGGGCGGGAGTTGCTGTATTAAGGTAGACAGTTCAACATAAGGAAGTGGCGTACCTGGAGGGAGCTAGACGTTGCAAACTGTGATTGCCAGAGTCGTTTGCACTTTAACTACTATTGCTCCCAGATTGGTATGAAGAGGGATACAGTCACTATTTACATCAGAGTGAATCGAAGTGCGGACCCCACCAGATGCTAACACTGGGTCAGCACGGTTCTGACAGAATTCCCAATAACCACGAAACGTTGGACACTGGTCACCACAGAAGTGCGTTTCTTGAAGAGTAAGACAGAACGCAGAATAGAAGGAAACAAGATGTTGGCTGGCTCTGAGCACTGTGGGACTTAACTTCTGAGGTCATCAGTCCCCTAGAACTTAGAACTACTTAAACCTAACCAACTTAAGTACATCACACACATCCATGCCCGAGGCAGGATTCGAACCTGCGACCGTAGCAGTCGCGCGGCTCCAGACTGTAGCGCCTCGAACTGCTCGAAACAAGATGTTGTACTTCCAATAGGTGACGACAGTATCTGCTGCAATTTCACTGGATGATCATGCAGCGGGAGTCCAGGTTAAATATAAAGAAGCTGAGAGGAGGTCAAGACAGTGGTTATCACTGACAAGGTTGGGGTGACATCCATAAATGAGAAGTCAGACTCTGGTTGCAAGGGGGGAGATGGCACCTCTGGGGGCACCAGAGGGCCGTTGTCTTGGTATTTAAGTTTCTTCTTCTACTCTTTCGGAGGTGGAGGAGGGCAGGGCACTGACGGAGTCAGGAGTCTGCAAGATCTGGAACTGAAAGAAAGTGGGCGATCTTGAGGTGCACAGATGGTGCATCTGGTGAGAGGGGTCCCGGGGGGAGGGGAGGGGAGTCCAATCACGAGCAGGTGCCAAAGAAGATGCGCCCTTCTTCAGCCGGGGAGGGGGAGTGGCTCCTGGATTGGAGGTCGCCGGAATTGCAGGTGAGAGGGAGGGGAAAGGGGGACGGGGCTGGGGTAAGGAAGATGTAGGAAGGGGAAAGGGTGTAGCAGAGAGAAAAGTTGAGAAATGTGACACTGGGTGGATCTCTCATATTTCTGGCTAGCCTCGGCATAAGACAGGCAATTCAGGAACTTGTACTCTTGGATCTTCTTTTCTCTCTTGTAAGCTGGGCCATCCGGTGAGCGAGGGGAGTTGCAGTCATGACAATTGACACACACAGGTGGCGGAACACAGGGGCTTCCCTCATGGAATGAATGTTCACAGTCACCACACAAAGGGTCCACCATACTGTGGGAATACATTCCGTCCCTGTTGCACTTGGTTGGGCAATATAGGGATGGTTAAAGCTGTTTGTGAATGATGCTCGAGTTCTCGTCCGATGATGTCCTGTATGTGCTTGATTGGAGACAGATCTGGTGATCAAGCAAGACAAGGCAACATTTCAACACTGTAGAGCACGTCGAGTTACAACAGTGGTATGTGGGCATGTGTTATCCTGTTGTAAAACACCCCCTGGAATCCTGTTCGAGAATGGCAGCACAACAGGTCGAATCACAAAATTAACGTACAAATTTGCAGTCAGGATGCGTGGGATACCACGAGAGTGTTCCTAGTGCCATACGAAATCTCATCCTAGGCTATGACACAAGGTGTAGGTCCAGTGTATCTAGCACACAGACAGGCTGACTGCAGGCCTTCAACTGGCCTCTTAACCAATACACAGCCATCATTGGCACCGATGCTGATCCAGCTTTCATCAGAAAACTTAACAGATCTCCACCCTACCTTCCAATGAGTTCTCGATTGACACCACTAAAGTCGCAAATGAAATGGTTTGGGGTCAGTGGAATGCACAATGCAATGCGTCTGGCTCGAAGCTGTCCTTGGAGTAACCGATTTGTTACAGTTCATTCTTTTACTTTTATAGTATTGGTGGTGCAGATGCAGTACGATGCGCCAGAGCCATACACCGAACACGATGGTCCTCCCTCTCGGCAGTTATAAATGTGTTCAGTAACCAGTAATTGAAATTGACCCTTACCTTCTTCAATAGTAACAAGTTGACCATATAACTTAATTGTGTACTCAGTTCAGTTTATTTCCTTATCACTTCTTCAGCAATTGATTTACACCTTTGTTCCAAACCATATATGTGCCCTTGTAAAGAAGTAACATTAGACTAATTTTTCAGTTAACTCCCTTGCACTGTCTTCCATTTTCTCTCCTAATTTCTTATCGTGTTCCTTCACACTAGTTTCTATTTTTTTTAAATCCTCACGCAATACTCTAGAACTAGTCCCTAGTTTCTATTCAAGTCCTTTCTTAAAAACCTCTTAACCCTTTTTATATCAATAACTAACTTTTTGGTACTTGCTTCTAACCTCAGTAAGAATCTTAACAACCCATAGAAATCTTGATGAACTGTAAAGCTAGCAGCTGAACTACCATTATCCTGTTCATTTGGAATAGATGTTGGGGAAACAGTGGAAGGATCTGCTAACACAGCATGACTCCCAACAGACTCATATGGCTGACCTATACGAGAGAAAAAACCCCACTCATTCATGACAACGCTGGTAAATTCATGAACTTCATTATTGACGTCATGAGTGGGGGTACCCTCTCCTTGAACTACTAGACTTGCTAACTGAATCACTGCTTAATGTATTATCACTTCGGTAGGTAGTAGAAACTGACAAGACACCTAAATCAGAATGACTCATAACTCTGGATTTCTGCCTTTCTCTAATTATCATAATGTGGGTTCGCCTAGTCCCTTTCCCGCTGACTATAGATTTCTCCATTATGATGCGAATATTAACACCACCAAAAACCAAGCTAGAATCTCAAAATGACTTCAGAGGATACCAAGTTCATAAAGATTTGCACTAGAGAACTGTATAAGAAAGCAAAACTGACTTCCATATTCACAAACAAACATTCAAAAGCCACTTGACTATGACAATAATGAAGAATAAAACTCATAACCTCCTCTCACCAGCATCGAGAAACAGCAAAACCAAAATCACATCAGAGAATCATCTCACACAAAAATCCCAAGAATGCCTTAAATATCATCATAAAATAAAATACACTACTCTTTGGAAAAGAATGAAATACCAAGAGAAAGAGATATGATCACAATGAAATTTATTCTACCGATTAGGGACATGACACTACAGAGATGATTAGCATTACAGACCTGTACATGTGGTATGACTGTGGAAATTCAGTAGGGAGCAGCACCACCACGTGTTGCAACCAGCCAGTAGACGTCATGGCGTGGAATCATAGAGCACTCGATTGTGCTGCTGGGGAATACTCTGCTACACAGTTAGTAGGCGCGACCACGAAGAATCAACTGCGGCTGCAGGAGGACCTGACTTAACAAGTTGCCGCCCAACCATATCCCGGAAATGTTCGACGGCCAACATGTGAGGTGAATGGGCAGGGCAGAGGAACAGTGGTACTCGTCGTTCTTCGAAGACGGCTTGCGCATTCCTCGCCACATGCGGCCGGGCGTCGTCCTGTTGAGATATGCCATGTGGTTCAAATGGTTGAAATGGCTCTGAGCACTAGGCGACTTAACTTCTGAGGTCATCAGTCGCCTAGAACTTAGAACTACTTAAACCTAACTAACCTAACGACATCACACACAGCCATGCCCGAGGCAGGATTCGAACCTGCGACCGTAGCGGTCGCTCGGTTCCAGACTGTATCGCCTAGAACCGCACGGCATATGCCATGTGGAACGGGCTATAAGAGAGGCAGTGCGTCAGGCAGCAAACCCTGCTTGATATAGTGGTAGCTGCTCAGATTGCTCTCTAGACACAGGAGGAGAGATTGCGTGTTACAGGCAATGGCACCCCAATCTATCACACTTCGCACTGTTCTCAAACCTACACCACAACTCACCAAAACTGAATCGTCTATTACACTGTATTGCTCTCTGTTCAGTCACTCAATCCACTGCTGTAGAAGGCCACAATAACTATAGGCATGCCTTTCTTCTTCAAAATGTGAATGTCGAATCTCGACAAAATACACCAAGTTTCCTGTCCAGTGAACCAACATCCAAACCTTGAAGATTGAATTCCAAGGAATGACATACGTCACTTTAAAAAATTAAATTTCGCAGAGCCAAAATTAGCTCTTAAACACAGAATAACCCTGAAAGAAAATTTGCATCAGATTAACACAAAGAATTTCAACAAAAGGCACAATATTCCACACTGCAACAATTTCATAGTAATCAGTCTGTATTCCTCACTCTTCCTAATCATGAATTTAGTAAGAAAATTAGAACTGGCACTGTACATCTAAATTTAACTATCAAACTGCTGGCTGTGCCACAACTTTCAAAAATCTTCCCCCCAATTCGCGACATCTTCATGTTTTATTTCACAGACTTCTTCCAGTCAATAATCACTAATCACTATGAACTGGACTATTCTTCAGAAATAAGCAACAAACGAAAGTTCGACGACAGTGTTAACCCAGTCTAGTACACTAAGTATGTTTTTTTTTCTTATGTTCCACAATTATTCACAGTTAAACCTGATTATGCATTTTTCGCTAACATCCTACAAAGTCTATTCTTCTATTTTACAATTATTGCTTGAAGCATGTGTTAGTAATCAGATTTCATCCCCCAAAACGTTTTACTTATACAGTAATGCTCAGAAATTCCATTGATTCTCACAAAGCACAGATAATAACTGATTATTGTAATTCCTTAAAGGAGAAGTTTTAATGCTCAGCATTCTTGTGTTGTTAGTAAAAACCATGATACTCTGTCACAAATTGTAACTTAGCTGATAACTATTTTCATTGAAGCAGTTTATACCAGACAAGGCAAAGGCTCAATAGACACGTGCAATGTTATTCATTAAAAAATTAAATTGTATTTGTTAATCAACCCAGAAAAACAAAATCCTGTTCTTTTATGTAGGGAGGGTCAGTCTTTAAAATATGTGATTGCAGTTGTGGCCACTAAATTCCACATATAACTGCTCTCATTAAAGATGCTCTCTGTACTAAGTGTAGAAATACCAAAAGATAACACAGTATTATTACACGGTCTCACTACCTTGGGCTGACAGTATTAGGAAAAGGATAGATTGCTACTCACCATATATAAGAAACGTTGAGTAGCAGACAGGTACAAATAAAGGACTGCTATCCTTTTAAGCTGAGGCTGGACTCAGTTTTTTTTATTTCAACCTTAGGCATCATTCGCTGCCGACATTCCATACTCAGTGTGATGTGTATTCTTTCCCTTCTGGACTGATTTACAGTTGTCCCCTACGCAAATTTCCTACGATTGGATCTAACCTTGGTTCCATGAGCGTCATTTAGATTATGCCTAGTAAACAAGACATGTACCATATTGTGGGTTCAATTATATTCTGTAACAGTTGACTGTAACTGGTAATACATTGCTCCTAATAACGGTGAACAACTGTTGGTCGGGAATTCTCAAGCAAATTAACCGTCTGGAATCTGAAAACAAATTATTAAAGTAATAGAAAGCCTTGTTGAGCCACACTGTTCGTATACCATGAAAAATAATTACGGTATCGTTGAACTAATGAGTGAACCAGAAGCTTATAAAGTCGTCTTCCTTAGGATTTCTATGCAAGGTATTAGTACTAAGCCTCATGGTTACTCAACACTGCTATCTTCAGAAATTATACTTCATTTAATTAAATTCATGAAACGAACCAAACGGAAAGAAGGAAATGAAATTTTCCTGTTAAATTGTGATTAGTAATTCCCAGTTGATACAAGTATTTTTACACAGTGCAATAATATCAGAATTATATCAACCATGTGGCACACACATCGCTATCAGGCAAAGACCTATTCTTCTGGATAGTAGTGAATTAAACAAGTACGATAACCTTGTTGGTGAATAAAATACCGTCTTATTAAATCGATTATGGTCCATTACAGGATGTAAACGGGATTTAAGCTGCACCACATTAACTATAATCACGAATATCACTCTGGTATTCATCCTATTTTAGCAGCCATGAGATATTACTCTTCCATCTTGTATAATAAATAAACACATAACCTTTTATTCTGGAGATAATGTATAGAAAATATGTTGATTCGCAGTACCATCTCATGAATACAAACTTTAAGCTGATTGTAGATATCACTCTCCATCTTCCTTAGTATAATCCAATGAAGCCTCACCAGAAAGCACACCACGTCACACAAAAGCAAAAATACACGTTCACTCCAGCACAATCCAAACGGAATGGAAGCGAGAAAGAACGCTTTGTCTTCCTTGAAAACTTGCAAGCCACGTGGAATCTCAGTGCCCCGAATTCTCATTGGCCAAGGCCACTCTCGCCTCAAAGAGCAGCATAGCAGACGCAGTGGTGAATATGCGCAAAATTGATCAGTGGGCACACATATGACAGCAAAGGTTGCTAGGAGACAAGTAAAATATATTACACGGAAGTTGGCAAATCATAACAGACAACTTTCAGATTTCTTACTGCTGCACCATATAAGTCATCCGACCATAGGTACTTAGCACCACACATGCGAAGCCAAAGTTGTTCGCTAATTCAAAACAAAGCTAAATCCAAGCTGCAAGCTTTTAACAGAGCCAGGCTTTATATTTAGTAGCTGAAGGTAGTTTTAGGTTGATCGAATTTCGATTGCAAACCAGAAATTTTCGTAGGTAATCTGCCGTTACATGCCTCTGGGATATAAATCCCTCTTCCCCCATATTCGAACAGGATGATGGTTGATTAGTGTATGTAGTGATTCGTTCCATAATCGGGTTTTATTGGTGAGAATCCATGCTATCAGTTCAGTCACCCCTCCTTCCCTTTTCTCCTTATAATTCCTTCCACGACACCGTATATGGTTGGTTTGTTTGTGGGGGTTGAAGGGACCAAATTACAACGGCCATCGGTCCCTCGACACCGTATATACACTTTTAAATAATCTGCTGTCGAGAAGCGTGCGACTATTCCTTGAACATCCTCATTTCGACTAGTAATGAGTCAGACAGCAGTCGCCGGCTAAGACAGGGCAGCAACAGGGAAGTAACCGATTTTGTGACATTTTATGAGTCCCTAACAAGGAGCGAATTATATAGTTTCATCTGTGTGCTTTGGTAGTTTTTTTTTTTTTTAGTTTCTGCATTTTAATCTAATATTTACTAGACATAGTTCTAGCGTTTCGTTTGTGTCGGAGAGTAACCGATTTTTTGACATTTTACAAGTTTCTAACCAGGAGCGAATTATTTAGTCTCACCTGTGAACTATGGTAGTTTAGTATTAGAATCTCTACATGTTAATCTAATTTACTAGACACAGTTCTCACGTTTTCGCCAGTGCCTGAAGTAGAGTTTCTTAGCGCTTCTCGATGGTCGTTTGTTTATCTGTGTAGCGCAGTTTTCCACCGTCTTTATTTTGGACACAGACTGTGATTGTTGTGTGCGGAAGCGAGATGAGCCGGTGACACTTCGCTCTCAGCTCTAGGCTGTGTTAGCTTTAGTTACACTGCTTGAAGTTACAGTGAATGGGTATCAATGTTATGGACCAGTCGTGGGAATCTAACGGATTTCCAGCACGACACACGAGTCCGTCGATTGGTCTGCACCGGTGGCCAGCCCATTTACTGCTCGCATTGAGATTGACCCCTCACCTGTGGTCGAGTGGGAGATCGCCTTGGGGTGTGGCATGCTGCAAAAGACTTTCCAGTGGGCTGAACGTAAGGACTCCTGGTTAGTCTGACAAAAAAGTCCTAGGTGCTATCTGTGGTTGACACTGTCCGTCAGGTAGACGCATCGCTTGTCTTATTTCAGAGGAAAGCTGTCAGCTTGCAAGATCCACACAGTCATAGAGGGTGGGAGCGTTGGTAGTTGGGAGCTCCAATGTTAGGCGCGTCATGGGACTTTATAGGGACGTGGTAGCCCGGGAGGGGAATAAAGCCAATGTGCACTCTGTGTGTATATGTAGTGGAGTCATTCCAGACGTGGAACAGGTCTTTTCTGATGCCATGAAGAACATAGGTTGCAGCCAAGTGCATGTGGTGGCTCATATCGGCACCAATGACATGAGTCGCTTTGGACTGGAAGAGATTCTCCCTGGTTTCAATCAGCTATCAGCAGTGGTAAAGGCTGCCAGTCTTACTTGCGAGATGAGTGCGGAGTGAATCATTTGCACCATAGCCGACAGGACTGCCTGGGGGCATCTAGTACAAAGCCGAGTGGAGGGTCTGAATCAGAGGCTCAGACGGCTCTGCGACCATGCTGACTGCAGATTCCTCAACGTGTGTCGTAGGATGGTGAAGTTTCGGGTTTTTATAAATAGGTCAGGAGTCCAGTACACGCAGGAGGCGGCTGCACTGGTAGTGGTGCTATGTGGCGTGGACTGGGCAGTTTTTTTAGCTTACAGAGTCTCACGGAAACACCGAAAGGGCTTCAGTCTCAAAGAGTGCAGGTCGAACATGGGAAGAACGTAGCTCTACGAACCATCGGTATAAGAGTTGTAAATTGTCGTAGATGTGTTGGAAAAGTACGAGAGCTCCAAGCGCTAATAAAAAGCACTGATGCTCAAATATTTATAGGCACTGAAATCTGACTAAAGCCGGAGACAAGTTCAGCCGAAATTTTTGTGAGGGACCTGACAGTGTTCAGAAAGTATAGGCTAAATACAGCTGGCGGTGGATTGTTTGTTGCTGTTAGAAGTAGTTTATCTTATAGTGAAACTGAAGTTCCTGTAAGTTAGTATATATAGAGGTCATTTTTGGCAACCGGAATAGAATAATAATTGGATCCTTTTACCGACTTCTCAACTCCGATGACACAACTGCTAAAACGTGCAAAGAAAATTTGAGTCTAATTTCAAACACGTACCCGACTCATACAGTTGTAGTTGGTGATGACTTCAATTTATCCTCGATATGTTAGCGAGAATATATGTTAAAATCCAGATGTACACATAAAACATCATCAGAAATTGTGCTAAACGCATTTCCTGAAAATTAGTTCACGAGCTCATTCGAGAAGTAAACGCTTCTGAAAACCCACTTGAACTCTTAGCAACAAATAATCCTGACTTAATAACAAGCATCAAAACGAATACAGGGATTAGTGAAAGCAGGGTTGCCGTAGCGAGACTGAATACTGTAACTCGCAAATCCACCAAAAATAAAAGAAAAATATACCTATTTTAAAAAGCAGATAAAAATTCTTATGACGTCTTCCTGAGAGACAACTCCACAACTTCCAGATTAACAATGTAGGTGTAGACCAGATGTGGCTTGAATTCAAAAAGATAGTATGATAGCAATTGAGAGATTTATACCAAATAAGTTAACAAATGAAGGAGCTGATTCCTCATGGTACACAAAACAGGTCAGAACACTGTTGCAGAAACAACGAAAGAAGCGTGCCAAACTGAAACGAACGCAAAATCTCCAAGATTGGTGATCTTTTACAGAAGCTCGAGGGCTTCAGTGCGAGATGCTTGTAACAGTTTCCACAACGAAACTTTGTCTCGAATCCTGGCAAAGAAACCAAAGAGATTCTGGCGTCATGTAAAGTATGCTAGCGGCAAAACACAATCAATGCCTTCTCTGCGCTATGGTAATGAAAATACTATCGATGGCAGTGCTGCCAATGCAGAGTTACTAAACAAAGCCTTCCAAAATTCCTTCACCAAAGAAGGCGAAGGAAATATTCCAGAATTCGAATCAGGAACAGCTCCCAACACGAGTAACTTAGAAGTAGATATCCTCGGGATAGTGAAACAACTTAAATCATTTAATAAAAGCAAGTCTTCCGTTTCAGATTATATACCAATTAGGTTCTTTTCAGAGTATACTGATGCAATAGCTCCATACTTAACAATCGTATACAACCGCTCACTCGACGAAAGATCCGTACCCAAAGACTGGAAAGCTACACAAGTCACACCAATATGCAAGAAAGACGATAAGAGTAATCCACTAAATTACAGGCCTACATCATTAACGTCGATATGCAGCAGTATTCTGGAACATATATTGTGTTCGAACATTATGAATTACCTCGAGGAGAACGGTCAATTGACACACAGTCAATACGGATCTCAAAAACATCGTTCTTGTGAAACACAAATATCTCTTTACTCACACGAATTGTTGAGAGCTGTAGGCAAAGGATTTTATATTGATTCTGCTTTTTAGATTTCCAGAAGGCCTTCGACACCGTATCTCACTAGCGGCTTGTAATGAAAATACGTGCTGATGGAATATCGTCTCAGTTATGCAACCGGATTTTTGGGTTCCTGTCAGAGAGGTCATAGCTCGTAGTAACTGACAGATAGCTGTCGTCAGTGAGCCAAGTTTTTAGCAATGATCATGTCTTGTGATCTTCCTTAAAAGCCTGTAGACTTTTACCTTACAACCATGTTCCAATCATTAACTATAAGGAG
This sequence comes from Schistocerca americana, assembly GCF_021461395.2. Lineage (NCBI taxonomy): Eukaryota > Metazoa > Arthropoda > Insecta > Orthoptera > Acrididae > Schistocerca > Schistocerca americana. The sequence continues at coordinate 542,088,520 of NC_060130.1, forward strand.
TGCTTAATGTGTAGAGAGCCTGACAGTAAATTTAATTTTACGGTGCCACCTCTCCAATGATGGGCAAACCGACTCATAGACCGGCGCCAACAGTATCTGTGTAGCAGGCACATGTGGTAGACATACACTGATAAGCCAAAACATTATGACCATTGCCTACCGCGACGTTGGATGCCGTCTGATGGCGTCGCGGGCATGTGACGTAGCAACAGAATCATGTAAGCAGAACAGACATGGACAGGGGATGCCGCGCGGGATTAGCCGAGCGGTTTAAGGCGCTGCAGTCATGGACTGTACAGCTGATCCCGGCGGAGGTTCGAGTCCTCCCTCGGGCATGGATGTATGTGTTTGTCCTTAGGATAATTTAGGTTAAGTAGTGTGTAAGCTTAGGGACTGATGATCTTAGCAGTTAAGTCCTGTAAGATTTCACACACATTTGAACATTTTTGACAGGGGATCACCCAAGAGAAAATTCAGCCTGCAAATGGGGAAATCCATTGAGATAAGCTACTTTGACAAAGGGTAGATTATTATTATTATCATAGCCAATAAACGAGTATCTCGAAAACGGCGAAGTTGATCGAATGTTCACATGCTACTGTCATGAGCATCTATACAAAGAGGCAGAACGAAGTAGCCAGTATGAGCACATTTTGTTTGGCGGGGTTGTGTACATTTAGGGCAAGCACAATTTCAGGGGCAAACCTGTTGTTACACTAATCGGTTGACGACCCACTGGGGATTGATTTATGACCCCCAGGGATAATCCCCAACCCTTCCTGTCCCCTTCTCATCCCTCAACCCTCTAGGAAATCCCCAACCTTCCAACCTCCCCTTTGCTGATACAAGCACACTTTTGATATCAAATCAATTGACTAATGAATTAAATTGATCAATTAATTACCCCCTCCTCGTCCTGGGAAATCCATCACTCCACCCCTCCCTTCCACCAGTGCCCCCCTCCAGAATCTGGAAATTGGTGGGAAAAAAGCCTGGTCTGTGCTGACCTTCTGGAGAGGAAGGGCATAGTGCAGTTTAATTTCTTTATTTCGGGCGCTACCCTGTTGACAATTGGCAGGAAGCCTCGGCCCCACACCTCTGTCTGCCTGACCTACCACCCCCTCCCCTTCCCCCTCCCCCCTCCTCCCCACTGATACAAGTGCACTTCTTGAATTCCACACACTTCCGAAGGGAGTTTCTGATGCACAGTCTTTGGCACCCCCCTTAGCCTATTTTTCTGCTTCATCAAATTAAGTGACTAATGAATTAAATTGATCGAAAAAAGTTGGAGGGAAATAGCTCAATTGAGGTACTTTCCCTCACCTTGACTGGTGGATCCACTTTTGGTATTCTGTCGTTGAACACAAGCTGCTGCAGGTCAGGCCTGAGTTATTCGAATAGCCCAACTCCCAGTCTAGCAAACTGACTTACTAATTAATTAAATCGATATCCTTTTATGTGGGACAGTTTTCCCTGGTGGATGCTGCCCCCTTCTGGTAATATTGGTTGATTGGTGGGTAACTTTAGTATATGAAATAATGTTTATTTAATCAACCTGTGGGTGACAAGGCAGTATGGAATATTTAAATAATTGGAACACTCTTTTATTTGCACAAGGAATGCCGTCATGAAAAGATCATCAAATGAATTATAGTGTCACAGATCGAGCTAAGCAAAACTGGTGAAGAAAAACACATTGCTGACTGCCAGGCACATCACACTGCACTATGCACGCCATCAGTCAGGGACTACCACAGTTACTGGATCATGCTAATCCTCAAGAAACAAAGCATCAGGTAGTGGCATTCCTTTGAAATTTGATACCAGATTCACTTCCTGCCTCTCTCTTTCCCTCTCTCGGTCCCAAGTGATTACTTCCTGTTTGTGTGAACCAACGTGTGCAAACACACACAGACCAAGATGTCCTAGCCACCCCTCCTTCCTTCCATCCATCTCCCCTGCATCTCATCACTCATGCAGACCTGGTGCTGGGGGTCGGTATGTACCTTTGTTCTCACAGGTCCACTGCTATGAGAACCTGTAATGGATGGAACAAAGACATTCAAGAAGAAGTAGGTAGCGTCCATCACATGCCACACTAACTCCTCCTTTTTCCTCGACATAGTAGCAGATACCTGGGAAACCTCCAACCACTCTGAAAATGCAGGGCTGTAGAGATATTGGAAATATTCCCTCACTTTGTCAGATTGATTGACTAATTAATTAAATCGATACACTCTGTGTGTGGGCAGTTTTTCCTTATATCGTATTGATGAATACTAAGATTGGAGTATTTGACAACATTCGATCCTCCAACCACCTGGTTTTCAAACCCTCCTGGATGTTTTCCCTTGCCTCATATTGATGGATACTGGCACAATTAGGTCATTTTGTAGGAATCCATTACGTTGGAGGCAGCTGAGAGTTTTAAATTTCAGCTCCATTGCGTGCTATGTACTTATGCAATCCACACGTCATTGCGGCTGTTTTTCTATACCACTATATACTCCCTAAGTTGGTTCTCTCAGCTACACCAGGATGAAGGATGAGGACATGGAGAAGGATGAATGGTCTACCATGTGATAGGACAGTAACAACAACGAATATCACTCCCACCTTTCTGCCGCAAGACAGAGTCCACTGCACTGTACTGAAAACACCACATACTTAAAACGACATTCCATTCCCTAGTAGTTGTTGTCATGGTTATAGGTTGGAGATCGCTGGAACACTTACACATCCCACGTGCTCATGACTCGACGTCCCCATGCAGTGCTCCAGCCCAAACGACACACAGCGCTAATTCCATTGTGGACGCACATCTTAGTGATTGCGCCAGGCCTGGACCGACGGAGAGGCCCGCCTGACCGTAGAAGGCGTGCAGGATGACTGGGGTCATAGGAATTTCGATCTTATCAATATGTCCACCGCCAACACTTGTCAGTGGTCAACATCGAATCCTCTCAGACAACCATGTAAAAATCGGAGAATACTAGCAACGCACGAGATTACGTAGGCTGCCCAACATCTACTAAGTATTAGTTCACTATTCACCCTCTCGGAGGGCGACACAGCTGTACGCCACCTGACAAGTTTGAGGCTTAGCTGCGGCTTGCGCCTTAAACCGGATATCTCTATTACTTTTGGTCACCGGTTATCTCCTCCACGCACCCAGATGGCAGGCAGAGTGGTCCTAGGAAACCATCCACATATCTATCATTGTAATTACAATTAAATATTACGACTGCAGTACCAATCAGATATCATTCGACAGTGAGCGAAGTATTGGAAGTAGCACCTCCGGATGGCCGTGACTCTGGAAATATCAATTGGCAATATAAATCTATATCCTTCTTATGACTGGACATAATTCTCCACGTAAAATCTTTCATCCCCCTTACGGCTATCGATGTAATGAAATCGCAGTTTTCCACATCAGATATACAGGGTAGTCCATTGATCGCGACCGGTCCAAATATCTCACGAAATAAGCGTCAAAGGAAAAAACTACAAAGAACGAAACTTGTCTAGCTTGAAGGGGGAAACCAGATGGCGTTATGGTTGACCCGCTAGATGACGCTACCATAGGTCAAACGGATATCATCTACGTTTTTCAAAATAGGAACCCCCATTTTTTATTACATATTCGTGAAATACGTAAAGAAATATGAATGTTTTAGTTGGACCACTTTTTTCGCTTTGTGATAGATGGCGCTGTAATAGTCACAAATGTACACTCCTGGAAATGGAAAAAAGAACACATTGACACCGGTGTGTCAGACCCACCATACTTGCTCCGGACACTGCGAGAGGGCTGTACAAGCAATGATCACACGCACGGCACAGCGGACACACCAGGAACCGCGGTGTTGGCCGTCGAATGGCGCTAGCTGCGCAGCATTTGTGCACCGCCGCCGTCAGTGTCTATCAGTTTGCCGTGGCATACGGAGCTCCATCGCAGTCGTTAACACTGGTAGCATGCCGCGACAGCGTGGACGTGAACCGTATGTGCAGTTGACGGACTTTGAGCGAGGGCGTATAGTGGGCATGCGGGAGGCCGGGTGGATGTACCGCCGAATTGCTCAACACGTGGGGCGTGAGGTCTCCACAGTACATCGATGTTGTCGCCAGTGGTCGGCGGAAGGTACACGTGCCCGTCGACCTGGGACCGGACCGCAGCGACGCACGGATGCACGCCAAGACCGTAGGATCCTACGCAGTGCCGTAGGGGACCGCACCGCCACTTCCCAGCAAATTAGGGACACTGTTGCTCCTGGGGTATCGGCGAGGACCATTCGCAACCGTCTCCATGAAGCTGGGCTACGGTCCCGCACACCGTTAGGCCGTCTTCCGCTCACGCCCCAACATCGTGCAGCCCGCCTCCAGTGGTGTCGCGACAGGCGTGAATGGAGGGACGAATGGAGACGTGTCGTCTTCAGCGATGAGAGTCGCTTCTGCCTTGGTGCCAATGATGGTCGTATGCGTGTTTGACGCCGTGCAGGTGAGCGCCACAATCAGGACTGCATACGACCGAGGCACACAGGGCCAACACCCGGCATCATGGTGTGGGGAGCGATCTCCTACACTGGCCGTACACCACTGGTGATCGTCGAGGGGACACTGAATAGTGCACGGTACATCCAAACCGTCATCGAACCCATCGTTCTACCATTCCTAGACCGGCAAGGGAACTTGCTGTTCCAACAGGACAATGCACGTCCGCATGTATCCCGTGCCACCCAACGTGCTCTAGAAGGTGTAAGTCAACTACCCTGGCCAGCAAGATCTCCGGATCTGTCCCCCATTGAGCATGTTTGGGACTGGATGAAGCGTCGTCTCACGCGGTCTGCACGTCCAGCACGAACGCTGGTTCAACTGAGGCGCCAGGTGGAAATGGCATGGCAAGCCGTTCCACAGGACTACATCCAGCATCTCTACGATCGTCTCCATGGGAGAATAGCAGCCTGCATTGCTGCGAAAGGTGGATATACACTGTACTAGTGCCGACATTGTGCATGCTCTGTTGCCTGTGTCTATGTGCCTGTGATTCTGTCAGTGTGATCATGTGATGTATCTGACCCCAGGAATGTGTCAATAAAGTTTCCCCTTCCTGGGACAATGAATTCACGGTGTTCTTATTTCAATTTCCAGGAGTGTATAAGTACGTGGTATCTCGTAACATTCCGTCAGTGCGGACGGTATTTGCTTCGTGATACGTTACCCGTGCTAAAATGGACCGTTTACCAATTGCGGAAAAGGTCGATATCGTGTTGATGTTTGGCTATTGTGATCAAAATGCCCAACGGGCGTGTGCTATCCATGCTGCTCGGTATCCTGAACGACATCATCCAAGTGTCCGGACCGTTCGCCGGATAGTTACTTTATTTAAGGAAGTGTTCAGCCACATGTGAAACGTCAACCACGATCTGCAACAAATGATGTTGCCCAAGTAGGTGTTTAAGCTGCTGTCGCGGCTAATCTGTAATATGTAATAAAAAATGGGGTATACTCTTTAAAAAAACGCAGTTGATATCCGTTTGACCTATGGCAGCGCCATCTAGCGGGCCAACCATAGCGCCATCTGGTTTCCCCCTTGAAGCTAGACGAGTTTCGTTCTTTGTAGTCTTTTCGTTTGATGCTTATTTCTTGAGATATTTGGCCCGGTCACTATCAATGGACCACCCTGTATACCTCCCTTACAACCAGACATAGTCACTATCTTTCGGAACACTGACCACAGTAACTTTACAGTCCAATACATACACATTTACGATTATCATTTATATGTGTATAGCGTCCGAAAAAAGTTAACCACACTCACACCAGCTGGGTATCGTTTCGCACTGCCCAGTAGTAAAACCCTCCCGCCACAACGTCGTTATCACATATTTGTCCAGGAATAAAGATCGTAATTACAATTAAAAAGCCCTCGCGTCTATTATTTTTGGTACGTACATTTCTTGCGCGATAGTTGGCGTTTGCCAGAGCAGGAAGAGCTGGTACCCCCAGCCAAATCATGTAGCTCTGCTAATTCCTTAGAAATACCATCACGCTTTGAGAGCACTGTTCTGTAGTTTGAATGCTGTCTAGACCTTCACCCGTCACTGATTAGGTAGAGAGCTATCATAACGAGAAAAATGACACACTAACGTACAGGAGGAAACTCACAACCATGCGGGGAAGAAGTTCAGAACCATAACACCTACAATTCATTGATACAGAGTGATGGTTCATAAATATCCCCCTGTATGTGTCCTATCTCCTTTATTGTATTCCCGTGATTATCACGCTAGAAAAACGACAGTGTAATTGTGTCAGAGTGTTCTTTGACATCACAGTCTCTCTCTCTCTCTCTCTCTCTCTCCTCGTTATTTTTGTAACATCCAACGGAGTAAAACCACGAACTATAAAACCTACTTAACGTCACCAGGTAGTGAACAATAAGATTTTACCGTGTCTCTCTCTTCCGATGTACGCTGCGCGGGGTAGCCTCATGGTCTAGCGCGTCTTGTCACGGCCCGCGCGGCTAGCCCCGTCGGAGGTTCGAGTCCCCCCTCGGTCATGGCTGTGTGTGTGTGTGTGTGTGTGTGTGTGTGTGTGTGTGTTTTCCTTAGCGTAAGTTAGTTTAAGATAGATTAAGTAGTGCGTAAGCATAGGGACCGATGACCACAACAGTTTGGTCTTGTAAGACATTACCAAAAATTTCCAATTTCTTCCGATATATGGGAAACAAATACCGTCTGCATGTTGAGATCGACAATATGTGGTGATCTCATTAAATAAATTCACATGTACTGACTGATCCACTGGAGCAGGCGACCAGTGATCGAAATCGCTTCCACAGGTTTGGATGAAGTTTTGTCGTCTGTACTGGAGGAAGACCATATCCCACAGCCTGTCAATCACAATAGAGGGTTCTTGTGTTGTTGTTTCATAAGCAATTTGATACATTTTGTTTTGCTGTAACACATCAAAGCAGTGTATGCCTATAGCTGTGTACACATCCATACAGTTTGTTTTTCTACCATGACTTTGAGGTCTGTGTCAGATATTAAACTGACATTAACAGGCTTTGATCCATTGACTCTCATAGAAAGATGAACATTGGATAGTGTGAACTAAGCTGCTCCCAAAACACACAGAAGAGTTGAAATAAAAGACAGAGGCGGTGTTTCTTATTGACAAAAATGTGGAAAACATATCAGTATATGGAAACTGGAAGAGTTTGAGGTATTGTGGAGTTTTTATAAACAGCTACCCGAAATTGATTTCTTCTACATTTGATCTCATCTTCCACGGTAATGGGGTAGCAGATATTTCGGTGATCTGTTTACTAAGAGATACAGAGCACTGATCTCTCATATAGACGGTGAATATTGCACCCAGGTAGGTGATCGGTGTTTCAGTGTCCTAGTTGGTAATCATTCTGACCCCCAAATCTTTGGCGCTGTGTCTTTCATTTTTATGACTTACAGAGCATAACTACATGTGGGACTAGGAGGTATTCTGGAGGACGTAAATCCATAGATTACAGATAGGAAGCACCATAAGTTGTCAGTCCCACCTGTAGAGGAACGGAATGACTTTCATACACCTAGGTGAGCGTGTAAGTACCCTCATCCCTCCACATGTTTTGTCCAATTTTTATTAATTTTACGTATTTTTCATCAATTTACGTAATTTTAGAAGGTTTTCTGTCATCTCAATGCATTTTGCTCAATTACTCGAGGTCCAGACCACCACTCTCAATGAGTTGTCACGTCAACAGAATGTCCCACGTGATGCTATCAGACACTGGCATTAGAGCACGGTTATCAGTTTTTGCGGAGGGGTGGGGCTGAGCTTCTCCTGCCAATTGCCAACACGGTAGCAAGCACCCAAAATAAGGAAAATAAACTACCCTATGTCCTTCCTCTCCAGCAGCTCAGCACAGACCAGGCCTTTTTGCTGCCAGTTTCCAAAGGGGGGAGGGGAGAGTAGGAGAAGGGAGAGGAGGGATGATGGATTTCCCAGGTAGAGTGGGAGTAATTACTTGATCAATTTAATTAATTAGTCAATTAATTTGATATCAAAAGTGCGCTTGCATAGGTGAGGGGGAGGGTCGGAGGGTTTTGAATGTCTCAGAGGGTTGGGGGAGTAGGATGGGGAGGGGTTGGGGGTTTCTCAGAAGAATGGACTATTAGCAGGAGGTCATAAACCAACCCTCAGAGGGTCATAAATCAGTTAGCATAACAATGGGTTTGACTGTGAACATATGCTTTCATCTACATCTACATGATTACTCTGCAATTCACATTTAAGTGCTTGACAGAGGGTTCATCGAACCACAATCTTACTATCTCTCTACCATTCCACTCCTGAACAGCGAGCGGGAAAAACGAACACCTAAACCTTTCTGTTCGAGCTCTGATTTCTCTTATTTTATTTGATGATCATTCCTACCTATGTAGGTTGGGCTCAACAAAATATTTTCGCATTCGGAAGAGAAAGTTGGTGACTGAAATTTCATAAATAGATCTTGCCGCTACTAAAAACGTATTTGCTTTAATGACTTCCATCCCAACTCGCGTATCATATCTGCCACACTCTCTCCCCTGTTACGTGATAATACAAAACGAGCTGCCCTTTTTTGCACCCTTTCGATGTCCTCCGTCAATCCCACCTGGTAAGGATCCCACACCGCGCAGCAATATTCTAACAGAGGACGAACGAGTGTAGTGTAAGCTGTCTCTTCAGTGGACTTGTTGCATCTTCTAAGTGTCCTACCAATGAAACGCAACCATTGGCTCGCCTTCCCCACAATATTATTTATGTGGTCTTTCCAACTGAAGTTGTTCGTAATTTTAACACCCAGGTATTCAGTTGAATTGACAACCTTGAGAATTGTACTATTTATAGAGTAATCGAATTCCAACGGATCTCTTTTGGAACTCATGTGAATTACCTCACACTTTTCGTTATTTAGCGTCAACTGCCACCTGCCACACCATACAGCAATCTTTTCTAAATCGCTTTGCAATTGATACTGGTCTTCGGATGACCTTACTAGACGCTAAATTACAGCATCATCTGATTTGCCCCAGAATGTATACAACCCGCAAAACAAAACACACCCATACCAGCTGTGCCCCACTATTGAAAGACAGTGAAACTACCACTAGGCACTAAATGGTTGAACGTCCGCGACTCTTTACAGAACGTGGGGGTCGGAGGCTTGTCTTCTCTGCAAAGTAGAATGTATGGTTACATCTCTGCTGAAAGAGCACAATGCTGGTGCATGCACAAGTGTTTCAGAACACTCCGTTCATAGCACATTGTTGAACATGGAGCTCCGCAGCAGACCACCCCTAAGTGTTTACATGTTGACCCAACGACATCGTCAATTATGATTGCAATGGGCATGGGACCATCAGGACCCGACTATAGATCAATGGAAACGTGTCGGCTCTTCGGATGAATCACATTTTTGCTGCAGTATGTCGATATTTGTCTCCGCAAACGCCGTAATTGAGGTGAATGGCGGCTCGAAACGTGCAGTGCACCATGGACACAGGCTGGTGGGAGCAGTGTTATGCTATTGGAAACATTCTCTTGCACTTGCATAGGACCTGTGATGGTAATGGAAGATATGCTGATAGCTGGAACCACCTGAATCCCTTTGTGTTTGATGTCTTTCCCGACGGTGATGTCATCTTTCAGCAGTATAATTGTCTGCACCTCGGAGACAGAACCGTGCTACATTGGTTTCAGGAGGATTATAGTGAACTCATGTTGATGTCTCCGCGACCAAATTCACCTCACGTAAATTCTATGGAACCCATCTGGGTGCCATCACCGCGGACACAAATGAGTGGCCCGATATTTACGCAAATTACATTACCCGTGCAAAGACATCCAACGCCACACACCTCCACACCAGACCAACAAACTGTCGGATCCATCATACGTAGAATCAGTGATGTATTTCGTTCCAAAGATGGAAAACAAGCTATTAAGCAGGTGGTTATAGTGTTTTGGCTCATCAGTGTAAATACGGACAAATCAAAAGTACAAGACATAAACATGGCAAATACGGTGTACGAAAACTGTTGGTATTCAAAACAGCTTCCACTCGTCTTGGAATGGACAAAAACAGGCCATATATGGTTTCCTAGGGAATATTATGTCTTACTGCCTATAACATAATGTCAAGTCCACGTAACGACGATGGCGGTGGATATCGATCACGCACCTTTCTCTCCAAAGCAATCTACAAAAGCTCAATAATATTGAGATCTGGTGCCAATGGTGGCCATAGAAGAGGCGACAGTTCATCCTCATGCTCACAAAATCAGTCCTGGAAGATGTGAGCCATGCAAACAGGAGCCCTGTCATTGGGTTGGTTGGTTGGTTGAATTGGGGGATGGGACCAAATAGCGAAGTCGTTGGTCCGTTCCGATTAGGGAAGAATGGAGAAGGAAGTCAGCCATACGCTTTCAAAGGGACCATCCCAGCATTAGCCCAAAGCGATTTAGTGAAATCACGGAAATTCTAAATCAGGATGACCCGACACAGGTTTGAACCGACCTCCTCCCGAATGGGAGTCCAGTACGCTAACCACTGCACCACCTGGCTCCGTGGCCCTGTCGTCTTGAAACAAAGCATCACCATTGGGGTACAAACATTGTACCACAGGATGGACCTTATCAGACAAAATGGTCACATAATAAATGGCAGTAATGTGACCTTGCAGAGTATTCATCGGGTCCGTGGAGTACCAAATATATGACTACCCAAGTCATCACCGAAACCTCGCCATGTTGCACTTTTGGACTAAACATCGGTCTTTCCTGGTACGGACATTTGCATCACTGATGAGGGGCTTTGGACTTTCGACTTGCCCTGCAGTTCCCTACTTAACTTTCTTGTTATTTAGGCGCTCACAGTTACACAGAACATTGTTCTGGAGCTTGCAAGGTACTGAAGACGTTGCACAGGTGCCGTTAGTTGTGAAATACAACAGTGCAACCTGCAGGCTTGGTTAGTATGTGCATTTACATTCAAGCACGCATTTGTCGCGGTGTTTCCATATATCTGTCCAACCCTTTTAGTTCCGGTTGGGGCGGCCGCGACGCTACAGGTCGACAAACACATCACAACACCAGTCCACTGCAAAAAATACCCCGCCTAGTCACATTAATGTGATCCACTGTCAAAAGCCTGAATGATCACCAATAAGAGTACGGACCGCTGCGAGACATGTCAGAAGAGAGCCAATGAAACTCTGCAAGGCATCGAAAGGGAGTGCAATAGCCAGCTGCCCTAGAGTTCTAGGTGGAGGATTCATAGCGCGAACGGCCCGACCGGGATGGTCACACAGATTCTCAATTGGTTTTAAATCTGGGAAATGTGGTGATCAGGGGAGTATGGTAAATTCATCCTGGTGATTTTCAAACCTCGTACGTATACTACAAGCAGTGGGGTACGTTTCATTATGCTGCTGGCAGATGCCGTCGTGCAAAGGAAAATCAAACTGCATGTACGGGTGGACATGGAACCCAAGGGTATATACTTACTTGTACTGATCCACTGTGCCTTCCAGAATGACGTGAGCAGCCAAGGAATGCTACAAAAACATTCCGAAGACCATAATGCTCCCTCATTCGGCCAGAACTCTTTGCTTGCAGACGTTTCATGCCGTACACACCAACAGGCATCTGTCTGATGGAGCATAAAACGTGATTCATCTGAAAAGGCCGCTGCCGCCACGCGGTGGACATTCAGTCGCGGTGTTGGAGTGCAAATTTCAGTTTTCGTCGCCGTCAGTCAGCATTGGTGCATCAATCAGATGGCTGCTGTGGAGGTTTGTAGGCAGCAACGTCTGCTGAACGGTCGTTGAGGAGACACTGTTGGTAGCCTTTTAGTTCATCTGGGCTGTCAGCTGCTCAGCAGTTGCACTTCTATTCGTTCGTACAGATCGCTGCAGTCGTCGTTCACCACTGTCATCTATGGCCGGTGGTGCACCACAGTTGCCTCTGTGCCGGTTCTAGGTAGCGCCATTTTGCAGTCAACTGTATACATTAACTACTGCGGCAGTACAAGGCGCTACAGTTCACAAAATTAGTCACTTCGAAAATGGTTCCCACCTTGGGCCCTAAATCGAATGATGATGCCCTTTTAGACGTTAGAAAAATCTCTCCGTTTCCGCGCTACAACAACGACTGCACTGTTTTCCGTGTCCCCTCGAATCGCTTTATATACGCCCTCCACTGCTAGTGCTGCCAGCTGCCATCTGTGACTGGCTATTGCGCATTGACGTGGAACATAGGCGGTGGTCACATTATTGTCACTGGACCTTGTAAATACCCGATAGGCATCTGGATCAGCATATTTGGTCCTTATGCTGGTGTACGCCAATCCTCAGATATAAGGTTCAGCTCACTTTTCTTGTCCTGAACTTTGATTTAGGAACTCTGATTGTGTGTGTTGTTTGTCAAAACGATTCTGGATTGGTTTATTGGTAATGATTTCATCTCATGTCATGTTACTTTCAGTCATAACTTTCGGCCTGTACTGAATTTCTGACCATTGACTTAGTATCGACCTAGGTTTCCACATTGTTCATGGTTACCGTAAGTAACCCGCCTACTTTGTATTAGGTTATGACACAAAAATTTGCTTGTGCCTACTGATTTTAGCTGTATTTAGATCGCCAATAAATTATTTATATGTTTCTCAACCTGACATGCAAATTTCGGCACAATGGACGATTTCTAGCTCTATCTGGATGAAGAATATAAAATATTGATAGATATCAAATCAGTAATTTCAGTTTCAGTAGATTTGTAGTCCCTTCTGGGATCATAATAAACAATATTTAATCTAAGTAACATTTTGCCTAAGAAACAATGTAACTCGCAGGTAAATTGGCAGTATTTGTTGCACATCAAAACTTTCTAAAGTTCGCTGTGGCCTAGTGGCTGCGAATTCATTTGCTTCCCAGTAATGCCTAAAAGGAACAAATAAACAATAAATTAATTTGCTTTTAGTCGTCCTTGTCCCGCAGTCACCGTTACGCAAGTAATAAAGGTTATATACTGTCTTTTACGGCTGTAATAAGAGTCTTATTTAGACCATACATGTTTCGTTTTATTTCGAGGCATCTTTAGTGTCACCGTAACACTTGGATTTTCTTACAAATCTTTTTGTGAGGATAGAGAAATAGTCCTCATTTTTTACATTACTATTATTAAACAGCATTAATTACCTTATTTTGTCCACAGTGAAGGTTTTAGAACTCTGCTACTGTATCATGATAGGGTATAATTCTTGAAAGAACTACTATGTGCTACGTTTTTGGTTGACTTATTTACAGGATTATTTTATGTGGTATGGTCCGTAACAAATTTTCACATCTTTGTTAGCATATAGTTAGTGATAGTATTCACAGTCGCATCAAATTGTGTGATGACTTCTTATCAACATCTGAAGGATTTGATTCATTAATAAATAATAACGTTATTAACCATTCATGATGAAACAAATGAGACTTTAAATTTGCTAATTTTCTTCGTACACTGAGAGAGTTGGAATTTAAAATACATTTACAAGTGAAAAATATTCAACAAGACTTCAAGTACGCAAGTATCAGCCCCACTTCTGTTTTATTTTGATCGGTTTGATGGCATTCGGAACGGAAATGCGGTATCTGAAGCCAGCGATAAACGAAGACGTCGGGGCCACACTATTCCTATACGCATTGTGCGGTAGTTACGTACCTTGAGTTGAAGGCAAGGTACATTGTTTAGAACAGATAAACCTGGTGTTTGTAGCACCGCCAATGTTAACAAATGTCGAGCGTTGACCTAAACAGCACGTGCTTAGTAAACATAAATATCCTGATCCTGGTGCCAGTACTCCAAACCAACACTTTTTGTAACCCAGCCGTTTCAGCCAAGGAACAGCTTGGAGGGTACGACAGAAAAATATGTGAATTCTTGGTCTCTGAGGCATATGATATGTTGATGAAACGGAACACAATATTCAGCCTCGTCTGTCTTCATTAAATTCAATAAAATTGGAATATTCAGCATATACGCCTCATCTAGGCCACATCGTTAACATTCTAAATTTGTAGTATATGTTAGATCAAAAATGTTTCAGATTGCTCACTTCTTTGGTTAGATTTGCTTATAACTGTTTCCTATTAAGTGAATAAAAAACCCTCATTACAATTTATGATCTAGTAATAAGTTCTGTGTCTGAATAGTCTAATGATTTCCACATACCTGTTTATTAATAATAATGGTCTTTCTAACAATTATTGCTTGTGAAATTTACTACGATTTCGGTAGGCATTATAATAAGGGAAAAATAAATGTGTTTGTCTTTTTTTCACGACTAGTAGTCTCCTTTCCAGGCCGCCTGTTTTTCGTAAAGAGCACCGTCACATCCTTTATTCCATAACGTGTGAGAGTGTTTTTTTTTTTCTTTTCTTTTACGATCCTCTAAATTTTGAGCAGCGTTTGTTGATGATACTTTAATTTCTTCCCAGCTGTCAAATGTTCAGATGTGTGTGAAACCTTATGGGACTTAGCTGCTGAGGTCGTCAGTCCCTAAGCTTACACACTGCTTAACCTAAATTATCCTAAGGACGAACACACACACCCATGCCCGAGGGAGGACTCGAACCTCCGCCGGGACCAGCCGCACAGTCCAGGACTGCAGCGCCCTAGGCCGCTCGGCTAATGCCGCGCGGCTCTTCCCAGCTGTCCATCACTTCCTTAGACATGTTTTCTTTGAAACTGTTTTAGTTTGATTTGAGAAGTTTTATGTGAATGTTAGGTTTCTGTCCTTCCAATTTTACATTGGCGACTCTCCGGCTGGTATTTTGCTATAATTTCTGACAGATAAGGGCTCGTCTCTGCGTTTAAGTTCTTTTCTGACTTTGAAACTAATTATCTCTCGCTTATTTCTGGCAATTACTGTGACAGGATCAGTCTAAATTTCGGCTTGTATTGGGATAGAAGAGATACTTAATTTTTTTCTTTTGGAATGCTCTAAGATTACTAAATCTGTTTCTCTTACGGAAGGTGGTTAACTTTTTTCCCGTTTCTGGTAGTTATTTTGTGGGATAGGTAGTCTCCTACAATTATTTTGTATTTATTTCCTTCTCCTATTAGAGCGAACCAATGAATTAATATGCTCTCTGGGCAATTTTCAATGTATCATTTGAGCCCATTTCCGAAACATGCTTTATTTTTCTCCTTGTTAGATTCGTTGCACTCTTTTAAGGGTTTTTGAGCTTTGTAGAACGTATGAACTTAGTTTCTAAATCTGAATATTAAGCATGAGATTTTCTCCGAAGATGTTTTAAAATTTGTAACCATAGTGCCGATATAATCTTTATAAGTTTGCCCTAAGGCTAGTAGTACATTATTTGCCACCTAAATTCGAGTTCCCCTTTTCACAAATAATGTGACTTTGTTGTGTTACCATACCAAAGTCTAGTGTCTTGCTGTTATAGAACAAAAATATTCCTCCTTTCTAGCTGTTGTTGTTGTGGTCTTCAGTCCAGAGACTGGTTTGATGCAGCTCTCCATGCTACTCTATTCTGTGCAAGCTTCTTCATCTCCCAGTACCTACTGCAACCTACATCCTTCTGAATCTGCTTAGTGTATTCATCTCCTGGTCTCCCTCTACGATTTTTACCCTCCACGCTGCCGTCCAATACTAAAGTGGTGATCCCTTGATGCCTCAGAACATGTCCTACCAACCTATCCTTTCTTCTAGTCAAGTTGCGCCACAAATTTCTCCCCAATTGTATTCAGTACCTCCTCATTATTTATGTGATAGACCCATCTAATCTTCAGCATTCTTCTGTAGCACCACATTTCGAAAGCTTCTATTCTCTTCTTGTCCAAACTATTTATCGTCCACGTTTCACTTCCATACATGGCTACACTCCATACAAATACTTTCAGAAACGACTTCCGGACACTTAAATCTATACTCGATGTTAACAAATTACTCTTCTTCAGAAACGCTTTCCTTGCCATTGCCAGTCTACATTTTATATCCTCTTTACTTCGACCATCATCAGTTACTTTGCTCCCCAAATAGCAAAACTCATATACTACGTTAAGTGTCTCATTTACTAATGTAATTCCCTCAACATCACCCCACTTAATTCGACTACGTTCCATTATCCTCGTTTTGCTTTTGTTGATGTTCATCTTCGATCCTCCTTTCAAGACACTGTCTATTCCGTTCAACTGCTCTTCAAGGTCCTTTGCTATCTCTGATAGAATTACTATGTCATCGGCGAGCCTCAAAGTTTTTATTTCTTCTCCGTGGATTTTAATTCCTACTCCGAATTTTTCTTTTGTTTCCTTTACTGCTCGCTCAATATACAGATTGAATAACATCGGGGATAGGCTATAACCCTGCCTCACTTCCTTCCCAACCATAGCTTCCCTTTCATGCCCCTCGACTCTTATAACTGCCATCTGGTTTCTGTATAAATTGTAAATAGCCTTTCGCTCCCTGTATTTTACCCCTGCCACATTCAGAATTTGAAAGAGAGTATTCCAGTCAACATTGTCAAAAGCTTTCTCTAAGTCTACAAATACTAAAAACGTAGGTTTGCCTTTCCTTAATCTATCTTCTAAGATACGTCGTAGGGTCAGTATTGCCTCACGTGTTCCAACATTTCTACGGAATCCAAACTAATCTTCCCCGAGGTCGGCTTCTACCAATTTTTCCATTCGTCTGTAAAGAATTCGCTTTAGTAGTTTGCAGCCGTAACTTATTAAACTGATAGTTCGGTAATGTCCACATCTGTCAACACCTACTTTCTTTGGGATTGGAATTATTATATTCTTCTTGAAGTCTGAGGGTATTTCGCCTGTCTCATACATCTTGCTCACCAGATGGTAGAGTTCTGTTAGGGCTGGCTCTCCCAAGACTGTAAGTAGTACTAATGGAATGTTGTCTACTCCTGGGGCCTTGTTTCGACTTAGGTCTTTCAGTGCTCTGTCAAACTCTTCACGCAGTATCATATCTCCCATTTCATCTTCATCTACGTCCTCTTCCATTTCCATAATATTGTCCTCAAGTACATCACCCTTGTATAGACCCTCTTTATACTCCATAAAATGGCTCTGAGCACTATGGGACTTAACATCTGAGGTCATCAGTCCCCTCGAACTTAGAACTACTTAAACCTAACTAACCTAAGGACATCACACACATCCATGCCCGAGGCAGGATTCGAACTTGCGGCCGTAGCGGTAGCGCGGTTCCAGACTGAAGCGCCTACAACCGCTCGGCCACTCCGGCCGGCCCGCCATCTTCCTAGTGAGCTGACAGACTGAAATTACAGCACACATATCCGTTGTTTTTACACGAGAGCCAGGTCACTGCGCTTGCTGCCACAGAATAAGCAAAGGCCAGAGACGTTAGTCAGCGGCATAGAGCTTAGTGTGAACTGATCCTCTGGTTAGATGATAAATCCATGTTGAGATATCGATGCTTCAGTAGGAGCTGTACGAAGAAAGCGCCAGGTTCCATGTTTTTTTCCGGGCTGAAACCGCTAGCTCTATTGGTTAAATCCATACTTAGCAAACACACAAAAACGCTCGCTCGACAGAAGATCCGTACCTAAAGACTGGAAAGTTGCACAAGTCACACCAATACCCACAAAACGAAATAGGAGTAACTAGCTGAATTACAGACCCATATCACTAACGTCGATTTGCAGTAGGATTTTGGAACATATACTGTGTTCGAACTTCATGAATTACCTCGAAGAAAACGATTTACTGACGAGTAGTCAGCACGGATTCAGGAAATATCGTTCTCTTGAAAAACAACTAGCTCTTTATTCTCACAAAGTAATGAGTGCCATCGACAGGGGATGTCAAACTGATTCCATATTTTTATATTTCTAGAAGGCTTTTCACACCGTTGCTCACAAGATACTTCAAATCAAATTGCGTGTATATGTAGTATCGCCTCAATTGTACGACAGGACTCGTAAGTTTCTGTCAGAAGTAATCAGCAGTTCGTAGAAAATTGACTGAAAGTTATTGAATAAAATAGATATAATATCTGGTGTTCCCCAAGAATGTGTTATTTGCCCCCTTCTGTTTCTGATGTACATAAACGACACAAGAGACAATGTGAGCAGCCCATTTAGATTGTTTGCAGGTGATGCTGTCATTTACCGTCTTGTAAAGTCATCAGATGATCAAAGCCAGTTGTAAAATGATTTAGACAAGCGAAAAGGGGCAACTGACTAAATAATGAAAAGTATGAAGTCATCCTCATGAGCACCAAAAGATATCCGCTAAATTTCGGCTACACGATAAATCACGCAAATCTAAAGGCTGTAAATGTAGCTAAAGACTTAGGGATTACAGTTACAAATAACTTAAACTGGAACGATCACATAGATAATGTTGTGGGGAAAGCAAACCAATGACTTCGATTTGTGAGCAGAACACTTAGGAAATGCAGCAGGTCTACTAAAGAGACTGCCTTACACCACGCGTGTCCGCCCTCTTCTGGAGTATTGCTGTGCAGTATGGGATCCGCATCAGATGGAACTGATGAAGCACATCGAAAAGATTCGAAGAAGGGAAGCTCGTTTTGTATTATCTCGAAATAGGGGAAAGAGTGTCACGGATATGTTACGTGAATTGGGGTAGCAATCATTACAACGAAGGCGTTCTTCGTTGCAGCAAGATGTTATCGTGAAATTTCAATCACCAACTATCTCTTCCCAGTGCGAAATTATTCTGTTAATGCCCACCTATACAGGGAGAAAAGATCATCATGATAAAAGAAAAGAAGTCAGAGCTTGCACAGAAAGATGTAAGTGCTCGTTTTTCCCGCTCGCAGTTCGATTTGTTGGTTGATTGGGGGAGGGACCAAACAGCTAGGCCATCGGTCCCATCGGAGTAGATAAGGATAGGGAAGGAAATCGGCCGTCCTTTTCAAAGGAACCATCCTAGCATTTGCCTGAAGCGTTTAGGGAAACCACGATAAACCCAAATCAGGATAACCGAACGCGGGTTTGAATCGTCGTCCTCCCGGGTGCGAGTCCAGTGTACTAACCACTGCGCCACGTCGCTCGGTCGCTCGCAGTTCGAGAGTGGAACGTTAGAGTATTAGCTTGAAATGTCATTCGATGAACCCTCTGTCACGCCCTTAACAGTGAACTGCACAATAATCATGTAGATGTAGATCGCTAAATGAATTTCCACAACTTCCTTCATCACAGATCCCAAAATGACGAAGTCAACGTTGCAATTTCGACATTCTTACACAGTTTAGAGTGATTAGTGTCGACACAGTGCTTTGTCACAACCAATCTATTGGCTGTAAGAGCCTTCAGTGTTTCGCACACTTCCCATGGACTGTACGAGTTGCCTTCCCGACGTATGAAAGGCCACACTTGCAAGATATTTTGTAAGCCCCAGCCTAGCGCAGCATCAGGCCATCCTTGAAGGAACCCAGAAGTTCTACTGTGTTCGGTAGAAGGCGAAAGATCGCTTTAGCTATATACTTGGCGAGAATCTGACTTGTTTTTTATGGCAGATTTTCCAAATATGGCAGGGAAGTTACGAATCTAGATCTATCTTCTTTATCTTCATCATTTCTTAAGAGTACCTGAAGTTTTATCTGTAGCGCCTTCCGTATCCGCCGTGGAGTGTACCCAGTCGCTACAAAAAGTTCTTTCTAAGCGTAAAAGTTCATCCTGCACAGTGCTATATGCCCTTTGATCCGACGTCTTAAGAACACCCATCGTCTCGGAAGGACGGTGGCAAATATTTTCATGTAAGTATAAGACTTTCTGAGTCGTCTTATGGTAAACTACGTGTCCCAGGGTGCCATCATCTTTGTGACGAACCAAAACAACCAAAAATAGAAGCCAGCACTCCTTTTCAATTATATTTGTAAAATGAATATTTCCATGTATGAAATTTAGATGAGTTTTAAATTTTTGCCTCTCGTGAAGCACGAGGTGCTCTAAACGCTGAAGGTACACTCTGATCTCATTGCCCAATAAATCAGCCGTGGCAGAGCACTGCATCGGCACTGACTACTCTGTGCTGTATGACGATCTCGAGATCCTAGCGCTCACTTCATCATTATGGGACTCGGTGGAGAAGAAGACCAGGACAAAGCATGGAATCTGACGCTTTTCTTTATCAACTCGCAAAGACGCCGCTTCTATGGGTGCATCGATATCCCAGCTTGTATCGAGTGTTTAGCCACAGATTCAATTCAGACAAAGCTCCTTGCCTTTCTCGTCGTTGTGTGACCGTGTCCACAAGCGTTTATAGTAACGGATCCAAGTGCTGCAGCTTCAGTCTGACAGTTAACTCGAAATTTTCTATCCTACTCTGAACACAGTTTACGATCACTAGCACTGACGATGACGCAGAGATCAGTGGAACAAACAGGCGGGCCCCAAAGTCGTTGACATTAGAGTTACAGAAGTGAACGTCTAGCCGAAAACAAAGTACAGAGCGTAGCGCAGTCGTTATGAGCGTGCACAACAGCTCAGGAAGCAATTTGAATCAAAACGTAATGAAGGCAAGGTCAAGGAACCGGCGAGACTGACTCGCAATTCAGATATCGCTATTTACCTGCGCACTCTTTGCGCAGACATAATACGAGGTTTGGAACTTAAATAGTGGCAACTATTTATTCACAGCCGATACAAAAGAGTTACATGTTTGCACTTGTTACTGTCCTTCAAAGTAGTCACCAGAGTTGTGTAGAACCTGTTGCCAGCGATGTGGAAGGCGTAGTATACCGTTAGCAGAGCCTGTTCTGTTCATGGTACGAATGGAGCGGTCTACTGCCTGTCGAATCTGTGGAACAGTTCTGAAGCGAATGCCACGAAGTGGTTCCTTCATCTTCGGAATCAAATCGAAGTCACAAGGACTTAAGTCCGGGGAGTATGGTGGATGGTACAGTACTTCCCAGTCCCATCGACCAAACGGAGCAGCCACAGCGCTATGTCGTGCAAAATGATGGGTGGGTTGCGCAGAAAGTGTCGCCGCTTCTTTCGTGAAGCTGCTCGCAGGTGATGCTCCAAAAACGAAGAGTAATACTGTGTGATTCTTGAGTTTCTCCCGGCGTATTTGATAATCAAAATATCCACGGGCGTACTGCCGGTCTACAGTGTCCAACGGGCACAATATTTCGGCGATCATACATGTCGCCATCATCAGGTGAACTGACGGACTGAGCTCCTGTGAACGTGCCGGCACGGAGATCCGTACGCTATGGCTGCTCAGGGGGAACTGGGTTCGGTCGCGGCGGCGGCCGATTTAAATACCCTCCGCCCGCGGCGCGCTCACTCCGCCGTCCGCACCCCGCGCCACGGTCACGCGGTGGAACAGATTGCGACGGCGTCTGAGAAGACGTTGATGTGATGGCTCTGTCCGCCGTGGTCGTCACAAGTATACGTTTGCTCGATTTACTCTTGATTAACCCAATCGCTGGTTGCTAAGCCTTGCTAAGATTATAGCCACAGTCACGGTTTATGAGGTCGTCATTGGTGCGAATTTCGATGGCCTCTGTAACAACGCTGTCCCAGTATCTCGACGTCTGTACCAGAATCCTCGTGCGTTCATATTCCATAGCGTGATTCTCCGACAAACAATGTTCAGCGACCGCCGACTTGCTCGTATACATCAGTCGAGTGTGCCTCTGGTGTTCACGGAATCGATCCTCGACGGTACGCATCGTCTGACCAATATACGACTTGCCACATTGACACGGCATCTGGTACACGCCGGCCTTCCTCAAACCGAGGTCATCTTTGGCGCTCCCCACCAGTGCACGGGTTTTATTCGGAGGACAAAACACAGTTCCGACCCGGTGTTTCTTTAAAATGCGGGCGATTTTCCCCGAAAGTGCGTCTGTATATGGAATAAACGCAGTGCCTACCTCCTCCCTCGTGAAACCATGCAGCGCAGGTAGCATAATGACTGTGCGTAATGAGTCAAAAAGAATGGGGTACAGCGGTCAAACAGCTCCTCATACGCCACACATTTGTGTACTCAGCACTATGCATGGCTTGAGGTGGTGTAATGAGCGACGTCAGTGGACATTTAGATGACTAGAAACGAGTGATATGCATTGAATCGCGCTATACCCTGTGTCAATCCGATGGAACGTTTTGGGTTTGGTGAATTCCTGGAGAACGTTACCTTCCATCATGTGTAGCGTCAACAATAGCACTCCGTCTTCAGGCCACAAGTAGCCCATTGGGACTATCCGACCGCCGTGTCATCCTCAGATGAGGTTGCGGATAGGAGGGGCGTGTGGTCAGCACACCGCTCTCCCGGTCGTTATGGCGGTTTTCTTTGACCGAAGCCGCTACTATTCGGTCGAGTAAATATGAATAATTTAAAATAATAATAATAATAATAACTCTGCTATTACCGGTTCGAAGCCTGCGCCCCCTTTAGCAAGTGACGTTGAAGGAGGAGAAGGAGTAACAACCTCTTTAAAAACCTAGGTCCAACGGCCAACGGTCTCGAAGACGGAAGAGGAAGTCTCCTCAATTGGCATCACGAGGCTGAGTGCACCCCGAAAGTGGCAACAGCGCATGGCGGCCCAGATGGTCACCCATCCAAGTGCCGGCCACGCCCGACAGCGCTTAACTTCGGTGGTCTGACGGGCGCCGGTGTATCCACTGCGGCAAGGCCGTTGCACAGCGCCAATAATGATGTAAGGAAATAATGATGTCAAGGTATGGGACTGTTGTACATGGTGAGGGTGTCATCAGCATCACCTTATTGCGCTTAACAAAATGCTAAACGTGGAAGAATATGAACACACTTGACAGCTTTGTGTACTGCTTACTGTAGTGCAACAATTCCGAGACAATGATTGACTGCATCAGCATGACAGTAGATCCCGTCATAAAGCAGCATGTGTGAGGCAATGGTTTGTGGAGAATTACATTGCTGAAATTGACTGACCTGCCCAGAGTCTCAAACTGAAACAATTGGATTACCTCTGGAATGTGTCAGAACGTCGACTTCGCTCCAGATCCCAGCGTCCAACATCGTTACAGTCACTAGTTTCGTCTCGTGAGGAAGGATGGGCTGTCATTTATCCACAACATTCACACACCTCAATGAAAGTGTCTCCAGCAAAGTTCAAGTCGTCACAAGGGCGAAGGGTGGACAGACTCCGTATTAATGTCCACTATAGGTGTTCAGATACTTGTTTTCATATAGCGTACAAGAGCATTCTGAAAAGTAATGCCTCCAAATTTTTTGTTTGAAAATTCTTTAAGTTTTTTAAGCAAAACAAACATTATTAACATTCTACGCCTTTATTCTTTACGTCTATACATTTATTTCTTAACATAGTCGTGCTGGCGCCGAACAAATTTCTCGCAACGAAAAACCAGTTTGTTGACACTGTCACAGCAAATTGTTTGAGCCACAACCTCACCTCTGCTTGCCGCGCGGGGTGGCCGTGCGGTCTAAGGGCGTCTTGTCACGGTCCGTGGGATTTCCCCCGCCGGAGGTTCGAGTCCTCCCTCGGACATGGGTGTGAGTGTCGTCCATAGCATAAGTTAGTTTTAGTTAGATTAAGTAGTGTGTAAGCTTAGGGACCGATGACCTCAACAGTTTGGTCCCATAAGACCTTACGACAAATTTCCAAGTTTCACCTCTGCTTGCACGGCTTCATCATTATCAAAGTTAAGTCCTCGACAGTGTTCTTTAAGTTTTGCAAACAGGCGAAAATCGGATATGGCCAAGTCGGGACTGTATGAAGGATGATCAATGACAGTGAACCCAAGGTGTCAAATCGTTGCAAATGTCGTAGTGCTCGTGTGTGTTCTGGCGCAGTCGAAGTGAAGGAGAGAGTGAACCATGTGTGGACAAACTCTTCGAATTCGTGATTTCAGTCTTCTCGATTGCACCATGCTGTTTCTCAGGCACCGACGTAGTGACGTTACATACTGCAACGTTGCACGAGTAAGTTCGAAAACCCCTGACGGCAGAGGTTGCAACTTGCGGCAGCGAAACGGGAAAGTCGACCGAGTAATATGCATGACATGTTATACCTCAACCAAAATTGAGAACAGAATAAAAAATTTAGCGGCATTACTTTTTAGCACGCCCTTGCACACGTAGATATAAATATCATGTAGATATTGCTTTCATAAATATTTTTGAGACATATCTGGTACTAATTGCAACTCATTAACTGTATTACAAGTAGCATCTACACGTTTTATGGGAAGAAGACAGCTTTACATTTACGTAGATTCAGAGGCCATGTCCATTATTTACACGCGTTTGAAAACTTTTTCATATTTGATTGTGTGTGACTGCAACTTCATCAGACAGTGTTTCCCCATGAACACCAACATTGTTCGCGACTGTGTATCGTATTAATCACCAGCTCTTTCACATAGAATGTGAATAGTTGTGGTTCCTCCCAACTGTCCTGTGGCTCACTAGAAATTCCTGCTGTGTCTACCGATGACGTCATACAAGCGACCACCAATCCGCTGGTGCAGTGAAAGTTCATTACACAGCTAGCTGCTGTCGAATATAATTACAGTGGTTCCAATGTGCTGTCTTCGTTCATGCAAGGCCGAGCCAGCGCGTGTGAAGTTGGAACATGCTTATGTTGTGCCCCGCGTACGCCAGCAAAATAAAAACACTGTCCAGCACGTATGCAACGCAAGATGTGGAACAAGGATCGTTAAGTATTCCTCATTGATTTTTGAAAAACAACTATCTTCAAGTTATGGTCAGAACCGCCCAGCGTTGTTATACTCAAAGTGATAGTACGTCTTGAGAGTTTTTAATCTTTACTTGAAACCTTCTTTCTTATAAGTAAATATTATTACTTTAAATAAATTATGTAACTGACATTTAGTCATGGACTCTAAAATCTAACCTGTTATGGGCTAGTGGAATGCAACATGCTTTTCTCAACAGTGAGTATAAGGGGCGGCTCCAGCAGTGGACTCAATATAGATTCTGTGAATTCTCTCTCTTGGCACAAAAGGTTTGTGGAGATCCAGAGGAGATGAGCAGCACCCTTAACGCATACCAACAGAAAGCAGGGAATTGACAAGCCGACGAGAGAGTAAGGGCAACTAACGTTTGCTCAATATACCTTGGAAATGTGAGCACAGACTGATTTAATGCACAACCATATTTGTAATTAATTACACGGGAACTTAAAGTAAATCTGTCGTTATGAAACTCATAGTACAGTTGTGGCATTTCTCTAGACCTAAGAAGTTGCGAACTCATAGAGAGAAAAAAAAGAGTATCAGTTGACAAGTAGTACCTACGAATGAGATGTGTGTAATCTGTCACAGAATAAGTTAAGAACAAATGGTCAGGTCATCAGGAAATCTTAATAGCAGGCATCAAGGAGGGGATAGGAACAGAAAAATCTGTCATCCTGAATAAACGTATGAAGCACCGTATAGGCTGTTATCGGCCAGTAGAACAGTTCTGTTTTTGCGTCTTCTTAATGTAGTTGTGTTTTCCGTGTTTCATTTACATGCAAAACTGAAATAACGTGTCGTTATTGCACGGTTTGTTGCCAATGCACCTTCAGTAAGGTATTTTAAAAATTGTAACTGGTAGTATAGATGGTTACAGTGGCTCAGTGCAGTGTTCAATGTTGCATTGTGATTGTTGGTAATGGAGTGATATGGGAGACAGTAAAACCAAGTGTTCGCACATCCCTTACCACAGGAAGTAGGATGAAGGCTGCCAACCTATATGGCAACATCATTAGTTTCGGGTAATGCCTTCACTTGTAAACAATAAAGTGCACTGAACTATCAGTTAGTGTGATACTGAAACTCACACAGTCTAGTGATCGGGGACTGTGCGCATGTAGGACAAATTCAGGTGATAAAAATTTTATCACGGCCGGTCCACGAACAGGCTAGCCACAGATCGATACCAGTCCCGCTGGTCACCGTAATTTAGTGAACTCTTAAGGGGCAGGAGGTCCTTTAGAAGAACCACACTAAAACTAAGCTGGGATAGCTGGACTTCTAAAGTCTGAAATATACATTGCAATATACTTTAATGCAGGGCATTACATACTACAGTTTACCGATGTAAGAGCTATGTAATTGTTTTCTCCATGACTCAGGTTCTGACAGTACAGTTGTCGCACCAAGAGAACGTTTCAGAGAGCACTGTTATTAGAAAGCAAGCTAAGACATATATGAGTCACTTACACGTTTTGGTACTTTATGTTGTCACAGACTAGCTCTTATCCTATCTACGGCTCACCATACCACGTAATTTGGTAATCATGTTACCGAGTGGGACGTACTATTCGTATTTCCTCACACTGTCCCTGTGTGGGAAAGAAGTTTACTAAGTGCTTGACCGGTTTCTAAAGTTCTTTGGCTTCGTATATGTCTAGAGAATGGCCGCGAACACACACACACACACACACACACACACACACACACACACACACACACACACACACACATGCCGCATTATCCAGTTATTGTTCTGCTGACTTCCTATAACTTGATTAAATTGAAAGCAGGGTTATGGTTGGTGAAATGATAAATGTTCATAACACAAGCTGGGTACGATTTAGTAATGAAAATGTTTATTCAATTCTTTCTTAATTCCGTGAGACCAGCAACAAATTCATTCACTAACTGATTAGGAATGATAATGAAATTTGAAGTTTGGTAAATAAATTGTATCTCTGTACTTAACAGTATTAGTTTAATAAAAATGTATATAGTTATCATCAAAATACAAAACAATACTGCTACATAAAATGTGCTATATCACTATCGTGTATACGTGTATGTGTCATTTTTTTAAAGTACGAGAAAGAGATTGCTGAAAACTGTTGTCCTGTATATATGTGCATATAGGTCATCTTTTAAAGTAACAACAAGATATTCTTGAAAATTATTGCTCACAAAAAATTATTGTTAATGGACCACTAGAAATTTTGTTACATCATTGTTATTATTTACAAAAGAACCTGGTCCCTACAACTGATTAGACTCATGCAATTGACCAAAAAGGAGGGTTTGGAATTAATTTGTTATAACAAATTGTAAGTGTTGAAAAATGTATTAGACAAATATTTACAGTGCGCAGTTGCATTTGCATTGCACACGTATCTTTCTACAGGAACGGATGCATTTGCACCTTAATGAGGAACATCTGCATATTAGTATATCCAGCCAATTTGTACGACTTATTTGTCAAATTAATTATGGTCCTCTTACTACAGATCGCAGACCTAGAATGAGGAGGAAATTGCCCGAAAGCAGTGCCCCCCTAGCCTCGGAAGGGAAGGTTAGTGACTTGGAATATTACAAGGACAATAAAATATTGCACCGGAAACGTTAACCCCTTAGTATGCTGATGGTGCTATCCCTGGAGCGCTGACATCAAAAATGTGCTAACATCGGCGCAATTCGTGGAACACAGACACCAAGAAATGCTGACGGCAACAATTTTTTTCCAGACACGGCAGTGCCCTCCAACTCCAAAAAAAATCGTTTACTAGGCAATGTACTCGTTTCGCTAGATATCACGACCTGACAAAGAGATAAGTACAAGATCTGGATCACCAGAAGAGCGAGCTCTCAACTGCATTTAATATCAGAGGCGCATATGAATATTACAGGATGCACACCTCATATTGCGAGGATAGGCGCACAGCTACTGTCACTCCACTCTGCGTAAGTTGTTAAATGAAATGAAATGAGCGTTTGGCGTCATTGGCTGGAGGCCCCTTGCGGGGCAGGTCCGGCCGCCTTGGTGCAAATCTTATTACATTCGACGCCATATTGGGCGAACTGCGCAAGCTGTGATATCCGAGGAACGATCAGTATGTAATGCAACAAATTATTTTCTTTGGCATTTACGGTTGAAAAAATGGGAATTTGTTGTGGGACAACACATTCCCGCAACAGCCCCTACAGTTTCATGGTGAAAGTGGTAGTGTTGTATATAGCTTTCCAAATGGCGTCTGTAACGAACGTGGATTTCAAGTAGACGGCTGTCATTGAGTTTCTTGTGGCGGAAAACCAGAGGATCGTAGGGCCGAGCTGCATTTAAGGTAGAGCAGCGGTAGTTACATTTAGGGCGGAAATAAAAATTTTACTTGATCTGATCTGATCAATTGAGTTTCGTCGTACTTGTGAGTGTAAGTGAGGTAGTATTTAATTATCGGGAGGTGGTGATAGAAGAGCTACAACAGCAACTCCATAACAAACACAAAACTGCTTCCAAGTCACGACTGCATAACCTGTAGACACCTGAAAGAATCCCCCTCTCCTTCCTAGAAATCCTAGCCAACCTTTATGACATTATCCTTCACACGGATTTCTGTCCTAAGCCGTAGAAAACCTCTCGAACCACCCCCCCCCCCCCCCCCCGCCTTCCCCCATCCTCTTCCTCAAACCTAATAAATTTGCCACTGACGCCTCCTCCTACTGTCCCATCATCAACACCTCAGTGTTGAACAAAGTTTATGAGGCCATCCTCTCCCACCATATCCATAAACACCTACAATAACACTTACCAGTTCCTCTCTAACAATGTGGCTTCTGCCTCAATTTTCTTCCAATGACCAACACCTGTACCTTAATCATCTCCTATTCCACCAAATCAACAACCGAAAATCCGTCATTTTTGTCTCCACAGATCTTGAGAAAGCTTATGATCGTGTGTGACGTTCTGGCGCCCTCTTTAATCTCCAGACCTATGCACTTCCCATAAATTATATCTGCTTTCTCTCTAACCGCCCGTCTTACGTCGCCGTCAACAATTCCAATTCTCGTATCTTCCGTCCCACTGCAGATGTGCTCCAAGGATCCATCCCCTCTCCTCTCCTGCACGTCCTCTACAATGTTGATATGCCAAAGCCCCTATCCCTGTTCGTCTCCTCCAGTATGCCGCTGACAATGCGTTCCTCGCCCTCTATCCTACCCTCCACAAATCCCAACGATCCCTTCAGCTCCATCGCAATTAATTCACTTAGTGGTGGCAACAGTGGCTCCTCAAAGTCAAACCTACCAAAACCCAGACAATAATTGTAGGTCGTACCACCCGCAGTTTCCGTCCCCACAACTTTTACCTTACCATTGACGACCGTTCAATCTAGGTAACTAATACACTAAAACACCTCGGACCAACACTTGATACCACGCGGGGTAGCAGCGCGCTTCAAATGGTTCAAATGGTTCTGAGCACTATGGGACAGCTGAGGTCATCAGTCCCCTAGAACTTAGAACTACTTAAACCTAACTAACTTAAGGACATCACACACATCCATGCCCGAGGCAGGATTCGAACCTGTGGCCTTAGCAGTCGCGCGGTTCCCGACTAAAGCGCCTAGAACCGCTCGGCCACCGCGGCCGGCAGCCGCGCGGTCTGAAGCGCCTTGTCACAGTCCGTGCGGTTCCCTCCGTCGGAGGTTCGCGTCCTCCCTCGGGCATGGGTGTGTGTGTTGTCCATAGCGTAAGTTAGTTTAAGTTAGGTTAAGTAGTGTGTAGGCTTAGGGACCGATGACCTGAGTAGTTTTGCCCTATAAGACCTTACCACAGATTTCCAAAAATTTTAACACTTGGTTCCCATCTGACATGGAAGCCCCATTTAGTAACTTACTTGGTCGCCAACTGACATGGAAGCCCCATCTCGTAACTATTCAACAGAAAGCCCACAATAGACTAAAATTACTAAAACTACTCACTGGCCGATCATGGGGATTGCACAACCCTCCACTCCTATAAATCCCTGATTAGACCCATCCTCTGCTATGCAAATGTGGCATGGACTTCGGCACCTCCCTCCTTTCATCACGCTCTGTCCTCGAACACCATGCACCCTGCCTAACCTTTCGAATCTGCTTAAGGTCCTTCACTCACATCCTCTACCAGCTTACAAAATTCCGCTCCCTCCTCTTACATCTTGAACACATCCGAATGTCCTTCGTTACCTGTAAACTCGATACTACCCACCCCTAGTTTCCCCTCTGCTCACTGCTCCTAGCATTCTGCCGCGAGTCTACTCCACATTCCCCCAACGCTACACCTCCACACTTTCCACATCCTATCCCAGTGAAATTCGAATCGCCTCCCTTTACCCAACCATGAAATCCGCCCTGATACTTACCCATCCTACCAGATAAAACCGAACACACCCCACCTACCTCGGTCACGACTACCTTCTTCGCCATTCCTCTCCACTCACAGCCTAAGACTTGCTCTGGAACGTCATTTCTCTTCACTCTCCCACATTCCTCTTCCAAACATCCGACAACACAAACACCCTCTCATGCAGTACCTCAACTGCTACGTTCCCATAGTAATCCTCTTCCTGTCAGAAGTTCATATGTGTCTTAGAACATCTCCAGCTGCCTATACAAAACTTGCATTGTGTTTTCCATTTCATCCTCGCGGCGAAGATCTGACCACAGTAGCTTCTTATCCTATGGAACTGTAAGATCTGAAAAATGATTGAAATTGCGTATTGGACATAATTTAAAAAACGCTAATATTTTACAAGTAGTAGAACAGCTTTGTTTAATTTTCTCACACTTACCTAAGTTTTTCGACGGTACCATTTTTGTCTACACCCAAGCCATAGAGATTCGCTACTGAATTTAGCAGATCGACGTTGTCACAAAATCTTTGTAATTCAGCAGTTAGTATGTCCAACGTTTCGAAAAGCTCAAAAAATGGTTCAAATGGCTCTGAGCACTATGGGACTTAACATCTGGGGTCATCAGTCCCCTAGAATTTGGAACTACTTAAACCTAACTAACCTAAGGACATCACACACACCCATGCTCGAGGCAGGATTCGAACCTGCGACCGTAGCGGTCGCGCGGTTCCAGACTGAAGCTCCTAGAACCATTCGGCCACAGCAGCGACCTGGGGAGAGGTCCCATTCTTCCAATATTTTGGAGAGATAGCGGTATCACTCCTGCGTTGATGGTGTTGGGAGCCATCAAAAATGGTTCAAATGGCTCTGAGCACTATGGTGGGACTTAACATCTGTGGTCATCAGTCCCCTAGAACTTAGAATTACTTAAACCTAACTATCCTAAGGACATCACACACATCCATGCCCGAGTCAGGATTCGAACCTGCGACCGTAGCGGTCACGCGGTTCCAGACTGAAGCGCCTAGAACCACACGGCCACACCGGCCGGCTGGGAGCCATCAGTATGACTTCAAGTCACGCCCGATAGTGATTGACGAAACTCTCATAGCACAACGGTACATCACGACCATCCTGTGTCTTCATGTGTTGCCTCTCATGTGACAGTAATGTGGTACCATTTTTCAGCAGGACAATGCTCATCCACACATGGCACGTGTGTCTATTAACAGCCTACGTCAGTTGAGGTACTTCTGTGGCCAGCAAGACCCTCAGATATCTCCGTGACAGAACATGTGTAGGACCATCTTGGACATAGCTCTATCCTAGTGCCTGCATCCAGGATATCAAATACCAGTTACAACAGTTGTGGGCCAACTCGCTCCAGAAGAGAATACAACTGCTTTACGACACCCTTCCCAAACAAATCAGGGCATACATCGATCCAAAGTGAGTGCAACGTCATACTGTAAAGTAGGCTCATACTGCCAAATTCTTAGTAAACCTGATCCGATTTTTTAATCACTGAAGTGACATCACATATGCTCTCAACCTGTGAAGTCTGACTTCGTTTCCTCCTCCTCTTCTGGATGCTTCCCCTTTTTTGTTAGGCTGTGAGCATTAAAAACTGTATGCAGTAAACCTTCATCACCGTTCTAGGCACGGTCCTTGGGGGAGGTGGTTTGCCATTGTCTTCCTCTTACCTGTTACGAAGTGTCAAGTGTGTATCTATATCGTGTGGATGGCTGTGATGAGTGCTTGTACACTGTAGTGTTGCAAATGAGGAGAAGGGAAAGGTTGAGACCCAATACCGGCAAATAACCTACTCTTCCCGAATAGCACCAAGGGGACTGCCGAGTTGAACGTCCCCAAACGACGGACGGATCACCATTAGCAGCGTCGCGTGCCCTCACTTCATGATACACTGCGGAGAGGTTTGGAATTTAATCCAGGACATTGGGCCAAAGACTGACAAGCGGAACTTTGCGTCACTACATCTCCTCCTGGTGCCGGCCAAACACTGGCAGTGCTAATATTAGACCACCAAGATTCAAATAGGTTTACCTTCTAGTCGAGCGACATCGCACAGGCGTGTGCTAGTGATTTCGGCTACAGAGCCAAGTAGTGTCAAAACGAGCGATAAAATCATGAGCAACGGTTTTCTCGGCTGCTACAGTACATATCCAGCCAATGGAAAACGGTGGTACTGAATGACAATCAAAGACGGGATCTTTGCGTCGGCGGCCTTAAACATCAACGAGTAGAGCGCGGAAACAATCTTCGCGTTGCGCCAGTTCTCAGCATCCCGTGGTCTCGCTTATTGCGAGCAATTAACTGCGAGCCTCTACTTGCAATGAGCAGACAAACAACGAAACTACGCGCTGTTAATGGGAAGGACTGGATCTGAAATTCTACAGTTTAAGTTGCTGCTTGTACCTTGCATGTTTCCCCAAAGCAGTCCAAACAAATATTGGGATGGTTCACCTGTTTCGCTAATCGTGTGTATTAACTAGATTAACTTGCAACTAGCAGTTTATATGACCGTAGCTCTTAAAATTAAATTCGCTTATGCGCACTATTGTTTGTGTGGTCGTTTCATTGAGACACAAAGAAGCTATTGTAATAAAATTTAGAATTAACACATTTGATTTGAAAGTATGCCTCGACAGACAATTATTAACTTAATCGCATCAGGCGCTTAGTGCAGGGCAGTAGTTATTGATCCAGAGAATCAGTTCAAATAACCTAACAGTTCCTTGACCTACTTTCACTAATCTTAGAAACGTCGATACCTACTTAACGTACTTTCCCATCCCCAACATCTCCCTTACAATCACTCTCCCCCGTCACCTGAGAGGTTCTGAATTCGAGTCTCGACATTTACATTTTTTTTCCAATTTATGCTCATTTCGGAAATTGTCGGATATATCTAACTATAAGGTTTAGCGTTTAGGGTGTCCTGGGTTCTAGCTAAGAATTTCGTAATTTTATAAATTATTGCATTTTTCTGACAAATTCGATAGTTTTTGCTATTTTCAGGTATTTTCCGCTGCTCGACATGTACCAGCGCGTCTCATTAATTCTAGTTATCAGCGTTCGCATATGGTACTGTTTCAATGTTCACACACTTTCTGCTGTTTCAACACACACAAAAGTGCCTTACTACTTCTACCAATGGGGATTTACGTTCCAGGCTGTAAGTTTTAGGGATGGTTACCAGTGATGGTAGCATTTTGCTATTTTCGTAACGCAAGGAAAAAATATTCAAATGTGTGTGAAATCTTATGAGACTGAACTGCTAAGGTCATCAGTCCCTAGGCTTACACACTACTTAACATCCTAAGGTCGAACACACATACCCATGCCCGAGGGAGGACTCGAATCTCCGCCGGGATCAGCCACACAGTCCATGACTGCAGCGCCCCAGGCCGCTCGGCTAATCCCGCGCGGCGTAACGCAAGAGTAGCATTAATTATCCTTTCAAGGTCATGGTCAAACTTGTTATGTCGAAACCTGACCTAATTTGTTGCCACATATACTGGAAGTTTCTGAAAAACGATTATGAGATGTGATATTTTTCGCCCGGCTGCCGGGCTTGAAACTGCCTGGTGCTTTCCACCGCTTCTATTGGCTTGCGACACGAGCGCTGAATCGCGGATTGGAAGCGATTCTAATATGACTAAGTATCCGTAAATGAATACAAGTTATATTTTATCCATAAAGTTCCTTCTAAATTGGTATGGAGTACCAAAAAAATAAATACTAAGTTTCCAACGCGCCATCATCATCATTGTTCCTTGTAACTACTGCAGAAATGCTAGTTACAGATTTAATTTCTTGTGCACCACGAACATACAGGTAAAGACGAAATTTTACAGCCTTGTTAGTCGCAGAATGGCGTAGTCGTTTTTAGACATAACTGGGACTAATATCGGTATATTTTGAAGAGTTCTACGCATATTTATTAAGATTTTGAAAGCGAACAGAGAAGTGTCCTAGTGATAGCAATTTGAGAATATTGTTACTGTGGCAGACTGAAAACTGCAGGGGTCTGTTCATATTAATTTTCTCTGTTAGCGTTCTTCAAAGCAACCCGCCAGTACAGCTACGCGTATTAGCACGTAGCCTCTGGGATTCGGCGGATTAACGACGAGGGTCGGCGTGCTGACAGCCAGCACGTGCATTTTAGACCGTTTAGCATATCCGACTAGTTGAATACCGGACTAGTACCCACATCCCGCCTCAGTTAGCTTCACGACAGGGGATAACCTAGACACCAACAGATGAAGTACACAAATTCCGTCCATGGGAAAAACGATACTATCTGCGGAACTGGTTGGCATATAAACTTGTGCTAATTCGTAAAAAAAAAAAAAAAAAAAAATCGAATGTATCACAGAAAAAAGGTAATAGACATACATGCAATAAATTACAATCACAGTTCATACGATTAATTGTGTGGCCACGAATCACATAGCAAAGAAATGAAGATAAAACACAGCACAAAGGAAAATATATGTGTGAATCATATTATTATCATAGTTTACACGAGTAAGTGAAAGAACCACAGATGACTTTTAAATAATGCTGCAACACCACACATTGTAAACTATTAATTATATGGAATATCGGTACTACGTAATAACAAATATTGAATCTAAGGGGACTGCCATGAGACAGTGGGGGCTGTGGGCGATTCAAAAGTAAAATCTAACACAAGAACCACAAAATGAAATAAATAGTAACGCGTAGGAAATGTAAAAAGAACATAAACAGGAAATAAGAAGAAAGCAACTCACCTCAACAGATTAAAAGATTATCACTGGGCTTAATGTAAAGTTATTTATCCACTGCCTTGTAATACACTGCACCAGCTAAAACGCAACCCCACTGCGAATGCTATTCCCAAACACCGGATGAGTTGGTTGACATTCATAAGCACCTGGAAATCGCCCTGACTACTGTCAAACGATTTGCAGCTGCTGCAAATCGGTGGGTTGGAAGAGCTTCCGAGAGTTGTTTACCTGTGATACCGGTACCGGAAATACCTCAAGGACTATTCTCTTCTATGGATCCTGTCTCCTCTGCAGAAAGTACAGGGTCTGTCATTACTGTGGGGTCCTGCCCGTTCGTCGCTTATAGGGTGCCTAATGGTAGCTAAAGGTTCTCAGGTAGCTATACAACAATCCAAGCAAATCACATTAATAGTTTTTATTTACAAATAAGAAGATAAACAATACTTAACGTTGAATTTACAACGGTGCCGTAAGCGATGGGCGGCATGCAAATAATCAAAGTCCTTTGCTGTATACAAGGTCCTTGTAAGCAGTTGATATGGATACACGTCACTGATGTCATAGTACTCTCCTACTACTTTGCTAATACTGTCCGCCCGAGGCTGGAAGGAGCGGCGCTTATATTCTCTTCGGCTAGAGGGCACTCCTGTCGCGGTGCGGTCCTAATCAGCGCACCATTGGCAGACGTCGTCTCACGGCCTTCTCTGCTCTTCATCGTTCTGGCGCTTGTGGTTTGCCAGAACAATTACATGTCCACTTGACTGCGAGTGACGTATCAGTGGTAGATCTGAGTGTCCCATACAGGGTGGACGGGGGCCAGGGAGGACTCAGGGCGTTATACCGAACCCCCCATCCCCCCAACCAACACGTTTGAGGTGCTGTCTTCCACTGAAATAGAAACTGAGCCAGTGGGACTTACTTCACCTGTTTTGGGGAAACCTGTTTTGTCCACTGTCAACAGGACGCAAACACGAAAGGGTAGGATCCTATTAATCATCAGCAGTTCTAATGTATGGCAAATGATGGTACCCCTTAGGGAAAAAGTGACGCCTGTCGCCTGGGCTCCGAGGTCGTGCTTGGGTCTTTCCAGCGACTGGCAG
Source organism: Schistocerca americana (assembly GCF_021461395.2). NCBI lineage: Eukaryota > Metazoa > Arthropoda > Insecta > Orthoptera > Acrididae > Schistocerca > Schistocerca americana. Next base: position 542,124,577 of record NC_060130.1, read on the forward strand.
AGAAGTTTGAGTAGACCAGTCTTGCGCGTGGAGAGCCAATGAAGCTCACAATTTGCAGCATTGTCCCCAGAACTGATCATGGCCCTTTGGTTCTGAATCAAAACGGCTCTGAGCACTATGGGACTTAACATCTGAGGTCATCAGTCCTCTAGAACTTAGAACTACTTAAACCTAACTAACCTAAGGACATCACACACATCCATGCCCGAGGATTCGAACCTGCGACCGCGGTTCCGGACTGAAGCGCCTAGAACCGCTCGGTCATCACGGGCGGCTGTTCTGAATCGAGTGGAAGCACTGAACCAGGGACTTCGAAGATTCTGTGACAAGCTAGGCTGCGAATTCCTGGACTTGCGCCATAGGCTTGAGAATTGTAGGGTCCCCCTAAATGTGTCCGGTGTGCGCCGCACATCTAAGGCTGCTACTCAGGTAGCGGTCTGTATGTGGGATGCACACAAGGATTTTTTTAGATTATGCGACTCTCCATCCAATCCAGATAATGGCAACTGTAGGAAACCCAGAAGTATCAGTGTAAGACCGAGAGAGATGCCTCCCATAGGTGAGAATATTAACATCCTGATGGTAAACTGCCGAAGCATTCGCAACAAAGTGCCAGAGTTTGAAAATACTAGGTGCAGAAAGCTTGTTTAAACCTGAAATTGTTAGCAGTGACATTTTTGGGGAAATTTTAAGTGTACATCGAAAGGATAGTCACGCAAACGTGTGGTTCCGGACGAGAGGCAGCAGCCTTTTCAGTAGTTGCAAGTCAGTATTCTGGATGATTGACTGATCCGGCCTTGTAACTTCAACCAAAACGGTCTTGATGTACTGGTACTGCGACTGAAAGCAAGTGGAAACTACAGCCTTTATTCTTCCCGAGAGCATGCAGCTCTACTGTATGGTTAAATGATGATGGCATCCTCTTGGGTAAAATATTCCGGACGTAGATTAATCCCCCTTACTTATCTTCTAGTAGGGACTACTCAGGAGGACGTCGTCATCAAGAGAAACAAAACTGGTGTTCTACAGATCGGAGCGTGTAATGTCAGATCCCTTAATCGGGCAGGTAGGTTAGAAACTTTAAAAAGGGAAATGCATAAGTTGGGAAATGGTGAAGTTCGGTGGCAGGAGGAACAGAGCTTCCGATCAGGTGAATAAGCTAAACTAAACTCCCGAACAGGCCACGAAGGCCCAACGGCACCGACCGGCCGGCGTGTCATCCTTAGCTCATAGGCGTCACTGGATGCGAATACAGAGGGGCTGTGGTCAGCACACCGCTCTCCCGGCCGTATGTCAGTTTCTTAGACGGGAGCCGCTACTTCTCAATCAAGTAACTCCTGAGTTTGCCTCACAACGGCTGAGTGCACCCCGCTTGCCAACAGCGCTTGGCAGACCGGATGGTCACCCATCCAAGTGGTAGCCCAGCCCGACAGCGCTTAACTCCGGTGATCTGACGGGAACCGGTGTTACCACTGCGGCAAGGCCGTTGGGGATCAGGTGAATACAGGGTTATAAATACAAAATCAAATAGGAGTAATACAGGAACCAGCTTAATAATGAATTAAAAAGATAGGAATGCCGATAAGCTACTATGAATAGCATAGTGAACGCCTTATTGTAACCAAGATAGACACGAAGCCCACACGCACCACAGTAGCACAAGTTTATATGCCAACCAGCTCCGCAGATGAGGACGAGATTAAAGAAATGTACGATGAGATAAAACTAATTATTCAGATAATTAAAGAAGAAAATTTAATAGTCATGGGGGACTGGAACTCGGTAGTAGGAAAAGGAAGAGAAGGAAAAGCAGTAGGTGAACATGGACTGAGGGAGAGAAATGATAGAAGAAACCACCTGGTAGAATTTTGCACAGAGCTTAATTTAACCATAATTAACCCATGGTTTAAGGATCATGAAAGGAGGTTATTGCGTGGAAGAGACCTGGAGACACCGGAAGGTTTTAGATTACTTATGTAATAGTAAGACGGAAATTTCGGAACCAGGTTTTAAATTGTAAGACATTTCCAGCGGCAGATGTGGACCCTGACCATAATTTATTGGTTATGAACAGTAGATTAATATGTATCAGTGTACAAGATGTTTAAACACTGCTCTTCAGAGGAGTTAACCGAAGTGTCATGGAACGATTGTCTGCATAGATCAAGTTTGTAATAAGGAATCCTGCAATTCATTTACAGTATGTTGCTTGTAAAATATCCACACAATCGAATCGTTCGTAATGCGTGATTATTTGTCAGCAGTATAGTGCCATTTACTAATGAAGAATAGGTAGACATACTCTTGACTTACGGCCAATGTCATCAAAATGCATCAACAGCAGCAGAACTGTAAACTTCTTGCCTGCTTGCAAAATTTAGAGGAAAAGGTGGACATACTGTGCCTGTCTGTGCACCACATAACCACAGGGTTAGATAAGTTACATATAAAAGATTACTGTCTAGCAGCTTACTCATGCAGAGCTAATATTGGAAAAGGAGGAGTTGTTGCATATATTAAGACAGAAAACAAGTTCAAAAGCATTGACACAAGTAGATTTTGTAGTGATCAGCACATAGCAGTGTGTGCTTGTGAATTAATGCTGAACAATAGTTCACTTTTAATTGTAACATTATGTACACTCATGTTCATAAATTAAACCTTTATTTGGCAGTGTTGCTCTCGAGCAACATGAAATTTACTTTGGCCTTATGGGACAGCAAACACTTCCCAGTGCCTTTTACTGGCATTGTTGCCTCCAGGCAATGTTCCTTTATACACTGCGAATGCCAGTTGTTGTAATAGTTCAAGGTTTTCCACACGAGATGGCAGTTTGTGCAGTGGTGTTACAGAGATCTCCCCGTGTGAGCAACAGGGGTGTCTTATTTTGGTTCTGAAAGAGTGGATTTCAATAAATTGGCAGTAATCTCAGCAGATTTTCTTCAAGAGATACCCAGAGGTGAATTTACAGCAGAAATATTTCAATCTAATATTGTTTTGAATTACGTAAATAGTATAAAACTTTTATGTTGCCTGTGAGCAACATTGCCAATAGTTGGTACATGTGCCATTAGTATATTACATATGCTTACGGTGTGACAGAGCAGACATTTTTATTTTCAGGGGCTTTTTAGCTATGGATTCCAGAATATTTTATGGAATTAAAAAAAAGCGAGAGACTAGTAGTTCCACCAGAAAACCTGGCTTTGTCTGATCTAAGCGAATCTGAAGACTCTGAACTCGGAGTTTTGGCACACTGTAGTGATGATGATCCAGACTATATTCCAGAGTGCCAATCTCAGTTCCATAACCTAGTTATACCAGACACTGATTCTGATTCAGGAAGTGAAATCTCAGAAGCTGAACATGTGCAAGGACCTTCTGCAGTGAATCCTTCTAGTGCAAGTGCCAGTCAAGTGAAAAAGAAAATTACAAAGGCAGTCACTTCTACCTCATATGGGTAAAGGAAGATATAATGGCTAGGGCAGAAAGTCTCTCTCCTGTGTTTTCTGATGAAGGCAATACACCACTGGGTTATTTCAGAAGATTCTTTGATTCAGAACTAATTGACAAAATTGTGCAGGAAACGAACTTATACTCTGTGCAACGAACTAACACGTCAGTAAACACCAATATAAATGAAATGGAACAATTTTTCGGTGTTCTGATATACATGGGTCTTGTTTCTATGCCTTCGTACACTGACTATTGGTCTCAGTCAATGAATTGTGAAAAAATCACCAGCATTTTCAGTTTGAAGTGCTTTCAGAAACTCCGCCGATACCTGCATTTTACGAACAATGAGAATGCTGTGAACTCTTCTGGAAGACTTTTCAAAATAAGACCTGCCGTGAACAGAAACAAGAGTCGGAATTTTCTGTAGATGAGATGATGGTTCCATATAAAGGTACAAGAGCAGGTAAATTGCGCCAATATATTCAAAACAAGCCACACAAGTGGGGTTTTAGGATTTTTGTTCGAGCTGGTGTGTCTGGTGTTGTCTATCATTTTCTTCCCTATAGTGGCAAGGGGATGATAACTGATCTTGCTGATGACGAGAAAGTATTTGGAATTGGAGGACAAGTTGTAGTTACACTTTGCAAAAGTATTCCAAGAGATATTTCTCCCAGAGTTCATTTTGACAATTTCTTTTGCAGCCTTGAACTTATAACATACTTTAAAAAATCAAAACATTGAGTCCATGGACACCATAAGGAAGAACCGAATAAGGAACTGCCCTCTACAAGACGAGAAGCAGTTACTGAAAAAAGGACGAGGCAGCTGTGACTACAGGAAGGACAGTCAATCAGACCTCATTTTAGTAAGGTAGGCAGACAATAAAATCGTGACACTTGCATGCTCATTTTGTGGTGTCCAACCACAATCAACAGTAAAACGATGGGACAGCAATGAAAAAAGAAGAATTGAAGTACCCTGTCCCAGTGTTGTACGTCAGTACAACAAGCATATAGGAGGCGTTGATCTTGATGGTATGCTGGTAGAGCTCTACAGAATACCAAAGAAAACTAGACGTTGGTACATTTATGCTAGATCTGAGTGTTGTAAATACCTGGCTGGTATTTCGAAGAGAATCTGCCGGCCAGAGTGGCCGAGCGGTTCTGGGCGCTACAGTCTGGATCCGCGTGACCGCTACGGTCGCAGGTCCGAATCCTGCCTCGGGCATGGATGTGTGTGATGTCCTTAGGTTAGTTAGGTTTAAGTAGTTCTAAGTTCTAGGGGACTGATGACCTCAGCAGTTGAGTCCCATAGTGCTCAGAGCCATTTGAACCATTTGAAGAGAATCTCTGGACAAGAAGACCACATTGAAGTCATTCAGGGCAGATATTGCCAATGGTTTGAAGTTTTCAGGGAAAAGGAAAGTAGGAAAGCCCTCAATGGACATAACACCACAACAAAAGAAGAGGAGGAAGCCAACAGCTCCGACTGTTACACAAGATGTCCGATTTGATAATATGGAGCGTTGACCTGTATACGGTCCCAAAGGTCATTGTCGTTATTGTCCATCTGGAAATTCTACAGTCGTGTTCAAAATGCAATCTAGCATTGTGCTTCGTTCCAAAGAGGAACTGTTTCCAAAAATTCCATTGCAAGAAGAACTAGAAGGGAAAATGAAACAGTTCTATTACACAGCAGGAATGCATAAATGTGTTTATAAATTAAGTTATTCACGTACAGGAAACCTTTTGCTTGAGGTTATTGGCAAACACTTCTTTTCTATAATATGTATAAATGTGGTCTACTGCTGGCGATGTTGTTTGTAAGCAACATTTCATAATTTTCATAACTTTTGTCAAAAATTTCTAAAACTGACTGAATTGTATTTCTTTAAGCATAATAAATAAATATAAGCACTGAAAAAAAATTTTGTTTTTATTTTCACCATTTGCCAAATAAAGGGTTAAGGATAGTTACGGAATGTAGTGCCACACAACGTGGCACTACGCAAAACTGGCGCTAATAGCATAGGCACATAGGGAACACACACGATACAGATCTGTAAGTCCACGGTATTGATGATAAATTGAGAAAACCGTCGTGAAACATATATGCTACAAAACGCCACTGTTTCCTGCGAATGTACCCCGACATCAATATGGGATATGATCAACATGCGCACGTACACAGGCTGCACAATGGGTTGGCATACTCTGGATCAGGTGGTCGATCAGCTGCTGGGGTATAGCCTCCCGTTCTTGCACCAGTGCCTGTCGGAGCTCCTGAAGTGTCGTAGGGGTTTGAAGACGTGCAGCGATACGTTGACTGACACCATCCCAGACGTGCTCGATGGGGTTTAGGTCTGGAGAACAGGCAGGTCACTCCAGTCGCCTGATATCTTTTGTTTCAAGGTATTCCTCCACGATGGCAGCTCGGTGGGGCCGTGCGTTATCAACCATCAGGAGGAAGGTGGGACCCACTGCACCTCTGATAAGGCAGACGTACTGGTGCAAAATGACGTCCTGATACACCTGACCTGTTACAGTTTCTCTGTCAAAGATATGCAGGAGTGTACGAACACCAATCATAATCCCAACCCACACTATCAAACCACGACCTCCATACAGCTCACTTTCAAGGACATTAAGGGGTTGGTATCTGGTTCCTGGTTCACGCCAGATGAAAACCCAACGAGAATCACTGTTCAGACTATACCTGGACTCGTCCGTTCCAATTACCATGTACTGTGTTCTTGACACCAGGCTTTACGGGCTCTCCTGTGACCAGGGGTCTGTGGAATGCACCTTGCAGGTCTCCGGGCGAATAAACCATGTCTGTTCAGTCGTCTGTAGACTGTATGTCTGGAGACAACTGTTCCAGTGGCTGCAGTAAGGTGCCAAGTAAGACTACCTGCAGTACCCTGCGTCCATCTGCGGGCACTGATGGTGAGATGTCAGTCTCCTTGTGGTGTTGTACACTGTGGATGTCCCGTACTGTAGAGCCTGGAGACGTTTCCTGTCTGCTGGAATCGTTGCCATAATCTTGAGATCACACTTTGTGGCACACGGAGGGCCCGTGCTACGACCTGCTGTGTTTGACCAGCCTCCAGTCGCCCTAGTATTCTACCCCTCATAACGTTATCAATATGTGTTCAAAAAAATGGGTCTGAGCACTATGGGACTTAACATCTTAGGTCATCAGTCCCCTAGAACTTAGAACTATTTAAACCTAACTAACCTAAGGACATCACACACATCCATGCCCGAGGCAGGATTCGAACCTGCGACCGTAGCAGTCCTGTGGTTCCGGACTGAAGCGCCTAGAACCGCACGGCCACCGGCTTTATATACGTTCTTTGAGCCATTTTCAACACACAGTTACCATTAGCACATCTGAAAACTTCTGCACACTTACTCGCTGCACCGTACTCTGACATGCACCAACACACTTCTGCGTATGTGGACTTCTGCCATCGCCACCGTGCGACGACCACAGGTTAAATGCACCTCATTGTCATACCCCAAGGCGATGTAAACCCGCAAACCGTCCAGCAGAGCGTTGTTCCACCATGTATCAGCATTATCCTTAATTTATGAGCAAGAGTGATAAAGACAGTAGGTCCCTAATTGATAATGTTTTCTTTGATAAGGCACAAAGAAAGAAAATATCTGTTTACCCAATAACAAATGCTGTTTCTGATCATAATGCACAGTTAGTCAGGATAAATGATTATTTCTGTTGATCCTGGAAGCCATTAATAGACATCATGCTACTGGCCAGGGTTCCGAGATAATAGCACAGTAACAGAGATAACTTTGATTACTTCTGTTGTAATTTCAATGGGTATACGTAACTACAATTTTTACAGTTGACCTTGAGTAACCATATTAGCCACTATTTTAATTAGAATTCAAAATACAGTTATGTCCTGGCATACTTTTTACCATAAATAGGAGACTGATGGAGTAAAACAATGAATGTAGGAAAAGATAGATTGCTACTTACTGTAAAGAAGACATATTAAATTGCAGACAGGCACAATTAAAAGACACTTACTTAAAGCTTTCGGCCACAGCCCTCATTAGCTAATGAGAAACACACATCATTTATTTATTTATTTGTCCATATAAATCTCTTTTTCAGTACATATATTGTACACAGGATATTGGACAGAAAACCTTTTTAGCTATTGGTTTTTCAAATGTCAAACATACATTATTTAAATTTTGTGACAAATTGGATCTATGTAGTTAATAATTACAAATTTTTGAAATACTGTATATTTATAACTTATTTCCTACAATTAAAGATACAAATTACATTTTTCTTGCATAAGATACTGTGAGACTGAATAGTAGCAGTTTTTCAGAAGGTAGGCTGTCACAGACTTTTTAAAGCTTTGTAGTTCAGGAACAGATTTTATATGTCTTGGTAATCTGTTGTAAAGTTTTGTTCCTGCATGATATACACCTTTTTGGCATAATGTGGTGTTACAATGATTGACATGCATGTCACTGTCTGACCTGGTACTGTAATCATGGACACTTTTGTTTTGAGGAAAAATGTTTTCTTTTCTCAGTATGCTTTTTTTGACAAGCGTGACTACTTCCAGTATATAAATGCAAGGATCTTTAGATCTTTAAAGAAAGGTTTGCATGGTTTTCTGATACTCACTTGTTTCATTATTCTTATGATTGTCTTTTGTTTCCTGAAAACTGTTATGGCCTAGTGTATGTTTCCACAGAAAATGATACTGTACTTCAGTACTGAATGTACACAAGCAAAGTATACAGCATTAACTGTTTCTGCACCAGTATTGTTGCAGAGAATTCTTACTACATAGCTTATTTTTGCTAGTTTTGAATTAAGGGATGTGATATGAGTGCTCCATTTAAGATTTTCCTGGATATGAACCCCAAGAAATTTAGTTTCATTGATAGCAGTAATGTTTTGGTTATCTATACATATTACAGGTTGCGCCGGATTTATATTTTGATCAGTGTGGAAATTCATAAGTACCGTTTTTTGTGGATTAACTATTAGCCTGTTTCTGGTAAACCATTCAGACACTCATTTTGTAATATCTTTTGCAGATGCAGTAAGATTTTCTTCGTTATTCCCTTCAATCAATAGACTGGTGTCATCTGCAAACAGTATTGGTTCAGAATCTCTAACGTGTGATGGGAAATCATTAATGTAGACCAAAAAACGAAAGGGACCTAAAATGGAGCTCTGTGGAACACTATGACTTAGTCCAAATGGTTCTGAAAGATGTACCTGGAGTTCATTGCCTTCCATGTACTTAATTTCAGTTACCTGAGAGCGATATTCCAAATATGATTTAATCTACTGATTTGCCGCACCTCTTACACCATACCATTCAAGCTTCCTCAGGAGTATAGAATGATCAATCACATCAAAAGCTTTCGTTACATCCAAGAATAAACCTGAGATATTTCTGTGGTTGTCCACTGCATTTAAGACATGGTTTATCAGACAAAGTGGCTGTTTCAATTGACTGCTGTTGTCTGAGGCCATGTTGACATCCAGAAATAATATTATTCTTGTCAAAGAATGTAATTAGTTTCGAAAGCACTTTTTCAATAATTTCCGAAAACCCTGACAATAGAGACACAGAGACCTATAGTTACCCACACATTGATGATCACCTTTTTTATATAGGGGTATTACTTTTGTTATTTCAGTTGCTGAGAGAAGACACCACATGATAAGGATGAATTGCATATGTCCAATAAATGCGAAAGTATTTGTCTTGCTGTTATTTTTATAATATAATCTGGAATATCATCAATACCAGTTCAATACTTACTCTTCAGTGAATTAATGGTATTTAGGAGCTCTTTTGGGCTTATTGGACTGAGGAACATGGATATATTATTTATTTCAATAGATGAAAGTTCTTTCCATGTTGTGTTAGGTGGATTTCCAAATTTTTCCTTCACTAATTTTCCAGCAACAGTTGCATAATAAGAATTGAAACTGTTTGCAACTGGCCTAGGGTCAGTGACATTCTTGTCATCATGTGATACCACAATATTTTTGTGAGTTGTCTTCTTTCCCATAAGATCCTGCACAGCTTCCCACATGGACTTAGTTTTATTGGATGACTTTATAATATATTTGTCATTTTCATTAATTTTTGCCTCTTTTATGACATGTTTCAAAACTAGCTTGTATTTTCTGAAATAATTAATAAATTCTGGACTGCTGTGAGTTTTTGACTGCAGAAAAAGTTCCTGCTTCATTCTACAGATACTCTAATGCCTGATGTAATCCAGTTTTTGAATCTATCTGTGCTTTTGGAAATCACTTTCCTTTGTGGAAAAGCTATGTCAAAGTTATGCTTGAAAATATTCAAAAAATTTTCCATTGTTTTGTTGGTAATAGAGGTATCATATACTTTTCTCCAAGATTGTTCACTGTTTAGGTACTGGAAGAATTCAATATTTTTCCTACTATAAATCCTTTTATGGATAACATTTTCTATACTGGTCGAAATGTGATTTACAGGTATGGTCAGTAATTGCAATAGGTGGTCGCTATAGCCAGTATCAAAGTTTTCTGATGTACACTTGTCCATGTTTACACATACCTGATCAACGAGTGTGACACTAGTTTTTGTTACATGTGTTGGAGAGCTAACAGTCAGTCAAAGATTGTAGGCTTTTATAATATTTAAAAACGTTTCCCTGTGAGGGCTATGGCTCAGAAACTCAACATTAAAATCACCACATAGTATCACTATTTTCCCAGTTGTCTTACGTTTGCCTAAAGCAAGATCCAATTTTTTGAAAAAAAAAACACTTATGTTGCTAAAAGGAGATCTATACACACATAAAATAACAGTTTTTTCAGACATTAACTCAACAGCTGAGATTTCAAAGTCTCTTTCACAACCAAGTTTCCAAACAGATGCTATACTCTTATAATGTACATATTCTTTTACATATATACAAGTTCCCCCATGTTTTGATTCCATTCTACAAAAGCAGTTTGCAAGGTTAAAATGCAGTATTTTTAAGTACTGAAAATATTTCATTTTGTAACCAATGCTCACAAAGACATAACACTGAAATATCCTTCCATTCACTATTGAGGAGTACATTTATTTCATCAACTTTGTTTGTTAATGACTGTACGTTCTGGTGTACAATCTTCAGTGTGTATTTGCAATTTAATTCTCCATCACATTTTTTTTTTTTTTTTTGTGATACAGTCTACTTCCCTAAAAAATGTCTTTCATCCTCTTTATAAGACATCGCATCTTTCTTTATGACCCATTTGTCCAAAGTACTTTGGACTGCTTCTACACTCCTGGAAATGGAAAAAAGAACACATTGACACCGGTGTGTCAGACCCACCATACTTGCTCCGGACACTGCGAGAGGGCTGTACAAGCAATGATCACACGCACGGCACAGCGGACACACCAGGAACCGCGGTGTTGGCCGTCGAATGGCGCTAGCTGCGCAGCATTTGTGCACCGCCGCCGTCAGTGTCAGCCAGTTTGCCGTGGCATACGGAGCTCCATCGCAGTCTTTAACACTGGTAGCATGCCGCAACAGCGTGGACGTGAACCGTATGTGCAGTTGACGGACTTTGAGCGAGGGCGTATAGTGGGCATGCGGGAGGCCGGGTGGACGTACCGCCGAATTGCTCAACACGTGGGGCGTGAGGTCTCCACAGTACATCGATGTTGTCGCCAGTGGTCGGCGGAAGGTGCACGTGCCCGTCGACCTGGGACCGGACCGCAGCGACGCACGGATGCACGCCAAGACCGTAGGATCCTACGCAGTGCCGTAGGGGACCGCACCGCCACTTCCCAGCAAATTAGGGACACTGTTGCTCCTGGGGTATCGGCGAGGACCATTCGCAACCGTCTCCATGAAGCTGGGCTACGGTCCCGCACACCGTTAGGCCGTCTTCCGCTCACGCCCCAACATCGTGCAGCCCGCCTCCAGTGGTGTCGCGACAGGCGTGAATGGAGGGACGAATGGAGACGTGTCGTCTTCAGCGATGAGAGTCGCTTCTGCATTGGTGCCAATGATGGTCGTATGCGTGTTTGGCGGCGTGCAGGTGAGCGCCACAATCAGGACTGCATACGACCGAGGCACACAGGGCCAACACCCGGCATCATGGTGTGGGGAGCGATCTCCTACACTGGCCGTACACCACTGGTGATCGTCGAGGGGACACTGAATAGTGCACGGTACATCCAAACCGTCATCGAACCCATCGTTCTACCATTCCTAGACCGGCAAGGGAACTTGCTGTTCCAACAGGACAATGCACGTCCGCATGTATCCCGTGCCACCCAACGTGCTCTAGAAGGTGTAAGTCAACTACCCTGGCCAGCAAGATCTCCGGATCTGTCCCCCATTGAGCATGTTTGGGACTGGATGAAGCGTCGTCTCACGCGGTCTGCACGTCCAGCACGAACGCTGGTCCAACTGAGGCGCCAGGTGGAAATGGCATGGCAAGCCGTTCCACAGGACTACATCCAGCATCTCTACGATCGTCTCCATGGGAGAATAGCAGCCTGCATTGCTGCGAAAGGTGGATATACACTGTACTAGTGCCGACATTGTGCATGTTCTGTTGCCTGTGTCTATGTGCCTGTGGTTCTGTCAGTGTGATCATGTGATGTATCTGACCCCAGGAATGTGTCAATAAAGTTTCCCCTTCCTGGGACAATGAATTCACGGTGTTCTTATTTCAATTTCCAGGAGTGTATATTATGCCTATTGTGACTCAAATTTGCTAGATGACAGATTTCTTCAACCAAAAATTGTTTCCCACTGTGATTTAAATGAAGGCCATGGCTGGTGTGCATGGGCCTGTCTAACATGCTTACATTTATTAAGTTCAAAAAAATGGTTGAAATGGCTCAGAGCACTGTGGGACTTAACATCTGAGGTCATCAGTCCCCTAGAACTTAGAACTACTTAAACCTAACTAACCTAAGGACATCACACTCATCCATGCCTGAGGCAGGATTCGAACCTGCGACCGTAGCAGTCACACGGTTCCAGACTGAAGCGCCTAGAACCGCTCAGCCATATTAAGTCCACATACAGAAACTTTATGCATACAGCATCTATCTCTTTGTTTACTCTTTCTATTAATTTATTAACACATGGCCAAGGAGGGAGGTTGTATCTGTGTGGTTGATTTACAACAGCTACATTTGTGTTGCCTAATTTGGGTATCACACTTTCAAGAACAATGATGAGTTCACTACCTTTATCTCTGGCAACATCATTTGCACCTGCACAGATAACGACACAGTCTTTTGGGTTAAGGTTTTCACACCATTTTACCACTGTTTTTGTCACTTCTGCAATGTCTGCTCCTGGTTTGACAAAGGCTTGGACACTTGCGTTAGTTTGTGTATCTGCTACCTTTTTTGCTATCTGACGTCCATGACTATCGGAAAAAAATTAGCACTTTTTGTTCTCTTTTGCACACTTGAGGCCAGTCGACTGAATTTTTAATCACATTTCTTTGTTTTGGATGCGACACTCGCGAAACATTTACAGTGCACGGCTGTTGTTGTTTGTAATTATTATCTGGACTCATATGTTTTGAATGACATTGTTTGTGGAATCATGTTTGTCATTATAACTATTTGATGCACTTACTTTATTATTTCCAAGTTTTGTGCTGGTTTCCACAGTCGTTCTTCCTTTGATTACATCACTGGTAGCCGATATTTCTTCCAGGTTCAGACGATGCTCTGTTTGTTGCGTTTTACAGCCAAGATGTTGCAGCTGTTTCTCCAATAAGGCTACAGTCCTTTTAAGTTCACTGATTTCACTGTTTTTTGCAGTTAAAGTGAGACGAAAATCATCGCAATGTTCACATATCGATGTCACTGAATTTCCATAAGCCACGGTTTTTTCACTAGATTTTGATGTTGTAATGATTTCGTTTGTGTTTTTTTGCTTTAACTTCGCAGCAGTAACGTTTTCCAGGTCGAACCACGATACTTTTTTTCCACCCAATACGTAAAGATACATTCTTTTGTACGATTTTCGCGGAACTTGATTTTCGTGAACTTTTTTTCACTACCATCTTGCGTATATACACATGACTACCAACTCCAGCATCTCGGGCTGGAATGCAACTATCACATGGTATGCAAACAGCAACCTGAGGGGGCAGGGAAGGGAAGGGTTAGTAGAGACAGACGAACGCTGTCTGGTGGGAGGTGGTAAAAAAAGGAGCGAAAAAGAAAAGAAGCAGGGAAAGATGAGCGGGTGCGTTGGCAAAGGGCAGAAAACAAAGAGGGTGGGAAACGAGAGTGGAGAGGAGATGTCAGGACAGAGGGGGTGGAAACTGTTGGGTGGATGGTTTGGGGACAGTTTGTTACCGAATGTTGAGGCTGTTACAATTATGGGAGCAAATAAGGATAATTCCCATCAGCACAGTTCAAAAAAGCTGGTGGTGGAGGAGTGGATCCAAATGGCTAGGGTAGTGAAGCAGCCATTGAAATCAAGCATGATATGTTCAGCTGCATTTTCTGCCACAGGGGGTCTACTTTGCTCTTGGTCACAGTTTGACGGTGGTCATTTGTCCTGGTGGACAAATTATTAGCAGTCATACCAACATAAAAAACTGTGCAATGATTGCAGCAGAGCTAGTAAATGACTTCACTGTTTTTACAGGTGGTCTGGCCCCTGATGGTGTAGGATAAACATGTGACAGGACTGGAATAGGAAGTGCTGGATAGATGGATTGGGCAGGTCTTGCACCCAGGTCTTCTGCAGGAATATGATCCTTGTCCAAGGGTTTAGGATAGGAAGTGCAATAGGGATGGACTATGATGTTGTCAAGGTTGGGTGAGGGGGAGAACACCACTTTATTAGGGGTGGGAAGTATCATGGGTAGGATGTCCCCCATTTCAAGGCGTGATGATGGGTAATCGAAGCCCTGGTGAAGGATGTGGTTCAGTTGTTCCAGTCTGGAGTGGTACTGGGTGATGAAGGGGACACTTCTTTGTGGCTGGTTTTCGGGGGGTCGTGGGAGGATTGTGAATGTCAGGTGAAATGATATGGGAGAACTGTTTGTAGTCTAGGACTGGGAATAGTGCATGTCTATGAAGGCCTTGGTGAGACCCTCAGCATACTGAGTAAGTAAGTTCTTGTCACTGTATTTTTCTTACTTGTCACTTCTTCTTCCGTGTGTTTTGCATTTAGGAAGCTTTAATTGTCGAGTGCTAGTAATAGTGTTCCATAGATTTCGTGTTCGTTTTGAATACAGTCAGAGAGAGTCCCTTTAGTCAGCCATAGTGCCAGTAGTGCTAGTGTTTGTTTTGAATACAGTAGAGACAGGTAGTGCTATTTTCATTGTTTTCTAAAAGAAGTGTCTAGTAACCACAGTTTAGTCAACTATCAGCAGCCTTTAGTGAATTAGCAGTCTAGTTAAAAGTTGATCAACTCTCTACAGTAAATTGATTTCTTAGGATGGATAGGATGTGTGACTGATGCGTACGGATGCAGGAGGAGCTGGCCACTGTTCACGAACAGCTGAACGTGTTGATGGCCACGGTCAGCCATCTTCAGGCTGCTGCCTCGGAGCGTAGCGGCGCCGGCCGCGGTGGTCTAGCGGTTCTAGGCGCGCAGTCCGGAATCGCGCGACTGCTACGGTCGCAGGTTCGAATCCTGCCTCGGGCATGGATGTGTGTGATGTCCTTAGGTTAGTTAGGTTTAAGTAGTTCTAGGGGACTGATGACCACAGTAGTTAAGTCCCCTAGTGCTCAGAGCCATTTGAACCTTTTTTTTTTTTTTTTTTTTTTTTGAGCGTAGCGGCAGTGGGGTTTATTAGTGATTGGGAGTTCCAACGTTAGGCGGGTGATGGAGACCCTTAGGTAAATAGCGGAAAGGTCGGGGAAGAAGGCCAGTGTTCACTCTGTCTGCTTGCCGGGGGGTCTCATCCGATATGTGGAGGAGGCCCTGCCGGCGGCGATAAAGAGCACTGGGTGCACCCGACTGCAAATTGTTGCTCATGTCAGCACCAATGACTCCTGCCGTCTGGGTTCAGAGGTCATCCTCAGTTCATACAGGCGGTTGGCGGAGTTGGTGAAGGCGGAAAGCCTCACTCGCGGGGTGGAATCTGAGTTAACTATTTGTAGTATCGTTCCCAGAGCCGATCGCGGTCCTCTGGTTTGGAGCCGAGTGGAAGGCTTGAACCAGAGGCTCAGACGTTTCTGCGGAGATCTGAGGTGCAAATTTCTCGACCTCCGCTATCGGGTGGGGAAATGTAGGGTCCCCCTGAATAGGTCAGGCGTGCACTACACGCAGGAAGCGGCTACAAGGGTAGCGGAGTACATGTGGAGTGCACATGTGGGTTTTTTGGGTTAGAGAATTCCCTCCCTAGGCCCGACAAGACGCCTCCTGAGACGCGGCAACGTAGGAGTAGGCAAAATGCAACACGGAATAATAATATTAATGTGCTAATAGTAAACTGCAGGAGCGCCTATAGAAACGTCCCAGAACTGCTCTCATTAATAAACGGTCACAATGCCCACATAGTACTAGGGACAGAAAGTTGGCTGAAGCCAGATATAAACAGTAATAAAATTCTAAACTCGGACTGGAATGTATACCGCAGAGACAGGCTGGACAGTGAAGGGGGAGGCGTGTTTATAGCAATAAGAAGTGCAATAGTATCGAAGCAAATTGACGGAGATCCGAAATGTGAAATAATTTGGGTGAAGGTCACGGTTAAAGCAGGCTCAGACATGGTAATTGGATGCCTCTATAGGCCCCCAGGCTCAGCAGCTGTTGTGGCTAAACACCTGAAGGATAATTTGGAAAATATTTCGAGTAGATTTCCCCACCATGTTATAGTTCTGGGTGGAGATTTTAATTTGCCAGATATAAACTGGGAGACTCAAACGTTCATAACGGGTGGCAGGGACAAAGCATCCAGTGAAATTTTTTTAAGTGCTTTATCTGAAAACTACCTTGAGCAGTTAAACAGAGAACCGACTCGTGGCGATAACATATTAGACCTTCTGGTGACAAACAGACCCGGACTATTAGAAACAGTTAACGCAGAACAGGGAATCAGCGATCATAAAGCGATTACTGCATCGATGATTTCAGCCGTAAATAGACATATTAAAAAAGGTAGGAAGATTTTTCTGTTTAGCAAAAGTGACAAAAAGCAGATTTCAGAGTACCTGATGGCTCAACAAAAAGGTTTTGTCTCGAGTACAGATAGTGTTGAGGATCAGTGGACAAAGTTCAAAACCATCGTACAATATGCGTTAGATGAGTATGTGCCAAGCAAGGTCGTAAGAGATGGAAAAGAGCCACCGTGGTACAACAACCGAGTTAGAAAACCACTGCGGAAGCAAAGGGAACTTCAGAGCAAACATAAACATAGCCAAAGCCTTGCAGACAAACAAAAATTACGCGAAGCAAAATGTAGTGTGAGGAGGGCTATGCGAGAGGCGTTCAATGAATTCGAAAGTAATGTTCTATGTACTGACTTGGCAGAAAATCCTAAGAAATTTTGGTCTTATGTCAAAGCGGTAGGTGGATCAAAACAAAATGTCCAGACACTCTGTGACCAAAATGGTACTGAAACAGAGGATGACAGACTAAAGGCCGAAATACTAAATGTCTTTTTCCAAAGCTGTTTCACGGAGGAAGACTGCACTGTGGTTCCTTCTCTAGATTGTCGCACAGATGACAAAATGGTAGATATCGAAACAGACGACAGAGGGATAGAGAAACAATTAAAATCGCTCAAAAGAGGAAAGGCCGCTGGACCTGATGGGATACCAGTTCGATTTTACACAGAGTACGCGAAGGAACTTGCCCCCCTTCTTGCAGCGGTGTACCGTAGGTCTCTAGAAGAGCGTAGCGTTCCAAAGGATTGGAAAAGGGCACAGGTCATCCCCGTTTTCAAGAAGGGACGTCGAACAGATGTGCAGAGCTATAGACCTATATCTCTAACGTCGATCAGTTGTAGAATTTTAGAACACGTATTATGTTCGAGTATAATGACTTTTCTGGAGACTAGAAAGCTACTCTGTAGGAATCAGCATAAGTTTCGAAAAACACGATCGTGTGAAACCCAGCTCGCGCTATTCGTCCACGAGACTCAGAGGGCCATAGACACGGGTTCCCAGGTAGATGCCGTGTTTCTTGACTTCCGCAAAGCGTTCGATACAGTTCCCCGCAGTCGTTTAATGAACAAAGTAAGAGCATATGGGCTATCAGACCAATTGTGTGGTTGGATTCAAGAGTTCCTAGATAACAGAACGCAGCATGTCATTCTCAATGGAGAGAAGTCTTCCGAAGTAAGAGTGATTTCCGGTGTGCCACAGGGGAGTGTCGTAGCATCGTTGCTATTCACAATATGCATAAATGACCTTGTGGATGACATCGGAAGTTCACTGAGGCTTTTTGCGGATGATGCTGTGGTATATCGAGAGGTAGTAAAAATGGAAAATTGTACTGAAATGCAGGAGGATCTTCAGCGAATTGACGCATGGTGCAGGGAATGGCAATTGAATCTCAATGTAGACAAGTGTAATGCGCTGCGAATACATAGAAAGAAAGATCCCTTATCATTTAGCTCCAATATAGCAGGTCAGCAAATGGAAGCAGTTACTTCCATAAATTATCTGGGAGTACGCATTAGGAGTGATTTAAAATGGAGTGATCATATAAAGTTGATCGTCGGTAAGGCAGATGCCAGACTGAGATTCATTGGAAGAGTCCTAAGGAAATGCAATCCGAAAACAAAGAAAGTGGGTTACAGTACGCTTGTTCGCCCACTGCTTGAATAATGCTCAGCAGTGTGGGATCCATACCAGATAGGATTGATAAAAGAGAGAAGATCCAACGGAGAGTAGCTCGCTTCGTTTCAGTATCATTTAGTAATCGCGAAAGCGTTACGGAGATGATAGATAAACTCCAGTGGAAGACTCTGCAGGAGAGACGCTCAGTAGCTCGGTATGGGCTTTTGTTGAAGTTTCGAGAACATACCTTCACCAAGGAGTCAAGCAGTATGTTGCTCCCTCCTACGTATATCTCGCGAAGAGACCATGAGGATAAAATCAGGGAGATTAGAGCCCACACGGAGGCATACCGACAATCCTTCTTCGCACGAACAATACGAGACTGGAATAGAAGGGAGAACCGATAGAGGTACTCAAGGTATCCTCCGCCACACACCGTCAGGTGGCTTGCGGAGTATGGATGTAGATGTAGATGTAGACAGTTATCGAAACACAGGTGTTGTTGGTGGTTGGTTCAAATGGTTCAAATGGCTCTGAGCACTATGCGACTTAACTTCTGAGGTCATTAGTCACCTAGAACTTAGAAATAATTAAACCTAACTAACCTAAGGACAACACATACATCCATGCCCGAGGCAGGATTCGAACCTGCGACCGTAGCAGTCGCTCGGTTCCAGACTGTAGCGCCTAGATCTGCACGGCCACTCCGGCCGTCGGTGGTTGGTGGTTTAATGTGTAAATAGGTGCGGATGGAGCCGTCAGAGAGGAGGAGGTCAACATCAAATGTCTACAAAAAACAAAGCATATCCATTATGGTCGGATTTGAAACTACATTTTGTGAATGGATGCAGCTACAGAAAAAGATCGAATTTGTGTGTTTCATGGAGGTGCAGTCTCATCGATAGTTTGTGAAACACAAGGCTTCATGAACGACTTTTTTGGTGGACACCAGCTTTGGCTGTAGCGTTTCACCAGCAAGGTCTTTCACAGTAGATGGTTCTAAGGTGCCGATTCTGCTAAAAACAGCAAATAATTCCGTAATAGAAATTTCTGGAAAGAAGATTCTGTCCGTTTATTTAAGACTACAGCGTCCATTCACATGGTCTTTTATTGTAGAGGAAGTAACAAAGCCGATTTTAGGGTCTGACTTCCTGCATTTCTTCCTGCATTTCTTCAAAGTGTCATAGTTAGCTGAAGTTACCAATGGATATGATGTTGTTCTGCAGGTTTCACAGGGATTATGGAGATCAGGAATTCTGAGCTGATTTGCAAGCATGACACGTAGCACTATATCCGGACGTTGCCTGGACCTCTCTGTTGGTGCCTAGTCCATGCAGACTCACGCCAGAAAAGTTTACTGCGTTTGCTGTTAATAAAAAAAGAAAAGAAAAGGACAGGAATGGCGCGTGAGTGGGGATTATAGAGTTCTTAACTCCCGCACTATTCCCGACGAGCATCCATTTCCTCAGGTGGTTGACTGCAACACTGCTGTAGCAGGGGCAAAATTTTCGGTGTAGTAGACTGCCGCAAGGTCTATGCACAGATCGCTGTGGTAAGGGCGAAGACCACTATCAGTACTTCATTTGGATTGTTCCATTTCAACTTCGTACCCTTTTGGGCTGAAAAACGCCTCACAATCCTGACAAAGATTATCCACCAGGTGATAAGAGGCCTGCCTTTTTTATTCTGTTACATGGATGAAATTCTCGTTTTCTCAGCTACCACTGAACAACATGAAGCAGATCTACGAATGCTATTCTAGAAAATTGGGGATTTTGGAGTGGTGATCAACAAAGATAAATGTATTTGCAGGATAGATAACGTGAAGTGTTTGGATTTCACTATTTTGGCAGAAGGTCTGTCTCCGACACTTGACAGTGTGCAGATTATTAGTGGATTTCCTGTTGCTGCAGCCTTCAAGGAATTATGATGGTTTTTAGGAACAGCAGAGTTTTACTGACGCCATCCTGTAGAAGTAGCTGTGAAACAGACAACATGGACAGGATTTCTTAGAGGCAAATTCACCTCAGGGAAAGAGACATGCCTTGGACTGAAAGATCCTTAGGTATCTTCAATGAAGAAAAATACGCTATGCCCAATTGGGCACTGTTACATCATCCTATTCATAACGCCAAACTCACTGTTGTGGTCGATGCAAGCCAGGAAGCAGTTGGTACAGCCTTACAGCTGTGGGTCCGTGGCCATTGGAAACATTTATCATTTATCATTTATCCACTCTCTCATGAATCTTGAGCTCCAGGAATTTCACCCTCCTTTCCAGTTGCCCCCCTCCCATAAGTACTGGTCAAGTCAGTTTGTGGGTACAGTCAGTTTTCTCTGAAAGGGCACCATTAACACACTGTAATGTTACATATCAGTCACCAAGTCCATCCACATGGGAAGCCCTCAGGGAAGTAACTGAAATTTTTGTCCCGAATTAAATGTAGCCTCTACTTTTTAGAAATCCTCATTTTCAAGACTTAATTTCCATGCTACTTTCTTCTCTGAAAGGTAGCTGTTAAATTTGGGAACTGATACATATCCATACAGATTACAAAAATGGAAATGGATGTATGTGTATATGTATGTATGTATGTATGTTCCATGTCTCCTAAACTACTGAATAGTTGTCAACCACTCTTGGTACACATATCACTTACTGTCTGGAAGTCATCGGTGTGGGGGTAATAACCACCTAACTATGAAACAGGTGAGAGTGGGGTGGGAGTAAAAAATGAGTGGATCCCATGAAATATAAATATCCATGCTTTAGTTATCCAATATTTGACAATGAGAGCACTTAGAGACTAATGGCACACTTGAGACATAATTTAAAACCTTTATAAAACTTTTTCTTGCTGATGACCTCCACAAAATGGTGAAAAAAGAAGATTTTTATCCCTTTTACATTTTCACTGTTCATGCAGTGAAACTGCTGCATGAGGCATGACATTTTAATTTATTACTTCTTTACTATTAATTGTATCTTTGACACATTTTGCAGGCAGTATTCACATATACCAGGAGATACAATGTCATAAACACTGAGATGCATCAAAAACTGCTGCATCATGTAAGTTGTTTAAAGTTATCTCTTAGTTACTACTAACACTATTTGCAACACTCCACAGGCAGTATCCACATCTGTTGCTGAATGTACCTACAAAAATATATCGTTGTACAACACATAGTTCAGGAGATATGATGTCAAACGCACATGTTAGTTACAATCTGGAAAGAAATATTGCAAGGGGAAGAACCACCAGCCTTTTCCTGGGGTGAGCGTGATGACATGGAGAGAGAAGAGGGAAGGAGGAGATGGACAGACAGCGAGGGGGAAGGAGGAGATGGGTACAGGTAGAGGGGAGGAGAGAGGGAGGGTAGGAAATGGACAGAGAGAGGGGAGAGGTGGAGACAGGGAGACGGACAGAGAAAGGAACAGACTTGAGGAGAAGGAGGAAATGGACAGAGAAAGGGAACAGGAGGAGACGGAAAAAAAGGGAGGAGGAGGAGGAGGAGGAGGAAGAGGAGATGGAATTAGGGACTGGAATAAATACATAACACAGGAAATGCTGGAACTCAGCTAGTATAAATATAAATGTTTTCTGGTGGGTCATGATCTCTATGGCCCAGCACCTGTCACTTAGAATGTTAATTGAAGAAAGATATGAGCATAGTTTTCAGACTGCATTAAAGGTCCATATGAATAATAACCAAAGACAGCATGTGTGATCATTGTAAAGACAGAATTTTAATTGTACTGTGCCCATACAATTACCAGTCAGTTGTATTTATTAAAATTAACACTGATAATTACTGCACAAACAGCTCTGTCCATGACTGTGGAACAAGCTCTGGACTGAACTTACTTATATGAAGAAAGAATAAACATAAAATTCAAAACAGAATTTTCTACCAAGATATAAAACTGTACAATAAACTGCTGAAGGAGATTAAAGAAATTGCTAAAACAAACTTACTTTAAAAGGCAGCTGAAAGGTACCTTTTTAGCAATACATTCTGTACACTGAAGGATTACTTAGATAACACAGAGTAGGATTTGATAAAAGAATGTAACACAATAAATGATAATAGCAATAATTAAACACCTATCATTCCACATAACAATGCCAAACTATTTTTCCCCTCTTTCTTCTTTTCTGGAAAATCTTACTGCCAGAACTATGGAGTGTGTAACACTAACACCTTAACCTTCTTTCTGAGCTCAGTTGCTGACTCAGATTCTCCCAGTAGCAAACGGGAAGTTGCAGTACACAATATTTCTACCATTTGTACATATGTACTCTGCAAGCCACCATACTGCATGTGGCAGAGGGAACCCTGTATCACTACAAGTCATTTCCTTACCTGTTCCATTCACAAATAGAGCAAGGGAAAAAACAACTGTCTGTATGTCTCCATATGAGTCCTAAGTTCTTGTATTTTATCTTCTTGGTACTTAGACGCAATGTATGTTGGCAGCAGTAGAATCATTCAGCAGTCAGCTTCATATGCTGGTTCAGTTTCTCAACAGTGTTCCTCAAAAAGAACATCACCTTCCCTCCAGGGATTCTCGTTTGAGTGCCCAAAGCATCTCCCTACTACTTACATGTTGTTAAAACCTAAAATGGTCCCAACCTCAGCTGATAGTGTGTGTAGTGTTATGAAACAATGTGTGTATACTGTGTGCAGTGCCTGGGAGTGAGAAATAAATGAACTGTGTAGTATCAAATTTTACATTATTAAATAAAATACTTGTAAAATGTTCCTGTACACTAGGATACACCAAATGAGGCAACACTGTTTTAAAAAGGGTAGCCTTCTTCTTGGGAGGGTGGAGGCTCTTGTTTTCACCTAGCCATCCTGTTCCATGTTTTCCACAGTTTCCCTGTACTATTTCAGGCAAATGCCAGGATGGTACCCACTAGTAAGGCCACAGTCAACTACCTATCCCATCGTTGTCACACTAGATTTGTAAGTACGCAAATTTCTATATATGTGAATTACCTTATTTTTACTTTCTTGTAATATGGATCTACAGTTTCTGTAAATTTTTTAAATGCTGTCATCTTTCTTTCAACTATTAGAATTTATTTTATGTTTGAAATTTTGGCATTAAGCCATTTTCAAGTGTCTACAAAACATGGAACAGCATAATGAGAGCAGTTTACAGTGGGATTAACAGTAGGTACAACAAAAGTTTAGTTTCTTGACATTCGTATATTGTACTTAAAAGATTTTGACATATTCTTTATTTTTGAAGTTCTTAAATCATAATGCCAAGACACATCCAGTATCTTGTAAAAAAGATCTGTGGACGAATAAAACTAAAACAACAACAACTACTACTACTACTACTACTACAACAAAGATTTTCAAAGATTTGGAGCTGTGTGCAGTATCCTATTGGTTTTGGAAGGATGATTACAAGAGATATTACGTATTAATGTTAAGGGTGAGACTTGTCATCTTTCTTTGAGTAGAAGTGTAACAACTGTCAATTTTAAGGCTGAAGGGAATCAGCTATTACTAAATAACAATTAATCAGTGAACATAATAGGTGTGGTGTGACAGCCCTATGCCACACATCAGTTTTAGCAGTTTCATACATTCCTAGTTCACTAAGGCTGTCTGCTAAGACAGTGAGTTTCTGTCCTCACATGCCTGCTCCCAGCTCAAGTTGTCAGTTCTACTGTGCTACCAGATACAATTGCTGGCTACTGAGACAAATAGAATAGCTCCAGTCCTAGTGAGGCTTCTGTCGACATAGCCTCATCCTCAGTCCTGGTCTTCTCTTCACTCATATCTTCAATGGCAGCAATAATGCCAGGCCAGTACATGACACTGAGTTATAGCCTTCATTCTGCACAATCCCCATTGTGCATTGCAGAAGAGCTTTAGTGTGTGGGGGCAGAGCATGGGAGGAACATAATCAGAATTTGGCCTCATGCACACATCACAGCAGACACATCATGTGGCGACGTGCTTTGTGTCCAAGAACATCCATTGTAATCTGTTCAGAATCACATGTGCTGCTCCATTTCTACACCTACTATGCAGCTTGGTATGTAAATCAGTGCTTTGAGCCATAAGACATTCAAATAAGCAAGCATTAGTGCCCACATGAGTACTGTCTGAGTTTTGACCTCCTGCCCATCCAGGCCAGTCAATTCCATGGCTTGTGTTATGCTGGTGAGTACGTGATGACAACTTAGTGACTTTGTTCACGTTTAGAGCATATAGGATATGTAGAAGACATATAGAGAGTGTTTTTATGGACAAGTCAGCACTAAGGGTGCTCTTCTTATGACACTGCTCTTTTATCTAGTGTCCTCATATCAGCAAGTGACCATTCCTTGTTTTCTTTAGGTATTTCAATAAATATGTTGTTTTCTTAACCTTGTGCAGTGCCCAATACGCCTTACCTTGCAATTTTGTGATTATTTTAGTGTGCTGGGGTATGTCTTCGTCAGCACATTGGTTGGCTCTGGGAACCATTGTACAGCAAATGCTGAACTAAGTGTGCCTATGACAAGACAAGGCCAAGACAGAACCCAGGCTACACATCGATAATGCCCCATGGGCAGCGTGCTTATAGGCCGCCAGCACCAACCGAGCTTCCTCTATTTCTCAACCTCAGTACGTTGCATTGGGACTCAGTTCACATTGCACCTCAATATGTCCCACTGTTCTCTATGCATCCACAATGATAGTCATCACCTCGCACCTTAGCTAGCTGTGAGGGAACGTTAGTCATTGTATATAGTGGTGATATGGGCTTGGACAAGATTCAAGAATTTGTACATGTTATTTGATTGCAGTTAACCACAGAACTTCAGACTGGACACCATTGAAGTTAAGTACTCAATTGGTTCCTGTAATAATGTGTATTTTAATCATGTGTGCATTTTGTGTTGTATTGAGAGGAAAACAAGCCACCCACTTATCATATCACCCTCTCCTCATCCAGACAGGAACCACAAAACATTACAAGACAGCACAGTCACAGCATTTAGTCAGTTAGGTAGGGAAACATTGTTGCAGTGGTATTATATCAGTCTACCTAAATTATTATTAATGTAATACAGGTCATGTGATCTTAGTTTATAAAAAGAATTAAATTGCGTGGATGCCTTTAGTGTAATATCAATATTTATGTCTCCAAAAATTAATATCCTACAGTTTGACTATTTTTCAAAATCATTTCCTCTAAGGACTGTGGAAATGCATTAACCTTTTGAGTACTGTGGGCGAGTTAATTCATTATGCTCCACTCCTCCCCAGATGCTGAGGATGTGTTTAAATGCAACCCCCAGGCTTCCCTAAAGCACTATTGATGTGTTTACACATCCAATTCTGTCGATCCTGTAACTGCCACAGACAAGTTACTTCAATGTCTCAGTGAATAAAAAAGTTTTGAGTATTTATCATCTGACATACATGCCTCTTTGTGTACTATCACTTGCAAAAATCCTTGTTTCGATATCTTGAACCATTTATGTCACGATTGTTGAGACACCATGAATCCAAGTCACAGGGATGGAAATGAGCGCATTGCGCTTGACTGTCCACTAGATATAAAAACCAATAACTCGAGAACAAAATCAGATATCATTCTGCACTCAATTTTCAACAACATTTTGATATCTTATCTACATTTCATACACAGCAATGTGTGAGCTAAAATCAACCATACACAAAGTTTAGGCAATGCATTTTTGCCTCTACAAACTCCTTAAATTTTCAGGCAATGCTTTGCTTAATTTGATAATTAATTAACTACGACAAATAACGAAAAGAAAGTCAGTTTTTTTTTTATACTAATAGTTTTCGTGCAGTCAGATGCTACACATTTCCCAGCCATAGAAAACTCTCTCTCAGCACAAGTAGCAGCACTGGGTGAGCAGTACAATTACAATAAAATAGCACTCAACGTGGAATGTAAGGATCTCATCTTGCAGCAGTCAAAGGGTTAATATTGATGTTTGGTGTTAAGTATGCACATACAATTGTGGTTTTTTGCTTGTGCCGTAACACTGAAGCCATTTCATGCATTTTCTATACAGTAATCATCAACAGTAAGTTAAGTAAACCTGCCAAACTGATATCATAGGCTAGTCACATGAATCTCTGCAGTGGGCAAATATAAGGCCATGTAGGGGTGATCTGTTTATAGGCTAAGTAGTGCCTGAAATTTATTCAAATTAAGCACAGCTGCTTCACATTAATTTCTATTGTGGCTCAGATGAATAAATAACTGAGAAGTATTACTATTTGGTTTGTGGACTAATAGGCACAAGCTAATTGTATTCAGTAAACATTATTTGTCCCAAGTGAGGGTTATAACATTGACATTGAAGAGGTCACAGTCTTTGTTCACCAAGCATTAACACATATGCCTGAATTCTCATGTCTTAGTGACAAAAGCCTCAGCATCAGGACTCGATCATACATTTAATTAGTTCACAGTTGCAGCAGTCACAGGCACTCCCAGTCATTTAATGAGGCTTAAAAATGCTGTGAAGTACTGTATATAAAAAGATGCCTCCCACTGCAGTTGTAAGTAAGTGAAATTAAATGTACAGATTCATAATGGTTCTTTTTGCTTGCTACAAATGCTCATTTATATTACTTGATTCAAAAGTTAGCCCTGCTGCCTGATCCACCAGTGTTACCATTTTCTAACATATTCTCTTTATACTTGAGGATTTTTCTAATGAAATACATATGGTTGCCATGAAGTTAGGGTTTTTACAACAATGCAAGTCATACGCTGCAAGTCATGCGCATTGGATTATGGATTTGTGGTAATAGAGTCAAAAATGTAGATTCACTTGTCAATGTAATAAACTACATGCAGAAAATTTAATTGGTGATGTAGTGATTAGCTTAGTTCTAGATAAGGAGGTTCCCATACAAGCTTTAAGGCAGTCTGACCACATGCTGGCCAGAGTGCTCAGCATACTTTGACACCTCACATGTGGCACAGAGCTGTAGTGATATAGTGCAGCAGGTTTCCGTAACAGACTCTAAAGTACCAGATGTTATTCATGGGAATACACTTTGTTTCCAAGTTGCCTTGACTGTTTGTCCTTGCATTCCAAGTGGGGATGTTCACAATATGAGGCTGAGTGTTATAAGTGTTTACACAGGGGTCACATTGTGGAAGTATGCTGAAGCATTGTGGCCCCAGAGGACTATAACTAATAAAATTTCAGGCCATGATCAAGTTCAAGCACTGCATAAAATTTTGATACTGGTAACAATGCAAGATATTCAAAATTTTTTTTCTTATCAATACCAGTGTATCACTTTCAGATATAAACAGTCGATATACTTCATTGTGGGTGCTCTCACACTCTGTGAAGTGCAATCAATGTTGTGTGTGTACAGTGTTAAGTAACAGACTGAGATTCATCAACTGTAGTACATAATATGTCTCTTTAATAAACATACCACTACACTGTAGTCTCATTATTTAAACATATGTTGGTTCTTAGCACATCTTAATTTTCACCCTACACTTATCATTGTATAATGGTATTAGGAATAATAATCATTCCACAAAATAAAGTAATCTGATACAATCCTACATAGTAAAATAATTGATTGTTCAAACTCCAAACACTTTCAAATTTATTAATCTTCAGTACATATTCAAACAGTGCTACTTGTATAAAATGATAATGATTTGGTATTGGAGTTGCTATTATTGTAGGTAATTAAAATACTAATTTATTTCTAATCAAAACTTACAAATTGTAAAATTAACTGTTAAAGTAATTTATTTTACAAAATTTTGCAAGTCATAAAATAGTTAAATGAATATATAATTTTGTTCTCTGCTGATCTTTATTTCACATTTGAAATTATTTACATTAATCTTTTTTCATTGTAATTTACATAAAATATTAATTATAATAACACTAAAAGTATGAGATAGTGTCAAAATTCTATATAATGACCAGCATTAGGACTAAACAGTTCACTTGCTAACGATAATCAAAGTTCAGTACAGTTAGTTGTTAAAGCAGACCTGTTCACTAAGTTCAAAGACACTGTTATTAAAAAATCTGTAATGGTGAATTGGAAAGTGATGAAACTGTAATTGAAAGAAGAATATTGTAAAATTTTGGTACCTAAGAATGTAAGATTTTCTAAAATAGTTGCAGTGAACAAGAATAATTTACTAACTTTATCAACAATTATTGACACACCTCAGTTCATCAAGTTAAATACAAATACATCTGTGAATCATTTCCAACTCCAAAACTTTTTCTTATCACTTGCAACAAATTTATTATTATTATTATTATTATTATTATTACTGAGTACAGTGCAATGTGTAAACTGAAATCTGTAACTAATGTATGTCATACATAAGAAAAGGGACATTTCTATGGCCGCCATGAGGCGTCACCTCTAGGTTGTGTACAGCTGTTGGTCACCCTATTGGTCCCTTATGCTATTACTGATACACTTCAAACACAACTTGTACCACTGTTTGGACTTGGTGTGGGGAAAGTAGTTGCCTTCCAGGTCCACATGTCTTAAAGATTACAGCAAGTCCCAGATTTTGCAAGGCCCACCCTATTCCATTGGACGTTAACTATATAGTTATAACCAACCATAAACCACTCTTGTCACTTTTGGATACAAGACTACATTGCCATAGCATGCAGCACATTGACTTCATTGATGGGCTGTCTATTTGATGAATTTCCAACACCCCAATTGCTATCATGCTTCACCATCAGCATTTTAATGCAAATATGCTGTCTCACCTTCTCATAGGCCTGGATCCTGAATTGGACCACCAGGAAATAGTTGGTTGCCAGAAAGACAGCCAATGTGAGCAATCAGTTGACAAGTAACCTATAAATTCCCTGGTCATTGGTACATCTTGGTGCAACACATGTCATCAGCAGGTCATGCTATATGTCTGGTCAAGGTGAGCCTCCAAAGCCATCTGGTGCAGATTCTCGTGGCCTTTGCTATTTTTTGTATTGGTGGCACTAACTTTTGGTTCATCTTTCTACTCATGCATGAATCCCACTGGGAGATTTCAAGGATGAAGCAACTACAATGTCACTTCATTTACTGGCCTTCTACAGATGACAATAGTAGATAGATTGTGCGCTAGTGTGCCATTTGCCAAGCACAACAGCTGGCCTCAACCCAGTCATTCTCAGCATGGCCAGTGCTGACATAGCCACAGGAGTGAAGTCATGCCATCTTTGTGGTCCCATACTTGAGTTCTGTTTGGTTAATTATCATCAACTCCTTCTCCCACTTCCCATATATCATCTGCCTCAAACTTACAACAATTGTGGCCATGGGGTAAAACTTGGACCCAATCTTTGCAACAGATAGTACATCTGCTTGCTGAAGACCGACAGAAGTCCCCAGTTCTGAATTTAAAAAGGTTCCAATTTAAAAAGGTTTTGCATCTACAATGGAATTAAACATCTTACCACATTCCCTTCTCATTCGGCCTCAAACGGGCTGTAAAAAGATTTGTTCTCTCTTTTAAAGTGCAAATGCTGTAAGCTTTAGGGTCTGCTAAATCAGCTACAGTGCTGAACATCTTCCTAACTTCTCATAGGTTCATGACCATTAATAGTCAGAGCCTGGTTGAGATTGATTGCTCTCACAGGACCCATCTGGATCTCCTGTATCCAGCTTCTAAACACAGAGCAGACACAGTCATACCATTCCATGTGGATACAAACATTTTGCAGAATCCAAGATGGTTTGAGAGGTCCAAGGCAGAACAACAGGGGCACATATAGTATTGGTGGGAACAACATGGGGGCTGCCACATTGACACCAACTCTGTTGCAGCACTCTGGTCAGCAGCTTTGCTCATTGAGGAGTTCACTGCCACCACCACTGCAACCACAATGCAACTCTATCCACTCTCGGTTCACAGAGCAGGGACAACTGGTCTCCCCTTTGTGCAAGCTGTGGGACACACACATGGATCTGGCTTCACTGATGGCTGGATCTCTGGTCCTGCCTCAACGCACTGGGCCATCGCTGTTCCAAGCAGTCTACAGGCCTACACAAGAAACTTCAGATCCAGCACCAACATCACTGCTGACCCTGGAGATCTTCTAGGTTCCTTACCTCTTGGCCGTCCCGGCTTTCAGCTAGTTCCACTGTGCAGTCATTCCCACACTGCCTGGGCAGGTCCTGGCCTATTATGCCAGTTCAAGTGAGGAGGGATTTAGTAACCCCATCCACCAGGCAAATGGAAAATGTAAACATATTGATGTGGGTAATATGCTGGACAATGTAGCAAGTGGTGGGAATGCTACTGGCCATATTGCAAGCAAGTCATGTGAACTTCTGTAGCAAGCAACTATGAGGCTGTCCAGTAGTGGTCTCTTTCTCAGTTACTGTTATCTGATTCACCTCTTCCTGTGGACTCTGACTGTCTTGATTGTACACTGTGTGCATACTGCTATGAATTATGATCTTGTGGTTTCCATCACTGCTCAGCTTAATGGAATTTCAATCACTACACACATTTTTATCAGATAAGTAGTATTTGTAGTTTATTCAAATTAATCAAGAACTATTTAATACTAATTTCTATTGTGGCTCAGATGAATATACTGCTGAGTTCTATTACTGTTTGGTTTGATTACTAATAGACCACTTACTTTGCTATTACAGAAGTTAATTGTGTTCAGTAAATGTTGGTGGACCTAAGTGAGTGTTATAACACTGAAGGTACTATTTTGCAGATCTATGCCAATACTAATGTATATCAAGCCTCCACTCCTCCCCCCCCTCCCAGTAATTTATTTGTACATTATGTTTTACATATCAAAATATTACATGGTAAAAATATAGCAGTGTTGTACTCTATTAGCTTGTAACTGCCTCTACACCCATATCTATGCATAACAGTTAGTCTTAATTTACCAGCATTAACATGCAGTCGATGTCATCTGAAGAATGATAGCTATTTGTACATTATGTTTCATATAACAAAATATTACATGGTATGAAATGTAGCAGTGTTGTACCCTATTAGCTTATAGCTGCCTCTACACCCATATCTATACATTATTAGACGGTAAGAAATATAGCAGTGTTGTACCCTATTAGCTTATAGCTGCCTCTACAGCCATATCTATACATAACAGTAAGCCTTAATTTATCAATAAATTAGGTCATCTTTACAACTATTCTGAAATTCTTCTATACTACAGAAAGTGTTTTCCTTCATCCACACTTTGGTTTTAGTTTTGAAAATATCCAGTGAAACCAGTTGAGCCCGTACGGGTAAAGTGTTGAATAATTTTATGTCTATGTATTCATAGCTAGACTGGGTTTTCTTAAGCCTGGTTGTGGGTTTATCAATCATATTTGTTTGTCGAGTATTGTGTTGATGAACATTATTTCCTTCTAGTGTAGTGGTTTAAGTTTTCTTTTACGTTTAATAGGCAACAATATATGTAAAGAGATAGGACTGTGAGAATTTTTAAGTCTTTAAAATAAGGTCTACATGAGGTCTTGTTGTCAGTGATTCCATAAAGACATCTAATTGCTTTTTTCTGCCAAGTGAAAATTTTTTTGGCTCCTGGGGAGTTACCCCATAAAAGAGTGCCATATTGTAGATGACAGTGAAGGAAGGCGTAGTATGAATGAAGTAACAAATCTTGTGTAACACATGTGCATATTTTGGCTAGTAGGTAAACTCATGATAACTTTTGACATACCTACATAATCTGTATGTGTGTCCCACGTTAATTTCGAGTCAACATGTATTCCTAGTAGTATAATAGATGATAACTCAGTTTTACTGTTTGATAAACTGAAGATTATCTGGACAGTCTTTTCATGGTTCATAGTAACTCACTAGCTATAAACCCGATGTTAGATATTTTGAGACATTCTTCACTTTCCTCCTTCAATTTGTTTATATCCTTTCTGGAATTAGCTAATGTTGTGTCATCAGCATAGAGGATAGATCTACAGGGTAAGTTACTCGGAAAGTCGTTTGCAAATAATATAAATAGTAGAGGGCCAAGCACTGAGCCCTGAGGAACACTTTATTTTATACTTAGAGTCTGCGACTTTTGGCCATTATGCTTTACAATTTGTTTTCTATTGCTGAGATATGATTCAATTAGTGAGAGTTCCAAGTGTTTGATTCCATAGCAGCACAGTTCATCTAATAATAACTTGTGGTTAACTGAGTCAAAAGCCTTACTCAAGTCAATTTGAATTGCTTCAACAGATAATTCTGATTCAAATGACCTTAGTACAAAAGAGATGAGGTTTTCACCTGTTTTGACTGTTGATAAGTTTGACCTAAATCCATACTGAGAATCGTTTAATATATTATTGTCTGATAGATGTATGCATACTTGCTGCAGTATGCAATATTGTATTATTTTTGAGAGAATATGCACAAGTGAAATTGGTCTATAATTATTGATACAGGACCTGTCACCCTTTTTGTAAAATGGTATGACAACTGTCTCTTTGAGACATTCAGGAAAGCATCCACTAGAGAGGATCCAGTTAATCAGTATGCAAGGAGGATGTGATATGAGGTCTACAATTTTTTTAATTCAAAAGTTTGACAGGCCATAAACGTCTTCAGATCTGGAGTATCCAAATTTAGAGGTTGCTTTAATTATATCAGTTACTTGTACTTCTCTCCATTTACAAACTGACACTACGTTTGTAATGTTTTGTTGAAAATTTCTGTCAGATGTGGGGTGAGAAATAGGTGTATGTGTAGAATTGTGGTTGCCCTGAGTTGGGAGGCTATGTTTGACAGAGCCGACAAAAAAGTGAGTGAAATCATCAGCAGTGAGCAGCATTTGTGTTGTCTTTATGGCTTATATCCATACTTAGCTCTGCTTTTATTACTTTTGATGCAGCCTTACATTTATTGTGATTTTTAATGAAATCACCATTTGCCTTATACTTGGCTGTTTTAATTTCAGATCTGTATTTTGTTTTCAGGTTTTTGTAAGTTTCTTTATCTATTGCTCTCTTTTTGACCTTATTGTGACAAGTAATTACCAATAGTCTCAGTTTTTGTAATTGAGGTGAAAACCACTTCTGTAAAGTTGAGTGGTTAGATTTCCTGATTTTTTATTTCTTTATTTACTTATTTATTTATTTTTTTGACAGTGTACAGCACGTATGGAAGATTTCAGAAATGATTTTGAGAAATGTGCTGAAGGCTTCATCAACATATCTGGAGGAATGTATAACAGTATTCCAATCTATAGACTCAAGTTCTTCTCTATACTTGTTGATATTTCTATCTGTAAATAGTCTCACACACTGAGTTTCTGGAGGAATGCATAACAGTATTCCAATCTATAGACTCAAGTTCTTCTCTATACTTGCTGATATTTCTATCTGTAAATAGTCTCACACACTGAGTTTGTTCCTGGTCTTCTTTTGGTTTTTCAGTAATTAGTTTCACCCGTATTACTCTATGGTCCGACAGGTAATTGACATTAAATAAGCCTAGCTGAAAATAACATTTGTATACATACAGGAGAAATGCCTGTCATTTTCCTAATGTCTATGTTTAGATCCCCAAAAATTAATATTTTGTATTTAGTATACTTTTGTATACTGATCGCGAGATTTTCTAAGCATTCTATAAATTGTTCTACATTATTTTCAAGAGTGTGATATAAAGAAACTGTGATGAGCTGTATACTAGGTATAATCAAAGCAGTGGCTTCAAAAACACCTTTAATGCATAAGTCACTAACTCCGAGAACAGAAAACTTTAAATCTACATCATTGCTAACATATATGGATCAACCCCCATACAATTCATTGGGTCTGCAGTAGTATGTAGCTAATTTGAAACCTGATGGTACATACAGTTTTATATCTTCTTCCTTTAACCAATGTTCATTTATACATAAAACCATTCTTTTGTTACCTTTTACTAGTATACCAAGCTCATCAGCTTTATTTTTTGGAGACCTGACATTTAAGTGCAGAAATAAGATAGAGTTTCTGTCACAAGAGGGGATGAGTACAGTATTATGGGACAATGGAGAACATTTAATTGTTATTCCAGCCCTGGAATCTATGTTAGATGGTGGTTGGACTTCCTTGGAATAATCCATAAAAATCTTCATTTCTCTTTGGCAATTTTTTGGATCTGCTTGAAACACGGCTGGAAGTTTGTTTCACTTCACTGTCAACAAGTTTTATAAGAATATGTTTTCGCAAATCATTTGGTACCACTTCATCATGAGACAGAGATGATATGTATCTCATAGATAACTGCCTCAGTGTGGGATTTTGCTGCTAGCTAGGTATATAGGTCATTTTCTTGCATGGATTGTAATTTTTCTCTCACCTAACTCACTGTTTATTTTATATTACTGCTGCTCACTTGGCTGCATGACAACACAATGTACCACTGTGTTAGCTGAAACAGTAATGAAGGAATATGCATGGGCAGTAAAGAAGAAATAAGTATTGGCTCACAATCGTAAGACAACAATAGAGTGGTACAAGACAATGTGTTTTTGTGATTAGCACACTTTATACATAAACACACCTGTTTGAGGGCTAAACAAATAAACTGTGTTATCGTATTTAGCAAAATAAAAACTGGAGCTTGTGACATAAATTTCTGTGTAAAAATGTTCCAATTCAGTGTTTGCAAATTTGTAGTTTAACATGTTCTAAATAATATATTTAACATTATGTTTAAATGAAATCTCATTGTAAATAGATGGAATGCTCAAATTAATTTCTAACAAATTCAGATAAAATTCTTTCTTTACTAGTCCAAATGTCTTCCAAATTATAATACAAACCTCTATCATACGATAAATTTATATTTGGTATCATATACTTCATATTTGAAATTTGGCCTATTCCTTGATAAGGTGATACCTACACAAGCCTCAGAAAATGAAACTATAAAGAGGCTACAATATGACAGTGACACTGTAAAAACTGAACTATTCAAGGCAAGGAAAGAAAATGATACACTAACACAAGAAAAGCAGTGCCGTGAGAATGAAAACCACCAAAAACAAATAGAATACCACGAAATTACAAACTCAAAAAACAATAACACATCTCGTGCTCCATATACGCACTAGAACTTTAAAAACAAAAATATACTCATTGCCTCCAATGAAGACATGAAAAAGTCAACAGGTCTAACATCAGCAGATAAATATAAGTGGAAGACACCAAAAGAAGAAGCAAGCCCAAATCTGTACAAGATTGCGAGTTTCTAGTAATAGGATATTAGCTCTTGAAAAATATCGCTGTCCCCAACTGTGAAATTGACATGCAACCTGGGATAAGAGTGCAACAACGCGGCAAACATTTCAAAAATATTGCAAAACAAGTGGCTACAGAACAGGATATGGAACGCAAACGAAACTATAAAGGT
This sequence comes from Schistocerca americana, assembly GCF_021461395.2. Lineage (NCBI taxonomy): Eukaryota > Metazoa > Arthropoda > Insecta > Orthoptera > Acrididae > Schistocerca > Schistocerca americana. Next base: position 542,160,231 of record NC_060130.1, read on the forward strand.
GATTTTACACATGTTGGAACCAACTTGCTTAAAAGCAGCAGCAAAGATGAATTAGTGAATGAAACAAGAAACATGATTCTTGCAGCAAGAAGTGTTTATGAAGGATCCAGGCTCAGACTTAGCAGAATCATAAAAAGGAGGTCAGTGAGTGACAAATACATATCCAAAATAAACAGTGCCATCAAACAAGAGTGTGATTGTCTTGGTGCTATCTTCATAGATCCAAACAAATTCCTGTGTGAAAATTGTCTGGGAAAGGATGGCACACATTTAAATAGATTAGATCTGGTAACACTTGGCAGAATATATGCAGATGTTTGTAAAATCATTAGAAACAAGGGAAACTAACATTGTATAGTGGGGTGAAAAATCACAAAATCTGATATCCACAAAAAACAGTGATAAAAAAGAATATAGGACAAAAACAAACATAGAATCAGGATATTCAGTTATAAAAATAATGCACCAGAATATACAATACTTAAAAAATAAGGTAACCCAATTACAAATAATGCTAAATGAAGAAACTCCTGACATTCTAGTTCTGACAGAACATGGTCTAAATGAGCATGAAATTCTAAATCTTACTGTTGCAAATTACAATGTAACAGCTAGTTCATGCAGGAGGTATAGTAAGGGAGGTGGGGCTGCTATACTTACCCATAACAATGTTAGTAGAAACCATATAAACAGTCTTGACTTCTGTAAAAAAACATAACATTGAAAATGTAGTCGAAGTAACAGGCCAAAAAATAGTTCTAAGTAGTTCCTCACTGTACATCTTAAACATCTACAGACCACCAAATGGGTCTATAAAAACGTTCATTGAAAACATAGGAGAGCTCTTACACATCATCCTAAGCAAGAACTGTGCACTTGTACTACTAGGTGCAGCGTGGCCGAGCAGTTCTAGGTGCTAGTCTGGAACCGCGCAACCGCTACGGTCGCAGGTTCGAATCCTGCCTAGGGCATGGATGTGTGTGATGTCCTTAGGCTAGTTAGGTTTAAGTAGTTCTAAGTTTTAAGGGACTGATGACCTCCAAAGTTAAGTCCCATGGTGCTCAGAGCCATTTGAACCATTTGAACTACTAGGTGATGTAAACATAAACACATTGCAAGACATAAATGACAGTAGGGAGCTCCTAAACACAATGAAAACATATGGCTTATACAATGCAATAGCTACTCCAACATGTATAACTGCTAACTCCTGTACTCAAATAGATCACATCTTCACTAATTTAAGAGACTTTCAGTAGAAAAGTGAAGTTATAGAAACAGCCCTGTCAGTCCATGATGCAATAAAAATATGTCTAAATCATATCACTACAAATGAAAACACACAAAAAATATGGGGAAAAAAGGATTAAATGAACAGAACTTATAGCCCTTAGGATCAAACTTGAAAAAGAAGGATGGGAAATACTGGAAAAAGACTTGCCATCAGTGGATCATAAAGAGACTCATTTTATTGACACACTTTCCTACCATCTCAATATTACATGCCCTGTAATAAAAACTAAAGCCAAAACCACAAATAAAAACAAAAAATGGATAACAAAAGGCATTTTGGTCTGTAGGAACAAGATAAAAATGATGCACAGAATATATAAAACTAGCATTGATTAAAACTTTAAAGAGTAATACAGAAAATATAAAAGTATGTATGCTAAAGTTCTGCAAGCAGCCAAATGACTAGAGGCAAAAAAGCACATAAATAGTGCTGCTAATGAAAGCAAGGTTTGCTGGTTTATTATAAATACAAATCGCAAACCCTCCAATTCACAGGAACACAGCAAAATACAGTTCATGATCAGCAAAAAAACTATACCTGAACAGAATAAAATCATAAATCTCTTCAATGACTATTTTGCCACAGTAGGCCAAAAACTAAAAAAAAAAAAAAAATTAAAAAAATTAAAAAAGTAAAAAAACTTACTAACTTTTATTAATCCCCAGGAAAAAACAATGGCACTTTTCCCAGTGACAGAAGAAGAAACATTAAAAATAAAAAAAAATAAAACCAACAAAGTCATGTAGAATTGACAGAATATCAAGTATAGAAATTGAACACTGTATGCAGGAACTCAAGAAACCTCTCACACAACTAATCAATTCATCATTGCTGGAAGGAACTTTTCCAAAGTGCTTAAAGACAGCACTGATAAAACCAATACATAAAAATGGGAATGAATACAATCCAAAAAATTATACGCCTATAGCTCTTTTACCAGTCATATCAAAAATATATGAATGAGCTTATGCACAGAGACTCATTGCTTTTCTGATGAAATATGAAATAATCAACAAGAATCAGTTTGGCTTCCAGAAAGATAAATGCACCATAGATGCAGTAATAGATCTCATCAAAAATGTCATAACAAATTGGACTCTAAAAATAAATGTGTAGGAGTATTTATGGATCTAACAAAGGCATTCAACTGTGTAGACCACAAAACTTTAGTAGAAATATTAGGAGTATATGGCATTAGAGGAAATGCAGGAGACTGGATTCTCTCATACCTGACAAACATGAGCCAATATACTGAAATTACAAAAACAACTGGCGAAAAAATAAGATCTAAAGCAAGTATTTTACACTTCTCAGTGCCACAAGCCTCCATTCTTGGCCCAATACTCTTCATGCTGTACACAAATCACATCCCAAATATGATCAGGTATGGTAGTATAGTTACCTATACAGATGACACAACTCTTCTGTTCACAGATAAAGACACAGAAAAGCTAGAAATAAAAGTCAGTGTGAAAGTAAATAATGCCATCCAAAGATTTACTGAATTAAACCTGCACAACAATATTACTGGGCAACGGCCTTGCCACAGGGGATACACCAGTTCCCGTGAGATCACTGAAGTTAAGCGCCGTTGGGTGTGGCCAGCACTTGGATTGGTGACCATCCAGCCGCAATGCACTGTTGCCATTCTTCGGGGTGCACTCAGCCTCATGACGCCAATTGAGGAGCTACTTGACCGAATAGTAGCGACTTCGGTCAAGAATACCATCATAACGACCGGGAGAGCAGTGTGCTCCTGTCCGCATCCTCCTCTGAGGATGACATGGCAGTCAGATGGTCCCAGTAGGCCACTAGTGGCCTGAAGACAGAGTACTTTTTCTTTTTTACAACAATATTACTAAAACACTTTGTGTAAACTTCAGACTTCAAAACTTTTACAGTGAAGTTATCATTGTACGTATAGACAAGTGCATAGCAGAGAACACCAAATATACAAAATTCCTTGGGATAATTATCGATGAAAATGTAAACTGGGATAAGCATATAGAATATATAAGGGGGAAGCTCAGTGCAAACCTATATGTGCTGCACAAACTCAACTACCTAAAAGATACAGGCATTATGAAAACAATATACAATGCATTAATTCATATAACATTAAGTTACGGCATAACTTTGTGGGGAGGTACCTTGAAAACAAAAATTAATAAAATATTTAAATTACAAAAAAGAGCCATAAAAATGTTAGCCAACCTTAAATGGAAAGATTCATGTAAACCAGCATTTAAAGCTCTCAAAATACTAACATTACCCAGTATATACCTATATGAACTCCTCTGTCAAAATTCAAATATTCTCCCAATATGAGAGATAACAACACACAACACAACCATGACACAAGAAAATGGAACCTCTTCCATGAGCCTAAAAAAAATTGTAAATTAATTTATGTGCACTACAGTTCAAAACAATTGCAATACTGTTATTGTATCAAAAGAAAAATTGTACAAAACCTAATTTAATATGAAATAGCCCTAGAACAAAATTGTGATAAATTATATTTGTGTTGAACAGCAGACAGTAAATACTATGTACCTGTCAGTGCATGAGATGAAAATATATCTTGATACATACAATGTACTTTGTCAAAGGATAAATAAATAAATAAAAATAAAACATTTATAATTGATCGCCACTTAGCCAGTGGCCACTAATACATAATACATTTCATTGTTGTATGTTACAAGATCCAATAAATCACATTTCCCCTGTGACTGGCTACTTAACTGACATTAGGTTTGGCAGAAGGCAAGAGATTCCTCGTATGCTAAAAGACCAATAAATCGCATCTCCCATGTAAATGGCTACTTAACTAATATTCAGGTTGGCAGAAGACAAAAGAATATCAATTCCAGTAGGACTATGCCTTCTAAACCATTGTGATTTGTGTAAACTTTTAAGTTGATGACTCTTGAGCTTTTGTTCATGTGTGTACATTGTTTTGGTACCTACCATTTCAATAGAAATATGCACCACAAGAACATCTAGGTAAGCATTTATTATGACATACTTGACTATGGATCACAAAAATTTTGTAAAATGAATGTGATCTTAAGATCACTAGCTGCGTAAAACCTGTGGCACCCATACATAATGTTGTAAAGAACTTACATTATGATAATGTTGCACATGAACTTCAGTGTCATGTTACAACTGGAGGTACTAATGACCTATAGCATAATGAATTAAAAGACACTATTCAAAACATAGAGAAAGCTCTGGTCACAGTACAAAATTGGATTGTAATAGTTACATAACTACTGTACAGGTATCACTTAATACAACTGTCATTTTTGAACCAGACCAACAGACAATTCCTTAAAATATGTAGAACGTGTAACAATACAAGCTTTCTAGAAACTGAATTCCTGAAAAGGAAATGCTGCACAAGATATGCTTTGCATTTAAATGTTAATGGTAAAAAGTTTATCAGCTATAAGATAAATCCAAAGGTCGAAATTATGAACACACATAAAGACACAATGCTTGTTATTGTTTCAACACTAAACAGAGAAGCCAGCCCATCAGTAATGGAATACCAACAATAACAGCAACAAGAGCACCAGTACCACCAACAATAGCAATAAAAGCACCAACAATAAATAACAGCAGCAGTAGCGCTAGTCAAATTAGGTACTGCAAATAAAGCAATTTTTGTGTAAACAAACAATTTTGCCAGCAGCTCAAGGTGGTAATATGACATTTTTCAAATATACAGGATGATTCAGCTGACTTTGCCACCAGGTTTATGCAATGCACAATGCCTTCAAATACCACGTACAAGATTTCCACATTCTCTTGTTCTCCACATGCAAACAGTTAGTCCTACAGAAAAAATGAACAGGATCTTTTTGTAGGAAATTTAATGTAGTTAAGTGTTGTACTGGGATGCATTTTTCATAGAGGTCATATTTTTTGAATTATTCAAGAAAAATGTACAAAAATGACCTTCAGATGCATTCTTCTTGAATAGCACAGAAACTGTGCGCCCCTGTAAAAACGTGTCCCAGCACAAAATTTAGCTTCATTAAATTCCCTACAAAAAGATCCTGTTCACTTTTTCTTTATTACTAATAATTTGCCCATAGCAAGCAAGAGAATATGAAAATCTTGAGAGTGGTATTTGATGGCACCACAGGCTGCATGGAGTCCAGCAAGAAGGGCAGCTGAATCACTCTTTATAAGATCTGTGGGGCACAACTTGCTGAAAACTATCAAATAGAGTTAGAGAGATGGAAATATTGTTATCAGATGAATTAAAAGATGTAACAATTACAGGTGCTAGTGAACATTCATTAATAGATATGTTAGTGCTTGCAAGAGGGTTTCAACCTATCATCAGTAGGGAAACCTCTACACATGGAAGAACATGAATCAATGTAATAAAAGCATCAACCACTATTCCTTATAGTCAATGGAAAAGCTGAGAGAAGGGTATTATTTTGAAATTCCTGTATAGTCTGACTAATCTAAAGTAATTGCTATTTGTATACACAGAAGCCCACACAGAAGCTAATAATTCACGAAAACTATGTCAGCTGTATTACTATACATTTATTGTGCTATGATTGGTTGAACATCATCAGGTTTCTGAGTTGTGCTTAAGTCATGACACAAATGGTCTGGTTGTCATATGTAATGTTAAAGACCAAAACCAACAACACTGATCATAAGCACTCTGTTGACTGCCTGACAGAATATTGGCAAGCAGACGAGGCATGCTGCATACAGTAAACTACTCCTGCCTTCCACTGCAGATGTGCAGATGGTAAAGCTATAAGGAAGAGACTTTGTGACATGGAATGGGTGAGAGTGGCAGTGGAAAGCAGGAGTTGTTGAAATATACCAATAACCTTAGCAGAGCCTTTACTGACAGTCAATATCTTTCTTATCCAGTTCATCCATAAACACGTCCGCAGCTCATGGTCTAGGGACTAGCGTTGCTGCCTCTGGCTCACGGGGTCCTGGGTTTGATTCCCAGCCAGGTTGGGGATTTTATCTTCCCAGGGACTGGGTGTTTGTGTTGTCATCATCATATCATCATCATCATCATCATCATCATTCATGACAGTGGCAACAATTTGACTGTGTAAAAAACTGGAGTGTGAAATGATTGGGACTTTGAACGGGTGCTGATGACTGTGCAGGTGAGTGCCCCACAAACCAAACATCATCATCCATAAACACATCTCCTGTGCCAATTACTCCTCTGACATTAGTAATGCTGTTAAACTGTCATTGACTAAAACTCCTCTGATCATATAGTATCACCCTGACCTTATAAAGCTCAACTACATCCTCCATCAGGGCTTCAAGTACCTCTCTTTGTGCTATGAAATTGAGGGATTCCCTAAGCAAAATCCTACCCACATCCCCAAGAGTAGTGCTCAGTCACCCGCCCAACCCACAGAGCATCATTGCCCATCCCTATTACAATCCTACTCACAATCCTGCATGGGCCGTTCCCTTGTGATCAGCCCAGGTGCAACACCTATCCTATAGCCCTACACACAACCTCCTACCACAGTGCAGTCACAGACATTTCCTATCCAATAAAGGGCAGGGCCACTTGTGAAAGCAGCATTTTATATATCATGTATGTTGCAATTACAGTACAGCATTCTATGTGGGCATGAAAAGTAACCAACTGTCTGCTTGCATGACTGGCCACTGCCAAATATGGCAAACTGAAAACTTAAATACCCAGTTGCCAAACATGCTACAACCCACAACACAATTGAGTTTGCCAGCTGCTTCACTACACAGGCAATTTGGAAACTCCCCTCCAGCACAAGTTTCTCTGAATCACACAGATGGGAATTGTCTCCAAAACATCTTGTACTCTTGTAACCCCCTGGTCTAAACCTCCTCTAACCTGTCCCCACTGCCTCACCTTTCCTCTTCCCATCTCTCTCTCTCTCCCTCCTTCTCTCTCTCTCTCTCCTTCTCTCTCTCCCCCTCCCTTTCTCAACCCCTCCCCCTTCTCTATCCCCTCCCTTTCTCCTTCTTCATCTTCACTTTCCCCCCTTTCAACCCCACAGTCCTCCCTCTCCCTTTTTCTACATCTCTTTTTGTTGTACTCTCCGTACTCTTTTCACCTTGTTATGGGGCCATGAAGTCACCTGTCCAAAGACATGCTTCTTTTCTGCTATCCCCTCCCCACCTCCATCAGATCAGGCAGCTGCTTTCAATAATTGTATCTCAATAATTAGTTTTTCCATGGCCACAGTAGTTTGTTTTTAGGTGTCTGTGTGGTTGTGTGTGTGTGAATGTGAGTACAACTGGCGGAAAAAGAGACAGTAATCGAATGACAGGGTGAATGATGTTTCCTATTATGGTTCTCTGCTCCTTGCACTGATCTGCTATAGGTGTGTGGTTGCCTTTCCCTTATCATGCATTTTAATTTAATACTTGAGAATATACTGAATAGTCTAAAAATATGTAGTAAGACCATAATAACAATTACTGCTCTTGTTGACCAACATCTCTAACTGCTTGTCCAAAGCCTAGACTCCCACATCAAACATACTAACCACTTTCTTTAGCATCTCTCCACCATCCACACGCCTTTACCTTGTGGATCCTTACTTGTTGCTGATGATGCCACCTCCCTACAAACCAACATCCCTCATACCTACGACCTTGCCATTATCTAACACTACCTCTCCAAATGTCCTCTGGACTCCAAACTTGCTATCTCATTCCTTATGCAAATTACCAACTATATCCTGACACACTACTTAAGTTATACAAACAAATCCATGGCACAGCCATGGGCACTGCATGGTGCCCTTCTGTGCCAACCTGTTTATGGGACATCCAGAGGAAAACTTCCTAGCATCCAAAAGCCCACAACTCATAGTCTGGTTCAGGTTATTTAATAACATCTTCATGATCTGAACTCAGGTCTGAGACACTCTATCCTCATTCCTTCACAACCTCAACACCTCCTCTGCTTTCCACTTCATATGGTCCTCCTCAGTCCAATGTGCAACTTCCTTGATGTTGACCTCCACCTCTTTGATGGCTCCAGCCACACCTCTGTCCACATTAAACCCACTAACAACCAGCAGTATCTGCATTTTGACAGCTGCCATCCCTTCCACACCAAAAAATTTCTCCCATACATCCTATCCAACTGTGGACAACATATCTGCAGTGACGAGAACTCCTTTGTCCAGTACACTGAAGGTCTCACAAAGGTCTAAACAATTAGGCACTGTCCCTGTAAACCAGTACACAAACAGATTTCTTGTGCGATATCCCCACAGTTCTCCAATCCTCCCACCATCTCCAAGAATCAGTTACAAAAGCGCTCCCCCATTATCACCCAATATTACTGTGAACTGGAACAACTGAACCATATGCTTGGTCTGGGCTTTGATTATCTCTCATCATAACACTGAAATAAAAGACATCCTACCCAAGATCCTTCCCACCCCCTTAAAGTGGTAATCCTTCATCCATCCAACCTATGCAACACCCTAGTCCGTTCCTATGCTACTCCAACTCTCAATTCCCTGCCACAGGTATCATACTCCTGTGCAAGATCAAGGACAAGACCTGCCCAATCCACACACCCAGCACTTCTTGCTCCAGTTCCTTAGCAGGCTTATCCTACCCTATCAGATGCCAGACCCCATGTAAAATCAAGCATATCATATACCAACTCTGCTGTAAACACTTCATAGCCTTTTATGACAGCATGTTACCAACCATATGTCCACAAGTATGAATGGCTACTGCCAAAGATGTTGTAGCAGCCCCTTATCAGTTAGAGGGCCCACTCAATAGACAAGGAAGGTGGGCTGCTGACCTCCCTTCAAAAGCTCATATCAAAATATTGCCAGTGAATGTAAACATCAACAAACTTTCCACATAAACATGGCACTACTTCATGAAAAGTCATGTGACAAGAGCTCCACCAATTGGAACTAATGTGACTAAGTGTAGCACTCCTCAGAATCGGTGTTATAAGCACACCAAGAAAGTCAGACCAGCAGTGTGTATCTACAGTTAGGACAGCTCCAGCCAATACCTGTGCCGGCTCTAGCCCAGTAGACACTCACCATAGTCTTTCTGTAGAAATTTGTATCTTGTTGGGCGTAACACCACTTTGGAATTGTGTACCGTAGTATATTGGTTGTTATTATTTCTTATCATTGTCTTGTAACTTTCTGTCTTTCACTGTTTCTGTCTGTCTTTCTGTCTATCATTGTCTTGTAACTAATATGGCTTTTGCCACTACAAGAATCATAGTGTTTCTTGTTGTTCTTGAGTCTGGAAATAAGTGCATGCCAAGAAGGTGTTTTAGTTAAATAAAGTGTGTTCAAACTTGATCGTTAGTTCTTTCCTGCCGACTGCGGAACACTACAAAAGATCTGCCAAGAATAGTTGACTACCTGGTGGCACAGCATGCTCAGTTTCAGTAGCTGCTTCACAACCTGGGCCATTTCAATCCTTCCCTGCGCCACCAGCTTCTCTGAACCATCTAAATGGGGGTTATCCTTGCAACACATCCTTCACTCTCATAATCATCCTAGCCTCAATCTCTGGTAACCCACTGTCTCTACACCCTCCACCCTACAGTTTTCCCTTTCTCCCTCCTATCACCTACTCCAAAATGTCATGTCATGATGCAACCTTCAGTGTGCATCACTCCCCACTGGATGCATGACCATGCATCACATGCCTAGCCCACGCACCTGCTACCTCTCCCACTTGCATTCCCAGCCAGCAAACTGGCTGTCTCCTGCCAAGCTGCTAGACACTCACCTGCAGGCCCCCTCCCTGCCTCCCGCCTCTCTCTTCCTCTAGCAACCTCACCCAACACAACCCACACCAGAACATAGCTCACTTGCCAAAATGCAGCTCTGTGCATCCAGCTGGCACCATGTAGGGGCATAGGTATGTGCATGCGAATTTGCATGCCCTTGCTTGTGTGTGTGTGTGTGTGTGTGTGTGTGTGTGTGTGTGTGTGTGTGTAAAAAGTATCAATAATAAGGTCTGGTAATTTTAATAAGCCATAAAAGACAGACTAAATCTTAGGCCTTATTAACAACTTACAACATGCACTTACCATTAAATCCCCTAGCAGAATTACTAAATCAACCAATAGTGCTATAGCTCAGTTATTAATAAATACAGACAAATATTTATATAAAAATGGAACTATGTGTGCAGGCTTCAGTGATCATTAGGCACAATTTATTGGGTTTTAAATAAAATCCATTGTCCCTGCTGAACCAGAAATAATAAGAAATGAAAGAAACTTTAACCCCCATAACTTGGAAGCATTCAGGTATCTAATGAAAAAAGAAACATGGAATGATATACTAAATTGTGAGAGCACATGTGAAGAATTCAACATGTTCATAGAAACCTTTTCCCACTATTTCAATGTTCCGTTTCCAATAAAACATCAGAAACACTAACCTAACAGAACAATTGTACTTTGGTTGACTGCAGGTATTAAAATATGTTGTGCTGCAAAGAGGAGAATTTATGAAATTTCGAAGACAGAAAATGTGTCTGAATAACTTATTGTGGAAAAAGTAATAAAAGAAGCTGGTAAATTAGCACCATATAAAATTGGCCAGAAATCAAATGGAAGCCATGTAGTCGAAAAGAAAATCAAAAATGACCCCCACTGCCCTTGAAATTTAAACCTGCAGCTAGACCAAAATGGTAAGAAAGTTACCAACCAAGAAAATGATTTCAGTGCCAGTAATATATATTTTTCAAACATTTTTGAGCAGTTACTATGTGGTACCAAGTCTTCCAGTACATTTTTTACAATATCACCCATAAACCTGAATAGAAACCCAGACTCACTCGTCCTTTCTCCAAACAACCTGAAGAAATAATGTTAGTAATTACAATGTTAAAAACAAAAATTCACCTGAGATGGGTGAAATTCCAGACTGTCATTAAAAATTTTTGTAACCCCATTTCAATACAATTAGCCCACCTCTTCAACAGTATGTTTACTGCTGGAAAATTTCCATCCTGTTTAAAGATGGTGAAGCTCAATACACATCTCTCAAAAAGGGGAAAAAAGAAGATGTGATCAATTATAGACCCATTGCTCCATTGCCTGTATTTTCAAAATTAACGGAAGAAATTTTCAATAAGATGATGACATATTTCCAGAAAAAAATCAACATTTTATCCAAAGCAAAAACTGGTTTCCAGAAAGACTGATCAACAGTAACTTATCTATTTGAATTTCTTAGGGAAGTACTTCCAAAACGTGACAGTGATAAAAAAGTTAGAAGCATATACCTTGATCTATCCAAGGCCATACATTTATATAGACATAAGTTATAGATAGGAGAAGATACTGGTGCTGAGGTAAGTGATGAGCATCATAGATATCATAACTTAGACTATTCATAGTCATTAATGAAAACAGATTCACATGGCTAAAGTATGTGTCTAACAATAAAACATAAAATAAAATGCAATATGTAGAAATAAAACCCATATTTAAAATTAGAATAAAATGTGTAAAAAGTGGTATGCAAGTTATTAATAGATAATATTTTGGCATGACAAAGTAAATGAAACACAACATTTGTAATGTTTCCATAAGGTGAGGTTCAACAGCCGTAAAGTATTTTATAAAATGCATTTTAACCATCAGCTGTTTATTGTCCCATTAGTCATCTACAGATTTTAGTTATTAACCATCATCCAAGATGTAGGGTACAACAGATTATTTAAAAACATCCCACATTCTTTTGAAGTTGAACCATATCGAAATTATCCACAACTTATAACCAATTTGTCTTAGAATACTGGCAGTCATATTTTATGTCAAACATACAGACATCACATCTCCTGTGGTGCCTGTGTGTTTGGCAAAGGCTAGAACATTTTATTTCACGTTTGACTTGAGCATAGCTGTTCTAAATTCTGATGATTGCTTTTTAGCAATGTAATTTTATGATTTACCAAAATTTCATTCTGATTAAGATGTCCACAGTAGGTGTCAAAACCTAGGTCAACATACCTACCAATTATGTGCAACCAGTTGGCTGTATAATCTTATGCTGAGATCTCCAATAAGTTCAGTAATTGTTTTGGTGCCCTATGCAACACTACCAAATTATCCTGCATTTTTCCTGCCACATGTTTTTCCTTATCCAGTTGTGTACTAATTGTAGCTTATACACTGACTATATGTGTGTCCTCTGAAGCAAGTGTCAAAATTCCTACCTGCTTGACTAATATAAAACATTTTACAGTCCTGGCAGTTGAGCTAGTGGATCCTGGAATCCAAATATTTATTACTTTTGTTACCATCTTTGTGGTGTATCCTAGAGCCAGTTGTACCTTTTGTCTGAAGTCCAATTTTAACATTAGTTTTTCTGAATGCTTGCACAGCTCTATCAGAAGGTGCACTATTGTCATTGCAAAAACCTCTTGTCATCTGAGCCTACTGTCTTCTTATCTTGTATTTCTAACTTTAATTTGTTGTATAAGGTTTTAACATCACAGGCCCTATAACTGTTCACTTTGGCCACTTTTCAAATAATCTTCAGCTCTTATGCCTTGTCATCTCAGTTGAGTGACAATTTTAACATCCTGCTAATCATGGCTGCAAATACGCTCATTTACACTTTTCGCGGTGGAAGGATTTCAGGTTTATGATCGTGTCAGAAGCTGTCGGCATCCTAAATATACTAATTTTGTGTTTACCATTTTTGTTAGATAACCTGAAATCCAAAAAGCTTATCCTCCCCTTCTCTCCCAGTTCCAATGTTACCTTGTCACACTCATTCTTTGTGCTATCTCACAGATCTCTTTTTAAGCATCTATATACAGTAGTATGATATCATCTAAATAGTGTCTGTAGTAGTTGAATTTTTTTGCATACAACAAGATTTTGTTCAGAAAATTTATTTTCTAGTTGCTTATGAAAATTTCAACAACAGTACCAGCTGTAATTTCACACACTGCAAGTCTGTCTTTTTGAAAAGGAAACTTAACATTGAATTCAAAATAATTAAATGACAGTACAAGACCTAAAATTTCTGTAAGTTCTATTATTTCCCTCTCATTAATCTTCTTACATGCTAACAAGTTTCTTGTTATAATCTCCAGTGTTCATACACTCGGACATTAGTGTATAGATTAACAATATATAACAAAGCCAATTTGCTCCATCTGGAATTGGTACATTTTTAATATCCCTCACAAATTCATAGCTGTTTTTGACAATGTATCTTCTTTTATGAGTATATGTTGCTTTCAGTCTTTTGTTGCATTCCTGAATACCCTTGTAATTAGGACAGGAGGGGCTGTTTAAAATTGGTCTTACTGGTTCCCCTTTCTTACGCAATTTAATTTGTGACCAAAGCATTTGAATAGATAGATTCATCATTCTTAACTTAGCTTTCTCTTTTTCCAGTAAAAAGCTACTATTTTCACTTTTTTGCTTATTTCTGACTGAAATTTATTTACAGAATTTTTCCTGACTTTGACTATGTTATTATCTGAAACAAAATTTCAGTTTTGTAGATGTATTCATTATCATAAAAAATTACATCATCATTTACTTTGTCAGCTTTCGCAATTACAGCCCTGTGCATTTCCAATTAACTATTCAGACTTTTAATTGCTACTATTTTTTTTGCGTTATTGTGCTGGTAGCACCTTACTTTGGAAATAATTTTGCCAAATCCATTTGTTCACATTCGTTAAGTTTAGCTATGTCACAAGCAACTTTTACTCCAGCAGCAGTGTTTTTAATTATGCCTGGGTTCAACTTCAGGGTAATATCAAAATGAAGACCCTTATGTGGAAGATTCATCACATAATCTTTCATTTTTATGTTTGTGAGACTGACTGCCCTGTCTGAAAATTTTGTTTAACTTCCTACTTTGTGTTTACTATTTTATTACACTTTGTCCACAAACTAAATGTTTTGCTCTTGTATATCATTGTAATCTTTTTCTCTTCATTGCCTACCACATTAATAACTATTTTAAAAACACGTGAAAACTGTAATGGTGACAATAATGTACCCATAAGTAACTGAAGTCTGAATGCTTCCTGGTTGCACTTTCCCATATACTTGTATACTTTCCTAATTTCTGCCTTGATCAACAATATTTCACTTTTGTGTTGCACATGTACTGCTACTGATAAGCAGCTAACTTTCATAACATTCTTCATAATCTGTATTTTAATTTTGAGAAACAATTTTACTTTGTTCTTAGCTTGATTTGTCACAGTTTTATCGATTGAAGACATAAGCCTTATGTTTTCAGTTTATGAGTTTGTGCTATTACAACAATGCCCCATCGAGGAAGGACATGACAAGTTTTTAATCCACTCATTTGAGATGCAGTCACACCCACACCCCACTACCATTGCCACCAGCCTGCCCGTCATGGGCTCACGCATGATACTTGAGGTATAAGTGTGTGGTTGGAGAGGGCACACACTGTGCTGCTGTACACATAGGCCTTTGCTGTATAGTTTGTTTAGTTGAGCACAGTTGCATGCACCAGCAAGTGTTTTTAATTATTATCAAGGCATCCTTTTGTTTTTTGTCAAATTTTGAAAAAAATGACATTTAAATGTAAACAATGAGATCTTAATTCAAATGTTTCTGAAAAGAAAGAAACAAGTGGGTGAATCAAGCAAAAATGAACCAATATTACCTGGAAACAAAGTCAGTAACTAATCATTGTCAACTCAGTGTTCATCAGGTACATCGTTATGATTATTCTCTATGTACTTAAATGAAATTCATATAAACACGATTAGTTGAGTTGAGTTTGTTGCTCTGTTGATTGGTGTGGTGTGGGTGGATGTTGACTGCAGTCTAGGCACTTGACCCTCCCTGCCTGCCCTACAAGGGACAACGTGAAGTAATATTTAACTTACCTAATGTAACATAAATTCAGTCACCTGGGTTGTTTGGTTTTTAATTCTTTTTAAACTAGCGTTCCTCATGTGCTGACCACAGTCAAGAATTTCATAGTTTTATAGCACGTTATGTACCTAAATTTGGTTAATAATCTCTTAAAGGCTACATTACTCATCAATAAGAACAACTCTTACTGTAGAACCAACTTCGAAATTGTGGGGGAAAAAAGTCAGTTGTTTCATACATTTTGGTCAAGTAGATTAGCAGATATGTAACTTTTGAATGGAATTGGTGATTTTTTTCACAATTTTAAAGTTGCACCCATAATAAAAGAAAATCTGTTTATATTGACTGATGAGTATTATTTTAACCCCTTAAAGGGTTACTAGTCATTTTGAAATACCCTTGTAGAGTAGTTCTAAAGAGTTTGTTTAGTTGACGATGTGGAGCAAGTCATTTTACATTCACATCACAAATTAATTTGTACATATGGTTACACTCTGAACATTTATCAGTTTTTTGGATAAAAAGAAAGAAAAAAATAAAGATATGAGTTAATAACTCCCACCCACAACCTTTTACACATTACAGTAATATGGTAACAGAAATTTTACTACAGAATAAATGGAGTTGTCAAGGAGAAACTTGCTCAGTTTGCTATCAAATTTTACTTTGCTGTCTGTCAGACATTTTACATCACTCGGTAAGTAAACAAACATTTTTGTCACAGCATTGTGCATCCCTTTTGTGCTAAACATAACCTTAATGTGGAGTAATAAGTGTCATTTTTCCTTCAGGTATTGTAATTATGTATTTCAATGTTCCTTTCGAACTGTAGTGGATTATTTATAACAAACATACTGTGAAGCAGTAGGCAGAATGCCCAGCTTCTTCAACAGATATCTACAAGATGATTGTGGTTGTTCACCACATATTATTCTTATGGTACATTTTTGCACAATGAAGACTTTCGTTCTTAAAGATTAGCTACCCCAGAACATTATTCCAAATTACATTATTGGATGAAAATATGCAAAATATGTCAACTTACTAATTTGTCTCTCCCAAAGATTTCCAATGATTCTAAGCACAAATGTGGCTGAACTAAGTTGTTTTAGGAGTTACAAAATGTGTTTTTCCCAGTTTAAATTCTCATCAATAAAGACCCCTAAGAAATTTGAAGTCTCCACCCTATTTATTATTTCCTCACCATGTGTTGCACTTGCCACTGGTGTAGTACCTCTAGATGTGTAGAACTGAACATGTTGTGTCTTTTTAAAATTGAGAGTGAGACCATTCACAGAAAACCAGTCAGTGATACTCTTACAAATTTTGTTCACCATTTCTTCTGTTTCTGTGTGTAGCTCTGATTGATGACAATACTAGTGTCATCTGGAAAAAGATTTTGCTTGCTGTTGTCACAGAGCCCAAAGCAGAGCTAGTGGAAATGGCTAGTACATACACTACTTGCACTGAAAATCATTTTTGACATTTCTTATGTAACAGAAAAAGTACTCACTGCTGAGTAAAAGTATGAGCATTGAATAGAGGCATATCCAGAGCCGACAGATGATAGACAAGAAAGAGACTTCCAATTGGATTGGCTAAAGGAATACTCTTGGCTAGTCTATTGCCAACTACAGAATGGTGCATATGTTTTTCCACCTCTGGCCCTTTTGCAAGCAGTTGTTTGGCTAGGCATTGATTGATGGACTTGTTGGATGTCCTCATGAGGAATATAGCACAAAATTCTGTCTAACTAGCATGTTCGATTGTCAAAATCCTGAGCTTGTAGGAGGCCCCTGCCCATAATGCTCTAAATATTCTTAATTGGTGGGAGATCCAGCAAACTTGCTGCTCAAGTTAGGGTTTGACAAGCACAAAGACAAGCAGTAGAAACTCTTGCTGTGTGTGGGAAAGCCTTATCTTGCTGAAATGTAAGCCCAGGATGGCTTCCCATGAAGGGAAACAAAAATAGGGTATAGAATATTGTCAATATACTGCTTTGCTGTAGGGTGCCATGATGACAACCAAAAGGGTCCTGCTATGGAACGAAACAATACCTCAGACCATTACCCCTGGTTGTCAGGCCGTATGGCAGGTGACAGTCAGGTTAGTATCCCATTGCTGACTGGGGTGTCTCCAGACACACCTTCATTGATCTTTGGGGCTCAATTCAAAGCAGGATTCACCACTGAAGACAGTTCTATTCCAGCTAGAAGGATTCCAGGCAGAATGTGCCCAACAGCAGTGCAGGCAGGCTTACTGGTGTACAGAGGTCAATGGTAATTGGTGCAATGAGCACCATGAGTTCAGCCCCTTTTCTGTGGGCCATCTATTAATGGTCCCTGTAGTCAATGAAGCACCAGGTGCATGTTGGATTGATGATAATGTTCAATTTGGGACTCTGAGTGCCTCTCTGATGATTGCTCTACTCTCACTTTCTTTCATCTCTCTAGGTCGATCACTTACTTCTTGACACTGTATTTGGCCATGGTTCACCAATCAAATAGTGGTATTGTTCCTATTCAAATGTTGAGCAGTTTGCTGATTACTCCACCTAGCTTCTTTCAGCCCAACTACACATTCTCTCTCAAATGCTGACAGCTGCGTTTGTTGTTCACGCACCTGTGTGCTAGGTATAGCTACTGTCCAAGTGAGTGCATGGAATGAAATTTGAAAAGACTTTATGTCCTGATATCAACATGTCTGCTGTTTACTATCCTTGCCAGCTGCACAGTGAATTATTTCTGCAGCATAACACATTCATCCTTCAGACAACAAAGTTTACAGTTTTGCATTTTCTGTCAATAACTGTATCAATATCAATTTCTGAGCAATTTGCATAGCTCCTTCATGAATTTGCCTAACTCCTTCACGATGCATAGTCTTTTGTCTTAGAGCATGTAAAAAGGAACTATAAGTCTTCAGAAACCATTCTGCTACCAATTACCACAATATGGTAGTGTTAAAAAGTATACACTTCAAAAGTTCATATGAAAATCCTGAAAAGGCATTCAATATTGCACTCCAAACTGAGAAACTGAAGATGTTTAAATTAAACAGAGAGCTGCTGATTCCTATAGCAAAGACAAACATGCTATGTGGTCAAGAAAGTATACTGTTAAGATGCCACCAAGATGATGGTACATTAAGTGAAAAAAATGGCCAAGAAAAATATTGAGCAATTTTGAAATTTTGCATTGACTCAGATGATTCATCTCTCGAAAATCATTTAGACACTGTGCTAAAAAATGCTACATATCTGAGCAAAACTACTCAGAATTAGATGATTGATTGTTACCATTCTGTCATAATGAGAAAAGTTCCTAACAAAGTCAAAGAAGAAAAATATTCACTGTCCTTGGTGACAAAACAACCAATGCCAGTGGTACAGAAGAATTCAGTGCATGTATCGGGTATTTGGATATACAAAATAGCACAGTACACAGAGATTTCATATGATTTCTGCATAACTGACTACAATGCTGCTATATTAAGTGAACAAATCATTAAATAAAGTCAGCCTGCAAGTTGAAAATTTGAGATGCCAAGGTTATGATGGAGGTGCAAACATATTTGGAAAGTTTAATGTCATACAATCTACATCTACATCTATACTACGGGAGCCACCTGATGGTGTGGCGGAGGGTACCTTGAGTACCTCTATCGGTTCTCCCTTCTATTCCAGTCTCGTATTGTTTGTGGAAAGAAGGATTGTTGGTATGACTTTGTGTGGGCTCTAATCTCTCTGATTTTATCCTCATGGTCTCTTTGCAAGATATACATAGGAGGGAGCAATATACTGCTTGACTCCTCAGTGAAGGTATGTTCTCAAAACTTCATCAAAAGCCCATACCGAGCTACTGAGCGTCTCTCCTGCAGAGTCTTCCACTGGAGTTTATCTATTATCTCCATAACGCTTTCGCAATTACTAAATGATCCTGTAACGAAGCGCGGTGCTCTCCATTGGATCTTCTCTATCTCTTCCATCAACCCCATCTGGTACGGATCCCACATTGCTGAGCAGCATTCAAGCAGTGGGCAAACAAGCGTACTGTAACCTACTTCCTTGTTTTCGGATTGCATTTCCTTAGGATTCTTCCAATGAATCTCAGTTCGGCATCTGCTTTACCGACGATCAACTTTATATGATCATTCCATTTTAAATCACTCCTAATGCGAACTCCCAGATAATTTATGGAATTAACTGCTTCCAGTTGCTGACCTGCTATATTGTAGCTAAATGATAAGGGATCTTTCTTTCTATGTATTCGCAGAACATTACACTTGTCTACATTGAGATTCAATTGCCATTCCCTGCACCATGCGTCAATTCGCTGCAGATGCTCCTGCATTTCAGAACAATTTTCCATTGTTACAGCCTCTTGATATACCACAGCATCATCTGCAAAAAGCCTCAGTGAACTTCCGATGTCATCCACAAGGTCATTTATGTATATTGTGAATAGCAATGGTCCTACGACACTCCCCTGCGGCACACCTGAAATCACTCTTACTTCGGAAGACTTCTCTCCGTTGAGAATGACATGCTGCATTCTGTTATCTAGGAACTCTTCAATCCAATCACACAATTGGTCTGATAGTTGATATGCTCTTACTTTGTTCATTAAATGACTGTGGGGAACTGTATCGAATGCCTTGCATAAGTCAAGAAACACGGCATCTACCTGGGAACCCGTGTCTATGGGCCTCTGAGTCTCGTGGACGAATAGCGTGAGCTGGGTTTCACACGATCGTCTTTTTCGAAATCCATGCTGATTCCTACAGAGTAGATTTCTAGTCTCCAGAAAAGTCATTATATTCGAACATAATTCTACAACTGATAGACGTTAGAGATATAGGTCTATAGTTCTGCACATCTGTTCGACGTACCTTCTTGAAAACAGGGATGATCTGTGCCCTTTTCCAACCCTTTGGAACGCAACACTCTTCTAGAGACCTACAGTACACCGGTGCAAGAAGGGGGGCATGTTCCTTCGCATACTCTATGTAAAATTGAACTGGTATCCCATCAGGTCCAGTGGCCTTTCCTCTTTTGAGTGATTTTAATTGTTTCTCTATCCCTCTGTTGTCTATTTCGATATCTACCATTTTGCCATCTGTGCGACAATCTAGAGAAGGAACTACAGTGCAGTCTTCCTCTGTGAAACAGCTTTGGAAAAAGACATTTAGTATTTCGGCCTTTAGTCTGTCATCCTCTGTTTCAGTACCATTTTGGTCACAGAGTGTCTGGACATTTTGTTTTGATCCACCTACCACTTTGAAATAAGACCAAAATTTCTTAGGATTTTCTGCCAAGTCAGCACATAGAACTTAACTTTCGAATAACGCAGGCTGAACCACTAACAATAGGCCTGCAGCTTGCCTGGTGTTCATAGTATGATGGGAGTTGTAAGTAATGTTACCAATTTTGTGTGTGAGTCAGCAAATAGGTTGGAACTTATAAAGGGAACTAGTCTTGAAAAACATCCTGAGGCAACAAAAGCTACAAAGTCTTAGTGATACACATGCTAGCTTGAAAGACCTGATGTGCTCCTTCAATTGCTTTGGAACAGCTGAGTTGCTTTTTGAGAGCATAGCACTCTTCAGTTCAAGACCTGTTCACCCTTATACTAAGTCCCACCGTAAAAACAGAAAATTTGAACTCGATAGTGGCAGCTACACATGTTTACAGCAGCGACTTGCTTCATCCTATCTCATTATTGGGAGAAACAGCTCTTTGGAAGGAGCTATGGAGAGACAGGGTACACCTTCCCCAAGCAGCAGCAGCAGAGGTGCGTCAAGAGACAAATGAGTTTACCCCAAACATAAAAATTCTTGCTACATTACCACTTAAACTAATGTAATTGTACCTTTGTATGACAATGAGTTAATACAGGTTGAATGGTTTGGCTACCATTTATAATCACCAAGATATATCTGGCAGCCGAGAACTTGTAGAAGTCATTGAAGAATTTGCGAAAAGTTATCTGAGGAAACTTGCTATGCATTCAATGAGCAAAACAAAATTTTGTGTGCTTTTTTAGTGTTTATGTTGATAAAGCCTATATTTTCTCAGTTTTGAGGTTTCTTAATTATCTTGGCAATGCCTGTGTTAACTTGATACCTGGATATTAGGTCATCTTTTGAAGAACTGATGATGAGGAGGAACATTCAACTGATGCAGCATTATGAACAAGCTGAAAAGTTGAAAAACATCATTGTAACAAATGGCACACCATTTTCAATGGGGCCTCTGTTTGTACTGAGTTTACTTGCTGCTTTAGAGTGCTTAATGTCAGGAGAAGCAAAAAAATTTGAAGAAGTTAGCCTCCCCAACCAAAGGGTTTTTGTCATATCTGAGGCATGGGCCAGAAATGGAAAACCAGTGAAATAGAAAGGTTGGACTTTTGTTGCTTATTCATTAGCACTTAATGAAGGCACCAATATAACAGACTACATGCAGCTTGCAATATTTGTGTAGGATTTTGACTCAGAATTACAGGATTTTGAGGTGCTGTTGGATGTCATACCTACACTTCACACAACCACAGTTCATGATATTTTTGAGGTGGTGTGTGAATCTGTTGAAAACATGTGTTTGCCATGGGACAGGTTCTGGTCTGTGGTAACAGATAAAGCACCACAAATGATTGGGAAACAGCAAGGTTTGTGTCTCACATGAAAGAAAAAATCAGGACCAACTTGTGAAAAAACACATCACATATACACTGTTTCATCCACCAGGAGGTCCTTTTCACAGAAAATGTGCAAATTTTGTAAGGCACCATGGAGTCAAGTGCTGCCAAACCAAGGTATTGTTGCAAGACCTGGAAGCAGTAT
Source organism: Schistocerca americana (assembly GCF_021461395.2). Taxonomy (NCBI): domain Eukaryota; kingdom Metazoa; phylum Arthropoda; class Insecta; order Orthoptera; family Acrididae; genus Schistocerca; species Schistocerca americana. The sequence continues at coordinate 542,182,274 of NC_060130.1, forward strand.
ATGGTGACATACCTTAGCAATGCACAGTACTTTGGTTTACCAGACAAAAAGTTCTAAACATATTCATTGTAATTCAGAAGGAAATGAAAGCAGGGAGACAGCCACCATTCAGTGATGACAAATGGGTTGTAGACTTGGCCTTCCTCCCTGATACTATGGGACACAATCACTTACATTTGTCACTTGAAGGAAAGAATCTTCTTATTCCTAACACGTACAAAAAATCAATGCATTCATGGACAAACTCCATCTAAAGGCAACTTGCTACAAGAAATCTAATGTTTTCTGGAAGCCTTTCATTGTCGTTTTCTTCAGTCTCATGGTTTTTTTTTTTTTTTTTTTTTTTTTTTTTTTTTTTTTTTCCTTATCAACAAAATATTGTGCGACTCAGTCAGTGTTTTGAGACAAGGTTTAAGGATAAAAATGATTTCAAATTATTTAACATGCCTTTTTCCTCTGCAGCAGATACTGTACCTTTAGAGGTGCAATTAGAACTGATTGATATGCAGATTTCTGATCTCTGCTCAAGGATAGATATTACAACACAAACAGCTCGTTAAAGTGGTATCATGATTTTCAAGCTGAAGAATTTCTGAAGCTACACAGGAATTCAGCTAACATTGTATACATGTTTCGCTCAACATATTGGTTGTGAACAACTGTTCTCAATAATGAAGAGGATAAAAACTGCAGAAAGGTCTCAGCTCCATAACTCAGCACTGAAGAGCATTCTGTGTCTTCCTCCAAGTACCTGTATTTTGAGTCTTGTACTCAAAAATAAATGTCTTCTTTCACAAACATAATAACATATTAGTGTGTTTCACTTCGACTGAATGTTTCTGTTAAACACATCCTGTTACAATACATTTGCTTGGTCATGGTCTCCTCACTACCTGGTTTGATATATACACTATGCTGATAGTCAAATTCCACCTATTTTCCCATCACTGTGCAACAGGCTCTGTAACTTCCACATGTGAACAGTTTGCACACCCCTAACCAGTTGTGCCTGTGGGCACCAAGCTACTTGCAGGCAAGCACATTGGTATAGCTGTCTTAAAGTCTGTAAATGAGTCTGCAATCATGTTTGGCACTTTATTTATAAATGTCTGTCTTGAATGCATATTACACTTTCGCGGGATACCTCCTAATATAATGTCGGGCCTCCTTTTGCCTGGTGTACTGCAGCAACTCAAAGTGGCATGGACTCAACAAGTTGTTGGAAGCCCCTGCAGAAATACTGAGCCATGCTGCCTTTGAAGCCATCCATAATTATGAAAGTGTTCCTCATGCAGGATGTTGTGCACAAAATGGATTCTCAGTTGTGTCCCATAATTTTTCAATGGGATTCATGTCAGGCAATCTGGGTGACCCAATCATTTGCTCCAATTTTCTAAAATGTTCACCAAACCAATTGCAAACGACTGTGGCCTGGTAACATGACATTGTCGTTTAGGAACATGAGGTCCATGAATGGCTGCAGATGGTCTCCAAGTAGCCATAAATAAACATTTTCAATTAATTATTGGTTAATTTGGACCAGAGGACCCAGTACATTCCATTTAAACCCAGCCCACACCATTACAGAGCCACCACCAGTGCCTTTTTGACAACTTGAGTCCATGGCTTTGTGGGGTCTGCACCGCAATGGAACCCTGCCATCAGCTCTTACAAACTGAAGTCAGGACTCATCTGATCAGTCCACAGCTTTCCAGTCATCTAGCATCCAACCGATATAGTCACAAGCCCAGGAGAAGTGCAGCAGGCAATGTCATGCTGTTAGCAAAAGCACTCAAATCCATTGTCTACTGACATGGCCCATTAACACCAAATTTTACTGCACTGTGCTAATGGATATGTTCATTGTACATCCCACATTGACTTCTGTGGTAATTTCTTGCAGTGTTGCTTGTCTGATAAGTCCACACAAACACTGTTGCTTTCAGTTGGTAAGTGAACATCATCAGCCACTGCATTGTCCACGGCAAGAGGTAATGCCTGAAATTTGGTATTCTCATCACACTCTTGACACTGTGGCTCTTAGAATATTGAATTCCTTAATGATTTCCAAAATGAAATGTCCCATGTGTCTAGCTCCAATTACAATCTGCACTCAAAGTCTGTTAATTCCCATGGTGCAGCCATAATCTCATTGGAAACCTTTTCACATGAATTACCAGAGTACAGATGATAGCTACAAAAATGTACTGCCCTTTTATGCCTTGTGTACACTATACTACCACCATCTATATATGTGCTTATCAGTATCCATTAGTTTTGTCACCTCAGTGTGCTATATAACTCACAAAGACCAGTTTCAGCTTACGGCCATCATCAGATCTGTTACAGACCATTTAGTTGAAATTTTCGTAAATAAACCAGAAAATAAGAGTTCTGTACAAAATCCTGTCGTATGCATAAATATATTTACTAGAAATCCATGAGGAATGAGTGCAATGGAGGAAAAAAATTAAGTTTATATTGGAATTGGTGGAAGAGAGGAGCATAAGTTTTTTGGATCTCAGATTAACTAAAAAAATGGAAGACACAAAATTAGCATATTTAGGAAGCCAACAGCTAATGGCTTGATCATAAATGCAAAGTCCTGTCACCCTAAAAAGTATACATGGACACTTTTGCAGTCATGATTAACAGAATGTTAAAACTGTCACTCATCTGAAATGACAAATCAGAAGCACTGTACGTTATTAAGCAAGTGACCTGAGTGAATGGAAGTAGGGCCTGTGATGTTAAAACCTTATATAACAAACTTAAGTGAAGAATACATGACAAGAAGATAGTAGGTCAAGATGACAAAAGGTTTTTGACATGACAAAAGTGCACATTCTGATAGAGCTGTGCAAGTTTTCAGAAAAACTAAGTTAAAATTGGATTTCAGACAAAAGGTACAAGTGGCTCTAGGATACGCCACAAAGTTGGCAACAACAGTAATAAATATTTGGAATCTGGTGTCTACAAGAACAACTGCCAGCACTGTAAAATGTTTTATGTTTGCCAGATGTGGAGGAATTCATGAGTATACATGTACAGTCACGTTCCATACACATTTGGACAAGTAAAAACATGTGGCAGAAAACATGCAGGATAATTTTGAAGCATTGCACACAGTACTGAAAGGATACTTAATGAACCTATTGCAGGAAATAGAAATCTAAATACAAATAAAATGGCAACAAGAGTTATTGATTAATGAACAGAATGAGTTTAACTTGAATACCTATTTCAGTTCATTCAAGAACTTACCAGTTTGACAAGCATCAGAGAGTGCAGTGGTGTGGTATGGGAAAGAAGATTAGTATTTAACATCCCAACATTGTGGTAATTAGAGATGGAGCACAACCTTGGATTATGGAAGGATGGGGAAGGAAGTCATCCCAGCATTTTCCTGAAGCAATAAAGGGAAATTATGGAAAATGTAAATCAGGATGGCTGGACAGGGATTGGAACCCTCATCCTCCCAAGTGTGCTAACTACTGCACCATTTCATTTGGTGCTTGCCATAGGATTGCAAACCTCCTGAGGCAGAATCACCACAGGAAAACAAAAAGTTCCAGCGTGAGGCTGCAAGGTGCCACCTCCTGGACAATTCTCTGAATATTCTAGTCCCACTGAGACTTTTAGTTAAACAATTACTGTTTCATTTAACCACCATTTCATGTCTTATTTACTTTGTCATGCTATAAGGTTTTCTATTAGTAAACTGTGTACCACTTTTAACACCTTAGATGGATGGATGTATTGACAGACTGCTGCACAGTTTGGACACAGTGTATTGATGGTGTGTCACTACTTTCAGCAATGGTCAATAGAACATTCCCACACCCATAGACCAGGTTCTGGATATTGTCGTAGTATAGACGCATGTCAAGATAGACACATTGTGTGAGCAGTGATGGCTGGCTGAACATCATCCAGGGAAGAAATCTGGGACATGCTGCACTTTGTGTAAACTGTCTGTTTGAAGCAGGACTAAGATCACATGTTCCTTAGGCCAGGCTACTATTGGTATCACAACAACTCCAACCACAATTACTCTCGTGTCATGAAAGAGTCGACTGAAGAATGGAATGCTGCTATGCTGTCTTGTGTGATGAGGGTAGGTTCTATCAGTATTCAAGTGGTCGATGTACGCATGTATGGCATAGACCTGGCAAGCGGCCTATTCTGGAGTGTATTTGCCCACAATAAACAGGTCCCATCCCTGATTTCATAGTGTGGGGGTCCCATGAATTACATCTCACAGTCACATTTGGTGTTTCTTCACAGCGGAGTAACCAGTCCTCATTACATTACACTGGTTCTTATTCACATGCTACTGCAATTTATTCAACATTAAGGTGATGTGCTTTTCAGGAGGACAATGCAGGTATGGGTGTGGCTGCTGTGATGTAACATACTTTTCATAGTGTACAACAACTGTAGTGGCAAAATCACTACATCTCTTGCCAATTAAATATGTATGGGACATGGTGAAGGGGAAACTTACTAAGAACCATTGTCAAATAGCAACAAAGGTGCAAGATGCTCAGGACAATCTATTGCAGGATGCCATGTGACACCTTTATGATCATTTGCATGCAAGGATACACACATGCCTTGCTGCCAGAGGGGAGGGGGGGGGGAGGGGGAGGGAGGGGGGATACACTGTGATATGATGCGGCTGTTGGGGTACCCTACACTGTGAGATGTGTGTTTCATTTGATCTGAATTTTTTATCATATACTCATACAATCATGAACTACCTGCCACATCACTTGTCAGTAAAATGACCTTGTCCTTCAGGGTTTCGCATTTTTTTTCCAGCAGTGTATATAGTAATACGTGATCAAGATGGCCATTTCTGAATAAAGTGCGAAACATAACAGCAGACTCATTTACATACCTGTGTCTTCAGGCAGGACAGTAGTACAGAAGCAGCAGTAGCACAATCTGTTAAAATCATAATGGAGGCCACCCTGGATAAGGACAGTTGTGTAACAAGAATTTCTTTACATTTGTCCTAGGCATTCAGCACAATGGATCATGAAATATTTTTCCACAAATTATAGGCACTGGGAATAAGAGGAGTAGCAAATAATTGGTATCAAAAATTTAGGAACACTGGTTCTGTCTGTAAACAGGAAAGTACTGATAGATCAAGACTGTCAGATGCAACTGTGGAGAGTGTGAGGGAAAGTTTCACATGCATTCCAAAGAAATATACAGTCAACACAAGCCATGAACTGGGAACACCACAGCAAACTGTGTGGAAGATTTTACAGTGGTGGTTACATTTCAAACTGTACCATCTGCAGCTTGTGCAACAATTAAAGCTGGAAAATAATCGCCAGCACATTCAATTTCGCGTCACATTGCAGGAAGCTTTCGAGAATGGGAATTTTACCTCCAAACTGATGTTCAGCAATGAAGCGCCCTTCCATTTATCTGGAAAGGTTAATTGCCACAATGTGAGAGTGTGGAACACTGAAAATCCTTGTGGCACACAGACAAGATTCACCAAAAATTAATATTTTCTGTGCAGTGTCACAGATAAAGTTGTATGGGGTGTTTTTCTTTGCTGAGGAGACTGCGATGGCCACCTCTTACCTTGATATGTTGCTTTTGTGGTTGTTTCCACAACTGACCGCTGAGTCCAAAAATGTCATCTTCCAACAAGATGGAGAACCTCCTCAATAGAGCATTGATTTTGTCATTATGTAAAAAACAGTCTTCTGCATCACTGGATTGGGCATAGTGTTGCCGATGGTTTGGCTACATTCCCTTGGCTCCCAGGTTGTCTGTGACTTTTTCCTTTGGGAGTATAGGAAGAACTGTTTAATACCCCTACTGCCAAGAACACTGTAACAGCTCAGAAAACACCTCACTGTCCCTGTAATGACCATTGATAGGATGTTACTACATAAGGTATGAGACAAACTTGAGTATGACTTGGACGTGTGTCACGAGACTTAAGCAGCAGCCACAGAACATTTGTAGAGTCCAAAATGCAAACTTGCTGAGTTTGCAGTTCTGTTCATGTATAAATCATGCTTGTATATGTAATTTTGGAAAAAAATAGAGTTTTGCAAATGAATGAATCATTTACAATAGCTCTGCATATACCTGATGGAAACCACATCATTTAGATGATCAATGGTTGATACATAATTGTGAATATGAATGTAAATTGATAATTTATTGCTGCAGAAACTTGATAGTGTTGATATCAGAGGTGGACCTAATGACTGGCTAAGATCATACTTTATTGGCCGCAAGCAAGTGGTATAAATACTATTTCATGAATATAATAAATTAACTAGTCACTATTCTGATTGCAAAGGAGTAGTAATGTATGGTGTACTGCAAGGGTCAGTATTGGGGCCCCATTATTTTTTATTTGCCGGTATGTAAATGATTTGCCATAAAATATACACTGTGACAACATTATTTAGTTTACAAATTACACCAGCATCTTAATCAGTGGTAAGCCAGCAGAGCTGCTTCAGAAAACACTATAAGAGACAATGAGTAGTGTAGCAAACAGGTTCAGACATTTTTCTTCTATCAAAAGACTAAACCTTGTCTCTGCAGCCACAGCTTCCTCTTTTCAGCAGTCCTCTCCATCTCTGTATGTGAAGACCATCTCATCTCACTGGTCATATTTTTTTTATATAGGGTGTTCTCGGTTGTCCACTCACTTTCTTCCCAATAATCTCACCTTCAGAAATGTTTTGTAAAATGATATCGTGTCTAATTAAATATCTAATGAATTTTGGTTTGAAATTGCCAATGATTTTGAGTAGTTTGTTCTTCTCTCCTATTTCTTGTCAAACAAACTCATCTGTTTTTCTGTCAGTCAAGCTAGTTCTCGTAATTCAGGGGCGGGCAAATGCTGCTCGTGGCTCATGAGCACACAGCGCTGCACGTGTGCTGCTTGTGTGCAATCGTCGACCAGGGCAGTGGCGACAGCCGGCAGGTTGCGGTAGTGTAGTAAAAGGCATTTTTTCTTAGTGCAAAAATGTGAAAACTTGAAATGTTTAATATCTGGCAGTATTCTTGCTGGTCAGTGGACGAGTACAATTTATTGTCGGATTCTGAGCGGATGGGGAAACTGACTGAGGTTAAGAAGAGTGATCTGACGATACTAGATGAATCTGACATAGGGCTTACACATAGACAGTTTCACACATATTTATCTGAAATTGGGGAAGAGTATGGTGACATACCATACCACAGTGAAGGCTGCTGGCTTAGCCGTGGTAATGTAGTGAAAAGATTTTTCGAGCTGAGAATACCAATAAATCAGTTTTTAAAGGACAAAGGAAGTTACGACCCCAAGTTAGAAGATCCAGTGTGGATTGCCGACCTTGCATTTTTAGTGGACATTACCGGACACATGAATGCATTGAACACAAGTTTGCAAGGAGACGATCAGCTAATCTGTGAAATGGCTGAAAAGGTGCAAGCTTTCACTAGCAAGCTTGAGCTGTGGGAACAACAGCTCTCGTCAGGGAATGCAGTGCATTTCCCTACTCTGTCTACTGTGCGAGAACAGAATTGCGAAGAATATGTTTCTGTATTTAATGCAATGAAAGAGGAATTTCTCAAGCAATTTGGGGATATATCATGTTTATCCCAAGCTTTTGAATGGTTCTCAAGACCATTTGCTGTTTCTGTAGATGATATTCATCCCAATTTGCAAATGGAATTAATAGATCTACAGTGTAATTCTCATCTGAGAAAGGCAAGTTCCTTTTTGGTAAGACGTGTAATAGACTTTCATGATGACTTTCCACAGCAAGAGTTTCCTCGTCTCCATTGTGAAGCCACGAAGATAATGTCGATGTTCGGCTCAACATACATTTGTGTGAGCTTTTTTTTTCTGGTATGAAAATTAACAAGTCTCGGTTAAGAGCAAACATCAGTGATGAAAATTTATGTAACTGTTTGCATTTGTCTGTATGTATGTATAAATTTTGTTCCAGACATTAAACGTATTGTAAACTCCACCTGTGATAATTAAATAAAACGTATCGTAGGTAATAGGTACTCTTTCAAACCATGATTTCTTTCAAGCACTCCTACTAACCTTATTCCTTCATTCAATAAAGCAAGCTAGGAAACAAAACGCATTACCGAGGAAGGAGCAGAGAGATGGTATGGTTGGGAGGGAAGGGGAGAGAAGCAGGTGGCCAGCTTGCCCCTGTGTGCACTAAGAATGCCCGTTAACTGCACACGAGCTAGTGCACCGCACACGTGCAGGATTCCTACCCGCCCCTATTGTAATTCCCTCCAGAACTACATTTCCATAACTTCAAGGTGAGCTTCCTCCTGCTTTGCCAACACTGACGTCTCACTTCCATATGTCAACACACCATACAAAGTTCCTTATTTATCTTTTCTTAGAGGGGAAGCTGATGTGCTTGTTTGCAGAAGGTATTTGTATATTTATTGATGCACTCAATCATTCAATGTACAGAAGTGTACAATATGATATGGGACAATTCAAACAAATGATATGAGAACATATATAGAAATAGCACTATTTCTTATGGTGTACATCTCACAGAAGATATATTACATATGCATTCATAATAATACCAGTATAAGTTCAAATAATAATGCCGACCATTAAACAGCAAAAGTTCATAATGGACAATAGGTTATTTCTAATGAAACAGTTTCATTTCGAAACACAATAAAAATATATAATTTAATTTATGATATATCACATTCAAGAAAGTGTTGTATGCCATAAAAGCAATGCTTTGTTAGAGTACTTTCTACTTCTTCTGGGAGATGGTTGTAGAGTTTGATTCCCATACATTTAACACTACTGCTATACAGTGTAGTAGAATGGGGAACTAGTCTTAACAATTTTGTTGACTTTGAGTCATGATGGTGACTGTCCAGATTCCAGTGCAATCTACTGACGTTTTGTTTAATAAATCAGAGAAGTTCAAATATAAATTGGATAGGGAGGGGCAGTATGTTTAATTTTTTGAAGAGTGGTTCACATGTTTCTCTTTGCTTTTTGTACAGGATTATTCTGATTTTTTTTCCTTCATTCAGTATTATGACCCCAAAAAATAATTTTGCAACATAGTACTGAATGGAGAGCATAATACATGCATGTCAATGTTCTGGCATTTAGCTTGTCCCTCACTGAGTGGAGCATAAAACCTCTTCTTATTTTTGAAAGCACCCTTGGCCAGAGCTGTTCTTCTTTCGATTTCTTTACACCTCTATTGTATTCCTCTACATTGCTACTGAGACAGCAAAATTCAATTAGTTCCTTAAGTTGCTCTCTGCTATTTCTTAAGTCAGTCTCACCTCCATCTCCTTTCTTGTCTATAACCATGACTCTTGTCTTGTTGTACTTATTTTTAATTTCAGTACTGTTGTCTGTTTATTTAAGACCCTAAGAATTTCCATTAGTTCCTTCTCTGAGTCAGCCACTATTGTTATGTCATCAGCAAATCTGGTGCAGCTAAATGCATACCAAAATTTTGAGTCCAGTCATTTCTCCTTTCATTGTTGTCATTGCCCCCTCTATGAACACATTAAATAAATCAGGTGATAGATAGTACCTCTGTCTCTCTGCCCTTCAGATTTTTACTTCTTTCTTGGCATCATTTGTGTCAAATTGAGTACTTTGACTTTTGTTTATACTCAAAATTAGTGCCTGTCCCTGCAGTCAAGTCCCACTTTTGCACACTGCTTTAATTAACAGGTTCAAATTAACCATATGATACGTCAATTTATGTCACTAAATGTTATATATGTTTTTCTGTTTACTTCTAATCTTCTTTCCAAAATATGACGTAGTGCCAGTATTGCTTTCCTCGTATCCTTCCCAGATCTGAAGCCAAATTTATCATTGGCTAAGTTCCAATCTATTTTCTTTTTAATCTTCTCTTCAACTACTGACAGTAATATTATTGATGCATGTGACAGAAAACGCTGTGTTCTATAATTTGTGTGGCCCTTTGCATTGGCCATTTTGAGTAATTCAGTATTTTTATTTTTTGTGAAGTCAGATAGTATGATATCCTCTTCATAACATTTAGATACCACAGTAAACAATGTACTTTTGATGTTGTTGCTACTACTTTGTAGGTGCTCCATACCAATTCCTTTATTGATTTTAACCTACTACAAGAAAAAACTCTTCTTTTGTTACCAGTGGTCTCTCTCTCTCTCTTTTCTTTTTTCATCAATAGTTTTTCATATTCAGTTTACTCATCTAAACTTCCAATTTCAATACCATTGTACAGGTCTTCATCTGGTTCTTTGCTAATTTTTCACAGCCACTTTTCCTTCTCTAAAAAGCACATTGTTTGTGTCTTGTTTTTGACTGCTTTATGCAGATCAGTGCTGTTTTCATTTATTCTGTTCCTTTAACCAGCCATAACAAACTGATAACAAATGAAAATAAAATGGTAGCATTAAATTTTGATAACATGATTTGACCAAAATGAGGCCCATTTGAAACTCTGTCAGGTGCTGATAATTCTGTAGCACATGAGTACATGGCACCTTCATATGCTTCACAGTGATCACTCAACATCAGAGGCTGCTGACACACCATATATAGCTTACCAGGTCTGGTAACAACACTAAGCATGAACAACACTAATGCACTCTAGTGGCCATTCTGCCATTTCACTAAAAGTTCTTCAGTATATTATCATTGAACAAGAGCCAGTTTGGACTTGCATTTACTGAGAAAAAATTAACATAAAACTCAAAACAGCATTTTCTATCAAGGAATAAAATTGTATGATAAATTGTGCAAGCAGATGAAAAAGATTAATTTAATGCTTCTGTTTAAAAAGGCAGCTAAAAAATGCTTCATAGGTAATACGTACCATACAGTCAAATATTACTCAGAGGTCCAAGAGTAGTTGTTAATCACAAAACGGGATAACTGCAACACCTTGTCACATTACAATGCTTTTGCAAGAAAATCATGAGCCAAGATCTATAGTGCATGATAGTAATCTCTCGTCATTCTCCTGCGTTCAACATCTCACTCATCGTGGGGGGACACTCAGTTTTTTTGGTGGACTGGGAGGACATGAAGATGTGCATGAGACATAATGGTATGTTTATGGGCCTGGGGTCAGTTTTCCAAAATAAACTGGAGTTGGTACACAGGGCATAAAAGCATGTTAATGGTTCAGGAGTCACCAGTAGCACCTTTCATGTGTAGAGCACTAAAGAGTATTATTATATTTGTAACATAAAGTTATCTGGAGCAAATTGTCTGTATCTCAAAGTACATTGTACTGTAGGGACCGACCAAATGAAGCATTGCAACTGTTCATAGTCCTGAAGGCACCAGTGGGTGTCCTTAGTGTGTGCAGTGACAGTGTAGAGTGATGCAAAAAAAACAGTGCAAAACAACTTATCTTGTGCAAGTTGTGTATGAACAAAGGAACATTGTGCAATAGGGTCAACTGGACAAGGCAGTGCAGATTTTCAGGCACTGATCTCATATTTAGGAGGCTGGAGTTTCTTCTCTGACTGGCCATCCTAATTTAGCTTTTTCCATGTTTTTCCTAAATCATTTCAGACAAATGTTGGGATGGTTCCTTCATCAAGACTGTGGCCTACAATCTGTCCTATTCTCACAAAGCATATTCACATATTCAATGTGTGCATAAATTTTTTGAGCTATTTAGTTTCATTGTATTTTGATGACAAATCTTATATCATTGTGATGATCCATTGACCATAAATAAATGAAATAAGATACTGACCTTATACTTGTAAGGAAAGAGTTTGCTTCTGCCTGGCCATCCTGATTTAGGTTTCCTGTAGTTTCCCTAAATCATTTCCTTCATAAAGGCCACAACTGACTACCTGTCCTATCCTCAAACAAGTGTGCTTGTATATTCAGTGAGTGTGTATATTTCTGAGCTATGAGGGTCGTCCACAAAGTAAGCTCCATTTCTATTTCTATCCGCGGCAGCACTATGATTGCAGTTCTGAGCATGCGTAGTAGTTACTCTGACTCAAGGAGAAGACATGTACACCATTTTCAGATCGCTGCTGCTGACATGGGCTTTGTAGTGCTTCTTTATAATGTCAGCCGTAATTGAAAATGCCACCGTGTGTGAAATCAGATCTGTGATTAATTTTCTAAATGCAAAGAAACTAAAACCAATGGAAATTCATTGGCAAATCTGCAAGGTTTTTAGACAAAATGCTACAAGTGATTCAATGGTTAGAAGATGGCTCAGACTGTTCAATGAAGGACGTGATCAAGCACACAATGAAGAAAGAAGTGGACACCCATCTGTGGCCTATCTTGACACCTTGGAAAGTCATGTGCACCATTTTTTGGGACAGAAAAGGCATTTTGCTGATTGATTTCTTACCACAAGGCCAAACAATCAATACACATGGTTACTGCAAAAGCATTAAGAAATTGCACCTCGCGATACAGAACAAGGACCGAGGATTACTGTCAAAATGTGTTGTTTTTTTCTGCAATAATGTCTGACCTCACACGGCGAATGCGACCAAACATCTCTTACAGAAATTTCACTGGGACACGTTTGATCATCTTCTGTACAGCCCGGACCTCGCTCCTAGTGACTTTCATCTCTTCTTACACCTAAAATCTGTCCTTGGTGGTCAGCACTTCAATAATGATGATGATGAGCTGAAAGAACATGTTACCACATGGTTGAATACACGGGCGGCAACCTTCTATGAAGAAGGCATACAAAAACTTGTTTCACGCTATGACAAGTGCCTACAAAATTTTGGAAGCTATGTAGAAAAGTAGTTTAACAGTTGTAGATTTTTGTACAATAAATATTTTTTCTGTATCTGTACACATTTGTTTTATATAACCAAACAGCACTTACTTTGTGGACATACCTTGTATTTACTTCCTGTTGTTGTATTGTGATGATGAGACGAATGTCCTATCGCTGTAAGATGATCCCTGGATGAATAAATAAATAAAGAGATGAAAGTCTATGCTTGAATATTTTAAGGATGTTTTATTCTTTAAGTTTACTTACAACATTCTTCATGGATTCCAGTAGATGGATTCCAGCAGAGATTAAGTGGCTTACACGGGATACACTAGTGGGGAGAGCTACATCAACTCACTGTTCGAGTTGGTGACCACAGAAACAGCATTGTTTTATTTCAGATATAGTCACCAGATACAGAAGCATGGTACTTTCAGTTTGAGAGACTTATTGCGTTACCAGAAATTTATCTTGAATTACATTTTGTGACATATTTGTATAATGTTCATTAAATGTACCAATCCATTTTGAATTTTAAACAAAAACAAACATTAACCACACAAGCACCAGAAATCACTTTAAGACTCAGAAACAACACAGGCAACAGCAACAATATGAAGATGAGCATGTACATTTCATTTTTATCTAAGAAACTGCAACTGCAAGGTGGACTCTGATTAGATGTACTTTTTGTTCCAATTAATACATAGTGAGGAGATCCTAAAACCCTTACACATATTTACATTTAATAGGATATAAAACTTGTCACCAAATATTAAATGTTCAGTTCTCTTAGATGCATGTGATAATTCTTAGGCTACTGTAGCCATGCATCATCAAATAAAAAATAAAATTAAAAACATTTTACAGAACATATTGGCAATGATTGTATTACTGCACAAAATTTGTGCAGAAGTTGGCTTGTACACAATATTCACATTATGTGATATTATTAATAACATACATGAATCACTGGCCGTGAAAGCCCACATTCTATGATACACAAATCAGTCGGTTCTGGTGAAATTCATCAATGGAGAAGAAGGAAAAGGCCACCAATAAACCCTTTAGATTGTTCTCAAACTAAACTTTATTATTAAATAAACTTTTTGTGGCTGCTGGTAGGTTACTGAAAATGTGTATTTCTGAATAGTGGACTTCTTTCTGAACCAAAGTAAGTGGCTTTAAATCTTTGTGAAAGTTATTCTTATTTCAAGTACTGATTCCATGAACTGAGCTGTTGGTTTGAAAGAAAGATATATTATTAACAACAAATTTCTTTAAGGAATAAATGTTTTGGGAACCAGTAGTTGGCATCCCCAGTTCCTTAAACAGCCCTCTGCAGAACATTCTTGAGTTCACATGACAAATAATTCATATTGCACGTTTTTGGGCTCAGAAAACTGTATCAGAAAATAATCCCATATGACATTATAGAATGAAAGTAAGCATCTACATCTACATTTATACTCCGCAAGCCACCCAATGGTGTGTGGCGGAGAGCACTTTACGTGCCACTGTCATTCCCTCCCTTTTCTGTTCCAGTTGCGTATGGTTCGCAGGAAGAACGACTGTCTGAAAGCCTCCGTGCGCGCTCTAATCTCTCTAATTTTACATTTGTGATCTCCTCGGGAGGTATAAGTAGGGGGAAGCAATATATTCGATAACTCATCCAGAAACGCACCCGCTCGAAACCTGGTGAGCAAGCTACACCGCGATGCAGAGCGCCTCTCTTGCAGAGTCTGCCACTTGAGTTTGCTAAACATCTCCGTAATGCTATCACAGTTACCAAATAACACTGTGACGAAATGCGCCACTCTTCTTTGGATCTTCTCTATCTCCTCCGTCAACCCGATCTGGTACGGATCCCACACTGATGAGCAATACTCAAGTATAGGTCGAATGAGTGTTTTGTAAGCCACCTCCTTTGTTGATGGACTACATTTTCTAAGGACTCTCTCAATGAATCTCAACCTGGTACCCGTCTTACCAACAATTAATTTTATATGATCATTCCACTTCAAATCGTTCCGCATGCATACTCCCAGATATTTTACAGAAGTAACTGCTACCAGTGTTTGTTCCGCTACCATATAATCATACAATAAAGGATCCTTCTTTCTATGCATAGTACATTACCTTTTTTTATTTTTATATCACTTATGTTTGACAACATTTGCACAGCAAACAGATATTTGCTTAGATGCTTCAGCAGTTCTGTAGCATGCTCTTCTTAGTTAAGGTGTGTTGGGCACCTGTAAGCTCCAAACAAACACATACTCCCAGTTAAATTTATTATAAAGCTGTAATCCCAAGAATTTAACACTGTCAACTTCTTCTATCATATTATAGGCATACACTAACAGGAAACTTTTTACAAGTACTGAACTGCATATAATATGTTTTTTCAAGGTTTAGTGACCAAGACTTGACTAGAAACCATTTATTGATGTCCATGAAAATTTCATTAGCCAAACTTTCTAAGGCTATGCTTCACTGACTATTTATTGCAATGGTTGTACCATCTGGAAAAAAAAGAAAAAAAAACACTTGTACATGTAGAAAGCCTTCTTGATATCTGTACCCTTTGACTTGGCAGCATTTCTTTATCTCTTTTCTTAAACAAAGGTTTAATTTCAGCATATTTCACTGATAAAAGACTGGTTCACAAATAACTTAAAATGTAACTAAACTCAGAGGCACACTGTTTAATCAACTTTATTGATATATTACCATAGCCACTAGAATTTTTTGATTTTATGGATTTTACGGTGGATATTACTTCTACTGGTATTGTTAGGGTCCCACTCATATTATTTTAGATATTTGTAACGACTGGTCTGAGATATTCACAGGCAGTATCACCTTTTCAGTAAAAGTTATGAAGTGCTTATTAAAAAGTTCAGCAACACTGCAAACATCTGTTGCCTGTGTATCATTTTAATATTAATGGTGTGTGCTCCACTTCATCTCTGGATCTACCAGTTTCTTCCTTCACTATATCACATACTGTCTTTATTTTGATATCTGATGCGACTATTCTTCCCAGATAATGCATTTGCTTTGATGTCCGTATTAGTATCATCAATATTTTTCAGTATGTTTTGTTATATGGTATAACATCAACATCACTATTGTTTCTGAATAATAGATACAGTTTTCTTTTTGTCTTAAAGGATACCTTTATTCCTTGAGTAATCCATGGATTATTTATAGACTGCCCTAGTATGGCTTAGTTTTGGGGGAAAACAGTTTTCAAATAAGTTACGGGTGTTTATTAATAAAGTGTTGCATTTCTCACTCACGCTATGAGAATTGCATACAATACTCCAATTCACGTCTTCCAGGAGTTTCCTAAAACAATTAATTTTTGCCCCACTGACTACCTCTTGAAGACAGATTTAGCATATTTTATATCCTGACCAGTATTAACACTTAGCAAATGGAATGTCATTGTTTAATTTTGTTCATTAGAAATTTCTATAAAGATATTATCAACGGCCGTCTTTGAGCCATTAGCTATTCTAGTTGAAAAGTTAACAGTATGAATTAAGCTGAATGACATCTGGTGGATGTAAATGGAAAATGCCTGTATGGTCGCTCCTGCCAGCCACCGCGTCGAGTGTCGCCTTAAAGTAGTTTATGCCGACAGTAGCTACGTCATTTACAGTAATCTAGGTCCATTTCAGAACATGCATGCTCCACTCTGAACAGGAATGTAACAAAGTGCTTCGCCTACAAAAAATTAGGAAAGGATTCGTTTCTTACATGACTACTTGGGTTTTCAGAACTGGATTGGTACTTTAAAACGATTTGTTTTCTACATGAGTATTATGGTTTTGGGAACTCGACTGGTACTTTTCTTGACGATGACGTGACTGGTCCCAGCGTGTTACAAACGTTCATCTAATGTGTTCTTCTGCTGCCTTGGTGGCAAAATTATTCTTCCGTATATGCGACATATCACGCGTACATAATTTTGGCAAGACGTAGATCTTCGACCACACTGTCATACGCTTAACGTCTCGCTCATATGAGAAAGTTAAAAAACTTCTAGTTACGCTCTTATGCGGAATCGGAGATTAATGATAATCTTTGAGTTGTTTTGAAAATTTCATATTTATACGTACAGAAGACATCTACAAAAGGTAATTCTCGATTTTGTAAGTTAATATCAGGTAGCCATATATCCACGTGATTTAGACAATTTCGTTACAGTTGTGGACTGGGAGGTAGAAGTAATGTGTTTTTCATGAGCTGTGTTGCTGTTTATTTTGCAGGTACAACAACAATCGGCTCGTGAAGTTTTGAACTAGCTAAATAAGCATTGTAACCACTTCTGACTGAACGTTGAGGATTAAAACTGCAACAATAAATTTATTGACAGTGTACACGAGTCAATAGTAATATCTTAGAATGTTTGTAAGTTGAATTCGTGTGTCATATGTTTTCAGTTTGGCTGCATAGAGCCGGCGTCGTTGTTAACCTTAGTGGTAACAGCGGCAATTCGAGATTGTTACATTCAGAAAGTTTGGTAAAGTGTGCATGTAAAATGTAAAAATATATGTGATTTTTGCTACTATTACAAGGAATCATGGCAGAAATAAAATCGCTGTTTGTGCGAGTGCAATAATTGTCTTTGGTATACTGTTAGCTTCTACGGATTTAATTAAACAACATAGTCGACACAACGTTTCAGGTAAGACAACTAACTGTCAAGGAAAAACAAAATCGGAAGCAAATTCGCTCGACACTTAGCCTTACTAAATTGTGTGCGGTAGATGAAATGTTGAGAGTAAATGCATTGCCGTAGGTAAGAAGTCTGTAGAGAGACGGGTGGGGCGGACGGGTGGATAGCATGTCATCGTAACACTTCCAGTTTCCACCAAAAGCCACTTCATGTTGGGAAACACAAAATGCTATCGCTATATTATTAAACAGTTTCTTACTGTTGTATCAAGTTTTTAAATGCTGACATTAAAGCTGTGTAAGAGGAAGAGGGATCAATGTTAAGTGTTTGGCAAACCAACACTTGAAATTTCGCTTGGCAGTACATTTTGTGAACGAAGAGAATCCAAAATTTGACGAACAACGGATTATGTGAGTTGCCGTAAACCATTCTCTTGAATATCTTTTATATATGACATATTTTAGGAGAAAATACAGTAATTTTGGGTTACCAAATTACGGTAAAACCTTTCAGAGCATTCAAAGAAGCCAGGATTTCATTTAAAAATATCATATGGAAACGCAAGTTCCGTATTTTTTGGAATTGTATACCAAATATTGTAATCACTACTTCAATGGCTTAAATATAAACAAAGAATCAAATTCAAACATGACGCTGTCATTACTTTCTAGGCTAATATGTAAATGATTCCTGCACCCTTCCTGTAACACACAATTTGCTGTTCAAGTTTGTAACACGTTACAGCTTAAGGTAGCACTTCTTGAAGTAATTGAGCACAAAGTTGCAGAGAATTGTGTCTGGGAAAATGCAGTGAATTATTCAATAGGAATGATATATTGTGTTACACTACATTGCCTCTAAATAATTCATTAACTATAAAGGTGTAGCAGTATATAGGGAGTGGCACAACTTTGCAGTGAATAAATTCGTGGCTAAGTGAAAGTGTACATATTGAAAATAAAATAGTAGTCATATTAAGGAAAAAGTCATTTGCATGTAAGAGCATCAAAAAGAAACAAAAGGAAATATCAACATTGTAGGATGATGATTAAGAAATACTGCCAATAATGACAATAACAGTGAATTGTCTTGCCACATATATGTAGAAAGGTTTGCAGTCATCAGTTACGACTTGGTTAGAGGATGAGATTACATAGCTCTCCATTCACAATTACCTAACCTACAAAATTTCAATATCTGGCTGTAATGCCTTCTACCACAAGACTAGCCACTTTATAGAAGCTTATTTGTCTCCCCAGACAGTAATTGTCAGCTGTGAAAACAATTATTTTCCTGTTTTGTGTATAATTAAAGTAACATGTTTGTGGAAACTTTGCTGCTGGGACTGTTACCCTTGGAGTATATTGACCCTGTTTAACAACAAACATAACAGGCCCATTTATTATTTCATGGGATCAGTAGATTTTGCTGCTGTTGCAACTCACAGGGTTGATGGCTGTCATTTGTTTGTAGGCAGAAAACATTTAAGTTTGGAAAATTTTGTGCACTGTTCAGAATCTGCCCAACAAGTTGGATGTGGAATCCACTCTGATAGATGTAATGAACATTCTGTTGTCGAAACATATTTATTTCTCTTTAGTCATCCAAGAACCGTCTCTCAGTGATACAGAATTTGCGAGAGTAGCACAACGCAAATCAGTAGACAAAATTATACAACTCACAATATACCTAACGTGCTTTGTGATGAAAAGGGGGGGGGGGCAGGTAGTCAGCAGTTGTAAAATTATTTTTGGAAGGTTCATGGGCCTCGTGAGAAAAATCAAAGCAAAAGCATAATTTTGATCTTCACCGCCGTACACACTTGGAGGACACCCGCTGATGACAAACAACACAACTGTTGTGCCCTTGAATCAACTTCATTGTCTCAACTTGTAAACTGAATTAACGGACATGACTATAATGTATTTTAAATTTTGGCAGGATATCCTTGTGAAAGCAGTAAACCATAATCGTGCACTGAAAGGTGACAAGGTGCTGTAGCTATCCCCTTTCATTTATATCCACTACTGAGTCCTCTAAATAATCTTTAATAATTGTGCAATATGCGTTCCTTGTGAAGAATGTTGTAGCTGCCTTTTTAAACGGTTGTATTTTAGTAATCTTTTTTCACTTCATTTGGTTGTTTATTATTCGGTTTTATCCCCTGTTGTAAAATGCTGTTCTGAGTGTTTTTTTTTTTTCTTCCCTGGGCAAATGTAAGTCTAAACTGGCCTTTGTGACATAGTTATGTAGAGGATTATTAGTGCAGTATTTAATAATGTTTTCCCTGATATGCTCCGCAGATGGGAAGATGTACTCACTTGGTGAAGAAAGGATGCTCATCTTTTTAAATAGCTCTTGACAATGAGCCTGACTACTATTTCCAGTTATTATTATGACCTTTTTCTGCAGTTTAGAAACTGTGTCCATATGTTGTGCCTTTGAGTCCCAGAAAAGAAACCGTTAGTTAAGAACTGAGTGTATGTAGGCATAGTATGTTGCCACAAGACCATAGCTATTACAGACTGATGATAACTCCCTAAGAGCATTACATGCTGGTGACATTATTTTTCCCAGTATGTTTTTATGTTTGTTCATGTTAGCTGACAGTGTTTATACCTGAAAACTTAGTTTTTGTTACACAGTCCATAAAATTATCATTTATGTATAAAGTGTTGGGGATGCTTCCCCTCTTTATGCTGAAGCCCATACTGTTCGTTTTCTTCATGTTTGGTGTTAATTTACTACATGCTGCCCAATTGTAAACATTCTTGAGATATGCTTTTTTTTTTCCCTAATAGGCGTTTTGATGTCTCATTGGTGACTATGACGTTGCTGTCATTGGCGACGAGAACTTTCTCTCCGTTTCTTACACCATCTGGGAAGTCATTTATACACTTATATGTTAAGAACAGAACTGGACCCAATACACTACCCTGAGAAACAACTATGTTTGTTCTTCTTGTTAGACAGTTGTTTTACTAAAAATTTACTATCAACAGGTTTGTGAGCAGTGTCCACCTTTCACACCCTGTTTTCCAAGTAAGACTGAAACCACTCGTTTGCTGTTCCTCTTATACCTGGCACTTCTAACTTGCCCAATAGTGTTTTATGCCTTGGTCAAGTTTAAGAAACTGCCCCTCTAATGGCCAGTATTGCCATTTTCCACTTCTGAAACCAAATTGTGCTTCATTAAAGAGGTTGTATTTATTCATGTAACTTCTCAGTCTCTCTTTCGTGGTTGCTTCAGTTACTTTTTGAGAATGAGGACTACACTGAAAATGGCTCATAATCTTTAATTTTTTCTATATTATCCTTCTTTTGTAAGGGCACATCTTGTGCATGCTTTAGGTACTCTGGTAAAACACTTGAACTAAAGGACTTGTTTGTTTATGGGCGTTGAATCACACCTTCAGAACTGAGGCAGGAACCTCATCTATGCCTTCTGACGTCTTTTTTGGGATTGCTGTACTGTTTTCCTAACTTCAAGCTCAGCTGTGAGAAGCAGCATTAGTGTCCTTCTTGTGTAAATCATTGTGGGTGCTACATGGGTTTTAGGCAGATTTTGCTGCAGCTTATTCACAGTACCAGAGAAGTAATCATTAAAAACTTTTATGAATTCCTAAAGACTTTGATTTGTATGTTGTTATACTTCTATGCCTTTCCCCGTTTCTTGTTTTATAACAAACCCCACCTCTTTTCTTGTATTTTCTGCATTATGTATCATTTTGACATCGAATGATTTTTGCAATCAGAACTCACTCACATGTTTTTATTGTACTTGTGACTATACTCAAGAAACTGTGGATTAGTGCAGTGCTTTTGCAAAGATTTGAGAAATTTGTCATTGAGGACTTTCGAATACCCACAATTGCCTATCTATTTTCCTTAGCTGCTGCATTAGAAATGGTTATTTTTGGAAATGTCTCCTCAAAAATTAATTTAAACAATTTGCAGAATTTAGAGGACTTAGCATTGACATTGCCTTCTGTATACACATGGTTGATTTGCCAATGCCTGTTAAAAGTTCTGCAGGTCTCACTGAACCTGTCTTCAGCTTTATCATCAGACAATACTGATTCAAAATGCCAAGATCTCATATAAATAGTCTACAATTTTCCCTGTCAACATCCCTAAGTACATTTTCTAAAATTTAAGCCTTTTTTTAAAAAATCCATTTAGCAGTGTTTACCATTTGTGCAATGCCAAAAGTGCTCAAAAGGTGTGGGAAGTTATCACTAACTGAACCCCCAACACCTGCATTAATATTCACATCTCCATATATTATTATGTTAGTCTTTTTGGGGATGAGACACTTTTCAGGACTTAATTTGTTGAAGCAAGTGTCCACATTACTGTTATGTGTGACATACACACACAGAATGATTAATTGCTTATATACATCTAGCTTCGTTTCTTTAGTGGCTGCCAATTCAAAATGTTTATCTATGCCAGTTGTTATCAGACTTCTCTAACTTTAAAATGTGTGCCACCCTTGATACAGATACGTAATCCCCCAATTTTTAAAGTTGACCTATAGTAGTGACTGGAAAATTCATATGATGTTAGCAGTGTATGCTGCAGTTAATCACCTGTAACCAGTGCTCTGTAATGCATACTACTGTGCTGCTCAAAGATTGTAATTCAGCTTCAAGCTGGTCACCTTCTTCTTATAATATGGGTCCACAGCCTCTACAAATCCTTTAAATGATGTTATTTTTGCTTGTAGCTGTAACTGTTCTATTGTGTCATCGCTCAAAAGCTGAAATTGCAAGAGAACAATAAAACAGTAACTGTTGAAAGTGAAAATGATGGTGTTCTATTCTATTTGGAGATGGTTTGCAGTGGAAAAATGACTTGTGCAGATCAGTTTTGGATTTTAAAAAGATGTGATTCACAACTACTTTCTTGCATTTATGTCTCAGTGGAATTTGTGGTATATACTTATGACTGTATTATATCCTTCAAAGGAAAATGTTACAGATCATGTAGTTGTTTGAGCTTTTTTAAATATGTCAGCTGTTATGGGCCAGTAAAATTCAGAGAGCTGAACAGTAGTTCACAGTTAGTAATGTGAGTATTGTAAGCTGCTGCTGTTAATATAGGACCGCACATCTTCACAGATTTTACCCAGTGAACTGAACTGTCATTTGTATTTCCCACTATAAAATTATATTTTATGTTGCTCTTAGCTGTCACACAGAGGTATTTGAGTGATGTAACTGACTTGTGACTTATTGGTTAACTGGGAGATAAAAATCAAATATCCCACAAAATCCTCCTTACCAAGTTTGAAGACCCAATCTAGGAACAGTCCTTAGATATTGCTCCCATACAGACAGCAAAAATAAAATTAGACTGCTTACAGCAGACACAAAGGCGTTTAAGCAATCATTCTACCTGTGGTCCATATGTGAATGAAACGGATAAAAACACCTGATATGTGGTAACGTGGTAAGTATCGTCTGCCATGCACTTAAGTGATGTGTGCGGAGTATAGATGCAGATATTCGTAAACAACAGACACTTGCACTTGGTTATACTGTGTATGTTTACATCTACATCTACATCCATACTCCGCAAGCCACCTGACGGTGTGTGGCGGAGGGTGCATTGAGTACCTCTATCGGTTCTCCCTTCTATTCCAGTCTCGTATTGTTCGTGGAAAGAAGGATTGTCGGTATGCCTCTGTGTGGGCTCTAATCTCTCTGATTTTATCCTCATGGTCTCTTTGCGAGATATATGTAGGAGGGAACAACGTACAGCTTTACTCCTCGGTGAAGGTATGTTCTCGAAACTTCAACAAAAGCCCATACCGAGCTACTGAGCATCTCTCCTGCAGAGTCTTCCATTGGAGCTTATCTACCATCTCCGTAACGCTTTCGCTATTACTAAATGATCCTGTAACGAAGCGCGCTGCTCTCCGTTGGATCTTCTCTATCTCTTCTATCAACCCTATCTGATACGTATCCTACACTGCTGAGCAGTATTCAAGCAGTGGGCAAACAAGCGTACTGTAACCCCACTATATCTGTCTTCAAACTGCCCATTTCCATTTAAAAATTCCAGCCTGTGTACTCAATTAAGGTTTGTAACATTCTATGCTACAATTTGTAGAACGCTAGTTTTGTTTCTCCTGATGATATCCTCCTGTGTAGTCCTCACCCAGAGTTTGAATGGGGAACTGTTTTACCTGTGGAATATTTCATGCAAGAGGATGCCATTATCATTTAACCATACTGTAGAGCTGCATGTCCTTGGAAAAAGTAACAGCTGTAGTTTCCCTTTGGCTTCAGCTATTCATAATACCAGCACAGTAAGGTCATGTTGGCTGATGTTACAAGACCAGATCAGTAAATCATCCAGACTGTTTCCCCTGCAACTACTGGCAAGGCTGCTTGTCGCTCTTCAGAAACCACATGTTTGTCTGAACCCTCCACAGATACCCCTCTGTTGTGGATGTACTCACGGTTGGACTATTTGTTATCGTGGAGGCATGCGAGCCAACCCACCTCGACAATGTCTGTGGTTCATGGGGCATATACCATATTTATGTGAATCTAATATGCCATTAAATGTGTTGTATACTTCAATTTTAAAAATTAAAATCATGAGAAAATTTGTTGGTGCATCACTGCTAGGCCAAATTTACTTTACGCAACATGAACTATCAAAATAACAATTATTGTTAAGTGATACAGTCATTATTAAAAAAAGAATGTCTAACTGGATTACCTACATGACTAGCAAACAAACGTACCATAAATTACAGGCATTGGTCGTCATTATTAACTAATGTCATCATTACTGGAATCCTCGGAGGAGTCTGCATCACACACAGATTCATGTGCTCTTTCCCCATCATCCTTCACATCATTCCTGAGCACATCATCTTCAGAGTAATTGAAATACAGCATTTCTTGAATGATTTTATGATCATTTTCTGCTTCAATGCTTTTCCAGGCAATCTAAAACCCTGTGTGCAATAATGTAGGGTGCAACAAATTAATTTCTCCTGTCGGAGTTAGTTCACAGTTTGGTTCACAACCCATGTTTTTTACTTTTCCTGAGCATAACCTTTTAAAGGTCCGTTTATACTAACATAAAGGTGTTGTAACACAGAAGTCATTCCTCCATTAATAATGAGAAGGTCATTGGCTAAGCTGTGGATCTTCTTTTGAAGTCATCAGTGAGATGACCATGAAATACATCAAGACAATATTGGCAAAGCCCACTAGGACAGTTTCCCTACTTTTTGGAACCATTCAAGCATTAAAGTTTTAGGTACCCATCCCTTATCTTGATATCGAACAGTATCGTCATTATGGAACAGCTTAGGGGTCTTGGGACTTGTTTTCCACTTGAAGAACAAGGGGAATTTACATCCATCTACTTTGATTACCAGCATACAGTTATGAGCTGCTTTTAAAACCCAGATATTTTGATGGTTTTGAAACCAAACTGATGTCTCATCAGCATTGCCTGTTTGGGTCATTAAAAAATTCTTCTCTTTCCGAAGTGTGGTGACATACTGCTGAAATTCTTGAGGCTTTTTTTCTCAAAATTGTGTGGAATCTTGTGGCAATCAACCCATCCATGACTGGCCTTAAGCTCTTGCCTTGGTATATTAAGAACTATAGCAACCTCTTTTGCTTTGTTTCTTTCGGTGTCACTAGGCACAAGTTGCCCATTCTTCTTCCTCTCACAGACAAATCCCAAAACTACTACTTCAGGATGTCTTCTTTTGCAACGACCATTGAATTTCTTTCTGGTTGTGGTAGTTTCAGGGGTAACATCCCTGTAAATATCACACCTCATAACACTCTCAATATGGTACAGGATGAAACTTACTGGCAGATTAAAACTGTGTGTCGGACTAAGACTCAAACTTGGGACCCGAGTTAGTCTTGGCCTGACACACAGTTTTAATCTTCCAGGAAATTTCATAACAGCCCACACTCCACTGCAGAGTGAAACTTTCATTATGGTACAGGATATCTTCTTCCACCTCAGCCTCCTTCCGCAGGCCAATGATGAGCTCTGTGTCAATGTGGTGGAGCGACATGTGCATTTTGTCCATCATACCCAACTGGGACCAAAGAACAATAAGGTTTATACTGATTTCTTCATGTTGGCCTTTCAAGACAATTCATTGCCTGAAAAAATCAATGTGATGGTGTAGAGATATGGTGCGAAACCATATATTCCCAATTCCACGTGATGCTTCAAACGTCTTGAGATTCAGCCTCATGTCTTTGCATTGTAACCCCAGCCCCATCTCTAGGGATTGTGGACATCAGTTGCATTAGAAACACACACACACACACACACACACACACACACACAAACAACTGTGTTAACTGCAGAGAGTGCCATTCCTCCTGTTTACCGGACTGCACCATCTTCCAAAGAGAAAAGAAAATCCAAGAATACAAGACTCCCGACCAACTCGCATATCTGGAGGCCAAGAAGAAATATGATTGTTTGGATCGTGACAGTCATCCTCTTTTGTGACAGTACTGTTGCCCTTCATGCCTTTTATGCCAACAAGCCCTTGGGGCCATTTGTCTACGCCCACTCTCCTGGTGGTTGAGGGCCCTCTTCCTACTATTGTCCCCCCCCCCCCCCCCAACCACTTCCCTTCCCAACCAACCCCCAGATAGAGAAGCAACACCACCTCAGCCGTCTCTCACCAGGAAGGGGTCCGTCCTTCAGAACATTTCCCTCCCAGGATCCTGCTAATCTGCAACCAGATACCAGCCAGTGGCTGATGAAGCCGCAGGTTGCTGGTCATAGAGCTTCACATTCTTCATTTGCCCCTGAAACTAGGGCAGACAAGCCCCCACTGATATTGAAATCATCAAAGGAGAAGAGGGGCAAAAATTGTGAAGTACGCAATTTCACATTCCTGAACATTTAAAGGAAGTTCTCAATTTGTGTACCACTTTGAAAACTTATCAACATCTAACTGAATATTTGTGCAGCTTTTTCCCGGACATTACTTCATTATATATATATATATATCTGAAAAAGAGAGTGAGGCTACCATTAATGTTATCTGGTAGGTCATTAATATACAACATGAACAGCAACCATCACAGTACACTTTCCTGAAGCTTGTCTAAAATTACTTTTACATCTGCCAGTGACTATTCATTGTAGATGACATGCACTCTCCCTCCTGAATCCAATTTCAAATTTTGTTTGAAAAACCACATCATGATATTTCGTTGATTATCAGTGTATCACTTAGTCAAATACTTCAAGGAATTAAGAAATTCTGCTTCTATCTTAATGCCTTCATTCCATGGTTTGAAAATGCCTTGTGAGATGATGTTGGAATCTATGCTGGTTGGCATTAAAGAGATTGTTATGGTTGAGATACCTCATTATGTTTGAGCTCAGAACACATTTGAAGATTTTACAACAGATGAATATCCAAAATATATCTGATGGTAGTTTTGCAAATTATTTCTGCTACACTTGTAGGCAGTGTGACCTGCTTTCATAAAAGTACATGACATAGTTTCTTGTTCTAGGTATTTATAGTGAGGCACTCAGAACTAAAGTGGATAGAGTCCATAAATTATAGTTTGGTGCCAAGTTTACAGCTCTTTGACACAAGCTGAATACTACAGTGATGTAGAATATAATTTCCTTTTTGTTGTCGAAATATGAAGACTAACTTAAATGTGAGTGATAATTTGAAACTTCAAGAACTACTACAGTTGTGTAAACCAGAATTAACGGGATGTGATCCACGTTGGCCCTGAAATACTTTTCACACAATGTCAATCAAAGGAATAGGACACTGTGATAGTGGAAACATTTTTTCTTATACAACAGCTGTATCTTAAAATAGTCTAAATAATGCAAAATTAAGCTTTAAATGGTCTCATCAAAGAGAGATACATCATTATGTGATTCTGCGATTTCTTCATTCAAGTACTGGGTGATTAAAAAGTCAGTATAAATTTGAAACCTTAATAAACCACAGAATAATGCAGATAGAGAGGTAAAAATTGGCACACATGCTTGGAATGACATGGGGTTTTATTAGAACCAAAAAAATTGCTAGACACTTGAAAGATCTCTTACGCGCGTCGTTTGGTGAAGATCGTGTGCTCAGCCGCCACTTTCGTCTTGCTTGGCCTCCCAGGTCCCAAGACCTCAGTCCGTGCGTTTATTGGCTTTGGGGTTACCTGAAGTCTCAAGTGTATCGTGGTTGACTGACATCTCGAGGGATGCTGAAAGACAACATCTGGTACCAATGCCTCACCATAACTCTGGACATGCTTTACAGTGCTGTTCACAACATTATTCCTCGACTACAGCTATTGTTGATGAATGATGGTAGACGTAT
Source organism: Schistocerca americana (assembly GCF_021461395.2). Taxonomy (NCBI): domain Eukaryota; kingdom Metazoa; phylum Arthropoda; class Insecta; order Orthoptera; family Acrididae; genus Schistocerca; species Schistocerca americana. The sequence goes on from NC_060130.1 coordinate 542,210,100, forward strand.
TGAGCATTTCCTGTAAAAAAAACATCACCTTTGCTTTGTCTTACTCTGTTATGCAAATTATTGCTATTCTGATCAGATGAAGCACCATCTGTCTGACATTTTGTGAACTTTTGTATTTTTTTGGTTCTAATTAAACCCCATGTCATTCCAAGCATGTGTGTCAATTTGTACCTCTCTATCTACATTATGCCATGATTTATTCATTTTTCAAATTTATACTGTCTTTTTGATCACCCGGTATGTTTGTGACCTACTGACAGTTTCTGTATGTAGGCTTTTGCAATAGGTGTGTGTGTTTGAAGGAAGAAATGGTAAAAGTGAAAGTGTATTCATTTTATTTGCCTCGGTGTGACCTTTCTTGGAGTTTTGTACAATGAGTCTTGCTTCTTAACAGATTTAGAAATTTTTCATAGACATAGTTGCTTTTGAGATGTTAATATCTGGACTTAAGGTTTTTTTTTAAACTGTAGTGTCAAAGACACCTCTTGTGCAAACCTCGTGTACTTCATCTATAACATCATGATGGGGATGACGTTCACCATTCTTCTTCTTCTTCTTCTCTATTTTTTTCATTTTTTTTTCCTTTTTTTGGGTGGGGGGGGGGGGGGGAGGGGTGGACTATAATGTCTTCAATTTTTTTAGTTGGATGAAATTTCAGTGTGTGTTACTTTGACAACCATGAAAGGATTTCTTGGCCACGTGAATCCAGTCCTCAGGACTAAAGATTTGAATACACTTTCATGATGCTGGTTCTATTACTCCATAATAATATACTATAGATGTTGCCAATTTCGGGTGATATCACTTATATTGTACTGCTGCAGAAATTAAACTGTCAAGATCTCTTTTCACATCCATCTCTTACAAAGTATAATTATTCCAATCAGTTGCTGGAATCCCCACTTGAACTCCTTGCAATGTGCTTCCTTTTTTGCTGCCGTTTTCATAAGGGGTATCATTATTCAGTGTACGTTGGAAATGCCAACAATTAACAGACCTCTTTCTTTAATATCTTGCTTCATCCTGACGCTAGCCACAACAGGTGAAGTGTGTGTCACTGATTCAGTTTTAATGGGAGACAGTGTCCCAAACTTGTTGTTTTTGGGGTACGGTGCAATGTAAGATAAAATTGTGAGAGTCGTATCCTGGCTGATGTAAAATGCTGCCCTAATTTCCCATAAGAAACTATAAAAGGACATCACGTGCCCTTTTAGTTACTATAATGTTGCTATAATCAGTAATATCACAGTTCTATAATAAATCAACCGTTGCCATGTTGTGGTTGGCAGGAGAGCCAACACCGGGTTACTAGAGGAAGCCGAAAGGCACGCGTTTTACCTCACGCAGGCTGGCGTGAGGTCTGGAACAGGACAAGGAAATTAGAATTTAGAAAAAACGGACGTAGCTGGTGGAATACTTTACTTTAATCCATTAATGGTGAACGTCGCTCTTGACGGTACATGATTCAGTATCAATAGTAACTGGTAATGGCGCCTTGCTAGGTCGTAGCAAATGACGTAGCTGAAGGCTATGCTAACTATCATCTCGGCAAATGAGAGCGTATTTTGTCAGTGAACCATCGCTAGCAAAGTCGGTTGTGCAACTGGGGCGAGTGCTAGGAAGTCTCTCTGTGTGGCGGCGCTCGGTCTGCAATCACTGATAGTGGCAACACGCGGGTCCGACGTATACTAACGCACCGCGGCCGATTTAAAGGCTACCACCTAGCAAGTGTGGTGTCTGGCGGTGACACCACATTCCTCCCCCGCAAATCGGCGTACGGTTTTGGTATAAGGCTTCCGCCCGCCGTGGGGAGAACCCCATGTTGACGTATGCGACGAGGTGGGGAGCCTAACAACAGGCGAGGCTGTGCAACCCGCACCCTGCCATTCGGACCGCGGGGAGCTAGGAAACGCCTGAAAACCTGCTCCAGGGTGCACACCAACATGCGGTGTATGCGCCCGCAGAGAGACAGGAGGGGCCAAAGGGTCGACTTCCATGGGGCCGGGGCACCCGACAGGTGAAGATGACATATGGTCCGAAGCGGGCAAGAGTTTCATGTCGGATGACAACTGGTCACGGGAAGCAATCGGCGGTGCGTGACCCAGGGAGGCGCCCGGCGGTTGCATTGGCGCGTCCACTGCGGGTGTCGCCGGCGGGAGAACAGGTGGCGGCGGCGCGTCGCCATGGGGCAAAATGGAAGGCAGCGTCGGTAATACCTGGGGCCGAGGTGAGCCAGTAGGTGGGTCCCCAGGGCACTGACTGGACGGCACTGTCGCTGAAAGCAGACGGGGAGCGGCAGATCCTGTGCGACGACAGAGGCGCAGCTGATTGAGATGCCGACGCACCTCACCAGAGGCCCCCAAAACCAGATACATAGCACGGCCGAGGCAGCGAAGAATACGCCCTTCGAGCCAACGCCGTGAACCTCGATATTAGTGGTAGTAGACGTCGCCTGGGGCAAAAGCAGGTGTCTGCCGCTGCACAGGACCCTGATGCGGCGGATGTAGCAAAGACATCAAGGTTCAATGAGGGCGACCGTGGAGCAACTCAGCCGGCGAGCGACCATCTCGCGGCTGAGAGCGATACGAGGACAAAAAGAGCAATAACGCGTCCTCCCGAGAATGCGACTCTTTCAACTTCAACATCTGTGACTTGAAAGTCCTGACCAATCGTTCAGCGGCACCGTTTGACTGTGGCGAAAACGGCGTGGATGTCAGATGTTGAATACCATTGGCCTTGCAGAATGACTGAAATTCTGCGGACATGAATTGTGGGTCATTGTCGGAAACAATAGTCTGTGGAAGACCTTCAATGCAAAAGATAGCAGATAACGCTTGGATGGTGGCAGATGACGTCGTGGAAGACATCCGGACAACAAAAGGAAAATTACTGAATGAATCTACCAAAACCAATCATCAAGCATTCCAGAATGGACCAGCAAAATTGATGTTGCCAAGGGGAAGTGGCTTTTGGCCACGCAAAGAATGTCCGCGGTGGTACTGATTGTTGTTTGGCACACACCATGCAAGAAGAGCACATATTCGTAATTGCGGCATCGATTCCGAACCAAGTACAGTGCTGACGAGCAAGTTGTTTCTTTCTCACTATACCCCAATGTCCTTGGTGGAGAAACTGTAAGACAGAGGACTGTAACGAACGTGGGACCCCGACCCTGGACTGATCATTATCAGAGTGCAACAGCAAAACACCATGTCGTACAAAAAGTCTCTCCTGGTGAGCAAAAAATCGGCGAACCAACGGATCCCCGATCCATGACTTTGACAAGGGCCATTGCGTAGCAACAAAACGCAGAACGGTAGCAAGGACAGGGTCGGCAGCTGTGGCTGTAGCTACATGATGAAAATCAATCGGAAACGATTCGACCACGTCATCGGTTTCCGAATCAATGAACATGCGAGCAAGTTCGGAGGAATCGAATGCTCTATCCTCGGCAACAGGCAAACGGAACAACGCATCGGCGTTTCCGTGCTTAGCAGTGGACCAATACAAGATATCGTAGCGGTACTGCGAGAGGAAAATAGACCAGCGATTGAATTTCTGCACTGTACGTGGAGGTACAGGCTTGGTCGGATGAAAAAGCGATGTCGAAGGTTTGTGGTCTGTGATGATGGTAAAGTGACAACCATACAAGAAATCACGAAACTTTGTAACACCAAATACGAGAGCCAATGCTTCTTTCTCGATCTGTGAATAATTTGCGCAGAGGAGAGCATTTTGGACGCAAAGGCAATAGGGCGATCGTGCAATCCATCTTTGTGCGCAAGCACAGCACCAATCCCGAAATCCGATGCATCCACCATCAACAAAAGGGGCTTCTGGGGATCGAATGGCGTAAGGCAAGTATTGGAAAGCAACGCCGACTTCAACTGGCGAAAGACGCATTCGCATTCCGTCGTCCAGACGAACGGAACACCTTTACGGCGTAAGCGATGAAGTGGAGCTGAAATCGAAGAGGCATGCGGCACATATCTGTGATAATAGTTAATTTTTCCCAGCACACTCTGTAGCTGCTTCAAATTCTGCGGCGAAGGCATGTCTTGTATGGCACGGAGGTGCTCAGGACTGGGATTTATGCCTTGGGCATTGAGTACATGTCCCAGGTAGGGCAAGTCACGAGCAAAAAACACACATTTGTCCTTCCGCAAGCGAAGACCATTTTGTCGCAAGACCTGAAATAATGTTCTGAGATTCGCTAAATGTTCTTCTTCCATCTTTCCGGAGATCACAATATCGTCCAGATAGTTTGCTGCAGTAGGGACCGACGCACAGTTTGTAGATATTGCTGAAACAATGCAAAGGCGGATGCACACCCGAATGGCAGTCATTTGAATCGATACAAACCAAGATGTGTGTTAACCACCAAAACGCGCTGGGATTCTTCGTCCACCGGTATTTGCAAGTACGCATCTGCTAGGTCCAACTTTGAAAAATATTTACCCGGGCACAGTTTGTCAAAAAGATCTTCCGGGCGGGGTAAAGGAAAAGTTGCAATCACTAGTTGTGGATTAACTGTTGCCTTGAAGTCCACACAAAGTCTCAATTGTCCGGAAGGTTTTGGCAACATTACTAAGGGTGATGCCCAGAGAGAAGCCTGCACACGTTCAATTACACTTTGTGATTCCAAATCGTGTAATGTTTTTGCGACCTCATCACTCAATGCGTGGGGGACATTGCGCGCTCTGAAAAATTTCGGTTGCGTGTTTACTTTCAGTTCCAGATGTGCTTTATAGTTCTTAGCGCAACCGAGGCCCAGTGCAAAAATGTCTGCAAATTCTTCACATAGACGAGAAACACTGTCTGAAGGCACAGTCTGGTTCACTGATAGGACCTGATTTACTATAGACAAGTTAAACAACTGAAATAAATCAAAACCAAACAAGTTCACTGCAGAAGAAGAACGAAGGACGTAAAATGACTCAAGTTTTGTTTGTCCTTTGTATGTTGCAAGAAGGCTGCACTGTCCTAACACAGGGATCGCTTGACCTGAATAGCTAGTTAACTTAACATTTGCGGCATGCAATGGAGGTGTGCCCAGCAGTTTGTAAGTGTCTTGATTGATCAGTGAAACTGCAGCCCCGGTATCGAGTTGGAATGGTATCACTTTGCTGTTAATGTCCAAGTCCACAAAAAGTTTATTGTCCTACTGACGACAAGAGCGACTGTCTTGTGCTACGTGAACTGACACTGGTACAAAATCACTTGCGACTTGACGGGATTTCCGGCAATGTCGACGCACACTATTTGTGCGACGAACACAGTCACTGTTAGAGAGAGTGGCACTGGGCGGAGTGGAATGGACTATATGAATTTCCAAGGGTGAAGTTTCGCGAGCCTGAGTATCCTTGGTTCGATTTTTGATTCCGGCATGAAGCAAAGGGCCTGGAACGATTTCAAGTTTCCGATCTGAGGTTTTTCTGGCAAACACTTTGAACATGTCCTTTTTTATTACAGTAAAAGCAAATAGCTTGGCGTGACGGGCAATTCTCACGCGAATGTCTAGTAGCACACCACGGGCATGATTTTAGCACTGCATTTGCTTGTCGGCGCGGTACACGTAGCTGTGAGCCTGGCGGCTGCGGCGCGGCCGGGCGTGAGGGCTGTTTACTGTTCCGTGCAGCTCGCCCGGCGGACCGGTTAACCTGACACACGGGTGGCGAAGTTGCAAATGATTCCTGAGCAAAGTCAAGTGTGTCCTGCCGATCCAATATGTCCATCACTTGGTGACGGGAGGGATTGACTAGTTTCAAAATCTGTTCCCTTATACGAACATCAGAAACGTTCTGTGCAATTGCATCACGTACCATAGTATCTGAATAAGGGAGTCCACATTGACACTCAAAAGCACAATCCCTAGTAAGGCCTTGCAAGGTTGCAACCCACTCCCTATTAGTCTGACCTGCCGTACGTTTTGTATGAAAGAAGGTATACCGTTTGGCAACTACAGTGACTGAGTCTTTGAAATATGCATCTAATGCAGACAAAATTTCGTCATAGGACAGAGTTGCTACGTCGTGTCGGGGAAATAATTTGACTATCACATGTTACGTTTGTACGCCGACCGAAGACAACAATAACGGCTGCCGCTCGTTACCTTGAATTCTGTAGGCGGCGAGATGGAATCCAAATTGGCGTGACCACTCCGTCCAGCTTTCCAGTGCAGCTTCAAAAGGACAAAAAGTTGGTGCAACTGCGTGTTGTGGCTGCGTTAGCGGTGGAGCGGCGGCTGCAGCATCGTTTTGCATCGCACGTTGACCCTGGACGAGCTGTCCAAGGGCATCCAGTAAGGCCTGCGTCTGCTGATTCTGTAAGCAATAAAATTCGGACAGTACATCTGGAGATGGTGGCGAAGCCATTACACAAGTAAATCAGGGCAGTATAGTTAAGAACACGGTATTGCCTCGTCACCAATGTTGTGGTTGGCAGGAGAGCCAACACCGGGTTACTAGAGGAAGCCGAAAGGCATACGTTTTAGCTCACACAGGCTAGTGTGAGGTCTGGAACAGGACAAGGAAATTAGAATTTAGAAAAAACGGACGTAGCTGGTGGAATACTTAACTTTAATCCATTAATGGTGAATGTCGCTCTTGACGGTACATGATTCAGTATCAATAGTAACTGGTAATGGCGCCTTGCTAGGTCATAGCAAATGACGTAGCTGAAGGCTATGCTAACTATCGTCTCGGCAATTGAGAGCGTATTTTGTCAGTGAACCATCGCTAGCAAAGTCGGTTGTACAAGTGGGGCGAGTGCTAGGAAGTCTCTCGAGGCCTGCTGTGTGGCGGCGCTCGGTCTGCAATCGCTGATAGTGGCGACACGCGGGTCGGACGTATACTAACGGACTGCGGCCGATTTAAAGGCTACCACCTAGCAAGTGTGGTGTCTGGCAGTGACAGCACATGCCATGTGTCAGTTCTGGAAATTGTGAATCTTGCAATCATTTTCAGTCTGAGCATAAGGTGTTATTCTACTCTAGGTAATTGGAAGCTACTAAGCCAAAATCTCTTCTACCTGAGTCCCATGGTTCTACATATAATTCTTGACCAAGAGATGGTGTAAGAATCAATGTGCATCGTCATGTTGAAAAACAGCAACATGATATTGTCACATGAGAGGTAATGGATGATGACGCGGGATGTCAGTGATGTACTGTCGTGCCATTGGAGTTCCCTCAACCACAACCAGCCATTGCTTGAAGTTATACCCAGTGGTTCCCCTTACCATGAAACTAGGAGAAACACTACTGGGCTTTCCAGAACATTGGAACAAAGGGAACACAGGTTGCCATCATACTCACAAAACTATGGTCATTCAGGGTAGTGCAGAACTGTGGTTCATCATTGAACACAATGCTACGCTATTCATCAGCAGTCCATGCGTCCTGGTCATGGGACCACTTGGCCACTAGGGATGCAGCCATTTGTTTTATGGTGTTAGCTGCAGCCAGTGCATGGGATGGTTATTCCCAATTTTGCATACTATTTGTCTCTGACAATGGGGCACAATGGCACGGAATGTTTCAGGGAGTCCAGTACTTAACGGATGGTAGGTGTAGATGAGAAGGGGTTACAGTGTATTTAGTGTACAATACGGCGGTCCTCCCTTGTGATGGTGATAAGTGGTCTCCCAGAACCTTGACGATGAGTATGCGTGCCCTTACATACCCATGGAGTCCAACATTGGCTCACAGTCACATTCAGTTGCCTCACAAATCCAGATGTTGCACAATTTAACCAGCTGGCCATATGGAGACCCACAAATTAGCCCCTTTCAAACTGTCTCATAAGAGTATGCAGTGCCACATTGTGCTTCACAGTGATTACCAAACATGTGAGGCTGTTCGTGCCTCTTATATACCCTAGCATGTCTGGTAACAGTACTAAACACAAACAGCACTAATGCGCACTGGTGACTGTTATACCTTTCACAGAGAATTACAACTCCAGTCATTTAAAAATACTTGCAATTGCAGTGGATATGTACAATATTGCATTGTCATCAGACTTGGTCTTCTGGGTGCTTCACGTTTATTTTGAGACAGTGTAATTTTTTGAATTTAATCTTAAAAAAGAAGCCACATCAAACCTACACTATGTGATCAAAAATATCTGGACAACTGGCTGAAAATGACTTGAAAGTTTGTTGTGCCCTCCATCGGCAATGCTGGAATTCAGTATGGGGTTGGCCCACCCTTAACCTTGATTACAGCTTCCACTCTTGCAGGCATATGTTGAACCACGTGCCGGAAGGTTTCTTGGGTAATGGCAGCCCATTCTTCACAGAGTGCTGCACTGAGGAGAGGTATTGATATCAGTTGGTGAGGCCTGGCACGAAGTTGGCATTCCAAAACATCCCAAAGGTGTTCTGTAGGAATCAGGTGAGGACTCTGTGCAGGCCAGTCCATTACAGAGCTGTTATTGTTGTGCAACCACTCCGCCACAGGCCATGCATTATGAACAGGTGCTCGACCGTGTTGAAAGGTGCAGTCACCATCCCCGAATTGCTCTTCAACAGCGGGAAGCAAGAAGGTGCTTAAAACATCAATGTAGGCCTGTGCTGTGATAGTGCCACACAAAAGAACAAGGGGTGCAACCCCCTCCATGAAAAACACGACCACACCATAACACCACCGCCTCTGAATTTTGCTGTCTGCACTGCAGACGCTGGCAAATGACATTCACCGGGCAATCGCCATACTACATCCTGCCATCGGATCACCACATTGTGTAGCATGATTCTTCACTCCACACAATGTTTTTCCACTGTTCAGACGTCCAGTGTTTACGTTTGGCATTTACCGGCATGTTGTGTGGCTCATGAGCAGCTGCTCCACCATGAAATCCAAGTTTTCTCACCTCCTGCCTAACTGTCATAGTACTTGCAGTGGATCCTGATGCCATTTGGAATCTGATAGATGACTGCCAATTACACATTGCGACCCTCTTCAACTGTCAGCGCTCTCTGTCAGTCAACAGACTAGGTCGGCCTGTACGCTTTTGTGCTGTATACGTCCCTTCATACTTCCACTTCACTATCACATTGGAAACAGTGGACCTAGGGATGTTTAGGAGTGTGTAAATCTTGTGTACGGACTTATGACACAAGTGACACCCAATCACCTGACCATGTTCGAAGTCCGTGAGTTCCGCGGAGTGCCCCATTCTGCTCTCTCATTATGTCTAATGACTACTGAGGTCGCTGATATGGAGTACCTGGCAGTAGGTCATGGCACAATGCACCTAATATGAAAAACATATGTTTTTGGGGGTGTCCATATACTTTTGATAACATAGTGTGTGTTAGTGCAGAACTGTGTGTAATCCTGTAGATAGTGGAATAGATTATATATAAGCCTTGAAAGGAAGTAGCCAAGATGCATGATCAGCAAAGCTAACTTGGCACTGTTAAGCCAGCTGGCTGTGTTTGAAATTCCAGTCAGCATCCATGAATGGGCGGACCTCATCACACATGATCCACTATTTCACTGACTTACCCATCCTGAAGTCAGGTCATCTTAAGAGGGCAGTCCATACCTTGATGGCAATCCAAGTCACACATATGGCTCTGTGACAGTTTAAGTGGTGCCCCACTTTGAAGCCTTTCAAGTAGTGAGAGCCAAAGCTTTGCGGATAATCAAAGAGAACTAGAAATTATCAGGCCACACGTTCGTAGACCCTATCAGTCGTTCCAGTTGTTCTACAAAAGTATGGGAAGCCATAAGGAGAATTTCTGGTATATGCAGTCATTTACCCGTAGCAGCTGTGCTGAAGCAGGGGTGTCACCACAAAATGGCCAGAAATGTCACCCAGGCAACGACAGAGTATTTTGCGATAACTGCTGCCACTGACAAATGCTGTGATGCTTCTAACATAAAAAATTTCTCCATATCACTATGGCGTATAACAGAAGGGGCTGTCTGTGGAAATAGGCTATTTTCCTATATTAGAAATATGGTTCAGGTTGTTGTTCCAAATTATTATGACATTCAAATATCATTTTTGTCAATATTCTCACAACTGCAGAGTGTCATCATGTTTTCCTTCAACAGCTTTATACATTGCAGTTTTACTCTTCCTTCAGGTCATAAATTTAAACCACTGGAAAATGTTACATCTATAAAATATGTGGTGGACGCAACAGAACCTTAAAGTACCGTGTGGTTATAATTAAAGTGCAGCTCCTCACAGAGGTCCAGTGTGGGCTGTAATTTCCATATGGCAGTGAAACTTGGTGGATATGCTAATGCTTTAATGCAGAACTGATTTATGCTGGAAAAAAATAAGTTCCAATTTTGGCCACCAGATTCAAATCTGGCACTGTACACAGTTTGTAAGACATTGTGATATTCACACTTTCATTTGTCAAGCCAAAATATGGGTGAACTGTGTGTCTATTAAGAAGAGAGCATGCACTTTTAGTGAAACTGTTTTATGTGAATGGGAGCAACTACAATGCCACAGTGCGAGAATACCACTGGCTGAGAGGTCTGAGGAGAGGCCCACTTTCATTTAATGGTTTAAGGATAAGGATGATGATGATGATGATGATGATGATGATGATGATGATGATGATGATGATGATGATGATGAAGAAATTCGAATTCGAAAACACAGGTGAGCTGGGTGGCTGGCACCTGGAAGAGGATGACATCTTATTGTGATGGAAGTTATTGACGAGGTTGCTGTTGCTATAACTGACCAAGCAGCACATGCCCCGTGTAGTGTTAGTGCTAGTGCTTGAGTAGTTTTGCAAGAATTGTCTATCCCACAGTCAACACTACATAAATTTATATGGGCTATTTTACACTGGTACCTGTGCGAGATCTAGATGGTTCAGCAACTGAAATCTTATCATCTGCAGCAGCATTCTGAATTTTTTCTTTGGTTTATGGCACAGATAAAAGATGATTACTTGTGGATGGACAACATTCTATGAAGTGACAAGGAACATTTTACATTACAGGGTACAGTGAATACACAAAACTGCCAAATTTGGGGGTGCTGTTAAAGTGAGTGTTTCACAAAGAACCATTGCATTGGCCATATGTGATTATGTGGTGTGGATTTACAAGTGCTTTTGTTTTTGGTCCATTCTTCTTTCTAGATAATACACCCACAGGGCCTGTCAGGTGTATTGTGACATCTGTACATTATCAAGACCTCTTTGTACACCATGCTATTCCTGCTTTGGAAAAACACAACTATGTGGAAACTGCTGTTTTCATGCAACATGGGCAACACCTCATGTTGCTTGCCCAGTGGAAGATCTGTTTAATGCAATCTCCCATGTATGTTGTTATCTCCAGAGGCTTTCCAGATGAATGGCCTGTAAGATCACCTGATCTGCATTCATGTAACTGATACTACTGTGAGCAGCTGTTGATCACATTGTTTTATGGATGCAGCATCTCTGGTGCTCATGTTGAACAAATTATGTAAGCAATGGTTAATAGTAAAATCAACTTTGCCTTTCTCACTTGTTTGATCTTTTCTGCCCACATCCCCTTCCTGATCCATCACATATGTAAACATTTAAATACATCTTTCTTGCTTTCACAGTGCCAGATTTGCACCTTGTGACCAAAAATGGAACTAATTTTTTCCAGTGTAAATTGGTTCCACATTGATGCATTAGTTACATATACCAAGTTTCGATCCAATACAGTAATTACAGCTCACACTGGACTTCTGTAAGTAGTTGCACTTTAATTATAACCAGGTGGTATCTGTTGTTTTACTGCATATTTAACTGCTGCTGAAAAACTGATTCAAAGGTGTTTAAACAGGACCAACTTTCATTCTATCATAGTGCCCTGGTCTTCTTATTGCATTTTCTTGTAGGTTCCAAGCAGTGCTCATTTTTTTCTCTTTGTTGGGATGACACAGCTTTACAATGGGCACAATACATTCAGTTGGGATATTGGAAAATTATTGTCTTAAATGACTTATTTGGGAAGAACAATGTGGCAGTAATTGTTAAAATGTTTCTCAGATTCTTCAAAGCAAGAGCTACATCAGCTATGAAGTACAGTTCCTTAACACCATCCTTGTGATTCATGTCATATTGATGAGATGTAAAATGAAGCTAATAAATGAAAATAGATGTTAAAATCTAATGTGATGTAGAATTTATAGCTCTTAAATAACAGTATTATGAATACAGTAAACTTAAGAAGACAATAACATGAAGTGGAAGAAAAAAATGAAACTTGCTCCAAATGAGGATCGATGTTGTGAGCATTGCATAAGAAGCCCAGCAAGATACCTATTACACTACAAGTGACAACATGTTTCTATGAAGTATTTTCTTACAACAAAATGATCCTCACAGAAACACACACACAGTAATGACTGCCTCATTTGGATATCTGTGGGCAACTTGCAACCACTTTCCATACATCTTCTCATTCCTTTGAACACTCAGAAATCATTTTTCAGGAGTTTTTATAGGTTTATTTGTACATTGTGTACTATACATCATTTGTAACCCATTTTCCGAAACATAAATTTGAAAACGAGGTGTCACTGTGAATGAGCTACACAACAGTAGGAGCAGCATGCCATCCAATGTCGTCACAGGCATCACATGACTCAACTGGAATGTTTTAGTGGGCTTTCAAATATTTGGACATAATTTCTGTGTTGTTCTTCTTTATTTTTATTACTGCAGGATTTATAATGAGAAAAGGAAAATTGAGCAGGTGGAGGTTATGACACACGTATCGTATGATGAAGCTAAAAACAGCTTTCAAAGCTATGCAACCTGTAGTGTTTGCTAATTCTTTTGCATTGTCCCCATTAAGAAGTCAATCCCCAAGCACGATGCCTCAACACTAACCCAGACCACAGATTGAAGTAAGAGTGCATGCTCATGTCAATGTACCTGTGGGGGAAAACCGCACTTGACCCCCAAAACGATTCAGAAGACTTGGAACCCTGGCAACATATCACTGCACACCACCACAGGCCCAGTCCTCTCTATCAATGCAACCAACTCATCCCATAATTAAGTTAAAAGTCACACGACAAGTCAATCAAAATCAAAGAATGTGGCAGCAAAACCAATGGATCAGTGAGTGCTCATCCTTTCCGATAGGGATTTAATAGTTGAGGATACTGATATCCTCAAGGATGGACTGGAGAGCTGGGCATTATCTAATGTTGCCCCAGACTTCTTGGGTAAATCATCACTGTTGAGGTAGGAGGACAACCCTCTCTAATCATTGGCTTCCTCAGGGACTTCCTTATTGCAGTGGAACTTAAATGGATACCAACCGCATTTGGAAAAATTACAGTTCTTGGTACAGGAGAGACCGTTCAGCATCCACATACCAGAAACTCATTTTAAAGCCACCAACGCACCTGAATTAAGCAGCTACCACTCCTACGGGAAGGATGATTTTACAAGAGACAGGGCTATGGGTGGGTAGGCTGTTTCCATTGATAACAGACACCATTCCTCTCCGGTCCCTCTTACCACAGCCATACAAGCTGTTGGAGTGGAAGTTCTCACACCAGTTCACATCACAGTTTACACTATATCTTCCACTTCACAAGCTGTTGGATCCAGATGCGCTGTCAAAGCGCTTTCGGTTATTCTCTCGCCAATTCCTCTTCTTGGATGATTTTATTGCACACATTGTGCTGTGGGGCTTGGCTACCACTTCCTCCAGAGATCATTTTGCTCCAGAGAACGTAGTGTCGAGCACTTCATCCATTTAGTGTGTATCTACCTTTTGAACTCTGGTCAGATGGTACAGTTTTCCACTGCTACTGCTGCAGGGTCATCTTCCACCATTGACCTTTGTTTTTGCTCCCCAGCTGCTGCAGACTTAGTTGAGTGGGACAGAGTCACATATTTGCATTTCAGTGACCCCTTTGCAGTGTAGATCCATCTGCTGACTGGGATGGTGGTCGACAGGAGACTACAAAGATGGAGGCTTCAAAGGGCAAATTGGTTGTGATACAGTCAGCAGGCTGTCTCTGAACTAGAGGAATGCATCCAGGAGATGGTGGACCATATCACCTTTGTGATCTGATGAGATGCAGCTGATTCCATTCCCCAGTCTTGCCGCCACCTAAGATGCCCCTTGGTGGAATGAAGGAGGTTGTTCAGCAATTGGAACCAGTCGCACAGCTTTGCAGCTTTTCAAAAGTCGTACAACTATGGAAAATCTTTGTGGCTTCAGGTCTGTGGGAGCACAAATGAGGCGACTGGTAGAGGAGTGGAAGAGGAACTCCTGCAAGGAATTAGTGCTTTCCATTAATTGGCGCACATCCACTACACGAGTTTGGGACTCAGTTAGGTGGATTTCAGGCAAGGATAGTACGCTCCCCTTAAGACCTTGCTGAGCACTGCACCCTTAGTGGATGTACCTAAGGACATAGCTGAAGTTTTAGCTGAACACTTTTTTACTGTCACTGCATCATCAGGACAAACTCCTGAGCTTCAGATATTCAGTAGGCCTATGGAGATGAGGAGGCTCTGCTCCTTCTCGTGTAATGAGATGGCCAACAAGCTTACATTCCTCATGTGGGAATTGGAATCAGCCTTGTATGCAGCCAGAGACACTGCTCGAGTACCGCATCAGATTCATTATCACATGTTCCTTCATCTGTGCCCTAGAGCCAAAGACAAGCTCTTTTCCTGTTTCAATCAGATCGGGTTTGATATATAGTACATAGTCATTTGGAAGTAAGCAATATTAATTCCCTTATGGATACCAGGCAAGGATCGTGCCAGCCCTAATGTGGATGTGTCAGACCTCTAGGATGGAACAAATTGCTGCCTTTATGTCTTCAGAGGCCAAAAGTGATTTTAAGCCAGACACAGTGCATGTATACTTGTACTCCAGATTATGTTTTTACCACTCTGTTTTCTTCAATATTAAGTACATACCACAGTTTTATTGTTGTTTTATAGGGATAGATCCCTGCAAGGAATGCCCTCAGTTATTCAACTGTTTTCTGTGACAGACATTTCCAAGTGCACCCTCTGGAACAATTTAAAAATTATGATGTGAGGTTAAATGGCATTAGGACAGCCTTGGAGTGGATTAAAAGTCATCATGGTACAAGGTTTCTTGTGTGTGCTGCCTTGTTCAGTGTGCTACAAGCGGTCTACCAAATGTACCCGATAGACCAACTGATTCCGCTGATCCAGGACACCGTACAGTGACACCAACACCAAGGCAAGGGTAGAGTCTTTTGCTGGAGGCCGGGGCACATCAGGATACAGGGAAATGACGTAGCCAACAAAGCAGCCAAAGAAGCATATCTGGATGACGTATGTTGATTGCTGTCCCCTTACAAGCCATATTCCCATTATCTGACAGAAGAATCGTGTCAGTGGGAGACATCAAACTGTGGGGCTCAAATCGAATGCAAAGGTGTGGTGGACTTCATGTCAACCACACCAATGGAAGGAGGTGCCACTCACTGGGCTGCACATAGGACATAGCCCTTTAACATGTGGTTTTGTCATCTGGCCAGGAAGATCTACCACTATGAAGTTCTTGGTGTGCTGCTTTCGGTTCAGAATATTTTGGCATTATGTATTTTCTTTATTGACATCATGGCAGCCCTCGGTTTGGCTGAAGATCCACTCACCAATTCTGACATCAGTGTCACAGGGGTTTTGAAATTTTGTTAGCTGTTGCTACATAATCCCTAAAGTGCTGGGGAGGGGAACTTAGCCTGTGGGGGTAGCCTTTGTCTTTCCACTGTCTTTCTCCACCCCCCCTCCCTCCACCCCCCCTCCCTCCACCCCCTCTCTCTCTCTCTCTCACACACACACACACACACACACACACACACACATATACACACAAAATAATCATTATCCAATGTGTGGTGCTTGTGGCGTACTGATCACAGTGAGCCACATTGTAGATGACTGTTTTACACTCATCCAAGAGAGCAGCAGCTGATTTAATGACAGATTTGCCCACTGTTGTAACTGACAATCAGATGAATGTGGCCAGACTTTCAAGGTTTTGCGAAATTTTCCACTTGTTCCCTAAAATTTTGGGAGGAAGTTTTTAATGTGTTGCGAGAGTGGCTGGTCCATCCATGTTTTTTGTAAGTGATCAGCCATCCATGTTTTTTGTAAGTGATCAGCCAGTCTCATTTTCCTGTGTAATTATTTTACATTTCCTGTTGCATTACTTCTGTTCCTAATTACAAGTTTTGGAACATATGACCATTTTACACTATCGTAGAGAACGTGAGATATTCCGATTGTGTGGGTGACTGAGTGTGATTGAAAGTGAGTGTAATTCTGTGTCTTTCTGTTACTTCTTTTATGATATTTGTCATTTTAACCATATTCATCCATATATACTCAGTCATTTGGGTGAGAAAACCCACCAGTTTGCTGTGCTCATGATGTTCACATTTCAGTGGCACAAATTTTAATCCTATCTTTTATTTCCTGGTAAAATAAGATGCACTTTTATTTGAGACTTAAACTCAAAAATTTAACTAAACTCTAGTGTGGTATATATTTTGATAATGGATATGTTGTCACACTCTGTCACAAGGTTTTAAGGTGGTCGCATATGTGTGGTACAGAGTTCCTGGAGTATCCATTTTTAGTTTAGGTTGCAACCAGCCGCACACAGCTACTACATCATTTTCATAATTTTGCTGATGTTTTTGCTTTCTTTCTTGAATGTTTCAGAATTGGTGGTATGTCTTTAGTAACAGATGAACACCAATGAGTACCACCGTTCATAATAGAACATTGAAGTTGAGCCATATAATTGCCTCATTTTAGGAGTGATTTAACTTTCTTACACATAGGAAAACGAATTATTAGCTAAATAATTTTCCCTGTTTTATCAGCTTTCATCATCTTTCTTCAGTTTTCATGATCACTTGAGATACAATAACAAGTGATTCCTTTTTTTTTTTCCAGATCATGTCTGGCATCAAGGGCAGCCAAAGTAATCTATCATCATCTTCAGCTCTGTCATCTTCCATGCAGCATGGAACATCATTAACTGGTGGTGGAAGCAGTCTAGAGCATTTAAGTTGTGATGAAAGTAATATATCAGCAAGATCAGTAAGACATGCCAAAAGATGTCATTTTTTCCGTAATGCTGATGTATATTTCAAAGGAGTATCACTTGTTTTTCCTACAGAAAGGTATAGGTCATTTGAAAGTGTGTTTTCAGAGGTTACTCGTTCATTATCAAAGCATGTAAACCTACCGACTGGAGTTAGAAATTTATACTCCTTAACTGGAAAGAAAATCATGTCACTTGATGATCTGGAGGATGGGAAAAGCTATGTTGCAGCAGGATCAGGAGAACCATTCAAACGACTGAATTATGTTGGTGTCAGGAGAGGTGCTCATAAAACAAAGACAAAAAGTTTTCAAGCTAATGAATCTTTGCCAGTGAAACAGCATTTTCCTTCTTACATTTATCCTCGTGTTATAACTGTGGTGAGAAATGGTACAAGACCAAGAAAAATTGTACGTCTTCTAATTAACAAGAGGAATGCACCTTCTTTTGATCATACAATTACAGTTATAACGGAGGCTGTGAGACTTGATACAGGCCCTGTGTTGAAAGTGTATGCAGCTGATGGATCTCAGGTAAGTGTACTGTGATAACTTCATGTAACTATTTGAAATGTGTGTCTGTGGTTCAGATGCAAATGCTGATTACTCCTCTGGTCTTCAGCAGTGTGGAATACAGTAATCTAATATCAGCAAATCTGCTCCTCTGTTGGTTACTGTTGTTCCATTTTATTTTGTGTAACCATTTAGTTGTGTTTTGGTGTACTTAGCAGGGGATGACTAAATGTTGTCTTCAGCTACAAATGCTTGGTGAAAAATAATGGCAGCCAAATGTGCTACCTTCAACTGTTACAAGAGCGTTCATCAGATAGGTTTGTTGCAAAACTTTTCAACAAATATTTCATAACTTTTACTGAAAAATGGGTTTGTCAGGCTCAGTATTTGTTGCCATAGAATATCTCAGACCACCATTACAAATAACAATATTACATTGCCAGGAGTTGCGATGCATGCAGTGTGGCATAGTGGTTATCATTGCTCTGTGTTGGGCTGCAGGTCACCAGGTCAAACCTGTTATTTAGTACTTATCATTGCTGGAAGGTTCTTGAAATGTCTTATGTTTGTGTATTATGTGATATTCAGGGTTCATGTAAATAGTTGCTCTCTATCCAGGAAGTCAGTCCTGTTCTGGCTGTACATCTTTCGTAATAAACGTGCTTCCAGTGCTAAGGGTTGCACTTCACAGACTATTCATATTTGTACTGGAATGTGGTTATGACGTGACATTGTTTGGTGAAGATGCTGATTACTTCAAAACATCTTCGGCTCTGTGGCTCCAATTAGGCAGCATAAAAGCCATCTCCTATGCACAAACAGGAACCAGTATACAAGCCAACTGACAAATGTGTTAAAGTGTGTTCAGACAGCAGTCCTCTGCCCAAATTCGAAAAAGTGCCTCTTTGCTGCCTAAGAAACAAAAATTTTGGGTCATCTAATGAATGGCAATGGAATCCGTCCCAATCTGTAGAAAATAAGAGCAGTCACAAATTTTCCAACTCCTCAGCACAATGATGATGAAAGAGATTTTCTCGGAATGTGTTCATACCACTGGCAATTGATAAAGGACTTTGTACCAAGACGCATCGCTTGCAAGGATACTACTGCAGGGAGATACCAAATTTTCCTGGAATGAGTTGCAAAAAAAGATCTTTCCTTGTCCTTAAGGAAGTACTAACATCTTCTCCAGTCCTAGCATTGTATGGTGAGAATGCTGAGACAACTTCACACTGACCTTAGCAGTTATGCAATAGATACAGTTTTAGTGCAAATTCAGGAAGGTGCTCAAAAAGTGCCAGCATACTGTGAGTCTGATATACTCAGCAACCAATAGAGTGTGCCTTGCAGTTGTTTGGGCCAATATCAAGTTCCAGCTGCATTTATTTGGCAAACCATTCACCATTTTGATGGACCACCATCCTCTATGTAGTCTCACTAGCCTGAAGGACTCATCATGTCGACTCGCAAGATGGGACCTGAGGCTTCAGAAGTACATCACAATGGGATATACAAGTGGGCATAAACACAAGGAACCTGACTGCCTTTCAAGGAATTCTTTGGTGGAACACAGCATAAGGGATGAAACCTGTCACTGCTACATTGTATGATATTGCTGCTGAACAGAGGGAAGAGCAGCTTTGGAGGAGGAGGAACCAACCAAAGAAGAATTCCTATTCATTAATTGAGCATTGTATAGAGGGAGCTGTGATCCAGTATGCTATCCTGAAGTTCGTCAACGATACTGTATCTGGTCACCTAGGATTTGTGAAGATATAGATGGAATCAGATGCAGGTATCATTACTGGCCCAGATATCTACCAATCCATTAGACCCTCATATGCAGACTTGGTAATTCTGAATGTGACTGTCCTGTTTGCATCTGATCCTGAGGTCTATACTAGGAATTTGATCTTGCCCAATTCTTCTTTAGCTGGTGTTGCCCAGACTGCAGAATCACATGAGCTTGCGGTTGCAGTAAGGGACTTTTTTTGACAGTTGGCAGGTTGCACAGTTAGGTGTGCATGGTAAACAGCCCCTGATGCCCCGAGGGGTTCCCGAGGCAGCGTGAGTCGTGAGTCACCATGTGTTGATGCCACTGATTCCGTTGCATTGATGTGTGCACATTGCCTGCCTTTGACTATGTTGACCTCAGGTGGTTTGTGTCATCGCATCGTCCTAATTCCCACCCATGGTGTTTTTTCGGTTCTTGGCGGCACTCTGCTACTGCTTATTGGGCGAGCCAGTGGTCATGCCCTGATTCTCATTTGCTGCATGTTCAATGAGATTTTCCACCCATGGAAGCCATGTGTGGGTTATGCCATCAGGTAAGCCATCTGGCAAGTGTTTGGCAGTCAGTGAGCCACCAGTCAGTCTGGTGACCCTTTGTTTTCACTGGACTTCGGAGATGTCTGTGATGCCACTCACATGTCACCTCAGTGTGTTTTGCTGATATTGGTAATAGATGGGCAACCATCCAAATTTCAAATAAAAACGGGAGCAAAGTCAACCTCGTTAATTTAGACACATACAGGCTCTTGGGCTGCGACATCAAGTTGTCTTAAAGTAAACAGTATATTCCTTTGAGGGGCTGTTGCCGTCTCTGCACATAATATGGTAGTGGTCAGTTCACTGTTGGCACAGTGTGTTTTTAGGTTAAACAGTTTCTCTGTTTTTGGTTTCCACATGGCTGAAGTACATTTAGTATTTCAATTGGTCCCTTTTCAAGATTTTGATTCCTTACTGCAGTCGTACAGACCGCTGCTTTGAGAATACATTGGGCCGGCCAGAAAATTTCAAGGCACACATTTCTCTCAGCGAAACCTAAATTTTGTCACCCTCTCCAGACTTCCTTCTCCATGGATGAGGAGGCAAAATCCAAGTTGCAGTGTCGGAAGGATGAAAGCATTGTTTCTCCTATTTTGTCGAGCCAGTGGGCCACCCGTTTGGTGGCAATTCAAAAGCCTTACAGTGCAGTGTGCCCTTGTGGTGACTTTAACCAGATGGTTAATGTGAAATATGTCGTGGATTCATACCCCATTCTGCAGCCGGAGTTGTTGTTGAAGTTGTCAGGGATAAGTACTTTTTGTGCATTGACTTGTGCAATGCATACCGGCAGTTGCCTTTGGATGCATCTCCTTTTGGCTTTACTAGTTTAATCGCTTGGTTTTTGGAATCTCATCTGTGCCAGGAACTTATCAATGATATTTGGAGCAGTTGATTCAGGACATTCTCTGTTGTGTAAACTACCTTGATGACATTTGGATTGTGTTTTCTACGTGAGAGGGGCATTTACAAAACCTACAGTTAGTTTTCCAACATCTTCTGGAAAATGGCCTTTTTTGCAAGCTGGAAAAGTGCAGTTTTTGCTCCCCAAAAATGTGTTTCTTGAAACATGCACTTAGCAAAGGTGGCGTTGTCCATACATATCAAAGCCATCATAAAACTGCTGGCACCCAAGAACCTGAAGGAGCTCCAGTCTTTTTTGCATATTACGCCAAGTTCATCTCCCACCCTGTGTTCTTCTGCCATCCTCTTAACTGGCTTTACCAAAAAGTCATTAAGTTTGTCTGGTCTGCGAGTTGTCAGTGGGCTTTAGAGTCCCTCGAGCAGTGTTTGTGTTGCTCCCTGTGTGGCTTCTTTTATGCTAGGGAAGCCTTTAACCCTGGCCTTTGACACATCCGAGTATGGCATTGGTGAGGTTCTGTCTCATTGGATCCCCAAATGGCACCAAAAACTGAGCATAATTATTCACAGGTGTAAAACAAGGTGCTGGCCATTATTTTTGGATTTAATAAGTTGTACTTTTTCTTGTATAGGGCAAAGTTTGTTCTCATCTGCGACCACAAACATCTGGTTCCCTTATTTGGCTCTTGTTCCAAACTCCGAGATATGACTGGCCGCCAATTGCAGTGCTGGTCCCTTTTTTTCACCGCCAATTACAGTGCTGGTCCCTTTTTTTTCACCGCCAGTTGCAGTGCTGGTCCCTTTTTTTCAGTAATTATTGTTATCGCATTTAACAACTCCACTGCCCAGCATGCAAATGTTGGTGTGCTATCGCTACTGCCAGTGGGGCTCAATCTGGAATTCAGCAAGAGGCTCTCATGTTCATGTTGAACGATAACTTGCAGTAAACCTTGTTGAATTTTCTGCTGACTCTGCAAAAGATTGCAGTGTCCACAGCCACCAACCTGTTTTTCCAGAAAATCATTTCTCTCTCTCTCTCTCTCTCTCTCTCTCTCTGTCTCTCTGTCTGTCTTCCATGATCAACTCACTGTTATTTAGGGCGTCATCTTGCTTGCCATGGAGGTTGGGTGGTGCCCCCCCCCACCCCCCCACCAGTCCCCAATGCTGCATGTGTTGCACTGGGGTATGACTCATGTGAAGGCATTGGCACAACGTCAAGTCTGTTGATCAGCAGTCTATCATGACATCAAACATCTGTTGAGAACTTACAGGTCCTACATTTTTGAGCAGCAGGGGGTTGTTGGTGGTTGATGCCTTGTCAAATTTACTGTATGTAGCCAAGTGTTCCTCCATTTCATTGACTGCCACTGTTTGTGTATTGTCAATCATTTTTGCCATCAAGGGAACCCCCAAGGACCCTCATGTCAAATAACAGTTGGGAGTTTGTGTCGCAATAGTTTGAAGACTTTTGTGTTTTCAACAGTATAAACCATTTGACTACTGCCCCATTTCACATGACTTCTTACTCAGAGGTAGAGCACTTCACGCGTTTGTGCATATGTTCTGAATCAAATGTAGTAGTCCATAACTGCCTCTTCCCATGATGATGTGTTGTTGAGTTTTCTGGCTATGTATTAGGCGATGCCAGTTATCAGATGGCAGAATCTCCTGCATTTATTGCAGCCTGAGTTGCATGTTCTGGAACCACCCTGAGATTGCTCTTTGGGTTGGTCTTTTGACTGGTACCAGGGGTGGCTGCTGCATGCTATGACTGCAAAGGTCGGCAGTTATTGCTGATTTATGGGGGTCAGGAGCAGCTGACCCGTCTTGCAAATCAGTTGTAACTGCAACCTGTTGGGTTGTCACTGCCAGTCTTCTTCAGCCTGACAACAGGGTTGGTCGCAACATTGTTCCAGGTGTGGGCTCCTACTTACAGCAGTGTGCTTCCCCATTGCTGCCCCAGTCTCACCCTCTGCCACCCTCCCTTCACGTGCGGCTTCGTGCCCCAAGCAGAACTAGCATTCCTGGAAGAAAGGATATTGCAGATGCATGGCTTAACCACAGCCTGGGGGATGTTTCCAGAATGGTTTGCAGGAGAGCTTCTGTGAAGTTTGGAAGCTAGGAGACAAGGTACTGGCAGAACTGAAGCTGTGAGGATGGGTCGTGAGTCGTGCTTGGGTAGTAGCTCAGTGGTAGAGCGCTTGCCCACAAAAGGCAAAGGTCCCGAGTTAAGAGTCTCGGCCCGGCAGACAGTTTTAATCTGCCAGGAAGTTTCAGGATTTTACTGGTCAGTCTGCTGTCCGGGTCTCCTGTGCTCTCTCTGGTTTTGCACCTGAAGTCATGACCCAAAGCTGGACATTTCCAGTGCTACATAGCCTTTTCACTGTGGAGGGACTCATACTGTCAATGGACATTACAGTGGAGGCAGATGAGCTGGCATGGTTACTGCAGCAGAATGGTGTGGGCAACTGTCCTGGAGGGGTACATCTGACATTTGGTATGGGTAGACCCACTGATGGAATGTTTACGTGCCGGCAACGTGACAGTAAGCTGGATGAGGCAGTTCTGACTCTGGACCTTACCTTGTACGTTCTGCCATGCATTGTTGCTAAGAGTTTGGTCGTCAGCTGCCTATGTCAGTTGTGTGTAATGTTTATTCTTGTGCTCGTCTCTACATGGACTTTCTGTTTCCCGTAGACTGAATCATACAGTGAATTTTCGTTTCCTCTTATGGGGTTCATTTCCCCAGTTGTAGAGCAGCCATCGGCTGGTTCAGTACCTTGTGCAAACAGTGTTGTTTAATAACGTTGTCATTCCTGGGCAGATACTAAAGTTCCAACATTGAGAGAGTTACTTACACATACAGTGATAATGTGCACAATTCATTAGATGTTAAACTGCAGACTGCTCGTACACTGAAGTGCCAAATAAACTGGTATAGGCATCTGTGTTCAAATACAGAGATATGCAAACAGGCAGAATATGACTCTGCAATCGGCAATGCCTATGTAAGACAACAAGTGTCAGATGCAGTTGTTAGATTAGTTACTGCTGCTACAATGGCAGATTATCAAGATTTAAGAGAGTTTGAACGTAGTGTTATAGTTAGCGCACAAGTGATGGGACTCAGCATTTCCAAGGTGTGATGAAGTTTTCCCATAAGAGCGTACTGTGAATATCAGGAATCCGGTAAAACATCAAATCTCCAACATTGCTGCAGCTGGAAAAAGATCCTGCAGAACGGGGCCAACGAGGACTGAAGAGAATCATTCACCATGACAGAAGTGCAACCCTTTAGAAAATTGCTGCAGATATCATTGCTGGGCCAACAACAAGTGTCAGCGTGTGAACCACTCAATGAAACATCATCAATATGGGCTTTCGTAGCCGAAGGCCCGCTTGTGTACCCTTGATGACTGCATGACCCAGAGCTTTATGCCTCGTCTGTGCCTTTCAACACTGACATTGGACTGTTGATGACTGGAAACATGTTGCCTGGTTGGACAAGTCTAATTTCTAATTGTATCAAGCGAATGGCCTTGTACGAGTATGGAGACAACCTCATGAATCCGTGGACCCTGCATGTCAGCATGGGAGTGTTATAGCTGGTGGAGGCTCTGTAATGGTGTGGGGTGTGTGCAGTTGGAGTGATATCGGACCCCCTGATATTTCTAGACACAACTTTGACAGGTGACACATACATAAGCATCCTGTTAGATCACCTGCATCCATTCATGTGCATTGTGCATTCCGATGGACTTGAGCAATTCCAGCAGGGCAGTGCAACAGCCCACACATCCAAAATTGCTACAGAGTGGTTCCGGGAACACCATTCTGAGTTTGTACACTTCAGCTGGCCACCAAACTCCCCAGACATGAACATTATTGAGCATATCTGGGATGCCTTGCAGTGTGCTGTTCAGAAGAAATCTCCACCCCCTTGTACTCTTATGGAGTTATGGACAGCCCTGCAGGATTCATAGTGTCAGTTCCCTCCAGTACTACTTCAGACATTAGTCGAGTCTATACCATGTTGTGTTGTGGCACTTCCGCATGCTCACGGGGGCCCTACATGATACTGGGCAGGTGTACCAGTTTCTTTGGCTCTTCAGTGTATATTATGTGATCCATCAAAGGC
This sequence comes from Schistocerca americana, assembly GCF_021461395.2. Lineage (NCBI taxonomy): Eukaryota > Metazoa > Arthropoda > Insecta > Orthoptera > Acrididae > Schistocerca > Schistocerca americana. Next base: position 542,235,022 of record NC_060130.1, read on the forward strand.
TTTTCACTACCAAAATCACTATATCCTTTTGAGTAAATTAGAGTAGTGTTGTGACATTTGCCTGCTTTATTTCTTCATTTGTTGTCCTTGGTGTCGATGTACTGTGTTGTGATACTGGCTGAAAAATGGAGGATGAAGTTCAACACTGACTGCTTAAATGATTTAGCCAACAGGTGCAAATTTGCATTTCGCAATTGTTTACTTTCACTGTTCACAACCCCCCTCCCCCCATTATACACATTTAAGATGGACAATGCACTATTGTTTAACTTTCAATAAGCCTCATTAATAGCTTGCAGGCGAACGCCCACATACTGCCACAATAGTTTACTATTGAACATCTATGAGCAGTAAAAACCTAACCACACAGTTATTGAAGAATAACAAGGTACGGATGGAACACATTGTCGTTTTAACAGACGGCCTAATTGTGTTACACTTATTTCGCGGATGCATTGTTGTTGATCTAACCAATACAGGTTCCTTGTCTGAAACTCGGCTGTGGACTGACTGTCTAGGGGCCAAAAATTGGGCCCTTGTATATCCTTACAATAATAGGTGCTGAAACTACACATTGTCCAGTGTTTAATTTATAGAAATTACAATTAAAACTTAACTCATTAAACTAACTGAATTCATCGAAAAATTGGTTCTTTTTAACAGTTTCTTCTACTACAACAGTTAGGCCAAATTATTTGTTTAAATCATGAAATTAAAAAATATCATTACACAAACAATACTTTTGACAAAACTGTTAATTACTTTGAAAGTAATTACGAGCTGACTTTGCTAACATGTTTTCAAATAGAGCCAAATAAATACTTTGAGAATACTATTAGTTGGTCCTCCAAATGTTTATAATTAGTACAGAATTTACATTTGTTTATATGTCAACAATAGAATTTAAGCTACAAAACAATTAGTGATTTCACCCTATAACAAAAGATATTAACTAGGAATAGTCAACATAAATTAAAAAATCAATTACATACGTAAAATTAAGCACAAGATTATATCTGGTGTTATATTCTTCAAAACTGAGGGCCGACCTCTCTCTTTCATGAAAATGCAGATTATACTTACGTATGTCACTGGTGGTTAGTCAGACATGAAGAAATGAATTTTAAGGAGGCAGATGGCAAAACAAGAGAGGAAGTAAAAATATCCCAGCTTGCTTCGTCACATGGTGTAACAGGAAATGATGCAAAATGGTTCATCGTGTCTGACAGAAAAAAAAAAGGTTTGTCAGTAGGAGAGAGTCCTGTGTTAAGCTATAAGTCATCATTCAACTAGGAACTAATTATGTATGTTGTCCAACTAGGTTCCATCTCTGAGTCCTTACTTTTTGTGATCTGTGTTAATGACCTTTCGTCAGTAACATTACCAGATGCTAAATTGGTTTTGTTTGCAGAAGAGGTGAACATGTATCGAGTATAGTTTTAGAAGGTTGGCGTAGTGAAATTTTCATTGGCGTTAATAAATGGTTTGTAGCCTTTATTTATTTATGTAGTTATTTATGAATTTTTGTGTCACAAAACTTTGAAAAGTCACGCTATATACAGTTAAGTTGTTGGAAGAGGTTTCCCGTGACAGTATGTGTCCAAACTATGAGAAGCTGATTGAAGAAGTTGATAGTGTGAAATTCTAGTGATTACTACATGATAAATTCAGTTGGAAGGAGCATTCCGTGGAACTGCTGAATTGCCTAAACAAATCTTTTACAGTCTGGATAATGTCAGACATGGATGATATTTCCCCTTTACTTTCATTCCTGAATGTCATTCAGGATAATTTTTTAGGCTAACTCATTAAGCCAAGATAAATCTTTCAAAGTGCGAAAGCATTATATATATTTTCAGCATAGAACTAAACTTTTTCATTGTCATCACAGTGAGTGAAATATGTACTTCACAAGTATCAAATGACTTGAATGGCATCATGCAGCTAGTTAGGGAACAAATTATCACACCATTGTTGGGTGTAGCAAAGTGCTCTTTCAGGGACAGACCTTTTTTGGAAAAATTTAATGGTTGGGATGGTGAGACAGTGTAGAAAAAATGTAACAAGAATGACTGTTAAACTGCAGACCAGTTTCACTGATATCAAGCTTATCCAAAATCCCAGAATTGCTTATGTATAGTGGATTAGTTGTTTATTTGTTTAAGCCCTACCTTCTCATTGGCCACAGCACAGTTTCAGAAAGGTTAAAGGTAATGAACAGTATGTATCCGCAGTTGTGTTTGATAATATATTATACAGTCATAGAGAAGAAATGGTTTTATCCCCAAAGTTCATGGATATTTCCAAAGTATTTGACAGCATTGCTCATGAAATACTGATACAAACACTGGAAAACTGTCATTTATGGGAAAACATGATAGGGAATACCTAAACAACAAGAAATGCTCTGTGTCAATATGGAACACGTGCCAGTCAGAAACGAAATCAATCAAATGAAGTACAGTGCAGGGTTTGGTAAAGGTGCCATTGTTATTTGATCTGTTTATAAGTGATACTGTTACAGAAGAGAGAGAGAAAAATGTTTGGTGCTGATGATATGACAATACTAAATGGAGATATAAATGTGCAATACACAGGGCAGTTGTAATTAAACTTTTGCTACTTGAGAAAGCCCCTATGGAAGATGTGTATTGTAGAACAGGGAAACTTTGTGAAAACATTTGTAAGGACATGCAGAAGAGAAATAATGAAAAAAACCATTGGAAGTAATGCATTCTAACTTCCATGTGTTACAAACATTGCTCAATGTGATGACCACCTGCATCCACAGCAGCGTGGAACAACACTTGAGATACGATTTTGCAATTGTTCACAGTGCTTTTTGAACAGAGGAGGATGGAATGTTCAGCTTTTGTGACACAGCTTGAGCACTGCATGAAGGTCACACATTGTATCCAGCATTCTTGGCCATGGTAGCAACAACTACTTCAACAATTTGTGGCGCAGTTGGCCATTGTCTGTCCCAGGAGCAGTTCCCAAATCGCCAGTTAATTCGAACATCCGAATCATGTTCTTCAACCCAAGTGCCGAAAAAGCGACTCTCTGTATTCTGTTAATGCGGCGATACTCAAGAGGAGCAGCAGAACTATAGCAGAAATTTTTTTTTAAAAAAAAGCTTTGCTCTTAAAGTCCTGCTCACGTTGTCCAGACCCATTTTGACTACTGCATCTATAATGCAAACTGTTAATTGTGTTAAAACCCCACATTGCCATACCAGTACAGGTGCCTAATGGTAAATCATGATGCTAACACTGCAAATCCTGCAGCACACAGTCTGAACATGATTCCTTTGAAGCTGGGTACCCATACAGGAATTAATTTCCTGTCTACACTGGCTCAAGTAGTGAAAGTTTGATTATAACCACACTGTATGTAATTCTGCAAACATCGTGGCATAATAGAAAATAAGCTGATTATAAAAATGGAGTACACTATGTAAACAGTGCTCAGAAACAAAGAAAAGTCTCACCATACAAAAATAAAGCTTGATGAAACAAAGTTGAAGAAGGCATTACTGTGACTATTGGCATGAAATGGAAACAGCGTATTAACACAACATGTTTAAAAACTCGGTACTGTCATGCCCACTATGAAGTGGCTGTTGCAATATACAGACAGCTTGCATGTACAGTATGCCACAGAAACTGAATCATACCTGCAGTGTGGAACACCAGTATGAGAAAATTCAAACACAGGAAACAAACTACATTCAACTTGGGAAACAAATGGGGACAGTTTAAGGAAAAAGCCATTTGAAACATGAATAAACTGCTTCAAAAGTATAGCCATTTTAACCTAATCATATAAAAATAGTTAACAATAAAAGCAACACAATACTCTGAGGAAAAACCAATTCAGACAATCCTACTACCAATCCTTTGAATGGAAAAACAACCCTTGGTACTCAGGTATAATGTTAATAGAAAGTCTGCCAAAAAACATACAGGATGCTGAATAAGGCAGTAACTTTCCAAAGAAGTTAAAGAAATATTACAGTGTTAACGATAAATAAATAACTTACATCTGTAAATAATGCTGTGTGTAATCATTAATTTTATAAAGCTTAAGCAAAATGGTTGTTGTTTGAGAAATATTTGTTACTAAGTGTTTTAATGTTTTTTTTTATGGCCTACAAGGTGTTCGGTAATTCCTGCTACAAACTTCTAGGACTCATAGAAGGGAGTGAGTGATCATGAATAGGAATCCATGTCTGAGAATGTGTCATTCTATGATGCTTTCAGTTCAAATGTTTAACTTGTCCACTTCTGCTTGAGGAATTGAATTAGGCTTGATGCAGTACAATTACCGGGTAATAATTTGAAAGGAAACGTAATGAAAACATTCATTCACCAGTTGAGCACATTTGTTTCTATTAACTCTTAACTATTTGGTGTTTTCATTAGTCCGAAAGAAAAAAGAACCTAGCATACTGTATGTACAGAACAGTAATGATGCATTGCCATCAACAACGATGTTACGGACATTGTACCTATGAACCATGTTCTGATATGCACTTTCCATCCCACCTGGTGTCTCGCAAGTTTCTAGTGCAGTGGCCAGAACTGGTGACAACACATCTTCCTCTGTCTCTGCAGGAGACTTGTAGCAGGGCACACATTACGTAATATCAGGTGACCGTCTGACATAATTCACATCATCCTGTGTAATCTATTGCGAACCAGCAGACAAGTACGCATTACACATCTGAGATGAAACCATCGTAGGATGGAAACAGTACATTTTCAGACATGGGTTTCTATTCAAAATATTACATACTCACTCTCCTCTACAAGTTGTTTAAGTTTGTAATGAGAATCTCTGAACACCCTGCATATGATGCACACAATCACTGTACACAGTGTAATACTACATCATCAGTGTCTAAGTGTTACAAAAATAATTTTAGTTCTCTGGATCCGAGGCTAACATGCGTCAGTCTCTGGGAACCGGATCACATTTATCAAATACCTTTACCTTTTTTATTTCGCAAAGTCGTTTTCCTTATTATCTTTGATTTGCCTTCATTCAAGCTCATTTTTATTGTATTATGTTTTTCTGCCTCGTTACACACTGTCTTTTGCCACATATAAAATATGTGGAGCATGGTATTACACTACTTCAGATACTGAAATTTTTTTCAAGAACAGTGGAGTTTGTTGCAAACTGTGCTTCTTGATGTAATTGTTGCAAGACTTCTTTACATTACAGTCGAGACTATGACAAATTTCTTCTCACACATTTGTGCATCTGACATAGCAGTCAATCTGCAGTCACACCCATGTAGTTATTGTCTAATGTTAATTTTTTTTTGTTCAAGGTCACATCACATGAAGACTTTTTTAAAACAGAAGATTTGTTTTTTGCTTACGGATTGGAGAGACCGAGTAAGAGAGATTTTGAGTTAGATTATGAAGGTAACTAAGAGTTAAAATTTTTGTTGAATCATTTTCATTGTAAATTTAGTTTCCTGTGTTTTATTCTGTGTACTTTCTTTACATTTTTATTGTGAATTAGGCACATTGTACCATTCCAGAAAGTGTGAAATGTAGCTTCACAGGTGCAAACACTTAATGCATTGAAATGTTACTGATGATGAAATGAAAGCCTTCAAATGAAATAATTTGTTATTCTCACTCTGTAAGCTCCATCTAAAGTTTTAAAGTGCTACTTTGGGAGAAAAATCTGGAATTTTTTATCTTAAACATTAAAAAGAAGTAATACATTTCAATACTGCGTATTTGTTAAAGAAAAGTAAATATTAGTGTTGCAGTAGCAGGTAGCCCAATTACTTATGCTAAGGTGTCATAATAATTTGTTATTAACAGCAACAGTTTCTTTATAATAGTGAGACTGGGAATCTCGTGGCTTGCACCACAGTGATACGAGTTTGTCTGCTGATTATTGTCTTTGAGGAGGAAGATTGTTCAGGTAACTGAAACAAAATTTCATTCAGAATCATTATGAGCAAATTGTGTGACAAATACAGCCTAAGCAGTTGGCAAAATAGACCACTCAAAATGATAACCTCTTTGATTTCTGGACAAATGCCATGATGTGGTACACTGGGTAAAACACTGAACTTAGAATGAAGAAAAGCTGTTTTCAACTCTCCCACACACCCCTCCCCTCCAATTGGTTTTACATTTTATGTGATTTTGTAAATGATCCTTTTAACAAAACCATGGGTGATTTTGTAACCCATTCTTACATCTCTTATAATGAAGTCCAAACAGGTAGCCAGTTTCTAACACCTGGCATTGAATTGTTTGGCATTCAAGTCATCAACAAGCATGATACCTACTTGCAAGATCTTAATTTTGCTACTCAAGGTAGCTGCAGTGTGATTTATTTTGCCAGGCTTGTGTTTGACTGTGTAATCATATTCAGACAATCAGGCATTCACTGAGCTCGAAGACCCACTGAACAGGTCTGTTGCTGAGATTGTTTAAGCTTAATAGTCACTATAAAGGAGCATAATTCATCGACTCTGTCAGTCTTGGCTGCAGATTTCTAGACCTGCATTATTGCTTGGGCATTTGTAGGACTCCCCTTGATAGGTCAGGGGTGCACTACCAATGGAAGCAGCTACTCAGGTAGCAGAGTATTTGGGGAGTGCACATGAGGGTTTTTTTAGGCTATGTGGTAGTTTGAAGTACTGTGATGAACACTCACCAAACAGTACGCAGCAAGGGAAGTCTGACAGCGTTCAGAGTAAAGATACTTTGACTGTCATAATTGTATCAGTAAATTGTCAAAGTATTTGTAACAAAGTTCCTGAATTTATTGTCCTCCAGGAAAATTCTTGCACTCAAACTGTTATTGGGATCAAGAACTGGCCGAAACCCGAAGGAGGAAGTTCAGAGATAATTTAGCGAGTTGTGGAAGATATATTGGAAAGACAGATTAGAGGCCATAGTAAGAGGAATGTTTATTGCACTTGACAAAAATATTGTCTCTATTGTGGCCAAAGTTGAGTGTGTAGCAGGTCTAGGTAAAACGTGCTGTGACAGTTCCAGAGTCATTCAAAGTGTAAGTCAGTAAACACCCTGATTATGCAGTAATAGTTAGAGCTGACTGTAGCCTACAGAGTATAGACTGGGATCTCTACGGATTCATTGCGAGGCGTACACACACACACACACACACACACACACACACACACACACACACACGCACGCGCGCGCGCGCGCGCACACACACACACACACACACACACACACACACACACACACACACATGTCAAATGCTTTTGAGCTCAGTTTTCTGAAAACTGTCTTGAGCAGCTACTTTGGCAGCCCACACACAATGGAAATATCTTAGACCTTGTAGCTACAAATAGGCTGGACCTCATTGACAATTTCAGTATAGAAACAGGGATTAGCGATCATGCTGTCGTCATAGCAACTATGGTTACAAAAGTTAATAAATGAATTTAGAGTGCTAGGAGAGTGTTTCTGCTAGAAAGGGCAGATAAGCAGTTGTTAGAATCTCACTTAGACAGTGAATTAACATCACTTAGTTCCAGTAAGATGGAGGTAGAGAAAGTATGTTCAAATTTTAATCAAATTTTAAGCAAATTGTGAGCTGTGATCTGGAGAATTACCTGTCTGGTAAGTGGATTAAAGACAGGAAAGACCCACCATGGTTTAATAATGAATTCAGAAAATGCTCAGGTAGCAGAGGTTGTTGCCCACTTGATTCAAAAGAGAATGCACAAATGACAAGCAAAGGTTAGCATCATGTTTGGATGGAATAAAAGTTCGGTTTTTCAAAGATTACTCAACAGCATTGGCCCCTTACCCAGCTTGCATTTATTGCAAATCGTTCGCCCAGCACAAAGTCCCAAGCAACTGGAAAAAAGCACGGGTGACCCCGGCATAGAAGAAGGGCAAAAGACAAATATCCCTAACGTCGATTTGTTGCAGAACCCTTAAACACATTCTTAGTTCGAATATAATAAATTTTCTTGACACCGAGAAGCTTATGTCCGCAAATCAGCACGGTTTTAGAAAGCATCACCCATGCAAAACTCAGCTTGCCCTTTTCTCACATGATACACTGGAAACTATGGATCAAGGGCAACAGGCAGATAATACGTTTTTAGATTTCCAGGAAGTGTTTGACACAGTGCCCCACTGCAGGCTACTAAAGAGGGTATGAGCATACAGAATAGATTCACAGATATGCGAGTGGCTCTAAGTTATAGAACCCAGTACGTTGTCCTTGGACGGCAAATGTTCATCAGAGACAAGGGTATCCACATCAGGAGTGCTGCAGGGAAGTGTGATAGGACTGCTATTATTCTCTGTATAAAAAATGATGTGGTGGACTGGGTGGGCAGCAATTTGTGGTTGTTTGCTGGTGATGCTGTGGTCTACAGGTAAGATGTTGAAGTTGAGTGACTGTAGGCCGATACAAGATGACTTACGCAAAATTTCTAGTTGGTGTGTCAAATTGCAGCTAACTCTAAATTTAGAAAAATGTAAGTTAATGCGGATGCATAGGGAAAGTAAATCCATAATGTTCAGATGCAGCATTAGTAGTGTCCTGCATGACACAGTCACATTGTTTAAATATCTGGGTTAACTTAGCAAAGCAATATGAAATGGAATGAGCATGTGAGGATTGTGATAGGGAAGGCAAATGGTCAACTTATTTTCGTTGGGAGAATTCTAAGAAAGAGTGGTTCACCTGTAAAGGATACTAGTGACCTATTCTTGAGTATTGCTCAAATGTTTGGGATCCGTACCAGTTCAGAGTAAAGGAAGACATTGATGCAGTTCAGAGGCGGGTTGCTAGATTTGTTACCAATAGGTTTGAACAACATGCAAGTATTGAGGTGATGCTTTGGGAACTTAAATGGGAATCCCTGGAGGGAAGGCGACATTCTGTTCAAGGAACACTACTGAGAAAATGTAGAGAACTGGCATTTGAAGCTGACTGCAGAACAATTCGTCTGCTGCCAACATAGCCTACATTGCACGTAAGGAACATGGAGGTAAGACATGAGAAATTAAGGCTCTTACAGAGCATATAGCCATTCGTTTTTCTCTTGCTCTGTTTGCGAGTGGAACAAGAAAGGAAATGACTAGTAGTGCTGTGGGGTACCATCTGCCATGCGCGCTATGGTGACTTGCGGAGTATCTATGTAGACCCAGATGGAAATGTAGACTGGTAGTTACCATTAACTGTAGTTCATATAGGTTGCACCAGAAGTCGTGAAAACCAAAAATAAGTGACGGAAGTTCCTTTTCTTGTGGTGCTTTAGTTTTGCTCAACTTGATTCAGCTGATGGATGTCCCTTCGATTGTCACCCATGGAGAGCGAAATAAAATGACAGGATGACAGTTGATTTGTTCATTTAACTTCTTTGTTCCGGCTCTCATCTGTAGTACATCTGGAACAACTTGGTGGAGCCATCCAGTGCCTCTCAGGCAAACCAGTAGACATCTGGCATTGCTGACAGCACAAAGAGTGAGGCTTAGCATGGTGTCACTCAAATGCCGCTTTCAGTGGGCTTGTGACTCAAGGCAGGCTGCCCTGTCCCATGGTCAAACAGTGAACCCCATACTGCATTTCAGGATGTTTCTCCAGTGTCACAGGCTCGTGGAATAGGTTGTGATACTGAGACAAGAATAATTTAGTACCTGAATGGTTGAGTACTTATACGCTCCAGACTATGTTCATCTTGGGCTTAAGCCACTTACTCTAAACACTTCAGTGGTGGCAGTATCGGCTGTTGCTACACCATGCTCAGCTAGCTGTGCTGTGCAATGCCTGTCGGCCGTGTTTTGCTTCGCAATGCGTAACACACTCTCACCTGCCTGCAGCAGACTCTGTTGGAACTTAATTTTGTTATGGGGTATTTTTTAACTGAATACAGTCGATACGCTACATTACCCTCCTTTTTATGAAGATCTCATCCCAAGGATGTACCAAACTAGATTATCCTTTACACTAGAGTTCCTGGCAACCGGCCCTTCTGTTTTGCCCCTTAAGAATTATACTAACAATTGGTTTCATTAATTCTGTCATTTAATCTTACGCATTTCTACAGGGCCCCTTGTTCTACTCCTTTACTCAAACACCATGGACTTCATTTCATTACTATGCTTCTTGCATAATAACTTCTGTCTATTCCTATTTTACAAGTTAAAATGAATCAGTTATCCTTAATACCACCCTCTTGTGTGTTCATCTCCCTTCTGCTGCATTTAAGCTTGGGGTATCCAATCCATTGCAGTCTCCAAGCTTAACAAGTGCAACATTGAATGAAGTGGAAGAGAAGTGGTGTTATGGTACTGCAAAGCAGACGAGTAGTGTTAAAACTCCCTTGTGCCTTCTTCTTTTTCCCTCCTACAACAATATGAACTGTCCGTCTAGTCACTAAAATATTTGTTCTCTTTCTGTAGTCTTGGCAGTTGCCGTACTATACATTGGTTATAGAACATGAGTCATGTGGTAAGAATAATTTACAGTCGCAAGTAAATGTGATTAATAGTGAGAGCAGGCAAGGTACCACATAGATGTATCACAGAAATGAAAACAAGAAATAAACTTGTGTGAACAGTATTGTAACAAATGAATTCAAGAATCAAAACTTCCAAAATGAAACACAACTTCAAATATGTTATAAATACTTGTTCTGACAGAGCACACAGAAACTGTGTAATTGTGAAACTTTTGCCTTCATTTGTTGCTGCATATGTGACAAACTACTATGTTTTCATCATTTCCTTGGGAGTGAGCACATTCACATTCATATGAACACCTAAATGGGGCCAGGAGGCATGTCTCGCTCACTCACCAGGCGTACAAATTAGGTGTGTCGATAAGAGATTCGTATCATATGACACACATACTGTCACTAATGTCATGTGTGACACATCAGACGTGTTTTCCGGTGGGAGGATACTGTTGAATTGTCGCCTTGTCATCAAATGTTTGCGGTTCCCATCTGAAAGCCATTTCCTTTCAGATTCTAATAGAGTAGTTGTGCAGAATCAGCTTTCATTATCGGTCACTTCCTCACACCTCACTGTTGCAAATGGACATTACAACACGTCACAGACACAAATTTGAATACAGTTAACAGCAAAAAAAAGGTTTTGAACATGACTTAGTTGTCAGTGACCATTTACAAAGTAAAATTAAAGCAATAACAGCCCTCAGTTGCAAAAATGAAGTCTTTTGACCTAGATTTCATGACCATGAAGAGTGCCTTCGTCAGAATCAAAACAGTCACTGGCATGTCATGTATAAAATAAATATCAAGCGATAAAGCTTTAGTCACAAAATTTTAAAATAGAAAACACAGAAGGCAAGCCACTACAGGCTGCTCACACATGTCAAGCTGCGGTACCTTCAGCTCGATTTGTGTGAGCAGCCCATAGTGGCTTGCCTTCTATGTTTTCTATTTTAAAATTTTGTCACTAAAGCTTTATCGCATGATATTTATTTTATACATGACGTGCCAGTTTGAGTGTTTGTCTTCTCATGAAGGCACTCTTGGTAGGTGCCGAAACCTAGGTCAAAAGACTTCATTTTTGCAACTGAGAGCTGTTATTGCTGCAATTTAAAAAAAAAGGTGTGAGGGTGCTTTAAACACGGCTCGGCAGCTTTATGGTCCAGCTCTCTGAACACTTGACCGTGGCGTTGTGACTTTTCCCTGTTGCTCTATATTGCACTTCTTGTGCTTGGACTGTTTATTGTTTCTGTTTTGCTTTTTTTTTTTTTCACAGTTCAGTACTCCTTCTTGTTTTCATGCTAGATCTCTGTTCAGTTTTTGATGGGCTGTCCACTCGACCCTCTTACCACTAAATCTGATGGGGGGGGGGGGGGGGGGTGGGGGGTGCAATGGAGAGTTTCCCTTGTCAGCAGAACAAGTGCCACTGCAGTAGTTGGTATGACAATAGTCCATGTTGTCTCTTTCTAGTACTGATTTTCCTGATAACAAATTTACATGCTGCAATAAGGTTTCCAGCGAGGCTCGTCCCTCCTGCTGGTTCAGAAGCATGTTTATAGACTGCATTAATTCTGGCCCTATAGTTTAAGCTGGATAGATTTGTGGCAGGTAGCACTTCCATGTGCTCCCCTTGCCAATACAAATGAGGCTGCCAAGCATTCAGGTGAGTTATCTCTGAAATCCTGGTTGGCAGATGGAAAGTAGGCCCCAGTATCTCGCATGCTGTTCCATTTAATAACAAATCACTCCCGTTTAATTCGAACCTCTTCGTTGATGTTTGCTCGAAACAACTAGCTGCTATGACCATCTTGTCGAAGGTAGAGTGCAACCAGTACGCCTCAGCATGCTGAAGAGTACAGTTCCAGCTCAATGACTTCTATAATGCATTCTCTTACCTCCTTTTGTCCCATTAGCAATTTCACAGCACATGAATCCTACACCTCTTGTATTACCACATTCGAACAAATGCCAATTTCTTCTTGGTGGCATTTTTGTAACTTTGCTTCCTCCTTTTATACATAATGTTCCTTGTCTTTTGCCACTAACAATGGCCACTGTATTTTTATAAATTTCTTCCATATCCCCCCCTTGACAGAGCAATGTAGCTCTTGTAATGTACTCGTTTCCCTACTACTTTAATAGAAATGGAAATGTAAACTTTCGCTCCCTCAGTAACTCTGGCATACCATTTCCCCATGTGAGACTTCTACTTTGGTTTGTAGATCCCTGATATTCTGATTAAGGGGAGACAGAAGGCAATTTTTATCCCTATTCTGCTCATTCTGTTTTACCCTTTGAATAGATACACTTTTCAAAAGAAATGAACTTAACACATCTTATGGTTTTGAAGAAAAAAAATTTTTATTCTTCACTAGTAAAATGTACCTTTTTTTTGTACATTAATTATTATAAAACAGTTCCTGATTGTTTGGTGCTTCTCAATTTGCTTGTAATAACTTATTACCATCTGCAGTACAAATTGAGCAACTTTCATGTTTCTAACCCCATTAGTTTATCAAATAATGGTACCTGAAAGTAAAACAAGAAAAAAAATGTAATTTTGAGAAAAATCCATTTAAAGTTTAATATTGCAATTCCAGTATAATTATTGATGAGTATTACTTACCACTGATATTTTCCTGCACCATACTGAGCATCATCTGAATCACAATGATCTTTTCTTCTCTTGGTCCCTCTTCTTTCCTGTCTGGCTGCTTTTGTGCATTTTAAATTAGCAATATCTGCTTTGCTGATTCTCTCTTTATCTATTTGCACCAAGGATTTTGTGGTAATTCCACTAGATTTTATGCCCAATAATTCCAAAACATCCAGTTTTCTAATTACACCATCATTGTAGCATAAAATAGCATCATAAACACCAAATTTGAGGGCTGTTAGCTGAACAAATACAGTTTTCGGTAACCAGTTCCAAATGACAGAATTCACACATTCATTTAAATTTTGGGTTTTCCCATGAAGACATTTCTTCAACAAGGTATCTTTACAAAGGTCTCTAAATATGGGTTTAATTTCATTCATTACTGATGCAGGTCAAGAATGTTTTTGGTGATAACTGGCACTTTTCCTATACTTGCACAAAGTGTCAGGGTCATTCGGGCAAAGACCTTGCACTGGATTTTCATTTGTGGAAATCTTACGCGAAAAGATAGCCCATATAGCTTTTTTCATGTTTTCTAGATTCCCTACTTTTCTTCTTATGGCCAAGCCATAATAATTCTGTAATCTTATCTATTTCAACATTTGTCAGGCGACCTTTACCACCTATCTTCTTACCATCTTCCAATACTATGTTTGACTTTTCTTTCAATAATCTTCTCAACCTGGACCCCATTCTCTTCCGGACATGCCCAATGCACTGTAAATTAGAAATTCTGACATTAGGACCATAGGGTTGTTCTGCGCATACCCGGGCATAAGCCTTGCTGTCACCGTCCCCTAAATACTGTGTGTATCTGACACCTCTGTTTGCCACTGAACGATTAAAAATCCCAAGAACTCCTGCTACTTCCATCCCACCACTTGGGCCAGTATAATTCATCTGACAGTTACATTCATGCTCTTTCTCAGTTCCACTGCCACAAGTTTTACAGTACTTGCTTAGAATCACTGCATCAATTACCGTGTCAGTATCAAATGATATAGCTGTCACGACACCATTTAGTGAAGTGTGTCCACATTTCTGCCAGTGGCCATCAAAACATGCACATATATCACCACTGTCACTGTCATCAATTTCCTTGAGTGCTTCTTCAGCTGCTCCCTTCATTGAGATGTTACAAACTTCAGCAACAGTACTACCAATAACATTACTGTAACTTCCTGGCAGATTAAAACTGTGTGCCCGACCGAGACTCGAACTCGTGACCTTTGCCTTTCGCGGGCAAGTGCTCTACCAACTGAGCTACCGAAGCACGACTCACGCCCGGTACTCACAGCTTTACTTCTGCCAGTACCTCGTCTCCTACCTTCCAAACTTTACAGAAGCTCTCCTGCGGACCTTGCAGAACTACAGTACCTGCAAGGTTTGCAGGAGAGCTTCTGTAAAGTTTGGAAGGTAGGAGACAAGGTACTGGCAGAAGTAAAGCTGTGAGTACCGGGCGTGAGTCGTGCTTCGGTAGCTCAGTTGGTAGAGCACTTGCCCGCGAAAGGCAAAGGTCCCGAGTTCGAGTCTTGGTCGGGCACACAGTTTTAATCTGCCAGGAAGTTCCATATCAGCGCACACTCCGCTGCAGAGTGAAAATCTCATTCTGGAAACATCCCCCAGGCTGTGGCTAAGCCATGTCTCCGCAAATCCTTTCTTTCAGGAGTGCTAGTTCTGCAAGGTTCGCAGGAGAGCTTCTGTAAAGTTTGGAAGGTAGGAGACGAGGTACTGGCAGAAGTAAAGCTGTGAGTACCGGGCGTTAGTCGTGCTTCGGTAGCTCAGTTGGTAGAGCACTTGCCCACGAAAGGCAAAGGTCTCGAGTTCGACTCTCACTCGGGCACACAGTTTTAATCTGCCAGGAAGTTTCATATCAGCGCACACTCCTCTGCAGAGTGAAAATCTCATTCTGGGAACATTACTGTAAGTCATAAATTTTGCAGGAGGATTTGGAATGTCAAGTAATGCACATAAGAGTTTGCCTGCCTCCATCCCTTTACCAATAGATATGAGACCATAAACACATATAAATTATTATTTGCCATTTTTGATGTCATTGTTGTAGCAACTGCACCACATTTTGTACAACTCAATGTCAGGTTTGACACAATGCCTTTACGAAGAAGCTGATTCTCACCCAAAGATACGTCACCACCACTTATTCTGCACACAGTGTTTTTGGAAATGAAATCACAGAGCATGCCAAGGTTCACCATAATGTTTCCAAATGAATGTTCATCTCCACAAGCTGACTGGGAGAAAATGCCTTGCAGACACTGCAGTTTCTTTCTTGATGTGCTGATTTTCTTTGTCTAACATTCTTGGGTCCTTTGACCAACTATCCTCATTTACCTTTACGTATTTATTTCCTCTGAATCTTAATTTAGGCGAGGATTTCTTTATTCACGGCATTTATATGAAAACAAGTGGAACAAAAGAAAATAAAAATCAACACATTCTTCACTCACAATAATCTTCACTTAGTACAACCATTAGTGCTTAAAAACAATAACAAACACGATCAGAAAACCGAGTATCGATAGTAGATACAGGGTAGGAAACATGAAACGATAAAACAATAGAAACATGAAATAATATACAGGGAGTATTATCTCTGCATGGCGCAAAAAGGAAGGTGTGGCATTTAAATGCCAGATTGCACACAGCGCCAGGAAAACCATCATATCTCATGAAAAAATTGTCATATTTATATAAAAAAAACTGTTTCACGCAGGAAAGACCAGGCATTTCTAATACGCTACAGTCCAAAAATCAAATTTTTGAAGCCGACTTGCTTTCCGTCTCCCCTTAACTGCCTCTCTGTAGCTCTGGCATTACTTCTCCAGTCAGTTATCGTAGTTGTCTTGTGTTACTCAACATGTCCTTCTCTAAACTTGCAATCTGCATCACTTACAGCCTTGTTCCATTTTGCCTACTGCTTAACCTCTTCTGTGGTGTCATTCACCCTGCATATACCTTCATCAGCTGTGCCATATATTGTTTTCATAAGTTGACCTCCAGTATCGATCCAACGCCTCTTCCTTCGCATATTTGAAATAACCCCAAGTACCTGGGTCATCTCACTCTGAAATTTCTTACATTCTCCATGTAATCTCTCACCTCGGCACTTCCTTTCCGTATCCCATGCCTCTCCATTTCCTGACGGAATTTGTTGAATGCTTCTTCCAGTCTTTTCGTCTCATTATGCCTCTCCCATATGTTGAATACTGTCTATATTACCCAGTGAAGACTGGCGATTACTACATCTACTAGCTTGGTGAACAGCAGTCCCTCTTCCAGATGCTAGTTCTGTAACCTTTGCACACCGACAAAGATCTATAGTCCCATTGCAAACCACGTCATCTCGCCTTCTCTGCACCTCACCTAAGCTAGAATACCTATTACTTTCCTCCCTCTTAAATTCATTGCTGCTTTGCAGCTGCTTATACTAACAACACTAAATTGAAGTCAGCTGATAGGTATATCTGCTTGATGTAAGTCCCTCTAACTAAGGGCTCACCTTCAGAGGACATCATGTTTCCAAGTAGAGAAGGAATTAGCATATATCATCAAAATATAATAGGTATTAGGGATAAAGTTAGTGAACTGCTTATAGATGTTTACTCTGAAATTATTGGTATATCGGAGCAACACTTAAATAATTTGACAATTCAGAGGCTTCCTTTACCAGGATACAGATTAGCTGGCTGTTTTTAAGGAGTTTCTTCCACGGTGGGGGAGTGGTTATGTACATAAAAAACAGTATTCGATTTGAGTCCATAGACATATCACGACACTGCACTGAACAGATATTTGAATGTTGTGCAGGGGCAGTTGAAATTAAAGGAACTAAACTTCTAATTGTTGTTGTTTATAGATCCCCTAACTCTGACTTCAGAGCATTTCTGCTCAAGCTAAAGAGGGTTCTTGAGTCACTTTGTAGGAAGTACCAGAAATTAGTTATGTGTGGTGACTTCAATATAAATTTTGTATATGATGTTGCAAGAAAAAGGATGTTGGTAGATCTCCTAAATTCATATGATCTGATGCAGACTATTTTTTGCAACTAGGGTGCAGGGGAACAGTAGCACAGCCATAGACAATATATTTATTCATTCCTCATTACTAAATGGGCATTCTGTGAGCAAAAGGGTGAATGGCCTTTCAGACCATGATGCACAAATTTTAACACTAAAAGGCTTTTGTACTCAAACAAATGTCACATAGAATTACAAACTACGCAGGAAATTTAATCCAACAGCAATAGAGTTTTTTAACTTTGTCAAGGAACAAGAGTGGCAGGATGTTCATAGTGCTGATAACACAGATGGCAAATATATTGCTTTCCTTAACACATTTCTCATGCTCTTTGAGAGTTGCTTTCCATTAGAATGTTCTAAATGGGGTACTAGCAGTAATAGGCAGCCCGGGTGGCTGACTAGTGGGATAAGGATATCATGTTGAACAAAGTGGGAATTATATCAAAATGTTAGAAGTAGTCACAATCAAGTAACAGTAGCCCATTACAAACAGTATTATAAGGTGCTTAAAAATGTTATTACGGAGGCAAACAGTGTGTGGTATGCAAATGGAATAGCTAATTCACAGGATAAAATTAAAACAATATGGTCAGTTGTAAAGGAAGTGACTGGTCAGCAGAACAAGGTCAAGGATATAAAGTTACTGATAAATCAGATATCTGTACAGTATTTAACAATAATTTTATGAGCATTTCTGGTGAATTAAATAAAAATTTAGTTTCTATAAGTAATCATACAACTTTCTTGGCAAAGGCCTTTCTGAGATTGATGTCTAAATACAGACAAGGGGGAGACTGAGTCAATAATTAAATCACTGAAGCCTAAGAACTGTTATGGATATGATGGAGTGCCTAGCTGTGCTGTGCATGTTAGCCCTGTATTTAGCCATATTTGTAATTTTTCCTTTAGGAATGGTCAGTTTACTGAATGATTAAAGTACTCAGTAGTAAAGCCGCTTTATAAAAAGGGAGAGAAGGATAATGTACACAATTTTAAACCTATTTGTATGCCATTAGTGTTTGCTATAGCTATTGAAAACACTGTGTATGTAAGGATAATTGATCATTTTATATCACACGATTTGCTATTAAATGTACATTTCAGCTTTAGAAGTCGTTTAACAACTGAAAATGCTATAGTCTCTTTTCTCTTTTAGGTACTGGATGTGTTAAACATAAGGTTTCAAACGCTAGGCGTACTTTTTGATTTAACTAAGGCATTTGATTGTGTTGATCACAAAATATTGCTCTAGACGTTGGACCATTACGGAATACGTTGAGTAGCTCACAATTGGTTCACCTCTTACTTTAGCAACAGACAGCAAAAGGTCATTATTCACAGTGTTGAGAATGGCTATGATGTGGAGTCTGAGTGAGGTACAGTCAAGTGGGGGGTGCCCCAGGGATCAGTGTTAGGGCCACTCCTGTTCATTATGTATATAAATGATATGCCCTCTAGTATTATGGGTAACTCTAAAATATTTCTGTTTGCTGATGACACTAGCTTCGTAGTAAAGGATGATATATGCAACATTGGCCCAGTTTTAAATAGTGTAGTTCATGACCTAAGTTCATGGCTTGTAGAAAATGAACTAACGCTAAATCACAGTAAGACTCAATTTTTACAGTTTCTAACATACAATTCAACAAAACCTAACCTTTTAATTTCACTGAATGGGAATATGAGTAGTGAAATTGAACAGTTCAAATTTCTAGGTGTTCAAAAATCTTAATCCACACGTTTTCAAATCAAAACTGAAGAGTTTCCTCATGTGTCACTCCTTCTATTCTGTTGAGGAGTTCCTTGAAAAATTAAGTTGATTCCTGTTGTATTGTTGATTGCGTTTACTTAAACTTATGGACTGTCTTTTTTCAGGTTCATAAACATTTTATTTTTATCTGTTAATACTTTTATGTTTTTATTTCATGTACTGACAGATTCCATGACCTTGGAGATTTGCTCCTCCATTTTTGTCCTACGGAACATGACGTGAAAATAAATAAATAAAAATAAATCTATACTTAACCCCCCCCCTCCCCCCCCAAAAAAAAGGGCTATCTCATAGGCCTTAATCAATACTCACTGGTTCCTCATTACTGTTTCATTCACAACCTCTTCTTTATCCTCTGATACATTTCTCCTCATTCTCCATTTCCAGTCTGCATCTCCTATCCCCTGGATGACTTTAGGACTCACTTGAAAAGGTTTCAGCCGCCCTACATGCACAATTGTTGTTCTTGTTGGCCATTGAATCTTGACATTTATTGGTGGTGTAGTATCTACCACTTGGCATGGCCCCTGATACTTTGTGAAAAACTTCGAAGTCTTTCCCTTCGGCGTACACAGAGTTGATAGCATCACCCACTGATGAGCCTTATATTTTGGCATTCTTGCTGTATGGCCCTTTGCTTCTTTCTATTTCTCCAGTGCTCATGTGTTTGCCCTCCGCACTCTATTCCAAATTTTCATAATCACTGTGGCTAATTTGTATACAGACTCTCCAAATTTCCCTTTCTTAGTTTTCAATATGTTGAATGGTGATGACATTTTATGACCACACACTTCTTCATATGGCAATAATCCCGTATTCGCATGCAGTTTTGAGTTGTAGGTGGAGACAACGTATTTCAAATAGAGTTCCCAGTTGGTGAGTCATCATAAGCGATGTAGTTCTTCCATTGGCTCATGAATTCCTTAAACTTCTTCACATTCTATAACTTAAACTATTCCTTGAATAGATCTGACGTGAAGATCTTTCCCTGGTCTGTTACTATTGTTTCAGCCTCTCCAAACTTCAGTAGCCAGTTGTTCACAAGTGCTTGTGCCATTGTTGCTGCATACTGGTTTTGCATTGCAACTGTTTCTACATATCTTGAAAAATTGTCTTCAGTTGTGAGTACATATGTATTCCCTGCAGGTGTGTTGTTGAATGGACCTAAAACATCAATACCTGTATTCTTGAACGGTGCTAGTGCTTCAGGTAACCTCTGCAATGGTACTCTTGTTTCAAAACAAATCCGCTCTCTGTGTGCGCTGTATACAATTCTCAGGGTGTATACGACCCAGGACAACCGGGAGATCCGGGAAAAACCTGGGAATTTTTTCATCCGGGAAAAACCCGGGAATTTTGTAGAATTCCGGGAATTTTTCATTGTTTTAGTTTTCAGTTTAATTTTTGCGATTTTGAATCATAAGAACCAATACTCTAACAAAGGGTATTACTGTATCCCGCTTCTGCAGAATAATACTGCAGCAACAAAACATGAGTGAGAGAAAAAAGAAAATAAAACTTAGGTCGCAAAGGAAATATGCCATATACAACAATAAAAAACTGTGCCCATACAAGTGTTTGCCAACAACGAAGTGTGTCAGAGGCTTTTGGAAGGCTATGCAATGCTTCCTAACAAGAAATTACCTCCGATGAGCGTGATGTGACAGCTGTTTACATTAGATTCGTTTGAGAAGTTGCGGGCGGGCTCTTGTGCATGCGCAGTTGAGTCGCGTATAAGTAGTACTTTCTCCCGCTTTTGGCTAAAGACGTGTGGCTGGGTGCCACTATCTATTGTTGCCCCGGTTCGGAAATATCGGAGATCTGGGGCTGATCCACAGAGCAGTCTGAGTTGTAGTGGGGAGTCTTCACGTGACCTGTGTTCACATTTAGTGATTTTGCTGTTTCCTCTTCATTTATTGCTCTGACATTAAATGAAAACAAAGCGAATTTCTGTGGGCGGGAGGTATCAAATGAATTAAAATACGTTCGCATAATTACGGATGTCTAAAATATGTTATTAGTTTCAGGTTTTATTTCCACCCTCTTACAGTCAAGCATTAATCGCCTTACAGGACAATGAAGTTATTTTTGTCGCTTTGCTAAAGACACTTGGCTTTTATTAATCTTTTGCACTGAAGCAGTCAATTTACTTGAAACGAGGTGTTTAATATCACACGGTTGGCTACTTTGAACTGTTCGCTGCATTTTAGTATGGTTCACGTAATTCCGATGCTCCTGAAGTACCCTCTGATGCCTTGTTTCTTTTATGACATAATGTAAAATCTTTTAATGTTTTACACGTACGAACATGCGGGCTTCCTGCGTCATCGTAGCTGTACAAGCACAGTGACGCCTGTTATCTGGCGCTCACTGGCAACTGCTGAAGCGAACCAATTTCTAACAGGTCACGTGAAAATATTGCGAATGGTGGTTTGATCAGCGTTACTTTCAAAGTAAATTTCAATTTACGAAAGATGAACTATGTGCGAGAATGTACAATCAATTTGTTATCACAGAGCGTTTGACTCTCATTTAAAAATCAACTCTTTGAGCACGACCATCTAGAAGAATTTCTAGCCCAGAAGATCAGACATTTACGTTGTTATTAAAAATTTTACTGGCACATTAGTGTGATGTACCTTTAAGTGTAAAACGCGCAAAAAAGATCATTATATGAGGAAGCTTAGCTTCTCCTGCAACTTATTAATCTTGAGGGCCAATAATATATGTGAAAGCTTTGTTTTTCTTGTAGCAACACTATGTATATTAATTTAAACCATTAACTTTTCTTATTTGTGTGTTCGCGCTAGGTAAGAGTGATGTTGCTATTGGCCGACTAGATCAAGTGTCCTATGCTGTCATCAGCTGGCAAGATCAGGTGACATGAGCTATGACTGGCTTACAAAACCACGTCATAGTCTCGATTTCTATGCTTTGGAAAGTAACATGCGGTGTTTGGTGGAACACAGAAATATGCAGCGTACATGTCGCTGCACATCAAAGATCTTTCCAAAAAAAGAAAGACATTTGAGGTGGTCTCCCATTTCTATATTCACAAGGCATTGGAAGATATTGTGGGGTCTCTAAAAAGTGTCAAACGACTTCGTAATGGAACACTTCTAGTTGAAACTGCTAATTCAACCCAAATATCTAAGCTCCTGGGCTGTAACGCAGTAGGTGACTACCCAGTCGAGTGTGAGTTGCATAACATCCTTAACTTTAGTAAGGGCATGGTTACCTGCTCTGATATAATGGAGGTGGGCCCAACGGAGTTAAGTGAAGAATGGAAAATGGAAGTGCAGAACTGTATGAGGAGAGTCAATGGCAAATTGGAAAAATTGGAAACATTTATTCTAACATTTAGTACCCTGAAATTACCTGAACATATCCTTACAGGCTATATCCATTGTAAGGTTCACCCGTTTGTTCCTAACCCAATGCGATGCTACAAATGTCAAAGATTTGGCCATACCGTTAAGGAATGTAATGGGTGGACTACGGTGGCATTTGTGGAGGTTCAGCTCACGAATCGGGCAATTCTTCTACACTTCCTCCGAAATGTGTAAACTGCTCCAGGGATCACCCAGTGTGGAGCAGAAAGTGTGAGGTTTTCAACAAGTGAAGGAAAATTCAGGAGTTGAAAGTCAAGAGACACACAACGTATGTGAAGCTAAAAAAGCTTTCAAAGATATGCAACCTCCGGTTTTCGTTAGTTCTTTTCCATCAGCCCTTAAGACACCAATCTCCACATGTGATGCCTCCACACAAACTCAGACCACAGATTAAAGTACAAGCACGTGCACTTGTCAATGTACCTGTGAGGGAAACGCTCCACTTGAAACTGAAGTCATTTGTAAGCCGTCAGCAATGGGCTTATCACCTACACCAAATACCACTAGCCAACATCAGAAGCCAACTGAGCCATACCTGCAACCCAGGCAACCACCTCCTCCCATCAGTAAAGAAAAACGGCCTTCAAAAAGTAGTTCCAGGTCCAATGAAGCTGTAGTTAAGCTTTCGGATCGGCGAGCGCTCTCCCCCTCTGATGGGGACTATGCTCGCAGCCCAGTTCCGAGTCTGTGTGCAGAGGCTGTGTGCAGAGGCTGGTGAACTACCACTCTGGATTCGGCGATACATACTTTTGACACAACAGGCACTGAAAATCTCAGCGTCACTACAGTCATTGACATTTAGTTTTGTGGTCCAACCTACCTTTGAACAGCTGTTCAGGAATCAGCTGCATGTGACCAAGCCATTTGTGATACGTACTACAGACTGTCTCAGGGATGTGGATATATCAGGCATGAAAATACACAGCCAGGGATGGAATGCATTGCTGCCTTGGTGTCTTCAGAGGTCCACGCAGTACAAGAAAACTTGTACTCCAGATTATGTTTTTACAACTTCGCTTTCGTCCTTTTTAAGTATTTACCACAGTTTTATTGTTGTTTATATGGGTGGATCCTGGCAAGAGAATGTCCTCAGTTGTTTTGCTGCTTTCCCTGATAGGCCTTTTAAAGTGTGTCTTCTGAAACAATTTACAAATTATGATGTGGAATTATATGGCATTCTGATGGCACTGGAGAGGGTTCGCAGACATCACCATACAAAGTTTCTAGTCTGTTCAGACTTGTTTGGTGCACAGCAAGCACTTCGCCAAATGTATCCAGTAGACAAGCTGATTCAGCTCATCCATGATGCCTTACAGTGGCTCCAACACCATAGCAAGTAGGTGATCTTTTTTTTGGCACCTGGCCACATCGAGATACAGGGCAATGGCATGGCCTTTTTGTATAGCCTCTCATGGTATCTGGAGGCTGTACAGCGAGGCCATAGAGATTGTGAAACACCCCAGGAATTTTAATAGGAAAGAGGAGGGCATGAAATTGAAAGAAATTTGCATTCTGGTGTTGAGGAAGGTATGTACTCTACTAGTCTTTCACCACAGGATGGTAGTAACAGTGTACGACTGCAGTCACCAACAGCAAGCTGCGCTCCCACATTCAAAACATGTGACGACACGCCACTGTGCAGAAGTGGAGTTTTTCTGTAGTCTGTAGCGAGCCAGGGTGTGGATCGGACATTCAACAAAGCTACGATCCCCCTTGAAAATGTCCTCCACAGATTTGGACGAAACATTGGGTTTTAAAGTGAAATCCCTTCGACCACAGTCTTAATAGCTCGGAATATTTTATTAATTGTGAATATGCATATTGCTTCCAGCTCTGACATACCTCGCGTCTCTGGTTCTGTCAAAGCTTTGCCTTTAACATTCATTTTAAGGACTATCACTCACAAGAAAACAAAATACATTAACGTAATTCTTGTGTGTAATCGTGAGCTATCTCGACTACCAGCATTGCCTACCCATATGGCCCCAGTGATTAAATGTGTAACATTCCATCACCTCTAAAACGAGACAAATCCACTGGTTCTCTACTCTCAATAAAATCTACTTTGACGGTCAAACCTTTTCTCCATGACCAAAATGCAATCAAAATTTTTTGTACTCACAGTACCATAGGCTGCAGGTTCAGATGTAACGCTAAGAAGGCGTTGTCAGTGATTTGACACCAGTGTTGGATGATCCGTGGATAGTCACCCATGGAGAGTGAAATAAGACAGATGTATGGCGTTGCTGACAGCGTGAAGAGTGGGGCCGAGTGTGGCATTATTGAACACTGCTGTCAGCGATGTCTCAAGCTGTGACCTTGATGACAGCTCAGTAGCACTGCTGGCAATACTGCGGAGACAGCCGTGATCTCCTTCCGGAGAGTGGGTGGCTCCCAGCTCTGGTGGCGGCTGGTCTTGTGACTCAGGGCAGGCAGCCCTGTCCGATGGTCAAACAGCAGACTGCCTTCAGAGATGTCGCTCCGCATTGTGTAGGCTGTGATACTGAGACAAGAATGTTTTAGTACAAGAATGGGTGAGTACTTACACGCTCCAGGCTATGTTCATTTTGGGCTTAAGGCATGTACTCTAAACACTTCAGTGGTGGGAAATGAGGAAGGACTTACATGTTTCTGCTAGAGTATTGCAGCGTTGGCTGTTGCTATACCACACGCACCTGGCTCTGCTACACAATGCCTGTCAGCCATGTTTTGCTTCACAATGCATAACACTTTTGCCTGCCTACAGCTGACTGTTGCAGCCCACGTCTTCTCTGGCATATTTTTTGACCAAATACCATTGATACATTACACACCAGACACATGTGTAAGCAGTAGGTTTTTCTTTGCCTTCTAGTATTTGCTCAATACATAGCCTACATTGAAGTTGCTACTATCATACAACAAAATAAAATGTTGTCCAAAATCTAGATTAATCAAGGCAGATTAACTTTTAAGAATTTCTTTTAATTTTAATATGGCACTCTTGGAGTCCACTGACGAGACAAGAGTAACGATTCTTCCTGGCAGATTAAAACTGTGTGCCGGACCGAGACTCGAACTCGGGACCTTTGCCTTTCTGCAAGGCTCGTAGAAGAGCTTCTGTGAAGTTTGGAATTTAGGAGATGAGGTACTGGCGGAATTAAAGCTGTGAGGATGGGTTGCGAGTCGTTCTTGGGTAGCTCAGTTGGTAGAGCACTTGACCGCGAAAGGCAAAGGTCCCGAGTTCGAGTCTCGGTCCGGCACACAGTTTTTATCTGCCAGGAAGTTTCATATGAGTGCACACTCTGCTGTAGAATGAAAATCTCACTCTGTAGACAAGAGTAATTCCCTTCTTTAATAATTTTCTGAGAGATTTTGTGGTGGGTGCATAGTTCTCCACAAAACATTGATGATAATTCACTAACTCACGAAATGATTAAAATTCTTTAACCAAGGCTCTTGTCTTACACCGCACCATCAGCTGAAATTATGTATCTTAGTACACTTGTAATTGTACAAAACTGTACTTTTCAAATTTAGGTTAGAATCACTAAATTGAGTTGGCACATTTCTCAGTTGCACAGCTCTCTCTCTCTCTCTCTCTCTCTCTCTCTCTCTCTCTCTCTCTCTCTCTCTTTGTACGTGAAAAGACAGTTACGTCTTTCAGGTAAACTACACATGTCATTGGCATTAAACCCCATAAAAGTAAATCAGTAAAAAGTTGAAAGGTGGCAGCAGCATTTTGAAGGCCAAAGGGCATCTTTAGGTATTTGCAATGCTCACAGAGCACTGCAAAAGCTGTCTTTTCCTGATCTTTTGTAGCTGTTGGTATTTGATGATAACCAGATAGCATACCTAAGGTGACAGTGAATTTGTATTTGCGAAGGTGAGCCAAAGTGTGATTGAGCTTTGATGTCTACACAAATGTACTACACCTTTTCTTGATTACTGGTTTTCTTGGGGGCTATGACTGTAGGTAAAACCAAGGGATTGAAAGATAGTTGTATCACTCCGGCTTCTTATAAATCTGAAATATTTTTCTCTACCATTGGCTGCAAGTGATAAGGTATGTGTGAAAGTTTCTGGGCTACAGGCCTAGCATCACATGTAGGAATCTCATGGTACATTTGCCGAAAGTCATTTCATTCCTTCACAGCAGATCACAAATTAGGCTAGAATGGGGTACAGTATATCTGAATCTGCCTTACAAAGATGTTAAAGTTTAGTTTTAATTTCTGGTTTCATAGTTGATGTAACTGAGGTGGAATTATGTAAACAGTTTTTTCAAGCTGTTCGTTTGATCATCATTGACATTTGTTTTGAGTACTCTTCTGAGTATGGTATCGCAGAAATGTTAACGTCTCTGCTTCCAAAATGGTCTACACTCTCTGGCAAAAGTGTACCTTCTTCTGACAGACTCATTTTAGGTAAATCACATTTCACATTCCTCTGCTTACCATTTGAAACTTCATTCCTTGTTAATGGACACACAAAAAAAATATATCCTCCTAAATAATCTTTCTTCTCCTCTATCCAATAGATTTTCCTGTTCCACCTGATATTTTCTCAGCTTCAGCTTCAGCATTGCAGTACATGAGTTAATGGATTGTTGGGATGTGGTCACTCATTCTGGATTCCCTCACGTCAGTATAGTGGGAACATTGTCTAAAGGGTGAAAATTTTCCCTTAATTTGGACTTCTTATGTTTGGAAGTTAACTATGCCTTGGAAATGGCACAGGAAGCAGTTGCCTAAGGTGGCATTAAAGTTGTGGTTATACTGCTATACCACTTAGTGTGAACCAGTACTACCATCTGTCTATTTCCAGTTGCACATTTTGCAAACCTATTGGGTAAACCACTTTTTTTCTGAATCCACCAGGTCTACAGCATGGTGTTTTTAATTCTTAATTGCAAATAGATTTGATGAACAAAGCACTTATTTGTATTCCTGTATCAAGGCTAAAGCCTGATTGTCTGCATTTGGTTTTACCGTGCAAAGTTAAGTTTGTCACCTGAGTGAGTCCTCTCTCATACTGGATCGCTTCGGGGAAGGAGAGGAAGGGGCAGTATCAGTCGCTCCTGTTTTGTTACCCTATTCACAGTCCTATATGCATTCCCCTTAGCACTTTAGTAACCTATTTAGTTAACCAAGTGATGCCATAAAGTCACAGTTCGCTCTTTCGTGTCCAATCTTTCTACAGTAGTCGCATGCCGATTCCAAAAATTCAGATGCCTTGCAAAAAGTGTAGCGCACTTCAGCAGGGAATGCACATTTAATGGAATTTACCATGGTGAGGCAGAAGCCAACTTGCTGGGCCTCCTTTGAAACCCAAGTCATATGGCATCCCCTAGTGTGCTCGGTGAACCACATTTCACCTCAGCATCTACATGTGGTTCAGTCCCACAAATGACTATGTCCACACAATGAGCTTCTGCTACACTGAGTAGTACCTCGTTACTTCCAACAGTATACATGTTTGGCATGACGCAGTTTTTATTCCATCAGGAAAGTGTTCTAAATCCTTCCCAGAATTTTGGTGTAGAGTAGAAAGCTTGACCCTGTAGTAGTTACCGCTATGCTTATCTCGATATCTAGACACTAGTCCTTTCACAGTGGCATCAAATACCTTGGGATTTCATAGTACTTCCACTGAATTTGCACAAATGTAAGCCTCTCCTTGCAACTTGACTTATGCTAACACTTCATCATCCTATGCCAGCATTTTGTAAGAAAATGTAGACACTTTTACCTGATTTACCCACAAAGGTGGAAACTAGAGGAAACAAGGCTAGTTGCAGCCACAGTGGTGCTTCATGGTGTCTTGTTCAGTAATGCTCCATTGTGGCACCTTTGCAGGCCTTCTTTCTCCACCCGAAGTTGCTCCGTTCTTGCTTGCAATTCTGTATCCATTTCTAGTTGGCCCTGTGACCTGGTTGTGGCCAACCCTTTAAACTGTCCATAAAAAAAAAGAGCCTTTGGCAGCAGCTCTCAGCTACATCGTTGGCAGAATTGGCCTGGGGTCATCTCCCTGAAAGGTATGACAGCGAGATGGTGGTGGCTCCAGCATTGGTGCAGCACTGGGTCACCATATTCATGATGTGGCATTGTACAAAGGCTGCAGAGGTGGCAGGCCAGTGCAATTGGTCACTCGGGACAGTTTAATGCCTGTGGCTTGGTATATTTATGCCTCAAGTGTACTAGCTGAAAATAGCAGCATTGCTTATAGGTGTAGGTGGATTCGTGAGCTGCTTAATGAAGAAAAAAGACATGGACACGATCTTGTTGACACCTTAAAAATGGAGGATGGAATGGGATTCAGAAATTCCTTGTAGATGACTACAGGAGAAATCAGAATTTTTTCTGACCCCCCCCCCCCCCCCCCCAGATTAGCCATAGGACGTTACACTCATAATTTGCTGCAAATTTTTAAACATGGGCAATGAGTTTCTTAACTATGAAGTATTGTAATAAATATGACCGCTAACAGAAAGACAGTTACTTCATCATGAAGCTGCACTGTGAGACTATAAGATGTCAAAGAATAAAATATTTTTACCAAGTAGTATTCTTGCAGTTGTCTCAGAATAATTGAATAGCAAGAAAGCAACATGCAATCGGAAATCTGTGGTTTCTTAATTTTTATACAAAAAGTAAAATGTTTTCCAAATACTAGCACAGCAAGGAACGCAGCTTTACTTTGTTTTTGTAAAGAAATTTTCACAGTAGTATAGCAGATGATTCGACTTTCTGCTTTCCTTGAATCAAACCTAAATGTGGACATGATTCTTTGTGTGGTAGGGCAAGAAAGTCTACCACAAAGTGTAAGCGACAGAGACTAATGGGAACGATTCTGAACAATGACTCAATGCATAATAAGCTTTACAAGAGGAATGCTGTTGTGGGCTGTACATCTAGATTAAGTGTGTCCAGGAGGTGGCTTGGCAAGCATGAACATTGTGATAAAATGAGGTAGGCGGACAGTGGTATGTATTGTGAACTGTGCACTGTCTTTTGAGGCATAACCAGGTGTTAAATTTGTTGCAGCCTTTCTTGCAAGCAAAGCTGCCCATCACACTGTGAGGAAAGTGAATATTATCTTTAATGGAAATATTGTAGCAAAATAAGTCTTGTAGCTTCCTATAAGGATTTTCGTCACCCTAAATTTCCTCGACATCTCAAGTTTGCAACCACTGTACCCATATTTGAAATCATGACCTGTGTGTGCAACTATTCTTCTGCAATGAAAATGCTGGCTTGAAGCACACCTGGAATTCAGTTCTGTCCTTACTGTCAAGTAATTTTTCAATTCTAACTGTGTACATCATTTATGGGGATCTTTTTATGTTTGCTGTTCAGTGGCACCACAACTACGAATAAAGAACAAACTTACACACCTTCTTAATCTTACAAACTCAGAAATTTATTTCCAATAGTAAATGAAAGACAATGCTGTAAATCAGCAATTTCTCACCCAATAGTTGGCACTGAGATATGAAAAATTTCCTTACCTACTTCTGTTTCTCACCTAACAATAGGAATACATTGAGAAAGCAGTGAAGTCAGAAGTACCAACAGTGCATTCAGTTCATGTGCACAAGGACTTCATTGGTGAGCAAATGACTTACTAACGAAAGAGCAACAATAAGCGAGCAGATCACTCTGTGGAGTGAATAATGAACATTCCGCACCAAGCAAGTGGCTGGTTACGAATAATTTTCATCGCTGACTGCATACGAATTTCAAATAATGTTAATACATTCACTGGCCTTCAGTGCATCACATTGTGTGTTATGCTCATATTTTACAACTTTTGAATTTGTTACCTATCTAAAAATTGTCTGTTGTGGTAGTGATACTGATTTTTAAAGCACTTTAGTTTTGTGATTGAACCGTAATTGAATCCTTCC
The DNA here is from genome assembly GCF_021461395.2 of Schistocerca americana. NCBI lineage: Eukaryota > Metazoa > Arthropoda > Insecta > Orthoptera > Acrididae > Schistocerca > Schistocerca americana. The sequence goes on from NC_060130.1 coordinate 542,265,258, forward strand.
TGGTTTTACCCTCCAGAAAATTTCATTTTACCCTTCAGCGGGTTATTACCCCCTGGGTTGGGGATCACTGCCCTAAATGATACTTTCATTTTATTTAGGCCTACACTGGACCACAAAGTTCATAATTCTAGTGACCTTTCCTCTTAGCCCAGCACTCTCGCATCATGGCGTTATGGGTGGTTTCGTTCCAGAATCCAGTTCTTTCCATTTCCCTGGATAGAAAATTAGCGTCCTTTCTCTCATTGCTGTTGAAATACACTCTAGATGTTGGCAGAGTTCCATGTTGTGTCTGACTGCATACACCATATTCGTTGATATGGCCCAATACTCTACTGAGAATCTTTTTGTCCTTTGGTTGTAGTTTTTGATGTGTCGACAGAAGTGCCGACACAGTGTGATTTGAGGGGACCGCAATGCACGCTATAAACACACGAAGGATGGCATGAGGTCTGAAACAGGATACGTAATGAATGCTATAAAGAAAAGTACATAGCTTTTGGAATACTTAACTTTAATCCATCCTTGTTGTATACATCGTTCTTGATGAGACATGCTTTATACGATAAGTATCAATTGCTATGTAAGGCTAATGGCGCCTTGCTAGGTCGTAGCCGTGGACTTAGCTGAAGGCTATTCTAACTATCTGCTCGGCAAAGGAGCGAGGCTTCGTCAGTGTAGTCGCTAGCAAAGTCGTCCGTACAACTGGGGCGAGTGCTAGTCTGTATCTCGAGACCTGCCTTGTGGTGGCGCTCCGTCTGCGATCACTGACAGTGGCGACACGCGGGTCCGACATGTACTAATGGACGGCGGCCGATTTAAAGCTACCACCTAGCAAGTGTGGTGTCTGGCGGTGACACCACAGTTTTCTGTGTTGTCCCTTCCTATCCATGTTCGGGCAATCCGAGGCGGACAGGAGCGAAGATGTCACTATGATAGTGTTATCAGAGTTACAGATTGAGGAAAGGATGTAGACCTGTAATCATGCTTACAGAGGAGGATATGTTTTGTCCAGTTTGCTGCCTCTATTCATGGCAAGGCCCCCCTTGATTTGTGGCAGTGGTATTCAACCTGTGTGCTGCGGTGTTCTGGTGTGCCATGAATGACCACTTCGGGTGCCGTGGATTTGTTTCGTAGTTAGTGTCAAAGAAGATAGTTGTGCGAAACTCCATTACTGGTGTCGCATATGTGGTGTTAGAGGAATCCCACTTCAGATTTTGGCCAGCCTGCATAATCAGTTATAACTTCGAAGCCAAACTATCATGCATTACTCTTGGCACCAGCAGAGATTATTGTATTGTCAACTTTTTTTTTCTTTTTGTATTATGACTATAAAAAAGTTGATACAGACAGTAAACTGTGGAAAAGTTGTTAAATTTCTCAAGCCGAAGTAAAAAGTGAGAACTTGCCAAGAACAATAAGGAAAGTGGTAATGAAGATAAGAAGCAGGTATAGAAAATACGATGACAGCTACTTAGATTTTTGTTTCATGTGTACTGTTGTGAACAATGAAGAGTATCCACAGCATGTTTTCTGTTTGAAAGTACTTTCTGTTGAATATTATGCTACCTAGCAAATTAAAGCGCCATTTAGAAAGTATTCATCAGAATGACATGGTCAAGCCAAGAGGATATTTTCCAAGGAATCTGAGTCAAATAAAAAAACAAAATTTATCATTTTCTAAACAGGCAAAAATCTAGAATAAAGCACTTCTAGCATCCTGCAACGCAGCTTACCAAGTAGCAAAATGTAAGAAAGCCCGTACAACTGCAGAACAACTAATTCTATGGTGTGCTAGTGACGCCGCATCCATTATGCTTGGAAAGCCCCTGTCAAAACAGCTTTTGCCTATTCCTTTGTCTAATGCTGCAATTAGTTGTCAAATTCCAGATAAATGAGAGGATCATCATGAATAGATTATGGAAAAATTAGAGGGAGGAATTTTGGTTTGCAGTGTGATGAGGCCATTGAAAGCAAAAGAGCAGCTCATTTAATGTGCTGTGGTTTTTATGAAAAAGTAATGAAATGATGAAAAAGATCTCCTTTTTTGTACAGAAATAAATGCAGGCACAACAAGAACAGATTTGTTGGAAATAGTAGACAACTTCAGGACAGAAAATCAAATTAACTGTGACTTTTGTGTTGGTGTTTGCATTGATGATGCGCATCCATGTTACAATGGTCTACAAGCACTTATCCACAGAAAGTCTCTTGATATTTTGTGGACCCATTGCATTATCCATAGAGAAGTACTTGCTTCACAACATTTGAATGATGATCTGAATCAAGTACTTCAAACAGTCATAAATGTGATCAACTTTATTAAAACTTGTCTTCAGAAAGCTAGGTTTTTTAGACAAATGTGTCATAATATGGGGGCTGATTGTACATCGCTCTTATTTTTACAGTAGCATTCATTAGCTTTCCAGAGGAAATGTATTATCATGCAGTTTTGAGCTTAGGCAAGAAGTCTATTCTTGCCTGGAAGACGAAAATCAAATCGGTGCATGCTGAAAACTTTCCTGAAAACTGTGATAGGTCTCAGTGGGTTCAAAATTCCTTCAATGGTGATTCATCTCCTGAGTTCAATACTGCAAACGAGTAAGAGTTGATAGAACTTTCATCAGATTCTTCACTAAAAGTTGGCATTGCCAATGTTTTGGTGTTCAGCAAGAAAAGGGCTTCTGGGTGTGAGCAAGAAAGCACTGAAGATAGTACTTACTTTTGCAACCTCTTACCTTTGTGAGAGTGGGTGTTTAGTAGTAGCTGTCATTAAAACCAAGTACGGATCAAGAGTTTGTGTGGAGAAGGAAATGAGGATAGCTATATCTCATTTGGCGCAGATATTTCACAAGTTGTGTAACACAAAACAAGCTCAGGTGCTGCATTGAGGTGAGAAATACTTTATTGATACCTTTTTTAATTAATTATTTCAGTTTTTACTAGGTGTCTTACAAAGGAGCCACAGAAAAAACATACAGTAAAACTTCAGTGATTAGAGGTAACTGGGACTGAGTAGAGATCAAATTTGAGAAAACTGGGATTAAACAAAGAGTGGCAATTTTAGAGAGAGATTTTATTTGAAGATGGTTTCAGAACTTGATGTTCACAGTATTATTACAGAAACAAAGTTATTTCCTCAGTTAATGTGTTACTTAGTTTGGTTTAGAAGTTAGGTTGTAGCAGAAACTCAAACATTTACTGCAAACTCATACCTATTATGTAAACTACTTTACAACTGTTGCTACTGTACATAGTTTATTTTCGGGAAAAGAATGTACAGTTTTTTGTTTTGTGAAGAATGTCTGTTCTTAGCAGCTTAGTCCTGCCATCTTCGTAGAAGCATAACGTCGACAAATGTCACCAGGTTCTGTTGCTCCATGTAGTGCAGTGCTAATTCTAATGCCACCGCTTCCTCACTATGACACACTTTGTTGGCACCAACATTGTCTTCTTCACCACTAAAATCTCTGTTCCCTTTATTTACCTTCTCCACAGTGTCCCTGTTGGTCCTTTCATAATATTATTATTTTGATTTTTTTAACATAGCAGTCATCCCCTCAGGATTGCCGGAGCCTGAATTGAGAAGGTTTTATTGTAGTTGGTCAGTGGAGCCACAAAATCAAGAAGGTTGAAAATCACGGATTTATGGAATTATCCATTCTCCAAGGTATTTGAAGGAGCTAGTATTCTGCATTGGTGTGTTATCCAGTGGGATTGTGACAACTGCATCCCTGATGGTTATGATGCACTCTTGTCTTGTAGATGGTGATCTTCAACTGCCATGTGGTTGAGGCAGGCGGGTTGACAACTTGTTTCTCCTGCACTGGATGCCGTAGTGCAGGGTTATCTGCAATAGCTAGGCAATTACCTACCAACTTGTCCTTTGAGTAACTTATTTTAATCAAGTCATCTGCATCTTTATCCATTTATGGATAACTTTCTCCAGCAGACAGTTGAAAGCAGATTGATTATAGGCTGCCTAATTTCCTAACACCAGTTCTGCTGTTGAAGTTCATTACAGTTCTCCTCTGAACTTTACTTTGGGTGTCATATTAGTACATGTTGCTTTCACAAGGTTCAGGATCTTGCTGTCTAGACCCAGTTCAGTTAATGTCTGGAAAAGGGAGCATCTGTGCAACAAACTGTTGGTCTTTTGGAAGTTGATGAAGGTTGTTACATAAGATGAGGCTCTTAAGTTGTAGGTGGGAATGGTTATGAGGTTCAAAACCTGTTCTGCACATGATCTAGACTTCAGGGTTTTCCTTCACTTCCTTTTCCCACTGCCCAATTCCAGTCTACCATTAGAATTAAATTTTCATTTCCTTTAATGATCTGAATAATTTCTTTTATCTCATAATACATTCTTTCCATCTGTGGAGATATTAGGCTTTTATATTTGTACCACAGTGGTGGATGGTGTTACAGTGGGACAATTCCAGGAAAATGTAGTGCAGCTCAGAAATACAGTATATTGGATGCCAAAACTTATGTGCAACATGTACATACATGAGCAACTGAGTTACAGATACCTAGTACTGGTAGCACCATTTCGCCCTGATGTTAGTGGTGCCATGTTGTGGCTTGGACTCGCGCATCCAGACCACTGGGAGTCATCCTTAATCACAGTCCAGAGCTCCTAGATATTGGTTAAATATAGATCATAGTAGTTTCAGATGTCGCTGTATTTTGTACCAGATGTGTTCAATAAGATTGATGGCAGAATGGTGTTCCTCAGGGCAGTGTTTTAAGTGTTACCCTCTTTGCCATGGTCATCAACAATATCACTTCTACAGTAAGGAGTCCTGTACAGTGCTCCTTATTTGTAGGCGATTTTGCTGTTTTCTGTTCCTCCTCCAGTGTTGCAACAGCGAGCATTCGTTGCAACTTACAGTGTGGAGGTTAGAAGAATGCGCTGCAAAGATGTAATTCCAGTTTTCTGCAGGTGTGTGTGTGTGTGTGTGTGTGTGTGTGTGTGTGTGTGTGTGTGTGTGTGTGTGTGTGTGTTCATTTTAATCATTCTCGTCATCTTTTTAATTTGCCTGCCTTGAATATGGGGGACACCATCCTACATTTTAGAGACACTGTGTGGTTTCTGGGCCTCATTTTTGGCTCCCAATTGTCGTGGTTAACACACCTGAGAGACCTGAAAGCCAGAACCTCGAAGGCACCGAACATCATCAAGAGCCTTAGCCACAGGTTTTGGGGAGCAGACGGAGTGCATCTCCTTCAGTTTTATCGGGCTTTTGTGCATTCGCGGCTATGGTTCCACTGTGTATGGGTCAGCAAGACCCTCTTACTTGTAGATCATTGACGCTGTCCATCATGAGGGGATTCAGCTGGCCACGAGTGCTTATTGGACCAGTCCCATACCTAGCGTCTGTGCTGAGGCGGGGAAACTGCCACTTACCATCCATCGCCAGCTCCTCATGGTGCATCAGGTGCGTAAGTTCCTTGCAACTCCAACTCCACCCGCACTCCATACTGTTGCTTGTCCATCTCTGGAGCACCTGTTTTTCAACTGTCAAAGAGCCATGATGCCATGCAGCATATGCTGGAGTCACTTGGTGTGGAGCCAGTACAATTCCAAATCCAAGGTTTTAACCATCTGCCACCCTGGTTACTACAGAGGCCCAGAGTGATTTTAGATATCGTGCGGTACAGGAGAGATAGCACCCGCTGCTTCCATTTTTAATGCGATATTCTCTGATATTTTATCTGAGTACCATGACCATATAACTGTTTTTAAGGATGGGTCTAAGCAGGGGGACTCTGTTGATTGCTCCGCCATTTTCCCACATCGTCTCCTCAAGGTCAGGCTGTCTCCAGAATTTACCATCTTCGACACAGAATTATGTGCGATCTTGCAAGCAGATGAGACATTCTCCTGGTGTTAGATTTCTCAGATTCTCTGAGCACCCTTTACTCTTTCCAACGTTTGTACCCGGCAAATAGAGTAACCCAGAATATCCAGGATGCCTTCTTACAACTACAACAACTGGGGAAGGAGGTGTTGCTGGTTACCTGGGCACATTGGAACTGCGGGGAATGAAAGAGTGGATTGAGAAGCCAAGGAGCCGTGTCATGATCCTCTGGTATTTCGGTGTGCTATCACCCTGCATGCTATTATCTCGCTGTTGAGGTACAAAGTCTTGTCTCAGTGAGAAGACGAGTGGCTGGCAGTGACTGATAACAAGCTCCGTGTCATCAAGCCCACAACTTGGCCATGGAGTACTTCCTTCCAGCTATGTCCGCGAGATGAGGTGCTTCTTACTCATCTTCACATAGGCCACAGCCCTATGACACATGGATTCTTACTCCGTCAAGAAGAACCTCCAGTGTGTAGTGCTTGTGGCGTGCAGGGTACGGTGCGCCACGTTTTATTTGACTGCATTTTATTTGCCAACCGGCGGACTGTGGCGGATTTACTGGCAGATCTGCCATCTATTTTATGTAACGATCAAATGAATGTGGTTACGGTTTTAAAGTTTTGTGACTTGTCCAGCATTTTTAAGATGATTTTAGGGAGATGTTCCTAATGTGTCAAAGGGTGGCTGGCTCACCCTAGTGTTTTGTAAGTGGTCAGCCAGTCACATTTCCCTGTGCTTTTCTTTTAGTTCTTCTGTGTTTTGTTTTCTCTGTGTTTTAATTTCTTGATTAGCACTCTTCCCTCCTAATTGGTTTTAGTGCATGTGAGAGTGATGTGATACAGAGTAAATGTGTGGTCATTTTGAGTGCATGTGTGTACAACACTTTTAGTTCATCTCCACATTCGTTTGTTTTCATAAGTGTAAGGGGGTTATGACCTCACCACTGGGTACCCATCAGACGCACACACACACACCCCCCCCTGCGGGTCCGGGGATTAGAATAGGCCCGCGGTATTCCTGCCTGTCGTAAGAGGCGACTAAAAGGAGTCCATCCCCCTCACGGGGGTAGTTAGCGCCTGCGTCCGGAGACGGACGGTTCCACGACCTATCATCGTGGTCTTTTTGGTTTTTCACTTCTCGTTTCTTCCTTCCTTTTGTTGGTTCCTTTCTTTGCTCTTCTCCACCTCACTGTCTTCCTTACTCTTTCCCTTGACTTCTCCTTGCCTTCTCATTGCCTTTTTCTCCTTGCTTTCTCATTGCCTTTTTCTCCTTGCCTTCTCATTGCCTTTTTCTCCTTGCCTTCTCATTGCCTTTTTCTCCTTGCCTTCTCATTGCCTTTTTCTCCTTGCCTTCTCATTGCCTTTTTCTCCTTGCCTTCTCATTGCCTTTTTCTCCTTGCCTTCTCATTGCCTTCTTCTCCTTGCCTTCTCTGGTCTCCGCCTCGGCGTTTGAGACAGTCTGTCCTCTTTCTCCCTCTCTCTCTTCTTTTTCCTCTTCTTCCTTCCTCCCTGTGCGTGCCTGAAGGCCGACCCACGCGTTCGCACGCGTAGCCGGTGACGGGGTAACGCGTAAGTCCCCGCCCTGGGTAGACATGTAAGGCACGCGCGTACCCCCTGGTAAAGGCTAGGCCCGGGGAGGGGTGATTGCCTGAGCTGATACCTTCTGACCATGCCGATTGGTCCCTCCGTCTGTTTCTCGGGAGGTGTGACCTGAGGTGTAAACATTCACCTAAGGCGGGAGTGCCCTCTGAGAGGGTCCCCACAAGGAAGGAGCGCGCCATCGGAGACGCTGGCAATCCTGGGGGATTCCTCCGCAATGGATTCTACTCCATCTCTTTCGACTTCGACCCAAAAACGGAAACGTGACCAGCCAACAGTGACAAAAGTACTACCGCCTGCCCCACAGTTCCTCGTAGTTTCTCGATCTGAGGACGGAAAGGATTTTTCCTCTGTCAACCCTTTCGTTATTCAGAAGGGCGTAGATGCCATAGCCGGATCTGTCAAATCTTGTACCAGGTTGCGTAACGGCACCTTATTACTAGAAACTGAGAGTGCCTTTCAGGCACAAAAACTGCTTCGGGCCACCCTCCTGTACACGTTCCCTGTCCGGGTGGAGGCCCACCGAACTTTGAATTTGTCTCGTGGTGTAGTCTATACTAGCTCCCTCGACGGATTGACTGACGAGGAGCTTCAATCATTCCTCGCTGAGCAGGGCGTGACGGCTGTCCATAGGGTCATGAAAAAGGTCAACAATGACCTTGTACCGACCCGGACAATTTTCTTGACCTTCGATAGTGTTAAGCTGCCATCGCGCATCAAGGCGGGCTACGAGGTTATTTCTGTTCGCCCCTATGTCCCGACACCTACGCGCTGCTACCAGTGTCAGCGTTTCAATCACACTCGACAGTCTTGTTCCAATGCGGCTAAATGTGTCACTTGTGGCAGGGATGCCCATGAGGGTGACTGTCCACCTCCGTCTCCTCGTTGTGTGAACTGTCAGGGTGACCATGCCGCATCCTCCCGCGACTGTCCTGTCTATAAGGAAGAACGCTGTATCCAAGAAATTCGGGTCAAAGAGAAAGTGTCCACCTCGGCTGCTCGCAAGCTATTGGCTAGTAGGAAGCCCACGCTGCTCCCAGCGGGGAAATACAGTACTGTCCTCGCCTCTCCTCGGACTACCCGGGAGGTAGCAACCCAGACATGCGATCTGACCTTCAGCACCACGGTCGTCCGTTCGGCCAGTGCTAAGATCGCGCGGTCGACGTCTCCTCTTCCTCCCATCACCCCACACACACGAGCACCTTCCTCAGCTTCTGCTAAGACGAAGACATCGAAGTCAGATGCACGGGCCTTCAAGAAGCAACCATCCCGTGCAGACTTCCTCCGTACCTCGACCTCCCAGCCTTCGACCGGTACTTCCACTACACGTCCTTCCAAAAAGGCGCATAGGAAGCACAGTTCTCCTTCTCCGCCACGGCGCATTTCTTCTCCTGCGCCACCCAGCAGTTGCCGCCCCAGGCCGTCATCCGTTTCGCCTGGCCGCACCGCTGGTAGCCGTACATCTGGCCGTTCACTGGCGGAGGAAGCTCCCCCTCCCGGCCATCCTCCCGAGATGGCCGATGACCCTTAGACCCAATGGACGATGACTGTCCGCCTACTGATAGCGGCGGCAGTGCTCGCTCGAAGCCAGGCCCTAAGCGGCCTTCGAGGTGACCACTTCTCTCATCTTCCTTTTCTTACGATGGCACTTATTCACTGGAATATTCGCAGCATTCGCTCCAACCGAGAGGACTTGAAGTTGCTGCTCCGCTTGCACCGTCCGCTCGTCGTAGCCCTCCAGGAAACGAAGCTACGCCCATGCGATCAAATTGCCTTGGCACACTACACCTCTGTGCGTTTTGACCTACCCCCTGTGGTAGGTATCCCAGCTCATGGAGGGGTTATGTTGCTGGTCCGGGATGATATTTACTACGATCCCATCACGTTGCATACCGGCCTGCAGGCAGTTGCCATCCGCATTACTCTTCCCACTTTTACGTTTTCCTTTTGTACCGTTTACACTCCATCGTCATCTTCCGTTACCAGGGCAGACGTGATGCAACTTATTGCTCAGCTACCTGCACCATTTTTGTTAAATGGAGACTTCAATGCCCACCATCCCCTTTGGGGCTCTCCAGCATCCTGCCCGAGGGGCTCCTTGTTAGCAGACCTTTTCAACCAGCTCGATCTTGTCTGCCTCAATACTGGCGCCCCTACTTTTCTTTCGGACACATCTCACACCCATTCCCATTTAGACCTCTCTGTATGTACTCCCCAACTTGCACGCCGGTTTGAGTGGTATGCACTTTCTGATACATATTCGAGCGACCACTTCCCGTGTGTTATCCATCTCCTGCAGCATACCCCCTCTCCGTGCTTCTCTAATTGGACCATCTCCAAGGCAGACTGGGGGCTCTTCTCTTCCAGGGCGACCTTTCAGGATCAAACCTTTACAAGCTGCGATCGTCAGGTCGCACACCTCACGGAAGTCATTCTCGCTGCTGCTGAATATTCCATCCCTCACCCTCCTTCTTCTCCACGTCGCGTACCGGTCCCCTGGTGGACCGCAGCATGTAGAGACGCTTTACGTGCTCGTCGACGTGCTTTACGCACATTTAAACGCCACCCTACAGTGACGAATTGTATCAATTATAAACGATTACGTGCTCAGTGTCGTCGTATTATCAAAGAAAGCAAGAAAGCCAGCTGGGCTGCTTTCACAAGCACCTTCAACAGTTTTACTCCTTCTTCTGTTGTCTGGGGTAGCCTGCGCCGGCTATCTGGCACTAAGGTCCACTCACCAGTTTCTGGCTTGAAGGTCGCGAATGACGTCCTTGTGGCCCCTGAGGCTGTCTCCAATGCCTTCGGCCGCTTTTTCGCAGAGGTTTCGAGCTCCGCTCATTACCACCCTGCCTTCCTCCCCCGCAAACAGGTAGAGGAGGCTAGGCCACCTACCTTCCGCTCCTCAAATTGTGAAAGTTATAATGCCCCATTCACCATGCGGGAACTCGAAAACGCACTTGGCCGATCACGGTCCTCTGCTCCAGGGCCAGATTCTATTCATATTCAGATGCTGAAGAACCTTTCTCCTGCGGGTAAAGGTTTTCTTCTTCGTACATCCAATCGCATCTGGATTGAGGGACATGTTCCCGCATGCTGGCGCGAGTCTATTGTTGTCCTGATTCCTAAGCCGGGGAAGGACAAGCACTTGCCTTCCAGTTATCGACCTATCTCGCTTACCAGCTGTGTCTGTAAAGTGATGGAGCGAATGGTTAACTCTAGATTGGTTTGGCTGCTCGAGTCTCGACGCCTACTTACCAATGTACAATGTGGATTTCGTAGGCGCCGCTCTGCTGTTGACCATCTGGTTACCTTGTCGACCTTCATTATGAATAACTTCTTGCGGAAGTGCCCGACCGCGGCTGTGTTCTTTGATTTGGAGAAGGCTTACGACACCTGTTGGAAGGCGGGCATTCTCCGCACCATGCATACATGGGGCCTTCGCGGTCGCCTCCCTCTTTTTATTCGTTCCTTTTTAATGGATCGACAGTTCAGGGTACGTGTGGGTTCTGTCCTGTCCGACACCTTTCGCCAGGAGAATGGGGTGCCACAGGGCTCAGTTTTGAGCGTCGCTCTCTTCGCCATCGCGATCAATCCAATAATGGATTGCCTCCCAGCTGATGTATCAGGCTCCCTTTTCGTGGACGATTTTACCATCTATTGCAGCGCGCAGTGTACACGTGTCCTGGAGCGCTGTCTTCAGCGTTCTCTTGACCGTCTTTACTCCTGGAGTGTCGCCAATGGCTTCCGTTTTTCTGCCGAGAAGACGGTCTGTATTAACTTCTGGCGCTACAAAGAGTTTCTCCCACCGTCCTTACGACTCGGTCCCGTTGCTCTCCCAATCGTGGAGACAACCAAATTTTTAGGCCTTACATTTGACAGGAAACTTAGCTGGTCTCCACATGTGTCATATTTGGCTGCCCATTGTACCCGTTCTCTAAATGTCCTCCGTGTTCTCAGTGGTCTGTCGTGGGGAGCGGATCGAACCGTTCTACTTCGTCTATATCGGTCGATCGTCTGCTCCAAGCTGGATTATGGGAGCTTCGTATACTCCTCTGCACGGCCATCCATCTTACGCCGCCTCAACTCCATACAACATCGGGGTTTACGACTTGCGATCGGAGCATTTTATACCAGTCCCGTAGAGAGTCTTCATGCTGACGCTGGCGAATTGCCACTCACCTACCGGCGCGATATACTGCTTTGTCGGTATGCCTGTCGGCTACTGTCAATGCCCGACCATCCGTCTTATCGTTCCTTTTTTGACGACTCTCTTGACCGTCAATACGGGTTGTATGTCTCTGCCCTGCTACCCCCTGGAGTTCGCTTTCGTCGCCTCCTTCAACACCTTAATTTTTCACTCCCTGCAACCTTTCGAGTGGGCGAGAGCCGCACGCCACCTTGGCTCCAGGCTCAGGTCCGCGTTCACCTTGACCTCAGCTCGCTCCCAAAAGGGGTCACCCCCGGTTCGGTCTACCACTCCCGTTTTTTGGAACTTCGTTCGAAGTTCATCGACATGACTTTCATTTATACAGATGGCTCTAAGACCAATGACGGGGTCGGGTGTTCCTTTATTGTCGAGGCACAAAGTTTCAAATACCGGCTCCATGGCCATTGTTCTGTCTTCACAGCTGAGCTCTTTGCCCTCTACCAGGCTGTTCTTTACATCTGCCGCCACCGACATTCTGCTTATGTCATCTGCTCAGATTCCCTGAGCGCCATCCAGAGCCTCAGTGATCCGTACCCGGTTCACCCTTTCGTACACCGGATCCAACGCTCTCTTCAGCAGCTGGTGGACGTCGGTTCTCCAGTTAGCTTTATGTGGGTTCCTGGCCATGTCGGTATCGCTGGGAACGAAGCTGCAGATGCCGCGGCCAAGGCTGCGGTCCTCCAGCCTCGGACAGCTTCTTGTTGCGTCCCTTCGTCCGATTTTAGCAGGGTGATTTGTCGGCGCATCTTATCTCTGTGGCATGCCGATTGGGCTGCACTTACCGACAACAAGCTTCGGGCCTTAAAACCTCTTCCCGTGGCTTGGACGTCCTCCTCACGCCCTTCTCGGCGGGAGGAGGTCGTTTTAGCCCGGTTAAGAATTGGACACTGCCGGTTCAGCCATCGCCATCTGCTGACGGCTGCGCCGGCGCCGTTCTGCCCATGTGGGCACTTGCTGACGGTTAGACACATTTTAATGTCCTGTCCAGATCTTAACACACTGCGCCTCGATCTTAACCTGCCAAATACTTTCGATGCCATTTTAACGGATGACCCACGAGCAGCTGCTCATGTTCTTCGTTTTATCAATTTGACAAACCTCGCTAAGGACATTTGATGATGCTGTTTTTTAATCCTATGCCTGTCAGTCTGTCTTTTATCGTGTTTTCCCTTTTAGTTGTTGTGGTCAACTTGTGCCTCGCGGTGCATTCTTAGAGTAGTCAGGGCGCTAATGACCATTGAAGTTGTGCGCCCTAAAACCACCAAAAAAAAAAAAAAAAAAAACACACACACACACACACACACACACACACACACACACACTGTATTTTGTGGACCTTTCTCAAAGAAGTCCTTGTTCTTAGCTGCCTTTCCTCTGATCGCTTGGGCTTAACACCTTTTTTTGTATTGGTGTTCTAAGGTTCTGACATGGGTGTGTATGACCTTAGATGTTTTTGCAGCCTAAAACAAAAATAAACATCCATGAATGGTATTATCAATGTGCATCACCAAGCCACTGTACATCCATTCTAATTTCATACCATTTCAGATGACATTCTGCTTATTGGCAGAGAGAGAAATTCTGGATTCTTTTGCCTGTATTATGCTAAAAACATTAATGCGGGTGTCAGTAAGTGTAATTTGAGCTGAGGACAGAACCCCCTCTCTGACTGCAATAATGCTGTTGTGAGCAGGCCTAGAAATGTAACTGAGGCAGTGGCAGAGCATCTCTCCCTAGCCCAGCCAGATGGACTTAATATTTGATGACTTCTTTGGATCCATGTAGATGGAAAAGAGGAAAAAAATTACAACACTGAAAGATAAATAAGTAGAGTAATGAAATTTTGAGAATACATTTATCTAGGTAACATATTTGAGTGATTAACATGGCAAGGTCACAGGTTAATGTAAGAGTGAGCTAAGTCATTTCAAATGTGAAATGCTGTTACATTAATAATGGTGTAGTTGCCAGAATGTTGAATGCAAGCATGCAGATGTGCATGCATTTTGTTGCAGTACAGGTGCTGGACGTCTGCCTGTGGGATAGAGTCCATGCCTGTTTCACTTGATTGGTCAATACAGGGATGGTTAATACTGGTTGTTGATGATGCTGTAGTTGTCCGATGATGTCCCATATGTGCTTGATTGGAGACAGATCTGCTGATCAAGCAGGCCAAGGCAACAATTTGACACTCTGTAGAGCGTGATGGGTTACAACAGTGGTATGTTGGTGAGTGTTATCCTGTTGGAAAACACCTGTGGAATGCTGTTCATGAATGGCAGCACTACAGGTTGAATCACCAGATTGACATACAAATTTGCAGTCAGGGTACATGTGATAACCATGAGAATGCTCCTGCTGACACGTGAAATTGTACCCCAGACCGTAACTCCAGGTGTAGGTCCAGTATGTGTAGCACACAGACAGGTTGGCTGCAGGCCTTCAACTGGCCTCCTCTTAACCAACGTAGGACCATCACTGACACCGATGCAGATCCAGCTTTCATCAGAAAATGCAACAGACCTCCACACCGCCCCCCAATTAACTCTCACTCGACACCACTGAAGCCGCAAATGGTGATGGTTTGGGGTCAGTGGAATGCAAGGCACAGGGCATCTAGCTAGGAGCTGTTCTTGAAGTAACTGATCTGTAACAGTTTGTTGTGTCACTGTGGTGCCAACTGCTGCTCAAATTGCTGCTGCAGATGCAGTGCGATGCACCAGAGCCACATGCCGAACACAATGGTCTTCTCTCTCAGTAGTGCCACACGGCCGTTCGGAGCCTGGCCTTCTTGAGATCATACATTCTTGTGACCACCACTACCAGCAATCATGTCCAGTGGCTACATGCCTGCTGCATCTCTCTGCAATATCGCAGAAGGAACATCCAGCTTCCCGTAACACTATTACACAACTTTGGTCAAACTCGGTGAGTTGTTGATAATGGCGTCTTGGTCACCTTTAAGGCATTTTTGGCTAACATCAACTCACCACATCCAATTTCATAGGTTACTAACGTTCACATCTGTTACAGCATCTATTTAAAGCAAACTTTATTTTCATCCTTATAGTGGCGCTACTTGCGCCACTCTTATGCGTCTAGTGCGAAATTTGATTAGACATCATCTTTCAGATATAGAAACATGCTTACCAACTTTCGTTTGTCGCACTACTCCTTCTTGGTGTTATGATTTTTTTGTCAGTATATGAAAGCAGGTGGTGGTGGTGGAGACATCACCATGTGCTGTGTTAAACAAGCTATGTTCAAAAACCAAAATATTGTTCTCCATTGATCCAACAGAATCTAGTCCGATGGACAGTACCTTACACCTGAAGAAAGCTAGTAGTAATCCTCAGTCTGAAATGAGGTAGCAGATAGTTATCAGAGCCTCTCTTTGAGTGGCAATGTTTAAAAGACTTTTGAGGTGGCTGGTGAACCACCATTTCACATGAATAAACAAGAAAGAATTATTCAAAATTTGTACAACCTGATTAAAGTGGGAAGAAAACATGGCCAGAGATATCATTCCGCTTGATATTAGGGCCTGACATAGAATGTTGTAGCCAATTTAGTAGTAAGAAGTAATAATATGTTATGTACTAGGTAGTGTGACATGGTGTGATAGTCTTTTATGTTATTACTTCAGTATTGAGTAGAAAAATTGTGCCAATTACTGTGCAGCTGTGTGGCTTATGCAGACATTTTCCAATAATTACTATCGCTTGGGAACTTCAGAACTGTGATTTTCACATAACTCTGGGTTTAAAATTCCTTCAATATCAGCTTTAACGATCTATATTTGATTCAAGGTCAGCTGTGGTGTAAGACATTTTCCAGTGGGTCCTGTGGCACAGACGTAGATAAAATTGTTCCAAATGGGTATGCTACTCTATTTTAGTTAAGAAATAAAATTAATTCTTTGTAAACAAACACAAAGGGAAAGTAAGAAAAAAATTGGCTATTCATTAGTGACATCACTATTCAGATTCACTGCACATCAAAACATTCTCAAAGAACTCCTGAAAACCTCTTGGAACCTAATTTTTCTTTTAGAATTTATGACCCAAGCCAATTGAAGCATGGAAAGATTCAGATATTCCTTTTATTCTTAAGTTACATTTAAGAATTAAGAGTTGATTTCAGAAATAGGGAATTCAGATTAGATTTTTATGATGAAGTAAATGTTAATAATTGTAAAGATAAGAAAAGTATTAAATGAGCCTTGCAAAGTGAAATGAGTTATTCAGTGACCAAAGTTATTGAAATTGGCTGTGTTTGGTTGATAGCAAACAGTTGTGTGTTTATTAACTTTAAAATATCTGAATGTATTGAATAATGAAGTTTTGTTGATTTTAACTGTTAAGAAATTAGTGGCTTGCATAAAACATTTTCGTGTAACTTGGCTGTTTCATGTAAGTGTTAAATGACAATTGTTTTTCTGGAACTTCATTGACATTCTTTTATTATGCACATATTGTTTTTATGTTCACTTCTTATTTTTGAGTGTAGATTTTACCTACTTACCGCAGTTGGTCTTTGGCTAACCAATTAGCCTCCTCCAGTGTCCTCGGTCCATGTATTCATCTTCAGACAGCCCCAGCATACTCATATCCTCTTTGACCTGATCGGTCCATCAGAGTCGTGGTCTTCCCATGGTCTTTTGCCTCTGATATCTTCCTCCACTACCTGACTGATGATCTGGCTTTCTCAGCACGTTACATGTCCATACCACTTCAGTCTTCTTTCTTTGATCACTGCCACAATGTCCACCAACTTGTATGGCTCCTGCAATTCACAGTTCTTTCTTTTCCTCCATTCATCTCCATCCATCACTGGCCCAAAAGTCTGTCTGAGGATGGCATTCTCAATTTTTATTTTAAATTTAATAATAAAATTCTAAAAATAAATTTGTACTTTATTAATTTTCTTTCCACTTATGTTATTTTGGTACAAATTGTATGTGTGTGTACGAAACAACTTATTTATGTCAGTGAAAATTAAAGACAGGTATGTGTGGTTGATCTAAACAGTTAATGGTGATGGAAATAGAATGTTGATATTTTTTTCTCTCTTGTATAAATCACTTTGAGGATTATTGTGAAGAAAGTTAGTAAAGGGATGTGCACCCAGATGAATAAAAATGAAGATCTTGTTGAAAATCCCAGAACAGTGAATATTCAAGTCTGCCTTAAGTGACCACCAGGAAGGTTGAAGGGTGGGGGCAATGAATGCTAGTATGTATCCAGCATCAGAACTCTGAACTGTGACATGTACTCTGTAACTTCCCTAATGAGCCACTGAACTATCTGTTTATGAATTTTATAATCTTTTCCTTGATTAAAGCTCCCAATGTAAAGGGGGGGAGGGGGGGGGGGAGAGAGAGAGAGAGAGAGAGAGAGAGAGAGAGAGAGAGAGAGAGAGAGAGAGAGAGAGAGAGAGAAATTGTAGGGGGAGGGGGGGGGGATTATATTGTGGAGCAATGTCCTTTATTGAGATCTTGTATTAGCTACAGTTACTGGAAAAAATGTAGAATATTCCCAAAGGAGTTAGTTTTCTGGTGTTGTGAAAATTGTGGATGATCAGATGTTGCCATATTCAGATCATAGTGCATGAGTATTTTTGTATCAGATTTTGCACTTTCCGATTCCCTGTGTTTTGAAGCAAAGTTTAGTATTCAATAATTTGTCTATAAGGTGCATTTTTGTACATATTTTTTGTTAAATCCTCAAATTGAAATGTATCAAGAAAGTGCAAATTTTTTTTATTGTTGTGCAATACCCTTGTAAGGCATTTGTCAGGAAGGAATTCAAAATACACCTTTTGTCCACTGCATTTCAGTGCCAGATTTGTTTCTAACAAAGGTGAGGTGGAAAATAACCACAATTGACAGACTGATTCCATCCGTTACAATAAATTCCCTAATTGTACCTCCCAAGATCTGGTGTAAGAAGTGTTGCAACATGTTGTGTTTCTGTTATGAGCCATATCAATTCCAGGTGCATCTGTGAGTGGGAATTTAAGATGGCAGTTAACACCTATGTAATGCTTGAGGGGCAGAGAGGATGGGAGGGGGATTGATTTTAAATTTTGATGTTTCTCTGATTAATTTAGTTTTCTTTTTTCCTTTTTTTTAAGAACGAAAGTGTATTGAAAGCATAAGGAGACACTCACGACGTGCTAATATTCACCTGAAAAGTGAGCACGAGCGGAGCAGCAGGAACATGGGACATGGTAAGTGTTTCATATTTCACTGAAATTTACTGTGCGTTATGGATAGTTGTACATGAAGTTGTTCTGTACACAGAAGCGTGAAAATGTTGAAGCATATTGTGCAGGAACGGGAGAAGTGGGCCCTGAAAAATAAACTGATCCAGTGACAGAATGTTGTTTGGGATCCCATAGTGAAATACTTTTACAGTGTGATTTCAGAGTGCAGTTTCTCACTTTCTGCAGCATTTCTAAGGAAATATAAATTTACTTGACAATTTCATACTTGGACACACTGCTGGTTTGCTTTCAATGCTCCCATTTTAAAGTGGTGGAGGGGGGAGGGGGAGGGGAAGTAATAGTAATAACAGAAACAGAAAAATCATAATTCTGATGCGATTATCTAATCACTTGCTGGATTGTATGTTGGCTACTCTGGAACTTGTACGAGGGCAGTTCAATAAGTAATGCAACACATTTTTTTTCTCGGCCAATATGGGTTGAAAAAACCGGAAATTTCTTGTGGAATGTTTTCAAACATTCCCGCTTCGTCTCGTATACTTTCATTGACTTCCGACAGGTGGCAGCGCTGTACGGAGCTGTTAAAATGGCGTCTGTAACGGATGTGCGTTGCAAACAATGGGCAGTGATCGAGTTTCTTTTGGCGGAAAACCAGGGCATCTCAGATATTCATAGGCGCTTGCAGAATGTCTACGGTGATCTGGCAGTGGACAAAAGTACGGTGAGTCGTTGGGCAAAGCGTGTGTCATCATCGCCGCAAGGTCAAGCAAGACTGTCTGATCTCCCGCGTGCGGGCCGGCCGTGCACAGCTGTGACTCCTGCAGTGGCGGAGCGTGCGAACACACTCGTTCGAGATGATCGACGGATCACCATCAAACAGCTCAGTGCTCAACTTGACATCTCTGTTGGTAGTGCTGTCACAATTGTGCACCAGTTGGGATATTCAAAGGTTTGTTCCCGCTGGGTCCCTCGTTGTCTAACGAACACCATAAAGAGCAAAGGAGAACCATCTGTGCGGAATTGCTTGCTCGTCATGTGGCTGAGGGTGACAATTTCTTGTCAAAGATTGTTACAGGCGATGAAACATGGGTTCATCACTTCGAACCTGAAACAAAACGGCAATCAATGGAGTGGCGCCACACCCACTCCCCTACCAAGAAAAAGTTTAAAGCCATACCCTCAGCCGGTAAAGTCATGGTTACAGTCTTCTGGGACGCTGAAGGGGTTATTCTATTCGATGTCCTTCCCCATGGTCAAACGGTCATCTCTGAAGTGTATTGTGCTACTCTTCAGAAATTGAAGAAACGACTTCAGCGTGTTCGTAGGCACAAAAATCTGAACGAACTTCTCCTTCTTCATGACAACGCAAGACCTCACACAAGTCTTCGCACCCGAGAGGAGCTCACAAAACTAAAGTGGACTGTTCTTCCTCATGCACCCTACAGCCCCGATCTTGCACCGTCGGATTTCCATATGTTTGGCCCAATGAAGGACGCAATCCGTGGGAGGCACTACGCGGATGATGAAGAAGTTATTGATGCAGTACGACGTTGGCTCCGACATCGACCAGTGGAATGGTACCGTGCAGGCATACAGGCCCTCATTTCAAGGTGGCGTAAGGTCGTAGCATTGAATGGAGATTACGTTGAAAAATAGTGTTGTGTAGCTAAAAGATTGGGGAATAACCTGGTGTATTTCAATGCTGAATGAAACAACCCCTGTTTCAGAAAAAAAATGTGTTGCATTACTTATTGAACTGCCCTCGTATGTTAAGGTATCTGATGCCTGTAGGTGCAATAATGAATAATTAAGACTATCTCAGAATTACATCTGGATTGTTGCTTCACCTATTGTGACGATATATCTATCTTCATATTATGTTACTGTAGCATGTTAAATGCACCCCTTAATAGTTTCATAATTTTGGCAGCCATATAATAAATAAATGTAATAAAATTTTGTCATTGCAGAATGACCTGACAAAACAATAGCTCTATATATATTAGTGTCAGAATTTCATTGATTGTGATAAAATTAGATTGCTGTTAAAGGGATGCATATGTCATTCATAACGTGTTCCCAAACACAGTGTGTTACTTCGTCTGTGTAGATTGCCAGTTTCTTCTGGTAATGATTTCTGGTATCCTTTATCTTACATATTGTGAATGGTTCCACAAAATTAAAAGTCAACACAGGTATCAATGTATATGACCAGTGGCAGCCTCAGTGTGCTTTAAAAATATCTCAGCCATATAATCAGTGTTATTTGTAAGCAAACGAGGTGGTTAGGCTGATATTGGAGTAGACTAAGTTTAGTGCATGTCTGGCCTTCATGGTTTAGAATTTTTATGCTTTATGAAAATCACTGGATACAACCTATAAATTATATGCCAAAATCCTGAATTCAAGACTAAAAAATATGATGTAAAAACTAATATTTGAAGAACAATACGGTTTTGCAAAGGGATGGTCAACTAGTGACAGTGTTTTCACGCTACAAGGAGTTATAGAAAGGAGATGAGAATCCAATAGGGAAACAACACATCTTGCTTTTGTAGATTTTGAATAGGCATTTGATAATGTGAACAGAGAAATATTACTGAATATAATGGCTGAATGAGATTACCCATTCCATCGCCAAGATTAAGTGATCAGTAACAAAAAAGTATTTTTGTATAATGACACTAGACAAAGGCTTCACAGCCAACATGCTCCATGAGTAGATGCAAGTACGGGCCTGTGAGCAGCAATTACCATACCCTTTCCATTCAGTCATCACAGCACAGGGTAGGGAGGAGGTAGTTGTATGAAGACGTGAGAGAGGATACCAAGGGAGTGTGAAAGTCATTGTAAATGAGGTTTCACTGGTATAAATGAAAAGAACTAAAAACACAATCCTGCCACATCATTTCATTATTAAGTAGGTAGATATTTATTAATTAGACATTACACATACAATGATTTTTAATCAACTCTTGCACTCAAGATGTTCTTGCTTTTTTTCCCTTCTACAAGAGCATTGATGTGCATTGTAGATGTTACATGTAGTTTAGGTTATGGTGTGAAAATGATTTACTCAAATGGGTTATAGTTCCTCATTGTTGAAAACAGTTTTTCAGACATAGGTGGAATGCAACATTGATATTACACCAGCAGCCATCTTGTGTAATCGAACAAGTCGATTCTATGGGAAATGCTTCTAGAAATCTAGAATGTTCCTCATTATTGAATTTCTCTCCTTTTCACGCTGCTGGTAAGTTACTGCGAACTGCAGATTGATGAAATTCACTTTAATGTTCACTGAATATGGAGAGGAGCACAGAGGAAAATCACTCTGCAGTGTTGTCATGTTGTTAAATGAAAACTGGAAATCTTCCTTAAGATTACGTATAATATGTGGATAGCATCCAAAATCTGTTAATATCAGAGTTGTTCGAAGAAGATAGTTTTGGAAAATGAGCTGCATTTCCATTGTCCAGCTGATTCTTACTCGAGTCGCAGTTTCATTTTGAAGCTTGAATGTGGCTGATGAAATGCAGTATCAAATGATCCTTATCCTGGAGTGTTAAGGCATTTGGATGATTATATGTAAGGGTAAGGAATAAAAGGTCTCTGTTTCCATGAAGACTTTCAGTTCAGGAACACACACATATCTATCTCATCCGAAAGACAAAAAATTAGATTTAACTAGCCCTTATTAAGCCAGTACGCCTTGTTGTAGTAAGGCAGACTTCTTTGCTAACTGTTGATATCTTCAAGAAAGTTTTTTAATTGGCACTGTTGAAGTCTATGCTCTTGTACACTATTAACTATGTGAATGAGTTTTCAAAGTGACATCTCTGTACGTACATTCTCCTCGTGAGTCGTGCAGAGAACACCTCTGATTGAACTAGGGACTGGAAGTTTCTTCATTTTTCTCATTCAGCTGCGCTATGAGTCCCAATTTATTTGCAACATGACTGGCACTCCATCTCTAGGAACAAAAACTAATAATTTCCATGATAAACCTGTAGTTTTAAAGTTTCGTCATTGCTGTTAAGATTGTTCTTCATAGCTACTGATAAGCACAGGGGCTCTTCTTGACCTCATGTCCAGTGTTTACACATCTGATAAAAATGGACAGCTGAGCAATTATGAACTCTTTGTAAAGATTTACAAGGTGACAGAATGTCATCCTGCCATATCATGTGTGTGTTGGATGATTCATGTTTGATAACAGTACCTTGCAAAACTGAAGATTCCTCCCCCTGCAGATCGAAATGCGAAGAAGTTGCCGGTGTTACGTAATGCCGACTAACCTTTGCTGCCCACTGACCATCCCTCATTTCACAGTTCACACTGTTCCTGTGTTATTTCGACCACAGTGTGCATGTGCTTTCCCATCACTCCCCACCACACCACAACTGCTCTACCAGTGAGCAGGAGCTTGGGCAGGCACAAGTGCTCATGCATAAAATTGTCAGGTTGTTCAGCCACAATTAAACTAAATGTAATCCTATATGCAGATGACCTAGTACTGACAACAGAGAATGAAGATGACCTTCACGTGGGAGTCTTAAAAGCTACAACAGATAACCTTAAAATAAAACCTAAAATTGTCTATAGAAAAAACAAAAGTGATGGCATTTCTGTGTATACAGCTAGTAAGATCAAAAGTTTTCCTTAATAATAAAATCTGGGAGCAAGTTAAATATCTTAAATAGCTAGGATGGGATATATACATGAATACAGCCATGACATGGACCAAAAATTAAATAAATTTACTTCAGTATATGGAATGACTGAAAAAAATGCAGAATTAAGTCTGAAAAGAAACCCAGCTGAATTTTACAAAACCATAGCAGTACCAGCGCTTAGTTATGGAAGTGAATCGTGGGTGACAAGAAGACACCAAGAAAGTAGAATACAAGTTCAAGAAATGTTTCTTAGAAGAGAGAATATAAGGAAGGATGTATAAATATATTATCAAAATTCAAAAATAAAAGAACATAGGAGAAAATGGGAGAAACACACATACTTTATGGACGGAGAAAGACTCCCAGTAAAGGCTGTGGGAGAAGAAATGTGGGAATGCCATACAAGAGAGAGAGAGCACTTCAGACAATGATTCTTTCCTTTCCACATCCTTGGTCAACTGAACTAGTTTACCACTGTTTATCTCATTGGTGGTTAATGCAAAACTCTGACATTCCGTCTTTGCTTGCTTCCTTGTATTGGTTGGGAAATTATAAAAGTCATTTTGTACTTAATTCACTGTGTTTCAGTATGTTTTACTTCTTGAGTTTGATAAGCAATCAGTAACATTCTTAGGGAGCTTGCAGCATCTGGCATCTTTCCTTGTTGGTCACATATTCCCATTTATCGGACTATGTATGAAGAATTGATTGAATTTGGGAATGACAATATCAGAGGTCATGCATTAGAATGTTTTCATATCTTCCACTGCACGTTATAACAGACCAGAATTATGGGGATCTTTGATCAACAGTAGATTATGATACTAAGCCTGTAGGACAAAATCTGCAATCCCATTCTTTTCTCAGCTAAGTTTTACTTCAAATTGCAAGTCTGGTGTAAAAGAGGTGGCCTATGACATCGTAGTGTATTGTATGGAAATATTTATTTAAATTTCCCACATATCCAGATTTTTCTGTAATGCTATGGAACATTATTTTTGTTTTGGATTTTAAAGGAAATATGTTATTGTACACAATTCCATTTGTTTTGTTGGACTACAAATGGCATATATTTCACACTTTGCAATATTTTGGGTTCTGAATTTCTTGTAGCATTTTATTATCTATTAAATCAAGAACTGTTGTAATTTTTTATCTATTAAATCAAGAAATGTTATAATTTTTTCAAAAGTTAATTCAATTTTTTGTAAAAAAAAAAAAAGGGTTGTATGAAATAAAATATAAAATGGTTATTATTTGAGCAATGTGGCATACACTGAATTTTTAACGAAATTCCATTTCAAAATTATTTACAATCATATTATTATTATTATCATCGTTAATTCCCCATTAAGGAGAGCGTTAAAACACAATCAATATTCACAAAGACAATATGGTACGTAAATTGGTACATTTCAAATTCATGGCACTTTTTTCTGTCTCTTTGTTTTCTCTTCCCAAAAACCTCTCATAAATTCACTGTGTTTCTTCTTCCTCTCTTCTGTCCACTTCTTTCCTGATTTCTTCTCTTTTGGTGTTTCTTCGAATTTATGTTTGTTAATTTTTTCTCTGTATTTTCCTCTGTTTGATATTTCTTCTGTGGAGATGTTTAGATTTTTGAGGTCTTCCATGGTTTCCTTTACCCAGTTAGTTTTCACCTTATTCGTCACCACTATGTTAAAAATCTTCTTGGTCAGCCTATTTTCATTCATCCTATGAATGTGCCCATAGAATTTTGCCCTTCTTTTTCTGATATTGTCTGTAATTGTCTCTGCCTGTTTGTACAATTCCTTTGTTGGTCTCTTTATCCAGATCCCCCGTCTCTGAACTGGCCCATAGATCTTTCTCAGAATTTTCCTCTCTTGCTTTTCCATTTCCTTGATTTTAGTTCTTCATTTGATTACTGTTGTTTCTGAGGCATACAAGGCCTCAGGTAAGACTACTGTTTTGTAATGTCTGAATTTGGCATTGACGGAAATATTTCTTTTATTGTAATGGTTCGATGTAAGTCTGTATGCTTTTTGTAGTTTTGTAACCCTTTCTTCATTGGCTGTTGAATTCAGTCCTGTTTTCTGTATAATCTCTCCCAGGTATTTGAAACTTTCTACTTGTGTTATCTTTCCGTACTTTATCGATGGGCTTCTGTCTGTAGATTTTGTGTCCACGTACTGGGTTTTTTCATATGATATTTGTAGTCCTGTTCTGGCTGCGATTTCGTTCAATATCTCTAGAGCTTCTCTGGCTTCTTTTCTGTCATTTGTAATGATGGCTATATCGTCGGCAAAGGCCAGACGTTTTATGTTGACGGTTCTATTTTTCTCTCTCCCCATCTTTACCCCATTGACTCCTTTGTCCCACGTCCTGATTATTTTCTCTAAAACAGCGTTAAATAAAATGGGTGACAGGCCATCTCCCTGTCTCACTCCTGTCTTGATTTCGAAAGATTCTGAGATCTCACCCATGAACTTCACTTTTGACTTTGTATTTGTTAATGTTTCCAGAATTAGTTTTCTGGTCTTATTGTCTACCTTCATTTCTTCTAGTGTATTAAAAAGTGTTTCTCTGTCTATGGAATCATAAGCCTTCTTGAAATCAACAAATGTTACTGTGGTGTTTCTGGACTTTCTCGTTGTTAATAATGTTCTCAGACACCAGATCTGCTCACTGCATGATCTTCCCTTCCTGAACCCTCCTTGGTATTCTCCGATCTGTGGATCTATCTGAGGTTCTAGGCGATTTAACAGAGCTTTTGATAGAATTTTGTATGCCACCGCAGTAACGAAATTCCTCTATAGTTGTTAGGGTCTGTTTTGTCTCCTTTCTTGTGGAGGGGGTGTATTAGGGCTGACTTCCATTCTTCTGGTATGTTTTCTGTTTCCCAGATGTTTTTGATTATACTATGAATTTTGGGTGTAATGTTTTCATGGTCTAATTTCCAGATTTCTGCAATCAGTCCATCTTCACCTGTTGCTCTGTTATCTTTCAATGATTTTATTATTTTCAAAGATTTCTTCATATGTTGGGGGTTCGGAGTCCCGGTTGGGTTCTGGTTTTGTAAACTGTAATCTCTGTTTTGGTTTATCACAGTTAAGTAATGTGTCAAAGTACCAGGCTAATATTTCACAGTTTTTCTTCGGATTTGTCTCCAGTGTTCCATCTTGTCTTTTGAAGCATAAGCTTGGTGACTGTTATCCTGTCATATTTTCTCGGAATACTCTGTAAAAATTTCGTGTGTTGTATCTGGTGAAGTCTTCATCTATCTCCTTCAACCTGCTGTTTTTGTAACCTCTTTTTTCTCTTCGGATTATTTTTGAAGTGTTTTTCTGTATCCTGTTGAAGTCCTCCCATTTTTCTTGTGTTTTATGGCTGTTAAATTTTTTCCAGGCTTGTATTCTGTCTTCTATGGCCCTGTCGCATGTCATGTTCCACCGTTGGTGTTTCCTTTTTCTCGGTGGCTGCCCCAATTTTATCAGTTCTTTTATTTTTTCTGACAGTTCTGTCCAGTTGTTGGTATTGATTTTCGTAATTTCTTCTATTATTTCTTTCTTGTTTATTTGTAGGTACTCTGGATCTGTTCTGAAAGGTCTGTTGGTTCTCTTGATTTGTCTATTGGGTATAAATTTTACTTTAGTTTGGTGAAGGTGATGAACAGATTCGAAAACTCCTTTCCTTGTTCTTACGTTCATTATTTCTCTGGTGTTTTTTGTGAATATTGCTATGTGGTCTATCTGAAATTCTCCTAGAGCATGGTTGGGGGATTTCCAAGTTACAAGTTTTCTGTGTGGTTTCTGGAATTGCGTTGACATGATTTTCAGATCAAAATTTCTGCAGAAGTTTATCAAGTTTTCTCCATTTTTGTTTGTTCTCATGTGGGCCCTGTGTTTCCCTGTCATGTCTCGGAATTTTCTTTCCTTGCCTAACTGGGCATTGAAGTCTCCTAGTAACACTTTTATGTGATTCTTGGGGATTTTGCTGGTAGTTTCTTCCAGATCTTCCCAGAATGAATTTACAATCATATATAATTACCTTTATTTTTATAAATCTTGCTAACCTTAAAAGGCACGTTTTCGTTGTAACTGTTCGCTCATCTATGCAGAAAACTATGTACATAAGTTTATTTCCCCAATTGCCAGTTGTAGAACAATCTAGATCTTCATGTTGTAATAATATTGTTTTTCTTACATGGCAGAGGTAGGTAGTCGTTTTCATGGGCTCGAGTAGTACAGTCATTCTCTAGATACGGACTTGTATCTTAATCTTTGTGCTGTGTTTGTAACAAGTGTGAAGTATGACTTATTTAGCCTGGGAATGGAAATTCGTATTGAAAATGTATTCGCAATGCTTTACGAACTTGTTGATTGAGGACAGTGATAGATATGAAATCTGTGTGTGCTTGAAATAAGACTCTCTTTAATGTTGTGCAGAATACTGATGCATAAATTTCATTGTCTTGTCATGCCTGGAAGGGAGATAAAAAGCTATTGTGATGAAAATGTGAACGAGTATCTTCACTAACGTTAGACAGATCTGTACTGGTACATCATCCCTAGACATGTAGTAGTTTGGAGTCAAAACACATTTTCTAAATAAAATGAAAAAAAGCACTGAACACATACAAGTACAGTATAGTATTACCAGCCGCAAGCCAAGATCTGCCATTTCGCAGCTACCATGTGACTGTAGAGAAGAGCAAGTTGGACTTCAGATTCAATGATTCTGCAGCCTACAACTACATTTTCTCCATGTGGTAGTTGGAATTGGCACTGTCTGAGTTTTGTGATGCTGCATCTGGTTACGACCAAATCCGGTACACTGTGTGCTTCAACGTATGCCGGCAGTGTCAAAGGAAATCCTCCTTGACTGTTTTAGTATGATGCGGCAGAAAGGTCACTTCCCCGACTCGTGGAGGGAGGCAATTTTGATGCCTCTCCTCAAACTAGAAGAGGACCACACCTGTCCCAGTAGTTACTGAAGTAATGCCTTGAAGAGCTGTGTAGGAAAAACAATGAAGTGAATGATCAACTGTAGTCTGGTCTGGTTATCAGAGATCAAGCAACTCGTTAGCCTCTCTCAATATGGATACTGGAGATTTAGTGTTCTTAAGTGTTACCCTCTTTGCCATAGCCATCAAGAGCATCGCATCTACCATACAGAGTCATGTACAATGCTCCTTATTTGTGGACGATTTTGCTGTTTTCTGGTCTTCCTCCAGCGTGGCAATAACAAATCGTCACTTGCAACCTAGAGTGCGGAGGTTAGAGGAGTGGGCTGCAAAGAAAGGTTTTCAGTTTCCTGCAGAAAAGTGTGTGTGTGTGTGTGTGTGTGTGTGTGTGTGTGTGTGTGTGTGTGTGTGTGTGTTCTCATGTTAATCGCAGAAAAGGGTGTGTGTGTGTGTGTGTGTGTGTGTGTGTGTGTGTGTGTGTGTGTGTGTGCGTGTGTTTTTTCTCATGTTAATCATGTTCATTTTAATCGTTCTCATCGTATTCTTACTTTTTATGACATGAGTATGAAGGAGACGATTCTACATTTTAAAGACTCTGTAAGCTCTTATTTTTTACTCCAAACTGTTGTGATTACTACACTCGAGAGATCTGAAGGACAGAAGCCAGAATGCACTGAATATTATAAATTGCCTTAACCATGTCTACTCCAGTGAAATAGGGCTTTTGTGCATTTACACCTAGACTATGGATGCACATTGTACGGGTCAGTGAGGTCTTCTTACCTGAAGATTATTGATGCTATCTGCTATGAGGGGGTTAGGCTGGTCTGTGGGTACTTATAAGACTGGACATGTGCCCAGTCTCTGTGCTGAGGCAGGGAACCGCTGCATACCCTACTGTTGCTCGTCAGCCTCTGGAATGCCTTTTCTCCCATCACCCACAAGCAACAATGCCATTTGGTATCCACATGCAACGTTTGCTGGGGTCGGTTGATGTGGAGCACAACCAATCCAAATCCAGGGTTTTAACCGCCTCCCGTCGTGGTTACTGCACAGGTCCAGGGTATCTTTACATTTAGTGCAGTACAGGAGAGACTGCACTCCTGCATATGTTCTTAATTCATTATATGTTCCAGCAGATCAGATAGTCCAGAATATGTAGGATACACTCCTCCAACTACAATGGCTGGGAAAGGATGTGGATGTGTCTTTCCGTTGGGTACCAGTGTGCATGAGTATTACAGGGAATGAAATGGCAGATGTAGCAACCAACGATGCATGTCATGATCCTCAGTAGTTCACTGTGCCATCCCTTTGCATGCTATCTCGTCACTGTTGAGGTACAGAGTCGTGGGTCAAGGGGAAGACAATTAGCTGGAAGTGACAGCTGCATGTATTAAAGCCCACTACATGGCTGTGGGATACCTCCTTCCATCCTCAAAGATGGGATGAGGTCCTTCTCACTCATCTTTGCCACAGTCGTTTGATGCGTGGCTTCTTGCTCTGGTGTAACAACCTTCCAATGTGTTGTGCTTATGGCGTACGGATCACTGTGTGCCACATTTTACGAGACTGTGTTTCACTCTCAGAGCAGAGGACAGCAGCAGATTTGTCGGCAGATCTGCCTTCTATTTAAAGTGACATTGAAATGAATGTGGTTAGAGTTTTAAGATTTTTTTGATCTGTCCAACTTGTTTCCGCAAGTTATTGTGAGATGTTCTTAATGTGTTAACAGAGGGACTGGCTCACCCATGCTTTCTGTAAGCGATCAGCCAGTTATATTATCCTGTGAGGAAGTGACAATGTTGTGAATATCACACACAATACTCTACAACACTAAAACTGCATAACCGATAGCATGTGGTAGTGTTGCTATCTTGTTTAGAGGAGCTAAAGCTCAGTTTGTTTGGCTGTTGCTAATGTATATTCTACATACACTATACACAATAAATTATAAATTGGGTTGACTTATACAGTAAGGTGTTCATGCTTTTCATTTATAAATTAAATTAATATTGTATGTATAAAACACACTATGCTCCCCAGTAAACTGTATAGCTGAAAACATAGTTCTTGTACATTAAAAGAAAAACTGGAAGTGCTTTAAGCAGGTTGACAGTGGGAAAAGTGCTACAAAATCAGCTGTTGAATTTGGCGTCGGGAAAGCCACGATCAGTGACTGGAAAAAAAAACTGTAGGAAATTCGAAAGCTTCTGCAATACAGTCAATGAAAAAAACTTTTTGAACAATGCCATAACATCACCATGTCATTGTATGATAAAATTCATGATACCACTTTCTTGTGGTTTATTCAGGAAAGACAGGATTCAAGAAAAGGCATTACAACTGAACAAACTTATGAATGATGCTCCAACATTTACTGCCAGCAATGGTTGGTTAGATTGTTGGAAGAAAACACATATTATATGACAATGATAAGTGTTGAAAAATTATTAGCTGTTGTTGCCACAGCAGATGCATTCTTAGATGAATTTGCAGACTTGATATCATCAGAAAATTACTGACAACAGCTGATGAAAACACTGACAAAACTGGACTGAATTTCAAAGCAATCTCTACAAAAAGTCTTGCTTGGAAAGAAGAGTCATCTGCACCAGATTTTAATCTGAATAAATAATGTCTTACTGTTTTGGCGTGTAGCAATGCCGCAGTAACAAATTACTGCTCATGCTAATTGAAAAGACTGCAAAACCATGAGCCCTGAAAGACATGAATATGAATGCTCTCTCTGTTTATTACAAAAATCAACTTAAAGCTTGAAGAGCTGTGTTCTGTTTAGTGAGTGGTTTGAGAACAAACTTATTCCCTTTGTTAGAAGATTTAGTACAGAATATGGACTGCCACCTCAAGCTCTACTTTTGGTGGACAATGCTCCATTTTGTCCTTCAGAAATGCAGCTAGTCAATGGAGACATCAAAGCATATTTGTTGCCACTAGATGTAACATTTATTGTGCAATCAGTGGCTTGGAGTGTGTTACAAAACCTGAAATTGAATTAGAGGAAACAGCTTCTCTTGTTGTTGTCGTCGTCGTCATCGTCATCTTCAGCCTGAAGATTGGTTTGATGCAACTCTCCATGCTTCTCTATCCTGTGCAAGCCTCATCATCTCTGAGTAACTACTGCAACCTGCATCCTTCTGAATCTGCGTCCTATATTTTATCTCTTCATCTCCTACAATTTTGACCCCCCCCCCCCCCCCCCCCACACACACACACACACTTCCCTCCAGTACTAAATTGGTGATGTCTTGGAATATGTCCTACCAACTGATCCCTTCTCCTAGTCAGTTTGTGCCACAAATTTCTTTGCTTCCCAATCCTATTCACTACTTCCTCTTCAGTTACATGATATCCCCACCTAATCGTCAGCATTCTTCTGTAGCACCACCTTTCAGAAGCCACAATTCTCTTCTTGTCTACAATGTTTATCATCCATGTTTCACTTCCATACGTGGCTACACTCCACTTTCACAAAAGATGTCGTGACACTTAAATCTATACTTGATGTTTGCAATTTCTCTTCAGAAACCATTTTCTTGCTGTTGCCAGTTCACATTTCACTCAGCATAACTCGATTTAATTCAGCTACATTCCATTATGCTTCTCTTGCTTTTGTTGATTTTAATCTTATATTCTCATTTCAAGACCCTGTCCATTCCATTCAGCTGCTGTTCCAAGTCCTTTGCTGTCTCTGAGAGAATTACAATGTCATCGGTGAACCTCAAAGTTTTTATATCCTCTCCCTGAATTCCTACTCCAAATTTTTCTTTTGTTTCCTGCACTGCTTGCTCAAAGTACAGATTGAACAACATTGAGAATAGGCTACAACACTGTCTCACTACCTTCCTAACCATTGTTTCCCTTTTCTGCCCCTTGACTCGTATAACTGCCATCTAGTTTCTGTACAAGTTGTAAATAGCCTTTCCCTCCCTGTATTTTACCCCCGTTACCCTCAGAATTTTAAAGAGAATATTCTAGTCAACATTGTCAAAAGCTTTCTCTCAGTCTACAAATGCTATAAATCTAGGTTTGCCTTTCATTAACGTATCTTCTAAGAGAAGTCATCGTATAAGTAGTGCCTAGCATGCTCTTACATTTCTCTGGACTCCAAACTGATCTTTTCTGAGGTCAGCTTCTACCAGTTTTTCCATTCTTCTGTAAGGAATTTTTGTTAGTATTTTGTAACCATATTCACATCTGTTAGCACCTGCTTTCTTTGGAATTGGAATTATTGTATTCTTTTTGAAATGCAAAGGTATTTCGCCTCCTTCATACACCTTGCTCATGAGATGGAATAGTTTTGTCATGGCTGGCTCCCCCAAGGCTATCAGTAGTTCTGACAGAATGTCATCTGCTGCCTGGACTTTGGCTTAGGTCTTTCGGTGCACCATCAAATTCTTCTCGCAGTATCATATCGCCCATCTGGTCTTCATATACATCATCTTTCATTTCTATAATACTGTCCTCAAGCACGTATTCCTGTATGTACTCTTTACACCTTTCAGCTTTCCCTTCTTTGCTTAGGACTGGTTTCTGTTTGAGCTCTTGATATTCATACAGGTGGTTCTCTTTTCTCCAAAGGCTTCTTCAGTTTTCCTGTAGGTTGTATCTATCTTTCCCGTAGGGATATATGCTTCAAAATCCTTAAATTTGTCCTCGATTCAGTACTGCTTAGCCATTTTGTGCTTTCTGCCAATCTCATTTTTTAGATGTTTGTATTTACTTTCGTGTGCTTCTTTATGTGCATTTTTATGTTTCTTCTTTCATCAATTAAATTCAATATCTCTTGTGTTACCCAAGGATTTCTACTAGTCCTCGTCATCTTCTTCTGTATTCTTTTCCCTTGTTCTTGTCAATAGTTTGCTGATACTCCCTCCGAAACTCACCTTTTTGCAATTTCTTCAGCCTCTATCTACAGTTCAGTACCAATAAATTGTGGTCAGAGTCCACATCTTCTCCTGGAAATGTCTTACAATTTAAAATCGGGTTACCAAATCTCTTTGCCATTATATAATCTTCTTTCATGATTCTTAAACCAAGTGTTAGCAATGATTAAATTATGTTCTGTGAAAAGTTCAAATCAGGCGGCTTCCTCTTTCATTCTTTTCCCCTGGTCCAAATTCACATACCAGTTTTCCTTCTCTTCTCTTCTTTTCCTATGGGGAAGACCTAGAATGACGAGGACACCTGCAATGGACGAGGCAATTCTTCATGCAGTTGACGATAACCCTAATGTCGGCGTCAGAGAAGTTGCTGCTGTACAAGGTAACATTGACCACATCACTGTATGGAGAGTGCTACAGGAGAACCAGTTATTTCCGTACCATATACAGCGTGTGCAAGCACTATCAGCAGCTGATTGGCCTCCACGGGTACACTTCTGCAAATGGTTCATCCAACAGTGTGTCAGTCCTCATTTCAGTGAAATGTTCTCTTTACGGATGAGGCTTCATTCCAACGTGATCAAATTGTAAATTTTCACAATCAACATGTGTGGGCTGATGAGAATCCGCATGCAATTGTGGAATCACGTCATCAGCACAAATTTTCTGTGAACGTTTGGGCAGGCATTGTTGGTGATGTCTTGATTGGGCTCCATGTTCTTCCACCTACGCTCAATGGAGCACGTTATCATGATTTCATACGGGATACTCTACCTGTGCTGCTAGAACATGTGCCTTTACAAGTACGACACAACATGTGGTTCATGCACGATGGAGCTCCTGCACATTTCAGTCGAAGTGTTCGTACGCTTCTCAACAACAGATTCGGTGACCGATGGATTGGTAGAGGCGGGCCAATTCCATGGCCTCCACGCTCTCCTGACCTCAACCCTCTTGACTTTCATTTATGGGTGCATTTGAAAGCTCTTGTCTACGCAACCCCGGTACCAAATGTAGAGACTCTTCGTGCTCGTATTGTGGACGGCTGTGATACGCCAATCTCCAGGGTTGCATCAGCGCATCAGGGATTCCATGCGACGGAGGGTGGATGCATGTATCCTCGCTAACGGAGGACATTTTGAACATTTCCTGTAACAAAGTGTTTGAAGTCACGCTGATACGTTCTGTTGCTGTGTGTCTCCATTCCATGATTAATGTGATTTGAAGAGAAGTAATAAAATGAGCTCTAACATGGAAAGTAAGCGTTTCCGGACACATGTCCACATAACATATTTTCTTTCTTTGTGTGTGAGGAATGTTTCCTGAAAGTTTGGCTGTACCTTTTTGTAACACCCTGTAGATAATAGAGAGGTGCTGAATGCAGCTTGTTTGGTTGTTAAGAGAGGAATGTGTGAAGCGATCAGTAATTACTGTAATGGAATATTATCGAAAGATGTCTCTCGAAACCCAAAGAAATTTTGGTCATTTATAGTGTAGCAAAGCAAAAGCAGAAATGCTGAACTCCATTTTTATGTTCCTTTACAAATGGAAACCTAAGAATATTACCCCAGTTTACCTTGTGCACCACTGCACAAATGAGGGGTATATGTGTGTGTTAGTGTCAGTGGCATTGAGAAACAGCTGAAATCTCTAAAATTGAAGAAAACTCCATGGTTTGATGGCATCTTGTATCAGAATGTGCAGCTGAATTAGCCTCTTTTTGTACTATAATATATTGTAGAATCTCTTGAATAAAAGACTGTCACCAGGTCACACCCATCTTCAAACTGGGTAGCAGAAATGATCGACAAAAATCTTGTCCAGTAACTCTGACATGCATCTGTTGTGGAATCTTAGATCATATTCTGAGCTCAAATATACTGAGAGGTATCTTGAACAAAATGACCTCATCCATGCCAACCAGCATGGATTACAAAAACACCAGCATGCGAAATCCAACTTGTACTTCTCTAACATGCATCCATGAAGCCATTGATTGAGGTAGTTGGGATGACACAGAATCGCTATACTTCCAAAGAGTATTTGACTCAGTGTTACACCTATGCTTATTGTCAAAAGTACAATGTTATGGAGTATCAAGTGAAATTTGTGACTCAACAGAGAATTTCTTTGTACACTACAAGTTTATGTGGATGCTATGTCATTGACATACATAAAATTAATACAAGACCCAGGGAAGTGCATTTGGACCTCACTGTTACATTGTATATTAGTAGTCAAAAGACAGTGTTAATAGTAACTTCAGATTCTGCAAAATTTGCAGTTATACATAATGAAGTACCGTCAGAAAAGAGCTGCACAAATATTCATTCAGATCTTGATAAGATTTAAAATTGGTTTAATTTGATCTCCCAGCTCCCCATGGCTATTCTTTTACTGTGTGATTTTAATGCTTGTAACTCTTTATGTAGAAACTCTGAAGCCACTAACAGTGATGACTTCTTAGAGCTATTGTACTAAAGTCTTGAAATTTGTATACTGAATAACAGCTCCCACACTCATTTTATTACAACACTTGGATCATTTCCAGCCATCGGTCATATGGTCTGTATATCTAATTTTTAGTAATCTATTTAATAGAAGGTTGACCATGATCTTTGTGATACTGATCATTATATTATTGTTTTATGACCCCCACATTGATACTCAGATGGATATCCCATGTTGAATTTTTAAGAATGCTGACTGGTACACTCTTAGCATTTCCCTAACAGTGGATATGCCTCTCCGTGGGTCTATTGAGGATGCCATCAGACACAAAACCACCAAGAAATAACTTGACAAAACTAGCAATGCCACGTTCATCAAGGTTCCCCTCCCCAATTGGAGGCCAGCCCCGTGTGCACATACATCATTCTGACCATTAAATGCCTCAGAAGGGTACTGCAACAATGTAAGCACCATCTGTTGAAAGACACTCTTTAAAAGTCTCTGAGCCAGAGCCTGTTTATCAAAAGGGGCTGCTGGAAAAAGTTTCATATCCACCATTGGAACTTGTACTTACCTTTCCCCCCCACCTCCAAACCCTTCTCTCTCTCTCTCTCTCTCTCTCTCTCTCTCTCTCTCTCTCATGGGCCAAACTCCAGTGTACTCATGGTCAGCACAAAGGGACTGATATCCACGTATGTGTAACACTGGAGTAGTGAAGTCTTACCTTAGTGTCATAACTGATCAACTGGCTATTACTTCATTAGAGCATCAGATCTTGACAAGTGTTGATCACCTCGTGCACCAGGAGTTCACTGTTAGTGTGGTTTTTACCTGCCATCAGCACCCCATCAGATCCTTTTCAACCTTTTAACCCTATATTAGTTAAAAGTTAATTTCCCTGTGCGTGGAAGTAAGTTAATTAAATTCTCCTCCTTGAATCTGGAAGGACCATATGCGTTCAAGTAACTTGTGTAGTGTTTCTCCCACCAGCTGCATGGGAAAGATCTTGGAGTGCCTTGTCTTGCTGTTTAAATCTGTACAGCTCCTCAATGATTTTGCATGGA
The DNA here is from genome assembly GCF_021461395.2 of Schistocerca americana. Lineage (NCBI taxonomy): Eukaryota > Metazoa > Arthropoda > Insecta > Orthoptera > Acrididae > Schistocerca > Schistocerca americana. The sequence goes on from NC_060130.1 coordinate 542,301,198, forward strand.
TTTAGAAAATATCTTTCCAACATTAATAACCTGATACTATTGGAGGCAGCTGTACAGCAGTATTTCCTGCATGTGCTATACCCAGTAGGCATTTACTTAGCTTTACAGCAGGCTTACAGTACTATTGGAAAGCACAAATCTTCACAGCTTCATGCATGAAACTTCTAGGGATGTTCTCTCTTGTGTTTTTATGAGCCTTCATAGTTCCACATTATTTTAGATACAAAGTCATGAATGCCATGTTTAATCACTTCATACAACAGAACTGCCTGTCAAGGTAATGTTTTAAGTGTCACTGTTTTGCAGTGGCTATCATCAGTAACACATCCGTGGTTTGAAGCCTGCAATTGTTCCATATTCATAGATGCCTTTTCAATTTTTTTTCCATGCTCCATCCCTGCAGCAAGCATGAAGCATGTGAAGGTAATTAGATTGTATGAAGGCCAGACAGTGAAACACTTTTTACATTTTTGAAACCGGTTTTAAATTCTTGACAGAAAAACCCACGTCCATTCCTTTTGACCATTCTGTGAATTTGTAGTATTGTATGACTTGGAGTGAATACATACCACTTCAAATGTTAAAATTTCTGTGAGGTTATTGAGCATACTTTCGATCAGAAAGTTGCACGGTACCATGCCAGTGTGACTGCTGAACTTGGTTCCTCGAAGTATTTGATATTTTAAGATGAATTGTGCATAGGTCAGGGAGAGGAGACCAGTCTTGCTTGGTTCCGTTCTGTAGAGCATTTGAATGATCCCGATTTCATTAAGGAAGCATTGTGTCTGACTCCACTCCATCATCATATGTGAAGGTACTGGACACGGTCCACCATGAGAAAATTAGACTTGCAACAGAGTAATTTTAGGAGGAGGTCTATTACCAGCTTCTTTGCTGAGACTGACAAGTCACCATTTCAAATCAGGTGGTTAACTCTTCATACGGCAAAGAATATAGAAAATATACTCCATACCCCAGGTGTCTGTACACTATACTACTGCTTGGTCACCTAAGGAGTAACTTTATGGTAATTGTCATCCAGCACGAAGGGCCTTAAGGATTTATTTAACAAGCTATCTTATAGGAATGGATGTGGCAACTATTGATATTTATACCAGGATGGAATAATCGCCACCTTGATTTTGTAAGCAGCTTAGATTTTTTTTTTTTCTTTTTTTTAAATTTGCACATTTTTAGAAAAGAAGGTACTGTAAATGTGATTTTTAGAACTGTTTTATAATGTTGCAAATGAAAATTGTCATTTAAATGTTAAAACAGGATGGCTCCCTTTGTTCATCGTGGCTTTCCATGATAGTGGCGAAGGATCTGCCTACCATATCTAGGACACCCTTTTACCAGAACAACATAGAAAAGAGGTTGAATTCTGCTGGGCATGTCGAAATTAGGGGAAAAAAGTTGATTTAGTTAAGGAGGCCTGGGAGAGTGACGACATTTGCTATACAGGCAGTAATCTTACTGTTGAATGTCCTGCACCAATGAAATGAAGTAGTATGGTCAGAGGTGAGATAAGAGAAATTGTCAACTTTGAAACTCCTCATTCCTACTTCCATTTTATTGTGATCATAGCAACCCCCCCCCCCCCCCCCCCCCCAATATGACTTTGCTCTGATGGAAGATTCCACATGTTTCTAGTGCCTCTAATGTAAGAATTTCAGTATATCTCTTTTAATGAAGTTTGCCATATATTCAAACAAGGGAGAGCTGTAAATGTAACTACGGACATGCCCTCTGTATTAGTTTATCATGAACTGAATGTGGTGCCCATTATAAATTGTTGGACTTCCACCTTAATTGAAAATTTTAGTGGCGGTGTTATCTGGTTTTTCAATTAGTGTCCAGCCAGTGATGCATTTGTACTACAGTTGGTTAGTATTTCCTGTTGAAGTACTATCATCATAATAATATTTAGTACTTGGCATGGTTTTATCGCAAGTCTGAGTTTTTGTACATATGTGTGATCATATGTCTTCTATTAATTATAGTGAAATTTTAAACTTCTGCCTCTCTCAATCAGACTGTTCTCCATGAACTTGTTTGTGCTAAGGACCTTGATGTTGAACATACATCAGCAGCAGCAGCAGCACCACCACCACCACCACCACCACCACCACCATGAGTAACAAGAAAGAAAAACTGCCGGTATAACCCCAAATAATTTTTTTCTTCGTGGAAAAACTAAGATTGATATGTTAGCCTGCTGGTATGTGTGATAACACATTTATTTGATTGACCTATTGCTGTGAGCTGCGGTGAACTCGGTACGGCATAGTGGCTATTGTCGTTGGCATGTTATTGGTTGCCAGTTCAAATCCAATCACCAGCAATTTTTTGTTATTTAGGATTTATCATTTCTGAAATGTTCTTGAAATATCTTATGTTTGTAATGTTTGTATATTCTAGAATATTCTATACTTTTATAAATATTTACACACTCAGTCCAGGAGTTCAGTTTTGTTGTGGCTGTACATTGGTTTCAGTAAACGTGCTTTGATTTCTAAGTGTTGTACTTTACTTACGACCGTGCTTTGGGCTTTGGACTTGATTGTGTTTTCAGCATGATATTGTTATTTCACGTTTCCTCTTCCTGTTTTCCATCCTGCAAGATTTATCCACTGAAGTGCCAAAAAAACTGGTATAGGCACGGGTATTCAAATACAGAGATATGTAAACAGGCAGAATATGGTGCTGTGGTAGGCAATGCCTATATAAGATAACAAGAGTCTGATCCCCTATATTTAGATGAGTGTGAAGGAGCTCTTAATGTGGTACAGTTTTTAAAACCTACAGTGATGTATTCCCATTCAGTTAAATATCAGATGAATAACACCAATACTGAAAATATGGAATGATGGAACATCAAGATCATTCATTGATATATACTGTCATTGTGAATAAATCTACATTAGTCTGTAATTTCTACCAAATTAATAGCCAGTTACCAATTGCAATAATACATTGATAACTTAAATTTTGTTCTGACCTCATGGAATTTTCTATATACTAATGTGAAATTCCTTTACAGTATGTGAAATGCCAAACCCTATTCGCCAGCCTCTAATAAAATCTAAGAAACGGAAACAGCCATTATCGCACAATACTGAATCAGGACCAGTGTATCCACCACTGATTGAATCTACATATGAGATGGGACCGATAATTGGCGAAGGGAATTTTGCCATTGTTATGCAGTGCCGAGAAAGGTATCTGATTTAACTTAGCTGTAATTCAGAAAATTGTTATCATATGTAAATTTAACTTCAAATGAATTTAGACCATAATTAAGATCTATGTTACATATTGCTAATATCACTATTCAAATAGCTTATCATCTTCATTATAGAAATACGATTTATACAAGTACTTTATCTTTCCCGGTTTGTGGCTTACAGGACAACTATTATTTCTGTACAAATAAAAAATGAAAGTGTTCTCTGTAAACACAGTTTGATTTTGTTCAAGTTTGTTAATCTTCCAGTAATATTCATGAGATTATACAGAAGAACTGTACAGCTTGTACCCAAAAGTATTTGCCACTTACACTGTTCTCTTTGTGTGTTGTATTCGTAGCAACCTCTTAACAACTTTATTATTTTCATAAGAAAACTTATTCACTTTATTCCAGATAATATTTGGCGTTTGCTTCAATTTTAGCCGTGTAATCCAGTTATTTTGTTATTGAATAATTGATATTTAACGTATTTGATCTCTCTCATTGTTTTATGTCATTATCCTTGTAGTTTGTGAAGTGAGCTAATAACAGTAGTTTAAATAAGTACAAAGAAATGTGTGATGTAATGTTTGGTACCTAATTTTTGAGTAAACTGAACATATGGCTGTTAAAAGAAATATTGGATGGGTAAAATATGTGCACATGTTAAAGCAGTGAATAATAAGGGTAACTGTAATAACAGGGACAGCTGCCAGATACTGGCAAACTATCCCCAACAATAGCACTTCACAACCAAAATTTGTTTTTAAATAAACCAAACTCAGAACTTCGTGCTCATGTCCACACATATAAAGTATGAAATGAGGGAATTCATCTAGTAACTAGAAAAAAGGGAGTGGGGTCAGGGAGGGGTAGCAGGAGGAGGAAATGAGCTTAAACAGAGTTAAATACTGGAAGCAGACAGGCAAAAAGGTGCTTGATAAGGTAGTTAAGATCGTTCATGAAATTTTGGTGTCAGATAACTTTAAAGTTGATAAGAGTCCATTCTCTGCAATTTGCCTATAATAAAGTGACTTTTACTTTTTTTTAACTAATGAAGGAATCAAAGTAAATCTTTTTGCACGTTATTTATTGATTCTTGGAACACATTGAATTTTTTTTTTTTTTTTTTTAAAGTCACCATTAAGCCCTCAAAATGTGAGGAGTTAAAGTTGCTCTGGTCAAAATGAGGTGTATCCGTGATGGAAGTCCTGCAGTCTGCAGATCTTATCTGAAATAAAAAACACACCGTTTCCTTAACATATAAAATACTTTGTGTGGATTAGAGGCACAGTTTTTTTTTCAAATTTATTGAAATAATAAAATGGCAGGTGTATCAAACAAAGATGTAGTTTTGTTGTGTGTTTTTGGTCACATTTTTTGCAATAATTAATGAAAAAATTAGCCTATTATTCCTTGTAAACAAGCCCGAAGAGTAATTCACCCAAATTTCAGAATTAGAGAGCCCACAATCCATTCTGTTAGCCTAGATACCGCGTATTTTGAGCTGAACATGCATCAGAGCAGTGTATGTATACGCTTGTGTGTAAGCCACAGTTGAGGATCAGTTATCCTGTGCTTTCCAGTATGGGTTGTTTTGTATTATAACACTTAAAGATATCTCAGATTGTGCACAATATTGCTTTTTATGATGTCAATCTATCAAAATCACCCATTAATGGTGTAGGGAAACACAGAGCCCATAGTGGAAAATATTTCATTTTCCCCTCTAACTGTATTGCTTCAAAAATATGAGAATTAGAATGAGATTCAGCAATGCACCTTTTGTTATTGTGTGATAAAACTCATATTTGTAGCAAAAACTTTTGTGTTTCTTACTTAGTTGCTTCCTCTTTTATATGCCGGTATAAGTTGCCAAAGATTGCTACAAAATAAAACAGTGGATCAAATAGAAGTGCTCCCTTATGAATTCTCTTACCGTGCCATGTTCCTTCCCAACTATTCAGTCCTTGCCTGGGGGTGGTTTACCATTTTATGTTCAGTTATCTATTTTAATAGAAACTTCTTCATTTAATGAAGCTCTGTGACTAATTACTCTTCATGAATTTTGAGAAATTCCAGAATGTATATTTCCTAATAACTATATGTTATTGCTGAAGTAAAATATACTGTAGTTGTGCTATTCTGCATAAGTTCATAACCACCAAGTGACAACAACCCAGGTTGCTTGTATTGCTCTTGGATGTCCAGCCAGGTACAGTTGTTGAAACAAATGAAAGAAATGTATCTTTTGGTCATCTTCAAGTGACACCTGCAGACTAAGCATCTTTGGCATGTCATGCTTCTTCTTCTTCTTCTTCTTCTTCTTCTTCTTCTTCTTCTTCTTCTTCTTCTTCTTCCCGTTATCAATAGCCACTTCTTCCCTTGCTGCCCAACCACATGCAGCATCTGGTAGAGTATTGGAGGGGACTCGGGATCACAGAATGCTGCGCACAAACTCTGGTCCATAAGTGCTTCTACAGTCCCTATATGGCATGATGGCATGGAGGCCACTCTTGCCCAGTGTTATGAGGACAGTTCACACAGTGCTGAGCTCCACACTGTACTGAGAGTGAAGCCACTGTCCCTATCAATCAGACTGTTGGCCTTGTACTTCAACAGACTCCTTCAACACACTATTGAAAAATATTTATTTAACACTTCCATTTGTTCATATTTTATTCAGTCCCCAGTAGCTGTATAGTTTTATGCAACTGTGGATTTTGTGGTTTGGTCGAGTTTGGCATATCTGCTGTTTTTCTGACACCTTCCTTAGACTAAGTGCTCAGTCTGCCCAATTTATGTGGTACTACATTTACATTGAATATGGAAGATGGCCAGTTTACGAGATCCCAAATCACAATAGTGCCTTCTAGTGCTCATGTTTTTGGAAGTGGGTGGTAAACACATTTAACGTTATGCTGAGTCAAGATTTGGCCAATTTTATTCAATATTTTACTGGCATATGGCAAGTGTGCCATTGTCTCATTTTCAACATTGCATTCTGTTTGTTAGGCCCCACCCTCTGCCTGGAGGTACATTGGATTTGTGTTTCACTATGTATGTTTTTCTTGAATACATCCTGAAGGTGTTTGAGCTTTGTTGGTAAACTTTCATTTTCGTCGGATATTGCATGAGCCTCGGGGGCAAGTGTACATAGAACAAACTCACACTATGAAAGATGATGGCAGCTGCAAGTGTATTAATACAAATCTGTGTATGTGAAAGGGGGAGGTGGGGTTCTGTACACTCTGTGTCCCATAATGCCATCCACTTTGTGTTTGATCAGGATATCCAAAAAGAGAAATTTGTCATTCTCTTACTGGAAGTTCAGATGTTGGAGGAACTCTTGAAATACTTCACACCTTTGTGGCCACACAACAGATGTCTCATTGCCATACCTGAAGAAACTGGTAGGGTTCAGTGCAACTTCTTTCAGACCTTCTCCTTCAAAATCCTCCATGAATAAGTTTGTTGGTACCTGTTATAGAGAGCACTCGTTCATAATAGCCACCATTTGAGAGAGAGAATGTAGATGTGTGGACAGGTTTGAAGAGGTTAATCATTATGGGGCTGAACTTACCCCAGATAAGCCTGAGGGGATCAGAACGTGGCACCCTGGTGAAGAGTGAGACTGTGTCAGAGGTATCGGTCAGATCCTGATTACAAAAGTGTAGTTCTTGCAACCATTGAATGAAGTGTACTGAGTTTCTTATGTGGTGCTGACATTTACTGACGAAGGCACTTAATACTGCTATTAGATGTTTTGCCAGCTGATATGTAGGTGTGCCTTTGTTGCCATGGAGCAATAAAAACTGTTGATTTTCTGGGAAAGCTTAAGATCACACAACCACCTAAGTTTCTTTCTCAGTGCCAAAATATGTGGGCAACACAATTAATGTACAGATGGTCACTATTGCACATGAAGCATACACTGCAAATTGTTACTTTCTGTCAGTCCTACATGCGGAACTACTTTGATGTGTATGCAGTTCGTATGTCCCTGAGTGAAGGATCTCACAAGATACAGTTTAAACACCACTAGGGAAGATCCTCTGTGTTTAAACTAAACTGATATTTTATAGTGCTACACTGTGTGTGTGTGTGTGTGTGTGTGTGTGTGTGTGTGTGTGTTTTTCGGTGCTTGGTAAGGTGTTACTTTGTCAGTGGGTGTAAGTAAATGATTCTTTTCTGTCTCAAAAACTGGTAATAATCATTTTTAATTTAATTTTAGTAAATTTAATTATGTGTAGTAATTTATGTTGCATTTTGATCATAATTGATGGTACTCCACATACAGTCCTTTCTAATATTGAATATTCTGTCATCTTTACAGGGCAACAGGTCAGGTGTATGCACTGAAAGTTATTGACAAATCCAAATGTGCAGGCAGAGAGCACATAATTGATAATGAAGTAGCTGTTTTGCATAAGCTATATCACCCAAACATAATACATCTCGTTACTGAATTCTTCACTGATTCATTCTTATACCTTATCATGGAATATGTTGAGGTAATTGGTTTTTACATTGATTTACAAGAACTGTTCATTTCAGTTGCCACAAGCTTGACACATTTTCTTTCTTTTCAGACCAAGAGTAATTACAATTAGCTGGCATAGCATATGTGCTAACTGTAAACAGTGTGTGTGTGTGTGTGTGTGTGTGTGTGTGAGAGAGAGAGAGAGAGAGAGAGAGAGAGAGAGAGAGAGAGAGAGAGAGATTCTTTAATATTAACAACTGTGAACTATTTTTCACCATAACTTTCTGACTTTGACTACCTTCATAGAGTGCAATATTACAGTTTGCTGAGTAGACTAAAATCGAAGGACATAGCTCTCAGTGATTTCGTATACAGCAGTCATTTCTAGCAATTTTTTGTACTTACATGCCCAAGAAACACAACATGGCCTCCTTAAAGTGTGGTCTTCTGATTAGTGCTATGGTCTCCAAAGTGTAAAGCGCATCACAGTTATGTAATTAGTACCATTTACCACGGGAAAGTTTGTAATGAATGAAGTAGTTGTAATTGATGTTCTGAATGGAAAGGGAAATAATGTTAGTAGGACCTATCCACCATCCATACTCAAGATAAAGTGCTAATATTATGATCATGGGAGAGTCAAAATTTGTTAACTGTTCTACAATGTATCTACATAAAATGGTGGGTGGACAAGTACATTATTTTTCACCATGTTATTGTACATCAAGCTTGCATATTCCTGCCAAGAAACTGTTCTTGCGAAGCCACTTTTGACAACTTTCTGCACCTCCACATCTGAGGAAAATAGATCACCTCACAAAACATCCATGAGTAGTACAGGCAAACAAGTCATTTGCATCTTCCGACATGCAACATCTGAGCTATATGGGTTCGCAAGCTTCTGGGTGAAGGCCAAAAATGGGAACTGGTTTAATTGCTACTTCCTTGTGCCTTAGCAACAGGTACGAGGTACTACTCAGTGTTGATTACAAAGTTATATCAGCATGTCATGCCACTCTTGTTGAGCTAGTGGCAGATTTTTCTGCACAGTCCAGACAAGCACAGGCAGTGGATATGCTGGTCATTGGAAACACCAATGTCAGGCGGGTAATGGAGCCAGTCAGCAAAACTGCAAGCATGTCAGAAAAGAATGGCAGTGTGCACTCGATACGTTTTATGAGAGCTCTTGTCAGAGACATGGAGGAGGCTCAGCTGGTGGGTGTCAAATGCACTGGGTGCAAATCCTGGTTTATTTTAGCACAAATGATGTCAGCTGCATGTGTTCCGAGGCTTTCGTTTCTTTTGAAGTTGACTGGCTTGGTGGAGGCAGCTGTTGGCAGTCCTCTGGTTTAGAGCAGAGTTATAGGTCTAAACCAGAGGTTTAGATGATTCTGCGATAATATTGGATGTGAATTTCTAGGCCAAAATTCAAACTAGCTCAGCCACATTATTCCCAGAGAATGTTTGTTCTCATGAACAGAAACAGAAATGGTTAATACAAGGGAGGATCAGACAGAAATGCACAATGGTGTTTTTTGATAGAAGCAAAGTGTAGTTTGATATTTGTAGGCCTAAGTGCATAAACAGAGTGAAATTCACAAGGACGTAAGGGGCATGTGTGGGGATGACTGTATGGACCGTAGCAATGTCTCCAGAGGGCTGTATGATGCTTACTGATTCACCACACACTGGGTAGCCGGTCTCAGCTGCAACTCTGCAGAATGTTGGCGCAATTGACACGGCAATTCTGAACAACCAGTGTGTGCAACTGCAAACATTATTGCAGCAATTAAACTTTTCCTATGGTACAGTATTCAGTATTGCTCACAACATTAATTCTGACAGTTTCAAACTTCTTCATGATGATGCTCACCTCCATGTTGCTGCTCCTGTTCATGAGAAAATTGCCGAATCTTGGTGGAAGTTGCTCCAGCATCCACTATACTGTCCAGATCTTGCACTATCAGACTTTCATCTCTTTTGATCCCATGAAGAAATTCCTGTCTGGCAAATGCTTTGCAACAGATGCGGAAGTGAAATCAGCAGTCTGCAGGTGACTATACTGCAACCAAATGGACTTCTATGAACAATGCATATTGACACTGGTACCACGATGGGAGAAATGTGTTGAGAAGGTTAGTGACTCTGCGGAAAAGTGGGTAAATGATGTACACTATGTGATCAAAAGTATCCAGACACCTGGCTGAAAATGACTTAAAAGTTCGTGGTGCCCTCCATCAGTAAGTCTGGAATTCAATATGGTGTTCGCCCGCCCTTAACCTTGATTACAGCTTCCACTCTCGCAGGCATACGTTTAATCAGGTGCTGGAAAGTTTCTTGGGGAATGGCAGCCCATTCTTCACAGAGTGCTGCATTGAGGAGAGGTATCAGTGTCAGTCGGCGAGGACTGGCACAAAGTCGAAATTCCATAACATCCCAAAGGTGTTCTGTAGGATTCAGGTCAAGACTCTATGCAGGCCAGTCCATTACAGGGATGTTATTGTCATGTAACCACTCCGCCACAGGCCATGCATTATGAACAGGTCCTCAACCGTGTTGAAAGGTGCAGTCGCCATCCCCGAATTGCTCTCCAACAGCGGGAAGCAAGAAGGTGCTTAAAACATCAATGTAGGCCTGTGCTGTGATTGTGCCACACAAAAGAACAAGGGGTGCAACCCCCTCCATGAAAAACATGACCACACCATAACACCAATGCCTCCGAATTTTTCTGTTGGCATTACACATGCTGTCAGTCAACACACAAGGTCGGCCTGTACACTTTTGTGCTGTACGTGTCCCTTTATGTTTCCAGTTCACTATCACATCAGAAACAGTGGACATAGGGATGTTTAGGAGTGTGGAAATCTCACGTACAGATATGTGACACAGGTGACACCCAATCACCCACCACGTTCGTAGTCCGTGAGTTCCGCATAGTGCCCCATTCTGCTCTCTCATGATGTCTAATGACTACTGAGGTCGCTGATATGGAGTACCTGGCAATGGGTGGCAGCACAATGCAACTAATATGAAAAATGTATGTTTTTGGAGATGTCCAGATACTTTTGATCACATAGTGTAAGTTCATTTTTAATTTTTTTGTTTTGTTGCCTATTGAAGTTTTTGGTAATAAAATCATTGTGTGTTACTTTCTGATCTCCCCTTTTATGATATTAGTAAACTGCAGGAGTATGTATGGGAAGGTATCAGAGCTTTGTCTCTTATTGAACTGGTTGTGGATAGCAATGATATCCTAAATACTGATTGGAATATATGTTACAAGGATACGTTAGATGTCATTGGTGGCAAAATATTCTTTGCAGTAAAGCGTTTGGTAATATCTACTGAGGTTCTTAGGGGTGCTGAATATAAAATAATCTAAGTGAAATTACAAAACAAAGATGGGGCAAATGTGGTAATTCAGTGCTTTTATAGACTTCTTTCATCAGGAGCTGCAGTGGCAGAGTGCCTCAAAGAGAACTTACAGAATGTTGTGAATTAGTTCTCTGCTCACTCTATTGTAACAGAGGGAGACTTCAATTTACCATCTATAGGATGGGAGAAACATGCGATCATAACTGGTGCCTGACATGTGACTTCATTGTGAATGTTTGAGCAGGCATGTAGTTAGACATCCAACTTGTGAGGCTAACATCTTACACTTTCTAGGAACAAATAGACCTTCAATTTTCAAACCAGATGATGTACAATAGGATATTTTTGATCATAATTAAGCGTGTTGTAAGGAATGTTTAGAAAGGTAGGAAAATAGCTTTCCTTAGCAAAAGTGACAAAATACTAATGAGTATGTGAAGAGTCAGCATCAAATATTCAGTTCTGAGGATGATTATGTGGAGCACAAATAAATATAATTCACAAGCATTAGTTACTACACCTTAGACAAATATGTTCAGAACAAGGTTTCCAGGCATTGGAAGACCCACCATGGTGTAATAGCTATCTTAGATAGCCCTAAAGAAACAAAGATAACTTCATCACAGGTTTAAGCAAAATCAAAACGTAGTTGACAAACAAAAGCTGAACGAAGCAAAAAATGAACGTAAAAAAGAGAAATGAGAGAAGTGTTCAATCAATTTGAAAGTTAAATTTTGCCAACCAATCTGACTAAAAGCCCTAACAAGTTTTAGTGTTTTGTAAAATTGGTAAGCCTATCAAAATCATCGACTCAGCCACTCAGTCACCACACAGGCACTGAAACAGGAGATTAGAGAGAGCAGGCCGAAATACTGAATTTGGTCTTTGAAAACAGTTTCACTACAGAAGATCGTAATAAGGTCCGTCTTTTCACTAATTGCACAAATGTTGAAATGGCACATATTTAGGTAAGTAACTGCAGAATGGAAAGCAACTTTAATTGCTTTGTAGTGGAAAGGCATCTGGATTAGATGAGACACCTGTAAGGACACTACAGAAATCATGCAAAAGAACTTGCTGCCCTTACAGCAACACTTCAGCATTGGTCAGTGGAACAATGAAGGGTATTAGTGACTCGGGGGAGAAAAAAAAAAAGCACAAGTCATTCCAGTTTTCTGGATGATTCATAAGAGAGATGAACATAATTACAGGTCTATATTGCTGACATTCATGTCATAGAGTAAGGGAACATCAATTGTGCTTTTGGAGAAACAAAATCTGTGCCATAAAAATAGACATTGATTTCACAGATACAGATCTTGCGATACTCGGCCCTGTGTCTGTTGTCAATGAAATCCATAGTGTTGTTGATAATGGTGCTCATGTTAATGCCATGATCCATGATTTCAAGAAGACATTTAGTACAGTTCTGCACTGTTGTTTAAGTTGGGGTGGGGAATATGAGCTTACCGAGTATTGGACCATACTTGTGAATGGATTCAAGACTTCATAGCAGATAGAATTTAACGTGTCACTTTTAACAAAACTAAATAAAAATATATGAAGGTAATTTCAAGATTACCCCATGGGAGTGCAATAGATCCACTGCTGTTTACAGTTTAAGTTAATGTTTTAGAGTATAATGTTGAAAGCTCTGTGAAGTTGTCTGCAGATAATGCAGATGTCTATAACAAAGTAGCAATGCCAGAAGACAGTAACGAACTGCAGGACTGGCTCAGGGACTGGCAGTTGTCGCTAAATGCAAATAAACTAAATGTAACATATTTTACAAATGAGAAGATATAAAATTAAACTCCACTAATGGAAAAAATTCCAACACCAAATAATAATTCACGTGGAGTAATGAAGTTTTGGGAATACATTTGTGTAGATAACAAATTTAAATGATTAATATTGCAAGATCACAAGTTAAAGTGTGCCTGAGATAAGCCACTGCAAATGTGAAATGTTGGTATACTAATAACCAGTGTAACTGCCAGATTTTTGAACACGAGCATGCAAATGTGCATGCATTGTGTTGCATAGGTGCTGGATTTTATTTGTGGGATGGAGTTCCATGCCTGTTGCAGTTGGTCGGTCAATACAAGGATAATTAATGCTGTTTCTGGATGACACTGGAGTTGTCGTCAGATGGAGGTGTCAAGTATGTGCTCGATTGGAGACACGTATGGAGATTGGGCAGGCCAAGACAAAATGACACTCTGTAGATCATATTGGGTTACAACAGTGGTATGTGGGTGAGTTTTATCTTGTTGGAAAACACCCTCTGGAATGGTGTTCCATGAATGGCAGCACAACAGGTCCAATCACCAGATTGATGTACAAATTTGCACTCAGCAGAGTGCAGCGGATTTGCTGGCGGATCTGCCATCTATTTTATGTAATGATCAAATGAATGTGGTTAGGGTTTTAAGGTTTTGTGACTTGTCCAACGTTTTTAAGATGATTTTAGGGAGATGTTCCTAATGTGTCAAAGGATGGCTGGCTCACCCTAGTTTTTTGTAAGTGTTCAGCCAGTCACATTTCCCTGTGCTTTTCTTTTAGTTCTTCTGTGTTTTGTTTTCTCTGTGTTTTAATTTCTTGATTAGCACTCTTCCCTCCTAATTGGTTTTAGTGCATGTGAAAGTGATGTGATACAGCGTAAATGTGTGGTCATTTCGAGTGCATGTGTGTACAACACTTTTAGTTCATCTCCACATTCGTTTGTTTTCATAAGTGTAAGGGGGGTGATGACCTCACCATTGGGTACCCATCAGATCCACACACACACACACACACACACACACACACACTCTCTCTCTCTCTCTCTCTCTCTCTCTCTCTCTCTCTCTCTCTCTCTCTCTCTCTCTCTCTGTATTTTGTGGACCTTTCTCCAAGAAGTCCTTGTTCTTAGCTGCCTTTCCTCTGATCGCTTGGGCTTAACTCCTTTTTTTGTATTAGTGTTCTAAGGTTCTGACATGGGTGTGTATGATCTTAGATGTTTTTGCGGCCTAAAACAAAAATAAACATCCATGAATGGTATTATCGGTGTGCGTCACCAAGCCACTGTACATCCATTCTAATTTCATACTATTTCAGATGACATCCTGCTTATTGGCAAAGAGAGAAATTCTGGATTCTTTTGCCTGTATTATGCTAAAAACATTAATGCGGGTGTCAGTATGTGTAATTTGAGCTGAGGACAGAACCCCCTCTCTGACTGCAATAATGCTGTTGTGAGCAGGCCTAGAAATGTAACTGAGGCAGTGGCAGAGCATCTCTCCCTAGCCCAGCCAGATGGACTTCATATCTGATGACTTCTTTGGATCCATGTAGATGGAAAAGAGGAAAAAAATTACAACACTGAAAGATAAATAAGTAGAGTAATGAAATTTTGAGAATACATTTATCTAGGTAACGTATTTGAGTGATTAACATGGCAAGGTCACAGGTTAATGTAAGAGTGAGCTAAGTCATTTCAAATGTGAAATGCTGTTACATTAATAATGGTGTAACTGCCAGAATGTTGAATGCAAGCATGCAAATGTGCATGCATTTTTTTGCAGTACAGGTGCTGGACGTCTGCCTGTGGGATAGAGTCCATGCCTGTTTCACTTGATTGGTCAATACAGGAATGGTTAATACTGGTTGTTGATGATGCTGGAGTTGTTGTCCGATGATGTCCCATATGTGCTTGATTGGAGACAGATCTGCTGATCAAGCAGGCCAAGGCAACATGTTGACACTCTGTAGAGCATGTTGGGTTACAACAGTGGTATGTTGGTGAGTGTTATCCTGTTGGAAAACACCTGTGGAATGCTGTTCATGAATGGCAGCACTACAGGTTGAATCACCAGATTGACATACAAATTTGCAGTCAGGGTGTATGGGATAACCATGAGAATGCTCTTGCTGACATACAAAATTGCATCCAAAGAACATAACTCCAGGTGTAGCTCCAGTGTGTCTGGCACATAGACATGCTGGTTGCAGGCCCTCAACCGAACTCCTAACCAATGCACACCCATCACTGGCACTGAAGCGTAATCAGCTTTCATGAGAAAACGCAATAGACGTCCACCCTGTCCCCCAGTGAGCTCTTGCTAGACACCACTGAAGTTGCAGATGTCAGTGGTTTGGGGTCAGTGGAATGCACACTACAGGGCATTGGGCTTAGAGCTGCCCTTGAAGTAACTGGTGTGTAAGGGTTTATTGTGGCACTACGGTGTCAGCTGCTTCTCAAATAGCTACGGCAGATGCAGTATGATGCATCAGAGCCATATAACGGAAATGGTAGTCTTTCTTCTTAGTAGTGCTGTGTGGCCATCCAGAGCCATGTTGTGACCGTACATTCTCGTGATCACTCCTGTCAGCAGTCATCTGCTGTGTGCTACATTCCTTCTTTCTAAAATATTGCAGAAGGAACATCCAGCTTCTCATAGCACTATTACATTAGCACATTGAAAGTGCATGTGGTGTTGATAATGGCATCTTTGTCACCGTAAAGGCATTTTTGACTAACATCAACTCAGCATGTCCCTATCTCAAAGATAACTAATTTTCGCAATCGTTATAGTGTGTATTTCAAGCAAACTTTATGTGTATCTTCACAGTGGCACTACTAGCTCCGCTCCTATGCAGCTGGCGTGAAATTTGCATAGACATCGTATTTCATGTGTAAAAACAAATCTACCAACTTTTGTTCATGTCTCACAACTCCTTATAGGTAGTGTTTTTTTCCGCCATTTTATTTGTAACAAATTGCTGGAAACAGTAACTACTGCTAAATACCTAGGTAACCATCTGGAGTCAACTGATGTGCAATAACCACATAAAACAAATAGTAGATAAAGCAGCTGCTAGGCTGAGATACACAGGCAGATTCTTCAGGGAATGTAATTAATCTTCAAAAAAAGTGACTTAAAAAACTCTTGTTTGACTATTTCTGGAGTATTGCAGATCAGTCTGGGACCCTTACATCATTGAATTACTAGAAGGGACAAGCAATATCCAGTGAAGAGTAGCACATTTGGTCACAGGATCATTTAATCAATGTGGGAACATTATGGATGTGCTCAACAAGCTCCAGTGGCAAATGCTACAAGAGAGGCATTGTGCATCACTGAGAGGTTTACTATTGAAATTCTGAGAGAGTACATCCCAGGAAGAGTTGGGCATCACATTATTTCCTTCCACATATGTCTTGTAAAAAGACCACAATGAGAATATCCAAGAAATTAGAGCTAATACAGAGGTTTACCAATAATCATTCTTTCCACACACAATTAACAAATGGAACAGGAAATGGGGGATTATTTAGTGGTACTAGAGGTGCCCTCTGCCACATACTGGAAGTGATTTAAGAGTGTAGATGTAAGTATAGGGAGTAAGATCTGAGCTGTGGGGAAAGTGTTCCAACAGCTCAAAACCCAATTTCTTAATAGTTTCAATGGTATGGTGGGCCATGTGCAGATGGGCATTGTTGCACAACAGCAACATTTTCTTTCACAATATATCTCATTGTTTGATGTGAATGGCTGACTTCAGCTTGTTTTCCAACAATTCACCATAAGACTTGGTGTTGTAGTTGATCCCTCTGTCATGTACCTTTCCAGTACGGGTCCATTTACATCCCAAAAAATGATTAGCATAACCGACCTTGTTCCTTGTTGAAATGGTCAAGCAGTTGTTGGCAGATATCGGCATATTTGTCATAGTTCTTAAGTAAGCTGGCTTGGTAACTATAGTGCAGAAACTTTATGGAAAAAAGTTCATAATGATTAGTGTGATAGGCAGAACCAGGACTGATGTCCAGAGAAGATGCTACTGTATCAGTCGTAACTTGAGTTTCCACTAAAACCATCTCTTGGGTGTGCTGAATCTGGTGGTGGATGTTGATGGGCATCCAGCTCTCTCTGTATGTGTCAAACTTCTTTTGTCACCTATGTTACGTGATACAGCAATAACCCCGTATAAAGTCTATGATGAATTTCAGCCCCTTCATCCCTTCTGACCATAGAAATATAATTAATACATGTTGTTCCTCTTTGGTGCAAACTACTAGTGGAATGGACATGTTAATTCTTGACAGAATCCATCTGAAGTGGTCGGGGTTGAATGGTGTGTATGTGACTACAATATGCATGTGCAGAAGGCAGGTTAAGGATTTAAAGGTGTTTTCTGATGAAAGTTTAGCTTAATTTTTGACTCTTCCTTGTACATTTGTGTCACCACACTCAATTTTCATCATACTCCATATACTACTGTATCAAGGATAATGAATTGTTGGACCACATGTTAGTACTACAGGCTTCCTGGATGAAACTCACCAGCAGCAGAGATTTGTACTCCAGTGTTATTCATGGTATGGTGAATCCGTAGTGCAGCTATTGCTAGTCACCAGCCAGCAGTGCGAGTTAAACATTGGCTGTTTTAGAGAGATCTAAGTTGGACCTTCTGTCTGCAGACAGTTTTAGCCCATTGTCTGAATGATTCATTTCAGCAGTACGTATTACTAAGAAGTAATAATAATTCTAGAATATTCACAATGTTTATGTGAATAGTTTGTTTTTTCCCAGTGCATTCATGTTATGTGTTCAAGTGAATAAGTCCTATATGATGGGACAGATCAAGGTGGGGAGGGGCTGGGGTGGCACTTGTTAGAGGCACCCAGCCTTCTCAAGGACAGCAGACAGTGATGACAAGTAAATAGGTTGTGGGGATCTTGGGGCTTAACTGTCCAAATCAAAAAGATGGTAGACAGTTCTATATATAAAAAGAACCTCAACTGCAAGTACAAGTGGGATTCCATATTGTTTTACTCTTTATTTTATTCATGGTACGCCATTTGACTCCTCATTACAGTTGCAAGTACGTAGTAACTCGGTCTAACCATTGATGGCAGTACAATTACTAGAAGTGTAATCCCCTGCACAGTATAGCCCATTTTCGAAACTGTGTCATTACTTGAGTGGACAACATGCAGTATGATAAACAAAAGAATGGAACTGGATGATGTAGTTTCTGTGGAAGGAGGATGTAAACAATGCAGATACTCACAGGCAGTTGGTGGCAGTGTATGGAGATTATGCCCCATCATGTAAAGTGCTCTTGCAGCATGACAACACTTGTCCCTGTATGAGTTGGAAAACCACAGCTGCCATCACTGAAAAGGAATTCCACGTACGCCACACCCACCTTATTCTTCTGACTTGGCCCCTTCTGATTACCAACTATTTGGGGCCATGACAAATCTTCTGCATGGACATGATTTCACAGACTTAAAGGAACTGTGAGCAGCTGTGTGTAATGGGTGTAATATGATCCATAGTAGTAGTTCGAGGAGGGCCTCCAGAAGTTAAAGGGATCAAGTCAGGAGAATACAGTGGGTGTGGCAGTACCTGGAATGCCATTTCATCAATGGCAGCTGCAGTTTTCTGACTCATATGGGGAAAAGCATTGTCATGTTTAAAGAGCGCTTTTTGCGATACTGCATATCCACTGTGTTTGCACCCTCGTCCTGCAGAAATCGTGGTTAGACACTGGACTCGCATTCGGAAGGACGACGGTTCAATCCCGCGTCCGGCCATCCTGATTTAGGTTTTCCGTGATTTCCCTAAATCACTCCAGGCAAATGCCGGGATGGTTCCTCTGAAAGGGCACGGCCGACTTCCTTCCCCATCCTTCCCTAATCCGATGAGACCGATGAGCACGCTGTCTGGTCTCCATCCCCAAACCAACCAACCAACCTGCAGAAATCACGTTGTTCGGTGCTGTCATTTACAATCACATCCCATGTTGGCCACTCGTACAATGACAGCAGTTTGGAAAATAGGCTGTACTGTGCAGGGATTACAAGTTTAGTAATTGTGCTGCCACTTACTGTTAGACCTTAGACCAAAGTACTACGTACTCACAACTGTAATGATGACTCAAGTGACAAACCAAAAATGATGAGAAAAAATAAAGTGTAAATCAGTATGGAATGACTCTCATGTATACTTTCTGATATGACTGTGAAATCAATAATGTTTCTTAAAGAAAAGTCATAATTCATCACCAAGAGGTGACAATAAATACTGCTTTATTACAGCCAGTCCATCTTCATACCATCGCCATGCAGTTCATAATTGATGCCATATCTTAATAACTGTGCTATCTTTTGTTACAATAAATAAACAAACACTGTCTGAGTAACAGCATCTTTTAGTAATGACTACTGGTTTCAGCAACCACTGTTGACAACGTACACTTTGTGGCAGCAAAGCTAAAGGCATTCTGCAGCCTAGATTGAAACTGGTTGCTGTCAGTAAAAGAAGTTAAAATCCAGACAGTATTTGTTTATTCATCGTTAGGTATCCTGCATACCAGAACAGAGAATACGTTAAATGTATTTCTTATTTAACTGTCAATATAATGCTATCTGGTGTACATGCTCATGAAGACTCGCATAAATTTCACATGCTCACATAGTGATGTAAAAACTCTTTCATCAATTAACGTAACAGCCATCATAAACCACTGAAATGAAGTAATAGGACTGACATAATGAAATATTTATGTACATTGCATTTAACAGTGGTAACTGTCATCGTGCAGTGAAATATATTACATTAGCAATAATAAAATGCACCAAACACTGTCAATCTCCCTTCTGCAATACAGTCTGGTCACAACATTCCATTTGGAGTCACTTGGAATACTGACATCTAAACAGCTGATTAATGTTTACGAGTTGAACCAAAGATGAGGCAGAGGCCTTGCATACATCAATATTTACACAAAAATCCCAGTGAATAATATCCTTAAGAATGTATTTTATGTACTATATGTACTGTAATATGACCATTTGTGATTGTCGTACGTAAATTTAACGATCTGCATGTTGTATGCAGTAGCATATTATATTGGCAATTTATTTGGATATAATATGCAAATAGTAACTTTCTACATTTTTATATGGTGTATTTTCTGTACCATTAACTAGTTTTCAAGCCACTGCAGGATCACCGGCAGATAGAGGCGTTACAAGAACGTAATCTGGACCATGTGGGACTAGATGCTGTGGTGATGGTGCTGGTGGCAATAATGGAAATTTAGTTACTAGTGACAAAAAGTTACAAAAGAGAAACAATTGGTATGTTTTGAGTACTTACAATGCACTGCTTCATCCAGAGAAAATCCATTCTATTAATGCACAATTTACATTTTGTACAAACAACCTGATTTAGCTGTGAAAATCATAGATATCACACTTTGCTATGTCACGATCTTTGACTTGAGATGCATTGCATTGCAGAGTAAATATTTAAGAGGATAGATAATGAATGCACATGAACTGTGCAAGCTTCAAATGCATTCATATATTGGCAGTACATGTATAACATGGAGTAAACATTACACAAAAGATAAAAAAAAGTGAATTATTTATGACACAAAGAATTACAGACATTGGCTGAGAGTGATGATTGATTAAAATCAATGGGGAAAGCTGATAATTTGTGCTGGACTGGGAGTCAAACTTGGTTCCCCTGCATACTAAGGAGACACACTGACCACTAAATCATCTGGGCACTGTGATCATTGCAACTGCACAGACTACTCTAGCACGGCTCCCATCAGACAAATTCTGAACTTGTCCACACACTACTAATGTAGTTCTCCTTGCCCATTATCTTCATTACTCGTGGCATTTTTCTGAGTCTTGTAAGAGTTGAGCCTGTTGTGCGTTCACACTGAAGAGATCATTGGCCGTTCTCATCTGAATTATATATATGTGGCTTCTGTTCTTTTGGACAAGTGACGTGTCGTCTTTTGGACATGAATGAGTTACTACCATGTGTGAACAAACTTTTCTTCATTGGGCCATGACAATAAAAATAATAAAGAGCAAAACAGTTTTGAGTAAACAGAAATAATGCTATAATTGTTACATGAATTGGAGAATATTAATTTATACAGGAGGATGAGCATGTATTCTTATTGTCTTTTTTGGTATTTTGTGCCTGGATGTCTTAGAAATTCTGGAAGAAATAGTTCTGTGTCAATTCACTTTGTTTGTTAAGGACTTTTTGTGGTGATTTTAGCTTGTGAATGTAAATCTCTTACTGTTTAGAGATCCATCTGCAACCTTTTGTGAGCAATATGTAACATTGAAAAGTTATCATTGATCTCACCTGCAGACTGTTTGATGGGCCATGTGTTATGTATAACTGGACTTGGTCAAGAGTTTGAGTCAGAGGGCAGCCATATATTCTTTGTAGCACTTTGCAAAGTTTCTCCCTGTTTGCTCATTATAAAAGCAAGAACAAGAGCATGGACGTTTGTGTGTCAGACTTTGGTGCCGCTTTGCAGTTGGTATGTTACTGAAAACAATTTTATTTTCTGGTTTATGTGTATGGAGGATATTTTTATATTGTGCAATCTGAAAAGGTTTACAAATTCGATGACACTTTATTGAAGAATGGAGAACTGTCAGATTTTGGCATTACTTTTTTTAGCATGCAATGATGAGGGTTGTTGCTTTAATGTACATCGAATTTGTTCAATTAGCGTGTTTGAGGGGACGGATTATATCCATTATTTGTGTGCTATAGTTTTAAGTATTTTCATTTCATTACATGCATCTGCTACCCTGATGAGGATGTGCAGTGTACGTATCACAGATGACCTAAAAAAAGTGATCTTACATTGTTTGGGTGTCAGGAGATTTTGTTAATGGCAACTTCATTGGTTGTGGGTTTTCTGTGTATTTGGAAGTTATGCTTGTTATTGTGACTGGAAATAGTATTATTAAGGAAGTAAATTCCTTCTGTTGTTTGATGTTTGATTGAATTTGATTCTTCAGTGCATTTATTCACTTGACCTGCTAGGCTACGTAGTTCTTCTTGTGGGCTATTGAAAAGTACTACTGTCTCATAAACATATCTTTTATAATATAAGGGGCATTCAAAGAGAAACAAGCCAGAGGCATAATTACAGAAACCAGTACCTGTATGTTAGAGGTATTGACCGTGGCTGTTGAGACACTTGTCCCACTGTGACACAATGCAGTGAATGGCTGTCTTATAAAATTCCTGGGGCTGCGATGTTAACCAGTTCTGCACGTACAGCTGGACGTCTTCACCCGAGGTGAATCATTTGACCAAGATGGCTCCCTTCTGATTGATTTCCTGCAGTGCGGGACAACAGTGAATGCCCAGCGTTACTGACAGACCTTGACCACCCTTCGCCAAGCGATCAAATCAAAACAACCAGGCAATCTCACACGTGGGGTCATTCTGCTCCATGACAATGCAAAGCCTCATATGGCCAGCACAGTGGTGGCACTCCTGCAGAAATTCAAATGGGAGGTTCTCTGCCACCCTCCATACAGCCAGGACCTCTCTCCCTGTGATTAAGCCAATTTTGGTCCCCTTAAAAAAGCTCTGAGGGGCAAACAATTCACCTCAGACGACGACGTCCAACTGTACATGCGGAACTGGTTAACATTGCAGCCCCGGGAATTTTATGAGGCAGCCATTCGCCGCCTTTTGCAATGGTGGGACATGTTGAAAACCAACTGCAGGGTGCCGTACAAAAGGTGCAGTCCTGGTCTCTCATCCATGGCTTCCATACTTTCATATTTCAGCCGTCAAATTTTGCATCATGTCCCTGCTCTTAACAATTGTACTTTCTGACCACAACCAGAACTCTACCTCGAAAACCAACTACTCAATGTCATGGAGTCTTATAGCTTTTTGGGGCTGGTCTTCAATACCTCTTTGGCATGGCTTCCACATCTTTGCCAACTTAGACATACATGTTCATCATACCTGAATACTCTTTGCTGCGTCAGTAACAACAAATGTGGTGGGGACTGCTATACTCTTTTGTGGCTTTGCAAAGCTCTGATCCTGTCCTGTCTTGATTATGGGAGTCTGGCAGATCCCACGGTATTGCCTTCAGCATTGCAGATACTGGATCCAGTAAACCATTGTTGGGTCTGACTTGAGCAGACCAGCCTTGTGACCAGCTGACTCACGGAGGATCCAATCTCTTACCGAGTTGCCAACAACTGCTGCTCAAGTATGTGATGCACATTTGCTGCTTTCCTGAGCACCTGCACTACCAGATCCTTTTTCCTTGTAAGACGATTCCCCTCCCACAAGAGAGACCGAGGGCTGGAGACACAATCACAGTTTGCATATAGTGTCTCTGCTCTGCACTCCAATCTCCCCCAATGTTGCCTTCTATCAAGGAGCAATTGTCTATGCCTTCATGGTGTGTACCCCATCCTAGGATCTGTCTTGACCTATCATTTGGACTGAAGGACTCTGTTGAACCCATGGTTTTTCACTGCCTGTTCATCACAGTCCTTGATGCATTTCCGGGTTTGGGAACTGGTATGCACTGATGGCACCATGGCTGAAGGTCAACAGTTGAACCAGTTCTGCCTACACAATGCAAGGTGGAGTGAACTACGCACCTTGCTAAATGAACACAGTGTGTTCATTGCAAAATTGATGGCCTGGCTTGAGCCCTCTGTCTT
Organism: Schistocerca americana; assembly: GCF_021461395.2. Taxonomy (NCBI): domain Eukaryota; kingdom Metazoa; phylum Arthropoda; class Insecta; order Orthoptera; family Acrididae; genus Schistocerca; species Schistocerca americana. The sequence continues at coordinate 542,324,814 of NC_060130.1, forward strand.
GTTCATTCTTGCACTGGCAAGACCCTAATTAGCTTCAGTGACACCAATCAGGTGAAAGATGAGATCCGACACTTCTTCAGTAGCATGGTGGCAGGATGGTATGACATGGGCATGCAGAAACTGCTACAGTGTTTACAAAAATGCATCCATTTAAATGATGTTTACATGAAAAAATAGAAAAATTTTCAACTTTCAAAACTATGTACAATTTATTGTAAAAAAAAGTTTCTTTTTATTTTTTTAAAATTGGAGACCTTGCTTTTGGGATCACCCTCGTAGTAACTTCATGTACAGGATGACAGTTAATGAGCCATATGAAATAAAATCGTCATAACTTCTGAATAGTTTGCATTAGGATGTTCAAACTGCACAGTTGGCCGCGGGGAATGGTGGGAAGTAGTATGCACATGCATGGTTTGGTTTAGCAGTGAAGCCCACTTTTATTTGGATGGGTTCATCAATAAGCAAAATTGGTGCATCTGAGGTACTGAGAATCCACGTTTTGCAATCAAAAAGTCTCTTCACCCTCGACGGGTGACAGTGTAGTGTGCAGTGTACAGACACGGAATAATTGGTGCAATATTTCTTGATGGCACAGTGGTGAAGGTTTTTGAAGATGATCTCATCCCCATTATTCAAAGTGATGCTGATTTCGATAAGAAGTGGATCATTCAATATGGAGCTCGACCCCATCAAAGCAGAATAGTGTTTGATGTCCTGGAGGAGCACTTTGGGGACAGCTTTCTGGCTCTGGGGTACCCAGAAGCCACTGGCATGGGCTTCGATTGGCTGCCGTATTCTCAAGATCTGAACACGTGTGACTTCTTTTTGTGCTGCTATATTAAAGATTAGGTGTACAGTAATAACCCCAAAACCGTTGCTGAGCTGAAAACACTGCTCAGGAGGTCATCGATAGCATCGATGTACCGACACTTCAGTGGGTCATGCAGAATTTCGCTATTCCTGTGCACCACGTCATTGCCAATGATGGCAGGGATATCGAACATTTCATAACCTAAATCCTAATATCTGTAGTGATGTTTACATGTTGAATAAAGGGTGTGCACACCATAGTTCATAACTAATTTACGTTTTTTGTCATATAGTTCAGTAATTGTTACCCTGTATTGTAAGTCGAAAGACATCTTGTATGTACTCGTATGTGTATTGCATTGTGGTTATCTGATGATGGGCCACACCCAAAACACGTTATGAAAATAAAGTAGTTCGATTAACATCTAGTGACTACTTTCTATGACCTATCAGCTGTCTTAGAACCACAATAAAAGTAAAAAAGAATGAATTAGACATTTAATTTGTGTAGTGTCGTTTTGTGCTCATTGTCTATATAAGCAAGGAAACAGCATCTATTACATTTTAAATTCTTCAGTCAATTCACATTAGTTGTACGCCATACCCAACTGTTGTTTTAATCAGTAAGTGCAGTAATTTCCAATGTTTGTGCCTATTACCATTAACACTTTGCTGTCCACATGTCTCATACAAATTTATTCACAAGGTGCTGGCAGCACTAACTCGGACTACTTGCCTTGGCACCGGCAGTTCTTGACATTATCAGGAGATTATAAATTGTTATGTTTTACAAGTTCTCAACCCCGTTCCCCTACTTTCATGAAATTTTGAAGATATACATATGTAAATAAATACAAACTTTGTTTGTTTCATATATTTGTTTATTTGCATTGTCTTTGGTATTTAGTATTTCTCGTTCACATGATATGAAGAAAAACAGTCTCCAAGATGTAATGCAACTGTGCAAGACTTGCACATTAAGTTTTGTTTATTCGTTTCGGAAATACATAGACCTATTAGTTGGTGTTGCTTTATGTGATGGGAAAGTTTGTCAACCAGATCGTGATGAGACGTATGCGATGTAGCGGCAACCTCCAAGTTTTGCTCTGTGCATTCATTGTAAATAATCATAGTGTCTCTTTCGTCTGCCATAATGAAAGGGCACAAGTACTTATAAAAACAAAAAAACTTGTTGATGTGTATAACTTACTGTTACCTAATCAAAACACCAACAGAATGCAAAAGATACTAAAGTGCTGTCACCGGCCATGGCGCAACACTATGCTCATGATACCACTATGGTGTCGCAGGCCACTGAGCGATACCATGCTCACGACATTACTTTGGTGTTGCCGGCCGTTGACCGCTATTTCGCGCACAACACCACTGTGGTGTCACTGGACATATTTTCCTGCATATTGTCAGCCTACATATTATAGGTTCACTATGTTTCATATTTCCATTGAAAAATTAGAATGTGATTGTTAATCCAGGCACAAATTATGCTAAGCTAACGACATCCCATACATATAAAAATACTTTCTTGTATTCCACTTATATTAAAATTGAAGTGTATTGTATTCCTCGAAGGTCGCTGTAAATTGAAAACAATGCGCACACAAAACATAAGGTGTGGATTACTTCAAATAAATGAAATGCATAAATGTAAGTCACAGCACTTCATTACAGTCAATACTAATGTTGTTGTTATACATATAATATGCTATTTCATGCAACTTATAAATCATTAAGTTTATGTATGATTTTCATGTATGCTCGTAGTTCCATTTGATACATAACTTGTACAATCCAAAGGATATTATTCACTGGAATTTTAGTGTAAATATTGATATTTGCAGACCCTCTGTATTATCTTCGGTTCAATATATAAACTTTAATCAGTTTTGTAGATACCAGTAATCTGTGTGTCTCCACAAGGAATGTTAGAACCAGACTGCATATGTAGAAAGAAGATTGACAGTGTTTGATACATTTTATTTTTGACAGTGTGATATATTTTAGCACATGACAACAGGTAACACTTTTACATGCATTATATCTATTTTGTTGTATGTATGAACACTATAAGTGGGCCACCACTCTCATAAAATACTATTTCTGTAAGATGGGTTACTGCTTAACTTTGAATTTAATCTTAAGGTGGGCTACAATGCCAGAAATCATTGATCTTGAAAATTACACAGTGATCAACATGCTGAAAAAATACTTCTTCCACTAGAAATGCATTTCACTAATAACTCCTTAATTGTGCTTTACAATGTTTCATTGCTGCATAAATGCCCTATGGTATGAGGAATGATAATATTGCTTCACAGGCAAAGTTTTGGGTAGGTTACCAGGTGCATATGTTTATATTGAGGAAAGGCAACGATAACTTAGCTGTTCTGTTTCCTAAACCAAAATAAATGTCCAGGAAGTATTTAACAACAGCTGTTGTGTGTGGGGAGTCAATGTGTTATCAGATATTTTATAAAGCTTCATGACCTACAAGAATTGTATAGAACATGAAAAAGTTTTACTTTCTTTTCAAAGTTCCTCCAGTGTGTTTCTCACTGGCTCCTTAATAAATAATCATATTGCTTGTAGACAACAGTGTTCTGAAAAGGATAGATTGCTACTCACCAAAAAAAAAAAGATGACAAGTTGAATTGCAGAGAGGCACAATAAAAAGACTTTTACACATTGAGCCTTCAGTCCAAGGCTTCTTCAGAAAAGAGTGCACACACATGTACACACAACTCGTACACACAGGACTACAATATCTGGCTGCTGCGGCCGAAATATGACTATTGCGTTAAATAAAATTAGCAGGAGTGGGACGGGGAAGAGGGAAGGATAGCAGGGTATGTTTGGGGGGGAGGAGAACACTGTATTGTGTGGTGGAGTGTGCAGGGACTAGATGGCAGCAGGAAAAGGCTTCCAGGCACAGCATCTGGAGGTTATAAGGTCGGGAGGGGGACAGAGAAGGGGAAAAGACAGGTGTGTGCATTGGCAGAGAGCAGTGCACAATGAGGGTAAGGGGATAAGAATTGTGAGGTGATTAGACAGAGGGAGCAGAAACTGTTGGGTGGCAGGTGTGGGGGCAGTAGGTTACTGTAGGTGGAGACCAGGATAATTTCGGGAGCGGGGAATGTGTTGTAAGGATAACTCCCATCTGCGTTCAGAAAAGCTGGTGGTGGAGGGGAGAATCAGAGTGGCCCCGGTTGTGAACCAGTCATTAAAATCAAGCATGTTACATTCAGCTGCATGTCAAGCCACATGGTGCCCCATTTTGTTTTTGGCCACAGGTGGTAACCATTCACTCTGGAAGACAAGTGGTTGGTAGTCATACCAATATAAAAAGCTGTGCAGCAGAACTGGTATATGACATGGCTGCTTCTACGGGTTGTCCGGCCTGTAATAGGGTAGGATAACCCTGTGATAGGACTGGAATAGGAAGTGCTAGTTGTTCCAGTTCGGGGTGCTATTGTGTGACAAGACACATTCCTTTGTAGCTGGTTCTTGGCAGTTTGTGGGGTTATGGCATAACAAATCTCTGCGGACTAGGTCTGGGGGAAAATGGCTGTTTGTGAAGAACTTTGTGAGACCCTCAGCATTGTGGGCAAGGGAGTTCTTGTCACTGCAGATTTGCTGTCCCCAGGTGGCCAGGCTGCGTGGGAGGGATTTTTATGGTGTGGAAACGATGGCAGCTGTCAAAATGCAGGTACTGTTGGTGGTTGGGAGGGTTTAATGTGGACAGAAGTGTGGATGGATTCATCACAGAGGAGGAGGTCATTGTCCAGGAAGGTGGAACGAGTTCAAGAGGACCAGGTGAAGCAGATGCGAAAGAGGGTGTTGAGACTGTGAAGGACTGAGGATGTGGTATCTTGGGCATGGGTCCCGATCATGAAGATATCATCAATGATCCTGAACAAGACCAAGAGTTTGGGGGTTTTGGAGGCTAGGAAGGTTTCTTCTTGATGGCCCATAAACAGGTTGGCACAGGAGGATGCCATGTGGGTGCCCATTGCTGTGTCATGGATTTGTTTGCATACCTTCCCTTCAAAGTAGTAGTTGTGTGCTAGGAGAATGTTAGTATGGTGTCTGAGTAGTGAAGTAGTGGGTGTGGACACATTTTTCAGCCTGCCAGTTCTGCTACAAAGAGTAATATGATTAAATTTTTTTCCATCCTTTTGATTACATTCTATAAAATGAGGATTGGTCAAATTGGATATGGAATTTAGCAAGTTGCAAGAATCCACTTATGTAAGTAAACAGATGTTATGTAGGGCAGACTGCTAGGGCTTCAACTCTCTTGCGAGTAAGTGACTGGTGAACACAGGGCTGTTAGCGTTTGCTGTACATCTTCCCTTTCAGTGTTATAAGTCTGAACCTCAACTGTTCTCTTTCTCCTCTCAGGGACCCAGCCAATGATGACTGGGTACGGGCCTGGCAATCACAGGGTTCCCAAGTTGTTGCAGTTAAATCCAATGGAATCCATACGTGGAAAATGTTCACTGTCTGCCATAGAGTCAAAATGGTACCATTACTATACAATGACTTTGATTTTATAATAATTCTGTGAAACATATGAAGTCTAGTCACGATGTTGAATGATCGCTTTTAGCATTTGTGGGACTCTGTCAATTGCACAGTCGTTAATACAAACAAGAAATCTGCTACAGTAGTGATAGAAGGTTTCAAAAATTGAGCTTCTGTTAAGGTATGTACAGGCAATGCATCATTCTCTCATCTGCAAGTGCAGACGCAAGGGAACAAAAACATTAGTCAGAATTGGCACTGTAATCCATATGGGAAATGTCCCATCAAGATTTTTATGTTTTGTTTGAAAAATTGAGTGTTTGTATCCAGGCAAGGTATGGCTGTGCTGAATCCACTTTCTCCAGAGCTAAGACTGACAATAATGCTTTATTGCGTGACAATTGATGATTCATATGAAAGTTTGAGCTGTGTACTGTGTGTTTCAAAGCAAACCATTTTATAAGTCAGACAGCTACCCCACATAAATGAGGGATGAGACTGTTGTTCTTGGACAATTATTTGTATAATTTTCTTGGTGTGTAAATTTTCATCTTTGAATAGAAGCTCAAGGTTTTGAGGAGGATTTGAACCAGCATCTGTGTCAAATGGCTGAATGCAGGGCTTATGCAGTTATTTTCTGGCTTGCTGTCACAAGAAAGTTTGCATAAAATATGTTCATCTGCTGCTCTAAACTTTCATATCTATACTACAGCAGTCATATTTTCTAATTGTGTGCTTTTTAATGTTTTTAAGAAAGTCTGAAGGGTTCTGTCTTTTGTAATTTCTACTAAGCACATGTTTTCATTCCATGTAAAGCACGGAAATTTGAGATAAACTCTTAATTTTTATGAAGGTAACCTCAAGAAATACACAAAATGTTTGGAAAGGAAAGGGGAAACAAAATAAACTTCAGACTATTGGGATATTGCTACAGTAGTGTCTGTAGAGAGATGCATAACCATGCCTGAGCAATTGGTTCTGCGCAGAGAGGCTGAGAACACAGTGTGGTATTACTAGTTTGCTCCATCTCTCTCTTACTGTCTTAGTCTCGCAGCACTTGCTTCACTGTCCTCTCATGGCAATCAAAGACACTGATGCAAAATCCATATGTAAATTAGTTGGTACTTCTGACAGTCTTGAAACAAGCAACCACAATGCATTACACAAGAAATGTATTCTCACAGTCACCCATGGTGAATACTGTACCAAATAGCTCCCATCAAATGCATACCAACATACAAATTATTGTTAAATGTTGGACCTACTCTTTGAAACACACACAACACATGGAACTAATAAAGTGATGCTGTTGGCTGTCATGACACACAGTACACTTACATCTGCCACTTCCCAATTCCCCACCATCCGCCTACTTACGTGCACATTGTGAATGCCCTTTGATGATATATTTATGTAAAGATTTGTTGAGAAAACTGTATAGTGTTAAGGCTTTGTACTGTAGGTCTGAGCTAAAATAGATCATGCCAAAACTAGTTAACAAACATTATTTTATTTGTAATTTAGAGTAAGCAAGTACTTTTACTTGATGTTTGTTTTTAGGTCAAGATGCTTGTAGCCCAAGCTCTAAATATTTGAGCCCTGCTTTTAATTTATAGGTTTGATTACTTTGTTCAGTTGTATTTGATCATTTACATTTGCCCTGTGTTGTTTTCAGGGAGGTGATTTATTTGATTGCATAACAGCTCAGAGAAAATTCAGTGAAAAGGAAGCTAGCTTCTTGTTAAAAGATCTTGCCAGTGCTTTACATTATATCCATTCAATGAATATTGTGCATAGAGATATAAAACCAGAAAATTTATTGGTAAGTTGTTGTTTTATGTACATAAATAATAAAGGAATTTATATACTGTTTATGAGGAATAAGGTAAACAAAAAGTAATAGTAGGTTACTTTTCTGTCCAGTTTTGGGTGACAGAAACATTATCATGGATTCTGAGGTGTGGAGTAACAACACATTTTTCTTGTACACAGAACTGTGTCAGAGTTAGAAATCATACCACCGAAATGTTCTGCCCAGTTAAAGACAGAACCTCAAAGCTTTGTACCCTGATCCGACACCGAGTTGTCAAGTCACTTCGGAAACAATACTGTGTCATTCTGAGAACACTAGTGATGGTCAGAGAACAGTGTGCGGTTTGGAAAGCAGGAATTTTAGGTTATTTTGATTGTTAAAATGGATTGTAACTTATAAAATGAAAGAACTTTCCAGTGAAGTGGACATTTAAACAGTCAGTAGTGGATGGATACAAGTAATTGTATCAGATATAACTTACATTTAGAGGGGGCTTTCAGAAAATATATGTAGTGATTACAGTCAGCTAGTGGGCACAGCCAACACCCATTTCATGAACTTCCAGAGTTCAAGCTTCCTGTAAACACATAAGCTAAATGTATATCAGACCATTGAATGGGGACACAGGTTGTATAAGGGGTAATCAAATGAAAAAGGGCAGGTGGAAAAAAGTAAGTAAACTGTTTATTATTTCAAAAGTAATTGTGCTAATTGTTGTTACATTTATCCCACTGTGAACAAAGATGGTCAGTGCGTCGTGGGTGGGTCCAAATGTTGCCAAAATCGTATTGAATAGGTTGCAGACGTTTCACTGGGAAGCTCTTACACATCCTCCACCCAGTCCCCATCTCTCCTCATTCAATTTCCATAATGACGGTGTCCTGAAGAACATCATTTGTAGCCATTGATTTGCTTTGGATAAAGAGGTGCGCACCTGCGTACAGTCTCGGTTTTGTAGGCTACAGCAAACATTTTGCACTATGATGTCACCATTTTCTGTCAGTGGGATAAATGTATTAACAGTTATGGCTATTACTTCTGAAATAGTAAACAGCTTACTTACTTCTTCCATCTGTCTTGTTTTCTTTTGACTGCCTCTTGTACTTGTTAGAAGAGAAGAAATTTTCAAAACATTGTCACCTTTTCATCTTCAGAAAGACTTACTCAATATAACAAAAGTTCTAAAGTTGCTTGAAAGGCTAAGGATGAGGCTTTCCTGATAAAGACTGAAACTTTGTTCCCAGCTACGTTGCTTCCAGTCTTGAACGACCCAGTTGATACAGAGTTAAACAGCCTAAATTACAGCAAAGTATTTGTTACATACATAGATACATTAGTATCAGTGTTGCAGTAGAAGTGGAAGTTTCAGGGAAGGTGCTACATTACTGGTGATGGTGCACCTTCACTGATCCCTTAGTGGATGTGGATTACTGATTCCAGCTTTGCCAGACAATACACATTCACTAGCGATAGTGTACTATCACTAGTCAAAGTATACCTTCACTGCTGAGAGGTATGGAATGTGAACCGTGCATGCAATAACAAAAGAGAAGCATATTTTGAAAGTTGTTTTTCTATGAGCTGCAATTTGAAAACATAGTCATATTACACAAAATTCCTTCATTGCAGCAAGGACCTGCTCCATGACACTTAACAGTTGCACAACACATTTTTCTTTCTGCAAAAAGCACCTCATAGTTTAACCTTTGTGCTGGCAGTTGCATTTGAAGACTCACTGGCCAATTTCCATTGACTGACAAGGGGAGGCCACAACGTTTGGAACGAGGATTTACTGCAAACTTTGTACACTCGTAGCACTCCATGATGACAAAATGTGTAAGCAGTAGCGCGTACTTCTCAAGCATTATTGAGAAAATCGCAAGATAATTTCGGTCGTCAAATATATACCTGTGCATGGCTATTTTTACCATGAAGCGGTAGCAGCCGAGTGGTTTGTGTTCAAGCCCCGTAATCGATGGATCGAGTCCCATTCGTCAGTTTTTTTTTAACAGTAGTTTCCTTTACTATTTATATTACAATTGACATAATAGGAAAAATAAGTGTAATTGGATGAACTTTTATTAAATTTCAATGCTATTTGGCAGTCTACAAGTTTTTATTATCATAAATAATATAATATTCTAACTATCGACTAGTAAATGACCAAACGCATAAAGTGATACTGAAAATGTATGCTTGTTTGTGATTTGAGAAGTCCCTTATACCTGGAAGGAGCCTGGAATGACTTGTTACCTCCAAGTTTAGACCGGCACAGATGGCTTTCGAAAGATGTACAGTTAATCGTCACTTTCGACATTACGAGTACAAGTTGCAGGATGGTATTTTCGTAAAAACGTGGAAAAAATAAAGTTAAATGGCACCAGCTGCATTGAATAAATTCTATGTTTCCGCATACGCAAGGTCTTTTGAGGTTTTCCGTGCAAAAAGAAACCTCTCTTTCTGACAATAATTTGGAAGCAAACCGTGCATAACAAATCATTTCCTTAAATATCGGCACTGATAATTGGTCATGCAGTATCGACTGTATTTTAATAGCGTCTTCACGAGAAGCAATTTCTCATTCTCTTTCAATTAAATATGAACAATTTTGAGGACATTGACAAGCATACATTTTCAGCATCACTTTATGCGTTTGGCCGTTTACTAGTCGATAGTTATGAATATTATATTAATTATGATAATAAAAATTTGTAGACTGCTAAATAACATTGTAAATTTAATAAAAGTTCATCCAATTACACGTATTTTTCCCATTATATCAATTGTAATATAAATAGTAAAGAAAGTGACTGTTAAAAACAAAAACCTGATGAACGGTACTTGATCCAGCGATTATGGGCTTGAACGCTAACCACTCAGCTGGTGCCACTTCATGGTAAAAATGGCCACACACTGGTATATATTTGATGACCAAAATTATCTTGTGGCTTTCTCAACAGCGCGTGAGTAGTACGTGCTATGGCGTAAACATTTTGTTCTCCTCATGGAGTACTACTGGTTGTCGGATCGGTCGCCACACAGCAGCCGTCAACTCGGCGCAGCACGCTACAACACGCGTGGCACACAGCGAGTACCGCTGGCGCCGCACACGATGTCAACAACTGGCGCAAGTGAACGCGTCGTCGCGGGGTTAGCGGCAGCATACACACCACTATCGATGCGGATTACCCTGGCGGCACTGCCCTTGTCACCAGAGTGAGCAACCGTATAAGGGTGCCATCTACCAACCACTCTGATCGGCTGGACCTGCAGATTTAAGCGAGCTCCCTGAGCCCGTTTATCCAGTTCAATCTTCGCCATTGACTGTGTTACTACCCGGCTGCTGGATTCACGATGACCGAACCGTACTGTGGCCTCCCTGGCTGGAAACTTGCGACGCGTCGGTATCGACTGGTTGGCAGTGGTTTGGACTTGTATTCTCTACTAGTGACTCTGATTTCTCCTTGGCGCTACAGCCAGCGAAGTGTTGTGTAGTCGAACTTAAGTTTTGTTTTGAGTGACAGAAGGTCAAATAAATTTGGTTATCACGGAATATTTGTTGTGTTATAGTGCGGACATAACACTAGTGTACGAAGTTTACAGTAAATCCGCATTCCAAATGTCGTGGCCTCCCCTTGTAAAACATCACAACTGTCTTCAGGGCAACAGTTTTCTTTACTGGAACTTCCTCCATGAAAATTATTCTAAGAGGGTGAGTACTGAACTGGGACCTGAAACAAAATGTTGTCACAGTCACATATTGTATCGTCTCATTCCAAAATACTTAAAAACGATCAGTTTATTACCTTGTGTAAAGCTGGCTCATCACACTATCTCTCGACCTGATGTGGTAGAAGCCTTCAACTATTGTGTCGAGGACAACACCCAAGATCGATCTTGCATCACCTTACTCAATTGAAGATGGGAACTGGAACTCTAATTGTACATCCTTCTTTCACCGGTGGCAAATGACGATCTGAGCACTGCTGCATTCTTTGTGCTTGTTCTTCTAAGCACTAGTATGTATCAGTGGTGTGTCTTTTAACTCATCTAAATTAGTCAGGCAGTATACATTATTGTCTGGAACACATTCTTTCTCTCTCTTCTCGACCGCTGTTCCTGTTAGTATGTTATCCTCTTGCACAGGTGATCTGCTATGATCATTGTCCTGCAATGTTTCAGTCCCTTTCTCACTGCTAACACTCACTTGATTAATTCTATTTTCAAAATCTTTCTCAGAGTGAACATTCATCAATGTTTCAGGTTATAAACTTGAAGAAGACAAACCATATTTAGGAGGGCATCCAAAAATTCCTTCAAATGGAGACCTTTTAATTCTGAAATGTACAGTGCTGTTCTTTGTTAATTGCACAAACCTTTGTGCACAACTGCACTCCATAATGTTGTGCTCTGGCATCCTTGTAGTTACGATATTTTATATGTCTTGATTTGCTCCCTCTGTGCTGCCTTGACTCTGGGTATATCTAGGTTTACCATGCACATTGTTAAAATTGGACAATAGTTCAATTCAGCTGCTCATTATTTTGTTAACAAACTCTCGGCCATTGTCTGACTGAGCAAGTGCCTAACAATGTAAAAAGGTCAATAAGGTTATTGCATACCAACGCAGCAGTTTTGGGGTTCAGTGGCCTGAGAACAAAGAATTTAGTGAAATGATCCTGATAAACCATTATGAATTTATAGTCTCCATCTGATTGTGATTGTAAGTTGATGAGATAAACTTGATATCTGCACTATAACTCTTTGAACAGCATGGGCTTCTCTACTATTCTGAACTTTTTATTTATATAAACAAGGGTCACATAAGCTAAGGTAAATCTAGAGGTCTCTGTATGTTATATTATGGTACTTTGATATTAAACATTTTGTTATTCGGTTGCATCCACCGTGGCCAGTCATTACATGAGCATCATGCAGAATATCGTAGTTTTTTTTTTTTTTTTTTTTTTTCCATTGTAAGCATAGTATTAATCTTGCCTTCTTCAGTAACATGTTGTATTAATTCCATTATTCCATTCATCTGAAGCACGTCCTCTCTCTTCAAAAACTTGCGGTCATTGCCGTCCCTCATTTGTTAAGATTTTTGTGATTTAACCTTACTGATCAGTGACTCATACTTTCTTTGTCCACTAAGACAACATTATAATTAGGGTATCCCCATTCCACTCTAAGATGCTCGTAGAACTTCAGTGACTCAACCGTAGCTGCATAGCTGTATAACATAACAATAACCAACTGACAACAATTTCATTCGTGCCGATGCTTGGTACCATTGTCGGATGCACCATTAATAATCTGCTCCTCAACACATCCATTAAGTGTGGCCAGTGATGGTACACGTTCATAATGCGTGTATGGTTTGTTTTTCCAGTGATAAGCTTTCACAGGTCATTTTAGTGATGGTATATATTGAAGTGACGGAAGTCATGGGATACCTCCTAATTATCATGTCGGACTGCCTTTTGCCCGGTGTAGTGCAGAAACCCAATGTGGCATGGACTTCACAATTCATTGGAAGTTCCCTGCAGAAATATTGAGCTGTGGTGCCTCTGTCACCACCCATAATTGCGAAAGTGTTACCAGCGCCATATTTTGTGCACAAACTGACCTCTCGATTATTTCCCATAAATGTTTCATGAGATTCATGTCGGGCAATCTGGATGGTCAAATCATTTGCTCGAATTGTCCAGAATGTTCTTCAAACCAACTATGAACAATTGTGGCCTGGTGATGTATGCTGTCATCCATAAAATTTCCATCATTGTTTGGGAACGTGAAGTCCATGAATGAATGGCTGCAGATGGTCTCCAAGTAACCTGCACACTCATTTTCAGTCAATGATTGGTTCATTTGGACCAGAGGACCCAGTTGATGCCACATGAATACAGCTCCTGCCATTATGAAGCCACCACTAGCTTGCACAGTGATAACCTGGGTCCATGGCTTTGTGGGGTCTGCACCAGAGTCAAACCCTACCACTAGCTCTTACCAACTGAAATTTGGACTCATCTGACCATGCCAACCAGTATGGTCATGAGCCCATGAGGATCGTTGCAGATGATGTTGTGCTGTTAGGGAAGGCACTCAGGTTGGTCATCTGCTGCCATAGCCTATTAATGCCAAATTTCACCACACTTTCCTAACGGACATGATCATTGTATGTCCCACATTGATTTCTGCAGTTATTTCACGCAGTGTTGCTTATCTGCTAGTACTGACAACTCTACGAAAATAGTGCTGCTTTTGGTTGTTATGTGAAGGCCATTGGCCACTGTGTTGTTGAGGGTCTGAAATTTGTACTCTGGCACACTCCTGACTCTGTGGATCTTGGAATGTTGAATTCCCTAATGATTTCCAAAATATAATGTCCCATGGGTCTACCTCCAACTGCCAGTCACCATTCAAAGTTTGTTAATTCCCATTGTGCAGCCAGTGCACTGCCCTTTTATAGCTTGTGTACATGATACTACCATGATTGGTACGTGTGTATATTGCTATTCCGTAACTTTCATCACCTCAGTGTACATGCACTACTGAGGACTGACCTTCCGTGATCATCCACTTCCACCATAACACCAATAGCAACCAATTTTAAGAAGACTGAGATGCTGATTCTGTGACACATGTGGAAAAATATTGTGGAAAAGGTGAACGGTAATCTTCAGGAAAGGCAAGTTGACTTTCAACAGGCTCGTACTTTACAATTACACACTATTGAGTAATAAAGTTAGATGCACGAGGGTTGACTGAAAAGTAATGCCTCCACTTTCATAACTCTTCAACAGTTGGCAGCATTGGTATGTGGCAGGTACTGGCTTGTTCCGTAGCCTCTTCTCTACAGCTCCAGGTGGCAGGAATCCTTAGCATTGAATGGTTGTGTTGTTACACTGTAAAGTATGGAACCCTGCGCAGATGGTCGGTCAATGTGATTTAAGCAACATGCAGTCATTGAATTCTTGACAGCAGAACCTGTCACCCCGAAGGAGATTCATCAGAGAATGAAAGCAGTTTATGGTGATTGTGTTGACGTAAGTACTGTGCATCGATGCGAGTACTGTGCATCGTTGGGCAAGTAAGTTTAAAGATGTTGAGACGGGAACATCTGACCTGTGTGACAAACAGAGTGTTGGACGGCCTGTGACGGCAACCACCGAGTTTCACAAGCAAAATATTGACAGATTGATTCAGGACGATTGTCGTATCACTCAGAAAGAAATTGCAAGCACAATTGGCATTTCACAAGAACGTGTATGTCACATTATTGCTTTGCTTGGCTATCGGAAGATCTGTGCACGATGGGTACCCCAGATGCTGACTCCTGAAATGAAAGCGCACAGACTTGAAATTTGCCAGGAACTCCTCTAACATTCTGAGAATGAAGCTGATGCCTTTCTCCATTCAATTGTGACATCATTATGCTTCTGACGAAGACATTGAGAGAACTGTGAGACTGAGACTGTGGTAGTGGAAACAGTGTGTCGATTTCTTCCGTGACAGCTTCAGAAAACTTGTTCATAATTGGCTGAAATGTATCCAATTGGCTGGTGATTATCACATTCTAAGGATTATTTCTGCATTTGATTTATTAAAATATTCCCATCCAAATCCAATTAACGAAGGTGGAAGCATTACTTTTCATTCAACCCTCATAGCATGTAATACCTTCTTACTCCCTGAAGACAATGACAGCATGTTGTGGCATGGATTTAGTGAGATACTGAGTGTGTTGGGGAGTCATCCTGATTCATGGTAACTCAACCGCTACAACCCGTGGCTAACAGTGATTACTCAAAGATCCATCTAAAGTGCAGATATTCATTCATATTCATTAATTTTGTTCCATTGCATCCCATCTTCAGGGATGTGAAATGAGTGAAGGTGTGCATAAAGTAAAGACAAGGAAACTATAGGAACTTTACTGCTTAAGACTATTCATGTCATGCATATGCCAGCTAAATTAGAATCTAGTTCATTAACAAGAAACCTGCTATTTTGAAAATATCTTTTGCGGCATGAATTATATCTGATAGTTGCTGTTTAATGGTCATTGATAGATTAATATTTGCTTGATTACATTGATATTTTGTGGATAAAATAATTATCTACATCTCTATATAATAAGTGTTGTTTACAGTATATTATTACTTGGCTTACAGATTTACAATGAACATTGCTACTTACCATGTAACTAACAGCGTTTTTAAATTCTTTGATCTAGATATTTAAATAATTTGTAGAAAGAGTGGCGTATGAGTTATGTTTTTAATTGTCCACATTTTGTTGGCCTGTCCCCTTTTAACTGTGCTCAGGCAGACGTTTACGCTGCCTGTTACGCTCCCTGCCCTTTTAACAGATGACACTGGTATGGCAGGTTTAGTTTTGGGTTTTATTTGGGCAGGGGGCTTTTATCACTTGATCTAAGTGTTTGTCATTTTTTTGTGTTGAGTCTGGCCTTTGGCCAATGATTTTAGACTGGTTTCTTTTTAGTGTGTTTCTGGGCGGTTGGCTTTTCCTTTTTTGTCTCTATGGTCGGCCAACCACTGTCACACTCTGTGTGATTTTAATTCCTTTTGTCTGGTCTCTGTCTGAGTCTTTCTTGACCTGTGTCGTCTGTTGTCGATCGTTTTTCTTCTGTATGGGTGATTGAATTTTTTGGAAAAAGGGACCGATGACCATAGCAATCTGGTCCCTTCAATCCCACAAACCAACCAACCTAGATATGCAGCATGATTCCTATTGAGAAATCCTCAATCTAGTCACAAATTTTGCTTGATACCCCATACTATCATACTTTTGATAATGAGCGTAGCTGTGGAACTGAATCACATGGTTTTTCTGCCTCTAATTCCTTCCAAAAAATGCCACCTTATCTTAAGATGCCATTCACAGGGCTCATTAAACAAGCAACTTGTCCCATGACTACTTCACTTGCTAAAAATATGCTAAGATCGTCAGCCACTCTTCACCTTGAAAACCTCACGAGGCAAGTGATATCAACCTTCTAGACTGTCTTAGGGCCTCTGATTACATTAGCCTAGAAGATCAGTTACTTGTTCGTTGAAATGGAGAAGTGCAAGGAGATTATGAACTGTCCACAGTTAAACACGTAAAATCTTAAGGAACCAAGAGCATGCACTAACTGCTGTGGTGGAAACACATGAATAGAGATAAAACAGCAGAATAAGCAATATTTACTGTAATCTAACTGATTTATCACCTGCTTCCCAATCCCTACCGTCAAAACCACAAAATTCTCAGCCCCAGAATAGTTACTAACAATGTTCCAGGATTTATGTCAATGTTCTCCTTCTCTGCAAAACTTTGAATATGTCAGCTCATCAAGTTATCTTGCCTTTCCCTTTATTTAGGTCCTCCTGACCATGAAATTTTTGCAGTGATGTGGAAATGGAAAAGCTACAGTAACCAAATTATCATGTCGTCTGTTATCATGTTAGAGCTCTCTGAACTCGCTAAGCTTCCACAGTATGCTGGCAGGAACATCTGCAAGCCCTCATGCCCAGCTTATCTAAGAGTTCCTATGTATTCTTCACAACAGCAGCCACCTGCAAAAAATATGGAGCCAACCTCCTCTCCAATTCCTGTCAATAGTTTCCTCTCAGTTCGCCAGACATCAGTTGCTTTGCCTCCTATGTGGTGAATCATGTATTACACTGAGAGTCCTCTAATTGAAAGAATGGATGCACATGATGCAGAAGTAAACTCTTGCATTGTCAGATGACAGTAGTCAATAGCAGATGTATCAGGGACCCTATTTCATCCCATGTAAACCTTCTACCATGAGAATATCTCCTGCTGCTGCCTGAACCAAGCTTTTTGGTAAGCAAGTTGCATCACCTCATGCGGTGTTTCACATACTCTCCCACCCTGCCATCAGCATGTACCAATATGTACTGTGGCTCATTGGTGTAGGCAATCTTTCTCCATGCTTGGAGCTTCTAATTAAGACATTCTGAACCAATGCCAATTTCTGTCACCTGTGACATGGTGTTCAGAGATACCCACGTGAAAAGCAAGAAAATAAAAATTTAATTTCCCGTCAACAACAGAGTCATGAGAACTGGTGCACATCTAGGTTGGGAAAGGATAGAAAGGGAATTGGCTGTTTCTTTGTCAGAGGAAGTATCCTGGAATTTGCCTTTGTAGATTTAGAAACATCATAGAAAACTTAAATCTGGTTGGCTATTTTGAACTGCTGTCCTTCAAAATGCAAATCTAATATCTTTCCACTGCATAAGCATATGAAGTGGTGGCTTCTGTACATCATAGTGGAATGTTGCCTAATGATTGGGATGCTCGCCGGCTGTTGTAGCACAGCATAAAATTTGCTAGTAACTTGCTATACTGTGGTCCATCTATTCAGTAGAGTAATTTGCGATATGAATATTTGACAGTGACCCATCTTCAGCACATTGTTGTCCATGACAGTGAATTCTGATGAAATGATTTTCTTTGATTCAGATGCTTCTGCACCATTCTTCAGATGGTGCTACGTGAAGAGCCTAGTGCCTGTATGACCTTGGTGAGGTAATGTTTCATCTGTATGGCATTCGAGGCCCTTGACTTACTTACTTGACTTGTTTTCTTTTGCTCAAATGCAGAGCTTAGGGCTTCAGTGAGGCTCCACAAGTGCTGTCAGTTGTGGATGGAGGATCTTCAACTCTAAAAATGTTTCACCTTCCTTCCTGATGTCCTTGGCCTTCCACATTTCCTTCTATTTTGTGGGTTCCAGTAGAAAGCCTGTCTCTTTAGAGCATCCTGGCATATTCGAAGGGTTTGTCCGATCCAACACCGCTTCTATCTCTTGATTTGAATGGCAATAGGTTCTTCTCTCACTGCTTCAAGAAGTCTTAGTTGTATATAACATTTGACCAAAAGATTTTAAGAATTTTCCTAAGACATATATCGAGGGGGACTCGCAAGCTTTTGGCGATTCTAGAGGCAATCTTGAAAGTTTCACATCTATGCAGCTGCATTGCTTTCATGTTTGCTCTAAATATTTGTAGTTTCATAGGTATGGATATCTTTCTTGCTCTCAATAATGAATGAGGGTGGATGAAGACCACATTCACCTTTGGGATTCTTGCTCTGGCGTCGGCAGCTTCTCCTCTTTCTTCAGTAACTACACTCCCAGTGTATGTGAACTCGTTCACTTTTTCAACATCCTCATTGCTCACGCGTAGCTTTGTCAAATCTCGTGTATTTATTTTCGTATTCTTTGTCTTGATGGAATTCAATTTCAGCCCAACAGTTTTGGCTTCGTGTTAAAGATCCTGCAGCTTTCCTTGCATGTCAACATGGTTCTGCAACAAGAGGCAGATATCGTTGACAAAATCAAGGTCTTCCAGTCAGTCACACGGTCCACATTACATCCTTCTCTTCTTCTCCACCACTTCACTTCATTCAGTACCAGTAAAACTGTAAGTCTCCCTAATAACCTCTACTATGTTTTGTGGTACTGTGTACTTTCTCAAAGATTTCCACATATGACTTGGAGTCATAAGTGGGAGACCTTTACAAAGTCTACTATAAGAATCTAAAGACTAGTGGTGGATTTATTTGCATGTTCGTTTGTAGCTAAGAGTGTTTATGTGACCTGTACAAGAATGGTTACTTCTAAAACTGGCTTGTTCTTTCTTACCTGCATTTAAGCTTGCACTATAATTCTATTAAGGATTATCCGTGCCCACCCTTTGCTTGGCAGTTGACAATGTCTCCGTTTTTGGACAGTTTGGCATGGAGTCCTTCTCTCCACTTCTGTGGCACACTTTTCAAGGTCCAGATCTTTGTGAAAAGAGGGTGAAGAAAATAAGTGGTTGTGTATGAATCAGTTGTCAGAAGTCGTGGTGCAATGTTATTTGCCAGGCCTTACTATTCTTTAGATGCTTCATTGCTGTCTTGATCTATTCCTTTGAAGGTAGCTCTGAGCTAATCATATTTCCTACCATTTTGAGATCATCTTCATTTTTGGATTATCTTTCTTGTTCAGACTTTCCCCTCATCATCTGTATCCAGCCCTTCCATAAAGTGCTTATGTCATCTTGGAAAGTTGTGCATCATCATTGGTGAGGAGATGCCCTTGTTTGCTCCTTACAGGTCGACTGCAGGTGACTTTCTTTTTGCCAGAGGTCACGACTGCAGGTGACTTTCTTTTTGCCAGAGGTCATTGTGACGTCATAGATATGCTTCTGTTGCCAGAACTTGCTGCTATCTCTGCCTTCTCAGCCAATTCTGAGACCCACTTCCTGCAATTGTTTTAGTACTCTCACCTCTGTGTCTTTAGCTTTATATTCATTCTGTAGATTAATCGCCTGGAGCCATGTTTTGCTACACTTCAGTTTCAGTTCTTCATTGTTTGATACAATTCCAGGTTGCTTCTGACATCCATTGCTTTCCACTTGGGTTCATCAATCCAACAATTTTTTCAGCTGTGCCTGTAAAGACCGTTTTTGCCTTCTCCCAGCATTTGTTGATAACTAGTTTTTCATCCATGCAGAGGCCCTCAAACCAGTCCTACTTTTGTTTTTCAACTTTTCAACATCAAATGCCTTCCTTTGAGTGTGGAAACATTTTCTCATTGCAGCTTTCTTGGTGTAGTTGTGTGCAGTCATATTTGGTAATCACTGCCTCTGTCTGCTCCCCTACAGTTCCTCACACCTATAAGGGATTTCCTCCACTTCATGCTGATAGCTAGATGGTCAATTTGATTCTGAGTGTGAAGAGTTGGAGACAGCCATGAGATGTTCTAGTGAGGGAAGACTGTGCACCAATAATTAGATCATTATTGGCACATAATTTACAAGGAGTTATCCATTATTATTTATGTTGCCTGCTCTGTCTTAACATTTTTCAAATTGTGGCACGTGTAGAGCCTAGTGCCTGCATGACCTCAGTGATGTAATGATCCACGCATTGGGCACTCGAGACCTGCTCATGATGAAGTGTGCTGATTTCCATCTGCCTGGTCTGTTTTCCATCCAACCGCCATGCTGATGGCCAGCGCACAGTCTGTCAACATCGGTCGTGTAACTTGCTGTACTACTCCATTTACCATTGTGACAGGAGATGCTCCAACACTGACTATTTTGTCAGTTCTATTGCTCACAATTGTATATAGGATGAATTAATCTGTCTGGCTCTTAAATTGTTTCAGGTCTGAATTAACTGTTGTGTTAGCCACCCAGATTCGAGAGAGAATGGGCCTGTGTATTGAGGGGTAGGAGGAGTCGCAAGGCAGTTACCTTAACAGTGAAGTTAGAAATATTTAAAGGATGCAAGAGATTCTTACTCTTCAACTTGTTCCCAGCAGTCTGGTGATCAGTCAGTCATGGGAAAGCAACACAACCACCACCACATGTAGTTACTAATGCAGTTCTAAAGAGGCACCTGTGAGGGTTATACCAAAAGTAAGCTTCCCATATTTTTTACAAATAGAAAACATTGTTTATTGTTATTGATGTGTACATCATTGAAAAGTGTACACTTTTGTCTATTTTTCAACATAGTCTTCATTTTTTCCGACACACTTTTGAAGACGGCACTCCAGCTTTTGTATTTCTAAGTTGAAGTAGTCTCCCACCAACACATTGAGGAAGCGTGTGCTAAGACTTCATCATCACTCTTGAAGCCACCTGAGTGTTCCTTTAGCTTGGGGAAGAGGTGATAATTGCTGGGGGCTAAGTCTGGGCGGGCTAAGTCTGGGCTCTATGGGGGATGGGGCATAACAGTCCACCCAAATTTCTTCAAAAGCTCCTGTGTTTGACAAGCAGTGTGGGGTCGAGCACTGTCGTGAAGAAGCACTACTCCCTCATGCAGTCATCCTCTCCGGTGATTCTGGATTGCTTGGCAGAGTTTGGTCAATGTTTCACAATATCTGTCTGAGTTTGTCATCCCAGATTGCATGAAATCAATGGGGAGTACCCCCTTCCGATCCCAAAACACAGTCACCATAACCTTTCCTGCCAACTGCATTTGTTTGAATTTTTTTGGTGGCGGTGAACCGAAGTGACACTACTGACGAGATTGTTGTTTTGTTTTGGGGGTGTAATGAAACACTCACATTTCATTTCCTGTGACAATAGAGACCAACAACTTCTCTGTGTTGCCTCCTCCCTCACATTGTTGAAGAAACTTGCGAGCACAGTCAATGCATTGCTTCTTGTGTCCGTCAGTCAGCAGCCAGGGCACCCAGCGAGCACACACCTTGTGATAACCCAATGTTTCAGTTAAAGTTCTTTCAATTGTGCTGTGGGAAGCTTCAGGAATGCATTCAACAAGTTCACAGACAGTGACCCTCCAATCTCTGAGCAGCTCACTGTTGATCTTCAAGAACAATCGAATCCGAAACAGGTGGTCTTCCACCCTGTTGTTCATCGTGAACTTCTGTGCGACCCTCACAAGGGAACCTCCCCATCGCACCCCCTCAGATTTAGTTATAAGTTGGCACAGTGGACAGGCCTTGAAAAACTGAACACAGATCAATCGAGAAAACAGGAAGAAGTTGTGTGGAACTACAGAAAAAATAAGTAAAATATACAAACTGAGTAGTCCATGTGCAAGATAAGTAACATCGAGCATAGTGTCGGCTCAGGAGCGCCGTGGTCCCGTGGTTAGCGTGAACAACTGCAAAACGAGAGGTCCTTGGTTCAAGTCTTCCCTTGGGTAAAAATTTTACTTTATTTATTTTCGCAAAGTTATGACCTGTCAGTTCGTTCATTGACGTCTCTGTTCACAGTAATAAGTTTAGTGTCTGTGTTTTGCGACCGCACCGCAAAACCGTGCGATTAGTAGACGAAAGTACGTTCCTCTCCAATGGGAACCGAAAACATTTGATCGCAAGGTCATAGGTCAACCGATTCCTCCACAGGAAAACACGTCTGATATATTCTATACGACACTGGTGACGGCATGTGCGTCACATGACAGGAATATGTTGTCGACCCACCTAACTTGTACACTTGGCGAATGGGTAAAAAGATTCTTCTACCTTGCCCGATTTAGGTTTTCTTGTGGATGTGATAATAACTCCCAAAAAAGTGATGAAAACATAAGAGTTTGTCACATAAACTGCAACAAATGAATGCAACAGTTTCACAGTCACACAGTTTTCCCTGTGCTCTGTCAAAACATATGTTTTTAACGTTTTCCAATTTTTTCCGTGTGTAGACCGTCAAATCCTGCAGATGTCCAAGCAAATCTGAACTGGAATTTTTGAGAGCGAAGTTGATTGTGTGAGTGCCTGAACTTTGATAATTGACACACGTCAATTGCTAGAAAATAAAAAAGTTAAAATTTTTACTCGAGGGAAGACATGAACCGAGGCCCTCTAGTACCGCAGTTGCTTACGCTAACCACGAGACTACGGCGCTCCTCAGATCACATTCTCCTTGATGTGGCTTATGTTACACATCGACTACTCAATTTGTATAGTTTGCTTATTTTTTTCATAGTTCGACAAAACTTCTTCCTGTTTTCTCGATTGATCTGTGTTCAGTTTTTCAAGGCCTATCCACTGTGCCAACTTATAACTAAATCTGAGGGGGGTGCAATGGGGAGGTTCCCCCGTCAGCAAAAGCCCTGCACCATTTGCGGACGTGCTGAATGGACATGCACTCTTCACCATAAACCTCAGTCACTTGGCAATGAATCTTCACGGACAGTAATTTCCTTGCGTGGAGAAACTGGATTACTGCTCGAACCTTGCACTTGTCGGGAGTGGCAATCAACACTTCCATCTCTGATGGCTGCGAAGCCAACACTGACTGATGTAGCAAATCACAGACAGGCAGGCTTGAGAGTGGGGGAACCACTGTGCATGGCGCTGTTGTCGGATTTAGCCTAGCACCTTCCCCTGAGGCTGTTGCTCATTGGGAACCTTACCGTTGGTACAACTGTCATACTACAAAGCCTAAAATCCCCTTCAGACTGTCAGCTGTAGATGTTATTAAAGGTGCTATACATAAACTTCCCAGCCGATGGATATTGAGTTTACAAAGAATGAAGAGATCGGGTGCAGTGCCATTTGTGTTGAGTTGTGAAGTTGTGCACAGTCTATGGGTATAGATGTCTGCCTGACACAAGCATCACAACATTGAAGCAGTTCAGTTCACCACAGTAATAGGCTTTTCCACCTTACTGAAAACATAATGTGAAGAAGAATGTTGTCATCAGTCTGTAGTAGTATATAATGGATCCAGGATTTATGTGATGGAAGTGAAACTTCGGGCACTGGAAAGACCTGTGTGTGGGTTTATGTAAATAACATTTGAAGAATTCTTGTGCCCCTTTGTGAAGGGATTATAATCTTCACAAAAAAGATTACATAGGGTGAAATGGCTATATTTGTAACCGACCCACGCCATCCTCTCTTCCGCCATCAGTTTCACAGCATTTACTCGTACAGTGTTTATACGTGCACAGAGTGGTAATATGATCTCTAGATGCCCCCCCCTCCCCCCCCCCCCCCATCATGAGTACCTTTACTTATTTTCTTCTTACACAATTCACCTTGTAAGAGATTTTAATGCACACAGTGTGTTTTGGGTTTCTGTGCGCCACTGGCAATTTTGAATAGCTTACCTGAGCTTTAATAATGTTTCACAGAACCTCTCAGCATTTATTGTCATTTCTCTTGGCAAAAAGGCTAACAGAGGAATGCCTTTTCCGTTCCAAAAATCTGTTGCCATGATTTTCCGTGTTCAAGGTTCTTGTTTGAATTTTCGTGGTTACCTCGGGAAGTATGAATGGTGCCACTCACTGCATTGACGTTTATTCTCCGGAGTGTAGTGCACAATCCGTGTTTCATCACTGGTCACAATGTAACTCAAGAGCTCGTCACCATCCTTGTGATAGCACTTCAAAACAGACAAAGAATGCACCATTGACTTTGTTATGCGTTCTTCTGTCAACATTTTCAGCACCTTTCTCTTACACATTTCTTTGTAGTGAAGTTTGTCACTAAAAATGTGAAAAACAACTGATCTTGAAACTTCTGGAAATTTCTGATGCAGGTTGTCAATAGTGAAGCACCTGTTTTGGCAAATTGCATCATCAACTTTTTCGTCAAGCCTTCATTGATGACAGTAGGCCATCCATATCGTTGTTCTTTATGAACATACGCCCTTCCTTCATTAAACAGCTGACACCATTTATGCAAATTTCCATCATTCATTACACCTGCACCATAAACTTTGACAAGCTGTCAGTGAATTTCAGTGGGACGAACCTGTTTTGCATTTAAGAACCGAATAACCGAGCACACTACACAGTCGGTGGTATTATTGATTGACATAGCAACAAACAAAGCAGTATAACCATACAACCAACACGGGCAGAGACATGAAACGTAATGTCGGTGTAGTGAGAGACTGGTCAAGAGTGGCCAACAGTGAAGCGAAGTCACATTACAGGATGTGCGAGCGTGGTGCACTATCGATTCTTACTTTAAAAATGACTCTCATAATATTTCCTGCCTTCTTTTATACTGGCGGGTCTGCCTCTTGCGCCATATAGTAGTCAGTTACACATTGCATATGGGTGTCTGGATTCTTTTGATCAGATAGTATACTTACTACTTACTGCACATTGCCTTATAACTATTTCATGCAAGGGATAGGTGCCTTTGGAAAAATTGGGAGAAATGCAGAAAAAATGCACACTGTACTTGTCCAGTGCCAAAAAAAAAAAAATGGGTTAACTGTTTGGGCACACAGCCAGTCTGTAGTCAGAATAATATATATTTAGGAGAAGGGCACAAAGCAGATATCCTACTCCAAATCCAGGAAAATTCACCAGCTCCAAAAATATTATATGTTTATATCCTTAAATTCGTGGTCAAAAAAGATGTATGATTGGATGATTGCTCAACATGAACTGTACCATGTGAAGCTTTTATGAAAACATACATATATAAGTGTTCTTCTAAGTTAAAAAAATAAGTCATGAAATTATCACAGCTCAAGGTTTAAGACATGCAGGCAGACGGAGAACGAGCAAGTTGATTACCACGAGTTGCAGAGATACCACAATGCCCAAGGGGAAAACAAAACCTAATCATAAAACAACTGAGCACAAAAACAGGCAGATTCAAATGTTGACAATTATTCAGTGGTCTTATTAAAGTTAGGAGAAGACCAACATGTTGATAACATGGAGTGTGAAGTCTGCTACTTCCTCCACCAATCCTTAAGCCTTCACAGTGTAACCACCTCAAGGAAAAGAGGTTTAAAAAACGAATAAATAAATAAATGCAAATCCTCAATAGGATGGCATTCATCATTCAGTGTGTGCATCCCCAGAGTTGTCATCCCCCACATTAGAGAGACCACTCTTGAAGTACTTGAGAACATGATTTGCAGTCAGTTGAAAATCGTACCTTTTGAGGACACCGAAAATTCTGTTGCCTTAGATTGAGACCGTTCTCAATTTATTCTGGAGAGTTGTGGAAATGGTGAAGGCAACTAGTCTCACTTGTGACATCATTCTGAGGACTGATTTGGGTCTGACGAAATACCATTCGGTTTCCAGCTGGGAGGCAAAGTTGTGATACCATGACCCAAGTGTCTTACTTTGGATTTTTTATCAAGTTGATAAATAGAATTTTTTCCTTTGAATTTGTTGAATGCTTCATGCATGGCTCTTGATATGCTAATTTTGGTTTTATTCAGCTTTCGTTTGTCTCAAAGGCTTTGTCACACTTAAATTAACAATGAGGTACTCATTGCTTTCATAGCAGCTTTGTAACACATCTGTTAAACCATGGCAGGTCTTTGCCATCTCTCACAACTTTGCTCAGCACATACCTGTCTAAAGCATATCATAAAATACTCTTGAACTTCTTCCATTTATGCTCAATTCAAGATTGGTAGTAGGAGTAATCCACTTAATTACTGGCCCATATCATTAATGTCGATATGCAGCAGGATTTTGGAACATACATTGTGTTCAAACATTATGAATTACCTCAAAGAAAATATTCTATTGACACACTGGCCCATATCATTAATGTCAATATGCAGCAGGATTTTGGAACATACATTGTGTTCAAACATTATGAATTACCTCAAAGAAAATATTCTATTGACACACACAGTCAGCATGTGTTTAGAAAACATCGTTCTTGTGAAACACAAGTAGCTCTTTATTTGCATTAAATATTGAGTGCTATTGACAAGGGATTTCAGATCGATTCTGGATTTCTGGAAGGCTTTCGACACTGTACCACACAAGCAGCTTGTAGTGAAATTATGCACTTATGGAATATCGTCTCAGTTATGTGACTTGGTTTGTGGTTTCCTGTCAGAGAGGTTACAGTTCGTAAGGGCGCTGATGACCTCGATGTTGAGTGCCCATAAACCCCAACACACACATACAGTTCGTAATAATTGATGGAAAGGTATCGAGTGAAACAGAAGTAATTCCCGGTGTTCTCCAAAGTAGTGTTATAGGCCCCTTGCTGTTCCTTATCTATATAAACAATTTGGGAAACAATCTGAGGAGCCGCCTTAGGTTGTTTGCAGATGACGCTGTAGTTTATTGACTAATAAAGTCATCAGAAGATCAAAAAAAAATTGCAAAATGATTTAGAAAAGATATCTGAATGGTGCGAAATTGGCAGTTGACCCTAAATAACAAAAAGTGCGAGGTCATCCACATGAGTACTAAAAGGAACTCGTTAAACTTTGGTTACACGATAAATTGGTCAAATCTAAAGGCCCTAAATTGAACTAAATACCTATGAATTACAGTTACGAACAAATTAAATTGGAAGGAACACATAGAAAATGTTGTGGGGAAGGCTAACCAAAGACTGCATTTTATTGGCAGGACACTTAGAAAATGTAACAGACCTACTAAGGAGACTGCCTACTCTATGCTTGTCCGTCCTCTTTTAGAATACTGCTGCATGGTGTGGGATCCTTACCAGAGAGGACTGACGGAGTACATTGAAAATGTTCAAAGAAGGTCAGCACGTTTTGTATTGTCACAAAATATGGGAGAGTGTGTCACTGAAATGATACAGGATTTGGGCTGGATATCATTAAAAGAAAGGTGTTTTTCGTTGCGACATAATCTTCTCACAAAATTCCAATCATCAACTTTCTCCTATGAATGTGAAAATATTTTGTTGAGAACAACCTGCATAGGGAGAAATGATCACCACAATAAAATAAGGGAAATCGGAGCTCGTATGGAAAGATATAGGTGTTCGTTCTTTCCGTGCACTATACGAGATTGGAATAATATAAAATTGTGAAGGTGGTTCGATGAACCCTCTGCCAGGCACTTAAATGTGATTTGCAGAGTATCCATGTAGATGTAGATGTAGATCCTGAAGATGTATTTGTCATGTTGATTGTTCAGATAACATAATCTGTTTTTTATCGCTCTTCCTGAGTGGAAATATCATATTACCTTTCCTTAATTTATTAGTTACAGCAATATTCACTGTTGCTATGATGGCCTTATGAGCTCCGATTCCCTGATCTGTGCCAACTGAATCTAAAAGTTTTGGTCTGTTGTTGACCAGGAGATATGTTACCTTCAGAACTCATTTCTCAGGCTATCTGATCAAGGTAATTTTCAGATAAGGCATTTAGAACAGTTTTACATGATACCTTGTGCCTACTACCCACATCAATTGCTCAAGTCTCTCAATGTTATGTGGGTAAGATGAAATCTCCACGTAATACTGTAACATGACCAGGAAATTTACACGTGACCTTTCCCAAGTTTTCCCTCAAATGTTCCACCATTATTGCTTCTGATTCAGGGGATCTATAAAGATGTCTGATGACCGAGTTTTATACACCTGTAACATTTACATTCACCCACATTATTTTGCATTTCTAATATTTACTAAATGATGTACATTCCCTTCTTAATTCAGAATTTCATTGCTATTAATATCTGATTTCAGCCTGCTTCCTATTCCTGCTATTGTGTGTTCATAGTTACCACTTATAATCAGACCCATTTTAGGACTTTTTCATATACACTCCCACAGTTAACTAATACTTATTAACATTTTTTGTCTGTGATGTCCAGTGATGCACATTATTCTCTTTAATTATTGGAAACAGTATTATTCCCTGTTTGAAATCAGTATATATCTTATCAGGCCTGTGGAGGGATTTCTCTAGCCCAAAACACCCGCAAGTGTGTGCCACATGTATTCCACTGCTGTAGTAGCCATTTCCTGTGTGTAGTGCTAGCATGACCTATTAAGGGGGTTCTACAAATTATTCAGACATAGCAGAGGTTGAGAAATGTGCATCCAGGATAGTCACAGAATTATCTGAGCCTCTAGTTCAAGCAGTCCAATTGGTTGCAAACCAGAAGCCTTACGATCAGTTCTGGGAACAATTCTGCAGAACACTAGCTGGGTTTCCATCCTGTGTGCGAGACTAGCAGTAGCGGATCATGGGCCTAAATTCTGGAGAGGCCAGGAAACATATTGGAAAATCCTTTTTCCATCCCTTTTAATGTTTATATACCCAGCATTTCTAACAATGACAATGTCCACCAACAGAATCCTTGCTGCTGCTGCTGCTGCTGCTACTACTACTACTACTACTACTACTACTACTACTAAGATGATGACATTTATTGCTACAGTGACTGTTTACTGCTAATAATAATAATAATAACGATGATGACGATGCCGATGATGATTACTACAATGACTGTTTATAGATGATGATGATACTCACATTTATTTACAAATGAAATGGTAGACTGGGCATTTGAGCATTGTTACTTGAAAACAAGTTAACTTGATGATCCTTCTCCTTTCTGAAATTTTTAGATGACATTGTCAAACCATATGTTTCAGCTTTCAAGTATGCACAGTAGTTGTTTTTCAACTGAGGTACAAGCTAGAGCTGATAAGCAATCTAGACCCATACTGTTCCTCATAAAAATTTTTACATGTCTAAGACAAGAAAAACTCCTTTCAACTAAAGCACTTGATGCAGGAATGATAGCAATTAGACAAAATAGTTAGAAAGCTTGTGGAAGAATTTAGTCTGTTTCATTCTCGGTCATTCTTTTGATGACATATTTCAAACTGACAAAGTGAAATGTTTCTTTATGCTGGGTAGAAAATAAAGTCTCCAGTTCCACACACAACTGCTAGCAACTGAAGGACACACCACATGTTTGTGGTAAGATATCCTCACTGGCTACAGGAAAATGCTGAGAGTAATTGGTGAACTGACTAGTATCACATAATTTACGGAATAGCAGTTTATCACAACGTGAAATTCTTGTGTCCAGTTGTGTTATAGTATTATCCAGTATGTTGGACCTTTTTGTATTTTGACATCAGTGGAGTGCCAGGTGTATTCAACTATCATCTCAGCTCTATTCAGGGAAGCTTCAGGTTGCATATTAGTTGAAGTGTTTCATGTAAGTTATGCACTCTGAGATGGCATTGTTGCAAAACTGTGCATCATTGGTTTTTTTCTGAAGAATTTTGAACAGCAGTTCAGTCTTTAAAAATGTGATTTGAACATCAGAGAATAGGGGGGAAAAAGTCAAAGTCAAGGTTAGGAGGCTAGTTTTGAAACCACAGGCTTCTCTTGTTGTCATTGCACAAGAGTCTGGACTTTCAATCAATTAGTTTTCGTGGTTGGCAGATATTATTTTGGCAGAACAGTTCCATTTCATTTCACTGTTTGAAGGAGTGTGTTTACCAACAATACTGTCAAGAATTACTGTGCATTTGGAGGACCGGTGGAAGAAAGCAGGAATACCTGGAAGTGTGGAGAGAAAATCCTTACTGGTTTTATGCAAGAACTAAATTTAAACAATGTGTGAAACAGTAGGGCAATTTCATGGACCAGAATGGAAGCATCATCACAGTTTTGGGCCACCAGCTTGTTCTTCATATCATAATTCTGAAACACATGACTCAGCACAGTGAATAAAACAGCAGCAGTTCTATCTTGGCTAATTCGTGGCAACCAAGAAAATGTTCTTGAAGGTTGCCATTGTAGTCCACTAGCCTCTAAACAATAGAGCATTGCGACTTGTCTGAAATGTCTGTTGCTTTTTCTGTAGTGCATGCCTAAAATGAGGTTCTATCCAAACTTGAATTTATATATTCACAAATATTCTCATTTATACATTCAGTCAGTTTGTTCTGTGTAGTTTTTGAAAATCCCTGGAAACAGCCCATTTTATTTCAGTGTGCTTTCAAATCTTTATTTCTGTTTATTGCAAGTTTAGAAACAGCTGTTTACTCCAAGTTTAGAAACGGCTCTGAAATTTCCGGGATTCAGGGAATCTTCTGTCTCATGATGATCTCTGAAAGTTAACTCCTGCTTTCACAAAAAATTTGTGATGCAAATTAGAATTTTCAGGATCTCTCTATTTGGTTACACTTCATTGATGTGTCTGGTTTTTATCAGTTTGTGATGCTCATTAAGTAGCTATAAAATACTAAAAACTTGTTTCAGTAGTTCTTTAACCCTCGAGCAGACGTGCCTATTTATAAAGTGTGCCATCCACAAATAACATTGTCCTGTACTGTTGGTGTTGTTGTTGTTAAACAGTGAGCCTGTAACTATTCCTTCATTATTGCTTCAGGTAACAGAGGGCTAAGTTTTGCTGTCATATGTCCAAGTGAGCAGCAGTAATATAAAATAGAGAGAAGGCTAGGTGAGAAAAAATTCACAATCTGTCCAAGAAAAGACCCAAATTCCAAGCTACCTGCACAACCCCTGATGGGGCAGTTATCTAAGAGATAATTAGCAGTTAAATGAGCATTTTGTTCAATGTTTTGAGTAGGCCATTAATGTGGGATAACACTTGTGCTCGCCAATAGTGATGTAATGAAACACTATTTTAGTATCATTTGATTAAAAAGTGATTTAGCTCATAATATAAGTTTATTTTGCCACTGTTTAAGTAAACCAATATTAAACTGCTATTTTGCCCGTATAGGTTTACCTTGGTAACATAAAGACAGCATATTTTATATGTGCACAAAGTACGCTGTGTGCTCGCTTGTGATATAAAAAAGACGTGCTCATTCTAGAGTTAAATGAAATAAAGCAACTTAGATGATCTTCAGAAGAAGCAAGCCATGCTAAACCTTTACACAGATAATCGATACCCTCAGCTGACCATACAGTTTTTCTTGCACTTAAGAGAAAATATGGCCAGTAGAATAATTTTTCCCTTGTATGGCTAGCAAAAAACCATCTGTGCTGCACATAATATGAACTTTAGAATGCACATGTTTGAAATTCATTTTGATTGACTCAATTATTTTCGAGAATGTAGACAGTAGTGAAACTGATCTCTTTTTTTCAATACCGTACGCATTACCTTTCTTAAGTAAAGCACAACTTGTGTATGCTTTAGGAACCCTGAAAAAATACCTCGTTTATTATTTTTGTTAATAGGGCTTGTATCTCCTCTGTGCACGCCATCATAACAGACATTTTAACATGTCTGTGCCTGCTGGCTTCTTATTTCTTAATTTCCGTATTTTCTTCTTGGCTTTGAGCTGTGTTATGGGAAATATCATCACTGGGCTTACTGAGTAAGTCATTATGGTGGCTACATGTGTTGCAGGAAGATTTTGCTGCAGCTCCTCTGCAGTACAAGAGAAAAAAAAATTACAAAATTTGTAAATTCCTGAGGATTTTCTAGTGTTTTACCCTCAGCTTTGTTTTGTATGTTTTTACACTTGTCTACCTTTTCCAGTTTCTTGCCATGTGACATCCCACACTGCTTTGATTTTATTTTCTACATTATATATAATTTTTCACTGAATGATATTTTTTGGCAGCAAGCAGTACCTTCTGGGGTATATTTTTTATATTTGTGATAGTAATCCAAGCACTGCGAATTAGCACAGCACTTTAGTAAAGAATAGAGAAATTTAATTTTGTGGGGAGACATTTTAATACCTGCAGTTAACCATCTATTTTCCTTAGCTGCAGCTGATTAAGTGGCTACTTTTGCAAATGTCTCCTCAAAAATTAATTTAAATGACATCCAGAATTTTGAGAATTTAGCATCTACATTCTTTTGTATATACACTTTTTACCGGTTAGATTTGCCAATGCCCTTGAAAAAGTATGTATTTTTCATTCCGGGAAGATCATACTGTAGGCCTGCAGTTTTGAGAGTTTTACCAAGCTTGTCTTTAACTTTGTTATCTGACAGTAACAATCAGAAAGGCCAAAGTCCCTTAAATATTTCAGTTTTCCCCTGTAGAAATCTGCAAGTACATTGTCTGAAATGGAAGCTGAAATCTCGTAGCCGTGTTTATCATTCGTGCAATGTCAGAAGTGTTCAAAACATTATTACAAATTTCACTCTTGACACCTATGTTAATCCCCCCCTGCGGGTCCGGGGGTTAGAATAGGTCCGAGTTATTCCTGCCTGTCGTAAGAGGCGACTAAAAGGAATCCCTCCCCCTCAAGAGGGTAGTTTGCGCCTGCGTCCAGAGACTGACTGTTCCACCACTTATATTTGTGGTCATTTTGGTTTTTCACTTATTCTGGTTTCTTCCTTCCTTTCTTTGTCCTTCTCCCTCTCACTGTCTTCCTTACTTTTTCCCTTGCCTTCTTCTCCTTGCCTTCTTGTCCACCCTCTGGTCTCTGCCTCGGCGTTTGAGACAGTCTGTCCTTTCTCTCCCTTCTTTTTCCTCTTCTACTTTCCTCCCTGTGCGTGCCTGAAGGCCGACCCTCGCGTTCGCACGCACAGCCGGTGACGGGGTAACGCGTAATTCCCCGCCCTGGGTAGACAAGTAAGGCACGCACGTACCCCCTGGTAAAGGCCAGGCCCAGGGAGGGGTGATTGCCTGAGCTGACACCTTCCGACCATGCCGATTGGTCCCTCCATCCAATTCTCAGGAGGTGTGACCTGAGGTGTAAACATTCACCAAAGGCGGGAGTGCCCTTCCCTTCCCTACAAGGAAGGAGCACGCCATCGGAGATGCTGACAATCATGGGGGATTCCTCCGCAATGGATTTCTCTTCTTCTCTCTCGACTTCTGCCCAAAAACGGAAACTTGACCAGCCACCAGTGACAAAAGTACTACCGCCTGCCCCAAAGTTCCTCTTAGTTTCTCAATCTGAAGACGGAAAGGATTTTTCATCTGTCAACCCTTTCGTTATCCAGAAGGGCGTAGATGCCATAGCCGGATCTGTCAAGTCTTGTACCAGGATGTGTAATGGTACCTTGTTATTAGAAACTGAGAGCGCCTTTCAGGCACAAAAACTGCTTTGGGCAACACTCCTGTACACGTTCCCTGTCCGGGTGGAGGCTCACCGCACTTTGAATTCGTCGTGTGGTGTGGTATATACTAGATCACTCGACGGATTGACTGACGAGGAGATTCAGTCTTTCCTCGCTGAGCAGGGCGTGACGGCTGTCCATAGGGTCATGAAAAAGGTCAACAATGACCTTGTACCGACCCGGACACTCTTCTTGACCTTTGATAGTGTTCAGCTGCCGTCACGCATCAAAGCAGGCTACGAGGTTATTTCTGTTCGCCCCTATATCCCGACACCTACGTGCTGCTACCAGTGTCAGCGTTTTAATCACACTCGCCAGTCTTGTTCTAATGCGGCTAAATGTGTCACTTGTGGCAGGAATACCCATGAGGGTGACTGTCTACCTCCGTCTCCTCGTTGCGTGAACTGTCAGGGGGACCATGCAGCGTCCTCTCGCGACTGTCTCATCTACAAGGATGAACGCTGTATACAGGAAATTCGGGTCAAAGAGAAAGTGTCCATCTCGGCTGCCCGCAAGCCTTTTGCTAGTAGGAAGCCCACGCTGCTCCCAGCGGGGAAATACAGTACTGTCCTTGCCTCTCCTTGGACTACCAGGGAGGTGGCGATGCAGATATGCGATCTGACCTTCAGCACTACAGTCGTTCGTTCGGCCAATGTTAAGATCGCCCGGTCAATGTCTCCTCTTCCTCCCATCACCCCTAAGACACAAGCACCTTCATCAGCTTCTGCCAAGACGAAGACTCAGAAGTCAGATGCACGGGCCTTTAAGAAGGAACTGTTCCGTGCAGACTTCCTACATACCTCAAACTCCCAGCCATCAACCAGTACTTCCACTAAACGACCTTCCAAGAAGGCTCATAGGAAGCAAAGTTCTCCTTCTCTGCTACAGCGCGTTTCTTCTCCTGCACCACCCAGCGGTTGCCGCCCCAGGCCATCATCCATTTCGCCTGGCCGTTCACCGGCGGAGGAAGAGCTCCCCCTCCTGACAATCTTCACAAGATGGCCGACGAACCTATTGAGCCAATGGACGATAACTCTCCGCCTAGTGATAATGGCGGCAGTGCTCGCTCGAAGCCAGGCCCTCAGCGGCCTTCGAGGTGACCCCTTCTTGCTTCTCCTTTTTCTTTTTCTTCTCACGATGGCACTTCTTCATTGGAATATTCGCGGCATTCACTCCAACCGAGAGGGCTTACAGTTGCTGCTCCGCTTGCACTGTCCGCTTGTCGTAGCTCTCCAGGAAACGAAGCTATGCCCATGCGATCGTATTGACTTGGCACACTATACCTCTGTGCGTTTTGAGCTACCTCCTGTGGCAGGTATTCCGGCTCATGGAGGGGTTATGTTGCTGGTCTGGGATGATATTTACTACGATCCCATCACATTGCACACCGGCCTGCAGGCAGTTGCCGTCCAAATTACTCTCCCCACTTTTACATTTTCCATTTGTACCGTTTACACTCCATCGTCGTCTGCCGTTACTAGGGCAGATATGATGCAAATTATTGCTCAGCTACCTGCACCATTTTTGTTAACTGGAGACTTCAATGCCCACCATCCCCTTTGGGGCTCTCCAGCATCCTGCCTGAGGGGCTCCCTGTTAGCAGACCTTTTCAACCACCTCAATCTTGTCTGCCTCAATACTGGTGCCCCTACTTTTCTTTCGGACACAACTCACACCTATTCCAATTTAGACCTCTCTATATGCACTACCCAACTTGCACGCCGGTTTGAGTGGTACGCACTTTCTGATATGTATTCAAGCGACCACTTCCCGTGTGTATCCATCTCCTGCATCATACCCCCTCTCTGTGCTCAACTAGTTGGAACATCTCCAAAGCAGACTGGGGGCTCTTCTCTTCCAGGGTGACCTTTCAGGATCAAACCTTCGCAAGCTGTGATAGTCAGGTCGCACACCTCACGGGAGTCATTCTCACTGCTGCTAAATATTCCATCCCTCACACTACTTCTTCTCCACGTTGCGTACCGGTCCCCTGGTGGACCGCAGCATGTAGAGACACTTTACGTGCTCGTCGACATGCTTTACGCACCTTTAACCACCACCCTACGGTGGCGAATTGTATCACTTATAAAAGATTATGTGCGCAGTGTGTTAAAGAAAGCAAGAAAGCCAGCTGGGCTGCTTTCACAAGCACCTTCAACAGTTTTACTCTTTCTTCTGTTGTCTGGGGTAGCCTGTGCCGGCTATCTGGCACTAAGGTCCACTCACTAGTTTCTGGCTTGACGGTCACGAATGGCGTCCTTGTGGCCCCTGAGGATGTCTCCAATGCCTTCGACCGCTTTTTCGCAGAGGTTTCGAGCTCCGCTCATTACCACCCTGCCTTCCTCCCCCAAAAACATGTAGAGGAGGCTAGGCCACCTAACTTCCACTCCTTGAATCGTGAAAGTTATAATGCCCCATTCACCATGCGGGAACTCGAAAATGCACTTGCCCAGTCACGGTCCTCTGCTCCAGGGCCTGATTCTATTCATATTCAGATGCTGAAGAACCTTTCTCCTGTGGGTAAAGTTTTTCTTCTTTGTACTTATAATCACATCTGGATTGAGGGTCATGTTCCCACATGCTGGTGCGAGTCTATTGTTGTCCCGATTCCTAAGCCGGGGAAGGACAAGCACTTGCCTTCCAGTTATCGACCCATCTCGCTTACCAGCTGTGTCTGGAAGGTGATGGAGCGAATGGTTAACTGTCGTTTGGTTTGGCTGCTCGAATCTCGACACCTACTTACCAATGTACAGTGTGGATTTCGTAGGCGCCGCTCTGCTGTTGACCATCTGGTTACCTTGTCGACCTTCATTATGAATAACTTCTTGCGGAAGCGCCCGACTGCGGCTGTGTTCTTTGATTTGGAGAAGGCTTACGAGACCTGTTGAAGGGCAGGCATTCTCCGCACCATGCATACATGAGGCCTTCGCGGTCGCCTCCCTCTTTTTATTCGTGCCATTTTAATGGATCGACAGTTCAGAGTACGTGTGGGTTCTGTCCTGTCCGACGCCTTTCGCCAGGAGAATGGGGTGCCACAGGTCTCAGTTTTGAGCGTCGCTCTCTTCGCCATAGCGATCAATCCAATAATGGATTGCCTCCCAGCTGATGTATCAGGCTCCCTTTTTGTGGACGATTTTACCATCTATTGCAGCGCGCAGCGTACATGTTTCCTGGAGCGCTGTCTTCAGCGTTGTCTTGACCGTCTTTACTCCTGGAGTGTCGCCAATGGCTAGCGTTTTTCTGCCGAGAAGACAGTCTGTATTAACTTCTGGTGGTACAAAGAGTTTCTCCCACTGTCCTTACGACTCGGTCCCGTTGCTCTCCCATTCGTGGAGACAACAAAATTTTTAGGTCTTACATTTGACAGGAAACTTAGCTGGTCTCCACATGTGTCATGTTTGGCTGCCCATTGTACCCGTTCTCTAAATGTCCTCCGTGTTCTCAGTGGTATGTCATGGGGAGCGGATCGAACCGTCCTACTTCGCCTATATCAGTCGATCCTCCGCTCAAAGCTGGATTATGGGAGCTTTGTATACTCCTCTACACAACCGTCCATCTTACGCCGCCTCAACTCCATACAACATCGGGGTTTACGTCTTGCGATCAGAGCGTTCTATACCAGTCCCGTCGAGAGTCTTCATGCTGAAGCCGGTGAATTTCCACTAACCTACCAGCACGATATACTGCTTTGTCGGTATGCCTGTCGGCTATTGTCAAAGCCCGACCACCCGTCTTATCGTTCCTTTTTTGACGACTCTCGACCGTCATTACGGGTTATATGTCTCTGCCCTGCTACCCCTGAAGTTCGCTTTCGTCGCCTCCTTCAGCACCTTGATTTTTCACTCCCTGCAACCTTTCAAGTGGGCGAGAGCCAAACGCCACCTTGGCTCCAGGCTCAGGTTCATGTTCACCTTGACCTCAGCTCGCTCCCAAAGGAGGTTACCTCCAGTTCGGTATACCGCTCCTGTTTTGCCGAACTTCGTTCGAAGTTCATTAATACGATCTTCATTTATATGGATGGCTCTAAGACCAATGACTGTGTCGGGTGTTCTTTTATTGTCGGGGCACACAGTTTCAAATACCGGCTCCATGGCCATTGTTCGGTCTTCACAACTGAGCTATTTGCCCTCTACCAGGCTGTTCTTTACATCTGCCACCACCGACATTCTGCTTATGTCATCTGCTCCGATTCCCTGAGCGCCATCCAGAGCCTCAGTGATTCGTATCCGGTTCACCCTTTCGTGCACCACCGAGCGAGGTGGCGCAGTGGTTAGCACACTGGACTCGCACTCGGGAGGACGACGGTTCAATCCCGTCTCCAGCCATCCTGATTTAGGTTTTCCGTGATTTCCCTCAATCGTTTCAGGCAAATGCCGGGATGGTTCCTTTGAAAGGGCACGGCCGATTTCCTTCCCCATCCTTCCCTAACCCGAGCTTGCGCTCCGTCTCTAATGACCTCCTTGTCGACGGGACGTTAAAACAACACTAACCTAACCTAACCCTTTCGTGCACCGGATCCAACGCCCTCGTCAGCAGCTGGTGGACGACGGTTCTCCGGTTACCTTTATGTGGGTTCCTGGCCATGTCGGTATCCCTGGGAACGAAGCTGCAGATGCCACGGCCAAGGCTGCGGTTCTCCAGCCTCGGACAGCTTCTTGTTGTGTCCCTTCATCAGATTGTAGCAGGGTCATTTGTCAGCGCATTTTATCGCTGTAGCATGCCGATTGCCGATTGGGCTGCGCTTACGGACAGCAAGCTTCGGGCATTGAAACCTCTTCCCACGGCTTGGACGACCTCTTCACGCCCTTCTCGGCGGGAGGAGGTCGTTTTGGCCCGGTTACGAATTGGACGCTGCCGGTTCAGCCATCACCATCTGCTGACGGCTGCGCCGGCACCGTTCTGCCCATGTGGGCAATTGCTGACAGTACGTCACATTTTAACGTCCTGTCCGAATTTCAATAGACTGTGCGTTGATCTTGGCCTACCACGTACTCTGGATGCCATTTTAGCGGATGACCCGGGAGCAGCTGCTCGCGTTCTTCGTTTTATCAACTTGACAAACCTGTCTAAGGACATTTGATTATGCTGTTTTGTTTTTAATCCTATGCCTGTCTATGTAATTTATAGTATTGTCTCTTTTAGTTGCTGTTTTAACCCTGTGCCTCGCAGTGCGTTCCTAATGTAGTCTGGGCGCTCATGACCATTGTAGTTGTGCACCAAAAAAAAAAAAAAAAAAACCTATGTTAATATTCTTTTTTCCACATGTTATAATGCTAGTTTTGGGGGCTGAGACTTCAGTTAATTTATTGAAGGAAGTGTTCGCATTATCACTTGGAAGTCTCTCTCATGTATGCACGCACGCATGTGCATTCTCTCTCTCTCTCTCTCTCTCTCTCTCTCTCTCACACACACACACACACACACACACACACACTGATCACTTGTAGTTGCGTAGTTTTGTTAGCTAAATGACTGCCAACCTAAAATATTTATCTGCACTAATTGTGATCAGATCTTCTCCAACTTTAAAATGTTGTTACATCTGAAATAAATGTGTGATCCCTCACTCTGTAAGCTCAGTAGCAACATGCAACTTTATATGATGGTAGCACTATATGCTGTATTTCATTGTCTCTACACATATACTCTGTAATGCATACAACCACACTGTTCAAAGGCTGTAATTCAAATTCTAGCTGGTGTACTTTATTTTTAATAGACTTCAAATTTTGACTAACAATAGATAATTACAACCAAATTTCTGCAGTGTTTGTGCAGTCTGGTGTGGTACACTCTATCTTCTGTGTACTAGTTGAAGGAATATCTGAACTGGTAGAGATATTTTAAGGGATTGGAGCCTGTTGTCATGGATTGTCCTGAAAATGGCCTAGTTCTCCTGCCCAAGACAGGTATTTGACCATGTGTACAGGATGTGGAGTGGGATGGGTGAGTGTTGGAAGGGAGGTGGCAAAATAAGAGAAATAATTAAAGAACACTTGGAATATATTGTCAGTGATAGAATAGATAGAATACAGAAAGGTGTCACCATGGGGTAGAGGAAAAGATTGACTGCCAATCAAGGGATTTTGTTAAAAACAGTGAAGGGACGAGGAACAAGAGAGGTGGAGGTTCACGTTCACGTGGGTGGGGGCTGGTCCTGGCAATAAGAGGCAGAGGCAGAGGTGAAGGCAGACACCAGGCATCATCAGCTCTGACTGAATGCTACAATGGAATAGAACATCTCCTCTGTCTCAAGGCTAAAAACCAAGAGAGCTAAACCACTGTGCTGTGCACGTAACGATCCTCCAGCGATGATGTGTGTAGGCCAGTCTACTCAGCAGACACACCAGAAAAGTGGTGTGATGTATTAACATACTGGATTGAAGCGACTCTGTCCTGAAAGGCAGGCTGAGATGTTATGTAGGCATTGTTGAAGTTGTACGGGTAGAGTACTTGAAAGATTCAATGAAAAACATAGTTAGAAATAAATCCCTAAATATTCCTCGACTGGCTGTCACCCTGTATACATGTGTGGTCCCACATCCACCTGCTATACCCTCGCTACGAGTACCAAACTCCCTTTCCCAATACTATAGAGGTGCTGATCATGCCTAGTATAGCCTCATTTTGCAGTAGTCCCCACTGGCGCCAGTGCAGAGGATGCCCGATCAGCAGTCATCAACAGTACCTCCAGCTTCACATTGGCTAGCAATACAGCATTGTGAAGATGAGGTGAATCATGCTGCCACAACATCTCAGTCGTGCTCACATTGGTGCCACCAATTGGGGAAGCTATCTTACTCAGGACACCACCTGTGTAGTAAGCCCTGTTTTCTATCCAAGCTGTTTCCTGTCGCACCTGCTATCAACTTTCACAAAATCGTTATACAAAGACCTTAAGTTCTCATATAATGTGATTCAGCCCAGCACTCAGCTTTAAAATGCTGGTGACTTGTTACTCCTATTGTCATGTGTCTTGTCACTGAAGCCTTACACCTCTGCCATGACTGCCACCTAGTATCAGTACTATCTTCTCCCTAACATTTGTGCTTTTCCTATTCTTCCTACTCACGGGCAGAGTTTGTTGCACATTTCCCCTACTCCTACACTATTGTGAGGCACTTCTCTTCTCAATTCTGGCAGCTGGAACCTGTTGCTGATAAACGCAACAAAACTGAGAGACCTTCGAGACTTCTTACCAACTGCCAATTCCCAAAACGACCCCCCCCCCCCACACACACATCGCTGCCTTCCTGCATCCTCATTAGCTGTCTTCTAGCTCGATTCAGTTCCACCTAAATGGCA
Organism: Schistocerca americana; assembly: GCF_021461395.2. Lineage (NCBI taxonomy): Eukaryota > Metazoa > Arthropoda > Insecta > Orthoptera > Acrididae > Schistocerca > Schistocerca americana. The sequence goes on from NC_060130.1 coordinate 542,365,582, forward strand.
CAGACCTTCCTTTCCAGCTCCTCTATTACCCTATTCCCACTGCATGTTTTGTGTTCTGAGGAGAGGGCCTGAGTGACCACCCCAGTGTTCTTCCCCATTACATTCTCCCCAGCTTACAGAACTCTACATATTTTCTAACTTGGGGAGATCAGTATGGTATGTAGCCCCTATGTACTGCAATCAAAACATCTAAACATTGTGGTGTGGAATCTGTGTGTGTGTCTATGCATTGCTAGAAAATCTCCCTATGTACAAATTGTGAGAGTCCAGAAAACAAAAGTAGTTCCTGATGGACCACTATATGGAAATTGTTGACGAACTTTATTGCAAATGTGTTTCATGGGTAGTCATATAAACATGCAGGTCTGATAAGTTGGCTTGTGCATTCCTGAAAGTGCCTGGGTATTGTCCTGCTGAAATAGGGCATGTGGATTTGCCTATAGTTTTGACAGTACTTAGGATTATTTAAGCTCCTTAATGTTGTTGTTGTTCTTGTAGTTGTTATTGGTTCAGCTTGGTATCAAAATAGAGGAGTGAAGATATTATATCTCTCCAGTCAATGGCCCGTTTGTATTAACAGAATTATTTTTGCTGCATAGTTTGATATTGACATGTTAGAAACTTCATAGTACAGGAGGAGATGAAAATTAGCTATGGTGAGTGTATGAGGTATACTTGGATAAAATATTTTGTTAATGTTTATTTGTTCCTGAAACACTGATAGAAAGTTAAAAAAAAATCAGAAACTTATTATTGTATTAATTATTTTACAGTCTGACGTATTGAAATAATATTTTTGTAGGTGGCAACAAATCCCAGGGGGGGAAAGGTACTGAAATTGGGAGACTTTGGACTGGCATGTCACGTTTCTGAACCCTTGTACACTGTTTGTGGGACACCAACATATGTAGCACCAGAAATCCTTGAGGAAAAGGGCTATGGATTACAAGTAAGTAATGTCAAATGATTATTGAGGTTAATTAGCACAATAACATTGTTTGTTGAAATGTGGTGCTGCAGGTGTCACATCATCAGCCACTGGAATGTTTCAAAACTGTAGTATTGATTGAAGTTTTTAATATTTGTAAATCTTGTCTCTGCTCTTTGGCATGTTTATTGAATAAAACTTTCTTAAAAATACTTCAAAAAACAGTAAAAGGGCATCTAGTAGTAGGAAGCTAACAATTTGAAGTCAGCGTGGAATACTAAAAGTGGTGCGCACAAGGACTCTTTCATAGTAGGCTTCTGATATAGATACCTCTGTCCAAAGACCCGATGTGAGTTCTTTTCTATTCTGTGTGTGGATAATTGTCAAAAATATGTCTGCATTGTGAATAAATAAGCAGTTACATTGTAACTGAGGAAACATGCATCCATGGCCCTCCAGCTTGTGCATTTCTATGGGTTCCAGACTATGTTGATAGAGCTTTCAAAATGACGACAACCTAAAGTTAAATAAGAAATAACCTATTAGAAGTGTCTGGCATGGCAAGGGAAGCTTTCTTTGAGGTCATTGAAGGACTCTTTTCAGTAACAATTTTATGATCCTCAGTTGGGTTTTAATCTAAAGTCACGTGAAATATAGACTGAAATACAATGAAACTAAGCAAATTTTAAATGTCCTTCAACTAGTTTCACGCCAGCATGTTTCAGTACGATACCTTTTACTCTTTTTGTCTCCTATTTGTCTCAGCATAGTTAGCAAGTTTCCCTATTCACTATATCATGTGTTAAAAGGGGGAGGGGCTATTGTTAATATGCAATATTTAGGGAAGCCTTAAGTGAGCATAAGGTTTGTTATTTATATGTTAACATCTGTTTATTAGATAACTAGTTCTTAAACCTTGATCATTATGTTTAAAAACCCAGTTAGTCAGTCCTCTGTAGCTGTGTGGTAGCTGTAGGTGTGACAGTCATTTATTTGCAACTGATGTCTATTTGTTATGTTTGTATGATACGGTTTGTGCAAAACTGTGATTTAAATGGATATGTTTAGTGTACTCATGTCTGCTAGTAAAGTTTAAATTCCTGTGAATGTCACGTGTGAACACTATTTCACTGACACTTGCACAAATTGTTAAGACATTCAACTTGTATGCTATCTTGGTTATTGTGTGTGATACACAGTATTTAAGTACTGAAGTGGAATTCTTGTAATTTTTGCTCATTAGATATTTATTTATATTTTTTGGCACATTTTGGGAAATGATTCCCATTTTCAACTGCATTTTCTGTGTGACAAGTGGTTAGTAATGTAAAAGGAATAGGGATTGGCCAGAATTCTGTGAGAGTTGGGTGGCTGGCAGAATACAAATATGTGAGGGATGGAAAAGATTGTGAGAAGGATATCCCTAATCTTCAGACATGATCATAGTCAAAGCCCTGCCAAAAGACATGGTTCAGTTGCCCCTGTACGCAGTGATACTGGGTGATGGGGAGGGGATTTTTTTTGGGTGGGGGTAGGGGGGGGGGGTTATGTTTCCCTTTTGTTTGTAGTGGGGGTGGGGGTGGGGGGGAGCATTAGGGATTTGTGAGGATATTGTATGGGAAATCTGTTGGCAGCTTAAGTTTGGGGAATAGTGCTGTGTGTGAAGGCCTTAGTGAGACTTTCAGCATATTGGGCAAGGTAATTCTCGGCACTGCAAATATGCCATCCACAGGTTGTCATCCTAAATGGGAGCAATTTCTTACTGTGGAAGAGATGACAGCTGTCAAAATGCGGGTAGAGTCTGCGCAGGATACGGTGGTCAATGCGTAGTGGCCAGTTTTCAGTCAAAGCACAGGATGAGGGGTGGTTGTTTTTTTAAGGGGTGGTCGACAAGCGTTTTCAACCTTTCAGGTGGACAGTGCTGACAGAGTTGAGGCGCATGCTTTGTAGTCTTTCTCTAGCGATTTTACTGAAACTATTGGGTAAAAAAATTGACTTTACTTACAGGTTATACGTCAGATTCATGATGATGTTCCCACCAATTCATTATTATTTCTCGTTCAGCTACAGGCAAAGCGTGATACACTTACAAACATCAACATAAAAATTTAAATTAACATTAACAATGATTTACAATAAAATTTTAAGGGTTTCCAGCCACAAAAGTGCTTGGTCACTTATCACATGTATGTCCATCAGATTTCCTCCCTTAAGTCCGTGTACGTCGCACTCAACTATATGCTGCATGGTTTGACTCTCTCCGCACTCACAATTGGGGTCCTGGGAGAAACCCCACTTTTTCAACAAATATTCGCACCGACCAACACCTGTCCGCAGACGATTTAGAGTTACCCACACTCTACGTTGGAGTTGGAAGCCTGGAACTCGTTGAGATGGGTCCTCAATAAGGAAACTGTTATTCACTTTGCTTTCCTGCCATTGCTGTTTCCACAGGTTATCGATATCAATCTGTTGTTTGAGTTCTTTCCAGAAGGGATTTCTTGACATCAATCTGTCAGGGGAAGGAGGTAGGTCCCTGAACTTTTCTTTGTACCTCTGGATTGCTCTTTCACGTCTAATCGAGGGTGGTTCGATATTGGCAAGGACGGGCAGCCAAGGTTTCGGGGTGGGTCTTACTGTTCCTGTTATGAGCCTCATTGTCTCGTTAAGTTGCACATCAATATATCTGACATGCCTACTACGGGCCCAGACGGGTGCGCAATATTCCGCTACACTATACAGAAGTGCCAGTGCTGATGTGCGTAGAGTTTCAGTGGAACATCCCCAGGTTGTTCCTGCCAGTTTCATTATGATGTTGTTTCTTGTTTTCATTTTTTGGGCGACTTCGTACAGGTGGCTCTTATATGTGAGAGTGCGATCTAGCTTAACACCCAGATATTTTGGCGTTCTATCGTTTTTCAACAATTTACCTTTTATTTGCACTTTTAGCTCACGATTTGCATCTTTGTTACACAAGTGCGTTATTGATGCCACGGATTTAGTCGGATTTACTTTGAGATGCCAGTTGTCATAATATTGTTGTAGTCGTTCCAGATCCCTGTTTAAAATTTCTTCCAGTTCTTCGAAAGTGTTGGCGTGAGCCGCGATAGCGATGTCATCTGCATACATAAAAGAACGAGATTCCAGGTTTGGGATGTCCGCTATGTATAAATTGAAAAGGCATGGAGCCAGCACAGACCCTTGGGGGAGACCATTTTGTAGTGTCCTGTAGCTGCTTGTTTTCCCATTCAGAGATACCTTGAATCTCCTGTTTATCAACATATTTCTGACTAGATCTATGATCTTCTTGCATTTCACGACTTTTGACAGTTTATACAGTATCCCTTTTGTCCATACGGTGTCGTATGCTGAGGTGATATCTAATAATACCATGCCCGTTTTCTTTTTGTTTTGGTAACCTCTTTCAATGAAAGTGGTTAGGGCGAGAACTTGGTCGCAACAATCTCTTCCTTTTCGAAAACCGCCTTGCTCTGGGGGAAGAGCAGCTTCTATTTTACTTTCTATTCTGCCTAGGATGACTCGTTCAAACAGCTTGTAAGTGGTGCACAATAAAGATATCGGTCTATAGTCTTTAGCATTCTCTCCTGTTTTCCCTGGTTTCTGGATGGCTATGACTTGTGCGTTTTTCCATTGCTTTGGTAACCGGCTGGTATCTATGATATTAGAGAAAAGAGAAGACAGCCATGCTCTTCCCTTTGGCCCGAGGTTCTTCAAGAATTCTGGAAGAAGGCCGTCACAGCCAGCTGCTTTACCAGGTGACATTTTCTTTAGTGCTATATTTATCTCTTCTTGTGTTACCCAGTTTGCTAAACCTGCTTCCTCCTCGCTTGTATCTAGCTCTTCGTTCATCAGTTGGTGCAGTTCTTTTTTCTTTGAGGCGGAGGCATGGATTCTGGATGTTTGTAGTATAGAAGAGCATATCTTGTTAGGGGTCATTTTATTATTGATGTTCCATCCCTTGAATTGTGCTCCGCCAAGTTTCCTCAGTAGACTCCAGCTCTTCTGTGAGGAGTGCGTAAAGTCCATTTGTTCCATCCGCTTTTGCCATCTCTGTTTGCGTTCCTCGTCCATAGCTCTTATGAGCTGTTCTCCTAGTTCTGGATTCTCTGTTTTCTTATATTCATCGAGTAGTTGTTCGCACTCCTTTGTCCGGCATGGGATGTATTCTTTCCGTGCTCCTCTTGGTATTGAGTTATGTGCCGCTTTAATAATTAAATTCGTAAATCTGTCGTAATTTTCTGGAATTGGGGGAATTCTGTTTACATTATTTTCAATGGTATCTTTAAACTTAACCCAGTTAGCCTTCCTGAGGTTCCAGCGGGCTATAGGGGGGCTCTTTATTACTGGTATTTGGATCCCAAGGTCTATAATAACTGGTCTGTGTTGGCTCCGAGGAATACGGCTCAGTACAGTTCTCTTGGATGGAAGTGCTATTCCAGTTTCTCCAGATGAGACAAAACAAAGATCGGGCGTTGATGTTGTGCCCCACGCTCCTGAACAGAAGGTGGGGGTATCTTTTGCATCGTATATTAATGTATAATTATTTATATCTGCCCAGTCTGCCAGCATGAGTCCTTCTTTGTCGCAAGACTGATAGCCCCATCTGGGGTGGTGGGAGTTAAAATCGCCAATTATGACTGCAGGGTGTTGTGGGTTAGGTAAAACAGGTTGTTCCCATTTTTCTGAAGGTGGCTTGTACACGTTATACACAGTCATATCGTTTAGTTTTATTCCCACGGCACATTCGTGGTGCATAGTTTCCTCAATATTATCAACCAGTTCTTTCTTGATCAGTGTTGCAATACCGTGTTTATTATGGGCTTTATAGCCCACAATTTCATAGCCTGGTATTAGAAGTCTCGAGATATTTTCTTCTGATAGATGTGTTTCCTGCAAGGTCAGCACATCAATTTTTTCTTCTGTTAGTAGCTTTGTGAGGATGTCTCCTTTTGTCCTCGTGTATCCTTCTATGTTAACTTGGCATATACGTATTCGTCCACGCACTTGGCTCCGGGGGGGAAACTGAGGCATTTGTCTCACTCTCTTGCGTAACTTCGCCTGTGAGGGCCGGGAGGTATTACTACGTCCGGCCGCCGTTTGGTGGTGACATTTGCTTCTCGTGTCGCAGCTCGTTCTGAGCATTTCGATTTTCTTCTCGCAATGCGATCGTTGTGCGGCACGATACTGGGGGGGTAGGCCACGTCGAGGCTGTCACCATCTACCCCACCAATTCATTAATTAAATTACAATGAAATCCAGACCTTTAGCTGGTGACAGGTGTTGATAAATATCAACGGGGACAGATACCTTCTTCATAATTCGTTAATGGTCATAGTTACTGTGATATTATGTGGAAGTAAGACGCGAAATTCGGAAAGGTTTGCAATGAAAAATAGAGGTCATTATGATTTTGCGTTTGGTGCACATTACATAATGTGTTGTTGAGTATGAAATTTAGCTAAGATATTGAATTTTTCTTTAGACTTGGGTGGCAATATCTATCTGTCACCAATCTCGAGAAAATTGATCTAACGTAGCACACTTATTTGCGATCACACCTTGCCAGTGATAAAGTCAGGGTGAAATATGCACAACATTCCTCATATTTCATAAATGGTTTCAGATATTGAAATGAAATTTTGGCACATGACACCACGCAAAGAAGATAGTATTTTGTCATATCATTAGTATGTAAATCTTCATTATCCACCATGTTATTCCAATAACTACAGACTTTTTCAATTAAAGAATGTAATTTTTAAGGGCCACAATAGCTGGTGAAATGAGAAATGCTCTGGGTTTTGGAACAACATAAGTGAAGACACCACACCTATTTTTGTACTGAGGATGTCAATTTTCATAAGGTACTGAGTGTCTGGCTGTACTTTTCCTCAAATCCTCACTAAGTAAACCACGGTTTCAGAATTCTCTTGCAGTTGTGTCTGCACACCATGTTAGTGAGGTGAGACTGTGTAAACTCCACTGTGTTTTTGCAAAAAAAAAAGGGGGGGGGGGGCAAATTTTAGAATGGCAACCACAGAAATGTGTAGGTTTCAAAATTCTCCACACATGACACTTCTCTGGAAGTTACAAATGGTTAACAAGCCATACGAAAATAAATTGCTATATTTTTATCAGAATTCTTTTTAGATACCAACCAAAGCAGAGGTGACAGTAGAACTTTTTGAATGGTCACCATGCAAATGTAAACATGGAGGAGCCTGACTTAATATTTACAGAAAATGTGAGCATAGGCTTCGTTTAGAATGGCACTTCCCCTCCAGGGCTCAGCATTTCCTCTACGACGTCTGCCTGTAACCCCAACCACCATGACTCTCCACAAGCATCCTTTGGTGTCTGTGCAGCATCTACTGGCCACGGCGTTCTGTGCTGACTATATTCTGATTTTTAGTGGGCTTGGTATGGACTAAGGTATGGATGCAGTCATCATGGTGGTGGAGGACAATGTCCAAGAAGGTGGTACGTTAGGCTGAGGAGGGCCAGGTAAAGTGGATGGGAGACAAGGTGTTAAGACTCTGGATGAATGAGGATAAGGTCTACCAGAACTTTCCGTATCATATTTGCATTGGTGGATTTATTTGATTTGCCACAAACTGTTTCAGAATTCATGAGAACTGAGTTAGGGAATCCCAAAGACTCTAAAGGAGTGTGGAGGAGCAAGGGCAGAGCCCACTCTTCCCAGTAGTGTGTCCAGTGCTTTAACAGCTGGATCCCTTCATTCAGTGAGCATCTTACAGGATATATGGCGTAAAATAATTTTGTCATTATTTAGGTAGAAGGAGTGCGTCCAATAAATTACTCATTACAATAGTAATAGATAGATTGTTATAGTATATTTGCAGAAATGATATTTAGGGAGCAAGTAGGTAAATATTCCATCATGTATACTGGAAGCAGTTTCTGGAAAAACAGCAGCCAAATGAAGGTGTGAAAGTATATGTAGCTGGAAATGTGGCATTGAATAATTGTTCCTTTATAGTGCAGTTAGGATGAAATGAACAAGAATCATTGAAGGAATATTTGCATTTCCATAAGATAATTATGTAACCCATTATAGAAGAATTTTCTAAAATTGTTATTAGCCGTCTGTGTAAAACTTAACCTTTTAAATAAACAAGATATGATTTTTCTTTGTTGGACTTGGAATGTTTTGAAGTATAATTAGATATATTTTTTTTTTCTTCTTTTTAACCCTTTGACTGCTGTTGACGAATGAACTTGTCATGCTCTTCTGCTTCTCACGGTGCTGCTGGCGGGTTTAAGCATAGTCTTTGGATGTTCTTTGAGCACTGTCGACTGGGGTCTCCTTGCCATTCCATGAGCACCAATGATGAGTATCATTGCGCCTCCACAGAGGTACCTGTGTGCTGTCAACAAATTCAAGCATACAGTGAATTCCCAACCTACATGTCAGCATTTACCACAGTTCTGGCTACTAAGTTCTGTTAAGGTACTTCGTTGTGATCTCATTTTGCTACATTTGACTTAACTTTGTCTTAGTGTTCATCAGGATTGGCATCACAATGTTTGTCTAATCAACTAGACTGCTAAGGAAGAGAGCGTGGAGATATTGATGAAGAGCAACAGTGTGGATGGATTATTTGATGTGCAAGTGATATTTCCTCCACAGATTCTAAAAGCAACAGTCTTAAGCAATCTATGTCAGAAGGTGCAACACAAACAGTCTTATGTTCCAGCAAGAGATGTAATTGATAGTTCATCTGAATCCAAATAATGTAGATGTGATAGTGAAACACTTAAGAGGAAAACACAGTTGAGTGACAAATCTGATTGGAAAGAAAATTATTTCTGACTGCATAATCACACATTTGATGATTTGCATTCAAGACCCAAGTGTCAATATGGGAATGATCAAACCATTATATCATTCTTAGTGTTATATTCAACAGATGGTACTGTGCTAAGAAATGCACAGACTGGAGGTTTGAAATGCTGTGATATCCATTTCATTTGTAATGTACACAAGAATAAAAATACAGTGTCCGAATAGACAAAAATAATAAAGGATCATCTGTTTATGATGAGGAACTGTTCATATAACATCAGAAAAGGTTCATACACCTTTATTTCCATTAATGGTTTTATTGCACAAGTGCACACAAAATTACAATTTTTGTAAATTTCTGTAAACTGTTTGGGCCAATACGCATCTTGTCCTCCATGGCTGCCTATGGTCAAATTTTTGTGCCCATAAACACACAGGAAGGGATGAATGTTTCGGATTATAAACAACTGATTTCGAAAGCTTAATTGAAGTTACGAAATATTACCAACTGTATCACAGAACTATATCATCCATTTTCAGCAGACAGGAAGTTGCCGAAAATTAAAGAAATGCATTAGCAAATTTCCTAAGGGGATGAGAGCTGTTCAGTAGATGTACTGTCTATGTAGTATTCATACTAGAGACAGACAGTCTGTCCTCCTCCTGCCATTAAGTAAACAGTTAGCTAGCAAAAAAGCGTTCCTTAAACTACCAAATAAGTTGCATGACACAGTAAAAGTGAAGTTAAAAAGGTTTCAGTGTGGTTCACAGTGAACTCCAGTAATTGAGAACGATGTCCCCGACAATCGGTGTATTTCATTCACTGTATAGAATAACAGGAAGCTCTTGACTACATAATAACGTAAAAGCAAGCTGTGTCTCTGATAGCTTTAATCCATCACACATGGCAACATAGTATAATCTGCACACAAACAGAATGTAACCATGAGTGTGTGATCCAAAAATACCCAGTTAACTAAACTCGAATGTGTGTGTTTCTTTATTTTGTGGAGCGAAGAATATACGCAGTATAGTTGGTAATATTGAAGAGTAGCTGTGAAGGAACACACAACAACTGATGTGCATTGAAAGCAGCACGTATCTATTGGAATGGGTTACCAAATCACATTAGAAACTGTTGAAGGAAAAGCCATCTTTAAATCTCTGCGAATTTGTAATAACTATTACATTGCTGACAACCCTCAAAGTCGGAAACTAAATTTTACACTTACAATCATTTTCATATTGGCTACGACAAATCTTAGTGACAGAGAAATTGCAGATAGCACTTCAGAAATAGTCAGCACATGGGGAGGCAGGTCATCCGGGTGGCTCTAGCACAGGCAGAAGCCCAGATGCAGCCTACTTAGTGCAGTTAGACACATAAGGCAATAATGACACACTGCTCAGCTCAGCATATGCCAAGCATGTCTGCAGCAGCCAAAGGGTTAGTAAAATATAGAATTATTAGAAATTATGAAATATTTGTTATTTTATTTTCCAGATTGATGTTTGGGCAGCAGGAGTGATATTGTATATTTTGTTGTGTGGTTATCCTCCATTTGCGAGTCCTACAGGTGATCAAGAAGAACTCTTTGACCGTATACTGTCAGGAAACTATGAATTTAGTTCACCATATTGGGATGATGTATCAGAACTTGCAAAAGACTTAATATCTCATATGCTTCAAATCCAGCCAGAAGTGAGATTTTCAGCTGAAGATGTATTGGATCACCATTGGATAAGAGTGAGTATCAACTTTTTAGATACAGTGAAAACCATTTATCATGAAACTGAGGGTTTCAAAATATTTTTGTATGTTAAAAGAAATTTGTATAAAAGAATACATGTGGTGGAAAAAGTAATAATTATACTGTATTTTCAATCTCGTCATATTTTATCATAATACAGTAATTAGATTTCCTGCTACAATTTACTCTTGCAGGTACGCACTGTACATTGAAAGTCTACATACAGTGTACTGTTGTTTTTGGGGGAAAAGTCTGTTGTTTTTGGGGAAAAAGTCTGTTGCTTTTTGTAGTATATTTTTTCAATATGAGATTTTCACCAAATATTTCAGTATGATCCAGTATTTTAATTAGCTGCGCCCCTCTGTTGGAAGGGGTTACCAAAACCACATCAGAAACTATTAAAGGAAAAGCCATCTTTAAATCTCTGAAAATTTGTAATAACCATTAGTTTGCTGGCAACTCTCAAAGTGAGAAACTAATTTTTACATCTACAATCCTTTTCCTATTGGTGATAACAAATCTTCGTGACAACGAAATTGCAGCCAGCACTCCAGAAATATTCAACACAGGGTGATGCAGATCATCCTGCATTTCAGATGTAGCAGGGACAGAAACTTCAATGTTGATTTCATCGTCAAATTTGCATCATTGTCTATGCTGTTCTGAGCTCTGAATGTTCACCAAACTTTGTCATTATCGGCACTGTACACTTACCATCATAGATTGCGATAACTTCATCCAATGGCTACCAACTAATGTAGAAACCTTACCATATACTTCATTTAATATCGACTCAGTTTCAGTATGTTGCATTTCTGGAGGTGCCAAAGAATGTGCCATTTTGAAAAAGCCTGCATGGAGGAAACATGTTTCATTAGTAGTCATATTCCATGCTGAATTTAACATGTGGCTAATAAACTAACAGGGAAAAACTTCCTGTGCCTAGATTCTGAGTAAATATTTATAGAGCAGTAGCTTTGTTAGGAATGTCAGTAGTCTTGATCACAATCCAACAGTAACTAGATAGCAGGTTTTGTTGACTACCAACCATCTTCTGATCTAGATAACAAATAAAAAAATCCCTATTCAGCTTGGCAACAGTTTGTAAGAAGCTACTAAGATTTTTAAAAACTTAAAATTTTAAGAAATATTAAAAAAGTGAATTCATTAAAACCTTTGTAATCCTCAGTTTAAATTAGTTAGTTTGATGTTCCAGTGATCATTTTGCACAATAAATTGTAACGGTGTGGAACGAGTCATTTTACATTTATATTGCAATACATTCACATTGCAAATTAATTTGTAAACATGGCTGGATGCTGAACATTTATAAGTGAGTTAATCATTCCTAACCACCACCTTTCTGTCAGACTTTTATATCACTGGGTAAATTATCAAAATTTTTTTTAGCAGCATTGTGCACCCCCCTTTTTGTGCTAGACAATCTTAATGTGTAGTAACGAAGATAATTTTCCTCCTGGTATTGTCCCCTCAAGTGTCCCAGAGCTCTTTTGTGGACAGGTGAGTGGCACACACAGGGCCCCGAGCTATTGCAACCCATTCTTCCTTCCCGGGCTGCATTTCCTTCACCGTGTCCCGTCCTCCCCATCCTTGCTCCTTCTTCACTGCCCCCTCCTTCCCCTCTCTGTGTTCTACTTTATGTTGACCTGGCTATTCACATGGTTCTCTTTATTCCTTGTGAATTTGTTTATCTTTCCTGTCCTCTTTCATCCTTTTTGGCAGTTTGGTCCCCCCTTGGGGTTTGACCTCCACTTTTAAATTTTCTGTCTTTAGTGTGAACCACTTGTGGAAGAACTCCATCCCTAGCATTTATTTCGTGGACTCTTGTCCCCAATTTCCTTCCCCTCTTCAGCGCCATTCCACACTGCTAGGTCACTAGCATGTGTAGCCAGTCCATGTCGTGGAGGCATTATGTACCCATCTGGCTGAGCTTTCTGACAACACAGGGATCACACTACTGATACCTGATCTGTTGCCTCCCTGCGTATGCCAAGGAGTGGCTGCTTGTCATCCTGGAGCATCGGAACTCCTGGAAACAGCTGCCATGCCAGATGGCCCTTGCTGTGGCTGGGTGGCACCCATGGCGGAGAGCCTCTGACCGTAGTGGAGGTATCAAGGCAGATTCTTGGTGCATGAAGCATACCAAGCTGCAGAAATTTGGGCGTTCTCAAACAGTCGTCTCTGAGTGGTAAAAGATCATTAAGTACTGCCTTGTATGGCCCTGCAACCTTCCCTTCATTGGCTACATCTTGGGAGGAGAGCCAGGATCACCATCTTGGGATGAAACACTTTACCAGCTACCTGGTCTGTACTAAGACAGAGGGGCACACATTCACGGCTACAAAGCCATTGTTTTCTGTGGAAAATATAGAGGACAAGTTTGGCAAAGTGGAGTCTCTTGATAAGATGCGGTCAGGCTCCCTGTTGATCAAAGCTGCTTCTATCACCCAAACAGCAGCTCTTTGTGTTTGTGACATCCCAGTGTCTATTACCCCTCACCAGTCTTTGAATGTGACCCAAGGAGTGATTTTTCATAAGAACCTTATCCTGCAAACTGATGACAAACTCCAGGCTAATCTGGAGCAATGTAGCATTCATTTTTAGATGTGTACAGAAGGGTTGTAAAGGCAACTGTATTGATAGTGGTGCCTTTATTCTGGCTTTCAAGGGAGATACCCTCCCAGAGAAGGTCGAGGGTATGTGTTATCAATGTCACGTGAAGCCATATGTCCCACCACCCATGAGTTGCTTTCGGAGTGTTTTGGGCATATATCTTCCCACTGTATGGTGGACCCTCTGTGTGGTGACTGTTGACTCCCACCCCATGAGGGAAGCCCTGTGTTATGCCACCTGTGTTTGTACATTGTCATGCCCACCACTCTACCCGCACGTCAGATTGCCCAGCTTAGATGTGAGAAAATAAGATCCAAAAAAATAAGAGTGACTCCATGCAGTTCTCTTCCTTACCCCCTCCCGCTCTCCCTTCCCTCTCCCTTGCGGCTCCCACGCCCTCCCCTCCAGGTGCCGCTCCCCTTCCCCTGCTGAAGACGTGGCCCCCCTCTTCAGCATCCGCTGGCGATGGGGCTCCCTCTCCAGTCTCCGAAAGAGGAGGAGGAGGAGGAGAAGAAGAAACATAAGTCCCAGGACAAGCAGTCTTCTCCTCCCCCCCCCCTTTCCCCCAGTGCTCCCAGAGATGCTATCTCCCCCCTCACAACCTGAGTCTGACATCTTATGTGTGGATATCACCCCATCCTCATCAGTGACGACCACTGACCCTGTTACATGACCTCCCCTCAGCTTCTTTATGTCTAACCTGGACATTCGCCACACAATAATCCAGTGGAATTGCAACGGATATTACTGTTACCTACTGGAAATACAACTTCTTTCCTTTTATTCTGTGTTCTGTCTTGCTCTTCAAGAAACGCACTTCCATGATGAGCGCTCTCCAACACTCCATGGTTATCGGGCATTCTGTCGGAACTGTGATGGCCCCAATATAGCATCTGGGAGGGTGTGCACTTTGGTTCACACCGATGTCATTAGTAACTGTATCCCATTTCATACCAACCTGGAAGCAATAGCGGTATAAGTGCAAATGCTCCAGCAATCACCATTTGTATTGTGTACTTCCTTATGTTGACCTGCCTACTTTAATACAGCAACTCCTGCCCTGTATCTCCTCCTCAGGGACTTCAATGCATGCCACTCCCTGTGGGGAATACACTTTGACGGGTAGGGGTTTTCTAACTGACCAACTTATTCCAGACTTTGATTTCTCTCTCCTCAATGACAGTTCCCCTACCCACTTCAGTGCTGCTTGTGACACCTTTCCTGCTATCAATTTCACAATCTCCTCCCCTGCTCTCATGGCTTCTCTACATTTGTCACCACATGATGTTCTTTATGACAGTGACCATGTCTCACTGATTCTATTGTTCCCCTGCCACCGCCAGGCAGATATGCCCCCATGTTGGGCATTCCGCAGAGCCAGTTGGCCTTTATATACGTCTGCTGTGCATTTCGACACCTCTCTCCCAGGTTGTATTGATTTGGTTGTGCAAGACGTCTCTGCCACTATTCTTCATGCCACTGGCACTGCTATCCCCTTATCCACAGGTCACCCTCATCACTGGCCAATACCGTGGTGGACCAAGGATGTAGCAGTCACTATTCAGGACTGCCTTCACTTTTAAGTGTCTCTCTGATGAGGTTTGCTACCTTATTAAGCAGAGTAAAAAGGAATTCTGGGAGAAGTATCTTTCCTCCCTGGGTAAGTATGCCTCTTTGTTGCAGGTTTTGTCCAAGCTCCTTAGCTTTTTTGACTGCCAGTGACAGTCAACTTTCCAAGGTCGTATGCTACAGGGTGCTCTGTGTGCTGATCCATTGGTCCTTGCAACATTTTGTGACATATTTTGCGACAGCATTGGCATCCTTGTCCTATCCTGCTACCTCTCTCTGGCACAAATGATGAGTTGAAGAAACCCCCTCTGTTTAAACCCCCACCAAGCTGAAACCTATAATGAACCCTTCACTGGAAGGGAAGTGATGCAGGCTCTTACCTCTTTACATGACAAGGCCTCAGACCAATGTTCTATCCACAACCAGATGATCCAACACTTGGATGTTACTTAGAGGCAACACCTACTCAGGGTTTTCAACTGCATTTAGCTCACAGACGCCTTCCCCTCTGATTGGTGAGGCAGCATAGCTATCCCCAGTCGTAGGCCCTGAAAGAACCCAACATTTCTCAACAGCTACCGACCGATTAGCCTGGCCAATGCAGTTTGTGAACTGTTAACTTCCGATAATGTTTGGTACTCAAATCTCGGGGCCTTTCTTCCCCATATCAGTGTGGCTTCCAGGAAGGACAATCTACAACTGAACATTTACTCAGATTGTAAACAGCAATCCAAAACGCTTTTACTAACTGCTGACATCTTGTTGCGATCTTTCACCTACATAAGGCATATGACATGGCTTGGCACCATCACATTTTAGTTAACCTCGATGACTGCAACTTTTGCAGCCCCCTTCAGAATTTTATCCACGAGTTTTTATTCCACCGGCTCTTCTGTGTTCGAGTCGGCGCTTCACTCAGCACCACTCGGATCCAGGAGAACAGTATCCCACATGGTCCTGTGTGAAGTGTCACATTCTTCATTGCCGTCAATGGACTTGTAACCTTTGTTGAGTCTCTGGTTACTCTGGAGTTGTATGTTGATGGTTTTTGCATCTGGTGCAGCTCCCACTTGGTAGCATCTGCTGAACGCTAGCTCCAAGGCTCCATCCATTGAGCTCTGCATAGTCCCATTCCCATGATTCCAATTTTTTCCCCTCCAAAATGCAGGTTTTGCGTTTTGGCTGTCGACCCACAGTACACCACAGTCCAGAACTTTATTTAGGCAACCAGTGCCTAGATATTGTAGCACTGTCATGCTTCTTGATCTTATTTTTGATAAAAAGCTGATGTGGCTGTCCCATATTCACCACTGGAAGACTGCCTGCGTGCAGAAGCTCAATGCTGTCTGCTCCTGACTCGTACATCTTGGGGTGCAGACCCCAGGCTGGATTATGGTTGTCAGGTTTATAGCTCAGCGGCTCCTTTCACTCTGAAACTACTTGACACTCTTCGTCATTATGGGATGCATCTGGCTATCGGTGCAGACTGTTAGCTTGTATCTAATATAATATAATATAATATAAATATAATAGAATATCTACTAATGAATCAATACTTAAATATGCAGCTCTAAAACTGGCAGTGTATTTACAGTGTGCAGCCAGTGTTTTTATAGGTGAGTGCATTGATATTTTTTCCATCACTGTACTGAGAAAAAATATCGATATAATAATGGAAAAAATATCAGTGCACCAGCCTATAAAAATATCTGCTGCACATCGGGACAGATAATGATTTTTTTTAAAATATCAGTATATTGGATTCCCGATACTTTTAAAAACAAAAATTGATTGCTTATATGTTACATGTCCGCTGCTCCCCGGAGCACCCAAACTACCATCTCTTCTTTCCAGATACGGAGAGACACCTCCCGCAACGATGGCCCAAGTCTGCGATATGATCACCATCCTCATCCCGTCCCTTTTTCTCTGAACTCCAGCTTTCCCCTATACCACCTCTTCTCCATGCCCACTCACATACACTTCCAGGGTGCATTCCTCATCCACAACTCTGTCCTCACCTATCACAAGGTCTGAAAGACTCGGTTCATTTTGAGGCTCTCTGCCGCCAATTCGTCTCCATTCTCAGTGCGTTTTGGAGTTCAGAAATAATCTGTACTGATGGCTTGATAGTTGCTGGTCACATTGGCCTCACTTACATTCACGTGGGATGTAATGAACTCCTCTTATTGCTGAATGGCTGAAGTGGTTTCAGTACAGAGTTGGTAGCCATCTCTCATGCTCTTGAGCTTATCCATTCCTGAATCGGTGAATCCTTTCTCATCTGTAGTGACTCTTCAAGCAATTTACAAGCATTGAGGCGTGATCAGTGTTACCTTCACCATCTATTGATCCTGACTATCCAGGATCCCCTTTTTGTTCTCAAACAATGTGGACACTTGGTGATCTGGACCCCAGGTGGCGTTGGGATCCTGACGAATAAACTCACTGTCAGGCTGGCCAAATCGTCTACCAGCAAGTTGCCTCTTGATCTTTATTCTGGAATCTGACCTTTGATCAGTATTATGCTGTCAGGTTCTAAGGATTTGGGATACAGAGTAACATACACCATCACTTCGAAACAAACTACAGGCAGTAAAGGAGACCATGAATTTGTGGATGTCCTCCATGTGGGCATCTCGCAAGGACTTTGTCCTTTCCCGGCTCAACTTTGGACGTACTTGGCTGACTCATGGTCGTATCCTCTGTTGCGAGCATCCATCCCACTGTTGTTGTGGTGCCTGTGTGACGGTGATCCACATTTTGCTGGATTTTCCCAACATAGCCACCCTGTGGTTCACTTTCTTATCCTCCTCACTCACTACCCCTGGTGTCAGCAGACGATGCCTCAATGGTTGAACTGGTCTTACAGTATATTTGTGAAGGGAGTTTTTATCAGCCTCTCAAAGGGAGAGCGCCTCAGCCTTGTTGGCCCATTGAGAGGTCGGTAGGATGACCTGTTTCCACCTCTGTATAGATAGGCAGCGGCTTTTTAGGCTTGGTGGTCTGCCTCAGTCCCCTGTTGTTTTGCTCTTCTTCCCCCTTCTTGCATGTTCTGACTGACTTGATATTATTTCTCTGTTTTCCCTCTGCTAGTCTCTTCTGGGTATTTTTGGGTGGTTTGTTTCTGTTAAGTGGCTGGGGTATGTCCCCCATCGCACTTATGCCTATGGAGCCTCTGGCTTCTCCCTGGATGGGGCACCTCACTTTCCTTTCCCCAATTTTTTGTCCCTTGTTCTTTTCAATAGGCTTTGTTGATCTTTGGTAGAGACCTTGGGGTTTTCTTTCCTTGGCTTTCAAGCACTGGGCTCTTCTTTGGCATGTAGTTTTGTTGACTTGCCTGTTCCAGGTAGGAGGGGCTGATGACCTCATAGTTTGGTCCCTTTGATCATCAGTCCAACCAACCAGCCTTCTGGTATTGTAATTATATACAACATAGTTCCTTTTTAATTGCAGTGAGTTATTTATAACAAACTTCATGAGGGAATAAATATACTGCGAAACAGAAGTCAGAATGGCCAACTCCTTAAGTAGATGTCTACAAGTTGATCATAGGTGAGCACCACATATTACTATCACAGCACTTTTTAAGCAGTGAAGACTGTTTCTTAAAGATCAATTACCCCAGAACATTATTCCATACGTTGTTCTGGTCTTCAGTCCGAAAACTGGTTTGATGCGGCTATCCATGCTACTCTATCCTTTGCGAACCTCATCATCTCCAAATAACTGCTGCTACTTAAATCCTTCTGAATCTGCTTATTGTATTTGTCTCTTGTTCTCCCTCTACAAATTTTAGCCTTACACTTCCTTCCAGTACTAAATTGGTGATCCTCTGATGTCTCAGAATGTCATGTCAACTGATTCCTTCTTCTAGTCGAGTTGTGCCACATATTTCTTTTCTCCTCAATTTTCTTCTGTACCTAATTAGTTATGTGATCTACCTATCTAATCATCAGCATTCTTCTGTAGCACAACATTTCAAAAGTCTCCATTCTCTTCTTGTCTAAATTGTTTATCTTCCGTGTTTCATTTCCATGCATATCTATACTCCATAAAATACTTTCAGGAAAGACTTACTAAAACTTAGGTCTATATTGGCTGTTAACAAATTTTTCTCCTTCAGGAACACTTTCCTTGCCATTACCAGTCTACATTTTATATCCTCTCGACTTCAGGCATCATCAGTTATTTTGCATCCTAAATAGCAAATCACATCTTCTACTTTTAGAGTGTTTGTTTTGTAACCTAATTCCCTCAGCATAACCTGATTTAATTCAACTACATTCCCATTATCCTTTTGACAAGTCCTCTGCTATCTTTGACAGAACTGGAAGGTCATTGTCAAACCTCAAAATTTTTCTCTCTTCTCCTGGACTTTAATCCCTACTGCATATTATTATTATTCAGGGTGTGTACGACCTGGGACAACCGGGAGATCCGGGTAAAACCCGGGAATTTTTTCATCCAGGAGAAAACAGGGAAAAACCCAGGATATTTTTAGAATTCCAGGAATTTTTCATTGTTTTAGTTTTCAGTTAAATTTTTGTATATTGACTGGTAAGAACCGATACTCTAACAAAGAATATTACTGTATCCCGCTACTGCAGAATAATACTTCAACAATAAAACATAAACGAGAGAGAAAAATGAAAATAACTAGAAATTGCAAAGGAAATGCCTCATATACAACAACAACAACAACACACACACAGTACTCATGCAAGCGTCTGCCAATTGAAAATGAGTCGAAGGCTTTAGGAAGACTAAGCAGTGCTTCATAACGACAAATTGCTTCCAATGAGCGTGAAGTCACAGCTGTTTACATTCAATTTGTTTTAGCAGTTACGCGCGGGCGCATGTGCAGTTGAGTCGCGTTTGAGTAGTAGATTCTCCCGCTTGTGGCCACAGGAAGGTGGCTGTTGGCTGTGCAAGCAGCTAGATGCTACTGGGAAAAGGGGGCGCCAAATTCATATTCTTGAGGAAAAAAAATTGTTTCATAAAGCCCCTAGCACCCAGCGCACGTTTGTCTATCGATTATTCGTATGATTTTGAAATGCTTCCCTGTTGGTTTTTGAATATTTTTGAACATATTTTAAGTTGATTTCTGAATGAACTTATGATTCAACTTTTGAATGCATGCATAGTGTACGTGATGTCTCTGTCAGGAGAATCCTCGTCACATCTAGAAATAAACTTTCCGCAGACGAAAAGGGGACGGGGCTATACAAGCTGAGGGAGTAAAGCCGAAAGGATGGATGCCAATCGCTGTATGATTAAATGGTTGATTAGGTTTGCGAATGATCAGCATTGTTATAATTACTAGCGAAATCCCTAGATTCAGACTACCAGAATGGAAATAAATGACTGACAGGAATAACAGGTGAGAAAGATTCCATATTATCTTCTCGGTGTATCCAAGAAAATGAAATTTTGACACAAAATTTTGGGCCAGATCGCTACACTAGTAAGGACCAATAGGACAGTCCCCGGCTAGCAGCCGCGTATGTTCTATTCAGGAAGTAACGCGGAAAACGTGTTGTACGAACACGTAATAACACCTAACCGGAAAATAATCGCGAAATAACTAAACCTGTGATTCTGGCAAGGTTAGTGAAGTTAATCGGCAAACAAATGTTGACAGTGGCAGCAATAGCTACAGAATTGGTGATGACAAGACTGTTTGTTAGAATGAGGAAGGAGAAGAAACGGGGACCTCACACAAATTATGGAAGAATAAGACGATTCCAAATTTATGTAAAAATTTCGTAATACTACTTTTCGATCTCATGCTTGAGAAGCTGGTGCGTATGAGTAAAATGTGAAACTATTTCCTAACATAAAACATTTTGCTTGTAGTAGGCCTTATAGGCGTTTGACATTGGTACTTTGTGGATTATATTCTGTTGTGTTATAGAAATGGCCATTTGTGCCAAAACAGTCTTGTTTATTTGGTGTGTTACAAAATTGCTGCCATATTAGAAAGGCCTATTTCGTTATCTAGCACACAGTGACAAAATAGACGTAATCAGATCGAGAAACCACACCAGTCTTAGCTATTATTTGTATTAATAGCTTTTTCAGTATTAGATAACAACATTTCTATTTTTAATGTAGCAAAATGCTTGATGAACTTCGATGAGGTAATAGATTCTTTCACAGAAAGCTGCAGCAAGATTAGAGAGAAAAAATGCTAGGAGCTAAGGTTTGAAGAAATGTGTAATTTCTTGCTTATCTCTTGTCAGTATTGGTTTTATATATCCTATATTTAATTTTATGTCACACAAAACAGCAAGTTATTAACTAATAGGCAATAAAGAGTTCAGATTTTCTGAAGAGTTCTTGTTCTCTCGATTACAAATAATCCCATCCGCTATTAATTGCGAGATTTGTTTTTTTTTAAGAGGGGCAGGCTGTCAAACCGACCGACTGGGAGCAGGAGAGGCACCACAGGACATTTCAATTTCCACTCTCCTGAATGTAGTTTGGACGTGCGGTAGAAAAATGCTTTATGAAGAGGCATGGCACTGCACTTTGGCATACTGAAGACCAAATAATGTGTCTTATATTTCCTCGAGTACATATGTTTTATGTTTCAGACTTTCCAGAAAGATGTACGCTACAAGATGAACATATTTTGAAAATTCGATTTTTTTTTAGTATTGACCCGGTTCGCAAGTGTCGTAGATCCGGGATTGATGTGCAGAGCAGTCTGAGTTATAGTGGGTAGTCTCCACGTGGCCCGTGTTTACATTTAGTGATTTTGCTGTTTTCCCTTCGTTTACTCTCACGTTAAATGAAAACAAAACAGATATCTGTGGTCGGGAGCTATCAAGTGAATTAACACATTCACATAATTACGGAAGGCTGAAATATTTCATTAGTTTTAGATTTTGTTTTATTTCCACCTTTTTGACAGTCAAGCATTAATCGCTTTGTGGAACAATGACGTTATCTTTGGCTGTTTGCTAAAGAAATTTGACTTTTGTTAACCTTTTCCACAGAGACAGTCAATGTATTTGAAATGAAGTGTTTAATTCCATACTATGGGCTAGTTTCAACTGTTCGCTGCATTTCAAGTGCAAGTTTTCATTTTGTAGCACGTGTGGCATTATGCCATAATAAAGAACCAAACATGATGTAATACAGTACTGGTGCTCCAAGAAAATTTACACCCCGAAAACCACACTGAAAAGCTTAATATCAGGTCGAGGTCTAATTCATTGGAGATATGGACATACGAATGTGCCCTTTAAGTATACATTTTAAATATGCACATTTTAGTGTGGTCCACGAAATTCCGATGCTCTTGGAGTATCCTCTGATGTCTTGTTTCTTTTATGACATAATGTATGATCTTTCAATGTTTTACAAGTACTTACATACAGGCTTCCTACATCATGATAGCTACCCAAGCGCGGTGTCGCCTGTTATCTGCGCTCTCTGTCATGTGCTGAAACGAACCTATTTCTTAACAGGTCGCGGGAAAATATTGCACATAGTGGTTTGAAATTCGTTACTTTCAAAGTAAATATCCTTTTACGTAAGTTGAACTATGTGGAAGAATGTATCATGAATTTATTAAATCACAGAGCATTTGACTCTCATTTAAAAATCAACTCTTTGATGACGAGCCATTTAGAATAATTTCGAACCCTGAAGATCAGACATTAATCTCATTATTAAAAATTTTACTGGCACATATGTGTGATACATGTTAAAGTGTAACACGCGCAAAAAAGATCAACAGTATATGCAAAAGCTTAGCTTCTCTTGAAGCTTATTAACCTTAGGGACCAATATTATATGTGACAGCTTTGCTTTTCTTGTAGCAACACTATGTATATTAATTTAAACTATTAACTTTCCCTGTTTGTGTGTTCGCACTACTTAACAGTGATGTTGCTGTTGGCTGACTATATCACGTGTCCTATGCTCTGAATATCCGCTGTCATCGGCTGGAGAGATCACGTGACATGAGCTACGAACAGCTTACAAAAGTGTTTCTAAATCTCGATTTCAATGATTCGGAAAGTAACATGCGGTGTTTGGTGGAATTCCAATTTATACTTTCGTAATACGAAAATACGCAGCGTACATGTTGCTGCACATCAAAGATACTTCCAAAATGTGTATTTTTCCCCGAGTTTCTTTTTCGAAAGTGCCGGGAAATTGTACGGCCGTGTATAAAACCATAACCATTCAAAGGATTGATAAGAGAAAATATACTGTCACCCGGGAGAAAGTGTATTTTTAACCGGAAAATCCAGGAATTTTTTTTCCCTGTCCACATATACACCCTGTTATTATTATTATTATTATTATTATTATTATTATTATTTTCCCATTGCTGCTAGCTCAGATTGAATACTGTCAGGGATAGGTTACAACCCTGTCTCACTCTCATCTCAACCACTGCTTCCCTTCCACACCCCTCAAGTCTTATAACTGCCATCTCATATGTGTACAAGTTGTAAATAACCTTTTTCTCCCTGTATTTAACCTCTATCTTCTTAATTTCAAAGGGAGTATCCCAGTCAATACTGACAAAAGCTTTCTCTATGTCTACAAATGGTGTAAACTTAGGTTTGCCTTTCCTTAAGATACGTTCCAAGGTAAGTTTTAGGGTCAGTATTGCCTCAAGTGTTCCTGCATTTCTCCAGTATGGAATCTGATACTCCACCAGGTCAGCTTCTACAAGTTTCTTCATTGTTGTATAAAGAATTCATGTTAGTAATTTGCAGCTGTGATGTATTAAACTGACAATTTGGTAATATTCACACTTGTCAGCAATTGCTTTCTTTGGAATTTGAATTATTGTATTCTACTTGAAGTCTGAGGGTATTTCACCAGTCTTATCCTTCTTGCATACCAGATAGAAGAATTTTGTCATGACTGGCTCTCCTAAGGTTATCAGTAGTTGTGACTGAATGTATTCTACTCCTGGGGCCTTGTTTTGACTTAGGTCTTTCAGTTCCCTGTCAAGTTGTTCTGACAGTATTGCAGTCCCGTGTTCTCTGTTTATATAATACATTTCATTAACAAGATATTACTAAGTAAGTGGTACAGTGTTTTGCCATTCTTTTTGTGGAATAGCGTGTCATGATTTGAGGGTCCCTCTGGCAGTTAAGTTCCTGTGACCACTTCTTAACTGTGCAGCATTCTGGCAGTCACACCAACAGAGGGCACTGGTTACTTATTATAGCTTGTTGTTTCATCCATGTGGCTTCTTTCCCTATTTGTTTTATGATTTTGATATTGTTCTGTTTGCTCCATAAGCGTTTTCTTATGTATATCATTATACCGTATTTTTATCTAAAATTCACCCCAAGAGCGCATAGGAAATATTGTCACTTAGCTACCATATTTCCTTTTTAACAGTCTAACTTTAGTTGTGTTTTTAATTTATTGCATTTTACTATTGGTGAGCTCACTATAGGCTTTACATATTGTATTCTTTTTATTCCATACCGTACAGTTATTTAACTGACAAATATGTGTACACCAACATTAGCAGCATCTAATGAGCTTACAACACAAAAATTTTGTGGTTACTGTATAGCAGTTTATGAACAGTACTGCTGTTACCAGGCCGACTCCGTTGACACTGTGGCCTAGTGTATACAATATTTTAAATGTATACAACAGTGCTAGGCTGATTTTGTGTTTATCTTTTGATGATGCCACTATGGCTCCATTGTATTGGGACATGTTTTTAAAACAGATGTTCCTCATCATGTTTAAAGCACATTTTCCTTGTGTATTCAGTAATACTTTTCATTAAGACCAATTTTATTGTTTTAAGATGCAGACAATCCACTAGCTATACCTGTGTTTTTTTTCCATGTTTTGCTGCACATCTGAAGATGGTCATTGCTGACGGAAACTGGTAGTCTAAGGACCTTACAAGTTCGTGGTCATTTATTCTATATCTCCCTCTCCTCTTCATCTAAGTCCTTGTCCATTTCTATAATATTGCCTTCAAGTTCATCTCCCTTGTACAGACCCCCTATATACCCCTTCCACCTTTCAGCTTTCCGTTCTGTGCTTAAGACTGGTTTTCCGTCTGAGCTCTTGATACTCGTGCATGTGTCCTCTAGCCATCCCTGCTTAGCCATTTTGCACTCCTGTCAATCTCAGTTTATAGACACTTATCTTCCCATTCACCTGTTTAATTTGCTGCATTTTTATATTTTCTACTTTCATCAGTTAAATCCAGTGTTACCCAAGGAGTTCTAGTGGGCCTTGACTTTTTACTTATTTAGTCCTGTGCTGCCATCACTGTTCCATCTCTCAAAGCTACCAGTTTGTCTTCTACTGTATTCCTTTCCCCTGTTTTAGTCAACCTTACCTAATGCTCCCTGTGAAACCCTCGACATCCTCTGCTTCTTTCAAATTATCCAGGTCCCATCTACTTAATATCCTACCGTATTGGAATTTTCTGTTTTAATCTACAGTACATAACTAATAAAGTGTGGTCAGAGTCCACATCTTCCCATGGAACTGTCTTAAAATTTTAAATATGGTTCTGAAATCACAGTCTTATTGTTATATAAATAAGCTGAAAACTTCAGGTGTGTCCAGGTTTCTTCCATATATACAACCATCTTTCATGAATCTTAAACCAAGTGTTACTGATGATTAAATTATGCTCTGTGCAAAATCCTACCAGGTGGCTTCCTTTTTCATTCCTTTCCCTAGCTTGTATTCACCTACTATTATTCCTTGTCTTCATTTTCCTAAAATCAAATACCAGCCCCCTGTCACATTTCTTGTAACTCATCATGCATTTCTTTAAACTCTTCATTGCAGAGCCAGTTGGCATATAAACTTGTACTACTGTGGTGGGTGTGGGCTTCTTGTACAGTTAGCTGTGATAATGCATTCAGTATGCTGTTCGTTGTAGCTTACCCACATTTCTGTTTTCCTGTTCATTATTAAACCCACTCCTGCATTACCCCTATTTGATGTTGTATTTATAATCCTGTATTCACCTGATCAGAAGTCCTGTTCCTCCTGCCACCAGACTTCTCTAATTATCTCTATATATAACTTCAACCTGTCCATTTCCCTTTTTAAAGATTCAAACCTACTGGCTCATTTAAGGATCTAACATTCCACACTTCAGTCCGCAGAATGCCACCTTTGTTTCTCCTGATGATAACATCCTCCTGAGTAGTCCGTACCTGGAGATCCAAATGGGAGACTATTTTACCTCAGAATATTTTATCCAGGAAGATGCCCTCGTCATTCAACAATACTGTGGAGCTGCATGCTCTCGAGAAAAATTATGGTTGTAGTTTCCCCTTGCTTTCAGCCATTCACAGTACCAGCACAGCAAGGCCATTTTGATTGATGTTACAAGGTCAGATCAGTCAATTATCCAGAATGTTGCCCATGCAACTACTGAAAAGGCAGCTGCCCCTGTTCAGGAACCACACGTCTGACCTCTCAACAGATACCCCTCCATTGTTGTTGCACCTATGTACTGCTATCTATATTTCTGAAACATGCAAGCCCCCCCACCAGTGGCAAGTTCCGTGGTTCATGACATTATTGAATTAAAATATGCTAAATATATCAACTTACTGATATGTCTCCCCTAAGATTTGCAGTGATTTGAAATGCAAATGTGTCTGTACTGAGTTGTTTTTGGAGTTCAAAGTTTCCCAGTTTGAATTCTCATCAGTATCTAAGGCTTTTATTATTTATTATTTCCTCACTTTACGTTACACTTACCATTGGTGTAGTTCTCATAGATGTGCAGAACTGAATATGTTGTGTCTTTTTAAATTTGAGAGTGATACCATCAGCAGAAAACCAGTCACTGATACTTTTAAGAACATTTTTTACCATTTCTTCTGTTTCTGTATTTATGCTTGGATTGATCCCCAGTCAGAATAATTTCCCTTAACTACAGTGATTGATTTACTAAGTACAACTTTACTGCATTCATTTGGTTAGGTATGACGTTATCCATCTATCCCATAAAACTACATTTTCTCTAGGAGAATACTGTGATTCATGCAATCAAATGCCTTAGATGGGTCCCAGAATATACCATCCAGTGCTATTTTATTATTTAATGCTTGTAAAATTTGGTGAATGAACATATAAACAGTATTCTCAGTAGAGAAAGTCTTCTGAAATCCAAACTGTGATTTGCTAAGGATGTTATTGTTGCTCGGGTGAGATACAGTTATAGAATACATCACCTTTTCAAAAATTTTGGAAATTGATATCAGCAGTGAAACAGATGGGTATTGACATCTCTCCTATCGTCTTTCTTAAAAAGGGTTTTGACACTGGCATATTTCAGTCTCTCTGGAAAAATGCCGTGAGTTAGTAATGCATTACATATTTCAGATAAGATCAGACTTGTTTTATGGAAACAAATTTGTAGTACTTCATTGGAAACACCATCAGAACCAGATGAGCATTTATTTTTAAGAGAATATATAATTTCCTTAATTTGACAGGGAGAAGTTGCTGATAAGTTCCTTTGATTGAATGTTATGAGAATTGTTTTTTCAGTGTGGTACTGTGATTTTTCTGTTGAACTGTTTGTCTCTGTACTTTCTACTGTACTTAAGAAATGATTGATAAATATATTTACTGCGTGTGACACATCATTTATAGTCCTGCCATTCAGTTTAATAGTGCTGTTATCCTGATTTGTGGCTGGTTGTCATGTATCTCATTTTTCTGAATGCTAAATAGCCTTATTACTGTTTTCTGGCATTATGTGCATGTTTCTTGATTTTTAATAATTTTCCTTGGTACCTTTGAGTAGTTTTTGTGTGTGCTACTACAGCAGGATCTGTACTTGTTCTTGCCAACAGACACATTTCTATTTTCCTTTCACAAGATGCTTTAATTTTTTTCTTCTTTTTTACATGGCTGTTTAATATTTTTTCTGATTTTCTTATGTGGAAAGCTATTTTCAAATAATGGTATGATTTATAATGGGATAGAGTAAATTTTGTGTTGGCATTTGGTTCATTACAAATTTCAACCCAGGTCATCTCTTGTGAACTATTCTTAAAAACATTTTTCCTGGAGTCATTAATTATTCTAACTGATTTCCACTGAGGAGTAGCCATGCTGTAAAACACTGTTATTTATCCTAACCAACTGTGCATCATGATCAAAGAGTATTTGATCCTATTTTCTTGCTTTGAGCTTCACCAAAGGAAACATTATCAATTTATCCACCCCTGTTGGAAAGTTAATTACTGAGCTCAAATTGTAGGATCTAAATAATGTTTCAAAATAATTTTTCCTGTCTGAATTCTCTAGAAAAATCTATATTGAAGTCACCACAGACTATGAACTGCTTGCTGCTGTCTGACAGATGTCAGCAAGGAATCCAGATTCTTCGTAAACAGCACATTACCCATGATCTACATACAGTTATAATTAAAAACAGACTCTTTTTCGGTCTTACTTCAAATCACACAGTTCTATCTCTTGGTCACTACAAAATTTACTTGTCTTATTATCATTGAACTTGTGTTCTGTGTGAACATAGTAAGAACTCCCCCTTTTCCTGTATTAGTTCAACACAAGTAAGCTGCTAGAGTGTAATCTCTTATATGTTACTTATAGCCAACAATATTTATAGAACGTATCAAATGAAGACTGTCTATAACTCTGCAAACTAAATGGCGGAGTATTCATGTGAACCAGAATAGAAATAAATATGAGACACATCCTGATTAAGTTGAATAAAGTCCAGGCACTAATGGCCAGTAAGTATGTGTTCAGTAATCAAAGTTGTTCCATTAAGTGCCGGGCGCGGTGGTCTCGCGGTTCTAGGCGCTCAGTTCAGAGCCGCGCGACTGCTACGGTCGCAGGTTCGAATCCTGCCTCGGGCATGGATGTGTGTGATGTCCTTAGGTTAGTTAGGTTTAATTAGTTCTAAGTTCTAGGGGACTGATGACCACAGATGTTAAGTCCCATAGTGCTCAGAGCCATTTGAACCATTTTGTTCCATTAAGTCAAACAATGGGGGAAACAACAAATTCACAGTTGATAGCAGTACGCACACAGTAAACAGTCACGGCTGTTGGAGTCCACAGCTAGAGGCGAAAGATTTCCCCCTGAATATGATTACAACTTGGATGACAATTTTATTGGGTAACTAGCAGTAAACCAGCCAGTTTCATTGGCTTTGGAGACATCTTTCACACCACATTGTCCTAGTATTATGTGCAATATAGATCACTACAAATCTGTAGTCATAGTCTGTAAAACTTTGTCAGCTTCACTACAAACATTTCTTGATACTATACCATTCCTTTTTTTTTGAAACATCTTTCAAGCAGCCTGAATTTGCAGAAAATACAATAGCCATTTGTTTTGAAAGTTCATTAGCTCTTACCAACAATAAAGGTTCTGATGATAGAGCGTTCTGAGACTTGACTTGTTACAACAAAGTAAACCAAATAAGCAATTAAGTCTCTACATCTTGGTGTTTGGGCCTTCTTATATTTTTCTTGAACATACTGCACTGAGATCTTGCCATAATTTGATCTCTCTTTCATTATTGTTGACAGTGTAGTGTTACCAATGCCAGACATTTTAGAGATTTTTGTTAATGATCTCTACTTATCACGTGCCTGAGTTTCTCCATTTTCAGTTTAAACAAAATAGTTGTTTATTTTTGACTTTATTTCTCTCCCATTGTGTGAAAAATTACGGTATATCTATTTAAAAACAAAAACTACAAAACAATTTTTACACAAAACTCTCAGATTTCAACACACAATGCACCCATAACTGATTGCGAAAACTGGTAAAGTGTTTTGACTTGGCAGCAGTAACGGCTAAAGAGTATACATGTTCACAAATTTTTCAGATTCATATAAATACGAGAGAGTGAAATTAATAGCGTCTGCTGTGTAACAGTTATGTTTATCAACACATTTATACAACTACAGCCACTTGCAGCAATAATAATAATAATAATAAGCATACCTTGTCTGAAGAAAGAAAGAATTGTTGTTGTGGAATTATGTTGTTTTGTACATAATTAAGTACAGTTTAGGGCAAGAACAAAATAATGTTTAAACTTTCAATACTTTCTGTTTCATGTTTTTGTGTAAGTTGGAGCGTGTTTTTTTAAGCACACAGTCATTGATCCCACATTTAAGTGAATATCAAGTAAACCAGGGAGACAGCTTTTCAGGATTGTTCATATATACAATGTGGGCCTACAGCATGTATAAACCTGACCCACCATAAGATTAACAGATGTCAGAAGCACGAATAAATTGTACATGTTCACAATCAACAATGGTACACATCATGGTTCTCAGTGTGCCAAATGGATTACTGTATGATAAAATCCAAATCTTAGTATACTGCATCTCATTCAGAATCCCACAAAGCATGTTTTTCTATCAGTATAACTATAACACATACTGATGTTCGATCTAATTTTACTATATAGCGAGTAAATTGGTATATCTGAGGAGTGTGGTACCATCTAGCCCAGATCACATCACGTCTTGCGGGATTTATACCAAACAAACAGAGAAAAAGTCTGCTGCACTGTGCAACCACCTGGTGGCATTGACCTAATCTTGTAGGGGCTAGCTGTTCATGCCGTAACCATCCACATTGTTTCCAAATCTGTATGTATTTGGCCCATAAGGCAATTATATCATGCCAGTTGCGCTTACGCAAAAGCTTCTTAACATGCACTACTGAGGGTGTGCTTGCGACACAAAGGCCAGGTTTCACACAGTCTAGAGGAGTAGCCGTGCAGCATAGCGCAGTAGATTTTGTGCTGTCTATTTCAGATTACAGCATTTACATTACATTTAATAACACTCAAAGAACAATAACCAATAAATACGCAAGGTGTCAAAAGTTAGGGTGCTTGCATGCTCTTGTGCTCTTACACAACAGCTACCACCGAATGGCAGTACCCAAAGACCAGTGGTAACGTAGAAACAGTAGAAACCCTGTTTACTTTGTTTGGAGTAAAATAAATAAATGAATGTTGACGATGTTGAGTTGATGGAAAGCAGCTATATTTGTTTATCTAATGTTGTTTGCTGTGTGTTAAAAGAAAAAAAAAACAGTGTGAAAAATTACACAGTATTTCATTGGGACCTCAGCATTATTTTCAGGTTACCTGATCTTTCATGTTTAGCATTTTGTGCTAAATGTTTTTCATTGTTTATAAAGCAGGGGCAAGTCACTTGAAACCTGAGGTCTGGGTCACATGCCTCTCTTTTTCTGACTCAGTCTATCGCTCTTTCTTCCCTGACGAAGGAACTAACAATATTGAAAGCTAGATATCTTGTTACACTGTGTCAGTCAGTATACTCACCTTGTAATTTTGCAAATTTCTTGTGACATTAATGACTACTGTTTTATAGGTTGCACAACTAGATGAATGTGTTGAAGAACTTCAACTTGATGACGGTGTGGCTGGGGCTGTCAGTAGGTAATGTCATTTAGATAAATTTCTTTTTCTCATCTCTCAGTATTTGTGACAAATTATTGTATAATCAAGTTATATGGGAACTTGTTTTATTGATGTTTACAAACTAGGTAATAGATCTGAATGAATGTAGATTAGAACATTGGTTTGGTTTGTTTCCCTCCAGCTCAGCTGAATAGCTATTATATGGAGAACAGACCCACTCATCATAGAGAGAAACACTGTGAATACGAAACTAAAATTACTTAAGAGTTGATCTTGTAAGCTAGTTGCTTTCACAAATTGCATAGGTATATGAAAATTGTGTGTTTCTTGTACTTAACGATGTTTTGTTAATTCTTATTTTGTCATTTTACTGCAATCAGAATTATCTAATATAAGTTCCTTGTTCCATGTATCTTAAATTAAGCGCAGTTAGGGTATGACTGTTAAAGTTATCTGAACTGTGCTGCAGTTGTTTGAAATATGAAAATAATGCATCATTCATCCTATTATATATGTTCAGTACCTATATACAACCTCTGACAATAAAGTTCAATGAATGGAGTCAGAACGGTCGGTTGGGCAACACTGGCGACACAATGCAGCACCTGCATCGCGACCGGTGTTGACAACCTGCCCCCACCATAGTTCAGTTGAGCATCGTGTGTGTTCCATGTTAGACCCAAGCACAGCTTGGGACACAGCCATCGGTAGGTTGATGTGGATGTGCAGTGAAAACATGACCATATATGGCACTGGTGTGGACACAGGCAGCAGTTCATTTGTGTAAGGATGGCAGCAGCAGTCATATGAAGTCACCGTGTGGCAACTGCATAGGAGCAGTGAGCTGAAATCTCCTGGACATTTAATCACATGATGTGACTAGAAGTTTGAGAAAATTTTATTACTAATTACATTCTGGTAAACATTACTAGCTCCCCTCCTTCCTTTTTTCCCCTCCTCCAATTGAGATCATGATTCGTATTGGAAAACACATTTCTGGGCCAGCATAATGACCCTCTGGTGCTTAAGGAATGGTCATTTAATTGGTTTCGTCAATATTACTTCATAGAAAGTACTGGCACTTGATTCCACAGTTGAGTATGTTGCTTTAAATCTTTCATCCCTCAAGATCCAAACAATTATTGAGGCCGAATGAGGAAATAATTATTCTACTTGTCTGTCCCAGACATACTCCGTGCCACCTAAGCAGTAAAAGTTTCTTTTTCACTCAGTTAAGAATGTTCTGTATGATCCCAGTTCATTTGAAGTGAGCTAATGGCCTACTGTACATAAGCCATGTGACAACTGCACTGAAGTCACCAGAACATTTTTACTACACGAATTTAATGTTTGGGAGACTTTCCTGCACATACTATTAAGTGCTATGGGCTCAACCCATTCAGAATTCTAGAGATTGATCTGTTGTTTTCATGCTACTGCTTGTCAAATAACTTTTGCCCTATATAATATGTTGTGTACATATACTGTTCCTTGTGAAAAACCATGCTCTGGTGTTGATAAATAATTGTTTGCCAACAAGCACTGTTCATGGTAACACTTATCTGTGATGATCATCCTTATTTTCAATGTCAGCTGATATGCATGGTGCTCATAAACAGTCAGAAAAGTGTGTAAGTGTTTTGCAGGGTAGGTTGTGCTGAGAAACAGTTGTTAAAAAAAAAAAAAATAATGCCTTGCACTGTTTTAGAGTTAATTAGCACTGACGTTATCCAATCCAATGCACAAATTCAGACCGACAGATATGATTAGTGTCAGTTAGTCTCATAGTGTAGTAGATGGTGCATGAGACTGCTCAGCCTTTGGCTTGGGTTCAATCCTTACTATATCGCATGTCCAATTTTTGTATCGCTCTCTTATTGGGTTTTTGAATATGAAACAAAGAACATGTTTGGTTGCACTCTCTGTGGTGGGCCACTTGAATTTTTGTGCACAATGCCCTGATTGGCTAACTTCAATGCTAATTAACTCTGAAACACTGCAACATTTTAAACTTTTTTGATAACAGTTATTTCTCAGCACAGCCTACTCTGCGGTACCCTTACAAGCTTTTCAACCTGTTCGTGACCACCCTCTATGAGGTCTGATCAAAAAATTACAAAACTTTGTCTACAATATTTATCTGTGCTTACCTTTTACTTGTTCTGCATGATCTCCTTCGAAATAATCTCCTCCACAATTGATACACCACTCCCAATGCCATTTCCACTTCTGGAATCAATCTTTGAATGCCTCTTGCTGGATCACATGAAGCGCTGTATGAGAACTTTCTTTTATCTCATGTGTCATTCCAAATCTTCCTTTCAGCAGGGTTTTCAACTTTGGAAATAAAGTAAGAGTCCACAGTGGCCTGGTCTGGAGATTATGGAGGATGATGTAGCATAGCGATTTCATTTTTTGTACGATAGTCACACACCAACGAAGATGAATATGTGGGTGTGTTGTTATGACGCAAGAGCCAGTGTATTGTCTCACCATGTTTCAAGCCGTTTCCTTCTCACATTTTGTCACAGGCGTCACAAAATATCCCAGTAGTACATCGATTTAACAGTTTGTCCCTTTGGGATGAATTAATGATGAACAAATCCTTCAGAGTCAAAGAAACTATTGCTTGGCTTTGACATTTGATCTTACCTGATGAGATTTTTCTGGTCTTGGAGGACCTTTCCCAACCAGTTGTGAAGATTGAACCTTGGTCTCAACATCATAACTGTAGATCTTCGTCTTGTCACCAGTTACGATTCTCTTAAGGAATATCCCATCCTCATTTACGCAATCCAAAAGCTCTTCACAGATTGTGAGGCGAAGGTCTATCTGGTCTTGACTCTTGAGCCAAGGGACGAACTTGCGGCAACATGATGCATTCCAAGATGCTGTGTCAGGATTTCAAGACATGATCCAACTGAAATGTTACATTCTTCTGAAATCTCTTGGACAGTCAGTCTTTGATTGGCATGCACAATTTGACTGTCATTCCTGACATGAGCGTCATTGGCAGACATCGAAGGGCGTCCTGAACAAGGGTAATCTGTAACTTCCATCTGGCCATTTTTAAACCACCAATAACACTGAGTACGGCTTAAGCACTCATCACTATAGGCTTCCTGCATGATTTTGTGTGGGGTTTTCTTGCGTTTCACAGAAAATTTAATACTGACGCATTCCTCCTGTAAGTCTGCCTTCTCAGAATTCACAAATTGTGTGACAAAATGTTCTACTCAATGCAGCACTGAATAATAACTAATAGACATAAAACAATGAAACTTCCAGCAATTACACATTACACACAGGTGTGTGCAGGGATGCCAACTGCATTTCGCTCCAACACACCATTGGCACAAAATTACTAATGTTCCTGAAGTTTTTGAACAGATCTCGTATATCTCCCCGGGTACTGAACCAGATGACACTATTATCATATCTGTAGCGTGTGTAGCCATGTATGGAAGTGAAACATGGACGATAACTAGTTTGGACAAGAAGAGAATAGAAGCTTTCGAAATGTGGTGCTACAGAAGAATGTTGAAGATTAGGTGGGTAGATCACGTAACTAATGAGGAGGTATTGAATAGGATTGGGGAGAAGTGAAGTTTGTGGCACAACTTGACTAGAAGCAGGCATCGGTTGGTAGGACATGTTCTGAGGCATCAAGAGATCACAAATTTACCATTGGAGGGCAGCGTGGAGGGTAAAAATCGTAGAGGGAGACTGAGAGATGAATACACTAAGCATATTCAGAAGGATGTAGGCTGCAGTAGGTACTGGGAGGTGAAGGAGTTTGCACAGGATAGAGTAGCGTGGAGAGCTGCATCAAACCAGTCTCAGGACTGAAGACCACAACAACAACAGTGTGTGAAGTTTTCTTACATTTGTAGACATGTTTAAATTTCAAAACATCTGTACAATATTCTTACCTTCAGTGTGAGCCCCATATCAAAGGAACTTGCTTTATATCTTGAAGATGGTGCATTATAGCATGAATTCCTGGTGCCGTAATATCCATACACTTGCCTATTCTGTGGAAAGTCGTGTATGCCTGCCTCAAGTATATATGTAACAACAGTAATGTTTGCTGTCATAGATGAGGTTGGCTCCTATCACGTGTATACCAAATATTTGTTGTTTGGTTGTGTTTCAAGGCTAAATTGTAATTATGTGACTAAGGCATAGACAATGATCTAGAAAGTACAACTGACACTTCACACTGCTGATTCTTCACATCATTAAAGTGGAATGATCTTTAATATATTTGATAATGATGTATAAATAGACATACATGGAAAGTGGTGTTAGATGTCGGATCTTTCTTTCAGGTATAAAGCTTATAGAGTGTGTGTGTGTGTGTGTGTGTGTGTGTGTGTGTGCGTTCATTGCTCTCTCTCTCTCTCTCTCTCTCTCTCTCTCTCTCTCTCTCTCTAAGTGCTTCTGTAGCTCGGTGATGTAATAAGGAGAACCTATATCCTGGTGTTCTAAAGTGTAATCTAACATGTTTTTTTCTTCCAAACAGGGTATTTGGAGAATGTCAGGACAAGCAACTACAGGCAATGACAATTATTACCTATTGACCCTTGAAATAGGCTTCTCAATTAAACTAGACTGCAGTATTGCTTACAGACAGGAACACAACATGGAAGATAGCCCAAATTTTCCACACCGATCTTCGTGGAGAAGCCTCTATGCAGATAGGTCAACGGTGTGTGTCCCATCAACAACATGACAGTATTAACTGATTATGTTATTTGATCTGATGTTTTCCCAGCATATTTCTAACTTTTAGAAGTTTTGCGTGCCCACTTGGGTCACATTGTAAGTTTCCATGATTTTTCAGCCACCAGACTTTTTGCTATCTAGTAGTGGTTTCATATAACTACTGCTCCACTTTTGTGGACATCCTGTACATGGTGACTATTAATCCGCTATCACTCCACTAGTGTCACTGACCACCAGGGCTTTCAGGCACCAATCAGTAATCTCAATGAGCTGCTTGCTGATCTGAAATTGTGCTGACTGTGTTGACAAAATATAGTATTGATTAGTAATCATAGTTGTTTTCCTTATTTTCAAGCCACTCCAATGGTGCAATTGTAGGTGTGCTGTAATTGTCACGTCTGTAACTTAAAGCATAAGAATCAGTATATTCAAGAATATTATGTTGTCTGAAATTCTATCCTCATATGGATGATACAGTAAAAGTTTGTTAATCTGGCATCTGACAGTCAAGCACATTCAGTAATCTTGCTTCACGAGTCGGACAGCTTCTGTTATGCACCAGTTGTGTACAGCTGATTAAAAAGTGATGTTTTAAAGTTTAATCACATTTAGTGCTGTCCTATGCCTCAACTACAGTAGTGCTGCGTATTGTTGTGGAGAAGGTTTCTCAGCCAAGCACCTCTCATGACAAAGTGAAAGTCAAACATAAATACGGTAGCTTATGATACACCAAAAGCTTGTAATCATTAATTGGATTGAGAAAGGTGAGAGTAGAAATAGGATTATTGAAGAATTTCAGGCTGGTTCTTCAATAATCTATGGTGTTAAAGTCAACTTTAAAAGGTTGCTTTCTAGACAGCTGCTGTAAAAGACATTGAATCACAGATGACTTTGAAAAGTCCCAAACTAGATCAGTTGGATGGAATTGTGTACTAGTGGTTGTGTGCCGAAAGGTCTGAAGGGAAACCTATAACTGGTGCATGATTATGGAAAAAGGTAAACAGGTCCGTGGTGATTTGGGGCTATCAGAATCTGAAAGTGTATTTTCTAACAGTTGGCTATACTGATTCAGAGCTCGTCCTGAAATTCAGAAGTTTTATGCAATGCATAGATGACTTCAGAATTGTTTAAGGACAATTTTTTATAAGAAAAGTGTATTTTCCTGTTGCTAGATAACGGTACAGCCCACCCTCCTGCATCTGAATTGATCTCGGGCAATATATTCTCCACTTATCTTCCAGCAAATGTTACTTCCCTGATCCAGCCAACGAATTTATTTATTTATTTATTTATTTTTTAATGTTAAAGATGCTATTTTTGGAACCAGTTTGACATGGAATAAAGTTAAGCCTGCTGCTCTGTGGAATGCTTGGCGAAAATTCTGGCCAAAAGGCTGTGAAGAAGAAACAGACTCAACTATTATAATCAAAAATGATGCTGTTGTTAAACTATTAGATATTGTTCAAAGTAAAATAAGAAATTTACCACAATATGAAGTTTTGGACTGCATAGGCATTGACAATAAAGAACTCGTAGTCAAAAAAATATCAGATGAACTGATAGTAGAAAGTGTGATAGGGCCGCAACTAGAACGTCGATCACCAGATATCAAATCCGATGAAGAAGAAGGGGATGATGCAACAAACTCAATGCCTTCACTTACTTGGAATGAAGCAGCTGCCGCTATTGATACATTTATAAGATTTACTGAAAGCAGCAAATCGGACAGTATTGCAGAACTCATGAACTTGTGTACTATATGCAACGAGTTTTTGAAGGAAAAATTGGTCACAAGAAAGCAAAAGACATTAGGTCTTATTTCAGTTGAATAAAATATAGAAGTACTGCATGGACTGTGGTATAAAACATACATAGTACTGTACTGCAGTATAACCTTATTGAACCATGAATTTACTTTCAAAACTTTTTCTTAATAATTTACTTTATTTACTAGCGATTCATCAAGAACATTAACACATTTAATCACACTGTGTGAGCGTGGAAGTAGTTACCAGGGAGTAACTGATGAAATTAAAATGAAATTGCTTTTAACAAATGGGAATTTATTCCTAAAAGGCTTTTTTTTCTTTTTTAGAAACAACTGGAAAATTATAAGCAGAAAATCACCCTCTAAATATCAAGTTACAATTTATTCAGAGGCAGAAAAGAACAAATTTTTGAGTGTATGAGCTTTCGGGCTGAGAACCTTGCCACTCCCTTTTGACACGGCCGTAGTCACGACCGCTCACAACAACCTCTGAAAGACTACACA
This sequence comes from Schistocerca americana, assembly GCF_021461395.2. Taxonomy (NCBI): domain Eukaryota; kingdom Metazoa; phylum Arthropoda; class Insecta; order Orthoptera; family Acrididae; genus Schistocerca; species Schistocerca americana. The sequence goes on from NC_060130.1 coordinate 542,403,733, forward strand.
GGTGTAAACCTGCAACACACCAGATTACCTTAAAGTAAAAGTTTTAACAATTCACACAAACTATGCACCCCGTAGGAGGGATGGAAATGGTCCCAAACATTAAAATTAAAAGATTAACTTGCCACTGAAGGTGCAACTTGATTTTAACTTGTAAGAAAAGTCTTACAGTAGAAGGGTGGCAACTTTGTATACTAAAATGACCATTTAAGTAAAAGCCCATGAAATGCAATCTTACATAAAATTATTCAAGGTTGGCCAAACATGCTCTACAGTACACATATACCACCTCTCAAGATGATAGGCAAGATAAAAACATATTTCAGGAATTAGGCCGTTACACTTCAAGCAATAAATTCGTTAACACACGAATCCGACAAACATGATAGAAGCAGCTATTAACATACGGCAGATTGATAGGGATATTACCGAACAACCCGAACTGCAGGTTGCTCTAACCCACCCCTACTCCACAAGGGAAAAATGGGCCACCCAATTCATAAATAACCACCATCCTGCAGGTGGGCAAACGGAGAAGAATGGTGGGACGACCCCAAAACAAAGCGGCTGGTGACCTCACCAAGAAAACAAGTAGAATTTGACAAGTAAATGAAACAACGTATCATCCATCACTTAACTTCTAATAAACTGCGATTTCTGGCGAAGACCTGGTGCAGCACCCCCAAACCGCTCTCGCGAACCGTCCACTGCCAGCCGCTTCAACAGACGCAGGAAGGTGCGCCAATCTCCCATCTCACGGTGTCGCAGCTGACACCGGCCAGACCAATTTCACGGGTTGACTCCTGTTGCTCTCGTGTCGGCCACGAAGCCACTACCCCTCGCTATATGGCGCAGCCCACTGGACTCACGTGGCGACTTCACATGCGCCGACGCTCAAGGCGACAAGTCACCTTGTGTCTCAGTGCGTGACTGACCAACCGATTGATCCAACCGCCAATGACCATTGCCTGAGCAACCGGAGCAGACTGGCGGCCTAACGCGCAGACTCAGATGCAGGAACTAAGCCCCCGACCAGGTGACCACTCGTTGAGTTCTCTCACTGCACCACAAATTCGGACGAGAGACAGACTAGCAAGCTGGGGACGAGAGACTGACCCCAGACTGACTCCAGACTCACCCAGACTGACCCCCTGGCGAGCTCATAGCGCCCCTTAAATGCCCGTTAACAGGCAACCTTTCCCCTTTCCCACCAGAGGGAGACACCAAAGCTGCGATTGCCACAGCGGCACCACCACCAGAAACGGAGGGCGACTGCTTCACACAACGTGCTGCGGTGTGCTCTTCAAAATAGCAATTTTTACCACAGCTCACCTATGCTGTCCTGAACTTAACATAAAACCTTAAAATTACATTACAGGATGTATGCAATAAAAATTTTAATTTGTTCTCTAAAATGTTGTTTTGTCTAGAATTATACACTTTTTGTGGCTTTAGTGGAAGCAGACTCTGTGCTATAAACAATCAAAGATTGGTCACCCATTGTTTACCTTGGGTCTCACCCTCCATACACTGCTTTTTTTACATGGCCGTCAGTAATCAGGCAACGTCGAGGTCCCGAAGGTATTGGATTTGCTATTTTCTATTGTACCAGAGTTTCTCATATCCTTAAATTTATATAATATGAGACATCTTATGATCTAATTCCAATACACAGTTTAAGATGTGATTATGTTATGGTGATACAGCAGTAAAAATAATGTAAATTGAGGAAATATTTTGCCAGAGAAATGCAAAGTGCTAAACTGAAAATATTTAGTGATGAACAAAATAGTGACTGTGAGGCACACCAGTGACATTAAAAATTGAGAACTTAAGAATTCAGCAGTAGCTGACCAAAGCCGCATGTATAAGCACAGAACAATGGTTTGCTGAAACTAAAATCTTGTATCATGTTTCTAAAGACTGTGATTCTGCTATTAAAGAGACTCTAAAAATTAGAATGTGTGAGAACACTTCAAGCTGGGACAGAGGATATAATCTTAGTGGTTGCATTGAAGTAAGGTCTCAGCACTGTGAAAATAGAGAGATATTCACCAAATAGTTTACATTCATAGGGGAGCAGAGGTGCCACCAGTTCAGACATGATTTGTGACAGCGTGGCATAATAATGAAGTACACTGACCAATGACAAGCTTTCTGTGGGCTATTAAGAGACACCACAGCAGCAACCATTGCAGTCATTTGCTGCTGACGAAAACAATGCTGGTGAGTGTCGAAAACTTGAGTCTGACCAGATTTGTCTCGGCTATAAAACCGAAAATATTTTCTTCAAAAATGTCATCGTGAGAAACTTCATTCTCACTGTATAACAACTTTATTTGTGGTTGTCTCGTATACATGACTATCCTGCAAACAAATTTTAATTCATTTCTTCAGCTTCAATCAGTATCGTAGATAAAGGTGAGAGACTTAAATGTCTCTGGAAAAACTTAATTATAAAGTCTATAAGACCATCTGTGGTACAGGACTTCCCCATTATGTTCAACGCTGGGGTGCTGTTCCAGTGCTGAAGAGCCCTGATGATAGTGACAATGTAGGGGGAAAATAAGCTGGAGATATGAAATTAAGTTTGTGTTGGGGAGGGTACTCGACTTGGGTAGTTTTTGCAGCAATGTTAAACATAAGGCTTGAAAACTCTTCATCCACAAAGTGCATTTCGTTCATACCAACAAGTGTATGTTGATAGATCATATGTCATACTTTCTATTTAGTGAACATCACATGCATGGAGATCATCAGTATTCATAATGGCCCTTCCCTTTGGGTTTTCATAAAATATTTTCAATAAGATTTTTGTTATGCGTTTGTGGAGTGGATCCAAGCAAAGAACTAAGTGAAGTTGTGCGCTGATCGGACACTGTACTCTACTGGAGAGGACAGCAATTCAGATCCACATCTGGCCATTCAGATTTAGGTTTCTGTATTTCCATAAATCACTTGTAATGAGTGCTGGGGTATTTCCTTTGAAAGGACGTGGCCACTTTCCTTCCCCAATCCAAACCGTCACTCTGTCTCTAATGACATTGTCGCCAATGAGATATTAAAACCCAATCTTCCTTCCTTCCTTCCTTCCAAACAAAACTTGCTCTTTGAGCAGTAGACGTAATACTTACTGTCAACATAAAATGTAGTTGTTGTTCTTATTACAAACATTGTTGTTTCAGGCACAATATTGTGTGCAGAATTAATAGTTTCTAAAATTAGTGTGACCTTCCATCCTCCCATCCTCTCACTTGTGCATGATGTGCTTTTCTTCTGTTGCAGGTAGCAGAGTTTGAAAGCACAAGGAAAAAAGTTTCACACTGCGTATACATCTTAAAGGAAACCAATTACGTTTTACATACGTGTCACATTCGGCTGTACACAAGATATCAAAAGACAGTACTTCGTAATTGAAGATAATAAAAGTGAAAGAAAGGAGAATAATCTTCCAGTGCTTCCAATCATTTTGATATTAACAGTCTTCTGGTATTATATTGATTATGAAAAATTTGAGGAGGTGGAAGATGAAGCTTTAGTCTGATGGCTGATCAGGATTATAAGATACAGGCAAACATGTGTTGAGAAAAGTGAATAAAATTCAACTATCTTGACATCATTCTCCATGAACATGACACGTGAAAGAAAGAAAGATGGGAAATTAGTAAACATTTTTAAATAGTTGTAACAAATTTATGATTATTTCTTAAAGCTTAAGTAATGTGTAACATTTTAATGATACACTGATTACTCCAGTAGTAACACTTTAATTATTTCCAGATTCCATGGATCGTAATTGTGAGGCCCACCTACGATGTAGAACAAGTCAGTAGTACAATTATATTAAACTTTCTCAGTGAAAAATATGACACTATGCTGAATGTGGTTGTCGTAAGTTTTACATAAAGTGATTGAAAAATTGTGCCGTGGCTGGATTAAATGAATGGGTGTTCACTTCCCTTTGGTTTTGATATTTGTATATTCTAAAAACATTGATATTCATCACTGCCTGCAGACAGTCACAATCTTTTTATTATAAAAAGTAATTGCCACATTCTGTAGTAGACTGATTAGACTTTAATAATGGAGAAGCTAATATGACTGAAGTTTCCATGTTAAAAACTGATGTTTTGAAGGCCGTGTAATGGTAGATGTTATATTAAAGTGATTGGAAGCAGCAGTGATTTTGTAAGTTTGACTTCTGCTTTTTTATATAAAATATTTTAAAAAGGAGCCTAAATAATAGACTGGTATAACAGTGAAGTAACATGACTTCAGTGTTAAGTGGAACTAAGGCATAATAAAAAGTTGCATGTTTAAAATGCCATTTACATACAGAAATTTAAGTGTGCTGTCACTTCTTATTTGTATTCATTTAAGTGGACTGACACCTCAGATACATTTACATTTTAATACATTTTCATTTAGGTACATTTTAAACAATTGGGTGAAATTTATTTCATTATGGACAGTAGAATTTAATTATTTTTATACAGTTAATTATTATATGAGCAATACTAAATATTGGCTGTGTGAACAATGTATATTGAGTGTTCATTGAGATGTGTGAAATACCGTGTGTTGTACTGATTGTTAACTTGGCGCCAGCTACGATAGTGCTTTATTTAATTTATGATGTGTAAGGTAGAAAATAAGAGTAGTCGTTAATAGCTGTTGAATGTAAGAAATTAAGCATGAAAGAGGAAAGCTGTTATTACAGGCAAAGGCTGGTGGTTATGCAGCCTTTTGCTTTGGTGATGTTTGTACTGAGCTATTTGACGAAGCACCTGAACTCATTGGGGAAGCTCATAGAAATACTTTTGACATTTCAAATGGTGTAGCATATTCTTTTGCCCAACTGTTGCTAGAGATTAACATGTATGTAACATTGAACATACTGAGTAAAGTGCTATTATCACTTTTTCACTGATTGTATATCCAGTCAGTGTTTCGTTCCTGTTAACCAAACTGCCATTTCAGCTTTTGCCTTATTATTATTATTATTATTATTATTATTACTATTATCATTATTTATACTTGTATTTATCTCTTCGAATATTAAACCTGTGATAGTTTTTTTGCGTAATGAATAGTATTAAAATTATAATTTTCATTCATGTTACTGTCTTCTATCCATTTTTATGTATCTTGAAATTGTAATCATGGTTTGTTATATCAACTTTTTATGATTTCGTAACATTTCTTACAGTATTAAATTGTTTATTATTAGCTTTATAGTTACATAGTATGAAATGTGAAAAGTTTTGTCATAAAGGAAACTGTCTTCATTAAACTATAGCAGAGAAAAGTCCAGAATTGCCATCTAACACCATATATCTTCAGGGTATAGTCAGACAGAATATACTATCTGTTCATAGTGTCATATTGGTAAGACTTTGGTTTATCTTAATTCTAGAATGAGATTTTTCACTCTGCAGCGGAGTGTGCGCTGATATGAAACTTCCTGGCAGATTAAAACTGTGTGCCCGACCGAGACTCGAACTCGGGACTTTTGCCTTTCGCGGGCAAGTGCTCTACCAACTGAGCTACCGAAGCACGACTCACGCCCGGTACTCACAGCTTCACTTCTGCCAGTACCTCGTCTCCTACCTTCCAAACTTTACAGAAGCAGGAGGTACTGTAGTTCTGCAAGGTCCGCAGGAGAGCTTCTGTAAAGTTTGGAAGGTAGGAGACGAGGTACTGGCAGAAGTGAAGCTGTGAGTACCGGGCGTGAGTCGTGCTTCGGTAGCTCAGTTGGTAGAGCACTTGCCCGCGAAAGGCAAAGGTCCCGAGTTCGAGTCTCGGTCGGGCACACAGTTTTTATCCTAATTCTGTTTGTCCCAGCTATGCAAAAGAAATATGAAGAAATAAGTAAAACTAATAGCTTTTTATTCACTACAGCATATATAGTAAATGAGGGGGAGAGAAGATGTCAGAAATTAGGGTTTGAGGTGAAAAGAAATTAAAGTACAGTTTTTATGTGTGAAGCCATTTTTGGCTTTCAGTTAATTTATTTAATTTCTGTCTGTCAAAAAATTATTTTAATGTTCATTTTTGGAACTTTTATAATGTCCTTACACTATGAAAACAGTTTTCATAAATGAAATTTAGGTAAAAGAAATGTAAATGAATGTTTGAGAGTGGTGGAGGGATAAATACATTTTCTCATTTCTTTTCATTTTGTTTTGTACAAATTATATTGACCATGCACTATTTAATTATGAGATGTTGACCCTCCAAAACAATGGAGATTGCGAAATACTTGTTTCCTGTCTTCCCCCCTCTTTCATGCCTCTATAAAACTGCAAATCTGAATCTACAGCATGTACTTTCATCTTTTTTGTCATCTCCAGAATGAAACACACACAGGCTAAAGGAGTCAGATAAAGACTGTGTGGGTAATTGGCTGCTATAGTTGTCATCCTTGATCTTCCCTTTTTTTGCCACTCCTTTCCTATTTCATCTTCCTGTGCCAATCTTCAGCCTTCTGTCCACTCATTTTTTACAATGCACCTGTTTCTTCATCTTTGCTTCCTCTATTTTTCTAATCACTTCACCCTCCATCCATCTGTTCTACCACTGTCTTCTATCTGCTACCCCACACGCTCCTCCACTCTTCTTCCACTCACTGTTTCCTACATCTACATCTACATCTACATTGATACTCCGCAAGCCACCCAACGGTGTGTGGCGGAGGGCACTTTACGTGCCACTGTCATTACCTCCCTTTCCTGTTCCAGTCGCGTATGGTTCGCGGGAAGAACGACTGTCTGAAAGCCTCCGTGCGCGCTCTAATCTCTCTAATTTTACATTCGTGATCTCCTCGGGAAGTAAAAGTAGGGGGAAGCAATATATTCGATACCTCATCCAGAAACGCACCCTCTCGAAACCTGTCTCCTCCTCTGCAACTCTTCTTCCATTCATTTGCTTCCTCTTTTTCCTGTCTCCTCATGCTGTCCCCGCCTGATTTCCCCTTCCCCCCGTCCCCTCACTCCTCTCCCCACTCTCTTCTCACTTCTCCCACCCCTTTCGTCATACCTGTCTGTGCTCTTTCCTCCTCTTTTTCTGTCTTGTACCACCTTCTGTCTCCTCTATTTCCCAATCATTTTCCTTCTTTTCCAAACTCCTTGTCACCCCCTACCCCCCACTCCATGTGTCCCTCCTACCCCATACTGTCCTAGTGCCGTGTGTCCCCTGCCCTATTGTATCCTTGCCATCCTCTGTCCCTCTCGTGGATGCCAACCATGAGCTTTCAAATTAAGGTTGCCTTGCCTTTAAATGCAGGTACAAGAGTGTCATTTTTCTTAAAATAAATAAAAATAAAGTCTATGGCACAAGCCTGTGACTGAGCTATTGGCCTGACTGCAGGTGCAGGGTGGCAGGTCCATCACCATAGCTGCCTTTTACCCCAGGAAAGAACCCCTGTACTCATTTGATAGCAAGCTGGGTGGATCCGAGGCTGTCCTGGAGGGACTTCTACCTGAAACTTAACCCAGGAGCTCAAGGGCTGAAGTCTAGTGCCCTATTTGCTAGACCATCTCAGCTACCTCATTTTTGGTATACATTCAAAATCTTGGACGTTATAACTGAAAATGATGATTTAATAACTCTAATATCCTCTTCGGCATAATTCAAATGTCAAAATATATGCAGTTTTAAAGCAATCAGTGAAATCCTTTTAAAAGCTTGTTTTTTTAAGTACGCATGTCTATGCAGCCTAGTGACATTGATTTGTGTAATGTAAAACAGAAAAAACTGCAGACACTCGTATAAAAATGATAAAACATAAAATTTGTTGTGAAAATTCCTGGCAGATTAAAACTGTCTGCCAGACAGAGACTTGAATGTGGGACCTTTGGCTTTTGCGGACAAGTGCTCTAGCGACTGAGCTATCTAAGCACGTCTCACGAGGCATCCTCACAGCTTCAGTTCTGCCAGTACCTCGTCTCCTACCTTCCAAAGCACTTGGCTGCGAAAGGCAAAGGTCCCGAGTTCAAGTCTCAGTCTGGCACACAGTTTTAATCTGCCAGGAAGTTTCATAACAGTGCACACTCCACTGCAGAATGAAAATTTCATTCTGATAAAATTTGTTACCCTTGAAAAGTTCTTATTTCTTCAGGAAGGTCACGTCTTAAAAAAGAAAAATTGTTCCCTACATTTTGTTTTGCATACGTATAAGAATTAATCATGTACTTCAGCATATATGCAATTGGCCTGAAAGTTCTTGAAAAACAATCTTTTGCCTCATCATATTCACTCCCTGACAATATACTGTTCCAAGTGGGCATAATTAATGCATTTCTGTAATAGTATTGATTAAGATCACTTTTTTAAAAAAATCCTTTAATAATCAGCTTTAAAATGAGGAGTGGAAAGAACATTTAATCCAAACATAGGTAGTGCATTAAATACACTCTCTCTATTACTGTCTTTGTGTCTCCGAAACTCGTGAACATAAACAGAGTTCATGGCATTGTGTAGTATGATTATACTATGTCACACCTTTCATTGTCTGCCTTGAAAATTTCTTAGTACACAATCACTGAGAAAACCTAAAGGATACATTTGCTAAAATGAAATGATAATTAAATGGACACCCTAGCTGCAAACAGGCGTTGATGTTCTTCATTGGGGACATGTTGAAAATGTGTGCCCCGGCCGGGACTCAAATCTGGGATCTCCTGCTTACATGGCAGACACTCTATCCATCTGAGCCACCGCGAGCACAGAGGATAGTGCGTCTGCAGGGACTTATCCCTTGCATGCTCCCTGTGAGATACACATTCCCAACATGTCCACACCACTACATTCGTAGTGCGTCTAATAGATGTTTGCCCATCATACTCATTACTCGTGGCAGATTAATCTACCAAGTCCCGTACGAGTTCAGGCATAGCGTGTGCGTTCGCACAAGAAGGTCAATGGCCGGTAAGCCATATTTTAACTATAAATGACGGTAGTATCTGTTCCCGAAAGAACAGTTACCGTGGATGACCATGCAGCTTTGCTAGAAATGAAATGATAATTAAATGGACACCCTAGCTGCCAACAGGCGTTGATGTACTTCATTGGGGACATGTTGAAAATGTGTGCCCCGACCGGGACTCGAACCCGGGATCTCCTGCTTACATGGCAGACACACTATCCATCTGAGCCACCGCGGGCACAGAGGATAGTGCGTCTGCAGGGACTTATCCCTTGCACGCTCCCTGTGAGATACACATTCCCAACACGTCCACACCACTACATTCGTAGTGCGCCTAATAGATGTTTGCCCATCATACGCATTACTCGCGGCAGATTAATCTACCAAGTCCCGTACGAGTTCGGGCATAGCGTGTGCGTTCGCACAAGAAGGTCAATGGCCGGGAAGCCATATTTTAACTATATATGACGGTAGGATCTGTTCCCGAAAGAACAGTTACCGTGGATGACCATGCAGCTTTGCTAGAAATGAAATGATAATTAAATGGACACCCTAGCTGCAAACAGGCGTTGATGTACTTCATTGGGGACATTTTGAAAATGTGTGCCCCGACTGGGACTCGAACCCGGGATCTCCTGCTTACATGGCAGACGCTCTATCCATCTGAGCCACTGCGGGCACAGAGGATAGTGCGTCTGCAGGGACTTATCCCTTGCACGCTCCCCGTGTAAACAGGAGATCCCGGGTTCGAGTCCCGGTCGGGGCACACATTTTCAACATGTCCCCAATGAAGTACATCAACGCCTGTTTGCAGCTAGGGTGTCCATTTAATTATCATTTCATTTCTAGCAAAGCTGCATGGTCATCCACGGTAACTGTTCTTTCGGGAACAGATACTACCGTCATATATATTTGCTGAAGTATATTTGTGTTTTTATGGTTTTGTTTGTCTGCGACCCCCTGTTCGTGAAACTGGGAAACCATGGGTTCCCCACAGTGTAACCATGAAATAGACTGCTATGTAAAGGATTCTTTTGTGTTGTTGCACAGTAATTAGTAAATGTATATTAAATAATTGTAATGAATTTATTTTATTTTGTAAGTGTGAGTAATGTGGAGTTCAGGTACATTTGCATACCTAGATGTCTTCACTTGGTTACTGGGTGTAATTGTTGTGATTCTGTCATGTGTACCTGAATTTGGGTATGGTTGGTAATACTGAAGTCCCCCAGACTCCTTCCCAGGCCTTGTTTCCCTCACCTGTTTATACTGTTTCTGTCCCTCTGCCCCTGCTCTGCTCCATAAGCAGTCTGTGCTCTGCCGTCTTTATTGTACAACCTTTACCTACCAAGGTTACTTTAGTGTGAGGCACTATACATACCATATGAGTCTGTGGCCAGTGATGTGTGTTAGAAATGATTTTATTGCTGAGGAGAGAACACGGTATTTCTGTTTCCTCTTTGGAATAAAATAGCTGAATAGCTGTCATCCCCCCCCCCCCCCCCCCCCACTGCCACGTCTCTCTCTCTCTCTCTCTCTCTCTCTCTCTCTCTCTCTCTCTCTCTCAGCTTCCCCCTCTCCAGGTAATGCCTTACACTTGCAAATTTTTAGGTGTTGAGATGAAAGTTCCAATGGAGGCTTTGTCATCCACTCTGATATGTATATATCTCACAAAGTGCACTATGTTGTATAGAAATTATGCCTTTCATTACTGTGTTTATTGAAATGTGCCTTAAAATTGTGGTGGGAACTTGATTTGTGCATTACATCTGCAGTGAACTAATTGTTTTATTTCTCTACCTCGTGATTTTTAACATATCTTGACAATCTTTTTGCCTGTACATGCATTATTTTATGGAACCATCTTGTCACTAATTGTCATTCTTATTGTAACTACACTGGAGAAGATACAGCAGAATTTAAATGTTGTATCCCTTAATTTTACATTGAATTATATGCATTCTGTTACTGCTTTGTTTATAATGTAGTGTAATTTTTTTTTAAATGTGGTATGGAAATTTCTGAAAGAATGTAAATAATTTAGAAATGAAGGTAACAACCCACAGAATAGTGGAAGTGTTGTTGGCTATTTTTTAGCTAGAGCACGTGGATACGCCCCCCCCCCCCCCCCCACACACACACACACACACACACACACACACACACACACACACACACACTCTCTCTCTCTCTCTCTCTCTCTCTCTCTCTCTCTATATATATATATATATATATATATATATATATATAATTTCATTTCTTCTTTTACTTGTTTACATGTATGCACATGGTAGACTGTGTGGGATAAAATGTAAAAGGTTGACAGAAATCTCACCAAAGGATAGTTCCTTTTGCAGTTTTCCTCATCAGTATTCACACTACATGCTCCTACATGGAAATTCCCAGCCCCATAAAAAATAACCATCATTTATAATTGTGAGTTTGAACAAAATTTCAGTTTAAAGAGCACTTTAGTCATATTTTCACTCTTGCTCATGAAATTTCAGTTGAAGTTTACTCATTGACTCTTCTGTACTAATTTTCCTCTCCATGTTGTTCTCAGGGAAATGTAAAACTCAGGTTTTACGGTATTCATTAATCTTGCCATAATTTATCACTCGTGGTACAGGTGTGTGTGTGTGGGGGTGGGGGGGGGGGGGGGGGGTTAGTGTGGGAAGTGGTTGCTTTCAAGACATAACTTGGCCAGTTTGAAAATGTATTGTTAAACATATCTGCGGAGGCAATAACCCTCTCCACCAGCCATGCCATTGTATTGTGTATTTAACTGCCTATATTTTCCATCCAGCTACTTGGAATATTCGCTATTCATCGTAACAATACTCTTGCCGCCTGTCCCTCCCCATCCCTTTGTGCAGGTGCATAAACAATGTAGTCAGCATGTGCCTGTTCTACCAAATGCAAAATGTGACAGTTGTAGGGTTAACAATTAAAGTTATGTAGATAAAATTGGATTAATGTTTGCCATGATATGTACTCGTAAGGAGTTGCATACGCACAGTACATGTATTATCTACTAACGGCTAGCTGATTGAGTTGAAATGAAATCCATTTGTCAATTTCACATCCCAGTGAATTGTTTTAAACTGGCAGTTTTATGTTAAGGGGTATCATAATGGGGATGATCTTTCTTACAAAACATTTCAACTTGCAGGAAGAGGAATTACTTATTTAAGTGTGCTAGTGTGAAGTTAACGTAGTACACTTGTACTCTTAAATTTACTTATATGGGCTTCTCTGCACTTTCCCTTGGCTACCAGAAATCAAATTGCAATAATAAGGAAATTAATGCATGAGATTTTGTGCTTGTGCACTTATAAGTGTATAACACATGAGCAACTACAGTTCTCAAATATATGGCATAGTTGTCAAAGTTCTTTGATGCAAAGGAGATGTGATTTTCAAGAACTTGAAGGTGTACATTATGCCTGAGAAACATTTATAGATTTCTGTGCTTCTAACTGCCCAGGTCTGTTTTTATGTATTAATGTGCACTTCATTCTTCAGCAAAAATAGTATCAGAACAGGTGTCTTCCAGAAAGTGATTTGATATTTACAACGAAGAAATTGATGAGTGAGGAGGAAAATTTGTCTGGTGTAATGGCAAACATAACTCTTATTGGTAAATTTTATTTGAAAAAAAATTTAGTTAAGATGTTGCATGTGTCGTAAATGTTAGATAGAGATCTAAATGTTAATTTTCTCAACTTCTGGCATTACCTTACTCTTAAAATTCTATTGAGTGAAGTGTATTAGGTAGAGCATGATACTTTCTGGAATTTTATGTTTAAAAAGAAGTGCAATTCATCATATTCCCTCCAGTGTGTAATGCAGCATTTGAAGTTCCTCAGACAATCCATGAGCTTAGCTGCATTATAATTTTGCAGTCTGAAGCATACTTTTAGGCTCATTCTAGTGCTTTTATATGATGAATCTCTCAATAAAAATCTTGTTGTTAAATCTTAACTAATGAATGTATTACTGTTGAATGTAAGTAGGTTCTAATGTCTACGTGCACCTGCTGCAATATGAAGGACTGAATTTTTGAGTCCCATCTTACCCATGAACACATAAGATTATAAAGAATTGCGTCCTTCCATTTTGTAAATATTATATCATTATGGAAAACTAGACGTAGCACTGTATAGAGTGAATTAATTATGACATTTTCCCTATTTTAATTACCAATAGTTGCCAACTAATTTGAAATTCTGACCAGTATCATTTGAAATATACATAAAACTTATTTTTTGTTTCTTTTGTGCACCTTTTTGTAACATTTAGGTTATAAATAAACCTTACTGATTATGATTGTAACTAATTAGCTTTAAGTTGGTATTCCACTGTGAATTTGTGTTCGAACTAAATGTGTATATGGTACTCATAGCTTACTACTAAAAGTAAATTCTATGGCTATCATGCAGCTTTGGCTGGAAATATAAAACTTAGAACACACAGAAAAATTTGTAATCAACGGTATTTCCTATTACATGACAGTTTTTTAAAGCTTTACAGATAACACAAGTATGTTACAGTATTTTGTTATTGCCTTGACAAGTTATCGTGCAGAAACAGTGCTTACTGGAAACAAACTAATGAAATTACTGGCTTTTTTTTTTTTTAAGTTATTGTTGTTGTGTAATAATAGCTGTTTACTTTTTGAGCACGTGCACCCAAATTAGGACTTAAGCTGTTTTTAATTTTTTGCAGCATGTGCATTGACCATTGTGTGGAACCATTTTCTATGACATATCACATTTATATGCCTGTAAGACAAGTGATATTACGTTTAGTAATGGAATACTGTGCTTTAGCTTAGAAAACCTTTGTCATGTTTGTACATTGAGAAAATGTTAGTTTGTTAATGCTTAATTGAGAGTTCCTGTAGATCTGCTAATTATTCTTGCTGCTGTTCGTGAACTCATTAGTACAATTTGTACACCAAAGCTAATTCTGTCTAGTCACATTATTCTGTCATTGTTAATGACCAGATCTTCAGGAACTAATGAAACTTATTTTGAATGAACTTTTGTGTGTGTGTGTGTGTGTGTGTGTGTGTGTGTGTGTGTGTGTGTGTGTGTGTGTGTACACTGAAGCATTTAAATAATATTTTGGACATGACATTATCTGTATTGCAATAAACATATTGTACACTATTGTACAAATAAAAGTTTATATGCCTTCTTTCTATGATAATTGTCATTAATTATTTAGTTTTTAACCACTCTTTTTGTTATTTTAAACCTTCTGTCAGTGATGGTACATAGTCTTAATACATTAATGGTAATATGTTTAAATAGAAAACTCTATATACGAGATATATTCAAAAAATTCTGGAACTTTGTCCTCAAAACTTTCCTACACTTACCTTTTACGTATTGTGCATGGTCTCCTTCAAAATACTCTCCGCCACAATTTATACACCATTCCCAATGCCGTTTCCACTTCCAGAGGCAGTCTTGGTATGTCTGTTGCTGGATCACACAAAGTGCCGGTTGCAAATTTTCTATTATCTTGCCTATGATTGTCCTTTGTATGGGGGTATCAGCTTTGGAAATAAAAAAATAAAAATAAACCTGCAGAGTGCGGAGGATGAGGCAGCACATTGATTTTGTTTTTTGTGCAATAGGCACACACCAATACAGAAGAATGTGCGAGTGCGTTATTGTGATATGAAATCCATGAATTGTCTCGCCACATTTTCAGACTGTGTCCTTCTCACATTTTGTCGCACACATCAGAATATGTCCTGATAGTACCATCGATTAACAGTTTGTCCCTGTGGCATGAATTCATGACGAACTAATCCTTCGACAGACGTCCAAGGGCATTCAGAATGAGGTTCATCATTAATTTCCATCTGACCATTTTTAAACCGTGTGAACCATTCGTAACACAGAGTACGGCTTAGCGCCCATCACCCTAGGCTTCCTGCATCATTTGGTGTGTGTCTGTAATGGTTTTCTTGCATTTCACACAAAATTTAATGCAGACGCATTTCTCCTCTAACTCTGACATCTTGAAATTTGCAAACTGTTCGACACAACGTTCTACTCATTACAGCACTGAACAATAACTAACAGACATATAACCATGAAACTTCCAGAGGTTACACATTAAACACAGACGTGTGCAGAAACGCCAATCGTATTTCACTCCAACACACCATTGGTGCAAAATTATGATTGTTCCAGAATTTTTTGCACAAACCTTGTATATCAGAAAAATTGATTTTTATAAAATTTAATGACACAGGTTGAAATGATATACAAAAACTTCATAAATCTAAACTTAAATACCATCAAGAGTCTAATGCTTGTTTCAAGCAGAAATAAAGTGGTTTATTTGGTATGAGAAGTTACAGACTAATAGGCAGTGTCTCTCTCGTGAAAGAATGAAGAAAAGAAAATAATGATATTACAGTGTCTCGGCTACTTACTACATTTGTAAGGAACTAATTAATTTTGTAACAATGCCCAGAAGTAAGGGCTAGGTGATGCATGAATAGTGTGTGAATCATGTTACACATTGTATATTGAAAGATCCTCTATTATATCTAACCAGACATTCTTTGTATTTATCATTACGATCATAGGTCACACGTGTTATAAGAGGTATTACATCTAATGGGGAATCCAAAACTTCTAAATAGCTATAACGTAAATAGTGAAAAATAGTCGTATCTATAACAAAAAAAATGGTATTTGTAGTTCTACATCTCTAAAGTGAATATAAAGACACATTAAAGGCAAGTAGATTGAAACAATTAGCATGTAGCAAGAAATTTGATAGAAGGGTTAGGGGAAGGAAAGAAAAACACGATCAAAAACAATAGTGGGCGAAAGATATTGGCTAAGCAGACAATAGCAACAGAGTAGTTCGCAAACATAAATATAGCCAAAGCCTTGCAGACAAACAAAAATTACGCGAAGTGAAATTTAGTGTGAGGAGGGCTATCCAAGAGGTGTTCAATGAATTCGAAAGTAAAGTTCTATGTACTGACTTGGCAGAAAATCCTAAGAAATTTTGGTCTTATGTCAAAGTGGTGGGTGGAGCAAAACAAAATGTCCAGACACACTGTGACCAAAATGGTACTGAAACAGAGGGTGACAGACTAAAGGCCGAAATACTAAATGTCTTTTTCCGAAGCTGTTTCACAGAAGAAGACTGTACTGTAGTTCCTTCTCTAGATTGTCGCACAGATGACAAAATGGTAGATATCAAAATAGATGACGGAGGGATAGAGAAACAATTAAAATTCCTCAAAAGAGGAAATGCCGATGGACATGATGGGATACCAGTTCGATTTTACACAGAGTACGCGAAGGAACTTGGCCCCTTTCTTGCAGTGGTGTATCGTAGGTCTCTTAGAAGAGCGTAGCGTTCCAAAGGATTGGAAAAGAGCACAGGTCATCCCCGTTTTCAAGAAGGGACGTCGAACAGATGTGCAGAACTATAGACCTATATCTCTAATGTCGATCAGTTGTAGAATTTTGGAACATGTATTATGTTCGAGTATAATGACTTTTCTGGAGACTAGAAATCTACTATGTAGGAATCAGCATGGGTTTCGAAAAAAATGATCGTGTGAAACCCAGCTTACGCTATTCGTCCACGAGACTCAGAGGGCCATAGACACGGGTTCCCAGGTAGATGCCATGTTTCTTGACCTCCGCAAGGCATTCGGTACAGTTTCCCACAGTTGTTTAATGAACAAAGTAAGAGCATATGGATTACCAGACCAATTGTGTGATTGGATTGAAGAGTTCCTAGATAACAGAACGCAGCATGTCATTCTCAATGGAGAGAAGTCTTCCGAAGTAAGAGTGATTTCAGGTGTGCCACAGGGGAGTATCGCAGGACTGTTGCTATACATAAATGACCTTGTGGATGACATCGGAAGTTCACTGAGGCTTTTTGCGGATGATGCTGTGGTATATCGAGAGGTTGTAACAATGGAAAATTGTACCGAAATGCAAGAGGATCTGCAGCGAATTGACGCATGGTGCAGGAAATGGCAGTTGCATCTCAATGTAGACAGGTGTAATGTGCTGTGAATACATAGAAAGAAAGATTCCTTATCATTCAGCTACAATATAGCAGGTCAGCAACTGGAAGCAGTTAATTCCATAAATTATCTGGGAGTAGGCATTAGGAGTGATTTAAAATGGAATGATCATATAAAGTTGATCGTCGGTAAAGCAGATGCCAGACTGAGATTCATTGGAAGAATCCTAAGGCAATGCAATCTGAAAACAAAGGAAGTAGGTTACAATACACTTGTTCGCCCATTGCTTGAATACTGCTCACCAGTGTGGGATCCGTACCAGATAGGGTTCATAGATGAGAGAAGATCCAACGGAGAGCAGCGCACTTCGTTACAGGATCATTTAGTAATCGCAAAAGCGTTATGGAGGTGATAGATAAACTCCAGTGGAAGACTCTGCAAGAGAGACGCTCAGTAGCTCGGTACGGGCTTTTGTTGAAGTTTCGAGAACACACCTTCACCGAGGAGTCAAGCAGTATATTGCTTCCTCCTACGTATATCTCGCGAAGAGACCATGAGGATAAAATCACAGAGATTAGAGCCCATACAGAGGCATACCAACAATCTTTCTTTTCATGAACAATACGAGACTGGAATAGAAGGGAGAACCGATAGAGGTACTCAGGGTACCCTCCGCCACACACTGTCAGGTGGCTTGCGGAGTATGGATGTAGATGTAGATGTTCTTGCTTTGTGGATGAGCACAACCGGTTTACTACTGCAGATAAGTGGGACGTTGTGTTGTTGTTACAGTGAGATGATGGGTGCATCATCTCTAATGTGAGGTATTGGAGACAACACACGCTGATGAAACAATGAAGTAGACATAGCATACAATAGTAGGGCAGTGTGTCTGGCTGCAATCATTCCAACTAGGCCTATGAAGCACAGACTTGGCCAAATAGACGAATGTTGCAGATGCAAGGCACACAGCAAGTTGTAACATAGGCGGTGCTGAATTAGATTGTAATAGTGAAGGTTCAATAAAACTAGTGATTGCTCACATTTGCGTTTTGCATTCTGTGTAAAATATGTTCTGAAACCTCTGAAGGGCATAAAGGCAAGCAGAAGTCTTCTCCCACATGGTGATATTTTTCTTTGCAGATGAGGTGGTCATCTAAAGCTACAGCCCAGTTCACTGTTTTCTGATGTAGTATTGGGATACCATCAAAAATAGGAGATAATTGTTCGCAGAATTCAGAACTTACCAGTTTCTGATGGGATAATAAAATTACTGGGGACTACTTCACATTTAGTTTGCCCAAGGTTTTGCAACCACCTGATCACTGAAGATAGATTCTCATTCATCTGGATGACAGCGGTATTGGTATCCTCAATTTTGATACTTAACTAAGGTTGGAGGTCATCAACAAAGAAATGATATTTACAGAATGGAACTGACAAAATGTTGTTGACATAAACTGAGGTGAGGCGACAAAAGTCGTGGGATAGTGATATGCCCTTATACATATGGCGGTAGTATTGCTTACACAAGATATAGAGGGGCAGCACGTTGGTGGAGCTGTCATTTGTACTCAGGTATTTCCTGTGAAAAGGTTTCTGATGGTACTGTGGCCGCACGATGGGAATTAACAGACTTCGAACAGGGATAGGTAGCTGGAGCTAGGTGCACGGTACATTTGATTTCGGAAATCATTGGGGGAGAATTCAATATTCTCTGATCCACAGTGTCAGAAGTACTGGGAATGGCAAATTTCAACCATTACCTCACCACGGACAACGCATTGGCTTTCACTGAGTAACAACATTTGCATAGAGTTGTCTGTGCTGACAGATAAACCACACTGCATGAAATTAACACAGAAATCAGTGTGAGACAGTGGTGTGGGCTGTACTTACATGGAATGGACTGGGTTGTCTGGTCCAACTGAGTCCATTTGCAGCCATTCATGGACTTCATCTTCCCAAACAATGATGTAATTTTTATAGATGAGAATGTGCCATGTCACCCACTGGGCCACAATTGTTTGTGATTGGTTTGTTTGAAGAACATTCTGGACAATTTGAGTGAATGATTTGGTTACCCAACTCACCCAAAATGAAAACCGTTGAACATTTCCAGGACATAAACAAGAGGTCAGCTGGTACACAAATTCCTACACCACCAACACTTCCGTAATTATGGGTGGCTGTAGATGCAGCATGCATCAATATTTCTGCAGGGAATTCCCAGTGACTTGTTGAGTGCATGCGACATTGACTTGCTGCACTATGCCAAGCAAAAGGAGGTCCAGCATGATATTAGAAGATATCTCATGACTTTTGTCACCTCAGTATACAAGGGCAACTTAGTATACCCTGTGACATCTCTGAGATGCTGTGATTCCAAGATGACTTCTCATTCCCACCGACACAGTGTTTTTGAAGTAGCTTACAAACCATTTTAGTGTACAATTAGAAAATTTTAGCTGACACATTTTTCAGTGGTAGTTCGAAGCTGACTGTATCAAATGATTTGGCAGAATCCAAAGCTCCAATTGCATGACGCTCTTAAGGTTTGGACCACTTTAGCAGCGCCTCAAGTGTATGTTTGGAACTGCAGACTGGTTCATGTTGACTGATTATATGATACATGGGGTATATTTATAGTGTGAATCTGTGCGTGCACGCTAGATGGAAATTATGCATAAAGTTGGAAGCAGGGTGTTTAATTCGAATAATTGTCTTTCAAGAAACCAAAAACTTCTGATAGCTCAAGGTTCCTATTTATTAAATAATTGTTGTCTTATGTAGCTATGACAGAATTAATGTTATTACTGTTTTATATTATGGCATATGTTTCCCCAAAGATATTTTACTAAATTTATGTTTACACAGCATTTTTCATATGGAGAACGCAGTTGCTTTTGGAGCTACTGGCCTGACAGTGTCTAGCATGGAGATGACCACGAAAAGGTAGAAGTTATTGACTTCAATCCTGGATCAGAATAAGGGAAGATGACTCGGGATACATTCTCTATTAATGAAGGACTTAGGCCAGAATATCTCCCTCCTAGAATGGTGAAATAAAGCAAGAGATGATATGAAACGTGAACGTTAATCAATTAAGGTGCTACATATACAAATCGAAAATTGTATGTGTAATCAAAAATACCCCCCCATGAACCATGGACCTTGCCGTTGGTGGGGAGGCTTGCGTGCCTCAGCGATACAGATAGCCGTACCGTAGGTGCAACCACAACGGAGGGGTATCTGTTGAGAGGCCAGACAAACGTGTGGTTCCTGAAGAGGGGCAGCAGCCTTTTCAGTAGTTGCAAGGGCAGCAGTCTGGATGATTGACTGATCTGGCCTTGTAACAATAACCAAAACGGCCTTGCTGTGCTGGTACTGCGAACGGCTGAAAGCAAGGGGAAACTACAGCCGTAATTTTTCCCGAGGGCATGCAGCTTTACTGTATGATTACATGATGATGGCGTCCTCTTGGGTAAAATATTCCGGAGGTAAAATAGTCCCCCATTCGGATCTCCGGGCGGGGACTACTCAAGAGGATGTCGTTATCAGGAGAAAGAAAACTGGCGTTCTACGGATCGGAGCGTGGAATGTCAGATCCCTTAATCGGGCAGGTAGGTTAGAAAATTTAAAAAGGGAAATGGATAGGTTGAAGTTAGATATAGTGGGAATTAGTGAAGTTCGGTGGCAGGAGGAACAAGACTTCTGGTCAGGTGACTACAGGGTTATAAACACAAAATCAAATAGGGGTAATGCAGGAGTAGGTTTAATAATGAATAGGAAAATAGGAATGCGGGTAAGCTACTACAAACAGCATAGTGAACGCATTATTGTGGCCAAGATAGATACGAAGCCTACACCTACTACAGTAGTACAAGTTTATATGCCAACTAGCTCTGCAGATGACGAAGAAATTGAAGAAATGTATGATGAAATAAAAGAAATTATTCAGATTGTGAAGGGAGACGAAAATTTAATAGTCATGGGTGACTGGAATTCGAGTGTAGGAAAAGGGAGAGAAGGAAACATAGTAGGTGAATATGGATTGGGGGACAGAAATGAAAGAGGAAGCCGCCTTGTAGAATTTTGCACAGAGCACAACATAATCATAACTAACACTTGGTTTAAGAATCATGAAAGAAGGTTGTATACATGGAAGAACCCTGGAGATACTAAAAGGTATCAGATAGATTATATAATGGTAAGACAGAGATTTAGGAACCAGGTTTTAAATTGTAAGACATTTCCAGGGGCAGATGTGGACTCTGACCACAATCTATTGGTTATGACCTGTAGATTAAAACTGAAGAAACTGCAAAAAGGTGGGAATTTAAGGAGATGGGACCTGGATAAACTAAAAGAACCAGAGGTTGTACAGAGATTCAGGGAGAGCATAAGGGAGCAATTGACAGGAATGGGGGAAATAAATACAGTAGAAGAAGAATGGGTAGCTTTGAGGGATGAAGTAGTAAAGGCAGCGGAGGATCAAGTAGGTAAAAAGATGAGGGCTAGTAGAAATCCTTGGTTAACAGAAGAAATATTGAATTTAATTGATGAAAGGAGAAAATATAAAAATGCAGTAAGTGAAACAGGCAAAAAGGAATACAAACGTCTCAAAAATGAGATCGACAGGAAGTGCAAAATGGCTAAGCAGGGATGGCTAGAGGACAAATGTAAGGATGTGGAGGCCTATCTCACTAGGGGTAAGATAGATACCGCCTACAGGAAAATTAAAGAGACCTTTGGAGATAAGAGAACGACTTGTATGAATATCAAGAGCTCAGATGGAAACCCAGTTCTAAGCAAAGAAGGGAAAGCAGAAAGGTGGAAGGAGTATATAGAGGGTCTATACAAGGGCGATGTACTTGAGGACAATATTATGGAAATGGAGGAGGATGTAGATGAAGATGAAATGGGAGATACGATACTGCGTGAAGAGTTTGACAGAGCACTGAAAGACCTGAGTCGCAACAAGGCCCCCGGAGTAGACAATATTCCATTGGAACTACTGACGGCCGTGGGAGAGCCAGTCCTGACAAAACTCTACCATCTGGTGAGCAAGATGTATGAAACAGGCGAAATACCCTCAGACTTCAAGAAGAATATAATAATTCCAATCCCAAAGAAAGCAGGTGTTGACAGATGTGAAAATTACCGAACTATCAGCTTAATAAGTCACAGCTGCAAAATACTAACACGAATTCTTTACAGACGAATGGAAAAACTAGTAGAAGCCAACCTCGGGGAAGATCAGTTTGGATTCCGTAGAAACACTGGAACACGTGAGGCAATACTGACCTTACGACTTATCTTAGAAGAAAGGTTAAGGAAAGGCAAACCTACGTTTCTAGCATTTGTAGACTTAGAGAAAGCTTTTGACAATGTTGACTGGAATACTCTCTTTCAAATTCTAAAGGTGGCAGGGGTAAAATACAGGGAGCGAAAGGCTATTTACAATTTGTACAGAAACCAGATGGCAGTTATAAGAGTCGAGGGACATGAAAGGGAAGCAGTGGTTGGGAAGGGAGTAAGACAGGGTTGTAGCCTCTCCCCGATGTTGTTCAATCTGTATATTGAGCAATCAGTAAAGGAAACAAAAGAAAAATTCGGAGTAGGTATTAAAATTCATGGAGAAGAAATAAAAACTTTGAGGTTCGCCGATGACATTGTAATTCTGTCAGAGACAGCAAAGGACTTGGAAGAGCAGTTGAATGGAATGGACAGTGTCTTGAAAGGAGGATATAAGATGAACATCAACAAAAGCAAAACAAGGATAATGGAATGTAGTCTAATTAAGTCGGGTGATGCTGCGGGAATTAGACTAGGAAATGAGGCACTTAAAGTAGTAAAGGAGTTTTGCTATTTGGGGAGCAAAATAACTGATGATGGTCGAAGTAGAGAGGATATAAAATGTAGGCTGGCAATGGCAAGGAAAGCGTTTCTGAAGAAGAGAAATTTGTTAACATCCAGTATTGATATAAGTGTCAGGAAGTCATTTCTGAAAGTATTCGTATGGAGTGTAGCCATGTATGGAAGTGAAACATGGACGATAAATAGTTTGGACAAGAAGAGAATAGAAGCTTTCGAAATGTGGTGCTACAGAAGAATGCTGAAGATTAGATGGGTAGATCACATAACTAATGAGGAAGTATTGAATAGGATTGGGGAGAAGAGAAGTTTGTGGCACAACTTGACCAGAAGAAGGGATCGGTTGGTAGGACATGTTCTGAGGCATCAAGGGATCACCAATTTAGTATTGGAGGGCAGCGTGGAGGGTAAAAATCGTAGAGGGAGACCAAGAGATGAATACACTAAACAGATTCAGAAGGATGTAGGTTGCAGTAGGTACTGGGAGATGAAAAAGCTTGCACAGGATAGAGTAGCATGGAGAGCTGCATCAAACCAGTCTCAGGACTGAAGACCACAACAACAACAATCAAAAATAAAAGATTGTTAACATACCTTATTATGGCACAAATTGATGAGAAGGAAAGTTGCCACTCACCATATAGCGGAGATGCTGGGTCGCAGATAGGCACAACAAAAAGATTTTCACACTTTAAGCTTTCAGCCAGTGGCCTTTGTCAACAACAGACGCACGCACGCCCCCCCCCCCCCCCCCCCCCCACACACACACACACACGACTACAGTCTCAGGCAACTGAAACCACACTGGCAGTGTGTGATTACTGGCAGTGTGGTTTCAGTTGTCTGAGACTGCAGTCGTGTGTGTGAGAGTTGCGTTTGCGTGAGTGTGCACGTGTGTGTGTCTATTGTTGACAAAGGCCATTGGCCGTAAGTTTTAAGTGTGACAATCTTTTTGTTGAGCCTATCTGTGACACAGCATCTCCGCTATATGGTGAGTAGCAACTTCCCTTCTCATAATATTGTTACATTCCATCCTTGATTTTCAATTGTTTGATCTTATTATGGTACAGTGAGTCATGAGGATCACACAGGCACCTTTACACGCTATGTGCCTGGATTAGGATGCTAAATGCTTGTACAGTCCATTCCATTCCTAGAGTACGAAGCAGTTATTACAAAGAAAACTTCTCACAAACAGCTTACATAAAAGAAAGACTGCTGGTAAAAAGAGGCATTTTTTTTAAATTACTGCATTTATGAAAATTTGTTCACTGAAAGATACGCAAAAATCTCCTATATGAAAACCTGAAGTTAGCTGCTGGACACAGATGCCAGCTGTAACAGCAAATTGTACACCAACAAGCACAAAGCATAAAATGACTGCCCCCTCCTGGGCATGTTCCCACTATTGTTGTGAAGGAGTTAAGAACTGGTGTCCGTTAATGCACGCACATAGTGCATCTGCTAGAGAATTCAATATCTCGAGGTCCACAGTGTCAAGAGTGTGCCGAGAATACAAAATTTCAGGCATTATGTTATCTATGGGCAATGCAGTGGCCAACGGCCTTCACTTAATGCCCAAGAGCAGTGGCGTTTGTGAGAGTTGTCATTTCTAACAGACAAGCAACACTGTGTGAACTAACTGCAGAAATGAATGTGGGATGTATGAAAAACATACCTGTTAAAAAGTGCTGGGACATTTGGCGTTTATGAGCAATGGCAGCAGACAACCGACGTGAGCGCCTTTGCTAACAGCACATCACCTGCAGTGCCTCTCGTGGGCTCGTGATCATATCGATTGATTCCTAGATGACTGGAAAACTGTGGCCTGTTCAGATGAGTCCTGATTTCAGTTGGTAAGAGCTGGTGGTAAGGTTAGTGTGTGGTGCAGACCTCCATAAAACCATGGACCCAAGTGGCCAACAAGGCACTATGCAAGCTGGTGGTAGTTTCATAACGGTGTGGGCTGCATTTACGTGGAATGGAGTGAGTCATCTGGTCCAAATGAATAGATAATTGACTGGAAATGATTGTGCTGGCTACTTGGAGACCATTTGCATCCATTCATGGTGGACTTGTCACCCGACATGAATCCCATCAAACATTTATGGGCCATAAATGAGAGGTGAGTTCGTACACAAAATCCAGCACCGACAACACTTTCACTATTATGGACAGCTGTAGAGGCAACATGGCTCAGTATTTCCGCAGGGGACTTCCTATGATATGCTTGTGCTTGCCACGTCGAGTTGCGGAACTGCGCTGGGTAAAAGGAGGTCTGACACAATATTAGAAGGTTTCCCATGACTTTTTGTCACTTACTGTAGAAAGCAGCTCGAAACTCCTGTGGATCAGCACATGCACACTAGACAGTGATAACTCACTCTTGTGCAGAAGAGGGTACTCAATGCACTATGTTTTCTGTTTTTTTTTTGTGGTAGTTGTTGTCATCTGTGTCCAGCAGCTAATGCCAGATTTTCTTATTGGAAATTTTATGCATTTTGCAGTGATTAAATTTTCATAAATGCAGTAATTAAACAAAAGCAATATTTTTTGCCAGCAAAATTCTTTTTCATACACGCTGTTTGCGAAAAGCATTCTTTGAGCTGATTGCATCTTATCCTAGAAATGGAAGGGACCAAAGAAGCATCAAGTGTCCTAATCCAGGCGTTTAGTGAGGAAAGGTTTCTGCATGGTCATCACAACCAGCTGTAATACAGTAAGGTATGTCGGCAATCGTTTGTTTCTGAAGAAATATGCATGTAACTTTATATGTGTGATTTTGAATTTGTATATGTAGTGCTGTGATTGGCAAAAGGTTTGATTTGATTGCACGTTTTTTTTAAATTATTATTATTATTATTATAACGATTGTTCCCCTTTAGGAGAGCGATTGAACTTGAATTCATAATTTCATCTTTGGATGTGTTTCTTCTTTGCTTCCCAAAACCTCCTCATCCTCTCAGAATGCTCCTTCTTCTGTTACTCTGTCCATTTTTTACCAGGCTGACGCGATGTTCTCTCCCCAAACTTCACACTTGTGATTTTATGCCGGCACTCGGTGCGATCTTCGAGATTTTTTTATGTTGATCTGCTAGATCCCTCTGGACTTCTTTCAGCCATTATGTGCCAAATTTACTCCTTGTTATAATATTGAATAATTTCTTTGCTGTTCTGGAGTCTTCCATCCTGTAGATTATTATTATTATTATTATTATTATTATTATTATTATTATTTCTATTATTTCAGCAAGCCAAGAATGTGAAACTGACTATAGTCGGGGAGAGAGTCCAGTCACACAATGAATAAAGAAGTGGTTTAATTCTTATTTCCGACCTGAACAAACTGCCTAAAACATTACTGTGTCAGTCGAGTGAATTCTTTCCTGTATGATCGACAGTAGCTTGTCGAAATTACCCTCCTCCATTCTTACAAAGTTCAGTAATTCCTGCATATTGCTTCAGTTCCTTATTGATAAGGAGTACATGCCACTACTTCCACCCCTTGTTTCCTGCCTGGATTGGACCCAATAATGTTGGTTTTTCGTCGTCGTTATCCTACCCTAATCCTAGGTTTTATAGATGCTGCCAGGGCAATAGCTCCAAAAACAACTGCATACTCATTGTGCAAAATGCTGTATAAACATAAAACATAAATTACGATGAACATATTTTTTGCCCATACCGATACCAGTACTTCAGAACAGTAAGAGATCAACAATTACGTAATAAAGAATATTAACAAAAAATAAAAGCAATTAGTTAAAAAATAGGGACCTTGAGCTTCGAGAAATTTTTGATTTGAGCGACCAGTATTACAAGAAATCAGACAGTCCATTTTGAGATTTGTATTGCCTTCTCGTGAGCACGCATGGATTAGTGCCAGGACTACCCTGCGAGCATCGTGTAATCGGGTGATGTTACAAAGTCTGCGGTAAATGCGATTGAAGTCTTTCTCGGCATATTCCACTGATGAATTCTACTCGGGTTATAACCCGAGAAGAATTCATCAAAGTCTGCAGTTCCAAACATGTACACCAGGGGCACTGCTGCATAGGTAAACACCTGGTATCGTGTAATGCGAATATACCTGTATTGTCTTATTGTCTACATTATTGTATTACACTGTCTTTATAACCTGAGAAGAATTCACCAAAGTCTGCGGTTCCAAACATGTTCACCTGGGGCACTGCTGCATAGGCAAACACCTGGTATCATGTAATGCGAAT
Source organism: Schistocerca americana (assembly GCF_021461395.2). NCBI lineage: Eukaryota > Metazoa > Arthropoda > Insecta > Orthoptera > Acrididae > Schistocerca > Schistocerca americana. Next base: position 542,430,788 of record NC_060130.1, read on the forward strand.
ACACCTCACTGCCTGTTACTTCAAAAATGGTTCAAATGGCTCTGAGCACTATGGGACTTAACATGTTACTTCACAAGGGATTCGTATTACTGATTATCCTTGTTGTCTTTATTGCAACGTTTTTAGTGTGACAGTGTCTGAGTTTGAAGGTTCTTGTGGACAATAGTTCTTTGCAGTATGGGTGCTGACTGATGCGGGAAAAATTTCATTTGGTGCAACAAACGGAACCTGAAAAATAGTTTTTGATTTTTGCCTTTTCGGCATCCAAGCTATGGAGAGTCTTCCACAGAGTTGAGAGACTTGCACTGTTGCACTTCACAGAATGAATGTAACTGACTTTGGCATTGCACACATGATGTGTCCTTTCTGTTGGTGCTCCACATTCCTCCTCTTTACTATCACAGTGTTTAGAAATAGAAACCTTGTCACATTATTTAGATAGCTACAGATATGATATTTTCTAGACTCACAGTATATTGTGATTGTTCGATCACCCTATACATATGTTAGTTACTGTTGTACGTCAACAGTATGTTTCTGGACATTGGTTCATATTAAAACCATTATTTACAAAATGCCTTTTCCCTTCTTTATACCTGCCACATAACTAACTTTGTTGACCAAAGCTTCGAACATAGCTACCCTTGTAGATACCACAGTGTATAATCCATTGGATTCATATTCCACAAGAGTGGGATGCAAATTCCCACCCAGTTATCTAGATTTTTGCTTAATATAAATACCGGAATAGTTTCTTTGAAAAGACCATGGCTGTTTCTTACCTTAACTTTGTTTGACAGGACTTACGCTCTGTCTTTAAATGAACTTGTCATCTGTCAAGCCTTAAATCATAATCATCTGTCTTCCTTTGTTATGACTGTAACATGTCACCAAACATAGGTGTCAAGCTGCTTCATTACACAGGTCAACAGTAAAAATCTTTCTGACGTGAAGAGAAGTAATTCTGATTCATTTTATCATACGAAATTTTCCATCTGGAGATTGTGTTGGCCCATCTGAGCACAGCAGTAAGGGGTCATGTGTAATTTTCATAACTAGTTGGGAAATTTGAAACCTAGAGATAATTTTAGTGCAGTTGAATGCAAGAATCATAAGTCATGTTTATTAGTCCGTTAGTTTGTAACATGTTCCATCGATCATTTTGCACGATAGATCGTAATGATGTTTACATTCACATCGCAAATTAATTTCTACATATGGTTACATTCTGAACATTTCCATTTTTTTTACAAAAAGAAAAAAATATACAGATGTGATTTAGTGTCCCTACCCACCAGTTTTCACACATTACAATAACAGAAATTCTTCTACAGAATAGATGGCGGTGTCAAGGAGAAACTTTCTCACTTTGCTATCAAATTTTAGTTTGGTGCCTGTCAGACATTTTATATCACTGGGTAAGTAATCAAAAATTTTTGTTGCAGCATTGTGCACTCCTTTTTGTGCTAGAGACAGTCTTAATGTGGAGTAATGAATGTCATTATTCCTTCTGGAATTGTAATCATGTACCTCATTCTTCCTCTTGAACTGCAGTGGATTATTTACAACAAACTTCACGAGGGAATGACTATACTGTGAAGCAGTGGTCAGAATGCCCAACTCCTTAAACAGATGTATTCAAGATGATCGTGGGCGAGCACCACGTATTCTCATAGCACATCTTTTTTTTCCCCCCCTTAAAGAGCGGTTACCTCAGAACATTATTCCATATGACTTCATTGCATGAAAATATGCAAAATACACTCCTGGAAATTCAAAAAAGAACACATTGACACCGGTGTGTCAGACCCACCATACTTGCTCCGGACACTGCGAGAGGGCTGTACAAGCAATGCTCACACGCACAGCACAGCGGACACACCAGGAACCGCGGTGGTGGCCGTCGAATGGCGCTAGCTGCGCAGCATTTGTGCACCGCCGCCGTCAGTGTCAGCCAGTTTGCCGTGGCATACGGAGCTCCATCGCAGTCTTTAACACTGGTAGCATGCCGCGACAGCGTGGACGTGAATCGTATGTGCAGTTGACGGACTTTGAGCGAGGGTGTATAGTGGGCATGCGGGAGGCCGGGTGGACGTACCGCCGAATTGCTCAACACGTGGGGCGTGAGGTCTCCACAGTACATCGATGTTGTCGCCAGTGGTCGGCGGAAGGTGCACGTGCCCGTCGACCTGGGACCGGACCGCAGCGACGCACGGATGCACGCCAAGACCGTAGGATCCTACGCAGTGCCATAGGGGACCGCACCGCCACTTCCCAGCAAATTAGGGACACTGTTGCTCCTGGGGTATCGGCGAGGACCATTCGCAACCGTCTCCATGAAGCTGGGCTACGGTCCCGCACACCGTTAGGCCGTCTTCCGCTCACGCCCCAACATCGTGCAGCCCGCCTCCAGTGGTGTCGCAACAGGCGTGAATGGAGGGACGAATGGAGACGTGTCGTCTTCAGCGATGAGAGTCGCTTCTGCCTTGGTGCCAATGATGGTCGTATGCGTGTTTGGTGCCGTGCAGGTGAGCGCCACAATCAGGACTGCATACGACCGAGGCACACAGGGCCAACACTCGGCATCATGGTGTGGGGAGCGATCTCCTACACTGGCCGTAGACCACTGGTGATCGTCGAGGGGGCACTGAATAGTGCACGGTACATCCAAACCGTCATCGAACCCATCGTTCTACCATTCCTAGACCGGCAAGGGAACTTGCTGTTCCAACAGGACAATGCACGTCCGCATGTATCCCGTGCCACCCAACGTGCTCTAGAAGGTGTAAGTCAACTACCCTGGCCAGCAAGATCTCCGGATCTGTCCCCCATTGAGCATGTTTGGGACTGGATGAAGCGTCGTCTCACGCGGTCTGCACGTCCAGCACGAACGCTGGTCCAACTGAGGCGCCAGGTGGAAATGGCATGGCAAGCCGTTCCACAGCACTACATCCAGCATCTCTACGATCGTCTCCATGGGAGAATAGCAGCCTGCATTGCTGCGAAAGGTGGATATACACCGTACTAGTGCCGACATTGTTCATGCTCTGTTGCCTGTGTCTATGTGCCTGTGGTTCTGTCAGTGTGATCATATAATGTATCTGACCCCAGGAATGTGTCAATAAAGTTTCCCCTTCCTAGGACAATGAATTCACGGTGTTCTTATTTCAGTTTCCAGGAGTGTATATCCACTTGCTGATTTGTCTCTCCCCAAGATCGCTAATGTTATATGAAATTTATCATTCTTGCAAAAGTCTTGTGACATTTAAGGTGCATACCTGTTTCAGGGATTGAATTATATTGAATTGCTCTTTTCATTTCATGTTATGTGCAATCCAAGGTGCCACGTAATTGTCAAAACTCTGCTGAAACTTTGTCGTGAATGGTCAGGTGACATTTTCTCACCAGAAACATTGAATTATTCCAGTGATAAAGACAGCATATCATCACTATTTTGGGATGCAATTAGATCTGGGAAAGTCCTGAGCACAGCATACAATCTGCAATACATGAACTGTGAACCTATGTGGATGGTTAAATGAAAAAGTTTTGTTAATGCTGCTTGTTGTCTCAATGCTGTGGAGAGAGCCTTCAAATCACATAAACAGCTGATGTTTCTGCATTATACCCTCCCTCCAGCATGGGATGTCCAGATAAAAGAAGTGGACTTAGAGTAGGCCTACCCCACTGTCCCATCAGCCATTTAATAAGTGCCACATGGAGGCAACCTGCCTGTACCACTAACTCCGTAAGAGTACACTCATCAGTCAGAAACAAATGAAAACTGTGGAAGGGAGAAATGACCTCATTCTTCGTATTCAAAGGATACTGAAGTTGTGCCTGAAAACGAATTAACCAGTGAACCACAAAGGTTTGGTTAAACCAAACTAAGTGATTTAATGAGAGACTGGGAGCATTCAAAAGACAACGCACAGCTTCTGGCATCAAGGGTTCAAGAACTTAATCTTCTACAATCTAATGTCAAAGTGTCCGTGTACACTTGCAAAAAGACTTAAGTCAGTACTGTGGAAAGGAAAGTAGTGTGAGTTGTATTATGACAGCTTTACATTTGGTGTACAATCCAAATGACTGAACCCTCTTCAAAGCTAAATTTAAAAGCTGTGCTTTTACACGACAATAATTCTCTCCCTTCAGTTCCTACAGGTCATGCTGTCCATACGAAAGAAACCAATGAAGAAAAGGAAATCAATTCTGACAGCAGTTAAGTACACCGACCATCAGTGGCAGATCTGTGGAGACCTGAAGGTCATTGCAATGTTGTTGGGCATGCCATTGGGATACACAAAGTATTGCCGTTTCATGTGTCAGTAGGACACTTCGGCTCGGTCAGTGGTCATCAAACTTTTTTTCTCAACAGGTAATACTGACATTGTGTTAGGAGTCCGCAATACACCAGCTACAATGATGATCTAAAACATTACAATCACCTGCTCAATAGCTTGTTTGTCCATCTTTGGAACGAAATACATAACTGATTCTCTGTCAGGAATCTGACCGTTTGTTGGGAGATTTGTGGAGGTCTGTGGCATTAGATGTCTACGCACAGGTCGCATTACTCGCGCAAATAACAGGCCGCCAATTTATGTACGCTGCGATGACTCCCAATAGCAACCCAGATGGGTTCCATACAATTTACGTCAGGCGAATTTGGTTGCCAAAACATCAACGCGAGTTCACTATAATCCTCCTCAAACCACTGTAGCACAGTTCTGGCTCCGAGACACAGTTAGTTATCCTGCTAAAAGATGACATCACCGTCAGGGAAAACATCAAGCCTGAAAGGATGCAGGTGGGTCACAGCTGTCAGCGTGTCTTTGATTACTACCCTACAGGTCCCATTCAAGTGGAGGAGAACGTCTCCTGTAACATAAATAATACTGCTCCCACCAGCCTGCATCCTAGGCGTGCTGCATGTTTTGACCTGCCGTTCACCTATTATGACTGCGTTTGTGAAGACAACCATCGACCTATTGTAGCAAAAATGTAAGTCACCCGAAGAGCCGACACGTTTTCATTGATCAACAATCGGATCCCAATGGTCGCATGCCGACTGCAATCATAATTGACAGTGTCGTTGAGGCAACATGTGAACATGTAGGGGTGGTCTGCTGCAGAGCTCCATGTTTAACAATGTACGATGAATGGTGTGCCCCGAAACACTTTTGCGTGCACCAGCATTGTGCTCTTTCAGCAGAGATCCCACAGATCACTATCCATCCTACTTTACAGAGCAGACAAGCCTCCAAATCCCATGTTCTGTGAAGAATCATGGATGTCCAACCATTTAGAGCCTAGGGAAAGTTTCACTGTCCTCCTTTCTGTAGATGCTCGCGGCAGTAGCATGTGTACATTCGACCATTTTGCCATTTTCGATATACTCTTTCACAGGTTCTGCATAATAATAATCATCAGCAATTTTGTCAAAGTCGCTTATCTCAATGCATTTCTCCATTTGCTGCCTATATCTTTGCTAGGATGATCCCCTGTCTGTGTCTGCACCGCTTACATAGTTTTGTTACCGCATCGCGTTTCCACAACGCCACTAGGCGGCATCCAACATCGCAGTGGACTGTGGTCGTAATGTTTTGGCTCACCATTTTATAATGAAGGTGCGATAAGTTGGTCACCAACCCAAGACAGCTTCGGTTTGTTGGGAGAATTTTGGGACAGTGTTGTTCATCTGTAAAGGAGACTGCATAGGTCACTGCTGCCGCCTGTTCTTCCATACTTCTCGAGTGTCTGAGAAATGTACCAGGTCGGCATCATTCAGAATACTTTGTGTCGACTGTTCTCTCTTTCACATTACTTCCACCCTCATCTACCCCAAAGTTATGACAATGTAATTTAATAACTGTAATTGTTCTTATATTCAAAAGCACTATGCAATATGATAAACGATCACAAATGTTTACTAAATGTTTTGGATGCTGCTTTTCTTCTACTCAATGTATTTTATTACAACAGCCTTAATTGCAACAAATAAGTACCACATTTAAAGCTGACCATCTCTGTAATGCGTATTCACAAATCTACATTACTTCCATCTCAAAATCTATACAGTAGCAGCTCATCACTATGAGTCATGTACACCCATGTCAGTACTGAAAGACTCCCTCCCCTCTCTGTGGCCGCGCTATTTACCCCTCTGCCCATGAGGTAAATGACCATCTTTACTTAGCACACACAAAATTAATCATATCTTAAATTATTGTTGTGTCTGTAATTATTTTTGTTTGTTACTGATCAGGAAAACTACGCTCTTAAGAAGCTCTTAACGTTAGTTGACGTTTTTGAATTTAGCTATTATTAGATACAAATTATTATAAAACACAGCCGAGAACTGCAGGTCGCACAGATACTTGATTCGGGTCACATGCAGTTTGACGATCACGGGGCTATATCATCTCACCTCAGGGTAAAGGCCTGTTACCCAAGGAAGAATCTCTGCCCTAGAGAAATAAATGTCCAGCATGATCATCTTGTAAAAAAAAACCTTTTGTCCCATCTATGCATAAAACTCTGATTAATGAAGAATTTTGTAAAGGGGATGGAACAGGGCAGAGAAACTTTTAAGTACCGCTGGGGACTATTTGCACAGAACAAATGGTTCAAATGGCTCTAAGCACTATGGGACTTAACATCTGAGGTCATCAGTCCCCTAGAACTTAGAACTACTTAAACCTAACTAATCTAAGGACATCACACACATCCATGCCCGAGGCAGGATTCGAACCTGCGACCGTAGCAGCAGCACGGTTCTGGACTGAAGCATGTAAAACCACTTGGCCCCAGTAGTATCTTCATTGACCTGCAGATTCATTATCATCTTAAAGATAACGATTTTCTTCAAGTTCTCCAGGGCCATGAGAAAGCGGTATGCGAAGCATTTAACGAAGCAGTGAGCTGTAAATGTAGAAAAATGTAAGTTTATGCTGATAAGCAGGAAAAACAAACCCGAAATGTTCATGTACAGAGTTAGTAGTGTTCAGTCACGTTGTTTAAATATACGGGTGTAACTTTGCAAAGTGATATGAAATAGGACAAGCATGTGAAGACTGTGGTAGGAAAAATGTGAGACAGCTTTGGTTTGTTGGGAGAATTTTGGGACAGTGTTCTTCATCTGCAAAAGAGACTGCATACAGGTCACTGCTGCCGCCTATTCTTCCGTACTTCTTGAGTGTCTGAGATATGTACCAGGTCAGATTAAATGAAGACAACGAAGTCCTTCAGGGGCGGCTGCTATATTTAGTACCGTTAGGTTCGAACAACAAGAAAGTGTTACGGAGATGCTTTGGGAATTCAAATGGGAATCGTTGGTGGGGGAAGCAACATTCTTTCCGGGGAACACTTTTGAGAAAATTTGGAGAACTGGCATTTGAAGCTGACTGCAGATCGATTCTACTGCCGCCAACATACATTTCGTGTAAGGTGCACAAATATAAGATACAGGGTGACAGTTACTGAATTATATGAAAAAAAAGAATCTTAAATTAGTTACAAACTATGGCATGCACACACTTTATTCAAGATGTAAACATCACTACTGATATTCGGATTCAGGATATTACATGTTCAATATGCCTGCCATCATTGGCGATGATGTGGCGCAGATGAATAGCGAAATTCTGCATGAACTGCTGAAGTGTCAGAACATTGATGCTGTGGATGACCTCCTTGGCTGTTTTCAGCTCATCATGCGTATACTAATTCCCGTAATGCCCCGTGGCCAACCACTCACTTTGAACGTCCTAACGCAAAGCGTTCAGAAGTTATGATGATTTTCTTTTATATAGTTCAATAACTCTCACCCTGTGCGAGAAGTTAGGGCTTATACGGAGGTATATACCTGGTCGTTTTTCCCTCACTCTATTTGCAAATGGAAAGGAAATGAAATGACTAGTAGTAATACAGAGTACCCTTCGCCACACCATACGGTGGCTTACGGACTATGTATGTAGATGTAGAAGTATGGGAGATAGGAGGGATACATACATATAAGGCTGCAGTATATTCCTAGATTCATCAGTTAAAGCTGGTTCTTGAAATATGGTAAGCAGGCTTTCACGGGATAGTTTGAGCCTATTTTCAAGTGTCTGCCAGTTTAGTTTCTTCAGCATGTCCGTGGTGCTCTCAGACAGGTGAAATTAACTTGTGACCTCATGTATACATTCAATATCCTATCTGGTATGGGTCCCACACACTTTACCAATTTTCTGGAATAGGTCACGAGTGATTTGTAAGCAGTCTCTTTTATAGATTTACTGCATTTCCCTAGCATTCTATCAATGAACCACAGTCTGCCACCTGCTTTACTTCCAACTGAGACCACGTGATCATTCCATTTCATATCATTACAGAGTGTTACACCCAGGTATTGGTACAGCTGACCAATTACAATTTGTTGATATTATAGTCATAGGATACCACAGTTTTTCGTTTTGTGAAGTTGTAATGGGACACCCTTTTCTAACATAACCTTTTTTTATAGAAATAACAGATACCACGTGTATTATCAATTCTTGTGTATGACATTCTCGGCTGCTTCACTGAAAGACTTTCATTTGCTTTTGTATACAGTGTACTATATTTCAGACTAAAATGTATAAAAAGAAATTAAGTTGTTGCAATCGATACAGCTAAAATTATTTTTCCTTTAGAAATATCTAGCATACTTAAAATTCATATTATTAATTGTACAATAAAATGCTAATTAATAAATTCATTTCTGGATTCATTTATAAAATAATATTATATCTTGGCAAAGATTCTTCTTTTGTCAAGAAAGTTTGTAAACTCTTTTGCTTTATAAACTCTTTGCAATATTGTGAGAACCACAGAATGTAGTAGTAGTGCCCATGTCTCTGATGCAGACAGACGTATTTCTTTTTTATGATAATCACTAACGATGTAATTTGGAATATTAAGTGGAAATTGTAAAAATGGTGTGATATTTAATAATGTGACAAAGAATAAAATTCAAGAAATATAAAGGCAAATCTTCATCAGTTATTTAGTCATCAGGAACCCACATCATTAAATGAAAATTTCAGCTGCAAGAATGTATCCCTAGATGCAAGACTTGGAGCCAACAACAAGAGAAAATGAAGAAAAGTATAATGTTTTTCTCTTGTATATCTTACCCCTCTCGAAGCTTTTAAAAATAATGAAGGGAGTAAGCGAAATGCAATGGTGTTGTGTGGGAGAGAGATTACAAAGTGCATAATTTTACATTTATGAACATCTAAGACAAGCTGCCCACCTTGACAGCACTTTGAAACCTTATCAAGAAGTGATGGGATATTTGAAGATTTTTTTTCAGGTTGTACCTCATTATAGATAACAGCATCATCTGTGTAAAGTCTGAGGTTACTATCAGCATTGTCTACAAGGTCATTAATATACAATATGGACAACAGAGGTCCCAATGCACTTCCTTTGACCATGCCTTAAGTTGCTTCTACATCTGTCGATTAATCTCTATGCAAGAAAATATTGTCCTCCATATCAAAAATCCTCAATACAGGCACATGTTTTGTTTTTATATCTCATGTAAATGCACCTTTGTTGATTATCATTGGTGTAGTACCAACTCAGTTTTTCCAGAAGTCAAGAAGTACTGCATACACGTGAGAAAAGTACACATTAGGTTTCGCATGATCGATGTGTTTAGAATCCATGCTAATTGGCATGGAGGAGATCGTTCTGTTTGAAACACCTCATTGTGTTTGAGCTCAGAATATGTTCTAGGGTTCTACAACAGATGGACATCAATGAGATAAGATGGTAGTTTTGTGGATCACTGCCGGCTGGAGTGGCCAAGCGGTTCTAGGTGCTACAGTCTGGAACCGCGCAGGTTCGAATCCTGCCTTGGACATGGATGTGAGTGATGTCCTTAGGTTAGGTAGGTTTAAGTAGCTCCAAGTTCTAGGGGACTGATGACCTCAGAAGTTAAGTCCCATAGTGCTCAGAGCCATTATTATTATTATTATTATTATTTTTGTGTGGATAACTTGTTATCCTTCTTGGAGATGGGTGTGACTTTTGCTTTTTTTTCCATCACTGGGCAGAGTTTGTTGTTCAAGGGATCTAGCGAATATTATAGATAAAACTGGTGCTGACTCAGCTGCAAATACCGTATAGAATCCGACAGGGAGTCCATCAGGCCTTGGATCCCTGTTTAATTTAGCAATTTTGGCTGTTTCTCAATACCACTGACATATCACTCTCCTTCGCAGTGGTGCTAGATGTCAACTGGGGAAGTACATCTGTATCTTTCTCAGAAAAAGTACATCTGAAAATGGAATTTTTGCTTAGCTACCCTCGAAATCCTGTGTCTCCACGAGTGTCTGGACACTAACTTCAGTGCCAATGACAATTTTTATATATGACCGAATGTCTTGGGGTTTTGTGGGAAATCTTTCTATAAGATTCCACTAAGGCTGTCATTGAAGGTTTTATGCATTAGCCTATTGACAACCAAATGTGTTTCATGTGTGATCTCTCTATCTATGACCCTATGCTTTTGTTTACACATACAGTGATCAGCCAGAACATCATGAGCACCTAGTACTTTATAGCCAGTATGTCCACCTTTGGCATGTAAAACAGAGACAACGCATCATGGCATGGCAACAATGAGGCCTTGGTAGGTCACAGAAGGGAGCTGGCACCACATCTACACATACAAGTCACCTAATCCCGTAAATCCCAGAAAGTGGGTGATGAGCTCTGACGCCACATTCAGTCATCTCCCAGATGCATTCAATTGGGTTCAGATTTGGCAAGTTGGGGGTTTAGCACATCAACTGGCACTTGCCACTGCATTCCTCGAACCACTCCATAACACTTGTGGCCTTGTGAAATGGCACATTATCTTGTTGAAAAATGCCACTGCCATCGGGAAACACGATGATACAGGATTTGGGCTGGAAATCATTAAAAGAAAGGCTTTTTTCGTTGTGATGGAATCTTCTCACGAAATTCCAATCACCAACTTTCTCCTCCGAATGCGAAAATATTTTGTTGACACCGACCTACATGAGGTGGAATGATCATCATGATAAAATAAGGGAAATTAGAACTCATGCAGAAAGATATAGGTGTTCATTCTTTCTGCAGGCTATACGAGATTGGAATAACAGAGAATTGTGAAGGTGGTTCGATGAACCCTCTTGTCAGGCACTTAAATGTGACTTGCAGACTATCCATGTAAATGTGGATGTAGATCATCATGAAGAGGTGTATGTGGTTTGCAACCAGTATACGATACCCCTTGGTCATCATGGTACCTTGCAGGAGCTCCACTGCACCCATAGATACCCATGTGAATGTTCCCCAGAGCTTAATGGAGCTGCCAACAGCTTGTCTCTGTCTCACAGTACAGGCGTGAAGGAGCTGTTCCCCTGGAAGATAATGGGTTCACACCCTCTCATTAACACCATGAAGAAGGTATCAGGATTCACCAGACATTGCAAAGCTCTGCCACTACATCGATGTCCAGTGCTGATGGTCACGTGGCTATTTCAGGAGTAGTTGACAATGTCGTGGTGTTAACATTGGTACATGCATGGATCATTGGCAGCGGAGGCCCATTGTTGGGAGTGTTTGGTACACTGTGTGTTCAGAGACACTAGTACTCTGCCCAACGTTAAAGTCTGCTATTTCCGCCATAGTTCTCCACCTGTCCTATTTTACCAGTCTGCTCTGCCTATGAAGTCATACATTTCTGGGCGTGGATACCCAAGCTCACGACTTATAGATGAGATTTCACTGTGATTTCGCTACGTGTTGAAGACACTCATCACGTCTCTCCTCAAGCACCCAAGGAGTTGTGCAGTTTCCGAAATGCTCATGCTGAACCTCCAGGCCATCACAATCTGCCCTTGGTCAAACTCAGATAGGTCACGCGCCTTGCCCCATTGAACACACAGACAGCACGCTCGTGAACTACATGCACACTGCATGTGTCTAGCAGTCATTCCTCACCAGGTGATGCTGCTATCGCCTGGACGAGTTTATATTGATCGTAGATCGGTGGTCATAATGTTCTGGCTGGACAGTGTACAGCAGTCATCTCCTTAGAAATTTACCATGGAGGGACTTTCCTATCATGAACTGCTAGGTTGGTTACTTAGTTACATTTTCCATAGATTATTTGAACAATTCCTTAATTGTTGATGTGGAATGAGTCAGTTCATGGATATTTATACATTATTATTGCTAACATTAATGAATAAATTATTCTTTTAGTCCTACTCATGCAACTAGACTTACAAGCAAGGGTTTTTTCTTCAGCCTACCAATTTTTAAACAGAGATTTGTGCATGGAATAGAAGGAGCTCCCCAGAAGAAATTATTTTAAGTTAGACTTAAAATTTTCTTTGCTACCTGTGAGACATTTTGTGTTATTGGGCAAATGATCAAAGGTATTTTTAGTTTCATATTGGGCTCCTTTCTGAGCCACTGAAAGCTTTAATAATGGGTATTAAGGGTCATTTTTCCCTTTAGTGTTGTGGGTATGGCCTTCAATGTTCTTCTCAGATTGCGATGGGTTCTTTATGATGAATTTCGTTAGTGAACGTGGGTACTGTGACGGTGCATTTAAAATGCCTAGCTCTTTGAAGAGGTACCTACATGACATCTGTAAGTGAACATCAAATATTACCCTTACTACCCTTTTGTGCAGTCAGTACTTTCTAGGTGGAGAGTTGCCCCTGAAAATTATTCCCTAAGATATTATTAAATGGAAACATGCAAAATGTGTTGAAGTTTAATTTATTTTTTTCCAGGATTAGCAGCTGTACAAAGAGCAGTAGTAGCTGAACTTAAATGTTTGAGAATCTCAGTTAAAGTTTCCATCAATACGTACTGCAGTTCCTCATTCAACAGGAACCATCAAGCCTCCAAGGCCTTTTTTAAGGGACTGAAGGTGTGATGGACTGTGCGGCTGGTCCCGGTGGAGGTTCGAGTCCTCCCTTGGGCATGGGTGTGTGTGTTTGTCCTTAGGATAATTTAGGTTAAGTAGTGTGTAAGCTTAGGGACTGATGACCTTAGCAGTAAAGTCCCATAAGATTTCACCCACAGTTGAACAGTTGAAGGTGTGATAATTGCATGGGAGGAGGGGGGAGATCACAACTATAGGGTGGGTGCTTGAGTGTCTCCCACCTGAGTTGGCGTAACTTCTGCATTACTACATTTGTGATATGGGTACATGCATTATCATGAAGCAGCAGAGCCCGTTGTCACTTTTTTCGACATACATGCTGCCCCACACAACATTCTCCAATGGATGTGTCTACCGGTGTTTACCCTTGAGCAGCCAAGAAAAGAATAACAGCATGTTGGTCCTGTATGGACGCATTTAACAATAACGTCACAATAGTTCATGTTTCCACATTTACCACACGCACACCACAAAAACACAAATGCCACACTAATCACTTGCCTACATAATTGCTTATATATCCACATCAGAGTCATGCTACATTGCATAAATGTTGTGGTAATGGCCTCAGATGGAAACATTTTGATTGCCCCTTATATTATAATATTATATAATCTAGTATTATAACACTAGTATCTAGGTACATATCTACCCATGGTTATTGCTAACTATTCTTTTAATTTTAAGAAGTGTGTACTTCTGTATGCTCCTGCCCAGACAATGGCATAGATGAGACTACCACATTATCAAAAGTCAGGGGTCACATGTGTTGTCCAACCACCACTAACAACTTCATGCATTTTTCTGAATCTCTTCATCTTATGTCAAACTGGTAATTTGAGAATAACCATCTACAGGATAATATCACAGCACCTGGCAAGGAAGACACATCACATGTATCCACAATACACTGAGGTGACAAAAGTCATGCGATATCTTCTAATATCATGTTGGACCTCCTCCTGCCCAGCATAGTGCAGAAACTCAACGTGGCATGCACTCAACAAGTTGTTGCAAGTCCCATGCAGAAAGATTGAACCATGCTTCCTCTACAGCCATCCATAATTGCGAAAGTGTTGCCCGTGCAAGATTTTGTGGGTGAAGTGACCTCTAGACTACATCCCATAAATGTTCGATGGGATTCATATTGGGCAATCTGGGGGGCCAAATCAGTCGCACGAATTTTCCAAAATGTTTTTCAAACCAATCGTGAACAATTGTAGTCCAGTGACATGATGCGTTGTCATCCATAATTCAAGTCTATGAATGGCTGCAAATGATCTCCAGGCAGGCAGACACAATCATTTCCAGTCAATGATCGGTCCAGTTGGATCAGAGGACCCAGTCCATTCCATGTAAACACAGCCCACACCATTATGAAGCCACCACCAGCTTGCACAGTGCCTTCTTGACAGCTTGGGTCCATGGCTTCATGCGGTTTAGCAGCACACGCTAACCCTACCATCAGCTCTTACCAACTGAAATTGGGACTCATCTGACCGAGCCACGGTTTTGCAGTGATCTAGGGTCCACTTGATATGGCCACGAGCCCAGGAGAGACAATGCAGATGACGTCGTGTTGTTAGCAAAGACACTCGTGTTGGTCGTGTGCTGCCATAGCCCAGTAACACCAAATTTCGCTGCACTGTCCTAATGGATATGTTCATTGCATGTCCCACATTGATTTCACACAGTGTTGCTTGTCTGTTAGCAGTGACAATTCTATGCAAACACTGCTGCTCTTCGTTGTTAAGTGAAAGATATTGACCACTGCTTTGTCCTTGGTTAGAAGTCATACCTGAAATTTGGTATTCTCGGCCTACTATTGACTTTGTGGTTCGCAGAATATTGATTTCCAAAATGGAATGTCCCATACGTCTAGCTCCAACTACCGTTCCATGTTCAAAGTCTGTTAACTCCCATTGTGCGGCGATAATCACGTCGGGAACCTTTTCACATGAATCACCTGAGTACAAATGACAGCTATGCCAATGCACTGCCCCTTTATATCTTGCGTGCGCAACATTACCACCATTTGTATATGTGTATATCGCTATGCCATGACTTTTTGTCACCTCAGCATAAATCCATCTTGGAGGCTGTGACACACCATGCAAATTTCAACTATACAGAGTATTTTTGTCTTTAATAGAGCTGCTGTAAATATCAGCTCCATCGCGTACTCTAGATTTTCAACAGTGAACTCTTCAGCGGCATGTACCTGGTTTCATGAATGCGTGCCTCAATGCAATCTCATAAAGCAGATAGCTCATTTTCTTGATGTAAGCAACAAACACCACTTGCTAACAGCACCATCTATATGCTTACTGTCAGTGTTGAGGGCACTGTATCTGTGATTGGGCTCTGTTTCATCACACTGTTTCGTATGGTATGTCTTCTTCTTCTTCTTTTTCTTTAACTTCCATTGAACTCTCTACCTGTAATAATTCATGTTCTGTTTATTGCTAGTTTCTTGGTTGCAGGTTTTACTAAGACAAAACCTGTTTTATACATTTGTCCTATTGTGCTCACGGTGTTCATTTACTTTCTAATTGTTAGCAATGTCTAGATTATCATGTACTCTGACTGAATAAAATTATTTTCCATTACAAAAGTTTTTGTTAGTGTACAAAATAACGTATGTGCAATGTGGATTTCAGTACTAAAAATGAAATAATGGAATGTGATCTCTGTCGGTATCTGTTGTATATACAGTTTACTTCTGTAACTACCATTTTCAATAGGAGAAATGTTTGGGAATGTGACGAGTCTCATGATTAAGCCTGGAAGTTGTAGTTGCCTGTTACATGTTGCTTAAAGGGAAGGAGTGCCATAAGAGAATTTTGTACATTTGTAAACATGTTATTACAAAATAATACAAATTTCTAAAATAAGAACATTCTAGTTCCATTTATTATACCTCTTCTTCTTCTTACAGAAGCTAACAAATTTTAAAAAAAGTAAATTTTCAGACTCAAAAATCTGAAATATAAAAGCTGCATTTATGATAATCTCATGTTATTTTACTATACTATGTATTTTTCCTAATATGTAAAATACGAAGCCTAAAAGTTAGAAAAATACCATAGTCTTCACAAGTAGTTTGTACATTGGTAAAGCAGTAAGTGGTGTTTCCATCAGTTACTATAAATTCTATATCTTTTTATTTTGTTATCATAATGTTTCTAGATGCTTTAAATGGAAATGAGATGCACAGGTTTTATCAGTTTTTTAAGATGAGAATAAATGCAATGACCTTACACCATAAAAGTTCCTTACAGTTGGTAATTTTGCAGTTTTCTATGTGGAATACTGCAGTCATCAAACAGTCCAGACTTCAGTTCTTACACGGTGTTATAAGAAAAGAACCACTTTAAAAGCTTAGATGTGTGTGGTGCCGCTTCTTCACAGTCATAATTATCATACCTAACATACTGTGCATCTTGTAACAGGAAAGTACCATCAGACTCTACTATCTAAGAACTTCTGATTGGCTCAAAAGATCAGCTCTTCTTTCAATGCTCACATGTTAATAATGTGTACCATCTCTCCCTACATTGCATGGATAATAAGACAATATTTATTCAAGGATGAAAACATATCACTGTTCAACGTCTCCAGTACCTGTCGAATCTGGTACAACAAAACAAAGAAACTATTTTCACCAAAAAGGTAAGTGTCATACATGGAGCAGGCAAACACAAACACAAATGCAAACACACACACACACACACACACACACACACACACACACACACACACACACACAAAGAGAGAGAGAATCTCATCACACAGTACATGCGTCTAAAAGGCTATGGACTTGGTGTTGCACCAACAGTCAACATATCAGGCAACAGATACAGCTGTGGGCGAGGGAGTTTCCCCACTATAGGTGCTAGTACTTGCTAAGAAGCTTTGTAGAGATAGAAGCTTTCTGGGAGCCGGCATCTGCCTGCGGATCCTCCTGCGTAGGCTGTTCCCACGCTTTGTTGTAACCTTCTCATGACTACAGTCTCTTGTAAGTGTAACACATGGATCTCCAGTTTCTGACTCTGTATTGTCCAAACTATTCAGTGACAGTGTTCCCCTGTTTGCCTCAGTCTCTCTTACAAGTAGTGGGTTGGAGAGATTGAGCTCTCCCTCTGGTACAGATCCTTCTCCCAATTCTGTTCCTCCCATGTCTCCACAACCTGTGATGAAGTTGCATTGTTTCTCTGAAGAAGCCCCAGCTGCTGTTAACTCATTCTGCTCCCAGTCACCGTCCAAAGATTCGTCACCTGTGGCAACCATTCTGGGGACCCTCGGTCTGCCAGTCACAGCTTTCTGTCTGGAGCTCTGCAGCCTGCGCCTGGATCCACGGCGGCGAGTGTTACTGGAACGCTTCGGTTCCCTGCCTCTTCTGTCCTGCAGCCACTGGAATATGGTTCGAGCATACTTTGTGATCCATTCTTGGTCCGCTTCCAGCTCCTCGAGTGTATCAGTAACTACTGTATCATTTGGGTAGTTTCTTGCCAGCGACAGGGCCTGAAACAATGTGCAAAAAAAATTAAATAATAGCATAACGTATTTTATATATTGTCAGAGCAGTGGTAAGAAGGAAGTTGCCTTACAGTGTCAAGTATCAGAAAATAAATTATCATCTGACTGGGTTACTGGAGCATGGTGTGTTCTACAAGGTTTCTTATTTGGGCCACTTCTCCCCCTGATGTTCACTGCTGGCCATTAAAATTGCAGCACCGTGAATGTCGTATGCAACAAACATCAAGTTGGTACAATCTGGCATGAAGTATGCTACATGACTGGATAAGAAAAATGATCTGCATTTCAGTGCGACCACACAAAATAGGTAGGAGTAACACCACCTACTTTGTACAGTGAGGTGACAAGAGTCATGGCATAAAGCAGTTGGAAGTCACCTGCACAAATGTTCAACCATGCTGCCTCTATACCAGTCCATAATTACGGAAATGTTGCCGGTGCAGAATTTTGTGCATAACAGTGGCCCACAGACATGGTGCATTGTCATCCATAAAAATTTCGTCACTTTTTGGAAACGTGAAGTCCATGAATGGCTGAAAATGGTCTGCAAGCAGCCGAATGGTCGGTTAGGTTGGACCAGAGGACCAAGTGCAGTACATGTAAACACAACCCACACCATTATGGAGCCACCACAAGCTTGCACAGTGCCTTGTTGACAACTTGGGCCTCGGAATACTGAACTCCCTAACGATATTCGAAATGGGCCGTCTCGTGCGTCTAGCTCCAACTACCATTCGGCGTTCAAAGTCTGTTAATTCCCGTCGTGCGGCCATAATCACGTCGGAAACATTTTCATGTGACTCACCTGTATATAAATGACACTGGCCCTTTACACCTTGTGTATGCGATACTACCGCCATCTGTATGTGTGCATTGACTCTTGTCACCTCAGGGTATAAAGAAAGATTATGCTGTGGGTTTCACATTCAGAAATCATCACATTTGAAAGTTGATGATGTGATTGGAATTGTACTTCATGTAAGATGGAGAAACATCTAGCAGTGTTAGAACTAACAGCAGCAGAATCACTGCCTATCGAGACATCGTGATATTGCTGTCCGCGTTGATTCAAATACCATGTCCATCGTCCATATACGGAATCTATGGAGTCAGGAGGGCCGCACTCAACACCATACAAGATATCAATGACCACATGTGACCAGCATTGGAGAGGACAGACATTGTTCGCTCAGCCAGTCAGGGTACTACAGCAATGTTATGTACCTTGAGTCAAGAAATGGGCTTGTTTGGAACAAAACAAGTTTTCAAACAGACAGTGTGATGATGTCTGGGGCACTACGGACTGCCAGCATGACGATCATAGTTTCAACTTCTTTGACGTGGCAGCAGAGATGGAACCAACAACTACACTGAGTGTAGGAGTGGCACCACGACACTTCTTCAAATGAGTCACAGTTCTGGTTACAGTGTCTTGATGGAAGTGCACACGTGTGTGCATGAGAGAGAGAGAGAGAGAGAGAGAGAGAGAGAGAGAGAGAGAGAGAGAGAGAGAGAGAGTGTGTGTGTGTGTGTGTGTGTGTGTGTGTGTGTGTGTGTGTGTGTGTGTGTGTGTCAGCCGCTACACTTCTAATTCTCAGGTCATGCATTGCCAAGAGTTTTGGCGTGCCACCACTCACCAACCACTACGACTAATGAGCTCTGGCATGTATCTGAAACACCAATTCAATAACAAACCCATATCTGCCATCCAAGCTCAGATCGAATCGATACCCAACTAGATAAAGACATTGTTGCTGCCAGGTGCAAATTTCGCACCATTTATATCCTCAAATCAGCTACAAGTTCAGCCACGTAACCTTTCTGCTATGCTGTATATGCACAATGAGAAAATTTTTGTTATATGGTATTCTACCTGATGTCGCGGTTATTATGGCCAACAGTGTACGTTAATGATTTGATATTAACTGTAGTGGATAACTTTAAAACAGTTTTGCTTGCAGATGATGCAATGGTTGAACTGATGAAAATGCAGAAGTGATAATAACTTCTTTATTAACTGATCTAGTTAGTTCAGATTGCACAGATAGGGTGATTCTCCCTCTATAGGCTGCAGATGTTTCTGTTTTCTGTTTACTTACAGGTGAAATATGGATTTCTAGTAGATGTTACATTACATCATAGAGCCATTGACAAATAAGAGCTGCAGCTAGATCGACATCCACAGAAGACTACAGAACATGAGTGCAGAGATAACATCATCCACAAGAACTATGTACACATGGGGATGAAAAAGAATTATAGGAGGGGAAGCCAACTTTTAAGACAAACAGTGCCATGTGAGAGCGGATGGATGTCCCACAAACCGTGATCTTAACACACAGTTAAAGTGTGCATGTTGAAGATGGTGAAAACCTTATCAGAATGTGATAGAAATGGGCTGTTGACTCCCAATTTGAGGGGAGGAAGGATGAGAGTTTGCTCTGATCTGTTTTACACTCCTTTTTTTTGCGTCATCAGTCTCCTGACTGGTTTGATGTGGCCCACCACAAATTCCTCTCCTACACCAGTCTCTTCATCTCAGAGTAGCACTTGCAACCTACATCCTCAATTATATGCTGGATGTATTCCAATCTCTGTCTTCTTCTACAGTTTTTGCCCTCTACAGCTCCATCTACTACCATGCAAGTCATTCCCCTATGCCTCAATACATGTCCTATCATCGTGTCCCTTCTCCTTGTCAGTGTGTTCCACATATTCCTTTCATCTGCTATTCTGCGCAGAACCTCCTCATTCATTACTTTACCAGTCCACCTAATTTTCAGCATTCATCTGCAGCACCACATCTCAAATGCTACAATTCTCTTCTGTTCCGGTTTTCCCACATTCAATGTTTCACGCGTTATAAACCAATAAAAACATTTCTAACCGATTTTGTGACAGCTGGTGACCCTGGAGCTAATCCCTATGACCTAGAAACGAAGTTTCACCCCATGAGAGTGCGTTATTCCTTTTCTTTAAGGTACAGGAAGAGTAGGACTAGTGATCAGCACAGAATGTTATGAAGACTCTTTTTGGGGTCATATAAGCATCACTCTTCTTGATTTTCTGCAACACATCTGCACCAAAAATAATCAGCGGTATGCCAAAATATACATACATTTTAGAGAATCCAGTAAGAGGAAAAACGCACAAGGATGTGTTAACTATAACAAAGCGTGACAAATCTAAACTCGGACTAGCCTGTGGTTCCCATCCTTCATATACTCCGGATACAACTCCTTCAGACATCTATTTTTTGGGCCAGTTGAGAACTACCTCGAGGGAAAACTGCTTGATGACACAGAAAAGATGAAAGGGCTGCAATGTAATAGATACAATACACATACCGAGCGGGGTGGCGCAGTGGTTAGACACTGGACTCGCATTCGGGAGGACGACGGTTCAATCCCGCGTCCGGCCATCCTGATTTAGGTTTTCCGTGATTTCCCTAAATCACTCCAGGCAAATGCCGGGATGGTTCCTCTGAAAGGGCACGGCCGACTTCCTTCCCAATCCCTCCCTAATCCGATGAGACCGATGACCACGCTGTCTGGTCTTCTTCCCCAAACCAACCAACAATACACATGAGGTTTTTTTTTAATGAAAATTGGATTGGCAGATTGACCAATAAACGCAAATACATTGTGAACAATGGAGGCTGCCATATAGAAACTGTATAGAGGAAGAACAATACCAGTAGTACATCACTTAATATAGAAGTTATGATCACTTTTGTAATACTTTTAGTAAAATATTCGTATTAGCTCAGTTCTTGCAGATAAACATCAGGTAGAAAATAACATAGAAAATCAAGTTCTGGAAAGAAGCAATTTCCAGTTCCATATAACACAGTGCATGTGGTTTCTTCGACACAATTCTGTTTACTCGGACATCCTAATATCAAGCAATGGTGGCTCAATTATTGAAGTGGAAGAGACCAGAGTTTTATCGGTGAGGGTTGACGGAAAGCTTATATGAAACTCTCATATTCAAGATCTCTTGCAACGAATGAATGCAGTGACATTTTCTCAATCAGCACCCTTGAGATTCTTCAACTTCGCTTTGCCTACTTTTATTGTCTGTGAAAAGTGTTATGAAAGTGAACATATGGCAGAAAAACTGGTTAAATTGTTATTTAAAGAACTAAAAGAGCAAACTTTTTTGTTATAAATGTTGAAGATAGTGAATATGAACTGCTTTCTTCAGTAAATATAATAGTTTGTTTAAGGCAAATTTTTTTACTGACAAATGACCATTTTGTAAATTTTACAATGCGCACTTGCTCATGTGACAAAAGTGAGCACGCTTGCCAGAGGGTTAAGGACATAGGGCCTAACCCTAAGTTGGAGGAAACCTGTCATGAAGCGTTCAGGCAGCATCAGAGGACTGAAGGTCGCAATGAAGGTGGCAGTCTTTTCAATTTCTCCATTGTTCCTACATGTCCTTTGCTTCACATTCACTATCCCTTGTATTGCCCATTTTTGTTTGAGTTCAGCAATGTCAACATCCATAATGTCACAATAGGTGACCACACCTTTGTTGGAGTTAAGGAAATTATGCAACTAATTAATGATGTCATAATCACCCAATTTCTGTGACTTCCTTTGCACAGTCAGTCTCGACCAGCAAGGAACCATTTCGCAACTGCTTGATAAATATTATGGTACCAGCAAGCCCTTCTAAGCCTTTATGGACATAGAAGAGAGACACTTTTTCAGATATACCCTCCTTCCTCTTGATCGCTACAAAGATATTCTGTTTCATGACTCATTGAGCCCTGTTACTAACGAAAAGTTGGTTGTCAGGAGGACTAGCATTCCTCATTCTTTTGGATGAATTGGTTTGAGTAGGTACTCCCAGGTGGTACACCCATCATGCTGGGAGGAGAAGATGAAGATTTCAAGGGTACTATCTCTGTCCCATGAGCAGCTAGGGAAATAAGAGTCCACTCACACAGAGTGTGAGTGCCTCAGTAAGCCTTATAGAACTGAGGTGCAGCAAGTTCCCAGAGGTTGCCCACTAATGACTATTCCACCTCAACAGCCATGTGTCTCATCAGCACACAGCACACCTTGGAACTGACTTTTTTTTATAGAGGTTTTTGCCATACTCGTGATCTGGGCAGTCAGGCCAAGATCTCCGTTCCCTGTGACACAAAATGTGACAGAGGACTGGCAGCACTTACCAGTCTCCAACTCAGTAAATGAATGCTGATCCCCTGAGGGCAGTAGTCACTCCAAAATGTTCTGTCTTCATCTAAGTAATGTCTCTGGGTGTTGTTTGGAGACACCCCTGTTTGAGCACTGTTGCTAATGGTAAACAACTGTGGTTACTGGTAATTCCATGGATGGCTTTCCATACTTTTGTAGAGCAAGTGTAATGATTGATAGAGCCCAGGAACACTTACCATGACCTTTTCTTGTCCTCCTTAATTATGTACTGAGCCTTCGCTCTTGCAACTCTAAAGCTGTGAGACTGTCTGCTGTTGGGCTGCATTTAAACCATCTAAGAGCCATACACCTGTCCCACATTGCTCAATGGCACTCATCAGTCCGTCAAGGTACAGGTTGCCTCCTAAGGTGACATGAAGACTTTGGGATGGATAATTCAGCAGCATGACAGATCACTCATGTGAAGTGGTCCACATATTCCTTGGCACTGTCATCATGTTCAAACACAGCCAGCTGGCTGAATAGTGTCCAGTTACACCTGATGACCATCCATTTTGGTGACTTCTGTCCGAGCAATCCTCCATCCAATAGGTGGATCCTCAGTGGGAAGTGGTTGGTTGGTTGGTTGGTTTGGGGGAGGAGACCAGACAGCGTGGTCATCGGTCTCATCGGATTAGGGAAGGATGGGGAAGGAAGTCGGCCGTGCCCTTTTCAGAGGAACCATCCCGGCATTTGCCTGGAGTGATTTAGGGAAATCACAGTGGGAAGTGGTCACTGGAATGAAGGTCATCAGTTGCTTCCCTCTATGTCAAGTGTGCAAGGGCTGGAGAGCATAAAGAGAGAGGAAGAGATGGCTCACGATGATCCATTATCAGACAAGAAATGAGTAGGGCTGCCAGTGTTGAGGATGCACAGCTCCTGAGACATCATGAGATTCTCCAAGACTCTGTCCCTGGTACAAGGATAGTTCAAACCTAGCCCCATAATGCATTATGGGCATTGAAATCACTCAGTAGGAGAAATGGGCGGTGGAGTTCTGCAATAAGGCCTGTAAGATACTCAGATTCTATTGCATCTTGCAGAAGTATATACAGAAAGCAGATAGTAATCTTCTCAGCAATGGCTATAGCTTTTAGGTCAGTAACCAAGGAGAGGGCAGAGGACTGAGGTGTGTGTTACTTACACACACAGGAACCTCTCTGTTAGCTCTGTCCCCAGTCAGATCATCCTTCTGGTGAAGGGTATAGACCAGTAGCACAGGGACATCAGTTGCTTTAAAATGTGTTTCTTGTAAACACAGACACGGGGGAAGTTCCTGTGCTAGCAGTTTCAGTTCCTCCACATGTGTCCTGAACCCATTAATGCTCCACTGTAATATGAGAGCCATCTACCATGGGGGGTTGCATTTTCACGCTGTCTTTCTACCAGGGAGGTGAGCTCATAATGGGTGGAGGCTCAGTCTTGGGGCACAATGATTGCCCCAGTCTGACATCAATGTCCATTGGCTCTAAACAATAATCATGAGAGACATCAGAGAGGATGATGTTGAGCTGTTTGAACTGTTTACTTCCTGATTCCAGCAGTGGTGGATGCTTGACCTTTGATTTTTTGCCCTGGGTAGGCTTCGGAGCCACAATGGTGGCAGTGGTAGTGGCAGTCCTGCACATTGGACCAGACTGAACCTTTGGAGGAGCAGAGAGCTCCACATTCTCAGCTACCATGGCTTTGTCTGATGTTTTGGGAGGAAGTATGGGTTTCGAAGTAACTGCAGCAGCACATGTGCGCTGACAAACACAAGTACTAGTGCTGACACTAGCAACCTCCATTTGTATAGCAGCATTGGTTTTCTGCACCGGCTATTTAACAACTGAAGCAAAGGAGGCAGCCAACATGGGGGGAGGGGGGGGGGGGGGGCATGGCGTATAAATTTTTTTGGAATCACCATAGGGGATCAGTTCTTCAAAACAGACACAGTAGTCCCTACTCCATACAGGGTGAGCCCCAGCCACTGAAAAATTCACACCTTTGGAAGAGATGAACCTCCAACACCTCAACACCTTCATGGGCAGCCTTACCACATTTCCCACAAGAGGCTTATCCCTTACATCTAAGAGTGATGTACCCAAATCACTGGTATTTAAAATGGCACATTGGATTAGAGCATTGGACTGCACAGTTAGCTCTGGGAGTTTCATGCTATTAAAAGTGAGGATGAACAAGTCAGATTTGATTAGATCACCTTCTGCCCTTTTCATTATATTTTGCACATATACAATGCCTTCTTGGGCTCACCCTACTTTCAGGTCTTCATTGGGGATGTTTGCCAGCTCCCTGCACATCACAACACCATTACTGTAGTTTAAGGTGGCATGGAGCTTACTCTCAATGGAATATTCCCCAAGGATTTTGGCTTGCTGCAGGTTTATCAGTTGTTGGAAACTTGAGGTTTTGACAACAGAATCCCATTCTGCACCCACTTAACAGTTTTTAATGTACCTGCAATTTTCTGTAAACCCTTTTGAATGTAAAAAGTTGAGACTTTTTCAAAGTTTCCCTCTTTCCTTTTAACTAATAAAAACGCTCTCTGATTATCAACATGCATTCTGTTACTATAGATACTAGAATTTTGAAACATCCTTGAATCTGAAGTACTGGCTACATGAGCCCTCTCATTTGATTGAGTGTTGGTACCTACTAGCAGCCCACCCATTCTACTGGGCGGAGGAAGAGAAAATTTCAAAGGATCTATCTTGGTCCCATGAGCAACTATGTAAATAAAAGTCCATCTAGACAGAGCCCTGTGTGCCTAGGTAAGCCTTATACAACTGAGATACAGCAAGTTCTCCATAGGTTGCCAGCTAACAACTGTTCCACCTCAATAGCTGTTCATCTGAACAGTTTGCAGCACACATTGAGATTGAGGGATTTTTTTTATAGATGTTTTTACCATCCTCACAATTTGGGCACTCAAGCCAAGATCCCCATTCCCTGTCACACACAATGTTCTATCACCATGCCACATGGTCATTGCTGAAGCATGTTCTGAGCTTATGGTGAGTCCCCAACTCAGGAACCCCAAGGTCACCAAATCCATACCCAGTAAGTGAATGCTGAGCCCCTGAGGGTGTAGTCTGGTGTTGACTTTACCCACTTCTATAGATTAACATGGCTGTTCCATGTTATATTGGTTCATATGTAATATTCATTTTTGCTTTGTAACTGGTTACTATGCATGTGTACAAAGGGCTTCTGGTTCTTCATTATCTTATTGCACAGCAGAGAGAAAAGGCAGGCTTAAGTAAACAACCAAAGCAAAGGATAAGAAAACAATACACACATACAGACTATATGTAAGACATTCAATAACTTTAGGGGAGTTTGGGGTTAACTGAACCGCGGGATTAATTGAACCATCACATTAATTAACAATTCGAGAGGTAAAATTATCCTTTGGTGTCATTAAGTTGTTGCCCTGCAGATGCAGGTTTGTTTGTTTGTGTGTGTGTGTGTGTGTGTGTGTGTGTGTGTGTGTGTGTGTGTGTGTTAATAGACAATTTTGTTTGTTTAAGTTTAGTGTTTATTACTTTATGATGCTCCATGAAATATAAGCTGTGCATGGAGCCATTTTCCCATTATTTTGAAGGTTTCTGACAAAGTGAAGGTGGAGTTAACTGGGGTGCTAGCGTGCTGGAGTTACGTGGAGTGATTCAGTTAACACCAGAAAGTTGCTCTTGAAGGAATATAATGAATAATTTCGTAGGAACACCTGCCTGTGCCCCCAAAACTACCATATAAGACATTACAGCCTTGTAGGGATAGTGTATCCTTGGCTTTTACCGTCTCCACCATTTTGAAAGACTTTAGTGTCAGTGGTATTGAACTTCAACATATTTACTCAACAAGATTTTTTTTTTTTTGTCATCATACGTAACAGACAGAGCTCTACCAGTTCAGCAACAAACAGTAGATAACTCACTGGCAGAAGATACAAGCAAACCTTCAGATGACAATACTGGAAATTTTGAGACTCAGACAAGACAGCTAACAGAAATTACACATCCTGTACATGTTTGGTCCTATTCTATGATTGGTGTAAGTTGGTTGGTTGGTTGGTTGGTTGATTTGGGGGAGGGGACCAAACAGCAAGGTCATTAGTCCCTAAGATGACAGAAATCAAGGGAGGAACAACACAGAACACAGTATAGTAAAGGGGAAGGGATAATGTGCAAATAAAGAAGGAAAAGGAATGTCAAGGGAGCAGGAAGAGGAAAGAACAGGAGGGGTTGGGTTGAAATGGGGTGCGCTGGGGTGTCATAGAAATGCTGCACACAGTGGGGCACCAACACCACCAACAGCCCGTCCCAACACCCACACCATACCATTATCATAATACAGTGGGTACAACACCAGAGGAAGAATACACAAGAAATGAGGAAATAAAACAGGACAATAGGCCAGATGAAATGTAGGGAAAAGGTGGGGAGAACCTGGCCAGTGGGGAGGTGAGATCAAGGTCTCCATGACCAATGCCTACACTAACTGAGAGATTCTAATTCCAGTGTAAAATTCAAGGATTTTTACCTGAGAGTACATACCACTTTCACAAAGAAAATCTAGCACAGACTTAAATTTGCAAGTGTCATCCACTAATGCCTGGGACAAGACAGGTAGAAAGGTGGGAGGGCATATTTAGTGCAAAGAACCAAAGGGGGGGGGGGGGGTGGCAGTCCATGCAAAATATGAATCAGCATGATGGGAACCCTACAAAAGGGACCGGGGGGTGGGGGGGGGGGGGCTCATCGCAGGGTAAAAAACCATAGGTCAACCTAGTACAGCCAATACAAAGATGGCAGAGGATTTCTCACTGGGAAAGGCAGAGGGAAGAATGCCACATGGTGGAAGTCTTCTTCACGACCCAAAGTTTATTAGACAGAGGTGTACCCTCCCAAGAGTCAGCCCACAATTGAGAAAAATGGGATTTGATATTTGATAGCCTGAATGACACTCATTGTGTCCATACATAAAAAAACTCAAGTGATTGAGGGCTTTTTAATGAAGCAGAGGGCCCAGTGGATAGCCATCAGTTCTGCAGAAAACATCCCATGTGTGGCAGGCAAGAGATGGTGTTCCATACCAACGGAAGACGTGATGGCATATCCCACATGATTGCTTAGGGCCATTGGTGTAAAAAACAATGGCATCCTGAAACACCTGTAAGAACATTCAGAACAAGCAATGAAACACCATTGGAGTGACTGAGGCTTTTGGACCCCGGAAAAGATCCATCCAAATATGTGGTTAAGGAACTAACAAAGGGGGATGGCCATAGGTGTAAAAAACAATTGCATCCTGAAACTCCTATAAGAACATTCAGAACAAACAAAAGAACACCAATGGAGCGATAGGGGCTTTAGGACCCTGGAAAAGATCCATCCAAATCTGTGACCAAGGAACTAACAAAGGGGAATGGTCTGGAGAGAACTTGGGGAAGAGTACAAGAAGGGGAGATGGAAGTCACTGCAGAGAGAAGTGAGGCACAGCCCAAGTGGTAAAGCCACCTGAGGGAGGGAAGGGTGCAGTGACAGCCCAAAACTGTGAAAACAATAAAATAGCTGAGTTAGGAGAGGTTAGCAGTGGAACAGCGCAGTGATGGCATAGGAAACCAAGAGCTGAGAATGTCGAATTGGAGAGAAGGGATCCCCATGTCAACCAGACAGGCTAAATGCATACCACGATAGTGAACGGGGTCTAAGAGGTGCAGTGTGGAAGGGATAGCTGATCCATAAACTTGACAATCATAGTCCAGATGAGACAGAACTAATGCCCAGTTGGCACTCCAAGAGGTATTGGCAAGGAAACAAAGATCATAGAGTTTATGGAAACAGCCAACCTTCAGATGGCGGCTTTGGAGCAACCAAGTAAGCTTGTTGTTAAAAAGAAGATCCAAGAAACAGAACTGGGGGACCACAGTCAGGCATTGAGGTGGATCAAGATGAACTGTAGTATGGCAAGCAAAATGCATGACTGTCGACCTAAGGGGAGATAACTGAAAACTGTGCAAGAGTGTCCAAATGGAAGCACATCAGGTGGCAGCCTGAAGCTGTTATTCCACAGGGGTCACTGAGTGGGAGTTAGCTCAAATACATAAATCATCCACATAGAGAGCAGGGGTGACCAATGATCCACCAGAGGCTACAAGTCTGTTAATAGTGATGAGAAAAAGAAGGACACTTAACATGGAGTCCTATGGAATGCCATTCTCCTGGGTCTGCAGAGAGCTGATAACAGTGCTAATCTACACACTGAACGACGGGTGGAACAGGAAGTGGCAAATAGAAACTGGGAGTGGGCCCCAAAGACCTCACTCATGGAGCATAAGGATGATGTGATGGCGCCAAGCTGTGTCATAGGCCTTATGAAGGTTGAAGAAATCTGTGACAAGATGGCCATGCTGAGAAAAGACCTGTCAAACAGCAGTTTCCCACTGAAGCCGATGATGGATTGGAGACCGTTCCTCCAGAAAGCAACACTGGTAAGGAGATAAAATATCCTGAGATTCAAGGACCCAATTGAGCCAACAAGCCACCATCTGTTCTAGTAGCTTCCAAGGGACATTGGTCAGGCTGACTGAGCAGTAACTGTTAAGGGGTGATAGATCCCTGCCAGGCTTAAGGACAGGAACCACAATATTGTCTCTAAATTGAGAGGGGAAAAGTGCCTTGGAGTGAAATATGGTTAAATGCTTGGAGGATATATTGGGGTTGAGGAGGATTGAGGTGTTGAAACAATTGTTTATGGATGGAATCAGGGCCAGGAGCTGAATCATGGGAAGAAGAGAGGGCCAGAAGAAACTCCCATTCAGTAAAAGGTGCATTGTAGCATTCAGCTTGACAAGGGGTGAAACATAAGCATGAAACTTCAGCCTGCTGTTCCCAGAGGAGCAAGGCAGCTGGATATGAGGCTGATGCTGATGCTGTCGCAAAATGGGTCACGAGGTGTTTTGTGAGAACTGATAGATATGTACAAAGGCCACCTGGAAGGGCAAGGCTTTGAATGGAAGACTGCCACTGACAACCTTGGAGGCTGCGAAGTGTAGCCCGCTCGTGGTGAAGGGACATAAGGACCTAGAGAGGAGACCAACTGTTCCCAACACACCTGTTTGCTCTGTTTGACTAAATAATGGGTTTTGGCTTGAAGGTGTTTAAAGGTAATAAGACTGGTGGAGGATGGGTGCCACTTCAGATGTTGTGAGGCATGATGATGATCACTGATAGTGGTGTCAATGGCCATGCTCCACCACAGAATTGGCTGACGGTGAACGGGGCCAGTCAAATGGGGAACGGCAATGCCAGCAGAGTGGATTACCTTATAGGTCAGATCAAGAACGAATTCATCAATACAACCTTATAAAAAAGGTAGAAACATGACCTGGGAGGTATACAGAGGCTAATCAGCATGATGGAAAGCCCAGCAGGGTAACCTAAACATTGGGAGGCAGGAAGGGAATGAGAGAATCAATGGTAAGTGGTCACTATCACAGAGGTCACTGTGTTGTGACCAGTGTAAGGAAGGAAGAAGGGGAGGGGAAGAAAGCGAAAGATTAATGGATGCAAAAGTCCCATATGTGGCACTAAAATGAGTAGAGGGACCATCATTATGAAGGTACAGGTCATGGTCTGCAACAAATGGTCAATGTGGAGCATCCAGCTAGATGAAAAAACACTGCCACACAACAAGTGATGGGCATTAAAATCCGCAAGGAGGAGGAAGGGAGAGGGGACTTGCTGAAGGAGGGCAGGTGAGGCAGCAGATGTAGGTGGCCTCCCTGGAGGGGGGTAGAGATTGCAAACTGTGATTGCAGAGTCCAAGCGGACCTGAACAGCAACTGCTTCCAATGGGGTATGAAGTGGGATCCATGTACTAACATTATCCATATGGACCAATGTGCAGACACCACCAGAAGGCCTCAAAGGCCTGACTGAATTCCAGCAGATAGCACAAGACCTACAAAGGGTCAGTGAGTGAGCATCAGTAAAATGATATTCATGGAGAATGACACAAGTGGCCAAGTAAAATGCAAAAAGGGATAGCAACTCTGGGAGGTGATGTTAGTAGCTATTACAGTTCCATTGAATAAGCATGGAGTGGGTATCCAAATAGGAGGTGTACAGGATGGAGCCAATAAAGCTGCCAGGCGCCATCCATCACCAATGAGTACAGTGTGACATTCATAAATAAAAGGTCAGGCTCAGGTTTCAAGGGAGGAGATGAGACCTCTGGGGGCACGGTGTGTGTGTGTGTGTGTGTGTGTGTGTGTGTGTGTGTGTGTGTGTGTGTGTGTGTGTGTGTGTGTGTGTGTACAGTGTGTGGGTGACCTTGGGGCACACAGACTGAGTGTCCTGTGGCTGAGTTGACTTAGCAGGCCTCCAGGGAAGGGGCTCTGGGAGGGAGCTCCATCACCTGTGGGTACCAAAGAAGGGAGGCATTTCTTTGGCCATGTTTGTGTGTGTACAGTGTGTGGGTGACCTTGGGGCACACGGACTGAGTGTCCTGTGGCTGAGCTGACTTAGCAGGCCTCCAGGGAAGGGGCTCTGGGAGGGAGCTCCATCACCTGTGGGTACCAAAGAAGCGAGGTATTTCTTTGGCCAGGTAGGGAGAGTGGCACCCTGAGGGGAAGGCATGGAAACTGCAGGCAAAGGGAAGAGAAGAGGGGGATGGGCTAGGCTAAGGAAGAGGGGAAGAGGATGTGACAGAGGCAAAAGTAGAAGTCATGGACACAGGGTAAAGTTGGTCATATTTTTGACGAGCCTCTGTGCAAGATAACGAATCAAGGGACTTGCACACCTGGATCTACTTTTCTTTCTTGTAAGCTGGGCAATCTGGTGTGCATGGATAGTAAAGACATGACAATTAACATGCCAAGGTGAAGGAACACAGAGGCTCCTCTCATGAAGTGGGTTCACACTGGACTCGCATTCGGGAGGGCGACGGTTCAATCCCGTCTCCGGCCATCCTGATTTAGGTTTTCCGTGATTTCCCTAAATTGTTTCAGGCAAATGCCGGGATGGTTCCTTTGAAAGGGCACGGCCGATTTCCTTCCCAATCCTTCCCTAACCCGAGCTTGCGCTCCGTCTCTAATGACCTCGTTGTCGACGGGACGTTAAACGCTAACCACCACCACCATGAAGTGGGTGGACAGTCGCCATATTGAGGGTCTGTTGTTCATCTGGAAGACATATGTCCGAAGTGCAAGCACTTAAAGCACATCATGAGTGACAGGATGTACAGCTTCACGTCACACCAATAACAATAACATTGATCTTCTCTTGAAAACCAGAATAAAGGTGCCAGTAATGATGCAGTTGTCCTTACAACCTTTCTGCACACATCAAACGAAATGAACACCCCATCATTTCAGATTGACCTGGAGTTCCTCATTAGTTTTAAGGATAAGGTCATTATGAAAAATTACTCCCTGGACCATATTCAAGGACTGATGCAGTGTAATTTCTTATTTATTTATTTATTTACATGTCAAGTTCTGTAGGACCAAATTGAGGAGCAAATCTCCAAGGTCATGGGACATGTCAGTACATGAAACTACAACATAAAAGTAATAACAGATAAAAATAAAATGTTTATGAACCTGAAAAAAGTCTATCAATTAGTTGAATTAAACGCAATCAACAATACAACAAGTGTCAGCTTAAGCTTTCAAGGAACTCCTCAACATAATAGAAGGAGCGACCTATGAGGAAACTCTTCAGTTTAGATTTGAAAGCACACCAGTTACTGCTAAGATTTTTGAATTCAAGTGGTAGCTTATTGAAAATGGATGCAGCAGTATACTGCACAACTTTCTACTCAAGAGGTAAGGAAGTCCGATCCAAACCCAGGTTTGGTTTCTGCCGAGTATTAACTGAGTGAAAGCTACTTATTCTTGGGAATAAGCTACTATTGTTAACAAGAAATAACATTAAAGAATATATATATTGAGAGGCCAATGTCAAAATACCCAGACTCATGAACAGGGGTCGACAAGAGGCTCGTGAACTTACACCACTTATTGCCCGAACCCCCTGTTTCTGAGCCAAAAATATCATTTTAGAATGGGAAGAGTTACCCGAAAATATAATACCATATGACATAAGTGAATGAAAATAAGCAAAGTAGACTCATTTTCACTAATGGTGACTGGGATGTCCCAAAGACAACCACAACCACAAAGAGCTGCAGATTGAGCAGCAGAAGCAGCTTTGATCAACAAGAAACCTGACTGCATCTTACTGAGAGACTCCATGTTGCCAAACTTGTCTTAAATATTTAAAAAAAAATGACTTGCTGGTGGTGAATGTGTCCCTCTCTGTCCTAGTACAGACTAGGTAGCAGGGAAAGTGTTTCACTCCAAGCTGGCAAGCCTGGCCCTCATCCCAATGTGTAGCCAGTGAAGGGAAGGCTACAGCATTCAATGATCTGTTACCACTCAAAGAGATGGCCATAGAACAGCCAGATTTTTGGAGCTTGATACACTTCATGCACAGAGCACCTGCTGTGGTATCAGCAGCAAAGCACCCACGCTGATCAGGGGCTTTTACCATGGGTACCACCCAGCCAGAGCAAGGGCCATCTGGCACAGTAGCCATTACCAGGAATTCTGATGTTCCAGGATGACAAGCAACCACTCTGGGGCATACATGGGGAGGCAACAGCTCAGATATCAAGTAGTGTGATCCCTGTGTTGTCAGAGGGCTCAGCCAGATGGGTACATAACAGCCACACGACAGTAAATGGCTATATGTGCTGGTGACCTACTGGGGTGGAGGGGGGCTACAGTGAGGAGAAGGAAGAGGGGAAGGAAGGGGGAAAAGGGAGCCACACCATAGATGCTAGGGAGGGAGTTCTTCCCAAAATGGCTCACACTACAGTCAGAAAATTGGGAAGTGGTAGTGAGACACCAAAGGGGGACTAAAAATACCAAAAAAAAATGAAAGAGAAAAGGCAAAGGGAACAAAACTGCAAGAAATACAGGAAACCAGGTGGATAGCCAGGTCACCATAAGTAAGAACACTGAGAGGAGGGATGGAGGGGGCAGTGGGGAAGGAGTGAGGATGGAGAGGGAGGAGCAGCCCATGGAGGAGAATGGGCTGCAATATCTTGGTGCCCCATGTGCACCAAACATGGACTTACCCCCGGGGGGATGATTGGTGTAAAGAGAACAACAAGAGCTTTAAATGAAGGAAAATCAACTGTCCTTACCAGTACATGAGTTATACAACTGTTAGCTGCAGCAGCAGAAGACAGAAAATCAAAGTAGTAGCCAAAAAGCATACACTCAACAAAGTGAAGCCTTCTGATAAACACCAAATATTGGAAGAGAGCAGCAGCAACTCTGAAGATGCTGATATTATGCTATACATTGATTCCTCCAATAATGATTTGTACACAATTAGTGATGAAAACAGTGAAACAGTGAAGAAGGGGACTTCACTGTAGTCAAAGTAGAGGGCAAAACTGCCACAAGTTTTCACTATTATGCTGCGGAAGTCATTAAAATGTACAATGATGTCTGGGAAGTAAATTTTTTTAACAGCGTTGTTTCTACTACAAAATTTTAAGCTGCAGAAGATGATGATTCCTTAGTTGCTTCAGATGCTAGGGTATGCTATGAAAACATGATTTTAATCTAGTTTGATGTCACTGGATTCATTGTGCAGTAATTTTGTTATTTCAATGATGTTTTCATTAATATAATTGTAAAGGTATGTTTAGCATTGTTACTAATGTTGTTGCTATGAATTTTTATGTTTATGGTCCTGTAATTCATTTGTTTAACTGAGCAGTCCTTTTAACCCTGACATATGGTCCAGTTAACCCAGCCACTGGAGTTAATGGGTCCAAAAGTAGTGTCCAAGTTCTTCTCCATTTCTGTGAAATCTGTGTGAGATACTGCAAAAATGAAAGTATCAGTAGTTTCTGTGTATGTTTTCCTCAAGATTCATGAATAAAAATTTAAAAGAAAATTATTCCTTAAGTAAAATTTCAAGGGAAGAAGAAAGAAAGGTCCAGTTAACCCTCAACTTCGCCTACTACTGGACAAAGACAAGTAACACTGTGAAGGAATCACCAGAAAAGGATAAAATATCTGCCATACTTGACTACTGGTGAAGCAGATGAACTATTAAAGCTTCAGACCAATAAAGCATATCACTGGTAGAAAATTGATAACTCTATGACTCTGCCCTAAACTATGAAAAGATCTTTGCTTGTGTTTATTGGAACAATGTGCTGGATGTGGAAAGAAAACAGTGATTCTTATATTGCGCTTCTGAATTCTGAAAATGTAACATCTTGAAGCTGTGTTCTTTAATCTGTGCATACTCAAAAAATGATTCCATGAGCTACTAGTGAGTGGAAAAATGCAGAACAAAGTAATCTCATCATTTTATGTTATTTCTATCAGCAATTATTCATATTGGTACTGTAAGTCTAGCTTAAATAAGCAGTTTCATTAAGCCTGATACATGGGTCTTCCACTCCAGGTTATGGGCTTTTCAGAGCCACAAAAATGATCAGTATGTATTTCTTGGATTTCCTCATATGGAGATATTATTGGTATGACTTCTGGTGTTCTATTAAAATTACTTAACTGTAGACCTAGGTAATAAGGCATGCCAAAATTTGATGACAGTCACATGTTGATATTTTCATATTAACTAAGAGTTTAAAATGGGAACTGGATATATTTTTTGTTTATGTAAAAGTATTACCAGCAAACTTGGCAAAACTGGCCTCCTGTGACACTGCAGGTGGAGGAGCATTAATATATATTAAAAATGAAGTGGACCCCTGATAGAACCTCGTCTTTCTAAAAGAGAAGACACTGATGGACCAGGTTGCAAGTGATCTAGGTTTTAATAGGTGATGTGCATGGACAACAAGCAAACAGTCAAAAAGAGTATAATATGTGCTGTGCTCTGGAGAAGGCATGCATTTTTAAGGCAACATATAACATGGGCATACCAATATGTCCTGAGTAGCCTTGGGTATTGACAGCTTGCTGCCATTTAACAGTATGTGATCAAATGCATTATACTGGTGCGATGCTATGTGCTATCATCATGGGTTATCATCAATGACCATGAATGCTGTGAATTGTGGATACTCAAAGCAGTAACCAGTACCTTCAGGAAGCTATTGAAGCCAAAGTGATAGCATTACTTCAGAAACATCTAGAAGCCACATTCTAGTATACTGTGATATACAGGGCTATGTTTACAAAGCCTAGTCCTCCTCCTGAACATGAAAAGTACCAGGAACTGACACTGAATGGACATTTATGGTGTATGTTCACTTTTTAGCTCTACCTCATTAATGTTGAATGAGCAATAATAATATACTATAAACTTAGATCAAAGCATAGTAGCAGGAAAGACCTCAGAAACATGTCAAAAGACAATGACAAATTTTCTTGGGGTTATGTGGACTGGAGGTAGAGGAGTCAAGTAATTTCGCAGAAACTTTAATAATTTGCTTGAATTGTAACAAATCATATTTATAGGACATTAAGGGATAGTCAGTGATAACTGAATAAGTAGCTTAACTAACCAGATCAGTTTCATTCTTGGCTCCTGCCAGGCTGAGCATCATCGCCAGGAAAGCTGAAACTGCATCATTCCTCCTGAAACAAAGACAGACAAGAATATAACTAAACAGCACAGAATTTGAGTTCATATGACCTGCTCATATAATGTAACAGGTAAGGAACAGTGGGTGAAGGCGCTTTCTACCTCACACAACAATTATTCACTCCCCCCCCAAAAGGTCACCCCCTTCCGCAGCATCCTCCTACCTCAAAATCACACCTTCCCTCCTCCTCTCTCGTCAATATTACCCTCTTCACCTACCCCTCAAGATCACCCCTCCTCCAAACATCCCCCTCAAGCTTACCCTTACCATCTTCCCCTCAATATCACCAACAACTTCCCTCTCCCCTCTCCTTCCCCTCCCCCCTCTCTCTCCACCATGTATCGCTTAATATTTCTTCCAAGATGGTGGATATATCCACTTGTGCTGTTTAAAAATTCAACATGGTGGAAATAGTTCAGTTACAATGGCAGGAAATTATTGGTATAAATAAATCCAAGATGTCAGAAATGGTAGGGCATTTTATATCTACGGCTATGTTGAGGAGAGCCCACTTGTACTGCTTTAAAATGTTCACAAGTCCCCCACCTGTGCTCTCCTCTAATTTCCCAAAATTTCCCAAGCTTCTATGTATGCCCTAAACAACTTAGGAATATTGCTGCTCCACCATGAACAATTTGGAGCTAATCATCATCATATTATTATTATTATTATTATTATTATTATTGTTATTATTGTGCAATTTCCCCATATTGTCACCTGAGTTGAAAAGAAGAATGATACATAGAAGGATTGCCATGTGTGTTGCAGGAGTCAGTGTAGGGATGTGTAGTAATTAGTTAGGTCTGACACTGAGGTGTTGAGCTGAGCCTGATCATGTTGTGGAGTACATAGTTATGAGATGTCCCGCACTCGCAGCTCCCCATGGTTTTGAGGGATTGTGCAGTCATGCTGTGCTGAACTTTTTTTAAGTTATGGTAGTTTTGTGCATTGCAACAAGAATGGTAAGAAACACACCCTGGGAAAAAAGTTCTGAATTGTGTATGAGCCATCGAAATGTAGACATGTAACAGCAGCAGAAAGAAAAGTCTTGAGACAGAATGTAAATATTAGTCAGTGCATGATAATAATAGACTGCCAAATAAATGTACATGTGTTTAACTTGTTACTGTCATTGTTGCAGGTGACATCATTGTGTATCCCCAAATGAAACTACAGTGTGAATATTCAGTGGCCAAAGTATTGCTCTTTAATACAATGCATAATTTGAATGTCAAAGAGAATAAAGAAGTTCTAGTTGAAATAGCTTCATAACATGTATTCATTCCAGTGGTGGTTTTAAAACCCTTGATACTGAGGTAGTAAAGTGACATTATTCATATTAGGTGATCCATCCATGCTACAATTTGATGCTAATTGCAGCCATGTTCAGCAGAAATAATCAAATTTCCTCAGTGGTATCAGATAACTATACTATCTGCAGCAGTGACATTCCTCAAACAATGAAACTATACACACATAAAAAAAAGTTTTGCATCATCGCAGTTCCCAGAACTCCTGAAGACAGACGTTGACTGTGGATATTGTATCACAGACACAGTCCCTTTGACTGTTCAAAGATGTCACTAAACCCACCCAAAAATGTAAACAACCATGCATGAGAAGTGCCTATTAGACGGAGGGGTCTGACAGCCAACCATTTCCAGTCATTCCACCAGGAAGGAGGTACAGGCCTTGTGTTGTCTGTAGTTCAACCATGCCTAGATGGCCAATACCCTAGTTCAATTGCGTCCGCTTTGTTACTTTGTGCCAGGAAGGGCTCTCAACAAGGGAAGTGTCTAGGCATCTTGGGGTTAACCAATGCGACGTTGTTCAGACATAAAGGAGAGACAGAGTGACAGGAACTATCGATGACATGTCTCGCTCAGGCCGCCCAAGTGGATGACAGCTGCCTACCAATTATGGCTTGGAGGAACCCTGACATCAACACCACCATGTTGAATAATGCATTTCGTGCAGCCACAGGACGTAGTGTTATGACTCAAACTGTGTGCAATAGACTGCATGATATGCTACTTCACTCCCAACGTCCATAGCAAGGTCCATATTTGCAACCATGACACCAGTGCAGTACAGTTGGGCCCAACACATGCCAAATTGACCACTCAGGATTGGCATCACATTCTCTTCACCAATGAGTGTTGCATATGCCTTCAACCAGACATTCATTGGAAACGTGTTTGGAGGCAACCCGGTCAGGCTGAACACCTTGGACACACTGTCCAGTGAGTGCAGCAAGGTGGAGGTTCCCTGATGTTTTGGGATGGCATTCTGTGGGGCTAATGTACGACGCTGGTGGTCACAGAAGGCACCATAATGGCTGTACAATATGTGAATGCCATCCTCTGACCAATAGTGCAACCATATTGGCAGCATATTGGCGAGGCACTGATCTTCATGGATGACAATTTTTGCCCCCATCATGCACATCTTGTGAATGACTTCCTTCAGGATAATGACATCGCTCGACTAGAGTGGCCAGCATGTTCTCCAGACATGAACCCAATCGAACATGCCTGGGATAGATTGAAAAAGTGCTGCTTATGGATGACGTGATCCACCAACCACTCTGAGGGATCTATGCTGAATCGCGGTTGAGGAGTGGGACAATCCGAACCAAGAATTGGAAGAAGCATTGATACAAGTGTATTGTATCTGAGGGGGATCTCTTTGAAAAGAAATATCATCACAGGATGGATGAAACAGTCTCTCTGCAGTGACTTGATGAACTTGTGGATAGTATGCCATGACAAATACAGGAATGCATCAATGCAAGAGGATGTGCTACTGGGTATTAGAGGTACTGGTGTGTACAGGAATCTGGACCACCACCTCTGAAAGTCTCGCTGTATGGTGGTACAACATGCACTATGTGGTTTTCATGACCAATAAAAAGGGCTGAAATGATGTTTATGGCGATCTCTATTCCAATTTTCTGTACTCATTCTGAAATGCTCAGAACCAAGGTGATGTAAAACTTTTTTTGATGTGTGTATAATGACACAGACTGCAGAAATGTAGAAGAACACAAATCAATGAATTTTGAAATCTATGCAGTCCAGCTCGATGATGAATCAACCAGTTTGCAGTCATATGTAAATATCTTCTATGAGAACTTTCATTGAGCTGGAACATCATGACACACAGCCAACAGAAAAAGCACCACCCAAGATTTTTACAGATGCTATGCCTCAATACATAACAAGAACAACAACAACAACAATAACAGTAATAATAATTATAACAACAATAACATACATGACCCCATCATGACACATGCACACATGGCTGTTCAAAAAGTAAGGTGACTTTTTTGAATTGTGCGGGCAACATACATTTGATTATTGATCTTTTTTTTATGTTGGTTCACATGTTCCAAACATATGTTCACAGACTGAGGTGTACAGCATACTTCATTTGTTTTTAACAGATAGAAAGGTTAGAGGTGTTTTAGTGTGTTTGGCAATTTTCGATTGTTATCAAAAATTGAGCAAAGAATTTGCATCAAATTTTGTGTGAAAAATGGAATCAAGTGCTCTAAAACACTTGAAATGTTGACAGTGGTATACGGTGAGTCTGCTCTAAGTAGAAAAAATGTTTACAAATGGTACAAGCTCCTCCAAGATGGCCAAGAAGTTGCTCTAAGTAAAAAAAAAAATGGTTACAAGTGGTACAAGCTCTTCCAAGATGGCCGAGAGGATGCCAATGTCAAACCTTGCTCTGGACACCCCAGCACATCAACAACAGATGATAAAATTGAAGCTGTGAAGAAAGTTGTTTTGGAAAATTGTCGAATTACCATATGAAAAGTTGTGAGGATGTTGGCATATCAGTCAGTTCATGTCATGCAATTTTTTTTTTTTTTTTTTTTTTTTTTTTGATGTTTTGGGCATGAGAAGTATGTCAGTGAAGTATGTTCCAAAACTTTTCAGTCCTGATCAAAAGAACTGTCACATAAGCATTGCTCAGGAAGTCTTGAATGATGTCAATAATGAACCTGATTTGCTCAAAAGGGTCATAATTAGTGATGAAATATGGGTTTACAGTTATGATGTCAAAACCAAAGCCCAATCGTCCCAATGGAAGCCTCCCAGAGAGCCAAGACTGAAACAAGTACACCAAGTTCAATAAAATGTCAAAGTCTTGATCACTGTTTTTTCAATTACCATGGCATAGTGCATCATGAATTTTCGCCTCAAGGTTGTATGGTCAATGAGAAGTATTACCTTGATGTTGCTTGTGAGAAATTTTTTGGCCAGAAACAATATGACAATCATGCCTCAGCCAGCATGTTCACCAGATTTGGCCCCCTGCAACTTTTCCCTGTTCCCAGAACTGAAGAGACCTATGAAAGGATGAAGATTTTCAACGATTGAGAAAATAAAAACTGCATTGCTGGAAGTACTCAAGGCTGTACAAAAAAGTGCTTATGAGAAGTGCTTCAAGAATTGGAAGAAGCATTGATACAAGTGTATTGTATCTGAGGGGGATTTCTTTGAATAGAAATATCATCACAGGATGGATGAAACAGTCTCTTTGCAGTGACTTCAAAATAATTTATTTCTCCCACAATAAAACAGAAAATAAGAAGAAAGGTCCTGTTCTGCCCAGCAATATTTGTTTGATAATTGTGGATCCATGAGACTGTGGCAAGATGAATGTTGTCATGTCATTGCTTACACATCTTGATGGTGTTCACTTTGAAAATGTAGATATATTTCCAAAACCTTGTTTTGGCCCAAGTGTTAGCTATAAGAGATTTTGTCAGGCACTGATGGTGTAACATACAAGGAATTCTGTGAAAGTGGTGATGTTCCACCACTGGGAAGGATAAATTTGAGTACTGTGTTTATAGGTGATAATGTTGCTGTGGAAAACCAGGAACAAGATACAAAATTATTGCTGTTTTGATAACCACATGGGTAGATTTTTTTTTTTTTTTTTTTTTTTTGAGTATAACGTACTTGAGGATTTCTAAACAGTTGGTAAGGAATAATGAAAACTTTATTATTGATTTCCAACAAGATAATATGAGATTAAAACACATATAGGAGCTGACACGATGTTCAACAAATGTAGAACTATATGTGGATATTTCTGGAATTACACACAGTATGAGTTTTCAGTTACAGATGAAACACAACTAAATGAAGCACAATGTGGATGAAACATTCAAAATTTTTGAAAGATAATACATCAATATGTAAGTGATGTGTGTGTTGTTGCATATGAATACTGGTTGATACATACGAAGGAAAGAAAACAAGTCTTATACCATCTCAAAGTCCATTTTCAGCACAACATGTTGAGCACAATGATAAAACACTTAGTCATGG
Source organism: Schistocerca americana (assembly GCF_021461395.2). Taxonomy (NCBI): domain Eukaryota; kingdom Metazoa; phylum Arthropoda; class Insecta; order Orthoptera; family Acrididae; genus Schistocerca; species Schistocerca americana. The sequence goes on from NC_060130.1 coordinate 542,472,502, forward strand.
AGGCAAGCAAGGCAGTTTGACAGAAATTACAATTGCTAAGAGTGGGGCAGTTGGTGAAATCAGTCTCTCAGAACAGCTTTTCACACTGTTACTGAAACACTTGAACTACCCTTTCAAATGACCAATAATGAAAATGGGAGAGAAAATACGAGTGCTGGTTCATTCACTATCACAGCATTACTGAGCAAAATGGAATGAAGGATATGGAATATATGGAGTCAGCAGAGAAGAACTGGATTTGTAGGGTACATTAACCTTAAGTGTAACCATGCACACAATATGAGTTGGGAGTAGAGAATATGAATGAACATCTAGTTTCCTGTATCTAATATTCTTAAAAAACTTCGAAATGTAATGAACATTTAGTAAAACTGTATGCAGAAGTATTTGGTATGACTAATGCGAAAGGAAGAAAACAGTTCCACAACAGGACCAATAAAAAAGGCCATACAGTAAGAGATACACAAACATTATTAAACCACTGAGTGAGGCGGCACAGTGGTTAGCAGAGTGGACTTGCTTTTGGGGGGGATTTTTTAAAATTTATTTGGTACGCATATTCTGTGGATCTGTACATGCGATTAATTAACTTGGATGTGGAACGTATCAATACAATTATACAAATACAATTAATACTATAGAACAACAACAACATAGTACAGTAATATAAATAATAGTTAGTATCAATTTTTATTATTTATTAGGTAACATTTATCTGGTATTGTAATTCACTGTCTAATATAAATACAATATTGTATCTTTCATGTAACAACTGAATAACAAGATATATCTTTTTACTCAAGTGGTGCAATAAGAATATACATGGGAACTTTTAATTATTTCTGGAAAAGAATTCATCGAAGGAGATCAGTGGACGGTCAAGCAGGTATTTCTTTAACATACTGGGTGATCAAAAAGTCAGTATAAATTTGAAAACTGAATAAATCACGGAATAATGTAGATAGAGAGGTACAAATTGACACATATGCTTGGAATGACATGGGGTTTTATTAGAACCAAAAAAATACAAAAGTTCAAAAAATGTCCAACAGATGGCGCTTCATCTGATCAGAATAGCAATAATTAGCATAACAAAGTAAGACAAAGCAAAGATGATGTTCTTTACAGGAAATGCTCAATATTTCCACCATCATTCGTCAACAATTGCTGTAGTCAAGGAATAATGTTGTGAACAGCACTGTAGAGCATGTCCGGAGTTATGGTGAGGCATTGGCGTCAGATGTTGTCTTTCAGCATCCCTAGAGATGTTTGTCGATCATGATACATTGCGATTTCAGGTAACCCCAAAGCCAATAACCGCATGGACTGAGGTCTTGGGACCTGGGAGGCCAAGAGATCTTTCACATGTCTGGCAATATGGGGTGGAGTGCCTGGTTCTAATAAAACCCCATGTCATTCCAAGCATGTGTGTCAATTTTTTCCCCTCTATCTACATTATTCCGTGGTTTATTAAGTTTTCAAATTTATACTGACTTTTTGATCACCCGGTACATCTAAATAGCATTTCATTTTCTCTTGTACATTTAATATAATTAGGCAGTGCATTAACAGTCTTAATAGCAGCATACTTTACTCCCTTCTGTACAAGTGACAAATTTTTTAGTTCAAAATGGAGATCATTTTTACCTCTAGTCTTATAGTTGTGGTATGATAATTTATTTCATACTGAGCATAATTTTTAATGACAAAATTCATCAGAGAGTGTATGTACTGACTTCTTGTTGTCAGTATCCCTAACTGTATGAAGATTTTTCTACATAGCTTCGTGGAGAAACCCTGCACGTAATACTGGCTTCTTTCTTCTAAGGTTTTGAGAATTTTTTTTGAGACTGGTGAATTACCCCAGAAGATTATGTTATAGCTTATTAATGAGTGAAAATATCCAAAATAATATGATTTTAAAATGGTGATGTCCCCAAGGTCAGCAATGATTCTTAAAGCAAAAGTTCCTGATGACAACACTTTTAGAGTCAGGGACATATGATGTCTTCAGTTGAGCCTACCGTCAATATGAACACTAGGAATTTAGTGGAGTGCACCTGTTTTAGTACCTGGTTGTGTGCAATGACTATGTTTTCTGGACTTTTATGTTTAGTGTGGAACTGAATAAAATTAGTTTTTTTTTTTTAAAATTAACTGAAAGAGAATTAATTGTAAACCAAGCTGTAACTTCTCTGAGTATGACAAAAACATCAGGCACTAGGTCTGTAGTGGACATACTATTTACCACAATGCTTGCATCATCAGCAAAGATTGCGAATTCACATTTTTTGCTAATAGACAAGGATAGATCATTACCATATATTAAAAACAGCAAGGGCCCAAGGACAGATCCCTGGGGATCCCCATGCTGTATTTTGACCCATTCAGAAGAAGTGTATAAAGAGATCCATTGTTGCAGCCATGTAGGACCATCTGTTGTTTCCCCATCTTCAAGATATGTTTTTAAACAATTGCCTATAGGCCCTTTGATTATATAATGATACTCTCAGAGATAGTCTATTTTGTGGTTTACACAAAAGGTCACAGAAGACTCCAACTGCTGACTTCTTACTGTTAATAGACTCCAAGATGTTATTTGTGAGTGAGTATATGGCTCACTCTGTGAAAACCCCATTTTGAAAACCAAACTGTCTATGGTTAATAATATTATGGTTAATAATATTATGGTTATATAGGTGGACCAGAATCCTGTTATACACAGCTTTTTCAATAACCTTTGAACATTTTGTTAACAGAGAGACAGGATGATAATTTGTGACAGCTGTAGCATTGACAGACATGTAAATAGGTCTCACAGTGGCATACTTCATCCTCATCCTACCGAGCGAGGTGGCACAGTGGTTAGCACACTGCACTCGCATTCGGGAGGACGATGGTTCAATCCCGTGTCCGGCCATCCTGATTTAGGTTTTCTGTGATTTCCCTAAATTGCTCCAGGCAAATTCTGGGATGGTTCCTTTGAAAGGGCATGGCCGACTTCCTTCCCCATCCTTCCCTAATCTGATGAGACCAATGACCTTGCTGTTTGGTCTCTTCCCCAAACAACTCAACCCCCAACCCATCCTCATCCCCTCTGGAACAGCTCCTTCACAAAGAGATGTGTTGCAAATGTGAGCAAATATTACACTTACTTCATTACTGTAGGCCTTTAATGGCTTGCTTTTAGATATACCTGGTACTTCATCAGTAAATAAATTGTATTTTGTATTAGCATCACCTGCAAGATAAACATACCTCCAGTCAATCTCCCAAAGGTGTAATTTGAACTCTTTAATATTTTCTTCATTCATGTTTCTAATGGTTTTCCATTTAGCACCAGCATTACTCTGATGTGTACTAAAGTTGTTCACGGTGAGTATTTGCCCATCATGATCAGAGACCATTTATGACTTTTTCTACTGTGGTATGATTAGCTCTACTCATGTCTACAAAGATATCATCAATTAGAGTGCTGGAGGTGGCTGTAGTTCATGTGGGGAAAATTGGCAGTGGAGACAAGATTGTAGGTGGAATTGCCTTAAGGGAGGATGATAGGCCACGGCCTTTGTCTGAGATTGCCTTCATCCGCTATTATATGATACTATCTTATGAGACACAGATATGTGATAGTTGGGCAGAACTCTTGTGCTGGATTTATTCCTCACATTAAGCTCAGAAATGTGCCACAAAAGCTGCTTAACATAGACAAAAACATCTCAGTACTTACATGGATTACTTACAAATGGTGTAAATGACATTGTTTCCACTGAAACCTTAGTGTAAGGTATGAGTGAGTCATTAGGGAGGGCATCTGGTCAAGGGCACCCATACAATAGTTTGTAGGGGTGTGGGGGGTGGGGGAGTGGGGTGGCGTAGACCCGGGCATATGGAATATTTTTAATATTGTAGAAGATGAATGGTGACTAGTAAGTAGTTATAAAAAAAGATGAAAATCTATTAAAAATCTGCATAATACTGACTTTTAAATCATATTCCTGAAAGAAAAACACCTGACTGCAGTACACTTTTTTTTCTTTCCCTGCGAGCTATTGGGAGAGGGAGGAAGGGGGCTTGCTCCCTGGTATGAGTGCCCTCAAACCTGACCACAAAAGCAAGTGTTTCATGTAAGAAGAGTTGAGCCTATTCTGAAGACACTGCAAATATTGATTATGTCATAAAATAGTAATGATTTTTAAGAGATTTGGATGTGAACTACATGAAACGACAAGATAATCAAAGAAGATGTTTATGTTTGTACATTACATCATGTTGTAATGTGATCTGATATCATTTTCCTTCTGCCTAGTAAATATTTTGTGCCTACAGGGATGGAAATGAATCATGTGAGCAGTGTGTGAGACACATAGAAGTTTCGCATCATCAAAATGGATGCACAATAATATATTTCAGTCATGTTGTGGCCAAACAAACATAGATGGTATGAAAATTATCATCTGTCATATTACAGATGAAGGTCAATCACCTTACCTAGCCAGAATAAATGATATCTTCAGCTGGAATCACTCCAGAACAGGGATCCTAATCAATAATTGAAGTCACAGCTCATCACATTAAAATTCTGATTGATAGTTGAGCTTTTACAACACAAATGAGCCTAAATTTGCACCACATTGGTACATTGCCCATAAGCTGCGAACCACTGCTGTTTATTTTTTCTTTAACCAGACTGTCATATGACTCATGGGATGTCAGGGTTATTGCCAAGATCACTTGCAAGCAATATATGAAGGGCTTATTTCAATAGTGGTACAAGTCCACTTTTCAAAAAAATGGGGTTATCCTCATGTCTGTACTCACACAAGTCATTTTTAATTTATTTGCATAGTAGGACACCTCAAGCTTCATCCTGCCACCAACAGAGTGCACCTCAATGCTGACACATTAGAGAAAACCAGCAGGAATTTATTTCAGTAGTGGTACAAGTCCGTGTGCTTTTGTGCATTACAGCATGTTACTATTTCTTGCGAAGATGATGGATTCAGGAGCATTATCAAATGACTGTGATACAACTGATGATCCATATTTTCAATTGATTGCAGGTAAAAAGAATTTATTTACTTTTCTCTCAGCATTATAGACATTTTGTTCCAAAAAGGAATATGGGAGAATGAAGGTTACGTTGACAATAACAATAGAAAATGAGGGTGCCCATCTTAATGTATTTCACATATACATATGTTTCCAATCATCTGGTGCTGTATGAATCATAACTTGTGTTACTTTCTATCTATATACCAGTACTGATGACAATGAAACTTCCAATGAAAGTGCAAAAAATGACAAAACAGGAGACACTGTTACTGATGCCTGTGCAAACATTGCAGCCACATATATGCAGACAAAAAGGAAGCGTACTCAAAGCAAGAAGGATTCAAGGAAAACTGACACATATGAAAAGAATATTCGAAAAAAGAAAAGGAACACTGGAGAGTTATACATCACAGCAACTGGTAAAATAATTCCTCCTGAAACATTTTGCAATCTGGACTGCAGGTAAATGTTTCAATAAAATTTCAGAGGATGAGAGGAAGATGTTATTTGACAATTTCTGGGCAATGGGTGATATTAATCACCAAAATAGTTATCTGAATGGTTATGCACATATCATTCAGTTAATTGCCGATGACCAAGAGATGGCTCTGGTTCGCAGAAAAGCTGTATTTATGAATATTGATTACATGTCAACAAAGACTGTGCAATAGTATGCAAGAAGTTTTTCTTGAATACTTTTGACATTTCTAATGGGTGACTCTCTAGGCTTTTAACAAAAAGCAAGGAAGTAGGTACACCACACCTTGGTGGAAGGGGCAAACATCAGAACAAATTCTCTGTACCGGAAGGTCTGATCAATAATGTAAAGGAACACACCAGAAGCTTTCAACTTTCTGAGAGCCATTATGCAAGCAAGGATAATCCCCACAAAAGATTTTTAAATCCTAAGCTGTGTGTGGCCACAATGTATGATTTGCACAAAGATAAATGCATATCTCAGAATAAAGAAATTGTGGGGGTTTTTAGATTGAAGTCAGCTGATAGGTATTCCTGCTTAAGGGAAGTCTCTCTAACAAAGAAACCACTCTCTACAAAGCTTGGGTATCCGATTAATGAGGGAATTAGTATATTTCATCAAAATATACAAGGTATTAGAGATAAAGTTAGTGAACTGCTTATAGATGTTGACTCTGAAATTATTGGTATATCTGAACACTTCTTAAATAAGGAGATAATTCAGAGGCTTCCTTTACCAGGATACAGGTTGGCTGGCAGCTTTTCTAGGAGCTCTTTGCGGTGTGGGGGAGTAGCCATGTATGTGAAAAACGGTATCCCATTTGAGTCAATTGATGTTTCAAAGTACTGCACTGAAAAGGTGTTTGAATGTTGTGCAGGTGTGGTTAAATTTAGTGGAGCTAAACTTCTTACTGTTGTTATTTATAGATCCCCAGACTCCGATTTCACAACATTTTTGCTAAAGCTAGAGGAGGTTCTTGGTTCACTTTATAGGAAATACAAAAAGTTAGTTATATGTGGTGACTTCAATATTAATTGTATAAGTGATTGTGCAAGGAAAAGGATGCTGGTAGACCTCCTTAATTCATATAATCTTATGCAAACCGTATTCTTTCCAACGAGAGTGCAAGGGAACAGTAGAACAACCATAGACAATATTTTTGTTCATTCGTCATTATTAGAAGGGCATTCTGTTAGCAAAAAGGTGAATGGCCTTTCAGATCATGATGCACAAATTTTAAGTCTAAAAGTTTTTTGTGCTGCAACACATGTTAAATATAGTTACCAACGTTTTAGGAAAGCTGATCCAGTTGCTGTACAGACTTTTGTAAACCTTATCAAGGAACAAGAGTGGCAAGATGTTTATAGTGCTGATACAGTAGACGATAAATATAATGCTTTCCTCAAGACTTTTCTCGTGCTCTTTGAAAGTTGCTTTCCGTTAGAACGTTCAAAACAGGGTACTAGCACAAACAGGCAGCCTGGGTGGCTGACTAAAGGGATAAGAATATCTTGTAGAACAAAGTGGCAATTATATCAAAACGTTAGAATCAGTCAAAATCTAAATGCAGCAGCCCATTACAAACAGTATTGTAAGGTGCTTAAAAAAGTTATTAGGAAGGCAAAAAGTATGTGGTATGCAGATAGAATAGCTAAGTCTCAGGATAAAATTAAAACCATATGGTCAGTCGTAAAGGAAGTGGCTGGTCTGCAGAGACAGGTCGAGAATATAGAATCAGTGCGTAGTGGGGATGTCCGTGTTACTGATAAGTCGCATATATGTACAGTACTTAATAACCACTTTCTGAATATAGCAGGTGAACTAAATAGAAACCTAGTCCCAACAGGGAATCATATAGCGCTCTTAGAAAAAAGTGTTCCGAGACTGTTACCTGAAATGCTCCTCCATGATACTGACAAGAGGGAGATTGAGTTAATAATTAAATCACTAAAGACCAAGAACTCTCATGGATATGACGGGGTATCTAGCAGAATACTGAAGTATTGTTCCACGTATGTTAGCTCAGTACTTAGCCATATCTGTAACTTTTCCTTTAGGAGTGGTCGGTTTCCTGACCGATTAAAGTACTCGGTAGTGAAGCCACTTTATAAAAAGGGAGACAGGGATAATGTTGACAATTATAGACCTATTTCTATGCCATCAGTGTTTGCTAAAGTTATTGAGAGGGTTGTATATACAAGGTTACTGCAGCATTTAAATTCACATAATTTGCTGTCAAATGTACAGTTTGGTTTTAGAAACGGTTTAACAACTGAAAATGCTATAGTCTCTTTTCTCTGTGAGGTTTTGGACGGATTAAATAAAAGGTTGCAAACGTTAGGTGTTTTCTTTGATTTAACGAAGGCTTTTGACTGTGTTGACCACAAAATATTACTGCAGAAGTTGGAACATTATGGAGTAAGGGGAGTAGCTTACAATTGGTTCGCCTCCTACTTTAAGAACAGAAAGCAGAAGGTAATCCTCCGCAATATTGAGAGTGGTAATGATGTTCAGTCCCAATGGGGCACTGTTAAATGGGGCGTTCCCCAAGGGTCGGTGCTGGGGCCACTGCTGTTCCTTATTTATGTAAATGATATGCCTTCTAGTATTACAGGTGATTCAAAAATATTTCTGTTTGCTGATGACACCACCTTGGTAGTGAAGGATCTTGTGTGTAATATTGAAACATTATCAAATAATGTAGTTCATGATATAAGTTCGTGGCTTGTGGAAAATAATTTGATGCTAAATCACAGTAAGACTCAGTTTTTACAGTTTCTAACCCACAATTCAACAAGAACTGACATTTTAATCAGACAGGATGGGCATGTTATAAGCGAGACGGAACAGTTCAAGTTCCTAGGCGTACAGATAGATAGTAAGCTGTTGTGGAAAGCCCATGTTCAGGATCTTGTTCAGAAACTAAATGCCGCTTTATTTACCATTAGAACAGTATCTGAAATAAGTGACATTTCAACACGAAAAGTAGAATACTTCGCATATTTTCATACGCTTATGTCATATGGTATTATTTTTTGGGGTAATTCTTCTGATTCAAAAAGGGTATTTTTGGCTCAAAAATGGGCTGTTCGAGCTATGTATGGTGTAAGTTCGAAAACCTCTTGTCGACCCCTATTCAATAGTCTGGGAATTTTGACATTGCCCTCACAGTATGTATTTTCTTTAATGTCGTTTGTTGTTAGCAATATTAGCTTATTCCCAAGAGTTAGCAGCTTTCACTCAGTTAATACTCGGCAGAAATCAAATCTGCATGTGGAATGCACTTCCTTGACTCTTGTGCAGAAAGGAGTGCAGTATTCTGCTGCATCCATTTTCAATAAGCTACCACAAGAACTCAAAAATCTTAGCAGTAGCCCAAACACTTTTAAGTCTAAACTGAAGAGTTTCCTCATGGTTCACTCCTTCTATTCTGTCGAGGAGCTCCTGGAAGAGATACAAAATTAAGCAAATTCCAGTGTACATTTTTGATTTTCTTTATTTAAACTAACGACTTGTCGCCTGAATATGTTTCTTATATTTCATTTTATCTGTTTCCACAATCGTGTTATAATTTCATGTATTGACTCGTTCCATGACCATGGAGACTTCTCCTAAATGTGGTCCCACGGAACAATAAATAAATAAATAAATAAATAAATAAAATCTATCCAAATATCCTTAACAAAGACTTCAACCTCTCATTTCAACCAGCACATAAAGACACTTGCTCTTTTTGTGACAAACTGAGCTTTGAAATGGACACTGCTACCAATGCAAAAGAAAAAAGAAAGCTTCAAACTGAAAAGGAGCTTCACCTTAGGAGGGCTGAAGCTGCAAGAACAGCAATGGCTACAGACACAGCATGTAGTAAAGAGGCAGATTCCCAGATATTCGTGTTTACCTTTGACCTGCAAAAAGCACTTGCATTTCCTAAACTGACAACATTGATATTGTACTACAAAAGAAACATGTACATGTATAATTTTGGATGCCATAATTTAACTGATGGCAAAATCCAGATGTATTTTTGGGATGAAACATCTGGATCAAGGGGTTCACAGGAAATTGGTACCTGTTTATTGAAACATATTGAAATGTGTGTCACTTCTCAAAAACAGGTAGTTGCATACAGTGACATGTGGTGGGCAAAAAAGGAACATAAATATTGCCCTAACACTAATGAAAGTGACACAATCTCCTCAATTTCATGTCAACGTCATGGATTTAAAGTTCTTGCTCCCAGGTCACTCATATTTGCCAAATGACAGGGATTTTGCCCAGATAGAAAAACAATTAAATGAGAAAGAATTTCTGTTTTCCCCAGATGATATTTTTGAAACAATTAGGAAAACTGGCAGAAACAATAAATTTGTATGCACAGAACTGAAGCATTCTGACTTTTTAGCACTCAAACAGTTACAAAATGCAGTGGTAAGAAGGAAGCAAAATGAGGAGTATGTTCAATGTAATTGGCTGAAAATAAAATGGATGCATTTTGAGAGGCAACAGCCGTACAAAATGCTCTACAAGCAAACACTGAATGATGACATTGGCTTACATGTCCTAAACCTTGCTCCCAAACATGGTAGAGGGAGACCACATGCACATGATACTATTGCAGTTTCAGAACTTTACCCACACACGAGAAAAGTGCTGAAAAAGAAAATGCAGAATATGCTTGATTTGCTCCCTTATATTCTAGCTATCAGATATAGTAATTTCCTTGTTCTACAAACAGAAGACAGATGTCTGGACCATGAAGAAGAAGAAGAAGAAGAAGAAGAAGAATGTAATCCTTAGTTGTACAGAAACCAATTGACCTGGAACATATCTGACTGTGTAGTTTGATTATACATGTGAATTTAATAAGAAGGTGTACATTAAAACTGTAATAAAATTATTTGCAATAAAAGAATTATCAGGATTATCTACAATGTTCAATTTATTTTATTTCAATAGTGGTTCAACTCCATTACCTCCACTTTTCAGCATGTAATGCTGCTGAAATCATCCAAACAAATAGAAAGAAAGGTTCATCTCTAGCAACAAGTCATATACTTGAATATTTTTAGTATCTTGACTGCAGATTTTTCAGTGCTCATTTAAATTTAGGACTCTGTATCTCAAAAATGAACAAAAATAGACTTGTACCACTATTGAAATAAGCCCTTCATATGTCGAACGTGCAACACTCATGGTGGCAGATATCGATTAGTTATTACTTTTGTTTACAGCATTGCTAACAGAAAGTCTTGTAATAGTGAACCTTGTCAGCAGCATTCTATAGATGAGTGAACTGAAGCCGGTGCAGTGTTAACTTGCACCTCCCTTACCTGGTGGGAGTTAATTCCAAGATTGTGCACTGAGGAAAGCGATTTAGATTTCATTTAGTGCCAAATCATGATCTTAAAAATTGCATGGAGTGTTACGGAGAGACATGTGTCAAACCTAGTGAAAGATATAGCTAGAGTGTAACCCGACTCCAGCAAAACAGGATTGCTATTGGCTGCATACACAAAATGTGGAACCGTTGTTGAAGAAGATCTGGACCATGAGTAAGGTAAGTTAAATTACTGTCAGTTACTTTGCTATGTCTTTTGTTGTTGTTGTTGTTGTTGTTGTTGTTGTTGTTGTTATTGTCAATGTGTGAACAAAATGGATTTCTGATGTCATGACAGTTGCATGCTCAACCATCATTGTCAGTGCTGTAAACAAAATTAGTATCTCGCTCCATGATAGTCACGATATATATCGCCTGGAAGTGATCTTGGAAACTACCTATGCAGAAGGTAACAATCAGGTATATTGGTCTGTCTTGCATCCATAACTTATTTGTGCAGCTTTGTGCTAATGTAGAATTTTAACATTGCTAACAGTCTGCTCGAGTTTTTTAAAAGAAAGGGCAGTTTCAGCTTCACAACAAAATGACATGGTTTGGATAATCACTTTTATTTGCCTTAATGGAGCAAACAAAGAACTATGCTCTGTGTAATACACTGATTCTAAGGTGTGGCTGTAAGTGTGAACATTAAATATATCTTCAAAGAACTTTTGAATAATCTATGTGCCTGGTGACATCAAATTTATTTATTTTAGTGTTATTAAATTTGATCCTTGTGTCAATCATGAGAAGTTATAGAATGTGTTATAATGAATAACAGAGCTTGTTAAAGAAGTGAAGTCAAAATAAGAAAATATTGAACTATAAATTTCCAAACAATGGAAATTATAATGTAAAAACAACACTACTACTACTACTACTACTACTACTAATAATAATAATAATAATAATCATGCTATTGTAGTGGTTTGGTCCCACAATGGTAAAGTGCCAAACTGCAAATCCTTCAGTATTGAGTTTGATCCCAAGTCAATTCTAGGCGTTTTACCTGTCACTTATCATTTCTTTCACCTCTGTGTGTGTTTTTAAGTGTGAAAATACAGAGTTACACCATAGTTCAGAACCACATTAAGCTATTGGTTCCCCACATAACTGGCTGGCTAAATAAGTTCAAAGGCTACAGCACACCACCTCTAAAAGCACCATGCCTATTAGAGCACTGTGGTGTTAAAAAAACCTCTGCTCTGTTATACCGGTCACATGCTCATGGCCGCATCTTGCAAAGAGGAGCTGGAGGAATAACCCATCATAAAGAAGGACACTGTAGTGGCTCCACCTGGCTGTTGTTTACACATATTTAATTTTATATGATTGGCCAATATCAGCCATACAGGCCATTCTCAAGCATTGTAGGTGCTAACATCTCATAATATACAGGGATATACATGGAGTGGACTGAAGTATGGAAACACAAATAATAACATATTACCATCTGTAATAGAGTGTAGAAAAAGTGTTGACATTACAGCAGTCATCTAGAAATGGATGAATACAAGTCCTGTGCATTCTACAAGAGGATTTTATACCATTCTTCCTGCAAAATAGCAGCACGTTCAGGTAATGATGATGGAGTGGATGATGACCACATACCCTTCTCTCTAAAGTAGACCATAAATTGTCAATAATATTGAAATCTGGTGACTGTGAAGCCCAGGGGAGTTGCAACAATTCATTCTCATTCTCATAAAACTAGTCCTGGATGATGCAAGCTGTTTGAACAGAGGATCTGTCATTTTGGAACACAGCAGTGCCATTGTGGAACAAACATTGTACCATGGTATTGACCTAATCAGCTAAAATGGTCACACAATCAATGACAGTAATGCTACCTTGAAGAGTAATGACAGACCAATTCAGCATCATGATATGGCTGCCTAAATCATCACTGAACCCCTGCTATGTCTCACTCTTGGAATGTAAGCTGGAGCAGAAGTTGGAAACTGGATGAAACAAGACTCGTATGACCAAATGACTTGCTTCCACTGCTCCATAGTCCAGGTTTTATGGTTTTGGTACCATATTGTCCTTTTATGTGTATTTGCATCACTGATCAGTGCTTTTGGAATTCCAGCCCATCTATCAATTCCCAGCCTATGGAGCTCCCTGTGGTTTCATTTAGTGCTACCAGGGTTCATGAGTATGATTTCATTTCTGATGTGACTTCTGCAGCTGCTATCCTCTTTATTTCTGTCACAATCCTCTTAAATGACCATCTGTCATGGTCACACAGCACACACTTTCATTGGCATTGTAACATAACACATGATGTTCTTAAAAAAAAAAAAAGGTTCAAATGGCTCTGAGCACTATGGGACTTAACATCTATGGTCATCAGTCCCCTAGAACTTAGAACTACTTAAACCTAACTAACCGAAGGACATCACACAACACCCAGTCATCATGAGGCAGAGAAAATCCCTGACCCTGCCGGGAATCGAACCCGGGAACCCGGGCGTGGGAAGCGAGAACGCTACCGCACGACCACGAGCTGCGGACATGATGTTCTTCTGCTTTCCCTGTAAGCAGTATAAATCTTCAATACAGTACCTCTTGAAACATCAAACACATCCACTGCCTTGGCTATGGAAGTACCCACCATATGAGCGCCAACAGTTTGCCCATATTTGAATTCATTTAGCTCTGACATAATTCATTCACAACTACACAGAACACTGCCCTGACCACAACTGACACTTGAAACATATTGAGGATGTTGGAAGCGTTCCATTCATAGTCAAATAAAGTAACACAGTCTGCCTGACTAAAATCTGCATTTATTCCTAAGCACGCATTTGTTGCAATGTTTCCATATCTGCATCTGCCCCATGTGTTTGATTACTTAGCAGCAGACATGGCATTTCTGAAAGTGAGCACCTATATGTGAAGGCATCAAATTTAAAACAGAATGTTTTTCTGAATATAGTAGTGGTCATCATAGAAACTATTGTCCTGTTCAGTGAATATTCTGTTTTAAATTTGATGCTAACATGTATATGTGCTTGCTTTGGAAACTGCCATGTCCACTGCTAAATACTCAAATATATTTCATGTTGGCACCTGCAGCACTTGAGAATGGCCTGTGAGGCTGCTTTTGGCTAATACCACAAAATTAATATGTTAAATATCTGTAAGCAACAGCCAATCTGTAAGCAACAGCCAAGCTGGAACCATCACAATGTCCTTCAACGAATATACTGCTGTAGTAGTCATATGCAGAAAACATTTTAAAGAAACCAAAGGCTGGCAGTCCAGCTGATAGCATTCTCTGAGGGCCCCTATCTATTATAGTGTGCAGGCAAAACTGACCAGTGCCTTTTGTGGCATAAGGAGCTCAGTGGAAAGCTGGAAGAACCATTTCATTGTCTACCTAAACCCATGTTACAGTGAGTAGCATGTCATCAGTGCCTGCTCAGCAAAGGTGCAGTTAGGACAATATGTCATGGAACTAACTGCTTCAGTACTAAAGTTGAACTTTGATCCAAACCACTGAGAATCAAGAATAATGAAGCATGGCAGAAATCACTTCAGTACTCATTGAGGTAATCAATCCACTGTTGTTGATAACAGAGATTCAGGTTCTGGAAGTCTGGAATGACACATAACAATGAGGAATGGAGATCCAAAAACTAAGTTTTTTAGATCACTGAAGATAAATTGACTCTTATGAACAGGAATATTACATAACCCAAAGAAAACCTGAAAAGAGTAAAATATTCAAGAAATTACAAGAAACAAGATTTTCAAATGAAAATGAAATGGGTTTTGGCAACCATAGATTCTTCAAAAGTAAATGGATAAACAAATCTTCAAAAATACTGCCAGTGTCAAAGAAATAGCCTACCCAGTATTGCAACTGAAATATTAATTACAGTTGCTATAAAGTATGCTAGCAAAATATTTTCATTGATAAATGCCACATGGTAGCCAATGAAGACAATAGAAGAGATGAAGACACAGCTAATAGAACCTGGAAACAGTGTCTATAATTCCACAAAATCTGGTTCAGACACAGATGAATGACTATAATGCCCTGTTAGCTGAAAAAAGAAATACAGGATCACAGCTGGAAATTACTTAGTTCATAAATTAACAAAACTGGACAAATTTTAGTTAAATTTTGCAACATGTTCACCCTAAAAATCATGCCAATGCATTTCCAAAACAATATATTGAAACAAAAGACTAGTTGAGCACCTTTGTTAAATGTGTATTTTTTGATCCAGAATCTCGCTAATTATATAGGCTCTGCTTTGTACTCTGATTACGTTTGATCTTTTTTTAGCCTTTGTGATATCCAACCCAGGAAAAGCCGTCCCACTTCTCAATTATGCTTAATTTTTGGACACAATTGTAATGATATGCAGTCACAGAAAATTAGATTTAATAATGAAGATTTAGTTTTTAAATAAAAATAAATTATAATAATGAAATGTGTTCATAGTTGTGAATACAAACAACCATTAGCTGTATAAGGGATGACAACAATGCAAATTGTGCTACATTGGGACTTGAACCCAGATTTCCTGCTTTATGCTAGTGGTCACCTTATCTGCTTTGGCTGTCTGTGCATGACTTACAGCCAGACCAAAACTTCCATATCTTGGAGTACCTGTGCGAC
Source organism: Schistocerca americana (assembly GCF_021461395.2). Classification (NCBI taxonomy): domain Eukaryota; kingdom Metazoa; phylum Arthropoda; class Insecta; order Orthoptera; family Acrididae; genus Schistocerca; species Schistocerca americana. The sequence continues at coordinate 542,488,054 of NC_060130.1, forward strand.
AACCTGTACTCGCACACACATTATTAATTCCCATACAGGGGAGGACATTTCATACATTTCACATGTTTCATAATGGCTGTAGTTGCTGCAGAGTCTGTTCCTTTGCACATGCATGGTACTTCTTAACAACACAGGCACTGCAATATCATATTTATCTGCCAATATATGGCAGTGACTTTCAATTGAAATGTCATTGCCTGTATGGGAATTACATAATATGTGTACAAATATGGGTTGTGAAGCAGGAATGCTGACATACGGAAATTTAGGTCTGGCTGTGAATTATGGCTGGATACTGTGTCAAAAGTGGTTAACATGGGTGCTCATGTAAAGTGGGAAATCCAGGTTCGAGTCCCAGTCTGGCACAAATTTTCATTGTTGTCATTCCATTATACAGCTGATGGTTGTTTATATTCACAACTGCAAATACATTTCCTGTATTTCATAATGGCTTGCATAAATGTCCAAAGTAACATATCTTGATTCTTCTTAACAACATAAACACTGCAATATCATATAAATTATAGTTTCTGTTTGCTGCTGCCAGAAATGGGGTAGTAAGAGTACTGCTTTATGTTATGAATGAGGTACTCACTTGCTCATGAACTCTTGAACCAGTCTGTGTGCAGCATCAAAAGCTGCTTGTGATGGTAATGACAGAACAGAATCCATGGACTGCACTATGTTTATGGCTGTTAAGTTTATTGCTTCAGGATCCATGGACATCTTCAGAAATCTGAAAATATCAGAAAAAAACACTGTCAGTCACAACTATACTGCTACTAAATCACCAGAATTAGTCATTGATGGTCTTACCCTGAATGAAGCACAGTGTGTAAAATTCTTTGGGTTAATACTCTACCAGCTCACAGGCCTATGCCACCAAGTAACCTACATGAAGTATCTGCCAATGCATAGAGAACTAATCAGGCTTATCACAAAAACTCTGAGGTTGAGGTCCAGAACACATTTCATGATGACCACTTCAATGATACAAACAGCAGCAGCTACAGCAAGGAGGAAACTTTGGATCTCTCAACTTGAGAAGATTCAACCTGGCCATTCCCTTCAGAAACCCTCCCACCTGGGCATGAATAGAATTGGACCAGGTAGAGGTCATTCAGCCACCTTTGATGTGAAGTTGGAAGATCCAGGAGTAACCTCTGGAAATGACACTTCCCTGTGGATACCAGCTGTGACTGCAGAGAAGAACACATGATGGAACACCTACTGGTCAGTCAACTATGCCCTGCACTTGCACAGAAGTAGATCTTCTACTTGTGATTTTTAGCACAATTGGTGTTGCAAGATATTGAGCAACAGTAGTGTAGCTGAGTAAGTCTTGCTGTCTTTTGTTATTAATTGTGTTGTATTTGCTTCTGACTTGAATAAATAAGAACAATACAAGTTAAAATGAACTCAACATTCAGATAAAGTAATCAAGAAGGTTAGTACTACGTGTTATGCCCTTGGGAGCAGCCTCTGTTGTGGCAGAAGCATGAACAGCATTAAGCAGTATAATACTAATTTATGACTACTGCACTATGAATCTTAAGTTTCTACAATTTCCTTGTCTTTTGTTGTTGTATGCTGTGACTTCTTCTGCACCCCTGAAGGCTCTCCTCCTTCGTGGGATCTATGGAACACGATGAAAGAATGAATTAATTAATTAAACAAAGAAGAGAGATTTTGAAATATATTGCAACTGAAGAATGTTGAAGATTAGATGGTTAGATCGAGTAAATAATGAAGAGGTACAGAATCAAACTGATGAAAAACAAATTTATGACACAACATTGCTGAAAGAGGGGATCAGTTATAGGACACAACTTGAGACATGAATGAATCGTCACTTTGGTAATGAAGGGAAGTGTGGTGTGTAAAAATTGTGGAGTGAGACAAATGCTGGACGTTGGTTGAAACCAGTAGGTGGAAAAGGCATGCCCATATAATCTAAGGATAAGATAAAGAGTTTTCTGATTGTAATCATATAGCAACACTAATAAAATTAGTCATGCTGGAGAAATGCCTTATTAATCCCTACCTAGACGCTCAGTGCAAGTCTGACACACATTATTAAATATAATTAATGAGTATAGGGGTGAAAGAGACAGATGATGAACTATGATCTTCTTATGAACTATTTGCTTTGCCGACCATAGCATAATTGTGTCACATAGAGTAATTATGCACACTGCAGGCTATCAGGATCAGGTGGAGGCAGCATGGACGCTATATTTTATTTATTTTTGTTTAAAATTACTTGTGTTGTTGTTGTTGTTGTTGTTGTGGTGGTGGTGGTGGTGGTGGTGGTGGTGGTGGTGGTGGTGTTGATTGTCTGAAAGCAAATGGCAGGATGGTGGCTTTGAAAGAGACACAAGTGTTGCTTACTCTGCCCATAGAATGGTGCTTTGAATCATTGCCTTTATTAATCACTGCAGGCCAGAAGTTCCTATGCCAAATGTTTAGAGAGCTTTTCCATATGCACTGTAGTATTTATCTAGTGAGAATACGAGATGACCTTGGTATTGTTTTCAGGGCCACTGATAAGGGGAGTATCAGCTTACACTCGACCTTGAGAGGGGTGTCAGGTGATGGCTGAGGCAATTTAGCATGGTACATTCAATGTCACCGACCCCACCCCCTACCCTCCTCTTGGGACCCTCATCCCCCAGAGTCCTCCACCACATCCTATCTCCCTCCTCAATAAGATTGTGGTGACTATCGACCAAATTGTGTGTAATATCTTTGTTTTGCCAAGCTCTTTGTGGCAGTCTGTGGCTGCGCATGAAAGTTTACACACATATAGAGTGACCAAGAATGTATTTAACTGTATATGTGTGCTTCCGAGTAATAAAATAGTGTTTATTACATGTGGTGTAGTGTGCATCATTGGATCCTGCAGTCCTACAACACTAAAACCCATACTGGTGACCACGAATTTTGTTTGCAAGTGCTACAACAAACTTTCGTACCATTGAGCAGTAAACAATGGATCACTTGCCACCCACCACACCGCACACGTGCCAACTAAGTTTCCCAATGGACGCTTTGGCAGGGTTTTCCAATTATCCACCGTGTGTTTGTGATAGTTCAATGCAGTTTCGAAACACACCTACTAGCAATTCGCATCAGGACAGTGCTTCTGCATTCCATAGCCACATGTACTGGCATCAGGTATGAACAACAACTTTCCATTATCGTACATAAGTCAGCAGTTGTGTGGCAGTGTTCCGTACCAGCAGAATGTTTTTCATGCACAAAACTTTGAATAGGAATATTTTACGTCGAGTATGAACTTTCCACATGTTCCGAGTGCTCAACAACGGCTGACACAATGTGCTCAAACCAAAGTGACTATGTTTGCGGGTGTCCCAAGTGCCAGTGTGAACTTTCCACCCGAATCAGTGGTGGCACAAATCGAGCCGGACGCCCAAGACGGGAAATTTCATGTCTATCCCGGAACCCTACAGCTTGCACCAGCCCCCACTATCCCCTCCCTCCCCCCCCCCCCCCCCCCCTCCCCACACACACACACTATCTGCGTCCACTTAACGAGTGTTTCCGGTGGCACACACCATTCCTGCCACATCTACCACATGTGTTCAACAAACATTAGGTGATTTTAAAATTTTTAATGCACCTGCAGGGGAGGGGCCTGGAAACTGTACTCCATCATTCTCTGCACATCGATCGACTACGGTCGACTCTACTGTGCCGGTCCATTCTACGCCTGTTGGCGTTACTTCATCAAGCGCACGATTCGCTGATTTCTCGACCGAGGTCGAGCCAGCCGCGCCTACCTTGCCGCATGCCACTGACAGTGTTGGAAGCCGGTACACCGCTACTGCACCCAAGCCAATTAGGCTGCAGAACTATGGACAGGGAGTGACAGTTTCTAATAAACAGTTATGTCGATACTTCCCCATCCATTGGCCAAAGCTACCACCCCTTCACAAGGACCACCCACACACATGGTTTGCCTTGGTCGACCATGTCCTGCAGCTACACGGCATCGCCGACAACAATTCAAATTTCCTTTGCCTTCTATGTCACCTCCATGAAGAACTGGACCTGATCTGCTATATTGTGGCTTCGCCTTGCACTATGGACAAATATGCATTTGCCCGATGCACCATCCTCGAGCGACTGTCCACATCGACAGAGGAAGCTATCCGCCTCATCAGTCACGAATTTCTGGGTTCCAGATCCCCGTCACAGCTCTGGCGTCATCTCCACACCATGATAGACACACATCACATGCCAGATGTTACACTTTGGTCCATCTGGTTGCTCAAACTTCCTCCGGAAGTTCAAATTCCACTTCTCCATGTGACTTCAGCCCCACTAGAAGCCAAACTGAAGATCGCAGACCAGGTATACAACATTCTGCCCACCCCACATACTGCAGCCTCAGAGGTTGGCACACCTGTGCTGCAGCTTCCATTGTGTGGTACAGAGTGTGCACAACTCACTCCGCGCATGTGAGCGGACCCAACACCACCTGGCAGCCTCCGCCGTAACTCCTCTCACATCAGTACTACTGCAACACCGCCACTGGAGGAACGTGCAAACAAGAGCCCCCCCCCCCCCCCTTCCACTGCCACTTTGACCTCAGCTAGCATGATGAATGACGCCACGTGCCATCCCAGTTGGTGTTATTTCCATTCTGGCGATGCGGTTAAGAAGAGTTGTACTCCACGTGCGTTCCCAAACTAATAACGTGACCCAATTCAGGTGCTACGGGTCGTGTTGCACAGCTCAGATGCCTGTCACTTAATACTGCTTCACCCCAAGCACAAAGACGCTTGTATGTGAAAGACGTGCCTTTCATTTCTAGTCAACACGGGGGCCGAGGTTAGTGTGATACCTTTGTCCGCAGGTATTGAATTCGAGTGTCAGCCTTGCCCCCTGCTTTGAGCTGCCAATAAGTCCCTGATTCAATGTCATGGAATAACTAATTGAAGCCTTAAACTGCAGGAAGTTAACATCCCCTTACAGTGGACTTTCGTTATCGCGGAGGTGGACGAACCTGTGCACAGGGTAGATTTTCTCTTAGCCTTTGCACTGTCACCCAACCTACAACGAGGTACACTAACCATTAGCTCAATAGACAGTACCACCAGTTCAGGTATCTCTTCCCTCTCACCTGAGAGTGCCACTCTATTGTGTAAGCCAGCTGAAACTGCTGTTGCAGTGCTCTCTCTTAGATCACACAATGATGAGCTTTGAGACAGCAACGAAGCCCTCCGCCTACGCATCGCCGCCATGCAAGCCAAGCTCATGGATGCTTCTAAGTAGGTCACCCAGCTGTCACACACGGCCACAGCCCCAACCCCTGCACTGATTCCTCGCACCTGCCGCTGACGCCATGTGACGTTTCTACTGCCAGACAGAAGCTGTGCCCGCGACGCAACCAAATACCCCACCAAGCTCTACGACAAGGACTACTACTGGATCACCACCACAGCTGCTGACCCACCGGCCTGGGACACACAAGTGTGTGCATTACGGGTTAGTTGTAGTGCATCGGGTGCAGACCCATCATCCCCATCAGTGTTCGCGATCAACAACGGTACTGTCCACAGAATCAATACAATATGTGCAAATGCTAGGCGTTTAAATCCGGAAAAACTTAAACATGCCAAAGCTGTTTTTCAGGAACTTTTAGATAATAACACTATTTGCCCTTCTTCTAGTAGTTGGTCGTCACTCATTCATTTGGTGCCCAAGAAAGATGACACTTTCCACCTCTGCGGTGATTATCGGGCACTTAACACCAGAACAATTCTATATAATTATCCCATCCCAAATATTCAAGACTTTGCTTCCCAACTACATGGGGCACTAATTTTCAGTGTAATCAACTGTCACAAGGTGTATCACCAACTGCCAATGGCACTGGAGGATGTTGAAAAAACCACTATCATCACCCCATTCGGGTTGTTCGAGAATTTGTTTATGTCGCTCGGCCTTAAAAATGCTGCACAGATGTGGCAACAGTTCATCGACTCGTTGGTCAGGAAACTGGACTTCGCATATGCCTACCTGGACGACTTGTTAATTTTTTCTTCCTCCCTCGAGGAACATGAATTCCACTTAAATACAGCGTTCCAACTATTAAAAGCAAATGGTGTCACAGTGAACAATGCCAAGACACAACTCCGCTGCACTAGTGTCACTTTTCTGGGCCACAGGGTTACTGCCGACGGCATCCACCCCATACCCAAATGGGTCGAGGCCATTAGTACGGTGCCTTTGCCTAAAGATTTTCAGGGCCTCCACCACTTCCTTGGAACGGTAAATTACTACTGCAAACACATCCCCCACACTGCTGAAATACAAGACCCACTGACGGATGATCTCGCAGAAAAAAACACTTCAGGGTCTCAGGCGGTCACGTGGACTCCAGATATGCATTGTGCATTCGATAACCTAAAGTCAGCCTTACAGACAGCCATTACGCTCGCTCACCCCATTCCTGATGCTCCCATCTTGCTTACTACAGACACGAGTGATACAGCAGTGGGGGCGGTAGTTCAGCAATCCGTGGGTTCTGTGGTACGGCATCTCAGATTTTTCTCCCACAGACTGTCCACTTCCCAATGTAAATGGTCGACCTTTGACCGGGAACCGTTTGCTATTTATGCTGCTATCAAATATTTCCAGGATGATATCGAAGGTCGCCATCTAGTGGTATTTACCGACCACGAGCCATTGATATACGCTTTCCGTAACCCAGGCAAGGACTCGTCCCCAAGACGTTTTCATCATATGGACCTCATATGTCAGTTTATGAATGACATACGTTATGTCAGAGGGGCAGACAATGTCGTCGCCGATTTTCTATCTCGTGTGTCGGTTTTATCTTCACAACTGGACCTCAGTGAACTCCATAAATGCCTGCATCTCGTGGTCGTGCGGTAGCGTTCTCGCTTCCCACGCCCGGGTTCCCGGGTTCGATTCCCAGCGGGGTCAAGGATTTTCTCTGCCTCGTGATGGCTGGGTGTTGTGTGCTGTCCTTAGGTTAGTTAGGTTTAAGTAGTTCTAAGTTCTAGGGGACTGATGACCATAGATGTTAAGTCCCATAGTGCTCAGAGCCATTTGAACCATTTTTTTGAACCAACTTCCTAAATTGTAGACAGAGGATACTGAACTCACCACATTGCACTCTGATGTTAAAACAGGACTCAAACTAGAGTTAAGGATGCTTCCTGGGTTTTCATCACCCAACTTGTGCGACATTTCAACAGGACCCATACGTCCAGTAATTCCGGCACCTCTCTGCCGGGACATTTTTAATAGTATCCACGACTTGGCACACCCTGGCATTCATGCCACCACACATCTGGTATGTGAGTGTTTCGTTTGGCCGGGGGTGATAAAACAATGTCGCAGTTGGGCACGAGCATGTGTGACTTGTCAGCGCGCAAAAGTAGTCATGCACAGCTCGCCATGGGTACGTTTGATGTGGCAAAAAGAAGATACTAGCACATACACATCGATATTGTCAGGCCCTTACCTCCCTTGGGCCCCTTCCATTACATACTGTCTGCCATCGACAGGTTTACCCGCTAGGTAGAGGGGATTCCTCTCACTTCGATATTGTCAGGACCTTACCTCCCTTGGGCCCCTTCCATTACACACTGTCTGCCATTGACAGGTTTACCCGCTAGGTAGAGGGAATTCCTCTCACTACTATCACAGCCGATGCAGTAGCCCGAGCCCTTTTATTAATGTGGATCTCGCCCTTGAGCTGCCCAGTTTCTATCACCATTGACCATTGCCACTAATTCGAGCCCGCCCTCTTCCAACAGCTTTGTGAACTGTGTGGGGTGAAGTGATTTAGGACTACAGCATACCACCCCCAGAGCAATGGGCTTGTCGAACACTGGCACCGAATACTTAAAGCTTTCCTGATGTGCCTTGGAGGTGAGTGGGCCGACGCCTTACCATGGGTAATGTTAGACGTTCAGGCCGCTTACAAAGAGGACCTTGGTGCATCCTTCGCAGAAGTACTGTACAGAGAACCCCTCACACTCCCAGCACAGCTACTTGAGCCTTCACTCCCTCCAGATCAAAGCTGCGACTCGACATTCGTCGGGCATGTTAAGGAGTTAATCGCTAACATTTGTGTGCCTCCACCTTGACCGCATTCGCCCCCTGTTGTATTTCTGCATAAGGACTTGACATTGTGCACTCACGTCATGGTGTGCTATGACACTGTTCGACCAGCACTCAGACCTCCATACTCAGACCCACACAGAGTCGTATCATGGTGTACTGACACGTTCGAGGTGCTCATTAATGGCACACCTCAAACGGTATCTGTCTGCCACCTAAAACTCGCATGGTCTCTGGGAGAACTGCTCAATACCCCACCCAGTCAGCCATGATCCCCTGCTACACTCACCTCACACGAGTCATCTACCGACAGTCTGCAGATGAGTGACACCCATTCCCGCACTTGTGATGTTACCCACTCCCAATCGTGAGACAGCGCTACAGGTGTGTGTGACAGTGCTACAGGTGCGTGTGACATTCCCATACAGAGTGATGTGTGTGATGACTCCCCCTCCCCTGTTAGGATTCAGTGACGTATCAGGGGCCAGCCTCGGAATGCGTGATGTTGCCGCCAATGACTCGTGTGGAGATCCTGTCAACCTGTATACGGGAGTGGTAGTGAATGTCAACACAGGTTTTATTTGTGGCTCTAAAGTGTTTTTTGTTATGCAGCCAGATAATGTATGTATCTTCTATGAACGAGCCAGCTCCCCCAATGACAACTTAACCCACATTCACCTTCTCCAGTCTGTCCCCTTGCCTGTTGGTACTGACCCATCCATGGGAAAAGTACTACATACTGCAACAGGCATTCAGGTCTGCTACCCCGGCTCCTCACAACTGACAGTCCCCTCCCTGGATCCCTTGACTGCTGTACGAGGATTCACCCACTCAGGCAGGACCATCCGCCAACCTCGCTGGCTTGAAGACTTCAATTACTAATGTAATGTAAGGTACGGTTTTGGTTTAAACACCCTCTCCCTCCCCCCTGAGTGTTTCCTTTACATGTATGCCCCAATATTTATGTTTTGTGCTCCACACTTTAGAAGGGGGGGGGCTAATGTGGCGACTATTGACCAAGTCATGTGTAATATCTTTGTTTTGCCAAGCTCTTTCTGGCAGTCTGTGGCCGCGCGTGAAAGTTCACACACATAGAGAGTGACCAAGAATGTATTTAACTGTATATGTGTGCTTCCAAGTAATAAAATAGTGTTTATTACATGTGGTATAGTGTGCATCATTGGATCCTGCAGTCCTACAACACTAAAACCCATAAGATTAAATCTTCCCATTCCCCTCCCCACACTTTAAAACTACAGCAAATGCATGGGCAGTGTCATTTGAGGCCTGTGCACTGTAGTGAGACAGACAAGGTTGTTGCAAATCAGGGTGTGGGTATCTGCTACAAATAATAATAATAATAATAATAATAATAATAATAATAATATAAATTTCTCATTATTTCAACTGTGAAAGTTTTGTCATTCGAGGTCTGTAATCTGTAGTGAGAGAAGCCCCAGCTCCAGAATTTTCCTACTTAAAAAATGGTGGTAAATGTTATCATAATTTATGAGGTAAGATGCACTGACATCACAGTGCATGTATAAATTAATGATGTGATGGCATATTCTGCAAAATGTCAGACACACACACACACACACACACACACACACACACACACACACACACACACACACAGGAAGAGGTGTTAGTGTTGCGCTAAGGGCAAGTATTTATAGAGGGGAATAAAAAAAAAAAAATAAAAATAAAAAAAAAATAAAAAAAGTAAATACATAGTGTTACGTGGAATGCTGGATGTTTTATAGTAGTAATAATTACTATTTATATGTATAACTTTTTTTTACTAAACCCCTACTCTGTTATATCTAAGTAATCCTTCAATGTATAAGTTGTACTGCATAACAGGTATTTTTAGCTGCCTTTTTAAATAAGTGTATTTTTGCAATTTCTTTAATTTCTTTTGGTAATTTATTGTACAGTTTTATTCCTTGGTAGAAAATGCTGTTTTGAATTTTTTTTTTTTTCTTGGTAAATATAAATTGTTCCATGGTTATGGACAAATCTGTTTGTGCAGTAATTACAAATGTTATTTTTGATGTGTACAACTGACTGGTAAATGTATTCACAAGATGCAGTTAAAATCCCCAGTGTTTTGAACAGATCTTTACAATGAATTCGACTAGTATTTTTGGTTATTATTCTTATGGTGCTTTTCTGGAATTTGAAAACTGTGTTCACATTTTGTGTGTTTGTTCTCCAAACAAGAATGCCATAGCTAAGAACTGAGTGTACATATGAATAATATGTAACTAAAAGACATTGCATGTTACACCCTGATGATAGGATTCTAAGGGCATAACATGCCGATGACATTCTGTTTGCAAGTAGCTTTGTGTGTCCACACCACTTCAACTGAGAATCAGTATTCATTCCTAGAAATTTTGCATTTGTTATGCAGTCTATAGAGGTGCCATCTATATTTAATTTAACATTGTCATTTTCCCTCTTCAAACTTAAATTCGTGGCTTTAGTTTTCTTTATGTTCAACGTCACTTTATTGCTTATTGACCAATCATAAACTTCCTTGAGAGTTTCATTTGCTTTCTTGGCAAGGAGTTCTTGTGTTTTCTCAGTGACTATAATATTGCTGTCACCAGCGAAGAGAATTTTTTCACCATGAGTAACACTACTGGGAAAGTCATTGATGTATATCATGAGTAGTATTGGGCCTAATATGCTACCTTGCGGAACTCCTATATTAATGTATTCTGGTCCTGATAAGTGTTTTACTAAATGTTTGGATTTATTTGAAGTATGTGTTATCTCTACTCTTTGTACCATATCTGCTAGATATGATCAAAACCAGTCATTAGCTACCCCTCTTGTTCCTAATGCTTCTAATTTATTTAATAGAATCTTGTGGTTGACTGTATCAAAGGCCTTGGAAAGATCCAAAAATATGCCTGTGACACACTCATCTTTATCAAGAGCATCAAGTACAACTTTTGTGAATTCTACGATGGCTGACTCCATGTTTTTGCCACTTCGGAAACCAAACTGTGAGTCACTTAAAAGATTGTATTTATTCAGGTAATTCATTAATCTGTCTTTCATAATTGCTTCTATTATTTTGGAGAATGGTGAGATCAGGGAAATGGGCTGGTAATTTTCTATGTCTTCTGCATTACCTTTCTTAAGCAGAGGTACAACTCTTGCCTGTTTTAACTGCTCTGAAAATGTCCCTGATGTGAAGGATTCATTCTCTGCAAGCCACCCAACAGTGTGTGGCGGAGGGCACTTTACATGCCACTGTCATTACCTCCCTTTCCTGTTCCAGTCGCGTATGGTTCACGGGAAGAACGACTGTCTGAAAGCCTCCGTGTGCGCTCTAATCTCTCTAATTTTACATTCGTGATCTCCTCGGGAGGTATAAGTAGGGGGAAGCCATATATTCGATACCTCATCCAGAAACGCACCCTCTCGAAACCTGGCGAGCAAGCTACACCGCGATGCAGAGCGCCTCTCTTGCAGAGTCTGCCACTTGAGTTTGCTAAACATCTCTGTAACGCTATCATGGTTACCAAATAACCCTGTGATGAAACGCGCTGCTCTTCTTTGGATCTTCTCTATCTCCTCCGTCAACCCGATCTGGTACGGATCCCACACTGATGAACAATACTCAAGTACAGGTCGAACGAGTGTTTTATAAGCCACCTCCTTTGTTGATGGACTACATTTTCTAAGGACTCTCCCAATGAATCTCAACCTGGTACCCGCCTTACCAACACTTAATTTTATATGATCATTCCACTTCAAATCGTTCCGCATGCATACTCCCAGATATTTTACAGAAGTAACTGCTTCCAGTGTTTGTTCTGCTATCATATAATCATACAATAAAGGATCCTTCTTTCTATGTATTCGCAATACATTACATTTGTCTATGTTAAGGGTCAGTTTATTATATTTGTTAAGGGTCCTTGTATAATCTCTATGCATTGTTTTAGTAGACCAATTGGTACTTCATCTTAGCCTACTGACTTTTTATTTTTTAGTTTTTGAACAGTCTTATTGACTTCATTCTCTGTGGTTGGAAGAAAATCATTGTATTTAGTGCAACATTGTTTACAGGTGTTATATTTGTTTTGGGGAATTTTTGCTGTACATTTTCTGCAGTACTTGAAAAACGCTCATTTACATAGTTTGCTAAGTGTTGTGGATCATTTATTACCTTATCCCCCTCCCTTATCAGTATGTTATTCTGTGTTTCTTTGCCTCTCCCCATTTCCTATTTTATAACATCCCAGACTGCTTTGCTTTTATTCTCTGCATTAAATATTATTTTGTCATTAAATGACTTTTTTGCAACAATCAGCACCTTCCTATAGATATTTTTGTATCTATGACACAAATTTAAGAATTCTGGACCATTGTGACTCTTTTTCATGGAACTGAGGTATTTAAGTGTTTCAGAGGACTACTTAATACCTGCTGTTATCCATCTGTTTTTCTGTGATGCTGATACAGACATGCATAATTTTTGAAATGCCTTTTCAAAGTTCAATTTAAATAATGTGGAGAATTTAGAGAATTTCTTATTCACATTGGTTTCCTTATACATTTCATCCCAGCTTTGTTTTGCTAGTTCTTTTGAAAAATCTCATATTTTGATTTCTGATAGATGTCATTTGTAGGCTTGTAGTTTAGGGAATGATTAAATGCCTGATTTTACTGTTGTTATTTGACAGAGATGGTCTGATAGTCCAAGATCTTTTACAGCCACATCACATTTTTCCTTGTCCATATTTGTTGCCACATGGTCAATTACTGATGAAGTCATTGTAGTAACCCTTGTTGCACTATTGACCAATAGGGACATGCCAAAACTTTGAAGGATATTTATGAGGGTGCTGCTGGATTCATTTATGATATTAGTGTTGATGTTAATGTCCCCACACAGAATTATTCTGACGTTTGTTTTGAGACTTTATCTAGAACTTCTGTTAATTTATTGAAAAAAGTGTCCACACTACCACTGGGAGATCTAGACACACAAAAAGTGATTAATTTCTGTTAGTTCAATAGCTGATATTTCAAACTATTTCTCTTCATTTACTGTACTGAGGTCATGTCTTGATTTGAACTGTGTTCCTTTTCTGATATAAATGCATGATTCTCCACCCCTTGAAGCAGTTAGGCAGTGAGAGTTTGCCATTTCACTCAGTGATAATACTACATGTTGGATTTCTGTGTGTCTACACCAGTGCTGAGTAACACAAACTACTGTGCAGTTCAAAGATTGGAGCTCATCTTCTAATAGCTGTATTTTATTTTTTATTGACTGCATGTTTTGATAGAGGATTGTTAAGTCTGTGAAATGCCCCATGTCATTCTTTCCAATGGTTTACTTTTCTTTGTGACATTTGTTATGTGTGATATTTGAAGTGTTAAAATATGTCTTGTGAGTGGTTGTTTCACTATTTTTTAAACTACTGGAGATACTCTTTAGGCAGGGGAACCTGTTGTCTGGATTTATCCTAAAAAAGACCTACTTCTCCTACCCATGGCAACAGGTATTTGACCATGCGTGGACTGAGATCCACCCCCTATACTTTCATGAATCAGCTGTATAATTATTTTATAATGTGGTGTGTGGCTGAATTACCGTAATTTTACCAAATCCATGTTAGTCCTATATTACTAGTCACAATGTGTGTGTTAAAACCAATACATTGCTGTATTGACAGAAATATGTAATTCAATAGCATTGCAGCATAATCTGCAAAATCTCAGCAAAAATTAACAAAACTTATGACATAAGACACTTTGACAATGCAGTGTGTGACTGTGGTGCTGTAGAGTAACATAACATTATCACGTCATTGCATATTCCGCAAAAATTTGAAAAAAATTGTCCAGTTAAGTGGAATATTCCAACATAATGAATTACAAAGTAAGTGATTGTTTTCAAATTTGGTTCTTGGAAGTTATTAAATTTTTGTATTTCCAATTCTACAGCTACCACAGTGCAATAAATAAACTGTTGCTAAGAGGAAACACAGCAATGCATTACTAGTGTGTGCCATCATGCTTTGTTAAAAGAAATGGCATAAGCACTCCACTTCCTACAGCTATTTATATTTTTAGACTGATTTTCCACTAAATACCCATGTTTCCATGCTAAGACATAAGAACATAAATAAAAAAAGCAATTACCACTGCTCATTATTTTAAATGATTTCAGCAATGCATTATTTATTTAATGACAAATACAGCCTTACTTATACCTCCTGCAGCCTGCTGATGAATGATCCCTCCATTACTGCTTACTGATGATTTCAGTGATTGATGAGATACTGACACAAACTGAAGCATTCTGAAAGATTCCTCTAATCAGTAAGAATCGTTCCCACCCACATTCTTTCTGGACCAATAAGAGTCAAACTCCCCCTGTCACTTTCACTACTAGAGCCAATGTGTGGGTGGTGCCACTCTCATCCAGTTCACCATAGAGACAGGATCATCATTAAGCACCTCTCTCTCTCTCTCTCTCTCTCTCTCTCTCTCTCTCTCTCTCTCTCTCTCTCTCTCTCTATCTCTATCTCTCTAAATATGTGTTTGTTTGTGTTTCTATCGGCCTGCCAGCGCTTTCGTATATATATATATATATATATATATATATATATATATATATATATATATATATATATATACACATTAGATGCACTGCACATTTTTAATGCTATTTGTAATAATTATGTGTTGAGTACTATATTTAATGCGATTAATCCAAAAATTTACGACAGTTATTCAGGGCACTTATTACATTGTTGAATTTTGTATCTGTTGTTACTATGTGACATTCAGCATTCTGTTGTTGACTTATTGTAGGTATCAATGTGCAGAGTACAGCACACAGGAAAGGACCTATTCAGTGGCATTCTCATGTGGAACTGGTGTAATACTTTGTTCACTTTGATTATCAATTTTATAATATCGACATCACAAGTGATTGTTTACCAGCCAGACATTACTAATTGTAACCTTTAAAAATGGGTAAAAGAGGGGACATTTCACCATGTAAAAAAGGTGAGGTCAACACCCTCATTAATACAAAAATGTATTCCAGCTGGGAAATTTCATGAAGAGTGGAAATGTCAGAAGCTAGTAGGATCACTTTGCAAAGATTTCACTAAGGAAGACACCGTGGTTATAGTGGGTGGGGCAGGTAACAGTATTGACAGAGATCCTGGGTACAGCATAGAGTGTGACCTGGCGAAGATTGCATCAGCATCGAGGCATACCAGTGTTGAGTTTGTATCTGTTCTTGGGCGCCATGACCGACCTCATTTGAACTCTTCTGTCAAGAGAGTTAATTTGGAGCTGGAACGGCTGCTCATGTCGGGTGCGGGGTCACACATTGGTGTGGTTCATGTTGATTCTGTCAGTAGGTGGGATTATACTAGGCATGGCCTTCACCTCAACAGGAAGGGGAAGGGTAAATTGGCTGGGGAAATAGCAGGAAAGTTAAAGGGGGGAGGCACTGTCATGAGTGGTAAAATACCAGTGGTTATAGGATTCAGAAAAGACCCTTTTTTAGGGTAGGGAGGACAGAAAGAAAACAAATTTTAAGAGAGGTTAGAACTGAGACAAACCTTCAGTTTGAGAAAGAAATCAAAAAACATAATTCCAGCTTATTACATCAACATAAACAGCCATTGGTTAAGAATTTTCAACTGTCAGCAGATATTTTAACTCCATCCAATTTTAAGTCAGTCAATGTGAAATGTCAGCTATCTTTATTGCATCAAAATATTCGAGGACTGAGAAATAAAATTAATGAATTAACTATCTGCATAGATGAATTAGAGTCTTCAAACCCAGCTGACATAATCTGCCTCTCTGAACATCATGTGACCACTGGTATAGAACTTTTAAGTGTTACAGGGTTTAGGTTAGCATCTCACTATTGTAGATCAGAAATGGAGAAAGGAGGAGTTGCCACATTCATCAGGAACTGTCATAAATTTAAGAACATAGACATTCATAAATTTTGCCTAGAACAGCATATGGAAGCATGTGCAACAGAATTAGATTTTCACAAAAAATCTTTCATAATATTAAGTGTATATCGAGCACCTGCAGGTAACTTTAATCTGTTTGTAAACCACCTTGAAGCTGTACTGGCCCATTTAACAACCAAAAACAAAGAAATAGTGGTTGCTGGTGATTTCAATGTAGATTTCCTTAAAGACTCTCCCAATAAGAACCTATTTGAGTTAGTAACACTATCATTCAACTTAATTCCCACAGTAAAGTTCCCCACTAGGATAACCACTTGCTCACAAACAGCCATTGATAATATCTTTATAGAAAAGTCAAATGAACAAAATTATATTACAAAACCAATAGTCAATGGCCTCTCAGACCATGACATGCAGTTCCTTCTGTTAAATGTTAATACTGAACAGGATACAAAATCTGTTAAATCTGAGCTCAAGAGGGTAATCAGTAAGCCAAAAATTGATTATTTTAGGACACTCCTCAGAGACATTCACTGGACTGATGTTTACAGTGCTCATGGCATGAATGAAAAATATAACATTTTTGCTAATAAAGTGCTTACCTTATTTGAACACTGCTTTCCCCCAAAACTTACCAAGGTTAGAGCAAAGTCTACAAAGAAGCCATGGATTACTCGAGGAATAGGGGTATCTTGTAAAACAAAAAGAAAACTGTATCTGTCAATCCGAAACATTTCCAATGTTGATGCTATAGCACATTATAAGAAATACTGCAAAATATTAAAGACTGTAATACGGATGTCAAAGCAAATATATTACAAGGAAAAGATAGTCATATCAGATAACAAAATAAAGACAATATGGGATATAGTGAAGGAGGAGACCGGTAGAACCAGACATGAAGAGGAACAAATAGCATTAAGAGTAAATGATGCATTGGTGACAGATGTGTATAGTGTTGCAGAACTTTTTAACAAACATTTTATAACTGTTACTGAAAAGATGGGGTTGTCAGGTTCGGTAGATGCTGCTATGGATTACCTTAGACCAGACATTTCAAGTAACTTCCATAATATGAATTTGACCCTCACTACCCCAACAGAAATAATGTCCATCATAAAATCTTTAAAATCAAAAACATCTAGTGGGTATGATGAAATATCAACAAAGTTAATTAAAGAATGTGATTCTGAGCTAAGTAACATATTAAGCTATCTGTGTAACCAGTCGTTTATCAGTGGAATATTTCCCGAATGGCTGAAATATGCTGAAGTTAAGCCACTGTTTAAGAAGGGAGATAAAGAAATAGCATCAAATTTCCGTCCAATTTCACTGTTGCCAGCATTCTCAAAAATTTTCGAAAAAGTAATGTACAGTCGTCTTTATAACCATCTTATCTCAAATAACATACTGTCAAAGTCACAGTTTGGATTTCTAAAAGGTTCTGATATTGAGAAGGCTATCTACACTTACAGTGAAAATGTACTTAATTCATTAGACAAAAAATTGCAGGCAACTGGTATATTTTGTGATCTGTCAAAGGCATTTGACTGTGTAAATCACAATATCCTTTTAAGTAAACTAGAATATTATAGTGTAACAGGAAATGCTGCAAAATGGTTCAAATCTTATATCTCTGGCAGGAAACAAAGGGTGTTATTAGGAAAGAGACATGTATCAAGCTATCAGGCATCATCCAACTGGGAACTAATTACATGTGGGGTCCCACAAGGTTCCATTTTGGGGCCCTTACTTTTTCTTGTGTATATCAATGACCTTTCATCAGTAACATTACCAGATGCCAAGTTTGTTTTGTTTGCTGATGATACAAACATTGCAATAAATAGCAAATCAAGTGTAGTCTTAGAAAGATCAGCCAATAAAATATTTGTAGACATTAATCACTGGTTCCTAGCCAATTCTTTGTCACTAAACTTTGAAAAAACACACAACATGCAGTTCAGAACTTGTAAGGGGTGTCCCAAGAGTATATGTCTAACATATGATGACAAGAAGATAGAAGAAGTGGACGGTGTTAAATTCTTGGGATTACAGCTTGATAATAAATTCAACTGGGAGGAGCACACCACAGAACTGCTGAAGCGTCTTAACAAATCTCTGTTTGCAATGCGAATTTTGTCAGACATAGGGGATATAAAAATGAAAAAGCTGGCATACTATGCTTACTTTCATTCCATAATGTCATATGGGATTATTTTCTGGGGTAATTCATCAAGCCAAGCTAAAGTTTTCCGGGCACAAAAACGTGCAGTAAGAATTATATGTGGTGTGAACTCAAGAACATCCTGCAGAAGCCTGTTTAGGGAACTAGGGATACTAACTACAGCTTCCCAATATATTTATTCCTTAATGAAATTTGTCATTAAAAATATATCACTTTTTCAAACCAACAGCTCAATTCATGGAATCAATACTAGAAATAAGAATAATCTTCACAAGGATTTAAAGTCACTTAGTCTTGTACAAAAAGGTGTGCATTATTCAGGAACACACATTTTCAATAACTTGCCAGCAGCCATAAAAAGCTTAACAACCAATGAAATTCAGTTTAAGAGAAGCCTAAAGGATTTATTGGTGGCCAACTCCTTCTACTCCATTGATGAATTTCTGAGGAAAACTAACTGATTTGTATATAAGTACAACATAACTTCTGCACAATTTCAGTGCAGTAATGTGTTCACTGAAAATTTGTGTGTGTGTGTGTGTGTGTGTGTGTGTGTGTGTGTGTGTGTGTGTGTGTGTGTGTGTGTGTGTGTAAGTATAATCTAACTTCTGCACCATTTCAGTGCAGTAATGTGTTCATTGTAAATAAGTATTACAGTAGTTGTATTACATGTTTCTTACCTTATAAATAAATATAAAACTTTTTTTATTTTAAATTCAGTGCAATAGTATTTGTAAAATGACTCTTAGTGTTCATTAAAAAATGACGATCATTCCACTTGGGACCTGTGGAATGGTACATTAGCTTATTTGTTTTAGTTTAAATATTTGTCATGTATTGTTGTTTTTCTGACATGTTCCACATCCTGGAGGACCTCCTCACTACGGATCAATTGGAATGAAAGTAAATCTAATCTAATCTAATCTAAAGAAGTGCATAAATAAGAAAATTGATTCAGGTGAAGAATTGAGCCCCAGAAGGAAGAATAAATGTGGAAGAAAGCCAATTTTCATCCCAAGGTCAGAAAGATGTATCAAAAAAATTTGTGTAGAAAACAGATTTGCAACAATGAAACAGATAAAATTTCAACTGGAAGAGGCTAATGTGAATGCATCTGAACACACTGTTCACAGAAAGTTGAAGGATATTGATTTCAAGGCCTGTTGACTCACTAGGAAACTAATGTTATTAGCCACAATGAAAGCAAAGTGGCTGAAGTGGGCCACACAGTAGCGTGATAAGGATGTGAACTTTTGGAGATCAGTAATTTAACATTAAAATTATTATTTACAATATGATATAACGTATGTAAATTTATTCATAGTATATTAATTATGTTTACAGGTATGCTTCAATGATGAAAGCACATTTGAAATTTTAAGTAATAAGTCTCAGTATGTGCGCCATCGAACAGGAGAAAAATTTCATCGAAACTGCATTATTCAAACCATGAAACATGCAACATAGGTGATGATTTGTTCTGTCATCTGTAGCAAGGGTACAGGATGTCTTTACATGTTTAAAGGCATTATGAGGCAAAACCAGTACAAGGAAGTCCTGCAAAAATGGTTAATACCACAGCTCAGAGAATGGTTGCCAAATGGGGACCATTTATTTTTATGCAGAGTGGATCTCCGTGTCACACAGTCAGGTCAGTTAAATCCTTACTGAAGGAACAATATATCCTTGTGTTAGACTGGCCAGATGATAGTCCTGACATGAACCCCATAGAAAATGTATGGGAACTTATGAAGAGGAAGATGGCAAAAGATGCCATCACAATAAAAACACTGCTCTTAGAGAAGATCATACGTGTGTGGTATCATCATCCCCAAATGCAGGACACAAAAGGTGGCTCAACAAGATATTAAAACTAAAATTTTCACTTTCACAATATTTAAATTTTTGTTGTAATTATTGAACTAAAGTATTTCCAACAAATACTACATTGTATTTATTTGTTATCACCTTAGTTATGAAGTAGGCTACACGTAATCATTTTATCACAATTTATGTATTAAAAACTAAATTTCTTTTGACATAAATCAAAATCTGCTTCAAATCTGTAGTGTGTCTAATAAATTGGCCAGGGACTGTATGTAAATATGATACACTTGAATGTTTAATAAATTATGCAATGCATTGTTTAACAACAAATACCCACTTGGTAAATAGCAGGTCGACATTATCCCTATTATTAATATGTCAGGTCAGAGTGTTAAAAACAATGCTGTAAACAATCCAACATACAAACACCTACTGCTATTTACATTATTTTTTCAAAAAGATGCACATAAATACTTGACTGATCAAGTAACATGCTGCAATAAATAAAACAAGTGCTACTTACCAAGTGTTGGCATTCATATGCCACCACCATACCACACCACCACTGCTGTCTTGTGTATGGCGCACTCTACATCACTGTCACTCCTACCTGAGAAGCCCAATGCCTCTATACTATCTATGGTGTGTCTATCCAATATTTGCACCTAACAGGCTTCAACTAGTGGTTGCTCTCAATAACAGTGAAGCATTCCTCCTGCAAGCCTAGAAAGCACACCTGCCTGCCTCCTCCAAACAACACTTGCACCACTGCTTAAAAGATGCCCACCAAGCAGTACCACCTATGCAGTAGAGATTAGGACAGCATGCATACTACCTGAAGTTGTGAGCAGACACAGTATCCAAGCAGCACTAAAAGTGACAGAAAGATTTGTTATCACATGTATGTCTAAATACTATAACTATTTTCAGTAATGCGTCATTATTAAAATTATTACATCACAAGTGACCAATCATCCATCACTGTGCTGTTCCTTAGTTATTTACTTATGATTTCTGCATGCAGCAAAGAACCACTATAGATTTTCATCCCTCTTTGAATATGAATACCCATACAGTCTTTCAGTGTAATCTGGCATGTAGTCATCTTCCTATTACAGTTTTCATCATTGTCTGTATCCATTCTAAGAGATATGTAAATATGATATTAAACAATTGTAGTAGCTCTTAATTTTAACCAATATGTCAACATTCTGTGTTAAGCAATTTTCTCAATGCATTATTATCAGGTTTTACGTTCTGCACCTTAAGATTTATCGTGAATCCTCATTTCATGTTTCTCACATGATCTTGCTTTGTTTGCTTAGAGGAGCAAGAGCTCAGACAACCATGTGCCTATAACTGTCACTGAAGATGAAGCACATGCCAATATCTGAGTCTTAGGTTCTCCCTGAACATTCCAAATATACACACATAAGTATTGGACTAAACAATTATTACACTGTGACAAATACGTTCCAAGTCTTGTCTTGGCATTGTTAGTGAGTGATGTCACTACAAGGCTGCCTTAAAGGCAGCCAACACTATAGGATTGTAGTATACTCATTTGTATTTTATGCAGATTTATTAACAATAGTGTAGCATAGTAGAATTTCAACAAATATTGCTCTGTGTTTGTATCAGGCAGGCAATTTGCAAGTACAAATGGACTATCATGATTCATAACCATGCTCTTCTTATGTTGACTGCACTTCCATTTAGCCTCAGATGTTCTCTAGCCAGCTAGACAGGTTAGCTAGACAGGTCAGCTAGACAGTCAACTCTCTCCTTTGTTAGCAGAGATGTATAGCTGTTTTTTGAATTCTCAGATTTTACTGTGATGGAAAGAATGACTTATAGTTCTCATGAAACTGTGCTGGGTAATTTATTAGGGAACATACTTTTGAGGTACGCTGCATAATAATCATACCCCACACCTTTGTATATCCCACAGCTATTAAGCCAACCTGGTAAAGGTCTGAGGCTAACGAGCAGTTACTCTAACCTGGTCTATTTTTACACACCACACCAAGAAAAACACCCTTGAAAATCTGCATGAGTTCCTGAAAAATGTTATGCAAGTAATAATTATGGATTAGATAGAACATGCAATGTAGGGTAATTGTAGTTATTCTTATGACAGCATACTGCCATTAGCAAAGTGTGGTTGAACTGTAGCACATTTCCACATATACCATTCTCTGTCTGTTGCATTAGGGCAGCAGGGAGGGATCACTCAACACACATGGATGACACCATACATTTAATTACAAGGGAAACTCCTCATCATACCTCCATGATATTTAGTGGTAAGTTGGCCCATTGGATAGCCCATCAAAATCTGAACATGGATCAAGCATCAAAACTGGAAGAAGATGTACTAAACAATGACAAAAAGAAGAAAAATAGAAACAGTGAACAGTCCAAACTTAATATGTGCAATATCAAGCAGTGTTAATCGTCATTATGTCATGGTTGTGTGATCATGGTGTTGGACTATGATGGGGGAGATCTAGCTTCAAATCTCACTCAGTCCAATTTCTTTCTCCCACAAAATTACGAACTTTCCGACTGGTCATTAACGTGTCTGTTTGCTGTATTCAAATTTATGTATGTGTCATGTTGCAATGTCAGTTTGCAACAGTGATGTGTAACAAAGGAACCTCCAGATGTTCATACCTCCTATTTGTTCTACACAGATACCACATGTTATGCCTCTTGCATTCCATTTCAGAAGTTTTGACTCTTGAATTACTTCATTGTAACATAGTTCACATCCATTTATTTGTTGTTTTCATTTCTGTGAGAGGTATTTGCAGCATCTCACCTGATCTCACTATTCGTCACAGAATATGAGTTATGTGGTAAGAATATATTACCATTGCAAGTAAATGTGGTAATAGTGAGAGCAGGTGAGATGTCACACAGAAATGAAAACAACAAATAAACAGGTGTGAACTATGTTACAACAAAGGAATTCAAGAGTCAAAACTTCCAAAATGGAATGAAAGAGGCGTAATATATGGTATCTGTGTAGCAAAAATAGAAGGTATGTACGTCTGGAGATCCCTTTGTTACACATCACTGTTGCAAACTGACATTACGACATGACACATACACAAATTTGAATACAGTGAACAGACATATCAATGATCACATGGGAAGTTCCTAATTTTGTGGAAAAAAGAAAAGGGACTGAGTGAGATTTGAACTTAGGTTTGTCTCCATTGCAGTCTAACACCATGACCGCACAACCATGACACAATGATGGTTGAAATTGCTCGATATTGCATATATTAAGTATGGACCATTCACTGTTTCTATTTATCTTCTTTTTTCCACAGTTTAGTACACCTTTTTCCTATTTTCATGCTTGAGCTGTGTTCAGGTTTTGACAGGCTATCCAGTGGACTGACTTATCACTAAATCTGAGAAGGGTGCAATGGAGAGTTTCCCTTATTAGAAAGTAAGCATTGTACAGAGGAATTGATATTTGTGGTAAGTGATGTAGGTCTTTAACACAACCACTATATATGAGGCATGCTGAAAAGTAATGCCTCTGAATTTTTAATGAGGAAAGTATTAAAACTTTTTAAATAAAACAAACATGATTAAGAGTCTGCATCTTTATTCTCCATATGTTTGCTGCCCTCTGCCACTAAAGAGCTCAGAACTGTAGCATATAACATTGTGGTGTTTAATGTAACAGTGTTGATGTGTGCAAAAAAGCATGCTGTAATCAAATTTCGAATTTGAGAAGTCCATCCACACATGGAGCATCCTCTTCCTCAGCATGAAATTCAGACCCTGCACAAGTGCTGTGATGTGTGCAACAATCTGCCACCTTGGGTTCACTGTCATCAATCGTCCTCCATACAGTCCCGATATGTCTGATTTTCAGCTGTTTCCAAAACTTAAAGAGCACCTTCGTGGATTTCATTTTGATAGTGATGAAGAGGTACAAAAGAGGTGAGGTTGTGGCTCTGTCAACTAAGTCAAACATTCTATAGTGACAGTGTCAACAAACTGGTCTCTCGTTGGGAGAAATGTGTTTGTCACCAGGATGACTATGTTGAGAAATAAATATGTAGACATGAAGAATAAATATGTAGAATGTTAATGAAGATTTTTTATTCAAAGAGCTTTAAAAGCTTTCACATAAAGAATCCAGAGGCATTATTTTTCAGCATAATGCAGATGTATGCTTTAATAGTGGAAAGATAGAGCATTCTAGAGAGAAAGCTAACATATTCCAATATATGTGGTTCATACTGCATCAGTAATAGGTATAACAAAAAAAAGTTTTAGTAGGGAAGTGATTGAAGTCATTTCAAAGAAACATAAAGAACCAATGGCTGGACTATATGTATAGCAGGGTTGATTAATGTTAAAATGCATGTTCCAGTTGATCAGGTGTCAGAACTATTGAATCAACATCTTGGATATAATGCAACACTTTGCCGGCTTTTTTTTTTTTTAAGTAATGATGGATTCAGCACTGTATACTATATGCATATTATTGTATGTAGTATTTTGGCCAATGAGAGATATAGAAGATAAGTCATATTTTTGGTGGTTTACATTACATTAGATATATGTATTCAATGATTCAAAAATTTATAACTTCAGAAGATGGCTTTATCACATTACCCATAACTGCTCCCACTTATTCATAGTGCTGTGCAGTTGGTTAGGATGCTGGCATTGCCTCATCAGAGTCATTCCTTTCTGAGGCAGTAACACTTGTTGGTATCCCAGTGGTTCCTAACCTGGGGTAACTGTCCCCTGAGGGGTAAAATGAAATTATCTGAGCGGTAAAAACGAAATGGTTCAATTCTGTTTCACTCATGAAACTAAGTTACTTTAAAAAAATTGTTACTATTTTCATATTTTGTAAGACTCTAATATTGATTATATAAGTTATCAATAACTACTTTTTCTTAGTTAATAACATGGTGGAGGTTACAGGTTTCTCACATAGTCCACCCACTACACACATATGTTTTGCTTTGTCCCATATGTACTGGCGTAATCTGGCGCCAGCAAATCATGCAGAAAGTGGGGTGATAGATAGAGGCCAACAACAGACTTGCAGTAAACACACCTCCAACACCCTCTCAGCCACCAGTATTTAGGATTACCACCACAGACCGGAGGGTGAGTCTGTTTGAGTCTGTCACAGTCTGTCACACTGAGTAAGTTCCAATGTCATCAGTCACAGCTCAGTGGGAATCGCAGCAGCAGTTAGCTCCCCCGCTAACTCAGGGACAGGCAGCACATATCAATCACAATAGTGTACATGGCAAACTTTGTACTTCACCAGCAGTGAGGCTAATGTGGACTATACAGAAGAGCCTATACTGCAGTGACCATCTTAAGTAAATTTAACTTTCCATTCTTATGAATAAAGAACCCAGTTAATCTATGCATGCAGTTGTTTTACAGAAAGAGGATACCAGCCACCAAACAAAATCCTCTTCTTGATTCCCAGGATATAGCTCTACAGAGACAATGAGATGACATAAAACCATACATTGTTGCTGATAAAACTGAGATATATACATAACAAATGTTTAAAACCCGAAGAAAATGTCTTGTCCACGTTGTAGTTAGTACCTGGTATAGTCCAGAAATTGAATCATTACTTACTTCAAAACAGATAAATGAATTAATTAACAGCATGAGACAGAATTAACTACATAAGATCTACTATAGTGCTATACCCAGTATCATCATCATCATCATCAATATTATTCTTTCCTGTCTCAGACATTATGTCTGGTTAAAAATGGAGAGTGACACGGAACTTGATCAAGTGTGACTTCCTTTCAACTGTACGGTATATGTTACATTGCATTTAGGAACTTTCGGGTAATTGAACGTGTATCAATAATTACAGATTTCTGTAGTTGTATATAGATGTTTGTAATTGAACATGTATCAATAATTACAGATTTCTGTAGTTGTATATAGATGTTTGGATGTAGCTGTATTGCGTTGATGTACTGGTGGATATTGTTTGGTATGACTCCTGTAGTTGATAGTATAATTGGTATAATGTCAACTTTATCCTGATGCCACATGTCTTTGACTTCTTCAGCCAGTTGGATGTATTTTTCAATTTTTTCTCCTGTTTTCTTCTGTATATTTGTTGTATTGGGTATTGATATTTCGATTAGTTGTGTTAATTTCATCTTTTTATTGGTGAGTATGATGTCAGGTTTGTTATGTGGTGTTGTTTTATCTGTTACAATGGTTCTGTTCCAGTATAATTTGTATTCATCATTCTCCAGTACATTTTGTGGTGCATACTTGTATGTGGGAACATGTTTTATTAGTTTATGTTGTATGGCAAGTTGTTGATGTATTATTTTTGTTACATTGTCATGTCTTCTGGGGTATTCTGTATTTGCTAGTATTGTACATCTGCTTGAGATGTGATTTACTGTTTCTATTTGTTGTTTGCAAAGTCGGCATTTATCTGTTGTGGTATTGGGATCTTTAATAATATGCTTGCTGTAATATCTGGTGTTTATTGTTTGATCCTGTATTGCAATCATGAATCCTTCCGTCTCACTGTATATATTGCCTTTTCTTAGCCATGTGTTGGATGCGTCTTTATCAATGTGTGGCTGTGTTAGATGATAAGGGTGCTTGCCATGTAGTGTTTTCTTTTTCCAATTTACTTTCTTTGTATCTGTTGATGTTCTGTGATCTAAAGGGTTGTAGAAGTGGTTATGAAATTGCAATGGTGTAGCTGATGTATTTATATGAGTGATTGCTTTGTGTATTTTGCTAGTTTCTGCTCGTTCTATAAACAATTTTCTTAAATTGTCTACCTGTCCATAATGTAGGCTTTTTATGTCAATAAATCCCCTTCCTCCTTCCTTTCTGCTTAATGTGAATCTTTCTGTTGCTGAATGTATGTGATGTATTCTATATTTGTGGCATTGTGATCGTGTAAGTGTATTGAGTGCTTCTAGGTCTGTGTTACTCCATTTCACTACTCCAAATGAGTAGGTCAATATTGGTATAGCATAAGTATTTATAGCTTTTGCCTTGTTTCTTGCTGTCAATTCTGTTTTCAGTATTTTTGTTAGTCTTTGTCTATATTTTTGTTTTAGTTCTTCTTTAATATTTGTATTATCTATTCCTATTTTTTGTCTGTATGCTAGATATGTATAGGCATCTGTTTTTTCCATCGCTTCTATGCAGTCGCTGTGGTCATCCAATATGTAATCTTCTTGTTTAGTGTGTTTTCCCTTGACTATGCTATTTTTCTTACATTTGTCTGTTCCAAAAGCCATATTTATATCATTGCTGAATACTTCTGTTATCTTTAGTAATTGGTTGAGTTGTTGATTTGTTGCTGCCAGTAATTTTAGATCATCCATGTATAGCAAATGTGTGATTTTGTGTGGGTATGTTCCAGTAATATTGTATCCATAAGTTGTATTATTTAGCATGTTGGATAGTGGGTTCAGAGCAAGGCAGAAGCAGAAAGGACTTAATGAGTCTCCTTGGTATATTTCACACTTAATCTGTATTGGCTGTGATGTGATATTATTTGAATTTGTTTGGATATTAAGTGTGGTTTTCCAATTTTTCATTACTATGTTTAGGAACTGTATCAATTTAGGGTCTACTTTGTATATTTCCAATATTTGTAGTAACCATGAGTGGGGTACACTATCAAAAGCTTTTTGGTAATCAATGTATGCGTAGTGTAGTGACCTTTGTTTAGTTTTAGCTTGACATGTCACCTCTGCATCTATTGTCAGTTGCTCTTTACATCCTCGTGCTCCTTTGCAACAGCCTTTTTGTTCTTCATTTATAATTTTGTTCTGTGTTGTATGTGTCATTAATTTCTGTGTAATGACTGAAGTTAATATTTTGTATATTGTTGGTAGGCATGTTGTGGGGCGATACTTAGCTGGGTTTGCTGTGTCTGCTTGATCTTTAGGTTTCAGATAAGTTATTCCATGTGTAAGTGTATCAGGTAATGTGTATGGGTCTGCAATGTAATTGTTAAATAATTTAATATAATAGAGGGAAACATTCCACGTGGGAAAAATATATCAAAAAACAAAGATGATGTGACTTACCAAACGAAAGCGCTGGCAGGTCGAAAGACACACAAACAAACACAAACATACACACAAAATTCAAGCTTTCGCAACAAACTGTTGCCTCATCAGGAAAGAGGGAAGGAGAGGGAAAGACGAAAGAATGTGGGTTTTAAGGGAGAGTGTAAGGAGTCATTCCAATCCCGGGAGCGGAAAGACTTACCTTAGGGGGAAAAAAGGATGGGTATACACTCGCACACACACACATATCCATCCACACACATACAGACACAAGCACACATGCTGCTAAAACTAGTAATATGTGGGAGGTTGGGTGGGCAACAGATGGCACAAGAGGGGGGGGGGGGGGGGGGGGAGAGGTTAAGGGGGGTGATAGCTAATACCTGATTTCACTTAGGAGTAATTGTCTAAGAAATGTCGGGAATCACTGCCATAGTTCAATGTTTATCATTTACTGTCATGTATTATTATTATTATTTTAAATAAACAGAATAAAACTTTTGCCAGAAAGTGGAATGAGTTAGCATTAAAATGATTGTTCTAATGGAATATTGCAACAGCTAGGTGTAGACAAAACATGTATTGTCCACAAACATCGTATTATTAAAGAAGCTATAGAAACAGGGTTAAGCCCTGACTGACAAGCATATTGTAGACTGTGTGAAAAATATGTTACACACTCATCCAATTCCATTGCTTTGCTTTGTGACTGCCTGTTCTCCTTACACAAATTGCATTTCAAAATTAGTTTTAAGGGAATGTACTTGCACACGAAAATCACTAAGGCCCATTTCACTTTAGGAAGTAGAACCAATGCAGAATAACTATGCATCACAATGTAGAAACACTGACTACAGGTGTTATGAGAGTGGTTCCCATTAGTGTGGATAATGTTGGCCATTAATGTAGCAGTGTTGGACAGCCCACGTATTGATCATACCCAGAAGCAAATCATCTGTATAGATCCTGTGGCAGTAAAATCTTGGAAATTATAGCTAAAATGTGGGTTTATCACCAAGCACTCTTTAGGTCCATTACCAATTTTTTTTAAACTTGTGAGATAATTGTATTTGATGTATGTTTGTTTTGGTAGAGTGGTGAACTATGTGAAAATTGATTCATGGGACAATTTACTGGGGTTGCACACATGATATGATGCTGATTGAACAAAGACTACATAAGATGATGGTACTGGGAAACATGTTAATTATTTGCAGTTACGCATTAGCAGTAATGGTAGTCAAACACGTAACAGTATTTGTTGAAATCCCACTATGCCTTGCAATTGGTAATAGGCAAGGTTATCAGTGCCCTGACACACGTTTAAAGAAATGAATGTGAACAAAATTAGTAAAATGGAACCATACACACAAAGAAAGCAGGAAAAGATGAAACATGCTGCATAAGAAAATAAAATACAAGTAAAACAAAAAAGAGGCATCAAGAATGCCACAGGAAATTGTCACTGGCTGGCCACTTACATAAAATATGGGCGAGCCAGTCACCCTGTGAACAAATTAAGACCCTCTCCCTAAAATCTTGGTAAGAACATTGGACAAGTCACAGAACTTTAAAACTTGATTTGATTATTTCCTAAAAGAGATGGCAGATCTGCCGGCAAGTCAGTCACCACCCGCTGGTCAGAAAATAAAACGCAATCCTATAAAATGTGGGGCACAGTGATCTGGATGCCACAAGCACCACACATTGGAGGATCCTCTCCCCAGAGCAAAAAGCCATGCATCATAGGACTGTGGCCTATGTGAAGATGAGTGAGGAGAACCTCATCTCATCTACGTGGCTGGAAGGAAGTACACCACAAACACATTGTGCGCTTGACTAAATGGAGCTTATTGTCAGTCATTTCCAGTGACTATTCCTCCCACCAATGCAAGACTCGTGAGCTCAACAGCAAGGTGAGTGTGTGCAGGGGTATGGCACACTGAAATAGTTGCTGATCAAGACATGCCTCCTTGGTTGTGAGATCTGCCCTTTCATTCCCAGTAATGCCGATGTGCCCTGGAACCCAGCAGAAAGCCACCTCCTTCCCCAGTTGTTGTAGTTGGAGCAGGGCATCCTGGATGATCTGGACTATTTTAGCTGCTGGATAGAAAAGTTGTAATGAGTGAAAGGCACTTAGTGAATCAGAACAGACAAGAAATTTAGGATGGGAAGAGTGTCTCATCTGATCCAGTGCCAGCAAGACTGCAGACAACTCTGCATTAAAGACAGTAAACGCTTGAGGCAGTCAGACCTTGAGGATATGATGCAGAAAAACAACAGAGCAACCAACAGAATCCCCGTTTTGACACATCTGCAAAAACAGCTACAGTGCTCAGATAAAATGGCAGAAAATGTTGTATTAAAAATGGAAGTAGGAGTGCAATCTCTCTTGTACCGCACCAAATCTAAAATCACCCTGGGTCTCTCTGGTAACCAGGGTGGCAGGTGGTTAGAACCCTGGATTTGGGGCTGGACAGGCTCCACACTGAGGGATTCCAGCACACATTGCACACGGATCCCAAACAGCATTGTGACTCAGGAACAATGGGAAAAAAGATGTTCCAGAGGCAGATGAGCAACAATATGGTGAGCAGATGAAGTTGGAGTTGCAAGAAACTTGAATGCTTGGTGCACCAGGAGGAACTGCCACTGGATGGTAAGTGGCAGTTCCCTAGCCTCAGCACAGAGGCTGGGTATGGGACTGGTCCGATAAGCACCTGTGGCCAGTTGAATCTCCGCATGGTGGACAGCATCAAGGACCCGCAAATAAGAGGGCCTCGCTGGCCCATACACCATGCACCCATAGTCCAGCTGCGAACACACAAAAGCCCGATAAAACTAGAGGAGACATGCCCTGTCCATTCCCCAACACCTGTGGCTGAGGCACTTGAGGATTTATTTATTTTATTTATTTAAATGTCAAGTTCCGTAGGACCAAATTGAGGAGCAAATCTCCAAGGTCATGGAACATGTCAGTACATGAACTTACAACATAAAAAGTAATAACGGATAAAAATAAATGTTCATGAACCTGAAAGAAAATCAGTCCATAAGTTTAAGCAAACGCTATCAGCAATACAATGAGAATCATCTTAATTTTTCCAGGAACTCCTCGACAGAATAGAAGGAGTGACCACGAGGAAACTCTTCAGTTTCGATTTGAAAGCGCGTGGATTATTGCTAAGATTTTTGAATTCGAGTGGCAGCTTATTGAAAATCGATGCAGCAGTATACTGCACACCTTTTTGCACAAGAGTTAAGGAAGCCCGATCCAAACGGTGGTTTGATACCTGCCGAGTATTAACCGAGTGAAAGCTGCTTATTCTTGGAAATAAACTAATATTGGTAACAAGAAACGACAATAAGGAATATACATATTGAGAGGCCAATGTCAAGATACCCTGACTCGTGAAAAGAGGTCGACAAGGGGTTCGTGAACTCACACCACTTATTGCCCGAACCGCCCGTTTCTGAGCCAAAAATATCCTTCTAGAATGGGAAGAGTTACCCCAAAACATAATACCATACAACATAAGTGAATGAAAATAAGCGAAGTAGACTAATTTACGTGTCGAAATATAACTCACTTTCGATACCGTTCGAATAGTGAAAATGGCAGTATTAAGTCTTTGAACAAGATCCTGAATGTGGGCTTTCCATGACAGCTTACTATCTATCTGAACACCTAGGAATTTGAACTGTTCAGTTTCACTAATCATATGCCCATCCTGTGAGATTAAAACGTCAGGTTTTGTTGGATTGTGTGTTAGGAACTGTAAAAACTGAGTCTTACTGTGATTTAACGTTAGTTTATTTTCTACAAGCCATGAACTGAGGTCATGTACTGCTCTACTTGAAACCGAGTCAATGTTGCACACATCCTTTACTACCAAGATAGTGTCATCAACAAACAGAAATATTTTGGAGTTACCCATAATACTAGAGGGCATATCGTTTACATAAATAAGGAACAGGAGCGGCCCCAACACTGATCCCTGGGGCACCCCCCACTTGACAGTACCCCACTCAGATCCCACATCACAGCCGTTATCAATATTGTGAATAATGACCTTTTGCTGCCTGTTGCTAAAGTAAGAGGTGAACCAATTGTGAGCTACTCAACATATTCCGTAATGGTCCAACTTCTGGAGCAATATTGTGTGATCAACACAGTCAAATGCCTTTGTTAAATCAAAAAATACGCCAAGCATTCGAAACTTTTTGTTTAACCCATCTAGTACCTCACAGAGAAAAGAGAATATAGCATTTTCAGTTGTCAAACGACTTCTAAAGCCAAACTGTACATTTGATAGCAAATCGTATGATATAAAATGATCAATTAACCTTACATACACAGCCTTTTTGATAACTTTTGCAAACACTGATGGAATAGAAATAGGTCTAAAATTATCTTCATTATCCCTTTCTCCCTTTTTATAAAGCGGCTTTACTACTGAGTACTTTAATTGCTCAGGAAACTGACCATTCCTAAAGGAAAAATTACAAATATGGCTAAATACAGGGCTAACATGTGCAGCACAGTACTTTAATATTCTACTAGACACTCCATCATAACCATGAGAGTCCTTAGTCTGCAGTGATTTGATTATTGTCTCAATCTCCCTCTTGTCTGTATCACAGAGGAGTATTTCAGACGTCAATCTCGGAAAGGCATTTGCTAAGAAATTTATATGACTTCCTGTAGATACTAAATTTTTATTTAATTCACCAGCAATGCTCAGAAAATGGTTGTTAAATACTGTACATATATCTGATTTATCAGTAACAGAAATGTTATTACTGCAAACTGACTGTATATTGTCAACCTTGTGCTGCTGACCAGACACTTCCTTCACAACTGACCATATGGCTTTAATTTTATCCTGTGAATTAGCTGTTCTATTTGCATACAACATACTTTTTGCCTTGCTAATAACATTTTTAAGCACCTTACTATGCTGCTTGTAATGGGCTACTGTAGCTTGATTGTGACTACTTCTAACAGGATGGTCAGTGCCTTCAGGGTTCTGGCTTTCAAGTCTCACAGGTGTGGCAACCATGACAATTTGGAATCAACAATGAGGCCCATAAACGGCACTGTGTCTCTGAAAGGTAGGATAGTGTCCCCCATAGTCAAGGCAGCAAATAAAAAAGACAACGAGAACGATTAAAATGAACAAACACCCACTTATCAGCAGAAAACTGAAAACCTGTCTTTGCAGCCCACTCATCTAACTGTTGCACTGTAAGTTGCAAGTGACAGCTTGCTGTTGCAACACAGGAGGAGGAACAGAAAACAGCAAAATCGTCCACAAATAAGGAGCACTGTACAGGACTCCTTACCATAGATGTGATACTGTTGATGGCTATGGCAAAGATGGTAACGCTAAAAATGCTGCCCTGAGGGATACCATTCTCCTGCTCAAATCAATCAGACAGTGTGTCACCAACTCAGGTCCTAAAAAACCGCCAAGACAGGAAAGCCCGAATGAAAATGGGGAGGTGGCCATGAAAGCCCCATTGATGCAGTTGTGCGAGAATACAGTGTCTCCAAGTAGTATCATATGCCTTACTGATGTCAAAGAATATGCCAATACAGTGATGCTGATGAAGGAAAGCCTGCTGAAAAGCTGCCTGTAGGAGGGACAGGTTGTTGACAGTGGACTGAAATTGTTGGAATCCACACTGAGAATGGCTAAGGAGTTGCCTGGTCTCTAATAGCCAGACCACATGACGGTTAACCATCCAGGCTTTTGAGGAACAAGTGGAACGATTGATGGAGTTCAGGAACTCATGCCATGACCGCTTTTTGCTCTCTTTAATGACACAGTGAGCCCTGGCTCCCGTGATTCGAAAGGCTGCGAGATTGTCCACTGTTGGGTGGCATTTAAGCCATCAAAGAGCCACATGCCTGTCCCAGATGCCTAAATGGCACTCTTGTGTCCACCAAGGGACAGGTCACCTCTGAAGAGGGCCGAAGGACTTTGGTAGGAATAGGTCAGCAGTATGATGGATCACATGCTTGACGTGATCCACCCAGTCCCAGACAGTGTCCAGTTGGCCCTGCCAATCATCCATGTTGGTGGCTTCTGTCCAAGCAACACAACACTGAAGGCGGGCTGGGAAGTGGTCGCTGGAATGAAGGTCATCAATGACCTCCCAGTGAACAGAGTTGGTGAGGGCTGGAGAGCAGAGAGATAGATCAATGGCTGGGAATAGCCAAGTGGCAACACAAAAATGAGTCGGAGTACCAGCGTGTAGCATGCACAGGTCTCAAGATGCCAGGAGGCTGTCCAAAACTTGAACCTGATGGCAAGTAGACGTTGAGCCCTACAGGACATGATGGTCATTGAAGTCTCCCAGGAGGAGAAACGGTCAGGGGAGTTGAGTGATGTGATCTGTGAGAGCCTCAGAGTCTACTGCATCCAGAGGAGGTAAATAAAGGGAGCAAACTGTAAGCCTCTGACGTAAATGAATTTCAGATGAAATTGCTTGTAGGGGGAGAGCAGAGAAATGGTGCCTATTATTGACAAATGGGGCAACCCCTCCTCTGGCTCTTTCCTCACCCTCTGGCCCTTTCCCCATTCAGGTCATCTGTGCGATGTAGCATATAGCTCCTTAGTACAGGAGCATCAGACGTTTTTAAATGTGTTTCCTGTAAACACTAGCATGGGGGCGTTGCTGTGCTAGGAGTTTCAGTTCCTCCACATGAGTTCAAATTCCATTCATGTTCCACTGTATAATGGGAGCTGTCTATCAGGGTGGGAGTACCTTCATCATGACTTTCTGCCGGGGAGGGGAGCCCACAATAAGTGGAGGCTCAGTTTTGGGTTCAAATGGCTCTGAGCACTATGGGACTTAACATCTGCGGTCATCAGTCCCCTAGACTTAGAACTACTTAAACCTAACTAACCTAAGGACATCACACACATCCATGACCGAGGCAGGATTTGAACCTGCAACTGTAGCAGCAGTGTGATTCCAGACTGATGCACCTAGAACTGCTCAGCCACACCGACCAGCTCTGTTTTGGGGTGAGGTGATTGCCCCAATCTGTCATCAACCTCCATCTCCTCTGAAAAAGAGTCGAGAGAGATGTCAGAGAGAATGACATCGACATCATCGGACTGTACCTTCTGTCTCCTTCTGCGGGAGAGTCTTTGCCTTTGATTTCGATTTTTTGGTCTGAGGTGGGAGCAGGCTTCAAAGGAACTGCAGCAGGACATGTACATTGACAAATGCATGTGCTAGTGCTGGCAGTAGCAACCTCAATTTTCATACCAGCATCAGTTTTCAGTACAGGCTGTTTCAGGGCGGAAGAAAAGGAGGCAGCGAAAGTGGGTGGCAGCATGGACTTGTATAACTTCTTGGCATCACCTTATGGAATGCGCTTTGTGGTTTTGATCTCATGGACCTTCTGCACCTCAAGGAAAACTCTGCAGACTCTGCTCTAGACATGGTGATCCCCAGAGCAGTTGACACTCTTTGGAGGAGAGGAGCAACAAACTCCCTCACGGGCAACTTTACCACATTTTCCGCAAGTGGCTTCCTCTTACAGCTGAGAGCAGTGTGCCCAAAGTGCTTGCATTTAAAACATCACATTGGATTGGGGGTAATAAGGCCATATACTGAGACTTAGGAAACCTGCCTTCACATGCTCTGGTAGTTTGATGCTGTTAAAAGTAAGGATAAAATGAGTCTGATTTCACAAGAGTACCATCCACCCATTTTGTAATGTGTTGCACATCGACTGTGTCATCCTGAGACCATTCAGCTTTCATTTCTTCTCAAGGAATGTCAACTAGGTCCCTGCAAGTCACAACACCTTTGCTGTAGTTCAAGGTGTTGTGCAATTCAGTTTCTATAGCATACTCCCCAAGGTATTGTGCTTTCTGAAGATCTTTTACTTGTTGGAAGCTAGATGTTTCAACCAACAGGGTCCTATTTTGCAAGCACTTAACAGATTTTAAGGTGCCAGAAATGCCTTCTAAGCCTTTCTGTATGTAAAATGGTGAAACTTTTTCAAAACTCTCCTCTTTTCTTTTAACTATAAGAAGCACATTCTGCAAAGCAGCATGAATTCTGTTACTACTGACTGAATCAGGAGGACTGGCTACACGAGCCCTCTTGTTGGACTAGGTGTTGGTATCTTCCAGTGGCCCACCCTTTCCACTGGGAGGGGGTACAGAGAATTTCAGAGGGAAATAAGGGCCCACTCCGACAGAGCCCCATGTGCCTGAGTAAGCCTTACACAACTGAGGTGTGGTAGGTTCTCCAGAGGTTGCCCACTAATGACTGTTCCACCTCAACAGCCATGCATCTCATCAGTGCACAGCACACCTTGAGACTGAGGAGTCTTTTATAGAGGTTTAGTCCATCCTCGTGATCCGGGCAGTCAAGCCAAGATCTCCATTCCCTGTGACACACAACATTCCACCACCGTGAAGCACGGTGGTCGCTGAAGCCTGCCCAGAGCTTACGGTGGCAGAGGACTGGTGACACTTACCAGTCCACAGCTCAGGAACCCCAGTGTTGCCAATCCTGTACTCAGCAAACAAATGCAATCTTATAGAGTCAGGTGCCTGTAAGGCATGTCACACACTAGTAACGTCACTAGTGATGTCACACACTAGTAGTGCTGGGACAAGACATGGAATGTATTTGTCGCAGTGTTGGTAAGTGTTCAGTTTTGTGTTTACATGTGCATTTTTGGGATGTTGAGGCAGAACCCATGACTTCAATTTAAGTGATTTGTGATTTGACTTCAATGGCATTCATAGACAGCACATCATTGGAGCTCTTACTGCTTTAAGGATAAGAAAAACCATATGTGAGAAACCGGGAAGGAGGATTCAAGGTAAATGTTTTAGACGTGATGACAATGAATTGTGGAAACTGTTTAACATAGGACATCAATGTATTTGGTTAAAATAATGAGCATTATCACATATATCTTAAAATGGAAACAGACAATGATGAAAACTATAATTGGAAGAAAACTACATGCTAGATTATCCTGAAAGACTATGGGTATTCATATTCAAAGAGGGATGAAAACCTATAGTGGTTCTTTGCTGCATGTAGAAATCACAAGTAAATAACTAAGGAATAGCACAGTGATGAATGATTAGTCATTTGTGATGTAATAATTTTAATAATGACTCATTACTGAAAATACTTTCAGTATTTAGACATTCATGTAATAACAAATCTTTCTATCACTTTTACTGCTACTTGGATACTGTGTCTGCTCACAACTTCTGATAGTGTGCATGCTGTTCTAATCTCCATTGCATAGGTGGTGCTGCTGGATGGGCATTTTTTAAGCAGTGGTGTGAGTATTGTTTGGAGGGGGCGGGCAGATGTGCTTTCTGCACTTGCTGGAGGAATGCTTCACCGTTATTGAGAGCAACCACTAGTTGAAGCCTTTCAGATCCAAATATTGGCATGGTGGTATCTTCCCCAGCTAGGCACTCCATATATGTGAGGTAGAGAGGTGTTGGAATTCTCAGATAGGAGTGACCGTGGCATAGAGCACACCATTTGTGAGGCAGCAACGATGATGTGGTACTGTGATGGCAAGTGAACAGCGACATTAGTTTTATTTGTTGCAGTGTGTTACTTAATCAGTTAATTATTTATGTGCATCTTCTTGAAATAGTGTGACATAGTCAGTCAAAATGAAATAATGTAAATAGTGGTGGGTGTTTGTTCATTGGACTGTTTATGCCACTGTTTTTAACATTATGGTGTCACATATTAATAATGTAGGGATAGTGTAGAGTTTGTACTTAGCAAGTGGACATTTGTTGTTAAATAATACCTGGTGTACTTTTATTAAGCAGTCAAGTGTCTTGAATTTACATCTGTGTTTTAGAATACTGGTTTTTGGAGCAGGGGTCATGCTTTCTAATACTTATAGAAACCCTCGTGACACTTTTAATTTCTGGCAGTTCTGATGATAGGAAATCATGCCATTACACACACACACACACACACACACACACACACACACACACACACACACACACACACACACACACACACACACACACACACACACGTTATGTTGCAAGAATTTGTTTAAATATATTTTTGTAGGTTAATTGTAATTGCATGTCTCCTTACTATTTTTACTCTGTGTGGGGATGGTGGCTCATTCCTGCTCTTGCTGGTGCTTAATGATTATCTTCTCTATAAGGTGAACTGAATAAGAATGACACCACCCACTCATTTGCTCTAGCAATAAAAGCAGGAGGGGGAGCTTGACTCTTATTGGTCCAGAGAGAAAGGGAGAGGGAAAGATTCTCATTGGCTGTGGGGACTTTCCAGAGTGCTTCAGATGGTGGCCATCTCTCATCAGCCATACAAAACACCAGTAAACCATAATGGAGGGACGTGATCATTCTGCAGCATGCCTGCAGATGGTATAAGCAAGGGTGTATTTGTTGTTAAATAAATAATGCATTGCCGTAACTGCTTAGAATAATGAGCAGTAGTGATGGTTAAACATTGTATTTATTTATGTCTTAAAATGGAAACATGGGTATTTAGGGGAAAATCAGTGAAAAAATGTAAATAGCTGTGGGAGGTGGAGTACCTATGCCATTTATTTCAACAAAGCATGATGGTACATAATAGTAATGCAGTGACATTCCCTCATAGCAATAGTTTATTTATTGTGCTGTGCTAGTTGCAGAATTTGAAATGTAAAAATATAATAATTCATAAGAACAAAATTTGGAAACCATCTACATCTACATCTACATCTACATCTACATACATACTCTGTAAGCATTGTACAGTGCATGGTTGACGGTACCCTGTACCACTACTGGTCATGCTTTGTAGTGAATATGTAGGAGTTTTTCACATTACTAGACAAGTATTTCTAAATTTTCCACCATTTTGCTGAGTATCCCATGATGTGATTACAGTGTGTAACTTAGTAGTACCACAGTCTCACAGTGCATTGTCAAAGTGTCTTACATCACAAATTTTGTTAATTTTTACTGCTGTTTTGTGGAACATGCAGTGATGCTAATATTTTACATTATTTTTAACAATAGAACACACTCATTTTAACACACACACACACTATTGGTAAAAGTTATAGTAATTCAGCCACACATGGCACTGTCAAAGTATCTTACACAATAAATTAAGTTAATATTGAGCGGCACTTTGCAGAATATGCCATGATGTCATTACTTTATACACAGATTGTAACATCAAAGTGTCTTACCTCATAAATTATGTTAACTCTTACCACCATTTTATTAAGTAGGAAATTTCTGATGCTGTAGCTCCTCTCACTACAGTGTGTAGACCTAGAATGACAAAACTCACACAATTAGAATAATACCAAAATTAATTTGTTACTATTTGTAGCAAATACCCATACCCTAACCCCCAACAAATCTGACTGTCTCACTACAGTGCATAGAACTCAGTTAGAAAAGGATTAGAAAGGGGGATGAGGATCTTGAACCCTCTTTGAGGGGAGGGGGAGAGGGGGGGGGAGTTGCCTCATAATTTGACACTAGAAGTGTAACCTGATACCCTTTAACTTATCAATGACATTGAAAACAAGATCAAGATCATCTCATAGGCCCATTGTGTAGCTGGAAGGCAAATAAGCCCTCAATTGCAAAAGACAGATAGATCTATTCTCATGTACACAATAAACATAATTCGTTCAGGCACCTTCCTTTGATTGAAGCCTTATCTGGCTAGCTACTTGCCCTGTGACTTAACACAGCTGGTGCTGTAAAGTAACACACAAATAACTAAAACATTCCAAAGAAGTCATCACCTCCACTTTGCATGCAAAAGGATGCTTGGAATGTCACACTTCTTGGGGCTGACTCCTTGTTTTCTTAAGCCCATAGAAACCCTGTTAATTGTTCAAAATTTGGCCTTTCAGCCACATACCCTTGCAAGGTATAGCATTGCATTATAATGTGTTGACATATTTTTGATGATGTCATGGAAACTGTCATGATGGGGCTCATAGCCTTCCAGCATAACAGCACTGCACCGAGGTTGGCCTATGCCAGAAGTCAATAGGGCTACAAAGATTAACACAGCGAGTGAAGTTCCAAGTGCACTCCTCACCAACAGGTGGCAGTGGTATCGCTCCAAGAGAGTGCAGTCAATGTGGACCTACTCGCTTCCATAAGATCACATGCTTGTAAATAGATCTCGCCATATCCTAGCGCTTCAACAGTATTTAGGCAGGTGCATGGCTAGAGGTGATCAGATTCCATCCCCACTTCCCCCTACTTAACAACAACAATTCCTCATCAGATAACCTGAGCAAAGCTGACCATTTTGTATCCTATCTCTCTGACTTCTTCTCAATCCCTGATGACACTCACTTTGATTACTCCCTATACCCTAGCATTCACATATGCACAAATACCACTGTTACGCCCCTGTCTAAAAGATTCCAGTACTTTGGCAGTATACTACCAACAGAATTAAACATCCCAATCACACTACATGAAATAAAGCAAGTACATTTACATCTACATCCATACTCTGCAAGCCACCTGACGGTGTGTGGCGGAGGGTACCCTGAGTACCTCTATCGGTTCTCCCTTCTATTCCAGTCTCGTATTGTTCGTGGAAAGAAGGATTGTCTGTATGCTTCTGTGTGGGCTCTAATCTCTCTGATTTTATCCTCATGGTCTCTTCGCGAGATATACGTAGGAGGGAGCAATATACTGCTTGCCTCTTCGGTGAAGGTATGTTCTCGAAACTTTAACAAAAGCCCGTACTGAGTTACTGAGCGTCTCTCCTGCAGAGTCTTCCACTGGAGTTTATCTATCATCTCCGTAACGCTTTCGCGATTACTAAATGATCCTGTAACGAAGCGCGCTGCTCTCCATTGGATCTTCTCTATCTCTTCTATCAACCCTATCTGGTACGGATCCCACACCGCTGAGCAGTATTCAAGCAGTGGGGAAACAAGCGTACTGTAACCTACTTCCTTTGTTTTCGGATTGCATTTCCTTAGGATTCTTCCAATGAATCTCAGTTTGGCATCTGCTTTACCTACGATTAACTTTATATGATCATTCCATTTTAAATCACTCCTAATGCGTACTCCCAGATAATTTATGGAATTAACTGCTTCCAGTTGCTGACCTGCTATTTTGTAGCTAAATGATAAGGGATCTATCTTTCTATGTATTCGCAGCACATTACACTTGTCTACATTGAAATTCAATTGCCATTCCCTGCACCATGTGTCAATTCGCTGCAGATCCTCCTGCATTTCAGTACAATTTTCCATTGTTACAACCTCTCGATACACCACAGAAACACAGATACACCTCACAGAAAATGCAGCATATCCCTGATCACGACTGCATTATCAATCACCACCTCAAAAAATATCCTGCCTCCTTTCTAGGCACCTTTGTGACCCTTTATATCACTATCCTCTCCGCAGGTTACTATCCTGAATTGTGGGAAACCTCCAAAATCGTACTTTTTCTTAAACTACACAAAACTTCTACTGATGCCTCCTACTAGCATCCCATCTGTCTCATCTTAGTTTTTATCAAGACCTTCGAAAACATCCTCTCCCAACATATCCATCAACACCTGAACCAACACCACCTCCTTCACATTAATCAGTGTGGCTTCCATTGCAACTTCTCCTCTGATGACCAGCTCTCACACCTCACCCATTTCCTATTTTACCATCTCAACACCCATACAATCGCTATTTTTGTCTCCCTCGACCTCGAGAAAGCGTCCATCCTGTTATGACATTCCCATCTCCTTTTCAAACTACAGGCTCACCAAATTCCCGCCTGTCCTCACTCACAATGATTAACTCTGAATAAATTACACCATCCCTAAACTTGTCACCAATAAACCCAGTTTCCCCCCTTTTTTCCAGTCCTCACACACTCTACTGACACTCCCCACCAACCTACACCTACAAATCCTCCACATACTCTTCGAAAGAAATTTCTAATGTGTCCCCCTTCCTGATCATGAACCCCATCCCGATATTTACCCCTCCTGCTAACTTTAAATCCACCCACACATTCCACCTTATCAGGGCTCCCTCTCCCTACCCTCCCCATATGTTCCTACCTCCTTTTCCCCTTCAAATTTAAGCCTCACCAATACACCCATCTACTCACCCTTTCTTATATGCCAACAGCCACTCTAGTCTCATCGGTACTACACACCAGTCCACCATCCTTATACCACCACCCTTCTAATTACCCTAATGATAAACTTTTTCCCCTGCAGCAATGGACTACCGATCACAGAGCAGGTCCTTCCAGTTTTAGTGACAGTGAAGTGCTTCTTTTTAACATCAGTGTTTTGCTTCCTTTTTAAAATATTTTTAAATATACTCTTTTTGTTCTTCGCTTATTTAACGTTTATTATTACTGATTTAACAAAAATGAAGAAAGTCATGTCTCATGTATAAAACTTCCCTAAATTTTTGCTTTAAAAATTTTAAATTCATTTACAAATAACTCCATTATGTTTCTGTTTTCCCTTCATCTCTCTTAGTTTGTCTCTTGCTTGAAGAGTGTGTGAATGCGCTGCTGACAGCCCAAATGGGGCGAGGGGGATGGAATAAAATAAATAAACAAAGAACGGCTAGTCAGTTCTCCACGGGTGAGCTTTGTCGTCTTTACACCAATCACTGCCGTGGTTCCTCAATGAGTAGATTTCCTGGAATATTACCGCAACCACTCGTCCGACGCCTGTCTACATGCCTGGGATGTTTGCCTCTGACTGTATGTGGAGCCACCTGCAATCATGATCGAGGTACCCTGAGACTTGGCCTCTACAGCACAAACCAAAGGGACTTCGCATTTTGGCTGGCACAGTGTGTGTGTGTGTGTGTGTGTGTGTGTGTGTGTGTGTGTGAGTGTGTGTGATTGCAGACAACCAATTCCTCGTCAACCAGTACTTCAACTCTAGTAACTGTGATAGAGTTTTCAGTGGTTGACAGTCCACCGGGTTTACTTCCCTCACCTATTACAAAGACAGACTGAATTAAGAACTAATTCTTGTGGTGTGTAAGTGCACGCCGTAGATGGAGAACAGAAGTTTTACTCTCATTTCAATAAACTTGCTTCTCATTGTCTACCTGGGCTTTAGTTTCTCTGCGTCAAACCCTACGTGTGCCACTTCAGAAACCCTCAGGAACTTCTGCAGAAGCATTCAATTGTCATGCTTCCAAAAACCAACTATAATTCTACTTATGGTTAGTGACGAATAATAAATCCTCGCCTGCGAGGGAACGTGTCGCGTCTTACGTGGGTAAGACACTAAACGTCTGATTCGGCCTCAGTGACACGAAATTCTGTGGTGATTTCGTACAGTGCACTTGATGTATGTAAAATCATTCTCCGAATTAAAACCTGAACGAGATAATTAACTGCTATGGAAACTAGTGTCCGAAACGAGCGGAAAAGATACGCTATTGCAAATCTTATGATCTCATCATCGACTAGACGTTAAACTTTAACCATCGTTCTTTGTCTGGCGCATAGAGGGGTTGACAAAAACTTGGAATAAAAAATATCATCCTTAATATTGTTTGGGAAAACCGTAGGCATTCAAAACGGCGTCTTCCAGTCGTCTCGGAATGGATAAACGCAGGTCCTGTATATTTTTCACGGCAATGTTTTACAATTCTTCCTGCAAAATAGTGGAAAGTTCAGGGAACGATGATGGAGGTGGATAGAGTTCACGCGCCCTTCCATCCAAAGTAGAGCACGAAGGCTCAATAATATTGAGACCTTGTGACTGTGGAGGCCGGAGGAGATGCGACAATTCATCCTCGTGCTCACAAAACCAGTCCTGGAGGATACGAGCTGTGTGAATAAAGGCTCTGTTTTCTAAGGACACAGCATAGTCACATAAGCCTTCACGGTAATGCGGCCTCGCAGAGTAACCATTGACCAACTGCATATCACGGTATGGCTACCCAAGTCATCACCAAAGCCCCGCCACGTTTCTCTCTTGGGACAAACTGGGCCAGAAGTTGGGAATAGTGTGAAACAAGACTCATTCGTGTGTTCGTAGATTTTCCCGGCGAATGAGATGCTTGGAGGTCTCTCGGGCATGCAGCCGGGTTGACTGGTCGTTGCAGAACGAATTTTCGACAGCATAACGTGCCATCACCATCAGGTTACTCCTGTTCACTGACGACACATTCGTCATTTGGCCTCACGGGGAACAGAAGTTCCAACTGTTCTTACAACATCTGAACTCTATCCACCCCCAAATTCAGTTCACCATGGAGGTGGAGGTGAAGAAAAACGGGCAGCTACCATTCTTGGATGGGTACGGAAAAAGCCTGATGGAACACTGGGACACAGCGTCTACCGGAAGACAACCCACACGGATCTGTACCTTCACGCCTCCAGCTGTCATCACCCGTCACAAAGGGAAGG
Organism: Schistocerca americana; assembly: GCF_021461395.2. Taxonomy (NCBI): domain Eukaryota; kingdom Metazoa; phylum Arthropoda; class Insecta; order Orthoptera; family Acrididae; genus Schistocerca; species Schistocerca americana. Next base: position 542,532,707 of record NC_060130.1, read on the forward strand.
AGTACTAAATACATTGGTTCACAGAGCTCGTGTGATCTCCGACGAAGAAAGCCTAAAACCGGAACTAGACCACCTCAAGGATGTGTTCCAGAAGAACGGCTATAGTGACCGCCAAATTCGACGCGCCTTCAAGCGGAAGGCCTCACCACAGCCGACACCTGATGATGATCCACCGAAAGCGACAGCCTACATACCATACGCGGGCAACGTATCTGGAAAAATAGGCAGGATTCTAGGACGTCATAACATCAAATGCGTCTACCGCCCGCCGCCAAAGATCAAGTCCCTTGGAGGGACAGTGAAGGACGATTTAGGACTCCGGAAATCTGGAGTTTATTTCATACCGTGCGAGTGTGGGAAAGCATATGTAGGGCAAACCATTCGCACAGTTGAGGAAAGGTGTATTGAACACAAACGGCACACCGATCTCCAACAGCCTACAAAATCTGAAATCGCAGAACATTGCCTCGAGACAAATCATCGTATGAAATACGAGAACACAGAAGTCCTGCACAACACATCCCGCTTTTGGGACTGTGTATACAAGGAAGAAATTGAAATCCGGCTGCACGAGAACCTTATTAAGAAGGACAACGGATTTCAACTCAGCCAAGCGTGGAATCCAGGAATAAAAGTTCTGCATGAGCAGCGGAAACGGGGCACCACACCCGCCGATGGGCGGCACGCGTACTGACGCCCATCAGTCATCTCGTCAGCGCAAGCTACCCCCACCACCGCGGTCTGCACATCCCTCGGTCCACACGCGTAGTCAGTGGAGGGGAGAGGCGACAGGTATATATACCACACCATCCGCCGGCCTAGGACTCAGAAGCCGCCAGTTCCCGCCGCCGCCCCCGCCGTGAGTCGCCCGGTGGGGGTCGATGCGGCCACGCAAACAACCGCCGCTCCCCCTCCCGCAGCATTGCAGGAGGTGGCGCCCATGGAAACAGAAGATGTGCCGCCTGAGCTGCCCCCCTCCGAGGTGGCAGCCGCAAGCAAGGGCGCTAAGGCGCCTCCTGTCTCCTCGCAAGCCGAGAAGCCAACGAAGAAGAGGAGGATTCGCCTCCCGTTTCCTGACGCGACCAACGTGCAGGTCGTCCTGAAGAACATTGCCGCGGCACTGAAGAACGGGTCCTACCCCCATGCCGACCAACCATATCCCTTCACTCCGCCAGACCAGCCCATACCTTCCCTCCCCCATCGACCGCTCCAATTTCGCACGTATAGATACCGTGACGCGTTTATGAAAGTGCTCACGAAGATGGAAATAGCCCTGATAAATTCACACCCCATATTCACCCCCTCTCAATGGGATGCCTTAGTCAATATTATAGACGTATTCGTGAAGGAAGAGTTCCGGTCTGGTCAGCGGAAGATGGACAGCGAAACTATGGAAGCCTTGGAAGACATTGCACGTAAACAACGCCAGTTTCAGTAACGGACACCACGCGCGGCCATTGCCCCAGTAGCGGAGCCTTAGCTTGAACCACCGGCCAGTCACTTCGGCCCTTCGTTTTCCATTTCTCTCACTGTCTCTCTAACTATCCTTTCATCTTTCCTTTATCACAAAAAAAAAATAAATAAATAAATATGCACAAAGAGCCAAGCAGCACGACAAAACCAAGTCATTTTCTAGCCAAACCGTCATGACAGAAGGTGAAGCGCCTTGTTGCGCTAGTACTTCGCCCCCAGTCGAGGTTATCTTCCTCAGTCCATTGTGCAGGTTCGGTTCGGCCTAGGACTTTAACCTGATGATGATGGCACGTTACGCTGTCGAAAATTCGTTCTACAACGACCAGTCAACCCGGCTGCATGCCAGAGAGACCTCCAAGCAAGACTCATTCGATCAAATGACTTTCCTCTATTGCTCTATAGTCTAGGTTTTACTGTTTCGTCACTACGTTTTCCTGTTACGGGCACTAATTGGTGCCTTTGGTATTGCAGCTCGTCTCGCAATTCCCAGATTATGGAGCTCCCTTCGGACTATTTAGGTGCTGACAGGGTTCACGAGTGTGACCTTCAGTTCTACAGTCACTTCTGCGGCTGCCGTTCTCTTACTTTTTTTGTCACAACCCCCTTCAGTGACTGTCCGCCGCGATTAGACAACACACAATTTTATCCGCTTTGTGACTTAGCGGATAATGTTTTTCCGCTTCGGCTCCATCGGTAATGGAAGCGCCCAGCATACGAGCACCAGGAATTTGCCCCGTGTTCGAAATCGCTTAGTTTAGTCACAGTGCACCCACAACTACACAGAACACTGTTCTAACCACGGCTGAAACTTGCAACGTATTGAGGAGATCGCACAGTTGTCGTTAGTGGCCAAATACAGCAGTCCATCCTGCAGGCTTCGCTAGGGTTCGCATTTATGTTTAAGCATGCATCTCTCGATGCGCTTCCATATTTTCCATATATTTGTCCACCTCCCGGATATCTGATTCCTTTGCTCGCCGCTGTATAGACGTGGAAGATGAAACAGAAGCGACGGTGAAGTGCCTACTTGTAGATGACGGTGGCGTTCCCGGAGCAGGCGACGGCGCTGATGGCCTGGTCGTGCAGCGGCGGCGCGGCCTCGCGGCTGAGCGCGTCGCGGACGATGGCCGCCAGGGGCCCCGGGCCGCGCTGCGCGCCGCACATAATGGCGCCCACCAGGTCGGGGTCCACCTCCAGCTCGTCCAGACTCTCCTCCCGTCCGGGCAGCGGCGAGGAGTACGAATCGGGGCACATGGACAGCCGCATGCACGCCCACGTCGACAGCGACTTCTTCAGTAGGCGCAGAGGGTGCTGCTCGGGGCCGGCTTGCAACGACTGCAGCAGCGGCTGCCTTATCAGCCGCCTCAGGAACGTCTACGACAGAATATGTACGACAGTTTTCCTTTATTTATTTATTTTTATCTGGCCCAGAAGAGGGCCATAGGGTCCTTTCTTACATCCAACCAGGCATTCTACATAATATCACCAGACAAAAGTTGGCCACCCACGTGTGCACACACAGACGAATCGTTAAGCCTTCACAGATGGCGCAGTCACATGCTCAACAGCACGTGCACTGCCTCTACATTAGCATAAGGCAGTAGTAGAGCTGCAAAACTACCGTAGTCTACCACAAGTAAGCGTAGGCTGTAGTAGTTTTCCTGGTAGCTTTGGTCAGTTAAGTTGATACCCGCGTTCTTGCATGTCAGGTGGGTTGCATACATATGGGGCGTTACCTCCTAACTCTCTCTTTACATATGCGATCAGTGTCTTACTAGGTTCCACTGAAAACGAGAAGCGATGACCAGTCTAGAAACTGAGAAAGGACTTATAAAGGACTGAGTAACCTAATGAACATTTTCGTCCTGTCTGTTACTCAATAATAAACAGTAGTTATAGAAAAACTGAAATTGTCAATGTTTAATTCAGGTTTTATTCGAAAATTGTTGGTTTATAATGCGAAAAAAAGGATGTTACAGGCAAAATAAAGGAAACAATACAGATTTATCATATAGTGCTAGAAAACACAGTATCCTCAACGATAAGGTAAAACAAAAAGAAAATACAAAACAACAATATCAAACATCGCTTTAATACTTCCTCAGACTTACATAAAACCTGTTTCTATTATTCATAAGCAACTTTCCATTTATATGGTTCAGATGGCTCTAAGCACTATGTGACTTAACATCTGAGGTCATCAGTCCACTAAACTTAGAACTACTTAAACCTAACTAACCTAAGGACATCACATACATCCATGCCTGAGGCTGGATTCGAACCTGTGACCGTAGCGGCAGCGCGGTTCCAGACTGAAGCGCCTAGAACCGCTCGTCCACAGCGGCCGGCTTCCATTTATAAATAATAACTTTATCATGATAAAGAACGTTCTATTGTCTGCAAAATAGCAACAAATATTACACATTTTTTATATTTTTGCATGTGAACTGAACTTACATCAAAAGTAATTGCTTTGGTTACATACAGCACAGAAGTTACGCGAGCTACTAATTTTTATTGCTTATAAAATGCAATTTATATTCTGCAAGGGTGTACACAATGGACTAAGACTGAATGATGTGCCGTTCAAGTTACGTGCAAAACAAATAAATCAACGAGCAAAAAGCAAAGAGAAATTATCGGTTTCCAGTTTCTCTCTTACAAATTCATTTATGTTTCCTTTCCTTCCCTGCCAGTGCTACCAATACTACCGGTAATCGTGCCATTTACAACGTCACTTATGTAGTGTACCAAAAATAGCTAATCTAGGTAGTAACGATCGGTGTGACATTCAGGTTTCAAGCGGACATTGTACGTAAACATAGGTATATGTAAAGACGGTGAGAGAGAGGCAAAAAGAGCCATTCGAGTTTGGCCGTGCCCATTGCCATGCGGTTCATGAAGTTAATGGATCTACTGCTGTTTTGCGGGGGACTGTTCATCGTGTCTACAAACAGTGGTGTAACAATGGAACTGCATGCATGCAGTGAACGTGTGGAGTTGATCACCTCGCAACAGGCCGCTGCTCACCACTATATTTCAAGATGACAACAGCAAATTTTATTGGGCTGAAAGAATATGTATCCAGTTTTCTGAACACTCTCCACCCTATTACATCTCGACTGGCCTGCAAAATTACCTGACCCTTTAGAAAATCTGTGGGACATGTTGCTAAAACGCCAACGTCAGTATCCCCACAAATTGGTGGAACTGCTCGATCAAATCCTCAACGAGCTGCTTAACATGAATGCAACGTACATAACTTTCTTGAATCCAGACGGTTATTATGTCCTGGGGCGGAATTACGTGGTATTAAATAATGTTTGTAATGATTTCTCTAGGAGTGACTAATTTTTTTTTTCCTGTGAGCTTATTTAACATTTTATTCACGTAATGACATGGATTTTACAAAGAGACTTACAAGTAACATCGGATACAACAGTTAGAAGTTATTACACGCCAAACAAGAAACGAAACGCTCAGAATGGGAGGAGGAAACGAAATAGATTGAGAGGATACGTGACGTTATTTCATTGATTACAATATCGAGTCAAATTTTCAAGAATTTGGCAGTATGAGCCCACTTAGCAGTATGACGAGACCGCCTCAGGCCGGGATGCATGGACTGATTCGGTTGGGAAGGGTGTCAGAAAGCCTCTGTGTTCTCTCCTGAGGCTAACTGGCCCACAACTGTTGTAACTGGTCTTTGATAGCCTCAGTACTGGCAGTGGGACGGGGTTGACGTCCGAGCTGATCCTGTCCTGTCCTGTGGAGGACAGATATGGCCATCTTGCTGGATGTGGGAGTAGCTCAACATTACGCAGGCAGTTCACAGAGGCTCGTGTAATGTGTGGAGAAACTACGTCCTGCTGAAGAAAGACACCACGATACTGCCTCATTAGAGAGAACGCATGAGGGCCCAGGGTGTCCGTGACGAAGCATGGCGCCGTCAGAGTTCCGTCAATCATTACCAGCCGTGACCTGAAGTCTTACTCGATGCCTTCCCACACCATGACGCGAGAAGTAACTCCGAGCTATGCCTCTCCAAAATTTCGGAACAATGGGGCCTCACCCCAGGTCGCCGCATACTCTCAGACGATGATATTCTACGGTAGTGCAGAAGCGCAGTGCACAGTATGGCGATCCTTCCTTGTGGCCACGCGTGAACGACAGGAACCTTGGCGACGAGTGTACCTACCTCAGATTACCCTGCAGTCCGACAATCTGCCAGTGCCAGTTCCGAATGTTCCATTAGTCTGGATGCTGCACGATTGGACCATCCGGCCAAATGAAGACCTAAAATGAGGCCCCCTTTCGAAATCTGTGAAGTGTTCATAACGCTGTCGACCCTCCTTATATATCCTACCAGGCCTGGTAACATTATATGTGGGAAACAATGCACACTGGTGGACATTCTACCTGTCACCGCGAATTGCAACTCAAATCATTTACATGTCCATCGATGCTGTGTACGTGTAGGAAGTTACACTGACCATGTCTTCTGAGTGCTTCACTTTTTTGTCAAGCAGTGTACAACACGAATAATGGAACGCAGTAGCAGCTAAAGTAGAAACAGGCGGAGCTGATATTCGTTCATGAAACGTAGAAAAACAATGGCAGATTAGAATCAGATAGATTTTATCTGAGGGCGCTGGCAGCAATAGGCGTGAGAGAAGGGAGGGGCAAAAGAGGGAAAGAGAAACGTAGTAGAAACAGGTAATGAGGGGAAAAAAGTGGCGTGACAGAGGAACGAAGAGAAAAGATGGAGGCCTTTGTTGTACTGTTGACAGGGAAAGACTAACCATTTGCACTCACTTTTAGGAAAAAGTTATGACGACAAAAGGAAAGCTTTTTTTAAAAAATAACATGGCATTGACTTGTGCGCCGAATGCGGGGTAGCTTGTTCCAGAGGTGAACAGCAGCGACAGAGAAGTTTCTGAATGTTTCAATTTTGTAGACAGAAACAGTTAGGATACAACACAAGTGAGACTTTGTGTTGCGATTATGTTGACACGAAAGAACTTTAGCTCTGATGTGAGCTACTGGACTGCACACATACTCAGGAATCTACGATATAGACGTACCACGTGGTAGTCACGTAACTCGTCTGGCCACAACCATCATAGCAGTCTCTATGAAGAATGTGGGTGCTCAACATATGATACGTCTCTTGTGAGAGAATAAAAATGTTAGTGATCCACCAGAGTTGTGGAATAAGTAATGATTCAAACAGTGCCTGTAACTGCAGCGCACTGTTCCAAGAGGACTGACTGCCTTACTCAATGATCTGTGCCAACAGAGAACCGTCAGCAGCTAGCCATGACCAAGTCCTCAGACAATCACCACCTTTCAAGAGGCGCATAATCAGCAGATGCAGCAGCTGGACGAGCTTCCTTAGCTCGGCCTGGAGCAGCCTAAGCACAGTGTGCTGTTCTTGCAGTACCTGATGGGATTGGGTTTGTGACCTGACAGATTGAGGGTCCTAACAGTTGATTTGGGTTTGTCCTGAATCTGCTGGGAAGCGGATCACTCCCGCAGCCAACGTGTTGTTGGTTGATGGTGTGGTTGGTGGCCCAGGTCCCTGATGAGACTGTTGCGGGATTCGCCCACTTTTTCGTAGAACTTGCATGCTGTGGACCGGAAGCGGTCCTTCAGCAGCTGGATGCTGGTGTCTTCATGTAGTTGTTGCATGGGATAAGTCCTGGGTAGGCGCAGGGCGAGTATAAGCGCCCTGTTTTGGACCCTTTGTAGGGTGGCTGTCTTAGACTCAACGGCATTGCCTCACACAATGGCCGTGTACTCCAGCACTGGACATATCAGTGTGAGCTACAGCATAATGCCATGGTAAGGAGTCAGGGTCGACCCCATATTCAGCATAAGGTATAGGGCACAGAGGCGCCCTGTAGCCACCTCCCTAATCCAAAGAATGCGAGGGCGCCACGAGAGGTGACGCCAAGGTAAACTGCAGCCTTGGAGGAGGAGATTAGTGTTTAACGTCCCGTCGACAACGAGGTCATTAGAGACAGAGCACAAGCTCGGATTATGGAAGGATGGGGAAGGAAATCGGCCGTGTTCTTTCAAAGGAACCATCCTGGCATTTGCCTGAAGTGATCTAGGGAAATCACAGAAAACCTAAATTTGGATGTCTGGACACGGGATTGAACTGTCGTCCTCCCGAATGCGAGTCCAGTGTGCTAACCACTGCGCCACCTCATTCGGTTCTGCAATCTTGGTCCATGATATGGGTCCTCCTGTGATGGTGAGTTGTGCAAGGTCCTGCAGTATCCTCCTCTTAGTGGAGTGACCACCTTGCTCTTGGCAGGATTGAACTTGAGGTGCCACTTAGTGGACCAAGCCCCCAGTGCCTCACAGTTGAGTTCCAGGTGGCGTTCCATGGTGTGAGCGTTCACGCTGTGGGTGAACGGGGTAGTGTCATCAGCACAGAGAGCTAACTCCACCTTGTCCACCTGCGGCACATCAGCCATATAGAGGGAGTACAGCAGAGGGCCCAGAACGGACCCCTGAGTCATCCCAGCTTGGATAGGCTGGATGGTAGATGTCCACTGGTCAGCCTATACGTGGAACGAGTGGCCAGAGAACTGTGACTTCATAAAGACCACGTGCTATGTTGGGACCCCATATATAGAGAGTTTGTACATGAGGCCGTCATGACACACAGATTCAAAGGCTCGGGAGACATTCAGGAATACTGCACCATGGTATTCCCTCATCTCCAGGGCCCCCATTGTACGCTCCATCAGACACAACAGCTGGTGAGTAGTGGCATGGCCACCCCAAAAACCAAACTGTTCATTCAGGTGGAGATGTTCCTGGATGACAAGCTGAAGAAGGCACTTCACATAGATCCTCTTGAATACTTTCGAGAGGGCCGGTAACAGATTAATGGGCCAGTAATTTGATGGCAATCATGGGTCCTTGCTGAGTTTTGGGATGGCCACCACTTCCACGTGCTTCCATACAGAAGGGAAGACCCCCAAAAGTAGAATCTCATTGAAGATGGCCACCATACCTTGATGCACTGCTGGCAGTATGTGCAGCAGGAGCGTGCCAGTTATGCCATCACTGCTATCAGACTTTTGGGCATTCAGTGTCCAAAGTTGTGAAGTGACCTCCTCAGCAGAGATCGGAGTGATGATGTCATCCTCCTTCCTGGCAGCCAGGAAGGTGGGGAGTCGTTCTTCAATGAGGCATATATGGGTCACGTCAACGACATCCTCTGCTGGCGTGAAGTTGGCTTGGAAGGTGTCAGCCAATATACTGGCTTTGGCGTTAGGGTCGCTGATGGGTTCCTGGTCGACGAACAGAGGTGAGGTGGATTGTCTGCGCTGCAGGAAGCTATACATGACATGTCATGCACTGCCATCATCAGGGTTGAGGGTGGCGACCAAGTTAGCCCACTCCCTGTTCAGGTGGGCCTCCACAGCTGCCTTAATCTCGCAACACAGTTGGTTTAGTAAGAGTTTTGTGGCCAGTTGATGCATGAGTTGCCACTCACGGAACAGGCGATTTTTTGCAGCAATATCTGTGAAGATGGGATATGGCAGGTGACAGTAGAAGTCTCATGGTCGTTGAGGGTGGACAGGTGTGGCGGCGGCAGCTGTTCAGAGCAGTGCAGCAGTGAGGAAGGTGAGGGTCGCCTCAGCCCCTTCTTCCATTGGGTTTGGTGCATGTTAGAGGAGGGCGAGCACCTCATCCTGGTATCGTTCAACGTCAACATTCCTGTAGGAGGGGCAGCCAGCTTGGACCGATCACATCCGTGCCAAAGATCATGGGGATGTGATCCAATGACAAGGCTGTTCTCATTGTGGCAGACGTAAACCAGTCGACTGCCTTGAGTATGGTGAGGTCGAGGACATAAGGCTGCCAATGATCTGGGAAGATCGTTGGTGTCGAAAGGCCCCACGATTTTGGCGCCGTACTGCTCTGCAAAACGCAGGAGGCGATGTCCACTGTCATTGGTAAGGCGAGAGTTTCATTGCATGGACTTTGCATTGAAGTCCCCGCCAATGAAAATCCGCCCGTCCACTGCCAGCAGTGTGTCAATTTCAGCACTCTGAAGAAGCCTCCACAGAAGCTGGTAGGCCGCAACGAAGCTGATCTTGCCAGCGGTGGTGTGGACCAGAACACCAGTGGCTTCGATTGTGGCCAGCTGTGGTAGGTGCACCTGGTGGTGTCGGATAGAGGTCTTGACATAGACAGTGGTGCCACCACCAGCAGTCAGTCTATCCTTCCGGTAACAGCAGAAGTTCGCCGCCTTGACAGCGATTCCAGGCTTCTCATCACAGAGAGATTGCCTGAATTCTCCTTGTTGTGGGATGGGACTATTTGTGTTGAAAGCACAGATCTTCAGGCTGTAGATATTGTCGTTATCCATCTGCTACATGGAGGCAACGGCGACCTGGAGGGCCGTCGATACAGCGGAGATTAGAGCTGGGAGCTGTAACATGACTGTATTAAGGATTTTCGGTAGATAACGGAGCTTGTTTGCAGGAACCCCATTGGTTGGCATGGTCGCAGGATGGAGTCCTGAGCAACAGATGTGACATGGGTGGTCGCAGCAGGGAAGGCAGGCTGTGCCAGCACGGCTGTGGCATTGTGCTGGGTAGCACAGTCAGCCTGTTGTGGGGCAAGGGCCCCAGGAGGGTGTCCTCCATGGAGTCCGCGATGCTGAGAGGTGGATTGCTTGACAGTCACCTGTGCTTTGACGACAGACGCGTATCTGGCTCCAGGCTGCACATTGCGTGCCACCCTGCAGCCACGGTTGTGCATCTTGAACACATTGCAACCCCTATAGCTAGCTACATGGATTTCACTACAGCTGCAGCACTGCAGCGGGTCTCCTTTCTTCTTCTTGCTCTGATGATGCCCAGCGCACTTGACGCAGCGGATAGGCATGGTAAAATTCTTGGAAACACGGTCGAGTCCTTGGAAAGAAAAGCAATGCAATCTCTTGCCCTTGGCTCGAAGTGTCTCGACCGAGACATCGATGTCGGCGATTCTGTCGACATTGAAGATCTTGCAGTTGTCAACCAGAGCGACGAGAAACAGGGGCATGCTCCTGTGCATTCTTGGAAACTTCGTGGGTTCCACTGTGGAAACTGCGAAGCCCATGTTGACCAGCCCTTATTTGAGGTGTTCAGGTACCATGCATTGAGGGGAAGGTGGCGGAAAACTACCTTCAGGAGCTTCAGAGGCTCAGCATTGTGTGTAAAACGATGGAGCCCCTGTTGCCAGGTGAATGCCATTAGTTTGTTGTGGTCGTCGAATGTGGCAGGGAAGACCCGCTGGAGGTACTGAAACTTTATTTTGAAGCTTGTGATGTTGGTGACGTCCTTCAGCAACTTGTTGAAAGTAATGCAGTCTTCCTTCCACTGCATGACAATCGGTGGAGGTCTAAGCGGCTTTGGTCCCTGTTGAGAACTGGGGTCTTCATCCATCAATGGCCACATCCGGGTCAACCAGGAAGCGGTTCGAAGTTGCGACACGTTGTGGTTGTACTTTTTGGAGCTTCTGTACCTGGGCAGTGCGCTTCCACCCAGGCTTCCAGAAGCTGTCGTTCTGAGACTAAGGCGGATTGGCGACCCTGGAGCGTCCTGGTCAGTCGCCTTCTTCTTAGTCTGCCTCCTGTGAACGGAAGAATTTGCGGCGGCGGTCAAGGTATCGTCCGTATCCGCCGCGGCTGCTCGCTTACGCGAGACCTGTGACACCTCCATGTGTGTCTGGTGCGAGAGGAGGCGTTCGCCTCAGGTATGTCCTGAGTCGTCAGAGCAATTGCTTCTGGTCGGGCAGTGACTTCTTGTCTAGTCACGCCGAGTTGAGCTGAAGTTGGCAGGGCAGTGGCCTCTAGACTGGCAGAGACCGATGGGGCAGCCAGCAAGACATCGGTTGTTTGAATATCCGAGCCTGGGGGCGCAACACCAGTAGAGGTAACCAGCAGGACTCTGACTTCTTGAATAGCCGGATCTGGTGGCTCACCACCCTTCGGGGCAGCCACTGGCAGGGCAGTGCCTTCTTGAATAAACACGCCTGGCAGAGATCACGGCGGTAGTCTGACCTCTTCACTGGCCGCGCCTGGCAGTGTCTGCAAGTAGAGTTGAAACGCTTTGAACCCCTTTTCCTCGGCATCAAGGCCAGGATACGCACCGCTATGAGAAAAGTGCATAATTACAGCGTACAGCTGAGGCGCCGATAGCGGGCAAACGTCCTTAGTAGAAGTCAACGCGTCGTCCATCTTAGAAAGCATAGTTGTCTTATGTGGGGGGGGGGGGGGGGGGGGCAGATTGGGCCACCGACCCTTCGCACGAGCAGCGCGGTCCTTCTCACTCGGCATACTAACTCGGAATGATGCATAATCAGCCTCCTGACAGCAGTATTTATGCCACCACCTCAGTATCGTTTTATAGCAGTCCTCAAGGAAATGGAATAGAATAAAAGTATAAATTCTCATTGTGCACAGCTTAGGATTTGTGATTACGTCTTCGTTCTACTTCACAACGTTCTACCGTGTCACGCCGAAGTGCCTCAACGATGTCATCCACTTCAGTGATTTTCCACTGACGCTATACTGGAATGATGCCGATTACGTCCGCATTGCGTATTACTCCACATGTACTTAGGCTTGAAGTGACTCGTCATGCACGTGGAAGCAAAATTTATAGATGATAGCGGATGCAGAATTCTATAAAGAATCATTTAAACTTCGTTTCTAAAGAAAGTCAAATGGGTGATTAAAAATTTTAAGATGACTGTCACCTTCACCACTCGCTGTTGTATAAGTAAGTGGTCAGCAGAACACAAGTCAAATGAGTCATGCCAATGAGATTTTCCAATCTAAGATTTAGAAACAATATAGCTTTCAATGGCTAGACGAATTAACAGAAATGGAGGGTATAAAGTTCACTATGAGTTTCAGGAAGACACGCGCGCAAAACGCATTACATAATTTCACAGATATCAGAAATAAACACTCTCTTTCGTATGTTAAGGTATCTCTGAGATCTGGGAAGAGACTTTACGTAATGGGGGCATTGTGCAGTCTAAACTGAAAATACGTGGTACGGCAGTACGAGACCGCTTAGAGTGCTTAAAAAAGTACTTGGATGTGGCGGTCTTGACTGCGTCTTGCGTACGTTGGCGTACAATTTTAGGAAAGAATGACATTACGTGCGGTTGTCTTGCCGACCATGAATGAATCCGGGAAAAGTGGGATCATTTCTTCTGCAGAGACGAGTCACCGTTTAGCCTGGAGAGGGTTTCTCACCGTCCGTCTGTCTGGTGCACCCTTAGGACACGTTACAACCGTGCCAGCTTTGTGGGTACAGGGCGATATTGTGGTGCCAGTATTCTCATCTGGATAGAGAATCAAATTAGGACGACGTGCGCCAAGGCATTTAATTCCTACGGAGACTGTGACAGCTGCGATCTACATGAATGACGTCATTAAACGGTATGTGTACGTTTTTTTGGTGGATGTGGTCTCGGAATAGATAAAACGGGTTACGAGAACCTACCTCATGAAAAAATCACACATCTAGGGGCCAGGAAATATAAACGTTGTTCAAGGCTGTAGTCCAGGTAGCTGAAGCACGCTATTGCGGCGGCGCTCGACTCGGTGGCAAGCCATTTCGAATCCTAGAGGTGGAAGAAATTTTCAGGGTCGTTATTCGGCCGGAAAGGGGAAGAGAGAGTGCGTGCGAAACTGTCGATGGTGATCCGTCCGTCGGATGGAGTCGCTGAAACCGGAGATGCCCTTGGCGTTACTCGAAAGGAGTAGGCTAAGTGACAGTACCGAGTTTCACTCTCTCTCTCTCTTCTCTTAGAACCATACAACACAAACATGACACACACCATTACAGTCACCTACACTCAGAAGATACATTTGATAAACAAATCTCACATTTGGCGAAGAAAAGGCGCCACTGAGAAAGAAGGGAGGGAAAAACTTCCAATTAGAGGGTTGAACCTACCCCTTGGAATCTTCCAGGGAATTATATCACATGACTTCAACTGTTGCAGCCATAGCGCTGCTACCATGGAACATTGCTCATTGTTGACGTCTGTTGGGCGTGTTGCCGCAAACCTTGCTAGACAGCCTGACCCACAGTATAGGGAACCATTGTGCATTCCGCTCTGGACATGCGGGGTCACTATATCCTATACTGACGTTCTGTATACTATTAATTCGGGAAAAGAGAAGGAGCTGTAGGTTGGGGACACACTACAAAGGGTAAGGGCCACACGCAGCCCGTGGTTGACGACCCATTATTGGTTTAGTTTTAGTGCAAGAACAATATCTGATCAAAAGTATCCGAGCATCCGTATGTAGTGCGGAACTGGCCACTAGATGTCACGAGAGGTGGCTGTCAGTAGAAAGGGAGACAGAGTGTATTGTGTTGTCAGTACAGAAGCAGTAACATCAGAATTGGGCAATCAGGGAGCTCAGACTTCGTACGTGGACTAGTCATCGGTAGTCACCTGAGTGACAGACTCATCGAGGACATTTCAGTCCTTCTACATCTACCCAAGTCTATTGTTGATTATGTGATTGGGCAATGGAAACGTGAAGGAAGGGCAACAGCTAAAGCAAGATCAGGCAGATCTCATGTACTGATGGAAAGGGTCTATCCAGCGTTGCGAAGGGTGGTTGTAAAAAATCAATGGATGGTTCAAACGGCTCTGAGCACTATGGGACTTAACTTCTGAGGTCATCAGTCCCCTAGAACTTAGAACTACTTAAACCTAACTAACCTAAGGACATCACACACATCCATGCCCGAGGCAGGATTCGAACCTGCGACCGTAGTGATCGCGCGGTTCCAGACTGTAGCGCCTAGAACCGCTCGGCCACACTGGCCGGCAAAAAAATCAATGGAAGAAATCACTTTTGAGTTCCAGAGTGCTACCAGCAGTCCATGGAGTGCTTAGGGAGTTAAAAGAATGAAGTACAATTGTGGAGGAGCTCCTTATAAACCACACATTTTTGTAGTCATTGCTACGCAACACGACAGGCAGTGTAAGGAGCGATGCCACTGCACGGTGGGTGGCTGGAAGCGAGTGATTTAGAGTGACGAATCACACCACATCCTGTTGCAATCCGATGTAAGGGTTTGTGTTTGGCAGAAGCCTGGAAAACGTTACCTGCCACTATGTTCAGTGCCAATGGGGAAGCACAGAGGAGGTGGTGTTAACGTGAGGTGGTGTTCATCAGGGTTAAGGTGTCGCCGCCTTACTGCGCTTAAAGAAACGCTAAATGCAGCGGATATGAACACATTTTACAGAATCTTGACTGTCTAAAGTAGAGAAACTGCTTGGCGACCATGACAATATATCAACAGGACTGTGCACCCGTTCATTAAGGTAGCATCTGTGAGGCAATGGCTTGAGGACAACAACATTGCTAAAATGAACTGGCCTGTCCAGAGTCGCAACCTGACCCTAATGGAACCCCTTTGTGACGAGTTGGAACGTCGACTTTGCTCCAGACCCCAGTGTCAAACATCACTACCCTCGCTGGTTTCGGTTCTTGAGGAAGAATGTGCTGTCATTCCTCTACAGACGTACAGACACCTCACTGAAACTATTCCCGGCATAGTTCAAGCCACCATAAAGACTTCTGATAGGTGTCCTGATATTTTGGACCAGATAGTGTTTATTCACTGTGATAAGTTACATGTTCAAATCACGAAGCCAGTACCGAGAAGATCTGCATGATGCCAGGTCTGTAGCGTAGGCGGTCGAGAATGTCCCCAAAATAGGTGGTGGCGACGGCCCAGGGCCCGGGCGCCGTGTCCTTCTCGAGGAAGGAGGCGGCCAGCCCGAGCGCGGCGCGGTAATCGAGCAGCTGCGCCGCTGTCAGGCTGAAGGCGTCGTCGAGCAGCTGCGCGCGGCCCTCCGCTGGCACCGCCTCCACGTCGCGCGCCAGCAGGCTGCTCAGCCGCCGCCACTGCAGCACGTTGCGCGCGTAGTTCACGCGGAAGTAACCTGCAACACACGCACACACTCGTTACCGTGATATAGGACGACCTCCGTCCCTCACTTTCCTTACGGTTTCATCACCCCGTGTATTTGAGAAGCATTAGATTTGACTTTATGTCATACAAAAATTAATATTGGATATATGGATGAAAAAAGTTATTCGAAGGCAAGGCAAAAACAACGTACTCAGCCTGGTAGTGAAATGTCAAAAATGCAATTACTTTTGTCGATGTAGCCCTCTTTTAGGTCAATGCAGATTGACCAATACTTTTCCAATGAGTGGTTCTCATCAACACAGTGTGGTCATGGAACCTGCAGTAGCCGCTTCATTTGTTCATAAACATTTTTATTTATCTTTATTTTTGGATATAGAAACAGATGAATGTCAGACGTTATCTAATCTGGCAAAACGGGATAGATGCTCCAACAATACGTACTTCAAATCCCTCAGTTTCCTTTGCTAAAACACATTTCTGACACTTGTATTTTCCTCATGAAAGTTTTTTTTCTTTTTTTACAAATAAGGCTTTTCTCTCATGTGTGGTTTTTATCATGGTTATCAGAAGAGATGCGTGCAACTGGCCAGATATTGCCAGATATTGTTTGCCCCTTGCAAGATATGCTTACGCCTACACATACACTCCTGGAAATTGAAATAAGAACACCGTGAATTCATTGTCCCAGGAAGGGGAAACTTTATTGACACATTCCTGGGGTCAGATACATCACATGATCACACTGACAGAACCACAGGCACATAGACACAGGCAACAGAGCATGCACAATGTCGGCACTAGTACAGTGTATATCCACCTTTCGCAGCAATGCAGGCTGCTATTCTCCCATGGAGACGATCGTAGAGATGCTGGATGTAGTCCTGTGGAACGGCTTGCCATGCCATTTCCACCTGTCGCCTCAGTTGGACCAGCGTTCGTGCTGGACGTGCAGACCGCGTGAGACGACGCTTCATCCAGTCCCAAACATGCTCAATGGGGGACAGATCCGGAGATCTTGCTGGCCAGGGTAGTTGACTTACACCTTCTAGAGCACGTTGGGTGGCACGGGATACATGCGGACGTGCATTGTCCTGTTGGAACAGCAAGTTCCCTTGCCGGTCTAGGAATGGTAGAACGATGGGTTCGATGACGGTTTGGATGTACCGTGCACTATTCAGTGTCCCCTCGACGATCACCAGTGGTGTACGGCCAGTGTAGGAGATCGCTCCCCACACCATGATGCCTGGTGTTGGCCCTGTGTGCCTCGGTCGTATGCAGTCCTGATTGTGGCGCTCACCTGCACGGCGCCAAACACGCATACGACCATCATTGGCACCAAGGCAGACGCGACTCTCATCGCTGAAGACGACACGTCTCCATTCGTCCCTCCATTCACGCCTGTCGCGACACCACTGGAGGCGGGCTGCACGATGTTGGGGCGTGAGCGGAAGACGGCCTAACGGTGTGCGGGACCGTAGCCCAGCTTCATGGAGACGGTTGCGAATGGTCCTCGCCGATACCCCAGGAGCAACAGTGTCCCTAATTTGCTGGGAAGTGGCGGTGCGGTCCCCTACGGCACTGCGTAGGATCCTACGGTCTTGGCGTGCATCCGTGCGTCGCTGCGGTCCGGTCCCAGGTCGACGGGCACGTGCACCTTCCGCCGACCACTGGCGACAACATCGATGTACTGTGGAGACCTCACGCCCCACGTGTTGAACAATTCGGCGGTACGTCCACCCGGCCTCCCGCATGCCCACTATACGCCCTCGCTCAAAGTCCGTCAACTGCACACACGGTTCACGTCCACGCTGTCGCGGCATGCTACCAGTGTTAAAGACTGCGATGGAGCTCCGTATGCCATGGCAAACTGGCTGACACTGACGGCGGCGGTGCACAAATGCTGCGCAGCTAGCGCCATTCGACGGCCAACACCGTGGTTCCTGGTGTGTCCGCTGTGCCGTGCGTGTGATCATTGCTTGTACAGCCCTCTCGCAGTGTCCGGAGCAAGTATGGTGGGTCTGACACACCGGTGTCAATGTGTTCTTTTTTCCATTTCCAGGAGTGTATATGAAGACTTCGAAAGCAACCTTATGGGCTATGGTGGCGGGTACTGCTACGATTTCCCCCTTTCCTATTCCGTTTGAAATTCGATGGCGGGAAGAACAACAGCCGGTAAGTCACCTTATGCGTTCGACTTTCTGGTATTCTCCTATCATGGTCATTTTGCGAAAAGTATGTGGAGGGAAATGATATGTTGCCCAAGTTTTCTTAGGATGTATGCTCTCGTAATTGTAACAGTAAGCTTTTCCTTGATTCACAACGTCTCTCTGTCAGCGTTGACCACTTTAACTTGATGCCGGCCGTGGTGGCCGAGCGGTTCTAGGCGCTACAGTCTGGAACCGCGCGACCGCTACGGTCGCAGGTTTGAATCCTGCCTCGGGCATGGGTGTGTGTGATGTCCTTAGGTTAGTTAGGTTTAAGTAGTTCTAAGTTCTATGGGACTGATGACCTCAGATGTCAAGTCCCATAGTGCTCAGAGCCATTTGAACCATTTTAACTTGATGAGCGTCTCCGTGTCGCTGCCGAGCTTATTGAAGGAAACGTGCCGAAACGTATTGCTCACCATAGGATCTTCCCTATACCTCTATTGATACTACCAGCTAAGGGTCTGAGACTGACAAGCAGTACTGAAGAATTGATAGAACGAGGGTTTTATACGTTACCTCTTTGCAAGTGAACTACATTTCCGTAGGATGCTTCCAATGAATCTCACTTTGGCATCTGCTTACCTACAACTACCTTTATGTGGTTGTTCCATTTCAGGTTGTCTTGCACGCATACTGTTAGATATTTTACCGATGTTATGTCCACAGCGATTGATCATCAGTCCCATAATGAGACAATCGGGGGCCTTTTCACATATTTATGAGTAACATGTTGCGTTTATTTGTATTGGAGGGCCTACTTCCAGTACTTGCCACCGTCTGTCTGCTGCAAGTCGTCTTGTATTTCGCTACAGTTTTCTGGCGTTGCAACTTTTCTATACACAGCAAAATCATCCGTGAGCAGCCGTTTATATTCTGACGTTATCCACCTGTACATTTATGTACTTCGTGAGCAGTAATGGCCCTGTAACACTCTTCGAACGATGATTCCTCCCCGCCAAGAACGACATGCTGATTCCTACGAGTGTGGCTGAAAAGTAATTCCTACCAACTTTTTATGCGAAAACTCTTTAAGCTTTTTAAATTAAACTTTATTAACTTTCTACACCTTTCTTCTCCATGGATATATTTATTTCTCAACATAGTTACGAACACATTTCTCCCTACGAGGGACCAGTTCGTTGATACCGTCACTGTAGAATGCTTGACTTTATTGACGGAGCCGCAACCTCATCTCTAAATGTACTGTTTCATCACTATCTAAGTGGAGTCCTCGAAGGTGTTCTCCAAGTTTTGGAGCAAAATGAAAATCGAATGGGGCCAAGTAGGTATGGAGAATGATCGATGCCAGTGAACCCAAACCGTCAGACTGTTGCAGATGTCGCAACGCTGGAGTGTGATCTGGCATTGTCATGCTGAAGTCCGCCTGCTTAGCTGAGTGGTAACGTGCTTGCCTGCTTTGCAGTGGGCCCGGGTTCGATTCCCGGACGGGTTCGAGATTTTATCCGCTCGTGGATTGGGTGTTGTGGTGTTATCATCATCACCGACGCGCAAGTCGCCCAATGTGGTGTCACCTGCAATAAGACTTGCAACTCTGCGGCCGAATTCCCCCGGAAGGGGCCTCCCGGCCATCAATGCCATGTGTGGACGAACTCTTTGGCAAGTTTCCTGCGGTTAGAAACTCGCTTACTCCACTGTGTTTCTCACACACCTACAAAGTATCGTTACACACCGCCATGTTACACGCTAGAACCCTCTAGCGGCACAGTGTTGCAACTTGCGTCAACGAAGCTGACCGAGTAATACGCATGACATGTAATACCTCAACTGATATTGAGAACACAATAAAAAATTCAGAGCCATTACTTTCCAGTACGCTCTCTTCCATATACAGTATACACTGCCTGACAAAACAAGTGAATTACTTACAAGACGTGATCGGATATCAATTAACTCGCAACTTCGTACACATACATACAATTGATACACACCATTGACAGGCATGTCAATGATTATAGTTGCAGTTCTCTGTGGTGGGTAGAAAATTCAAATGGCTCTGAGCACTATTGGACTTAACAACTGAGGTCATCAGTGTCCTAGAACTTAGAACTACTTAAACCTAACTAACCTAAGGACATCACACACATCCATGCCCGAGGCAGGATTCGAACCTGCGACCGTAGCAGTCGCGCGGTTCCGGACTGAAGCGCCTAGAACCGCTCGGCCACCGTGGCCGGAGTGGCGGGTAGAATGGCCATCAGAGTACATTAGTGTTGTTCGTGTTTAATTTTGTAATCAGACCTGCTAGGGTATGTAAGGGGCGTGAAGAGCGTCAGATACTGATTGATCACTGATAGACACGGAAATTCCGTGTACATGTGTGATACAGCGTTATCAGAACTCTACAGCGTTTGGAAGGGGTCTCATTGCGGGTCTTCATTTGGACGGCTGGTCGAATCGTACGATATCCAGATTTGTGGGGAATTTGGATTCAACAGTGGCCCGATGTTTGGCTGCATGGGAACATGAGCGCCAGCGTACTCGCCATCAAGATTCCGGTCGACTGCATCCGACCACCATTATGTACGATGACCACCCTGTGCACCAAGCACATCATAACTCTTTCACATCTGCACCTGCCATCCGAGAACAATTAATGCACTATGTGCAACATTCTATCTCATACCGCATCACTGGTCAGCGACTAGGAGCAGCTGACTAGGGAATTTCCGTCCCATGCCTAGGCTGTGCTTGGAGTGGTGCCGTAAGTGGGCAGCATGGACTGCTGATGAATGGAGTCACATCGTGTTCAGCGATGAATCGCAATTTTGCGCTACCCCAGATGATGGTTCAAAAATGGTTCAAATGGCTCTGAGCACTATGGGACTTAACATCTGTGGTCATCAGTCCCCTAGAACTTATATCTACTTAAACCTAACTAACCTAAGGACATCACACACATCGATGCCCGAGGCAGGATTCGAACCTGCGACCGTAGCAGTCGCGCGGTTCCGGACTGAGCGCCTAGAATCGCTCGGCCACCACGGCCGGCTACCCCAGATGATCATCGACGGCAAGTATGACGGCGACGTGAGGTGAGGCCCCATTCTTCCGTTTGGGAGTCACAGCGGTGTTACTCCTGGCGTTATGGTGTGGGGCGACATCAAGTATGACTTCAGGTCACGTCTGGCAGTGACTGAGGGAACTGACGGCACCGCCGTATGCCGCGGTCATCACGTGAGACTCAATCGGGGGGGGGGGGGGGGGCATTTTTCAACAGGACATTACTCGTCCAAGCATGGAACGTGTCTTTATGAATTGTTTGCGTGATGTTGAGGTACTCTCGTGGCCATCCAGGTCCTCAGATATGTCCGTGATAGAACATGTGAGGGACCACCTCGGATGTCATATCCGTCCCAATGCCAGTTTCCAGAATATAGCAGATATATCATTGGAAACTGTAAGAATTGTGAAATACCTAAGAGAAACCGTCCAGAGCGATGTAGAATGAAGTTATCACATAAAAGTACCTATAAGAAAAGCAGAAGCCTGACATATTGAGAGGATTTTAAGGAAATGTGATTTATCCACGAAAGAAATGGCTTACAAAATAATTGTAAGGCGCAGCCGACACCTGGCTTTAGTATTAGCTATAATATGAAATGAATGGATTGCTGTATTTATTAAAAGGTTTCATTCTTTTGTAATTATTACCTTCTTTATGAAGTTATATAACTACATTGTATGAATGCTGTACTACATTAGCATTTATATAAGCATTCGAGCTATAGCTTCATGCTCCTTCCTTTTCCCATTCATATTTACCCTCCTTTTCTTACATGTATGGTGTGTGGGTAGGGTAGGGTAGGGGCCTTGTTGTCTTATATAGGCGTTGCCGACTGCAGCGCCGTCTTCTGCCTGTTCACGTATCTCTGTATTTGAATACGCATGCCTATACCAGTTTCAGTGGCGCTTCAGTGTATGACGACTGTTTCTGATTACCATTCTATCCAGTGTATGTCACATATGTTCGTTTTATTTCTGCCAAACACTTTGTGAATATGTTTTCGTTTTTAAGCTGTGACACCTACATTATATAATCAAAAGTCTTATCATGCCCAGCATGTAAGTAACACACTCTCAAGAATTTTTTAAATCTTTTAATTTAAAGCGATTTTTATCGATGCTACATCGCATTGACATAATGTTAAATATTTTCTGGTCCACTGTGGTTTCATGTGCACTGAGGTGACAAAAGTCGTAACATAACAATACACACATGTACCAGTGGCGTTAGTACCCCGTACACAAGGTATGAAATGGCAGTGCATTGACGGACCTGTCATTTGTATTCAGGCGATTCATGTAAAAACGTTTCCGACATGATTATGGCCGCACGACGGGAATAACAGACTTTGATCGCAGTATGGGAGTTGGAGCTAGACGCATGGAACATTTTATTTCGGAAATCGTCAGGGAATTCAATCTCCCGACATCCACAGTGTCAAGAGTGTGCCGAAAATACCAATTTTAGGCACTACCTCTCATCACGGACCACGCAGTGGCCAGTGACCTACACCTAACCATCAAGAGCAGTGGCGCTTGCGTAGAGTTGTTTGTGCTAACAGCTAAGCAACACTGCGTGAAATAACTGCAGAAATCATTGTGGGACATATGACGAAAGTTAGGACAGTGCGGCGAAATTTGGCGTCAGTGGCCTATGGCAGCAGACGACCGATGCGAGTGCTTTTTGCTAACAGCACATTACGTGCACCTTCTCTCCTGGCACATGATCATATCGCTTGGACCCTAGACGACTGGAAAACTGTGGTCTGGTCAGATGAGTCTCGATTTCGGTTGGTAAGAGCTAATGGTAGGGTTCGAATGCGGCGAAGATCCCACGAGGCCATCTATATTCAGTGTGGTACTTGAAAATGGCCAAAAGCCGAAACCATGAGTGTATAGTGGATCCATACTGCCAAAGGGCGAAAGTTTCATTTAAAAAGTATTACATGGCTGTGGTTCCAACCCATAGAAAAATTATCAATAATGTTTTGGATTGCCCTTTCTTCCGTATTAGTCGACCACAATACTATTCCACTCACTTGTCGTGGGTTTTTCCCGTGATCCTTCACGAGGACACTCTGAAACAGTTGATAGTACACATAATAAAAGAAGTTTGGCATCACCTCGGTTCCGAGAGTTCCGGAACCTGTACAGGAAATTGGAAGAGAGATCAACATAAGCATCATTTCCGCCCTTTTTCATTGCTCAGAAAACCACACTTTGCGTATTGTCCCACCATACAGAGAGACCTTCAGACATGGTGGTCCAGATTGCTGTACACACCGGTACCTCTAATACCCAGTAGCACGTCCTCATGCACTGATGCATGCCTGTATTCGTCGTGGCATACTATCCACAAGTTCATCAAGGCACTGTTGGCCCAGATTGTCCCACTCCTCAATGGCGATTCGGCGTAGATCCCTCAGAGTGGTTGAGTGGTTGGTGGGTCACGACGTCCATGAACAACCCTTTTCAATCTATCCCAGGCATGTTCGATACGGTTCATGTCGGGAGAACATGCTGGCCACTCTAGTGTCTAGATGTCGTTATCCTGAAGGAAGTTATTCACAACATGTGCACGATGAGGGCGCGAACTGTCGTCCATGAAGACGAATGCCTCGCCAATATGCTGCCGATATGGTTGCACTGTCGGTCGGAGGATGGCATTCACGTATCGTACAGCCGTTACGGCGCCTTCCATGACCACCAGCGGCGTACGTCGGCCCCACATAATGCCACCCCAAAACAGTAGGGAACCTCCACCTTGCTGCACTCGCTGGACAGTGTGTCTAAGGTGTTCAGCCTGACCGGGTTGTCTCCAAACATGTCTCCGACGATTGTGTGGTTGAAAGCATATGCGACACTCATCGGTGAAGGGAACGTGATGCCAATCCTGAGCGGTCCATCCGGCATGTTGTTGGGCCCATCTGTACCGCGCTGCGTGGTGTCGTGGTTGCAAAGATGGACCTCGCCATGGACGTCGAGAGTGAAGTAGCGCATCATGCAGCCTATTGCGCGCAGTTTGAGTCGTAACACGACGTCCTGTGGTTGCACGAGAAACATTATTCAACATGGTGGCGTTGCTGTCAGGGTTCCTCCGAGCCATAATCCGTAGGTAGCGGCTATCCACTGCAGTAGTAGTGCTTGGGCTGCCTGAGCGAAGAATGTTATCGACAGTTCCTGTGACTCTGTATCTCCATGTCCGAACAACATCGCTTTGGTTCACTCCGAGACGCCTGGACACTTGTTGCGATCCCCTCCTGGCACAAAGTAACAATGCGCACGCGATCGAACCGCGGTATTGACCGTCTAGGCATGGTTGAACTACAGACAACACGAGCCGTGTACCCCCTTCCAGGCGGAATGCCTGAACTGATCGGCTGTCGGACCCCTTCCGTCTAATAGGCGCTGCTCATACATCGTTGTTTATATCTTTGGGAGGGTTTCGTGACATCTCTGAACAGTCGAAGGGACTGTGTCTGTGATACAATATCCACAGTCAACGTCTATCTTCAGGAGTTCTGGGAACCAGGGTGATGCAAAACTTTTTCTGTTGTGTGTATATGCAAAATTGTCTTGATGTCATTTGCGTCGCGCTTTACTTACTCACCACTGCACTTGTTTACTATGACGTCGCTGCATATTTCCGGTAATGGCAATGCAGGGCTAAGTGCAATAATATCGTGGTCAGGTAGTACCTGATTTCAGTGTTTACCCAGTGTATTCATGGTCCACGAATAGCAGTCAGAGTTTCATCACTTCTCCGAAAAAGCTAGGGAAAATAGCCTATTATATATAAAAAAAGTGAGGCGACACCGTCTTTAGACATGTTCAGCCGTCCAGTGGCACCTACTGAATCCTGAAGAAGATGCCAGCAGAAGCATCTGAAAGCCAAAACTTTTTTTAAGAGGAATACGAATGGTCTAGCGACACAGAATGTTTAATCTGCAACGACAAAGGCCACGAAACCCTGCAGACTTATATACTACCCTGACATGTTCCATACGAAGAAGATACTTACTTCGGTCAGTCGAAAACTTCAGCTGCTAGTAATGAACAACATTCGTGTGCAATCACACATCTGGCCTGTTCCACAGATCATCGGGTTTTAATGCCATGGCAAACCTATCGATCCCTTTGGAACAACAAACCAAATGCCAGGGTTGTGATGGCCAATACACAACTTGCTGCACGTTGCTACAACTAAAGTATTATTTATTATGTCAGTGTGTAAACAGCTATAGTTGCATAATTGTTATACGAGCCACTTAGTTTAATCAATAGTTAACTTCAGATTAAATGAATGTGTTATATTCCATTTGCGCTTTAGTTTTGTTCTTCGATTCACAACTAGCTCGGGCGTTTTAAGCCACTACCCAGTGTTACATCTTTGCAAATTTTCCACCTTATCTACAGCAAATATCTGTGAAACCACCGCCGGTCGCGGTGGTCTAGCGGTTCTGGCGCTGCAGTCCGGAACCGCGGGACTGCTACGGTCGCAGGTTCGAATCCTGCCTCGGGCATGGGTGTGTGTGATGTCCTTAGGTTAGTTAGGTTTAAGTAGTTCTAAGTTCTAGGGGACTTATGACCTAAGCTGTTGAGTCCCATAGTGCTCAGAGCCATTTGAACCATTTGTGAAACCACCAGTAACAGTAAAATCTGTAAACCAAATGAAAGGAAGCACACCATGTGAATAGCCGGCCGAAGTGGCCGTGCGGTTAAAGGCGCTGCAGTCTGGAACCGCAAGACCGCTACGGTCGCAGGTTCGAATCCTGCCTCGGGCATGGATGTTTGTGATGTCCTTAGGTTAGTTAGGTTTAACTAGTTCTAAGTTCTAGGGGACTAATGACCTCAGCAGTTGAGTCCCATAGTGCTCAGAGCCATTTGAACCACTATGTGAATACACTGCCATTTTCTTAAGTACGGCATCTTTTTTCTAGGTAAACACTACATAATGGCTTAAAAAGCCAATCTTAGTTTTGGAACAAAGAAGAAATCTATATAGTACAGACTAAGTGCAAAACGCCAAATTCATTTAATTAATTTATGACTGTGTTACCATTATGAAGATCAACTTCAGATGTACACCAACAATATTGTACCTGGTTTGAATCGTATGAAGTAACTCTATATGCATGTCGTAGATGACCAATGGATTGCCACCAATGAAGAGTGAAATCAGAGATCAGGACAACAGTAAATTTGTTTAATTAACTTTTCTGTTCCGGCTCTCAGGTGTAGTTCATCAGGAACAGCTTGGTGGCGGTGTCCAGTTGCCTCTCATGCGAAACAGTGCTGGTCCAGCATTCCTGACAGCGTAAAGGGTGGGGTTGAGCAAGGCGTCACTCGAATGCCGTTGTCAGTGACGTCTCCGCGATGACGGTGCAGCGGCACAGCTGACAGTTCCCCGGGGGTGGCCGTGACCTCCCTCCAGCCATCAGGCGGCTCTCTACTCTGGCGGCAGTTGCTTTCATGACTCAGGGCAGGCTGCTCTATCCTGTGGTCGAACAGTGGACCCCATACTGCAATCTAGGATGTTGCTACGGGTGAGGCAGACTCATGACGTAGGTTTTGATACTGAGACGACAATGTTTTAGTACACGAATAGTTGAGTATTTATTCACTCCAGACTATGGTCGTTTAGAGCTGAAGACATGTACTTTGAACACTTTCGTGGTGGCAAGTGAGGAAAGGTTTCCGTCTTGCCGTTGGCGTATTGCAGCGTCGGCTTTTACTCTAGACTGTGCCGAGCTGGCTCTGCTGCACACTGCCTGTTGGCCGTGTTTTGCTTCGCAATGCACAACACTCTCGCCTGCCTGCAACTCACTCCCACTCTGGTGTACTTTTTGATCGAATATGCTCGATATGCTACATTGTCCTCCTGTTTATCAAGACCCAGTCCCTCAGGTCGACCAAACTAGATTATCCTCTACACTAGAGTTCCTGGTGACCGGCCCTTCTGGCTCTGTTTCGCCTCTGAAGAATTATTCTAATAGCTGGTTTCCTTAACGCTATTACTTAAACTTACACATTTCTATAGGGCCCCATGCCGTGCTCTTTAACTGTAACACGATGGAACTTATTTCATTACTAGGCTTGTTGCACAATAACTTCTAATTCTCTATTCCAATCCTCTATTCCAGACTTACAAGCTAAAATGAATAAGTTATTCTTAATACTACCCCCCTTGTGCGTTCATCTTCCTTCTGCTGCTTTTATGCTCGGAGTATCCAGCCCACTGAAATCTGAACGACAGCTGGGTCTGGACTCAGTCTTATGCTTCGTCTTCTACGTAACGTAAGGACTACGCTCAGCAGAACAAGTGCTGCTGTAGTGGTTGGTATGACAATAGTCTACGTTGTCTCTTTCCGGTGCTGATTTTCCAGACGTAAATTTACATGCTGCAAAAGGTTTCCAGGGAGACTCGTCCTTCCCACTGTTTCAGAAGCGTGTTTATGGACTATCTTAATTCTGATCCTAGAGTAGGATTTAAGCTGGCTAGATTTGTGGCAGGTAGCACTTCCATGAGCTCCTCTTGCCAATAAAAACGTGACTGCGAAATATTAAGGTGAATTATCCCTGACATCGTGTCGGTCAGATGGAAAGATGGTTCCATTATCTCGCACACTGTTCCATTTAGTAACAAACCACTCCCGTTTAGTTCTAGCCCCCTTGCTAACGTAAGCTTCCCCCGGCCTCGAAAGACCCTTACGTACTGACCGACCGCCGTGTCATCCTTAGCCTATAGGCGTCACTGGATGCGGATATGGAGGGGCGTGTGGGTAACACACTGCTCTCCCAGCCGTTGTCAGTTTTCGTGATCTGGGCCGCTACCTCTCAATCAAGTAACTCATCAATTTACCTCACAAGGGCTGTGTGCACCCCGCCTGCCAACAGCGCTCGGCAGACCGAACGGTCATCCATCCAAGTGCTAGCCAAGCCCGACAGCGCTTAACTTCGGTGATCTGACGGGAACCGGTGTTACCACTATGGCAAGGCCGTTCGCCCTATGATAATGAGTATGTACTTATTCCTTGCAGGTGTTTTATTGAATGTACCTAAAACAACAGCACAAGAAATTCGAATGGCGCTAATGCTTCAGGTAACCTCTGCAATGGTAGTCTTGTTCGACACTAATCCGATCCCTGTGCGCACTATATGCAATTCCGCTCATACTGATTTAGTTCGTCTGCCTGTTCCTCCACCAACACCTTTCTGCTACTCTTCTGTTGGTAGATCTGCACCTTTCATGGCCCGCTAATATGTGATCATGAGCTGCTTGTAGCACACTATTACTTAGCTTCGCAGTCCCAACTTGGTTCCTTTGCATACCAAGCTATCTTGCATACAAAACTGCGATTGCTTAAAATACTGCTTACATTCGGCATTCGCTCTCTGTGAAGTTTGCCATTCTTTATGTTCATTGCCCCCATTATGTAATACTGCTACTTTTCTACTTAAGCCCTCTGCATTTCCGTACTTCTTCCAAGGTTTATGCTTGACTATGAAATCAGATGCACTTTGTCTTACGGCCCATTGTGTCAACCTACTAGAAGGACCCTTTAACCTCAGCAGCCATTTTAATGCCGCACTATCTGTTATTACCCTGAACTTTTTGCCATACAGATAACATTTGAAATATGTGATTCCATAAACAAAGCTTAACATCTCTTTCCCCATTGTGGAATAATTTCTTACTGCAGAATTTAGTTGTCTTGATGTGTAAGTTACTGGTGTTCTACAGCTTCTACCTTTTATGACATCATCACATGATCAAACAAATTCTCGCGTAAAATTCGGAAGTACCAATTCGGAATCTACACTCCTGGAAATTGAAATAAGAACATCGTGAATTCATTGTCCCAGGAAGGGGAAACTTTATTGGCACATTCCTGGGGTCAGATACATCACATGATCACACTGACAGAACCACAGGCACATAGACACAGGCAACAGAGCATGCACAATGTCGGCACTAGTACAGTGTATATCCACCTTTCGCAGCAATACAGGCTGCTATTCTCCCATGGAGACGATCGTAGAGATGCTGGATGTAGTCCTGTGGAACGGCTTGCCATGCCATTTCCACCTGGCGCCCCAGTTGAACCAGCGTTCGTGCTGGACGTGCAGACCGCGTGAGACGACGCTTCATCCAGTCCCAAACATGCTCAATGGGGGACAGATCCGGAGATCTTGCTGGCCAGGGTAGTTGACTTACACCTTCTAGAGCACGTTGGGTGGCACGGGATACATGCGGACGTGCATTGTCCTGTTGGAACAGCAAGTTCCCTTGCCGGTCTAGGAATGGTAGAACGATGGGTTCGATGACGGTTTGGATGTACCGTGCACTATTCAGTGCCCCCTCGACGATCACCAGTGGTCTACGGCCAGTGTAGGAGATCGCTCCCCACACCATGATGCCGAGTGTTGGCCCTGTGTGCCTCGGTCGTATGCAGTCCTGATTGTGGCGCTCACCTGCACGGCGCCAAACACGCATACGACCATCATTGGCACCAAGGCAGAAGCGACTCTCATCGCTGAAGACGACACGTCTCCATTCGTCCCTCCATTCACGCCTGTCGCGACACCACTGGAGGCGGGCTGCACGATGTTGGGGCGTGAGCGGAAGACGGCCTAACGGTGTGCGGGACCGTAGCCCAGCTTCATGGAGACGGTTGCGAATGGTCCTCGCCGATACCCCAGGAGCAACAGTGTCCCTAATTTGCTGGGAAGTGGCGGTGCGGTCCCCTACGGCACTGCGTAGGATCCTACGGTCTTGGCGTGCATCCGTGCGTCGCTGCGGTCCGGTCCCAGGTCGACGGGCACGTGCACCTTCCGCCGACCACTGGCGACAACATCGATGTACTGTGGAGACCTCACGCCCCACGTGTTGAGCAATTCGGCGGTACGTCCACCCGGCCTCCCGCATGCCCACTATACGCCCTCGCTCAAAGTCCGTCAACTGCACACACGGTTCACGTCCACGCTGTCGCGGCATGCTACCAGTGTTAAAGACTGCGATGGAGCTCCGTATGCCACGGCAAACTGGCTGACACTGACGGCGGCGGTGCACAAATGCTGCGCAGCTAGCGCCATTCGACGGCCAACACCGCGGTTCCTGGTGTGTCCGCTGTGCCGTGCGTGTGATCATTGCTTGTACAGCCCTCTCGCAGTGTCCGGAGCAAGTATGGTGGGTCTGACACACCGGTGTCAATGTGTTCTTTTTTCCATTTCCAGGAGTGTATGTTAAAGATTCTTTTAGCTCCTCAAAAGTATGCTGGCATTCATGTGACCACAGAGGTTTAGTACCCTTTTTAACTACTATGCCAACAGTTTGCCAATATCCTCAAATCCTTTTACTAACCAGCGCTGCCGGCCGGAGTGGCCGTGCGGTTCTAGGCGCTAAAGTCTGGAACCGAGCGACCGCTACGGTCGCAGGTTCGAATCCTGCCTCGGGCATGGATGTGTGTGATGTCCTTAGGTTCGTTAGCTTTAATTAGTTCTGAGTTCTAGGCGACTGATGACCTCAGAAGTTAAGTCGCATAGTGCTCAGAGCCATTTGAACGAACCAGCGCTGATAGTTCGCGACTCCTAAGAATGATTGCAACTCCTTTGCAGACTCTGGTACAGGAAATTCACGTACAGCTTTAATTAATCTTGGGGTCTTCTGTAACCCCGCCTCTACTTATGATATGACCTAGGTATGCTACCTCTTCCATAACAAAATTACACTTTTCTGTCCTCAATGCTAACTTCGCTGCTTTTAACCTTAGGAATACTTCCTTTAATCGCTGCATATGCTGTTCCATATCACTCTCATAGACGATTATGTCATCGACATACACTAAGCATTGCGACGGTTTTAAACGCCTGAGTTCTCTGTCCGAAAATCTCTGAAACCTTGCAGGTGCATTTTTTTAACTCGAACAGCATTCTTCTCAATTGGTAGCGTACACAGCGTTCCGAAAATGCTGTCTTGTGTCGATTCTGTGGAGCAACCTCTATCTGATGATAACCACTCTTCAGATCCATTGTTGAAAAATATTTGCATTGTCCTAAATGTCCCAAGGTTTCTGTGATGGGTGGCAAAGGGTAGGCCTCCATTATGGTTTTCGCATTTAGATGTCTGCAATCACAACAAAACCTATATTTTCGTGTTCCTCCGTTTTTTTTTTTTAAGACGACTATACCTGATCACCATGCACTATCGCTTTCTTCACTTATTCACTTATTCCATCTTTCAGCTGTTGATCGATAAATTCCTCCAAAACTGACTAAGTACCTATCATTTCGTGTTGGTATGCGGTGTTGTAATGTGCATGGCCCTTCTGGAAAAAATAAATTCTTAAATTCCAGAAGTAATTTTTCCATCTGTTCCCTATTACTTCACTCTAGGTGCCCACTTTTTCTCGCAATGCAGTTTCAATGGCGTCTGGCGATTGCCCATGGCTGACGCCCCTCATGGCCCATTCCTCTTCCTGACCCAAAGTGATTTCCCCCTATCTTTAGGTACACAATTGTGTGAAGCAAGTCTTAGTGGGACCATTCACGATTTAATCGGTTAGTCTTTCGCGACAGACTCCGCTCGCGACATCGCTGCACTGGCAGTGGCTTCACCTATCCTGAAACATTTTTCCGTGAAGTTCCACTCAATGTTGCCAAAGATCGATTATGGCACAATACCGATATAAGATATCTAATCCCAGAATCATGTCGTAGTCCTCACTCACATGTGGCACAATCTCTACACATTGTTTAAATTGAACCGCATCCAGGCAAAAGTCTATGTCCACCGATCGTAATGGTGTGACATCATTATTCCCCATTCCACGCAATCTGTACTGTGGTGGGTCCCACTGCTTACGTTTCATCTGATTACTATTGGTGACCGACACATGCGTCCCTTTGTCCAATAATATCCTGCAACCCTTCTTTCCTACCTTTCCTCTTATCGCACAACCCACCTCTGCAAACGATTTTGTAGCATCCAGTCTTAATGGGAATGACCATTGGTGGACCTGGGATTCACATTGGCGTTTACGCATTATTCTACCCCTAAGACTAATGCTTCCTCTTAATTTATTCACATCACCCTGAGGCTGGCGACACTGCCTCCTTACATGCCCGTTCGTCCACACCTGAAACATTTTATACTAACTGCAAACACTGTCCGTTTACCCTGCATTCCAATCGACAAATCGATCTCCTCACGCTCTATAGCTAACTGCTCTATTGTGTGCAAATCCATCAGACTCCCTATCCGCACACATCTTGAGATTTGTGCATGCAACCCCCTTAGAAAAATCATCGAGTGCCCTCTGCTCAGCTTCTTGAAAATGATTTCATCGATTGCGGCATCCTGTCCTAATTCATAATTGCATCCCTTAATTTTCCTTGTACTATCCTCAAATCATTCCATAGTTTCCGTATTTTTCTTAGTTCTTGCACTATTTCGTTTTGTATATCTCTGAACTAACACTTCTTTAAATTCTTCGAATGTTGTGGTTCCCTTAAGAGCTTCTGTATACCCTACATAAGTTAGTTTCAATTTTGCAACACTCAATAATTCCTTATCAGACCACCTTTCCATTTCAGCCAGATTTCCAAGGTCTCTTACAAAGGCCTGCAAATTCTCGGCCGACTTACAAGTAAAAGGAGGAATTAAACTTGCGACTGACAAATCTACAACCCATTGTGACTACCACGATTCAGTTCTGTATTATTCACTGTTAATTGTGCTACCTTTTCTAACAATATGTACTGCTTCTGGCACTGACACATCCTGAGTCTGTTCCTGTCGAAGCTTTCTCATGGCCACACTCATTTTGAGAACGAACACTGACAAGACCAGAAAACAAAATGCATTAACTTAATTCTTGTGTCTAATTATGAGCGATCTCGACTCTCTGCATTGCCTAGCCATATGCCCCCAACGATTACATGTGTATAACATTTTACCAAAACTGATTCCACACATGGCTCTGAGTGGCCGTCAAGGCTACACAGTGCCCTCCTAACGGGGACTATCCGACCGTGACGTCAATTACCTCTAAAGCTACACAAATGCACTGATTTTCTACTTACAGGCGGGCCGCTGTGGCAGAGCGAGCGGTTCTAGGCGCTTCAGTCTGGAACCTCGCGACCACTACGGTCGCAGGTTCGAATCCTGCCTTGGGCATGAATGTGTGTGATGTCCTTGGCTTAGTTAGGTTTAAGTAGTTCTAAGTTTTAGGGGACTGATGACCTTAGATGTTAAGTCTCATAGCGCTCAGAGCCATTTGAACCATTTTTTCTACTTACAGCAAAGTCTTCTTAACAAAATACACGACGGCCAAACCTTTTCTCCGTGATCAAAATACCATCAAAATTTTTGGACTCACTGTACCATAGGCTGTAAGTTCAAATGTTGCTCTAAGAAGCTGACGTCAATGATCTGACACCAGAGTTAGATGACCCATGGATTGTCACCCATGAAGAGTGAAATGAGACGTCAGGGCGACAGTAGATTTGTTTAATTAATTTCTTTATTCTGGCCGTCAGCCTAAGTGCATCAGGAATAGTTTGGTGGAGGCGTCCAGTTGCTTCTCATGCAAAAGAATAGAAATTCAGCATTACTGAAGGTGCAAATTGTGGTGTCACCGCCAGACACCACACTTGCTAGGTGGTAGCTTTAAATCGGCCGCGGTCCATTTAGTACATGTCGGACCCGCGTGTCGCCACTGTGTGATCGCAGACCGAGCGCCACCACAAGGCAGGTCTCGAGATACGGAATAGCACTCGCCCAGTTGTACGGACGACATTTCTAGCGACTACACTGACGAAGCATCGCTCATTAGCCGAGCAGATAGAATAGCCTTCAGCTAAGTCCATGGCTACGACCTAGCAAGGCGCCATTAGCCTTACATAGCAATTGATAATTATCGTCTAAAGCATGTCTCAACAAGAACGATGTATACAACAAGGATGGATTAAAGTTAAGTATTCCCAAAGCAACGTACTTTTCTTTATAGCATTCATTGAGCGTCCTGTTTCAGACTTCAAGATATTCTGCGAGAGCTTATAGCGTGCATATCGGCCCACTCAAAATAACACTGTGTCGGCACTTCTGTCGACACATCACAAATAGCAGAACGGAACATGGCGTCACTCGAATGTCACTGTCGGTAACGACTGCGACTGTGATGATAGTGCAGCAGCGCAGCCGACAATTGCGCAGGGGTTGCCGTGATCTCCCTCTAGCTACCTGGCGGCCCTCTGCTCTGGTGTCAGCTGCTTTCGTGACTCAGGGCAGGCTGCCCTGTCCAGTGGTCGAACAGCAGATCCCGTGCTGCCTTCCAGGATGTCGCTTCAGGTGTCACAGGCTCGTGTTGTAGGCTGTGATATTGATATAAGAATGTTTTAATTCACGAGTGTCTGATTGATTATACGCTCCAGACTATGTTCACTTAGAGCTGAAGGCATGTACTATTAAAACCTCTATGGTGACAAATGAGGAAAGGCTTCCATCCTTTCATTAGCATATTGCAGTGTCGGTTGTTGCAATACTACGCCCAGCTGGCTCTGCTTCACAATGCCTGTTGGCAGTGATGATGATGATGATGTTGTTTTGGTTTGTGGGGCGCTCAACTGCGCGGTCATCAGCGTCCGTACAAAGTCCCAATTCTTACACAGTCCAATTTATTACACAGTCCACTCTAGCCACTCTCACTAATTATGATGATGATGATGATGATGATGATGATGATGATGATGATAACACAAACACCCAGTTCTCGGTCAGAGAACCTGTCGGCAGTGTTTTGCTTCACAACGCATAACACTCCTGCCTGCCTGCGGTTGGCTCTGTTGCAGCTCACTTCCAGTGTGGCGCACTTTTTGACCAAATACAGTCGATACGTTCCACATGGTATACCTAATAAATTCTTATGCAGTAGAACAAACAAAAACGTGTATTTGTTTTGATATTAGACCGCTTGTACAACTGGAGCTGCTTTATCACTTTTGTAGGTTCTAATTTCACATACTTAAAGACGTGGCATACTGGTTAGGGCACTAGGCTCACAGTTGAGATGAGAGAGTGTCAAATTACCGTCTGATCATCCTAGTTTTATTTTTTGTGTAGTTTGCCTAAAAAGCTTTAACAGAATGGTGTAATGTCGTAGCCTCATCCAACTGAACTGTCCTTCAGTCTCTGTAGTCCTTTATATACGAGGCTAATCCGGAAAGTAAGGTTACAAGAATGTTTTGAAGCATAAAAAATGAATTTATTTTAATAAAATTTACATGCATTGTAGGATAGGTCTTGCATTATTTTTCCACATTATCACCATTTATCTCAACACATCTTGTCATCCATGGGACTAGTTTTTTTGATTCCTGTATCATAGACGTCTCCCACCGCCTTTTCAGCCAGTTCTTCACTTCGATTTTCACATCGTCGTCGTTGGAAATATATTTTCCACGAAGGTGTTGCTTCAGTGTAGTGAACCTATGATAGTCACTAGGTGCGAGATCGGGGCTGTGAGTGGGGTAGCTTAAAATAACCCAAAAAAACGAAGTCAACAACTCTTGTGTTCGCAAGAGCCCTGTGCTTACGCGCGTTGTCATGAAGAAGAGACTTCCGGTGTCAGCATCCCGCGACGGTTGTTTTGTATGGCTCTGCGAAGTTTCTTGTTGGTCTCACAATACCTTGCAGCATTTATTGTTTCACGCCTTTCCAAAATATCATCGAGGAGAACCCCTTATCTAAATGGCTCCGAGCACTATGGGACTTAACATCTGAGGTCATCAGTCCCCTAGAACTTAGAACTACTTAAACCTAACTAACCTAAGGATATCACACACATCCATGCCCGAGGCAGGATTCGAACCTGCGACCGTAGCAGTCGCGCGGTTCCGGACTGAAGCCCCTAGAACCGCTAGGTCACAACGGCCGGCTGACCCCTTTTCTGTCCCAAAACATTGACACCATGATTATCCTCGCTGTTTGGTGCGTTTCGAATTTTTAGGCGGAATGAGTATGAGTATGGCGACACTGCATTGATTGTCGTTTGCCCACTGGAATACGGTGATAAGTCCAAGTTTCATCCCCTGTCACTATAGAGCTGAGAAAAGGCTCACCTTCAGTCTCAAAACTCTCAAGAAATTCGCAAGCGGCTCTGACTCTGTTCATTTTGTGTCCTTCGGTAAGATCTTGGGCACCCATAGCGCACACAACGTGCGATATTTTAGTCGATCATTTACGATTTTACGGACAACAGCTCGTGAAATTTTTGGACAAACTGCGTGCAGGTCGACAACTGTCGAACGGCGATCAGAGAGAAGATGCTCTTCAATTTTCTGCACCACATTATCAGTCACAACAGACGGCCTTGCGCTTCTACATCTACATTGATACTCCGCAAGCCACCCAACGGTGTGTGGCGCTTCTGTCTTCATCGTGAATTTCCGTCCTTTCAGAATTGAAATTCCGTACCCATTTCGTCACATGCTGCCTTGACATTACGCCCTCTCCATAAACTGAAACAATTTCGCGATGAATCGCAGCGACGTTCATGGCCTTGAATTTAGGTAGCAAATTACAGCGCGCCCTTCGCACTTGGCGGGAGCCGGAATGAGAACGCTCATTTCTAACACTCACCATAACACTAATCGACGAGCTACTGGCTGTTGGCAATGCTCGTTCCTTCTGCCGGTTCTCGCTGCACGGCAGTGGTACCAACTTCCCTCACGGACATTCCATGCTAAAGCTACCTGCATTGTAACCTTAGTTTCCGGATAACCCTCCCCCCCCCCCCTCCAATCCCTCCTCCTCCTCCTCCTCCTCCTCCTCCTCCTCCTCATACCGCAGAATTAATTTGTGTTCCGATATGAATGGAATTTATGAAGGCCTACATAGAGCACTGTTAACTCAGGTATTTCACATACATGTGTCGTGGACTGATCATAATAGCTATGTTAAGAATCAAATGGATTACACCTCCAAAAATAGCTGAGAAAATGTTACTCAGATAAGTCTCGTTACTTACCCTTGTGCCCCATGTTGAAAATGAGCCACTTGCACTTGGTCTGGTCAATGGGCACGATGGCATTCTCATGTGGAGGCAGCCACACCAGCCCTTCAATGAGCGGCTGGTTGTCTTCGAGTGGAGAACACGTGTAAGTTACTGGGACCCACCAGCGGTCGGAGCCGGCGGAGTCATTCTCAGGCCGGAACTGGCTCTGCAAACATACGTACGAGAAATGATGCAGCAAGGCACGATGTATTAATACTGATTTTTACGTGCCTTTATTATTACTGCTTGCTTGAAAATTCAACTCCACAAACATAGTTAATGTACTGCTTCAGTCAGCTTTAACAAAATCTATATAGGAGGCATTGTTCGATGGAAATAGTATGTAAATGAAGGAATATAAGCAATATTAAAATGGAATAACAAAATACATTTTACTATAGGGAGATTCAAGCTCTTTAACCGAAACACAAGACACTTGTGTAGTTTTAAATATATTTTTTTCACTCGTCTCCAACTTCATCTTTTATTTTCCTAATGCACGTTTCAAAAGACATGTTTATTATCCAGTGAGTTTCATTCTGATTCAGTGGTTCACGTAGACTGATTGCGTCGGATGGTGTTGTGAAAACTGCTCAATATTTCCACAAGACAGAGGCTCGTCACCTTCAGGTGCTATTGCATTGCTGTTGGACTCGCCAGTTTACGGGGTGGCTCGCTAGAAAAGCGCAGACGCGAAAGGCATGGGGGGGGGGGGGGCTGCAACGTCATAGTATACGAATTGTAGATGACGTCGACATCCAGAGCCCCCTGCCGCTGACTTCACATGCACGACGCGGGAAGAGTGCGGCGCAGGGCCCCACAATCCCATAAGTGGTCTACTGTGAACAGCGGACAATTTGAAAGGCGGCTTTTATGGTGGTAAACTTAGGCGCCTTTGGTTATAACATATCTTCCTTTGTACTTACATGGATATGGTGTCTGTTCTTTCGGACATGTCCGAAAGAACAGACACCATATCCATATAAGTATATAGTTCTGGCAATACCGGCCATGACCTTCCTCTTCTGTGCGGATGCACACTTATTACCCGAACTCTTACGGGACTTGGTAAGAATGTCTTCCACGAGTAATGAGTGTGTTGGGTAGGGACACTACGAATGCAGTGTGTGGACATATAAGGCGAGAATGTGGGTCTCGCAGGAGGCGTGCGCGAGACAGTCCCTGCAGTGGCACTATCTTCTGTGCCCTCGGTGGCTCAGATGGAGCCGGCACCGTAGCTCAGCATGTTCGGTCCGGAGGCTTCTCGCCCTCTGTAATAAAAAACTGAGTAAAGTAATCAACCGATCAACTGAACGGATGTCTTGTGACGTCCGCCCAGACCAAACGGAACGAACAATACCGAAAAAAAGGATGGATAGAGCGTCTGCCATGTAAGCGGGAGATCCCGGGTTCGAGTCCCGGTCGGGGCACACCTTTTCACCTCTCCCCGTTGATATATATCAAAGCCCGTCAGCAGCTGAAGGTATTAATATATAATTCTAATTTCATCTTCCTTTGTGTTATGTCCCAAACATTACGTTTCATTTAAATATCAAACTACAACATAGTCATTTAATTTATGAGCAAACCAGTCACTGTTCAAGGATTTTTATACGAACTACAGGAAATTTGCCATAACTATTCATTCACAACTAAATGCAGCTTAGTACTTCAGCATGTGCACGAATTGTACTATGTCATCGTTTAATACTTCAACTTTTGAAATGAAATGTATTTACTTTCGAATCTCATGTCCACTAGTACTGTAAAAAATAGCAGCTACTGTTAAAAAAAATGTAAAGTCAATGATGTGTCCCTTCTCAAAATGTAAGTGCTATGATTGAAAATCAATAATAAAAAACATTTAAACATATCTACCGACCCGTGAGAGGTAGTATTGGTGCCTTTCCCAAATTTATTCGTGCAATTGAATGCTGCACCACTCTTTACCATTTTTTTCACGTACACTGGAATATTTGCAGAGTTACGTACGACAAATACTGTTTGCATGCACCAGTAAATGTATAAATGTTCGATCTGTGTCCTTACAAGCCACAATACACTTAAACCTAATACTCTTACCATCACAATGGCGTTCAGGCGAAGCTACAAAATAACCAGCACCTACAGCGCTCTCAGGGAGTCTAGTTATTTTAACGTCTTTCGTACGGCCGCAAACAGCATATTCCTCGCATGTGCGCCGTTGGCGCCCGGCTCAGCCGTCCTGCCTTCGATTCCCCATCTGTATTGACTCATTTCAATCGTTTGTTTGCAGCCGACGATGCCTTAATTCCGCCAGTGCTGGTTCCCATGCTTTGCTGAGTTGAAGTCTCGTTTCTCTGTTAATTAAGTCGTTAGTTGTATGCATTTCCAATGCTTCATTAGTAATGGAATCCCAGTATATGGAGGCGTACGAGAGTATCTTGGTCTCTTCGTAGTTCACGCCGTGTCCTGTGTCAAGACTGTTCTACAACGGCAGAACTTTTTAGCCTGACCCAATTTTGTGTGATGTCTATGTACATCGCCTCTGTCTTCAATAGCGCGACACGTCTGGCCAATGTGAGACTTCACACAATAGCACCGGAGTTTTTATAATCCCAGTCAACATAACCTAGATCGTTTTCAACGAAGCCCATCATCGTTTTCAGTCGAGCCGGTGAGTGGAAGACACTCTTTACTCAAAGTTTCTTAAATAGCCTGCTGATTGTAAGGGACACACCACCAACTCAGGTAAACAAACTACTCTCGTGGAGTTTTCAGTTGCTTCTGGCTGCTCTTGGGGTTTGGCACGTGCTGGTCGAAATGCACTGAGAAACTGCTTATCAAAGTATACCATTTGGACAAACACAGACCCCTGCGGATTAGTTCTCTGGATCTTAGGTAGCTCCAGTCCTATGAACGAGAGTCCGTAACACATCACTGCATTGCAGTGAATGATGACAGTATCTCGTAGATAGTGATGATCATTGTGCGGGAGCTTAAGAAACATAGTGCTACAAGGGGTCGTCTTCTTTTCTATGAACCGTGACATCTAGAACTGGGAGGTTTCCATTTTTCTTCACTTCTGTGGTGAAGCAGGTGTTCGGATGGAGACAGTTAACATGTTCCAAAAATCACGGAAGTGTTGGTGTTCCATGCGGCCAAACCACTAAGTTATCTTCTGCACACCTCCATAAATATTTAAGTTCCACAATCGCCGACTGAAGAGCTTTGCCCTCTAAGTCTTCCACAAAAGAGTAGCTACTATGGGAGACAGAGGCCTACCTACAGTAACACCGTCAGTCTGTTCAAAATATTGGTCGTCAAATAAAAAGTAAACCGAGGTAAGAAAAGGTGTAAGATGTACTTTTCCAGGTTAGCTCCTATGAGTTGAGGTGAAGCCACCAGAGGCATTTGGGTGAACAAAGAGACCACATCAAAACTCCTTCATATATTAGTTGGTTCGAGCCGCGGACTCTTCAGTCAACGTATAAAAGCTTCTGGATTCTGCATGTGGTATTCACATATCCCTGCTAAAGGGCTCAAAAGAGATATCAGATGTTTTGCTAGGTAATAAGTTGGGGCTCCTATATTACTCAAAGGGGTCGAAGTGGAGCTCCTTCATATATTGTGGAACCATCGTCCGCAGCCACTTTCGCGATCTCGCAGCGCCAGCGGCCATGGAGGAGGAGGGAGCCGGACACCCTGTGGCAAGTGCCTGAGAAGAGGACACTGCAGCCATTCTGCAAGCATACAGTGGGAAGTCTGGCGGACGCCCTCGCATCAGTCAAGAAGGGGCACGTTGCGAATAGCCTGGCTGACAGTGAGAAGTGTGCCGAAAACTGATGGACACCTGCAGCCATTAGAAGGAAATGTCAAGAATGTACATGTGAAAGCACGTGAGTTCTTCTGGCCTGGCAGCAGTAATCTTACCTGCCTCAGGAAGCAGGAATGTGCCGACAATTCTAACATCCACAGGCACAGGGAGGAGTGTACACAAAGCGCGGAGAATTCACGCAGGGAGGCGTGTGAAAGAAGTCAGAGTTCGTAAGAACATTATTTTCTCGACAGTGAGAACGTTCCTTATAAATCACGGACGCCAGCAGACTCTGAGACGAAGCCAAAACATGAGTCTGTCCAGGTATCAAGCAGAGAGAGCAGTAATAAAGAAGTGTTGTGTAGTTATTCTCACAACAGCTTCTGAATGAAGAAAAACATCATGAGAATGTGAAATCGTGAGAAAGATGCCAATTTCCGAGGCACACACCAGCCTACACCAGATAGGAAATTTCCACCCTGCACAGAAAGGCGTGGCCACGAAACGGCGATCTGTCATTGGGCTGCACTGAAAATTTTGTCTGCCAATGACAAAGCCAAAAGGAAGAAAAGTTAGAAGAGGAGTTTAGCTCAGAGTTTTACGTCATCTCGTATTCACCTAAGGCTTTTACCATGGGAAGAAAGCAGAGGATGTTGTTTGGTGGCTGCTATCCTCTTCTATAACACAAACTGCGCGCATGTATTAACTGGGTTCTTTATTAGTAAGAACAAGAATTTACTTAAGATAATGCGGATGTTGTGGTACAAGCTCTACATAATAGTCCACATTAGCCACTTTGCTGGTGAAGTACACGTTCTGCTATGTACACTACTCTGGTTGCTAGGTACTGACTAACTTTGAGCTAGTGGCTGAGCTAACTGCAACTGCGATTCCCACTGAGCTACAACTAATGACTCGACTCGTTGACTCACTGGATGACTGATTCGGTCCTCTGGTCCGCGGCGGCGATCTAAATACTGGCGGCTGAGAAGGTGTTGCGGCACGTTTCTTGTGAGTCCGTCTTTGTCCTCTGTCGATCTTCTCACAACCTCTTTGTTGCCTTGTGTGCTGGCGACAGCTTACGTCAG
The DNA here is from genome assembly GCF_021461395.2 of Schistocerca americana. Lineage (NCBI taxonomy): Eukaryota > Metazoa > Arthropoda > Insecta > Orthoptera > Acrididae > Schistocerca > Schistocerca americana. The sequence goes on from NC_060130.1 coordinate 542,574,341, forward strand.
CACAGAGAGATGGATGAGGAGCGAAAAGGGGAGTCAGTGAGACGGTGGAGAAACGAGAGGACATGAGGTCTAATGTTTTTTATTCCAGTCTTTGATCACAATATAAAGTCCTTTGACGATGACCAGTTTCAGTTAGTAATGACCATCTTCAGATCTGTTCTACACCATGTCCTAATGTGAAGAATCCGTTATGGCATCGTCAAAACATATAAATACACTCAGCAAAGCATCATCACGTAGAACTAAAATATGGTGTAAAGTAGGCCACATCGTCTACACAGTCATTTTGCAAAACGTACATTGCACACTGTTTCCACGAGACGGTTACTCGTCATCTTCAGCTGCTATTAAAGCAGTGCTGTTTTTCTCGCCAATTTATGCACTGGCTCTCTAGAAAAGCGAAGACGCCAAGGGGCGGGGCTAGAGCGTCATCGTAGACAACGTCGAAATCCTTCTGCCTGAGAAATGGGCAGCGGTCTTCGCAATTAGGCATTCGTTCATTCGCTCATTCATTCATGTGATGGCTGTGTACTGAGCGTTGATAAATAATTACTTGTTGAGAACTTGTTTTAATTGTATATCACGTCAAACTAGATTTCTTTAACAGTTAATAACACACATTTTTTATGTTGTTGTTGTTGTTGTTGTTGTTGTCTACAGTCCTGAGACTGCTTTGATGCAGCTCTCCATTCTACTCTATCCTGTGCAAGCTTCTTCATCTCCCAGTACTTACTGCAACCTACATCCTTCTGAATCTGCTTAGTGTATTCATCTCTTGGTCTCCCTCTACGATTTTTACCCTCCACGCTGCGCTCCAATACTAAACTTGTGATCCCTTGATGCCTCAAAACATGTCCTACCAACCGGTCCCTTCTTCTTGTCAAGTTGTGCCACAAACTCCTCTTCTCCCCAATTCTATTCAATACCTCCTCGTTAGTTTTGTGATCTACCCATCTAATCCTCAGCATTCTTCTGCAGCACCACATTTCGAAAGCTTCTATTCTCTTCTTGTCCAAACTATTTATCGTCCATGTTTCACTTCCATACATCGCTACACTCCATACAAATACTTTCAGAAACGACTTCCTGACACTTAAATCTATACTCGACGTTAACAAATTTCTCTTCGTCAGAAACGCTTTCCTTGCCATTGCCAGTCTACATATTATATCCTCTCTACTTCGACCATCATCAGTTATTTTGCTCTCCAAATAGCAAAACTCCTTTACTACTTTAAGTGCCTTATTTCCTAATCTAATTCCCTCAGCATCACCCGACTCAATTCGGCTATATTCCATTATCCTCGTTTTGCTTTTGTTGATGTTCATCTTATACCCTCCTTTCAAGACACTGTCCATTCCGTTCAACTGCTCTTCCAAGTCCTTTGCTGTCTCTGACAGAATTACAATGTCATCGGCGAACCTCAACGTTTTTATTTCATCTCCATGGATTTTAATACTTACTCCGAACTTTTCTTTTGTTTCCTTTACTGCTTGCACAATATACAGATTGAATAGCATTTGGGAGAGGCTACAACCCTGTCTCACTCCCTTCCCAACCACTGCTTCCCTTTCATGCCCCTCGACTCTTATAATTGCCATCTGGTTTCTGTACAAATTGTAAATAGCCTTTCGTTCCCTGTATTTTACCCCTGCCACCTTCAGAATTTGAAAGAGAGTATTGCAGTCAACATTGTCAAAAGCTTTCTCTAAGTCTACAAATGCTAGAAACGTAGGTTTGCCTTTCCTTAATCTTTCTTCTAAGATAAGTCGTAGGGTCAGTATTGCCTCACGTGTTCCAACATTTCTGCGGAATCCAAGCTGATCTTCGCCGAGGTCGGCTTCTACCAGTTTTTCCATTCGTCTGTAAGGAATTCGCATTAGCATTTTGCAGCTGTGACTTATTAAACTGATAGTTCGGTAATTTTCACATCTGTCAACACCTGCTTTCTTTGTGATTGGAATTATTATATTCTTCTTGAAGTCTGAGGGTATTTCGCCTGTCTCATACATCTTGCTCACCAGATGGTAGAATTTTGTCAGGACTGGCTCTCTCAAGGCCGTCAGTAGTTCCAATGGAATGTTGTCTACTCCTGGGGCCTTGTTTCGACTTAGGTCTTTCAGTGCTCTGTCAAACTCTTCACGCAGTATCGTATCTCCCATTTCATCTTCATCTACATCCTCTTCCATTTCCATAATATTGTCCTCAAGTACATCGCCCTTGTATAGACCCTCTATATACTCCTTCCATCTCTCTGCTTTCCCTTCTTTGCTTAGAACTGGGTTTCGATCTAAACTCTTGATATTAATACAAGTTGCTCTCTTTTCTCAAAAGGTCTCTTTAATTTTCCTGTAGGCAGTATCTATCTTACCCCTAGTGAGATAAGCCTCTATATCCTTACATTTGTCCTCTAGCCATCCCTGCTTATCCATTTTGCACTTCCTGTCGATCTCATTTTTGAGACGTTTGTATTCCCTTTTGCATGCTTGATTTACTGCGTTTTTATATTTTCTTTCATCAATTAAATTCAATATTTCTTCTGTTACCCAAGGATTTCTACTAGCCCTCGTCTTTTTACCTACTTGATCCTCTGCTACCTTCACTACTTCATCCCTCAGAGCCACCCATTCTTCTTCTACTGTATTTCTTTCCCCCATTCCTGTCGATTCCTGTCAATTGTTCCCTTATGCTCTCCCTGAAACTCTGTACAACCTCTGGTTCTTTCAGTTTATCCAGGTCCCATCTCCTTAAATTCCCACCTTTTTGCAGTTTCTTCAGTTTTAATCTACAGTTCATAACCAATAGATTGTGGTCAGAATCCACATCTGCCCCTAGAAATGTCTTACAATTTAAAATCTGATTCCTATATCTCCGTCTTACCATTATATAATCTATCTGATACCTTCTAGTATCTTCAGGATTCTTCCATGTATACAACCTTCTTTTATGATTCTTGAACCAAGTGTTAGCTATGATTAAGTTATGCTCTGTGCAAAATTCTACCAGGCGGCTTCCTCTTTCATTTCTCTCTCCCAATCCATATTCACCCACTATGTTTCCTTCTCTCCCTTTTCCTACTCTCGAATTCCAGTCATCCATGACTATTAAATTTTCGTCTCCCTTCACTACCTGAATAATTTCTTTTATCCGATCATACATTTCATCAATTTCTTCATCATCTGCAGAGCTAGTTGGCATATAAACTTGTACTACTGTAGTAGGCATGGGCTTCGTGTCTATCTTGGCAACAATAATGCGTTCACTATGCTGTTGGTAGTAGCTTACCCGCGCTCCTATTTTTTTATTCATTATTAAACCCACTCCTGCATTACCCGTATTTGATTTTGTAGTTATAACCCTGTATTCACCTGACCAAAAGTCTTGTTCCTCCTGCCACCGAACTTCACTAATTCCCACTATATCTAACTTCAACCTATCCATTTCCCTTTTTATATTTTCTAACCTACCTGCCCGATTAAGGGATCTGACATTCCACGCTCCGATCCGTAGAACTCCAGTTTTATTTCTCCTGATAACGACGTCTTCTTGAGTAGTCCCTGCCCGGAGATCCAAATGGGGGACTATTTTACCTCCGGAATATTTTACCCAAGAGGACGCCATCATCATTTAACCACACAGTAAAGCTGCTTGCCCTCGGGAAAAATTACGGCTGTAGTCTCCCCTTGCTTTCAGCCGTTCGCAGTACCAGCACAGCAAGGCCGTTTTGGTTAGTGTTACAAGGGCAGATCAGTCAATCATCCAGACTGTTGCCCCTGCAACTACTGAAAAGGCTGCTGCCCCTCTTCAGGAACCAAACGTTTGTCTGGCCTCTCAAAGATACCCCTCCGTTGTGGTTGCACCTACGGTACGGCCATCTGTATCGCTGAGGCACGCAAGCCTCCCCACCAACGGCAAGGTCCATGGTTCATAGGGGGTAGGACATTTTTAATACGCCACATAAACATGCTGACTGTGAGAACTTTCTCTGACTCAGTGCATTTAAATGGAGCGCTAACTGTTTATATCAGCGGTAAGCGTGTCAGATATCTTCAGTGTCATGCAGTTCGCGATAAAACACCAAACGATTAATAATCAATAATCTTCTAACTATCGACACAGTGTCAACACAGTGAAATATTGTCAATAGCAATTTGAACATTGGTGAAGATGTTCTCCGAAACGCGTATTTGAAAAATAAATTACAACGTTGAATATAGTTAACTGAAATTTTTGCACGCTGCAACACGGGCGTTCCGTACCTCTGTGTGGCTTACTGTTAAAATCCCGAGAGCGTCCGGTCCTAGAAGAGTCGACCAATATAGTGCTTCCTACTGCTTATATCTCGGGAAAAGACCATCAGGCAAAATTAGAAAGATTAGAGGTCACACAGAAGCTTAGCAAAAAGCGTTCTTGCATAGCACTAGTCGCGACTGGAACAGGAAACGAGGGAGTGCAGATATAGTTTTAGCTGTGACTGATTAAGTCATTCATTTAAACACGGAGTGCCACAGATCCCCTTGAGGGTTGTGTAACAACTTAATTTTATACGTTGATGGCAGAAGCAGACACTGCATGCTACTCTTGTTAAGTAAATTAATAACCAACCACTACCAGTACTAATCTACGCATATTGATAATTATGGAATTTCTTCTAGACAGCTTTATTGCTTCATGAAGTTAGTGACCAAAAAACATGGATACACTAAACACACAACATATTACCATTCCTAAAACGGTGTAGGAAAAGCTTTGGTATTCAAAATAGCTTCCAATCGTCTCGCAGTGGATAAATACAGGTCCTGAACCGTGTTCAAGGGACACTTACGTCATTATTCCAGCTAAATAGCGGCAAGTTCAGGAAACCGTGATATAGGTTGATAGCGATCACGCATCCCTCTCTCCAAAGTGGACAACAGAGGCATGGACTGTGCGGCTGGTCCCGGCGGAGGTACAAGTCCTCCCTCGGGCATGGGTGTGTGTGTTTGTCCTTAGGATAATTTAGGTTAAGTAGTGTGTAAGCTTAGGGACTGATAACCTTAGCAGTTAAGTCCCATAAGATTTCACACACATATGAACAACAGAGGCTCAGTAACAGTGAAATCTGGTGGCTGTGGTGACCACGGGATGTGTGACAATTCATCGTCGTCCTCACAAAACCAGTCCTGGGTGATGCGAACTGTGTGGAGAGGGTTCCTGTCGTCTCGGGACACAGCATCACCATTGGGCAGCAAATATAGTAGCACGGGTTGGACCTGATCAGCCCAAATGGTCACACAATCCTTGAAAGTAATGCGACCTTGCAGGGTAACCGCGAGGCCCATGGAATACCAGACCATCACCGAGCCCAGATCTTGTTTCACTCTTGGAACGTAAACTGCCAGAAGTTGGAAGCAGTGTGCAAAACACTCATCCACCAAATCACTTTTTTCCATCGCTCTATAGTCCAGGTTTTATGGCTTCGGCAACTCGCTTTCCTGCTACGGGCATTTGCATTACAAATAGATTACTTTGGAATTCCAGCTCGCCACGAAATTTCCTTCTTATGGAGCCCTCTTCGTGAAATTTCGGTGCTGACAGGGTTGGTGAGTACGACATTCGGTTCTGCAGTCAGTGACTCTTGCAGCTGTCGTCTTCTTATTTTTCGTCACAATCCTCTTTAATGGCAGTCTGTCAAGATAACCCAACACACACTTTCGTCCGCGTTTTGACTTATCGCTTGATGTATTCCCATTTTCCTTGTATGAGGTATAACACTTCGATACGGTGCCTCTTTAAACGTCAAAAACTTCGGCTACCTTGGTTACGAAAGCACATACACCATAGGAGCACCAACAATTTGCCAACTTTCGAAGTCACGTAGCTCCAACGTAATTCACTCACAGAACATTGTTCTGATCGTGACTGACACTTGCAACGTATTTAGAACATTACACAGATGCCATTCATGATCAAATAATACAGCGCAACCTGAAGACTGGTTTAGCATCTGCAATTATGTTCCATCATACATTTCTCGCGGTGTTTCACATTTTTGTCAGACTCCAGTACATGTATCAGCGGAAAAGAAGCTATATTAAAAAAAAAAAACTAATGCTTTTCCTGTTCAATGTTACTTATAATCCGTCTTGATTGCAAAATATTTATTCACATGACCGGTTTCGGTTCCTCTAGAACTATCTTCAGATCTGAAATAACAGTTATACTAATTTACTATTTCACAAATGCAAGCCTATTTCGTCCTATCTAATCAACATCAAATGTACCAGAACGTACCTGCAAATTTCGGTTACAGGAGTAACCCGTCCACACTCTGCAACCTTCACATGCTGCGTCACATTAAATTTGTTGGCGGAATGCATATCATTTATATTAATCATAAAACTCTTACCGACAGGTGGCGTCTGGTACATTTGTTACATTACATATGCACATACGGTATTAAGTAGATTTTTCTAATTTGCTTTTACCTCTAAAAATACTTAGTTAAGATCGATAGCTGAAATAGTGAAAGTCAATTCGTTTTGGAAAAAAAAACAAGTTTTTAGCTTGGGAACGCTTGATCAGTTATTGCCGCAACCCAGTCTACGTGTACCAGAAATACTGTGCAGAATTTCTGTCATTTTGTAATTATTTTGACAAACTAGTCCTGATAGTAATTTGACTTTAGTGAACATATCCATATCGATGTGATTCCCAAAGTTTTACCGCTATAATGAGTATTCCATGAATTTTCAGGATTGCAGCTGGATCACCTCAACATTTTGCCACGATATTTTGACTGACAACCACTCAGCTACCTTCAGGTGAGTATTTTGCGCTGGAGATTACTGGTGCACGTCGCAAAGTCTATACAAAAAAAATGAAGCGGGGGCGCATGCGCATACATTATCGCTGTATGAGTGCCCTCTGTTGAATTGCGAACTCGCGGAGTTAAAATTGAGGTGTCAACATAATAGAATTAATTGTAGCAAGATGTGTGCATAGGCGTAATATGTTTTGTTTCAGAAAATATTAAAGAAATCACCGAATCTCATGCCTTATCCAGCTGATACCCGCCTTCACGATTAATAAGATCTTCCACCAAACGTATTTCGTTAATAATTGAATCCCAGAAAATCTCGTGGCACAATAATCCATAGAATGTCCTGTGTAGATATAATGCTCGGCTATGACTTACTGGGCTGCGAAGTGCGAGTGCGCCGATCATCGTCCACGCACCTTTCACGTGCTGTGCATGTTGTCTGATCAATGTGGGTTTAGCCATGCGGTACTGGCGCGGAATTATGTAGACTCCAGCCTTCCACAGGCCCAGATCATCCTTTATCAAACCGAGAGGAGATCATGTCTTTGTGGGAGACAGGAAGATTACTTTAAGGTAATGTTTCCTTAAGATTCTACCTAATTTCGACGAAACATTGCCGATGTATGGGAGGAACGCGTTGGGCTTAAAGAGATCCTTCTCCTGTTGGTGTTGTGAGTGATGACGTTTCTTCCTCCTTAAGGCTTTGATAATCTTATGTTATCTTTGAACACAGATTGTAAACGTTCTGGTTGTTATGTACGACACAGTGTACCAACGTTCGAAGAACGCGCATGGTTTGGAAAGTGTGGCGGCAGCTAGGCGCCTGCGTGTGGGCTAACGGTAAACAGACTGCTCCCTTCCGACTGTCTGAGTCGTCTAGAAACTGTAGACAGTTGCTTTCTTACACTTCCATCATACACCGGATATTCTCGTGGATGGAATTCAGATGCTGTAAAAATTGTGACAGCTCTTCTTCACCATCGGGCCATATTACAAAAGTGACACCTACATATCGACAGGAGATTTTGGCTTAAGTTCCACCAAATCGAGTGCCCTCTTCTCGAAGCCTTCCACAATAAAAGTTTGCTACCTAAGGGGAGAGAGGAATACTCAAGGTTCACCTTCAATTTGTTGAAATTATTCACTGTTGAATGAAAAGTAAATTGAGGAAAGTGCATGATGGAAAAGGGTTTATTAATACACAGACGTCTCTATGACTCAATAAATCGGAGTTATTGGTAAATTTGGATGTCGCCTCACTCTGCACTAGGGTCCCTCTTATGGATTCATTGACACTCATCGGTAATAAGTTCTGATGGTAGGATAACCATCAAGATTGCACATTTCCTCTCGCTCTGACGTGCAACAGAGAAGTTTGCAATTTAACCCAGGGTGATGGTGCACAGTCTGGTGGTGATGAACAGTACGCCTCCACCAAACCTCCCATTTCCCTGCGATCCAATTTCTTCCACCATCAGGATCTGTACGGACTACCTTCATAACGAACTCCACTGCCATAGCTCGTTTAAGCTACTTTGGTTACGTAAGTGGATTTTTCATTCAGTAATGTATACCTGTCAGTTTGATTTGATAATGATAATGGGAAAAATCAACTTCAAGGTTTGCTACTAGACACCACGTTCATATGCTTTAGGAACAAAGTGGCATGCGATTTCTACGAACAATATGAAAGGAATATTCACGTAGAATATAAAGAACCTTTGGGAAAGAAAGTAATGTTTTGAAGGTAACCGAGTTCGTAGCCGAGGTCGCTAACTCACGCATGTGTGGTCGCCACCGACTAGGAAGTAGTCATTTTGAATCCTGGTGATGAAATAGATGTTCACCGCCAGCATTTGGGTGTCAAGGATGGCGGAAGGGCCTCAGTCACCGGGACTGGTGCCAGTGGCAGTTAAATTCTCAATCCCTCTGCATGTCTCGTGGAGTGAAGGCACATGACACTATTTATGGGGTTATTATTGAAAAACCACTCCAGTTACTGTGAGACCTTTACTGAGCTCACTGCCGGCTTAAGTCTTTATATTAGGCCACTTTCAAGTGGTTCTTAAAACTGCCATAAATGTCAAATATATACAAACATTTTATGAAACAGAAGTTGAGAAAACAAGGCGTTCTGTAAGTAATGCAACTCATCTTTTTCTGAAAGCGGATTAGTTTTATTCAGTATCCAATACGTCATATTATTCCCCACTATTTTTCAACATAATCTCCATTCAATGCGATGGCCTTACGCCACGTTACTGGGAAGGCCTGTGTGCTCGCATGGTTCCATTCAACTAGTCGACGTCGGAGCAGACGTTTTGCTACGTCAGTAATCTTCACGATCAGCCTCGTAACACGCAAGTAATTCCGCACTGATAGTCCTTCGTTGCTTTTTATGGTCTTTTGTTAGGCGACGAGGAACACAGCGGGCACACCTTTGAGTACCCCCAACTGGAGGACGAGAGTATCAGCACTACCAAAAGAGACATCCAGTTGAACAGCGAATTGTTCACTGTGATCCGTCGATCACCTCGAATGAGAGTGTCTGCACGTTCCAACATTACAGGAGTCACAGCTGTGTGCAGCCGGCCGCCACGCTGGAAATCGGACGGGTTTGCGCGACCTTGTTGCGATGATGACAGACGCCTCGCCCAACGACTTACTGTGCTTTTGTTCACTTACAGGTCTCCGTAGAAATTCTGAAAGCATCTATGAATATCTGCAATGGTCTGATTTTCTGTCAAAAGAAACTCAGTGACAGCTTTCTACTTGGAACGCACTTCCATTACGGACGCCGTTTTGAACGCTACGTGTAGCGTCGCCGTGTATCGGAAATTTGTGAAGCTATAGGGGCTGAAGTGGGAACATTCTAGATGTCCCACAACAAATTCCGCATTTTTTCAACCGAAACTGGTTGAGAAAAAAACTGTTGTATTACTTATTGAACGCCCCTCGTATAATAAAAGTTACATTATGCCGTAAAGAAACAACGTCCAGACTATGGAAGTACGAGCCAGATGGACTGAAAATATTATGTGCCCAATGATATCCCGAGAAACATGGGTGTGTCAAGATTATGAAGACTGGAGATTTTATTACATTGTAAGTATTACATGGGTTTAAGACGATTTAAGTCCTGATATATTCGAAAATTCGTTTTGCTTGTTTCACAAATAAAAGACTAAAATAGCTTTCTTGATTTAATAAAAACATAAAATAGTTACAGTCGATGTGGCATCCAAATCAAGTGCAGAATTATACCCATAGTGTACGCAAGTACATACAGACGTATATTTGTACATACACACATACACTCATACATACATTCATACATACATATTACATACATACATACATGCATTACATAGATACATACTCAGTAATCTTTCTTAAAAAGCAATGTACACATCGCGCATAAATCTGAACTTCCGCCTCTACATCTTTTAATACACGACATCAACATGAGGCAAGACTTATGCCAAAACAATTGAACATATAAAATTTACTGTTCTGATTGTAAGGGTAGCTACACTAGGCAAACGGGGAGGAATTTTAAAACGCGGTACAAGGAACACACAAAATTAAAAAGAAAAAAAAACATGGGTTATAAATCCACCATTGCAGTTCACCTCATACGAGCTAGTCACACGGCGCACAGCATCGAAAACAAACTCATAATCCTCCACACAACGAAAAAGGGATATATGAAGAATTAGAAATTCAAGCACACTTAAAAAATTCAAAGAAAAAGACATTTAAAAGCACCAGCTTCTTGGACATCTGCTACCGCGTTATTGATTAATTCCTTTTAATTGAATCCAAAATTCGTAGCTAAATCTAGAATCTTGTAAATATGTTCCGCAAGCAGTCCACAAAGCATCCAAGCTGCGCTAATGACACAGAGAGAAACTGACTATTAATGGTGATCATTGCGTTGGGCTGGGGACGCTAAGCTCAACGGCCCCCATTGTGTTACTCGAGAGGACTGGGTTTCACGTTTTCCATTTTCTTTCATCATCATCATAAAAAGATAACATAATGTACTGCACGCTATTATAACTGTCGCTGAAAATATGCAGTTACGTTTTAGAAACGTTGAACACACTAGCACCTTAACGATATCCCACAGAATGGTTGTATCAGTCTACGAGCCACATAGAATGTAAGACAGGGTGTAAAATTGTGTTAATCGCGCAACTGGTAACAGATTTGAAAACATAAATGGGAGAATTCATGGTGATAACCGAAATATAAGTGAAAATGCAAGTGTATGTTTGTACACGCTCAAACACGGGAAGCTTTTTGTATTCATTTTGATTCGTACCTGTGACAGCACCAAGCTGCCGCCCTGCTTGCTGACTGTGACCAGTGGGAAGCCGGGCTGCGTCACCCACGGGGTCATCACGTCCGCCAGCGTCTGGCCTGGAGGCAGGCGGTCGCTGACGTCTCCCACAGCCCGGAACAGGTCCTCCAGGTCCACTCCAGCCGTGTCTGTGAGGCGCTCCCTGTTCAACAAACAGTCCATAGTCCGTGTGTCCTCAGAACAACCCTAACACTGACACGAACCGCGCTGCCGAGATGACCACGCGTAGGTCACGATAGATATATTTACAAGGAAATAATTTGGTCAGCTGAGTGAGCAGAGACTGGGAAGAATCTTGTGACTTAGATGACTATAATAAAGGACGGATTGTGATGGACGACCGGCGAGAGTTAGATATCACGTCAACAGCGACGCTAGTTACATGTTCACTTACTACCGCCGTTAGTACTGTAAGTAGGCTGTTTAGGTTTTCTTATTGGTAACGCCACGTAACGCTCTGTATGAAAAATCACTGGCTGTGCTGTGTGCAGTCTGTGGCTAGTTTGCATTGTTGTCTGCCATTGTAGTGTTGGGCAGCTGGATGTTAACAGCCTGTAGCGTTGCGTAGTTGGAGGTGAGCCGCCAGCAGTGGTGGATGTGGGGAGAGAAATGGCGGAGTTTTGAAATTTGTAAGACTGGATGTCATGAACTGCTATGTATATTATGATTTTTCAACACTATTAAGGTAAATACATCGTTTGTTCTCTATTAAAGTCTTTCATTTGCTAACTATGCCTATAAGTAGTTAGTGCCTTCCGTAGTTTGAAACTTTTATTTAGCTGGCAGTAGTGGCGCTCGCTGTATTGCAGTAGTTCGAGTAACGAAGATTTTTGTGAGGTAAGTGATTTGTGAAAGGTATGGGTTAATGTTAGTCAGGGCCATTCTTTTGTAGGGATTATTGAAAGTCAGATTGCGTTGCGCTAAAAATATTGGGTGTCAGTTTAAGCACAGTCATGTATAATTGTTCAAGGGGACGTTTCATATGTAGACCCTTAGCCGAGGATACCTCACTGGAATCTTCTGATTTTTTCTTGTAGTTTGTGTAATTAGTGTAGGTTTTGTTTATTGCTAGCGCGTAATTGTAGAGAGAATTTACTTTGTAGTGTAGTTTTTCATTCTTGTACAGTAAAACAGTTGTGGCATGCATGTAGATTTGCAACAAGTATTTCGCAGCTGCGCTTGCAATTAACGAGATATTATTTTCAGTGCTACGTTAATGTGTTCTCTTATTTTTGCTCTTCAAATTGTGCTTTTCTGTGTTATCGTGTAAAATATTGTGACAATAATGGCGTGTGAAAAACGTAATACTAGGCTCCAAAGTAAACTGAGAAATGACAGTGAAGACGAAAGCAGTGTGTTAGCGCCACCGAGTAATGAATTAACTAATGTTCAAAGTAGTAATTTGGTAATTGTGCATAGGGAAATGGAGCGGGCTGCAAACAATGGTGTAGGCAGTGAAACAATTAGTGAACAGGGAAGCATTATCGATCGATCGGTCGGCAACAGCTTGCCTCAGGAATCCGAAATGACAGGACACAATATTGCAAATACTGTAGATTCAGGTTTTGGGTCCTCACCGTTTTCTCAAATAAGTCAAGACACATTTTCTGCTTGACAAAATGTGAATGCTGCCGGTGCAAATTCACTGCCGAAAAGCACTGAGGAACCTGTTTCAGACATTAGTGCATTGTTATTACAATTAATACAACAAATGGGACAAACACAGCAAAAGCTTCAAAAGTTAGACACAATGGAACAAAATCTTCAAAAGTTAGACACAATGGAACAACACCAGAGACAAACACAGCAACAGTTAGACGCAATGGAACAAAATCTTCACACCACGCTCGAACAAACACGTGAAGTTTTAACTACTGAGTTACATAAAATAGAATCGAAATGTCAAAAAGTCTGTAATGACGTAAAGACACAAATTTGTGAGCATTTTCAACCTATTTTTTCGCGGCATGAAAATGCATTACAGAATCACGAAGCAGCCATAAAAGAACTGCAAACTATTGTTCATGAAAATCATGAGAACTTGCAAGCTAAAATTGACTCAGTTGCATCTACCGATTCGATTACGCAACTTGCAAAAACTCAGGAAAACTTAAAGGACACAGTAGATACTCTGAAAATTGGTTCAGAAAGACACATGGAGGAAATTAGTTCATTATCAGAGAAAGTAGTCGAACTTTCGGATAAGCTAAATAATTTATCTACGAAGGTAGATGATAATCTGAATGACACAAAACCGGTAGTCGTTAATGACACAGAAGAGTGCGAACAAATTAGGAAATTCAAACAAAATCAGAATCAAATTAATAAGCAACACCAAAGAGAAATCCGGGAAGTACAAGATCAGGTGACACAGGTAATACAAGTATTACGTATTTCAGAGGCTACTCGCTCTCCAATACGGGAAGAGGGACATAGAAATACGGAACAGCCACAAAATAATAACTCAGGGCACTTCGGAAATTATGAAAGAAATTGGCAAGGTACACCGAATTTTGAGATGGAACCGCCGAAACGACGTAACAATGACCGACATGCGACTCGCCGACATGATGATTTTGACTATAAGCTGTTCATTACTACACATAAATTCAAAACATTTAAGAATTCTGGCAACGACATTGATCCACAAGCATGGCACCATCAATTCTCTCATTGTTTTCCTCCCAACTGGTCATTAGAGCACAGATTAGAATTTATGTGTGGCTACTTAGAGAATGAACCAGCTGTAAGAATGCGATCGGCCATTCACGATTGTCACAGTGAAGGAGAATTTTACCATGCCTTCCTCTCAGAATATTGGTCTCAAGCTACACAAGACCGAGTAAAACATAGCATCATAATGATGAAACATTTCGAACAATCTGAATTTTCCAGTCTTGTGAAATATTTTGAAGACATGTTGCACAAGAATCAGTATCTGTCAAACCCATACAGCCCCTCAGAATTCATCCGCATTTGCTTAATCAAATTACCTGAACATTTACGACATATTATTCTGGCAGCACGTTGCAAAGACGACATTGAAGCTTTTCAGGGACTTTTACTTTTCGCGAAACGCGAAAACAGGAACACAACAATTACAGGTCACATCCGTCGCATTTCCGCGATGAAAGAGATAATAACTGGACACGACAAGACTATTCTTACAACGTAAATCGTGACCAAAACAGACACCAACCGTATGCCAACCGTTGGCAGAACAGTAGTTACAGAGAAAGATCGCATTTCCGTAGTAACGAATATGACAGAGGTAAACATAGAAACAGACAATATGGGAACCAAACAATTATTATCAAGGGAGACAGAATAACTTCAGACGCAACAGTTCATCGCGCAGTTACGATTCAGGGAGAAATTCTCCACCAAGTGACCGACAAGAAAGAAATTATGGAATCTACCTACATGCCGACAGACGATATAATCGTAACGACAGACCTGAATTGCATCAGAACTGGTGGGATTAAAACAGAGCAGGGCACTCTCGACAAGGTGAATTTGTAGAAGTTAGGTCTCCTAATCTTAACGATGCGCGCCAACAAAGAGACAGACAATGACCCGCACCGCAAGCAGCCACGTGCGCCGGCTGGCTCGGTGAAAAATAACATAGACGCTACCCTTGAGAAAAATTTTAGTATGCCTTACCGATGTATACCGCATGATAATTGCGTTCAAGTTGAAACTCTTCTAGCCGGCCGCGGTGGTCTAGCGGTTCTAGGCGCGCAGTCCGGAACCGCGCGACTGCTACGGTCGCAGGCTCGAATCCTGCCTCGGGCATGGATGTGTGTGATGTCCTTAGGTTAGTTAGGTTTAATTAGTTCTAAGTTCTAGGCGACTGATGACCACAGAAGTTTAGTCGCATAGTGCTCAGAGCCATTTGAACCATTTTTTGAAACTCTCCGTACTAGGAAGGGTAAAGGATTGCACCACTTTTCACATGTAAAACTGTTTATTGAGAGAGAATCTGTTTTTTTAACTTAATTTTTGCTACAAAATTTTTCACTTTACATTACTAGTATGCTTTGTCAGACTCAGAATCTGTTAAGATGCAGCAATGTTTGAAGTTAAATATCCAGTCAAGAACCAAGAGAACTTATTTAAACAGAAATTACGAATGCATTGTTATTGTGAACAGACGACACAGTGTTATTGTGTGTGTACATTCTTGCTTGTTAGTTGCACAATTACGTAACGACTATAAGGCTCACATACTTAGAACATTTACCAGTACTGCTAATGAGATTTTAATGCAACATTTTGGTTTACTTGAAAATATATTCTGGATTTAAAGTACTTTCTGTGAGATACCACATGACACAGTGGTTAGTTTATGTGACAGCTACAAGATTTTATCACGACGCTACTAATGAGTGACAATTTACAATGTTGCTTTTGCGGTGTATCTGTTTTATATCTGCACAGTTTTTCTGAATTCTTCTGGAAAGTAAAACATGTTTTAGTAGTAACTTTTGTGGTATAGCTACAATGAGACAGCCTTTTCCGTAGCACAACAATACGTTACAGCACAATACTTTCTTTATCATGGCAATAAGCGTAATAACTAAGATATCTATACGCAAAGCATTTCACTTTTGTTTATCATGATCTGCAGAACTTAGCTTTCGGAGGACAATAACTACGACACTTCCACAGAGATTATCTTACAGCAAGACGCACATTTAGCGCTACAGGACACGTATTTGAGTGATTAATTTTGTACTAAAATCATTTATTTTTAAAGATATTTGAAGTACAATGATACAAAAGTTTTCCGTGATACATTTCATTCCATTGCTGTAATCTGTCACACCTGAGGGTATAATTACATTAATCCTCAGGGGGGTACACACTTACTTTGTGTACCATGTGTTTGGCAAGCACAAGGAGCCCTAGCTAATATGGTATTTGCTTATACAACTTTACACATCGGTACCATATTTCTCTAACACACAAATTACACAGCTATCTGATCATTTAACTGAGAGATAAAAATTTTTTTTACTACATCAGTGACACATGTTTACACAATTACACAGTTGGACAACTTCACACTTATGAAACTGTATTTTGTCTGTACTGTGTGAACTGTTCATATTTTTTCGGAACCATTGTGATACTATGAGAGCTTTGAATGATGTATTTGGTATGAGATCATGCTTTTTAAAGTACGTTTGAGGTAGATGACACTATTGAAATGAGCAGAGAATTTTCTTTAGGTTTTGAAATTATTGCACAAAGCTACGACGTTTTTGAGATTTGACTGAGGTGTTATGATTTTATTATTACGACGACGATGTGTATTATGCTGCTGAGGTATGTTTATGATTAATAAGCTGATGCTATATGAGTTATTTGATTATGCTACGTATGTGTTATGATGAAATATTGAAGACGTTTCGACAAATATGTATATGTGTAAAAAGGTAAGGAACAATGAGTAGTGGTTAGGGACTCTGGTTTGTGAAAAAGGTTGTTGGAAACCAAGAATCGTACTTTAAGAGTTATGAAATGTATGTAAATGTGTGAATGTATTACAATGCCGACGAAATTTTTTTGGATACTGTTATATCAATAGGATTTGGTTTCTACACATTTGTAATGCAAATTCTCAACCTATGGAATTTTTTTGTATGAGACTGCCACTGTAGAAGAAACTGCTGTCGTAAATATTTCAGTAAGAAAGGTAAATGACCTTGACGTAATGCGTTTTGGGCGCCCAGCTGAGAGGTAGTCGTCTGACAAAAGAAAGCCATTAAGTGGAGAGAAAAAAAGAGGCCATTATCCTCGCCATTGACATTCCTTTAGAGAAAGCATCGCAAATACGACACGCTCATTACTTGGAAAGATACTTACATCTGCACACCTGATTATGACAAGCATCTTTCTACGAGAGTTGAGAGAATTTCTACTAACTATGAAACCATGAAATGTCACATGACTATTGAATGATATTTTTATGCTTTGCTTTTCATAGTTGCTTATTTCATCTGATATCTAGTTTCCAGCTGTGTTGCAGCATTGGTTTTATAAAATAAAATAAAATGCATTTGCTAATGTGAACACTTTCTGTCAGCAGATCTATTAAATAATAATTTTGTGATCCACATTCTTTAAAAAAGGAGCACTTGGAAAGGAAAGAACAATAAGAAGGGACTAGTAACAGTAACTGCATACATAATTTTCTTTTCAAGTACATGGTAATATTTTTTTTTTTACAATAAGTTGTTGTGGTGCACCACTTTAATTACATAGACACTAAGATGTGACATAGATATTAGACATGGCCATCTTTACTGTAATATTTTTTCTGCTTGAGCTTTGTCATGTTTAGATATAAGTTATTGCATTTGCTGCTGCTCTTTGCCAGGCATAATGTTACTGAATTTGACTTTGTATTACTCTGTTAAGCCAGTTTTACTCCTGATTTATTTTTATTGTTTGCTGCACATTGCCTTATATTAGTTGTAATATTGCAATTGCTTTGCTAATTTCTATAATGCTGCTTGCTTCGCCAATTTCCATTTTTTTGTCATTGCTGTTTGTATTAATTGTTTTGTGCTGCTGCATTGCCTCGTCCCTTAGTTTATGCGTCTGAGATCAGTAGATTTAAGTTAGTTTAAGAGGGGGTAGACTATATAAGAAACTGACTATGGACAATAGGGAAAGAATGCATTGAGAAGTTATATGAAAAAGATTTGGGCCAAAATGAGTATTGTACACTGAGAAATAATTATTTTGAAAGAAATATGAATAGAATACAGAAAGCAGGTATAGATAGGACTTTTTGGGAATAATGATGAATGAAGGGAGATCTCCAAGAAGTAAAGAAAGTTTTGTTTGCAAAATACTGCAGTACAACAAACCCTGTCCTTTCCTTTTGTATTATTCCGCTATGTGTTTGTGTACCCTTGTGTATTTATGTTCATCCTGTCTTTATGTGTTTATCTGATACGATTCATGTTGTAGAATTTTTCTAATACTCAGCTACATTCACTATGATGAGGAATACTGTTATCCTCAAATATAATTTGCATTAATAATATGTTATTTACTTTGTAAAGATGTTTAGACATTATTTATTCTGTTCTGTTTTGTTGCTAATGTGTGAAGTTGATGTTTCGAAAACTATTCTCATTATTTTATATATTCACTTATGTCATAATTCCTGTAACACTGATGTATCTGTTTACTTCTATTCTTTTGTAAAGCCTGTACTACTACAAATTTATCTGTATTGTTATGTTCTTTAATAATGTATTTTGCACCTTTGTAATCGTATTCTTATGTTATAAAATTGTAATTGACACCAGTTCATCATATTATTAACTTGTAAGTTCCATTTCACTGCACACTGGTTCTAAGGACAATTCCAAAAACTTTGTGAGTGCACAAGTGGTGGTTATGGACTTGCTATATTGTCCGCAAGACTCTTCGACGGTGATTGCGCACCTGCACAGTCGCAGCAGATGGCTGCTGGCCATCTCTACAAGGACTGCAGTGGGTCTGCACCTCTGGTGGCCCACCAATACCGTAATCTCTACCAGGACTACAGTGGGTCTACTCTGTGATGACCTACCTACCAATAGTCTTCAAAACTTCGAATGACTCTGCTGTGGGTTTGCTCTGTTGTGGCCCATTACCTGTCTGCATGTCGAGAGTCAGCACTGTCTTTCCGTTGGAAGGACAACACTACTTCTTCAAGACTGCATGGAAATCCACTACTTCCGTGTGCATTTTCTTTTACTGCTCAGACTTTGAGAAAAACACTGCAATTTTACTGTGATGAATGATCAGGACTGTCTTTATGGACTGTGAGAAAATTTTAGCTTTTGACCAACATTGTATCAATAAGTGTGTGCATTTGATGTCTTTGTTATTGTAATTATGAAAAATTTTATCAAATCATTATTGGCGACTGCCCAAAACAATTTGTAAAATTTTTTGTGGGGAGCATGGGGGCTATGTAAGTAGGCTGTTTAGGTTTTCTTATTGGTAACGCCACGTAACGCTCTGTATGAAAAATCACTGGCTGTGCTGTGTGCAGTCTGTGGCTAGTTTGCATTGTTGTCTGCCATTGTAGTGTTGGGCAGCTGGATGTTAACAGCGTGTAGCGTTGCGCAGTTGGAGGTGAGCCGCCAGCAGTGGTGGATGTGGGGAGAGAAATGGCGGAGTTTTGAAATTTGTAAGACTGGATGTCATGAACTGCTATGTATATTATGATTTTTCAACACTATTAAGGTAAATACATTGTTTGTTCTCTATTAAAGTCTTTCATTTGCTAACTATGCCTATCAGTAGTTAGTGCCTTCCGTAGTTTGAATATTTTATTTAGCTGGCAGTAGTGGCGCTCGCTGTATTGCAGTAGTTCGAGTAACGAAGATTTTTGTGAGGTAAGTGATTTGTGAAAGGTATAGGTTAATGTTAGTCAGGGCCATTATTTTGTAGGGATTATTGAAAGTCAGATTGCGTTGCGCTAAAGAATTGGGTGTCAGTTTAAGCACAGTCATGTATAATTGTTCAAAGGGGACGTTTCAGTACATACTGAAAGTGGATAATTGGGAGAGACGTCGCTAGAGCGGCAAGGACAAGTACACTGCTACCCCGAAGTTAAACGTAATAACAAAGAGAATATATTTTTTAAATAGGTTGTCAGAAGGGAAAAATTCATCGCAGGGGATGCACCATAAGACAGGCTGAAAACGCATCAGTAGCAGGGTTCTGGAACCGAAAATCCATCCATTCATCAGCAAGAGAGTATCAAAACTGACACAATCACGTCCATGACAAAGAAGAGGAGATATCAATACCCTTAGATGTCACAAATGATTGGCAGTGGTGTGGCAGCATCAGAATGAGGTGATTCGCGATATCAAGTGACTATCAATCGCATTCCTAAGGAAGATCATTCGGATTTCTGAAGCTCACATCCCCAATGCATCCCAGACAAGCTGTATGGAAATTAGATACAGAGAACTCATTGATCGATTCATGAGGTGGATAGCTGCATCTGTGAGAAATACGCTCACTAGGGCAATTCACTGCATTCATCTATGAAAAGTACCTTATCGCCGTATCTCTGGGCGTCTTTCGTATTGCATCATCAACGCACGAATATGTCAAGCCCTTCCTTCTACCTTCACAATAAAAAAAGCCTTGTCTCAGTATTACTGTGTATGGGACACGTATTTCCAGATATCCACGTATGGACTAACTGTTTGGAACCATAGGAACATTGTTTTCCGCTAAACAGTAACTCCAGAAGTTACTTTGTGGATTCCACACAATTGTCTTATAAAATCAAATGGTTCAGAGCACTATGGGACTCAACATCTGAGGTCATCAGTCCCCTAGAACTCGGAACTACTTAATCCTAACTAACCTAAGGACATCACACACATCCATGCCTGAGGCAGGATTCGAACCTGCGACCGTAGCGGTCGCGCGGTTCCAGACTGAAGCACCAAGAACCGCTCGGCCACACCGGCCGGCAATAGTCTTATAGACATTATTCTGTTTCGTCGTGAAGTTGAGACAAGATATAGGTCGTGTTGTGAGTAGATACTCTCTATCGACCTCGCATGGGCTACAAATAACGGTTCTTGTGTCTCGGAATCTTTGCCATAGCCTTGAAATGACATTCATAGCACATTCAACGATGCTGAGTGCATGTGTCATATCAGTATCGGGGCTCGGAGAACTTTTCCCTGCCAATCAGCGTTGAAATGGTGTTTTGTGCTAATGCATGACAATTTTCACGGGAAAGCTACCTTTCGTAAGCAAAGAAGGTACTATCGAGACAGATATTATGGCTCTAACACACTAATTTTTCATTGTCTTTGAATCACGTGAGAAATTTCGGTTTGTGGGGATTGTTGAGTGTCACCCACAGTAACCGCTCATTTTCTCTGTATGCAGTTTACCGTATTCCTAATTACACTTAAATTTCAGACACTAGTGTAAACATACATTTTTATGGCGTGTTGTTTAAATACTGTGGGTCACCAACAAATAATAGTGTCGCTTTGTACGATAAATGCGATGAGTGGCGCACCTAGTAGCGCCCTAGACTTCTTTAGAAGGCACAAGTGTATTAAAGCGAGAGCGCATTTTGGCGTTTGTAGTTTCACAACACACGACACGTAGCTGTCGTCATGATGCTATACCGACATTGTTAATTACGCTTAGATAGGTTCAAATGGTTCAAATGGCTCTGAGCACTATGGGACTTAACATCTGAGGTCATCAGTCCCCTAGAACTGAGAACTACTCAAAACACAACTAACCTAAGGACATCACACATATCCGTGCTAGAGGCAGAATTCGAAACTGCGACCGTAGCGGTCGCGCGGTTCCAGACTGAAGCGCCTAGAACCGTTCGTCCACACCGGCCGGCGCTTAGATAGGTCAGGGAATGCAGGACCATCGAACAACGCAAACAAAGTGTCACGTCAGCATTGTCTTCCTGTTAGAACACAATGATAGCAGTATCAGCATGTGTATTCCAGGTGAACATTTGTTTGATATATGATGGCAGTGTGAAGGAAAAAGAAAAGATGGTAGCAATTCAGAGACAGAATAGCAGCTGATTTAGACAAGGAAGGTGAATTTGTTCAGACGTGGTCTTTTTAAAGGAATGATCTCGTAAATGAATGGAAGTGATTTATACTGATGAGCCGAAACCTTATGACCAACTACTTAGTTGAGTTTTGTCGACCTTTGGAGCATCATACAGCAGCGCAGCGATTATTGGGGGGGGGGGGGGGGGGTATGGATATGACAAGTACCTGTTAGGCTTCCGGAGGTATATAGCACCAAATGTCAAAGCATAATTTACAAAATTCCAGTAAATTACGGGCCGGTGGTTTGTTGAACCAAAGCTGGCGCTCGACAGACTAGACGAATTTGGTGGCCGGAAAATCAAAGCCAGTTTACTACCATACTCCTCAAACCACTGTAGCATGATTCTGACCTTGTGACATCGGGCCTCGCCATCCAGATTTAGATTTTCCGAGATTTCTCTAAATAGCTTGCGGCAAACGCCGGGGTGGTTCCTTTCAAAGAGCACGATCTATTTCTTTCTCCATCCTTGACACAATCCGAGTGTGCGTTCCGCCTCTAATGACCTCGATGTCGACGGGACGCTAAATCCAATCTTCCTTGCTTCCTTCCAACACCTCGTCACCTACTCGTGGTTTCACGTCTTTCAATCACTTTCCATAGATGCACACAACAGCATCACGCAAACAGCCGACCAGCATCTCCGTTTCCAAGATAATCGTTCGTAGGCGCCAGGGCATAACTGTTTGTCCTTTAGTGATGAATTTACTTTATTAGTGAATTACGCTATAAAAGAAAACTGTGGCTCCAAGTTTTCCTTGTGTTCCTGCGACTAGAATCAGACGGAAATTATTAACATTATTCTGTCTGTACATAAGTAGTTCTGGGGCACGTTAATTTTAAGGCAACGCCTCTCAAACGGTAAGTTTTGTTGGTCACCAAGATATCAGTTACTGTTAGAGAAGCTTGTTGGTCTGAAGGACGCCAGAAGCGCAAGGATGCATTCCTGGGAGTTAGTTGGCCTTGTAACACCTCGGTTCAGTTTACAATGATAACAGCTATAGAAAGAATAATTTAAAATTAAGAATAGAATTTTTAGAGGGGAAAATAGTGTAGAATCAGAGTTCGGTAATTGCAGATCAAAATTATAATATATTAGCAAGTAATTTAACGTCTAAGTACAGCAAAGCCACGGAAGCTCCGTTATGGAGAAGACGTTAAACTCTTGTGATGAAAAACCTATAAAAAGGCCTGATCGTCATTATTGCCCTCTTTTGTTCTTGATTGTTTCGTTAAAGGGCGGGGAACCCGTGTCAGTCAGCGAGACGATAATTAGATTGGACTTTATCGTGTTAAGATTCACGATAAACTGTTAGAATATTACGGAGATTAAAAGTGATGTAGTGTACGATCTCTGACTGTTGGTAGCAACGGAGTATTAAGGGGATTTTAAGACTTTAGTGCTAGATTGGAACTTTACGGACATATAGACGACAGAAACTCAAATTATCTGCTGATACGAGTGAATTCAGATGTACCGGTATTCAGATATTAACGTGTGGACTTTTGAAAGTGTCGCGTGCCGTTAGTTGCGAATCTAGACGTAGAGCGTGTGCATATCAGCATTTGCGGACTATTTGGATTCCTCCAGGCTAGGAACCTTTTAAATAGACCATAATTCATCACCATTTTAATCCTTGAATATAGAGTGAAAGTGAAATACAAGAGTGTTGTACTTATTTCATTTACCTAGTACTAATCAGTGAAGGTTTTACGGAACCAAAGCTATTCAGCAGTAAATCAGCACCATCTAGCGGAAAGCGTAGGCATTAACTAACACGCTAACTGAAGTGAACGTTTACGTGTTTTACGGACTGTTTAATATGAACTTTTGTGACTCTTTGACGTCCCCACTCCCTCCGAAAGGTGGCGCAGGCTGTCTTAATCATAAAAGGGGAGCGTTTTAGCCGGGCAAATTACTAACTAAAAGTGATATTTACAAGACTCGCAGTAATAGCAAAACACGAGGCCCGCACCTCATGTCGCTGTCACGTCGGGAAGTAAAGCCGGAAAACCTACCGACGATACGTATCTACGAGCAGACGTCGACGTGGAGTACCTAAAAAGGGAAGTTGGGGATGCTTCAGCCTCTAGGACCAGCCATGTAATCACAACCTAACAAATCCAGAAAGTTTCCTCAGAACTCAATGGTAAGACAATGACCTTTTTTATATCAACGGCCGTTGGAGTGGCAATAGAAAACAGTACCTACACTGAGAGCCTGCTGTTTTCTTGCCGGGATCAAGTTTTTAAGTAGTACCCAGCAGGGTCACTCAGCCTCACTTTTGTCGATGCCCCGTAGCAATCAACACGTAGCGTCCGTGTCCCTCTGAAACGACCTCGTGGACAATCGCCAGTCGCCGTCGGCACGACACGGCGAGATGCTACGGCGTACAGGCTAGATAACGCGCCATCATGCTCCACTGTTGCTCCTCAGTGCTAGCATTCTCTCTCGTTCATCTCAGCCTTATAGGGACTTCACTCACTCCATTTTGTTACCTTTTATTTTAACTGATGCTTGATAACATGTGAACTTAATATTGAACACTATTGCTTTATAAATATTTAATACAGAGTATAACGCAGTACAGTAATAAATCGGATTTAGGCTCTACCCATTGTTATGAATGTGGTACTACCCTCTTGTTCACTTAATTCCTCATGATTAGTTTCCATTAATCAGCCTTCAGAGTGAAAGCTAGATCCATACCAGAAGGTAGGATCGGAGTCAGATGCTTCCAAGAGCATATGTACTGTCATTATCTTCACTGGTTTTCGTTTGTTAGTAGAGGAATGGGCAAGTGAAGCATACCACCACAGTTTTCAAATTCGCTTATGTGAGCGGATTTCCACATTTTTGGCACTTATCCTCGCTGGAATGATTCCCCATTAGTGATTAACCTGTAAAGTGGCTATAATTTTGCACCTTACAAGCACTGATCTACATACCTTCCCGTGATTTTAAACTGGAATTAGGTATCGTTTGATAAGTTGTACATCGTATATATAAATATTTAAATAAGACTGACATTGTCACGTACACCTTGTAAATAGTTGCTAACGCTCACTGCATGATAGGTGATGGATTGTCTTTACTATCAAAATGGCGGAATGAATGTTTGCCTATACTAGCAGAGATTGGAACGCCAGTGGAAATGAAAAGGCAGGCGTAACTCAGGTCCTGGGTGGAAAAGCCCACACAGGTGTGATGGTCCTGCTAAAAACATGAAGTAGTCCAAGACGGACGGTCGGGGCACCTGAGCGCTGAAGCACAATAGAGTTGTGGCTGGCCGGCTTGTAGCTAGGCCGGAAGGATAACCGGAAACTCTGAAAATCTTGGACGCAGCAGAGAGGAACAAGGAAGCGTTACCTCGGAAATCACACAGGTTGGGCTATTTCCGAGGATTTTTACTCTGAGAAGCGTACCATCGCATGAATTCCTAATTAATGGGGATAGGTATTTCCTCGCAAACTTTCCGCACTGGACGACAAAAGACCTAAATATGGTTGATCGGAGTTCGGAAGAACCTGTAGAGAGGGAGAATATTCCGTAGTTTCGAGAATATGATTCGCCTTGTGCAGTTACGAGGGAGGTGAGCCGAGCTTTGTTGGGATGCCAGCGGTGGAGAGAAAGAGGCCTTCCGTTTTGAGCGCCCGTGTTTGACGGTCGCTCAGAGTCAGCTTTTATTGGTACAGACGGACTTGCTGTCTTTGCTCTCAGGAGATTTTATAGTTAGAACGGTTAGGCTCTGTACTGTTGCGAACTTATATGATTCTGGACTTCGCCTCCGGATAGGGAGTCGCCGTTGAGCACGAAGCGTTCAGTGATTGAGAGCACTTCTTCTGCCTATACTCACGTTGAGACGTTACCTGAACTCCGTCCTTGTGGCTGGGAGTTGGCGTTTCTCGTCTGTAGAACACAGAGAGGAGAAGACAGTATTAGATTATACTAGTCAGAGGACCGTCTTCTGCCGTCCTTGTGTTTGAGTGAGGGTTTTTTTTATATTTTGTGGTTGGAGGTCTTCCGTCGTCGCAGACGTGTACGAGAACCATCACTCCGACGCGGAGACCCAGTACATACTGTGATATTGCTAATTGCTTCGGCTTATTAGGGCTATAAAGCTAAACAGCTGTGATCACGTAAATTTTATTTCCACTGAGGTTGCACACCACTGTAGATCATCTTTGAAAGTAGTGTCTTCTAGTGTTTGGTACGTAGATGATGTCAGTCATGTGGCGTTATTTACATTACATCGCGTAGCCATAAAAAGGGGCAGATTTGGGCAATTGAACAATCGTATTAGTTAGAAAATTTATTTGTATCTCTTTATGTCCATTGGAAATTGATATACGTATAAACATTTGTAATGTATAAAGGGGCTTTAATCTACAATAAATGTATCAACAGAAACAACATTTATCAGTTTGTAGTTACTAGTTCCCTTAATCATTCATTTATGTTTATGTTGTAATTTATATGTTATAGAGCAAGAAGGAGGAGATAATATCACCATTAAGAGCTCCTAAGATCTGTTTCAGGGGGTAGTCAAACAGGGCTAAATCTTTATTTTCGCGTTCAGTATTTTCCGTTGCGCACATTCATTTTACGCCCGCCTGGAGTAGCATCTTGGAAACCTTGCAAGGTCAGAGATTAAAGTAAGCGCGAGAATAGGCACTGAAAATATGCAATGCTAGTACAATAACAACTGGTGTAAACGCCAGAATGTTGTATGCAAGCATGCAAACATGGATACCTTCTATCCTACAGGTGCCGGATGTCAGTTTGAAGGATGGAGTTCTATACCTGTTGCACTTGGTCGGTCAATACAGGGACATTTCATGGTGGCTGTGGATGACGCTGGAGTTGTCCGATGATGTCCCATACGTGCTCGATTCGAGACAGATCTGGTGATTCAACAGGCCAAGGGAACATGACGACACTCTGCAGAGCTTATTGGGGTTCAACAGTGGTATGTGGGCGTGCGTTATCCTGTTGGAAAACAACCTGTGGAATGCTGTCGATGAATGACCGTACAACAGGTCGCATCACCAGATTAACGTACAAATTTGCAGTCAGAGTGCGTGGGATAACGACGAGATTGCTCTTGCTGTCATACGAAATCACACCTCAGGCCGTAACTCCCAGTGCATCACCAGCGTGCCGAGCACGCAGACAGACAGGTTGGTTGCAGGTCCTCAACTGGCCTCCTCCTAACCTACACGTGGCCATCAGTGGTACCGAGGCAGAATCACATATCATCGGAAAACACAACTGCCCTCCACCCTGCCCTCCAATGAGCTCTCGCTTGACACAACTAAAGTCGCAAATGGCGGTGGTTTGGGGTCTGTGGAATGAACGCTACACGGCGTCTGGTTCCGAACTGTCCTTGAAGTAACCGATTAGTGACAGTACGTTGTATCACCGTGGTGCCAACTGCTGCTCAAATTGCTACTGCAGATACAGTACGATGCGCCAGAGGCAGACGCCGAAAACGATGGTCTTCCCTCTGGGTAGTGTCACGTGGACATCCGGAGACCGGTGTTCTTGCGACCGTATATTCCTGTGACTACCGCTTCAAGCGACCATGTACAGTGGCTACATTTCTGCCAAGTCTTTCTGCAATGTCGCGGAAGAAACATCCAGGTTCGAGCAGTCCTAATACACGACCTCGTTCAGACTCAGTGAGCTGTTGATAATGGCGTCTATGTTGTCTTAAAGGCATTCTTGAGAAACATCATCTCCCTATTTCCCGAAGTTAATTAACGCTCGAGACCGTTACAGCCCGTATTTAAAGCAAACCTGGTTTCAGTCCTAATAATGGCGCTGCTAGCGTCACTCTTCTGCATCTGACGCGAAATTTAAACAGATGTCATTTGTCAGGTGTAGGAATACGCACACCAACTTTCGTTTGTCTCGCACAACTAGTTCTTGGTGTTGCGATTTTTCTTTCCATCAGTGTACTTTCCTTATCGTGTCACGTTCCCGGAACGTAAATAGGAGAAATTGAATCTTAGTGGTTCAGGGGACAAATGTTTTGACTCATTAGTGTAGGTTAACCATAAAAAAACTTAGTAAGGTGGATGGACGAAGATTTAAAAACCCTTCCTTTCCTAACTCGAGGCCAATTTCTTAACCAGTGCTCTAATTCGCTCGGTAAGTGTTAGTAGAATTTTAAGGTAAAGTAGTAATGACTGTTAAAAACGATGCCATAAAGTGTTTGGACTGCGTAATTATTATTGCTATCGACTTGCATCTATTACTAGCTGAGCCCGCGTCCAACCGAACAGGTCGTTTCCAGCAGAAAAAAATTGTTCATAGAGTGACTATATTTGTGTTCCAATAGTTTGCAGAGTATAACGATAAGGTTCACTCGATTGCCTGGTCTCCAGATTCACTGTATATCAAGCTTACTCAAGAGATCTACGATATCATTCAGTGATAGCTCTCTGCTTGCTAACCATCTTCACGCAATCAGTTGAAATCGCGCAAAATGGAGATGGAAAACGGAAGAATTGTGGCTTTGGTCACGCATCGAGGATTTTTACCACACATTCTATAACTAACTGATGCTGTTAGGTGTGTCAAAGTAATATAATATGACATTAGATGGTTGGTCATAATTTTCTAACTGATAAGAGCATGTTTTTAATGAAGGTACATATGTTCCTGTATTTTATACAGTAGCCTAGGAACCAGCAGTTCATGTCATAGGTAAATGTTTGCACATGTCACTTAATAGGAAGCGCACATAAATGTGCACTGTCGTTTTACGTTGTAATAATTGCATTGGAAAATGTAAATACATAATGAAACGAACAGGATTTAGGGAAGAAGGGAGGGTCTGAAATGGGTAAGTGACTATGACTTTGAATAATAATTTATGAATGATGGCGTTAGTGATTTTCAGGGTTTCAGCGAGAAGGTATTAGCTAGCAATGCGATGAAAACGGCAAAACTATGTGTCTCCTCACAAGTTAAACAGTGATATTCCAAACGGTCGCCGACAGACACCAGTGCATACTGCCTCCAATAGTAACGAGAGAAGAAGATGATGCATTTAAAGATAATATTTCAAGCTGCACGCTGTTTACAGTTTAATGTCTCATCGACTCAAAAATCTCTAGCCTTGTTTCTGTCTGACTGTCTGGTGCCATTTAAGAGAGAGAGAGAGAGAGAGAGAGAGAGAGAGAGAGAGAGAGAGAGAGAGAGAGGCTATGTGTAAGATAGACGAGGAGAGAAGAAGGTAGTGACTGTGGTAGAGAATGGAGAGAGGTTAGATTAGAAAGAGGTAAGAGGGAGGAAGAAGGATAGGAAATGAGTTAGGTCTGTTTGAGAATGGATGTTTATCAAGGAAGTGAAAACAGAGCCGGCATCCCATCACTCCAACGCCAGGCACGGTGCTTGTTGACCTGAGACTGAAGAAAATGGTGGGAGGAATGGTGATTGGACAGTGATAAAAAGAGGAGCTTAAGTGGAGGATTGGAAGCTGTTTTCAGAGAAGAGATAGCGCTGCTGTTGCTCGCACTGACTACCACAAAACTTTTCTCAAGAGTAAGAGATTGTTGCCAAATTGTTAATACTTTGCTAACTTGAAAATATGAAAGACTGGTCAGTTTTCCGGAGGAGGGATGACGAGTTTTGTTACGAGGTTTCCTATTGGGAGCATGGCTAGCAAACATTGTAACTGGAAGGTGAGTGTGTTTTCGCGGGGTTTCCGTGAAGAACTGGGAACAAAGAGGATTTTTCAGACACTTAGCCTTCAGCTTTAAGACGAGGAAGTATCGAGATGACTGACAGACTTTAGTTCCAGTCAACTTTTAGTTTTTTTGACGAAGAGGTATTGGGACGGAGGAGAGAGGCACGTCTGAAGACAAACCATTAGCTGGGGCTCAGATCCATCACCTAAAATGTAGACATGAATGGCAAGACGGCGTATGCAGTCCACTCCGCAGCGAAAAGGAAATACGCTAAGAACTTGCTGCCAGGGCGAAGGGGAGATGAGGACGGTTAGGAATATATAGGCGCGTTTCTGCAACTTAATGGGGACTTTTTTCAGAATTGTGCTAAGAAACTGATAGCTTACTTATGATTAAGGCACTCTGGGGTCTTAGAAGTGATATCCTTTACCCAAAGGCAGACCGAAACAGTCAGCATATCCTCATCGGAATCGTGTACTTGTTTGTCCGAAGATCTGTGAATTAATTGTATGAACATATCTTTATCCAATCGCCTAGAGCAGGGGTCTCCAAACTACGGTTCGCAGGCCGAAACTGGCCCGCGAGGGCCGGCAAACCGGCCCGCGTTAGCTGGCCGGACATCCCTGGTATCCAGCCCGTCACATATTTGAGGTGGTGCCTATAATGCCAGCGTGGCAACGGCCTTGCCGCAGTGGATACACCAGTTCCCGTGAGATCACCGAAGTTAAGCACTGTCGGGCGTGGCCGGCGCTTGGATGGGTGACCATCCAGCCGCCATGCGCTGTTGCCATTTTTCGGGGTGCACTCAGCCTCGTGATGCCAATTGAGGAGCTACTCGACAGAATAGTAGCGGCTCCGGTCAAAGAAAACCATCATAACGACCGGGATAGCGGTGTGCTGACCACACGCCCCTACTATCCGCAACCTCAGCTGAGGATGACACGGCTGTCGGATGGTCCCGATGGGCCACTTGTGGCCTGAAGACGGAGTGCTATACTGCCAGCAATTGAGTTTCGAGGCCTATCATGACCAATACACCATGACATTGTCGGAGCTCTATCTTTACAAAGCGGAAGGTCATGGTTAAACTTGTGGCTATCCACAATAAACAGACAGACCATTCTCCTTGCGATAATGAAAAAAAAGGTTAACAGGCTAGTTTGGCGAAAATATTTTAAGTAAAAAAATTCTTTGCATTTTATTCTCCTCACGAGTCTGGTGCATGTCTTTCAAATGGACGCCACTTCGACGACTAGCCTTAGTAATCAATCATTATGGAAGATGCTTCTTAAGCAAGGTTTCAGTTTCTTTACGTATTTCGATTTTCAGATTTTCCTTGTCTCTTGGAATTCA
The DNA here is from genome assembly GCF_021461395.2 of Schistocerca americana. Classification (NCBI taxonomy): domain Eukaryota; kingdom Metazoa; phylum Arthropoda; class Insecta; order Orthoptera; family Acrididae; genus Schistocerca; species Schistocerca americana. The sequence goes on from NC_060130.1 coordinate 542,605,195, forward strand.
AACTTTGAATTGTCCCACACCTACTAGTAAAGCGCATAAGACACTAAAAAAACTCGTGAGACACTCACAACATAGACATAATTACGCAACAGAACTATCAAATATATGCTCTGGCTCTGCTACTCGCTACAAGACTACATATGGCTCTGAGCACTATGCGACTTAACTTCTGAGGTCATCAGTCGCCTAGAACTTAGAACTAATTAAACCTAACTAACCTATGGACATCACACACATCCATGCCCGAAGCAGGATTCGAACCTGCGACCGTCGCGGTCGCTCGGTTCCAGACTGTAGCGCCTAGAACCGCACGGCCACTCCGGCCGGCTACAAGACTACATAACTAAACTTATTGTTGCGCTGCTTGAAATAAGAATGCGTTGACATGCTCTACCTCTGTTACGTCTTGTAGTAATAGTGTTGCTAACAATGATTTTGAGATTTCGTTAACTTTGCAGGACGCTTTCGTGAAGAATATGCAGTGACATACTTTTTTGTCGGTGAAATTCGCCAGAATAAAATATGCCAGGAATTCGGTCAGGTACGTCCACCAATCAAAGTTATGTAAATAAATAAAAATCGTAGTTCGTTTCAGTGCTAGCTATTCCCACAACCTTAGATTTTTGCGATTTCATCTTTCCTTTAGCCTTACATTACGGTGATCATGGAGTGCTAGGGTTCTTTAATCCCACTAGGTAGATCTTGGCCCTTATGACTTCGTGGAGGAATCAATGTGGTCCGCAGACTAAAACGTTTGGAGACCCCTGGCCTAGAGCTTTGTCATACTACAGCAGCATCTGTCTGAACCTGTTTCGGGATTTTATGTTTCAATTGCCTTTTTCTCGATCATCAGAAATTAATGCTTTGCTATTATCGAACTATGTTTTTGTCCTTAATTGAACTTATGATTATAATAAATTTGGGCTACTTTGGGTCACTCCTTAATTTCAGTAGTTAGCACCCTTAGCTCATTTGTTTGGGCTATTACCTTTCTAACGTTTCCGTTGCTTGAAGCTTCTCTGCCGGATACCTTGCGGCAAGAGCATACTCAATGTATTGTCCACCCACCATGGCCATGAACTTCGTGAAGAGGACTTCGGAAGACGATCCTAACCAACCGATCAACTGCAGTGACTAATGTGGAATGCTTTAATGCAGTTGCTGGAACCCGTATATCAGACGGAACAAGCAAGCTGACACACATATAGACGACGCTTACCAATTCTACATACGAATGTTAGAAAAGAAGGTATTGTTCTGGTTGCTTTTCCTAGTTTAATTCCTATTTACCTCGTCATTATTTTGCGTATGCTAATGAACAGTGACATCTGGGTGACTGAACTGATTGTAATGACAATGAAATCAAGACCCTAAGCTGTCGACAGACGTTGATACACATCAACAGGGACAGTTGAAAATGTGTGCCCTGACCGGGACTCGAACCCGGGATCTTCTGCTTACATGGCAGACGCTTTAACCATTTTTTTTGTTCTCATTTTGTTCTATATTGTTAGTTGAATTTGTTCGTGGCGGACGTCCGATGACACCCGTTCAGGATGTTCATTGATCCATTCACTCAGTTTTTTATTACAGAGAATAGCTAAACCCTCTGACTGAACATGCTGATCTACCATGCCGGCATCCAACTGAGCCACCGAGGGCACAGAGGATACTGCGACTGCAGGGATTTATCCCTTGCACGCTCCCCGTGAGACCAGCATTCCCAACTTAATGTCCACACATCACATTCGTAGTGCCCCTGCCCATGACACTCATTACTCGCGGTATACAATCTTACTGAGTCCCGCAAGAGTTCGGGCAATGCGTATGCACCCACACAGAAAGAAGGTCAATGACCGGTTAGCCTTAACTATATATGAAGATGGTAACTGTTCTTTCGGACATATAGTTAAGGCTAGCCGGCCATTGACCTTTTTCTTCGGTGCGGATGCACACGCATTGCCCTAACTCTTACGGGACTCTGTAAGATTGTCTACCGCGAGTAATGAGTGTTACGGGCAGGGGCACTACGAATGTAGTGTGTGAACATTAATTTGGGAATGTGGGTCTCAGTGGGAGCGTGCAAGGGATAAATCCTTGCAGTCGAACTATCCTCTGTGCCCTCGGTGGCTCAGATGGATAGAGCGTCTACTATGTAAGCAGAAGATCCCGGGTTCGAGTCCCGGTCGGGGCACACATTTTCAACTGTCCCCGTTGATGTATATCAACGCCTGTCGACAGCTTAGGGTCTTGATTTCATTATCATTTCATTCTAGAGAGCTGCACGGTCACCGATGGTATCTGTTCTTTCGGACATGTCCGAAATAACAGATGCCATCTTCATATATGAAGTGATTGTGCTAATTTGTACTCTTTGTGATTGTACTTATTTGTACTCTTTAAATACTTTCTATAATGCTGTTGACGAACACTAGTTAGTAAATGAAATGAGCTAAAACAGTGAATCACTGCATGTTAACTGCAAACAGTGTTATGTCATGAAATGTGTAACGCGAAAAATTGCGTATTTTGCAATTTAATGTTCAGTTGCAAAAACAAGGATTTTTTAAATCTGCATGATAAATATGATTGAAATAGCTGCTGAGGAAGAAAGGTTGCAAATATAAAAAAATCTTTAATAGTTTACTCACTCCAGGAAATTGCGGATTCCCCTGAGCAACACATCTCTTCCCAAGAAGGATTCCAACATTCTGATGAAGGCGCCTCCTGTAGAGAACATAGAAAAGCTCCATCAGTTACCAGTTTAGAAGAAGTGTGCTGAAGGTACTAACCTTGCTGTACTGTGAAAGTTGGGCCTGCACTTTCTGATGATTTCAAAATGAAATATCTTTGGTAAAGTAAAATACAGTGTCTGATAAGAATAAATTGTTAAGGAAGTAAGGTTATTAACACAGGAAGCCATGCCTTCACAATAGTTTAAGCGCTTACGATTTTTCTGTCGACTGTATTCAGTTATTAGTAAATAACACAACCAGAATTTTCTACTTAATGGTAGTTATTGTTCTAATTATTACAGTCTATAGTCGTGTAACATTGTTAGCATCGAAACAGGTCAAAAATATAGCCTTTTACAATTTATGTTAAAAATTTCTAAATATATACGTTTCATTTTCCTGTTATACGCACTGGCGACTATTTTATTACTCTTCGCAATGGAATTAAAGGATCACTTTTTAGAAACTTAGCAATTATTTCACATTGCTACGAATAAGTTCGTAACTTGGCTCAAAAGTGCCTACAATCTTCCTCTGAAAAGATGCAAAAGCATGCCGCCATGCTACGTCACCCACAGCCTAGACGACGCTTCACACAGCAAGGTGTAAACACACGCCGAGAAAAGACCAGAGCTCAGTAGTCAAGTAAGATTTAAGGTGGGTTAATGATGTCATATCGGCACCAAATTTCCCCACAATTCTGCCCAACGCCTCTGTTGACGTGTTACACCATGGGGAGGTCGTCACTCCCCCTCTTACCCACATTTCGTGTCATCTTTTGACGTCTAAGCCGTGGAGGTTACAATCACGACGCCCATAGTTGAAATCACGCGTTTTCTTATGTGTGGACTAGCACAATGTTTCAGACACACCTCCACTCAGAATTGACATGGAAAGGCCTCACAGGGTGGCATAATGCCCGTCAATGAGACCACCCTCTCCACTGAGGCGTTGATTCCCACATATTTTGCAGTCGATAACGACAGTTCACAGTGCGATGACCAACAGGACGACGTTCTGACAATCTTTGACACTACTGACACCGCAGACGCTTCAATCCTTCTCTAAGGACATCACGGGCCAGCAACCCCACTTAACGTGATCGCATCCCTTTGAAGTGCAGTGCGACAGCAATTTTTGCTCTTGTATACAGTGTGGAACCACAAGGAACCGTTAAAAGCTATTCGAGGAAATCTGAACGTTACCCGAAGCAGAGCGGGTGCTTATGCTTTTTCAGCCCTCCATGTGATCACAGAGGTGTGCGACATTGACACATGCGTGAATAAAACGGCAAAGGATCCCTCTAACACCCCCAGTTCGGCAACACCCCCAATGCCAGCTGCTTGCGTTTGATGAGCAATTTAAAAAGATATCTGCACAGAGAAAATCTGTTACAAGAGTTCTAGATAGACGATCACTTGACACCTCTCTGTTCCGACATGCCTACTAGCAGGTAGCGAGGACACAATCAAGGCTTTTCTCTGTGCAGGTACATCTTTAAAGTGTTCAGCAAACGTGGCTACCAACAGTATTGTCAAACTGGGAGGCCGCAGAGCGACCCTCTGCCGTTTTGTTCACGCATATGTCAGTGTCGCACCCCTTCATGTTCACGCCACAGGAGAGCGTGAAATACGAGGGCTGAAAAAGCATAAGGACTCGTTGCTGCTTCAGATCACCTTAAAGTTTCGTCGAATGGTTTTTGACTTTGACACCAGCACAAAAATTGCAGTCGTGCTGGACTCAAGCAGGGTGCGATCACGTTCAATGGGGATGCTAGCCCATGATGTCCTTAGAGAAGGGTTGAAGCGTCCGGGAAGTGTCAGTAGTATCAAAGATTGTCAAGAATGTCGTCCTGTTCGTCATCACACTGCGAATTTGCATTTTCAACCGCAAAATGTGTGGGAATCAACGCCCTAAGAGAAAGAGTAATTTCATTGATGCCCATTGTGCCACCCTATGAGGCATTTCCGTGTAGATTCTGAGCGGCGGTGTGTCTGAAACGTTGTCCTAGGCCACACATAAGAAAACCGTGTGATTTCAACCCTGGGCGTCGCGGCTGTAACCTTCATGGCGGAGGCGCCAAAAGAAGGGATGAAATGTGGTAAAAGGGTGTGTGACGACCTTCGCATGCAGTGACATGTCCACGGAGGCGTTCGGCACATTTGTGGTGAAATTTGGTGCTGATGTGACATCACTGACCAACCTTACACCTCATATGAACTTCAGAGCTCTGGTCTTTTTTCAAATGTGTTGACACGTTGCTGTCTGAAGCATCGTCGAGCCCAAGGATGACGCCGCAGGCACCACGCGTTTGCACCATTACAGAGGAACATTCTAGGGTTGTATGAGCCAAATTTCAATCTTATACGGCGCAATGGGAAATAATTACGGGGTTTCTAAAAAGTAATCCTTTAATTATGTTGAGCAGTGTATTTTTTTTGGAAAATTGTTTACGTATTATGTCTTTAAGTGTTTCAATTAGTTCACGAGTTGCTTCTACACTTTGATTAAATTTTCCAGATTCAAATAGAGTGATGGAAGCATATGATTTCCATGTTAGAAATACGGAGTTTCTGGCAGGAAAAAGGCATATGCTACACAAGAGAGGACCGTAAACTCTGTGTATCCCTTTCGCAGCCCATTTTATGGTGCTCATTCATTCGAACTCTAAGAAAAAATTGCAGGTTACGAAACTGGAAATGACAAAATTTAAATCATAATGGAGTGACGTTGTATCATATGTACTACCAGAGATGCTCATTTGGCTCAAGAGAGCTTCCATTTATTTTGCAGCCTCAGACAAAACATGAGTTAAGACGGAATAGAGAAGAGCTTTTAGTTAACCCTATATACATAAAATGAAAAACTGCATAAAATGGAATGATTTGCCCTCTACAGAATCATAGCTCACGCGTTTATGGTTAAAAATGTACGAACAGAAAAACTGGAACTGAGGATACATCGTCGATGAATCATAATTTTTCTTGTTTTGAATAGGCATTCTACAACTGGTCAATAATTTTTTTCCCCAAAGGCACTTTTTATTCGTTAAATATCAGTGGAGGAATATGAGCTAAAAGTTCTAGGCGGCTGATGACCTCAGAAGTTAAGTCGTATAGTGCTCAGAGCCATTTGAACCAGCCAAAGCGTTTCCTTCCTTGTAGTTAGATAGTGAGCCGGCAGGAGTGGCCGTGCGGTTCTAGGCGCTACAGTCTGGAGCCGAGCGACCGCTACGGTCGCAGGTTCGAATCCTGCCTCGGGCATGGATGTGTGTGATGTCCTTAGGTTAGTTGGGTTTAATTAGTTCTAAGTTCTAGGCGACTGATGGCCTCAGAAGTTAAGTCGCATAGTGCTCAGAGCCATTTGAACCAGCCGGTTAGATAGTGACTTTCATATGCGACCCAAGTATTATGCCCAGTGTTGCGCGGGAATCAACACAATCGCAGGCAGGCTACGACAGCCATATGACGCTCCGGCAGCTGGTGTATTGGCATAAACTAGACGGGTTAGTAACGCGCTTTAACCATACTGCAAATGTCTAAAATCATTAATTCTTTGAATACCCTGCAGTTCATATCGTTAGCTGAACTGTTGCAGATGTCACTATTACAAAAGTGTCTAGCAGAGGAAAGAAAATCGAGGTAGTGTACAATGTTACATTACAGACGACTTACATCAATCAGGACTTTAATATGCTCTGAGGAAGTATTTTATAACAATTTCTGTAGTATAGTTCTTATGATAATTTTTGAATAATGTATATTTTATTAACAATGAAACAGTTCCTTGGTTGTTTCTAGCAGTCTTCACAAAAATGTGCATTGTCTATTGAATGACGAAAACAAAACATTATCGGTATACCAGACAAACCTGATAAAAGAAAAATTAATGCATTTAGGCAAATTTCAGTAATTACTGATTTTATTTATACAGAATTGGGATGGAGTAAGAAATGATCGCCGGCCGCGGTGGCCGAGCGGTTCTAGGCGCCTCAGTCGGGAACCGCGCGACTGCTACGGTCGCAGGTTCGAATCCTGTCTCGGGCATTGATGTGTTTGATGGCCTTAGGTTAGTTAGGTTTAAGTAGTTCTGAGTTCTAGGGGACTGATGACCTCGGATGTTAAGTCCCATAGTGCTCAGAGCCATTTGAATTAAGAAATGATCATAGCGATTGTTCTGCATATTGTGCTGCGTACCAGGCATAATTGATCAAATTCTTAAAACCTGGTGACGCAAACTGACATTGCACAAATGATTGAAGTTTAACAATACTATACCGTTTATAAACCTGAAATGACAAAGAACTATCAGAAATTATACTGGCCGACAGTTTACTGAAAAATGCTTTACAACGCCGAAAAATGGTTCAAATGGCTCTAAGCACTATGGGACTTAACATCTGAGGACATCAGTCCCCTAGACTTAGAACTACTTAAGCAGCGCGGTTCCAGACTGAAGCGCCTAGAACAGCTCGGCCACAGCGGCCGGCTTTTACAACGTCAAAAAATTTCTTTATCGAGAGGCTAAATCTTTTCGCCATCCTCCTAAAGACAAATGTGATGTTACATCCAGGCCCAGAGCCCAACAAAAGCAATAAATTATTTGCTGCAACTAGTAACATGGCGTTTAGGATGTAATATAGAAAATTATTCTCTTCCATGTTTCCACATTTTGCTACGTCGATTACAAGGTTTATGCAAGCAAACAGTCCTTTTATTTAATTATTGGTCCAAATTTGCCTTGAGGGTCCTGAAGACAAATATAAACCTGCGGAAACAGTAATCCACTGACACTATCACAGCAATTGTTGTATAGGAATGCGTAGTAGCATTCACAGATTGCACAAACGACTTTGTCTTTCTTTCTCTCGAAATGGTAAAGTGTGGTCTGCACGCAGTTCTTATGCGAAACCTGTCCGATTGGCTTTGTACACAGCATTTTAGGGGATAGCAAGAAGCTTCGTCTTTGCGTCAACCACGAAATTCTCTATAGTATTAATCACATCTCCTCTACACTTTTACGTACTTGAAGAAAAATTCGTCATTTTCCGATTTCCTTTTCTGTATAATTTCATGAATCTGTTTGACTAAGTCGAAGAAACATGGAAATCAATAATATTAATCTCACTTGCAATTCAGAGGGCCCAGTCACGTAGATCTCCTTCGGTAACAGTCCATTGACTTTTACGAGCAGGTCTAAATCTTTCGAACAATTGTTCTTTCACAATTTTTAAAGTTTCATTTTGGCGTGTATTTCATACTTTCTTCAATTTATACAATTCAAGTTGAGGTTTTCCAAAATGAAACTGGCTTTCCATACTACTTAACTTCATGCGTTTTCCCCTTCCTTCGTTTAACCAAAAATGTACAGCTTTTTATTTGAAACTAATTGTTATTACCGTATACATTTTCCTCTGGCTAGGAAGGTATTGTGCTTTCGATGTGGCCTTTAATTAGCATAATAATCATCGTTCAAACCATAATTCACAAAACTGTCAGCTATTGCCAGTTTCGTCTAATGTTTCCACATTTTATAGCAAAATGTCGACGTCATTCGAATGTACGTCCAAGAAATTAGCTAATAAATAACATATATGTAGGTATTCAAAAGAGATTATTTCGACTGCATACCATGTTCTTCATATTTCATCATTGCAAGTTTGAGAACATTAATTGGATTCCACATTTCGGTGTATTTTCCTGTGTAAAAAATTGCAGCACATATTTCGACATGTCGGATTGGATAGATTACTAGTAAGCAACGGTGGTGCATTGACTGGCCAGTTAAAATACTGTTGCTCGATGTAAGTGCTACAACTAACAGTTACTGAAATATTTCTTTCTTTTGGTGAAGCACGGCTGCATGTACCGTGTCTGTGAACTCATTGGGAATGGGTCTATGATGATAATAATAGGAGGTGTTTTTGTTGATAGCTAAGTTGTTATCACTAAAAATACCTCTTAATACAAACAGAACAACAGCCACGGATCGAGGGTTCGGTTTGGAGGGGGAGGGCAGTGAGATTCATGATTTGTTACTGTCTCCTCCTCACCTCTAACGCACACAAAGACGTGTACGATTTTAGTGATGATAACAAAACAAACGCATATAAAATGTTTTAATATTAAAATAATAATAAATTATTTGATTACTATAAAATAAATAAAATATTTTTGTGTAATAATAACACAGTGCCCAACACAAAGTGAGGCACTCGCAAGACATAGTCGCATGTCAGTGTGACTTCATACATGACCACCTCATCGGCAGGTATGTAAATGATTAAGAGCGACAGTACTCTGTGACAGGTAGAACAGCTATTACAGTGCATTAGTGTTGTTTGTGTTTAGTTTTGTTATCAGGCCTGGTAGGGTACATAAGAGGCGTGAGAAGCTTCAAATTTTGAGTGATCACTGAAGAATATGAGGATGTCTAGTACCAGACAAAGCTTTAAGAGGACTTGTCGTATGGTTAATTAAATTTTTCAGGTTTGTGGGGCATTCAGATGTGACAGTGGCCCGATAATTGACCGCATAGGAACGTAAGAGCAGGTATAATCGTCGTAAAGGTTGCTGTTGACCACCTCAAGAGAAGACTACGAAATAGTACACCATGGTCATCGCAACCCCTACACATCTGCTCCTGAGATCAGAGAATAGGTAATGGACTACCTAAAACTTCCTGTGTCATACCGCACCATTGGGTTGCTACTACGAGCAACCGGACTAGGAAATAGACAGCGAGCATTACCTGCGATAACATCACAATACTAGCGACTAAATCTGGCGTGTCGCTGCGAGCGGGAATGCTGCTGAATGGCGGCGCATGGTGTTCAGCAATGAGTCGTACTTCTGCACTACCCCCAGATGACCATAGTCGATGACATAGAGAGAGGGTTTATAATTCCAGTGTTTAGGAGAGGCACAGTGGTGTTAGTCCTGGCATCGTGCTGTAGGGAGCCATGGGAGAAGACTTCGAGACACAGCTGGTAATGATTGAAAGAATCTCTGGCGGAGCAAGAGTACGTCGCAGACATCCTATTTCCTCATGTGTTAACTCTCATCGGACGGTATCGCCGTGCTAATCCCCAGATCTATTGCCGATAGGACCAGCTCGAATGTCAACTCCGCTCCCGTGCCTGTATCCAGGATATCAAGGATCAGTTGAAAGAGTTTTGAACCAGCTTGCCTAAGATGATTGTATAATGGCTTTATGACACCTTCCTGGCCGAATCACTGTATACATCCAGGACAGAGGGGGTGCCACACTGCACTGACGTGGGCTCATACTGCGAAGTTCTTTGTATACTGTAATCACTGAAATACACTACTGACCATTAAAATTGCTACACCAAGAAGAAATGCAAATGATAAACGGGTATTCATTCATTGGACAAATGTATTATACTGTAACTGACATGTGATTACATTTTCACGCAATTTGGGTGCATAGATCCTGAGAAATCAGTACCCAGAACAACCACCTCTCGCCGTAATAACAGCCTTGATACACCTGGGCATTGAGTCAAACAGTGCTTGGATGGCGTGTACAGCTACAGCTGCCCATGCAGTTTCAACACGATACAACACTTCATCAAGAGTAGTGACTGGCGTATTGTGACGAGCCAGTTGCTTTGCCACCATTGACCAGACGTTTTCAATTGATGAGAGATCTGGAGAATGTGCTAGCCAGGGCAGCAGTCGAACATTTTCTGTATCTAGAAAGGCCCATACAAGACCTGCAACGTGCGGTCGTGCATTATCCTGCAGAAATGTAGGGTTTCGCAGGGACAGAATGAAGGGTAGAACCACATCTGAAATGTAACGTCCACTGTTCAAAGTACCGTCAATGCGAACAAGAGGTGACCGAGACGTGTAACCAATGGCACCCCATACCATCACGCCGACTGATACGCCAGTATGGCCATGGCGAATACACGCTTCCAATGTGCGTTCACCGCGTTGTCGCCAAACACGGATGCGACCATCATGATGCTGTAGACAGAACCTGGATTTTTGACATTCGTGCACCCAGGTTCGTCGTTGAGTACACCATCGCAGGCGCTCCTGTCTGTGATGCAGCGTCAAGGGTACCGCAGCCATGGTCTCCGAGCTGATAGTCCATGCTGCTGCAAACGTCGTCGAACTGTTCGTGCATACGGTTGTTGTCTTGCAAATGTCCCCATCTGTTGACTCAGGGATCGAGACGTGGCTGCACGATCCGTTACAGCCATGCGGATAAGATGCCTGTCATCTCGACTGCTAGTGATACGAGGCCGTTGGGATCCAGCACGGCGTTCCGTATTACCCTCCTGAACCCAGCGATTCGTATTCTGCTAACAGTCATTGGATCTCGACCAACGCGAGCAGCAATGTCGCAATACGATAAACCGCAGTTGCGATAGGCTACAATCCGACCTTTATCAAAGTCGGAAACGTGAAGGTACGCATTTCTCCTCCTTACACGAGGCATCACAACAACGTTTCACCAGGCAACGCCGGTCAACTGCTGTTTGTGTATGAGAAATCGGTTGGAAACTTTCCTCATGTCAGCTCGTTGTAGGTGTCGCCACCGGCGCCAACCTTGTGTGAATGCTCTGATAAGCTAATCATTTGCATATCACAGCATCTTCTTCATGTCGGTTAAATTTCGCCTCTGTAGCACGTCATCTTCGTGGTGTAGCAATTTTAATGGCCAGTAGTGTAAGATCACACACTCCCTCAATCCGTGAAGTTTCATTCCTTTTCCTCCTCCCTTTCTAAGTGCTTCATTTGTTTTTGGTATCCGGTGTAATTTGTTCACACCATTGAGTAGTCCATTGTTTTGTCATAACATCCAAGAAACTGCAGTTTGAAAAAATATGGCCTTTGGAAACGATACGTCCGAAAATTTGAGAAGTATTCGACACAATAACAGCATCAGATTGACACAACATTGATAAAAATCACAGAATATGAAGTCCGCCTCCGGTAGCTGAGTGGTCAGCGTGACAGAATGTCAATCCTATGGGCCCGGGTTCGATTCCCAGCTGGGTCGGAGACTTTCTGGGTGTTGTGTTGTCCTAATCATCATAATTTCATCCCCATCGACGCGCAAGTCACCGAAGTGGCGTCAAATCGAGAGAGCGTCTACCCGACGGGAGGCCCTCGTCGCACACAATATGAAATCAAAGTGTGCACTCACAGTCATCAGCAGTTTACTAAGCACAGCTATGGTGAACGCTGGTCTGTAAAGTATGGCTACAGAAGTGTATAAATGAGGGATATGATATTTCTTTCAATGGTTTCCGTCCATCCGCCTATGTCCGGGAAATCATCATCTTTTTTTTTCCTTAATGGAGTGTCTTTTCCTTTCTGCCTTGGCCTACTCAACTTCCTGTGGTTTGCCGGTCCTACCTCTGAAGTCACGAACCGTGTTGCACTTGTTGTTGTTAGCACATAAAGTAACCTGTGCATATGTACCTATAGCTGGCTGGAATGTTACCGTTAAGGCTGCAAACGTATCTACATGGGCAGACCCTCTAGCAAGCAAATACAAAGTATCCTGTGTTAACATGTAGCTTATTAAGGGTTAGAATTCCTTAACATTTGTGAGACTGTTAGTTTTCACGCTACTTCATTCACACAAATTCAGAAATTTATATATGAGAAAAGGTAGAGACTTACACTATTTTTTTGTGTTGATGGTGGTGTGTGTGTGGAGGGGGGGGGGGGGGGAGAGAAGGGAGTCGACGTGAGGGGGTGGATACTATTTGGACGTGAATGTATGCATATAACCACGACCAAACAGGATGGAGCAACTGCCCATATAGCTGTCCGAACCTTTGAGCACATTTATAAAATCTTCACGCCTGACAGAGTTGTTAGTAGAGGTCAGTCTGGTACGGCCCTAGCTGGCCGCCCTGGTCACCTGACCTGTCAGTGTGCGATTACCTTTTATGGGGAGCTCTCAAGTCTAGGGTGTATGGCAACAGCCCTCATAGCCTTCAAGAACCGCAGCAGAACATTTCGGATGAGACTGCGGCAATTCGAGCAGTCCATCTCCGATCCACCTTCAACAGCTTGCTGACCAGTGCCCAGAAGTGCCAAGGGAACCTAGCAGAAAATCCAAAGACATTCTGGTCGTATGTGAAGTATGTTAATGCCTTCTCTGCGCGATAGCAATGGAAATACTATTGAAGACAGTGCTGCCAAAGCAGGGTTACTAAACACAGCCTTCCGAAATGCCTTCACAGAAGAAGACGAAGTAAATATTCCAGAATCCGAATCGAGAACAGTTGCCAACGTGAGTAACGCAAAAGTAAATATCTTCGGAGTAGTGAAGCAACTTAAATCACTTAATAAAAGCAAGTCTTCTGGTCCAGACTGTATACCAATTAGTTTCCTTTCAGAGTATGCCGATGCATTAGCTCCATACTTAACAATCATATACAACCGTTCGCTCGAAGAAAGATCCTTACCCAAAGACTGGAAAGTTGCACAGGTCACACCAATATTCAAGAAAGGTAATAGAAGTAATCCATTTAGTTACAGGTCCATACCGTTGACGTCGATATGCAGCATGATTTTGGAACATATATTGTGTTCAGACATTATGACTTACCTCGAAGAAAACTGTCTATTGACACACACAGTCAACATGGCTTTAGATAACATCGTTCCTGTGAAAGACAACTAGCTCTTTATTCACATGAAGTGTTGAGTGCTGTTGACAAGGGATTTCAGATCGATTCCGTATTTCTGGATTTCCGGAAGGCTTTTGACACTGTACCACACAAGCAGCTTGTAGTAAAATTGCCTGCCTTCGGAATATCGTCTCAGTTATGTGATTGGATTTGTGATTTCATGTCAGAGAGGTAACAGTTCGTAGTAACTGACGGAAAGGTATCGAGTAAAACAGAAGTGGTTTCTGGCGTTCCCAAAGGTAGTGTTATAGGCCCTTTGCTGTCGTTTATCGACTAATAACGTCATCAAAAGATCAAAACAAATTGAAAAACGATTTAAAAAAGATATCTGAATGGTGCGAAAATTAGCAGTTGACCCTAAATAACGAAAAGTGTGAGGTCATCCATCTGAATGCTAAAAGGAATTCCTTAAACTTCGGTTACACGATAAATCAGTCTAATCTAAAAGCCGTAAATTCAACTAAATACCTAGGTATTACAATTACAAACAAATTGGAATGAACACATAGAAAATGTTGTGGGGAAGGCTAACCAAAGATTGCGTTTTATTGACAAGACACTTAGAAAATGTAACAGATCTACTAAGGAGACTGCCTACACTACGCTTGTCGTCCTATTTTAGAATACTGCTGCGCTGTGGGGGATCCTTACCTGATAGGACAGACGGAGTACATCGAATAAGTTCAAAGAAGGTCAGCACGTTTTGTATTATCGCGAAATATGGGAGAGAGTGTCACAGAAATGATACAGGATTTGGGGTGGACGTCATTCAAAGAAAGGCATTTTTCGTTGCGCCCGAATCTTCTCACAAAATTTCAATCACCAACTTTCTCCTCCGAATGCGAAAATATTTTGTTGACACCGACCTACATAGGGAGAAACGATCACCACGATAAAATAAGGGAAATCACAGTTCGTACGGAAAGATATAGGTGTTAGTACTTTCCGCGCGCTATACGAGATTGGAATAATAGAGAATTGTGAAGGTGGTTCGATGAACCCTCTGCCAGGCACTTAAATGTGATTTGTATCCATGCAGATGTAGATGGTCTCCAACATCTGCTACAGTCAGGTTAGTACTGTGAACCTTTCCTCTGCTGTATTAGCTGCCGAATAAATGAGGCTGTTCAGAAACCAACACTAGTGTTTTTGTATTATTTATGTTGCTACCAAAGAACAAGCCTGTTGAAATGCATCTGTCCCGTCATTCCGATTCAACTTGGCCGTTTGTGTTTCCGAGATTCGTGATTAAACAAATGTCGTTCCTATTATTGAAACGCCTTCTTTGCAGAAATTCTCAATTCAGTGCCTAGTAAGATCTCAATAGGTTACATGCATATTATATGGCATCGTATCAAGTCCTTCATTATACAGCGAAAGAATGCCACATTGTGCTCTCGGACAGCATGATATTGATTGACTTAATTGTAAAAACGAACCTAAAAGGTTTTACATTATTGTAAGTGTGTAGTTGAGAGGAAGGCGTACCCTTGTGGTAGGAGACCTCGTCGTAGCGGTCCTCTATCTCTGCTGGTGTGGTGGCGTCCGCGTAGAGAGCGGCGCGCTGCCCGCGCACGTCCTCCCGCAGCGCAGACTGCGTCACGTCCACGCCGAACCGCGACCACATCTGCCAGTCCGGCCGCATCTGCGCACACAAAATGGCTCTCTTATTGCTTCTGTCTGCGTCCTTAACGCTAACAAGAAATGCAGCTGGTTTAGATACTTAATACGTCTTTGCGCAACGGAAGTGACAGCGTAACAACACAAAGAAAGAATGAATTTTCACTCTGCAGCGGAGTGTGGGCTTACTTGAAATATCCTGGCAGATTAAAACTGTGTATAGGATCGGAACTCGAACCAGGGAGGCTGATGTTTTGTGGACAACTTATGTACTGACTAAGCTATTTTTTTTTTCACTGAACTGAAATTAAATAAATCAAAAGGTTTCATAAATGGTGATGCTTAGCTTAGTCATCATCAGTATACCCTTAAAACTACGCTGGTAGGCGAAAATTTAAGGAGGAAAGTAGCTTTCACATGATGTTTCACTACCTAGTAACACAACTCGATGAAACTTGGACCATAAGCAGAAAGAACTGGTACAGTATAGTCCAGGACGTAAATGAAAAAAAAATAAGCATTGTGACGAACAGAAATGACACTTTTATTCGAAGACAATAATTTCACTGAATTCACCGCGATTTATGATGGTCCCCTGGACTTTGAGGGGAGGTTTACTATCTTTTGGTTCAAAGAATCGATTTTTTTAAAATTGCATTTTTGGATCCGTAAAAGTATTTAGAATCCACCCCTGAAACGGTATTTCCGAATACGGAACGAAAATGTTTGTTATTCGCGGTTGAACAAATAAATGCGCCAGCCTGAAATTGGCCTTTTTCGAGCATCAGTTTTTTTTCTTTCGGAGGACGAGTTATTGTACCGGTGCTTGAGAGGAAACACACAAAATTCAAATGAAAGTTTGAACGCGTGTGTTTGGAAGTTAGCCCACAAGCATTTGCATCCTGGTGCGAGGACTGTGGAGATTGCGACTTTTCTGGCAGTGAGCAGCTTCAACGAAGGATATTCAGCAATTCTGAAGACCATGAACGTCACCCTGGGACTCTATTCGACGCGGTTCACCAAGCATTCGGACGACCACCGGATTCAAGCGGCCGAAAACCGCTTGTCATGGGCCGTAAAAGCGGCTCTGGAGCAGCGCAGGATGGCCCAGATCGAACAGAACGCCCTCTATGAGGAAGAGGAAGGACTAGTTTATGGACTCGGAATAGTAAATTGAACGTAAGTTGCATAATATTGCATTTATATGTAGTCAAAACTTCAAACTCGTTTTTCTCGAAATGACTTTTTTTTTTTTATCGCGCGGTATGGTAACTTCAAATCTACGGAACCGATTGGCATGATTCTTTGTTTTCGACGAAGCTAA
Source organism: Schistocerca americana (assembly GCF_021461395.2). Taxonomy (NCBI): domain Eukaryota; kingdom Metazoa; phylum Arthropoda; class Insecta; order Orthoptera; family Acrididae; genus Schistocerca; species Schistocerca americana. The sequence continues at coordinate 542,621,558 of NC_060130.1, forward strand.
CTACATTGTCTAGGAGTTGTACCACTTTTATTCCTATCTATCAACTATAAATATTTTTACTTGGTCGACGAAGACGAAAAATCGATTAAAAAAACCCCTATTTCCTTCAAATGGCCGCCATTTTGTTTCCTATGGTCCAAATAACTTAAGCGAGGTACGACTCCTAAAGAATCTTATATACTTCGCTAACGTCAACTAAATTTTGATTGCAGACGAGCCGGCTGACCTGTGACATACCGTGCGTGTAGGTCTACATCGAAATTTTGTTTCGTTCCGACGGCACTTCCGCCATTGCTCTTCGAAATTTCCGGCCGAAAAAATTCCAGTTTGTAGAGGAGATATCAATAAACATTTTGACCAAATTTGACATTGATATCTATAACACATCCCGAGAAACAAATTCTCAAAAAACATGCTTTTTTCGGGCGAAAGATAGTAAACTTCCCCTTAAAATAGTCAGGACGTAGTTCGTAATAGATTTTGTAATCGACTCTAACAGCAATGCATCCTTTGCAACGTGCTCCCATGCTGGCCGTAAAGTCGGTAAAGAGTTGTTGTGGTAGGGCGTTTCATTCCTCCGGCAGCTCGGCTCACAGCTGCTGGATGGTCGTTTGTGCTGTGGACGTGCTGCAGTTCGTCTGCCCACCGCACCCCACAAGCGATCGATGGGATTTAAGTTGGACGAACGTGAAGGCCAGTCCATTCGCAGATATCCTTTCGTTACAAGAGCTTCTCTACCTGCGATGTTCGATTTGGTCGCAAATTGCCATCCATAAAAATGAAGGCTGCGCTGAACGTACCCCTGGGAAAATGCACGTGGAGAAGTAGTACGGTGTCACAATAACTTTGACCAGCGCTTTCAGAGCGGCAATGTAAAATTGAGGCTCTCCTCACCACAACACCTGGAACACAAAAACGATCATTTTCCACTATGTCCCTGGGGGCATTGTGTATTCATTCCCACCTCTCACCACACGAGAATACGTCAACCGTTGTCGAACGTTGTAACTTTGGTGGTCCAGGCGTTAATGTGTGGGGAAACATAATGTTGCATGGGCGCACTGACCTTCAAATCTTTGAGCACAGTACACTCACCATTCAAAGTTATTGTGATACTGTACTCCTTCCCCATGTGCGTCTTTTTAGAGGTGCATTTGGCCCTAACTTAGTTTTTATGGATGACAGTGCGCTATCACATCGAACAGCTCTTGGCTCGAGAGGATACTCGGCGAATGGACTGGTCTGCGACTTAAAGCCCATCGAGCACTTATCGCATGTGTTGGGGAGACATACGGCAGCACGTCCATTTGCACCTATGACCATCCAGCAGAGGTCAACCGCGCTAATGGCTGAATGGAACGTCCTATAGCGAGAGCTCCGTACCGACGTCGTGGCCAGAATGGGAGCAGGTTGCAGAGCATGCACTGCCGTCCGTGTTGATCACCTATTAAGAGCAACGTCCTGCCTTTTGTAATGTCCAGGGGACGATCATAAGTTACGGTGTCTTCAGTGTAGTTATTGTCTTTGAATTAAAGTGTCATTTCTGTTCATCTCATTGCGTATTTCTTTCAGTTACGTTCTGTAATACACTGAAGAAGTTCTTTCTGTGTATGGTCCAAGTTTCATTGAGGTATATTACTTGGCAGTAACGACCATATGTAAGTTCTTTTCGTCCTTACTTTTTACATTAAACAAGGATTTAATTATAATAATGGAAATGAGAGTTTAGCGTCACTGGCTGGGAGGCCCCTTGAAGGGCAGGCCCGGCCGCCTTGGTGCAGGTCTTATTACATTCTACGCCACAGTGGGCGACCTGCTCGCCGGATGGGGATGAAATGATGATGAAGACAGCACAACACCCAGTCCCTGAGCGGAGAAAATCCCCGACCCAGTCGGGAATCGAACCCGGGCCAGTAGGACGCAATCCGTCACGCAGACCACTCGGCTATCGGGGCAGACATAATAATAATAATAATAATAATAATAATAATAATAATACAGAAAAATAGTAATATGATGATGATAAAAAGGCGGACTGTAGCTACGAGTATTTTGTATCCATAGGAATGTACGGTTTTAAGTAAAGTACATCATAACGGTGAGCTCTGACAACTTTGCTTCCCCCAGTACCGCCTCTCCTACTTTCCAAACATCTCAGAAGTTCTCCTGCATACCTTGTGAGAATAGTACGCTTCGAAGAAAAGGTATTGCGGAGGAACGACTTACCCACAGCCGCAAGTATAGGTCCCACGTTCGAGTCCCGCTGCGCCACACGGTTTTAATCGGCCAGCAAGTTTCAATACGAAAGAAGTCGCAATTTTCTAAGAAATCTTTTCATTTAAGTTTATCATCGCATAGACTTTTATTGCTGGGGTGCGTATACGAAGAACGACTGAACTTGTGAGAACTTGAACGATGGTTATAAGAATCGGGTCAGTACAGCTCTAAAGTAATTCCGTTTTGATCATTGTGAATATGAACTGTGTAAAACGGTAAAGCAATTATGAACTCGAAGGCTGATTTCAACGCTACAATGCTTTACTATATGTGGACCTACTGGAGATGGTATTCATTTACCTTCATCTGACCTTTGAGCTAACGCACCCACTGACTTATTAGGATACACACAGTTTAACGTAAACTCCAAACCAAGGCGCGACTTTGGCAATCATTCATTAACGTGAAAAATGCAGGTCTGAAAGAAGTGATAAGGGACACACCATCTTTGCACAATTGCACACCAGGAAAAGTTAAGTTGTAGCACGATATGAGGTCCGATCGGAAATGAAGGCGTTTTGTTTTTCACAAAAGACAGACCTAATCATTCGGAGTTGAGTCGGTGGAATTAAGGCATTGTTAACCACACAGATGCAAAACATTTTGCAATATTTCCTAGTTGAATTACACTATCGAGAAATCTTATATATCTCTGTCTATAAGAAAAGCCCATCTGTGTCGCAAAGTTTCGGGAAACGACTTTATTGAGGCTAAAGTGACAGAAGCTGATGATGATGATGCTGATTGGTTTGTGGGGCGCTCAACTACGCCGTCTCAACGCCCGTACAAATCTCCAATTTTTTTCACAGTCCATTCTAGACACTGTCACGAATGCTGAGGATGATGATGACGAAATGATGAGGACAACACAAACACCCATTCCCCGGGCAGAGAAAATCCCCAACCCGGCCGGGAATCGACCCCAGAACCCCGTGATCCAGAGGTAGCAACGCTAACCACTAGACCACGAGCTGCGGACGGAAAGTGACAGAAGCTGTTGTTGCACATGCAAAGAATAAGATTTCTCTTTTCCTTCAATATTATGTACACAACGTAGAGAAGGGTAATCTTGAAAAACATATGCTAAGTTAAAAGATCTCTGACATCCAAGGAGAAAGAGTTCAGACCGCGTCTTACACATTAATACCGTGTAATGTTCTTGGAGAAATGCATGATACACACTGTGCTGTCCTACAATATAGTTCTTCACTATCGGTTTCAATCATGGATCATCTTCACGATGGAAAAATATCTATTGTGACAAAGTCACATTTTCATGTCAACAATGGCTTACACTTTTCTGGTTAAATAGCATGTATGACATGTGAAGTTGTCACAATAGATATTTTTCCACCTTGTAGATGATCCATGATCGAAACTGGTTGTGAATAATATACTGTAAGTCGGTACAGTGTGGATTTCTCCAAGTATATCGCCGCTGTTGACAGGAAGTCTGGAAAAAGAGGAAATGAAACACACTAAATGCATATTTGATTTGACGCATACACAATTGTTTATTGAAGCTTATGTTGGTTTCGCAATACCCAAGCCACCAGTAACGTAGCTGTGCATGGTCAAACTTTACTCTCTTTTGAAACATAGTTTCTTGTACCCGCTTAAAAAGCGTATGGTTAGTAACCTCACAAATGCCAATTCTTAGTTTTCATTGAAACAACGCAGTTTGTCAGCATTATAACAAATGTAGGTAATTGTTTCCCTTCAATCAGAAGCATTCTTCAGATTGTTCTTATGAATATAGGACCACCTATAAGACATAACACATTTCTTGATGGAAATGGCAGCTTTGCTGTTCCAGTCTCTCTTCTGTGTTTGACGTCTGGCACCCAGAGGAGGAATTGTGAACAGCGGTCCTCTGGACCGCACCCTCGCTTTTGAAGTGAGTATTGGAGCCTCCCGCAGTAGGACGCCAGGCCTACCTACTTAACAGTCCAAAGCTGTACTCTTGACAAGTTGTTCACCATTCGGTATTCCAGGAAACGGGATTGTTTGGCTTTCCTGCAGCACAGAAAATTTTCTTTCACGTTGCTCCCTATCCCGCTGATTACCCAAGTCTTCTTGGTGCTACTTCCCGTGCCATTATTTACATCCTAACAATAAAAAATTGTTGTAATTGAGTTTCCTGTGACTTTACTGTCACACTAAAAACTCTGGCAGTAGCAATTTGGAGCCCTGGAAAACTTCCCTCGCCAATTATACCTGGCATAGGAAAAGATACCCTCTATTAAAGATAGCTAACTTGGAGAGATGCTTATTCTTGAAGCGGAAGCATGAAGGTCAGCAACGATCCCAACGACTGAATGTATTACTCTATAATATATGTTCCAAAGAGGTAATGAAATAACTCAGTGCAATAAACTGACAGCACTCGTCAGTACACGTTATCAATTGTCGACCAGATCACAGCTGCTCTTACTAATGCTTCTGATGTTCTTATTCTTGAATGAATGTACACTAGGTTAATAGCCTGCTTTACTAACAAATGTTCGCCTCCGTAACTGAGCGGTTAGCAGAGATGGCTGCCATATGGAGGACCGTAGCTCGATTCCCGGTACTGCAAAGATTTTTCCTTGGTCGAAGGATTGGTACGGGGTGTACTCAGCCTCGTGATGCCCACTGAGAAACTACTTGACCGAGTAGTAATGGATCCACGATCTGGAAAGTCTACAAAACGGCCGGGAGAGCGGTGTGCTTAACATATGCCCTTCCATACCGCATCCGCATGACGCCGCAAAGCAGAGGATGACACGGTGACCGGCAGACATTCCTTGGATCATCACGGCCTGGCGAAGAGCTCCTTTTTTATTTTTTTTTATTTTTTGCTAACATATAGTTTATAAGAAACAGTTATTTCAAGTAATCGACTGAACAGATATCACTTCCTCAAAATTAAATTACCTTGTAATGAAACACCAAACACAGAATATCTAAAACGAGCTGACAACAAACGTCTGTTGCATTTTGCTCAGTCGTGTTCTGGTACAAAGTAATCAGTTTCATTTCTGTGAGTAAGGTATAGCATAGAGAAATTTGAGAAATCAATGGACAGGACCGCTGAATCGAACAATTTTGTTATCATACAGACAACTTCTTTCACTCCATAGTTAACTGTACATTATACTAAACGGAAAGCAGTTTATTCCACTATAGGGAGGTGGAGACTGAGGTACAAGTTATTAGCAGTTAAAATATTTATAGTCCTCACACCCATTGAAAATCGCAGTAAATGATGTCACTAAAAGTTTTATTAATGATTTACGTCTGAATACGTGTACGATTGTTGAAGTTACCTGGTCGACGATGGCGTACTGGAAGTAGGTGGCAAAGCCCTCCTTGAGCCAGAGGTTGCTCCACCAGCGCAGCGTGGCCATGTTCCCGAACCACAGATGCGCCACCTCGTGGCTCGCCGTCGCCCACACTTCTTGCAGCGAAGCAGCGTCTACATGCTTCTCGTCTAGCATCGCCATCGACTCACTGTCGAAAAGTTGACGTGTGCTTTATCAGTAAGCACTAACATAAGCGCACTATTTTCTCGTAAATAACTATAAGAAAATGTAGCTAGAAGGAAGTTTTTGTCTACAACAGTGCTGCATTGCGTACTTATCATTACTTTGCTACACTGAACTGTAAACGAACAAGTTGGGACTAAATGTTAGCTGCATGTAAAAGGAAAATAAACGTATAGTAGAAAGGCAAAATTTTATTTTATTTTATTATTTTATTTTATTTATTTATTGTTCCATGGGACCAAATTAAGGAGAAATCTCCATGGTCATGGAACGAGTCAATACATGAAATTATAACACGATGGTAGAAACAGATAAAATGAAATATAAAAAACACATTCAGGCGACAAGTCGTAAGTTTAAATAAAGAAAATCAACAACGTAACACTGGAATTTGCTTAATTTTTTGGCTCTTCCAGGAGCTCCTCGACAGAATAGGAGTGAGCAATGAGGAAACTCTTCAGTTTAGACTTAAAAGACTTTGGGCTACTGCTAAGAGTTTTGAGTTCTTGTGGTAGCTTATTGAAAATGGATGCAGCAGAATACTGCACTCCTTTCTGCACAAGAGTCAAGGAAGTGCATTCCACATGCAGATTTGATTTCTGCCTAGTATTAACTGAGTGAAAGCTGCTAACTCTTGGTAATAGGCTAATATGGCTACAACAAACGACATTAAAGAAAATATATACTGTGAGGGCAATGTCAGAATTCCCAGACTCTTGTTTAGGGGTCGACAAGAGGTTCTCGAACTTACACCACATATAGCTCGAGCAGCCCGTTTTTGAGCCAAAAACACCCTTTTTGAATCAGAAGAATTACCCCAAAAAATAATACCATACGACATAAGCGTATGAAAATATGCGAAGTAGACTACTTTTCGTGTTGAACTGTCACTTATTTCAGATACTGTTCTAACGGTAAATAAAGCAGCATTTAGTTTCTGAACAAGATCCTAGACATGGGCTTTCCACAACAGCTTACTATCTATCCGACCGCCTAGGAACTTGAACTGTTCCCTCTCGCTTATAATATGCCCATTCTATCTGATCAATATATCAGTTCTTGTTGAATTGTGAGTTATAAACTGTAAAAACTGAGTCTTACTGTGATTTAGCATCAAACTGTTTTCCACAAGCCACGAACTCATTTCATGAACTACATTATTTGAAACTGTTTCAATATTACACACAAGATCCTTCACTACCAAGCTGGTGTCAACAGCAAACAGAAATATTTTTGAATCACCTGTAATACTAGAAGGCATATCATTTATATAAATAAGAAACAGCAGTGGCCCCAGCACCGACCCTTGGGGAACGCCCCACTTAACAGTGCCCCATTGCGGCTGAACATCACTACCACTCTCAATATTGCGGAGAATTACCTTCTGCTTTCTGTTCTTAAAGTAAGAGGCGAACCAATCGTAAGCTACTCCCCTTACTCCATAATGGTCCAACTTCTGCAGTAATATTTTCTGGTCAACACAGTCAAAAGCCTTCGTTAAATCAAAGAAAACACCTAGCGTTCGCAACCTTTTATTTAATCCGTAGAAAACCTCACAGAGAAAAGAGAATATAGCATTTTCAGTTGTTAAACCATTTCTAAAACCAAACTGTACATTTGACAGCAAATTATGTGAATTTAAATGCTCCAGTAACCTTGTATATACAACCTTCTCGATAACTTTAGCAAACACCGATGGCATGTAAATAGGTCTAAAGTTGTCAACATTATCCCTGTCTCCCTGTTTATAAAGTGGCTTCACTACAGAGTACTTTAATCGGTCAGGAAACCGACCACTCCTAAAGGAAAAGTTACAGATATGGGTAAGTACTGGGCTAACATACACAGAACAATACTTCAGTATTCTGCTAGATACCCCGTCATATCCATGAGAGTTCTTCGTCTTTAGTGATTTAATTATTAACTCAATCTCCCTCTTGTCAGTATCATGGAGAAGTATTTCAGGTAACAGTCTCAGAACACTTTTTTCTAAGAGCGCTATATGATTCCCTGTTGGGACTAGGTTTCTATTTAGTTCACCTGCTATATTCAGAAAGTGATTATTAAATACTGTACATATATGCGACTTATCAGTAACACGGGCATTCCCACTACGCACTGCTTCTGTATCCTCGACCTGTCTCTGCAGACCAGCCACTTCCTTTACGACTGACCATATGGTTTTAATTTTATCCCGAGATTTAGCTATTCTATCTGCATACCACTTTTTGCCTTCCTAATAACATTTTTAAGCACCTTACAATACTGTTTGTAATAGGCTGCTGCATTTAGATTTTGACTGTTTCTAACGTTTTGATCTACAAGATATTCTTATCCCTCTAGTCAGCCACGCAGGCTGCCTGTTTGTGCTAGTACCCTGTTTTGAACGTTCTAACGGAGAGCAACTTTCAAAGAGCACGAGAAAAGTCTTGAGAAAAGCATTATATTTATCGTCTATTGTATCAGCGCTATAAACATCTTGCCACTCTTGTTCCTTGATAAGGTTTACAAAGGTCTCTACAGAAACTGGATCAGCTTTCCTACACAGTTGATAACTATATTTATCATGTGTTGCAGCACAAATATCTTTTAGAGTTAAAATTTGTGCATCATAATCCGTATGTGACTATACATTTTCCAAGTAATGCCAGTGTTGAGTATTAACGACATGTTAACACTATGTGCTAACCGGAATTCGTATTTGGAACTTATCTAGGAGTTAGGACTGACAGATAGAACTGACGAAAGCAGAAAGCGTTTATGTAATCAGTTTTCAAATTAGCAAGTAGATTATTCAACGACCTTCTGGCCGTTCCGTAAGTATCAGTACCATCATTGTTCCCCACAGTATCCACACCCAACGTGGGTAGGCTTATACCTGCGATGTACGCGGACGACACCGCTCTAGGAAGAAGCATAGGAGTCTCCAAGGATATTCGTCACCGCCTGCAGCAAGTTGAGATACCCTCGTAGAGTGGACAGTGTAAACGGGATTGTTATTCTATGTAGCGAAGAGTCAGGTGCCGACGATCATCAGGGACCTCGTCACATCAGACATACGAGGGACGTTCCGAAAGTAAGTGTTGTGTTGGCAGAAGAGCCAACACCGTGTTACTAGTGGGGGCCGAAATGCACGCGTTTTAGCTCACGCAGGCTGGCGTGAGGAGGGAAGAACTCTACTGACTTGAGGTCTGGAACATGACAAGGAATTAGAATTCAGAAAGCGGACGAAATTAGTTTGATACTTAACTTTAATCCATTAATGATGCACGTCGCTCATGATGGTACATGATTCACAATATTATCTGTCAGAATAGTAACTGAATATGGCGCCTTGCTAGGTCGTATCAAGTGACGTAGCTGAAGGCTATGCATAAACTGTCGTCTCGGCAAATGAGAGCGTATGTAGACAGTGAACCATCGCTAGCAAAGTCGGCTGTACAACTGGGGCGAGTGCTAGGGAGTCTCTCTAGACTAGACCTGCCGTGTGACGGCGCTCGGTCTGCAATCACTGATAGTGGCGACACGCGGGTCCGACGTATACTAACGGACCGCGGGCCGATTTAAAGGCTACCACCTAGCAAGTGAGGTGTCTGGCGGTGACACCACAGTAAGTTCCGTCAGTATTATTCACACTCAAACTTTAATTCCAACACCAAATACACCATGGCATCATGAATTGTACGTCTTGCACTATTTTTCGACATAGTCGCCACCGACATTGAGATATTTGTCATTACGCGCAATCAGTTTGAAGAAACCACTCTGGTAAAGCTCAGGGCACTGCAATGCAAGGAAATGCCGCACAGTCTGCTCTACCTCAGTATTGATTTGGAAGTGACGCCCTGGGAGTGAGACTTTCAATGCACGGAATAGGTGAAAGTCCGATGGGGAAATATCGTGTGAGCCTTGCTGTGTGTGGTTTTGCATTGTCACCCAAGAGCACACCACTTAAACTCAAGAGCCCTGGTCTCTTTCATCCAATGGCGGACCTGAGTTTCGTGACGGCGCTGCAGTAGCATGCCCCATTAATGGTCCCTTACTAGAGGAAATCAAAAAGAATCACACCTTTCGCGTCCCAGAACACTGAAGCCATAACCTTTCCTGTGGCGGGTGACATTTTGAATTTTTGTCACTGGTGAACTGGTTTCTTCCACGTCACTGAGGTGGCCTTGGATTCTGGGGTAAAGTGGTGCACCCATGTCTCATCGCCTGTGATGGTTCTGCACGGGAACGCGTTTCCCTCTCATACAGACCGCATAAAGTGATCGAGGCTAATTCCCATTTCCTGTACTCTTGTGATCCAGGGTCAGGTTACTCAGCACCCATCTTGCAGACGCTTTTCAGTGACACCATGTAGCAAATGACGGGCCTGAACACGGCCCATAAGCAGTGTCGACCCCACGTCTGACACCGCTATGCACCAGTCTGCTACCATCATGTCCTGTATCCTAGCAATGTTATTTGCATTTGTGGATGTGAAGGGACGCCCACTGCGACCTTCATCTTCCACACTGTGCCTTCCTTCTGTGAACATGCAACACCAGCGCCGAACCACCTGACGAGACATGACCTATTCAACATCCACTGTCTGTTGGCATTCATGGACGACGGACACTCGTGTCCCACATGCTCATTCATACCGGCTGACATCGGGCACTTCCATTGGCAAGCACACTGTCGGTACACGTCCGTCTGCCATAATGATGCGTCCTCTAATAACCTTGGGCATCCCGGCCTGTTGCTACTCTATATCTCTCTCCTCCGCTGATACCCCTTCCGTCATTGAACTAGCAACGAGTGTGGATTCATCTAGCGTTTGTTTGTGTCACCTACACATAGTCGAATGTGAGGCCTAGTCCACTCTGTCGTATCAGAATATTCAGTTCAGTTCACAAATTGGTTATTTTTTCGGACATTTTCGATTGAAAATGAGCTTGTTTTTAATTTTTCACGAAACTATAGGTTGGCAACACACTACTGACTTGAAGCAGCTATGTTTCGAGATGTTTCGACAACAGCTTTTTTTTATTAATGGCTCTCTGGTACGTTCCTATTCAGCCAACTCATTCTTCCACACGCAGTCTGCGTGGGAAGCACATGCTAGGTACTAGCCGGGTTTTTACGTCAAGCGGCGCCCCTTCAGCACAGTTCTTGAATTACGTGGGACTTTCTGAAAGTAAGTTTCGTCATAGTTTCTGAAAAAGAAGATGATACAGTAGGTGACACAAACAAACGCTAGATGAATCCACACTCGCTGATAGTTCAACCCCTCCCCCTTGATGTCTCAGAATGTGTCCTATCAACCGAGCACTTCTTCTAATCAGGTTGTGCCACAAATTTGTCTTCTCCCCACTTTTATTCAGTACCTCCTTATTAGTTACGTGATCTACCAGTCTAATCTTCAGCCTTTTCCCGTAGCATCACATTTCAAAAGTTTCTATTCACTTCTTGTGTAAACTTGTTACCGCCCATGTTTTACTCCGATTCATGGCTACTCCGAGAAAAAGATAGGGCATTGTGGCTGGCCACACCAAACTACTCAGAAGACTGGTGAGTCAAGGAGAAAAGTGGCGACATAACGTCTTAGCAGACACGTACCCGAAAGTGAGGAGCCCCCAGTTCTCCACGGCCCAGTCCATGTTGGGGTCCGGCACGATGACGCAATCGAGCTTGGAGAGCCCGGGCGGTAGGCCGATGCCGATGACTGCGTCTGCAGCGACTCGGAGCGCCGAGCCGATGGCGGCGGCGGCCTGCCGCGCGCGGCCCTGCCGGCCCGGCACCACGTAGCAGCTGCCCGGCACCGCGCCTGGAGCGGACGCGTTCACCGCCTCCCACGGGCCCACCGCCAGCGACACCACGTACGGCGGCAGCAGCGGCGTCTCCACGAACGAGTCCCACTCCCACTCGCGCTCGCTGCCACAGGCAAACAATACATGTGGAAGAGCGAAACACAAATAAACGCTTCGCTAACCCTTACATTCCTCTGAAGTTCGAACTTCTCCGTAGTGTGTACGGAGACTGTGGTAGTCTGCACACTTGCACTGAGATGACAAAAGTCATGTGATAGCGATATGCACATATAAAGATAGCGTCCTAATAGCGTACACAGGGTATAAAAGGGCACTGCATTGGCAGAGCTGTCAAAAAATGGCTCTGAGTACTATGAGACCCAACATCTGAGGTCATCAGTCCTCTAGAACTTAGAACTACTTAAACCTAACCAACCTAACGACATCACACACATCCATGCCCGAGGCATGATTCGAACCTGCGACCGTACCGGTGCAGAGCTGTCATTTGTTCAGGTGATACGTGTGAAAAAGGTATCCGACGTGTTGTGAGTTAACGGGCATTGCGCTCTCATTTAAATACATGGCCGAAAGAGTCAGCCTTCAGGAATTGTGGAACGAACCCTGTCTTCGAGGAACGTGTGCCACAAAGGGCGCAGATTCACCACGAGATGGGGAAGTTCACAGGCGTCTATTGTCTGTTGAGGCCTAAGCGCTGTAGTGTGCGAGTGAGACAGACGAGAACCTACGTCATAGAAAAAAAAAAAAACCGTAGAAGCGCGTCCGGTGGCCGAGGAGACGTAGCGGTGTTAAATATGGCGGACCTAAGATCGGCTGTAAAGGGAAGCATTTATGGAAACTATTTAATTCTGTAGTAATGCAGGGAATCGAGCCACAGTAATTTTAATCTGCCGTCCTCCATAAATTTTCATGGTGATCCCAATAAAACTTGAATGTTGATCATATCTATAAGAGTTTAGGATTTACTGTTAAAGTGAAATTCACAAGTTTTGTAACAAAGACCTGAATACTAAAATCTGAACCCTTTAGTCGATCTTAACGGTCGACATTTCACATAGAAGCGCATCATTAAAATGACAAATGTTGTAAATATCAACTCTGCTACTTTATTTGTTTAAAAGATATAGTAAATTTAAATTATCAACATTTACATTTAAGCACTAAATCATCATTGCCTCCACACAAAATACATTGAACGATGACAGCATGGCCGGCCGGCGTGGCCGTGAGGTTCTAGGCACTTCAGTCTGGAACCGCGTGAACGCTACGGTCGCAGGTTAGAATCCTGCCTCGGGCATGGATGTGTGACGTCCTTAGGTTAGTTAGGTTTAAGTAGTTCTAAGTTCTAGGGGACTGATGATCACAGATGTTAAGTGCCATAGTGCTCAGAGCCATTTGAACCATTTTTGATGACAGCATGACACCTTATTCAATCGTTAGGTAATGGAATATTTGTTGCAAAGCTTAGCGCAGAATACTTACTTTCGTTCTTCATTTATTTATGAGAAAGCACATTCCAGAATGAGATTTCCACTCTGCAGCGGAGTGTGCGCTGATATGAAACTTCCTGGCAGATTAAAACTGCGTGCCGGACCGAGACTCGAACTCGGGACCTTTGCCTTTCGCGGGCAAGTGCTCTACCAACTAAGCTACCCAAGCACGACTCACGCCCCATCCTCACAGCTTCACTTCCGCACTAGAGCACTTGCCCGCGAAAGGCAAAGGTCCCGAGTTCGAGTCTCCGTCCGGCACACAGTTTTAATCTGCCAGGAAGTTTCAGAAACCACATTGGTGCAAGGCATTCAAAGCTAAGAAATAAATTGTATTGGTTTTATGTAAAACAATTTAACGTTTGTTATGTAATGGATATTATTTTTACTTTATTTAGAACGTGAAAGTGGTCAAGCTTTGATTATTTAAATATGTTAAAATGTAAAATAATGTAGAATAAGCTGTAGCCAATCAGATGGACGACTTCAGGAAAGGGACCTGCCCTAGACAGTTGAGCGAGGATATTCGGGGCGCGGGAAACGCGGCCGGGGACGGGCAGAGGAAGTGCTGGTGCAGACGGGAAAGCGGACAGTTCGGCTGGAGACACCAAAGGGTACAGTTCTGATGCAGACGCGAAAGCGGACGGTCGGTCCTTAGGCAGTTCCTTACTAGCTGTCCCTTCAGCAATAAGTACGTTGATTTTGTTGGTGAGATCGTCATCTTAGTATTTGTACACCACAGTTGTAATTTGGTCATAGCTCTGTCAATTTTTGGCTCGATGTCTTCGCGGCTACGGCCGCCGACCAGCAGGAGGAGGTCATCTGCGTAGGCTATCACATCTAGCACTTCTTCACTCTGCTGCAAACTATCTAAAAGTGGTTCCATATGGATGTCCCAGAACAGGGGACCTAAGACGGAACCCTGGGACTTCCCTTAGTTATAGTTTTTCCAACTCTGCCGCTGGGGGATGATAGCCAGACCTCCCGCCCTTCACAATAGCTCCTCAGGCAACCACACAGTGACCCTGGACAATCCTTCTCCCGCAAGCAGGAGAAGAGCGAAGGCCACCACAGGTTGTCAAAGGCGCCACTGATGTCAACCATGATGCCAACAACGTACTTGTACGGGGTAGAGCCGCAGACCTCAGCCGCCAGAGCGATCGCGTCGGTTGCCGATCGCCCCGGCCTGAAGCCGAACTGCCTGCCGCTCATCCCGCACAGCACTCGGTGTGCAGTCAGTCTGTCAGCTAACAATTTCTCGAGTAATTTCCCAAAGATGTCCAGTACGCAGATCGGTCTATAGGACTTGACATCCGCTGGGTCCTTGTCGGGTCCCTTTTTGATGATCACAACATTTGCCTCTTTCCAAATTTTTGGGAATTTTTCCTGTCTTAGGCACTCATTGTATAGCTGGGTTAGTGGCGCCTCCAGTTGGGGTGTCAGGAACTGCACCACCTCCGCCACAATGCCGTCTGGGCCAGGGGCTTTCCCTGTTTTTAATGCTTTGATGTGGCCAGCCACCTCCTCTTCAGAGACGGGGTAGACTGCCCTATCGTTTGCTATTCTGTCAGGATCTTCATTTCGTAACTGGGACTGGCCTTCAGTGTCGCTAGCCTCATCGTCATCAGGCAGCAGGGACAGGAGAAGGACCTCGGCAGTCTCCTGCCAGGAATCCGTCATCCCATCCTCGTGCCTGACCGTTGATAGCATCATTGGGGATCGGATCTTTTCCCTAACTAGTTTGTAGGGTACTACCCATGGGTCCAAGGCCAACTGGTCCAGTACAAATGGTTCCCAACTTCGTATTCTAACTTCTTTTAGTTCTTTTCGGAATTTCTCTTTTGCCTCCCGGTATTGCAGTTTACTTTTCCTCATCTAACGCCTTTTTGGTAAATAAACTTTCTTTTCAAACGTCAAAAGAACTACGATTAGAATGACGTGCAGTGTCGCGTCACTTGCTATACCGCAATAGCGACAACGGAACTATACTACGCCGCACGACGCGTCATAGTAGGCCATTTGGTCAACTTTGCCTCGCAGTGCTGCGCCGCGCAGTTCCGCTGCCGTACAGTCCGTTCCGTCTCACCCTATATCATATTACCAGTACTTGGTCGCTATTATGTAAATTGAAGGTGGAGGGGGAAGAAAGGAAAGGAACTATTTATGTCAGTTGCATCGAAAGATTATGCGAAATCAGCGACGACGAGTAAAAATGTGAGTCGGACTGGGACTCGAACCCGAGTTCTCTTGCTTACCATGTAGTTGTGTTAACCAATGCGCCATCCGGGCACAGTGTTTATCGCAAATGCGCAGAACTATCCCTGCACGGTCCGCAGCCGACTCACATTCCCACCTAGCGCCACCTATCCGCAGTCCCCATCCGTATCTTCTATGCTCGCTAATTTTAGATTCCCGCTGGAGGTCGAACGATATTGCGCATCCTTAAAGAAGGCAGTGGATTCATTGCCCATCGAGACATGTCCCAAAGAACCGACAAAAAAATGGTTCAAATGGCTCTGAGCACTATGGGACTCAACTGCTGAGGTCATTAGTCCCCTAGAACTTAGAACTAGTTAAACCTAACTAACCTAAGGACATCACACACATCCATGCCCGAGGCAGGATTCGAACCTGCGACCGTAGCGGTCTTGCGGTTCCAGACTGCAGCGCCTTTAACCGCACGGCCACTTCGGCCGGCTACAAAAGAACCGACACCATACATTTGTTTAGTATTTGGTCGCTTTCGTGTCGCACCGCTCTGTTGCAGTGCAGTTACACTTAGTGGGGTGTTACCTTAAGATTCGGAGTTACTTACTTGATAACAGGTACGGTTCCGCGAACAGGCATGAGTGGCATGGTGGAGACAGCCTTGTGTCCGTGCCGGCGAGCGATGCGCACCGTGAAGTGGGCCTTGTACATCGGCTCGTCCCAGCAGGGAAACGCTCGGCGTGCGTGCGTCGCTTCGAAGCTCGAGAACACCACCCACCTGTGGACCAACAAGCAACACAGTCGTGGCAAGCAACGATGTATGTTTCATACCGTTAGAGAGCAGTGCTTCTTAAATCAGGGCTATTGGAAATGATCTTAACAGAAAGTTCAAAAAATGGTTCAAATGGCTCTGAGCACTATGGGACTTAACATCTATGGTCACCAGTCCCCTAGATCTTGGAACTACTTAAACCTAACTAACCTAAAGACATCACACAACACCCAGTCATCGCGAGGCAGAGAAAATCCCTGACCCCGCCGTAACAAAAGTAGTAAGATACGAAGTCTCATACTCTCTGTTGAACTACAGAATGCTGCTCACTTTCTTTGATCAAATATTTCAGCGGAGTGAAATCGAGACACCCTAGGAATCTCACAATCAATTTTTATTCGAATTTTCGTAGCAAAATGAAGAGTCGGAAATGGACAAATCGACCAGCGCGAGATTTTAATTTGTAAAGAAAGACTCAATTGCTCGAAATTGATTAGGGAAATTAAGAAAAGCGTAATCAGTGATATGAGGGGAACATTGAAATATTTCAGGAGCATCTGCTGTTAGCTATGTACATGAAGTCTCGAAAAGCTGATCTATTCAAAGCTTAGCTATTTTGTGCACGAGAAGTTACATTGGTGTGGAAATTGTAGAATTCTTTCTTTCAAGTTGAGAAAATAAAATAAATATCAAATTACAGCATAAATTAAAACTTTTCTGCTTTCTCTTGATATATTTTTTAATAGTAATTAACAGAATACCGATATATATTTAAAAATATTCTGTTTCATGTTTACCGAACTGTGGTGTGCGTACTGTAAGACCTTCGGTACACACACCATCAGATTATTTGACTTGTCGCTCTAACGAAGTAGGCAAGTGTCAGCAATATGTCTCGTGGTCTTATCGTGGCGTGTTTATCTTCTGCCGTTAGGTCAGATGATAGAAATGCCACTTACACGCTTAGAGTAGCAGATTGACGGTGACCAACTTTAAACAGAAATTGATTAATTTTCACACACATTTATTAAAATAATAAAAAGCATAGACATTACTTAACTTGATTCTGGATGCTGTTTACAATTGACAATCTGAAGTTCGTTTGGTCTTGGTACGTTAATCTTATTCTCACATATCTCTGATACTTGACAAAGTGTCTATACATTTCTCTTCATGGTTATGTACAGGAATATGATAATCTTATTAGGCGCAGACTGAAACTTGACTATAGAGGAGTGGTACAGACAAATGCAGACTGGTACAGACTAATTAATCGGAGGTCTGTACACTCGTTATAATACCTCGCACGTTCAGGTATCACTGCGCGAGTGTGATCCGCGAGGAGAAAAGGTTCTACATTAGCAGCAATCTCATTGGCTGCGTTACATATTAATACGCGGATCGGCGGAAGCAGAATTTGGTCTGTCTCTAAGGCAGCGCCATCTCGTAGTGCGGAGACGGACGAGCGCTGCACCTGCGCTGTTGTGCTTAGCGGGGTTCGCTGACTATGCGGAACTATGTACACAACACGAACAATACCTGTAAATAACTTTCTAATTCTAAGATTAATGAATTGAAGTAATTTGTCATTATAAAATGGACGAAGTTTATTTGGTTAAGTAATGAAATAAATACTTCTGTAATCGTTCAAATTTCGGTGACGATTTTTTTAATGAGCAGAATTTCGACCGGTCAATCGCAACCACACTTCCTCGCTTTACCAGTCTTGAAAACAGTGGTGTGTCGGTGGCTAATGCATGTCTGCTAAGACTATTTCTTCCTGAAAGCCAGACAAGTCCTACACCTGACAAAGCGGTAATCTCAGGTCGCCATCAGTTCTGTAGGAAAGAGATGCAGGCATATAAAGAATGTTTACCTGGAGACTGAACGAAATTACAGTATAAATGAAAGAAATTTTGAAGAGAAGTGGTGAAATGTTTTTTGAAATTATTTGTCTAAAAGTAAGAAATAAAATAGATTAGATAAACATTTGATGAGTATCACGATTTCGAGCACAATTAGAAGGTGCACTAATGTTTCTATTTCAGTAGAAGTGACATAGTCATGAGTTCACTATTCTGCTCCTCAAACAACTGTAGTTATCCTGCTGGAAGATGCCATCGCCGTCGGGGAACACATAAATCATGAAAGGATGGTCCTTAACAATGCTCACGTTGTCCTCAACTGTCATTGTGCGTTCGATTATTGTCACAAGTACCATGGAAACCAAGTGAATTCCCTCATAGCATAATACTGATACCACTGGCCTGTGTCTATAGAACAGTACGTGTTTCAAGCAGCGGTTCGTCTGGATGATTGCATATTTGGACATTAACATCAACTTAGTGAAACAAGGAACATGATTCAAATCGACCAGGTTTCCATCGATCCACTGTCCAACCTCCGTGGCCCTGTGCCCACTGCAATCGTAATTGGTGATTAGATCTACATGGGAATACGCAGGGCTCGTCTGCTGCGGACCCACATGTTCAGCAATGTGGGCTGTACGATAAGCACCTAAACATTTTTGCCTGCATCAGCTTTGTACTCTGTCGTCATATCTGTCACAGATCGTCGCCTATGCTGCTTTACAGAGCAGGCAAGCCTCTGGCCTCCACGTGCTGCGACAAGACGTGGACGTCCAACACCTTGTCGTCTACCCATGGTTTCACCATTCTTTTAACCACTTTCCACAGATACGAGAGAAGCACGTGAACAGCCGGCCAGCTTCGCCGTTTCTGTGATGCTTGTTCCAAGGCGCCGGGTCATAACAGTCTGCCCTTTGTCAGAGTCGCTTATGTCAATAGATTTCCCCGTTTGCGACGCGCTATTCGTGTCTGCTCGGCTTATGCACCATCCTTAGCGCGTCACATGCCCAATATGCCCATACCGCCACCAGCCAGCATTCATTGCCTCAGTGGGCAGTGATCATAATGTCTTGGCTCCTCAGTGTATGTACCACAAACACACCTAATACAGATTGTAAAATCAATAAAAATGGAAGCCCTCGTTACCATGGAACTACCAGGATGTGAAATTGAAGACTATATGGAAGCGTTTCAGACTGCACATATTGTCATTACAATAGGAACAGACTGACTAAGAGATTAAGAGACCCAGATTGATTTACGGAAGTACACTGTGCCACTTCACAAAATACGTTGGTAATATATGTTTCCTTGATGACAGTATCTGCTCGTGTGTGTGTGTGTGTGTGTGTGTGTGTGTGTGGCCGACCGGAGTGGCCGTCTGGGCGCTACAGTCTGGAACCGAGCGGCTGCTACGGTCGCAGATTCGAATCCTGCCTCGGGCATGGATGTGTGTGATGTCCTTAGGTTAGTTAGGTTTAATTAGTTCTAAGTTCTAGGCGACTGATGACCTCAGAAGTTAAGTCGCATAGTGCTCAGAGCCATTTGAACCATCTTTGTGTGTGTGTGTGTGTGTGTGTGTGTGTGTGTGTGTGTGTGTGTCTCCTGTAATTCACCATCAGTTTCGATTATTGACCAAACCAGTACCAACAAGTTTCTCTCGGTAGGTATTAACAGTATACTATACAGGGTGAAGCGAAATTCGCGCATTCGGGCTTCGCAGCACGACTCATCGCAAGCTAGCGATAAAAAAAATGTCTTTCACAAAATTTCGCCCTGCGAGTACATCCGGCAGAAAAAGGACGTGAAAGAGTGACAGTCTGGCAACACTGTAAGCATGTGTATGGTAACTACCCCTGTTAGCACTTACTAGTTGCGCTGTACAGTTGGTGCAGTAGATATAGTTCTGGGTTAGCCTGCAGGCGGTTGAGGGTTCGATCCTGCGTTGGGGCGCATTTTTCTTATTTGCTAATTTCATACTGTATGTACTCCGTTTCTTAGGTCACATGTAATCTAAATTTACAACATTTTGTAACACTGAACACAACAAATACGTGGTTAGACAAATAAGGAATAGACAGTTGAAACAAATGACCTGTCATAGGACAGAATAACTACAAAAACAATGTCAGTCCGAGATGCTAAAGATGATAGCACAGAACACTAATACATCATTTACTTGTCATTTATACTACGTGTAATGTGAGCGCTCAGATGTCGCACATTAGCAATCAGCGACAATAATAATGTCCATATTAATGAACGCATAACCTTCACAACAGAATAGTTGTCCTCAGAACAACAGATGCTCTAAGCGACCTCCCTGCACGTCCAAACATTGCGCAACCCACTGGATCATACAGCTTTGCACCCTTCGCAGCAAAGCTGTGTCCACAGTAACAAGAGCAACATGAACACGTGCTACCAATTCTTCCACATTCGTCGGCGGAGTAGAGTACACTTGCTCCTTCAGGTGTCCCCACAGGAAGAAATCCAGGGCATTTAGGTCAGGTGAATGCGGTGGCCATACAACTGGACCTCCACGTCTGAGCCATTTACCTGGAAATGTTCTGTCCAAATACTGTCGCACATTAATTGCAGTGTGTGGAGGTGCACCATCAGGTTGGAACCATATCCTCTGCCAAACATGTAGTGGAACATCTTCAAGCTCATCAGGCAGACAGTTTGAGAGGAATGCATGATACCTTCGTGCAGTCAGCTGATTAGGCAACATGTGGGGCCCAGACACCTGTCGCCGAATATCGAGCTTGATATCCATGGTCGTGGGTGACGTGCGGGTTAAACTCACACCAATGGTGCGCGTTGTGCATATTAAAAATACGCTCACGAGTGAATGTTGCTTCATATGACCATATTATGGTGTGTTCATGAAGTCATCGTTGGCTTCCTGTTGTTGTTGGAACCATTCACAGAACTGCATCCACTGATGGCGATCTGCAGGAGGCAGATGTTGCGTGAAAGTATAATAATAGGGGTGCAGCCCATGCTCGTGAAGCACATTGACGACCGTGCGTTGCGAGACATGCAGCTAGAGGACCCGCTGCAATCGCTGTTGACGATTAAAATGCCAGATACTGTGCTACCTTAACTACATTTACCAAAAAAAAAAAAACAACATATGCCTCAACCCAGGCTCGGACCATCGACCTCCTGCATGCTAACCCAGAACTCTATCCACTGCCCCCAACTGTACAGCACGATTAATGTGTGCTGACAGAGGTAGTTAACGTACATGTGGTTACAGTGTTGGCAGAGTGCCACTCTTTAACGTCCTTTTTCTGCCGGATTTACTCGCCAGATGAAACTTTGTGAGACATTTTTTTATCGCTGGCATGTGAGGAGTCACGCTGCCAAGCCCGAGTGCGCGAATTTCGCTTCACAATGAATATAAGGAAACGCGTTTCCGATGCATACCGTACCCTTGCTTTAATCTATTAAAACATTTTATCGACATTTACCGCCGCTTACATGCAGGGATCGGTTATGCCGCTATGATGGGACACGCCAGGCGACAATGGCTCCCATCACCGGATTTACTTGTTCGTGAGCCACAGGAAATGACGCTCTCTGGTGGAGTAACTGTAAAGAACCGCTCTCAAGATTCAAGACTTACTTGTGCACTATGTTCCAGGTGTGAACTTTGAGATTTTCCCCTATTCTGATTTTAACTTTATACACTGTCCTTAACTTTTTTGTAAGTGTTTTGTTTTAAATAAAATGAGTGTAATTTTAAGTACGACATAAAAAGAGTGTGACATCCTCAAATTTCTTAGTAATTAGCATCTCTGCTCGTTTATAAATACTGCCATTACATTTATGTACCATAGTGACAGACATCTGAAGACTTTCGCACTATTACATGGATTACACTAGTCGCAGACAGTTGGGGTACACTAATTCCTTCCCGGCGGGTACGGGGTGGCGGCAGGAAGGGCATCCGGCTACCCCTTCCACTAAAATTGCCACATCTGATTAACCATACCGACCCTGCGTATCCGCGGGAAAAACGGCGCAAACGAAAGAAGTGACTTATGGGTGCTGTGTGCAGTACCTGTTCCTGACTAGTTGCTCTCAAACTACGACTAGCGTCGAAAACACTGTTTTATGTATCATGGGTATGTGTTAGGTCAGCGAGGGTGATCGAACTTAGAATGTCTTTTATTTATTTTTAACATATCTTAAGATGTTTTGTACTAGATGAATTCAGTGATTGTTGCGAAAATAAGTGCGACAGTAGACTTCAATAACCGCGTTGTAGCTAACATGAACATTGACGAATGATTATTATTCTTGTATAAAAAGTGGGGTACCAAACGATTTCGATCTAAATAGATGTTGCGTAACAGGTCGTTTTACCGTATTAATACTGTCTTCAAAACAGTCAGGTATTATTGCTTGCCATTTAGTGATTACCCCAGTTAAATTCACATGAACAATAACTACGGTATTGCAGTGCCTGTGTTATTCCGACTTACGATGCAATGTTCCTTCCAACATGCATGGATGTCCGGAAGAACAGGCATCGTGATGACTATAGCCGTTATGAAGTATATTCGCAGTTGCGAATATTGACAACCATCACCTGTATGATGGAATGACGACAATGAAAATTTGTTCTGGACCGGGACTGGAAGCCGGATTTTCCGCTTATCGCGAGCGGTAGCCCTACTATTTGGTTATCCGAGCACCACTCACGGCCGGAACCAAACTTCCATATATCGTCAACCACGTGTCTACAACCCGTAAGTTATGCATATTACCGTATAGGGGGACATTTTACTTGAAAGTCGTTTGCCTGGTGTCGGCGGATAAATACGATATTCCAGTGCCTGTGTTATTCCGAATTACGATACCTTTCATGTACAGGGTGACACAGAATAACGGGAATGTTTGAAATGAGTAGTGGCAGGCACGAGCAGATGGCAGCACTGCGGGTTCATGACAGCGAGCCAACAGTCTGCCATTTCAGTAATCATGAATCAGTGGGACGGAAAACCGCGTGCGTTAGCCATAAAGATGTTTTATAAAAACAGTGGTAGTTTGGTAGCGGCGCAGAGGGAGTTATGACGTTTTTATGATTTAGCACGTCTTGACGTCGTTCCGTCGAAACACGCGGTAAAATGTTGGATTAATAACTTTGAAGAGACTGGATCTGCCCTCAAGAAGAAACCAACAGGACGACCAAGAAGTGTGCATTCTCCAGGGAACATTGATGTTGTACGTGAGTCTCTCTTAAGGAGCCCTCGGCGTTCAGTTCGTAAGCAAGCAGCAGTGGTTGTCATCTCCTGGGAGAGTGTTCGCAGAATTCTTCAAAAAATGGTTCAAATGGCTCTGAGCACTATGGGACTCAACTGCTGAGGTCATTAGTCCCCTAGAACTTAGAACTAGTTAAACCTAACTAACCTAAGGACATCACAAACATCCATGCCCGAGGCAGGATTCGAACCTGCGACCGTAGCGGTCTTGCGGTTCCAGACTGCAGCGCCTTTAACCGCACGGCCACTTCGGCCGGCCAGAATTCATCTTGATTTAAAATTTCATCCGTACAAACTACAGATGGTACAACAATTGAACGACAACGATTACCGGTTACGATTAGGTTGGTTGGTTGGTTTTGGGGAAGGAGACCAGACAGCGAGATCATCGGTCTCATCGGAGTAGGGGAGGATGGGGAAGGAAGTCGGCCGTGCCCTTTCAAAGGAACCATCCCGGCATTTGCCTGGAGCGATTTAGGGAAATCACGGAAAACCCAAATCAGGATGGCCGGACGCGGGATTGAACCGTCGTCCTCACGAATGCGAGTCCAGTGTCTAACCACTGCGCCACCTCGCTCGGTTTACGATTAGGATTCTGTCAACAAATGATAACAAAAACAAATAATGACGATGAATTTCTAAACACGTTGTGGACGTCAGATGAGGC
This sequence comes from Schistocerca americana, assembly GCF_021461395.2. Taxonomy (NCBI): domain Eukaryota; kingdom Metazoa; phylum Arthropoda; class Insecta; order Orthoptera; family Acrididae; genus Schistocerca; species Schistocerca americana. The sequence goes on from NC_060130.1 coordinate 542,645,456, forward strand.
ACATTTTCATCTCACAGGTTAAGTGAATAAACCGAACTACCGTACTGGGCAAACCCAAATCCTAATGACACTCATGAGCGCCATTTACACGGTAGTAAAGAGACAGTATGGTGTGGTGTTTCATCACATGGGATTATCGGACCATATTTTTTTGCAAATGAACAGGGAAACACAATAAATGTCAATGCCGATCGTTACGTGGAGATGTTACGAACTTTCGTTACACCTGCATTGAACAGCTTTCCAAACATTCTAGGCGCTTCAGTCCAGAGTCACGTGGCTGCTACGGTCGCAGGTTCGAATCCTGCCACGGGCGTGGATGTGTGTGATGTCCTTAGGTTAGTTAGGTTTAAGTAGTTCTAAATCTAGGGGACTTATGACCTCAGATGTTAAGTCCCATAGTGCTTAGAGCCATTTGAACCATCCAAATGTTCGAGAAGCTTGGTTTCAAATTCCGTGATCCCCTAGATCGCCATATTTATCCGTTTGATTTTTTCTCGTGGGGCTACCTCAAGAGCAAAGTATACACACGACTCGACCAAGAACCCTGGATGAGATAAAACAGAGAATTCGGGATGCAATTCACAGTATCCCACCTGAGATGTTGCAGCGGTTAACGAGGAATCTCAACAGCAGATTTGACGAATGTATTCGTACAGGAGGACGCCGTCCAAAGGACGTAATTTTAAAAAAATGATAAATGCCACCAATGTTTAAAAAAATGGTTCAAATTGCTCTGAGCACTATGGGCTTTAACATCTGAGATCATCAGTCCCCTAGAACTTAGAACTACTTAAACCTAACTAACTTTAGGACATCACACACATCCATGCCCGAGGCAGGATTCGAACCTGCGACGGTAACGGTCGTGCGGTTCCAGACTGAAGCGCCTAGAACAGCTCTGCCACACCGGCCGGCAGTTGAAACTGTAATCTGAACGATGTTATAAGGTGTTATTCTTCCTAAACATTTCATCCATCTTCTCGTTCAAATCAAAATTTTTGGGAGATGCAACACTCAGGAATTGTATGTGTCAGGAATCGATAACGGTATTATTTTACAATACAAGCAGCAATAGCAGAACTACTAGTAGCAGCAGTGATAGTGATAGTGGCGGTGATGGTGATGGTGGTGGTGATAGCAATAGCAGCACCAGGTCTGAATGGTATGCATAAATGGAAAAGTGAGCCACATTTTGCGATCACCTATATAATGAAACAGTTACCTGATGCTTCAGTAAGATGGATTCGCAATAATGCAGCTGCAGTCAAACAGTCCACTGTGAATTCTGCGGCATCGTTTCATGGCACCAAAAACATAAAGTGCACACATATGCGGTGCAAAGAGAACAGATAAGCAAGGCAAAAACCGCGCACCAATGGAGAAGAAAACAATGTAAATTGAACTTGTTACAAGTGGAAGATACGTATGTCCATATGCTATTTTTGTTTTTTGCTTCAAATGACAATTTCTGTAACCTCTCCGAATGTTAATCGTACCTACTGGTTAAGTCTGTATGACTGTTTGAAGGTGTCATGTTTACCACTACTGAACTATTCTGAAAGTGGCAGTTAAATAGTCAGAAAACGACGTCAAAACACGTTGTGACACAAATTTACAGTATTACATTTCAATCCTGAATCAAATTATTCTATGGCTCCATGAGGCATTTCATCTGAATACTTACAATCAAACTGCAGTCAAGTAGTAAGTTTACGCCGTACCTAATGTCGCCCGTGGTCTCATCCCTGAAGAACGTCTTGGCGATGCCGCGATTGTCGTTCCTGAGGTGTCCCGTGTAGGAGATGGTCAGCACGTACTGGTGGCCCTTCTCCAGGCTCGAGTTCAGCCCCGCCACAACTTGCTGCGTTTCTTCCTCCACTTTCACGTACGTCACATTCAGCAGCTTCCGTGTCACCGCGTCTCTCACCTGCGCGAAACATCGGTTACAAAATATATTTTTACAACAGATTCCCTTAACAATAATATAATACAATTCTGCGCACACAAATATAGCAAAATATAAACATCCAACACTAACTTCACACGAATACAGATGTTTCCTTTAATGAGTGTGACACGTGTAGTATGTGGTATTTTATACGAAAGGTTGGTTCGATATAGCCAGTATGAGTGTGGACTTTAACCGCTGAAACTTCTCCAGGAATCGTTCCAGCATTTGCTTGAAATGATTTAGGCAAACCACAAGAAAATCAAATTAATCAGGCCGGCGTGGAATTATAGCGACTGTACCCATTTAACTTAATAATGGAGAAGTGGAAATATCTCTGTATTAAAGTTTTCTCGTCTGTAGAAAATTTAATAAATTACTCATTTATTAGTGGCAGAATTATGGATGCCGACAGTGACAAAAATAATGAAACCTATAGAGCTGTTGTATAAACCGCAAGCGAGGAAAGAGAGATGTACTCGTACTAACTGAGAGTGCAGTGACCGTGAAATTTCTTCTTGTAAGGGTGACACAGAACTTCCCTGGTACTCCTCCTGCCGTGGTGTCCCGCAGAAAAACCCAATATAGCATCAAGTGGTCTCCCGATGGTACATGACGGGTCGTTTCAATATCTGGGGGTTGTCTCGCGGAAAAGACTACATGATTAAAACGATTAAAATGCTTGACCCATGCTTCTAACAGGTTGGTTTGAAGTATTGCTTTTCTTTGATATTGAGAGAGTCACTTGTCTTGGCTCCCACGCTCCAATCGTGGCCTCTTCTCTAGCAAGGTCCGGGAAGCTACAACGTGAAAAGAAGGTGCTGTTAGTAATACTCCGTTCTAATGTTATGCCCCGCTTAGGGAATCAGCGTAATGAAAAGTGAACGATAGAAGCGAGCAGTCACTGCGTATTTCGCGAGGAATCGTCGGACAAGTGAAGAGTTATCTCCTAACAACTGAGAGCACAAGTTGCAGTCTGCTGCAGATCATCGCTCAGGTCGTCACCACCAGCGTGTAACGCCTGAAATCTGAGACCATTCTCGATTCATTCTGGAGTCTGGCCGAAGTGGTGATGACATAGCCTCACTCTTGGGGTCTCAGAAAAGTTGTAGATTTGCAGCATCGCTTTAGAACTGATCAGGGCCGTCTGATCTGGACCCGAGTGGAGGATCCACGGTAAACGAGACGCTTCATCGGTTCCGTAACAAGCTCGGCTGTAGAATTATTGACCTGCGCTACTGGATGGATACATGTCAGGCCACCATGGATAGGTGTGTGTAAATATATGGAAAATTGACACTAGGGAAGATAAGTACTTGTGGAACGAAAGTATTTTTAGTTAGGTGCAACTCCGATACCCACTGTATAAAAAATAATTATTTGTCAACTGCTGCAGTATTCGGCGCAAAGCTGCAAAACATAGTCTCATCTAGAAATGAGCCATCCCAGCAAAGTACTGAGCAGAGAGTTGGTTGACACCCAAACTAGAGAGTTGGGAAATTTATAACATGTGGAACTTATATTGTAAATATAGGTTATACTCCTCTGTAGATGGAATGTTCATAGCAATCAATAGAATTACTATGTCTAGCAAGGACGAAAATGAATCTGACTGCGAACTTCTACGAACAAGCGTAAACAGGGCAGGTGAACTTAGATTATAAACCAAATGCTTCTACCGACCGCTAAATTCAGACGTATCACTCGCAGTGTTATACTAACATAGCATGAACATGCCCACAGCATGCGATAGTAGTAGGTGGTAACTTTAACCTGCTTCGTATCCAGTGGGAAAACTTCTCACAGACTGTACAGCGAACTAATGTTGACAACATTGTAATACACCTGCTTCTAACTTGTTGACAGCTCACATACAACAAAAATAAAGGAGACTGACAATAATATGGAAATACCAAAAACAAAACACAGTACCATGCCTAAAGCAGTGTAGGCAAACCTTTGGCATTCGAAAAACCTCCCAGTCGTCTCGGAATGGATAAATAATCGTCCTGTATGGTTTTCAAGGAAATCTTATACCATTCTTCCTGCAAATGGTGGCACGTTCAGGTAACGATGATAGAGGTGGATACCGATCGTGCACACTTATCTCCAGAGTAGACCACCAAGGCTAAATAATATAGTGGTCAGGTGATAGTGATGGCAAAGGGAAACTTGACAATTAGTACTCGTGCTCGCAAAACCCGTCCTGGACGAAGCGAGCTGTGTGAACAGGGAGCCTTGTCGTCTTGGAACACAGTATCATCACTTGGGAACAACCATTGTACCACGGGATGGATCTGATCAGCGAAAATGGCTACATAATCCTCGGCAGTAATACGACCATATTTCACTCTTGGAATATACACTGAAGCGCCAAAGAAACTGGTATAGGCATGCGTATTCAAATACAATGATATGTACACAGACAGAATATGGCGCTGCGATCGGCAACGCCTATATAGGACAACAAGTGTCTGGCTCACTTGTTAGACCGGTTACTGCTGCTACAATCGACGACTGAAGAGAATCGTTCAAGGTGACAGAAGTGCATCCCTTCCGCAAATTGCTGGAGATTTCAGTGTTGGTCTATCAACAAGTGTCAGCGCGCGAACTATTCAACGATACATCATCGATGTGGGCTTTCGTAACCGAAGGTCCATTTGTGTATCCTTGATGACTGCACGACACATCAACACTGACATTTGACTGTTGATGGCTCGAAACGTTTTGCTTGGTTGGACAAGTCTCGACTGAAATTGTATCAAACAGCTGGGCGTGTACAGGTATGGAGACAACCCCATGAATTCATGGACCCTGTATGTCAGCAGGGGACTGCTCAAGCTTTTGGAGGCTCTGCAGTGGTGTGGGGCGTGTGCAGCTGAAGTGACATGGGATCCCTGGTACGTCTAGATACGACTCTGACAAATGGTTCAAATGGCTCTGAGCACTATGGGACTTAACTGCTGAGGTCATCAGTCCCCTAGAACTTAGAACTAATTAAACCTAACTAACCTAAGGACATCACACACATCCATGCCCGAGGCAGGATTTGAACCTGCGACCGTAGCGGTCACTCGGTTCCAGACTGTAGCGCCTAGAACCGCACGGCCACTCCGGCCGGCCGACTCTGACAGATGAGACGTAAGCATCCTGTCTGATCACCTGCATCCATTCATGTCCATCGTGCATTCCGACGGACTTGGGCAATTCCAGCAGGACAGTGCGACACCTCACACGTGCTACAGTGTGGCTCCAGGAACACTCTTCTGAGTTTAAACACTTCTACTAGCCACCAAACTCCCCAGACATGAACATTATTGAACATACCTGGGATACCTTGTGACATGCAGTTCAGAAGAGATCTCCACGTCCTCGTACTCTTGCGGATTTATGGACAGCCCTGCAGGATTACTGGTGTCAGTTCCCTCCAGCACTACTTCAGACATTAGTCGAGTCCATGCCGCGTCGTGTTGCGGCACTTCTGCTTGATCGCGGGGGCCTTACACGATATCAGGCAGGTGTACCAGGTTCTTTGGCTCTTCAGTGTAAATTCTGCCAAAAGTTTAAAACATTATGCAAAAAGACTCAACTCACCAAATGACACTGTTTCATTCTTCCATAGTCCAGATTTTATGGTTTCGGCACCACGTTTTTTCTGTTACGGGCATTTGCATAATTGATAAGTGCTTTTGGAATTCCAACTCGCCCTGCAAATTCCAGCTTATGGAGCTCCCTTCGTGAGTGCGGCATTCAGTTCTGGAGTGACTTTTGCACCTGTCCTGTCCTTTGCCGTCAAAATCTTCTCCAATGACTGTCTGTCACTATCACTCAACAGACACTTCCATCCGCATTGTGACTTAGCGGGTGAGGTTTCTCCGCTTTCTGTGTATGCGTTGTAAACCTCCGATACTGTGTTTTTTGAGACACCAAAATCTTCGACTCCTTTGGTTACAGCAGCACTGACCATACAAGCAACAAAAATCTTTCCCCATTCGAATTCACTTTGCCCTGACTTAATGCACTCACGACTACACAGAACACTTTTCTGAGAGCAACTGACACTTTCAGCGAATTGAGGACATTGCACAGGTGCCATTCATGATCAAATACAGCAACGCAACCTGGAGTCTTGGGTAGCATCTGAATTTATATTCAAGCATGCATTTCTCGTAGTGTTTCCTTATTTTTGTCCACATTCTGTACGTTACTCCTGTAACGTATTACCTGTGTGCGCCTGTATGCTTGTCCTGTACGTTGTTGTGAACGTCAGAACCAGTTTTCTGTATCTGGGGACACAGGTCTTTGCCCGGACAGGAAACGATAGGCTTTTCTTTCCCGAATCCTTCTAACTGGGCAGTGATCATAGTCTACTTGGTGGCTTATGGGTCTGTGATTTTTTATGGCGGCAGGTGTTCAGCAGCCCCTCTTGGAATGAAACGGAGAAGTTATGTCTGGAAACAACACCTCCCGGACAAGTGCTGTCAGTCGGAGCAGGAAATAACCAACTGATATACCTATATTCGGCTCCTGAGGCGGAACTGTAGAAATGCCACGGAGTAAAATGGTTTTATGAAGCACTTTTGAGAGATTGCGAAATCGTGAGTTGGACGGTAGCACTCAGAGGTCTAAGACGCAGGCCGTGTATCCTGTGAGGTAAATTCGGGGCATTTTAAGTGTCGCTTGTCTGAAGACTGAAACGAGCGATCCCTCGTGATCACTAAAGTTGTTCTGTCTGCAAGGAAAGCCTTGAAAAAGTTCCTAAGTGATTAACTATGTGCTGACGTAAAAATTCTGATTGAGTCTCTTCCTGTCATCTGGAAGATTGTCAGGTCTGGTAGTCTATTTGTAAAACATGTGCATGGAAACCGAGAGGTATCGGGATCGGATCCCAGCAAGTAGAAGGATAATGGTCGTATGAGTAGATATTCTATTAAAATGATTAACGCCCAGAATAGTACCGAAGAAATGCAGACTGCTATGGACAACAAAAAACAGAATAACCCAGGAAATGCACAAAATGTTATGGTCAACAGCAGCAACGAGGATAGCTCAAAAATATGCAATTTATGTAATATTAAAAAGACTTTAGATTGTTTTGCATGAAATCATGGAATGATACTATCAATTTGTAGAGACTGTAGAAAATTAAGAAGGTCAGAAAATTAAAAAAAAATATTACTCCAACCCCAAATAGATTACACAAATCTAGATTTTTGCTGTGGTATCATTCCCAGTTTTCTAGCGGATTACATAGACAGAACTATCCAGAAGACTAAAACAGTACCAATAAATTGGTGACTCAGTGGATGAACCTCTTCACTTTTTGTTTGAAGATGAAGTGAATACAAGCGCTAGCAAGGCCACGCGAGTGAACAACCACCAGCGAACAAATGCCAGTAAGTGCACGTCAGTGAGCAAGCGCCAGCGAGCGCCTCTTTTTTCGAAGGTGAAGCGAAAACAAGTGTGAGCAAGTGAACACACCTTGGTGTGAGTGAGCAATTGTCAGTGAATGCACGTCAGTGAACACATGCCTGTGAACGCACGCCACTGAGCGCACCTTAGTGCGAGTTCTCATAGCAAGCTCTAGTTGGCGAACTATTTCTCTCTTTCTTTGAAGAGGAAGCGAATTTGAGCACCAATCCATGGTGACCGCGAATGTATGCCAGTGAGTGAACCTCTTTATTTGTCTTCAGAGAGAAATCATGCAAGTGGTGCTAGGGAGCAAGCACAGCATGCGCACACCAGTGAACAAACTTCAGTGATTGAGCCTATTCAGTGAAGCGAATTCAAGTGACCTGAGTGGTGCTAGTGCTGCAAAGAGTGAATTCATGAGCAAACGTCAGTGGATGAACTTCTTTCTCTTTCTTTGGTGATGGAACCCGTGATCAAGGGTACCATTCACGGAGAAGTGGATAAACTACAGAGCTTGACTCTCTTCCATCGAAGACAAAGCAGGTGAACACATGTCACACCAGTGAACACACACCAGTAAACGTGCACCAGTGAATGAATCTCTGTCTCTGTGTTTGAAGATGGAGAAAGTGAGTGAACCTCAGCGAATGAAACTCTTCGGTGTTGGAGTGAATCTGAGTGTACTCGAGCAAGCGTCAGTGAACGAACAAATCTCTTCACTCTTTCTTCTTCGTAAAACACAAGCAGGTGCGCCATGAAGCGGTGCCAGTGAACGCACACCAGTTACTGAACCTCTGTCTCTGTCTTTGAAGATGAAGCGAATGTGAATGTACAGATGAAGTCAGTCTCCTTCAACTTCCGCCAGCGAGCGAACATCAGTGACAGCACACAAGAATGTTGATGAAGTCATCTTGTGCCACTTCTGTCTCTGTCTTCGAAGATTGGGCAAAGTGAACACAAGCCAATGCTCTTCCTTCGATGTTGAAGTGAACCCAATCACACCACAATGTGACTTCAGTGAACGAACGTCTGTGAGTGGGCCAAGCGCGTTGAGCCAGTGAACGAACTTCTGTCTCTGTCTTCGAAGATGAAATCAATTCAAAAAAGTGGAGCCATTGGCGTGAATGTGCCACGCTATGCCAGTGAGGGTACCTTAGACTCTGGCTTCAGCGATGAAGTCAGTGAAGAGCATCGCTCTCAAAGAAACTGAATGAATTTCAGAGAGCAAGCATTAGTGGATTAACCTCTTCAAAGATGAAGCGAATGCAAGTGAACACTCCTTAGCGCACCTTAGTGCACATGCCTCAAGGTCCAGCATCTGCAGTATTTTTTGCTGAATTTGCAGAGGTCAGATAATTGACCTTTGCATTTTTGGCTAAGTTTCTCGCTGTCAGCAGTTTGATCACGCCACCGGCCGCTGTCAGGTTTTGTGTTGAATTTGCAGAGGTCAAATAACCGAACTTTGGATTGTGTGCCAAGTTGCTCTCTTCTAGTGAGTTAGCCACATCACTGGAGTCTGTCAAATTTTGTGCCGAATTTGCAAGTACTAAATCTCTAGCGCTTGGATTGTTGGCCAAGTTGTTCTCTTTCAATTGGCTGGTCACGCAATAGGCGTCCGTCGCAATTTTGTGCTGAATTTACATGGATCAAATAATTGACCTTTGCATTGTCGGCAAAGTTGCTCTCTTCTAGCGAGTTGACTGCAGACGTCAGTTCTCTGATGCTTGAGTTGGTGCGACCAAGTATTGAAGATTCTAGTCCTGGAATGCCATACAAAAAAGCAAGGATGTCGTTCGTGATGAGGACGTTCTTCTATTCATACAGAGGCACCCAGATGTCGGGAAACCATTGGCCCTTGTTCAAGTCGTAGTTCCTCTCTCGGATGAAGTCAAAGATGGAGAGCGTCGGCCCATGACTCGCATCGCTAGTGTTGCTCGAGTCTTCTTCAGTTGCAGTGACAGTGTCGATGAGTCTTGCTCGTTCACGACGATAGTCTTGCTTACATCTTCTGCAGCTGCAGCGACAGTGGCGCTAGAGTCTTCAGTCGCAGTGATGGTGTTGCTTACATCTTCTTCAGTCGCAGAGTCAGCAATGTTGACATTTGATACAAAGATTTTTCACTTGATGCACGAAAAAGCACAGAATTGTGGCGATATGTTGGTTCATTCACGCAACGAAGCATGTGCGCCCCAGGGGATGGTTCGTCTTGCAGTCACGTACAATTCTTGCGAAATTTCAGAGGACAAATTTTTGACTCCTGCGATATAGCTCAAAAATGTTCATCGTTCGTGTGCCACGAGGTGGAACCTCTTGCATTGCTTCATTCACGCAAGAATGCATGCGCGCCCTCTCAAGGTTGCATTCTCTTGAAGACAGCACATGCAACCGTGTTCAATTCTTGCAAAATTCAGACGCGGGAATCTTCCACGCTTACAATTCAGTAAAAAACGTTAGAGCATTAGATTCAAGGTCAATGTCGATGCGACGAGAGTCTCTTGCGTTGGTTCGTTCATGCGTGAATTCATATGTGCCCTGAGGAGGAAGGTCTCGTAACAATGAATGAATGATACCACAAAAAATGAATGATACCACAACATAAAACCTAGATTTGTGTAATCTATTTGAGGTTAGAATAACATTTTTTTATTTTTTGACCTTCTTAATTTTCAGCAGTCTCTACAAACTGATAGTATCTTTACATGATTTCTTGCAAAACAGTCCAGAGTCTTTTTAACATTACATAAATTGCATATTTTTGAGCTATCCTCATTGCTGCAATTGTCCATACCATTTTGTGCATTTTCTAGGTTATTCTGTTTTTTGTTGCCCATAGCAGTCTGCATTTCTTCCATACTATTCTGGGCGTTAGTCATTTTAATAGAATATCTACTCAGATGATCGTTATTTAAACATTTTTTACAAATTGATCTAGGTCTACCTAATTTCTTCCCATATTCTGTAACACTTTTTACTGTGTCACATTTAGAGCACTTTTTTAGTATCCGTCCCATATCGTCTGTACTATTAAATATGTTACTATTCTTATTTTTTTTGTTTGAATAATATCTATTAAGTCGATCCTTATTTATACACTGTTTAGAAATCGATCTTGGTTTATCTAGCTTTATTCTGCAATGTCTTTCACTACACAACATTTAGTACATTTCTTTAGAGGCTACTCTATGTTCTCCATTTAATACATATAAAAAATATATAGGCTGTTGTCCGCTTTTTGCTGTCGTAATTTTTTCATCAATCTCCATTTACTCAATTTTATTCTTTCACCTATGTTGTCCATTTTTTTTTTGTCCTCGTTTTTTCATCAGTCTCCATTTACTCATTTTCATTCATTCACCTATGTTGTCCATTTCTAGCTGTTCTCATTTCTTTATGAATACACAGAAAACTACAATGGATCTGTGTGCAACTTTCAAAAAAATGGTTCAAATGGCTCTGAGCACTATGGGACTCAACTGCTGAGGTCATTAGTCCCCTAGAACTTAGAACTAGTTAGACCTAACTAACCTAAGGACATCACAAACATCCATGCTCGAGGCAGAATTCGAACCTGCGGCCGTAGCGGTGTGCAACTTTAAATGATAAAATTCCGAATGATACACTTACGTATGTGGTACTGCATGGTAAAAGGAATTTGACAAATGATTCGCAACACATAATTCTGATTGAAAATTTTTAATTTTTACTTCTTCGCGAAGTGTCGGCAGTCGCTGACCGCTACATGCGCGAGAAATCACACAGCTCTTGCCCATACGAGATTGCTAACTCCAATGGCCTCTAGAGGAAACAGCCAGCTGTTATAAGGTAGCTGGCACGGTTTTCAGATAACTAGCCATGCCTCCTTATCTCTGTCTCGACCTCAGCTACACTTGTCTTGCAGCAGCTGAGCAAGCTCTCAGTAGATACCTCTGACTGCAGAAAATTAATATTACGATAATTTCACTATTTCTGAACCGATTTTGATGATTTAAAGTTTGACGTGAAACTAATTAAACAGTTTCCTATAGTTTATAAGTGATTAAAATCGATTTTAATGATCGTTATATACTTGGAAACTTTTTTCTCTCGTACCAACTTTGTCACTCAAATACCAACTATATATGTAATCTTCAAGCCTCTTTAGTCTGTTAAACCTCGTAACTGAGTATGTAGCCAAAATGGTTTTGGCCATTATCTCACGGAGTCATCAAGCGTCAGTGGTTTGTGGAGAGCTAGCCATTTGACAGAGCATTTCCTATCCTCGCTTCTGTACGACTTATCGCCATCCATGGGCGGGTCTGAGACCTGTCTGGCGTGTTTAAGCCCGAAATAATGGAGCACTCTGTTAACTCAGAGGCGGGTCTCTGTGATGCGCTGACATACAGAAGGAGAGGCCTGAAGCTCAGTGATCACTGAGTTGAAGGTGTTCGATAGGAAAAGTTTTGCAGTTTTTTTTCCCTCACGTTCACCTAGGACAATGAAGCATTTCCTCTTGTTCACTATTATTTTCTTACATTCACCAAATTTATTTTCTTACGTTCGCCAAGATGAGAAAGTGAGTGAGTTAGACCTGAATAGAGGGGCTGCGGGAGGGGGAGTAGAAGGATTTTGGGGGTTCTGTAAAAGTGGCTCAGTTTTTGGTGAACCCCAAGGGGACCCGAGAGGGGCGAGCCACAAAGTGAGCTACTGAGCCAGAACCCCCAAAATCCTTCTACTCCAGCAAGATCACGGAAATTAACAGTCTACATTTAATATAGCCTTCACCTGCCAACGATCGGAGGAGTCGTCAGGAATGCCACATGGTTCGAATTAACGTTGAAGTGTAGGTCCCCTTTGGGGTAGAGCGGAGCGTGTAAATGCATGAAGGTTTTTTTCAATTGAATTACTTACATCGGGCCATTGAGTCGGTAGGCAGACGCTTCTATCACATCACGAATGCAGTAGCTGGCTGGAGATGGTGTTCATTCACGCAAGAGAATCGTACGAGCATACTGTCGTCTGACCATTGAACAGACTCCCATATGGACGACATAGTAATAAGCATGACTGTGTGTAAAAAACAACTGAAAAAGTTGAAAACAAATAAATCACCATGTCCGGATGAAATCCCAATTCGATTTTACGTAGAGCACTGAATGGCATTTATCGTGAAACTCTCCTCCAGTGCAGAGTCACACACGGCTGGAAGAAAGCCAATGTGACTCTGTGTACAAGAAGGGAAAAAGAATGGATCAGAAAAATTGCAAACCAATATCTCTGACATCGGTTTGCTACATAATCGTTTGGACATATTCTCAGTTCGAACATAATAAATTTTCTTGTGACCGAGAAACTGATGATCACGAATCAGAACGGTCTTAGAAAGCATCGCTTGTGCTCAACTCAGCTTGCCCTTTTCTCATATGATATACCTCGAACTATGCATGAAGGGCATATGACACTGTGCTCCAATGCAGACGGTTAGTGAGGGTACAAGGATATGGAATAGGTTTCGAGATATGCGAGTGACTCGAAGACTTCTTAAGTAATAGAACCTAGTATGTTGTCCTCTATGACGAGTGTTCGTGAGAGACAAGGATATCGTCCAGAGTGCCCCAGGGAAGTGTGATAGGACCGCTATTTTCTATGAAAAATGGCTCTGAGCACTATGGGACTTAACTTCTGAGGTCATCAGTCCCCTGGAACTTAGAACTACTTAAACCTAACTAACCTAAGAACATCACACACATCCATGCCCGAGGCAGGATTCGAACCTGCGACCATAGCGGTCGCGCAGTTCCAGACTGTAGCGCCTAGAACCGCTCGGCCACCTCGACCGGCTTTTCTGTGAACACGAATGATCTGGAGAACAGGGTAAGCAGCAATCTGCTGCTGTTTGCTGATGATACTGTGGTGTATGGGAAGGTGTCGTCGCTGAGTGATTGTAGGAGGATAGAAGATGACTTAGAGAAAATGTTTAGTTGGTATGATGAATGGCAGCTAGCTCTAGATGTAGAAAAATGTAAGTTAATGCAGATAAGTAGGAAAAACAAATCCGTAATGTTCGGATACAACGTTGGTAGTATACTGCTTGACACAGCCATGTCGTTTAAATATCTGAGCGTAACGCTGCAAAGCGATATGAAATGGAACGAGCTCGTCAGGACTGTTGTAGGAAAGGCAAATGGTCAACTTCAGTTTTTTGGGAGAATTTTAGGAAAGTGTGGTTCATCTGTAAAGGAGACTGCACATAGGTCGCTGTTCTTGAGTACTGCTCAAGTGTTTCGGATCCGTACCAGGTCGGACAACGGAACACATCGAGGTAATTCAAAGGCGGGCTGCTTTATTCGTTACCGATAGTTAACAGCAGGTGTTGAGGAGACAACACCAGGTGTTGAGGAGATGCTTTGGGAACTCAAATGGGAATCCCTGGAGAGAAGGCGACGTTTTTTTCGAGGAACACTATTGAGAAAATTTAGATACCCGGCATTTGAAGCTGACTGCAGGACGATTCTACTGCCGCCAACATTTATTTCGCTTAAGGACCGCGACTATAAGATACGAGAAACTAGGGCTCATACGGAGACATATAAACAGTCGTTTTTCACTCGCTTTGTTTGCCAGTAGAACAAGAAAGGCGGAGGTGCCATTTCATGAGTGTGAGCTACTGTCTGTGAGGCAACGCAACCACAACGTTGGGGGGGTGCTTTACGTAAAATAAAATTCGCAAGCTCTGGTGTACACAGTGTGAATTAGTGGTTAATATTGTCGTTTTTGGAATATCCTTGAAATATCTTATGTTTGCGTATTCTGGAATATTCTGTGTTTGCATAAATACCAGTATCCTGGAATATTCGATGTTTGTGTAAATACCAGCATTCTGGAATATTTGATGATTGTATAAATAGCTGTCCTCTCCGCCCAGGAGTTCAGTTCTGCTCTGCCTGTACGTTGTTGTCAGTAATAAACATGCTTTCAGTTCGTCAGCAGGGATCTGTCCTAGAGAATAAGTCAGAAAAAACATATAGTCAGGGAATAAAATTACAGCACAGGGAAGGAAGCAGTAGTGCAAAGGCTTGAAGATCCCATGCTCGCCAAGCACGTACTCACAGAAGAGTTGTGAGTCTCCTGAAGAAGGGCTAAGTAGCGTAATAACGACCGTTGTTCTACTACACCACTCTGCTTGGGTGTGGATTATTAAGCCGTCTTTCAGTTGCATTTAGATGAATTCAATGTGGCTTTCTGGGTCCGTAATTCGACAACAGTTATAATTCAAGAACATGCGGAATAGTCACTGCGTCTAACTCTGCCATCTGCGCACTGCTTCTTCACTGATCTAACAAGTGCGTTGTGGAAACGTCTGTATCACTTTGCGAAAAACCCTATATGTGCTTCTCGTGACGTAGTGGGGTAGAGAGAATGTGAACTCGCATGGTCACTCTGCAGTTTGCAGACCCACCAAGGGGAGATATGCATCATCATATTCCAGCGACTTGCCTTCCTGCGTGCTTCTACATTCCACACATTCCCATCTCCATCTCCGTCCACCCTGTCAAACCCTCAGAACACAATTCATCCTTTAATACGGTTCTACTGCACCTGGATGTTGTAGACACAGTTAACAGTTGTTCTGAACCCACTACATTTAAAAATTAACATTAATTTTATACCATTTAAATACTAGTTTTAATGATTTGCGATTTTTCAGTCCCCTGCATCGTGCTAATCATGCAACAGAGAAAAAAATGAATAGGGCTCCTTTGTCATAAATGTGGGGGAAGAGGGCTTAATCGGGAAATAATATAACAACCGTACAGGATGACTAGGAATATATTTCTCCTCTAACAGTATGTATCAATTTATGTAGCTTCTTTCCATGTGCTTTTACTGTATAAGCGTCAGTAGCAACTCATATCTGAATTAATTCAATGATCCCATATCTGATGCTTTTTGTGGATAATAAACATCCCTAGGTATGTCTGCTCACAGCGTTGCACTGATTTATAATGCACACTTCAGAAGCGTCTGTGTAATTTTGTATATACATCACCCCGATTCCCAGAACTCCTGAAGGTAGACGTTGACTGTGGATATTGTATCACAGACGCAGTCCCCGTGACTGTTCAGGTATGTCACTAAACCCGCCCAAATATGTAAACAACCATGCATGAGCAGCGCCTATTAGACGGAGGGGGTCCGACAGCCGATCAGTTCCAATCATTCCGCCTGGAAGGAGGTACAGGGCTCGTGTTGTATGTAGTTCAACCATGCCTAGACGGTCAATACCGCGGTTCGATCGCGTCCGCATTGTTACTTTGTGCCAGGAAGGGCTCTCAACAAGGGAAGTGTCCAGGCGTCTCGGAGTGAACCAAAGCGATGTTGTTCGGACATGGAGGAGATACAGAGAGACAGGAACTGTCGATAACATGCCTCGCTCCGGCCGCCCAAGGGCTACTACTGCAGTGGATGACCGCTACCTACGGATTATGGCTCGGAGAACACTGACAGCAACGCTACCATGTTGAATAATGCTTTTCGTGCAGCCACAGGGCGTCGTGCTAAGACTCAAACTGTGCGAAATAGGCTACACACACACACACACACACACACACACACACACACAGAGAGAGAGAGAGAGAGAGAGAGAGAGAGAGCAGGGGGGAAGGTAACTCGCCAGCCCGCTCATCAGTTTGCATATACACAAGAGAAGCGTATGACAGCATTCCGACGACCTGTTTTACTTAATGGTTCAACACTCCCCTCCCACCCACCCTCCTCCGTCCGTCAGCTGAACACAATTTACCCCTAATACGGTTCTACTGCAGTTCTATGTGGTACACATATTTAATATTTGTTCTTCACTCACTTCATTTAAATATAAACATTTTTGTAGCATTAAAGTAGTGTTTTTAATAAATTTATTTTTGAGTAGGTTTAACGTATAGCTCAAGGCTAAGTTATTTTTAAAAAGCACTGACGTATGTAGTACTGGGATATGTTTTCACTAGAGGCTGTGGTTTCTGAGTATATTCACTCCCCGGTCCCCACGCTCACTCATCCCCGTCGCCCCACCAGACAGGACTTTCAGTATGTTGTTCATGGCACTGCCACGTACTACTGTACATAAAACTGCGACTACACACATTATTTCCTCTATTCGACCTTTGTTGGTCTCCGTTGACTAGGCAGTGTAGAGGAAAACGTCTCCCGCGTGGCAACACCTTAGACAAGGGCCCCTTCTTACATCTACGTGCCATTTTTTTTACAAAGAAAAGTTTAATACGGTCATGGTTTGCCATCAAACTAATTATAAAAGAAAATTTTGATACAGCATATCACTACTATTTCTTTGTGTATTTTGCGGATGTTTGGGCGTATGGCACTGCATCAGTGTATGCATATTTTAGGATTTGATAGAGTGTAGAAATTTGAGCTCTAATAATCGACGAAAGCAAAAACTACGTACATCCATATTAATACCCTTTATTTTCCACCACAAATAGACCTTTTATATAGTAATCTGGAGATAAACATTTTTAGTTGATGTAAATGAAAGAAAAATCAATGTAATTTCTGCTGTTGTAATTTCGATACCAAATAATTTATATTAGGTGCATACTTTGTAACTTTTAGCAGAATGTAAGCTGAACCTGAGTCATCTGACAAACGGTTTCTTAAGCAGTCTTTAATGTTATTCATTTCAGAAAATAATGACTCACAGTCGTAGGTGGTTGAAAATATTGTCAAAACAGCAAACGCCAGCTTCTTTAGTCAGCTATATATGCCTGGAATTGAATTTCATCTTGCCAAAATTTTAATGTCAGCATTTTTTGCTCATATTGCCTGATAGTCTTTCTAATTGTTTACTTGTTTCGATAAATTTTTGAGTGCTTATTGAACTACAATGGAAATAAATTGGCTGTATTTTAGTTTCTTCAGTTTCCACCCAATGACATTTAATCACGTTTAGTTTATCCAGTGACGTCGCATCTAGATACATAATAAATTTTGGTGTTTCTGACAATTCTTTGCACTGAGAATATTCAAATGAAAATTTTTCGATCGACGAATGTATTAGTGAAGAAAATTCCTCAGTGTCTTTTTCCTTGGTTTGGATGTTCGCTTAAATCAAAATCAATGGTAGTTTTTTCATATTTGGGAAATACTTATATTTTGAAATACTATCGTTATTAAAAACTTGCAGTTTAGCCTCAAAAGCGCGAATGAGATCTATCATTACAATAACTGTTCCATTTGTGCCTTTACGTTTTACGTTCAAGCGACTGATATGCTGGTACATGTCCGTAAAAAAATTCAATTTCGTAAGCCACGTAACATCCATTAGTTGTGAATATTGCACAATTTTTGCCTCATTTTATAAAAACAGCCTGATTTCTTCCAAACAATTGACAAGTCGTGGAAGTACAAAGCCGCGGCACAAACGGCGAACATTTTTGAACATCAGTGAGCCATTGCACACACTTCGTAATTTGTTTTATTAGAAGTTTGCGACGACATAAGATGCACTATTTTGCCGACTACGGCCATTATATCAGCAAGGAAGCGAAACAAGCCTTTGCACACAAGGTTTGTTGAAATATAATGCAGTGGAGTTCAATAATAAGATGATCAATGTGTGCTTGGAATAAATTAATAGAACCACTTTTTGGCCACTATATTGGGAGCGCTATCAGTCGTTATCGAAACAGTTTTGCTTACATCTATTTATCATTTAAATTGAAGGGGGAGGAAGGAGAAAGAAAAGGAAAGGGAAGGAACTAATGAAATTAGCTGTGTCGGAACTTTGTGCGAAATCAGTGGCGACGAGTGAAAATGTGTGTCGAACTGGGACTTGAGCCCGGGATCTCTTGCTTACTAGGTAGTTGCGTTAAGCGTTGCGCCACGCGGACACTGTGTTTATCGCAAATAAACGATCTCGGCACGCTTGTCGGCCGATTCACATTCCCACCTAAGACCATATATCCGCAGTCCTTGTCCATGTCCTCCATTTTTGCTACTTTTAGATTCCCGCTGGAGGTCGAGCGTAAATTTGCTTCCACACTGAAAGTTGTGGATTCATTGTACATCGTGACGAATCAGACATAACAATGTGTGGACAATTTTTTTGTGAGTTGCTATGGTTTTCTGACGTTGTGTGCGATCTGGTATTTAAACGCAACGCCTTTTGTTTTGCACTATGCAGAGATAATGCACAGGTTTTTTTTTCCTCGTAAGTTATTTATTGCGTCTATTGTTTTACCGTGTCAAGGTTTCCTGCCCTGGGTCTGATATCGATACTCGTTGTTCCGATTGTGTTTGTTATTGTTTTTGAGAATAGATAGATTACAGAATTATTATGGCTTGGTCTTATGAGGAAATTTTAGGAATTTAAAAACATGAAAAAATCTTTATAAGCTATCTTTTTCCATAAGATTTCCACAAACGAAAATCCTTATCACTGACTGCCCGAACGGTCCTGACGTTGGTGCAACTACAGGAAAGTGAAACATATGACCGCAAACATTCTTAACCGGCAGCAGTAATGAATGAAGTTAAACTTGTATTTAGAGATCTTTGTAAAGATACTTTGTTGAATAAATGTCTTCATGAGAAAACGCAGAATTTAAATGAATGTGTGATGTGTGATTTGAGCCCAGTTACCGAAAACTGTTTTTATTCAGATTACAGCCCTCAAATCTGGTGTTTGTGATTCTGTTTTATGCTTGTGGAGATGGTGTAATAGGAAAACTGGATGTTTTGGAAGTATTGGGCATAAAATCTAGTGGAAATACCGCAAAATCCTTGGTGCAAATAGATAAAGAGAGAGAATCTGAAAAGCAAAATTTGCTAATTTAAAATGCACGAAAGAAGCTAGACACAAAAGAAGAGGAACTAAGAGAGGAAAAAAAGATCAGTATGATTCAGATGATCAATATGGCGCAGGAAAATATTAGTGGTAAGCAATTCTCATCAATAACCACATTAACACTGCAATAAAAAACTTAAAATTAATTTTTCTCAAAAATTCATTTTTTGACTTTTCCAAACTAATTGTGTTAAAAACATGAAATTTGGGTAATTTGTACTTAGGATAGTAATAAGTTATTGCAAGTAAACTGACAACCACCAACACAACAGAAACTCTTTTATAATAATTAATATATCAAAAAGCGAAATTTTGTTAGTGAAAGAAAAAAAAATTGTTCAAATCCAAAAGAGGCATTCTGTCCATTTTACTTTTAAATCCACGCATATATGTTATCTAAATTCACGTAAAAATTTCACTGTTTTAACACTTATAGTTCTTTTGAAAAGTGTACCTATTCAAAGGGTGAAATATCATTGGCAGAATAGGGATAAAAGTTGCCTTCCGTCTCGCCTTGAATCTATTTCTTTTTCAGTAAGAGAATTTTCAACAGCCGTACAAATATATGTATCCTTACTATTGTTGGCAACGATATTATCCCAATCAATTCTTCTTTGATGTGATTTGCAACACACTATCAAGCGAACACAGCTAAACGGGCAGATTTAGTAACATCTGTACTCCCTTCAAGACACTGTGAAATACATTGTCCAGTGACATTAATGTGACCGCCTGTTAAAAAGCCTGAATAACCACCTTTTGCAGCGCAGACCGCTGCGAGACGTCCGGGAAGAGAGCCAATGACGTTCTGGAAAGTACAGACAGGGATGTGGAGTCGTGCCGACTCCAGCGCCGTGGCCAGCTGCGCTAGATTTTTCAGCTGAGGATTCACGGCGCGTACAGCCCGATAAAGGTGGTCCCACAAATTCTCGACTGGGTTTTAATCCGGGGAGTTTGGTGGCCAGGGGAATATGATAAACTCTCCCGGTGCTATTCGAACCGTGAACGTACAGTGGGGAGCTGTGTGTGACAGTGTTGGTAGATGTCATTGTGCTGAGAAAAAACAAACTGCAAGTACTAGTGAACAGGGTCCCCAAGGATATATACATATTTTTGTTGATCCATTGTGCCTTGCAGAATGACGAGATCATACAGGGAATCCCACGAAAACGATTCCCAGACCATAACGATACCTCCTCCGACCTGGACCCTTCCGACGATTGTTGCAGGGTGTTTGCTTTCAGACATTTCACGCCGTACATGCCAATGGCCATCTGTCGGATTGACTGTAAATGTGATTCATCTGAAAAGGCCACCTGCCGCTACTCAGTGGACGTCCAATTGCATTCATCGACAATGAGCAGCAGTCAGCTGTGGTGCATGAACCAGGCGCTTGCTGCGGAGACCCATACGCAGCAACGATTGCTGGACAGTCATTGAGGAGACGCTGTTGGTAGTCCCTTGGTTCATCTCTGTGGTCAAATGTTCAACAGTAACACATCTATTCGTCCGCAGGCATCTCCACAGCCGTTGTTCACCCCTGCCATCTATGGCCCGATTTGCACCACAGTTGTTTCGGCGCAGGTTTTGGATAGCGCTATTTTGCCATGCACGTTAGACTTAAACCACGGCGGCAGGTGAACAGTCTACAAACTTAGCAATTTCGGAAATAATTCCACCCTTCGCCCGAAAGCCAATGACAATGCTCTTTTGGACGTAAGAGAAATTGTTCCATTTCCGCATTACGACAATGACTGCACAGTTTTCGCATCGCCCATCCCTTCCCCGACACACTATATGTACCGTCCACTGTTGGTGTTGCCACAGGCGATCTATAAGTGGTTACTGATCGTTGACATCTAACATAGGCGGTGGTTACATTAATGTGACTTTTTTTCCTTCCCAAACTAGCCATGCTGAATAATATTCACAAGCTCCATGGTGCCTGAGGAGGCCCGAGCCCCTTCAAAAATTCGTTTTGGGAGGGGGGGGGGGGGGGGGGCGGGCGGAGCCCCCCAATAATTTAATAAAATTATTAGTTATATTATGCATTGTAAAATCACAAAGTTATGTTGGATTTTTTTTATTTTCCTTGTTTGACGATACTTAACTTTTGAAATACATTCATTAATGAGTTAAAACAAATAATTATTACGGTAGTAAGCAGGTTAACTGAAAACGAGTGGTGTGAATCATGATAGTGTTACTGTGCTGCGGGCACACTTAGTTTGTCCCGGTGCGCGAACCTCTGGGTAAAGTCTGGCGGCAGTGGGCCAGCGCTGCGGCCGCGGCGACATCAAAAGGACTGGAGCAGAAGCGCCTTGAACCCTCCCCCTCGCGTCGCCTTGACGCTTGGAGGCATTACGACGCTGCGGCTGCTGTTGCAGTCATTGAGTATGGATAGTTTCGTTCAGTGCATGCTGCAGACGTGCTTAGCGCTCAGACTTTTGTGTCTAGTGGACTATTTTATATTAATATATTTTATTCGTTTACTTTAGTCTCTTAGTGTATTGTGAATTAAGTTTGCAATGGATAAATTTGTTACCAAAAAGGTGCGCTTGGAAGTTGATGATACTGCAAGTTAACCTCCAACAATTATTGTGTCGTCAAATGCTTCGTCGTCTTCAGGCGAGAACCGTTCACAGCCGAAACCTGGACAATCAGGTTAGGGAAGATCATTTCAGAAGTCTTGGTTGATCAAATATACATGGCTAGAATATGAAGCACCTACCAAAAAAAGGTTTTTGCAAAACCTGCAAAGAGGCAGATGCTAAAAATCTATTACAATTTTCTTCAAAAACAGAAGATGCATTTACTTACGTAGGGTTTTCTAACTGGAAAAAGGCTTTGGATAAATTCTGTCTTCATGAAAATACGTTTATGCATAAAGAAGGTGTTCTGAAGCTAAATTCTATCACTAACCGAAGTGTGGCCTCCCAATTGAGTGAACAGTTAGATAGTGATATGAAGAAAGGCCGTTTAGCTCTTGAGACAATTTTTACTACAGCGCAGTTTCTATGCCGACAAGCACTAGCAATTATAGAGCACGAAGATGTAAATTCAAATTTTTTTTCAATTGTTGGAACTCCGAAAGAATGACACACTCGAGTTTAAAGATTGGTTAGGGCGTTCAGGGTATATGTGGACGTCCCACGATATTCAGAACGAGATCATTGATCTACTAGGAAAGTCTGTGCTGAGAAAGGTATTGGCTTCAGTCAAGAAGACTGAACATTTTTTCTATTATGGTTGACGAAACAAGTGATTCTTCGATTCACGAACAAGTCATTTGCAATCTTGCATTACTGAGCGGTTTGCTTCAATTGGACTCACACAGGTCATTGCAGTTGAACAAGAGTGCTTGCTTTTAGTAAACAAATGGAAAACAAATTTGGAAAAATCAACTGAGGTTTTCAAAAATGACCTAGACATTGAGAGACTGCGCTTACACTTGAATATGTTAGCCGATATCGCTAATGAAAAACAACTGGTCTTAAAAAACATGCGTGGCATAAGAAAGTAAATTACACAAGAGCCTGCAGTTGGAGAAATGTTATGTGAAGTAGTGAAGTGCATTAAACTTTTCCAAGCAGTTTCAATCACGACAGCAGCAGCAGCAGAACGGTCATTTAGCGCCCTTAGACGTCTGAAGTCATATCTGCGATCAATAATGGGACAGAAGTGATTGAACAACTCTGCTGTTCTTCATGCCCACCGAGATGTTTTGGATGAACTGGATATCTGACCAGTCATCAATGACTTCATATTCAGTAATCCAGGCATACGGTCGACATTTGCACCTTTCGAAAGACACTCTAGCCCTAATAATGGCATTTAGAGCAATATTAAAAATCTTTATGAAATAGAGAATTAAATACATTTATAATGTTAAATTTTCAGTTTCGAAATGTTTGTGCTAGTTTAGTACTGTATTACTATATTACTGTATTAGTTATTTTCAAATACTTAAATATTTTTAGGGTGTAAGACCCAATTAAAACCCGCATTTACATACTTCTTGACTGAAAGTATTAGACATACTGTATTAACTTTATTACCTGTATTAAAACATTAACTTTGAGAGATTGTTTTTATTTAAGAACCCTGAGCCTTATTCAAAGTAAGCTTAAATTAGCTATTTCACTTATTAATCAAAGTGCTATTACTTTGCGACAGCAATATTTTATGTTTTATTCTTTTAATGATAGTTTGGGATTTATTGTTTATTTGAATATAATTTCAGTCTTTTCAGAGCTACATATTCACTCTGCATGATTATTACTCTTAATTAAATTAACTTTTGACGTAAATACCGTGCGTGTTTATGTTTTCTTTCTTTTTTCAAAACCAAAAAATGTGTCATGCTTGTAGATTTTCGCGGAGTGTCGAGTTATCGAGTGTCCAGTTTTCGGGGTTCTAATGTTGATCATGACTCTAAAATGCTTAAAAAACTTTAAAACTATTTTTCATCTAAAATTTAGAAAATTTCCCGGGGCAAGACCCCCAGTATGCCCCTCCCCCAATATTTTTTATGAGTCGACGTCCCTGCTGAAAAGTTTAAAAATGGTGCTATGTGTAATTGTAGCACACGTCGTAAGCGTGCAACAAACAAAAACCAACAAGTGAACAATGTTTCACCGCGACAATTTGGCAATACGGTACTTGTTGGCAGAGGTCGGAATTCGTAGTTGGAGCAGCTACCAACCTATGCGGATGGATGACGGTGTATTATTACTAATACCTTAGAGTACACCGTGACTCACAGTGGCCGGCCGGTGTGGCTGTGCGGTTCTAGGCGCTGCAGTCCGGAACCGAGCGACTGCTACTGTCGCAGGTTCGAATCCTGCCTCGGGCATGGATGTGTGTGATGTCCTTAGGGTAGTTAGGTTTAATTAGTTCTAAGTTCTAGGCGACTGGTGACCTCAGAAGTTAAGTCGCATAGTACTCAGAGCCATTTGAGCCATTTGATTCACAGTGAGTGAGTTTGAGCGAAGATCTGCCATCTACAACTTCTGTCTCGCCTCAACGTCGATAGCCGATTCTGGATTAATTTTGGTACTATGACTTCAAATTCAGACAAACGAATGAATTATTTTGCTTAGCTAGGCCTACCTAAATTCCTCATTTAGTGCCGTGCCTACATTATCTGGTCACTTGCCACTAATGGCGTGTCACTGTTTCGTCATCCCTGCCTTAGACAATATACTTGAGTTTGTACCTTTACAGACAGCAAGTGGAACTCGAAACGTTAGGTTTCACAGCATTTAGAATGTTAGACGGCGTCTAACGTTTCCATACCTGCCTAACGCTGTAGAGATTACAAAACCACTTTTGCTACTAAAGGAGTAGCCTCGCGGAATGTAATTTCCCCATAACAACAGTGTTTTGTACTGCTGTTGGGCCACGACTGAGAAAATTTTTCCTAAAATAATGCCCTGGAACCTGAAGAAATAAAATAAATTAAGCATTCGCTATGGAAAGGGTGTACAAGATTTCAGGCTTAGATTAAGACGACTTTGTGCCGTAAGGAACAACATACAGGAACAAAACATGAGTCTTAGGGAAAAGTTCTCCAGGTGCAGAACCTACTATAGTTGCCTGATTACCTCCCTTGAAATATTTAGAATTTAATTCTAATAAAAGGAAAAGTCCTCATTGGCGTTATAATCAGCGTTCGACTTCACAAATACCTCTGGTACTGCAAACCAACAACGTCCATTTGTTATTGTAAGGATCAGTCAGTCTGGAATGTCCGACGTGATGTGATTGTGTGAACAACAATTTTTTATGTGAAGGAAGTAAAGTTAGAGTTTAATATCTTTTCGTCAAATTAATTCAAACCTAAGCACAAGCTCAGCTGAAAATGATGAAAGGATTTAGCCATGGCCTGCTGGAGGAACCACTCCGGCTATTTCATGAAGAGATTTAGGGAACCCGTAGAAATTGAAGTCGGATGATTAAACGGGAATTTGAAACCCGGTCCTCCCCACACGAGCCTAGAGCCTTTTTCCGTTCTCTTTTATTCCTTCAGTTTGTATTTTTAATTTTTTTAAGGGAACTCAATAGTTCCCGTTTTAAAGAATCTTTTCGCTCGCCATTAATTCTGCTTCGGCTACCGTTCTGTGGAATATTAAACTCAAATTTTTATTGGCGTTCTTTCAATCGCTTTAATCTAGTTGTTCACAATGAAACTCGGCCTCTCCCTCCTCCACGCTGCCTCCCCCCCCCCCCCCGCACTCTCTCTCTCTCTCTCTCTCTCTCTCTCTCTCTCTCTCTGAGATAACTAAAGCCTGAAATTGTCATAAGGGCGATTTTGTTAGAACCCCTCTAGCTACAAACAAATCTTTTATCACTATCTTCCTCCAGTATATACTGAACTGGGTAAAAGGAGTTTCTCCCAAAAGCTGATAACAGTTTTTCCAATTAAAAGACAAACTGAAATTAAATTACTTTTAAAAGGATACTTTTTAAAAAATAACATGTATCAGGGCAGTTGGCAAAAAAAATTATGTAGTTGATAATATGGCATTTAAAAAATTCTGTAAGCGCTTCGTATAGCTTAAATATGATCATTTCTTGAGCTTCAGGTGTTCTTCGAGGTATAAAGTAACATCTTGTTTGGTAGGATGTTTGGCGTTGAATATGTAGTGGATGAAGTGACCTGCCAGCCACGTGTAGTTATTTTGCTTTGCAGTAGGAAACGTGTCTCAGTCAGGATGTAGGATGTCAGTTTCGATGCTATGCGGAGCGATAGTTTTTAGCAATGTGAGTTTGTTGTGGGTTCAGCTCCACTCCCGTGCATGATCTTTACCAACATAGAAATATTGAGAGAGGGATAACGTAGGAATTATCACAATGAGTGGTCAGCGCGGCAGAAAGCCATATGAGGGGCTCGGGCTGGATTCCAGGCTGGATCGGAGATTTTTACCGCTTGGGGATTGGGTGATGCGTTGTCGTCGTCATCATCATCATCATCATCATCATCAACAACAACAACAGTCGAGTGGCAGTCGTGACAGCGAGCGGACGTACGGCAGCCGTCCCTCGTCCACTGCCGCGGCCTCTGTGTGTTTGCGTCTGACGCGAGGTGCGTGATATCCTGTATGCGTTAACACCATTCTGTAACATGTTGAACTGAACTAAAACAGAGTGCACTTCGATCGGAATTCTCTGCGTCTACTGCTTCAGATATTCACAAATGAACTTAAGTTCGTCCATGAAGATATTATGGGTTTTCAATTGGATTCCATTTTGAGCCCTCTCTTTATAAGATTGAAAACTACTGAATTATGTGAAAGTATTGTAACTTCCACTGGTGGAAATAGAAAATTTAAACATTTTGATGACTCGATTAGTGACGTAGAAACTGTACATGCTGGCTGTGGTATCCGTGATGTCCGCGTATTCAACCTGCCGTTCAAATTTTCGAGTGACGATATGTCACGATGGCTACATCCCTATTGAATAGTCCTTAGCGTCACTAATGAAAAGAAGTCGTCTGCTTACATCTACCAAGTTGACAACGGTGTTAGGAATGTTTGCATTGACTTGAAAAAGCATATACCTTCGTATCTGTCCGTTGGTGGCACACGAACATTCATATCGTACAGTGGATAGCCCCCTCACCTGCTCTTTTTACGGGTCGACTGAGCACTTGCAGGTAATCTATAGTAAGTGCAGGCTGGGGCAGTTTCATAGCGAAGCGAGCCATCCGCTGCCCCCTAGCTAACAAACAGCTACGCGACCGCGCTCTCGCTCAATGTTGTGCCCAGCGCGGCCGCTGACGCGAGTTCCGCTGCTGTCGCTCATCAGCCCCAGCCGGCAGCCGCGCTTCCCCTTGCCGAGAACCACACCCGTGAATCGGAAGAAGCTATGGTGACGGAGGAGGCGACCTCACACGACTTGGAAGGTGTGGTTGATACCCCACACCCTACTGCAGGCGCCCTCGATGTCCAAACGGTTCCACCTGCCACTCATTCAGGCGTCGTTATTGCCGGTGCAACAAGCCGTGTAATTCCGGTTGGAAGTAATGATGGTGTCACCCTTACCTCTGCAGGCTCCACTCACTGCTCGGACGACAAGCTGCAACTCAAACAGCGACGTAACAAGAGCACGAATGGCAAAGAGAAGGGAGACACATTACATCTGTCACCCGAAAAGAATAACATTCACGTCGCAGATTCCGGGGCGTAGAAGAAAGCTGAACAGGTAGAGCCTAATTTATTGAAAATAGTCGTGTCCACTGAGGATGTTGCACCCGCCTCGGCATGTACACCTGGTGTCACTGCTGGCGCTACACCCATGGAAGAAGATCCATGCGCAACACCTGGAACATCGCCCTGGTGGGCGGAAGTCGAGACGGGAACGCCACCTCATGCTGCAATACAGCTGCAGCCCCCCGACGCAGTGCCAGCGTTAAAATGGTTTTCTAAATGGCTCTGAGCACTATGAAACTTAACATCTGAGGTCATCAGTACCCTAGAACTTAGAACTACTTAAACCTAACTAACCTAAGGACATCACATACATCCATGCCCGAGGCAGGATTCGAACCTGCGACCGTAGCAGTCGCGCGGTTCCGGACTGAAGCGCCTAGAAAAATGGTTCAAATGGCTCTGAGCACTATGGGACTCAACTGCTGAGGTCATTAGTCCCCTAGAACTTAGAACTAGTTAAACCTAACTAACCTAAGGACATCACAAACATCCATGCCCGAGGCAGGATTCGAACCTGCGACCGTAGCGGTCTTGCGGTTCCAGACTGCAGCGCCTTTAACCGCACGGCCACTTCGGCCGGCTGAAGCGCCTAGAACCTCTCGGCCACCGCGGCCGGCTCCAGCGTTAAAATATGAATACAATGAATACCAAACGGATTATGTGCGGTCATAAAATCTGTGCTCTTGGACTATGGACTTTATGTACGGCGCTACAGTCGATATTGCTGTTCTTCAGGAAGTTATTACTACTGATATTACTATTGCAGGTTTATACAGCCATTTTAACGTGAATGGTGAAGATTCTAATGCAGCCGCAACCCTGATGCGTGACGGCATTCCCATCACTAATGTCCAGGTCTTCTTAATGGTCGAGGCATCTCATGTACTGTCAATGGAGCACAGATAATAAACCTCTATGCTCCCTCAGGCTCAACCAAACGACGCGAGCGTTCACTGTTTCTTAAAGTAGAGTTGCCAAGTATTATCAACACCAACGGTGGTTCGCTACTCGTTGTTGGATACTACAACATCGTTCTCCAAGCGAACGATCACTCGCCGACTTCAATAAGAGTCACAGACTGGAAACTCTGGTCACTGTCTTCATCGCATTGGCACTTCGGAACTGTTACACGCCCGCCGTGTCGCATTTACCTATCCGTCTCACTGTGCAGCAAGCAGGTTGGATAGAATATATGTCTCTCCCCTTCACGAGCGATGACATAGTGCCAGTCAGTTTTTCTGACCACTGTGCCTACTCCTGTTTTATAAATCTTCAACGATAACAGGTCTCTTTCGGTTTCGGCTACTGGAAGCTGAATCCTAGCCTCCTGCAGGACCCAGAGCTTATAAATGAAATAAGACTCAAAAATGGTTCAAATGGGTCTGAGCACTATGGGACTTAACATCTGAGGTCATCAGTCCCCTAGAACTTAGAACTACTTAAACCTAACCAACCTAGGGACATCACATACACCCATGCCCGAGGCAGGATTCGAACCTGCGACAGTAGCGGTCGCGCTGTTCCAGACTGAAGCGCCTAGAACCGCTCGGCCACACCGGCCGGCGAAATAAGACTCAACTGGAATCCAATTCTTCTGCAAAGACATCGCAATCCCGACGCTTTGACGTGGTGGATTCGCTATGTAAGGCCTAGGCTTCAGTCAATAACGAAATAATACGTTTGGCGGAACCGATTCTGGCAAAATCGAGGATAGAAATTTGCTATCAATGTATCAGGAATTTTGACAAAGCACTAATGTCCTAGACACTGCACCATATGCACGGCTCAATTATTTTAAAGCTAAAATCACTGATATGACGAACTCAGCTCTCTGGAGTGTATGTTTAGTCTCGACCAAAGACGTTGCAGACGAAGGAACGGTATCGCTGTTCCGTATTTTGCTCCTTATACGCCGACGGAAAGCTCAACTAATTACTGAAGCTGTGAATGACTCCGACTGGTGAGTAGATACATGGATGGGGATTATGGACTATGCCCACGCATGTTATATTACCCTGCATTGGAAGACAGAATATCCACGACCAGACCTGTCACGTAGTACTAAGTTCCATTCAATAACATCTGCAAGAGGCGGATGGAGTCACTCAGGCAGCCCCACTCACGATCGGCGAAACTGAGGTAGCAACCTTCCGCGCAGCTAAGGAAAAGTGGCCAGAGCCTGATGGTTTCGGAGTAGAATTCTACCAGTGCTATTGAGACATGATCAAAGAGTCTCTTCAAGCTATTGCTAATAACATGAGGCAAGAATCAACAATACCCGACGCTCTGAAAGAGGGGATAGTAGTTATTCTCCCGAAAACTGGCCGGAGCGTGCATGTATGCAGCCTGCTGGTATGCTTAGTGCAGATTCCACATGTATTACACGCGCGACCGAGATTCGCATGGGGTCACTCTTTGAGAAGACCTTACGCAGTTACCAACATTGTGCCTCCCCGATAGAACCATACTTACTGCAGCATTTGACTACGGGACGTGATATGCTCCGCAGCAGTGGCCAGAACTGAAGAAACAATTGTATTTTTAGACTTTTCGAAAGTGTTTGACCGCGTGAGCCACGAGTTTTTAAGTGAAGCGTTGAAGAAGATGGGATATGGCGATCTTTTTACAAAATCCTTCGTGGCTTGTTATCAAATGCTTCCTCACGGATTTTAATCAATGGTCGCCACACAGAATCTCTCCGCATTGGTCAGTCTGTCCGCCAAGGATGCCAGATGTCAATGGCTCTGTAAGCCATAGCCACTGAACCACTACTACATCTCACTGAAAGCAGAACTAGAAGACTAGTAGCTCAGAACATGCGGATCTGCTGCACAGCATACGTACATGACGTGTCTGTTGTGTCTTCCCAACAAGACCTAGCCTCCCTGGAAAAAATACTTAAAATCGACATGAAGGCGTTTGGCGTTCACATCAGCAGTAAGAAGACGACCATACTTCCCCTTAGTGGCGGCTTTGGCGAAGCTCCTAAAGTGAGATGGGCCGAGCAACAGACCTCGAGACATTCTCTGGGCATCTACTGAGAGGCCACACCCGGCCACATAACAACTTAGAATTGGGCGGAACTCCTGAACCTCATCAGGGCAACATTGAATTTGCGCTCCAGTAGATACCTGAATCTACATCTACATGGATACTCCGCAAATCACATGTAAGTGCCTGGCAGAGGGTTCATCGAACCACCTTCACAATTATCTATTATTCCAATCTCGTATAGTGCACGGAAAGAATGAACACCTATATCTTTCCGTACGAGCTCTGATTTCCCTTATTTTAACGTGGTGATCGTTCCTCCCTATGTAGGTCGGTGTCAACAAAATATTTTCGCATTCGGAGGAGAAAGTTGGTGATTGGAATTTCGTGAGAAGATTCCGTCGCAACGAAAAACGCCTTTCTTTTCATGATTTCCAGCCCAAATCCTGTATCATTTCTGTGACACTCTTTCCCATATTTCGCGATAATACAAAACGTGCTGCCTTTCTTTGAACTTTTTCGATGTACTCCGTCAGTGCTATCTGGTAAGGATCCTACACCGCGCAGCAGTATTCTAAAAGAGGACGGACAAGCATAGTGTAGGCAGTCTCCTTAGTAGGTTTGTTACATTTTCTAAGTGTCCTGCCAATAAAACGCAATCTTTGGTTAGCCTTCCCCACAACATTTTCTGTGTGTTCCTTCCAATTTAAGTTGTTCGTACCTAGGTATTTAGTTGAATTTACGGCTTTTACATTAGACTGTTTTATAGTGTAACCGAAGTTTAATGAGTTCCTTTTAGCACTCATGTGGATGACCTCACACTTTTCTTTATTTAGGGTCAACTGCCAATTTTCGCACCATTCCGATATTTCTTATAAATCGTTTTGCAGTTTGTTTTGCTCTTCTGATGACTTTATTAGTCGGTAAACGACAGCGTCATCTGCAAACAACCGAGGACGGCTGCTCAGATTGTCTCCCAAATCGTTTATATAGATAAGGAACAGCGAAGGGTCTATAACACTACCCTGGGGAACGCCAGTAATCACTTCTGTTTTACTCGATGACTTTCCGTCAATTACTACGAACTGTGGCCTCTCTGACAGGAAATCACAAATTCAGTCACATAACTGAGACGATATTCCTTAAGTACGCAATTTCACTACGAGCCGCTTGTGTGGTACAGTGTCAAAAGCCTTCCGGAAATCCAGAAATCTGCAATCCCTTGTTGATAGCACTCAACACTTCATGTGTATAAAGAGCTAGTTGTGTTTCACAGGTACGATGTTTTCTAAACTCATGTTGACTGTGTGTCAATAGACCGTTTTCTTTGAGGTAATTCAAAATGTTCGAACACAATATATGTTCTAAAATCCTGCTGCATATCGACGTTAACCATATGGGCCTGTAATGTATTGGATTACTCCTACTACCTTTCTTGAATTTTGGTGTGACCTGTGCAACTCTCCAGTCTTTGGGTACGGATCTTTCGTCGAGCGAACGGTTGTATATGATTGTTAAGTATGGAACTAATGCATCAGCATACTCCGAAAGGAACCTAATTGGTATACAGTCTGGACCAGAGCACTTGCTTTTATTAAGTGATTTAAGTTGCTTCATTACTCCGAGGATATTTACATCTACGTTACTGATGTTGGCAGCTGTTCTCGATTCGAATTCTGGAATATTTACTTCGTCTTCTTATGTGGAGGCATTTCGGAAGGCTGTGTTTAGTAACTCTGCTTTGGCAGCATTGTCTTCGATAGTACCTCCATTGCTATCGCGCAGAGAAGGCATTGATTGTTTCTTGCCGCTAACAAACTTCACATACGAACAGAATCTCTGGATTTTCTGCCAGGTTTCGAGACAAAGTTTCGTTGTGGAATCTGTCATAGGCATCTCGCATTGAAGTCCGTGCTAAATTTCGAGCTTCTGTAAAGGATCACTATTCTTGGGGATTTTGCGTCTGTTTAAATTTGGCATGTTTGTTTCGTTGTTTCTGCAACAGTGTTCTAACCCGTTTTGTGTACCAAGGGGGATCAGCCCCGTCGTTTGTTAATTTATTTGGTATAAATCTCTCAATTGCTGCCGATACTATTTCTTTGAATTTTAGCCGCATATGGTCTACACTTACATTATTAATTTGGAATGAGTGGATATTGTCTCTCAGGAAGGTGTCAAGTGAATTTTTATCTGCTTTTTTAAGTAGGTATATTTTTCGCTTATTATTCGAGGATTCTGGGATTACAATATGCAGTCTCGCTACGACACCCCTGTGTTCACTAATCCATGAATCGGCTTTGATGGTATTAGTAACTCAGGATTATTTGTTGCTAAGAGGTCAATTATGTTTTCAAAACCGTTTACTATTCGCGTGGGCTCATGAACTAACTGCTCGAAATAATTTTCAGAGAATGCGTTTAGCACAGTTTCGGATGATATTTTATGCGTACCTCCGGAATTAAACATGTATTTTCGCCAACATATCGAGGGTAAATTAAAGTCACCACCAACTACACTCCTGGAAATTGAAATAAGAACACCGTGAATTCATTGTCCCAGGAAGGGGAAACTTTATTGACACATTCCTGGGGTCAGATACATCACATGATCACACTGACAGAACCACAGGCACATAGACACAGGCAACAGAGCATGCACAATGTCGGCACTAGTACAGTGTATATCCACCTTTCGCAGCAATGCAGGCTGCTATTCTCCTATGGAGACGATCGTAGAGATGCTGGATGTAGTCCTGTGGAACGGCTTGCCATGCCATTTCCACCTGGCGCCTCAGTTGGACCAGCGTTCGTGCTGGACGTGCAGACCGCGTGAGAAGACGCTTCATCCAGTCCCAAACATGCTCAATGGGGGACAGATCCGGAGATCTTGCTGGCCAGGGTAGTTGACTTACACCTTCTAGAGCACGTTGGGTGGCACGGGATACATGCAGACGTGCATTGTCCTGTTGGAACAGCAAGTTCCCTTGCCGGTCTAGGAATGGTAGAACGATGGGTTCGATGACGGTTTGGATGTACCGTGCACTATTCAGTGTCCCCTCGACGATCATCAGTGGTGTACGGCCAGTGTAGGAGATCGCTCCCCACACCATGATGCCGGGTGTTGGCCCTGTGTGCCTCGGTCGTATGCAGTCCTGATTGTGGCGCTCGCCTGCACGGCGCCAAACACGCATACGACCATCATTGGCACCAAGGCAGAAGCGACTCTCATCGCTGAAGACGACACGTCTCCATTCGTCCCTCCATTCACGCCTGTCGCGACACCACTGGAGGCGGGCTGCACGATGTTGGGGCGTGAGCGGAAGACGGCCTAACGGTGTGCGGGACCGTAGCCCAGCTTCATGGAGACGGTTGCGAATGGTCCTCGCCGATACCCCAGGAGCAACAGTGTCCCTAATTTGCTGGGAAGTGGCGGTGCGGTCCCCTACGGCACTGCGTAGGATCCTACGGTCTTGGCGTGCATCCGTGCGTCGCTGCGGTCCGGTCCCAGGTCGACGGGCACGTGCACCTTCCGCCGACCACTGGCGACAACATCGATGTACTGTGGAGACCTCACGCCCCACGTGTTGAGCAATTCGGCGGTACGTCCACCCGGCCTCCCGCATGCCCACTATACGCCCTCGCTCAAAGTCCGTCAACTGCACATACGGTTCACGTCCACGCTGTCGCGGCATGCTACCAGTGTTAAAGACTGCGATGGAGCTCCGTATGCCACGGCAAACTGGCTGACACTGACGGCGGCGGTGCACAAATGCTGCGCAGCTAGCGCCATTCGACGGCCAACACCGCGGTTCCTGGTGTGTCCGCTGTGCCGTGCGTGTGATCATTGCTTGTACAGCCCTCTCGCAGTGCCCGGAGCAAGTATGGTGGGTCTGACACACCGGTGTCAATGTGTTCTTTTTTCCATTTCCAGGAGTGTATTATCGTATGAGTCGGGTACGTGTATGAAATCAAACCCAAGTTTTCTTTGAACCTTTCAGCAACTGTATCATCTGAATTGGGTGGTCAGTAAAAAGATGCAATTATTATTTTATTCCGGTTGCCAACAATGACCTCTGCCCATACTAACTCACAGGAAGTATCTACTTCAATTTCGCGACAAGTTAAACTACTTCTGACAGCAACAAACAGGCCACCGCCAACCGTGTTTAACCTATCCTTTTGGAACACCGTTGGCTTCTTCGCAAAAATTTCGGCTGACCTTATATCCGGGTTTAGTCAGCTTTCCTTGCCTATAACGATTTCAGCATCAGTGCTTTCTGTTAGCGCTAGGAGCTCTGATACTCTCCCAACACAGCTACGACAATTTACAACTGTTATACCAATGGTTCCTATATCTACATTCTTCCTGTGTTCAGCCTGAACCCTTCGTGACTGAAGCCCTTCTTGTGTTTTCCCGAGACCCTCTAACCTAAAAAACCGCCCAGTACACTCCACACAGCTCCTACTACCCATGTAGCCGCCTCCTGCGTATAGTGGACACCTGACCTTTTCAGTGGAACCAGAAAACCAACCACCCTTTGGCGCAAGTCGAGGAATCTGCAGCCTACACGGTCGCAGAACCGTCTGAGCCTCTGATTCAGACCCTCCACTCGGCTCTGTACCAGAGGTCCGCAATCGGTCCAGTCGACTATGCTGCAAATGGACAGCTCTGCTTTCATCTTGCAAGCAAGACTGGCAGCCTTTACCACTTTTGTTAGCAGCTCGAAACTAGAGAGAATCTCTTCTGATCCAAAGTGACACACATCATTGGTACAGACATGAGCAACCACCTGCAGTTGGCTGCACCCTGTGCTCTTCATGGCATCCGGGAAGATCTTTTCCACATCTGGAATGACTCCACCCAGTATGCACACGGAGTGCACAATGGTTTTCTTACCCTTCTTGTCAGCCAAGTTCCTAAGGGGCCCCATAACGCGCCTAACATTGGCGCTCCCAACTACCAATTATCCCACCCTCTGCGATTGCCCGGATCATGCAGGCTGAGTGGTTTCCTCTGAAACAGGACAGGCATGAAACAGGAATCTCCTGCAAAAGGTGCAAGAAATTCTAGTATCCATCGCAAGCAAAATTTACTTTTAGGCCCAACACTTCCGCTCCCTGAAGCTTTGGCGGCAAAAATTCACGGGTATTCAGCTGGTTTCTTCTCTATGGCACCACCTTCAACGTGCAGTTCGATGCTCTCACTCTGCCTCCATCACGAGACGCCCTTGAGCTCATCAGCGTCCGACACCATTCCGCGACGCTCCTCATCAGCCGAATGAGAAATGAATTGCAGCGTCAAGGCGCAAGCCTTCTTCGCAATCTCTTAACCATCATGAGGCCAACGTACCTAGGGCACCGACACACGTCATGACGATTCTTCCGGAATATAAACACATCCAAAAATGTGTCCTTGAATTTATTTACGTGGACGCTAGTTCTCCAAACACGACACAGCTTCTTGAGAACACAATATACACAATCATGACACAGACCGCACGTGGAAACCACACTTAAGGATGGGAATCACAGGTGAATTGGACAGTACTATGGCGAAATATTCACCAGCTGTTCCCGTCTTCATCTGATTCGCTAACGTTGGTGTCTGGTTTTCAATGACAAAATCCCTACGACCGACAAACTACACCGAATCCACCTCAGTGCAACAGCCGCCTGCCACAAATGCGATTGTGACTCGCTCGCGCACGGATTTGCTTGCGGAGCAACGCAGATTATGAGGAACTTCCTCAGCCACCGAATAACCGTCATTGATACGACGAACGCACGGCATCTGAACGTTAGTGAACTGATACGGTCTGACCGCCTGAGATACCTGATTACTAAACAAAATGCAGCACTGTGAATGATCGGACATACGGCCACCTACGTCATTGAGGACAGAGATGCTAAATTCTCCGAATATTTGTCTTACATTGAAGGGAAATATTTTCGGACGGTGCAGGATGACAGCCATCGAAAACATCCGGCAATATGTTGCATATCGGGATCGGGGAAGACCCACAAGTTCTCACCATTACGCCAATTACAGACAATCGACGCAATGCGAACGCTATAATCATAGAAAAATCTCTTACATTGCTATAGCTATTTCAGGTGATACAAATGCGCGAGTAGTAGTAGAAGTCGGCAACAAAGGAAAATCAAGTGAAGGGAATCATTTGGAAGATGAACACCAAGCAACAGAAAATTACTTTTATTTAATTACAAGAAAAATTTCTTTTCACTGCATATATAGTTACTTTGCTCCATAATGTCAAGAACAGAGGCTCCTCTTTTTGTCAAGACAGAAGAAGCACATTTGATTCAACCAAGAGCAATAAGTGCCTAAATTCAGTTCACCATTTATCTTTACCCAAGGAAAATTTATTACTTAATGCCGTCGGAAGAATGACGCAATCCTATTTATTCCTTCATTCGATACTGTTGTCTTATTATCATCAGGATACACACGTACACAACAAAGGCGCTGAAGCCTGGCCGATGAAGGCACTTTTGGTGAGAGAAAGGAAGGGCTACAAGGGGAATGGGGGAAAAAAGTAGTCAACACGGCAGAATTCCATGCGAGGGGCCCGGGTTCGATTCCCTGCGGGATTGGAAACCTTTTTTTCGCTTGGGGATTACAATTTAAGTTGTATTCATCATCATTTCATCTTCATCAGTACACAAGTTACCGAAGCGGTGTCAACTAAAGAGACTTGCACCAGGTGAACGGTCTATGCGACGGCAGACCCTAGCCACACGTACACTTCATTTCACTTCATTGCATTGTGTTTTGTGGTCTTTCCATCGTCTGAATAGTGTGGTCCAATATATTCGTCTGAGACGCGTTTTTACACATACAAAAAAAGATTTTGCATCACCCCGTCCCAGAACTCCTGAAGATAGACGTTGACTGTGGATAGTGTATCACAGACACAGTCCCTTTGACTGTTCAGAGATGTCACTAAACACGCCCAAAGACGTAAACAACCATGCATGAGCAGCGCCTATTAGACGGAGGGGGCCCGACAGCCGATCAGATACAGTCATTCCACCAGGAAGGAGGTACACGAATCGTGTTGTCTGTAGTTCAACCATGCCTAGACGGTAAATACCGCGGTTCGATAGCGTCCGCATTGTTACTTTGTGTCAGGAAGGGCTCTCAACAAGGGAAGTGTTCAGGCGTCTCGGAGTGAACCGAAGTCATGTTGTTCGGAGATGGAGGAGATACAGAGAGATGCATGTCAATGACATGCCTCGCTCAGGCCGCCCAAGGACTACTACTACAGTGGATGACCGCTACCCACGGATTAGGGCTAGTAGGAACCCTGACAGCAACGCCACCATGTTGAATAATGCTTTTCGTGCAGTCACAGGACGTCGTGTTACGACTCAAACTGTGCGCAATAGGCTGCATGATGCGCATCTTCACTCCCGACGTCAGTGTCGGGGTCCATCTTTGCAACCACGACACCATGCAGCGCAGTACAGACGGACCCAATAACATGACGAATGGACCCCTCAGGATTGGCAACACGTTTTCTACACCGATGAGTGTCCCATAGGCCTTCAACCAGACAGTGGTCGGAGACGTGTTTGGAGGCCACGCTGTTAGGCTGAACGCCTCTTACAAACTGTCCAGCGAGTGCTGTTTTGGGGTGGCATTATGTGGGGCTCCCGTCGGGTAGACCGTTCGCCTGTTGCAAGTCTTTCGATTTGACGCCACTTCAGCGACTTGCACGTCGATGGGGATGAAATGATGATGATTAGGACAACACAACACCCAGTCCCTGAGCGGAGAAAATCTCCGACCCAGCTGGGAATCGAACCCGGGCCCTTAGGATTGACAGTCTGTCACGCTGACCACTGAGCTACCGTGGGCGGACCGCTACAAGCTAAAGATGCAGTTTCAAGAGCTACAGTAAACAGGCTCATACTTCAAGTGTTGCAGCACGTCTTTGATGAAATAATGTGCGCTCTCGCTTTGTGTATGGATAGTACCGCTGCCATATGTCGCAGCTTGGCTAAAATCTAATTATTTACTGCACACGTTCTACAGCCCTGATGATCTTCTGGCAGGAAGTGCGCGACGCCATGCAAATTTACTTCCCAATTCAGTTGTATAAGGAATTAAGGCTGCGGATCGTTATCGCCGCTTATATATGTGAAAGTAGCTCCTCAGTTGCCTTACCGGCGCTTCACGTACTTCACTGAGACACACAGCACCGAGTCTAAAACGCACACATGGAATAGAGCACGGGTCTGTCAAAAGTCCGCCAGCGCGAACATCAGTATCTGCGGGCCCTCCCTTCTCCGGGAAGACAACACGGCACCAGAGGCGTCTCCGGCGCTGGCATGAAGGACGCCGACGACGGCACTTGGGTGCCAGTTCGTCAGCGCAGATCTTCTCCGAAGTTCCACAGCTCAGCTCCACGGGACGGAGGCACCAGGCGCCATAGTTATATAGGTATCCGAGAACAAGCGCAGCTAGAAAGATATTTTACTGGTGAGTTGGCAAAATACGCCATTCAGATTAGAAATGTTTCTTATGTTCTACATGACTGCTTCCCAAAAGATAAGAAAATGTGTCTGATTATTCAATTATAGCATTGTCTATTGATATTCTGTAGTGTGTCCAGCTACCCTGGTCTGTCTCCTGCTTTGTAGTCTACGAACTATTGTTGTGACCACCAGAGATATAACAGAGTCTTCCGTGTCACCGTCCAGCAATACTAACCAATATCATGTTCGATTCCATGGGAATGATTGTGCCCCACGACCGAGATGTAATCCAAGACAGAAGGAAGTTTAACATCCGTCGTAATGTCGTTCAAATGGTTCAAATGGCTCTGAGCACTGTGGGACTTAACATCTGAGGTTCCCTAGAACTTAGAACTACTTAAACCTATCTAATCTATGGACATCACATATATCCATACCCGAGTCAGGATTCGAACCTGCGACCGTAGCGGTCGAGCGGTTCCAGACTGAAGCGCCTAGAACCGCTCGGCCACACCGGCCAGCACCGTAATGTCGTCTGTCTTTTTTTATTTCTCTGCAGATCCTGATTGCAACTGACAGTGCAGCTATCATCAGTTCTATAAATACAAATAGTACACGAATCAGACATAGAAACAGCACAGTGATCAATCGCCATGTCACAGTTGAACAAAATTACAATTCCACAACTATGTATCGTTATAGATAGTCATGTAAACTGAACGTAATTGCAACGACACATATTCCAATCTAGCTCAGGCACGTACAAGCATTGGTCAAACTAAAGGCTGCTGTTTACAGGTCCATACTTCTAACCTCGGCTTACGACATACTGGCTAGCCAACACACTCTATTTATTGCCCTTACGTAAAACGATGGGTTAAGCTAAAAACATTTATACAGAAAAATGCAGGGAATTAAAATAGTAACTATAATAAAATACATTAGCGAAGTACAATTTTTACATATGTGGTGACTTCTTTTGGACATGTCTGAAAGAACAGACACCAGCTTGTAATTAAGGCGACGACAGCCAGTGATACCTCCAATGCAGATGCACACCAAGCTCGAACTCTTACGGGAATAGGCGAGATCCTGCGAGTAATGAGTGTAATGAGTGGCAGCACTGCATCTGTAGTGTGTGGTGTAAGTTGAGAACTTGACTCTTACAGGAGGCGTGCTAGGTTACTTCATGCAGCGCTGGTGACCGCTGTGTCCGCAGGTGGCGCAGTGCTCAGCGCATCTGCCTCGTAAGCAGGATACCTGGATTCGAATCCCAGTCTGGCACAAATTTTCAACTTGCCCCACTGATACAAATCGATGGCGACTGGCAGCTAATGCTCGTATTTCCTTTGTGTCTTAAATACAATTTTGTCTGGAGGCACACAAATTCAAAAAATCATTATGACAAGTATTTGGCCTACATTACGGGATATTGGATAGCAACCACCACCTACTTTTACTGATCACATGTGAAAGAAAGGGCTTTTAACTTAACCTATAAAAGTAGAGGGTGTTTGCTACCCAGTATGACGTAATGTAACACTTGGCATAACGAGTTTTTGAATGTGCGTGCCTCCAGACAAAATTTTATTATAATTACTACTTGAATATTCTGTATTTTAATGTATTTATATTTTTTTAATTTAACGAATTCTTTTACAAAAGGGCAATAAACAGAGGGCTTTGGCTGTTCAGTATGTCGTAAAGCGACGTTTGCGGTATGAATCTGTAAACAGCGGCCCCAGTTGGACTAATGCTCGTACACCCCTAAGTTAGATCGAAGTATGTGTCGTTATAATATGTTCAGGCAAGTTTGTTAATTAAATGGTATGTAATTATGGAATTGTAATTGTGTGCAAGTGTGACATGGGGTTTGATTAATGTGCTGTTTCTATGTCTGATTCTTGTATTATTTGTATTTATAGCACTGACGATAGCAGCACTGTTACTTGAAATCTAGATATGCAGTAAAAAAAAAAAAGAGATGACATTACGACCGATGCTGACCTCCTAGCTGTCCTAGAGTACTAACCAACGCAATACGGCAACGGTCAGGTGCCATCCTTGATTGAGCGGATATGTAGTTTTGTTTATTTCTCTATCAGCAAAGGGCCCACGGAAATAGGGTTTTCCATGGGTATGTCTAACATTACTTTCAGCTTTGTCTTGAACAGGGCTTCCCACGCTCATTGGTTTACATCATTTACGCGTGATTCAAACTCTTCCTTACATGTGTACAGAGTGCTAACTTTTTCACTCCAAATTACTTTTGACGCATTAAATATACTAATAATCTGTTTTCACCTAGACTAATAGTGGCCAGGAGCTCATGAAACTAACAGCAGTACGTTCTCGCTACTTCAATAATAGGACGTGGACG
Organism: Schistocerca americana; assembly: GCF_021461395.2. Taxonomy (NCBI): domain Eukaryota; kingdom Metazoa; phylum Arthropoda; class Insecta; order Orthoptera; family Acrididae; genus Schistocerca; species Schistocerca americana. The sequence goes on from NC_060130.1 coordinate 542,686,749, forward strand.
TCCACAGTCTTGACATGTGGCGCTGGAAGTGCAGTGGGAAGAAATGTGCCCGAACTTCCAGCACTTAAAGCACCGCATAGGGGGAGGGACATATGGTTTAACGTTGCAGCGGAAAACCATCACCTTGACCTTTTCAAACAATGAATCACACTCAAAGGCCAAGATGAAAGCCCCGGTAGCAATCCTATTGTCTTTGGGTGCCCTGTAAACACGCTGGATGAAATGAACACCCCGCCGTTTTAAATCGGCGCGGAGCTCGTCGACAGACTGCAAGCGGAGGTCACGATGGAAAATAATCCCCTGGACCATGTTGAGGCTTTTATGGGGAGTGACGGAAACAGGAATATCACCCAGGTTGTCACAGGCTAGTAACGCTCGGGATTGGGCTGGGGATGCTGTTTGAATCAAGACTGCGCCGTTTCGCATCTTGGACAGCGCCATAACCTCCAAACTGATCCTCAAGGTGTTCAACGAAAAACTGAGGCTTCGTCGGTAGAAAAGAATCCCCATCGGTTCTGCTACAGACTAAAAACCGAGGCGAATATGGCTCTTTCCACTCTGTAGCTCTACGTTCCTCCCATGGTGTAGCAAGGGACGGAAACTACACTCCTGGAAATGGAAAAAAGAACACATTGACACCGGTGTGTCAGACCCACCATACTTGCTCCGGACACTGCGAGAGGGCTGTACAAGCAATGATCACACGCACGGCACAGCGGACACACCAGGAACCGCGGTGTTGGCCGTCGAATGGCGCTAGCTGCGCAGCATTTGTGCACCGCCGCCGTCAGTGTCAGCCAATTTGCCGTGGCATACGGAGCTCCATCGCAGTCTTTAACACTGGTAGCATGCCGCGACAGCGTGGACGTGAACCGTATGTGCAGTTGACGGACTTTGAGCGAGGGCGTATAGTGGGCATGCGGGAGGCCGGGTGGACGTACCGCCGAATTGCTCAACACGTGGGGCGTGAGGTCTCCACAGTACATCGATGTTGTCGCCAGTGGTCGGCGGAAGGTGCACGTGCCCGTCGACCTGGGACCGGACCGCAGCGACGCACGGATGCACGCCAAGACCGTAGGATCCTACGCAGTGCCGTAGGGGACCGCACCGCCACTTCCCAGCAAATTAGGGACACTGTTGCTCCTGGGGTATCGGCGAGGACCATTCGCAAGCGTCTCCATGAAGCTGGGCTACGGTCCCGCACACCGTTAGGCCGTCTTCCGCTCACGCCCCAACATCGTGCAGCCCGCCTCCAGTGGTGTCGCGACAGGCGTGAATGGAGGGACGAATGGAGACGTGTCGTCTTCAACGATGAGAGTCGCTTCTGCCTTGGTGCCAATGATGGTCGTATGCGTGTTTGGCGCCGTGCAGGTGAGCGCCACAATCAGGACTGCATACGACCGAGGCACACAGGGCCAACACCCGGCATCATGGTGTGGGGAGCGATCTCCTACACTGGCCGTACACCACTGGTGATCGTCGAGGGGACACTGAATAGTGCACGGTACATCCAAACCGTCATCGAACCCATCGTTCTACCATTCCTAGACCGGCAAAGGAACTTGCTGTTCCAACAGGACAATGCACGTCCGCATGTATCCCGTGCCACCCAACGTGCTCTAGAAGGTGTAAGTCAACTACCCTGGCCAGCAAGATCTCCGGATCTGTCCCCCATTGAGCATGTTTGGGACTGGATGAAGCGTCGTCTCACGCGGTCTGCACGTCCAGCACGAACGCTGGTCCAACTGAGGCGCCAGGTGGAAATGGCATGGCAAGCCGTTCCACAGGACTACATCCAGCATCTCTACGATCGTCTCCATGGGAGAATAGCAGCCTGCATTGCTGCGAAAGATGGATATACACTGTACTAGTGCCGACATTGTGCATGCTCTGTTGCCTGTGTCTATGTGCCTGTGGTTTTGTCAGTGTGATCATGTGATGTATCTGACCCCAGGAATGTGTCAATAAAGTTTCCCCTTCCTGGGACAATGAATTCACGGTGTTCTTATTTCAATTTCCAGGAGTGTATTTAGGGTCATACCTGTCGGTATTGTATTCTATCCTGTCCTTCTTAGAGACTGCTGGTGCCGTACGGTCACCAGCAAGAGATGACTTAGTCCGCTTCATTGCGGGTCATCCGCCCTGATGCCACCCACACCGACCAGGGGCTCTCCCCACGGGCGCCACCCAGCCACAGCAAAGGCCAACTTTCATGATGGCCGTTGCCGGGAGTCCCGATGCCCCAGGAAGACAGGGATCTACTCCTTGGCATACGTGGGGAATTTACAGCTCAGGCATCAGTAGTTCGATCCCTGTGTTGTCAGGGGGCTACCAGCAAATGGGTACATGACGGCCCCAACACAGAGGACTGGCTACCGTGCTGGATATCAGGTGCAGAGAAATCCAATATTGTCATGGGGGCTAAAGAGGACAGGAGACAACGGAAGAAAATGTCATACCTCAGGAAGTGTCCTCTCCCAAATAGTTGAATCACGGTTGGAGACGCAAAGCCATGACAGGAGATTCAGGACACTGAATCTAAGGAAACTCGTACACCACGTAAGGCTTGCTTCCCCATATGGCCCGCACTTATGTAGAATTTTGAAAGTGGCAGGTCAAACCATAGAGTGAGACCTGAACTCATAGGACAGAAAAATGTGCGACTCATTTTAGTCGCCTCTAACGACAGGCAGGAATACCTCGGGTCTGTTCTAACCCCCTGACCCGCAGGGGCATGAACTGATTCAATGCCTTCAATTGTAATATTAGCGAAAAGAAGTTACTAATTGCAAACACGGTGGACCAAAACACATATAAAGAAGCCAAGAAGACAATATGCTATTGTGGCCTGGCTTAGGCACCTGCAAAACCTACAAAGGCGTTCTGAAGTTGAAGACAGGAGCTACACCAAATTTTTTCAAGCTGAGACCAGTTCTATATCCTATGATGGATAAAGTTAAAAAAGAAATTGAAAGAATGGCCACAGAAAAAATCTTGAGGCCAGTGCAGACCAGTCAGTAGACTACACCAGCTATGGTTGTACCAAACCCAAATGGTTCAATAAGAATCTGTGGAGATTTCACTGTGACTGTAAATGCCCATCTGGAATTAGATCAGTATCCGATTTCAAGGCATGAGGAGCTCTTTCAAAACATCAGAAATGGCAAATACTTGCAAAAATTGATTTATAACACGCATATTTCCAATTGGAACTGGACGAAGAATCCAAGAAGATGACAGCTGCAAGTACGTCGCTTCAACTGTTCGAATACCGGATGTTGCCATTCACCATAGCAAGTATTGCTGCAATATACCAGCGATTTGTGGAACAAATCAGAAGTTCCATACCTGAATACCTGAATGTGCCAATTACTTGAATGCGTGTCACTAACACAAACACAGGTTAACACACAGAGAACTTGGACGTGATTTACACACGACTGCAAGAAAATAGTCTCAGATGGAATAGAAGTATATGTGGATTCTTCAAAAACAAAGAAGACTTCCTAGGCCACATCATCGATGCAGGTGGAGTCCAGCACCAGAAATTTGTGTGGAAGCAATAAAAAAGCTGACTCATCCAAAGAATATTCACGAAATATAACCTTTCATTGGAAAAGTAAATGAGTAGAACTAATTCATCAAGGGGTTTGCTGAATCAATTTCGAAAGAAAAGTCCGTTGTTCAAATAGACCAAGCAAGAAGAAGCAGCATTTTTGAAGTTCAAGATAGAAATTATCAAGGAAACTGAATTGGCGCGCTTTGATACAGCTCAGACTATCGCATTAAGCACTGATGCATCTTTGCATGGAATTGGAGCAGTATTGTCTCACAGGTATTCACAGGATCAGAAAAACCACTGCTTCCAAACTTTAAACGTTCATAAGACCAGATACAGTCACATCGAAAAGGAAGCCCTTTACATGATTTATGGTGTCAAGATATTCCACCAATATTTGTATGGAAGAAGATTTGAACTGAAGAAAGCCCACAAGCTCCTGGTTTCAACATTACATTCAAATAATCCAGCTGCCGCTAACGACACTTCTGAGAGTGGCAATCACAGAGATGGACAATCACAATTATGGGAAATAACTATGTAATCAGACACAGGCCCACAGAAAAACATGGGAATACTGATGCCTTATCAAAGCTGTCTGTAGAATCCTGCCGACGACTTGATTAGTAAGTTAATAAACAGATTAATTCATTTTCAGTTAACTACAGAAAAACCTTGAGACTCTATGAGCAAAGATACAGCACTAGAAATGGTTCTGCATTATGTGAAAAACGGATGGCCAAATATGTGCCAAAGGAGAAAACGTTTATGCAGCCATATTTTAATACGAGGGATGCCATCAGCACCAACCATGGCCTGTTACTTCTTCCTATAGATTTCACAATAGCTATTATACGATAAATATGTCAAAAGAAAATTCTGATTATGGACACTGGGGCACCGTTAGAATGAAAGAAATGGCGAGAAGACATTGCTGGTGGCCAAAAATTCACAAACACATTGAAGAAATTGTCTCACAAAGTGAAATTTGTCAAATTTCAAAACCAAATTAAAAAAAGAATTTTCAAAACTGGCGTCAGGCAACAGAACCATTAAAAAGAATTCACACTGGTCATACTTGACCACTTTGGAAAGCATCCTGGTTCCTATGTGCGGACGCATACTCACAGTTCCCATATACATTTAACATGAGGTTAATAACTTCAGAAGCCACAATGACGGGATTAAAAATATCTTTGGTATCGAAGGATTCCAAAGACTGTAATTTCTGACAATAGTACACATTTTTTATCAAAGGAATTCAAAGATCTCTTTGGCAAGATTGACATAGAACACCTAACTTCAGATCCATTTCACCCTGCTTCAAATGGTGAGAGAGAAAGATTTGCCAGGATATTTAAGGAAGTCATTAAAAAAGTTAACTGGGAAGGAGAGAACAAGCAAGATGCTCTGCAGAAAATGCTGATTACTTATCACACAATTCCAAATCCGATAACTGGAAAATCACCAGCTGAACTACTTCATGACCGTCAGCTAGGGATTAGATAGTCAATGATCCTTCTATCAAGAGCGGAGATTAAGGCAAAGAAGGATTCAAAGTTTCAGGTTGGTGATTAAATGTAAGCCAAAAATTTCTCAAACAATTTGTCAAGTGGATCACCATGGATCATTGGCATTGTAATCAAACAGTTGGGAAATATGCTGTACACCGTAAAACTGCCTGATGGAACCGACAAAAGGTATAAAAACCAACTCATAAAATGCAGCAACTTGAAAAATAGTGGGCAACAAAGAAACGAAAAAGAATGTCAGTTAATTCTACTGTCGCCTGAAGCAGCCGTAGAACATGATAAAAATGGATTCCAAGCTGCTCAGTGATTGAACCAGTATATACACAGACTGAGGGACATCTACCGAACTTAGCATATCAACAAGGATTCGTCGAAATGTGGTACACTACAGCCCATCCTCAAATTAACTGAGTAGGAAATGTTACATTTGAACTTTTCTATATTTTTGTAGAATTCCTGTGCACATATAGAAGTTTCATAACTTTCAGTTTTGTATTCAGTTGTTTTTATTGGCTACGTACGCGTATCTTAGTGTGTACGTGCGGCATATCGGAGCCAACGAAGTTGGCCTTGGTTGCGGTTTTTTCTGCTGGCGGTAACATCAAAACGTTGGCTATTGGTTGGCGTTAAGACCCCTCTAATTAGTATGGACGCCGGGTCGAATGCTTGTTGGTTAGGTAGCGATTTGTTTTGTTTCTACAACGCATCTGTATTAAGTTTATCTGGACAGCCAACCGTCGCAATTAACATATTTTAATGGCCGGTCTCGCTCTCTAACCTAACAAGAGCATCACCAGAAACTCAGGAATTTACAGTTTTAAAGTAAAGTAGTTGGCTGTTTCATTAAAGAGCGAAACCAGTCAGTAAAACATACTGTGTGCGCCTTGTGGCTGGCCTAAAAAACTTAATTTCAACAGTCGCTTTTCCCCTATAAGCAGTACCTGTTCTCGCTAAGGAAATGTATTTACTGTTTTTAAAAATACTGGAGCATAGAATGGAATATGGAGAGAGTTTTAAAGCTAATAGAGTTTTATCGTGAACGGGAATGTTTATGGGCCCCTACGAACTGCGATTATAAAAACAAATTGAAATGATTAGACGTTTGGAGGCAAATAAGTCAGCCGTTAGAAAGAAATATGAAGGATGTGAAAAAGAAAATGAAGTCTTTATTAACATCTTTTCGCCATTGAACGACAGAGTGAAACTAACAAAACTGGGAATGAGCATTAATCTTTCCGCTGCATATACAGCTCTCCTTAATGAGATGTCCTCTTTGGAAATTTTATGGCCTCCACAATTAAACAACAATTCGAAATCTGTAGCATTCATTCGGGAAAAAAATCATGAAATAGCCCATATTCCATTTCAGCTTTAAGCTAGACAATATTGTCCCATCACATGCTTCCTACTTTTTAGAAACAGGTCGACCTCCAGCGTCGTTTATTCTTCTTCTTTTCGTGATGATCAGCTTCTTGCAGTTAAATGAATGCTTCATTTTTGACGACTGATAAATCCTCATCTTCTTTCATAATATTGGTCAGTGAAATTGTAATTAAATCACTACTTTATAACAATAATACAACTGGAGCAACGTCAGCACGTTATCAGAACCAATGCGATTCCAGATGGCCGAATATCTTGGCCTCAAGCCCTTCGTTTCGTGTGGACGAGAAGCCGAACGCCAATATATTGGCGACCAACGTTCGGCCGAATCCACTCTCTGCCTAGTGTGTAAGCGCATTTAGATGATTCTAACGTCTCTCAAGAAACTGCCTACGTAAGTTAACTTTTGTCTTATGAAAAGAAACTAACCGTTTAAAGTGATAGATGAGCAGAATTGTGTAGGACGGACAGACATACATACACGCTTTCTGTATAGCCGCTCTGTGCTGTAACTCTTAGCTAGCCTTCGGCAGTAGAAAAAGCGACAATATACCCAGCGCTAACTACACGGACAACGCACTATCAGAGCGCTGAGAAACACTCAAAACCACATCCAGTTTTTGCACGAGGACAAAATCCCAGGATTCAGTTTCAATACTTTCCTGGAAACGCATCATTGTTATTTACATTTTTAACATTCTAAAACGAAAATGCAAGAGCTGACTTACAGAAAAGAAAAGCGATTCTGCTCACCGTCATTAGTGTACTGTTCTGAGCCCAATCACAAAACCAACGAGTAGATGTGCAGAAAAGTAAACTTTAAACCAACCATTCAGTTTCAACGAACATAATTTCACACGTAGAAAAGTGGCCCTAAATTAGGGTATTGTTAATACTTGTGAAGGGATTTTTTCGGATCCCCATCCTGCCGTAGTCACTGAAGTTCACCGCGGTTTTCACGCATCAGATTCTGAGATTACCGTTTTGATAAGAATGTGACCGATTTCTTGCTTCATCCTTATCCTGCTGCGCTGATACTTTGCTTCTGATTACCTCTGGAAGGAGGCCATACGAGGTTGTACTGCTTAATGTGTACCGCATTACGAGCGCAACGCTTTTAGAGAAAGCACTTTATAAACTGGTAAGAGGGAGTTTCTACGTGTAGCTGGAGACATGGCCCATATTTTAGCCAGTGAAAAGACGAATGAGAGTAAAATGTGTTTTAGGTAAACCTTTAAGAAAGAACATAATAATAAACCTAACGCTCCCAGGAACCTGTTGGAAGTTCCAGAAAACAGTCAACTTCACGATTTCAAATGATTAGAGCCCTTAATACCAAATATTTTTGTGAGTTTTCCGATATACTGGGTAGCCCAGAAGGAATGTTTAATACTCAGGGATATGAAAAACGAACAATCCTTTGAAGCAATAAATTTCATATGGGCATTTGACTTATTCTGAATGGTTTTTTGAAATAAAAGACATTTAATCTACACTCCTGGAAATTGAAATAAGAACACCGTGAATTCATTGTCCCAGGAAGGGGAAACTTTATTGACACATTCCTGGGGTCGGATACATCACATGATCACACTGACAGAACCACAGGCACATAGACACAGGCAACAGAGCATGCACAATGTCGGCACTAGTACAGTGTATATCCACCTTTCGCAGCAATGCAGGCTGCCATTCTCCCATGGAGACGATCGTAGAGATGCTGGATGTAGTCCTGTGGAACGGCTTGCCATGCCATTTCCACCTGGCGCCTCAGTTGGACCAGCGTTCGTGCTGGACGTGCAGACCGCGTGAGACGACGCTTCATCCAGTCCCAAACATGCTCAATGGGGGACAGATCCGGAGATCTTGCTGGCCAGGGTAGTTGACTTACACCTTCTAGAGCACGTTGGGTGGCACGGGATACATGCGGACGTGCATTGTCCTGTTGGAACAGCAAGTTCCTTTGCCGGTCTAGGAATGGTAGAACGATGGGTTCGATGACGGTTTGGATGTACCGTGCACTATTCAGTGTCCCCTCGATGATCACCAGTGGTGTACGGCCAGTGTAGGAGATCGCTCCCCACACCATGATGCCGGGTGTTGGCCCTGTGTGCCTCGGTCGTATGCAGTCCTGATTGTGACGCTCATCTGAACGGCGCCAAACACGCATACGACCATCATTGGCACCAAGGCAGAAGCGACTCTCATCGCTGAAGACGACACGTCTCCATTCGTCCCTCCATTCACGCCTGTCGCGACACCACTGGAGGCGGGCTGCACGATGTTGGGGCGTGAGCGGAAGACGGCCTAACGGTGTGCGGGACCGTAGCCCAGCTTCATGGAGACGGTTGCGAATGGTCCTCGCCGATACCCCAGGAGCAACAGTGTCCCTAATTTGCTGGGAAGTGGCGGTGCGGTCCCCTACGGCACTGCGTAGGATCCTACGGTCTTGGCGTGCATCCGTGCGTCGCTGCGGTCCGGTCCCAGGTCGACGGGCACGTGCACCTTCCGCCGACCACTGGCGACAACATCGATGTACTGTGGAGACCTCACGCCCCACGTGTTGAGCAATTCGGCGGTACGTCCACCCGGCCTCCCGCATGCCCACTATACGCCCTCGCTCAAAGTCCGTCAACTGCACATACGGTTCACGTCCACGCTGTCGCGGCATGCTACCAGTGTTAAAGACTGCGATGGAGCTCCGTATGCCACGGCAAACTGGCTGACACTGACGGCGGCGGTGCACAAATGCTGCGCAGCTAGCGCCATTCGACGGCCAACACCGCGGTTCCTGGTGTGTCCGCTGTGCCGTGCGTGTGATCATTGCTTGTACAGCCCTCTCGCAGTGTCCGGAGCAAGTATGGTGGGTCTGACACACCGGTGTCAATGTGTTCTTTTTTCCATTTCCAGGAGTGTATATTGTTATTTATTTTCTGTATTATGTAATACATTGCCACGTTTACACGTGTATACAGGGCGGTCCATTGATAGTGACGGGGCAAAATATCTCACGAAAAAAGCATCAAACGAAAAAACTACAAAGAGCGAAACTCGTCTAGCTTGAAGGGGGAAACCAGATGGCGCTATGGTTGGCCCGCTAGATGGCGCTGCCATAGGTGAAACGGATATCGACTGCGGTTTTTTTTTAAATAGGAACCCCCATTTTTATTACATATTCGTGTAGTACGTAAAGAAATATGAATGTTTTAGTTGGACCACTTTTTTCGCTTTACGATAGATGGCGCTGTAATAGTCACAAATGTATAAGTACGTGGTATCACGTAACATTCCGCCAGTGCGGACGTTATTTGCTCCGTGATACATTACCCGTGTTAAAATGGACCGTTTACCAATTGCGGAAAAGGTCGATATCGTGTTGATGTACGGCTATTGTGGTCAAAATGCCCAACGGGCGTGTGCTATGTATGCTGCTCGGTATCCTGGACGACATCATCAAAGTGTCCGGACCGTTCGCCGGATAGTTACGTTATTTAAGGAAACAGGAAGTGTTCAGCCACATGTGAAATGTCAACCACAACCTGCAACAAATGATGATGCCCAAGTAGGTGTTTTAGCTGCTGTCGCGGCTAATCCGCACAGCAGTAGCAGACAAATTGCACGAGAATCGGGAATCTCAAAAATGTCGGTGTTGAGAATGCTACATCAACATCGATTGCACCCGTATCATATTTCTGTGCACCAGGAATTGCATGGCGACGACTTTGAACGTCGTTTACAGTTATGCCACTGGGCGCAAGAGAAATTACGGGCCGGCCGGTGTGGCCGTGCGGTTCTAGGCGCTGCAGTCTGGAGCCGGGCGACTGCTATGGTCGCAGGTTCGAATCCTGCCTCGGGCATGGATGTGTGTGATGTCCTTAGGTTAATTAGGTTTAATAAGTTCTAAGTTCTAGGCGACTGATGACCTCAGAAGTTAAGTCGCATAGTGCTCAGACCATTTGAGCCATTTTGAGAAATTGCGGGATGATGACAGATTTTTTTGCACACGTTCTATTTTGCGACGAAGCGTCATTCACCAGCAGCGGTAACATAAACCGGCATAATATGCACTATTGGGCAACGGAATATCCACGATGGCTCCGACAAGTGGAACATCAGCGACCTTGGCGGGTTAATGTATGGTGCGGCATTATGAGAGTAAGGATAATTCGCCCCCATTTTATCGATGGTAAGCTAAATAGTGCAATGTATGCTGATTTCCTACGTAATGTTCAACCGATGTTACTACAAGATGTTTCATTGCATGACAGAATGGCGATGTACTTCCAACATTATGGATGTCCGGCACATAGCTCGCGTGCGGTTGAAACGGTATTGAATAGCATATTTCATGACAGGTGGATTGGTCGTAGAAGCACCATACTATGGACCGCACTTTCACCGGATCTGACGTCCCCGGATTTCTTTCTGTGGGGAAAGTTAAAGGATATTTGCTATCGTGATCCACCGACAACGCCTGACAACATGCGTCAGCACATTGTCAATGCATGTGCGAACATTACGGAAGGTGAACTACTCGCTGTTCTAGGCGCTACAGTCTGGAACCGCGAGACCGCTACGGTCGCAGGTTCAAATCCTGCCTCGGGTATGGATGTGTGTGATGTCCTTAGGTTAGTTAGGTTTAATTAGTTCTAAGTTCTAGGGGACTGAAGACCTCAGAAGTTGAGTCCCATAGTGCTCAGAGCCATACTCTCTGTTGAGAGGAATGTCGTCACACGTATTGGCAAATGCATTGAGGTTGATGGACATCTTTTTGAGCATTTATTGCATTAATGTGGTATTCATATGTATTCACGCTGTAACAGCATGCGTTCTCAGGAATGATTTCACAAAGGTACATGTATCACATTGGAACAAAATGTTCAAACGTATTTTAATTTACAAAACCTACCTGTTACCAACTGTTCGTCTAAAATTGTGAGCCATATGTTTGTGACTATTACAGCGCCATCTATCACAAAGCGAAAAAAGTGGTCCAACTAAAACATTCATATTTCTTTACGTACTGCACGAATATGTAATAAAAAATGGGGGTTCCTATTTTAAAAAATGCAGTTGATATCCATTTGACCTATGGCAGCGCCATCTAGCGGGCCAACCATAGCGCCATCTGATGTCCCCCTTCAAGCTAGACAAGTTTGGTTCTTTGTAGTTTTTTCGTTTGACGCTTATTTCGTGAGATATTTGGCCCAGTCACGATCAGTGGACCACCCTGTCTGTATATGTACAACAGTCAGTAAATATTAAAACATGCGTCCTAAAAAGAATCAATTGAAAAATACACTATGTGATCAAAAGTATCCGGACACCTGGCTGAAAATGACTTACAAGTTCGTGGCACCCTCCATCGGTAATGCTGGAATTGAGTATGATGTTGGCCCACCCTTAGCCTTGATGACAGCTTCCACTCTTGCAGGCATACGTTCAATCATGTGCTGGAAGGTTTCTTGGGGAATGGAAGCCCATTCTTCACGGTGTGCTGCACTGAGGAGAGGTATCGATGTCGGTCGGTGAGGCCTGGCACGAAGTCGGCATTCCAAAACATCCCAATGGTGTGTTATAGGATTCAGGTCAGTACTCTGTGCAGGCCAGACCATTACAGGGATGTTATTGTCATGTAACCACTCCGCCACAGGCCGTGCATTATGAGCAGGTGCTCGATCGTGTTGAAAGATGGAGTCGCCATCCCCGAATTGCTCTTCAACAGTGGGAAGCAAGAAGGTGCTTAAAACATCAATGTAGACCTGTGCTGTGATAGTACGCTCCATACACCAAGCTAGGCGTCGTTTGGCATTTACCGGCGTGATGCTTAGCCGCTCGACCATTAAATACAAGTTTTCTCACCTCAAACCTAACTATCATAGTACTTGCAGTGGATCCTGATGCAGTTTGGAATTCCTACGTGATGGTCTGGATAGAGGTCTGCCTATTATACATTACGACCCTCTTCAACTGTCGGCGGTCTGTGTCAGTCAACAGGCAAGGTCGGCCTGTACGCTTTTGTGCTGTACGTGTCCCTTCATGTTTCCAATTCACTATCACATCGGAAACAGTGGACCTAGGGATGTTTAGGAGTGTGTAAATATTGCATACAGACGTGTGATACAAGTGACACCCAATCACCTGACCACGTTCGAAGTCCGTGAGTTCCACGCAGCGCTCCTTTCTGCTCTCTCACGATGTCTAATGACTACTGATGTCGCTAATATGGAGTGCCTGGCAGCACAATGCACCTAATATGAAAAACGTATGTTTTTGGGCGTGTCCGAATACTTTTAATCACATAGTGTACGTATTTTTAACACATTCGCCACTAACCATTATCCTACACGTCACATTACAGCTGTTGTACAGTTCACAATATATGTTAGAATACCCACCGTCAAGTACTATGCACTTTTGCACTCTTGGGAGAACACGTATTGCTCGTCTGAGTCCCTCAGCACATGCTCTAATGTGGGCAACAACGTCCATGATGCGACCAAGTAAATCATCTCGCGTATTCACCTTTGGCCTTTACATCTCAGATTTCATCCAACCCCATAAACCAAAATCTAATTGCGTAAGGTCTGGCGATCTTGGTGGCCGGCTAATTGTACTACCAAGAGCAATTCAGCAATTAGGGTACGTGCGGTTGAGATGTTCCCTCACACGTCTGGTAAAACGTGGAGAGTCTCCGCAATTTTGGAAGTACCTTGCAGCTCGCTTGGTCAAAGGAAATTCCTTAAGATGATCAGCAAACGAATGTTCCATAAAATGCAACTAAATCTGTCGTGTCATTCGGTCTTCTAAAATGACTGGGCCTATCAACATGTTACCGATCACGCCGCGACAAAAATTGATCGAAAAAACGAACTTGAAACTGGTTTCCACAGTAGAGTGTCGATTTTCCTGCGACCATAGATGATGTCACGTGTGTTTTTTACTCCATTCCGTGTAAACAGTGCTTCATCAGCGAACAGAATTAATGGAAGCAAATGGTGATTGTCAATTAATCAGTGACAGAACTCAAGTCATGAGGTGTTGTAGCTAATGTGAAGATTGTGGATACGCTGTATGTAAAATGGGTACAAGTTTATCGATGTGATATTCGACATACAAGTGTTCCTGGGACACTGATACGAGCAGGAAGCCATCGTGTGCTCGTAGTAGGGCCACGATGCAACATTTCAACAATAAGTTGCTGTTCCTTCACAGGTTGTTGAACTACACCTTGACACGAAAAATGGGGAAGTGGAAGAATACTTGTTTCACGTAATGTGCTAAAAACACACTAATTCCTCGCACTCCTTCACTCACATAGCACCATGGACAACTGCACGTTCAGCGGGCAGAAAGACATCCCGAGCAAAAAGGGTGAAACCGAGGAGTTACGTTGTGCTAGAATAAAACGTCGAAGAGGTCGGGTGGGTAAGAAACACACGTTCGCGGCACTAGCTCAAAACCAAACATATATTAAATTTGTACTATCTCGGAAACCAATAGGACATAGCTCTGTGCTTCAAATGAACGTTCCTGTCATATCTCTAAATACTGATCATTCCTCCTAGGATACTTTGTATTGTGTTGATTCGCTGATGATATGAAAAAGTTTTGTGATGCAAACAAAATGAACAAGCATAATAATCAACAAACATAATTTAAAACCAAGACGGTCGCCTCTGCAAAACTCAGGCGTTTATAAAATCACCTGTGACACTTGCTCAGCTTATTATATAAGACAGACTGGACGAGCTTTTTCGATTAGATATAAAGAGCATCTATTAGGGAAAAAAAGGCACGAACGTACATAATTCGTCATTTGCTGACCACCTTTCTATCACAGGACACAAACCTAAAGATGTTCATGATATTAGTATCTTGCATACGGAAAAGAAAGGCTTCAGCCTTGATATTCTTGAACATTTGGAAATTTTGAAACATTTTTCCCGTAACGACCATTTAATCCTCAATGAGCAATTATAATTACGTGATAAAAATTTCCTTGATGGTTTAAAGCCCTTGCTTAAAATCCCTTAACGCGGAATATTGCTATTATGCTTTCCGTACTGTAGCCTTAAATATTGTTCTCTCTCTCCCTGTTTTACAGTATATTATTTTGTTCAACTTTCGATCTGTTACATACTATCTGACATAATGTAATCAGCACATTACGTGCACTCCTGTTCCAATGCTTCTGACAGCTATTGTCATTGTAAATTACAAGCATTCAATACTAGATGGCGCGATACAAGGTGCCGACTTGCTAACATCGACGGCGAGCGCGCCTGCCAGTCTGATGCTACTTACAGTGCCGGCCGCACACGCGACCCTTAGCGGCGCGTCTTAATCAAGTTGTGCATTCCTAGGAACATTTTATAATGTACAAATATATTTTTATCTTTAACGTGAGCACTGTTGCTCTAAACCATTTCATAACTATTTACTCTATGTAAGTATGCTTTCTTTGTCTACTGCACCGTAGCAGTTAGCTATGATGTAATTTTATTACATATGTTTAATTTTATAATTTTTTATGTTATTCCAAAACTCTGTTATAGGTAATGTAAAATTTTTTTACTTCTGATGAAGGCTGCCTTAGAGCAGTTGAAACCTAGGTAAAGTTGAAAATTTTTTTACCTATGCAACCGAAGAGCTGTATTTTCAAGTAATATTATAAATCAACAAACAAATTTTTTTTAGGACACTGTATATGCTTAAATGCAACAAATAGTTGTACTTATCCTACGTCTTTTTTTTTAGGAGTACTGTTTGCAAATTTGAAACTATATTCTAATAATAAAATAATATTTTCTTTTAGAGATTGTGGCTCAAATGGCTCTGAGCACTACGGGACTCAACTGCTGAGGTCATTAGTCCCCTAGAACTTAGAACTAGTTAAACCTAACTAACCTAAGGACATCACAAACATCCATGCCCGACGCAGGATTCGAACCTGCGACCGTAGCGGTCTTGCGGTTCGAGACTGCAGCGCCTTTAACCGCACGGCCACTTCGGCCGGCTTAGAGATTGTGAACATATTTATGTATACTGTAGTAGAAAAAAAATGGTTCAAATGGCTCTAAGCACTATGGGACTTAACATCTGAGGTCATCAGTCCCATAGACTTAGAACTACTTAAACCTAACTAACCTAAGGACATCACACACATCCATGCCCGTTACTGTAGTAGACATGTAGCACAGTTCTACAGTTCTAAGCACATTTATGCCATGTCTTAATGCAGCGCGTTTCCTAGGTTATGTCTGCAAATGGTAGGCACTGGGACGTTTTTCGAATTCAGTCTTTCATTTGTCGTTACAGGACACTAGTGGCACAACATGTCTTCTTTCACGCGTCAGTCAATCCCCCTCCCTGCACCCTTACCCCCCAAATAAAAAAAAGACTTTAAAAACTTATTAGCAGATGAAAATTGTGTTCTGGATTCGAACTCAGAGTCTTGCCTTTTGTGGACAATGCTTTTAACGACTGAGCAGTCCAGGCACGACTCATGGCCTACCATCACTGCCAGTACCTGTCACCTACCTGGAAACGTCATTAGGTCACAGCACTGTCCACGAAAGACTTAGGTCCCGGTAATATGTGACAGTCTGTTGTTTGACTGACACATTTCATGTGTTATTGTCATAATGTACTTTAATTCATTTGGTTTGAGTTCAGTTTAAGCTAGCTAATGTCTTCTCACGTTTATAGAAAGCAATATTCAGTGATTGAGGAAATTAGGACGTCAGTTGACACTGTACTTCTCTTTATCTGTATACTGGTACTACCATGCAAAACTTTCTGAGTTTTCGTAAATACAGAATCTCAGGCAGAGGCACCAACTGAGGACATCGTTTTTCACAGCGATGCCAAGTCCCGTTCAGCACTCAGGAGTCACCACCCTTTGCAGCTTAAAGAGCCAGGTATCCTAAGGTCCGGTGCGGCCGAGCATATAAATCGCTTGCCACTACATTGCTTGCGTCTTCGTACTGTCCACGATAATGCACAGATCGGTTGCCATACCGTATTTCGCACAAGGTGGTGGTCTGAGTAGCGTCCCATAAAATCAGATGGTGAGGCGGCAGAACAGCTCGGCCAACTTGCCGAGCTTAGCAAACTAGCGCAGACAGGCGTAACTGTTTGACAAAAGAAGTTTGTTTTCAAGTTGGAAAGTCCTTCTCAGAAGCGAGTGGTGTGAGGTGGTAAATATCTTGCAGAACAGGGAGAAATAACGAGGCCCAAGTCTTCTTAAGGGATAGCCCAGCCAGTCTGTTGAAAATTTAGAACGAGACTACTTACTAGTTATCAGTAATAATTTAGTTCAAAATGGTTCAAATGGCTCTGAGCACTATGGGACTCAACTGCTGCGGTCATTAGTCCCCTAGAACTTAGAACTAGTTAAACCTAACTAACCTAAGGACATCACAAACATCCATGCCCGAGTCAGGATTCGAACCTGCGACCGTAGCGGTCTTGCGGTTCCAGACTGCAGCGCCTTTAACCGCACGGCCACTTCGGCCGGCCAATAATTTAGTAGAAAGGAGGAGCCGAGCGCAAAGTCTAAAACATGGAGCCATTAGGTTAGCTAGACAGACAATTCACGAGAAGAACACGGCAAGTGGCCTAACCCGATTTCCCAGAAACTTCGCTCAGTGAAGAGAGGTCAAAATAAGCAAAGTCGTGTCCCAGCCTACCCGTAGATACCCGACCGTTTCTAAAAAATAAAAAGGTCAAAGTTTTCGAGGTACTTTTTAGGTACTTTGTATTCCTTTTACCGCGTGATGATATCAGCCGAAATGGTGCTCAGTGATCGCCGGCACTGTAGTTCAGAGTGTTTGGTCAGAGGGTGAGCTGCCCACTGTAATAAAAAATAAAAAATAAAAATCGAACGATAACGAACAAAATGAAAATTAAAAAGGAAGTGATTAGTGTCGTGGTTTCTCAATTTTGCGCCCCGTATTCGAAACCCGACTATTACTTTTATTTTTGGTTTTCATGTATAAACAATGTCTTTAGAAGGTTACTACACGAATGTTTTCTAGTGTATATTGACATAAAGTTGTCCTTATTCGTGTACTAACTGTATGTCGGATGACTGAATTAAAAACGAGAAAATTATTTGAAATTTTTTTTCGGTGAACTACCTGTAATGTATCTTGATCCATAATCAATGGCAAGTGCCAGTTTTCGCTGAAGCTATCCGTAATGCATGGTTTGCCTCAAAATTATTTCCAACGCACGAAATCTTGAGCAAGGTTAACGACTTTCCCGAGTGAGATTCATACGAAGATGATGCTTTTGGTGTTCGGAATATCTGTGTTTCGAATGTTTCTACACTATGTGTCATCCAAGGGAATGCACAGAATCTTCCGGAAAAATAAACACATGAATAAAATGTAAGAATTAATTTAGTAATTGATGTGAGAGTGAAACATCAGAATACTAAAATTTAACAAGATTGTAACCCCTCAACATATCATACTACTAACGTATATTGCCGCGCGGGGTAGCGGTGCCGCGGTTTGCGCGGCTCCCCCCGTCGGAGGTTCGAGTCCTCCCTTGGGCCTGTGTGTGTGTGTGTGTGTGTGTGTGTGTGTGTGTGTGTGTGTGTGTGTTTTGTCTTTATCGTAAGTTAGTTTCAGTTAGATTAAGTAGTGTGTAAGCCTAGGGACCGATGACCTCAGCAGTTTGGTTCCATAGAACTTACCACAAATTTCCATTTCCAACGTATATTATATAATAAATACATGACACTTATCTTGAAATCCAATTGTAATTTTACAGTGAATATAGCACCCACGTGTCCCCTAATTTGATAAGAAACATTCTTGAAGTAACGTTCTACGATTACGGGTAGATAAATGAAAACAGAAATAAAGTAAAGTAAATAAAAATAATAATCGGATTTCGAACACGAGGCGCAAAAGTAAGAAGCCGCGACGCTAACTACTGGGCCGCCATTTCGTCTGAGACTGTCGCGCGGTAAAAGGCACATAAAGTACCTCAAAAATGCGTCGAAAACCTTGACAGCCATTGTTGCGGAAGCGGTAGAGTATCTACGGATAAGCCGAGACACGTGTCTGGGAAATCTGGTTGTGGTACTAGCCGTGTTCTCCTCGTCAATACAGAGTGCGAACATCAGGATTGGATGACTTATAATCGGTGTCATCCAAGGGAATGCACCAAACCTTCCCAAAAAATAAACATATGAATAAAATGTAAGAATTAATTTATTCAGCACTGAGTCCTCCCATAGGTTAACAGTGCAAACTCGGAAACTGTTTATTTATTTACTACTATGTCATTGAGCAGAGCTAACCGGTGTCCGGAAAGGCACACAGATGCAGAAGAGAGAGCTGGTCTGGGGAGCTAACAAAACTACTTCTCTGGACGCCGAACATACTACTTCTCCTTCAGTTCCAGCAGGCATTACGGTGACACTTCGCCCTCAGCAGCACAGACCTCTCCGACAGCAACACTTCGCAGCAGATCATAACTTCTGCTCCACTACATACAGAGTTTGGAAAAATGACACGAGCTTAGACAAACGAGCGAGGCAGCTCAGAAGTTATTGGTAGGTGCGATATTAGGACTGAAGAGTAGTTCCAAATCTTGTTATTTCATGGAGACCAGTCTAATGTAAAAACAGCCAAAGTTGCGAAATTCAGTTTTTCTATTTAATTGACCGGATTCAGGTTACCTGAACCCATTTTCAAAGCACCCAAAGAGATGAAATGGTGTATTCTGTAACAGCATGCAAACCATATTACATTTGTATTGAAGCCAAGTTTTTCAATAAACATTGACAGGACAGTGTTCACTGAATAACTTGACTTCGATACTGGTGTATGTACAATATTAACACGGTTTGCTTGCCATTACGGAATACACCATTTTGTCTCTTTGGAAAATTTGAAAATTGGTTCAGGTAACCAGGAACTAGTAATCAATTAAATTAAAAAACTGAACTTCGCAACTTTGGCTGTTTTCTACATCAAACTGGTTAATACAAGTTGGTATCTCGTTATTAATCCAGCATGCTGGAAATTCATTTTATGGAGAGTTTGAGGGTACATTCAGTCTATGCTATGATGTAGTATGCATCCTTTCGGTGTAATCACTCAGTCATTGAGAGGGTACCACAAGCTCGTGTATCCCTCTTTTATTCCGGTTTTTGCCAAGATTTTAGTATCTTTCATGTTCAACAGTCGTTTAGCCTATGTACTTGCGGTTTCTGATCCTCAGTCAGATCTTTTGATTGAATCTATGTCAATGTTTTCTAACGGCAATTTGTAATAAATTAATTTGATTTGGAATCCTGCTTCATTTGATAATTAGTTGTCCTCATTGGCAGTAATTAAATATAGTACTAAATGGTCAAACGAAGTCTCATGTTCCGTTAATATTTCCCTTTCTGAATAAACTTTACCTGTTGCTCACAATTCAATTAATTTACATGACCCTGTGGAATTTAGTCTTACCGTAACCCACCGAACACTAGTTCCAGGTTCGACTCACGGTCCCACACACAGTTTTGATTTGACAAGAAGTTTAGAAGCAGCACACACTCCTCTAAAAAGAAAAAGATTCATTCCGAATGGGGAGTTAAGATTGGCGACCACTGTCTGCCGAGATTATTGGTTCCTCTCTAGCAGGTCTTCTAATCAGGAAAAAATTGTTTAAAACACTATTGATCATCAACGAAATGCTAGTCGGGAATCCATTTTGTTACAACCACACTAAAGGGTTGATGTATCCAAGGCTTTTGCCTTTGATCACAGCTACCCACATTACAGGCATGGTCTGCAAATTGCCCGTGCTCCAGCTCCACGGAGACACTTCCTTGGCAGACCTAGACAGCCACCCACGTCGTATCAGCCGTAACGAGCTGGACTGTGCCCGAAACACGCCGGTCTGTTCTGAACGGAAACTCCAGCCGGCACGGAAATATGCGGCACTAGCTTCGTCAGGGGTGGGGGGGGGGGGGGGGGGGTGCAAGTGCAAGTCTCAATACGAACGGAGCGCGCATCCTGGACAACAGTGCACAATCAGAAGCATTACTTTGCCTCCGCGAAACACGTACCATCCAATCATCAGGGGATATAACCCCATCTGTCGTCTATTTAGGTCGGCACCTTGTAGCTCTTCGCCAATTCAGTTTGCTGTTCCACTGCAAGTAGTTCCGAATCAGAGCAACCACCAGGATGTACATCACATGGTTCCGGCAGCAGTCCGATGTGGAGGATACCGCACTGCAGCCATTACGAGTAGCCAGCTGTCTTCCAGGGAACTTCGCCATCAACTTGGCCTACCACGGCGTCCGAGACCGCTATTCATGTTAGAAACTTGGACTATCAACTGTGCTCAGTAGTTGCCTTAACTACTCAAGCGAATGGACTTCCACTTTGTTGCACTTCCTGAATAGAGGATAGTGCTAATTAAATGTAAGACTTACACCTATCGTTAACTATTTCAGTCTCTCCCGTCGTCATGATTCCTTCTTTGAAACTTTTAATCTTTCAGGCGCTTTCATGCACAGAGACTAAATACACCTTACTGTTTATCAATCATTAATTAGTGGTTAAATCCAGTCGGAACACTAAGTGAATGCTGAACAAATTTGTTAGTATTTGAATTTTTGTGTGGAAAGAAAATAAATGCTAATTGACTACGACTTGGGGTAGTCAGTTATTGAGCGTGTGCTATCACGTAGGACACGGCAAGGGTTACACTAAGAAGCGACATGGAATAGAACGAACACACAATATCTGTAATTCCTTATCTGAATGAAAGAATTAGCTTTGCAAAAAGAGCTGTGGGAAAGTACAGCGCATCTGAAAAAGGAAATTGCATAGAAAACAATCTATTCTAGAGTACTGCTCCAACATTTTTAGTAATTGTTGAGTAGGAATTTTAGCAGTCACTGAACGAACTCAGACATGAGGTACATAGAAGGTCGATACAGCCCACATGAAAATGTAAGACAGAACTAGAAACCTACAATAAAGGCGGAACCCCGTGTCATAGTTATGTTGCCACAATCGCATACCTCGCAAAGGGATCAGTAGGGATCATGAGGATAACAGACGAGACATTAGGGTTCGTACAGAAACATATAGACAGCCCCTTGTCCCTTCATTCAACATGCGAATGGAATGGGACAGAAAATCGCTAACGTTGGTACGAAGTACCCCTCCACGACACACCGTACACAGACTTGCGGGCTATGTACGTTGATAAGACAAAACATTATGAACACCCGCTTAACAGCGTGTTGGTCCATATTTGGAATGCAATACAGCAGCGATGTTGTGTGGCATAAATTCGACAAGTCCATGGTACATTTAGAGGTATGTGACACAACATGTCACTCAATTCCAGTGGATTACGGGTCGGTGGTTTGCTGGCGTGGAGCTAGAGAACCACAGCGTGGCGTATGTTTACAATGGGTTAGGATCAGGTGAATTTAATGGACAAAACATCAACGTGCGTGCACTATCACAAGTCTCAAAGCACTTTAGCACGATTCCGGCATTGTGAAAGGGGTAGTTATCTTGCTGGAAGATGCCATTGCGGTGGGGGAAAACTTCAAGCGATGGGGATGCATGTGTTCCGAAATAATAACTCTGTAGACTACAGCCGTCATTGTGCCTTTGATTACTACCGCAGGTCCCACAGAAGTCCAAACGACAGTCCGTGGCGCGGTACATGTTTCGAACAACCATATTCCTGGATGAAAGTGTATTCGCACACGATAATCAACCTGGGGCAACAAGATAAGCGAGTCATCTTATCACGCAACACTTTTCAACTAGTCACGGTCCAACCTCAATGACCTCGTATCCACTGCAGTTTTAATTGACAATGTCTTTGGGTCAACGTGGGAACATCTAGGGGTCGTCTGCTGCGTAACTTCATGCTCAGAAATGAGCACGGCGCAGTGTGCACCGAAACACGTGCGCCTACTCTAACATAGTACTCTGTCCTCGGATCTGACACAGATTGCCATTAATATTTCTTTCCAGAGAAGGCAAGCCTCCGGCCTCCGTGTTGTGTGAGGAGGTGAGGACGTACAACACCTCAGACTATTCATGGTTTCACAGTCCTTTGACTTCCGGTCTCTAGATACCTGTAGTAGCTGTTCTCGAATAGCCGACCACTTTCGCCACACCCGAGATGTTTCAGCCAAGACGGCGGGCCATAACATTCTGCCCTTTGTCGAAATCTCTTATGTCAATGGATACTATCAAGTGCCCGAAACGCCAGCACGTGGCATTCAGTCTTGTAGTGAGGAGTGGTGATAAAGTTTTGGCTAAGCAGTGCATGTAGACGTAATATGAGGCTAATCCGGAAAGTAAGGTTACAAGGATTTTTTGAAGTATAAAAAAACGAATGTGTTTTAATAAAATCTACAAGCATTGTAGTATAGGTCTTGTATTATTTTTCCACATAATCACCATTTACCTCGATACATTTTGTCATTCGTGGGACGAGTTTTATGATTCCTGTGATGTAGACGTCTCCCGCCGCCTTTTTCAGCCAGCTCTTCACTTCGATTTTCCCCCAATGGTCGTCGGAAACGTGCTTTCCACGAAGTTTTTCCTTCAACGTAGTGAACAGATGATAGTCACAAGGTGCAAGACAGGGGCTGTGAGGGGGGTGGCCTAAAACATCCCAACCAAACGAAGCTAAGAACTCTTGTGTTACATCAGCGATGTGCGGGAGTGGGTTGTAATGAAGAAGACGGACTCCCGTTGTCAACATCCCACGGAATTTGTTTTGTTTGGCTCACGAAGTTTCTTCGTGGTCTCACAATAACTAGCAGCATTTATTGTTTCACTTCTTTCCAAAAAATCAACGAACAGAACTTCTTTTCTGTCCCAAAACACTGACACCGTGATTTTCCTTGCTGTTTGATGAGTTTTGAATTTTGTAGCTGGAGAAGAATGAGTATGTCGCCACTGCAGTAACTGTCGTTTGTTATCTGGAGTATGGTGATAAGTCCAAGTTTCATCTCCTGTCACTATAGAGTTGAGAAAAGGCTCGCGTTCAGTCTCAAAACGGTCAAGAAATTCGGAAGCGGCGCTGACTCAGTTAATTTTGTGTGCTTTGGGAAGCATCTTGGGCACTCATCGCGCACACGACTTACAATAATTTAGTCGATCAGTCACGATTTCATGAAATTTCGTGAAATGTTTGGACAAAGTGCGTGCAGGTCGTCAAGTGCCTAACGGTGATCAGAGAGAAGATCTTCAATTTTCTGCACCACATCATCAGTCACAACAGACGGTCTTCCACTTCTGTCTTCATTGTGAATTTCCATCCTTCAAAAAATTGAAATCCCGTACCCATTTCGTCACATGCTGCCTTGACAGTACGTCTTCTCCATAATTGAAATAATTTCGCAATGAATCGCAGTGGCGTTCATGCCCTTAGCATTTAGGTAGCGAATTACAGCGTGCACTTCGCACTTGGCGAGAGCCGGAATGATAACGCTCATTTCTAACACTCACGACAACAGTAATCGAAGAGCTGCTGGTTGTTGGGAATGCTCGTTCCTTCTACTGGCTTCCCGCTACACGGCAGTGGTACCAACTTTCCTCATGGACATTCCATGCTAAAGCTACATGCATTGTAACCTTAGTTTCCGGATGACACTCATACCTTGTGTACTGTCCGCTGTGATTCACCCGTTATTGCTGTGTTGCTTTATATTGTACGTGTCGCTTTATATTCCACTTCCATCGACACGTCATCTGACGATTCACTCTGTAGCTATGAGGTAACAGGAACTTCAAGACTCCTTGCAACAAAAAGGTTCTGACGCACGATGGCCCAGTTTTATTTTCTGAGTGTGTGTCAATTTGCTGCTTCTGTAGTTATTCTGGATTATTACACTGTTTTCTACAAAAGACTGAAATGCCACAAAATTTCATTAACTGTAGAAAGAATAAAACGATTGTGCGCGTCGCTGGGCAGTAGTTGTATCCTTAGTTAACAAATGTGGTGCAATGGACCTGCAGTTCTCATGTGGCATCTGTACACAGTCAGCTCCATCTTTGAGAGTACTAATTCAGTTGGTCTTGTGCGTGTGGAAGGAGGCACGTTGGACAGCCAATTTGTTCGAATTACACCGAGTCTTTACTTGCTAGATGAACTCTAATGGAGGGCTATTGGCCGAAGTGGCCAGATTAGTAAATCTTCTTCCATTTATTCACAAGTCTACAAGGAAAAGCACAAAACGGCAAAGGGCTACGAATCACGTCGATGATCAATATTTGATCTAAAGCTACGTGTATATACCTCGAGAACTGTTTTATTTTTGTATTGTTCCGCCGCAAATATTCCAGTGTCCAGGAACTGAATAACATACTGGCACAGGTGCAGGGAATAGTGGGTAGCAATAGAACAACTGTGGAGTGGCTTACCACGCAACTGGCATATCTAGAGCAAGTGTACTGAATAACATCCGGGCGATTCGGCAACTAACTACTAAATTAACAGGGTAAATGAAGACAACCATGGGAGCCATTAACAGAGATTTTGACACGGTACAAGCCTGACTGAATTTACTTGATGTGAGAGTTGCCGTGGCAAGGCTGCTACGATCCCAGGCGGATAGCCTAGGAGATGCAAGAGTCGAGGTGACAGCATTCCAGGAAGCGGTACACCATGCGGTACACGGGCAACTAAGTTCCAGACCGGTAATTCCGGTGGCCTGCGATGGTGCAACAGGAGTTGACACCAGAGCTACAGCATTCAGTAAAGTCAATGGACCAGAGTTCTTCATTGTTTTATCACATGGAAATAGCTGAAATTAACACTGATAGAGGAAGGCTTCATACACAGGGTGGCGCAGGGAAACGGGAAATTTCGAAATAACGTCATTTCCATGAATAAATTCATAAAACTAGTAATTTATTAACGAAAGTGAATGTATTTAGTATGCCATTATTCAGAATGTCTTTACAATCAAAATGTCCAAAAGTGTGTCTTTACTTTTTAAAGATGACATCGGAAAGATGTGCTCCCATTCGGCGTTCACACTCTAACAGCCTGTTATGAAAACTCTGAAATGCGCGGTGTAGCAAATCTTGGGGAATGGCAGTGATTTCGTTTTCAATGTTCTCCATCAGTTCATGGATTGTTGCAGGACGTGTACGGTACACCTGGCCTTTAAGATATCCCCACAGGAAGAAGTCGCACACGCTAAGATCAGGGGATCTCGCAGGCCATGCAATGTCACCGTTACGTGAAATAATGCGTCTTCCAAACAACTGACGAACTGCTGCCATCGATTGTCGAGCAGTGTGTGACGTGGCTCCGTCCTGCTAAAACCACATGTTTTCGACGTTAAGATTAAGCTCGTACAGTCTCGGTGTAAAGAATGTTTGAAGCATTTCAACATATCGAGCGGATGTTACTGTCACTGCACTACCATCCTCACGTTCAAAAAAATAAGGGCCGATAACACCACGACATGATACAGCACACCATATGGTGACCTTGGTGCTATGTAGTGGTCGCTGGTGAAACTCACAAGGATTGTCCTGTGCCCAATAACGAAAATTCTGTTTGTTCACGAATCCGTTCAGGTGGAAATGGGCTTCGTCTGATATCCGTAAGTTACCAAGGAAATTCGCGTCCTCGTTGATTTTAGCCAATATCTGGCTACTAAACTCCATACATGACGCTGGGTCTCGTTCATGTAAGTGTTGCACAATCTGCAACTTATAGGGATGGAAGTCTAATTCGTGCAGTATTCTTTGTAAGCTTCGTCGCTTAATCCCTAGCGAAGATGCATGCTGTCGAACGGAGCGGCGAGGACTTCTCTCGATTGCAGCTCTAGCAGCTGCAATGTTCCCTGGGGTACGTACCGTTGGAATGCCACCTGGAGGTTTCTTTTTCAAGGCAGATCCTGTTTCTTCAAAATTACGCACCCGCGTTGTAATCGCATGCGCAGATGGGACACGTCCATGACGTCCAAGCTGGTAATGCTGTCGAAATGTTCTCTGCGCGGCAGTCGCACTATCACCATTTTTGTAAAACGCTCTCACAGCTACTGCACGTTCCGCACCAGTCCAATTCTCCATGATTACTAAATGGCAATGTGTTCACATCAATTGTGCAAAGTTTCGAACATCTGCCGGCGCTACAGTGCTGCCAACTGTAACGTTCAAAATTTCCCGTTCCTCTGCTCCATCCTGTATTACTTTGGTTCCCCGTAACAAGTCTTGACGCACTTTACTATTGTTTTACGATTCACCCATACACAGTTAAGTGGGAAACGATGGGAATATTTGTACAAGTGAAAACGCAGAAGGTTAGTCTAATCTCCAAGGAGAAGTGTAATTAACCATTGATATAAATGGATGATTTCCATTTGTGCCAAGGAGAGTGGACTGCGATATGTCCAACCAGGACAGTCCAGACGGACATGTGAGCGTGTGAGGTACAGTTGTTATTGGGAAAAACGGACTCAGTGGGAAGCCAAAGGGATCTTATGAAGCCCCTCCCATACTTCCGAAATGTAGGTATGCATTACACTAACTGCGAGTTCGCTCCAGGGACAGTAATAGTGAACCGCTATGAACAGCGTCGGCCGAAGGAAGCTGGTATTGCAAAATAGTGGGACACTAATTAGTGATTCCACTTGTGATCTAGCAGACACTACATTCTGTCTCCTGGCTCCGTCACTGGAACAATCATAATGAATCTGCCATAACCCTCGTTGCATTGGCCGGAGAAACCTAGAACCTGATCAGTTCGAACGAGAACCTAAAACTCGACCTCGTTCATTCATTTGATGCGTTCATTTCTTAGCAGGAGTGTCGTTACCGCTGAGCAAGTGTTCCAACATGTACAGTAGTATAGCGATAGGCAGCGCAATAACATTATGAGCATGAGTGTGTCTGTTTCTGGTACCGTTGTGGTTGTGATTCTGTTTTGAGTAACCTGCATCTACCTCCAGCGGAAAACAGCTCACCTCCGTGAACTCCCAGTATATCAACTATCAGTGGACTGGTTTACCTGTAGCAAATAATGTTTAGTTAAGTAGGAATTAGATTAGAACCCACCTGACAAACAAGGAGAAATGCCACGTATTGAAAATAATAGAGCGAAAGCATTTGTTGTCAGCAAATAGCTAAGAAATTTTTCAAGAAGAGAGGATTCGATAATGTTACTTTACTAGTTCGTAAGTAATGATGTAAGGAAGACGTGTCCATGTCTGAAGAAAAGGGAGCATCAGTGGGAAAATATCATTTAGTTAAAGAATACAGAAATAGAAACTTGTGTTTTAAGCTGAACTAGTTTAAGGGATAAAATGAATGTACTGTACAACTCTGCAGAGTTGTCATGAGCTGGGATTCGGTGGACGGTCTTGTGAAGAGAGGAAGCGTGTTGCGCCGCAACTATTCTTCTTGGGATAGCTGAATAAAATAAAGACGCCACCGCGGTTAATGAAAGAGCCTTATGGAAGCAGTTCAGATCGGGACCAGCCAGGCGAAGTTTTATCAGGAGCGACCTGTAGATAGAACACGTACTACCACTGTGCCGTCGTGCAGTTGATCTGTTGCCAATTGCGTCGCACAAAATGACTGATGAGCAGAAGGCAACACGGAGACAGAGACCTTTAGTTTCTGTAAACAGTCGCCTCAGTGAATGAAACCGAGTGATTCGGAGTAAATCTTGCTACCATCATGGCCACAGTGTACAGCACTTGCATCACATTTCGAGGGACATTAAAATACAAGTAACATTAATTTGTTTATATATTCTGAATAAAGTCTTAGTTGAAAATTTCTAGTACCTCTACAAACGTTTCGTAAACTTAATGGAGGCCAATGGAGATTACTCCACGGGCCTTACTGGAGGACAAAAATATGGAAACACCAAAAACGCAACACTTCACCGTGCCTGGTAAGGTGTAGGAAAACCGTTGGCATTCATTCAAAACAGCAAAGTCTTGGAATGGATAAATACAGGTCCTGTATAGTTTTCAAGGGAATCTTATACCATCTTCCCTCAAATAGTGGTAACGATGATAGAGGGAGAGAGTGATCACGCACCCTTCCCTCCAAAACAAACCACAAAGACTCAATAATATTGAGGTTTGGAGGTTGAAGTGGCCGGGAGAGATGCGATAACTCAATTCGTCTTCGAGCTCACAGTATCAGTACTGGACGAGATAAGCTGTCTGATCAGAAGCCTATCAGCTTGGAACACAGAATCACCATTGAGGAACAAATATTTACCATTGGATGGAGTAACCATGGGGATGTGGAATATCACGATATGGCTGCTGAAATCCTCTCCGAACCCCAGCCACGTTTCACTCTTTGGACCAAAACTCGGCCAGAGGTTGCAAACGGTGTACAGCAGGACTAATCAGAGCAAATAACATTCTTCTATATCCCCACAGTCCAAATTTATGGCTTCGGTACCACGTTTTCCTGTCACGGGCATCTGCGTTGGAATTCCAGCTCGCCCTGCATGTGGAGCTCCTTTCGTGTTGTTCTGGTGCTAAAAGGGTTCACGAGTGCGACATTCCGTTTTGCAGTGACATGTAGAGCTGGAAGGAAGGAAGGAAGGAAGGAAGAAAGGAAGGAAGATGGTGTACAACATCCCGTCGATATCGAGGTCATTAGAGACGGAGCACAAGCTCGGATTGTGTTTGGTGTTTCAAGAGGTACCGTATCGAACATACCGCATACAGAGAAAGCGGAAAAATACGAGGGTTGGAACTTTAATAGTGGCAACTATTTATTTACAGCTCGTACAAAATAGATACGTGTTTCAAAGTTTTACTGACCAAAGTAGTCACCAGGATTGTGTATAGCCCGTTGCCAGCGATGTGGAAGTCGTAGGCTACTCTTAGTAGTGCCAGTTGTGTTGACAGTTCAAGCGGCGCGGTCTATTGCCCGACGAATTTGTAGCAGTTCTGAAGCGAATGCCGTGATGTGTTTCCCTCAGTTTAGAAATCGAGTTGAACTCACGAGGGCTTAAGTCAGGGGAGTACAGTAGGTGGTATAGCGCTTAGCAGCCCCATCAGTCAAACAAATCAGTAACAATTGGTTCAATTGGTCCTGAGGAAATCAGCCGCGTCCTTTTAAAGGTACCATTCCACCCTTTGCCTTTAGCAATTTAGGGAAATAACGAAAAACCTAAATCTGGGTGGCCGGACGTGAGTTTGAACCGTCCGTCTTCCCGAATGCAAGTCCAGTGTGCTAACCACTGCGTCACCTCGCTTGGTTTCTGCAGCTGTTGTCTTCTTATTTATCGTCTCAGTTCTCTTCAATGACCGTCTGTCACGATCATGGTCATTTTTGGAACACAACCTACGACCAGCTTAAAGACAGGAGTGATAATACTCTCTGCAGGACCTGACCATCATTTTGCAGGATAATGCTCAAGCACATACAGTGCAAGCTGTTACTGATTTGAGCCGGCCGAGGTAGCCGAGCGGTTCTAGACGCTACAGTCTGGAACCGCGCGACCGCAACGGTCGCAGGTTCGAATCCTGCCTCGGGCATGGATGTGTGTGATGTGCTTAGGTTAGTTAGGTTTAAGTAGTTCTAAGTTCTAGGGGACTGATGACCTCAGAAGTTAAGTCCCATAGTGCTCAGAACCAATTGAACCAATTGTTACTGATTTGTTTCACTGATGGTGCTGCTAAGCGCTATACCACCTACTGTACTCCCCTGACTTAAGCCCTCGTGAGTTCAACTCGATTTCTAAACTGGAGGAAACACATCACGGCATTCGCTGCAGAACTGCTACAAATTTGTCGGGCAATAGCCTGCGCCGCTTGAACTGTCAACACAACTGGCACTACTAACAAGGGAACCTCCCCATCGCACCCCCCTCAGATTTAGTTATAAGTTGGCACAGTGGATAGGCCTTGAAAAACTGATCACAGATCAATCGAGAAAACAGGAAGATGTTGTGTGGAACTATGAAAAAATAAGCAAAATATACAAACTGGGTCGTCCATGCCTAAGATAGGCAATATTAAGGGCAATGTGGGCCGAGGAGCGCCGTGGCCCCGTGGTTAGCGTGAACAGCTGCGGAACGAGAGGTCTTTAGTTCGACTCTGCCCTCGGCTGAAAATTTTGCTTTCTTTATTTTCGCAAAGTTATGATCTGTCCGTTCGTTCATTGACGTCTCTGTTCACTGTAACAAGTTTAGTGTCTGTGTTTTGCGACAGCACCGCAAAACCGTGCGATTAGTTGACGAAAGGACGTGTCTCTCCAATGGGAACCGAAAACATTTGATCGCAAGGTCATATGTCAACCGATTCCTCCATAGGAAAACACGTCTGATATATTCTATACGATACTGGTGACAGCATGTGCGTCACATGACAGGAATATGTTGTCGACCCACCTAACTAGTACACTTGGCGAATGGGTAAAAAGATTCTTCTACCTTGCCCGATTTAGGTTTTCTTGTGGATGTAATAATCACTCCAAAAAAAGTGATGAAAACATAAGGGTTTGTCACATAAACTGAAAATAAAAAGTTAATACTTTCGGTCGAGGGAAGATTTGAACCAAAGACCTCTAGTTCCGCAGCTGTTCACGCTAACCACGGGACCACGGCTCTCCTCGTCTCACAGTGCCCTTAATATTGCCTATATTGCATATGGACGACCCAGTTTGTATATTTTGCTTATTTTTTCATAGTTCCACACAACTTCTTCCTGTTTTCTCGATCGATCTGTGTTCAGTTTTTCAAGGCCTATCCACTGTGCCAACTTATAACTAAATCTGAGGGAGGTGCGATGGAGAGGTTCCCTTGTAAGGGTAGCCTACGACTTCCACATCGCTGGCAACGGGCTATACACAATCCTAGTGACTACTTTGGTCAGTAAAACTTTGAAACACGTATCTATTTTGTACGACTGTAAATAAATAGTTGCCACTATTAAAGTTCCAACCCTCGTATTTTTCCGCTTTCTCTGTATGCGGTATATTCGATACGGTACCTCTTGAAACCCAAACACTTCTGCTCCCTTGGTTATAGAAACATTCACCATACGAGCACTATCAATTTACCTGCGTTCAAATTCGCTTAACGCAAACATAATACACTCACAACTACATAGAACACTGTTCTGACCTGGATTGACACATGCAACGCATTGAGATCATTGCATCTGTGCCATTCGTAGTCAAATACAACAGTGCAACCTTCAGGCTTGGCTAGTATCTATATTTATGTTCGAGCATACATTTCTTTCAGTGTTTCCATACTCTTGTCCAACCACTGTATTTAGTTTCTATCTCTTTTTTGCTATTTAGCTCACAAGGGACACTCCCCATGCCCCCCCCCTTTCCGTCATATTTAGTCATAATATGGCCCAGTGGATAACCTGTCAAAAACTGAACACAGATCAAGCATGGAAACAGGAAGAAGGTGTACTGAACTGTGAAAAAAGTACAAGAACGTTCCAAGCTTAAGATACGCAACATTGAGCACAGTTGTGCAGCGACGGTTTCGTGGTTATGTGGGCACGATGTTAGACTGCGGAGGGGGAAAAAAATGGTTCAAATGGCTCTGAGCACTATGGGACTTAACTGCTGAGGTCATCAGTCCCCTAGAACTTAGAACTACTTAAACCTAACTAACCTAAGGACATGACACACATCCATGCCCGAGGCAGGATTCGAACCTGCGACCGTAGCGGTCGCGCGGTTCCAGACTGAAGCGCCTAGAACCGCTCGGCCACACTGGCCGGCCGCGGAGGGGGACATCCATGTTCAAGTCTCCCTGGTTCCCCATTTTTTTTCCTAAAATTACGAACTATCCGTCCGGTAATTGACGTGTCTGTTCGCTGTATTCAAATTTGTGTCTGTGTCGTGGTTTAGCGTCAGTTTGCAACAGCGAGATGTAGAGAAGGAAAATCCACACGTACGTACCTCTTATTTATTCTGCACAAGTACCACAAGTTACGATTCTTCTGTTCCGTTTTGGATGTTTTGACTCTTTAATTGCTTCATTGTAACAAAGCTCACAAGCGTTTGTTTCTTGTTTTTATTTCTGAGAGAGGTCTATGCGGCATATCGCCTGCTCTCACTATTTATCACATTTACTTGTGACGGTAATGTATTCTTACCACATAAGTCATATTTTATAACCAATGCCTAGTGTAACAACAGAATGAGAAAAGACATGTCAGTAATCCGCACGGAAAGCTCATAATTTTGTGAAAAAAAGGGGGCGGGTGGGAGATTTGAACACGGATCTCCCGTTTCGCTGTCCATCACCGTGACCAAACAAACACGACGCTTCTGTTTTAGACATTTGCTCGGTGTTGCATATGTTGAGCTTGGACCGTTACATTTCTGCTTCTTTGTTTCACAGTTCAGTACGCCTTTTTCCTTTTTTCATGCTTGATCTGAGTTCAGTCTTTGACAGGCTATCCACTGAACTATTTTACTACTAAATCTGAAGGGGGTGCGATGGGGAGTTTCCTTTGTCATTTGTAGCACTAATAATCTAAGACAACAGCGAAATCGTTTGTCAGTCAGGACTTGCAGTTCGTCGACGAAGTCTGAAGTGCGCATATAGTGCCCTTTCTGTGTCTATCACTGATTTGATTCTGCTGAGAAAGGTTTCAATGAATAAACCTCTGTGCGTGCCAAACAAACCGGCAAATGAACAAGCCAGAGACAGAGAGGCGATCGCTTCTACCACTGTATCTTCTCTATAACGCGGCCCTTGGTAACATCCTATGTATCCTTTATTGTATAATTAGACGTGTCTGTTGGCTTTTTTAAGATAATATCAGATCATGTAATAGTCTTTCTGTGAAGAAAGCCTTCAAACAGAATGTGCCTTGCAATTAATTCTTAGTAAAGCATATCACTACTACACACTCCTAGCTGTATGGGTAATTCTTGGAAAAAAGACAGTCGCTTTGTAAATGGTAGGTCTATATTTCTGCCCCAAAACTACGTATATTTCAGTCAAAGTGTCATATATAAACTACACATTTTAGATGATTCCTAGCAAAGAACACTCGAAATACGTTATGAAATTTGTTTTATGTCTTTCTTAGGAATTCCATACATGCCATGTGTTATCGTTCTGTTTTATTTTTATATTGTTAGGTTACCAAGAACGAAATTCTCAACAGGACTCTTGAACATTTTCCTGTTGAAAAATATGAGATAGTTATGAACTTGGTCTTCATTCATTTATCCAGTTCATGTCCGAATTCAAATAAATTGTCTTTATTGTTTGTGTTACGTTGCAGCATTTGAAGATAAATCTAGGAGTAAGTATACTGTATTTGATAATGTTACAATTCTAGAAGTTGAAAGGTGTTCCTCGAATCGTTCTCCAATTTTCCATACTTCTTTTCGTAGAGCTTACACAATTATTCGATATGTGACACAAGCGTGTCCTTTCCTCTCCCACAAGATCGGTTTAAAATGGCCTTATAACAAGTAACTGCTCAACACATTGCAGATCGGCAGCGTATGTGAAGCAAACGGCTCGTTCCATCTCATACCGCTTTGCAACGTTATGCCCAGATATTTAAACGATTTTTCTGTTTGAAGCAGGACGATAGTAATACTGTATCCGAACATTACAGGTTTGAAATTTTTCGAGTTTCATTGTTAAATCACGGTGAGTCTTTTCCGTCCTTAATCCACTTACTCGGCACACACTTCTCCAGTGTATGATTTACTATCCATAATTCCTCTATGTCCATCGTACTCTATCTAATTGATGACCTTAGGAAAAAGTCTTCTTTAAGCCTTTCAGACCTGAATTTTTTCTGGAGGAAGGAAAATTTTTCTTTGTACTGTAATGCTCTTAGGTGTTTTTTAATGATTTTCAGGTGAAAGATTTATACAAACATGTGTATCAGTTTTCAAAATATGCTTTTTACACTTGGCTTCTTTTTATGGACTAAAATAACTAATTTCGAACTATTGACTGTTATAATGAATAAACTAATCATTCAATAATTAGCATGCAAAATAACAGTACTAATAATAATGCTCATTTATACAGTGGAATATAACTAATCAACCACTTCTATGCATTCTGGCGGTCACGAGCAGCTGCGTTCTACTATGTTGACTTGTTGATATTTTTATACTGTAGCCCAACAGTTGGTAGCACTTGTAGACAATGAAAAAAATGGAACATTCACAAATGTGTACATGAGGTTACACTGTGGAAAAATATTTCTGTTGGAACTAAAAGACAGTGGAATTTAATGTACACAATTGTAGCCAGAGGATCTGAAAGGGTTATGAATACAGAGTATCCCAAATTACCACGAATTAGCAGCATAATGCTCATTTTCGGCTTCGAAACGGTTTGTCTTTACGTTGAGAGTCATACTGTAGTAGCGTTACAGGACTACTATGAAAGTAAGCAAACGTAGTAGTAAGGGTATATACTTAACAAAATCCAGTTACTAAATCATTTAGTGCCACAGTTATGCTAATACAATTGACAGAAGCAGAAAAATCATGTGCTACCAAGTGTGCAATTCGGCAAGATTTTCATCTTTATATCTACAGGGTACATAATCAAGGTAGTGATAAAAGTTATGGGGAGAAGTTATCTCAGGATTTTTCACTGACTGTCGATCTGCCTGCTAGTGACTCTTTCGCAGAAGAGATAAAAATCTGGTCTCCAGGGAGATTAGGACCGAAAACTAACACACTCGTCCGCTTGAAAGGCGAATACTTTATCGCTAAGCTCATGTACAAATACGTTAAACGGCAGCTGCCATGTCCCAGTGATGGCCGAGATACGATATTCGTAACGTAAATTGCGAAGTAAGCTGCAGCTTCTGTTGTAACGAACTTCCCAATCTCAAAATCATAAATTTACAACCTCTGTGTCATCCCTTACGTGAGAATAATTCAGAATATTTAATCTAAATGACAATAAAATATCGACTGAATTGACCAGGGTAATTCTGAACCAAACCAGGAAGTAAACTGACGGTCACATACTTCACAAACGTATTCCACAGTGTTGCCAATTCTCCATTACATTACCAGAGAGACCAATGAATTTTATTCGCATTTCTGTATCTATAGTTTGGGTCTACAGCGTAGTTACGAGTAATATCCAGATACACCAACAGCATCTCAAAAAATCGTAAATAAAGGACTTTTTTACCATCACTGCTTTTAACATTATGAGTAAATAACATTCATTTTAATATTATGTACTTGAAAACAGTTTTCCTTGCAAAACTGTCATTCATGCCTATAAGAACAAAAGAGACGCAAAGTATCGTCTAATCATAACGATTTCAATACAATTGCTGGTGATGCTTTGTCAGTAACAGCTAAGAGCGCCTGATGAATGAGCTTTGAAACTGTCGGAAAGCTTAAGACAAAGGAGAACCAAAATAACAAGATGATGTTACCCTACGTGAGCGTGGGACGGAATTTCTACGCAGTTTCTCGCATTGGCGCATTTTGCACGTACTCTGTTTCTCGGCTGTTTCACATTAACGACCCCTAAAGGCTATAACAACATTTATTAGTAAATTACCGAGATTTAATTGGTTAAAACAAACTTCTATTTTAAATATTATTGAACTTGTCCCCTGATCTGACTCAGTGGACAATCGTAATTTAAATTTCATTTCGTCTTGCAAACTATTGGAAAGGCTTAACAACGCTTTCAAGATACTCACTGCGCACATCCACTTGTCTCCTGAGACAATTGCTCATCGGTTCTTCCTTAGCTAAAAAGTTGAGTGTCACATAAATAGGGCGAAACCAAGAGGACAAATAGGTATGGAGACTAGACAGCTCACCCTTTACATCACCGTGGAATAGATAGAAAAAGTTAAGCATCGGTAGGGCACCGAATTTAGGTAAAGTGATGATGATGAAATAAATGAAACATATCGAGATTGAACCTTAATCATTTCTTCCATAAGTATTTCCGGTTTTAAATCTACCCTACACAGCCAACAAATGCAAAATATGTGTATCTGAAGACCTCTTCAAGTTGTTTTGAACATTCTGTTAACTGTCGTTATCCCGGTACCGGTGTGATGCAATTCCCAACAAGCGTTCTACCATTTCATCGAAAATCTGAGCAACGACACAGTTTTAGAAAGAGAGCAAAAAAGAGTGAATAAGGAAGTCCACAAATTGCAGGAAATGAAGAAAGTTTTGACGTAATCTATACAGTTTAATTTTACTTTAACAAGCGTAATTAAGACGTAGTAGTCCTAATAGTTGCAAAGTATGGTGATTAATTCCGATAGTATATTAGTTTCTGAAGACTGACATTTGGGGCCCGTACGGGTTGGCTGACGGCTCTTTCTCCAGTGGCTATATCTGTACTACAAGAACTCCGTTCCATGCCCGGACGTGGACTTGAACACCAGCAGTTTCCTGAAACTACATCTGACAGGAAAGAGCTGCAATAGGTCACACAGTCGAAATTTCGCTTGGTGAAAATAAATGGACACTTCTTTTGTTTTAGGCTGCAACACTCAATAGTTTTTGAGAAAGTGACAGTCAAAGTTTTGATGCTACTGAGTCAATTCGCACGGATGATGTTACACCAAGCGAGTTGTATAGTGGCTAACAACACAAGTTCGAGTTTTTGCACTCTGGGTTCAAATCTAGTCTTACGAGGTTAATTTCTTCCTATTGTTGTCACATAAGTATGCGAGATCAATGACGTCAATATTTTTATGTCAAAGAGAAATGCAGTGGACTTACTTACAAAATAAGTAAGAATTTCAAATATTATTAAAATTATATTTTATTATAACAGATCTTATATTTTTATGTAACTAACAGTTGGGTTTATACAGGAAACAAATAGCGAATAAAATAAATCAAATCTGAAACAAAACTACCGTAAAACTAGATTTTCGAACGAACAACAATCTAAAAATGAGAATTCCATCTTCAAAAACCAAACTCCCGGTTTTTGTCAACTCAGGCATATATATACTTCTGATCTGTCAAACGGGGCGAAATTTTAACATTAGATTAAACACACACACACACACACACACACACACACACACACACACACACACACAAGAAATTGTGAGAGCAGTCACTGAAAAATTAACCCGCATCTCAAAAACTAAAACTATAAAGCTGAACATATCTAACATACATTACAAGTTCTACACAGAATATCATAAGGACGTGCCATGAACATCTTGCAGCATGAGAAGTATATACGTGCACAAAAAACATCAAAACGATATCCTTCATGAACAAATCGACCTCAAACATAAAAATTATGTAGATCATTTTATTGAAATTTTGGAAAACGTGAACGGCTGAAAATACTTAATTTCTTTGCGTGTTTTTGGTACTTGCATTGTCTAATTCATAAATTTCGGGCGTATTATAGTATTTGAGAGTTGTAGCATCGCGTTTTAGTACCTGAATAGTGTAAATTCGCGTAGTCGTTTGTCTTCTGTTTTTGTTTTGAACAGCCAGTGTCGGTTGGTCACAGTTAGTGTGCTCCCTGCCGCCGTTGGATAAGCAGCTGCAGCAGCAAGTCGTATACTCCTAGGAGGCAGATTTCAGACTACCTAACAGATCAAAACGAAAATTTCTGTTCCGACACTGACAATGTTGAGTGTTTATGGAAAAAGTTCAAGGCAATCGTAAAATGCGTTTTAGACAGGTACGTGCCGAGTAAAACTGTGAGGGACGGGAAAAACCCACCGTGGTACAACAACAAAGTTAGGAAACTACTGCGAAAGCAAAGAGAGCTTCACTCCAAGTTTAAACGCAGTCAAAACCTCTCAGACAAACAGAAGCTAAACGATGTCAAAGTTAGCGTAAGGAGGGCTATGCGTGAAGCGTTCAGTGAATTCGAAAGTAAAATTCTATGTACCGACTTGACAGAAAATCCTAGGAAGTTCTGGTCTTACGTTAAATCAGTAAGTGGCTCGAAACAGCATATCCAGACACTCCGGGATGATGATGGCATTGAAACAGAGGATGACACGCGTAAAGCTGAAATACTAAACACCTTTTTCCAAAGCTGTTTCACAGAGGAAGACCGCACTGCAGTTCCTTCTCTAAATCCTCGCACAAACGAAAAAAATGGCTGACATCGAAATAAGTGTCCAAGGAATAGAAAAGCAACTGGAATCACTCAATAGAGGAAAGTCCACTGGACCTGACGGGATACCAATTCGATTCTACACAGAGTACGCGAAAGAACTTGCCCCCCTTCTAACAGCCGTGTACCGCATGTCTCTAGAGGAGCGGAAGGTTCCAAATGATTGGAAAAGAGCACAGGTAGTCCCAGTCTTCAAGAAGGGTCGTCGAGCAGATGCGCAAAACTATAGACCTATATCTCTGACGTCGATCTGTTGTAGAATTTTAGAACATGTTTTTTGCTCGAGTATCATGTCGTTTTTGGAAACCCAGAATCTACTATGTAGGAATCAACATGGATTCCGGAAACAGCGATCGTGTGAGACCCAACTCGCTTTATTTGTTCATGAGACCCAGAAAATATTAGATACAGGCTCCCAGGTAGATGCTATTTTTCTTGACTTCCGGAAGGCGTTCGATACAGTTCCGCACTGTCGCCTGATAAACAAAGTAAGAGCCTACGGAATATCAGACCAGCTGTGTGGCTGGATTGAAGAGTTTTTAGCAAACAGAACACAGCATGTTGTTATCAATGGAGAGACGTCTACAGACGTTAAAGTAACCTCTGGCGTGCCACAGGGGAGTGTTATGGGACCATTGCTTTTCACAATATATATAAATGACCTAGTAGATAGTGTCGGAAGTTCCATGCGGCTTTTCGCGGATGATGCTGTAGTATACAGAGAAGTTGCAGCATTAGAAAATTGTAGCGAAATGCAGGAAGATCTGCAGCGGATAGGCACTTGGTGCAGGGAGTGGCAACTGTCCCTTAACATAGACATATGTAATGTATTGCGAATACATAGAAAGAAGGATCCTTTATTGTATGATTATATGATAGCAGAACAAACACTGGTAGCAGTTACTTCTGTAAAATATCTGGGAGTGGAATGATCATATAAAATTAATTGTTGGTAAGGCGGGTACCAGGTTGAGGTTCATTGGGAGAGTGCTTGGAAAATGTGGTCCATCAACAAAGGAGGTGGCTTACAAAACACTCGTTCGACCTATGCTTGAGTATTGCTCATCAGTGTGGGATCCGTACCAGATCGGTTTGACGGAGGAGATAGAGAAGATCCAAAGAAGAGCGGCGCGTTTCGTCACAGGGTTATTTGGTAATCGTGATAGCGTTACGGAGATGTTTAATAAACTCAAGTGGCAGACTCTGCAAGAGAGGCGCTCTGCATCGCGGTGTAGATTGCTCGCCAGGTTTCGAGAGGGTGCGTTTCTGGATGAGGTATCGAATATATTGCTTCCCCCTACTTATACCTCCCGAGGAGATCACGAATGTAAAATTAGAGAGATTAGAGCGCGCACGGAGGCTTTCAGACAGTCGTTCTTCCCGCGAACCATACGCGACTGGAACAGGAAAGGGAGGTAATGACAGTGGCACGTAAAGTGCCCTCCGCCACACACCGTTGGGTGGCTTGCGGAGTATAAATGTAGATGTAGATGTAGAATCACGGTAGACAAAAAACAAAGATGACCATAGATAGAAATCATAACAAAATTGTAATTTCAATGAAACACAACTAACATTACTGAATGGCAGAGAGTAAAATGTAAACAAAAGGCATCAAAGAATAAATTGTCAAACTAGTTGTCAAAAGTACTTCACGAAAATATTCTATACAAATAGAACTTAAGTGATTTGCCAATCTAGCAACAAATAGATAGTCGACAGTCTACTCGCTGATGCAATATTGGCGTCTGTTCCAACTAGACGGAAGTAATACGTAAAGTGACCGTTACGTATAACTTTTATAAACGTAAGTAGACTCACCAAGTATAACATCTACACGTTTACTTGAGAATGGCTCTGTAGCCGAAACAAGCTTGTAGCAGAGAAGAAATAATACTGATTAAACTATTAGCAGCTTACCTGGAATTATTCATAATAAAACTTAAACAAGTTTCATCAAAAGTCAAATCATCTAGAATTTCTTTTTCACCTAATGAATTACATCATCTAATTCCCATTGCTCTTTCGTCTCGAGAGCACACAGTTAAACGTTTTAGAAATTTTAGGAACTTTAATTAATAACTATTTCGCTATACGAAATACAACAATTCTGTTTAAATGACCTTTAATTTTAGTTTTATAATAACATTAAAATTGCCACCACTTTGTGTGTCAAACCAAAACAGCCTCAGCGAGGAGACTCCCAGATCTGCGAAGGAAGCTGTGTTGCACATTCTGTTTCATTTCTTTTCCTCCAGGGAAAGGCCATTCGTTTGTTTTGTGTGATTGAGCCTAAACACATACATAGAAATTATACTCTACATTTAACTGTGGTCGCGCAGAGTGCCGCGTGATTTGAGGCGCCATATCATGGATTGCGGAGCCCCTCCCGCCGAGATTCGAGTCCTCCCTCGGTCATGGGTGTGTGTGTTGTTCTTAGCATAAGTTAGTTTAACTTAGTTTAAGTAGTTTGCAAGTCTAGGGACGATGACCTCAGCAGTTTGGTCCCTTAAGAATTCACACACGTTTGAACATTTTTTGTTTAATTGTGGGGTGTGGGATTTCAGGGGATATAATCGTCGTCATTAATAAGAACATAACATTGCAAATTACTCGCAGTCATTAATAAGAACATAACATTCGAAATTACTCGCAGTCATCAGTAACCCGCACGAAACAGTTACACATAAGACTCAACTCAGTCCGCAAAGGAACGATGTCAAATGAGAAACCATTCTGAATCAGAATGAACCGCTAGGGGCCATACCAGCCAACAGTACCCTACCATTTTGCTTTGTATAATCATGTCCTCCATGATTTTTTTGTTATCATCTACCGAACGAAGTAGCATAACTCGTATTCCGGAGGACAGATGTTCAAACTTCCGTTCGGTCATCCAGGTTTAGACGTTCCGTTATTTCCCTAAATTGCGTAAGGCAAATGCCGGAATTTTTCCTTCTAAAGTGCACAGTCAGTTTTCTTCCCCATTTCGACTTTGTGCTTCGTCTCTAACGAGCTCGTCGTCGACGGGATGCTAAACTCTAATCTTCCTTCTTTCACTCGTTTTTCTTGTCCTTTACATGCGTGAGTAGCATGATCCTTAAGACAAATATTTACTGAGTGAAAGGTTCAAATTCGTGCTTGGCTATGCTGGTTTTAGTTTTCGGTTGTTTCCTTATCACTGGAGGATAATCCCAAAGACGTTTCTTAAACAACGCCAGGCCATATTCCCTTTGCAGTCATTTTCTAATAGTGGTAGTGCGCCATCTCTAATGACCTCCACGTCGGTGTGATATTAAGCCCTATCCGTCGTCTTCCCTTTTAACTTTTTCATGGCTAAAATGTATTATACTACCTACTGAAAGACATATTTAAGCAATCGTATCTCGCTTTATACGCAGCTTTCTCATTGTGTTAACTCTGATTACTCAACGTTGATTTAGCATCCATTTTGCGAAATTTTGTTTGTCACACGCGTCTTGCCCTGTGTCCCTCCTGTTGTTTCCCCGGAATGAAGAGCTAATCGTATCCCTGATTTTTCAGTAATGTTACTTTCGTGCACATTAGCTATGAGCGTTCGCCTTTGATTGCACGTTGGCTTTGAGAACTATCGGAGGGAAATATCCGTGAAATTTGTCACTCCATAAATAATTGTACCTCTTGAAAGGAATCAAATAAGTATAGTCAATCATAAGTTTGAGAAAGCAGGTAGCCTTATTCGAGAGAAGACTGCTAAAAAAGAAAGAAAAAAATTCATTTTACAGACTCTCTCTGTCTAACAGACTCACCTGTTCAAATAGTTCCAAGGTAAAACGCAGGTTGTTGTTGCTGTAGTTGTTGTTGTGGTCTTCAGTCCTGAGACTGGTTTGATGAAGCTCTCCATGCTACCCTATCCTGTGCAAGCTTCATCATCTCCCAGTACTTACTGCAACCCACGTCCTTCTGAATCTGCTTAGTGTATTCATCCCTTGATCTCCCTCTACGATTTTTACCCTCCACTCTGCCCTCCACTGCTAAATTTGTGATCCCTTGATGCCTCA
The DNA here is from genome assembly GCF_021461395.2 of Schistocerca americana. Taxonomy (NCBI): domain Eukaryota; kingdom Metazoa; phylum Arthropoda; class Insecta; order Orthoptera; family Acrididae; genus Schistocerca; species Schistocerca americana. The sequence continues at coordinate 542,729,366 of NC_060130.1, forward strand.
GAACATGTCCTACTAACCGGTCCCTTCTTTTTGTCAAAACCTGAAAAGACATTAATGAAAGCCTAACCCTGTTTGTTAACTGCAAACGTGTCGTTTAATTTTGTGCGGAGGGTTTAACTATCTTACATTTAACCTACAATTTATCTTCGCAAAAATTAGAAATGTCCATCTGTGTTCTTATTCTCTAGCGGTGTCAGGTCTGCAGTGAATACCGACGTTAATAAGAAGGAACTTTCAGTATGCTAGATGAATGTTAATATCAATCGCTTTACAGCTGTTCTGATACACGTCACGACGAACATGTTTTAAGGTTCTTTTTTAATCTCTGTGTCTCTCGTAGCATCCGTTTTAATCCACTGTTTCAGTTAGACCTACTTGATCCTCCATCATTGTCAGTTAGTACACATGAAAAATATCAAAACAGTTACAATTTACAATGGAAGTATTTTTAGTGCTTTGGAGTATTTTTAGTGAACTTGTGGGTATATTTAATTCTATGTAACATTAGGTAATCGTTGGTGTCCGTGTAGACTTCTAGTTCAATTGAGCTAGGGTAATCCGGCTAATTTTATTCACCTTGGAAAGTTACTTAGCTTATGTAGAAATATCTCTATGAACCTTATAAGAAACAAATAATACCATAAAATGGTGCCTATTTCGTACCTTCTCTTCCCCTCTCAATCCCACATCCTCCAGCTATACAACTGATATAGCTTAACATCGCTTCATGGCTTTTCTCTGACTGAGTAGTAATGTTGCATCACCCTTATACTCAGAGGTTTCCTTGAAACTCTGCACCTATCACCACTCAGCTTGAGGAAGGTTCTTAAGTCTACTTGCGATTAAGCTTAATATTCTGACAGCGTTAGATGTAGCAAAACTATTTCCATGTGATACCTCTGATTTTCTTCACACAGCGACACGAAGCAACGTTGTATGTTTCATCAGTTAAAGTTATTGACAGCGAAGCAAAGCAAATAGGCTCAATTTTCGTTGAATTTTTCTGTTGCAGATAAGAGTGTGTTACACGTCGTCAGTATACTGTCATACTTTAATTCTTATAGACTCTGTACGAATCTAGATGGTGACTAGACCTAAGTTCAGCCTCATAAGATGAACTGAGATACTCCTTTAATAGAAAATAAAGATTCACGAAAAATAGAGTGATCATAAAACCCAAAACGAGGCACCCCCCGCACTACCTGACATATTAAACTGCAACTAGCAAAGATGTAATGTGCTAATCATTTATGTAAAGCTGAAGGTTGTTTGTTCCCCAGCAATAACCGAAATGTACCACGAACAAAACGAGAAAACAAACTGCGATCTTGCAGCAGTGAAGTATCAACAAAAATTTCAACTGACAGAGTATGTGTGTAAAAAATACGGGATTTAACATTGTTCTATCCAGTGTCACTCCTAGCCGACCTAAGTGCGATGTGCCAGGTATAAATTTCTGAAATAGTTAACATATGATGAGAATGAATCCCTGCCCTTATGAATCCGGAGAAGTGCAGCTAGCGTCGATTGGAAACTATGTGTCGGTTCCTTGAAGCGTCCTTCCTTGACGGATTCCATTTATTGGAAGAACTCTTTCGAAATTCGGCAGATCTAACAAGGGCTAGAGCGAAAACATCATCTTTAGACATGTTCTTTAGTATCTACCTGACTATAAGAGTTTTAAGTAACTCAGTCTAGAAAGAGAAATTGAAGGAATTCATACAGGTGCTGCTAGGGCTATGAGCGATAAATTTCGACAATATGACACTGCAGCGAATATTCTCATGAACAAATTATAATCGTTGAAAACACGAGAAAATATTTGTCTTGAGATCCGATTTGCTGTTTTCAGAGTACTACTACTTACTGCAGACTGTAAAATGATTACTGCTACCACCGTTTTTTTCGAGTAAGGACCCCAAAGACAATATAAGAGAACCATAGAAGGCATAAACACACTAATTTTCTCTCTCTTCATATGCGAGCGGAGCAAGAAAGAAAGCGACTAAATACAGTATGCATACCTTCCACCATGCATTGCACATTGCCTTCGAGATTATTTACGTTAGTGGACGTAGAGGTAGCATGTACACATTATCGCAACTACCAAATACAGAATATCACCCCTGAATATTATCGTAGATCCAGAAAACGTCATAGGCATTTAATATGACCATTTTGTAACCATAACGCGAGTAAAATTCCGTATGTCTTTCACAATTTTATATACAAATTCGTACATTTGTTACTTAGACGTCAGGAAGTTCAAAGGGTCTCCCCGTTCAGAAATGTACTGCGGTCCCTATACAGCAATTAGCAAATGTCAGATTAGTACTAACGAGTGATGTTTCTGTACACACGTTAGTGTTTTCTTAAGCATTATTCGATGGGTGTGACGGTTTACTGAGAATCATTGATGCTGTCGGTTCGTTAGAGCATTAACTTCGCTCATCCTGATATAATAACAACTTAGATAACGTATTTCACTCTGTATTTCAACCGCTAATAAGGCAATCAAACCACATGTCTTTCTGTATCATCACTTCGAAAAAAAAAAGTCATACTCAATAGTTTGATCCAGTTAGGTTTCTGTTCAACTAATGAAACATATGCTTTTTTTGTTCTCTCATCTTCTGGAGTAAAAAGCAAGTTCACTGATTTAGAGATTATGAAGGATTGTGTAATTTCTTCTATTTTGTCTGCTGACAAGTGATTACCTAACTAAGCGAAGATAGTATTAACTCATATCTTAGTATTGGCCTGTAATAACATTCATGCCTTTAATTACACGATACTAGCAGTCCAGCTAAACGCTACGAACAGATTAAAAAGAGACAACCTAAAACTCTCGGCCAAGCGTAGAGATAAGTTAGGTAACACCGAACTCCCTACATATAGTAATTATACGAGACTTTTCTTTGAGAAGCGTGTCAGACATCATTTAGAGCAATTAACTTCAATGAGATCGAATTGCTCAGTAAAACTAGCAGGAGAGCATGGTTGGCCTACTTGACATTTATTAAGGAAGCCGCCCAACCGACCACGCTAAACAGTGACGACCTTTTCACAAACAACAGACTCTAATTCTTGGAGAGATTTAATCGGCTACCACAAGTAACAACATTTGCAGCGTGGCTTGCTGGCTAGGAACATGTCATATTTCTATGCAAATCTTTTGAAACATCAGGTGTTATACAGGACATAAGTCAATCTACTGTTTCTTGTGGTCTCAAGTCACTTTAATTGAGTTCTAAAACTATTCCCCTGTTTATGTATGTCGACATACAGTGTCGTTAGCGCTTACTTTGCGACTTTCTAGCGACATAATTATGGATTACATTTTTTTCCTTGATATAATTATGGGTTATATTTTTTCCTTTATTTACTTTGCCATTGATGTCCCATCAAGGGCGATCTCAGCAGAGAGAGAGAGAGAGAGAGAGAGAGAGAGAGAGAGAGAGAGAGAGAGAAAGAGAGTAAAAGTTCGCTAATGGCAAATGTAGAAGAAACAATAAACCGTAGCGTTATTGAAGGAACGACCCCAGTGTCAGCCTGAAGCAATACAAAGCAATGTCAGGAGAGTGAACCTTTATATCAGCACCGGATTACGACTCGCCAGCTGACGAGCAGAAGACCAGTGCTGTACCTCTACATCTGTTTATTTTTCGCCGAAGCGTAAGCGGGTGTAGAAAACCAGAGATATCTTGTTTTCAGACTGAAAATAAAGCCATACGTAAGTTTCATCAAATTTATGTCTGTTCCTTTAACCTTTTTTATTCTCGTGTCATAAACATACACAGGTCCACAGTTAACATGCCATATAGTCTGATCAAAATTTGACCACTTCCACTCCATTTACTGGCGCTTGATGGAAGTCTTCTGCAGTACAGGAGGCTGGACAGAGTCGACAAAGAAGCATGTGCTGGACAGTTTAGACTTCTCCACAAGCACACTTAATATTGTCTTCTGTACTATACCCCATCTTGCCATATTAATCCTTGATCTACCCACTCCTGATCTCAGCCTATTTGAACATTTCCAGGTCGTCCAGTTCTCGTCATGACCTGGTGGCAGAGCTTCAGAATTCTTTTCCAGCCGTAGGGAAGGGGAGTTGTATCCCTCCAAAGTTGCACCCTGGCATTTTCAGCAATTGTAGTAAGAAGTACCTTTGATGTTCTAAGGAAACTCTTCCTTGACTTCAGTCGTTGCGAATGCGGCTTACGCCCATTCACGGGATGGGTTTGTTCTTTTTACAGTTCCTTTCGTTCCTTATAAGTCGCAATTTCTCTTCGAATGGAAGGCGCTGGTATTCCTGCAAGGTGGTAAATCCTTTCGACAGAAGTGGATTTCAAACAACCTGTTATAATTCGGCAGGTGTCGTTGAGCGCTACGTCTACGTGTTTGGCATGTGATGAATTATACCAAACAGGACAAGCATACTCTGCTGCACAATAGGCTAATAAAGTGGAGAGTTTCGGATGCCCCACTGTGATCTAGCCAATTTTTTTAACAGATGGTTCCTGATGGAAACTTGCAGTGTCTCTTGAAAGTAAAAGATCTGTACAGCGTCACTCCTAGGTATTTTAGAGTGTAGCAATGTTGCAACTCAACTCCTGACCATACTATCATCAATTTACGAGTAGCTTCCCTAATTCTCAAGTGAAAAGCACACGCTTGAGTCTTTGAGGGGTTTGGTTTAAGCTGATTTGTGCTACAGTATCTTGATAGATCTGCAAGGGCATTCGTGAGGGTGTTCTCCGCTGATTCAAAGCCTGAGCTGTGAGTCGCAAGAGCAAAGTCATCAACATAAGAGAAACTCCTGGTGTTGGAGGCTACAGGTTGGTCGTTTGTATAGATGTTGAATAGGATTGGAGCCAAGACGCTTCCTTGGGGAAGACCCCTTTTTCTGTCGTCTCCATCGGCTGCGCTGCGCTTGAACGCCAACGGAGAACCTGCGGTTTTGCGGAACTGATGCGAAGAACATAGTTAGGCTAAAACCCTTGGTCATATTGTACACCTTGAGTATTAGCAGCTGGTGGTTGACAGCGTTACAGGCCGCTGGTAAGTCGATAGATACCACCCATGTCACCTTACGAGCTTCAAACCCATCTTCTACGAATTGCGTAAGATTCTGCAGTCGTCCAGTGCAGCTTTTTTACCAGGACGAAATCCAGCTTGTTGGGATATTAGCAGAGGGTCAACTACAGGTAGGAGGCAATTTAAGATCATTCTTTCCAGCAGTTTGTATAGACGATAGAATAATGAAATTGGTCCAAAATTCTTTGGATCGTCCCCTTCTGTACCAGGTTTCAGCAAAGCAATCACTCGGCTCTTCCACCATATCTTTGGGATGTGATATCTGCTCACACAGTTGTTAAAGAGCTCCAGAATCTATTTCTTTGTTGTTATCTTAAAGTCCTTAATTTGCTCTGTTCGTATATCATCTAGGCCAGTTGATTTTCCGTTCTTACTTTGTTTAATAGCCTTATCTAATTCTTCCATGCTGGATGATGATGTAAGCAGATTGTTCTCCTCTTGCTCTTCTCTTTGCAATTTTGACTTTTTGGATTTGTGGGTTGCCTTCCCTTTCAGCAGTAACTGATTTGCCATTTTATTGGCTGTAATGTTATGGTGTACAGCTGTCGTAGATGGATAATGACTTAGATGTTTCAGGAGTTTCCAAGCTTTATGACTATCTCTTTTTACATCCAAGTTTTCGATGGTTTCAGCCCATTGATCCCCTTTTATCTTTCTCATAGAAGTAATGAGTTTGTGTCCTGCTTCCACAGTTGATTCACTCTGTATTCTGTGAGTAGGGTGGCTTCAGGAATGTAAGATGTTCGACAACCACGAGGAATTGACGTTCTGGAGCAGCTCATTACAGCAGTGGTGCTGGTTCTATAGAAGTTACTTCGACGTCGATCAACTCTGCAAATCTCGACCAGTCAGCTTTTCTAAAATAAAAAGTTCTTCAAAAGGGTGCTTTGCGAGATCTAACAGCAAAAAGTATTTCACAGATTATTGGTCTACGCTGTGAGCTGGGAAATGGGGGACCGACAGATTTTACGCATTGTTGGCTAATACCGTAACTAATAAATATGAGGTCAGGATTATAGCCTCGCTTCCACCTGTCGCTGTTGAATGATGCTAGTAATTTTTCCATCATGGATTCAATGCAACTGATTCAGTTCTGCCCATTCTTGTACTGCCGCCCCATTCTCATCTTCATGATCAGAGCCCCAAACATTACTATGGCTGTCGAAATCACCAATCACATTGTGCACTCTTTTATTATGAAAATTGGACAGTTTATTAACCATAAATTCTTTGGTGATTTGTAAAGGGATGAAATGGCACAATCTCCTGTTTCTAGTGTGAGAATTTCGATATCACTTTTCTCGGTAAATGCTGTGGATAGGATCTGAACGTCCGGATGAATAAAATTAGCACTTCCATATTTATTACGCTGTCTTTAAATGGTGAGGCACATTCCGTTTATTTTTGGCCTGCTCAAAAAAAAAAAAAAAATGGCTCTGAGCACTATGGGACTTAACTTCTAAGGTCGTCAGTCCCCTAGAACTTAGAACTACTTAAACCTAACTAACCTAACACACATCCATGCCCGAGGCAGGATTCGAACCTGCGACCGTAGCGCTCGCGCAGTTCCAGACTGTAGCGCCTAGAACCGCTCGGCCACTCCGGCCGGCGGTCTGCTCATGTCGCAGCTTCTGTGTGTCTTCTGTATGCACTGTACCTGGCTCTAGTGTTGACTGCGTAGATCTGGTAGCAGCTCTTCTTTGTCTGCAATTATTCCTTCTGTGTTACCAGATACAACGGTTAACTATGGCCCTGAAACGGGCTAAGATTTTGATGTTTCTGGCATGAAAGGAACAGCCATCAGATTTTTCATTTTCTGACTTTGCCCAGGGTACGCACGATTGCTTTTCTTTATACACACATCAAAAAAAGTTTTGCATCACCTCGGTTCCGAGAGTTCCGGAACCTGTACAGAAAATTGGAATACAGCTCAACATAAACATCATTTCCGCCTTTTTTATTGCTCATGAAAACGACATATTGCATGTTGTACCACAATACAGCGAGACCTTCAGAGATGGTGGTCAAGACTGCTGTAAACACCAATACCTTCAAAATGATTAAAATGGCTCTGAGCACTATGGGACTTAACATCTGAGGTCATCAGTCCCCTAGAACTTAGAACTACTTAAACCTAAGGACATCACACACATCCATGCCCGAGGCAGGATTCGAACCTGCGACCGTAGTTGTCGCGCGGTTCCAGACTGACGCGCCTAGTACCGCTCAGCCACACTGGCCGGCTAATACCTCTAATACCCAGTAGCACATCCTCTTGCATTGATGCATACCTGTATTCGTCGTGGCATAGTATCCACAAGTTCATCAAGGCACTGTTGGTCTACATTGTCCCACTCCTCAATGGCGATTCGGCGTAGATCACTCAGAGTGGTTGGTGGGTTACGTCGTTATCCTGAAGGAAGTCATTCACAAGATGTGCACGATGGGAGCGCGAATTGTCGTCCATGAAGACCAATGCCTCGTCAATATGCTGCCAATATGGCTGCACTATCGGTCGGAGGATAGCATTCACGTATCGTACGGTCTTTATGGCGCCTTCCATGATCACCAGCGGCGTACGTCGGCCCCACATAATACCACCCAAAGCATCAGGGAACCATGCCGCACTCGCTGAACAGTGTGTTCAAATGGTTCAAATGGCTCTGAGCACTAATGGGACTTAACATCTGAGGTCATCAGTCCTCTAGAACTTAGAACTACTTAAACCTAACTAACCTAAGGACTTCACACACATCCATGCCCGAGGCAGGATTCGAACCTGCGACCGTAGCGGTCGCGCGGCTCCAGACTGGACAGTGTGTCTAAGACGTTCAGCCTGATAGGTGTTGCCTCCAAAAACGTCTCCCACGATTGTCTGGTTGAAGGCATATGCGAGACTCATCGGTGAAGAGAACGTGATGCCAATCCTGAGCGGTCCATTCAGCATGTTGTTGGGCCCATCTATACCGCGCTGCTTGGTGTCGTGGTTGCAAAGATGGACCTCGCCATGGACGTCGAGAGTGAAGCTGCGCATCATGCAGACTATTGCGCACAGTTTGAATCGTAACACTACGTCCTGTGACTGCACGAAAAGCATTATTCAACATGGTGGCGTTGCTGTCAGGGTAGCTCCAAGCCGTAATCGGTAGGTGGTGGTCATCCACTGCAGTAGTAGCCCTTGGGCGGCCTGACCGAGGCGTGTTATCTACAGTTCCTTTCTCTCTGTATCTCCTCCATGTCCGAACAAAATGGCTTTGGTTCCCTCCGAGACGCCTGGACACTCCCCTTTTTGAGAGCACTTCCTGGCACAAAGTAACAATGCGTACGTAACCGAACCGCCGTATTGACCGTCTAGGCATGGTTGAACTACAGACAACACGAGCCGTGTACCTCCTTCCTGGTCGTATGACTGAACTGATCGGCTGTAGGATCCCCTCCGTCCAATAAGCGCTGCTCATGCACGGTTTTCACGTCTTTGGGCGGGTTTAGTGACATCTCTGCACAGTGAACGGGAGCGTCTCTATGATACGTCGATCTTCAGGAGTTCTGGGAACCGGAGTGATGCAAAACTTTTTTTGATGCGTGTATCTTCTTTAGCCTGATCATATACCACCGCATTCTCGATGGAGCTCCTTTCTTGTACCCCGTTACTATAACGATTTGTGTATCTGAGAGTGTGCTTTAGAGTATTTGGGATCCGTACCAGGTCATATTGAAGAAATACATCGACGCAATTCATATGCGGGCTGCTAGATTTGTTACCGTTCGAATAACACGCAAGTATTACGGAGATGCTTCTGGAACTCAAAAAGGAATTACTGGATGGAAGGCGACGTTCTTTTCGATGAGCACTATTTAGATAATTTAGAGAACCAGCATTTGAGGCTAACTGCAGAACGATTCTACTGCAGCCAACGCACATTTCGCGTAAGGACCATGAAGATAAAATTAGAGGGATTACGGCTCATACGGCGGTATACTGACAGTCGTTTCTCCCTCGCTTCATTTGCGAGTGGAGCAGGAACAAAATGACTAGTAGTGGTACAGGTTACACTCAGCCACGGACCATACGGTGGCTTGTGGAGTGTTTATGTAGATGTAGATAAGATGCGATTCACTTTTGTTCTGGCGTAAACACAAGCGCCGGAACGAAGATGCGGAGCGCAAGAACAGAAAAGGCGGTGAGGAAACGCCGGCCGATGGTGCACGGAATTAGACCGCGCCGCGCCAAGAGCGACACCTGGAAGAAGTAAATATAAGCGCCGGTCCTGCCAGCCTCGGGGCGCAGACCGGCACCGGATCGCGGACGTTAGTTATCAGTGACGTGTGTCAACTTACTTGAACATTTCACACATCAAGGACTCTAAATTATATTGCAAGTTGCTCCTCGTTTGCGACTACTACTTGTGAATCTCAAAGTTAAGTATTGTCAACTGCTTTCTAGAAATAAAACTACTAATGTTATTTGTTTGAATTGTTGTATAGCATTCCGAGAATGCAACATCCTTTAGGCAATGCAACATCCTTTAGGCACCCTATAAGCAACGAGTGGCAAGACCCCGCAATTTTTATTAATACAATGCACACTAAATGGCGTTTATGCTTTAGTTTGTTGAGTACAGCAGATAAAAATAAGGGACAAATAATCCATGACACCCAGATAATATTGGGAATTTAAAGTGGTGTCGGCGGGATTTTTTTTTCTTTTTTTTTTTTTGTAGTGCCATAAGCATCAGAAAAGGCAATGAGCATTGTCTTCACTTTCGATTTCGTCATTCGCACCTTCTTCGCTCTCGGTGAACCGTCAGAAACCCATTCTGCTTTTGTCGTTTTGTGTTAGGTTTATGTTGATAACACCAAGTCTAGTCACCTGTGAACATTATTTTCAGAAGAGAACTGTCTGTGTTTTCAGTTCAGTCAAGTAGCGAAAGGCATCCTCGCGACGTTTTTGTTGGGGAGTCAAGGTATGCGGAACAATCTTTGCACACGCTTTTCTCGTCTTCAAAACACTCCAGAGACTGTCTTGAACACTTTATTTAGATATATTTGGTTATTCCGCGGTAGCTCTGCATGAGCGATACCGGTCAGCTTCCAAAAGATCGTGAATTTTCTCAATGTTCCCCTCGGATGAACTTTAGGTGTGCAGCCCTGATCTCTCGTTGCCCTCGAGCGATACCTGGTCTCCTTTAACACGTTTCAACCACTGAAGATTTAAATAAATATCGTCGTAAGCCTTTGTCACGTACTCAGATGTATCCGTGGTCGTTTTACCGATTAAAACGTGAAATCGAATCACTGCTCGTTGCTCTACTGCGATTTGTGAAAATACAATGTTGACACACGCTTTAACACTGGCTGCTAACAACTGACTGGTCGAATAAACAACACATCATGTTGCTGGCAGTTGTTAGTTCAAGCTGACACCATAGTAACTGCGCTGACGTCGTCTATACTCCAGGAATAAAACCAGTCTCCGAACTTTCTGGATAGATGGTGCACAAATCTTCTTTAGTGAATTAACATTTGAAGACGGAGATAATTATTTCTTGTCTTGATTTTTTACCCTCAGTTTCAGTTCCATGATTTTCTGGATACTAACTTTGCTGCCACAGACAGCCTTTACATAGGACCAGAATTTCTTTTGGTTTCGTAACATACCTTTCGGTAAGTGTCTGCTACTATAGTAATTTGGGCTTTACGCATTGCTCTCTAGATAGCCAAACGAATTTCATTCGTCATTTCTCTACCAATTATTTGTTTCGCACCTGTTATACTGTAGTCATCGTTTCTCAAGAAGTTTTTTTTTCTTTTTACAGCGACTGTATTTCTAGGAGGGTTTCTTCCATCACGAACTGCTATACTAGATACATATCTGTCCAATGCACAGTCAACCGATCTTTCAAACTTGAGGGACAATTCTTCTACATGATCCTGCCTAGACGTAACAATTCTGAGTTTCAGTTTGAGGTAGAGCACGATTACGTCTTTATCTACCTTTCTGAACATATAAATATTCTCGTTATGTTAGCTGCCCTTAGAACTTTAGTTATCATTGTTACTAAAACTGTCGCATGGTCACTGATACCAGTTTCAGTGAGGACAGTCTCAAAGAGGTCAGGTGTATTTGTTGACACCAGGTTTAATATACAAGGTGCGTCTGGAAAAATTACGTGAATGGTCTCAGAAAATAAAGGGAACACGAGATGGAAACAAAATACTTTACTGGCCTTCAAAGCAATTGCGATTAGCTTCGACACACTTCTCCCATCGGTTGTAAAGCTGTAGGGAACAGTCAGCAAGCGTTTCTTGCGGAATCGTTCGACGAACCGTGGTCAAACGTTGTTGGCTATCTGCATCATTACAGGAAAAGAGACCAGGTGCTGCCAAAACGATCCGCAGACCAAGCGACAGTCAGTGGCTACGTGTTGATAGCCTTCCCCGTCTCCCTCGGTAGAAATACATGATGGATCAAGCCCTTTCTGTCGAAAGAGGCGCTCAAACTCGTATCAATCTTTAATTTTACCAGTCTACATTTTTGGGAGGCAGGGAAGACGATGAATACTGTGCCACTGGCTGTCGCTTGGCCTCCGGATGGTATTGGTAGAAGCACTTCTCATTTCCTGTAATGATACGGATATCCAACAAGGCGTGATCAGGGTGCTTCGAGCGATTCCATGCGAATCGTTTACTGACGGTTTCCAACAGCTTTACATGCTATGGCAGAGATGTGATGTACCTAATGGTTAAGGTACACTAATGAGCCGAAACATTATGACCACCTGCTTAATAGCCTGTTTGTCCGTATTTTGAACGAAATACATTACTTATTCTGCGTATCTGGGGTCTGACAGTTTGGAATTTTGGAATTTGTTGTGGTGAGGTCTTATGGGACCAAACTACTTAGGCCATCGGTCCCTAAGCCTACACACTACTTAATCCAACTTAAACTAAGTTATGCTAAGGACAACACACACACCAATGCCCGAGGAAGGACTCGAACCTTCGATCGGTGGAGCCGCACGGACCGTGACAAGGCGCCTTAGACCGTGCGACAGTTGGTGGTAGGTTTGTGGAGGTATGGGGCATTAGATGTCTACGCACAGCTCATGTAATTCGCGTAAATAACGGGCCGCTAAATTGCGTGCGCGGTGATAGCGCCCTATAGTGATCCACATGCGTTCATAAGATTTACATCTGGCGAATTTAGTAGCAGAGACATAAACGTGAGTTCACCATAATGTTCCTCAAACCACTGTAGCGCAGTTCTGGCTCCGAGACATGGACAATTATACTGCTTAATGATGACATCGCCTTCGGGGAGACATCAAGCATGAAGGGATCCAGGTGGTTACCAGCTGTCTGCGTGTCTTCGATTACTACCACAGGTCCCACGTAAGCGCAGGAGCATGTCTCCCATAGCATAATACTGTTTCCACCAGCCTGCGTCCGTGGCGCGGTGCACGTTTCGAGCCGCCGGTCACCTCGATGACGTCGTTTGTGGAGACAACTATCGACCGAGTGTAGCAAAAATGTGAGTTACCCGGAGAGCCGACACGTTTCCATTAATCGACGGTCAAATCCCCATGATCCCGTGCCCACTGCAATTGTAACTGACGATGTCGTTGGGTCAACATGTGAACACGTAGGGATGGTCTACTGCGGAGCTCTACCTTCAAGAATGTACGACAAACGGTGTGCTCCGAAACACTTGTGCGTGCACCAGCGTTGTTCTCTTCCGGCAAAGATGCCACAGATGACCATCTATCCAACTTTACAGAGCAAACAAGCCTCCGAACCCCACCTTCTGTGAAGATTCGTGGACATCCAACCATAGTGCCTAGTGGTAGTTTCACTGTGCTGCTCTCTCTTTCCATAGGTGCTCAAGACGAACATAGAACCAGCTTCGCCGTTTTCTAGATATTCGTTCTCAGGCTCTGGGTAATAATAATCTGTCCTCTGTCAAAGTCGCTTATCTCAGTGGATTTCCCGATTTTCAGCCCATATCTTCGCTAGGGTGATCCCCCGTCTGTGTCTGCTACGCTTACATATTTTTGTTACCGCGTCACATGCCCGCAACGCCACCTGGCAGCATCCAACGTCGTGGTGGGCAGTGGACGTAATGTTTTGGCTTATCAGTGTATTTTCTTTGTAGTTCTTGTTTTATTTATTTTCTGAGACCATTCACCGAACTTTCAAGACGCACGTTGCATTTGCATTGAGTAAGTTTCCGGACTATATGTTCTAGTTATTTTTAGAGATGTATTGTAATAATATTGCGTAGGATGTCTTGCCATGCCCATCTCTTACAAAACTGAAACTATCCAGATCGATTATTGTATGATTTTAGCCTCCTCCAATTATGGAAGTATGGTTGGAGATCATACGTAGGGGCGAACTGATATTTTTTCCAAAGTTTTCGGTTACATCTAGAGGTGAATCTGGCGGTCGATAAAAAGATACAATTTTAAGTTTTCGTCCTCCATTGACAGTGAATCTTCCAGTTTCTTTCTTGGTGAATTTTAGTTTGTTGTCTACTTTGACAAATACACCACATTCATTTCTCACTAGTCTGTTCTTTCGACACACACTTATGGTTAACGCAAGAATCTCATTGCTGTCAATTTCCGGTGTTAGCCAGCATTCTTAACTACTAAATAGTACTGCATCAGTTTCACTGTTTTTCAGGTGCACTTCCTTGCAAGTGTTTCGGCAGCTGATCCACTGACGCTTGTTATTCATTACTAGCAATTCTCTCTCTCTGTCTCTTTCTCTAGGGCATCTCGACACACATTTGTTCTTGCTAAACGCCAAAAGACATTAATTTACTGACCTTCGATTTCTTTGTTAACCCGTGAAACTTGATTAGAAATGCTAGTTAACCTATTCCACTGTTTTCAGTGCATGACATTTATTTGTTAAGTAAATGTAAATCTTCAGCGTATGATATACTTCAGCTATCGAATAAAATTTTAGCTTTTCTATGTTCCCTCACGCCTCCATGATCAACCTTAGTTAACCAGTTTACCAATTCACAGCTTGATCCACCCATGTGGATAGGATCGAATACGATGCTTTCTAGGTTACAAGAAACTTATCTTTCTTCTTGGGTTCTTGTTAGAGGAACGGATGTGCAGGTTAGCTGTATCAACGTATCTTCACTTTCCTTGTCTGTCAAATATTTATGAAAGTTCTTTCAGTCTCGTGTATTCGAAAGACATATCGCCTGGTGAATGCTATCACACGGGTATGAATTACCCATACAGCTGCGAATTTACATATTTCTTTACACAGGTGATGACCCACTAGATTCAACTGATTGTGAAGCTGCCAGACTTAAGCATGATGGCTGAAACAAGGGGTACAAAATTTTAAATACAGGGTGAACATGAATAAAAACCGACAAATTGCAGGTACCGTTTCTTAAGTGGAAATCGAGGAAAAAAGGTCCAATGAGCATGTGTCCAAAAATGCATTATTGCCACAGTTAATGGCGCTGACGAATGAAAGTTTCTCTGACCACTTTTGTGTGTTCCTTGTGTGTTGCAGGTTGTGTGATTGGCGCATCGTACTGTAAGCAGCAGAATGGTCCGATATTCATGTCGGGAACACGCCGCCGTGGTAGTTGTGCTCGCTCAAACAGATGGGAACGGTCGACAGGCAGCACGGCTATATCAAAACAGTTACCCACACAGACCCCCAACTACATCACACAATGTTTCAAGCCATTTTTGCTGTGTCTGATCATTGATCCTCTCAGAAAGACGAACTTGCAGGGAGGCGGTGGATTGTGTGTGTACCAGATATGGAGGACTGGGTTCTACAGGTTATTGCGACGAACCCTAGTACAAGCTACAGGTAAGTGGTCACAAACGCGGTGTAAGCCAAAGTACTATTATGTGTATCCAGTATGATAACCGCTACTACCCCTATCACTTACAATGTGTGCAAGGATTATCAACAACGGATTTCCCTCTACAAGAAGGATTTTGTCGGTGGTTTTTGCACCAACTATCAGAATTATGGGATTCTGTCATCAGTCCTGTGTACTGTCGAAGCAGCCCTTACCAGAAATGGCCTCATCAATCTGCATAATCGTCGTCTATGGCCTACAGACAATCCCCGGGTAATAGTTGAGTGGTTTCATCAGTATCGGTTTAGCATCAGTGAGTGGGCGGGGATTCTTGGCGACCACAAACCTCGACCGGTTATTATTCCACAACACCTCACTGGAGAAACCTACCTAGACTTCATGCGTGGGCTGCTTGAGAAAGTGCCTTTGGCAATACGACAGGTAATGCTGGTTTTGCATGACGGAGAATCGCCCCACTTCCGGATTACATTTCGACGAAGCCTCATCATCCTCTCCGACGTTGGATAGGACACGGAGGCGCTGTAGTGTGGGCTGCTAGATCACCGGACATAAACCCCACTGATTTTTACCTCTGGGAGCATCTGGAAAGCATTTTGTATGCTAAACAAGTTCCTGATTTGCAGACTCTTCAACAGTGTGTTCACGACGTCAGTGGTGCTATTCGGATAGAAGCCGGAATGTGCTAAAGAGTGCGGCAATCCATGATTCGACGTGCGAGCGCGTGCACTGCATCCCATGGAGACCACTTTGAACATCTGTTGCGACGTCGATACGCTGCAGCTCTGTACTGTGTTCCGGGATGACTTCTTGTCACTGCATGCACATATGTTCATACGACCATTTTTCCTCCATTTCCAGTCAGAAATCTGCCCCAGCAGTTTGTCGGTTTTATTAATGTTCACTCTGTATAACATCCAGAATATGCTATAACATACTTTTATCCATGAAGACAGATGAGTGTTCTATTTGGGCCGAATATAGAAGATAAAAGACATGAAGTTATATGAGTACGTACAGAATGAGATGAGCCACTTATTTAAAAACTAGACAAGAGCGAAGGGCCGGACGAGGTGACGGAGAGGGTAAGGCTATCCACCGTTATTTCGAAGCAAATCTCACTCCAGCTATGCGGGTGAATTCTTTCCACGGCTTATCTAAATCACTACAGGTAAATGAAGGAACGATTCAACGAGCTACGGCTATTTATTCCAACTAGTGCTCCATGCTTTTCTCAAATCAGCGTCGACGAACTGCCGAAATCTACTCTTCCTTGGACTGCTACAAGAAACCGAGTACTTCTTTTCGAGTGGTTGTGTCCATCCAAAAGAACCGAACTTGTTATTTATTAATACTCGGTCACTGGAAACGTTAGAGACCCTCTAGAGAGCCATGGAACCTGTCCATAAGGGTGCTCAGAGAGCATTACACGTCATCTTGTACAATGGAACTTTCTTACCTATCTCACTTATTGAGGCAAGAGTACTGACCTTGAAGCTGTTGATGATCATGTCGAGGCTGTGCAGACGAAGCTCGTCAGTAGGCTCTAGCACATCCAACTTGACGATGACCTGGCCATCAAAAGTGGCGAAATTGTCGCCGTCGAGAACCGGGTCGAAATACGGCCTCAGGCGAATCTCGTAGTGGCTGGGTTTCACGTTTGTGGGTAGCCGATACTCATAATCCAGTTCTCCGCCCTCTTGAGCGAACGCCACCATCAGCTGCACCAGCAGCACCAACAGAGCCCTGCACACGACAAGAAGGATAATTGATTAACATTCTCTTTCACACAAAAGTGTTATTCGAGAGCTGTCTGCTTATTCTATACGTTACATTTCTGTTTGCAAAACCATTTTCCGATGCAGCTGTTAAAATTAATTATTGTTCGTTTCTCCTTCTTAAGATTACTGCAATTAAATAAAGAGAATTTTTCACCAGCCGTTCTTCGCCTTTATTTACATAGCACCTTCTGTGGTCGTTCTGAAAATATTGATACATATGTTTGTACATTTTGATGGTTATAGATTAAAAAAGTATTTCTTTATAAAGTTGGCGTCCAATTTACTTATGGCGTTTCCGTAATTTTTTGTTATGCTTTTTGGGCGCAAAACTGCTGCGGTCATAAGCGCCCGTTCTGTGGCTTAGGAAAGGGTAAAAAACCGAATGGGAAATCAGCAGCAATTGGTTCGAAACTCAAAAAGGAGGGAAACTAAAAACAGAAGGAAATCTAAAATACTACCATTGAAGGGGGCTTCAAATGACCGATGTCATCTCACTGACACTGATCAATTCGAGGACGCGATCGGCTGAGCGCGTGCCATCTGCTAAAAGGGAAGTTATATCAGGTGACAGTTGTAAACGGGTGCGTAGCGGATTAAAATAGGGGCACTGAAGTAAAAGGAGTCTCACCGTCCACGGTTGAGAGCAGTGGAGACAAAGCGGGGAAGGATCGCCACCTAAAAGATGTCGATGGCTAAAGAGAGAGCGCCCTATGCGGAGTCTAGTTAAAATTACATCCTCCTGACGACGAGATTGGGAGGAAGAGGTCCAAGCACAGGGAAGGGGGTGTCACCTTCCGTGATTTATTATCGGAAAATGTAGACCAATGTGCGTGCCATAAAAGAGCAACACGACGACGTAAAACGCTCTGTAGATCGGCTAAGGGAACCATGCGAACAGTGGGCCGGGGAGAAGAGACTGCAGCCTTTGCCGCTATATCGGCTGCCTCGTTTCCGCGGATCCCAACGTGCCCTGGGATCCAGAGGAATGCCACAGAGACGCCCCCCAAGTGGAGCAAGCGTAGGCAGTCCTGAGTCCGGTGGACCAGAGGGTGGACAGGATAAAGAGCTTGGATGCTGAGGAGAGAGCTGAGCGAATCCAAGCATATAATATACTGTAGCCTCTTATGGCGACGGATGTATTGTACAACCTGGAGAACAGCGTAAAGCTCAGCAGTAAAAACCGAACACTGGTCGGGAAGCCGAAATCTATTAGTAGTGTCGCCAACAATATAGGCACTCCCAACACCAAATGTTGATTTTGAGCTGTCAGTGCAAATAAATGTGGCATGCTCCATTTGTGCGGATAAAGTAGTAAATAAACGACGATAAACGAGGGGGGGGGGGGGGGGTACCATCCTTGGGAAACTGATAAGGGTCACGGAGCAGGCAGGTCCGGGGGAGAGGCCATGGTGCCACTGTATTCCCAGTTGTCAAGAAAGTTTTAGGAAAGTGGAAGGAAAGAGAACGTAGCAGTTGACGGAAGCGAACTCCCGGTGGTAATAGAGAGGAAGGGCGGCCTGCATATCCTAACTCCAAGGAGGCGTCGAAAAAAGGGCATGGGCCGGATGAGCAGGCATGGAAGACAGATGACCAACGTAACGACTCAGAAGGACAGCTCGCCGATTGGACAGCGGAGGTTCAGCAGTCTCAGCATAAAGGCTCTCCACGGGGCTGGTGTAAAAAGCTCCAGACGCTAGACGCAATTCACGGAGGTGGACAGATTTGAGACGCCGAAGAATAGACGGTCGTGCAGAGGAGTAAACTATGCTCCCATAGTCCAATTTCGAACGCACTAAGGCGCGATATAGGCGGAGGAGGACCACTCGGTCTGCTCCCTAGAAGGTACCACTTAGAACACGGAGGGAGTTGAGGTACATGAAGCGTGGGAGACCAGCACAGTTTTCTGTCAAACATCACTCCCAAGAATTTAGCGACGTCCGCGAACGGAAGGTCGACAGGGCCTAGATGTAGGGAAGACGGAGGAAACTCCGTACGATGCCAAAAATTTACCCAGACCGTCTTACTGGAAGAAAAGCGGAAGCCGGTTTCGATGCTCCGTGAGTAGAGGCGATCGAGACATCCTTGAAGACGTCGTTCAAGAAGACTGGTCCGTTGAGAGCTATAATAGATCGCAAAATAGTCGACAAAGGGGGAGCCCGAGACATCGGGAAGGAGACAATCCATAATCGGATTTATGGCGACGCAAACAGTACAACACTAGCACGGAGCCCTGAGGCACCCCGTTTTCTTGGGAGAGAGTAGTGTTAACCCGCACCTTAAATGTGCGCTCTGTCATAAATTCACGAATAAAAAGGGGTAGCCGACCTCGAAAGACCCAAGAAAACAGTGTGCGGAGGATGCCAGTCCTCCAACAGGTATCGTATGCTCTCTCCAAATCAAAAAATATCGCTACCATCTGGCGTTTCCTGAGAAAATTGTTCATAATATAAGTGGAGAGAGCAAAAAGAAGGTCAACTGCAGAACGATGCTTTCACAAAGCGCATTAGGCAACTTTTTGGTTGAGGGACTCCAGCCACCAAACAAAACGGCAATTCACAATACGCTCCAAAATCTTACATCCACTACTCGTGAGAGAGACGGGGCCATAGCTAGAGGGAAGATGTTTGTCCTTTTCAGATTTCGGAACAGGAATGACTATACCTTCCCGCCGTCTTCTGGGAGAAGTACTGTCTGGCCAAATTCGATTATAAAGGCGAATGAAGTAACGCAGACTACGGTATGATAAATGCAGCAACATTTGGACGTGGATGTCACGCGGTCCTGGGGCAGAAGAGCGAGAGGAAGAGAGTGCGTGTTGGAGTTCCCGCATGGAGAAAACAGTATTATAGCTTTCGCTATCTTGAGAGGAGAAAGCAAGTGGTCGTACTTCCGCTGCTCGTTTCTTCGGGAGAAAAGCTGGCGGGTAATTTGAAGAGCTCGAAATCTCGGGAAAGTGTTGACCCAATACGTTAGAAATTGCGTCTGGGTCCACGAAGGTATCATACGCGACAGTGAGCCCAGAGATCGGGGAGAAATTAGACATGGCGGATAACTGTCGAATTCGACTTCAAACTACCGATGAGGGTGGTGGTGGTGGTTTTTGGGGGAAGGAGACCAGACAGCGAGGTCATCGGTCTCATCGGATTAGGGAAGGACGGGGAAGGAAGTCGGCCGTGCCCTTTGAAAGGAACCATCCCGGCATTTGCCTGGAGCGATTTAGGGAAATCACGGAAAACCTAAATCAGGATGGCCGGACGCGGGATTGAACCGTCGTCCTCCCGAATGCGAGTCCAGTGTCTAACCACTGCGCCACCTCGCTCGGTACCGATGAGGGAGTGGAGGTGTTAAAGGATCTGGTACAGAAGTCCCAGCTTGCCTTCTTGCTATCGCGGATGATGCGACAGTATCACGCGCGTAACTGCTTATAGCGGATACAGTTGGCCAACGTAGGATGGTGGCGAAAAACGCGAAGAGCATGTCTCCGCTCACGTATTGTGTCACGGCACGCCTCGTTCCACCAAGGAACTGAGGTGCGCCGGGGCATAGGGGAGGTATGAGGTATTGAACGTTCCGCTGCTGTAAGAATAACTTCCGTAACATGAGTGGCCTGATCGTCGATACTAGGAAAGTGACGATCATCGAATGTCGCTAGAAAGGAGAAAAGTGTCCATTCGGCTTGGGACATAGATGACAGTTGTGGCTGTAATCGAAGGACGCATGGAAAATGGTAACTCGAGTGTGTATCAGCAAGAGCGAACCATTCAAAGCGCCGTGCTAGCTCAACAGTACCGAACGAAAGGTCTAAATGAGAGAAATTTGACGTGGAAAAAGACAAAAATGTAGGTTCCCCAGTGTTGAGGCAAACAAGATCCGCTTGGTAGAAGAGGTCAATCAATAGAGAGCCTCGTGGAAAAGGACGCGGAGATCCCCAAACCGGGTGGTGGGCATTGAAGCCCCCACCCAGAAAATAGAGGTGGGGGGGGGGGGCGGGAGCTGACCAAGGAGATTAAGGAGATCAGCTCTTGCCATCGGTGTGGACGTTGGAATGTATACGGTACTAAGAGAGAAGACGGATCCAGAAAGGGAAAGACGGACAAAAGCAGCTTGGAAGGGACTGATTAAGGGGATTGGGTGATAATAGACAGTATTATGGAGAAGAATCATAAGTACCCGTGTGCTGGAGTGACATCAACAGAGGGGAGATCAAACCGGACTGATTGGAAATGGAGGAAAACAAAGCGATCGTGAGGACGTAGCTTTGTTTCCTGAAGACAGAAGACGACCGGGGAGTAGGATCGTAAGAGCATCGACATTTTATCCCGATTGGCTCGAATTCGGCGGATATTCCAATGGATAAGTAACATAGGGTGGACAGAAAAGGGAAGAATCTCACCACAGTTGCTGTCAACTCCGACAGCGTGGAATGGCATTCTGCCTGTTGTGGTTGGCAGGAGAGCCAACACCATGTTACTAGAGGAAGCCGAAAGGCACGCGTTTTAGCTCACGCAGGCTGGCGTGAGGTCTGGAACAGGACAAGGAAATTAGAATTTAGAAAAAACGGACGTAGCTGGTGGAATACATAACTTTAATCCATTAATGGTGAATGTCGCTCTTGACGGTACATGATTCAGTATCAATAGCAACTGGTAATGGCGCCTTGCTCGGTCGTAGCAATTGACGTAGCTGAAGGCTATGCTAACTATCGTCTCGGCAAATGAGAGAGTATTTTGTCAGTGAACCATCGCTAGCAAAGTCGGTTGTACAACTGGGGCGAGTGCTAGGAAGTCTCTCTAGACCTGCCGTGTGGCGGCGCTCGGTCTGCAATCACTGATAGTGGTGACACGCGGGTCCGACGTATACTAACGGACCGCGGCCGATTTAAAAGCTACCACCTAGTAAGTGTGGTGTCTGGCGGTGACACCACACTGCCAAAGGCAGAAGACCCTGATCCATAGGCTGTTCGGGGGCAGCTCCTGCCGCCAGCGGTCGGCCGGTGAATAGGCCGGCAGCGATGCGTCTCGGCGACACGGAAGATGGCCAAGGGCGGTTACCGCCAGGTGGCGCTGTAGATGAGACACGCCGTGGCGGAAGAGGAGAGGAACTTTGTTTCTTATGAGCCTTCTTGGAAGCAGGACGTTGAGATGGAGGATTCGATGGTTGTGAAGTCGGTGTATCTAAAAAAAATCTTCGCCAGTAGGCTCTTTTTTTGGAAGTCCGGGCGTCCGATTTTGGGACCCGAGGTTTTAGCAGGAGCTGACGAAGGGTGAGCTTTAGAGTGAGCAGGTGACAGTAAGGAGGTTGAACAGGCGATCTTTGGGCTGGCCGATCTGACGACCGTGGCACTAAAGGTGAGATCGCAAGTCTGCGTGGCTACCTTCTTAGTAGGACGAGGAGATGCCAGTACAGAGCTATATTTACCGTCTGGGGGCACAGTGGGCTTTCGACTGGCGAATAACTTACAAGCAGCAAATGTAGACACATTTTCCTTCACTCGGATTTCCTGAATAATTCGTTCATCCTTGAAAATAGGGCAATCTCTAGAGGAAGCAACGTGGAAGCCCATAAAGTTGATGCAACTAGGGGATGGAGGTGGACAATCACCCACGTGGGCATCCCTTCCACATGTAACGCATTTGGCCGGATTGGAACACGACTGGCTTGTATGATTAAACCGCTGACATCGATAGCAACGTGTAGGGTTGGGGATGTACGGGCGAAATGAAATTATCTGCCCGCATCTCGTGGTCGTGCGGTAGCGTTCTCGCTTCCCACGCCCGGGTTCCCGGGTTCGATTCCCGGCGGGGTCAGGGATTTTCTCTGCCTCGTGATGGCTGGGTGTTGTGTGATGTCCTTAGGTTAGTTAGGTTTAAGTAGTTCTAAGTTCTAGGGGACTGATGACCATAGATGTTAAGTCCCATAGTGCTCAGAGCCATTTGAACCATTTTTTGAAATTATCTCATATCCCGCTTTAATGTTCGATGGCAGTTGAACTCTGTCAAACAGAGTCGGTACCAAGCCCTTGTCAACCCTTTTCACGTCTCGATGTACAGTCGTTACCCCTGGTCTGACAGGTAGTTTTGAATGTCCTCGTTGGACATTCTTTGTAAACATTTTCTCTTACGCTACATTGGCACACTTCAGCTCACTTTAGAAATATAACTACAGTTGCATCTGTCCGCACTCAGCACAGTATTACAGTGTTTATGTTTGTTCAAATGGCTCTAAGCACTATGGGACTTAACATCTGAGGTCATCAGTCCCCTAGGCTTAGAACTACTTAAACCTAACTAACCTAAGGATGTCACACACATCCATGCCCGAGGCAGAATTGGAACCTGCGACCGTAGGAGCAGCGCGGTTCCAGTCTGAAGCGTCTAGAACCACTCTGTCACATCGGCCGGCAGTTTATATCCGTTCATTTGTTTCTCGTGTAGGTTGTCAAACTGTGATTAAAAAAAAAAATGTAATGTGTGTGTGTGTGTGTGTGTGTGTGTGTGTGTGAGAGAGAGAGAGAGAGAGAGAGAGAGAGAGAGAGAGAGAGAGAGAGAGAGAGAGAGAGAGAGTTAGTGCAAATTAGTGAACATGTCTTATACGTTCAGCAGGGATGTGAGTGATGGGAATGAGAGCTGCGTGAGAGTTGTGGCTCGAATTTTCGGAGGATAATGATAACAAGCAACTGGAAGGAGATGGTAATGGTAAATGGGGCTTCTGGCTATATGCATATATTTAATGATATATTAAGTGGGCTGTTAGTTTAAAGAGTGTGTGGTTTGCCAGGTTTATGTGATCATTTATGAGCTGTTTCTTTTCTGTTATGGTTTTTTGAATGTGGTATTTTTCTTTTAGGGTGAAGTCTTTTTTGTAGTTGTTTCTCCTTACGGTTTCAATGTTTCTCTCTCTGGTAGTAATTTTATGTTGTTGGCGTTGTAAATATTCCGCAGCAGTTGAATAACTTGTCCTCCTCTTAAATGTTCTTTGTATCTGGTGTCATGTGTCCTCTTGGTTTGACCTATGTATCATCTATCACATTCATACATTTCAGCTGATATGTTCCTGATTTCTGATAAAGATTAGTTTTTCCTGTTGTTTTAGGAAAGTACTTTGATGTTGAACTGTTAGTTTGGTGGGCTATATTTATGCCTTTTTTGTTTGTGAGGGATTCTGTCACTGTGTAGATGATAGCTAGGTATTTTCTCTTTTCTCTTTCTTGATTGTATCGTGCAGCTTTGTTACTAAGTTTTCTTTGCATCGATCGTTTGTGGATATTTGCACTATGGTATTCTTTTCTTTTTGATAGATATCTGTGTCTAATGGTACCGTGTTCAGTCTGTGGAGTATATGCCTAAATGCTACCTGCTTTTGAGAGCTCGGGTGCTGCGATGTCTGGTGAATAATAATTGTATCTGTTGTTGTCAGTTTTCGACATGTGTTAAACGTGTGTTGTTTGTTATGAATATTCATGATAATGTCAAAGAAATTTAAATATCTATTGTGCTGCTCTTTTTCGATTGTAAAATGTATCTTATCGTGAACAGTGTTTATGTCTGTATGTAGCTAGTCAGTGTGAGTGCTTGGATCATCTATTAGACAAAAATGTCATCCACGTATCCAATCCAGTGTAGGATGCTGTACCTATTTTTCACTATTTTGTTAAATATGATCTGTTCTACAAGGGTTACCAATGGGTTCCCTAGTGTCTGGAACCATAGCAATCATATTTATGAACACACACACACACACACACACACACACACACACACACACACAACAAATGAAAAACACAAACACTGCAATACTGTGCAGAGTGCGAACACATATACCTGCAGTTCTCTTTCTAGAATGAGGTGAAGTGGATGTAACGCCAATGTAGCGTAGAGAAAGTCCTCCAAAGAAGGCAAAAACAGCCTAGTGTATCTCTACAGCTAAGTTTCTTTAGATCTGAACAACGAAAGAAAAAGCAATGGATTACCGAATATGTGACAAGGGGAGGAAACATTAAGTATATTTGACGCCAACTTCACGAAGAAATACTGTTTTTAATCTGTAACGACCAAAACGTACGAACGTATGTGTCCATACTTCCGAAATGACCACAGAAGATTACTTTGCAAATAACAGCGAAATGCGTCTGGTGTAAAATTCCTTTTAATTAATTGCAGTAAGCTAGGGTAGAAAAACAAATAAAAATTGGTTATATTTTTGTTTTCAAATCTCATTTCCTTTGTACTGTCCAAATTCTATGTGCATGGGAAGTGTAAAGTTATCATTTTGCGAAAAATGTGTTCTAGTGACATTGAAACTAATCGGAAACTGACGTTTTACATAGTAAAGCCTTCTTATGTTTATCTTTTTACCACTGGAAGACTCAAAAGTTCCAGACACGAGCAACTATGATAATTCAATCCCAGCAGGAATGTTACACAAGTTGGCCATCACGCTTCTTGGAAGATATTGCTCCAAATCTTCATGGCCTCAACATCTCTAGGTATATCACACTGCACCCTTCTGTACAGTTTGTTATTTATTACAATTGGAATTCGTTATTTCAGCATAACGAGAGGAATTTACATCTTAATTTCTAACTGAATTCTAATTGGTCGTGATACATCTGTGTTTATATGACGCAAGTCACCTTGCGATGAGTAACGGGCGACGTATGTGACGTATAGCTCTGTAGTTTCTAAGGCATACCGTTATTCCGATTATAGAGAGTGAACTTTCTTCGCGTTGCATTCATAGTGACAAAGGAACATTCCCAGGTGGAAATAAATGATTTTGATGAAACTTGGTGTGACGTAAAGGGGTCAAAAACTGCAATAGGTATTTTTCCATTTTTGCCAATTTTCACTTTTAAGGGGTAACACATTCCCCAAAAGGTAATGTGGGATATGAAGTTTAGAGGGAACATCTTCAAAACTATTAATTGTAGGAAATGTGTTTCAGATTAAAGTTGAAATTAATTAACATTCTTGAAAACTGTATATACAATTTAAATGATAACTTTTGTTACAACATAAATCAAAGAAATTTTCACAGCATATCCCTCTATATGTAATAAAGATTGTTTCAGAAATGCGATTTTTGAAAAATAAGTCGTACGCAGTGTGCTGTCGGAGTATTATCAACATAAGAGTTTAAAACATCTAAACGATCATTATTATTCTAATTACTTGTTTTACTTACTTCTGATTTATATTTTAAATTGACATTATTTTTAGGTTTTAAAATCATGTTTTTTAATCATTTCACATACATGTATTTTGTTAATTGGAAAAATAAATAACTCATCGTTATTGTGATGATTTCGTATCATAACAATGATCAGTATAGAAATGATTAAAACATAACTTACACATACAGTGAACGAAATTTTTCGCATGATACACACGACGGACAACTCAGTATAAAACAGACTTCAGTAAGAGTCTCAAATAGCGGCGGGTGATCCTCTAAATTCGCAGGAACTGTAACTGAAGGACACCATTTTAGCATTGATTTGTGACACCATGGATGGACAACCGACTATTGTGGAACAAGATAATGGGCAATGGTTTCATAAAGCAAAGCTCTATGATATGGCAACGATTGAAAATGATCGCGTATCTGGAGTTCATGAGGCGTCCTTTATGCCTGGCAGAATTCTTTCTACAGAAACCGGATTAGATTTCGAATACAAGATATCTTCCAATGAATTTTGGAAAAGTGGAAAGCAGGGGAAAAATCGCTTTCATCCGTGAAGCCTAAATATCGCAAAGTTACTTCAGTGGCACAGCTGGAGAAAGTATGTTCTTCACTACGACTCGAAACGTCTCAAGATGTAGGTAATCCACTGCTGGACTTTACAAAAATTATCGGAAGTTGTGGCTCATCAACTGATTATCCATTACACTAATCTTCAAAAGTCCGCCTAGCATATGATCAGGAAAGTAAAATTAAATAATTTCAAGGCAAACCCCAAATGAGTATTGAGTTTTAAAAAAGAGCACAGAATTGTATGTCGTGAAGTGACAAAGTGTATAAGAAGGCACTAGATAAACATAAAAATTATCTCTACGACGTCGTTTTACGACTTTTAGTGAAGGTAAGGAGCACATCAGACTTTTGGGGGCTGAAAGTGTGTACAACTCTGATCAAAGCGGATTCAGCTCGCAGTTGCGCTCTGGATGCACTTTGTTCCAAAGGGGTACAAAGAGAATTGAACTGAATCCGTTGCTGTCATCAATTACTCAGTGTTACACGATTCATCCTACAGTCTCTGCAAATGGCAAATTGTTTACCCCCTCCTCCCATTTTAATCGTTAAAAAACTTACATAGTCATTATTATTATTATTATTATTATTATTTTTTTTATTTTTATTATTCTTGATTGTTATAATTATTTTTTGATTGTTATAATTATCATTGTACTACTTTTATAATCTCTATTTTTTTCTTTAACATTAATACTGTATAACATGTTATATGTCCTAATTTTCTGTAGACTCTGAAATTTGTTGAATCTGAGTATGCCTGGTTAGGTGTAAGAGAGGGCCTGAAGGCCCTAATCTTGCCAGGTAAAATAAATGCATAAATAAAATAAATAAATAAATAATGGACAGTTTTGACTGAGAATTAGAGAATCTCTTTTGCAGCTCCAAACATTTTTGTGACGGCATCTAAATCTGGTAAACTAACGTCTGATCACGTCAAAAGATATTCTATCCCAGTAAGTTAGAAAAATTTCTATTATTGTTAGATTCTTGGGATGGTCAGTGTGAAAGAACCGTTTTGAGTGTCATATCAGATGACAAGAGACTGGGTCATGTGGTGAGAGCAAATGACCAGACGGGACAGGTACAGCCGCTGGAGGTATACGACTTTCGATGTTGGAATAACTTAGTAAGGATATTTTCAGATGTAGTTTTGCTGAATGATTATGATATCAGTCTTCACATGAGAAACAATATGATCAAGCTGCAGTCACTAGTAAATAGTCAATTCCCTTCGCTGAAATTTTCCTGTGTGCTGAATATGCCTAGCACAAATCAAGATATTTAAGGAACGCCCGCCAAAATTTGAGGATCCTGCAGAATTTTGTTTTATATTGTGTTGTCCGTCGTGTGTCTTATGTGACGAAATATCGTTCATTTTATGTTCGTGGTACAAAAAGATGTTATATTTTAAGTATTTTTTGAGACATTATAATTATTGTAACGATTTTGTATCATAATTTATTATTATTTATTTTCAATTAACAAACTGTAAGTATCTGAAACGCTAAGCTAAAATAACAAACAACATGAACATGGATTTAGAACGTGGTCAATTTAAAACATAAAAAAGTAAAACAAATAAACTGAATAATAGTGAACGTTCAGATATTCTAATCAGGTATATTGAAAATACTCCGACAGCACATTATGTGCAGCTTACGTTCCAAAAATGGCATCTCAGAAGCCAACTTTATTAGTCATGGATGGAAATGGCGTGAAAGCTTCTTTCATTTATGTTGTAACAAAAGTTTTCACTTTTGCAAAATTAATTAGTGGTTGTGGGATATTTTGCAAAACTTTAAATTATTACGAAAGGTGTTTATACAGTAACTACATCCTGACCTTTTCCCTAAGCACATTTTTATATTTAATGGTTTTGAAAATATTCCTTCTAAACCTAATATGTCACATTACTTTTTGAGGTGTTTCACCCCTTAAAAGTGAAATTAGGAAAAAAACAAAAAATACTTATTACATTTTTTTGATCCCTCTACATACCCGTCAAGTTTCATCAAGATCTTTTATTGACACCTGGGAATGTTCACTTCTCAGTTCAAAATTTTTTTAATTCTCGCACACCCCATGTGTCGTTCCATAAAGCAGAAAGATGTGCCCTTCCCCTTAAGGATTTCCGTTTGGTTTCACTGAGAATCTCCAAAGACACTAGCGCTGATCGAACGTACAGGTAACAAATCTAGCAGGATGCCTCTGAATTGCTTCAATGTCTTCGTTTAATTCGACCTGATGAGTATCCCAAACATTCGAGCATTACTCAGGAATGTGTTGCACAAGAGTTCTATTCGTGGTATCCTTTATAGACGAGCTATATTTCGACGACACTTTCCTGTACACTATAGGATAATAAGCAAACAGTCGCTTATCCGTGAGGACGTTTATGCATATAGATGATAAAAACGGTCCTATTACGCTTTACTGACACATTCTTGACGATACCTTTGTCTCTGATGAATACTCGCCGTCCGAGACAACGTACTGAGTTCCATTATTTAAGGTGTTCGAGCCACTCACAAATGTGAGTACCTATTCCGTCTGCTCGAAACTTCGTTAATAGTCTGTAGTGAGGCAGCGCGTAAAACGCTTCTCGGGAATACAGGAATATGGAATGTGCCTGTTGCCCTTCATACACGGTTCACAAGATATCGTTTCAGAAAAAGATAAGCTGAATCTCGTATAGCAGTTTGTTTCCTAAATCCGTTGTGATTTTTGAACAGAAGTTTTTCTGTATCAAGAAAATTTACTATATTTGAACTTATAGTATGCTCAAGAATTCTGCAGAGACTCTATGTTAAGAATATTGCCCGTAACTTTGCGTGTCCGTTATTTTGGCCTGCTTATAAACAGGAGTCACTTGCGCTTTTTCCGGTCGCTTGGGGCTTTTCACTGAGCGAGAGTTACGTAATAAATGGTAAGTAGCGCGCCAATGCTATAGAGTACTGTCTGTAATACCGAACCGAGATTCCATCCGCACCTGGAGAATTGCTTGACTAGTGATGCCTATTTCTATGGCCTTCATTCGGCGGTCTGTGCGACATTCGAACGATGGTGTGTTTGTGCAATACTACTGCGTGAAAGCTTTTTAAACACGGAATTTGAAGCTTCACCTTTCCTTTTACTGTCTTCTATTGTCACACCAGACTAGTCGACATGTGACTGAATAGGAGCCTTTCACCAGCTTAGTGATTTACACGTTCAACCAGAATTTTCTAGGGTTCTAGGTAAGGTCTTTCGCTGACGCATGACGGTAGAAGCATCTATAATTTTATGGAAGCACCAATTTAAACTAACTTTTTGTGTCGTCATTTATGTATTCTTTTTTGGATTTAAAGTGCTACAATCTGTTTCCTCAGCATTTTCCGAACTTTGTTATTAATCCACTTATTCGGCACTTACTGCTGCAGAATGCGATTTACAATCAGTTTAAAGTGAATGTTAAAATTTTCCTTGCGTATTTCATGTTCAAACATGGCTTGCATCTGGCCTTCGTTCAATACAATCCACGATATTTAAGCTGGGTGCTTGGCAGTCATCCTTAGGTGAGCCACCGAAGACTGTGGAAGATGTCCTCCGTTCCGCAATACATAGCGCGCTGTGAGTATTCCGCACATGCATCAAAATCAATTGACAGACGTACTACACTACCCGGCAGGAGCGCCATCGCCACTGGAACAGGGGGACTCAGCTGTCCGGTGGGTTGCCGCTATAGCGAATATGGAGGCGATAGGGTTCCACACAATTTCCAGCTGGTAGCCACTGTCACGGTGAAAGGTCTCTGTTGGATTCCTTTCATGTTAATTTCTTAAATCTGTTGTCATTTACGGCATAAATTCCTCTTCTAAATTTACTGTGGCGTTTCTGACTATCTGGGAGGAGACTGAGTAGTGGAACGTGTTACTTTTACACATGAACAAGAACGATCGGTCACACTACTACACTTTAAAACACAGTTTATATGTCACACAATCTCATACGGAACCTACATCCGCTTTCTTTTATATACTGTATATGATAAGATACCGTCATCCCCTTTCCCTTCTGTGTGAGAGGATGAATGAGCAAATGTATTTCTAGTTGCATGCTTGAGGGTAGCAGACAAGCCTGTCTGCTAGAGAACAGTAGGACCAACGTCGGAACAGGTAGCTACGCTTTCTAAAAGCAGAGAGGTTTCTATTCTTAGTATGGTCCTGTCCGTCCCTTGTCATGTTGGTATAGGAAGCTGCCTCTCTGGCCACTTCCGTTTGTATTTGTGAGCCACCCTCAGGAAGGGACCACGGCAGTCTGTCCGCGGCGAGCGACTGAAGTGGTAAGATCTCCAGCTAAGTCCGTAGGACAATGGATTTCTTAAGTTCAGCCTATCTGAAAATTTAATCACCTTTATTTCAGGTTTAGCTCTAAAGTATCTAATGTTATCTTAAATTGCAACGCAGTGTAATTCGAGTGTGAAGTTCAGAATATATTCCGGTAGTTGCTTTGTCACTACTTTGTGAGTAAAATGGAACCACGTGTTGATCAGTAACTCTAACTAAGATCATCAATCTTAAATGCGAATGTGCGTTAGATTATAACGACTCGTCTTGACAATATTTTCCAATATAGCAACTTTTCCTTATGTTCAACCCACGTGGGGTGTACTTTGCGAGACCAGTACCACGGGCTTATACAATTGTTTGACCCATCAGGTTAATAGTAAGACGTTAGTAATCAGTTCAAGGTTTTTCTTTTGTAAATTGCTTTTCGATCTAATTTATTTTAATTATCAAAATTATTGTGGAGTTACACTCTTTGTGTAAACCAAGTTGACCACGTGAAGCATGTGGTGTAATCATCAAAGTAGCCCTCAGCTATTCTTTTTGGGAAGATTTCACAGAGAGTTAGTATGAATTTAGTATACTAGTGTGTGGTAATTACATGACGGACAGGATTGCGCTATGAACGTAACTTCTTTGGGTGAAAATTGAATCGGTTGGTTGTGGTTAATTTCCTCTTGCATATGTTTCAACGTTCTTTGTGTGTTGTTTTATGAATGCAGTGTTGTATGCAGTCTCCCAATCTTGGCTCCATATTTGATGTGTTCTGTAAGATTACAAACTCACATTTTCACAATCCTAAATAAGGCACCAGTTTAGTTATGAAACAAGTTTAATGTGCTGAAATTTCAATGATCAATGTTAAAGTAAATGTCCAAATATAAACTGATTTATTTCTTTTTATTTAAATGCTCTTTATATATATATATATATCACCGGTTGTCGTATGACTATTAAAAGATTATAATTAATGTTAGTCTGGTTGGGAATTTGGTGAGCTAGACTGGATACCTGGTGAAACAGTTGCGCAGTAATGCAAGGTTAACTTCCCCAGACAGCTCACAGCTTTTAACCCGCTTTTATTGCCTATCAGCACCGCTTTCATAGAAAATTAAACCAACAACGTTACACATGGTGACCCTGTTCTGTGATTCCGCTAGACTCTGGAGTCTCTGAAACGTTAGATTGCGAGCGTTGTATAATCTTAATTTTTTTCCCTACAGCGCTCAAACAACTTCTGCGTTGTTTCTGAGCAGACTTTCAAAAGATTCACAGCGTTGTTGAGCGGCGTTGTGTTGTTTGTCTTGTTCTGTTTTCTATATTTGTTTGTTTTATATGTATGTGTTTTTTTCTCGCTTGTAAATTGCACTGACTTCGATCAAAGATATAAATTTGTTTTGCGTGTGAAAAAGTGCATACTAGGTTGGGTACCTTTCGTGTGGCTGTCGTAATTTTTGGGGGATGCGTTTATTCTGATTAGTGTGTTGCGTACTGGGTATAAATTGAACTAATGCAGACACGTAACCAAGCTAAAAGTAGGCGGTCCAACAACTTAAGCAACATGGACCAAGGGGGTAATTTGATTTCGATTATTAACGCGTCAGACGGTTCCGAAAATGCATTGGGGAATACTTCAGAGGAAATGCAAAACAGGACGAACGGGCTCACATCACAGCCAGAAGTTAATTTGCCTCCAACTAACCAAATTGATTTGGCAGAACTCATGAAAGCCTTATTGCAACAAAATAAAGAAAACGAGAGCTAGGCGAACAAATGACGCGGAAATCTGAAAAATCTATCCACGAGCTAGGCGAACAAATGACGCAGAAATCTGAAAAATCGATCCGTGAGCTAGGCGAACAAATGACACAGAAATCTGAAAAATCAATCCGCGAGCTAGGCAAACAAATAGACGAAAAACTAATCCAGCAGACAAATAAAGTCGACAAGTCGATGCAGAGAGTGTCCGATGATATCTCACAAAGAATAAACAATCTGGCAAGTGAAATAAAAAGCGATATTATGATAGAATTAGGCCGTACATTTGAACAAATCGATGACCGTCTGCAAGCCTTAGAACAGGGCAAGCAGAGTCACGATGCAGAATCGAAAGAGAGTGAAGAACAGCTAGTTAGGAATTTCCAAGCGCTGAGAGAAGAATGCCAAAGGGAACGCCAGCAGGTACTTTCGAGGGTCCAGGAGGCAGAAACGCATTGTCCCGCGTCCGTTAGCAACACAGTAGCGGACAACAGTCAAGCGATTCACGCACTCGAACAGCAAGTAGAACAATTGACGCAGACTGGGGTGGAGGACAACAGACAAATACATCATAAGAATGCGGCATTAGCGGACATCGTAGGCACGATGAAGGTGACGGAGAGCGATAACAATATTACACAGGTAACAGTCTCAGAGACCGAAGAAGTGCGTTCACTTCTTAGATTTCAGAAGGGACAGTTCGAAGTGAACAGGCGGCACAAAGCTGTAACAGGCGAATTACAAGAACGCGTGGCGCATCTGGAAAGCCGCATTGGGTGTGATTCCGAACTCGCCAATAGCACTAAAAATAGCTGTACGAACAGTGCAGAGAGGGACTCCGGCCACGAGGGAGATTTTGACGACAGGGAAGAATATATTTTGAGGGGCAGACATGAGAAAAATAGAAACATACAAGGGCCTCACAGGGAGAAAATGCGGGGATTTGATTTCAAACATTTCCTTATGGTGAGGAAGTTTGAGATATTCCAAAATTCGCAAAAAGGAATACATCCACGAGCATGGCTCGAGCAATTTGAGTTCTGTCTTCCTCCCGACTGGGCAAGTTCACATAAGATAGAATATATGTGTGACTATTTGGAAGGCGAACCGGCGATTCGCATGAGGTCGGCAGCGCGTCACTGCAACTCCACTCGGGAGTTTCGACAAGCCTTTCTGTCCGCCTATTGGTCGGAAGCGGCACAAGATAGGGTCAAGCATGGCATAATTATGCTGCCAAATTTCAACCAGTCTGGTTTCGGCAGGCCAGCACGCCTATTCGACCACATGCTGCAGGCAAATCAATTTCTATACAACCCATCGGGCCTGCGGAACTAATTAGGATATGCATCACCAAATTGCCGATGCACTTGCGCCACGTCATTCTTGTGGGCCGATGCAAAGACGACGTGGAAAGGTTTAAGAGACTTCTCCAAGAGTTGGAATATAATACAGCAGAATGCCAGCCTAATCAGGCACAAAGTTATTACGGGGCACAGCAGCGCGATCGCAGTCGTGGCCGTAGTACTAATCAACGGCGTGACTGGTCGTCGTGACGCGAACGGAACTATAATCGGGACCGGCCGTATAGAAACTGGGGTAACAGTCGCGAACGCAGGTGGAACAACGGAAATGATCGAGGACGTGGACAAGATCGTGAACGCAACAGGTACGGCAACCAGAATCGATACTACGATGAACACAGTGGGAATAGGATTGTAGGCGGAGCACCACATGATGTTGAAATTCGGCCGGCCAACCCTAGACATAATCCAGCAAATGGAAATGAACAAAACCGGCAATGACAAATGATCAGCGCAGAAGGCGCCCAATCGGAACAAATGAGCACATTGGCAAATGAGTGCATAGGGTATATAGAAAGGACAGTGAGGAGTAGAAAGGACGGGGAAGAGAAACAATTGATTAGTTTACATTTGTGATAAATGCATTTTGAATAATATGTTGTTAAAAATAATGATAAAGATGTTTCTATGTGATTGATAGAAGTGATGTTTTTAGTTTTTTTTTCTTTCCTTGTGCAATTAGGATTTAGGTTGGTTCAAATGTGAAGATAAAAGGTTTCTTTGTGAACGAGTAAAATGTTGTTTATGGTTTTTTTGTGTAAATTGAAAAGAGTCGGTCCTGAGAGAAGCAAGATCTGTGTTGAATTAATGCAAAACTCAGGGGAATATCCGATCTGTGGGTATTATGGGACTGGCAAACCCAGGTCCCCAGCTGTTAGTAGCCTTGTTTCCGATTTTCTGCTTTCTGTGCTACTATCTATCTATTACTATTCTATATCTGTCAGTATAAATGAGGATCTCTTACTATAGTATGCGTGCTGTATGAATATTTTAAGATAGGAGAACTCTGAGAAAGGAATGAATAAGTTTGGAATCTTGAAAACAGGATGCGATAATGCGATTGTTTAACCAATGGCTTCCCAATATACGCTAATATGTTAATATTGATGATATATGTCTTTTTTGTTCTTTATAGCTGAGTACGTAAAGTGCTGTCTGTGGATTTCGTAAGCAGACTGATTCCCTTCAATGTGAAAGAAGAATTGTGGTTTGTGTAATTTACGTGGCTCTGAAATATTATTATGGTAGTCAAATACGAGCAGTTTTTCAGCAAATGGAGAATGGAACAGAAATATGGATCCTTTTTGTAGTCTTGACTGATGTTGAGCCAGAACCTCAAAAATTATTCTGTTTTAATACTTGTCCTAGAAAAGTGACGTTTATGTGTTTTGCTGATGCTGTGAGCATTACAGCTTACTGTTTTCGCTGGTGCGGGATGCACTGCAGCCTATATGATTTGTACTGAGGAAATTTCCCTCTTGAAGGTAGAGGAAGATTAAATAATTTTGATTATGGGACCGAAGGAAAGCTTGGTTTAAGGTAATAAGGATGAAGCAAAACATTTGTCATTTAAACTACAGGAGGATTCGGATCTTTTGTGTCTGTTGTAAGTTCAATATGTTAAGATGAAACTGTTTTACAGAATAGAAGAGACCACAATTTTGCCATTCATGAGAAATGAATCCAGAATAACCACCACAGGCGAAATAACTGATTTGGAAGCGAAAGGTAACTTAAAGAAGGAACGAAATGGGTAAGAAAATGTAGTATAACCTGTATAAGGAAAATATTTTTACCCTGCTCAGAGTCATCTATGTGATTAATTCTTGTGATAACGTATTTTTAGATGAAATTTTCTTACTGTTTTATGTGTGAATATACGAGTATGATAAATGTATAATTGCGAGTCTCTTATTAGGTGTGTCAACTGGTATAAATGTTTTGGCGTGTAAATAACCATTGTTCTTTTTACTGTGTATGTTTAAGGAAAGTTCTCCATATTTATCATGTGACAAGACATATGCGGCGAGCGTCAGGAAGAGGACGAATTAGAAAAATGTTGTGGTGTAAACACTTTGTTGAAGTAGCATTGAAGTAGCTTGTTGGATCAACTAGTAGTGGATAGAAGTAGAATTTTGAGTAATGCATGTTTATGGGTAGTTAGTTTGTAGAATAGACAACAGGTGTGCATGTGTGTGTGTGTGTGTGTGTAAATAACATGTGAACCCTATGCTGTCCTGACCTATACTTGCACAAGGCATAATCCTATTCATTTTAATGAATTAATAAGTAGCATTTGAATTATTAAAACGCAAGTGAACCACATTAGTGATGTGGATTTAGGTATTATATTGTCAGTTCATGTAATTTTATTTTTATACGGTTAATTCATTTCACTTTTATTTTTTTATATTGTCAAGTCACTTAAATTTTTTTTTATTTTGTCAATTCATCTAACTTTTTTATTTAAAAAAAATTAAGTCTCACTTTTGTTCTTAAAAATTGTGAAAGACAATACTAAGTGGTATTATAAATGACATTTTGTAATCACATAAGTATGATGAACAATTTCTGTGAATGCAGTTGAGAACGTCAAAGCGAACCGGCTAAACTCTCACGAGACAGCGGGAGCAGCGAGGAGGAGGACTAGTTGTAAACAGGCGGGTTTCCCAGCAGGACAGGCTGCCAACTCAACCGGGCCACTTCGGGAGCGCGGTCGACAACAAAAGACGGGCACGCGACAAACACTTTCCCTTGCACCTGGAGCTAATGGGCGGCCGCCCCAGTGCGACCCTTCGTGGAGGCGATGACCTGAGATGGGCGAGCGGTCCACCGCGCGGAAACCCATCTGCTGGCAACGCACCACACGCACGCGACCGTGGCGAGACGGGCGCGGTGAAACGGCAGAAGACAGCGGATAAAGGGGCGTGGAGCCTTTTGACAGATACTGTCCAGAGAAAATGGCAGACTTCAACGACGCCTATCAACATTTCCTGACGGTGCCCACTGTCAAGCGACAGTAAATCATAGTTCGATGTTCTCTGGTCGCTAAGGGTGGCACAAAGAAGAGCCATTAAGTGTCATCCTTGCCCAGGAATATCAACCTGGCGTGTCAATCGAGGATACCGCACGAATTTGACAACACAAACATGGAACCAAATCGAGATGTACGTGACACGGGCCACCAAGAGAAACTTCATGAGAGGGCAGAGACGGCGGGATTGCACGCAACAGATGGACAAAAAAATCCCTACTGACAGCTGCGGCGACGAACCCCCCCCCCCCCCCCCCCTTATATTGTGCCTGGGAATAGTAGAAATACTGAGTGTGTCAGTGAACAGTAATTATACGGTTCTTAGTTCAATGCATATACGTGTGTTTGTCAGAGAAACTTTGAGTCGTGTGTTTTGCAGGGGTTCGATTTATTGGTATTTATTACACTGACTCTTGTATTTTGCAGGTGTTCTATTTATTGTCTTTTTTTTAGATTTTGACTCTTGTATTTTGCAGGTGTTTTATTTATTGGTGTTTTTTTTTAGATGTTGACTACTGTACTTTCAGAGCTGTTTTATTGATCAATGTTTGTACTTGTGTGATGTATTAGAATTGTGATATTTTGTTTCGCAAATTCATTCCTGTGGCATTGCTTCGTTTATCAGTCAGACAGCTATTCATTCTCATTGGACTGTGATCGATTAGCCTTTGCATGGGGCATATTTGTTGTGAGGAACTCCTTAAGGGTAATAATCATATAATTAATTATAGTTTCAGTATAATGACACAGTGGTCACTGTTTGCTAACTAACTGAAATATAGTAGAGTGATTAAATTAGTGCCACAAAGTTATTTTAATTCTACAAATTATTAGTTTTATAAGATATAGAATTTTTTGTGATAACCACTTTGTAAAACATTTTTTTCTCCTATCACTTTTTTGCTTTTGCGGATTGTGCATTGTAATGTTCTGCTTTATAATACTGATGTTATTTTCATGTTCTTTTTTAATTGCTGTGCCACCTTTGCTATTTTCATAAATTTTACTTGTTAATAAACAGTCATAAATTTTCCTGTGATCAGCTGGCTATTGCAATGAGCAAATACTGGTGAACTCCATAAGGGTAACAACCAGAAATTGTTTTCATATTAATGAAACAGGGACAATTGTTTTTATTTGCTGACCGAATTAGGTCTACACGATCTTTTAAATAGGTGTCACAGATTGAGTTCTTTTTCTGTTTGAAATTGATAGATTTTAAAGATTTGTTGAAATTATTGTGTTTTAGCAAGTAGCTGGTGACCTTTTGCCTTTTCTTTACGTTTTTGGTTTAAGTAGGGTGTGAGAAGCCTGCTTGGGAATGTCCTAGCATGGCCAGAAAATTCTCTGCACAGTCTTTTCCCGGAGCGTTGGGGTTATGAAAGGTCTCTGTTGGATTCCTTTCATGTTAATTTCTTAAATCTGTTGTCATTTACGGCATAAATTCCTCTTCTAAATTTACTGTGGCGTTTCTGACTATCTGGGAGGAGACTGAGTAGTGGAACGTGTTACTTTTACACATGAACAAGAACGATCGGTCA
Source organism: Schistocerca americana (assembly GCF_021461395.2). Classification (NCBI taxonomy): domain Eukaryota; kingdom Metazoa; phylum Arthropoda; class Insecta; order Orthoptera; family Acrididae; genus Schistocerca; species Schistocerca americana. The sequence continues at coordinate 542,767,884 of NC_060130.1, forward strand.
CACTACTACACTTTAAATCACAGTTTATATGTCACACAATCTCATACGGAACCTACATCCGCTTCCTTTTATATACTGTATATGATAAGATACTGTCATCCCCTTTCCCTTCTGTGTGAGAGGATGAATGAGCAAATGTATTTCTAGTTGCATGCTTGAGGGTAGCAGACAAGCCTGTCTGCTAGAGAACAGTAGGACCAACGTCGGAACAGGTAGCTACGCTTTCTAAAAGCAGAGAGGTTTCTATTCTTAGTATGGTCCTGTCCGTCCCTTGTCATGTTGGTATAGGAAGCTGCCTCTCTGGCCACTTCCGTTTGTATTTGTGAGCCACCCTCAGGAATGGACCACGGCAGTCTGTCCGCGGCGAGCGACTGAAGTGGTAAGATCTCCAGCTAAGTCCGTAGGACAATGGATTTCTTAAGTTCAGCCTATCTGAAAATTTAATCACCTTCATTTCAGGTTTAGCTCTAAAGTATCTAATGTTATCTTAAATTGCAACGCAGTGTAATTCGAGTGTGAAGTTCAGAATATATTCCGGTAGTTGCTTTGTCACTACTTTGTGAGTAAAATGGAACCACGTGTTGATCAGTAACTCTAACTAAGATCATCAATCTTAAATGCGAATGTGCGTTAGATTATAACGACTCGTCTTGACAATATTTTCCAATATAGCAACTTTTCCTTATGTTCAACCCACGTGGGGTGTACTTTGCGAGACCAGTACCACGGGCTTATACAATTGTTTGACCCATCAGGTTAATAGTAAGACGTTAGTAATCAGTTCAAGGTTTTTCTTTTGTAAATTGCTTTTCGATCTAATTTATTTTAATTATCAAAATTATTGTGGAGTTACACTCTTTGTGTAAACCAAGTTGACCACGTGAAGCATGTGGTGTAATCATCAAAGTAGCCCTCAGCTATTCTTTTTGGGAAGATTTCACAGAGAGTTAGTATGAATTTAGTATACTAGTGTGTGGTAATTACATGACGGACAGGATTGCGCTATGAACGTAACTTCTTTGGGTGAAAATTGAATCGGTTGGTTGTGGTTAATTTCCTCTTGCATATGTTTCAACGTTCTTTGTGTGTTGTTTTATGAATGCAGTGTTGTATGCAGTCTCCCAATCTTGGCTCCATATTTGATGTGTTCTGTAAGATTACAAACTCACATTTTCACAATCCTAAATAAGGCACCAGTTTAGTTATGAATCAAGTTTAATATGCTGAAATTTCAATGATCAATGTTAAAATAAATGTCCAAATATAAACTGATTTATTTCTTTTTATTTAAATGCTCTTTATATATATATATATATATATATATATATATACTCCTGGAAATTGAAATAAGAACACCGTGAATTCATTGTCCCAGGAAGGGGAAACTTTAATGACACATTCCTGGGGTCAGATACATCACATGATCACACTGACAGAACCACAGGCAGATAGACACAGGCAACAGAGCATGCACAATGTCGGCACTAGTACAGTGTATATCCACCTTTCGCAGCAATGCAGGCTGCTATTCTCCCATGGAGACGATCGTAGAGATGCTGGATGTAGTCCTGTGGAACGGCTTGCCATGCCATTTCCACCTGGCGCCTCAGTTGGACCAGCGTTCGTGCTGGACGTGCAGACCGCGTGAGACGACGCTTCATCCAGTCCCAAACATGCTCAATGGGGGACAGATCCGGAGATCTTGCTGGCCAGGGTGGTTGACTTACACCTTCTAGAGCACGTTGGGTGGCACGGGATACATGCGGACGTGCATTGTCCTGTTGGAACAGCAAGTTCCCTTGCCGGTCTAGGAATGGTAGAACGATGGGTTCGATGACGGTTTGAATGTACCGTCCACTATTCAGTGTCCCCTCGACGATCACCAGTGGTGTACGGCCAGTGTAGGAGATCGCTTCCCACACCATGATGCCGGGTGTTGGCCCTGTGTGCCTCGGTCGTATGCAGTCCTGATTGTGGCGCTCACCTGCATGGCGCCAAACACGCATACGACCATCATTGGCACCAAGGCAGAAGCGACTCTCATCGCTGAAGACGACACGTCTCCATTCGTCCCTCCATTCAAGCCTGTCGCGACACCACTGGAGGCGGGCTGCACGATGTTGGGGCGTGAGCGGAAGACGGCCTAACGGTGTGCGGGACCGTAGCCCAGCTTCATGGAGACGGTTGCGAATGGTCCTCGCCGATACCCCAGGAGCAACAGTGTCCCTAATTTGCTGGGAAGTGGCGGTGCGGTCCCCTACGGCACTGCGTAGGATCCTACGGTCTTGGCGTGCATCCGTGCGTCGCTGCGGTCCGGTCCCAGGTCGACGGGCACGTGCACCTTCCGCCGACCACTGGCGACAACATCGATGTACTGTTGAGACCTCACGCCCCACGTGTTGAGCAATTCGGCGGTACGTCCACCCGGCCTCCCGCATGCCCACTATACGCCCTCGCTCGAAGTCCGTCAACTGCACATACGGTTCACGTCCATGCTGTCGCGGCATGCTTCCAGTGTTAAAGACTGCGATGGAGCTCCGTATGCCACGGCAAACTGGCTGACACTGACGGCGGCGGTGCACAAATGCTGCGCAGCTAGCGCCATTCGACGGCCAACACCGCGGTTCCTGGTGTGTCCGCTGTGCCGTGCGTGTGATCATTGCTTGTACAGCCCTCTCGCAGTGCCCGGAGCAAGTATGGTGGGTCTGACACACCGGTGTCAATGTGTTCTTTTTTCCATTTCCAGGAGTGTATATATATCACCGGTTGTCGTATGACTATTAAAAGATTATAATTAATGTTTGTCTGGTTGGGAATTTGGTGAGCTAGACTGGATACCTGGTGAAACAGTTGCGCAGTAATGCAAGGTTAACTTCCCCAGACAGCTCACAGGTTTTAACCCGCTTTTATTGTCTATCAGCACCGCTTTCATTGAAAATTAAACCAACAACGTTACAACGGTTCAACAGATTTTCCACCAGGCGTATTTCCACGGATTCTTTAGAGTGCCAAAAAGATGTTGTTGTGGTCACAGTCATTGTTTTATCATACCCCATTGAATGTGCGGTGGAAATACAATGTTCGGCAATAGCAGTCTCCCGCAATAACAAATCGTCCTTCACTGATTGTAGATGGTTTGCAATCTTAGACGGTGGTCAGAAAACTATTTACACTTGAAATGTAAGGAGAATTCTTGCTATCTTAAACGAAATGTTGACAGCAAAAGAAAGAAAAGCTTAAAATTTTGCCGGCGTGTTCTCCTCTTTACCCATTTCCCAGATCATGGCTTTAATTAATAATTAATAGTGCCCCGTTAATCTGCCGGGTAGAACGTTAATTTTCCCTGAACACTGTCCTTAGGTGGGCGAGCTCTTTAGACAAAATTTCTAAATGTCACCAGAGGAACTCGCCATAGGTCGCTTTCTCATACAATCGTAACTTGACAGGGTGAAAGAGGGGTGAAAATAAAGGGGCACCTATTTTGGTGTACGTGCCATCGTAGAATATTTGCCGAGAAATTGACAAAGTTTTGACGTTACTTCATAGTCCGTCCGCGCATTTCGTACCCACTTGAGTTGGAAGCACAGTGGATAGATGAACCCGTCGTCTTCAGGTAGCGTCTTTGACTAATGACTGATCAAAGTATTCTGATTCCCGGTTTCGAATCCAGCTCCTGCCTAAACTTTGGGAGAATTGGGGCCCTTTAAGAAAAAAATAAGTATGTGGCTAGGAGCACTGCATCGAATTTTATCGCCCCTTGTTCGAATCCAATCGTATGTTACATTTTCTCTCTTTTGCTGTAGCAGAAGTATGTGATGTCGATATGTTTTGCGACAGTGTGGAAATTAGCATTCCAAATCCTATTGAAAGTGAATTTTATCATCACTAATTTTATGTAATCTAATATAATTACCATAACTGAAAATTCAAAATATATGAATTCAAGTATTTCATTTGCTGCTTTTAGTTTTACTTTTATGCACCAAGAAACCACTGCGTTCCCCAGGGTGACACCTATCACAAAAACATTCAGTGCTTAAAAATTCGGAGCACCACGGGCAACATCCTAGGTCACATGTGCCACAGTCACATTCGTTAATGTGAATTTCGAAAACATCCTGGTTAACATAGCTAAATACGAGGTGCATTCAAGTTCTAAGGCCTCCAATTTTTTTTCTCCCGACTGGAAAGAGATAGAAACATGCGCATTGTTTTAAAATGAGGCTGCGTTCATTGTCAATACGTCCCAGAGATGGCAGCACCGTACGGTAGATGGAATTTTACCGCCAGCAGCGAGAATGAGAACTGTTTTAAATACTTAAAATGGCGACGTTTTCCTTACTTGAACAGCGTGCAATCATTCGTTTTATGAATTTGCGTGGTGTAAAACCAGTTGAAATTCATCGACAGTTGAAGGAGACGTGTGGTGATGGAGTTATGGATGTGTCGAAAGTGCGTTCGTAGGTGCGACAGTTTAGTGAAGGCAGAACATCGTGCGACAACAAACCAAAACAACCTCGGGCTCGCACAAGCCGGTCTGTCGACATGATCGAGAAAGTGGAGAGAATTGTTTTGGGGGATCGCCGAATGACTGTTGAACAGATCGCCTCCAGAGTTGGCGTTTCTGTGGGTTCTGTGCACACAATCCTGCATGACGACCTGAAAATACGAAAAGTGTCATCCAGGTGGGTGCCACGAATGCTGACGGATGACCACATGGCTGCCCATGTGGCATGTTGCCAAGCAATGTTGACGCGCAATGACAGCATGAACGGGACTTTCTTTTCGTCGGTTATGACAATGGATGAGACGTGGATGCCATTTTTCAATCCAGAAACAAAGCGCCAGTCAGCTCAATGGAAGCACACAGATTCACCGCCACCAAAAAAATTTCTGGTAACCGCCAGTGCTGAAAAAATGATGGTGTCCATGTTCTGGGACAGCGAGGGCGTAATCCTTACCCATTGCGTTCCAAAGGGCACTACGGTAACAGGTGCATCCTACGAAAATGTTTTGAAGAACAAATTCCTTCCTGCACTGTAACAAAAACGTCCGGGAAGGGCTGCGCGTGTGCTGTTTCACCAAGACAACGCACCCGCACATCGAGCTAACGTTACGCAACAGTTTCTTCGTGATAACAACTTTGAAGTGATTCCTCATGCTCCCTACTCACCTGACCTGGCTCCTAGTGACTTTTGGCTTTTTCCAACAATGAAAGACACTCTCCATGGCCGCACATTCACCAGCCGTGCTGCTATTGCCTCAGCGATTTTCCAGTGGTCAAAACAGACTCCTAAAGAAGCCTTCGCCGCTGCCATGGAATCATGGCGTCAGCGTTGTGAAAAATGTGTACGTCTGCAGGGCGATTACGTCGAGAAGTAACGCCAGTTTCATCGATTTCGGGTGAGTAGTTAATTAGAAAAAAAATCGGAGGCCTTAGAACTTGAATGCACCTCGTACCTCGCTGTCTGGTGGTAATTTCGCGACGTTTTTTCGAAAGCTGGAGCCTACAGCAAATTGTGGATCACGCCCTGTATTTTAATTGCACAACTTCTACTTGTGATATCCCTTTACTGCGCGATGAAAATAGGGTGCTTCTGTAATTGGCGAATGCCGTTCTTCACCTGACAGTGAAAGTATACGTCGGAGGGTGAACGTAAAGGAACACACTTGGGCGAAATTACTTTTAATGAAAACGTCTGTATTCCGAAAATTTTGGAAATTTGTGGTAAATTCTATGGGACCAAACTGTTAAGATCATCGGTCCCTAGGCTTATACACTACTTAATGTAACTTAAACTAACTTACGCTAACGACAACACACACACACCCATGCCCAAGGGAGGACTACCTCCGACGGGGGAATCCGCGCGAACCGTTCCTAGGTGCCCTATACCGCACGGTTACCCCGCGCGGCCCTAGATTCCGATTTCATCGACAATTAGCCTATCATATAAAGAGTAATCGCTTTGCCCATGCAACGAGACAATAATTTGGAGAAACGGCTTCATTTTTACGTAAGGTAGCAATACTTTGTACAAAAACTGATACTGGTTTCTTTGTGACCTCCCTCGATTCTTTTTCTATCGCGCACACGTTCTGTTGTTCGATTAACTGATTTAAGCCTTGTTGGACTCGGGGACCAAATTTGCCACTGACTTATTAGAGACAAACAAATACTGTTGGTACCAGTTTTCTGGAGAGTATTAATTAGTGTCAATTGTGACTATAAAAGTTATTTTAACAATATCTGAAATGCTTACGTTTATCAATAATTTCATTATATTTCACCATGTCCCAGAAACATTGATGTCACAAGAGAGGAAAAAAAAAAAAAGGAACAACATAAGATTGGATTTGAACCTGGGGCGCAAAAGTTCTAAGCTGTGGTCTAGCCATCATGTTATCAACTCACCTAGATATATGTTGCGCAAGAGGACTGAGTAAGTGAGTAAGTGACATCCAAACTTTGACCGTCATTTTCTCGGAAACTACTGACTCAAAATAGATGTCCCTTTGTTTTCGCACTTCTTTCACATTGCTAAGTTCCGACAATATCAGAGAGCGACCTATGGCGAGTTCCACCTTTTGAGATTGTGTGAGCTGTGTGTGCAAGTTTGCATATCATGGGATGTATTGAACGACGACCGTCTGCAAGTTCGTAATTTGTGTGAACAGTAAGTTTAAAATTTGCGCATAATTTCTCTACATCCATCACACTGGACGTACTGATGTCCATTCACTGTCTATGTAGGATGCTAACTGCATATCCGCTCTTTCCAACATACAAACTCTTCTAGCCTTCTTGATGGATTTATTAACTTTAATATATTTATGTTTATAGTGACATCATGAGCACTAATCCTTGTCTCTATCCTTACACTGTTTCTAGCTAACACTTTTTAACATATACTGATGGAAAATAAAATCCCAAAACCAAAAATAATAATTATTGTACAGGGTGATTATAATTAAAGTTAACTTTCAAACTGCTGTAGAAATAACACCACTGGTCAGAATGGCGTCAAATTGCAACGGAATATTATCAAAGAAGGGGGAAAACGTATGGAAAAAGAAAAATAAATAGTTGCAAAATGTAGCAATAGATGGCGCTGGAAGCATCATAATTTAATATTGGTCGACTACAAATGACAAATGAATCATAAAACAATGCCTAAGGTGTACGTTTGACTTAAACAAACTGGACTACGCAGTGTGCATGGGTGTACATGTGTGATACTGTTAGTTACGTAAGCCCATCCGCCAGGGCAAGGTCATATCACATTGGATGGGAAAAATCGATTTTTTATTGTCCTAATGCCAAAAACCGCATAAAAAGCATCAATGAAAATCAAATCGGATTATTAATTTCCGTGCGACTGGCGCAAAGCATGTTCAATTTGCTGACTACCGTTTTCTGCAACAAGTTGAAATCGAGAAACAGCATGTTGCACAACTGATCGAAGTGTTTCCGGGGTCACGTCCAGAATGCATTCCGCAATGCGTGCCTGCAGTGCAGCTAAGTTTGCAAACGGAACACTGAACAAAACATGTTTCAGATAGCCCCACAGCTAGAAATCACACGGACTAAGATCAGGTGATCCGGACGGCCAGGCTGTAGGGATATGGCGGCTGATAATTCTAGCATTTCCGAAATGGCGCTTCAGCAGCTGGTTAATTGGATTTGCTATGTGCGGAGGTGCGCCATCTTGCATAAAAATGATCCCATCCACACATCCACACGCTGTTGGAGAGCTGGAATGACGTGGTTGTGCAAAAGACACCCATAGCGCTTACCAGTGACAGTACAGGTAACAGGACCAGACGCACCTGTCTCTTCGAAAAAAATATGGCCATATGATAAATTATGCCGTAAACCCGCACCACACAGTGAGCTTTTTTCGATGAGGTTGCACTGGTGGATTTTCGTGTGGATTTTCCGTTGGCCTTATTCGACTATTCTGTGTATTGACATATCCTGTCAGATGGAAGTGGGCTTCGTCTGTTCACAAAATCATCCACGGCCAATCATTGTCCATTCCCATGCAAGCAAGAAATTGTAAAGCAAACGTCTCTCTTGCTGGCAGATCAACAGGAAGCAACTCGTGCACATGGGTAATTTTGAATGGATAGCAAAGAAGTGCTCACAGATATGTGCAGTGTTGGGCAATTCTGGGTGCACCACACGTTCGCACAGCACCACTCGTCTCCTCCTTCATTGCTCTGGCCACTGCTTCCATTGACGTCGAATCAATTCGTTTCCTCCCTCTACCTGGTTGCACACCAAAAGAACCCGTCTCTTCGAATTTCCGAATCATTTTCTCCAGAGCCACGGCAGTCATCGTACCAAGGACTTTTTCAAACGCTTCAGTGACCGCAAGTTCTGCAGAGTGAGGTGTGCACAGTCATCATTCTTGTAATACAGCTTTATAAACACAGTGCTGTCCTGCATTGAGACGGTCATGGTGAACGTAGCTGACTTTAAAGGAGGAAAAGCCGTGTACCCGGCGCATTTATACCAAATTCAAGGGGTCGTGCGCATGCCGGGTGCTTTCATTTACATATTCTGACACACAGCGCCATCTATTGATCAATTTTCACACTATTTTTTTTTCTTCTTCCATACGTTTTCCCCCTTCTCCAATAATATTAGGCTGCAATTTGACGTCATTCTGGTCAGTGGTGGTATTTCTACAGCCTTTTGAGAGTTTAACTTTAATTATAATCACCCTGGATATTGTCACGTAGAGGAAGGTGTAAGTAGATGAATGACGAACACTAACTTCGCTTAACGAAGGTTTACTCAGCACTTGCACATACAAGAGTGCGGAGCGAACTGCCTCCGGCCAGAACACATACGGTATACAGGGTGTTACAAAAAGGTACTGCCAAACTTTCAGGAAACATTCCTCACACACAAAGAAAGAAAATATGTTATGTGGACATGTGTCCGGAAACGCTTACTTTCCATGTTAGAGCTCATTTTATTACTTCTCTTCAAATCACATTAATCATGGAATGGAAACACACAGCAACAGAACGTACCAAGGTGACTTCAAACACTTTGTTACAGGAAATGTTCAAAATGTCCTACGTTAGCGAGGATACATGCATCCACCCTCCGTCGCATGGAATCACTGATGCGCTGATGCAGCCCTGGAGAATGGCGTATTGCATCACAGCCGTCCACAATACGAGCACGAAGAGTCTCTACATTTGGTACCGGGGTTGCGTAGACAAGAGCTTTCAAATGCCCCCATAAATGAAAGTCAAGAGGGTTGAGGTCAGGAGAGCGTAGAGGCCATGGAATTGGTCCGCCTCTACGAATCCATCGGTCACCGAATCTGTTGTTGAGAAGCGTACGAACACTTCGACTGAAATGTGCAGGAGCTCCATCGTGCATGAACCACATGTTGTGTCGTACTTGTAAAGGCACATGTTCTAACAGCACTGGTAGAGTATCCCATATGAAATCACGGCGGTGAATCGAGGAAATACAGTACATACTGACGAAACTAAAATGAGCTCTAACATGGAAATTAAGCGTTTCCGGACACATGTCCACATAACATCTTTTCTTTATTTGTGTGTGAGGAATGTTTCCTGAAAGTTTGGCCGTGCCTTTTTGTAACACCCTGTATATACGGTTACAGAACATTCCAGTACAATGATTCTTGCCATTTGTGGATACTTCTAGAACGTACTCGAACCGAATATTGAAATTAAAATCTGCGAGTTCAGGTGAGTTTTGAACTCACGATCCTCTACGCAATAATCTAGTATCGTAATCACTACATTGCGGCGACTGCAGTACTCGGCTTCTTGTGCGACATTGCTCCCTCCTTAAGAGAACAGCGTCTCGGTGTTACGTCCTCCTAGTCCGGGACCGAGTCATCAGTCATGCATACTCCGACTCCCGATGACTAATGTTCGCCCTGGCGGTGATCTTCTTAGAACTTCCCTTGCCGCTACGTTCTTCAGTACCTTTCCGCTTGTTGCCTGTCGCTGGAGCTTCGAGTTTACCCTGGGTTGCAGGATCCTTATAGGGTTTCATTCGAAGGACGTGAACTGTATCTCTGATCTTTCGTCGTCTTGTGTCGGGGTCGAAATCTTCAACTTCATAAGTAACATCAGACAACTGTCTTACAACCTTGTAAGGTCCAAAGTAGCGCCTGAGGAACTTCTCAGAGAGATCAACCTTCCGAACAGGAATGAAGATCCAGACAAGGTCACCAGGATGGTAGACAACAGGGCCGTGTCTCGCGTCATACCTTCGGCGATCGTTTTCTTGAGCCTGCAACGTGCGGGGTCGAGCTAACTGCCGAGCTTCCTCAGCTTTGGTTACTGCCTCCGTGTTACTTTCGGACGTTTCACACCGTACACGCCAACGGCCATGTGTTCGATGAAGTAAAAAAGTGATTTATCTGAAAAGGCCACCTGTCGCCACTCTGTGGACGTCCAGTTGTGGTCCTTGCGGGCGAATTCCAGCCTTCGTAGCCAATGGACAGCAGTCAGTATGGGTGCAGGGACGAGGCGCCTACTGCAGATGCCCATTCCCAGAAACGTTCACTGAACGGTCGTTGAGGAGACAGTGTTGATAGACCATCGGTTCATCTGGAGGCCAGTGGCTCTACAGTTGCACGTCTACGGCTCGTACAGGTGTCCTTAGCCACAGCTCTCCTCTGTCATCCATGGCCCGTGCTGCACCACAGTTGCGTCTGTGCCGATATTGGGTAGTGCTATTTTACCATACATTGTATACTTTAACCACGATGATGCGCGAAGTGTTCACAAACTTTTCTATTTCTGAAATGTTTCCCCCTTTGGCCCGAAATCTAATGATCATACCCTTTTAGACAGATAAATCGCTCCATTTCCGCTGTACGATAACGACTGCACTGTTTTCTTCGTCCCTACTACACGCTTTGTATACCCTCCACTGCTACTACTGCCACCTGCGTCTGCGAGTGGTTATTGACATAGACTGTGGTCGCGTTAATGTGACTGGACAGTGTATGTTGTTTGAAGCAAATGTTCAGCTTTCCTCAGCGATTTGTGCTTCTGTTTTCTCTAAATTCGGTAACTTACAAACATGGAGTGTACAAAACTGCTGAATTTTACTGATAAATGTCACTGATTGCTTGTAGAATAGACGCAATTGGTTCAATTGGCTCTGAGCACTATGGGACTTAACTGCTGAGGTCATCAGTCCCCTAGAACTTAGAACTACTTAAACCTAACTAACCTTGGGACATCACACACATCCATGCCCGAAGCAGGATTCGAACCTGTGACCGTAGCGGTCGCGCGGTTCCAGACTGTAGCCCCCAGAACCGCTCGGAATAGACGCCTCTTCGTATTTTGAAATCATTTTAATTCGGTTATACTCGTTACAGCTGCGGTACTTGTGTTATAAGAAGCAGGGTCATACTTACCACACAACCAGGTTAGAATCGATTACTTGTTTTGAGGAGAAAAATATGTACTGGATATCGGTTCAGTAACAAATTTTCAAAAAATCGTCAGAAGCCCGATGTATCTAAAACACCTCACGCTTGTTCGTGGTATTTGGACGTACAACACTATTAAGGGTTCCGTAGACGACAGTAATATGGTATACGCTAAATCCATTCCAGAAATAGATGCCGTGCTGGATTAGCCGAGCGGTCTAAGGCGCTGCAGTCGTGGACTGTGTGGCTGGTCCCGGCGGAGGTTCGAGTCCTCCCTCGGGCATGGGTGTGTGTGTTTGTCCTTAGGATAATTTAGGTTCAGTAGTGTGTAAGCTTAGGGACTGATAACCTTAGCAGTTAAGTCCCATAAGATTCTCTCTCTCTCTCTCTCTCTCTCTCTCTCTCTCTCTCTCTCTCTCTCTCTCTCTCTCTCTCTCTCTCTCTCACACACACACACACACACACACACACACACACACACACACACACACACAGATCTCCCATTCTGTATCAACATCCTACTGGCCCCACTAAAAAGCTGTAATGGAGCACCGACCTCATTACTCAGTCATACCACAGACTGGAACAATTTAACCACCTCCGGTAACATTGCTTTGACGAACTATCGCCGTGTTTGGAAATGAGGAAGATCCTCCCTGACATCCTGCGTACCTTTCCCATATTGATATTTCCCCCGCCCACTCAATCTACGGAATATCCTGGGCCATCCTTATGCCACATCTACTTTGCCTCATTGATTATATCACTATAGTAGACCCAGGTGCTACAGCGGTTAGCACACTGGACTCGCTTTTGGGAGGACGACGGTGCAAACTTGTGTCCGGCCACCCAGATTTAGTTTTTCCGTGATTTCCCTAAATAGCTCCAGGCAAATGCCGTGATGGTTCCTTTGAATGGGCACGACCGATTTCCTGCCCTATCCTTGACACAATCCGAGCTTGTACTCCGTCTCTAATGACCTCGACCTCTACAGGATGTTAAACCTAATCTTGCTTTCCCTGTCTGTTCAAGTCCCATCACAGACACATTCTACCGTATCAGCGGCAAGGCCACCTGTAAAAATGTCATGTTACATACCAACTCAGCTGTGACTTCTGTGCAGCCTTTTATTGGAACATAACCATCTATTCGAATGAACGACACCACCAAACTGGTAAAGAGCAAAATTGACACAGAGCGGCAGACCATGGTGCTCAGCATAACTTACTCAACCTTAATGAGTGCTTCATAAGAAATTACACAAGTATCTCGCAAACAGCCTGATTGTGGAACCTACTTGCTGGGCGTCAATTCTTCTATTATGGTACACTTTCACTTTGTTTTTGCTATTAATTACGATACACTCTATATGTAGCAAAACAGACCTATGAGGATATAGAATTCCAGAATAATTTAACGATACCATAAATGGGTAAGTTTTTGAATCAGCACTAGATAAGAAAACTGCACCAAATTCTAAGACACACCACGTTTCTTTGATGGGACTTCTTATTCCACGGAAAAGTCTTGTTGCTTCCTGTGTGTGAGTGACGTGTGAGTGAGAGCGACGGTGTTTTATGTTTCTGCGGAAATCCGCACGTCAGTCTGTCCTAATGAAGGCACTTGGCTCGTACCAGAGAAATGATCTCCACTATTGCACATCCGCTATCACTGTCACCTATCGACGGGTGTCGTTTTGTGGAAAACGACATTGTTTTTTTCCCCACTGTGTGATCGCCTTGCCAGTGTAAGCATACTGAATTCGTATACATCGGGTCGTAAAACTTTTGCATTTATCAGTGAGCCTGTTTCTGTTACCCCTGAAAGAAAAAGGACTTAAACATGACATCTTAAATAAGTCGTTGCGTGGAGTAGATCATTCGTGCTTACGTTCGATGAATGAAGTCTTTTGACACGCTATATTGGGTGCTGACATAACCCGATATCAGCTGTGAGCTTGTGCCCTCCTTTCTTATCGGTGTATTCCGACTGAGTTGCCTAGGATGCTATTAGCCGTAAACATGAATCATTGGAATAGTGCTCCAGAGTATATGAGTTTCAGTTTGAGCATTATACTGAGGTGTGGCTAGTGTGTCCTAATGGTGAAAGATTGAAATGGTTTCTCTGGGACAGCCACTGATTTCCTCCGCATCTTTTCTACTGGTGTAAACACGAACCTCGACAAGCATAGGACCTTCATTACGGAGACGGCGATATTTGCATACTCATGGTGCTCAAGTTAACAAAGGATCACGCCTTTTGTCATGCCAGACAAACAGGCAGTCTCAGTTCGGCTATTTGGCTTCACATTCTGCCTAAATTGCTTCAGGAGAACTTTTTATGAATCTACTTTGTATGTAAAAGGTATGTCGTATCATTTCATACGCCCTTGTCAAAATGCTGACCACGTGTTCTGTTCTTAGCTATCATTATTCTGAGGAGAAGTGAATAATTATATGAAATGCTTACGGCTTATGTGCTCTGTAGTTCACCTTCATTTTCAGGCGAAAAATTTCTGCCTACTCTATAATGCGAACGCCAAGTTCATTCTATTATGTACTGTGTAATGCATTAGCTGGTTCAGCGCACATGGAGGATTACCGATCGCTCATGTGACGTTAGAGCTGCGCTTATCACTAGAACACTAGAGAGATGAAATGTCGCATTGCCACTAAATCTTCGTAAATTGTACCACTCCAAATTTATTCGAAGGAAGTCTTAATGGATAGGTTATGCATTAGTTAATTACAATTATTAGATCTACAGTGGTATGTTATACACCAAGTGAATTACAAAATGTCCTGTTTTATACCCTACTCTAATCGTAAATTTTACGAGGGTTTAGTGATCTAAGATTAAGGAAGAATCTTATAACTGTTTTTCGTTGTTATCGCACTTGCTCATTCTACATCTAATGCATGTTACAGTGTGTCTGATTGTTTACCAAATAGCGCGTTTCGAACTTTTCATTCGTAAATTTTTCGAGTTTCGGTTAAACCGGATCTCAGCGTCCTGTGCCAAAGTCCCATTGACGACGTTGACTGCCGCGAGGCCGCAGGCGGGCACTGAAGAGGTAGCCACGCACTCCACTCTGTTTAGTACAGTACCTCTGTGGATGGTGTGTAAAGTTGCAAAAATCGAAGTTCCAAATGTTGAACAAGATATTGTACCTGATTACCTGTATCAGCTGAATCAAGAAATACAAATGTGTGCACAGTATTGCACTATACGCTGTACTAAGAACAGTGTGGCTGCCGGCGAGCACACGGCGTTAAGCGTGATCCTCTGTTGTGTACGCCGGCGGCCTCGTGGTAGTGTGTGAAAAACGGACCACAAAGATCACAAGACAAGACTGGGGAAAAACAAATCGGCCGTATTCTATTTCAGGAGGTATCATCCCTCGCACAAGGTGCCAGGCGACTTGGAACTGTGCATGGAACAGATATCGGAACTTTCGATTTCTCCAGTTATAGGCGCAGTCACTTATTTGAATGTCTCACCTCTTTATCCTCACTCAAGGCTTTCACTTCACCGAAACTGATATTATCTTATTTCCCCAAGTTGGAAGCTTTAAAGAGAATTTACATTGTAAGTGTCAAGAAACTATTTTCGCCCATTTTCCATTATTTTATTAATTTTCAAAGAAAAAGTGAATGTAGTGGTCGCTGCCATTATAACTTAGGTCTTTGGACTTCGGTTTTTATGTTGTTTAGTCCCAGTTATAAATAAGAATGAAAAGGGAATGCTGTTACTTCGGTTGTTCCTGCTTATATACGAGAAGGATCAATCATCGTTATTTTTGTCTTTTCATCGCGTTTTTGTCTTGCCTTTAAGTCACTTTTTGCAGTCATGCAGATACCCACCCTCGCCACTCTCCGTGGCGGTTCCTACTACTTGGCTCGAATACGTTCCGCAGCCACAAGCGGGGACAGCCTGCTGAAAAGTATCCTGCGTTGAACACGGCTTTTAATTTTTTAGGTGCCATTGTCATTTACGAGATTCTTAGTTTTTGTGTGATGTATTCTGAAAAAGTTATCTGAACCCTTTGACTATTGGTAAACGTAAAACGTCAGTGCTTTTGGTGTTTTTTTTATGTTTTTTGCGAGGAAGGAGATGAGGAATGACGGCAGTGACCCCCACCCCCTCCCAAACCACACCACCCTACTCCCCTCCCTGTTCCTTTTGTTGTACTCACCAAATAACACTGACAAACATCAAAATGCTCCTAGCAGATAGTGTCAATACATGCCTTTGTAATTATTATATATTCACTGTATAGTACACTCGAAACATTCTACGCATTTGCAAAGATGTATGCGTAGTATTATGTTGAATTAGACAATATTGTTGTGGGTGTGACTATTTGCGATACCATTAGACGTACATTGTTCCATTCGATGAAAAAAATGACAGACTCACAAGCAAAACATGGATTTGACACATTATATAAATAAATCACTAACGGATACCGTTATAGTATATTTCACAGTCTGTGAGTGTTTGTGATAAAAGCGAGCTTCATAATTTGTTTTTACCACCATAGATGTACACTGTATCACTTTATTTAGTTCGATTTCAGTATAACAATGACAGTTTTCACAATAAAATATTTACTGCCACTTCTAAAGGTATAATGCGCTTGTTGTTATGAACAACGACGGTAGCGATTTTAAATATGTGCGCTGTTTACGTATTTGATTTGAGTGAACTTTGCCTCGTCAAAGCACTCTTAAAATTGGCATGTTGTCCCCATTGTACAGTAGTGTGTGATGTCGGCCTGGACAAACAAATTAAACAAATTTCCGTAAGAATTCTTGAACTGATACGGTCGCCAGATTAATACATTGAGAGGAGGTTTGATTCCCTCTGGCTATCAAATATGCTTCCTCTACATGATGTGCGAAGTTACGATTAAGCAGGCAGGAAAGGTACCAACGTAATGAATAAAATTATAACCATTGCAATATGCAATTTCGGCTTCCCTTGAAGACATTCGGAGTAAACCACCAATCTATATTAGCATCAGACGTAGGATATGGTGCGAGAGTCTGGGCTTATAGATTGCAGTTAGTGAAGCCAGGATCAATAGTGAAAAAGAGATCGATGAGGCGTGCTGCTAAGATTAACGGGCACCTACCTTACTACCCCGAATGATGCTTTGTTAGTAATTCTAGGAATACGTCCTCTGGACTTGGAAATTAGGAAAAAGGGGACCTTTTACTGGCTGAAGAAAGGCAATCAAATGGAAGTACGAAGGGTGTTTGGAACTGAGGCCAATTAGAAAAAGGCAATAAAATATCACATATTACGACTGTGACAAAATGAATGAGACACTTCTGGCACTGGCAGGAGAACGTACGAATTTCTCTCTAACATCAGGGCGTGATTAAAAATGAGATTTATTAACCCACAAAGTGGATAGATACATTACTTGACTGGTCATGGCCCTTATGTCACGCATCTATACTAAATCAGAAGACAGACGAATGATAGCTGCGCCTGCGGCAATGTGGGCGCACAACAACACACATTGTGGGACTGTACGATCTATGAACATGCAGTGGATAATGGATGGCAGGTATTAAGGATATGAGATCCCAAAGCAGCACTAAGGAGCGAGTCGATCTGGCGCATCTTGGACAATACTGCAGCCGCAGTTTCCAGGAAGGCCAAGGAAGACTTCACGAGGCAGTCAACCATACGTCATCATGCTTCCGTCCAGGCTAGACAACATATTCTGCAGATGGAGACAAAATGACGTAGATCGGAAACCACCTAGTAAAAACTGTCCCAAGAATCTACATTTCGTTGGCGCAAGTGCTGAGGGAAGTGTGGACTTTAAGAAGTAACAGTGATGGGTGGAATTAATTCCTACATTGTAAGTGCTGCTGACGTACTGCCCGACGCTCAAGGAATCCAGCAGACTATGGCTGTTGACCGGGCTATCATGAAGACGAAGACAGACCCAGTAGCGGAAACAACCATCAACAAGTTGCGCGCATCAAAATAAATGAACGAACAGAGAACAAATTCTGTAGTCAGATAGACTGTCAGTGACAGAGCACCTCATGTTCCTGCTGCTAAGAAGGCGAGTACACCGTTCGTTTGTTGTATATTTTTACGAGCTTCCAGCAGGAGCGACGTATTATTTACAGGTACCTGTGTAGTTAATAGATTATTTTTGTAATTTCTTGCATGTTTGAGTGCTTACTATGCACAAGCTTTTATATTAATAACAATGTAGTGTAGCGTATACTACCGTCGTTGCTATCGACTCTTATATCGACCCTCGGATCATACAGGCTTTTGTTTGTTTTGGTTAGTGCAGCTCAGTGTCGTTCAGACCGTTAGCGAGAGAGTACTTCTCATTCCTGCTGCTAATAAGCCGAGTACACCGTTCGTTTGTTGTATATTTTTACGAGCTTCAAACGGGAGCGACTGTAGTAATGGATAGGAACTGTGATTGCTGTGTACAGATGCAAGCTGAGTTGGCGACCCTTTACTCACAGCTCCAGGCTGCATTGGCTTCCGTTACACAGCTTGAGGCTGCTGCCAAGGGGCATCACTGTGGGGGGTTGGACGCGGGGATGCGAGAGATGTCGAGCACGTCCCACGTGTCCCTCGTTCAGTCCACTGCTGTGGCCACCCCAGGTACTGTCTGCACTGAGGTTGATCCCTAACCTGGGTTGAGTGGGAGATCATTCCAAAGCCTGGCAGGCAGTGAAAAACTTTCTGAGGGGTTGATTGTAGGGCCTCCCCCATTCGTTTGACGAACAGGTTTCGGGCGTTATCTCTGGCTGACGATGTCTCTGAGCCAGATGCAGTCGTCCACCCTGTTCCAGAGGAAGCTTCTCGGCCAACAAAATCTGCGCGTTCACAGAGAGTGGGGTTGTTGGTAGTTGGGAGCTCCAACGTTAGGCGCGTGATGGAGCCCCCTAAGGAACATGGCTGCCAAGGAGGGGAAGGAAGCCTCTGTGCACTCCGTGTGCATACCGGGGGGAGTCATTCCAGATGTGGAAAGGCTGCTTCCGGATGCCATCATGAAGAGTACAGGGTGCAGCCAACTGCAGGTGGTAGTTCATGTCGGTATCAATGATGTACGTCGCTTTGGATTGGAGGAGATTCTCTCTGGTTTTGGGCGGCTAGCGGAAATGGTAAAGACTGCCAGTCTTGCTTGTGAGATTAAGGCGGAGCTCACCATCTGCAGCATCGTCGATAGAACCGACTGTGGTCCTTTGGTGCAGAGCCAAGTGGAGGGTCTGAATCAGAGGCTCATGCAGTTCTGTGACTGTGTAGGCTGCAGATTTCTTGACTTGCACCATCGGGTGGTGGGTTTCCGGGTTCCGCTTGGTAGGTCAGGAGTCCACTACACACAGGAAGTGGCTACACGGGTATCGGGGCTGTGTGGAAGGGACTGTGAGGTTTTTTGGGTTACAGGGCCTCAGGGAACCACAGAAAGGGTGTCCGTCTAAAACGGGGCAGGTAAAACACAGTAAGTTAGTTGTAGAAACGAGCGGAATTGTTGTAAATTGTCTAGCTGTGTTGGGAAAGAACCAGAGCTCCAAGCCCTAATAGAAAGCACAGAAGCTCAAATAGTTATAGGTACAGAAAGCTGGCTAAAGCCGGAAATAAGCTCAGCAGAAATTTTTCCTAACGATAGTGTTCAGAAAGGATAGATTAAATACAATTGGTGGTGGAGTATTTATTGCTGTTACAATTAGTTTGCCTTCTAGTGAAATTGAAGTAGATTGTTCCTGCGAAATAGGATGGGTAGATCAAAATATCCACGGGTGTACTGCCGGTCTACAGTGTCCAACGGGCACAATATTTCGGCGATCATACATGTCGCCATCATCAGGTGAACTGACGGACTGACTCCTGTGAACGTGCCGGCACGGACATCCGTACGCTATGGCTGCTCAGAGGGAACTGGGTTCGGTCGCGGCGGCGGTCGATTTAAATACCCTCCGCCCGCGGCGCGCTCCCTTCGCTGTCCGCGCCCCGCGCCACGGTCGCGCGGTGGAACAGCTTGCGACGGCGTCTGAGATGACGTCGGAGTGATGGCTCTGTCCGCCGTGGTCGTCACGACTATACGTTTGCTCGATTTACTCTTGATTAACCCAATCGCTGGTTCCCAAGCCTTGCTAAGATTATAGCCACAGACACGACTTATGAGGTCGTCATTGGTGCGAATTTCGATGGCCTCTCTAACAACGCTGTCCCAGTATCTCGACGTCTGTACAAGAATCGTCGTGCGTTCATACTCCATAGCGTGATTTTCCGACAAACAATGTTCAGCGACCGCCGACTTGCTCGGATACATCAGTCGAGTGTGCCTCTGGTGTTCACGGCATCGATCATCGACGGTACGCATCGTCTGACCAATATACGACTTGCCACATTGACACGGAATCTGGTACACGCCGGCCTTCCTCAAACCGAGGTCATCTTTGGCGCTCCCCACCAGTGCACGAGTTTTATTCGGAGGACAAAACACAGTTCCGACTCGGTGTTTCTTCAAAATGCGGGCGATTTTCCCCGAGAGTGCGCCTGTATATGGAATAAACGCAGTGCCTACCTCCTCCCTCGTGATTTAATCCATCTCCACAGGTTGTGCTTTAGTGGTTGGGCGGAGAGCACGTTGAATCTGCCACTCTGAGTACCCATTTTTTCGAAATACAGTTCTCATATGTTCCAATTCCTGGGGTAGACTCTCTGCGTCAGAGATAGTGCGCGCCCTATGTACTAGAGTTTTAAGTACCCCATTCCTCTGTGAAGGGTGGTGGCAGCTTTCTGCGTGCAAATACAGATCAGTGTGCGTTGTCTTCCGATACACCCCATGACCTAGGGTGACGTCAGCCCTTCTCTTGGCCAAGACGTCAAGGAAAGGTAATTTACCCTCCGTTTCAGTCTCCATAGTGAATTTGATGCTGGGGTGTATGGAATTTAGATGTGTAAGGAAGTCAACGAGTTTATCCATACCATGTGGCCAGATGACGAACGTGTCGTCCACGTAACGGAAAAAGCAAGTAGGTTTCCATTCGGATGACGAAAGGGCTTCCTCCTCGAAGTTCTCCACGTACAAATTCGCTACCACCGGCTATAGAGAGCTACCCATGGCGACTCCCTCCGTTTGTTCGTAGTATTCTCCATTAAAAAGAAAATACGTGGAAGTCAAGACATGCCTAAAAAGTTCAGTGGTCTTCTCGTCAAACTTCTGACTCTCGCAGGCGTACGCTCGTAAACAAGGAAACGACGTCAAAACTCAGCATGATATTTGACTCATCCAACCTGAAGCTATCAAGGCGTTTAACAAAATCCACGGAATTACAGATGTGATGAGGGCCTTTACCCACATAAGGACTTAATATTCCCGTCAGGTATTTGGCCAACAAATATGTAGGTGCCCTGATGTTGCTGACAATGGGGCGTAATGGTACCCCCTCTTTCTGAACCTTCGGGAGTCCATATAGTCTAGGCGGTACCGGAACTTGTGTTAACAATTTCTTAGCGTCACCCACCGGTAAATCTGCGTCCTTGAGAAGCAACCTCGTCTTGTTCTCCACCTTCTTTGTAGGGTCTACGCTGATCTCCCGGTAGGAATTGTCATTTAGCAGGCTCTGCATCTTATTAGTGTAGTCAAAATGGCTCTGAGCACTATGGGACTTAACAGCTATGGTCATCAGTCCCCTAGAACTTAGAACTACTTAAACCTAACTAACCTAAGGACATCACACAACACCCAGTCATCACGAGACAGAGAAAATCCCTGACCCCGCCGGGAATCGAACCCGGGAACCCGGGCGCGGGAAGCGAGAACGCTACCGCACGACCACGAGCTGCGGACCATTAGTGTAGTCCTTATGGGAGACAACAACTGCAGCATTGCCTTTGTCAGCCGGTAAGACAACAATTTCAGAGCGCTCCCTCAGATCACGAATGGCCGCCCTCTCTTTACTGTTGATATTTGACTTCGTCGGCTTGGATTTCGTCAACGCACGACAAGTTTCACAACGTATTTCCTCAGCTGATTCAGGCGGAAGTCGAGCTGCAACCTGTTCAACAGCACTAACAATTTCTACGACCGGAGTGAACTTGGGGGTGGGAGCGAAGTTGGGACCTTTCTGCAAAACCGAGACCGCATCATCACTCAACACCATGCCACTCAAATTGATGACAGTCTTGCACGGAACCTACAGAGATGGTTTGTCAAGGAGACGTGAGAACTTAGCTGTTTTGACTGATGACCATAGATGTTAAGTCCCATAGTGCTCAGAGCCATTTGAACTTAGCTGTTTGACGTCCCGTTGCCTTCTTATGGGCGGAATCAGCTGCAACCCAGGTGACACCATCAATCCAATCCCAGGAAAAAGAAGCGAAATTACTAGCCAGTTGCAAATGTAGTTTGAGTAATTCTTGTGAGATGAACTCAAGGCTTCTGCGGGTGAATTGCACTCTCTCACGTACCAATGCGAGGCTGACTCGTTTCTTGATTCTCTTAGCTGCTGTAGAATCGATGTGATGCATAACCTTAGCAAAATTTGGAACAACATTCTCGGAACAACATCTCTTTAGAAAGGCAAGAGTACTTAGCAAACGACATCAACGGTGGCGCAACTTTTCAAATTTCTTCATGCTGCGGTACATCTCCTCCCCGTAAAGGCGTATGATGCGATTCTTGAGTTTCTTCCAGCGTATTTGATAATCAACCCAGTTCCCTCTGAGCAGCCATAGAGTACGGATCTCCGTGCCGGCACGTTCACAGGAGCTCAGTCCGTCAGTTCACCTGATGATGGCGACATTTATGATCGCCGAATACTGTGCCCGTTGGACACTGTAGACCGGCAGTACACCCGTGGATATTTTGATTATCAAATACGCCGGGAGAAACTCAAGAATCACAGTATGGGTAGAGTTTATACTTGACAATCTGACTAAACTTTTATTGGGTCTAATATTTACTATCAAAAACAGTCTTGATCACAATTTATTTATTATGGTGACCAGTTTCGACCACTACTGTGGTCATCTTCAGACCAATGAGTAAGAACCTCCTTCTGGTGGTAAATCCCTACTAGCTAGTAGCGATTTACCACCAGAAGGACGTTCTTACTCATTGGTCTGAAGATGACCACAGTAGTGGTCGAAACCGGCTAGTAGCGATTTACCTCCATAAGGAGGTTCTTACTCATTGGTCTCAAGGTGACCACAGTAGTGGTCAAAACCGGCCACCGTAATAAATAAATAGTGAACAAGACTGTTTTTGATAGTAAATATTTGTAACACATTGGTCACTGTTCACTCCCGTTGCGAGGTGCCGGGGCAAGCAGTGTATTTAACACTAAATTCTTCTAGAATCTACATATGTAAATGATGCTCTAAGCCCCCCTATTCTGACTCCGACTTTTGCTGTTGCACATGGATTAAAAATATACGCGAACTGACTGTAATCAACCCTGCAAGTGGAGTAGAAAAGAGTTTGGCACCTGCAATAATTTAATTTGATAAATAAGTTAAATAAAGGAAGGTTTCATTAACGTAGCGAGAAATGATGGGTTGCTCTACCGATTAACAGAATGAAAGTTCTGTCCAAAATAACAATATGATTTATTAAGACTAAACACAAAATAATAAACAAAAACACATGAAACATTTATAATACATCAAATTGGCTCAAATTGGAAACTCAAACAAACGCTGTGAAGGTGAAGTTGTCCCTAAACTAGATTGTGAGGTTTATGACGTAGTGGTATGTGGAGCCAATTCCTTGCCACTCAAATCTTAAGAGAGACACACAGCTAACCCCACATTAATTGCTGCTACCCAAGACAGAACAAAATTAGAAAAAGACGAACAGGCGCGCTCTGCTGAGCTCTGATTACCACCTAGGAAAATCCCTATCTGCCGGTGCTGCGGACATACATTACCAAACTGTCTTCTTAACTGCCAGAACACGATCTGGCGTACCGGAGGCGATGGCTGGTTGCTTCGTCGTCCTCGACCGAAAAGAGAGAGCCGACTACCCTAGAGCACCCGTACAT
This sequence comes from Schistocerca americana, assembly GCF_021461395.2. Taxonomy (NCBI): domain Eukaryota; kingdom Metazoa; phylum Arthropoda; class Insecta; order Orthoptera; family Acrididae; genus Schistocerca; species Schistocerca americana. The sequence continues at coordinate 542,791,375 of NC_060130.1, forward strand.
GCCGAACACCGAACATTCCCGCCCCCACGACAGTGGTCGTGGTTAAACGTTCCAATCAGCAACTCGAAAACCGGCGGAAAATTCCACTCCATTGCCGGAGCACTACCATTCCACCAATGGAGATTCTTGGCGCCAATTTCTGCGCTGATTTTGCTACGTCACGGAGCTATGCCCTGAGCAAGCCAATCACAGTTACTATTTTGCAGAAAGCGCGGGAATGTTCCCGCCACAACTGCCTGGGTACACAAGTCATTCCCACGCCTCGCTGGTAGCCCGCCAGAAAGTGTTTTCTCTAAGTTTCTGCGAAGTAACGGAACCTCTAGCCCAGCCGCTACTTCAGGCGCCTCGGGGCGTGTCTTTTGACAATGTCGGCATCTGGAAAGCATTCACTCGACTCCCTCACACCCTTTCAAAATCAGCAGAGCCCGCCTGTCACCGGACCACCCGGGTGACGAGAGACGCTGCGTGGGAAGTCCGCGTGTGAAGGAATAGCAACTTTCCACCACATGCAATTAGAGAGGAGAATCGTAAGATAGAAATATGAGAGGGGTCTAATGCCACCTCTCACCGTAATGTATTCAAAAGCTATTAATTGGGTCGTTTTATCGATCCCCGACTCAGAAGATATAGTTGCTGAACAGTTCAAAGAAAACTTGAGTCTCATGTCAAATAGGTACCTCACTCACACAATTATAGTCGGTAGTGACTTTAATCTACCCTCGATATGCTGGAAAAATTATACGTTTAAAGCCGGCGGCAGGCATAAAACGTCATCCGAAATTGTAGAGGCCGGCCGAAGTGGCCGTGCGGTTAAAGGCGCTGCAGTCTGGAACCGCAAGACCGCTACGGTCGCAGGTTCGAATCCTGCCGCGGGCATGGATGTTTGTGATGTCCTTAGGTTAGTTAGGTTTAACTAGTTCTAAGTTCTAGGGGACTAATGACCGCAGCAGTTGAGTCCCATAGTGCTCAGAGCCATTTTTTTTGAAATTGTAGAGAATGCTTTCTCTGAAAATTATTTTGAACATTTAGTTCATGAGCCCACTCGAGGCGTAAATTGTTGCGAAAGCATACTTGACCTCTTAGTAACAAATAGTCCTGGAGAAATAGTATCGTGACGAATACAGGGATCAGCGACCACAAGGCAGTAGCTGCTGGGCTGAATACCGTAACTCCTACAACCATCAAAAAGAAACATAAGGTATATCAATTTTAAAAAGCTGATAAAAATGTTCGTAACGCCTTTTTAAGAGACGGTCAGCACTCCTTCCGATCTGATCATGTAGTTGTAGAAAAGTTGTGGAATGATTTCAAAAAGATCGTATTGAGAGAAACTGAGAGATATATATACCACATAAATTAATAAGTGATGGTACTGATCCCCCATGGTACACAAAACTGGTCAGATCGCTGTAGCAGAAGCAACGAAAAAAGCATGCCAAATTTAAAAGAACACAAAATCCCCAAGACTGGCAAAGTTTTGCAGAAGTTCGAAATATAGTGCGTACTTCAATGCGAGATCCTTTCGAAAATTTCCACAACGAAATTGTCTCGAAATCTGACAGAAAACCCAAGAAAATTCTGGTCATATATAAACCACAACAGTGGCAAGAAGCGGTCAATAACTTCACTGCGCGATAACAACGGTGAAGTCACTGATGACAGTGCCACTAAAGTAAAGTTATTAAACACAATTTTGAGAAACTCCTTCACCAAAGAAGACGAAGTAAATATTCCTGAATTTCAATCAAGAACAATTTCCAAGATAAAAAACACAGAAATAGATATCCTCGGGTGTCGCAAAGCAGCTTAAATCACTTAATAAAAGTAAGGTTTCCGGTCCAGATAGTATACCAATCAGGTTCCTCTTAGAGTATGCTGATACAATAGATCCACATTTAGCAATTACATACAACCGTTCGCTCTCTTAGTAACATCCGTATCTAAAGACTGGAAAATTGCTCAAGTCACACCAATACCCAAAAAGGGAAGTAGAAGTAAAATGGTTCTGAGCACTATGGGACTTAATATATATGGTCATCAGTCCCCTATAACTTAGAACTACTTAAACCTAACTAACCTAAGGACAGCACACAACACCCAGCCATCACGAGGCAGAGAAAATCCCTGACCCCGCCGGGAATCGAACCCGGGAACCCGAGCGTGGGAAGCGAGAACGCTACCGCACGACCACGAGCTGGGGACAAGTAGGAGTAATCCGCTGAATTACAGGCCTATATCATTAACGTCGATTTGCAGTAGGGTTTCGGATCATATACTGTATTCGAACATTATGAAGTACCTCGAAGAAAACGATTTATTGACGCGTAGTCAGCACGTATTCAGAAAATATCGTTCTTGCGAAACAACTAGCTCTTTATACTCACGAAATATTGAGTGCTATCGACAGGGGATGCCAAATTGATTCCATATTTTTAGATTTCCAGAAGGCTTTCGACACCGTTCCTCACAAGCGTCTTCTAACTAAACTGGGTGCCTATGGAATATCGCCTCAGTTGTGCGACTGGATTCGTGATTTCCTGTTAAAAAGGTCACAGTTGGTAGTAATAGATGAAAAGTCATCGAGTAAGACAGAAAAAATATCCGTTGTTCACCAAGGAAGTGTTATAGGCCCTCTATTGTTCCTGATCTATATTAACGACATAGGAGACAATCTCAGTAGCCATCTTACGTAGATTGCTTGCAGATGATGCTGTCATTTACAGTCTTGTAAAGTCATCAGATGACCAAAACAAAATGCAAAATGATTTAGATAAGATATCTGTGTGGTGCGAAAAGTGGCAATTGACCCTGAATAAAGAAAAGTGTGAAGTTATTCACATGAGTAATAACAGAAATCCGCTAAATTTCGGTTACGCGTTAAGTCACACAAATCTGAAGACTGTAAATTCAACTAAATATTTAGGGATTACAATTACAAATAACCTAAATTGTAACGATCACATAGATAATGTTGTGGGTAGAGCAAACCAAAGACTGCGATTCATTGTCAGAACGCTTTGAAGTTGCAACAGGTCTACTAAAGAGACTGTTTACACCACGCTTGTCCGCCCTGTTCTGGAGTATTGCTGTGCGGTGTGGGAAACGCATCAGATGGGACTGACAGATGACATCGAAAAAGCACAAAGAAGGGCAGCTCGTTTTGTATTATAGCAAATCAGGGGAGATAGTGCCACGGACATGATATGTGAATTGGAGTGGCAATCATTACTTCAAAGGCGTTTTTCGTTGCGACGGGATCTTCTCATGAAATTTCAATCACCAGTTTTCTCCTCCGATTGCGAAAACATTCTGTTGGCACCCACCTACATAGGGAGAAATGATCATCACGGTAAAATAAGAGAAATCAGGGCTCGCACAGTAAAATTTAAGTGCTCGTTTTCCCTGCGCGCCGTTCGAGAGTGGAACGGTAGTAAGACAGCTTGAAGGTGGTTCATTGAACCCTTTGCCAGGCACTTTATTGTGAATAGCAGTGTAATCACGTAGATGTAGATGTAGTGTTTGTAGTAGATTAGTAGCTGGGTAATTGGTTAAGGATTTTAATGTAGTTTTGTAGCAGCAGAAGTAGTTGTAGTTTTTTAAATCTCCTTTTTTAAAATTAAGTAGCAGAAATAAATAATTAATAAGAGAGAGAGAGAGAGAGAGAGAGGAAGGGTTGCAATTACAAACATGGTCAGAATAGAGTTCGTGCAAGTAGTCTGATATATGATTCAGAATATTGCTCAGGACACAAGCATTTGACGCTTAAAAAATGCAGATCCTCGTTTCTTCAAAGAGTTAGTACGAACTAAACTGCCAATTCCTTCAAGAGTTAGTGCGAACTGAACTACCAACGTCAAAACTCAATATTTGTCTGCGCGTTAATTTAGCAACTCCAGCCATTTGGTACATCGGCTCTGACACACAAATGTACCGGAGTATCCTTAAAATAGCCATGGAACACATTGTTAGTAATGGCACCAGAACACGACGGCGTCCTGCCTGCAAGTTAGAAGCAAAAAAACAAAGGTACGGTTAATTTCATAGTCGCTCAGTTCGAAGAGCTCAAGAGAGATTGAGGAACATGGAATCAGAGTTTTACTCCTCAGGAAGTTATACCTGTAGACCGTTGTGTTTTGTTCCTGGTATGTCGCAGAGATGCAGCGCGGTGCGGTTTGTCCCAGGGCTACATTTCGATTGAAAAAGTTTGTGAATGAAGTTACAGCGAGTCGAATGGAAGAGGACGGCCGCCAGCCAATCGTAGTTGTCTCTCGAGAGGTACGTGCTCGCCTTGTTGCCTGTTTGTGGTTATTTACATGCAGAGCCTTGTCAAGCGTGGCCGGCTGGACCCCAGCAACACCGTCCCCAGCGACGCTAGTACGTCAACCAAAAAGTTATTATAACAGAACTATAAACTCCACGCGATTGCACCTGTGAGTACTGACAAAACAACAGTAGGTGCGTAATAGCCGAGATAACGTAAACACATGGTAGCGAATAATCATTTATTCGTTCCGCAAACGTATTTTCATCTCAGCGTGTTACTGGGAATGAAACAGGGCTGCCAATGGCAGCACATCTGATTTCCAGTTTTCAACACAAAGAAATGGGCTTTTTTTTTCTCCACTGCCAAAGTTTTTGCCACAGGAAAATCTCTCCTCCTACATTGCAGGATGACAGTCACAAGAAATCTTTGATATGAGAAGTTATTTCTGTCTGATGGACGGCCCCATTGGTTTAGGGGAGGGTGTGCTACCTTCGGCTCCTTTCCCAGATTCAAAATAATGGATATGACTTTGCAGCCATGTGGAAAAACTACCATATTTTCAAAAATTATAGTTTATGACTTCGGAATATCCTAAAATATTCCTTTAAACTAGCATAAGTTTCCTGACCTGTTCCTTCCCCCCCCCCCCCCCCCCCCCCCCTCCCTTTCACTAGCGCTCACTACATATCAAAATCAGCCTAGAATTACTTGATTATTTATAACGATTGATATACACTCCTGGAAATGGAAAAAAGAACACATTGACACCGGTGTGTCAGACCCACCATACTTGCTCCGGACACTGCGAGAGGGCTGTACAAGCAATGATCACACGCACGGCACAGTGGACACACCAGGAACCGCGGTGTTGGCCGTCGAATGGCGCTAGCTGCGCAGCATTTGTGCACCGCCGCCGTCAGTGTCAGCCAGTTTGCCGTGGCATACGGAGCTCCATCGCAGTCTTTAACACTGGTAGCATGCCGCGACAGCGTGGACGTGAACCGTATGTGCAGTTGACGGACTTTGAGCGAGGGCGTATAGTGGGCATGCGGGAGGCCGGGTGGACGTACCGCCGAATTGCTCAACACGAGGGGCGTGAGGTCTCCACAGTACATCGATGTTGTCGCCAGTGGTCGGCGGAAGGTGCACGTGCCCGTCGACCTGGGACCGGACCGCAGCGACGCACGGATGCACGCCAAGACCGTAGGATCCTACGCAGTGCCGTAGGGGACCGCACCGCCACTTCCCAGCAAATTAGGGACACTGTTGCTCCTGGGGTATCGGCGAGGACCATTCGCAACCGTCTCCATGAAGCTGGGCTACGGTCCCGCACACCGTTAGGCCGTCTTCCGCTCACGCCCCAACATCGTGCAGCCCGCCTCCAGTGGTGTCGCGACAGGCGTGAATGGAGGGACGAATGGAGACGTGTCGTCTTCAGCGATGAGAGTCGCTTCTGCCTTGGTGCCAATGATGGTCGTATGCGTGTTTGGAGCCGTGCAGGTGAGGGCCACAATCAGGACTACATACGACCGAGGCACACAGGGCCAACACCCGGCATCATGGTGTGGGGAGCGATCTCCTACACTGGCCGTACACCACTGGTGATCGTCGAGGGGACACTGAATAGTGCACGGTACATCCAAACCGTCATCGAACCCATCGTTCTACCATTCCTAGACCGGCAAGGGAACTTGCTGTTCCAACAGGACAATGCACGTCCGCATGTATCCCGTGCCACCCAACGTGCTCTAGAAGGTGTAAGTCAACTACCCTGGCCAGCAAGATCTCCGGATCTGTCCCCCATTGAGCATGTTTGGGACTGGATGAAGCGTCGTCTCACGTGGTCTGCACGTCCAGCACGAACGCTGGTCCAACTGAGACGCCAGGTGGAAATGGCATGGCAAGCCGTTCCACAGGACTACATCCAGCATCTCTACGATCGTCTCCATGGGAGAATAGCAGCCTGCATTGCTGCGAAAGGTGGATATACACTGTACTAGTGCCGACATTGTGCATGTTCTGTTGCCTGTGTCTATGTGCCTGTGGTTCTGTCAGTGTGATCATGTGATGTATCTGACCCCAGGAATGTGTCAATAAAGTTTCCCCTTCCTGGGACAATGAATTCACGGTGTTCTTATTTCAATTTCCAGGAGTGTACATAATAACTTTACTTTTCGCTGTCGCAATAGTCCTGCTTTCACGACGAATGACACAGCAAGGCCATCGTATTACATATTATCTAACAAATATACTCACACTTCATTCTACAGTCTTTACAGATTTACAATAGAGTAATATTTAAATAAAAATATTGGTGTATCATACATACCGATATCATGATAACTAATAATACCTACAACTAGCTGAATGATGACGATACGTGCTTAACACGTGAAAGTGATACTGAAATATGTGTCCAGCCATGTAGTTCATCATCCTCGCCGGACAGGGAACAACAAATCCCGTCTCAAGTGAAACCCAATGAAGGAAAATCTTTGACCAAGAACCGGGTACTGAACATAATTACCTACATGGAAGATCACCTGTAGCATAGTAAAAGAATAGTTATGAACAGATTTCGAATAGATCCGCCGCAATATGACGCTGTAGTGCATAAGAAAAACTACGGATATTCACGGGAAGACAAGGCACACTTGTTACAAAAACTGGTGTTCGGGCGTTTCAAGGATGCTCGATACAATTTACAGGATGTGCATGATAGTGATATACTAGTTTATGCACATCAAATTGCGCGCGACATAGATCACAGCGATTTCAAGGGAAGCAGTGGATGGTTGCATAACTTCAAACAGTGCTACAGAATTAGAAGACTTAAGATAATGAAATTTCAAAGAAAGCGTCTACTAGACGATGCACAGAAAACTACGGATTCGGCCTCAAAATTTTTAAAGGAGATAAACAACCTATCCCATCGTTCAGAAAGGAAATTGTTTTCAGCTCCGAGCAATCGGGATTTTAAGAGGAAATGCACATGGAAGGAACCCTGGAAACTAGAAGTACCAAGAGACTTGTATGAAGATCAACTAACATCAATTGTTTATCGCATTCGTATACCATTATGCCGACGGTAAATGTGGATGGTAAATTGGCTGGAAAGTTATTTATTGTGATTCGAGAAGTAAGAAGTTCTCTGCCTCCTACAATTCATTCTCATGTGCTTTATCTTGCAGGGGCAGTGGAGAATACTTACGTCACAGCAAGCAAGAGTGGGAAAATTGGCGTAAGGGAACTAAAACTACGGTATGAGCACTGCTTTGGCCAATAGCTCGTCAAAATAATTTGCTTTGGCTTTATTCCAGGTCTGCATATAAAAGTCATACTCCTTTAGAGCAAACTATCCCTCCTGAAAAGCATGTGACGTTGCAGTTCATATCACCTGGAATCGCTAGACAGATTCAGCCTCTGGAAGTTTGCTTTTTCCGTGCCTGTAAAACATATTATCGCACTGTCTGCAGCTACACCTTAAAGGGTAGCCAGTTTCACGATAAACTCTACGACAGACTGTTTCGCAGTCATGCCATCGCTTTCAGTCAGTTCTCATTGTCCCGTTACACCATTCTGATTCCATATTAATTCAGTATGAGTGGATGCTTAGCTGAATTTCCTTCGCAGTTTGTAATTCCCAAGGAGTTCCCCCTCGATCTTGGTCGTGCAAACCTTTGTGATCGCACGTAATTTTTCAATCGGTGTTCATGGTGCAAATGAATCGTTCAGTTTGAACATTTCTTGAGTGCCGACGATGTCCATTTTTTGAAGTGTAATACATGCATCCCATAGAAGGTTGATCTCTGCACCTTCCCGACACTCATTTTCTATCACCCTCTTGGTGCACATGACAAGTCATTAGCAGCTAATATTTTTCTGTCACAACTGTTAATAAAACACTTTCAAATGAGCTTTCCTAAAAATTGAACCTGCGACCTCGCATTCAGGGGGTTCCTTGTGAGACAGGATTGAAAAGAATAAGTTTGAACAGTGAACTGAGTGAAGCAGAGAAAGATCCAAGAGCGCAAAGAACGTAATAACGCAATGACTGAGTGACAATACCTTGTGACCTGCCCGCCTTGCTAGCATCCTGATCGAAAGGCGTGCCGGTCCCCGGCACGAATCCGCCTGGTGGATTAGTGTCGAAGTCCGACGTGCTGCCAAGCCTGTAGATGGTTTTTAAGGCGGTTTTCCATCTGCCTCGGCGAATGTGGACTGGTTCTCCTTATTACGCCTCAGTTACACCATGTCGGCGATTGCTGTGCAAACACTGTCTCCACGTACGCGTACAGCGTAATTACTCTACCACGCAAACATTTGGGGTTACACTCGTTTGGTAAGAGACGTTCCAGAGGGGGAGGGGGAGGGATCCACTGGGGGCCGAACCGCACAATAACCCTGGGTTCGGTGTGAGGCGGTGGTGGGGTGAGTGGACTGCTGTAGCCTGTTGTGGGGGTGTGAATCACTGGGAAGAAGCCTCTCCGTCGTTTCTAGGTCCCCAGTACAACACACACACGCACACACACACACACACACACACACACACACACACACACACACACACACACACACGCCTCGTGACCTATTCTGGAGGAGCAAAAAAGAGCTTTGCTCGCTCTTATTGGGATCAGCTGACACGATAGTTAGCTTTCGCAACTCATGAATAACTACACTGCGGACGATCTACCCACTCCTGAGTCAATTTGCTGCGAGTGAAGAACTGTTCTTTTTTTCCAGATCCACAATCGCGTGTTCCATGATTTGAGCTCTGAATCACTCAGATCAACTTTCGCATAGAACTGAAGCGAAGCAAAACTGGAGGCACGGTATGCAAACCCAATATCGTTTGTCAGGCAACTTTAATGGAAATCTACCATGGGTGGTGAAACGCTTGTGATACTGTTCATTCACTGAGTTCTCGGTAGAAAATTTTCCCTCGATATTTTCTAGCTTGGCCCAGTAACAACCAAATGAAGTAATTAAAGTTATCAACAGGTCCCAATCAATATAAGAAATGAGAAACAGTTATTTCACAAGAGTGGCCGAAGTCATACCATAGTTAAACCAATGGTACTGGTGTCAGTTGCATTGTGTAAAGATATTGGAGTCTCAGACTAGATCATAGTCGGTCCCCATAGGTCAGATACTTTAGGTAATGATTTCTTTTATGTAATGCCACAATAACTGAACACAAACAGAACGATTATTGTTTTCTTTTCTAGTATTTCCTTATCTTGATCCAGATTCTTAAAAGAATAGTTTTACGAAGGACTTCATAATCGAATTTTAGGGTCTTTTCCGAGATGAGTGTGCTTTAACGCTGTTAAATCCCGCACTGTGGAAATAACACACAACAGTTTTATTGCTGGAACGACTACCAGCGACTACCGTAACAATAGATTAAATACAGCTCTAGTGCTCCAAAGTTGAGTTAAACCATTGTAGTTATTTGGTGACTTACGACACACAAATTACAAGGGAAACTAAAGAATTTATCGAAGTACGACTTTTATCCAATATTAGTAACTCCTGTCGACAGCTGTCTTTCAAAATTTTAAAGTGTTTTACCATAGCTTCTTGAAAGTTCTCCCTTATTTTCTATTGATACCGAAGATACGGATAGTCACTTACATTTCGGCGAGGAAAACTTTTTCCTCTTCAGAAGCAGCCTGATAAGTAGAGGAGGCCAGGTTACCCTCAGAGCAAGACGATCAGATCACGTACACCATTTTTCTCGTTGATTCAAGCTCTATAGCTCTTAGCAGTGTCTAAAGGAGCAGCAGAATGTTAAGTGATTTCAGTATTAACAGTAGTTTCTCGGTTATTACTCTCACAGAAATAGATAAGTTGAATATGGGTAATGGATTGGTTCTGTTTAAGAAGCCATACTGATTGTAGCCTGAAGCGAATTAGGGAAACCGCAGTAAACATGAACCAGAATGACTGGCAGGAAATTTGAAACCCCCAAGTGACGAGTACGAGTCTAACTGTACGAAGAAAGACGACTCTGAGTTTCACGCTATTTGTCCACATCATTACCATAATGAGACAGCACAATGGTTCAGTTTTGATACTTCTATCATAATGCCCTAGCGGAGTCGCATAATATACACATCGCTGGATTAATTTTCAGGAGAGTCGGGTTCAGATGCGCAGCAGATCACACAAATTTAGGTTTTTCCTAGATATCGCCGCGAAAAATTCGTTAACTTTACGTAAACAAGGCCAGGAACGGTCCGCCCCTCGCCTCTCCCAGTCCTTCTCCAACTGAAATACTGTTCTGTCTGACGACATCGATATCGACAAGACGTTTAACCATAAGCTTTCATTCTCCCACTACACTTACCTGCACTATTCAATTACACAAATGAATATCGTGTAATCAGATCGGAAGACGATAATATGAAGCAACGGCAGGAATTTCGCTCGAAAGCTACACTTTCTTGAGGACATTTAAGATTTACTGTGTCAGAAATACTTCATAGATGTACCGAAACTGAGTATTTTCAACGATATTATTTTTCGTTGAGCTATCGTGACAGGCGTGAATAGTCTACTTTGGCTGAACTCCCCATCGCACCCCCCCCTCCCCCCCCCCCCCCCCCCCCTCAGATTTAGTGGTAAAATTTCCCAGTGGACAGCCCGTCAAAAACTGAACACAGATCAAGCATGAATACAAGAATATGGTGTACTGAAGTGCAAAAAAAGAAGCAAAATAGAATCAGTGAACGGTCCAAGCTCAAGATGTGCAACATCGAACGACTCGCAAGAACAAAGGCGTCGTTGTTGTGTGGTCACTGTGTTGGAATGCAAAGCGTCTGGTCCATGTTCAAACTTCCCTCGTGCCTTTTTTTTCACAAATTTTTGAACTGCCCGTCCGGTCATTGACGTGTCTGTTCTCCTTCTGTAATTTTGGCAACTGTCATATTATATACTGATTAAGAAAATGAGTCATGTGGTACGAATACATTAACGTCACAAGTAAATGTGCTGAATAGTGAGAGCAGGCGAGATGCCTGGTAGACCTCTCACGGAAAAGAAAACAACAAAAAAACAGGTGTTAAACATGTTAAAAACATGTCCAAAACTGAACGCAAGAGGCATAACATGTGGCACTTGTGTAGAACAAATACGAGATACGTGCGTCTGGGGGTCCCTTCGTTACACGTCGCTGTTGCAAACGGACGTTACACCACGATGCAGACACACATTTGAATACAGCGAGCAGACACGTCAATGACCGGACGAATTCATAAATTTGTAGAAAAAAAAGAAGCGTGAGAGGGATTTGAACCCGGGTCTCGCCCATTGCAGTCCAACGCTATGAGCACGACACCACAGTCATTGTAAGTCGCTCGATGTTGCACATCATGTGCTTGGACAGTTCACTGTTTCTATTTTGCTTCCTTTTTCACAGTTCAGTACACGTTCTTCTTGCTTTCATGTTTGATCTCTGTTCAGGTTTTGACGGGCTATCATACAACTAAATCTTAGGGGCGGGCGATGGGGAGTTTCCCTTGTTAGGATAAGCGCTATGTTTCTTTTATCAGTGGATAAAGTTTTGAGTAGCCCTAACCTCGAGGTACCCTGTCTTTTAATTTCCTATCGTTCTAAATATTGTATTTTTGATTAAAACGTTTTAATTAAAAAACTCTTAAAGTATGTAATTTACACTACAAACTGATCTCTTAATGCAAACTATGTCTACGTTACTACTTCAATATTTTAAAATAATATAAAGAACAGATTTGAGTTTATTACAGGATTACAGTTTATTTCCTGGTGTATATGTGAAGTGCTCATAGGCCCATGATTTCCACTTCGAAACTGTCTATGTGCATTGGAAATTGTGTTTTCAATAAAAATAAAGATAGGTCGTGTGGGTAGGGACCCTGCTGCGATTTGACGTATCTTCGGCAGCCTGCGCGTTAGCTTCGCCACTTGTTTTCTCGAGCAGATTTTCAAATATTGTTTCACGAAGCTGGGTGGACTCCATACCAGACTTCCAGTAGCTAAAAACATTCAAGGAGTCGACATTGTAGTCGAGCCTTTTGCTTCTAAACAGCAGTGCTAACCACTATCCTATGGATACGACCACTGTAATCTCTACAGATCTTTCATATTCACACCAGTCTAATAATATTCCTGAAAAAAAGACACAATTTTTGTCTCATAAATTATATGGTGTGGATCTACCAACATTCACGTGCACGATTCAGTTTCGAAGAAAAGGCAAAGCACCAATTTCGACTAAACCTGTTGCCATATTTTGCGAGAAATTAGACTTTCGTTCGCGGTGAACTACATAACAGTGTCGTAGGAAGAAGTTTAATACTTTTAGTGCCCTGTGTAACATGCTTTGTGAAATAACCGTTCACAATTTCTCTGCCCAAAATAAGTTTACTAGTATTAAAAAAATAGTTCCTAATTTGAGAAAGGAATTTCAGAGAATGTACGTTTGGAGCACAGTACTGATGGCAGTGAATCACGGACCGTGAGAAAATCGGAAAAAAAAGAGAAACGAAGTGTTCGAGATGGGTGCTATAGAAGGATGTTGAAAATTAGCCGGTCGTAGTGGCCGAGCGGTTCTAGGCGCTGCAGTCTGGAACCGCGCTACCGTTACGGTCGCAGGTTCGAATCCTGCCTCGGGCATGGATGTGTGTGGTGTCCTTAGGTTAGTTAGGTTTAAGTAGTTCTAAGTTCTAGGGGACTGATGACCACAGCAGTTAAGTCCCATAATGCTCAGAGCCATTTGAACCATTTTTGTTGAAAATTAGGTGGATTGGTAACATAAAGAATGAGGAGGTTCTCCGCAGAATCTGCGAAGAAAGGAACATTTGGAATCCAGTGACAAGAAGAATGGACAGTATGATAGGACATTTGTTAAGATTTTAGGGAATAACTGCCATGGTAGCTACTAGACAGAGCAGTAGCTGGAAAAAACTACAAGGGAAGACCGAATTGGAATACATTCAACAAATAATTGAGGAGTTGGGTGCAAGTGGTACTCTGTGATGAAGAGTTTGGCACAAGAGGGGAATTCATGGTGGACAGTACCAAACCAGTCAGAAGACTGATAACGCTAAGAAAAAAACTTGAGTGTCTCGAGACATACGCTACGATTTAGCATCCATTAGAGTAAATCAAATGTGCAAGGACCCTGTCAAGAAAACTGCACGAAGTTTCCCCGTTGCGATGCTCAGTAATGAATGCGACCCTCAACAGCATTCTTCATTTCTTGAGTTATTATGGATGGGAAAGGAATGCCTGGCCACATTGCATGAGACTGAGTAGCAGATTATTAATTTATTTATTAACGTATGACCCATAATTACGAGTCAAGCCGTTGACATGCGTCTCTGCAGACGGTCGGGGAATCAGGACGTGTCTCATTTGTGTTGGCAGTTGAATAGGGAGTGCCGAGAAAGTCGTCCGGCGATTAATTCGCGGCGTCTGACGACAGAGCCGTTTCTGGCACGGAATTGGCGCTGCTTGTAAACAGAGTGCGGCCCGCGTTCACTTGACACCGCGCCCCCGATAGCGCGCCGGGTGCCGCCGAACTCTGATGTCATCACCCGCCAGCTCTGACGTCATTCGCGGCCGGTACAAGGGCCTCTTTTTACCCGATGGCAGGCTTCCTCGTGAGCTTGCTGCAACATCACGCGACTTTGTGCCAAAATCGCTGATGCTGCTAGTGCTTTTCACAGCTATCAGGAGTAAGGAACATAAATAAATTTGGGTAAATAAGTACGATAACCCAGTCACATCCTAAAATAAGGCTTCATTCCAGTGTAATACCTGTATACCAGCCCACTTAACCTGTTCTTGCAAGTGCAAGGAAAAACACTCTCCCAAAATACCTAAAGGAATTTTACCAATTCTCCCAATCGATAAACTCCTACACGAAAAAACTCCCTACGTACCGCCCCATAACTGAAGAAACAATCCGGTTTCCGTCGACGGTCCTCCAAAAAATCCAATTTTTTTTAGGGATCCTGTATCCTTCAACGTTGACCTCGGTAGCTGCGCGGTCAGCGTGGCGAATTGCTAACTGAAGGGGCCCCGGTTCGATTTCCGGCCGGGTCGGAGATTTTCTCCGCTCGGGGACTGGGTGTTGTGTTGTCACTACGTTCGTATCGTCATAATTCACATTTACACTATCGATATCGCTCTATGGGCAAGTCCCGGAAAAAAAAACTTTCAAACAAGTTTACATGAATGGTCGAGTGGCCATCACCACTGCCGCGTGCGTCCAGTACTACCCCCATTTCAATTCTCCCACCTAAATAACTTCATATAACCGCACTACCACCATACCTTGTGCAGAATCTCCAATTATGTTGCATTCGGTTCCCACTAAAATCACAGCCAGGTCCTGCTCCATTTCCTCTACTCACTCAACACTTAACTGGCAAGTACCTCCTCATCTGCTCCACACCTACAGACTAGTTCTACTTTCCTCACGTGAATGCCATATCATCAAATTGTTTATGAGAAGCCGCTCATCAAGCCGGTAAAGATCCCTGTTAGTAGAACCACAGAATCTTAAATATCAACATCCTCGGCAGCAGGACAACGCCTCGTGATCACCAATCACTTATCACCGTCGAATCTAGATAATCTAGTTAAATAATGCAATTTGGATTTTTCGTATGTACAATTTATGATCGGTTTTCCTGGAGAGTAGCTATATTGCTGCTGACAGCGCATCCCTCCTAGGGGAATGAAAAAAGGAAAAAGCTAGATGAGCTACATCTCTTCATTTTGGTAGTCATATAAAAGTCTCCTATATCTGAGAAATCAAGATGATCCACCTGTAATGGCCTACATATCAGAGCACAGAAATCAGAAGAACAAAGAGAAAAGTAAAGAGAAAAGCATATTCCTGACTTTTTAACGTGCCAGCCAGACGAGATGCTTAGCCAGCCACCCAGATACGATACCTGCCTGACACTGGGGTCGGCACTTCGGAGTCACAAGCCGAGGAACGCCTCAGGGCATTCACCCCGCCACTATTTTTTGTATGTCCGAACAGGTACCTGAGCGGTCGCGGACTCAGACACGTATTGTCTGGCTGGAGCAGAAGCAGACGTTCGAAATTATAAAGATATAGATGACGAATAAACACGTCCTCAGGTCATGAGACCTCAATTATTAATGTACGAAATGCACATTTACAAGTGATGGAATGCCGGCAGCTGTGACCGAGCGGTTCTAGGTGCCTCAGTCCGGAACCACGCTGCTGCTACGGTCGCAGGTTCGAATCCTGCCTCGGGCATGGATGTGTGTGATGCCCTTAGGTTAGTTAGGTTTAAGTAGTTCTAAGTCTAGGGGACTGATGACCTCAGATGTTAAGTCCTATAGTGCTTAGAGCCGTTTGAACCATTTAAGTGATGGAATGCCTTATAAGAAAATTCCTTTGGCGGTTGTGTGTCATCTTCCCGCTGTGACAATTGTGGGCGGTACAGAGTAAACACAGAAGTTGCAAAATAGTTTCATTGACCAATAGAAGAACATGATCTCACCAATCAGTTGTATGGTTTCATCGATGGAGAGAGCAGAACGCTAAGAGATCGTTCTTAGGTGGGAGACTTGACTTCGAGACTGCAAAGGAGACTTGCTGATGAGACTCGATAGAAGAAACTTCACTTGGAAACGCCAGAGCAGGGATGTGTATGACAGGCTGGCTGAGCAATGGCTTCTGAGCATCATTGCCGCTAATGCCGGACATCCAGTTCTGGCCGCTGCCGAACACACTCCTGGCCCGTCACGTCCAGGCCTCCGCCGCAAGAGGCTAGCAGCCGACTCTAGCGTGTGCACAACCACGCCGCCGGCAGCCCGACCATCGCCGATCAGTACTCCCGTCAAAGTCCGCTTGCCAGTTCCATTTGTCTCTTAGCGAACATGATTTAAATCACTGGTAACGAATTTGGGATCTTTTTGCTACTGATAGTGCGCGTATTATTTTATTCCATTACTAACAATAATTAGTGAAATATGTAGATATAACTGTGGTTTAAAAAACTTTTGTTTGTCAAAACAAATGTTTGTAATAAATATAATTACATTCCTGCAGATGCCGCTCCCAGTCAGTATGTTTGCTACTAGCTGAGTAGCAGGCTTATGGATTTATTCCAGTCTTTTATTAATTCAAATCCTCATTACCCTTCCCTCTGTCCGTCTCCTCCTCTTTTCTTTCTCTGTTCATCTCGTCCCTCGCCCCTTCTGTCCATTTTCCTCTCACCTTCCCCGTGTCGATCTCCTTCTCCTCCCTGTCTGTGTCAATCTCCTCCATACATTTCTCTGCTTATCCCTCTCTTCCTCCCCCCTTCTCTCTCCACATTATCACCCCACACGCCAATAGAAGGTTCATGCTTCTTACCCGCACAGTATTTCTTTCTAAATAGTGAGCAAGTTGGGTAGAAATCGATCGAGAAGTTTAGGAGGAGCTTTTCACCCCTGGCTTTGCCCTCGTACACATGTCACCCATATTTCACATATATTTAACATATTTCGCATATATTCGTACACATATGTATCTGTAGCTAATTTTGCTCTGCAGTTTCGTTTTAAAGCAGCTCAATGTTTATGAAGTCATATTTGGTTCAAATGGCTCTGAGCACTATGGGACTTAACTTCTAAGGTCATCAGTCCCCTAGAACTTAGAACTACTTAAACCTAACTAACCTAAGGACATCACACACATCCATGCCCGAGGCAGGATTCGAACCTGCGACCGTAGCGGCCGCGCGGTTCCAGACTGTAGCGCCTTTAACCGCTTGGCCACCACGGCCGGCTGAAGTCATATTTCCTGTGTTATTTGTCATACAATGATAAAATTTTGCAGGTACCAAACGTGTGAATTTCAAAGGGTCCAAACTGCTGAGGTCATCGGTCCTTAGACTTACACACTACTTATTAAACTGACTTATACTAACTTATGCTAAGCACACACACACACACACACACACACACACACACACACACACACACACACATTGAGGTCTCGAACCTCCGGCGGAAGGGGCCGCACAGTCTTTGCAGGTACATTCAGTGGTACACACTGAGGTGAAAAGAGTCGTGGAATAGGAATATTCACATGTACAGTGTTGTGTACATAGTTCGGCGTAGTCAGCGTGTATACAACTTTCCCACTAGAGCGCGCCCCGCTAAGCACAACAGCGTAGGCGCAGCGCACGTCCGTCTCCGCACTACAAGATGGCGCTGTCTTAGAGGCGGACCCAATTCTGCTTCCGCCGATCCGTGTATTAATAAGTAACGCAGCCAATGAGATTGCTGCTAACGTAGAACCTTTTCTCCTCGCGGATCACACTCGCGCAGTGATACCTGAACGCTCGAGGTATTATAACGAGTGTACAGACCTCCGATTAGTCAGACTGCATCAGTCTGCATTACTTTGTACCTAATAAGATTATCATATTCCTGTACATAGCTATGAAGATAAATGAATAGACACTTTGTCAAGTATCAGAGATATGTGAGAATAAGATTAACGTACCAAGACCAAAGGAACTTCGGATTGTCAATTGTAAACAGCATCCAGAATCAAGTAATTTCTATGCTTTTTATTATTTTAATAAATTGGTGTGAAAATTAATCAAGTTCTGTTTAAAGTTGGTCACCGTCAATCTGCTACTCTAAGCGTGCAAGTGGCATTTCTATCGTCTGACCTAACTGCAGTAGATAAACACGCCACAATAAGACCACGAGACATATTGCTGATACTCGCCTACTTCGTTAGAGCGACAAGTCAAATAATCTGATGGTGTGTGTACCGAAGGTCTTACAGTACGCACACCACATACAGATGACAGTAGCATCGTCTACACAAGGTATAAAATGGCAGTGCATTGGCGGAACTGCCATTTGTATTCAGGTGATTCGTGTGGAAAGGTGTCCAACGTGATTATGGGCGCACGACGAGAATTAACAGACTTTGAACGCGGATCTAGACGCAAGGGACATTTCATTTCGGAAATCGCTAGGGCAATCAATATTCCGAGATCCACAGTATCAAGTGAGTATGAAGACAGGCCCTAACCACAACCACTCTACCCCTACTCCAGTAGTAAAGCAAAACCTTATATCTGAAAATAAAATCCACGTTCACAAGGGACACTGAGGACCAGTTCAATCATCCGTGAACTGTCTACTAATATCAAGATTAAGGAATCTGGAAGACTATACTTAGTACGAAGGGTCAAAAGAAGGGACATCCCACTAATATATGGGATACTGTCAGTTTGGCTCCACAACCAGATTGTGTGGGTGGTTGGTTAAGCAAGAGGAGGCAATGGGTGAGTCTGGTATGATCAATGCGTGGACGACATAAGACAGTGGACTCCTTCCAAGAGAAGCGGAAGGAAGAGCGCCAAACTGCAGTAGTCTCTTTGATTGTGCGGAGTTTATTACTGAGAGCACTAGTGCACCAGGTATCATTCCACTTTTGGGCAATGGGAGATCTGAAGTACATCCACATATCCGCAGATGGAATCATAAAAGGGAATGGGAGGTAAGTATCTGCTTATCGACCCAAAAGGCCAGACAGTTCATTCCCTGGGATGCCCAGATGACTTGGGACCCAGGAAAAGACAACTGAGCAGGTGCCATGGCCAAGAGCAGAGAGAAGGTCACGGGTAGCAGAGACCAAAGGGTGACGGGCTTAGCGTCGGTCGATATCCTGCATGCTGCTCAGTGAGTTGGTACATATTAAAACACTGTGGAGGGAAGTCTTAGCAACAAATTGGAGGGCCGTGTTAATGGATATTAGCGCTGCTATGAACACACTACCGGCAATAAATAGAGTTCTAACCCAATACGAGACGTGAAAGGGTATCCCGCCTTATCTATCGTCTTAGAACCGTCAGGGTAGAAGATTGCAGCACCCTGGAACTCTGCAAGATGCTGGAAGATCATAGGGGCGGCAGAGACCTTAGGACCTTGTAAAAGGTCTGCCCTAATCCGTGGTGAACTAGGCACCATCCAAGATGGGTGGTGGTGGTGGGGAGGAGGAAATACACGGGGCGCATTCCAGTGAGTGGAGATGGAGATCCCGACAGAGGAAAGTGAGACACATTCTAACCGGCAATCGCACCTGTGGGCGGTTATGCGGTTATCAGGAGGGAGACATCTCTCGTTTGCAAAGAAGACAGGGTACACGGGATGATCAGGGAATTGGCGACTGACGATTGCATAAAAAACGAGGAGTTGCCTCCGTTGTATTTGTAGAGGGGGAATCCTCGCTTCTGCGAGGAGACTGTCAACAGGACTAGTGCAGAAGGCGCCAATAACCAGATGCACCCCACAGTGGCAAAAAGGGTCAAGTATTTTCAGGGTGGGAGGAGACGCTGAACTATAAACCTGACTACCATAATCTAGTCCGCGTTTTGGAGCGAGAAAACTGGAAGCCATGGGGGACGGTCCAGGCAGAGGCCTGTTGGATGGCGCCTTGGAGCTGGCGCTAAGCAGATACTATCGAGTGAGAGGTACACCAGATGCAAAAATCATCGACATACAACGGTCTCGTAACCGGAGGTCCAAGAGAAGTTACAAGCTCATTGATGACTATGAGGAAGGGTATGACACTTAACACAGAGCCATGTGGGATACCATTCTCCTGAATCCGAGGGGTGCTGCATGAAGTGCCATCTCGAACCCGGAAGAGCCTGTGCGATAAAAATTCACGAATAAAAATCGGAGGGTAACTAAAGTGTGATGGCACCAAGCCGTGTCGTATACATTATGTACGTCAAAGAGGACTGCGGCGAGGTGCCGAGGGTTAGTAAGCTTCTAGCTCTACGGTGTATCGTAGGAGGTGACCTCAATTTGCCAACAATAGCTTCTTCGTCACTCATTTCGTTATTTAAACGCCACACAACAACAGGATTATTCTTCATCACGTAACTATAGTGCCGCAACTGTTGAATCGTTGTCGTTAGCAGCAGTGAGACAAACAGCACAGTAGCGAAGTAATGTTCCGAATGACGCCGACATGATACGATCAGTACTTCTCGCACGCCACCGATAGTCTCTGTTGGCTGAGGAAATTCCGCGATTCCAAGGTTATTTTGTTTATGTAAGAGGTGCGTTAATAGAGTTTTTTGTTATTGTTTTCAAAACGAACCATAAGAATCAATCATCTGTGTGCAATTTTTTCAAGAATGTGGAGGACAATAGTCATTTTGTTAAGTGTGTCACCTGCATGAAAGATTATAGACATGATCAGGGAATAGGACTAATTTAAGAGACCACTAAAGAGAAAGCATGGTGAAAAACTAGGAACCACGAATTAGTAGTAGAATTGAAAGGTGAGGGATCAACTTGTGAGTTAGATCAAGTACAAGAGGTGCAACCAAAAGAATCGAGAAGCTCTATAAAAAAATTATTTTAACAGAAGTCAGTTGTACGATGTCAGTTCAAAAGTAAAAAAAAGAACTTGATTCTCTTTATGCAAAAATGATTGCTATCGATATGCTACCGTACAGAACTTCCGACCATCAATGTTTGAAAAAAATTGTTTATGCTTTGTACAGCAGATATGAGTTGCCAGATAAAACCACACTTAAATGTTTACTGATCTCAAAACGATAGGAAGAGATAGTAAATAAATTAGAGGAAACCGTTACAAAATGTAATTTTTTCAGTGTTACAACGAACATGTGGAAAAGCAACGCGAGTGAAGCCACACTGCCATTGACTTGCCACTTTATTATAGACGAAAAATTAGTTTCACATATATTAAAAATGACAAAAACTGCAGGTCATCACTACGCAGAATCTATGCACATGTAACTAACGTTTTTTAAAACGTTTCTTTCTTTAACTCGTCAATGCCATGCTGAGTTTCGTTTCATTCTTGTGATCAGTACATGTCTGTGCAAGTCACGTCGGCGTAATTTATAAGATATTTCTTGGCAGTTTCACCCCCGCCCTTCGCGACTCCACTCCCCCTCACCACTCTTGTCGATAGAAATCTGAAGCCGTCGTATTTGTGTTCTGTTTACGGACATTGCCGACCGTAACAAATCATTGAATAATTGACTTACAACAGGTTTAATATATTTTCTTATTCATTACTACAAATAAGCAACACATTTGAACACAAATGTCTCTATAATGCGCTTTCTCAAAACTTTGTTACTTCCGCGACCATAGTTTTCACTAGAGAGTTTTGCGATAGCAGACTAACAAGTGAGAAACGAACGCGAACCCCAACACCGACAGAACCAAAATTAATATAGCATAGCGAAATCAGCTGTCAGTGGTGTTACAATTACTGTCTTGCTGTCTTCCGAGTATATAAACAACTTGCTATTGTGGCGATTTATGCGGAAGTACTTCCATTGTGTTAGCGAATCGGAGCGGAATTAAAACTTTCGATGTTTATTGGTTGGTTGGTTTTTGGGAAAGAGACCAAACAGCGAGGTCATCGGTCTCAGCGGATTAGGGAAGGACAGGGAAGGAAGTCGGCCGTGCCCTTTCAGAGGAACCATCCCGGCATTTGCCTGGAGCGATTTAGGGAAATCACGGAAAACCTAAATCAGGATGGCCGGACGCGGGATTGAACCGTCGTCCTCCCGAATGCGAGTCCAGTGTGCTAACCACTGCGCCACCTCGCTCGGTCGATGTTTATAAAACAGCGTCAATATTAATGCATATATTTGCCAAAAAAAGAGTAACCGTAGTAAGTTGTAAATATAGACCTTACTAACCGAATCGGAATTTCCCAGTGGTAATGGAAAACTCTCAGATATTGTGTAATGGAAGCTGTTGTATTTCCGCTACAGTAAAGCCGACGAAACGCTATCTATCAGGTTCTGTCAAGTATAAACTTTGAGCGACGATGGTATATTATAGGAATAAATCGTCATGATGGGCGAAGGTGCCAGCACTGCTGTCTCTCGCCGCAGCTTCTCTTATCCTTCGTTAATACCATATTGTGCTCTTTATACCGCTCCGTGCGCTTCCCTCGATGAAAGGCGAAACACCCAACAAAACTTCTATAAACAACGCACCTTATGTCGACTGCACTAAGATCACAAGTGCTGCCGATCTAAACGGTGTAGTACCTGTAGCGCTGCAGTTGAGTGATGTCCTGTCGCCGAGCGGTTCTAGGCGCTTCAGTCTGGAACCGCGCGACCGCTACGGGACTGATGACCTCAGATGTTAAGTCCCATAGTGCTCAGAGCCATTTGAACCATTTTGTACTGAGTGTCAACGCAGCTGAGAAAAAACATAATGAGTGAAGAAGCAACCCTTCATCCCTTCAACGCAGTTTCAATCTTTCTATTCCCATGTGCAATTTATACCGTATCTACTGCAGTTCATCAGCAAGCATGCAAACCTAAGGTTGCAGTATTGCGCGGCAGACCAGTAAACACTTCCCCTCTCGCATCACTACTGCTTAAGGTGACCATCCTCTTCTTCTACTTCCTCTTCCTCCTTTCCCCTTGCTTCTAAGGCGCTGAAACGCAATGTAACATCGACAAGTAATATATATTGGCCCAAATTTTATGAGAATCTTTTTACATAAGAAAGTAATTTTTCAGATAACAAGACGTTGAAAAAATTTTTTTGAGAATGTTATGCAAAATTTCGGAGATACTCGCAGGCTACTTTAGCATCACATTTTTTTCAAGTCATCAGTCATTACTAGAATATAATGTCCGTGATAAGACAGTGGTAGTGGTTACAGGCAACGCCGCAGTTACGTAAAGCTGCCTAAATCTTAAGGATTCGACAATCACCCTCACCCTATTTTACCCACAGCATCAACTTAACAGTAAAAGATTGTTTCAAAGCAGAAACATTTTCCAAAATGTTATTGAAAACAAAGGCTATTTTGACTTTCTTTCATAACTCTACACTAGCCAGTGACAAACGGCGGCATGTTCAAAAAACGGGGAAAAAACTGAGACTGATACAAGACGTGCCGACTTGATGGAACAGCTCATGCTACATGCTCAAAAGATTTTTAGGAGCACGAAGTGAGCTTGAGGTTGCAATCAATGAAAGTTCAAATGTACTGCCTACCCTCACAGCAGAAAATTACTTAGCTATACAAGAGATAATAGATCTTCTCGAACCTTTTGAAGTAGCAACAACAGCACTCTCAGTGGAGTCATACATCACTGATTCCGTAATTGTACCTCTTATACAAGGTATTTCTGCAAAGTTCTCAGACTTGTAAAGTACCTTAACAACTAATGCAGGACGAAGTGTTCTGGAGTCCTTGATTAAAACAGTGAATGAAAAAGTGAAACCATTTAAAACACTGACTGTTAATACGCTTGTGACTTTATTAGAACCTAGGTTTAAGAAACTTGTTTGAGGACATTTCATGAGGCAGAGAACGCTGCACAAGTACTTCAGAAAGAGTACGCTGTTATCATCGCATCAACTACATGAATAACACCTGAAGCAGAAGCATCAATGCTAATACATCTACTGATACATCTAACAGTTTGAAATCAAATGATCTACATTTTTTGCCCAATTAGCAACAGCGTAACGTCAATGTCGTTACACCAGTCAGTGATTCCATAAGTGACCAACTTCAGTATTTTGAAAAACCTGTAATAGACAGGCATGCCTGTGTATTAGAACATTGTGCAGAATCTAATGTTCCTTATAATGGCCAGTAAATTTTTGTGATGTCCATTGGCTTCAGTTCCTGCAGACAGGCTTTTCTCTAAGGCAAGATAAATAATTACTTAAGAACGCAACAGACTAAAGGAGAAGAATTTAAACACCTTGTGTATATCTTTTAATGTTGTATTTTAAAAAACATACTAAAGGATAAGAATTTAAGTATCGTACTTTTTATTAAAAAAATTTGTATAGCTTGTAGTGTTGTATTTTAAGCAATAAAAATTGTTAGAAAGCTGCTTTTCATTTGAAATACCTGCTCACAACAGTCGATAGTGAATATATCGATAGCTTTTAAAAATACTATCGATAATATCGTATGTGTCAATTATCGATGTTTAGCCGGCCGAGGTGGCCGTGCGGTTAAAGGCGCTGCAGTCTGGAACCGCAAGACCACTACGGTCGCAGGTTCGAATCCTGCTTCGGGCATGGATGTTTGTGATGTCCTTAGGTTAGTTAGGTTTAACTAGTTCTAAGTTCTAGGGGACTAATGACCTCAGCAGTTGTGTCCCATAGTGCTCAGAGCCATTTGAACCATTTTTTGAATTATCGATGTTTATGTAACACCAACCTCCAGGCGCACTGGGGAGAGAGGGGGGGGGGTGTTTGTCCTGGGACTTATGTTCCTTCTTCTTCTTCTCTTTCCGAGGTGAAGGAGGGCAGGTCGTAGAGGGGATACAGGCTTCTGCAAGATCCGGAACCGAATGAGAGCGGGCGATCTTGGGGCACACAGATAGTGCGTCTCGTGGCCGAGTTGTTGTAGTAGGCTTCCAGCCTGAGAGACGCTGGGGGGAGGGGTCTCGAGGATTAGCCCCATCACCAGCAGGAGCCGAAGAAGGAGGGCACTTCTTCGCCAGAGAGGGGGAGTAGCTCCTGGAGTGGAGGGCGTGAGTACTGCAGTGACGGGCACTGGAGGGAGTGTGGCATATATTTGGCGAGCCTCAGCATAAGATAGGCGAACCAGGGACTTGTACTCTTGGATCTTCGTTTTCCTCTTGTAAGCTCGGCAATCTGGTGACCAAGGAGAGTGGCGAGCATGAAAATTGACACACATAGGTGGCGGAACACAAAGGCTTCTCTCAAGGAGTGGGTATTCGCAGTCACCACACAGAGGGTCCACCGTACGGTGGGAAGACATGTGTCCTAAACGCAAGCACCAAAAGTACCTCATTGGCGGTGGAACGTACAGCTTCACTTCACAACTGTAGCACACAACGTTGACCTTCTCTGGGAGGGTATCTCCCTCGAAAGCCAGAATGAAGGCGCTGGTATCGGTGCTGTTGTCTTTATGACCCTTCTGCATATGTAGAACTAAATGAACGCCACATCTTTCCAGATTAGCCCGTTGTTCCTCACCAGTCTGCAGGATGAGGCCCCTATGAAAAATCACTCCATCGGCCATATTCAGAGACTCGTGAGGGGCAATAGACACTGTGACAAAGACGACCACAAGCACGAAGAGTGGCAGATTGGACGGCACAAGCAGCTTTGATCAACAGGGAGCCTGATCGCATGTTACTGAGAAACCACAATTCACCAAATTTGTCTTCAATATTCTCCACAAAAAACAATGGCTTTGTGGCGGTGAATATGTCCCCATCCGTCCTAGTACAGATGAGGTAACGGGGAACGTGTTTCATCCCAAGACGGTGAGTTTGGCCCTCCTCCCAGAGTGTAGCCACAGAAGGGAAGGCTGCTGGGTCGTACAAAGCAGCGTCCAATGCTCCTTTACCATTCAAAGAGACGGCCGATTGAGAACGGCTAGATTTTTGCAGCTTGATACGCTTCATGCTCCAAACATCCGACCTGATACCACCCCGTGGTACCGAGCGAGGTGGCGCAGGGGCTAGAACACTGGACTCGCATTCGGGAGGACGACGGTTCAATCCCGCGTCCGGCCATCCGGATTTAGGTTTTCCGTGATTTCCCTAAATCACTCCAGGCAAATGCCGGGATGGTTCCTTTGAAAGGGCACGGCCGACTTCCTTCTCCGTCCTTCCCTAACTCGATGAGACCGATGACCTCGCTGTTTGGTCTCTTCCCCCAAACCAACCAACCAACCAACCACCCCGTGGGCACCACCCAGCCACAGATAGGGCCGTCTGGCATTGCGACCGTTACTGGGAGTTTTGATGCTCCAGGAAAGCAAGCAACCATTCCTTGACATACACGGGGAGAACAGCTCAGGAATCAGTAGTGTGATTCCTGTGTTGTCAGAGGGCTCAGCCAGATGGGTACATAACAACCCCCCCAAACCTACTGGCTACAAGTGCTGGTCATCTAGCGTGGTGGAGGGGTGCTACAGTTGGGAAGGAAGCGGGGAAGGAAGGGGTGAGAGGAATCCACGCCGTAGACAATAGGGAGGAAGTTCTTCCCCAAATGGCTCACGCTAAACACAGAAAATTTAGAAGTGTAGGTTAAACTTCAAGTGGGGACCTAAACGCCAAAAAGCATGAAAGAGAACAGGTAGGAGGAACAAAATTGCAAGCAATATAGAAAACTAGGTGGACAGCCAGGTCGACATAAATCAGAACACCAAGAGAGGGGATAGATGGGACAGCGGGGAAGGAGCGAGGATAGGAAGGGAGGGGCACAGAAAAGGAAATGCAGCCATGGAAGGAAGAAAGGGCTGCAATAGCTTGGGAACCCGTGTGCGCCACACATAAACTCACGAAAGAAACATGAGCCCCTTGGGGGAACTGATGGTAGTATTCGAGCGTCGGAGGCTTGAGTCCTCCCACGGGCATGGGTGTGTGTATTGTTCTTAGCATAAGTTAGTTTAAGTAGTGTGCAAGTCTAGGGACCGTTGACCTCAGCAATTTGGGCCCTTAGAAATTCACATGCATTTGAACATTTCTTGCAGACCGCAAGAAGCCATGGACCCAAGGTGTCAACAATGCACTGTGTGTGCTGGTGGTGGCTCCATAATGGTATGAGCTGCATTAACATGGGCTGGACTGGGTCTTCTGGTGCAGCTGAACTGATCATGGTTATGTTTGGTTATTTGGAGACTATTTGCAGCCATTCATGGACTTCATGATCCCAAACAACGATGGAATTTTTATGGATGACAATGCGCCATGTTACCGGGCTACAATTGTCTGCGATTGGTTTGAGGAACATTCTGGATAGATCGAACAAATTTTTTGCCCATCCAGATCATCCGACATTAAACCCATGGAACGTTTATGGGACATAATCGAGAGGTCAGTTTGTGCACAAAGTCCTGCACTAGCAACACTTTCGCAGTGATATGTGGCTATAGAGGCAGCATGGCTCTTTATTTCTGCAGCGGACTTCCAACGACTTGAGTCCATGTTACGTCGAGTTGCTGCACTATGCCGGGCAGGAGGTGGTCCGACACGATATTGAGAGGTACCTCATGACTGTTGGCACCTCAGTGTATGTGAATATTGACTGCAAAATATGTGGTACATACACTTAGTAGTAAAGAAGCAACAGTTAAAAGGTAATTCCTGATGCGACAGTTTTACTGCATGAACAGCAAAATTTACTGAGCGATAAAATGTTTTCCCTTCGTCATTTTGCGGGGGTGGCAGTGAGAGAAAGTCTCTTTAAAGTTTTAAATGATATGGAAAGTTAGTTTCAAGACGCTAAGTGCTCTCATTCTCACTCCAACCCATTTGAGGGGTAAATGGTTTTTACCCCTACAGCGGTTGTTTCCGGGGGGTAAACGATGTGTGTACTAAGTTTGGTTGGAATCGATCCAGTGGTTTAGAGGAAATGTGGAATATACATATATACATACACCTACATACACCCAATTTTGTACAATGTCTGGATGTAAAATGCTGCAGTCAAGTACAAATTAGGTTAAAATATTATAATTAGTATATGCCAAATCGACCATAACAATATAGAGATCATTGGGGATGGGCTGCTAGCTCAGCTGAGCAAAGAAAAGAAGGTAATTCGTTAAAACTCGCTCGACTAAGGTGATCTAGGGAAACAACGGAAAACCTAATTCGCGATGGTTGTAAGAAAATTCGAACCCCGTTCCTCTGAAATACGTAGGAACGAAGAAATCTTAATGTCTGGTGTCTCGTCAGGGTCGTTACAGATAAAGAGCAAGGTCGGATTGCACAAGATTGGTAGACGGATTTAGTCGTGTTCTTGTTGAAGAAACTTCCGCAGCAGTAACCTGAAGCGATTTAGAGAAGTCAGAAAGGACTTTAACCATAATGACCGAAGAGCGTAATGAAGTATGTTCCTTTAGAATACTAGACAAGTATATAAACCGACACTCTACTTCACTCAGGTCGTGGTTCTAACCGATTTATCTTTTCCGTAGTTTCTCAGCACTAGCACACGGTAATACCGAAAGTAGTTCGTATGAAAGGCCAAGGTTGATTTCTTTCTGTGTTCCAGTTAAGGTAAAGCGATTTACAGGCCTCTAATATTCATTTTTCAAATCTTTCTTAAGAACTGTTGTTACATTACGTAGATAGAGCGATACGTGGGACTCGGAAATTTGTCTATACTGAAATAAAAACCTGTATTAATTTTCTCCAGTCTCATATTTTCTGCTCGACGTTAAATTTAATTCACTGAACAAGGAACTGATATATTTGCTTTATTTACGAAAAAGTTCAAAAATTTCTGCTTCAAATGTTACACTATAAGTACATCGTCGGAAAACATGCACAGAAATTCTTTTTTCTTCGGTTTCATGTTCCTCAAAAAATTACAAAGTAAAAAATCTCGTATAAGGGGTTGCTCACACGCAATACACGTAGGTTTCACATGAAGCTGTGGTGAATGACTCTGTACCGTACTGTAAAAATCTAAAATATTTTTTGATTAGAACGTTTAAATATATCAGTCCTTTGTGAAAAAGCATTAAACTTGGCTTAAATGACCACTCCGCAGATTTAGAGAGTGTTGCTCACGTTATTCAGACAGCAATGCGCTAGAAACTGAATATTAACTTAGATAGTCGACGAAAGGGGATGAATCGACCGTTGCGTTCCTATAGAAATCCTAAAGAATGAGGTAGTGCAGTGGTAAGCTCACTGGTCTCGCATTTGGGAGAACGGCTCTTCAGTTTCCCATCCAGCCATCCAAACGTAGGTATTCCGTGATTTGCCTGAGTCGCTTTACGCAAACGCTGGGATGGTTCTCCTGGAAGGACACGACCGATTTCCTTCCCCGTCCTGCCATAATCCGAGCTTTCGATCCGTCTGTAATGACCTCTTAGTCGACCGAACGTTAAACACTAATCATCCTTCCATCTCGAAGAACTCCTGTGAATTACAAAAATCACAGATGACCTTAACTAGTGCTGGTGGACTGGGATGTGAAATCTACAGAGTAAGTGTCCATTGCCTTACTTTATAAGGCGTCAAAGCAATATTTATAGGTTGGTAATGTGTTTTTGACTTCAAGTAGACTAACTACGCTCCAACATAAAGGAACTGTTGCACTGTGAAGGGGTCATACGAATTGCACAATATGAGGGCAGTAAAAGAAAGAGAGGAAGATGGAAAAAAGTAAGTGAACTGTTCATTATTTTGAAAGTCATCACCATAACTATTATTGCATTTACCCCCTTGAACAGGAGGCGAATGCCTTCATGGAGAAGTATTTCCAGTGGTCTACGGAACCATGATTATACCCAGAAGTGCACCTCTTCGTCCAAAGCCAATAAAGGTTGCGGTTGGTTAGTTGGTTGGTTGGTAAGAAGGTTTAAAAGGGGGGCACAGGGACCAAACTACGAGGTCATCAGTCCCTTGTTCCTAATAAAACAATGCCACAAACATGATAATAAAACAGACGAGACATACAACACAAAACGGAAAGAACGGAAAAACCACAAGAACGAGGTAAAGGCAACGAACACTAAAATGAACAAAAGAGGACAAGAAAACAACAGAGAGTTGTGAGGTAACGGGCGAATTGTGGCACCCTGAAAATATTCTAAGTTCGGGGTTGGTATGGCCGCACGGGCCGCTCGGCGGGCGCGGGCCGCTCAGCAGGCCGACCAAGTGGTGCCAGACGTTGGCCGAAGCCTGAGGGGTCCAGCCCGATCGCGTGGCTGGGAATTCCGTGTTGATGCTGTGACGAGGATGGTGCTTTGTGTTGATGATGAAGATGTCCATGCCGGGAGTGCCAAAGATGGTGGACTTTGTGAAACCATAATAGCAGACATTTCACAGTTTGTATAGAAATTAATAGTAGCCAGATGAATGATGATACCTCAACAAGAAACGCACATTAGCATTATTTGCACGATGATTCTGATGGTGTAATCGGTTTTCAATATCTTTATTAGTTTAAAGTTTAGTATCTGACTGTAAATTATACAAGTAACACCCAGCAACGAATTTCCAAAATCTAAACACTTCATCCGATTTTCTTGATCAACGTGTCTTTAGAAAGCTATTAGTGTAAACCTAAATTGGTATAAATTGCAGGCGTTTAACGTGAATAGTACATGAGTTATTGGAGGTTAAAATTTCCGATTACTATCGATCGCGTCAAGCCATAAGTACTCCACACTTACACGAAAAAACGGTAGCAGCATGCTTATAAATATGTTTATTCGCCTATGTCTTTGTTTATTTCCGATATAAACTATTCATGAGGAAATTGGTTTAATATTTACGGTGTTTCAGTAAGCACAGAGACTTTAGGCTACTGGCCTACCTTTTGTTTCTATTCCTTTGATATACGTTTATTTAATTTGTTTATGTATTTAATTATGTGTGTTAGAGCGTGTTTATGGTCCAGTTTTAGGAATATTTATTTAATTTCAAGTTATTTAAATGTAAATCCAGTATTTCGAAATGGTTTCAAAATGTTTATGAGTATGCGTTGGCTTGGAGACATGAGAGGAGCGCTATCACAAATCACAGCGCTCGTTACTAAGGGAGGCGACTACTGAAGTGAATGGAGGGGGAGTTCTGGAGGGTACGGCACAGGACATGGGAAGTCCGAGACGGTACGGCCCAACGGACGCACAGTCGGCGGAAAGAAATGGACAGTGGAGGAGTTTGCGCGTGGTCGCGGAGGATAGAATTATTTCGGAGTGCCGACCTGTGCTCGTGTGAGATTTCCATCGCTTCTGCAGTGAAGACGTAGTATGCGTTCGGTAGTGAATATCTTGCGAGCTATTATGTTGTTCGTAACTAATTACGTGTAGTAATCTATTGTTTCCCTGTTATTCAACTTATATTTCATTTAATTGCTGAACCATCGACACCAAAAAGTGTTTTGCAGAAATATACCGCATTCTCAAAAGTACTTCTACTATCTTACTCATCATTTAAAGTGGTTAAGATAGAACCTGCAGATTTTATTTAATTTCAATCTTTCATTTATAAATTTATATGTTACATTCATAATTCGCAATTACCGAGTGATAGAAACCTTCGACCATTCGATTCATGTGTCTACTCTTATCATTTACTGTAGACTCAACAGTGTTTGGCCTGTAATGTAGCAACTACGTATCCCAGCCCCTAGACAACGAAACCAGCCAAAGTATTTAATATTGCAACTCTGAGTCGGAGGGTACGTAGTTGAGGGCCACACACGTGATCATTCCATATCCTTTTTTGAAAGCTCACAATTGGGGGTTTCTCGTCTGGTTCAAATGGCTCTGAGTACTATGGGACTTAACATCTGTGGTCATCAGTCCACTAGAACTTAGAACTACTTAAACCTAACTAACCTAAGGACATCACACACATCTATGCCCGAGGCAGGATTTGAACCTGCGACCGTAGTGGTCACGCGGTTTCAGACTGAAGCCCCTAGAACCGCACGGCCACAACGGCCGGCTTTCTCGTCTGGGATTTGTGCCCTGCAAAGTGGTAATTCCTTTGCTCTCTGTTATTCAGCGTACTAAATCTACATCTACATCTACATGACTACTCTGCAATTCACATTTAAGTGCTTGGCAGAGGGTTCATCGAAACACATTCATACTATATCTCTACCATTCCACTCCCGAATAGCGCATGGGAAAAACGAACACCTAAACCTTTCTGCTCGAGCTCTGATTTCTCTTATTTTATTTTGATGATCATTCCTACCTATGTAGGTTGCGCTCAACAAAATATTTTCGTATTCGGAAGAGAAAGTTGGTGACTGAAATTTCGTAAATAGATCTCGCCGCGACGAAAAACGTCTTTGCTGTGATGACTTCCATCCCAATTCGCGTATCATATCTGCCACACTCTCTCCACTATTACGTGATAATACAAAACGAGCTGCCCTTTTTTGCACCCTTTTGATGTCCTCCGTCAATCCCACCTGGTAAGGATCCCACACCGCGCAGCAATATTCTAACAGAGGACGAACGAGTGTAGTGTAAGCTGTCTCTTTAGTGGACTTGTTGCATCTTCTAAGTGTCCTGCCAATGAAACGCAACCTTTGGCTTGCCTACCCCATAATATTATCTATGTGGTCTTTCCAACTGAAGTTGTTCGTAATTTTAACACCCAGGTACTTAGTTGAATTGACAGCCTTGAGAATTGTACTATTTATCGAGTAATCGAATGCCAACGGATTTCTTTTGGAACTCATGTGAATCACCTCACACTTTTCGTTATTTAGCGTCAACTGCCACCTGCCACACCATACAGCAATCTTTTCTAAATCGCTTTGCAACTGATACTGGTCTTCGGATGACCTTACTAGACGGTAAATTACAGCATCATCTGCGAACAACCTAAGAGGACTGCTCAGATTGTCACCCAGGTCATTTATATAGATCAGGAACAGCAGATGTCTCAGGACGCTTCCCTGGGGAACACCTGATATCACTTCAGTTTTACTCGATGATTTGCCGTCTATTACTACGAGACCGCTACGGTCGCAGGCTCGAATCCTGCCTCGGGCATGGATGTGTGTGATGTCCTTAGGTTAGTTAGGTTTAAGTAGTTCTAAATTCTAGGGGACTGATGACCTCAGAAGTTAAGTCCCATAGTGCTCAGAACCATTTGAACCATTTATTACTACGAACTGCGACCTTCCTGACAGGAAATCACGAATCCAGTCGCACAGCTGAGACGATACCCCATAGGCCCGCAGCTTGATTAGAAGTTGCTTGTGAGGAAAAGTGTCAAAAGCTTTCCGGAAATCTAGAAATACGGAATCAACTTGAGATCCGCTGTTGCTAGCGGCCATTACTTCGTGCGAATAAAGAGCTAGCTGCGTTGCACAAGAACGATGTTTTCTGAAACCATGCCGATTACGTATCAATAGATCGTTCCCTCCGATGTGATTCATAATGTCTGAATACAGTATATGCTCCAAAACCCTACTGCAAACCGACGTAAATGATATAGGTCTGTAGTTAGATGGATTACTCCTACTACCCTTCTTAAACACTGGTGCGACATGCGCAATTTTCCAATCTATAGGTACAGATCTATCGCTGAGCGAGCGGTTGTATATGATTGTGAAGTAGGGAGGTATTGTATCAGCGTAATCTGAAAGGAACCTAATCGGTATATAATCTGGACCTGAAGACTTGCACGTATCAAGCGATTTGAGTTGCTTCGCAACCCCTAAGGTATCTACTTCCAAGAAACTCATGCTAGCAGCTGTTCGTATTTCATATTCTGGAATATTCCATTCGTCTTCCCTGGTGAAGGAATTTCGGAAAACTGCGTTCAATAACTCCGCTTTAGCGGCACAGTCGTCGGTAATAGTACCATCGGCACTGCGCAGCGAAGGTATTGACTGCGTCTTGCCGCTTGTGTACTTTACATACAACCAGAATTTCTTCGGATTTTCTACCAAATTTCGAGACAATGTTTCATTGTGGAACCTATTATAGGCATCTCGCATTGAAGTCCGAGCCAAATTTCGCGCGTCTGTAAATTTTAGCCAATCTTCGGGATTTCGCGCTCTTCTGAACTTCGCATGCTTTCCCCGTTGCCTCTGCAACAGCGTTCGGATCTGTTTTGTGTACCACGGGGGATCAGTTCCATCTCTTACCAATTTATGAGGTATGAATCTCTCAATTGCTGTTGCTACTATATTTTTGAATTTGAGCCACATCTCGTCTACATTTGCATAGTCAGTTCGGAAGGAATGGAGATTGTCTCTTAGGAAGGCTTCTAGTGACACTTTATCCGCTTTTTTAAATAAAATTATTTTGCGTTTGTTTATGGTGGATTTGGAAGAAACGGTATTGAGCCTAGCTACAACGACCTTGTGATCACTAATCCCTGTATCAGTCATGATGCTTTCTATAAGCTCTGGATAGTTTGTGGCTAAGAGGTCAAGTGTGTTTTCGCAACCATTTACAATTCGCGTGGGCTCGTGGACTAACTGCTCGAAATAATTCTCGGAGAAAGCATTTAGGACAATCTCGCAAGATGTTTTCTGCCTACCACCGGTTTTGAACAAGTATTTTTGCCAACATATCGAGGGAAGGTTGAAGTCCCCACCAACTATAACCGTATGAGTGGGGTATTTACTTGTTACGAGACTCAAATTTTCTCTGAACTATTCAGCAACTATATCATCGGAGTCTGGGGGTCTGTAGAAGGAGCCAATTATTAACTTAGTTCGGCTGTTAAGTATAACCTCCACCCATACCAATTCGCACGGAGTATCTACTTCGACTTCACTACAAGATAAACCACTACTGACAGACACAAACACTCCACCACCAATTCTGCCTAATCTATCTTTCCTGAACACCGTCTGAGACTTCGTAAAAATTTCTGCAGAACTTATTTCAGGCTTTAGCCAGCTTTCTGTACCTATAACGATTTCAGCTTCTGTGCTTTCTATTAGCGCTTGAAGCTCAGGGACTTTCCCAGCACAACTACAACAATTTACAACTACAATTCCGGCTGTTCCTTGATCCAAGCACGTCCTGTATTTGGCATGCACCCTTTGAGATTGCAGCCCACCCCGTACTTTCCCGAGGCCTTCTAACCTAAAAAACCGCCCAGTCCACGCCACATAGCCTCCGCTACCCGTGTAGCCGCCAGCTGAGTGTAGTGAACTCCTGACCTATTCAGCGGAACCCGAAACCCCACCACCCTATGGCGCAAGTCAAGGAATCTGCAGCCAACACGGTCGCATAACCGTCTGAGCCTCTGATTCAGACCCTCCACCCGGCTCTGCACCAAAGGTCCGCAGTCGATTCTGTCAACTATGCTGCAGATGGTGAGCTCTGCCTTCATCTCGTAAGCAAGACCGGCAGCCTTCACCAAATCAGATAGCCGCTGGAATCCAGAGAGAATTTCCTCAGATCCAAAGCGACACACGTCATTAGTGCCGACATGTGCCACCACCTGCAGCTGGCTGCACCCTGTGCTCTTCATGGCATCCGGAAGGACCCTTTCCATATCAGGAATGACTCCACCCGGAATGCACATGGAGTGCACACTTGATTTCTTCCCCTCCTTAGCTGCCATACCCCTAAGGGGCCCCATTACGCGCCTAACATTGGAGCTCCCAACTACCAATAAGCCCACCCTCTGTGATTGCCCGGACCTTGAAGGCTGAGAATCATCCTCTGAAACAGGGCAGGCAGCTGCATCTGGCTCAGCCAGAGACAGTGCCTGAAACCTGTTTTTTTTTTTGTTTTTTTTTTTTTGGTAGGGTTTAAGGGCGCTCAACTGCTGAGGTCATTAGCGCCCAGTCACTGGTGTTAGAGCACAAGGAACCTGCTAAAACTCAAGGGGATGGGGGGACATCAAAAGGACCTGACAAAGATGCAGATGAAATAATTAAAAAGGTTAAATGTCTTTGGTCAAGCCAGTTAAAGTTATAAAACGCAGAAGACGAGCAGCTGCTCGAGCGTCATCAGCTAAAACATCCGGTAAGGTAGATGGCAGGGACAGGACAACACGAAATTGACTAAAACGGGGACACGACAATAAAACATGGCGCACCGTTAATGCCTGACCACAAGGGCACTGCGGGGCTGGGTCACCAGAGAGCAGGTAGCGGTGGCTAAACCGGCAATGCCCAATCCGCAACCTGGTCAGAAGGACCTCCTCGCGCCGAGATGGTCGGGAGGAAGTTGTCCAAGCAGTTGGGAGCGGTTTTACTGCCTGGAGCTTGTTTCCTTGGAGGGATGACCAAGCATCCCACCACAAGGACACAAGCCTCTTACATACATCCCCATAAACGTCAGATGACGGGACACAATGGGAGGCTGGCCGAGGCTGGAGGACTGCAGCCTTGGCTGCAGCATCCGCAGCCTCATTCCCAGGCACTCCTACATGTCCGGGGACCCACAGAAAGCTGACAGAACCGCCATTATCAGCGAAAGAATGGAGGGACTGCTGTATTCGTTGAATCAAGGGATGGACCGGATAGGGAGCCCCAAGGCTCTGAAGAGCACTGAGGGAGTCAGTGCAAAGTACATACGATGAATGGCGGTGGCGGCGGGCATACTGAATGGCCTGATGGAGAGCAAAAAGCTCGGCCGTAAAGCTGGAACATTGGTCAAGGAGCCGGTATTTAAAGGTGGCGGTCCCGACGACAAAGGCACAGCCGACACCATCGTCAGTTTTGGAGCCATTGGTGTAAATAAAGGTGTGACCAGCAAGTCGAGCACGAAGTTCGACAAACCGTGAGCAATACACTGCAGCCGGAGTACCCTCCTTCAGGAGTGAGCTGAGGTCGAGATAAATACGAAGCGGAGCCTGGAGCCAAGGTGGTGTCGGGCTCTCACCCTCTCTGAAGGTGGTAGGGAGGGCAAAATCCAATTGTCGAAGCAGGCGACGGAAGCGGACTCAGGGGGGCAGCAGGGCAGACACATACAACCCGTACTGACGGTCGAGAGAATCGGCGAAGAAGGACTTGTAAGAGGGGTGTTCGGGCATAGACAACAGCCGGCAGGCATACCGACACAGCAGTATGTCGCGCCGGTAGGTCAATGGTAACTCGGCAGCTTCAGCGTAAAGACTCTCGACAGGACTAGTGTAGAAGGCTCCGGTCGCAAGACGTATCCCCCGATGGTGGATGGAGTTGAGACGGCGTAAGAGGGATGGCCGAGCGGACGAGTAGACGAAGCTCCCATAATCCAGCTTCGATCGGACTATGGACCGATACAAGCGAAGCAGGACAGTGCGATCCGCTCCCCAAGATGAACCGCTAAGAACTCTGAGGACATTAAGGGAACGTATACAACGGGCCGCCAAATAAGAGACATGTGGAGACCAACACAGTTTCCGGTCCAACGTGAGCCCTAGAAACTTAGTTGTGTCCACGAATGGGAGAACAACGGGACCGAGATGTAAGGATGGCGGAAGGAACGCTTTATATCGCCAAAAGTTGATACAAACCGTCTTCTCTTCAGAGAACCGGAAGCCATTTGCCACGCTCCATGAGTAGAGGCTGTCTAGACAACGCTGGAGGCAGCGCTCCAGGAGGCATGTTCTCTGGGCACTGCAGTAGATCGCGAAGTCATCGACAAAGAGAGAGCCTGAGACATTAGGTGGAATGCAATCCATAATTGGATTGATCGCGATGGCAAAAAGGGCTACGCTCAAGACGGAGCCCTGAGGCACTCCGTTCTCCTGGAGGAAGACGTCGGACAATACGGAACCCACACGTACCCTAAACTTTCGATACGTTAAAAAGGAATCAATAAAAAGGGGCAGACGACCGCGTAGGCCCCACTTGTGCATAGTGCGGAGGCTACCTCCTCTCCAACAGGTATCATAAGCCTTCTCCAAGTCGAAGAACACGGCTACCGTTTGGCGCCTTCGCAAAAAGTTGTTCATGATGAATGTCGACAAGGTCACAAGGTGGTCAACAGCGGAGCGGCGGCGACGAAAGCCGCATTGGACATTAGTAAGTAGTCGTCGAGATTCAAGAATCCAAACTAACCGAGCATTAACCATGCGCTCCATCACCTTACAGACACAGCTTGTAAGAGAAATGGGGCGGTAACTAGAAGGAAGGTGTCTATCCTTCCCGGGTTTGGGTATAGGAACAACAACGGCGTCACGCCAACGCATGGGGACCTGACCTTCGGTCCAGACGCGATTGTAGGTACGAAGAAGGAAGCTTTTGCCCGCCGGAGAAAGGTGTGCCAGCATCTGAACGTGAATGGCATCTGGCCCCGGAGCAGAGGACCGGGACAGTGCAAGCGCACGTTCGAGTTCCCGCATAGTAAAGGGGGCATTGTAAGTTTCCAGATTCAGCGAGTGGAAGGAAGGTCGCCGAGCCTCGTCTGCCTCTTTCCTGGGAAGGAAGGCAGGATGGTAATGGGCGGAGCTTGAAACCTCCGCGAAAAAGCGGCCAAAGGCGTTGGAGACAGCCACAGGATCAACAAGGACCTCATTACCTGAGGTCAGGCCAGGTACTGAGGAGTGGGCCTTAATGCCCGACAGCTGGCGCAGGCTACCCCAAACAACGGAAGAGGGAGTAAAACTGGTAAAGGAGCTCGTGAAAGAGGCCCAACAAGCTTTTTTGCTGTCTTTGATGACTCTACGGCATTGCGCTCGGAGTCGTTTGTATCCAACACAATTCGCCAACGTAGGATGGCGGCGAAAGGTGCGTAAAGCACGTCGTCGAGCACGGATAGCGTCCCTACAAGCCTCGTTCCACCAGGGGACGGAAACGCGACGTGAAGAAGAAGTAGTACGAGGTATGGAACGTTCGGCAGCATGGATAATAACAGCCATGAGGTATTCGACCTGACTGTCACAGCTGGAAAAATCGTGGTCCGGAAAGGTCGCCAGGGAGGAGTAAAGTCCCCAGTCAGCTTTCAGTATGTTCCAGCGCGAAGGACGTGGGGATGGGGTGTGGTGTAGGAGACGAACGACACAGGGGAAGTGGTCGCTCGAATAGGTGTCAGAAAGGACATACCACTCGAACCGACGGGCAAGAGTGGTAGAACAGATCGAGAGGTCCAAGTGGGAGTAGGTATGAGTAGAGTCCGAGAGGAAAGTCGGGGCGCCGGTATTGAGGCAGACAAGATTGAGATGGTTGAAGACATCCGCCAAGAGTGAGCCTCTTTGACAGGATGCAGGAGAGCCCCAAAGGGGATGATGGGCATTGAAGTCGCCAAACAATAAGAACGGCGGGGGAAGCTGATCGATCAGGTGCATCATGTCAGCCCGACTAACAGCAGATGACGGTGGAGTGTAGATGGTACAAACTGAAAAAGTAAAAGCAGAAAGAGTAATGCAGATAGCTATTGCTTGGAGTGGGGTGGTCAATGGGATGGGATGGTAATAGACATCGTCCCGAATGAGCAACATGACCCCACCATGAACTGGGATACCGTCCACAGGGGCGAGGTCATACCGCTCCGAGGTATAGTGGGAAAAGGCAATACGGTCAGTCGGGCGCAACTTGGTTTCCTGGAGACCAAGGACGAGCGGACAGTGCAGGCGGAGGAGCAGTTGTAATTCCTCCCGATTAGATCGAATACCTCTTATGTTCCAATGAAACAACGCCATTGCTAGTCAAAAAGTTGGGGGAACGAGACGGGGAAGAGCTGGTCACCTCGATGGCCGCGGAGGGCCAGGTTGCGAGGCAACAACGCTACAACTGACGGCAGGCGGATCCGGTTCCATTGACTCGTCGCCAGCTGCGGCCGCTGTCCCTGATGGTGTAGGAGGGGCCGCATCATTTGCCGACAAAAGGCCGGCGGAACGCCTGGCAGCAGAGCGTCCCGGCGAAACTGAGGACGGCCGGGAGCAGCGACTCACGGATGAAGAGTCAGATGAAACGCGCCGGGGAGGAGAGGGGGATAGAGACTTCTTCTTGGAGGCCTTCTTGGAAGGCCGAGGAGGCACAGGGATGGTGGGCTGGACCCGAAGAAGGTCCTCACGCGCGGGGTCCGTTTTGGAACGCCGGACCTCGGAAGCTGGGGTCCGGAACGTTTCCCCGATGGACGCCTGAGAAGGGGATCGCTTCTCAGGTGGCGTGGGGGGGGGGAGGAGGAGGAGGAAGGGTGGCCCCTGGGGCAGGGCGGGTGGGGGCCGCGGGGGAGGAGGAGTTGGAAGGGAGGGATTTGGGAGGCGGAGGCAGAGCCCCCTGATGGGCAGAGGAGGCGGAGGGGGGACAGGATAGAGGTGAGGATACAGCGGAAGGAGTGGACACAACTGAGGCAAACGAAGTGGCCAGTGACACGGGATGAAGGCGGTCATACTTCTTCCTGGCCTCAGAATAAGAGAGCCGATCCAAAGTTTTGATTTCTTGTATCTTTTTCTCCTTCTGATAGGCGGGGCAGTCTGGGGACCTAGGCGAGTGGACGCCGGGACAATTAGGGCACCGAGGTGGTGGGGTGCAAGTACGTTCCTCACGAAGAGGACGTCCACAATCGCCACAAAGGGGCTCAGCCTCACACCGGGACGACATGTGCCCAAAGTGCAAACACCTAAAACAGCGCATAGGAGGCGGGACGTAAGGTCGCACGTCGCACCGGTAGCACATCACCTTTACCTTCTCCGGGAGAACGTCCCCCTCGAAGGCGAGGATAAAGGCCCCGGTGTCGATGCGACGGTCTTTGGGGCCGCGCTGGACTCGCCGGACGAAATGCACGCCGCGGCGCTCCAGGTTGGCCCTGAGCTCCTCATCAGATTGTAGCAGGAGGTCACGATGAAAAATAACCCCCTGCGTCCTATTTAGTGCCATATGTGGGACAATGGACACTGGGCTGTCCCCTAGGCGGTCGCACGCCTGAAGTGCCGCCGATTGTGTGGCAGAGGTGGTCTTGATAAGAACGGACCCTAATCGCATCTTGCTGAGAGCCTCGATTTCCCCGAAGACGTCCTCAATGTGCTGAACAAAGAACATGGGCTTGGAGGTGGCGAACGTCCCCCCATCTGTTCGAGAACAGACCAAATAGCGGGGGAAGTACTTCGCCCCAAGCCGGCGGGCCTGTCCCTCCTCCCATGGAGTGGCCAAGGGGGAAAGGGCAGGAGAACCAGAACTAGAAACGGTACCTTTTCTTTTGGAAGACTCGGCCGCAGAGCGACCTGATACGTGTTGACGTTTCATCTGCGAAACGTCCGCCCCGATACCACCCACTCCGACCAGGGGCTCTCCCCACGGGCGCCACCCAGCCGCAGCAAGGGTCACCTGGCAGGATGACCATTGCCGGGAGTCCTGATGCCCCAAGGAGACGGGCATCTACTCCTTGGCCAACGTGGGGAGGGTGCAGCTCAGGTATCGGCAGTACGATCCCTGTGTTGTCAGGGGGCTACAACCTAGAGGGTACATGACGACCCCACCACAACGGGCTGGCTACCGTGCTGGATTTCTGGTGCCATGGAAAGTCCATCATGATCGCTGGTGCAGATGGAGATGCACTATGGGCGTAACTTGGACAACCCATCAGGCGTTTAGGCCCAATTTGAGGAATAATGGGTATGGTGACAACGCCGGTGCAATGCTGAGTGCCAAGGTCTTAGTGCACTTAGGACCAGTGGTACACCATGTAAGGTGTCCTTCCCCAAAAGGCTCGTACTTCTGTAGAATTTTGAAAAATGGAGGTCAAACCCCAAGGGGGACCATCACATTAAGGCCAAAACATTTGAGACTCCTTTTAGTCGCCTCTTACGACAGGCAGGAATACCGCGGGCCTATTCTTACCCCCGAACCCGCAGGGGGGCTGAAACCTGTTTGTCAGACGCACCGGGGAGGCTTTCTGATCAGCCTCCGTGGACGTCTTTCGCTGCCTGCCACGCCTATGCGAAGTGTAAAAAAAAAAACCTTTGCAAAGCCAGGAGAGATTATGTAGAGTGAACCTCTGACAAAACACAGTGCGAGATCGTTGTTTTTTTTTTCGGCAAATAGGCGTCTGGAAATAGTGAAATTACACAATAATTTTCACAACTAACACGTGCTATCGATAGAGGTCCTAATCTATCACGTTAAAGGCAATTTGCATGGGGGCTCAGAGTATAAATAAGTTGAGTGCAAGGAACAGTAGCGGTTAGCGCATTTAACGGACAGCGGTATCGGGGACGGTTGGAACAC